>NC_137459.1:8044207-10611996 GCF_964235325.1 Thermobia domestica
CCTTGTAAGCTGACCTTCTATTTGAATACTATCTTCATAAATCATGTTTAGGTCGCATTAGTTTAAGGTCACATGTACAGTGTTAAAGCAAGCAGACAAACAAGTCTCAGCATAAGTTGCTTGATTGTTATCAAATACAAAAACTCAATTCTCAAACAGTAGCGAACACCTTTTGTGTTTAGTTAGTTATCACAGTTTTGAAATGAAAACTAGTCTTGTCTTTGTCACAACCAAGTTCCTTATTATAGAAGGTGGAAAAAGTTCTTTTTAAAAAAAAATACAGGTGTAGAAGGAAAATCAAGAAATAAAGACAAAAGAGTTAGTTTCACTAGAATTGGAAACTGATATATTGCGATTGAAGCTTGGTATTGCATTCTATAAAAGAATTACCATCTTTCCTCTGCAACTGTGTTTTGCTTTATCTTTCACTAACATAACAGATTATTATTTAAATAAAAGACAGATACGACGAGATTCTATTTGTAGTATTTAGACTTTTCTATGTCCTTTCTCTCCCCTTCGTTGTTCATGATGAGGTATCACGTGGCTTTTAAGATTTGTTCTTTCTGGAGAAAAGGGTGGGCGTGTGATGCCATTGCACAATGAGGTAAATTGTCTAGGATCAACCTTGTCTAAGACTCTAAAATTGACTGTGCAGTTTGAATATGTGTGTTATGAATAATGGAAAATAAAACATCTTCCATACATATCAAATGAAGTGTAATCATTACCTTTAACATAGCATAGTTACTTCCCCAACACTAAACTAGGCAGATGGTTAAATTGAAGAAAATTATATCTGAAAAGAAACATCAGAGGTGCAAAAAGTGCAGGCAAGTTCATCAGCTTCAAAAAGTGTTAAGATTATGATGGATGAGCCAAGTTCGTGAGCCTTAAAAAGTGATATGATTATGATGGATGAGCCAAGTTCCTTGGCCACTGCATCTGGAACGAACATTGGAACTTGGCGCGAGGTCCTAACATATTCGAATGCACAAAGATGTATGTTCTTAATTTCACGGCCGGGACATTTCAGCTGTAAGGTTGGTGGTGGCCCGAAACCCACCACGCTCACTACCACTATCCCTAAGACACTTTAACATAATTTAACTTTACACCTCGCGCCAAGTTCTAATGTTCATTTCAGATGCAATGGCCAAGAAACTTGGCTCATCCATCTTAACCTCAACACTTTTTGAGGCTTACGAACTTGGCTGCACTTTGTGCACCTCTGGTGTTTTTGTTCAGATTTTACTTATTTTTATTCCACCATATTAATATCGTATATTGGGATTCTCAATTGTGGTATATTGATGGATTTAAATTTAGAATTGTACATTTTTAAAGGAGTCATAATGTGTCACATGCAATATTAGTTCCTAAGGGTTTTCCCACCGGGAATCGAATCCAGGACCCTGTACAATAAAGGCGCACATGCTAGCCACTAGACCAGCTAGGAGGATTTCTTCTATTAAATATCTGTCAGAGTGTTATGTCCAAACGAGACTCTAATTCATTTACTCGAGCTACAAAATCACGATCGCTAGCATCTCATTTTTCATTACCTAAATACCATGAGAATCAACAGGGCGCCAAAACCCATCATGCTCAATCCTCGATGCTACATCACTAGACATGGCTGGTGTTTCAGTATACTTAGTTGTTCTCTACTGTTCCACATTGCGAAATTCCACGTTCCTTCTAATGATATACACCTTTTAAATAGCTTATATACTTAATTATATTTGCCACCAATATATCTCATATAAAAGTCGAAAAATTGAATTTCTCATTTCTTGGAAAACTTCATTAATTCTAAATATATCCACATCTACATTCTCTTACTTATCAGTTAAATTTCAATATCTATTTAATACCAATGACTGCAATAAAGGAAAATTATTCACAATAAATAGAACAAATATTAGCTTTACTTGTCTGAGTTTCAAACCACTAAATTTACAGCAGTATGTACGCACCTTATCCAACTCCTCCAAACGGACTATGCACAACATTTTCACTATGCATGAATAACAGAATCGTTCCCGATTTTTGATTGTAAGAACAGTATTTCATCCATTCAAATTTCCCATAGCAAGTTCCTCAAATTTTATACTCAATCCGTTATAAGGTACCTTTATGGAGAGCTTCTCATCTTTATCCCATTAAGAGGTATCTAATGGCTACGGCCAGTTTTTCGCCCATTAAAAATTCCATAGTACATTCCTTAAATTTCGAACGTTTTCCATACTCAAGTCATTGTAATGTAGGTACCTTTATGCAGAGTTTCACGTCTCTATCTCATTGGGAAGTACATAATTAATGATGAGTGAGTGAGTGAACAACTGTCTGTTTGGATATGAACAGTTTTCGCCCATAAAATGTTTCATAGCACATTCCTCAAATTTCGGATATTTTTCATATTCAACCCATTAAATGTTATCTTTATGTAGAGTTCCACATCTTTCTCTCATTGGGAAGTACCTAGTGCCTACAGACAATTTTTGGCCTATAAAAATTTCCCATAGCACATTTCTCACATCTCTGACTTTTTCCATACGCAACTCATTATAATGTGCTGCTTTTATGTATAGTTTCAGTTCTCTATCTCATTGGCAAGTTCGTAATCAATATGCTGAGTGAGTGAATATTCCGAATTCTGCTTGGTCAACTCTTTCGCTGCCACCTTGATTTCAGTATCCCAACCCAATGTGCCACCTACACTTTTGCAACATTTAGCCTTTTGCAATAAACTAGCTACATCTAGCGAAAGCCAAGCACACAACAGAAAATGATAGGTCAACACTGTGTGCCACCAGAGTATAAAAGTACTACGCCTGTTAGAGATCTGCACGGGCCGGAATATTTAGCCCGGTCCCGGCCCGGCCCTTGAATTTATAATGTGAGGTCAGACCCGAGCCTGTGTGATAATCAAATGAGCCCGAAATAAGCCCGAATTACAGAAACGTAATCATGAACGCAAAATTGTATTTTTATTTACAAGAATTACAAGTTTAATTTTGCAGTTGTGCTTTAAAAGTTCTCCAGAAAGAACTGTCCAATAAATATTGTTGTACAGTGAATTTACAAAGTTAGGCCCGAGAAATATGGTTGTATATTTAAAATTCTACTGCTCGAGCCCGGCCCGGGGCAGAAGTGATATATACTTTGTAGGCACGAGTCCGGCCAGCGGGACAGGTCGGGCTTAGACCCGAGGGCTCAGACCCACCCCGTGCAGATATCTAATAACTGCGTGCCATTTTACAAAGAATGTCTAGAATGAGAACTACATCTTGACACCAAATGCTGTAAATGGCACACAGCAATATTTATGAATGACGCCATATGGCGTCAAATGGCAACAAAAGTGTTAATAACAGTTTTTCGCCCATAAAAAAACTCCCATAGTGCATTCCTTAAATTTTGGACTTTTTCCATACTCAAGTCATTATAAGGTATCTTTATGCAGAATTTCATGTCTCTATCTCATTGGGTAGTACCTAACTAATTGGATGAGTGAGTTAGTTAAACGATTTCTTGCTTGGCTAAGGACAGTTTTTCGCCCATAAAAAATATTCTAGCACATTTCTTACATTTCGGACTTTTTCAATACTCAAGTCATTATAGGGTACATTTATGCAAAGGTTCACATCTCTATCTCATTCGAAAGAACCTAATCAATTTTATGAATGAGTCAGTGAATCAGTGAACCTGAAAACTGCATATCTTTAGGGGTCCAGTTCTCGAATACGGTTGAAGCTAAGAATGTCAGATTTGGTATATGAACACATCTTTCAAATATCTCCACCAATTCTAAATATCATATTTCTACTCTTAACACAATCGTTTTTACATAGCCTCAAAATAGGCGATTTTACCCAAAATTCTTGTTCGTGTATAACGAGCTTACTTCAGTGCAGGCTAGTTTTCATTTCCTACGTTTTTTTTTCGCTGAACTTGGCTGCCATGCACTGTCATGAATGTTGATTAGAAGATATAAGTTATACAATAAGAAAATTGGAATTTTAGTCGATGTTGCTGACAGTCTCATAATAGTTGACAAAACACAAATTCTTTCCCACTACACTTGCTTGCATGCAAAGTAACTGAATCATAGTAGCATCACTCCTCCTGGTAATTGCTTAGTAACGAATGCAGTAGTAGTACTAATTTTGCATAATAGTAATGAGTAGGGCCCGGATAATTATTTAATTACATATTTTTGTAGGGGTTATATTTTTATACCAAATCAGTGTAATAATGTAATTTGTGACCCATAGTGCCTAAAAACACCCATTCGAAAGTACATATATTTACATATTTTACACTTATGTACATATAATTACATATTTTACTCATGAACACGTTATTTTATATATTTCTTGATATTTTCATCTTTTATAGGAATTTTTCATACAAAACTGTTCAACAATAGACTTTGCAAAGAAGGAAACACACACCTCTCTGAATTTAAAGTGCTTGCTTTATTTTTAATTTTTAATTTTTATTTTTTATTTTTTATTTATTTATTGTTTCACGCGTTACAACCTTTTAAAATAGTATTGAAGCGTAGTTTGGCTAATTGATAGGTAGAATTGGACACAACCTGATTTGATTAGCAATCGTACACTCTCGGTAGCGGTAGTAGCGCTCACATCCTTACGTGAGATTAATAATTCAATCGAGTTACTATCGCGACGCGGTTTTATGATTGCCTATCGTGTTGTTGTCGCAAACTCGCCCCACTAATATTTTCCTTCGTCGAAAAATATTGAATCAGATGGGGAAGTTTGCATTCACGCAATTGATAACACTGAACTCTTGATTGACAAAAGTGAAGCGCCTGCCGCCTCAACGCATGCCGTAGGGAAAGTGTGAGCTATTTTATCGAATATATAATCTCCTGTGCTGTCAGCAAATCCTGTTTCCAAGATACCAAAGGACAAAACCCAGTTGTCAATAAGACTTAAGCATTTCACGGAAAAGTTTGAGCATTTTTCCACCGATGGAAAAGTGCTTTATTGCCAGGTTTGTGAGAAGGGGGTCTCATGCGCTCAACGTTCCCAAGTTGTGCAACACATATCCACATCACGCCATCAGACCCGAGCTTCAAAACCTAAACCACAAAAGTAGTTGCTAGTAACTGAATCTCAAGCTCAAAGGAGTCCAGGGCCACGGAAGCCTTAGTTTTCAAGTGATCTGTGCCGTGCTATGGTATGTGGTGATACCCCTATTTGGAAACTAAACAATACAGTACTTCGTGAATTTCTGCAACAATACACACATGAAACAGTTCGAGATGAATCTACAATCAGAAAGCATTACGTGCCTGATTTATATGTGGAAACAATGAACTCTATTCGTGGGGAAATCGGTGATGGTCCGATTTGGGTATCAATTGACGAAACAACTTATGTAGAGGGGCGACATGTTGGTAATGTTGTAATAGGTTTGTTGAAAGATAATGAAGTCAGCAAGCCTAACCTGTTAACTAGTGATTTGTTGCCGCGATGCAATCATCAAACCATTGCAAAACTAATGATGCTATTAGACTTTTACGGCCTGATGGTATCAAGCATAACAATGTCTTCCTTCTAGCAGCAGCGTACATGTGCAAAGCTGCAGAAGCTTTGCAAGTATTGTATCCGAAACTGTTACATCTAACTTGTCTTGCCCCCGCATTTCATCGTGTTGCAGAATTTGTTCGTTCTAGATTTTCACATGTGGATGCATTAATTTCAAATACAAAGAAGGTATTTTTGAAGGCTCCCAGTAGAGTTGAGAAATTTAAAGAACTGTTCCCTGAAGTACCTCTTCCTCCTCAGCCGGTACTAACGAAGTGGGGAAGCTGGATTGATGCTGTGTGTTACTATGCTACGTTCTTTGATGCAGTGAAACAAGTGTTACAATATTTTGATTCTGAAGTTGCATCTTCCATAGAAATAGCAAAACAATGATAACGGGAAGTTGAAGCATGATATTGCCTACATTCAGAGCAATTTTTCGTGTTTCACTAGTACTATTGAATCCTTGGAGAAATCACCATCTAGCCTTTCTGACAATCTTGAAATTGTTTGCTCAACAGTTGCTTCTCTGGTAGGTGTGAAAAGATCGGTTAGGGATGCAGTGAATAAAAATACAGCTTTCGTTTTGAAGAAAAATCCAGGCTATAAGAGAATCTGTGCTATTAGTGGAGTGTTAAGTGAAGCTAAATCCGATGTCGTGGCTATTGAATACACACCTTCTGATTTGTGCAAGTTTAAGTATGCATCAATTACTTCGTGTGATGTTGAACGATCGTTTAGTCAATACAAAGCTCTGTTGCGTGATAACAGGAGAGGTTTTGTGTTTGAAAATTTGAAACACATTTCGTTCCTTACTGTTACGGCAAAAGACTAACTGAGAATGTTCTGTTCTTCACGATATTTTTTTTTTTTTTTACTAAAATGTTTTGAGTGTGTAATGTACGGGAAGGTTCTATAACGCTGGACGGCCATTAGAAGTACAATGGCATAAACAGAGTTTTCGTAAAAATTCCTTCCTAAATAAGGTTAGTTAAGGTTAATTAGAGACTAGAGAGGTTAGGCTATGTTAGGTTACTATCCGTTGTACAGGTAGGCGGGCCAGTGTTCTAGAATTCTCCCGTAATGTACAGTTGAACTATCTTTGGGTGATTTCTAGAAACTCTTTTATACGCGATAACAAGGTAAATTTTCTGACTGAAAATTTGAAACTTAGAAACTCATTATGTTTCTTAGTATTGCGGAGATCATGCTGGAAAAGTAACAGGTAGTAAACATTGTAATTGAATAAATATTGTATTTACCACATTAAATGTATAAAACGTAATAGAAAATGCCGGTATTTTCATTTTACATATTTTGCTCTTTTGGAAGGGTTTTATTACATATTTTTGAGATTTTATGTGCCTATATATGTACATATTTTCATTGTTTTTAGTACATAATTATCCGGGCCCTAGTAATAAGTAAATTTATAGGGTGGGCGGCAACTAACTCCCTATTTTTAATATTTCTCCTCCTAAAATATTGTAGGTATAAACTCAGTTGTTTGCACAGGTGTAGTTTACTATACAGTATATCATTATATTTCCAAAAGTTACAACTCAACCTGAGCTCCAGTATTTTCTAGATACTGCCTCAAACGAACAAGTACGTTTGCTACGACCTTCCTGAAGAGCTCAACAGAAACACCACTTATGACTTCATGTATCTCGTTGTCCAGTTCGGCAAGAGTTTGTGGTTCGATGCGACACACTTTACTTTAGACCGCCCCCAGAAAAAGAAATCGCGTAGGGCAAGGTGTGAGGTCTGGACTTCGCGCTGGCCATCCTATGGGACCCCGGCGATCTATCCAGCGTCCTGCAAATAATTTATTAAGCCATTCTCTTACAGGCAAGGCGTAATGAGAGGGAGTTTCATCTTGCATAAATAACAGTTCATGTGACTCGTCTCATTCAGAAATTGTAGGCCATACAAAATTTTCTAAAATTTCCACGCACCTTTCAGCGCTCATATTGTCTCTCAACAGATAGGGTCCAATAATGCTTGAAGAAGTTAACCTATGCTACACTGTCACTTTCGCCTTGCCCTGCACTTTTCAATGGTGTTTTGGGGTCACCTTCTGCCCAATAATGCCTATTATGACGACTAGAGACTCCCCCTACATGAAACACAGCTTTATTACTCCACATATATTTTTTTTTTCAAACAGGCGTGTATCATTTTCGTGCCATGTTAGCACAATTTCACTAAATGCAACACGACTATCGCAATCATCTGGATACAACTTTTGGACATAATTAGTTTTCCATGGTAAGTAATGTAACTCTTTGTGGAAAATTGCACGCACAGAATAACGTGTAATGTCACTTTCTCTTGCAAATTGCCTTGCTGATTTTCAATGACTTCGCTCGAACATCGCCCACAGTGTGGCCACCTTTTCCTCTTATACCGAAGTCAAGGGCTTACCTGATATCTTAGTGTCCACGACACTTCCGGTAGCCATTAGGTTTTTGTGGTAACTTTTTTCAATTCTTTTTGCATCCAGAACAGCTTGGCTCCCATGCTGACCCCTCCACCACCGTTGGACCTGAATTACACATTTCACGCCTCAAATATTGCGGCAATTTTGGCTCTCTCCTCAATGTTTGTCTTGGCACCTCTGTGGCTTCAAAGGAACACCAAACGCTAGGAAAAGTGGCATGCTTTAGTCTATAAAACAAGATAACTTTCATTGATATCAACCATAACATCAATAGAAATTCACAATTGAAATTAAGAAGTTACTTTCCGCCCACCCTGTAGATATATTTGCCTTATTTGTCTTCTGCACTGTTAGTCGCTTTAGCCTAGAAATTAGAAGGTGGCAAATTTTGCAGTACTTCACTTTTTTGTTTTCTTTACACAATATATATTTCGTGTTTGCTTAATTCTTCTAATCGCTCATTCGAGCCTAACATGAATTGGGCGGTGTTATGCAACAAGCATTCAACCCACAACGAGTCAGTTTTGGGGAAATTGCAGTTATAGGTTTCTCGACCTCATAAGATATTACCGTATGTGGGTTGACTTTTCTCTTCATAGATGGCAGACCGATCGCAAACGCGTTACGAGATTTTTTTAGTATGTTCCTTACATATGTTAGAACCCTACAGCAGGGTTAACTCATTTTTTTTAAATTTTGTGGGTTGACTGATTGTTGCATAACACCGCCCATATTGATTTTATTAATTTACACTATAACTCTAATTGGTGAAGTGAGTGTAGTGAGCCGCTACTATTCGACAAACTCGGCATTTGCGTGTCAGTTAAATCCTGTTCAATTTAAATGAAACTTGTTAATGTGCCTATCTCCAACTTTTCGGTATAACCATATTGTTTGGGTTTACAATTCATCAAGTATAAAGCGAAAAAATGGGATCAGATTAACCCCATCTTATAACTTTGCACATATATATTTAAAATAGCCTTCTCTTAGCTATATCATATGTTTACGCGTCTTCGGCGCGAGAAACCGGGTTCAATTGCCGGCTAGAGCTCATATGGTTAGGATTTCACGTTAAGGTAAAAGGTCTATGTCTTGTGTTGTATCGATACTGAAATGGACGCTAAAGCTTAATCGAACCATAAAGAAGAAAACCATATACATAAAAAAACAATTATTTGGTATAAAGTATGTTAAAATGATTCGATTTTGAATACAAAGTCATAGTGAATGCTATGTTTAGCGCTTCACACTTTTCTCCATTGTTTTTTTTTTTTTTTTTTTTTTTTTTTTTTTAAGGACAAGAGTGTAAAAAAAGGTGAGCTCCTCAAAGTTCCAAAGTTTCCATATTTAGGTAATATTGTAAGAAAATACCGTTGATAACTTCTATTAAAATTATCCCATTTTGACGTAATAGGGCGCATAATAAATCTCGCATTAAAGAAAATATACATGTTTCACGATAATTTTCGTAATATATATATATATATATATATATATATATATATATATATATATATATATATTATTGCATAATCCTGCTTTAGTAACACCAACACTTAAAAAATTCTATGTTCGTTTTTCCGTTAATGAAAAGAGTGTCCCATAGGAAAGTCCTTAAAGAAATGTCTGTAAATAGACGCCGACGCAGCTACCATATAAAATTATCTCAGTTTATGTAAGGTAGAGCAATTACTGTACACGGGAATTTTGGACTTTCCCTTCACCCTTTATTATAAAAAGATCATCTTAAATACAAATGTATACAATAAGCAGTTCCTCTAATACTTTGGGTGAGAACATGAAAAGGTACCCAATGACCAAGCGTCTTAGGGCTTTTGTAGGTGAGGTTCCTCTCGGTGACCGGGCGTCGTGAGAGGGGTTAGGCTTGTGAGATTAGGTGTCTCTCTCGGTGACCGGGAGTCGAGAAAGAGAAAAGGAACATAATGACCGTGCGTCTTAGGGCTTAAGGAAATGTATCTCTCAATTGACTAAGCGTCGTGAGAGGGTAAGGTAAACTCAATGGCCGGGCGCCTTAGGGCTTTAGGTGGTTCGATCAACCTGGATAGATTGATGCTTGTTGATGCATGCTCCTCTCTTTTATCCTGGAGTGTCGGCTACCCTCTGTGATCTTTGTCTTGCCGACTGCTAGTAAATGTGGGCGACTCCTCTTCGGATCCGTCGTCTGCGTTGTTTTGTTTACTATTGGCACGTGTAGTACACACATGGTTATCGCATGTTATGGAGACATGCGGAACCTTACAATATATATATATATATATATATATATAATTTTGAAGCAACTTCCTTTGAAGTTTCCCAATGATCCCGTCGCCCAATATAAGGAAGAACATGTTCCAGGATAACTTGCTTAAAACTTCTATTTGTCTTGAATACAGTATGTATTTTTCGAAGCTTTTCATTGGAGCGAAGTTTCTTTTTTCTCGATTTAGGCGTTCGTTTGTCCGGATACTCCTCCGAGATATCTGAACCGTTGTTAGCTAAATTTGTCATAGTGATTCTAGAGTACGCACTGAGTGTCATAAGGGGTGGCATGTCCCGATCGGACATACCATTGAATAGTCACCGAAAAAAACGGGATGGTCATAGACTTAACATAGGAAAAGCATTTGGTGCGCGAATTTTCATTGTAAACCATGGAAAATAGAATTTTCAGTGTTAGAAATAGGTCGAAGCCCTATTCTTTCCGTCTGAGAACTCTCTATTTTAAAAGCTCTTATTCTTTTTTCGCTGATATACCAAATTTAACTATTTGCGTGCTGTGTTTGTTCAAGAAAGCAATTGATACACTAACAAATTCTATGAATAATTAATTATGATCTATCTTCTCACTTCAAATTAGCAACTAATGTATACCTAGTTTACTTTATTACTTTAGTCTTTTGAAAATGAGAGAGTTAATTTAGGTAACCCCATGATTTAGGAAATATGTTACACCATAGCATTCGTAAAATTATTCGATTTTGATACAATATCGTGTGTATGTTTTAAGAAGATTTTCCATACTCCTTACTACTTGGAGTCGAAATCAGGAATTTTCCAGTCTATCCAGGGTGGAAACTACTACAATATCACAAAACCTAAGCAAACATGTCATATGAATTATTACTGGTAAGTTATTACGCACTAAGCAGACCAATAGAGTGCTCGAAGAACGAACTTTAAAAAAAAAAATTTAATACAAATACCAATTTATTCAATAATTATTGCGTCATTAATCATATAACTGGTGTTAAACAGAGTATTAAATCAGCCAAGAGGATAAGACACTTCGCCAGGAAGTTGGCCAGAGTGACGGCAAGGGTTTACCAAGAATCAATCTCAGAGCTGTGGGTCCTAAGATATTGCAGACTCCGTCTAGATAGTTTCAATCTTGAGGGACATCTTTGATTGAGAATGTCTAATTGGGACAGCCGTGCCTAGGCAATTGCGTACTCCCACCATGTGCACGATATCCAAGAGTGGCCCTGTGGGTGCAAGGTGAAGATAGAGCCCAAAACAGCAGCTTATAAAGGGCTCGGAATGGTTTGCCCTCGAAACAAGTCTAGGTGACCGGTGGAAAACCTAACGGGCGCAAAATTTGCACCAGAATCCTGAAGGTTGGGCCTGAGTTGCAACCAAAACATTTCCTGAGTAGAAATGAAATAGTTGTTACCATCCTAAAAAGAATGTTGACTGGTCTGCGCACGGCGCAAGAACCAAAGTCAAGTTGAGAAAAGTTCATTTTTGGTGTAACCAAAGACGTTGGAAATACCTGGGGAACGGTCACCAGTTGGCCAGTGGCCACTGGTTACAATTTGATACCAAAAATGTTCACCACCTTCTTAGGTATTGATCAACCCAATATGATTTTTCTGTGACTTATGATTCAAAAGATATGGCTCGTTAAATCTCCCGATATCATTTTTGGCTAACATCTCGGGAACGGTATGAATGACGTGAAAAATTCCATAAATCCTTTGAGATAGATTTTGTGCTCTATCGAATGGAGGGCTCAAAATTGAAAAATTCGCGAACAACACACACACACACACAGAGAGAGAATCCAGTAAGAAACTTTGGAAGTTCGTTGAATATTTACTTCTCATATAGCCTCACTGCTGACCTGGGATGGTAATTTTCAAGGTACAAAATATTGAATGAATGTCCTCTGAAAATACGGTAATAATTTGATTGGAAATTACATACGTATTAGACTTTTTTTACGCACTTCCTTCAGAAAGTTGAAAAGAGTATAGTAATTATATGCTTTTATAATAAGAAAATGTTTCCAATTTTCTACAATTGCTAACTCTACGCTTTAAGTGATCTTTAAAGTTTTTTTTTTTCTTTCTTCTTTTGGAATCTCAAAGAAGACTGAGCTAGTGGCTGATGTAATGGTATAGGGGACGTGGGTCAATAAAATTCTGTTGTTGTGACAGAAGGTAAAAGATGAGTACAATCGCCATGAAGCAAATGGTTTTCTTCCGGTACTTGCAACAACAGGGAACACAATCTCCATTTAATGTACAGATGCTGGAGAATCCATATGTTTTCACCTTCCTCTGCTCTTTCAACGTGACACCCATGCCAACAAAATAAAACTTCATTTGTATTCTGCGAGGTTCTCATCGACGACCATAACAATGCTTCACAGCGAAATATTTTCGACATTTTCATTTACGCAGCCAACACTCGAAAGCATTTTCTCCTCTCATCTCCCGCCATCGTAGATTGTTTTTCTTTCTACTTTCGTCCCATGCGACAGGAGTTGCTGAGATATTCAACCACAATCTTAGATAAGTGGCTATTGTTTGTTGCTTTACTCTGTTCTCACGAGTTCGTATATTATTATTTTTTTGTTAGTACTGGAACCCAACCAAAACTATTTTCTATTTTTGAAAAGACAAACTCCCTTGCGATATAGCTTACCAATGGCAATGATTCAGCCAGGTAACTTTTAGTTGAATGATCTGGGGTCAGAATCCCTAGTGCGATCGTGCTAATTTGTAATGTCTCTGTTGTTTCATTATCCAATTCCTAAATTGAAAGTTCTGTGTATACCCCCAATGGGAATTGAACCCAGGACATGCAGCAATAATAGAGATACACAACTTTTTTCTTTCATTCATTTCTAAAACCAAAGAATTGTAGTTGCAGCCATACCTTCTGATATTCCGCCATCCTTTTCATGTTAATATCATATATGACTTGTCTATCGGTCTCTCCGTTTCTTGTACAGCATTTTACCTTCAAAGATGCATTATATGAAGATATATCGAAGTATATGCCCAGTGGGCTTCATTCTTCTCTTTTGAATTACTTTTATCAATGATTTTCTATCAATTTTGGGATCAAAAGATCCAATATATTTCAATCATTTTTTTTTCTTATGCGCCTTATATCTGGAGAACTACATATAGTGTAGCCAAACCCAAACTATATCTTAACTCAGTACGATGTGATTATTCCATTAAAAAAGAAATAAGAAAACTCGATCTAGGGACCGTTCAAAAATTTTGTGGTCCCTGATCGAAGATCCAATATATTATTTCATTGAATCAAAAATTTTCTTGTACACCTTATATCTGGAGAACTACATATAGTGTAGCCAAAATCAAAGTATCACTTAACTCAGTATGATGTTCTTATTCAATAGAAAATACGTAAACCCGATTTAGGAGCTGTTCATAAATTTTGTGGCCTCTGAACCAAAAGTTAATTATTGGCCAAGATCTCAATCTTTCGATGCATTTTTTTATCATTCCTAAAATTCTTAGCCAAGATCGCAATCTTTTAATCCATTTTTGTATCATTCCTAAAATTCTTGTTTCTCTTCATACTTCTTAATTTGCTTTCATTACTAACCAACCAGCCCTTGTAAATCTCATCAGACCTACTTAAGTTCAGCTTTTGCTTTCATTCCTACAGCCTAATATATCGTATCTATATGTTAACATATGGACATTATCACAAATTTCTACCTAGTTTCAATACATGATTAGTAAGTAGGACGCTTATATTACTTTCAAAAGTTTGCTTTGCTAATGATATTTTGCTGCTGACTTCTGAGATACAGACGTAACAGGAAATACTTGATTGCCAAGAAGTATAAATGTGGAACTATTTTCGTGCTATTTCTCAAAGATATTGACATGGTCATCACCGTAAGTCATCTGCCATAAAATAAAAGTCATTTGTAGCAAGCTGTACAATATTTCGATCGCCTGATATTACCAAATGTGTAATATCAATATATGCATGTCATTCTTTCTCACTTTTTAGATTACATCTGAAGTTCTGGGCGGAAAGGTAGCAGAGACTCAACAAGTTTGATATATTGTAGTGTAAGATAGTAGTTCTAGCTGAAATGACGTTGTAATGAACATTGTTTGTAAATTATTCATTGTAGCCTTGGAAAATTCAAGATTATTAATAAAACTCCAACTGACAATATATATATATATATATATATATATATATATATATATATATATATATATATATATATATATATATATATATACAGAGTGTTTAATAAGTAATGGTCATAAATTAAACCGTAGATAGTACACGCCAAAACTAACAAAAAAGTCTTAGAAAAAATTTGTCCGCAAACGCTTCGTAACGGAGATAGGGGCTGTCGAAAGTGTGGGAAAATGAAGTTTAGAGGCGAATATCTCAAAAAGTATGAATCGGACAGAGCGCGGTCGAATGAATGATTATCGAAGTCAGACCTGCGCTATGCAGAAATGCATGGTTGATAACTCTGCAATGCGCGCGTAAGGGATTCCCCAAAGAAACGAAGGGATTCCCGGAAAATTGTCCAAGGATAGGGTACTCGAGATGAACATCGAGGGCGAGTCTATCCACCAGTAATTCATAAGTCGAGGTACCAGATCGAAAGCTTGAAAAGATACAAAATGGCGGGCAACGTTTACGTGCTGTGTGTGGCTGCATAACCAGCAGGAAATGAGAGAGGCAATCGAAGAAAGGAGGTGGTGCATGTTGTGAACTACTTCAGAGCACATTCCTAAGACGAGTTATCAACCATGCATTTCTGCATAGCGCAGGTCTGACTTCGATAGTCATTCATTGGACCGCCCCCTGTCCGATTCATACTTTTGAGATATTCATCTCTAAACTTCATTTTCCCACACTTTCGACAGCCCCTATCTCCGTTACGAAGCGTTTGCGGACTCATGTTTACTAAGACTTTTTTGTTAGTTTTGGCTTGTACTATCTACGGTTTAATTTATGACCATTACTTATTAAACACCCTATATATATATATATATATATATATATATATATATATATATATATATATATATATATATCGGGTGTTGCAAAATAAGTGTTACAACTTTTGGGAGGTGAATCCTGCCACTGAGACAAGAAAAAAAGTTCTCTTGAACTTTCGGCTATCGGACATAGTTTCAGATCTACACGGTGTCGAAAGCGTGGGAAAATGACTTTCGGACGCCAATAGTTCGGAAACTATCCAACGTAAAGAGGGCGGGTAAAAAATTCACTGAAGAAATCATACCTGCTTTGTTGAATTTTGCATGTTTCACAATCCTACCATGCACTCGCAAGGGATTCCCCAAAGAACGTAGGGAGTCCCGGATAATCTGCTAAATCAAAGTAGGTCTAAATGGATATGAATTGATGGGGTTTCTACCAGGTAACAATAATTCGTTTGTATTAAGTCGATATCTGGAACAAATGCAAAATGGCGGACACTTTCATGTTCGTTGTGTGTGGTTGCATAATCGCCAGGTACGCATGCTGGCCAACAGTGAAGTTCTGAGTATTAAGTGTAGCAAATTTGTACTCAGATGCTCTAGAAAGACATCTGAAGTGTCGGTATAGCACAACAGATGGAGCAGGGTGATTCACATGTGTGGAAACACGTAACAAAAAATGCCTAGAAATGCACTCACACTCAGTAAACGTGAATTCAAAGCGTCGGAAATGTAAGGATTAGCGTCAAGAACATGAAAGTCAATTTACCAATAATATTCTCTCAAACCGACGCAATATGACGTGCACGGTTGCATACCAATAAGGATGCAACAACTGAGACCAAGTTGAAATTGTGCAAAGGGACTCACTAAGAAACTGGGTAAACTAAATGAATGTCTCTAGTTGGATAACATGATCGATATTGAAATGCGGACAATTTGTATGTTGATATCGATAGTGGAGAAATCTCAACATGTGCCACTACTGCTGGGACACCGTCCCACGTGGAAAAAATAGGAAAATAACTACTCGGGTCTTGAATCTGAGGCCGTGAGGATTGGAAACTGCGACCACGCGAGCGAAAGCGAGCACTCTAGCCCTGAGGCTCGAGGGAGCCTGACTTTTCTGTATACATTTCTTTGAAGAGTACCCACTTTGTTTCGCAAGCGCTCTTGTACAGCCTCCCGACATGCTTGTGTGTTACATTTTGTTACTCCTACTGCACAGTTGTAAACAATCAGAGCTTTAAGACGTTTCTTCCTATTTCTCATGCCGTATTATTTTCCATATGTATGGTGTTCCAGCTGTAGTGTTACATGTGCCAAATTGGTCCATTTTCATCTTTGTCTTGGCATGTACTGTGTGTAAGATACATATTTCTGGAGGTATTTTGATATCGAGTACGTAATATGTCCCAGAAGACGTGAGACATGATACAAGTTTGTTATTTTCACGCTTTATCACAATTTGAACCATGGATTAAAAGATTTCTTTTTATATGTGTCGACTGTGGGACAATGTTCCAAACAAAGTGGGACATTGATACAATCTTGTTCTAGTTACGTTCTACCAAAAAGTGCACCAGATGTAATAGCAGAATGTACAACGTTATCTTCCTAGTTTTCGCATGTGAGACGGTGTCCCAGCAGCAGTGGGACATGTTGACATTTGTCCATTAGCTACATGTCGATATCAACTCACACATTGGCCACATTTCAATATCGATCATGCGATCCCACTAGAGACATTAATTTAGTTTACCCAGTTTCTTAGTGAGTCCCTTTGCACAATTTCAACTTGGTCTCAGTTGTTGCATCCTTATTGGTATGCAACCGTGCACATCATATTGCGTCGGTTTGAGGGAATATTATTGGTGAAATGGTTTTCATGTTCTTGACGCTAATTCTTACATTTCCGACGCTTTGAACTCACGTTTACTGAGTATGAGTGCATTTCTGGGCATTTTTCGTTACGTGTTCCCCACATGTGAATCACCCTGCTTCATCTGCTGTGCTCTACCAACACTCCAGATATCTTTCTAGAGCATCTGAGTACAAATTCGCTATACTTAATACTCAGAATTTCACTGTTGGCCAGCATGCGTACCTGGCGATTATGCAACCACACACAACGAACATGAAAGTGTCCGCCATTTTGTATTTGTTCCAGATATCGACTTAATACAAACGAATTATTGTTACCTGGTAGAAACCCCATCAATTCATATCCATTTAGACCTACTTTGATTTAGCAGATTATCCGGGACTCCCTACGTTCTTTGGGGAATCCCTTGCGCGTGCATGGTAGGATTGTGAAACATGCAAAATTCAATAGAGCAGGTATGATTTCTTCAGTGAATTTTTTACCCGCCCTCTTTACGTTGGATAGTTTCCGAACTATTGGCGTCCGAAAGTCATTTTCCCACGCTTTCGGCACCGTGTAGATCTGAAACTATGTCCGATAGCCGAAAGTTCAAAAGAACTTTTTTTCTTGTCTCAGTGGCAGGATTCACCTCCCAAGAGTTGTAACACTTATTTTGCAACACCCGATATATATATATATATATACAGGAGCGGATCCAGGATATGATCAAGGGAGGGGCTGAACCATATTTGGCCGTTTTATCCAGTGTAAAGTAGGATTGAAGCCTATTTTATCCAGTGTATATCTGAGCGTCAAGGGAGGGGGGCTATAGTTTGGTCAGTTGGAGTTTTATTAATAATCTTATCTTGAACATTGTTCAAAATGGCGATGTCTTATGAACGGTCTCAAGTCATATAATAGCGTTAAGTAACAAAATCGGTAATTCAGGTAGAAAGAAACTTTGGTTATACGTCCAATGAGGGTCCTCTGTCCTTCAAAACAATCAAAAATTCTTGTGATCAAAGATTTTATGACTGATAATGTGGTAAAAGAACACGGTGGTGGCAATGATGGTTTATCTTAAACGTCCGAGACAAAATGTTTCCTTAACTCCATGATCTTCTAAGAGAGGGACAAAATAAATTCGCATAAAGCACCACCTTACTTGCATCATAAATTAACATGTAGATCAGAAATTCACCGTTACAATACCCGAGGAAGTAATAAACTGAATATTCCCCGGAATTTTTAAAAAATAACAGAGAAGGCATTTCGGCAGTAAGAATCTGGAACTCCCTACCAAAGTCAATCACTGACAAACTATAATTCATTTAAATCATCACTCCAAACATTATTATTTAGAGATCAGCTACAAAGCATTGGCACACATGAAAGGTTTACTACAGTTTGAAATTGGACTGAAATTGGTATGAAATTGGACTGGCAGTATGAGTATAGTTTTTTTTTTCATTTACATTTACTGAGTGTTTTGTTTATCCTTAGTATTATTGAATGTTATCATGTTATGTTATTATTTGTATCTTGTATCTTACTTGTGTCTTTATTTTTTTTCTTTCTTTTCTTTGTAATGATGACAAGGGTTAGGTGGCAGAGCAGCCTCCGGCTGAACCTCGCCCGCTGAAATAAAGATAAATTCAATTCAATTCAATTAAAAACCAGTTCCGCAACATATGTAGATACTAAAGTTGATTCACAATACCATCAAAAAAAAGAAAGAAAAAACATCTGCTGTCTATGGCTGACCATATCATCACATGTGGGGTTTCCTTGAACAAAAAAAAAAAAAAAAAATCCTTGATCGAGAAACTCCGATGGGTCGTGCCCTCATCTGAAAGTATCACTTCACCACACCTTGGTATTGTATCGAACACCTCAAAGTTAACTGCACATGTCTTTTTCCTCCGCACCATGTTATTATCGTGTAATTCTTGAACGGGTAGGGCAATATGCATCCATGTGTAAGTTTTGCTTGAAATGCTTCTGCATTGTCCACCGGAGTATATCCAAATCCGCAAATTCTTTACGCGTCGACTTTGCTGGCAATTGCTCCATGGACTCTTGGAGGAGACCGCATGTTTCTCTTCTGACAGAAGGTTTTCCACTTCTCTTCTTATCTTTGAAATAACATGTCGGGGAGAGTTCTCGTTTCAAAAGGGGTTGATTCAGAAGAAGACCCCTTGAAATCGCGTCACAAAGGGACTACATATTTCAGCCATAAATATACCTGTTTGCTTTCATACATGTACCCAACAACTCGCACTAACGCGTTGTTCAACAGTGTAGTTGGACGCAAATTTAGTAAATAGGGCTTGACATCTAAACATAAAATATACTTTGTCATGTTCTTTGGGGTAATGGGACTTTGTATCCGGTCTGTATTTGTGGAAAGGAACGTGTAGTCACAGTTTAACGTTCAAATTTTAATTATTTTCTCCCAACTCGAAACGTCACAACACGAAAGGTATACTCGTGTCCAAAATTATTGTCGCATATCTATAAATGTCTTTTTGTAGAAATATAATTTGATAATGATTTTGCAGGGTATTTTTAATACTGATACTATGTGTACAATTAGAAAATGTACATTTCTAGTAAATTTTATAGGAAAAGAATTACAAATAGGAAAATTTGAGTAATACAAAATGTTAATAAATGGACAAGAAAGTTTTGTTTTCGCTTTATTGTTCTTATTTATTCCTCTTTTGACATGAAATTTGCCACATACATGTCTTTGGCGATTATACAAATACTAATATTAAAAGAAATACGGGCGAATTCGTTATTAAATTATATTCCTACAACAACACATTTGTAGACATGCGACAATAATTTTGGACATGACTGTACATATCCTAGTCTCTAGAGTCTAGACCATTCGCAGTGTTGAAAATATATTGTGGTTTCAAATTTGCCTTGATTACCAAAACATTTAAATAAAATCTTTCGGTTTAACGTCGAACGATTATGGGAGACGATGATTAAAGCAAATGAATGATGATGGAAGAATTCATGGAATGAGCATGTTGGAGCAAACGAGAGCACTTCGAGAAAGTCCACGGACATGATATTGTACACTGCAATCTTACTTGGCCGGAGATCGAACCACGGACTTCATGCACCAGAAGTAAACGCTGTACCAGTGAGCTCTCTTGCCCCTGTCTTGATTTCCAAAGCGTAACTACAAAGAACTTTTATGGATTGCCGTAACGACTATTTATTAAACAATTAAGCACATAAATGAAATACCACTTTTGTCGACAAATTTTGTCGTCATTTTATTGCTTTACATCCGTTTTTTTATTTTTTATGGAAGGAAATATTTCTCTCGTGTTGGTTGAAATTTACCAGAGAGCAGAAGCGACAGTTCTGAATCCTTTCAACCGCTGAGTTTCTTCGCATCTAGGCCAGATGGCGTTGTTCTTCCTCACGAAGAGATTGCAGGAATTTGCGTGGAAAGCTCCACAAAAGCTGCTGTTTCCTTCACGAAGTTTAAAACTTCGTTCACACTTGGGGATAACAATGTTCAGAAGAAATTTTTATCCTTTGCAGTCTATAAACCAACGATTAACAACTTTCTTTTCTCTCAGTATTTTATTCTCAATTTTACGGTATAAATATTTCTGTAGCTGTCTTGAACTAATTTTGAAGTATTTTAAATTGATATATTTTTAAAACAGTATTCCTATATTTTGAATTATTCAGAAATATGTTTTTAGAAAAAAAAAATATTTCAATCATATAATGCAAAAAATGGCTTCAGTTAAACAAACTTACTTTTGAGGGGGAAAAACATTGCAGTTTTGAATATTTAAAATCTAGATGAACCATTTTTTTTTTTACATCGATAAAAATTACATTAATTGAATGCTGTATAGCAAAATCAATTTCTTACTCATTGCCATGGTGACAAAATTGTTTTCCGCTGTGGAACAAGACGCTTGCCATGGTCAAGTAGGCTCACAAAGACGACACCCTGTCAAGGGGTCAGGTTTTACAGTGGTTCAGTGAGTTCAAGAAGGGACCGAAGACCGTCGAAAACATGGAGCAAACGACGGTCAGAGTCCAGGAGTTTTTTCAGTTTGGCAACATTTTTATCCAAACCACTCATTGAAGGGGGGGAGGGACTTTTATAATATTCACATTTCTGGTTTTATATTCACGAACACTTCTGCTTGTTTATTAATACAAGTGAAATACCCATTAGATTAGATTTCTCGTCAGATTTTTCTCTGTCCAAGACTAACTTTTAATTGTTATTTAAACTTTTTTTTTTACTTTATATGTTCTAATAAATGAAGTAGAAACACGATAATAGGCAACTCAGGAACTCAACGCCTGTACAACGTAATATTTTACGCGCTAATAAACACATCAAGGTAAAGATTCATACTGATTGGATGAATTCGGTGTGTGGGTCTGTGTTCTGGAATCCACGACGCAAAGTTTGATTCCCATCACACGGGGTTTTGTTTTAGAAAAATGAAACAAAACTTGGCCTCCCGTAAGTTGAGAGCCATAAAAGCCTGAACAATATAACATTTCATACGCTTATATTTTAGATCAAAGCCTACTATCATAAATAATTTGTCCCAATGAGGTGAGTTCAGCTTAAAATGTTCATGATTTTTCATGATTGTTAATTATATATATATATATATATATATATATATATATATATATATATATATATATATATATATATTGGCGGATCCAGGATATGATCAAGCGAGGGCCCATAGCTTACCGTTTTATCCAGTGTAAAGCAGGATTGAAGCCCATTTTATCCAGTGTATATCTGAGCGTCAAGGGAGGGGGTTATAGCCCCTATAGCCCCCCTTGGAACCGCCCTTGGATATATATACGGAATGAATCGACAAAACGACTACTTTGACGTAGAACTTAATCAGCGCTGTCAATTACGCAGGTGTATGGCAGCTGAACAGACTGTGCTGCAAAGACACAGAAATGAGAGTTGAGATATACTGATAGAGAATCTCAATCTTCTTATCTCAACCTTAGGATGTTGTCATATGAGGGATCTTGAAAAATAATATCATGTAAAGAAAAATCGGGATCAAATTTTTCGTTTTGAGAGATGATCATCACACTGAGAAAATTCCATTATCCGGACAGCAGTACATTACATAAATATACGGCAACCATATGTTTACTACGGAAATCTATACGGATCATATGTTATTCATATGTTCTATACGTACTGCCTATGTTACATAATGTCGCTGAACGATGCATGGCATCTAACAGGCTTCTGTATATCCCACCCAACCAGGTACATTCTAGGAACGTGCCATTTAAGTTCCATATGTACCGTTTACGTACCTGGTACTTGAAACATGTACATTTCATATGCATAGCACGTGTCGCTAGGTACGTGCCTTTCGAGGAATTTCTGACACTTGCAAGGTACTTTTACATGCTTCACTGGAATGTGAGGAATGTGAATGGCACATACCCCATGTACCATGGCATGGTTGTGCGTAAGTTGCTTCGTATTGCGACTAGGGTTGCCAATTTAGCCACTTTGTGACGAGATCTGGCCATTTTGAGAACGTCGTTAGTCACATAATTTCCAAAGAGCCAATAGTGGCTTTTTAGCCATATGCTTTTCACTTCTATAGCCACTTTCTGAGTTTAGCCACATTGTAATATACATACAAAATTAATATATTGTCAGTTATATATGGTGCTTATTGGGAAAAACACTCCCCAAAAAAGTTCATCTTAGACTGGAGAAATGGTTATCCTTCCTTTTCCATTATTATTTGGCTATGAAACAAATGCCGGAGACATATACAACCGCTATATACAACAGTGTGGTGTTGGAATGTGTAATGATTAGGATGTGATGTTTTATTTTATTTTTTTGAAAGTTCAACACTTCCAATGTACCCGTAAAAATGTACTAAAGAAATAGTGCCCATGTTTTTTAAATATTCAATTAGAACTGGACAATCTACATGAAATTTGCAATCGATCAGTGAAAACGTCATCTTTCTAGAGCCTGTAGTTTCTGAGATCTCATTGTCGAGAAACATATATGTGTATTTTAAAAGAGCTCCAAAGATGGCAGCACAATTCATTTGCATGTATTTCGGAGAAGGCTTACTAAAGGCAAAGGCCTTTGAACAATAATTTAAAAGGATAAACTTTGTGAAAAATATTTATTTCAGTAATTTATTTAAACTACACTCTTTTAAAAATATTTGTCTTTGTTATAAACGTGAAATCACAAATAACCGTAAATCAAAGGTTTGAATGCTAAGATTATAGGTTAGAGCTCGGTCGCTCGTAAATGTTACTGTAGTATTTTAATAGATAGTTAAATTGCCACACAGATGCCGGAGGAGGGCATATATTTTCAGAGTTAGTTGCTTGGCTTTTTTTAAAAGTACAAGCTTCTAAATTCGAACGTAAAAATGAAGCGTTAAGGTTTTAGTATTTAAGTACTCGCACCCCCAATTGCATAGCACTGCCCTAAGGAACATTACTGACATGCCTAGTACATTCCTGGCACATGCCAATGCCAAGTAAATGTGTCAAGTACATACACGGTACGTGATATACACATAATAGATACATTCCTCGGTATGTGTCATGCACGTACTTTTGGGCGGAAGTAACCTTATTCCTTACATGTGTATTTCACATGATTGCTCTATTCACGTACCTATCATGTACATTCCAATGTACCTCGAGGAACATTCTTTACACATGATCAGTATGTACTTGTGTTGGGTGGGATTACATACATATACGTATGTTGCATACGTCAGCTATATGATATATACGTCCATCTGTACGTGAGATTCTATATAGTTCTTTCTCTAATGCGAAAAGTACGAATAGACTCCGAATAGAACAGAAATTCCGAATAGAACGTTTTACCCTTGTTCTGTCTATTCATACTTTCCGCATTAGAGAAAGAACAATTATACGTAAAGTATTATAAAACATACGTGTTCAGTTATACGTTTGCCGCAGGATACTGTGGTACGTTAAGTCCAGAAAGTTAAGGCCAGTTACAAGATTTACGCATGTAGCCCACGTTTTTATGTATACCACATTCCTGCATTTTTTTTCTGTGCACTACTACAAGTACTCACATGTTGACCTGAATTGAATTCAAGAGAAGTGTGTTTCGAATTTTATAGAATGCTTGGCATTAAAATAATGTACTAATTATCACTTCTTGACATCTTCTATACTTTCGAGGCATCCTGTACACGAAAGCCTCTCTCTCTAAAGGATGACTTACTACCAAGAATCCTTCTTATTGAAATTATTTTGTTCTTTATGATAAACAGTATTAAATTCTCAAATAGACTATATCGTGGAAGTTTATTTTAAAAGCTCTAGAACGTGTTCTCATCTTTCTGTTCTTAATGTTATTGTCTTACATGCTCTCACCCCTTGCGTTGCATTGTATTTTTTAATCTCCCAAAATAGAAGTCTGCTTAATGGAGATTCTGTGTAAGCCAATTACAAGGGCTTTAAACTCAAGTTATCCGGACGGTGTAAGGAGATTAGTGCTAATATTGATTGGTCAATAAACTCCAGCAATCTATGTTATTCTATAAAAGAGTAGAAATGGATGATTCACCATCACCCAGGTCATATTACTATATGTAGAAACGAGAAATTTAGGCGGAACATTTCTTTTGTCACGAAGATAACGGATAAGGAAGGATTTTTCTGGAACTACCTATCCTAAAGGGGGTTCGAAATTTCCCCCAAGAACAGCGTATCTGACGAATCTCTAACGTGAGAGAAACGAAATCTTGGCACATGTTATCTTCACTAATAACAAAGAAACGCGTGTTTCAACGTTTTTGAATATTCCGCTCCAAACGGGGTAAAAGGTAGATTTAAAAAAATATATGAAATTTTCATTTGTTTAATCAGAAGGTAGCAAGTGTGAGGATTTGCTAAACTTGGAGACCTGAAATTCGATATTTAGAGCTATTATTAAAAACTAGCAGAACACCGCCTCTTCGCATGTGGGGAGTAAGTTTCATTTTGGGCATAAAGGATTGAATTTGGATTTAAACGGCATCGAAAGTGTCACTGTATGTCTCATCGACCCCGAAACCTATGAATTCGACATTAATATTGGTCATTTTTGAAAATTTTAAAATATTTCTCCCAATTCCTCTCCCAAGTTGCAGTGCTGAATTTGAATTTAAAAGGCATGGCAAGAGCCACTGTTCATCTCAATGACCCCAGAAACTGTGGATTCAACATTAATATCAGCTATTTTTAATAATTTTTAAATATCTCTCCCTGTCCTTCTCTCAAGTTGCACCGTCAAAGTGAACTGATAAGAAGAAGATCCCAGTCTCGTAACATTGGTTGGGTGGTTCAAGGGGTACCAAGTCACAAACATAGTGACTTCATTTATATAACCTAACAAACATCTAACAAACACCAGATACAGCTCAGAGGCCATTTTATACTGGATATCTAACAACAACATCAATAACAAATGGAAAGGATTTGGAAAGGTATCGGCCAGGGCCTGTTTAGTAAGTACCATTCCGACATTTGCCTGGTAGGACTGAGGGAAACCCTGGAAGACCCCAGTCAAGATGGTCGGCAGCAGGAATTGAATTCACGGCCTCCCGAATGCGAAGCCAACGCTCTACCACTTGAGCTACTTCGCTCGGTAATATATATATAAAGTATATATATAAGGAAACGCGTATTTCAGCGTTTCTGATACTTCCACTTCAAATAGGGAAAGAGGGGAATTTCAATCGTACTGTAAAATTTATTTATTCACAAACTGCCGAATGTGAGGACTCATTTAAGTTGTTGGATATGTAAAATTTGGTACATAAACTCTAGAATAAAAAATGAGGAAACATGTGTTTCATCATTAACGAAAATTACTAGATAATAATAATTCCTAGAATATCAAAGTTTCCCTTTCTTAATTAAGAAATTTCGAGTGTGAGAATTCACTTAAGTTGAAGATGTAAAGTTATGTATAAAAACTTTTAACAATAACAGAATATGTGTTTCAATGTTTTTTTTTTTTTTTTTTAATTTCGCCGCTCTTAAGGAGGAATGGGGACAATTTCAATATTGTTGAAATTTCCATTTATTTATTTACAATGTGCCGAATGAGAAAATCGGGAAGAAATGAGATCAGATGAGTTGGAGATGAGAAATCCGCTATTTAATATGTTATACAAAAATAAGGGAACATATTTGAACGTTTTCGAAAATTCCATGCCTAAAGGGAATCACGTGACCTTGCCTTTTAAAATGCCCGGTTTTATGGGACGAAAGTTGCATTTTCTATATATTTTCACTACGCTGGAATGTACGTTGCCTGTTGTTTGTGATCGTATCACGGAACACGTCTTATCCGTTTGAAATGAATTTTAGAACATAGTCTCTGCCTGAAAGTTTTTATCATGTTACATTGATTAAAGCTTTTATTCTAAGGGGGTAGAAAAGTTCAAACTGTACGCCAAAAATAGGGTAATTTATGATTTTATTTTAATCAGTCCTTTTGAAAGGAGTGTACTAAGGTGAAAGAGGATTCTTATATTTTCCATAAGCCAATTATCACTGCTTGAAGAACGGGCATTTCATCTAGTGTGAGAATAAAATGACACCTGTGTTTTTAAATTTACATTTTCACAATCAAATTAGTACTTTTATTTGATTCAGAAATCATGATGTACAACTTCAAGAAAACCAACACACTTGAAAGATCTGACCAATAAAAATAAAAATAAAAATAAAAATAAAAGAAATGTATGGTCGTGTGGTCTTTCTGTTCGAAAAAAAGTTTGCATAGATAACGCTTTTGGCATCTTTGTCTCCCTTGGGATTGCTGTTAGAATTTATTGTTGCTTGCAATAATGCATTGTACCAGACGGGCGAAAGTGAACAGGTATCACAGCGGGAAAGCTCTTAATTTGTAATTTGGTCCTTGGGATCGAATCAATTTCACAGCTATTGCAAAGGAAGTTTTCCATAATATCGTTTCAATCCCACTAATGACTAATGACGGAAGGGTATCCTTAATACGTCTTAACCTACTTTCTTTCGATTTTCTGAACTCATATTTTTTATGCTTACAGTATAAAACGACCTCCAGAACAAGCATTCGTAATATTGCAGTTACGGTACACAAATAATCCAAAGCCCCTCATGTTTGTAAATTTATATCTTTAAAGTATTTTGTTTAACGTCCCGCGATTACACCCTTTACGTTAAAGGACACAGATAATTAAGGGTAGCGAATGATTATGGAAGAATTGATGGAATGGGAAAGTGGGAGGAAACGGCAGTATCCCGAGAAAACCCATGGACACGATGTTGCCCACCACAAACTTACTTGATTAAGGATCGAACCAGGGACCTCACGCTCACGAGGTAAGCGCTCAAGCGCCGTGCCCCCATTTGTATATTTAACTACTATTAGCCGCCACACCCCTAATGCTTCCACCGATCTAACCATAGATTAAAATCGTACTCAATTAAAACTTCTCATTGCTTACAATCAATATCAGATTGTATAAAAGGTATTGACTCTTTGGAGGCCAAAACTAAGATGAGATTTATTCTTATTTGAAAACAATACCGAGCCACATATTCACAATTTTGTTCTATGATCTTCTGTCATTTTCCACCAATACCATAATCCAGTCATTATAGAACTGCTGTGGTTTCTACTGAGAAAATTCTGACACGCGGTTTTTACATACCTTTTTTTTGAAACTGACTTAACAACATTCATCGAGTTCTGGAGAGATCGAAACAAATAACAGTTTTTCGGCGCTAGGTCTGGGCTATAAGATAGGTGTATTTAAACATTACACCAAAGTTTTCTGAATTTCTGACTGATCGTTAAAAATGTATGTGATCTGGCGTTATTTGCATGGTATACGACACTCTTTCTGTTGACCAACTCTGGTCGTCTATTTTGAATTACACTCTCACTGATTATCGACAGTTCAATCTGAATCTATCGTTCTACTTGGTGGCGGTAGCTAGTGATGTACAATACTTTTCCAATCATACCAAACGTGTAGTATAATATTTCTGGGCTTCAGTGTAAGCTTAGCCACAGACTGTGGAGCTTCTCGCTTCAAACACGATCTTGATTTCCGCATTCTTGTCGTGGGTTATCTACATTTTACCAGTCGTTATCAACTGCTTCAGAAATGACTCGAGTTCGTTTTGTTTGAGTAAAGATTCGCAGATAGAAATGAGATCGAATAATCAATTTCGAATCAGGGTTATGTTGCACCTGAACATCCTAACTATTTTTTCTGTCCAGTTTTCTCCAAATGGCTTAATTATGTTTGGTAATGAATGTTTGGGTCACTGATGATGCCAAGACCGCTCACATATCGGTCTTCGTTGATTTTTAACAGACTAAATGTACTTTAGCTGTCATTCGTCGACCACTCCGAGGACCATCTTGGGCATTGAAATTTCCAGAACGAAGTGACTGAACCATCTTTTGGCTATTGTTTTCTATAAGGTATCTTACCCATAAATAGCACACATTTCTTCATGGATTTCGGCAATGTTTGCGCGTATATCGAAATTAAACTGTAAAGTGTAGTGCTGTTTTGCAGAAATGTCTCTCATCTTCACGACCTAATTCCTTGATTATAAGATTCTGATTACAACAATTGCAACACTTCTAACACATCTACTAGCTTCAACTATCACCTGGCAAATGACGTTACGTCTGACCCGCTGCGCAGGACTGGGTTAGTCCATCCATTTTGATCAGAGTGGATATATCTGTGCACCTGCGGACCTGGGGATATAGCTTCCCTAAGCCCCCCTTAATCCGGTCGTGCCGCTGCGCCTCGTATACCTTAAGATTTGGGACACTGTCATCTCTTGCGCTAAAGGTTCAACAACTTCAGATGACCTTATATTATTATTATTATTATTATTATTATTATTATTATTATTATTATTATTATTATTATTATTATTATTATTATTATTATTATTATTATTATTAGATTGACCACAAAGCATCCAAACTCCATACTATAATTAGGTAATTTCTCGAAAAATTCGTTATGCATGCAAGTGATAGGGTAGGTTTGCTATTTGTTATTAGAATAACACTGTACATTGCTTTTAGTTTGGGAATGGTTAACGAAAGGAAAAAAAAACAACAGATTAGTACTTTAGTAGGACTTGAAAATTGCCATGCTTACATCCAGCATTAAAATTTAATTCACGGTGCTGCAAGACACACTTTGGTTCGTGTGTGAACACTACAAGGACTTGACTTCATTAGCACTGTAGTGTTGAAATTTACATAATCAGATGTAGGCTTTATTGTTGCAAATGGCCGGAACACTCGACGTAACTGTGTCTCCAGTGATGATTTTTTTAACAAATCGTTTTTTTTTTTCAAGTAATGTGGAGGGTATGTAGTATGAAACTGTTCAGTGGAATCTAACTTGATGAAGCAGTGCAATGAGTGAAGAATTTACAGTAAATTGTATACGTAATGTAGATTTATTTATTATGTTTACAAACATTCCATAAGAAGTAAATGCAGTATATTTAACTGTAATTAGACTTTCGCTCCATACACACAAAAATCAATATGGTAAGAAAAAAATACTATTATGTTTTCTTTAAACTTCTTTAGATTTCATAACTTCATTTTTCATTTTATATTTCGTAACATCGAGTAGATAATCAAAATGGCTGCAAAAACACACAGCGATATTATTGTCCATTAACAACTGATACATATATTGTTATTAAAGATCGTAATGACCTTGCTCAACAGTATTGCAACAATTAATAATGAATAAAAAATTAATTCTTAAGTAGTTTTAATCTTTTCTCAACGTTTGTCAAGTCAACATAATTTTCTTTTCATTAATGCATGAAATTTAATTACAACATTTAGGATAATAATAAAAGCTTTTCTAGAGATCCGTGAAGAAGTAACTGTTAATCTTCATAAGAATTTGCAAGGGAAATTTTATATCATGGATATTTAACCATGTTTTATACGACCATAAAAATTAAACTTGTTTTTAGTGTATTTTCATAAGAAAATGTGATTTCCAACTGAGATGATAAAAGAAAAAAAAATGTCATGATCTCAAGTGTACAAAAGCATGTGGATGGAGGAGAAGCCATAAGATATCCAAATAGAGAAAGTTTGTTTTGATTCCAGGGGAAATTATCATAAGTAAAACAGTATATAAGAGCTGTGTGTTTTAACTTTGCATCATTTCTGTTTTAGTTTTGTTTGAGGTGAAATAACGGTGTGGACCATATTTTAAGTGTTTGAAGAAAAATGAAGTACAAGGTAGGTAAACAATGTCATACGAAAAGACAATGCTGATCACACTTAATAGATAAGGCCTTGATGGTAGCCGAAGAAAATTTGTAAAAATATCCAATTATTGGTAGCAATCTGTTTCTAAATACGTAAAATTATATTTCTGTCTGAATATTTCTAATACAATTAAATGTCAGAACTCTGTAATATACATATTTTGAAAATCAAAAACAATTCACAAATTTTTAGATATATTTCTGTAGAGATAAAAACTATTGGACTCTACTGGACCTTTCTAATGCTAATAATAGTGTTGCAAGCTTTGAAACAAAGCATACAAATATGAATAAAAGCAAATGAAGTCAATTGTTTTATTGAAATAACAACATAATATAATTATTGTTCATCTTCCAAGAATTTTACGGACCATATTAAAGTCATTTACTCCACAGTAATTAACGAACATTGCAAATAATAATAATAATTATTACTTGTTTATTTTGTATATACCATTTCATTTTGTGTTTGGAATGAAAATTGAATTATGTGATTAAAAAAAAGTCATTATCGTTTAATGACTACTGATTGTTAAATGTGGTCAGTAAAATACCATTTTGCATTCAAATATTGATTATTTAATTAATCTACACAAGGAACAAAATTGTTTACAATCTCGTGTTAGAGACATTTGTAACATGAAATGTGGAGTGTACTGTGGGAATTGATACATTTCGTTTCAGGAAATAATAATACTAAAGAAATTAGTAAATGTCGATTAAAAGCAGGGAATTCGTGTTACTATTCGGTTCAAAATCTCTTGTTGTCGCGAATTCTGTCGAGAAATTTGAAGCTTAAAATATACAAAACGGTAATCATGCCTGTTGTTCTGTATGGCTGCGAAACATGGTCACTTACTCTGAGGGAAGAACATAGACTGAAAGTATTTGAGAACAAGATCCTGAGACGAATATTCGGACCCAAGAGGAACGGGAATGGGGAATGGCGGAAACTTCATAACGAGGAACTACATAATTTATACGGTTTACCCAACATTGTTAGGGTCGTGAAGTCTAGGAGGCTTAGGTGGGCGGGTCATGTAGCTAGAATGGAAGAAAGTAGAAACGCTCTCAAAGTCTTGACAGGAAGACCAATTGGAAAACGACCATTAGGAAGACCTAGGCGCAGATGGGAGGACAATATTAAGATGGATTTCGCAGAGATTGGAATACAAAGTAGAAACTGGATGCAGTTAGCTAAGGATAGAAGTCAGTGGAGAGCTTTTGTGAACGCGGCATTGAACCTCCGGGTTCCATAGGCCATAGAGTTAGTTAGTTAGTTAGTTAAAGAAATTAGTAAATTCACGATTAACACATTTTAAGAAGGTTAGTGTAGCTCAACTCAATTTGAATGCAGATAAGATAATCAATCGTTTCTTAAATCAATGTGCAAACTAGATTTCATCTTTATTTATCACATGTGTTGGCCATGTCCTAAACATAGATGTTGATATATCAAGTAAAGTTCAACGCTGGTTTACAATTGCTTAAAATTTAATGTATTTACTTACTTATACATAAATATCTCGGTTTATCTGCAATTGTGATATATTTAACCTATACAAATTGTTTATGCAGTATGTGAAACGAATTTTGCAAATATTAATAGTTTCTCTGAGTAGTTCAGTTTACCAAAGTTACTTACAAAACTTCGCGGTCACCTACTGTGTTTCTTTATATATTTTCTCCTATAAAGAGAAGTTTGTTGGACCAACTGTCAAAATATCAACAGATCGTATTCTTAATTTGAGGATGCCTTCAAAAATAACATTTAGAGAAGTTTTCAGTACAGGAACGATATTCCACAATAGCATTTATGTAAAAATTGCATTTCAAAACTGATTGTTTTGAATTGTGTACAGCATATGAACGATCAATTTCTTAAATATTATGTTGCAGTCTGCGACTTCCTCATTGAATTCTCTCATTGAATAACAACAAATAAAATAATATGACCAGTTTGTGACGCAATTCCTGGCCCATTTAAAGCGCCAAAGTGAATAGAATATTCTACATAGTTCACTTGATTTCAAACTGAAGATATGCATACACTTAAATAAAATATGAATGTATATAAAGCATGTATTAATGAATTTATTTTGAATCTCATGCACTGCTGTAAAATATTCTTTATTATGCAGCTTCTAGTTACAAAGTGTGATATTATTCGTTGCAAAATCCAGAATTGAATTATTTTATCTTCTTTGTTTCATTTCAACACACGATAATTTTGAATACTTACATAATTAAACATACAGAATGAAAACACGATGCTACAATTGTGATTATATGGTAGTTTAAATAGTTGTTTTGATTCGAGAGCAATATTACTGACAGACTGAATGATCACTATATTTTTTTTTTTTTGGAATCTCTTGCTCAAGTGACACGGAACATTAAAATGTTATCATAATTCAGTAAAACAAAATTACTTTAGAAATTCAAATCATAAAGAGTCGAAAACAATAAATAGTTTATTTTGACCTGTCAGACACTCATTTTAAACTTCTGGATGCAAACAACAAAATTCATTGTTTTTATTACTTTATTCACAGAATAAAAATATGTTATGCACTTCCATAACTAAATAAGAGAAACTCAGAAGGGAGTATAAAATTATTTTAGTAGCATTGATCTTATGCTTTCAAGTAGAAACTTCTTTAATAATTACAATGAGATTTGTATCGTGATGGATCATCAATTGAAGAATGTTTATTTCATATTGGATATATGAAGCTGCAACAACGAATGAACTGATCGAAGATGGAAGAAGTCTTATTTCTTGCAAAAGAAAACCTGTATTAGTAAACTATATTATTATGCAAAAATCATTTTTGGACCACATTGGTTGTTGCAAAGTTTGCAATATTTTGACTTTTTATTGTTCCAGAATAAAACGAGGAAGAAATAAAATTTGTTATTATATATATGTATTTTTTTCAAACTACTGAACGTACAAGCATTCAAATGTGTATAGTAGGTTTTAGCTACACATAACATGAATATGCTATTCACACGCACATATTTTCGGATTTCCAACCTGAAAAGGAAAGAGGTAACACTATCATATGTGTATCTCAACTGTTGGACATAAAGGCATCAAATTTGTATTTCGGTTGTTTTTGATTCAGAGAAAATGAATGTGACATTCAAATTCAAGAATTTAATACGATGATGCAGGTGACAAGCGGTACAAAAAAGTTCATTATCAAGTGAGATGAATTAGTTAATTTTGCTTAACGAATTTCCTGAAATAATGAAGATCTACTATTAGTGAATGAAGGCAAAAAAATATTTAGTAGTTGTCGAATTCAAGAAGTTTCATTTATGAACGACTTCGAAAACATTCATTTTAAAAAATAAGCATTTTGCTACAGATTACCATTTTTCGTTTTAAAACAATAAGAAACGATGCATCTTATCTCAGGATCTAACATCTAATACTTTGAGGATGTTACTTAGGAAAAAATTATATCTGAAAATGATTTTTCTGCCTAACAGTTCCATGAAATGAAGTTGGCATTAAGGGCTGTATTATTTCATTTATTTCTTGGGAAGGTTTTTGGAGAACTCAACACTTTGCGTAGTTACTCCTAAGGAGTGAGTAAAATCGTATATTCTAGAAAAAAATAAGTTAAAATTTCTATGTGTTGTGTTGCGTAGATATTACAGGTTAATCAGACATTACAGATTAATATAACAACAGCTAAATTTTATTAACGCAAGTGGATAATGAAGCAATTATATTATACTAGCACATCACATATGTGAACGGAAGACAAAAAAGTATGATAGTCAAAACCATTTACAAAAATCATAGCTTATATGTGAAACGTACTGTCAAATCCTGCACATGAGAAAAGAGAAAAATGTAAATGCGCATTAATACAAAATAATTATAGTAAACGACCACCGTGTGTTACTACTGAAATATATTACAGACAACTAGCACTGAAAACTAAACATATCTGATGAGATCGTTATTACCAAATCTAAGGAATTATATAAACTTATTTGATGAAGAACAACGTATAAATGAATCAGCAGAAAAACATAAAAATATCAAGATTTAAAGGAAAAATATCAAGATTAAAATATAAAATATACAATCTGGTTCTAGTGAATATTTCGAAGCGCAAGTATAATACGTATTTTGGTGTGCAAAGAAATGGAACAACAAAACCACCAATATAGTTAAATTATTTTTAAAAAAGAATGTTCATACTTGAAGGCTTTTATTAAACTTATCAGTCAATAGCTTTTCTTAATTATGCATTTATTTTTATTTCTTACTTACTCGGATGTCGTATTATGATTTATACCCCAAACAAGACATGTTGCAACATGTCAGTGTTTTTAAAAAATATTTTTGGAATGCTATTCCTACTATAGTTTGAATAACAATCAAACCTTCTAAAGCTCGATTTGTAATTGTTAAAAATGCAATTTCTCTTCACATAAATCTGCAATTACAGAGAAAGTAAAGCATTAACAATTTATATAGAAATATTGCATTTAAAAGCTAGATTGTAAAATCATGCATAATGCATATGTGTAAAGTGAAAGCAATATATTTAATACAAAATTACTCATTGGAACTACATAGAGGCTGACTGTAAAAGCAAGTTATTTGCGAATACAGATGCATAGTTTATTATATTGCATCCGTCAGTTTGTATTTGTTAAAATCGTATTATATGTTCTAGAAATGTTTCTTCGTATTTATTTTTAATGTAGTTTCTACATCTAATTTAGATTACCTTCAATCAAAATTGAAAGAATAACAACACGAGGGAAACAAACAAGGAGTAGTATTATAATTCCATTATTACTCAATATGCACGCATTAATACACGTTTGCCCTTGACATGTCCTGCATGAATGTATTGTACCAATATTTTTTTTTCGAGGGAAGGAAAACAATTACAACAATGAAATCAATTATTTTTGTATTTAATAATCAGAAAAAAAATTATAATATGAAATAACATATGCTTCAAATGCGAGGCAATATTGTACCAGATTCTGTTTGTACAATAACAAAAATTAATCATACAACAATAATAATATGCAGGAAATATATATATTTAATAACTCATGAAAATAATGTATTCAATCACGCAATATCCTGCCATATAGGCTTTACTGATTAACAAGAGAAAACACAAGAACTTGCATATAATGAAAATGCAAAAACATTTGCATGGTCTTGTAAATATTATTATTCTGGAGGCAGTATTTCATTACAATCTCAAAAAATAGTTTTTAATGGCCAAAAAAAAAAAATATGTTGAAATCATTTTGAACTTTTGTGCCACTAGCAATTCATTTCATAATTAACGAACAGAATTGGAAGTATCGGCGTATATATTATGATACCAAAAGACACTTTTGAGGTTCCTTGTTGAATATTAACTTGAAAATGGACATGAAAATATTCCAATCGAGGCTTATTGGTACAACAAATTGTAATAAGCAACACGAAAATATCTTATTACGAACGTATGATCAAACATTTGTGGAAGAATGTGTACAAAACATAGCTATGCATCATATCTGAAAAAAAATGTCACACATATTCAGAATAGAAGTAATAAAAACAAAATATTTTCTGTGGCTAATATAAATAAATGAATAAATGCTTAAAACGCTTTTTATTCAGATAAAAATATCACATGGAATTGTTCTTTTAAAAATATTTAAAAAAAAAACTCATATTTGCGAAATTATATTTGAGGTTTGTAAATTAATCAACAATGAAATATATAATAAAAGCGAAATCTATAATTTAGGGGAAAATATATACACAGAAACAATAACTGACAAGCTTTCTTCAATTGTATTGATTACTTAATACTTTGCTGATGCTACTTTATGCCTGTGCTTTACTATGCTATTCATTTTAAAACCAAAACAAATACCAAGAATTGCCTGGATGATTTATTTTAGTTAACCCATACACTCCAAGAGGAACTATTAATGTCAAGCAATACCGTTTAATTTTGAATTCGGCAATTAATTCATATAGAATGTAATAGCGTGATTTGAACAACACAATTACTATAGCATGCTCTGAACCAACTGTGCCCATTGAAATATTCCATTGTTCCTCCGCAGTTGATACATATTCTACTCCTGGCAACGGCCATCTTCGCATATGCAGAAGAACACGAGAATGAAGAAGAGTTGTTTGATAAGACAGAGAAGAATGAGATCGAAGACAGCGGATTCTCAGGTAGAAATCTAAATAAACAGTTAACGGAGGAAAATATAGATCCAGAGACACCGACGGAAGAATGTAAAATCATCGAGGTGTATCAAACAATTGAAGCAAATATCCAACCAGAAGCTGCTCCACATGCTACGGAACGTTACGATGATGCTGAAGAGAGTAATGTGGACAAAAGACGCACTTCGGATGAGGTGCAGAATGCAGAGGAAACTGGACGTCCAGAGAAACGAGGAGTTCCTCTCATATACGGTGGTGGACTGAATGGAGGGCTGGGCTTCGGGAGTGTATTGGGCGGAGGGTATGATGGACATGCTGAGGAACAACACGATCACCATATTCACCAAACGCATACGATAGTCAAGCACGAACCGTATATTCTTCCTGTGGAGAGAAAAGTGCCCGTCACCATCTACAAGCATGTTCCAGTCGAAGTCATCAAGCACGTTCCAGTTCCTGTACCAAAACCATATCCAGTTCAAGTTGAGAAAAAAGTGCCCGTTCCAGTACCCGTCGCAGTCCCCAAGCCCGTTCCAGTCATCAAAACGGAATATGTACCAGTAAAGCAAACTGTCCAAGTTCCTATCCTCAAACACGTTCCTGTTCCAGTGCCAAAACCATACCCAGTCCAAGTAGTGAAAAACGTACCGGTACATGTTCAGAAACAAGTTCCTGTACCGCAACCTGTGCTGGTACCAAAGCCGTACGCTGTAGTGAAACCAGTTCCTGTTCCAGTTGAGAAGCCCGTTCCTGTTCCAGTCCATGTCCCGGTCGTAAAACACAAACATCATCATCACCATCACGAGCATAAAACTACCCATGTTTATGGCAACGGATGGCAGTAATACGATTTCTCCACAGTGTAGGTAAGCTAACAAGATTTATGTCGTCAAATTAATTCTCTAGTTGGCATTTAAGAAACGTCTACTAGATGGTAAGCAGGATTTCTTGACTGTATTTTCTGATATAAGGGTTCAGGTATCCATATCTATACATATGAAGTATTTTACTTAGTATTAAAGGACTGTTTCACAATACAAAATTAGACAAGGTAAATGCAAATTGATCATAATATTAAAATAATAGTGCATTTAAAATATACAGATTTAGGCTATATCTATAAGAGTATGCAAAACCTGATCTGTCATTTGATTTGTCATTTTTTTTAAATTTTTATTTCTGATCATTAGTTACACTGAGATCTATTGGCTGGCAAAAGTTGATAGTAACTTAATTTAAAATTCTCTAAGTAGCAGTATATATTTGTTTTTTTACGAGTTAATTGAAATCATCTTTAATTTAAATAAAAAAAAAATATTTTCAATTTACTCTTCTGTACTACGTAGATTTACTTATCATATTTTGTCATTCTTATATAGAAGGCTTGGCTAAAAATTATGAAGAACAAGGAAGTTTAGTACACATGGTGTTTCATAAATGCGGCACAATATTTTAGAAACAGATCTCTTACATCAAAATAAGAAAAAAAGTTCATATGCACCTGCGCTCAAAAGTGGATAATTTTGGAGTTATAAGGTGCCGAAAACATGAAATAATTGAACTTTAAAAGTTCATAACTACACTACTATGGGACCTATCGTAGTTGGCTCAAGACATCACTGAAGAACTAGTATGTGAACTATCCAAATATCCATCTTTCAAAACCTTCGGTACTTGCATTTTTAGAGAGGCTGTTTGGGAGTACTTGATCACTCTCCACCTACCTCTCTAAAAATTCGTGTGCAAGTACTGAAGCATTCTTAAACAGGGATATTTGGGTAGTTCACAGACGCAAAAGTAAAAAGTGATGATGGGAACAAAGGTTTGATGAGGGGCCGCAACTTTTGCAGTGTATGTCATTCATGGCCGCCATCTTTAAATCCGCCATTTTGGATTCAAGTCATTTTTTTTTTACATGGGAAGGGGATATATGCCACATGAAATAACATTAGCTTGAGCTCAGGAATTTAGTGGTGTAATTTTTTTTTTGTATCTTGTACAGTTTAGAAGTTATTAATGTTCAAAGGTGGGAAATTACCTTGATACTGAATGCTACAACACATGTTCTACGTGTTGCCCATCCCGTGCAATGCACAACTGTAGTCGCCGAAACCACTCTGACTGCACACGGAGGAGAATGTCTCCTGAAATTTGGTCACAGGCTTGTTGGATGCGTTCCTCCAGGTGTCTCAAATCACGGATTGTCTCAGCATACACTATCTGCTTAAGATGTTCCCATAGAAAAAATCAAGGGGCGTTAAGTCAGGGGATCTGGGCGGCCACTCCACGGGACCACGGCGACCAATCCACTTCCCTGGAAGTTGTTCATCCAACCATTCACGGACACCAAGTCCATAGTGTGGAGGGGCTCCATCGTGTTGAAAATAAAATTGGAAAATGCCGTCAACGTTCAGTGTGGCAGGGAACACAAGGTCTTGCAGCAGCATCAGATACTGTGGTGCAGTTAAGGTGTTGTGAATGAAAAATGGCCCAATGATGTGGGTGTCCCATATGCCACACCACACCATCACCTTCGCTGGACTATGTTCTCGACTCGGGTCAATCCAGTTCGGATTTGCGTCACACCAGTATCGACAATTATGTCGATTAACCTCCCCGTTCAAAGTGAAATACGTCTCGTCGCTGAACAGTATGCCCTTGGCAAACGTAGGATCCAGTTCGTGTTGTTCAGTAGCCCACATACAGAACTCCAACCGGCGATCAGGGTCATCATCGTTCAGTTTATGTTGCATGTGCAGCTTGTAAGGATGCCACTGATTGACATGCAACATCCGGATTGGCTTATTGCACATACTAGGGACACACGACGGGTACTTAGTTTAGGACTTTTCACAAACGACGCTACAACCGCCGTTGCAGTTTCCTCATTGGTGGCAGTCTTTGGTCGCCCACTACGTACCCTATCATAGAACAGAGCCCGTCTCCCGGAATTTGGTGATCACGTGAGCCACAGTGCTGTGCGATACCGGTTCTCTGTCTGGGTGCCGTCTGTTGTAGTCAGCTTCTGTTGTTCGGTAGCTGCGTTCTCCTGATATAAGGATGATTTCGATCTTCTGTTCACGTGTCAGACCCATTTTAAATCATCTGGAACAAAGAGAGAACTGGGTCAGTATCAAGGTAATTTCCCACCTTTGAACATTAAAAACTTCTAAACTGTACAAGATAGAAAAAAAAACAAATTACACCACTAAATTCCTGAGCTCAAACTAGTGTTATTTGATGTGTCATACACCCCCTTCCCATTTTAAAAAAAAATGACTCGAATCCAAAACAGCGGATTTCAAGATGAATGGCATACACTCCAAAAATTGCGGCCCCTCATCAAACCTCTGTTCCCATCATCACTTTTTACTTTTCCTGTCGATTTTCAAACTTATGCAGGTGTCCAAGGACTTTTGACTCACCCTGTATATATATATATATATATATATATATATATATATATATATATATATATATATATATATATATATATATATATACATGCTAAACGATATTGATTCGCTTCCATGCTACTTCCGAACCAAGGTCAGAAATGCGGCTCTTGTAATAGATAAGTCTAATTGTAGGTAATTAACATACAGATAACACTTTCTTCTCCAATAATTGTTATTAAAATCCTACTAAACAAAACAGTAGAATAAATGGATATGTTCAGTTCTAATATAATTCCCAAGTTTCATTCACAATTAGTTGCCTCATAGGTTACAAATAATTTTAATGAATTCTTACATTTAAGTACGCATTTTTTTTTCCTTTTTTAAGATTCTTACTGGATACATGGCTTCTCGTTATATTTACAATAAACCATAGAAATCCTACTTTTTTTTTTTTTTTTTTTTTTTTTTTGAAAATTACATTTTTCAAATGATTTCCCCATTGTTAGCACAATCTTTCCCATCGCCGAACGGCACACTATTTTCGTGAAGATCACTTCTATATGGCACAAAATGTTTCACAGAAGTTCCACAACAGAGACATACTGCGATTTGCAATATTGTGAATTCGATTAATGTTTAATTGCCGGCGAAACACACACTGAGTAAGAATCGCTAACATACTCTTTTAAAAAGAAGTCCCCAAGATAGTCGTTCGATTTGCTGCTGACCGAGTCTTGACAGTAACTGAAGATTTGATCTGGTTGCAATGCCAAGGTCAACCTCGACAATGACTTTTGTGCCGAATTAACCTAAAGAAAGAGAGAGAGAGAGAGAAAGGAGAAATTTGTTACGCAAGTCGTAAATATGGTTCTCAGTCAGACATTGAAAAAAAAAGAAATATAATATAATTTTTAAAAAAAGTTTGGTTCGGCGTGTTTTATAACTAACTTTTGTAAGCAAAACTGTTTCAGTTATAGTTAAACTCGGAAGTAAAAGACCATGTGTGAAATAATCAGTCTTGTCACAATTTAAATTTGAAAACCTCGCGTTTCTCTGTGCGTTCCTCGTAACGATAAAAAAAAAAAAATAAAATAAAATTACATACCCTTCATAATGAAAGGAATTACGAGAGGTAATCGGGGTGCTGACTTTATTTAAAAACAGAGTCCCAAGGTCAGCTAATGTGCCCGGATTTGACAACAATTTACCCTGCCCTTGGTAAGTGAATACCAGAATTGTTCCTTTAGGAAATAGCCCCTCACCTACTGCCTTTAAAACTGTACTAATTCTTATCAATGGTACTGTGTAAATATTTCTTTTAGTGTAATTGTAACATTGCTACCACTTGAACGAGAGTATGGTACATTAATTAACTCAGTCTCTCATTTTTTGGTATAAAACCTCTAAGATACGTCGTGGAAGAAACAACACTCTCAATTGAATTTTGCAAGAAGTGTTGATCTTTGGAAATGTAGTATATATTAATAGGTGTTTATCTGAAGCAATCAAATACAAAATAATAACTTGTTTGGAGAGAGAATTCTTTATAGTATCCTATTATAAAACTATTATCTAATAGGTTAACTTGATATTGAAACGCATTATTGATTAGCCCTCTCTGTTTGGCTACTTGATAGAGAGTTTTCCTTTAGTCCATGTGGTCCCGAGTTCGATTACCGGAAGCACAAAACATTACTTTCATAATCATTCACTTTAATTAACCCTTTCTAACCTGAATTACTTTTTTTGGGGAAATAAATAATATTTTTATTTCAATGGATTATATGTTGATGTCTAAGGAAGTAAAAAAAACCTTTTTTTTTCAAAATTTTATATTACCAGGGCGGTATAACTACAACGTATGAGAATTTGGAATCATTCGGCACGATATATGCGCCATGAAACCCAGGAAGCTTGTGATTCCAAATGGAATCACATGGTCAAAAAGGGTTACCTAAATTCGTGGTACGTCAAATTATTGGATACTAATAATTTGTATACTCTTTGTTTGTAATTCCGAAGATATTTATGTTTTTTGTTATTAATTTTCTGTTTCTTTCAACACAATTTCAGGCATCTTAGACATTCACGAATCTTCACCTGAACAACTCTTCACATAGTTACCTCCAACTGAAACATCGTTCCATTAGCTATATGTTATTGTTTCTTTATATAATTCATTTTATTTTGTAAATAATATTGAGTTAATAAAGCAATTTTTATTTCGTACTTAGGTTATTTACTTATAATAATTGTGTAATGAATAAGGTTATAATTATTTTTAGTGGTGAAAAATTACTGAAATTCCCACGTAGAATGTACAAAAATAGCACGGCTTTTCGTAGAAATTTGGTGTGGTGAAAAATATATCATTAATAATTATACTACATTGCAAACACAATTTTAATAATTTTGTTCTAAATTCTATACGTGTATATATTTGATCACTTGAAAAGTACGAGGTGTGATCAAAAAGTACGGTGAATAATTTTATTAAAAACAAAGTAATAAGCTTACATAGAATTTGATTTGATCTGCTTCATATCGAAGGTCAAGTTGTGATATTCATTTACATTATTTCGAAAATCAATTAGAAATATATGAGGTGTGATGAAAAAGTACGGTGAATGTGGTTGGACAGTGCCATCTATCGATGTTGTATCCATTTCAACTAATAAGCCCGGTAGCCGAAACCTTTGGTACACTCACAAGGGAACATCTTATATTGATAGTATCATTGCCTAATCAAACAATGCGCAATCAATAGGGGAGTGAAGAAAATTGAGAAATCCAAAGTTTTACGGGCCGACACCTAGAAAGACAGGAGATACAGAGGAAAGAAGAATCTAGAATCATGTGAAGATAGCAACGCAAAAGATACACTGACACAGAAAGAACTTCAAAATGATTAAAGTAATCAAAATGACATTTACACAACAGTATAGTGAGCAAACATTGTACCCACAGACATGCTTAATAACATCATATGTAATGCAGTGTTGCCAACTGAGCACAAAATGAAATTTTGTTAAATGACACAGAACTCAAATTATAACATCTAGAAAATCTAACTATGAGTAGAACCATACCTGTAAAGCCGTGATGTACAGTGTTACCACCGTTTGAAGATTAGCCCATATGAATCCCTATATGAATCTCGGATGTAGAATAGTACATATAGTACACGATTCGAACTAGTCGAAACCAAAATATGAGAGCGCAAACAAGAATATAATCTCTGAAGTACAGAAATAACGGACGAAGTACAGTGTCGAAGCATTTATGTCAGAATTGTTCAAAAACACAGTACATAAGCTGAAATGATCCATGCCCTTGCGTATCTTTTGCGTTGCTATCTTCACATGATTCTAGATTCTTCTTTCCTTTGTATCTCCTGTCTTTCTGGGTGTCGGCCCGTAAAACTTTGGACTTCTCAATTTTTCTCCACTCCCCTATTGATTGCGCATTGTTTGATTGGGCAATGATATTATCAATATAAGACGTTCCCTTGTCAGTGTTGAGTTTCAATGAGTTGTGATATATTAATTGGCTTCCAGAAGCAGAAGAGAGAAGAGCAGAAGAATGTCTGTCGCGCGCCAATACTAAGTTTTGTTCTAAGCTGCGAAAAAGGACCAAAGAAGCCACAAATTATTAGAATCAGTGTATAGCGATGAAACAGTGGCATTGATGACTGTTTAGAAGTGCTACGAGCTATTCAAAAGCATCAAGGAGTTGGTTGAAAATGTCAAATGGTGGAGTTGTTCTTCGACGTCAAAAACAGATGAAAACGTGCAGAAAGTGGCACAAATGATTTGTTCAAACAGGCGAATGACTATTAGAGATGTCCGAAGAACTAAACATCTCGTATGGTTTCGTCAAGAAACATTTTAACCCCGAATTAATCGGCAAATGGCTTTCTCCTTCACCACGAAATTGCGCCGTGCCACATGTTGCTTCCGATCCGCGAGTTTTTAGCCGAAAAAAAATATTTCTGTCTGTCTGCATTCCTGTGCTCTCCAGATGTAGGACAAAAAACCGTGCTTATAGGAAAACGTTTTGAGCCATTCCTAACATTGAGAGGGCCATGAAAAAGAAACTGAACGCCCTTCGAAAAGAAGACTTTCATAAATGCTTCCAGTCATGCATTCAACATTAGGATAAGTGCATTGTTAGCTAAATACAGTAGTTTGAAGGAGATTAAATCAAATTCATGTAAGCTTATTAATTTGTTTCTAATAAAATTGTTCACTGTATTTTGTTGTGATTACACCTCTTACACTCTTCACGATACGACTCTCTAATTGAATTGATATAAACAATTAAGAAGCTTTTTAAAGGGAAAGAAACAAGGTTAAAAACTTTAAAATGTGTCCAAAGTCTTAGAGACAAAAAATTATAAGTTAATTTCCTCGTGTGCTTCCATCGTGAGGACTTTTCCTGTTCCTGAGAGATGGGAAAGGAGAAAATTGGATTTTGTCATTACTTGTTCTCGGAAGAGATCTGAGTGAGATGACCGCGTTGCTTCTGGACGTGATCACGGCCATTACGCTGAACACACAGCTGGCCGATTGCCTTTGACACAAGGGTAAAAGTATGGCCAGCGTCTTTCACCTATTGAAATTCAATTACTTACCGAAGTCACCACAGGTCATAATAATTTTTATTGAAATGGAAATATGAAATTTAAAATAAAAAATGACCTGTATTTTGTATTTTTTTTTTTTTTGTTCAAATTCATCAGACTCTGGATATGATAGAGAAGAAAGTTTAATAAACAAGTATTTTGCGTTATAATGTTCCTGTACAAGTATGTATATCGTTTCCCGAATGTTAATCAATATGTGAAAGGTAATATATGTTAGGTAATAAATGAAAATATATGTTAGGGAGATCGCGAAAAATTTGCTTTTCTTTTTCCCAGAAGCAAAAATTTATTATAAGGAGGCACTGCATCTACAACGTAGGTAATTAACCATCTCAGCATTTTATTTCATACGGTTCAAATGAACATTTGAATAAGTTCTTCCAAAACTAATTAGAAAAATTACTCTTTTTTTACGAAAATGTAACGAAGTCCAGACCTCAAAATTTGGTGACCTACAGTTCGGGAACCAAAGAACTTCATGCCACAATATCTCATATACATGCTAATCTCAACAGCGTTTACCTTCAAAGTTTGGTTAAGATATGAATTTTTTTTTTTTTTTTTTTTTTTTGATCGTGTGCAATATAAACTATTCATATGGTATTGGATAAAAGAAAGGATAGAATAAATGAAATACAGGACGAAAATATTGCATTCCTATATATAAAAAAAAAAAAAAAAACAATAATTTATCCAACATGTTTGGTACGAATACGAATGTTCAACAAAAAATGTTGCAAAGCGAAAATCTTTTATGGTATTCACTGTAACTTAACAAAAATGTATTTGTAGACTAATAACATGTCGGTCTTGGTCCCGGTCTAAAGACTTCAGATTCTGATTATGTATACTAGAAGCGGATATTAAAAATAAAGACTTGTCTAGAAAATTGGTCACTAGTAGAAGTGAGGTCACTGGTGCGATTCTTGTGAATCAAAAACACTACTCCTGCTGACATTTATAAGCATATGGGGAGGGCTAAATTTCAAAGCAACATGTAGAAAAATAGTGTCGTGCCTTTGAAGAAATACGGACTAATATTGTTAATGGCAACCCCGGATACAGCGCTAGAGCCAATACTTCAACCACTGATGTTACGCTTGGAACGAATAGAGCACCCTTTCTACAGTCCTGACCTAGCCTCAGTGACTTTCACCTTTTCCCTGTTCTAAAGCAAAAAGGGGCCGCGGCGGCTCAGTAGTAGAGCGTTCACCTCTGGTGCTTGGGGTCCCGGGTAGAAATCCTGCTCCCGCCAAGTGAACTTTGTGGTGGACAAACACCGCGTGCGTGGGTTTTCTCGGGGTTCTCCCGTTTCCTCTCACTTTCTTCATTCCACTATTTCATTCATCTCTCATCATCACCGTTTCCTTTAGCCTAACCGGCATAAGCGTGGGACGTAAAACTCAAAAATTTCATTTCAATTTTTTTTCTAAAGCAAAAAAATGATTGGCCGCCTTTACCTGACATGTGATTATGTCAAAACCGCTGTCCTATGGTGGCTGCGAGAACTTGGCGTGTTTTTTTAATGCAAATGGTACAGAAAAGTTCATCTGCCGTTGTGATAAGCGGTTGAACAAAACGTTTGATTACACCAAGGACTATTGTTGATTGCCCTCTATCAACAGGTGTGTTGATCTTCCAGCTGTGTTTCACACACCAGCTATAATAGGCTTTGTAAACTTTTTGGATCATTCCTCGTATATTAGATTATCAAATTTTAAACATTATTACGTATGTTTTTAAAGATACAGCAAAATACTTCTCAATAAAATATGGACCTACAAAAGAAACTAAATCCATTGATCCAAACGCCCAACCACTGACATATTCATTACAAAATATCCTGCATCACTCAGCCAAAATAATCTTAAAGTTTTGAACGAATGTAAGGCAAAAGTTTGAAACATTCAACCTCTATGAGTGGAAAGGACATGAACAATGTTACTGACTACTAGAATATATTTTCTTTCAACTTCTGGACATGCAGGAGAAACATTTTATATACGTAGATGCCGTCTGACATGAATAAAGTAGGATACTCCATTTAACTGCAAGAGTTTTTGTAATTCAACTTCGAAGGGTGCAGGAAGAGGGAAACTTTACAATGGAGATAAATTCATGCAGATTGTTTTGCATCAGAGAACACAAATCTTAAGTGATTCAGTAGTACCAATCTTCGTTGTGAAAGTTACGTAAGTAAGCACTCGGGGCCTTTTCAGACCCTACATAATTCTAATGTGTTTGTTTTATAACATGAACATAAATATTTTGTTTTGTATTTGATTGTCATTGTACACTATATATGGGGTGTTCAATAAAATATCTACGAAGACAGGAATGAATGCAGATAGACTCACCTGGTCATCACTGTTTTTTGATGTAGTCCCCATGGAGGTCTATGCACCGTCGCAACTTTGTGGGCAGCGAAGAAATCCTAGAGAAAAAATAGTCTTTGTTATGGACTGCAAACGACTACAAAGCAGCCTGTTGGACCTCGTAATCCGACGAAAAACATTGTCCACCCAGATGTTTCCCCTGCATGGTCTCCTTCTTGCTCTCAGGATCCCAATAGTGGATCCAGGTTTCATCCTCTGTCACTAATTGAGCCAAGAATTTGTCCTGGTCCTCCTCAAAGAAGTCCAATAAGTCTTGAGACAGCTGCATCCGACAACCATTCGCTACGCGGCGTAACACAAACACTCTGCTCACGGAGCTCCTCCGTGGCTAAGCGGTTAGCGTACGCGCCTTTAGCGTGGGAGACCCGGCTTCGATTCCCGGCGGGAGCTCATGTGGTTCGGATTCCACGTTAATCTGTAGGTCCACGTTAATCTCATATAGCCTCGCTGCTGAACGGGACGTAAAACTCAAAATCAATCAATCACTCTGCTTACGGGCACCTGTTGCTCTGACTGGCATCAAATTGCGCAGCGGTCTTCCCTACAGTGGCCTTGGCATGCGCGTTAGGCGTCATTACCCTCCGCCCCTCCCTTCCTGTCTAGGTAGATAATTCACTGGACGTCCCTTGTATTTGTATATTGTATTTATCTTCATTTTTAAAATTAGATTAAGCACTAGCGTAGCCATGAACAAATAAAAAAAGGATTGAGTTCTTTTTCAATTAATAGTTCGTTACTGAATTCTCTATGTCTGTGTATCTGTCTGTCTGTCCGTCTGCCTGTTATTTGCGATTTGTTCAACTTTGAACCCTGCATTCGATAGAGCATCAAAAACTATCACAGAAAGTGGTTAAATTTTTTGCGTCACTTTTACCGTTCCCGAGATATTGATCAAAAAATAGCCAACTTCCAGAGATTCAAGGAGCCATACCTTGGGAACCGTAAGTCATAGAGAGACCATATTGGTGTTGATCAATATCTAAAAGGGTGGTAAATATTTGGTACCAAATAGTAATCGGTGGCCACTGTTTAATTGGACACTGGTTTGGTCAATGGCCATCTGGCAAGTGGCCACCAATAAATATCGGTACTAAAATGTTTAATATTCTCTTAGGTATTGACTAACACCAAAATTATCTCTCTATGACTTACCATTCCCGTGATATTGACCAAAAAATGGCCAATTTCTAGATGTTTAAGAAGCCATAGCTCGGGAACCATAAATTGTACAGAGATGATATTGATGTTGATCAATACCTAAGAGGATGGTAAATATTGTTGTAATAATAACCGGTAACCACTGTTCAACTGCCCACTGTTTTCTTTCTTTCTTTTTTTCCTTTCTTTTCTTTCTTTTTTTTTTCTTTTTTCTTTTTTTTTTTTGAAACTATTAATGTTCGTAAACTTTTAACATTTGTACTGTGTGACTTGACAGTTTTATTGTTATATCATGTGCTTAGCTTAGTGGCACTAACATTAATGAATAACACATTGTGCAATGATGTATTATCTAGTAATTAAAAGATGATATATAAATTACTGTTAGTTTTTGCTATAATTTCAATGTTTATGCTCAAATCTAGCGAACATTTTCACCTACAAACGGTTGATTAACCTTTACAGATTTCTGCAATTTTGCATTATTTGTATATATTTGAAGTATATATAGATATTTGTTCCACGTAGATGAATTTCTAATACTAACTCATATACTACTGTACTAATATTATAACAAAGACTACTGGAATCAAATTAATTTATATTTTCATTTCTTTGTTTGTTCATTTTGTCTCCTGGGCCGCGGTGGCTCAGTAGTAGAGCATTCATCTCTAGTACATGGAGTCCTGGGTTAGATTCAAGCTTCCACCAAGTGAGATTTTTGGTGGACAAACACCATGTGTGTGGGTTTTCCTGGAGATCTCCCATTTGCCTCCACTTTCTTCATTTCACCATTTCATTCATTTTTCTTCATTACCGTCTTCTTTAGCCTAGCCGGTATAATCGTCGGACACAAAACTGTAAGATAGCATTTTATTTTTTTTATTATTTTTTTTTATTTTGTCTCTAGACACTCATTGACTTCTTGGGCTTGATATTCTTATCAAAACTCCTAGGCCGTACGTAGCATCTCTTTCTTTTGTTTTTCTCCTCTTGTCGTAATTGTGTCCAAGTGCAAGTAGATCTGCCTTCCACCTTTTTTTTTGAAACATCCCCTTTCTGTTAGCCTTTTTTTTCTATATAATAATGAACAAGTTATGCCAGCTCTCTCAGAAAATACTTTCTTTTGAGTTTTGCTTGGGTTGGCAACTAAGTTCCCGCCGTTTTTAATAATGTTAGTTAAAAAGTTATTTTTCAATACACATATACAAGTAGTTAATCAAGAATGTATTCTCCTTTGTTGTTTACAACGTTTTCCCAACGTTCAACAAGTTTTTCAATACCTCGTTCGTTGTGTCCATGGGTTTCACGGTGACGAGCAAGCAAACCAGCGAAGATTGTGGCTCGTTAATATTTGTTGGTGACACTTAAAGTGTGGGGCACCCATTCTCCACACTTCTGAACTTTGCCAATCGAGTGAAGATGCTTCTCTACAGTAGTGTGGGAGCAATCGATTGTCTCTGCCAGTTCCCTTGTTGTTTGACGCAGATTTTCATGTAAAAGGTGGTTCAATCGCTCTTCATCGAACTCAACTGGACGGTCAGAACGAGGTACGTCTTTGAGGTCAAAATTTCCTTTTTTGAACTTTGCATACCAATCACGGGCGGTTCTTTCAGCTATAGCACCCACTCCATACACAGCACAAATGTTGCGAGCAGCTTCTGCGGCCTTGGAACCTTGATTAAAGGCAAAAAAGAAGGAGTTGTCGAAAATGCACATTCTTCTCAACTTGAGATTCCATGTTAATGATCTGTATATAAGAAGAAAATGTATCTTAGTAGCAAAAAAACATATTTAGGTAGAACAATATATTCTCTTTTGAATGATGTACAACTTCGTGCCAAAAGTATTTAATGTCATACAGATGTTTCCAATTTAGAAAAACGGCGGGAACTTAGTTGTCAACCCAATAGATTCCGGATAGTGATAAAGCCATACTATCAAAGAGAAATACATTCTACATCGATCAAGCTGAAGAATAATACAAGCCAAAGCCGACGATTTATTTGTAACTTGGGAGGGGGGGGGGCATGCAGATGTGTGTTTGGTTGCAGACAATGGTCTAACAAGGCACATATGAAGATATTAAGACAAATTCAAATTATGCCAAATATTGTAAAGTACATATAACAATAACAATACATATAAAAAACATATTCATAAAAATACATGGTGAGCCCACACGAGCATTACGGGGCCCGCCCTCCCCCAGGATCGGCACTCTTGACACAAGCAGCCACTGTAGTATTAACAATCCATCCGTAGTATCTACGCCACTTATGCGCATTTTGCTGCATTAATATTTCAGGTTTCCTTTCTTCGTCTGTAACATCCATGGTTTGATACATCAAGAAACTAATATAACACCTGACGACTTCTTAGGAACATACTATACCGTAGTGATGGAAAACCAAAAAAAAAAAAAAAAAAAAAAAAGAATGAATGCGCTTTACTAGATTTTAGATGTTGCATTTCTGGTGGAATTTCCACTTTTTTTTGTATGGTTTCAACATATGTGATATCCACAGCTAGCAGTGGCGTAGGGAAGGGGGGGCCCAGAGGGGCCGCCCCCCCCCCCCAAAGCGGTCCGACAATGTACTTTGGTACTTTGATGTTTGTAATTTTTTTATATATTTTTATGTTTATATATTTTTTTGTTTGTAATTTTTCTATATGTACCTATAACAGAACTTGCCCCCCCCCCAAACACACATCCTGGCTACGCTACTGACAGCTAGTAATTCCTGAACTAAAGGAGAACTTGTAAAAAAAAAAAAGTCTCCTACAATGTTTTGGCTCGTGTTTACCGATGTTTTAGTTAGTTCCCTTACAACTCGACCATCTTTGTTGATTGGTTGTTTTCCAAAATATACTAGTCCAATCAAAGGAAATCCATCTTAGAGATTTTTGCCTTGTGATATTCCTGTGACCTCAATATCATGAACTAATGATAACATCATACTACGCTTTCTTTCATCCCCACTTACTGTACGGGAATTTATTGTGGGGTAACTCTACTGGAGCTCGTTCTATCTTGAAATGGCAAAAGAGAGCGGTTAGGTGTATTAAAGGCTTACCAGACAGTGTCCTATAGGGAATTGTTTAAAAAAATTATCGAATCATGACTGTACCATCTATATACGTTTACAACTGTTTAATGTTTGTAAAAGAAAACCCTGATTTGTTTACTGTACGTGCAAATATACATGAATATAATACTAGGTCTAAGTTTAGCATTGATACTCCACATGTTAGATTATGTAAGACACAAAAAATTTACAAATATCATCATCAGCATAGGTATTCTGCCTTTATTGGCAGGTCACTTGCCGCAGCTGAGAAGCTTCCATGCTCCACGGTCCTCCGCTAACCTTTTCGTCTTCGCGTATGATCTTTCTGTTTTAATATCATCCATTGATTGTAGTCTCTTTCGCCCCCTCCCTCTCTTTCCCACCACCATACCCTCTAGGATGTCCCTCATAATACAATCTCTTCTTAGGCAATGTCCCAACCAGTTTCTCTTCCTCTTCCTAATAATATCTAAAAGTGTTATTTTCTCACCCACCATTTCTAACACTCTCTCATTCGTTTTCCGCTCGACCCAACTAACTCTTTCCATTCTTCTCCACACCCATTTCGAAGGCTTCCAGTCGATTTTCGTCACCCTTACGCAATGTCCACGTTTCCGCCCCATACAGTACAACACTCCACACGAAGCATTTTATGAGTCTTTTTCTCAACTCTTTGTTCAAGGTCCCACAAAACAGACTTTTCTTTCTTTTAAAGGCTTCTTTCGCCATTCCTATCCTTGCTTTTATTTCACGTTCGCATTTCATGCCATTACTAAGAACACTACCCAGGTATCGAAAACTATTCACTTGTTCTATTTTCTCCTCTACTACTTTTATATTTGACACAGACCCCTTCGTTCCAATCACCATGGCTTTTGTCTTTCTAACATTTATTTTCATCCCATATTCTTCAAAGCCCTTTCTCATTTTTTCTAACATTTTATTGATTTTATTTTCAGATTCTGCAACAAGCGCCATATCGTCTGCAAATCTTATACATCTAATCATTCTACCTCCTACCGAAATGCCATCATCATCATGTAGGCTCTTTTTCACTATTTCTTCTAGATAGACATTAAATAGTGTTGGCGAGAGGCAGCATCCTTGTCGAACTCCCTTTCCAATTGCACTCTCTTCCGTCAGTTCTTCCCCTATCCTTACACTTACTTGTTGGTTCATGTATAAGTTTCTTATGAGTCTTCTATCTTTCCATTCCAACCCTATCTTTGTTAGAACTCCCAACAACAATTCCCAATTCACGCGGTCAAAAGCCTTTTCTAGATCAATAAATACAACATACACCTCTTTCCCTTTTTCTATAAATCTTTCACCGATCACCCTTAATAACCCAATAGAATCTCTTGTGCCCTTGCCTCTTCTGAACCCGAGCTGCTCTTCCTCAACATCTTTATTTGTTCTTCCATATAACCTTCTGTTCAGTATTCGGAGCAGAATTTTAGCTGCATGAGATATGAGACTAATAGTTCTATAATCCTCACATCTCTTTGGGTTCGATTTCTTAGCCATCGGTATCATGATCGTTTTCAGAAAGTCTCTTGGCCATTCTCCTGTTTCATATATTTCATTGCATAGTCGCCACAATTCTTTCTTTCCCTTGTCTCCTATATTTTTAATGAATTCAATTGGTATGTTATCTATTCCTGTTGCCTTTCCATTCCTAATCTCGGATATAGCCTTTTCAAACTCATCCCGAAGAATACTAAATCCTTTATCATCCTCGCCTACTTCATTTTCCACTTCAACATTTAGGCTACACGGTCTATCCCTACTCTCATATAAGTCTTCAACGTATTCTTTCCACCTTCCTATGACCTCATTTCTCTCGCTGACTACCTTCCCATTCTTATTTTCTACTGCCATCATAATACTCCCTTGTTTTCTCCGAAATTCCATAGATTTCACCTCCTTGTACATTTCCTCATATTTCCCAACTCTTTCTAATTCTTCTATGTCCTCGCATTTTCTTTTGTAAAACTCTTCCCTCGCTTTGTCTGTTTCTCTTCGTAATTCATTATTTAACTTTCTGTACATCTTTCTGCCCTCTTCTGTATCAACCTGTTTCCACATCTTCCTCTCCCTCATTTTCTGCAACATCTGCTCCGTAACCCATGGTTTCTTAGCAGTTTTGTGCTCGCGGTAACCTACTGTTTCTTCTGCAGCCTGCTGTAAGCAACGTTTAATATGTTCCCACCGTGCGTTAGTACCTGTGGCTATCTTTTCCTCGTTTGAACATTTTTCTTCGAATTTTTCAGCGAAAAGATTTCTTATTTCCTTGTTTTTCAACTTTTCAGTGTTCAACACTTTGTTACCTACTTTTCTTCTGCCTACATTTTTCAGTTGAATATCTACTTCGGCCAGCACAAGATTATGATCAGAGAAAATATCAGCCCCGGGAAGGGTCTTAGCGTTCTTTAAGCTATTCCGATACCTGTCCTGAATCATAACATAGTCTATCTGATATAATGGTATAATAATCTTTAGTTTGCTTCCTCAAACTACAGAATATTCATTGTAATATTCATTTTTATTGTCATCATCATTATTATTATTATTATTATTATTATTATTATTATTATTATTATTATTATTATTATTATTATTATATTTATTTCTTGTATATTATCTTCTATTATTATATGTATTAATTTTATTCCTGACGAAATCTATTACAACATGTAGTTGTTCAATGATTAATAAAGTATTCTATTATTTCGCGCACTTTGATTCGTAGATCACTCAAAAAATCGTGGATTTTGCCAATCATTTCGGAGGAAGTAACTTTCACTGGACGTCCCAAATGATGTTTATCATTTGTGGATGTACGACCACATTTAAACTCATTTTTTAAATTGTAAACGGTCGCAAATCTAGGTGGAGACGTGCCATGAATTTCAGCCAACTCGACTTCGATCTCTTTCTGTGTTAAACCTTTTAAATAGAAATGTTTGATAACCGAGAGAAACTTTTTTTTTTTTTTTTTGGATATACACAAGTTTGTTTCTTCAATTGAGTATTTTAATGAAACCACGTAACGGATACAGCTGAAACTTTAACAACATTCTAGTGAAGAAGTATGCTCCTTTACATTACGAAATCGTTCGTTTCCGACCGATCGTCATTTTGGACAAATACAAGGATCGGTCATTTTCGACCCATCAGCACAATAACTAATGTAGCAGCGGCTATCCTGTAACTAGAATTTCTGCGTACTAAACCAACAGAAAGGTCTCAAGGAACACATTAGAGTAGTTTGGTTCACCAGTTGTAACCCAAACAAAGATAAAGTGGTACCTTCCCTCCCCCTCTTTGTTTCATTCCTTCAAGTTCGCTTTGTGGTCGCTTGCTCATAAAATATTTCTCTTGTCACGTCGAGATTTCTTCTAATTGTGTTGTGAGCAACTCAAGCTTATATTTAGAGGTATCGAATGATGTTGAGAAAAGGGAACAATTGTGTGTAAGTGAGTGTTTCTGCCCAAACACTCTACACTCTATACAAAATTAAAAAAAAATGGCCAAACGAAACCAAAAGTGACTGTAAGGCCCGTTACACAGTCAAGCGGAGCTCCGCGCTCCGTCTTCCGCCCTCCGCACTACGCGTGTGTGCTTACACAGTCATCCGTAGCTACGCGCTACGCGTCACGTGATTATATACAGGATTCTTCTCAGTCAGTGTTGCGAGTCAACATGAAAAGTTCGAAATGACAATAGTGTTTTTTTAATATTTCTGTAAGAAGAGAAAACGAAAAACACAGAAAAATAAATGTCTCAAGATTCATCCCTTAGTTTCTCAAAGAAGTCTGAAGGGAGCTTTTGTGTCTGTATATATAGATTTGCGAGAAGACGAGAAGAAGTACTTCAGTAATTTCCGTACGTCAATTCAGTCGTTCGATGACCTAATTGAAAAAATTCCATCGAAATTATAAAATGAAGTTTAAATAGGATCCATATGCACGCTCTTAAAATACAGCACTTTTCTTTAAAGAAAAGAAACTGTTTTTTTTTAAAAAAAAACGTGTTAAAAAACTTAACAGATACTGTTTTTTAACAAATGAAAATAACGAATGTTTGTACATTTGGTTAGAACTTCACATCCAATCACTTTTCATCCAATCAACTATTTAATAATAGAGATAAATTATTTGCCTCAATTTATCTTTTTTCATTGTCCATACCTTCATTTCTACAAAAAAAAAAAACATTTACATATCTCGTTCCATGCCTGTTCACGAATGTCACGCTTTTTGTATTCCTCACAAGAGAGATCGCATTAACATGGTGTTAATTTAACCTCCGTGATAATTGAAACTGAAACTGTAATTTGAAATTTGTTGAAAGAAAGACGAAAAATTACAATAGTCACGTACTGTTAACAATGGTACATTAAAGGCACCACATGTACAGTTCCAATTAAGCAAAGGCATTAATTGGAAGTTCCAGTTAAACGAAGACATTATAGCTAAATTAAAAATAGCACTAAAAAATACGAAAATAGTATTATAGAACAGTATAAAATATTATCTAGCAACTCACTATCAAAACTAAGAAAATAAATCTGGATCAATTTTCATTTTGCTTTTGCTACCATGCACGTTTCTTTTTAAATTTTAAAGAAAAGTGGCTGCTCCGCGCGCGGAGTTCCGCTTGACTATGTAAGCACCCATTTGCTCAATGGCCTTATCTGCCTCGCGGAGCGCGGATAGGGCCACGCGGAGGCTGCTCCGCGCGCGGAGGCCTCCGCGTGACTATGTATGCACCCATAAGAATCAATAGAACAATCTTGCCACGCGGGACTCCGCACGCGGAGCTCCGCGTGACTTTGTAACGGGTCTAAAGGCAGGTCACGATCACATTGTGAACAGCAAATTGTTTATGTTTCTTTGCATGTGCAATTCTTATGGATATGAATAGTGTTTCCAACTCATATCATTTTCCACTCGTCAATACTTTAAAAAAATACAGGCTAAAAAGATAATTTAGAAGGAAAGTTTTACATGGATTGTAACATCAAATAATGGAACTCAAGGAATAAATAGCATATATTGTTCCTGTCAGTATATTTGAGGAGTGGCGGGGAGAGAAAGTTTAGTTTCCTTACCTAAAAGAAAACTTACAGTTACAACAATACTAATAACGCATAAAACATTAAAAATTTCGTATATATAAATAACTAAAATACAAAATAGGGACATTGATTAACACACTACTTTTCGTTTCATGCGTTTATCATAATTATCAGTGATGTTATTGACCTGTTTGACAACCCTTACGAAAACGCTTTAAATAGCGCCGTGTAAAGGGCTTTGTGTCATTTAAATACCCTTGTAGTGTAAAGGTAGCAAACCCTTTTCGATACTACAAGTATCATCTTTCAAATTTTCTAAGGACTTATTGAATAACCCTCGTAGCTAACTATCTAGAAACCGACTGAACTCTACCAAATATAGTAGTCTAGTCTGAGGATTCGGGAATTCTCTTCACTTAATATATTTGTAACTAAATATCCCCACCCCCCACTAATAAGTTACTGAGAATAAATATAGTTATACTTGTCAGGCGTTTACAAATTAATTACAGCAATTCATATGTAATTAACCGGGAAACTAGTGATATGGACACACACACGCACACCAAACTATAGTCAATTGAGTTGTCTCAAGCCAAATCGAATTAACTACTGTACATTTTCATGCTAAGGGAAATTCGCCTTTATGGAAACAGTAGCAATTTGAAAAGAACGGCTGTAGAGAAACAAATATATATCAAAATAGTTTGTTTTTGTTATAATAATAATAATAATAATAATAATAATAATAATAATAATAATAATAATAATAATAATAATAATAATAATAATAATAATAATAATCTACTCAATGATACCTTTATTATTTAACTTGTCTGAAACCTGAGTGCACTAATTATATTTTCGCCGATTTCTGAATTTTAGTATAAAATGATTTGCGTATGGCATGTTTCTCAACAAACTTTACATCATAATACACTTAGTGTAGAACTTGACCCAAAAATCACGTGAAGCAGATTTCCAAATGACAGCAGATAACCAAGAAAGTTCTGTCGCTTTTTGTGGAAGTTGTGTTCCATTGACTCTCACAACGTGAGTTGAAAGCGAATGGAGATAACGCGAAGGTCAGTTGTGTGGGTACTACCTTGTTGTGGCAGTTCAGTTACACCGTGAACTTGCGTAAAGGAAGAGTGAACGTGGAACCTCCACAGAGCGTCATAAGGGTGTGCATGCCATACGAGTTCAAACTGGCGTCAAACGCCGTTGCAGCGGCACGGAAGATAGGCCAGGCTTTGGTGAGGGTGTCGTGATTATGCGGACAGTGCACTGCTGGTTTAACAAGTTTAACGACGGTGACGAAACACTCGAAGACGCACCACGTACTGAAAGTCCAACACATGTACAAAATAAAGATCTCCAGGCAGCAATTGAGGCGAACAGTGGCCAGACTTGTCAGGAACTGGAACTACAATTCAGTGTGAGTGTAGTGGACCTCCATCAACTTGAGAATCACTACAAGTTGGGTCGATGGGTTCTACATTACTTGACTCTGGGCCAGAAGGGAACGCGAACAGACATCTGTGTTTCTTTGCTGTCTCGTCTGAGGAAGGAGCCATTTCTGGACAGGGTGTTGACATGTGACGAGAAATGGGTCCTTTACGAAGTTCCACGTAGCCGTCATCATTGATTAACATCCCACGAACCTGTTGCAAAACAGCCGAAACCAGCACTGCACAGAAGAAGGACCTCCTGTGTGTTTGGTGGACTTCTGGCAGCATCGTGCATAGAGAACTGTTACCAACTGGTCAGAGCATCAATGCAGCTGTGTACTTTCAGCAGTTGAGCCGTGTTCATGAAAAAAATCAAAACTCTTTAGCCAGCACTTCTGAATCGCAAAGCGGTTTTCCTGTTACAGGACAACGTTAAGCCCCACGTGGCTAGGATAAGCCGGGACACCATTCTATTCCTTGGATGGGAAACACTATTGCATCCACCATACTCCCCGGAGATTGCACCGTCCGATTATCACCTGTTCCGTTTATTGGACCAATTCAAATCCCTAGAAGAGGTGCAAAATGCACTTGATATCTTCTTTGTTTCACGGCCCACCAATTTTTACAGCGATGAAATCCATATCCTTCCAGAACGTTGTCAGAAGGTCGTTGATACTGATGGGGACTATGTTTGATCTTTCAGGTATGTCTTAAGTGACATATCGATATTCGAAGTTGGTTGGTGAAAATCCACAGAACTTTCTTTCTTTATTACCTTTATAGTCACTGTTTCATAAGGGTTAATTTCCCATAGCAAGAAAAGAAAACGTTAGTTCCATCTGGCTTCATATTGCACAATTAAGAATGACAACTGAGTATCCATGATTCCACATAGTTCATTAATTATGAATGTTCAAATAAGTGAATTTTCTATGTCGAAGCATTCCAGTGTGTGAAGTTTTTTTTTTTTAATATTGTCTCTTTTCTATTTTAATTGTGATGGTTTCACACCTGGTCTAGCCGAGATCCAACGTGAGGTAAAAAAAAAATAAAGAAAAAAATAGAGTTACTACCCTATAACGCTACTGGCGTATAATCTTATGGAACTTAGCCTCCTTGTGGCTAACTAGTTAGGATACAAACCTTCGCTGCAAGAGGCATGGGTTCGATCCCTGACAGGAGGTCATATAGTTCGTATCTCACGTTAAGCTTGAAGTCCACGTCTCATATAGTCTATCCGTTGAAAAGGGGTGTTAAACTAAAACAAAACAAACCTTACATTTGTATAGTTTAATGTATCTTTTCAGTGCAAATATATTACATGAGATCTCGACCTAAATTTACATCTGAACGTCATCGGGTAATAAACTGAAGTCTCCCACATGAAACAAAAGGGCGTTAACCATATGAGACTTTTTAAAAAAACTAACAAACTAGCTAACTCTTTGGCCTATGGAACCCGGATGTTCAATGCCGCGTTCACAAAAGCCCTCCATTGTCTTCTGTTCTTAGCTAACTGGATCCAGTTTCTACTTTGTATTCCTAATTCTGCGAAATCCATTTTAATATTGTCTTCCCATCTGCGCCAAGGTCTTCCAAATGGTCCTTTACCGGTTGGTCTTCCAGACAAGACTTTGAAAGCGTTTCTAATTTCTTCCATCCTAGCTACATGACCTGCCCATCTAAGGCTTCTAGAATTGATGACCCTAACAATGTTCGGTAAATGATAGAAATTACGTAGTTCCTCGTTATGAAGTGTCCCCCATTGCATATTCCCGTTCCTTTTGTGTTCGAATATTCGTCTCAGGATCTTGTTCCCAAATACTTTCAGTCTATGTTTTTCCCTTATAGTAAGCGACCACATTAGGCAATCATACAGTACAACAGGAATTATTATGGTTTTATATATTTTAAGCTTCAAATTTCTTGGCAGAATTCGAGATGACAAAACATTTTAAACTGAATAATAGCACGAATTCCCATTTGAGACTTGTTTCTTAAAAAAAAAAAAAAAAAAAAAACTGACATAAGACGGTAGATGCTTGAAATGAATTCTAACAAAATAGACAATAGGTAGAGAAATGCAACAGACTATGTGATGTTTATTTTTGAACGTGGTTAAGGGAGCACTATTTATCCTGAAAAGAAAATAATAATAATAATATGTTCTTTTACCATATTTTCGCGTAAGGGAGAAATATCTTTATATCATACCTCATATGATAGCGGATCGTCGGCCACGAAAATTGGAAAATGTATCAACAAAGAAACCGCTTAAAGCTGGGAAGTGGCCGTGGTGGAAGAAATAGCGTTCTCTTTTATCGGAACAAAAGCCGGATCATATTTGATTCGAGCCAGACGAAGCCTGTTTTAAAAAAAAGAAAAGAAAAGAAAAAAAGAAAGAAAAGAAAAAGAAAAAAGTAATAAAAGCGTAGCAACGAAATAGAACTTGACAAAGAAGAGTTGATGCTTCACGAAAAAGAAATGAACTAAATTATATCTCCTCTTGTCCAACTACATCGTCAGTTTATAAATGTATTTGTTTTAGCATTCGTATGTTTCCATTATTACAAAGAAACAAAAAGTTTCCGTTAAATTCAGAGAAAAGATTTTGTTTTAAAAGAATCGTTTGTCAAATATATTATCCTATAAATGATTGTTTTCCACGACTATCACAGCCCAGTTAATTTTTAACGTTAATCCACTCATATAAGTGGCTGTGTTGCATTGCTATATATTATTAGGTTTCCTTCACACTGGGATCGTGTAAGCCACTCGCGTGAGCCCTTCCTGTGAATCTGTAGTGTGAAGTCATTGAACACTTCTGAGCCTCTCAACAGATTGTGACACCAAAATGTCAGCCCTACTAGAGCCAGAAGAAGCTGCAGCTTTATTCTTGGCGTTAAATTGCAAGAAAAGGAGATATTGAACATATAGATATAGGACAAGAAGATATAAATTTATCCTATAAATCGATCAAGACTGGAACAAGGTTCATTTTACAGTCTGTTTCCTAAACTGAGAGAAGATGGAAGATTTTTTTAAAATTACTTCAGGATGTCTATATCTTCGTTTGACGAACTGTATAATAGTATAAGGTGTGCATTTCATCAGAGTAACACCAAAAAGAGAAAATTTTCAACATCACACTTTTCTCCATTTCAACGGAGTATACGCTCATCTGTGAAGGGCTCTTATAAGACTGCGTGTTCTTTTCTGCCAGCAGCCCGCTCAAGCCAGCTACTAGCAGAGTGATCTTTATAGCAGCTCAGAGAAGCGGATCATTTGCACCGAAGCGCAGGTGTGAAGGCGTACATATAAGACAATATAAAGCTAGCAGCTGCAGAGTGTCATTACAATTATTGTGAGTTTATGCTGAAAGGGAAGAAGACTATCATCAAAGCAACATAGAATGTGTATCGGTGCTGAGAAAACCCACCCGTTAAAGGGGAAGAGTACAATAGAAAATGGCCGTCCGAAAAGGGTTAATATAGCTTGGACTTAAAATGTAACGTAATGACCGAGTGATTTTGCTCGGAAAAACTTCCAAGGCTTTGACGTTAGGTAGTGCTTTTGAATTTTCCAAAAAAAAAAAAAAAAAAAAACTCTTTAAAACACAAAACGAAAACGTTTTATTTAATAGATAAATAAAATTGTTAAAGTCAACAAAAGAGAAAGTTTGATATCAGACCATAACATGAATATTTTGATTTTATTTGTTTATTTAGGTATACATATTTCTGACCATTACCTTATATGGACTTAAGCCCGTCACGTGTGACGGATGAAGTAACTCAGCGAGCACATTATCAGGAGAAAGAGAGAAGGAAGGAGCAACCTACGGCTTGTACGTTCCCGGCATTTGCCTAGCGTGAATAAGCAAAACCCACGAAAATACTCATTCAGGATGGCTGGCTTAAAAAGGCTATTAAACCTTTTCGACGAATGTCCCCACGGGAAATCGAACCTGGGAGTGCTCGCACCAAAGACGAGAGCTTTAGCTACTTTGCTACACGGGGCAGATTTTCTATAACACGTCAATATTTCACTCATTCATTAATTGCTACATTGTATTTTCTTGCTGGCATAGTATACACATACACAGGCGCTAATATTTTATGTATTAAAACTCACCTTCCCAAGCAGTTTACTTACAAGGTAAGATTTATAACCGAATACAATGATGCTTTTCACTGCAAAGCTTAGTGCTTGTTTCTGTGTCATATATCAAGGTTATATGTGCCCTGGTGTTTCATAAGTTACCAAGCTCTGGCTACTCAGAATTTTATCTCCGCTGCGATGTTTCAAAGGAATTTTGCAAAAGATTTATATCGTCGACACTAAATACACAAACGAATGTCCTTGGTTACAGTATTCGTAGCTTGCATTCCGAGTGGAAAGAAAGACATGTTGAAAGAAGCCTTTCGTAAATAATTTAATTTGTGTAATTTTTTCAACGTCGTTTACTTCGGGAAATAGCATATGCATAAGTAAACGAATGTAATGTATTACAAAGGAATAATTGAATTTAAAGTTGCATTATCTTGCTGTTGTCAACATTTTAATGCATAACAATAGTAGTATTCCAATTGAACAAGTAAGCGGCTAGATTAGGAGGATTAGAAATTAGATGTCTGTGCTTTCACCATCTATGATAATGTTAGTCTGTGACATATGAAGGATGTTGTCCCTCAGCGATCTCACTATCCGGGGAAAGGAAAGGAACAAAGGATTGGGGAAGGAAGGAAGCGGTCTGGGACCTATATGTTAGATACCACACCGGCATTTGCCTGGTGTGAATGAGAACAATCCAGGAAAATCTCATTCAGGATGGATGGTATGAAAGAGCTTCTATACTTTCTTAACCGAGTGTAACTCAAACAGCAACTACGCTACGAACTGCTAAAGAGCTTTCCTTTACTGGACGTGATCCCCTGTTTGAAGTGCGAGTACAGCATTGGAAAACGTTGTCCTACGATCCATAGACTCCGGTCTAGAAAGCCAGAAACCATGCCGATTCGTTGATCACGTGTCTTTCAGATTACCATGACTTACCTGCTTGGTCATAACCCTTCATGGACTGTCAGAGACTTGCACATACTTGCCAACTTTTCGAAGAGAAAAGGATTAGGATTCTAGATTTCTGGGCTTTCGGCATCTACAGCCATTTAGACCGTCACGTATACGAGGGATGACGTCCCTCGGCGAGCACACTATCCGGAGAGAGAGAGAAGGAAGAAAGGATGGGGAAGGAAGGAAGAAGCCTGGGACCATTATATCAGGTACCATCCCGGAATTTGACTGGTGTAAATGAAGGAAACCCAGGAAAAAAACTCACTCAACCTGTGACACTTTTTCGACCGAGTGGCCCCACCGCGGATCGAACCCAGGACCGCTCGCACCAAAGGCAAGAGCGTTAGCGACTATGTTCAAAGAGAAAAGTCTGACACCCTAGCAAGTAATGATAAGAAAAAGAAACCGAAATTATACACTTAACGTGTACTTCATGCATGGAATATGTTACAAAATTTCCGCTTTATCTTTTCTTATAATCTATTTTTTTTATTGTCTTGTTTTCTTATTGCTATCTTCTTTTACTGTTATTCTATTGACTTGTTATTCCCAGCAAGAACTACGTGGTTCGGATCCCAGCTAGCTGTTGCTAAACCTAAATCCATCCATCTATGTTGAGAGTTTTTCTGACGAATTGTTTCTAAAGTAAGCTCCGGGAGTAAAGAGTAACCCCTGCTCCTACATCATGAAGTAAAAAATCTTGAGATGAGTCTGTACAATTGTATGAATTTGGATGGCAACCGCCGTTGATCATTAGAAAGTAAATATGTTAGAACTATGAAATAAAGTAAATAGATGCGCGTGATTTTGTTACGAAATTACATGTTCAACGCATTTTATCTGATCCCAAACGGTTATCGTCGAATGTGCATGATTAAAAGAAGCACTCTTATTAGCCAAATTAAAAAGATCTCAATGATTTACCCTGATTTACTCCCCTGCAAGGCAGGTTTACTTCTTCACTTCCGTGACCAAGTCGGAAGAGCACGCGCCTAGTAATCATAACGTTGGTGATTAACGCTCACAACGGGGTAATTTTATATTGGTTTTTGGACTCATCTTGATGTAAACAAATCACACATATAAGCGATTTAATATATTTTGGGGGAATAATTTTGTGGTTGATTGACGTTTCATCGCTTCTCTGCCGCTGGTGGTATAATTTTCAAAACAGAAGTGGGGCCACCGCGGATCGTCGCTTCGGGACTACCAATTTTGAGGTAGATGTTGCTAGTTGCCCATCGGTGGTCCACCGACGCTTACGGCATGGGAACGTCATTACGTAATCAAATCAGGGAAATTAACAACATTCTGATCAAAATGCAGCAACATTTCAAGCTAGGACGAAATCAACAGATAATTAAACAAGACAAGGTCGATGAACGGGCATTTAACGATTCAATATTAGTCTTCCTACTTCTGACTTTCTAGACTAGAGTACGCTGCTCTTAGTTCTTCTAATTCCGCAACTACCCTCACACAAATTGTATTGTTGCGTATCGTGAGAAAGAAACGTATGTAGAAAAGAAATTGCAAAGATTGGGTAAAAGAAAGAAGTTTCTGGAAGATGGAGATTCACCAATACCAGTGACGACGAAATGCAACGCATCCACGACAGATACGAGTAAAACTGATTGGCTCCATCTACCAGAAGTACTTGAGCCATGCAAACAGTCAGGCAAGATAAGACGAGCTTCCTTGGCATACAGAGAAATGGACAACGATAATGCGGAGACAGCAGTCTTTTATCTGGAGCACGCAACGACTCTTTCCAACAGTTTGGTATGGTAACACACAAAACAAAGAAAACTCTGTTCATATACTTTTCTTCTGCACATCCATAATATTATATCGATGAGAACATACTATGACTCTGACGCAAGTACTGAAATATTACCTTTTTGTAATGCGTATCATAGAAATGGAAAATGCCATAGGAAAAAAATAGCGTATTTTTTATTTCTGCATGATTCAGATGAAATGTTACAAAAAAAATGTAGATATATTGGGTGTCCTAAAATTCGCGCAAGATTTGAATTTTGTGCCACTTGTGCGGTAATGTCTTGGCAAAAGAATTTTTAAAAAAAGACAGTGTGACAGCGGGCAGTTCAGGGATATTAAAATCGGAGCTCTAGACAAAAGAACAACGCGTTTCGGTGATCAGAACTGGAAGCCCAGATCATGCGATCTAACCCCATTGTATTTGGGGGGGGGGCTTTAAGGAGGAAATTTAGCGCTGTATCAACAAAATCAAGCCGTATTTGTGCAAAACGATCATGCAAAATTTCAACAGAAGAGTGCGTATGTGCCAGCAAAGCCGTAGAGACCATTTACCCGATATGCTGTTCCATACATAACCCTATACTGTATACTTTGTGAACACTTAGATACACTTGGAAGAATGAGACCCCCAAAGCAATTTTACAATATTATCATTGTACAGGGTGTCCCACATAAAACCACTACGTCTCAAGCACGAGATTCAAGTAGCACTTTAACAGCAACAATGAGCTAACTAACAATGCATCGATAATAGTAACGTTAAGTAGTCACTTGTTAATAAGTGATGCTGAAAATGGTGGTCATGGACATTGGGGCATAGTTGACCTCATTTGATGACGTTACCAGCAGCACGCTGTAATTCTGCAGGCGTGATGTTGTTAATTTATCTGATAATGTCTCTTTTAAGATCGTTTATTTTGTAAAGATTGTCAGGATACACTTTATGTTTCAGTATGCCCCATAAATAAAAAAAAAACACACGATGTTAAGTCTGGGGACCTTGGGGACCAAAAGCCTCTATTGACAAGTCTGTCTTCAGGAGGCACGTTGCTGATGTGAGCTATACTTTGGTTGGATATATGAGCGGTTACTCCGTCTTGTGGAATTACTGAAACTACGCACGAATGCACTGCTGAGCTCAACTTTCCGATAAAAAGCAATGTAGCCAAATTTCCAGGCAGTGTTGTCACTCCACAAGCAATTTAACTAGAGACAACCTGTACGTGAGGCGTGCCGGTTTTATGTGGGACATCATGTATAAAGGAAAAGAATAAAAGAAGATTAGCTATTTATAATAATTATTAAATTTCACTGAGCTGAACAAACTGATTTATGGATCAGTGTAGATCTTGCTACCAGTTTTCAAATATGCAGGCAACAAATAAAGTTTTTTGCTTTTCCACCCCAGGTGCGTTTTGGAACCGGATGGTCAACTTGGCGGCTCCAAGTGGGACGGAGGGACATGACTTTCTTTATATTTTTATTAAAGCAAATTTCAAATATTTTCCTGCCTTTAATTTTCAAGATACCAGATTGAAACTTTGCATACGGATTTTGTGTACCTTCAGATATATTTCAAAATTTTTTGAGGTCCCTACGTGAAACTGGGGCCAGATCCGAGAGGCGCAAGTGTCCCGAGGAGGTGATTTTTTTTTTTTCAGAAAAATATGATAATACTTATTACCGAAGGAAAAACGGAAATTTCAAGGCGGATATTTAAATACTGTGGTGATTACTTACCCAACCTAATTTTCGGGTTTCACGGTAGCCCAGTGGTAGAGCGCTTACCTCTGTTGCGTGGAGGTACCTAATTCTATCCCAGAGAAAGTAATTTTGTGGTGTACAACATTGTGTCCGTGGGTTTTTTTGGGGGTACTACATTTCCTCGTACTTTCTCATTCCACAATTTCTTCCATCATCAGTCATTTGCCTTGGCGTGGGACGTTAAACTGAAAGATTTCATTTCATTTCATTTCATTTCCACGTAATTTTCTCCGCTTTCTCCAAAAGATATTTAGAATGCCACCATTTCTTTATAATTGCTCTCATGCGTATTATAATGACTTGTAGGTAGTGTCTAAGGAGATTTGGCGCTCCACCTTTTATTATATAAAAAAAATGTCTTATAAAAAATTTACAAAGTTCTTGTAAATCTTTTCTCTAAGTCTTTAAGTGTTTACAGTGTAGAATAAGTGCAAAGTCGTTCGGCACACGATGTGGCCTTGGAACAAAGGATATTTGTCTTAGCCCACAGCGGCCTCAGACGGCAACGGTTATACTCGGCAGCTCATAGTAGTTTCGGAAGTAGGTATTAAAGGAAGTCTCCGTAGCCAATGGCAGCCTCGGGAGAAAATTTTAAAGCCGGTGACAAACATCTTGGCATTTCACCTAAACGAATAAAAATGCAAGCTCTGACGCGATGTTGCCGAGTGCTAAGGGGTGTGGCTATGGCTAAGCAGACGAACTACAGCGCGATCAGGTGGCAGAGGATAGACGTGGATGTGTACAAAATAAATGTGGCAATACCGCTCGCCTCTCATTTGCTAGCAGCATTTAAAAGGAACTTGGAGCGCCGCCTTCAAATGCCAAGATGTTTGTCACATCGTTTTAGTAGGTGAGTGATCATCTCTGGTCTGATAACTTTTTGGTTCCGTCACCTTCTTATATAGCCATCTTCTTGGAGGAAGGGCCTGTGGGGTGCTGTCGGCTTTTTTCGTAGTTCTCCAAATCCTTCACTCCGCTACAGTTATTCACTCATGCTTATATTAGCTCGCTGGGAATTAAATGTCCACCTTAGGTTCGTCATTTCCAAAGGTCAAAGAAAATGCCTCGTAAATCCGATTGTCACCATCTGCAACCACATCTTTTTCCCATCACTCTGCCAACAGTTGGATATCGTGGTAAAATAAATCCTCAACACCTTTTTGCTGGATGTGCTGATTTTCTGACGTTAGACGCGTGACCTTAGTGCATCCCTGTGCTTTGTTGTTTAGGTGAGTTTAGCACCAGACATCAAAGCAAACATTTAATTCCCACAAATCTAAATATTTCAAATATTACAGGTGCAAGTGCTCCTCTTCTTTTATGTATTCCTCTCTACAGCCGAAATTTAAGGACAATGTATAGTTTATTTGAAAATTCTAGTTTACTAACCCTCATTCCCATTAGGTCAAAGGACGGGGCCGCGGTGGCTTAGTGGTAGAGCGCCTACCTCTTGTGCGTGATATCCCTGGTTAGATCCCAGCTCGCACCAACTGACCTTTATAGTGGACAAACACTGTGTGCTTCGGTTTTCTTGGAGTTCTCCCTTTTCTTCCCACTTTCATCATTCCATCATTTCATTCATTTCACATCATCACCGTCACCCTTAGCAATGGTGCATAATCGCGAGACGTTAAACTAAACATTTCATTTCATTTTTCATTAGGTGGCAATAAAAAAATAAATGCTTTGGTGAAATGTGAATGTGGGAGAAGACGAGAACCTTCTCACCAGAGGTGAGCACTCTAATGCTAAGTTATCGTGCCTCTTATAGTTAAGTATGCTTGAATGAGTACCTGCATCCTCCTCTAGAGACTGTGTGCTCATACATGATTCTAAACTCAGATATTACTAACTTTTATAGTTTGTGTTGTATCATATTGTTTAAAATATCCATCGCAAATAACGTTTCTCCTTAAAATCTTTAAATTTTTTGTCCTTCAGCTCTCTCTGAATATAAGCGTTTTTGTTCATCTATTTTATTTCTGCTTTGTATAGAACAAAAGAGAAAAAGGAGGATCCGTCTGTTAACCACATTACTGCCTCATTAAACCACTCCTCCTTTGACATGCATCTTCCGGCTCTCGTCTTCCTGTATCCTAGTCGCCTACATTTTCTGCCAGAATAAACTTTCAAATCTTGCATTACACTTTTTCCTTTCTAGTGGTTCCTTTGTGCTATGATAGCAGTTGTTCTTGCATGACTATTCGGATGATAACAGCAGTACCTTACTACACATTCTCTGTGTACTAAATTTCCAACTTTCAGAACAAGTTGTATGCAATGCGCCTAACTAGACTCCAACGAGAAATCTTACAGAAATCTTCATCTTTATATACAGTGAGGTTATGAAATGATTGATGACTATCTTTATAATAAAAATGGGTAACGAAACTCAGGCATATATTTGTCTACATTTCGAGTTGTGGTTTAATAAAGGCTTTGTGATGGAATAATTATACAAGGCTACGCAAAGATAAGTTTATTTATGCACAAAATTCAGTTGAATTGATTTTGAGTTTAACTTTCCGTTCAGCAACGAGGCTATATGAGACGTGAACCTACTGGTGAACGTAGAATCTGAACCACATAAGCTCCCGGGAATCAAACAGGGTCTCCCACGCCTAAGGCGCGTGCGCTAACCACTTAACCACGAATGAGCTCTATACAAAATTCAGGTTTAATTTCAAAAAGTAAGTTTTTTTCTGGACCCAGTACAGTCAGTGACATTGTGAAATCTCAATTGTCAACAAAAAATAACCAGTGCATTGTTGCCAGGGTCTTGCGACGGTGTGAACAACTCTATCACTCTATGTTTTCGAGGTAAACTGACTTTTACGCATCTTATGTATGATCAGGAATGAGAATTTACTTCTAAGTAATGTGATTGGGAACACGCAAGTGAGATGTATAACCTTGTAAAATTAGTAAGTCTGTACATCAGCTATTCCTCACGATAACTCTTGAATGGAAGCGAACTTCTTAGTTACTTTTCCGCAATAGATATCCAGAGTGTTCATCTTACATGTTAGTCGAGTTTGTTAATGCAGACAATCCGCTAACAACTCAAGTAACGGCGACTTACGTCTCTCCGTTACTCCATACCGTAACTCTTGAACGAAAGCGTATATATATATAGGGTGTTTCAAAACAACACAAACAACGTTTGGGAGGAGATTCCTGGCAGCGATATAAGACAAAAAGTATACCCCAACCTGAGTGCACAAATGCTTCCTTTCGGAGTTATAGTCTGCCGAAAAGATGAGAAAATGAACTTTAAAAGTCCATTGTCTAAAACTATGGGACCTACCGTAGTCGGATCAAGACTTCACTTAGGAACTAATATGTGGGCTATCCAGAAATACATGTTTTAGAATCGTGAAGTACTCACACAACAATTTTTATAGAGGGAATTTGGCTACGGAACATAACTTGAAGTACTCACCAACTACCTCTATAAAAAATATTGCGAAAATATCTCTGGATTCTGAAACTTGGATATTTGGATAGGGCACATAGTAGTTCCTAAGTGAAGTCTTGACCCGACTACGGTAGGTGCCATAGTCTTCAAGCTATGGATTTTTAAACTTCATTTTTTCGTGTTTTCGACAGCCTATAATTCCGAAAGGGAGCATTTGTGCACCCAGGTAGCCTATACTTTTTGTCTTATCTTTGTGTCAGGAATCACCTTCCAAACCTTATCGGTGTTGGTTTGAAACACCCTATATATATATATATATAGGGTGTTTCAAACCAGCACCGACAAGACACTTATGTGTGAAATACAATCTCAGGTAGATGTCCGCCATTATGGGTCTTATAGATACGGACCCAGAGTAGCACATGATTCATGACAGGAGTCAACACAATCGGAATCAATAATCCGTCGCTTGAATCAACATTTCACTCAACGGGCTTCAGTGAGTGACTTACCACGACGTTGGAGACCAAGGTCAGCCCATTCAGAGAACAACATCAACGAGTGCAAGAAGTGTATATACTACTTAGACACAAGGTTACCAGATATCTTCTTTAACCAAGAAATGTTCCCTTTTTCCTAAAACGGCTAATAATTTGTTTTTGGATCAGGGGCTACAAAATTTTTGAACGGCCTCTAAATCGAGTATTCGTATATTTTTAAGGAATAAGCACATCATACTGAGTTAAGTGATAGTTTGGGTTTGGCTACACTATAAAAATGAAATGAAATCTTTAAGTTTAACCTCCCACGGTTATGCCGGTTAGGCTAAAGGAGACGGCGATAATGAGAGAAATGAATGAAATGAATATAGTGGGAGGAAACGGGAGAACTCCGAGAAAACCCACGAGCACGTTGTTTGTCCACCACAAAGCCCACACGGCGCGAGCTGGGATCGAACCACGGACCCCAAGTACCGGAGGTGAACGCTCTACCACTGAGCCACCGCGCCCCCTGGCTACACTATATGTAGTTATCCAGATATAAGGCCTACAAAAAATTTTTGATTGAAATATATTGGATTTTTTTTTTATCCAAAAAAGAATTTGTGGACGAAAGGGATGTAGACAGTATGCTATTTATGTTTGCATTACAAAATGTCACAAACTGTCTTTACTTCTTACAGATGACATCAATAAGGTGCTCTCTTTCGGCGTTTCCATTCTAATAGCCTGTTATTGAAACTTCAGAATGCTCGATGTAGCATGTCTTGATGAATGACAGTGATTTAATCTTCAATCTTCTGTTTCAGTTCATGAATAAATGCAGGACGTGTGTGGTACACCTTCCCTTTAAGATGTGCCTACAGGAAGAAATACCACACATTAAGATCAGGGGATCTCGCAGGCCGTGAAATATTACCGTTACGTGAAATGAGCGCCTTGCAAACAATTGAGGAATTTGATGCAATAAGTGCATAAGTCTGAAACATACAGTTGAAGAAAAAAGATGTTGAAAATTTTTAGTGTTTTTTTCTTACATAAAACAATGAAATATGCAGCATTTTATTCCGATATTGAATTGAAATGTTATTAGGAGGTTAAACAAGCATGGCAAAGGCCACAAATGTGTTTGATACAAAAAGAGCATAAGCTTGCTTACGCTCTTATTACATCAAACTCCTCAATTGTAGAACGGCTTCCATCGATTTTCAAGCAGTTTGTCAAGTGGTTCGGTCCTCCTGAAGTCACATGTTTTCGAAGTTAAGATTAAGTTCGTGGAGTCTCGGTGTAAAGATTGTTTCAAGAATACCAACATGCCGAGCGGATGTTACTTTTGTTACAATATCATCCTCACGTTCGAACAAAAATTGGTCAATGACACCATGACATGATACAGCACACAATAATGTGACCTTTGTGTTATGTAACGAACGCTTAACGTGAAAGTGCGCTTCCTCTGGCATCCATATGTTGTTAAGGAAATTTGTATCCTCGTTGATTTTGGCCAATATCCGTTCACTAAACTCTCTACGCGACACAGGGTCTCGTCAATGTAATATCTGCACTATCTGTAACTTATAGGAGTGGAACTTTAATTCGTGCAGTATTTCTTGTACGCTTCCTCGTCCAATCTCTAGCGCAAATGCATGTTGAATGTAACGGCGAGGGCTCCTCAGTGGAAAGTCCAACAGCTGCAACAAGGATCTTATAAAATAGAGGATCTGCCCTTACAACAAAATCTTGAAGCCATACGTCACAGTTTCGCCACCCCTACTCTGCCCACTCCGCCCAATAGGATCGCAATGTTTTGAGCCAACAATCATGGCGGAAACGAAAGTAGCCAATCAGACGATGGCAGAAACGAGAGTAGCCAATCAGACGTGCCGATGCTCGGTTGTTTTTTGGATTCATCGATTTAATAGGATGAAGATACATATGGGCAGATCCTCTATTTATAACATCCTTGAGCTGCAATGTTCTCTGGGGTAATACCGTTCGGACGCCACCTAGAACGCGTTGAACCAATTCCTTCAAAATTACGTACCCATGTTGTAATCGCATGAGCAGATGAGACATGAGACCATGGCGTTCTAGCTGGTAATGCTGTAGAAATACCCTTTGCGCAGCAGTCATATTATGGCCCTGCTTGTAAAACGCCTCACGAGGGAAGCACGTTCCGCACCACTCCAGTACTGCATTACTAAATGGCAATCAGTCTTGTCAGATTCAGTATAACAGATTCCCGCTCAAAGCCCTGAAATTTCCCGATCGGTTGCAAAATTTCCCGCCAATAAAGAATATCAATCATTAGTTAATTAATTATTCATCTACTATAGGGCCATCCTTCTATTTTTATCTCTATTTATTTGTGTGTATGTGTGTGTGTTTGCTACTTCCAAGTATTATATTCTTCCTTCCTTCCCTTCACTTTACCCTAACATTCAGTGAATGACCGGCCATACATATAGTAAGCAAAGGGCCACAAACCCTACCTCCCCTCTATCTTCTCGCAGAAAATGGATATTAGCGCGATTAACAATCAGTTCCCTTTGGTTCAGTTTATAAACTTCTCTTGCAGTTCCAGTTCTTTTGACCTTCAAAGAAGCTTTCAATCCATGTATTATTCCATGTACAAAGAGATGAAGAAAAGGGGTGAGAAAGAGACGACATGAAAAGGAAGAAAAGTTGACAAAATTTCCCATTTTCAACCAAAATTTCCCACATTCCCGCCAATCCTAAGAATTTCCCGTTTGGCGGGAAATTTCCCGCCATCTGAAAACACTGATAACAATGCGTTCACAACAACCACATATCTGTTCCGAACAACTGTCGGTACTACAGTGTTGCCAACTCTAACGTTCAAAATTTCCCGTTTCCCTGCGCATTCCTGTATATTCATATACCGTATATATGATTATACAATGGCAAATTAGTTGTTATATTTCCTGTAGCAATTTTCTCACATCATTTTTTAAAAATAATATTTTCAAAGTGAATAGTTACTGGAGGACTCAAAGGTGGTTTTACCGCCTCCACTAATGTTACTTCCCTCTCGTTAAATTCTGGAGATATATGTAAATTTTACCTCCCACAGTTATGCCGTGCAGGCTAATGGAGAGAGTGATGATAAGGAATACATGAAATGGTGCGATGAATAAACAGGAAAACCACGATAAAACTCTCACACACACGGTGTTTGTCAACCACAAACTCCACTCCAGTTGGGATCGAACCAGGGACCCCACACACCAGAGATGAATACTCTACCATTAAGCCACCGCGGTCCAGTTGATTTCTGGACTTGTCACTGATCAAGAATATATCAACAAAGGAAGTTGTGAGATTTTTTCTCCTACTTTCTCGTAGCAATGGAAATCATCCCTTGAACTTGAAACACACTTGTGCAGTTTCAATATGCATAGAACGATATTTAAAAAAAGCGAGTTTTTTTTTTAATGTAAATACAACCTTAAACAATGCAGTCGTATTTCCTATTTGTATCCTAAGATTTTATTTCCAATTTATATTAAATTTTGATGTAAAAGTTTTATGTCCTTTCTCTAAGACAATTGAATTCTATGCAAGGTAAAAGAGAGAACTCTTGGGTAATTTTGAGAAGTATTCGCATCATTTTTGCATTTATTTTTTGCTGAGGTGAAAATCATTTATAACGATGCGTAAACTAGAGTATTTCAATTGACGTTTTGTTGGTAGCTAGAAATATAAGCTATTTAGCAACGATTACACCATAAGAATGAACACTGTAAATTACTTTCGTTGCGCAAAGTGCTAAAATTAAATTACAGTTGCATATTCTTTAACGAGAATAACAGTCTGCAAACTGCAAATGGTTGCATCGTAAGCAAGGTTAATTGTGAGAATAAATTGTTGGGTCAGTTGCAAGTGCCGAGAGAAGCTATTAACTTCGTGCACTCCAGAAACTTTACCAAGTTTAACATAACCATAAACAGAAGTTAGTGTTTAGCAGATGAGAAAACCTTTTAGTCAGTTGAAAGTTGTAGCATATTCATACACGAATTGTTTAAGTGAATGAGTTAGTAATTCTGCAAATATTATAAGAGACTTTTAAAAGAGGCATTTGTATACATTTATTTGGAACTGTAACTATATTTTTTTTCTACACATTTTAGCACTTTTTTTTATAAATACTTGTTATTATATTATTGTGAACAACCTAAAAAAACAATTAGTGATTATTCTTCTTCTGAAGAGAAGACGAAAAATGAAATCTTTGAGTTTTACGTCCCATGGTTATGCCGGTTTGGCTAAAGGAGACGGTGATGATGAGTAATAAATGGAATGGTGAAATGAAGAAAGTGGGAGGAAACGGAAGAACCCCGAGAAAACCCACGCACACGGTGTTTGTCCACCACAAAGTTCACTTGGCGGGTGCTGGGATCGAACCCGGGGCCCCAAGCACCAGAGGTGAACGCTCTACCACTGATGAAGAGAAGATATTTCATTCACATGCTAAACAAGTCAATGTTTACTGTACGTACATCCATGTCAAGTTTGCTGAAGATCGGATATATATACAGGGTGTGAATGAACGAGACCGATAAACTGTAAAAGAAAATGATTCCTCTCATCAAAATAAGAAAAGAGTTCATATGGACCTCTGGCCAGAAGTGTCAGAGCTAGGGCTGTCCAAAACCATGCGAAAATGAACTCTGAGTACAAATATCTCTAACACTATTAGCCATTGAGCTGAGGCGGCATGTTATTGTCTTACACTTGTAAACTGCTATATCTAAAAATGTATTATTCTGAATCGTTCAGTGGCGGCGCAAGAGAGTTTTCCACAAGAAGTGGGGCTCCCGAAAAATATTCGTTTAGGACAGGTGGGTCCGACTCATGAGAGATGCAACGATGTCCCAGCAAGTAACAAAAAATCGTTGACAGACCATCGATATCTTATAGAGAATCAATATGGCGAACTACATTTGGTGTCTGGTTGTATAACTACAGCAGTCACTGAATGCAGTGGATAAAACGGAATTAAATAAAATCAATACATCTGCAGATTCACGACCCACAAACATGACCTATGTCCTAAACGAGACAGACATTAATAATACGTAATGATTTTGGAAGAATTAATACTATGAGGATTTGCGAGAAAATGGGAGTACCCCCGCAAAAAGAAAAAAAACTATTATATTTTGTGTTCAATTTTTATAAAACATTATATTATTTCAACGTCGACACTGTCTTTCATAAAACTTGTTAATTCTTTGCAAGAAAAATGTTTTTTGTTGTAGCTTCTTGTTTTGTTGTAGTACATTGCTCACTTTTTTCTTTGCATTTCCAACATTGTGAGGGTCGTCAAGTCTAGGAGGCTTAGGTGAGCGGGTCATGTAGCTAGAATGGAAGAAAGTAGAAACGCTTTCAAAGTCTTGACTGGAAGACCAATCGGAAAACGACCATTAGGAAGACCTAGGCGCAGATGGGAGGATAATATTAAGATGGATCTCGCAGAGATTGGAATACAGAGTAGAAACTGGATGCAGTTAGCTAAGTATAGAAGTCAGTGGAGAGCTTTGGTGAACGCAGCATTGAACCTCCAGGTTCCATAGGCCATACAGTTAGTTATTTGAGTTAATAATAATAATAATGATAATAATAATAATAATAATAATAATAATTATTATTATTATTATTATTATTATTATTATTATTATTATTATTATTATTATTATTATTATTATTATAACTTTATTTTAAGTGCTCATAGGCAAAAATTGTGCATTATGTTAAAACCATTGTAATAATTATTTTAAACAGACCAGAAAATTTATCATTTAGAATGATTATTAGAGTAGGTTAAGGCCTTTGCCAGGAGGTTAATATATTAGAGTTATAAGGTTCAAACTGATATATAAAACAAAAATTTTTTTAAAAAAATAAACAGTCAATTTCATAATAGGGTCTATACAATTAAAAGAACTATCCAAATTAAAGTCTCATTTAACTACCGTTTAAAAGAATGAGTTAACCTTGCTCAAAATTGCACATTCAGCGTGCAAAAATCTTGGTCACTTCTTGTCATATTTTAACATAAAAGATTGGTTCTTTTAATAAAATATTATAACATAAAAATTCACTAAAATACAGAATAAGAATATGATTGACATATAGAACCCTTGTCATAAAGTTAAAACAGTTTAATATTTTTAACAATTTCTCCGTTATTTCTCTTAACATATTCTCATTTTAAATTGTAAAACGTTGCCATTTTTCTAAATATTTCACGTTTTGAATTTAATGCTACCAAGGTAGATTGATTCTTAACAGTATAAATCGGCACTTTTATTCCTATATTTTCTAAGCAATAATCGCTACTAAATTTGTTATCCAATACCATTTGAACAAAGAATTTATCAATAAATTTCCTCCTTTCTGATCGGGTTTGAAGTCCGCAAAATGTTAACAAATATTTATAGTCATGTGAATAATAATCTTTTTTTTTTTCATTTTATAACATATTAACCTTATAAAACATTTCTGTACAGCTTTGATTTTGGTAACAAGTGTGTTAGACAAACCCATCCTGACAACTGAACCGAATTTCAGTTTGAATGTAACAAATGTCATATAGTACACGTAAGAACAACCATTTTTAAATACTATATAATAATAAGTATAATAATAGTAATCTATATATTAAAATGCTAGAAAAGTTTATATGTTCGTGTCCAATCTTTCGATAATGAGATCTCTAAAACCACAAGGGCTAGAAACGTGGCGTTTCCGCTGGTTGATTCCAAATTGTGTGCAGATTTCTGTTTTCATTCAAATTTTCAAATAATAATAATAATAATAATAAAATAAAATGCTTTTATTCTTCTATTCCACATTTAGGCGTCTTTTTGACCCTATTGGTTTAATATTGCAACTAGGTTGATACCCTTGTGAAAGGCAACCAGCAGAGGAGCTACGTAGAGAGGGTTGATGGACATTTCAGGCGCTTTGCTTTAATCTGAATAACAAAAAGCTATTGCAAACTTGTAACTTTAAAGTCTTGTGGATCCAAAATGAAGCGTACTTAAATATGGAATTATAAGAAAAAAAATATTTGCATTTGGTATCATCTATCGCTTTTCCAAGTTTACCACAAACTCCCCCCATCATTCTATATATTAAAATACTACATTTATATGTTTGTATATAGCAATTGATTCCCTTTAAGAGTCTTCCTGTCCTTTACTTGTGTCCGTAAAGGGGCTGGCTTGCACAGTTATAGTGAGAAGTGGGAAGGAGATTCAAGGTCATATTAGAACTGGGCGCTGTGTACATAATGCAAGTTCAGCTAATAATAATAATAATAATAATAATAATAATAATAATAATAATAATAATAATAATAATAATAATAATAGTTGTATTCTTGGAATATCGTAAAACAGTATAAAATGTATCTTGATACTAATTGTCTTCTCCACTATTGCTTTCACCGAATTGAACTTAACTGGTAAGACTGTCCTTCCTTTGCATCACCGCTGAATTATTCACTGTTAAAAGAGACAAACAAGCCACTAAAACAGGCACTCAAGAAATAAACAAACAAACAACTTGTAATTTCCTTTTATACACCAGCTCAAGGAGCCCTTTTATGCACATATTTTTAACATGCTAAAAAAAAATTATGTGTACTTGTCTTTTGAATCAATTTCAAAGAACTTTTGTCCACAAAATACTAACTTTCACGACCAAGTTTATCGTCCTTAATGTTTCCCATAATCCCTTGCGGCGAAACTTTGAAGAAAGAAAGAAAAAAAAAAGACTTTGCATCGTGAAAGGTACAAAGGAGATTCTATGAATAACGATACTGAATGAAGTTAACTTTTGGAAGCTAAAGTACACAGAACATAAAATTGTAACGTTTTTCAACTGTTGGCACGTGGAAGTGTGAAGAATCGCTTCATTTGTATTACCTTTGCGCATTCGACTGGAGGTTCTTTTTTTTTCAATACCCAGAGGGTTAAAACTAAGCAAAATAGAAATAGGAACTATGATCTAGTCTTAGATCTCAAGAGAAATATTTATGAATGAAAAATGTAAACTTTCCAGAATGATCTAAAACTTCATGCATAAATACGATTAACAGATTTTGTCCCATTTCACAGATCCGACGAGCAAGTAAATTCTTCAATTGTGGAACATTCCTTTTGGGAACTAAAAATATATGCTTTATTGTATATTTTGGTATGTCACCAACTTTATTTGATTTATTTCTAGTTTCTGAACTTTTTAATAGTCTTTGTATTTTCTTTAAAAAAATATAAATGTATGTACAGTGATTTCATTAGTATTTTTGTGTATATTCGAAGTATTTTCTTTGAACAATTCCTACAGAATAGTAAATAGAACAAAAAGAAAATGTATATGCTTTCAGAGTATTATTATTATTATTTGTATCGGATGGTTCTTGTTAATCACGAACGTTACATGATACGATAGAAACTGTTAAAAGAAGGATCCGAACTGCTACTTGACTTAAGTAAAACTCCATTGTAGCTACGTGGATAACACACGCAACTTTTCTGCGAATGGTCAGGGTTCGATTCCCTTTAACAGCTCATGTGGTTCGGTTTTCACGTTAGGTTGTAGGACCACGTCTCATATGGCCTCACTTCAGAAAGGGAAGCTTAATTCAAATTAAAACCAAACTGATGCATATGCGTCCCAAACATTGAACCGTACTGTGCGTGTTAGCCATTTTTATTACATATATTTCATATATAATACTAGTACATTGCCGTGTCTTCGCACGGGGAGAATGCGTTTCAGTTTACAGATAAAGGGCAATAAAATCTGAATTTGGATTGAAAAGGCATCGTAAGTGTTACTGTTCGTCTGATCAACCTCGTAAACTGTGTAATCGACACTAATATCGGTCACTTTCGATCATTTTTATATTTCTTCCTCTTCCTACAACTTGAGGAGCTAAATTTTGATTTAAACAGCATCGGAAGTGTTACAGTTTGTATCAGGCGTTTTACAAGCAGGGCCATAGTATGACTGCTGCGCAAAGGGTATTTCGACAGCATTACCAGCTAGAACGCCATGGTCTCATGTCTCATCTGCTCATGCGATTACAACATGGGTACGTAATTTTGAAGGAACTGGTTCAACTCGTTCTAGGTGGCGTCCGAACGGTATTACCCCAGAGAACATTGCAGCTCAAGGATGTTATAAATAGAGGATCTACCCATATGTATCTTCATCCTATTAAATCGATGAATCCAAAAAACAACCGAGCATCGGCACGTCTGATTGGTTACTCTCGTTTCTGCCATCGTCTGATTGGCTACTTTCGTTTCGCTACATGATTGTTGGCTCAAAACATTGCGATCCTATTGGGCGGAGTGGGCAGAGTAGGGGTGGCGAAACTGTGACGTATGGCTTCAAGATTTTGTTGTAAGGGCAGATCCTCTATTTTATAAGATCCTTGTTGCAGCTGTTCGACTTTCCACTGAGGAGCCCTCGTCGTTACATTCGACAACATGCATCTGCGCTAGAGATTGGACGAGGAAGCGTACAAGAAATACTGCACGAATTGAAGTTCCACTCCTATAAGTTACAGATTGTGCAGATATTACATTGACGAGACCCTGTGCTGCGTAGAGAGTTTAGTGAACGGATATTGGCTAAAACCAACGAGGATACCAATTTCCTTAACAACATATGGATGCCAGAGGAAGCGCACTTTCACGTTAAGCGTTAGTTACATAACACAAAGGTCACATTATTGTGTGCTGTATCATGTCATGGTGTCATTGACCCATATTTTTTTTTCGAACGTGAGGATGATATTGCAACAACAGTAACATCCGCTCGGGATGTTGGTATTCTTGAAACAATATTTACACCGAGACTCCACGAACTTAATCTTAACTTCGAAAACATGTGACTTCAGGAGGACCGAACCACTTGACAAACTGCTTGAAAATCGATGGAAGCCGTTCTACAATTGAGGAGTTTGATGTAATAAGAGCGTAAGCAAGCTTATGCTCTTTTTGTATCAAACACATTTGTGGCCTTTGCCATGCTTGTTTAACCTCCTAATAACATTTCAATTCAATATCGGAATAAAATGCTGCATATTACATTGTTTTATGTAAGAAAAACACTAAAAATTTCAACATCTTTTTTCTTCAACTGTATGTTTCAGACTTACGCACTTATTGCATCATACTCCTCAATTGTTTGCAAAGCGCTCATTCCACGTAACGGTAATATTTCATGGCCTGCGAGATCCCCTGATCTTAATGTGTGATACTTCTTCCTGTAGGAACATCTTAAGGGGAAGGTGTACCACACACGTCCTGCATTTATTCATGAACTGAAACAGAAGATTGAAGATTAAATCACTGTCATTCATCAAGACATGCTACATCGAGCATTCTGAAGTTTCAATAACAGGCTATTAGAATGTAAACGCCGAAAGAGAGAATCTTATTGATGTCATCTGTAAGAAGTAAAGACACAGTTTGTGACATTTTCTAATGCAAACATAAATAGCATACTGTCTACATCCCTTTCGTCCACAAATTCTTTTTTGGATAAAAATATCCAATATATTTCAATCAAAAATTTTTTGTAGGCCTTATATCTGGATAACTACATATAGTGTAGCCAGGGGGCGCGGTGGCTCAAAATTTAAAAAAAATCGCAACTAATACACAGACACACACACACAGACAGGCATAGATAATTCACTGACGAACTTTTTAAGTAAGTTAATAATAATAATAATAATAATAATAATAATAATAATAATAATAATAATAATAATAATAATAATAATAATAATAATAATAATAATAATAATCACTTGTGTCTTTTGTTCCTACGGTTTGAGAGTCAGGAAGTCCATGTGGGCACAAGAGAATCTACTTTTGTATGTCGGAGAGACACACAAATACAGAAATATAAAACTTTTTCTAGATTCTAAAACTATTAAAGAATGGAGAAGTTTGTTTGTGTAAACTCCAACTCAGCAGAAATGTTTTCTCAACGAAAAAGAAGTTGCAGAAAATTGTAAGGTGAACATCGAACACGAGTGAATTCTTCAAACACTTTTGTTAAAAAAAAAAAAAAAAAAAAAAAAAAAAAAACACTAAACTACTTTCTTCAAAACCGCCAGAAGGGCAGTGGATAACGCAATAGAATTTCATATTTTCATATTTCATAGGCGCGTATAACAATATCGATATAGTGTACGTATACAGACTGTAAGCTTTTTAAAAAATGCACCCACTTCCATGTGATCATATAGAGATGTAGACATAGGTGCTCCGTACAGTCAAGTGGCAAAAATAAATACATATCTAGTCCTATATATATATAGTCCTAAAGCTAACTATGTATAAAACTACATGAACTGACATAAATTAAAGAGGAACTTCCTGTAGACGTAAAAAGTTGAAATTTGACATGATTGTAGCATTTCCGGATTAACCGACAGGAAAATTGGCAAAAGGGAATATATATATATATATATATATATATATATATATATATATATATATATATATATATATATATAATTTTTAGGGGTCAAATGGGAAGATGAAGAAATTCCCCGTGTTATTTAAAGGGGCCTTTTTTAAAACTTATAATCTCATATTATAGGTACTTGGAATTAGAATACAAACTTGAAATTCGGTATGGTTGTACGTTTTCATTATCGTTACCTAAGTAAATCAGTAAAAATTAAAATTTCCAAATTTAGACAGGTTTTATGGAAAACTGAAAAATCTTTTACTGTTATTTATATGGGTTGTCTTTTACACCCCAAAATGTTGAGGCACTTCCGACAAGATTAGAACGATGAAATTTGGCATGATTGTAGCCTTCCAGGGCTACCCGACAGGAAAATTGCCAAAAGTTAATATTTTTAATTTTTAATAATTAATTTTTAATTTGTCTAAAGGGGATGAAGAAATTTCAATGGGCGTTGTCTTGGGATATGAAATTTTACCTTCAAGATAGTTAAAATAGTAAAAAAGAAAAAAAAATGAAAATTCGGTAGAATTGTGAGTTTAAGAAGTGCAAGGCCGTAGGCCGAACAAACGCTTGGGTCTGGGAGCGGAGCACCGAGCCAGCCAAAGGCTAGTGTATATAATAAAATTGAAAGTGACAATATTTGTGACTCTTAATCGCTTGAACCACTCGACCGATCTTCATCTTTCGGGCCTGCGAGTGTTTTTATCATTTCATTCTCACGATAAAACTTAGGAGAGGAGGAGGAGGGAAGTTATAAAAAATAAATAAAACTTAATAACTTTTGAACCAAATCGATCAATTTTTTAACGTATCTAAGGTTCGGCCCGGGACGCTTTTTCTTATTCATTTTGACAGAAGAAAAATGAAATGAAATGAAATCTTTGAGTTTTACGTCCCACGGTTATGCCGGTTAGGCTAAAGGAGGCGGTGATGATGAGTAATGAATGAAATGGTGGAATGAAGAAAGTGGGAGGAAACGGGAGAACCCCGAGAAAACCCACGCACACGGTGTTTGTCCACCACAAAGTTCACTTGGCGGGGACTGGGATCGAACCCGGGGCCCCAAGCACCAGAGGTGAACGCTCTACCACTGAGCCACCGCGGCCCCATTTTGACAGAAGAACGTAGTGAAGGGGGATATATACGAAATTGAATATAAATAAAAATAGAAGTGACTAGGTTTGTGATTTATTAACTCTCGAACTACACAACCGATCTCATTTTTCAACATTGTGGCCCCGCGTAGCGTAGTCGCTAACGCTCTCGCCTTAGATGCGAGCAGTCCCGGTTTCGATTCCCGGTGGGGTCACTCGGTCGAAATAGTGTAACACGATTTTTCAGGCCAGCCACCGTGAATGAGGTTTTTCTGGGTTTTCCTCATTCACACCAGGCAAATGCCGGGGTGGTACCTAACTTATAGGTCTCAGGCCGCTTCTTCCTTCCCCCAATCCTTTCTTTCTTCCCTTTCCCCGGATTGTGCGCTCGCCAAGGGACGTCATCCCTCAAATCGTGACGGGCTAAATGACCTTAGATGCCGAAAGCGCAGAAATCTAAATCCTAACTCCTAACTCAATTTTCAACATAGATGAGGTTCGGGACTGGAAAGTTTTTCATAATTTTATTTTGATGGTAGAACGTAGGGGGAAAGGGAAGGGTATATATATATATAACCACCAAACTGATCTCGATCAAATTTTCAACGTAGGTAAGGTTCACACTTGTCACAATGTTTATCGTTTTACTTTGACGGTGCAACGTAGCAGAGGGGATTGAGGAGATATATGTAATCACTCTTGATAATGACCAATCTAAAATGATCTTGATCTTGATCTAAAATGACCAATTTTAGTGACGAGTCCACTGTTTTCGGGGTCGCTGAGTTGAACGGTGACAGTTCCGATTCCGTTTACGACCACATTCAGCCCCGTAACTTGTGGGAGGGGAAGATACATAAAAATGATCGAAAATGACTAATATTAGTGTCAAATCTATAGTTTTCGGGTCGCTAAAATGAACAGTGACACTTCCGTTCCAGTTCAAATCCAAATTCAGCGCCGCAACTTGGCGGCGGGGGAGGAAGGATATATCACTGAGATGAACAGTGAGACTTCTGATGCCGTTTAAATCTAAATTCAATAACATAACATAGGGAGGAAGGGGGGAGAGAAATATAAAAATCACTGAAAATAATCGGTATTAGAGAGCACTTTAGTAGTCCGTAGTAAAAAATGACTGACTAATGGAACATATTATTAGTTTTTCTTAATTTAACCCAGCGAAGCTGGTAATTGATGCTGGTCTATATTATAAAATTGAAAGTGACTTGTTTGTGATCCTTAATCTCTTGAACCACCAGAGTAATCTCGATCAAATTTTGAACATAGATGAGTTTCGAGCCTGGGTGGGAAGTTTCTTATCATTTCATTTTTGCGGTGGAACCTAGAGGATAGGGAGGGTAAGACATATAAAAATAAGTGAAAGTTAAGAACTCTTGAACCATCCAACCGATCTCGATCAAATTTTTAATATAGGTGAGATTCGGGCCTAGGATTGTTTTAATAATTTCACTTTGACGATAGATCTTCGGGGAGGGGAGGATATTTAATAGTGTTCGAAAATCACTGATATTAGTGTAGAATCCATAGTTTTTGGGTATGTTTTGGGTAGGTTTGTTTACACAAACAAACTTCTCCATTCTTTAATAGTTTTAGAATCTAGAAAAAGTTTTATATTTCTGTATTTGTGTGTCTCTCCGACATACACAAGTAGATTCTCTTGTGCCCACATGGACTTCCTGACTCTCAAACCGTAGGAACAAAAGACACAAGTGATTATTATTATTATTATTATTATTATTATTATTATTATTATTATTATTATTATTATTATTATTATTATTATTATTATTATTATTATTATTATTAACTTACTTAAAAAGTTCGTCAGTGAATTATCTATGCCTGTCTGTGTGTGTGTGTCTGTGTATTAGTTGCGATTTTTTTAAATTTTGATCCCTCTATTCGATAGATAATCAAAAATTATCTGAGAAAGTGATGGAATTTTTCGCATTACTCTTACCGTTCCAGACATATTAGCCACAAAATGGTCGATTTTTTTCAAATTTAAGAAGCCTTATCTCGGGAACCATAAGCAATAGAGAGATTATATTCATGTTGATCATTACCTTAGAGGATACTGAATATTTTCGTATCAAATAGTAACCGGAGGCCACTGGTTTGGCCAGTAGTTACCAGTTAATATCGGTACCAAAATATTTACTGTCCTCTTAGGTATTAATTAAGGGCAATATAATCTCTCTGTGACTTACCGTTCCCGTGTAAGTCAACAACGGCCAACAAATAGTTGATTTCGGGAGATATAAGGAGGCATATCTCGGGAACCGTAAGTGATTGATCATTTTAATGTTGATCAATACTTAAAAAGATGGTAAGTATTTTTGGTACCGATATTAACTGGTGGCCAGTTGGATACTGGCCACCGTTCCCAGATATTGACCAAAAAGTTTGAATTTCGGGAGATTTAAGGGGCCATATCTCGGGAACTCTAAGTCATAGAGAGATGATATTTTGCGAATTTTTGAGAGAAAGGGAAGAGAGTGCAGAAAAAAAATATTTACTTTTACATGTAGGAGCAATGACAGTTATCTTTTCGGCTTCATCTCTTCATTCTTTTTTAAGTTCGTTTTGGCAATGCTCTTGGAGCATTCTCAACTGGTTATTATTATTATTATTATTATTATTATTATTATTATTATTATTATTATTATTATTATTATTATTATTATTATAACTATTCGCATGCCAGGAATTCAATTTTAATATTTTGTGCTTATTTTCGAAACACTCTATACACATTTTTTTTTAAAAAAAAGATAGTAAGGTGTATAAGTTAACCTGCTGTCTACTTTCTGTTTCATCTGTTTTTTATGACAAAAGTAATGCATTCTACTTAAGTAATATAAATTCCAGAAACAAAGTATTGCATAGTGTTATGAGAAGCTATAAACTTTGGAAGTCGAGAGCTCATGCACTTTTATTCTTCATCCAATGTATGAGCTTTTCAAGTTCTTTCAGGGGAGAAGATAAAAGTAATTTATCCTACGCGCATTTCCAGACCACGCCCCATTGCATCCTGGCCGAAAGCAAAAGGAATGAATACACAGTATAAAGAGATGTTGGCAGGACTTCTTGGAAAACTCCAACTGCCATGTTTAAGGTATTTCGTCGAGATTGCTTTCAGTGCTTTTACGTGTATCAAACTCTATATTCCTACAAAGTATGTACTCTTCGAAAACTTTACAAAAAAACACTCATAATAATAACTGAGTGTAATCTTGCCTAAGTTTCTTTAAAAAAAATATGATTATGAGAAAAACATGTCTTCATAAGTTTTCCTTCAAACTTTGCTAAATGATTACTCACAATTGGAAAAATATCTGGTGTCTACACAAGAGTGACATTTCTCATTCAACTTTCTTTCATTTGCATTATTCTCTCTTGTGCAAAAGAACTTTGGTGGTGGCAGTCTATTTCTTCCATACAATTTAATTTCTCGAACGTCAAAGAGTAACACAGTATCTCACCCAATTTGACTTAGTAACTACAAAATTAGTTTTTTTTTCGCCATAAAAAACTAGTTCTGAACCGACATGAATTTGCTTTCTAAAAACATTTGTAATACAAAGGGTGTTTCGAAACAACACCGACATCGTTTGGGAGGTGATTCCTAACAACAAGAAAACAAACAAAAAGTATAGACCAACCTGGGTGCAGAAATGCTTCCTTTCGGAGTTATAGGTTGCCGAAAACATGAAAAAATGAACTTTAAAGGTCCATAGCTTCAAAATTATGGGACCTACCGTAGTCGGGTCAAGACTTCACTTAGGAACTAATATGTACCCTATCAAAAAAAAAGTTTCAAAATTCTAAGGTACTTACACAACAATTCTTATAGAGGGACTTTGGCTATGGGCACATAATTTGAAGTACTTACCATCTACTTCTTTAAAAAATTGTTGCGAGAGCACCGCAGGATTGTGAAGCTTTTATATTGTGAAGCTCTACGTAAGAAATAAAATCATTAACGTGCAAAGCTGTTCGTCAGTTACTTTGTATAAAAAAGCATTTATTAAAGGTATATTAGCATCCACTTTCCAGTGGCAGTATGACTTGATTATTGAAAAACCAGAGGCGGTATGTCTCCATCAGTGAAAAACAGAAGCGGTATAACACACTGTCTCACTTCGACCACTGTGTCATCACAACCCCAACACTCTAACGGAAGTGCTTGAGATTCGTAGAAATAATTTCTAAGTTGGCAACACCGATATTTTTGTAATCATTTCTTACCTTTTGATTTTAAAATGAAGTGTCTAGAAAGAGGTTCACACCTTGCTCCCACGCAAGGACTCGTATTGGTTGCAAATAAGGATCACATAACGGAAAGGAATGAGTCATGATCCCAATCCGAACAAAAGGTAGCGTATTGAGACGAACCGTTTAAACCGAAATCGTAAAGTATTGTTATGAGTTCGCCAGGACTACCTTTGTCTCTACAATAACAAAGAAATGCATAGCTAAGTCCGATATTTACGAAACAGTAGTTGATACAATAATATATATATATATATATATATATATATATATATATATATATATATATATATATATATTGCTAAATTGTTCGGTTACTATGTGGTGTGTCAAGAAGATTAAATTTATTTAGCTTATATATTATACTTCTATTAAAACGTTCGGTCACGGTAATGTTCTATTTTTGTATAGTGTATCGTGCCGGAGCCCCTGACTCCATAAGTGGAATGGTATATAGAATATACGAAGATGTGCAGGTAGTTTCTTGGATGTTACTATTGTTTTTATGTATGGGAGTCTACATCTGCAACTGTCGCAGAGTATCTGATACTGACTTCAATTACCAGTTCTGGAAAGATATTAAATGCGGGGCGTGCCTGGTTCCGCAGAGCGCATTTAATGTCGATGTAGCTATAGCTACAGCTGTAGATAGCATACAGCACTAGTGACCTTTTCCGTGTTATTGTATCTCTTCCAAACTCAATTTATCCCTTCTGTTGATGGCAACACTGTTCAGCGCATACTTCTAGACTTAGAGTCAACGCAAACAATTCTTGTCAATGTCTGATTTAAGGTGTACAAAACGTTAGTACCTCACTCCTTGTGTGCACCAACACATATCACACGTTATTTCTCGAAAAGTTTGCAATGCTGATCTGCCTTTACAATCTCTATCGTCTTCATTCTTATTGCTGTTTCCAAGTGTGATATTCAATTTAGGTCATTCCATTTACAAAAAACACAAGTTTGTCTTGGGTTAGCAACACTGTTGATCCGGTGCTGTTCGTCAATAGACGAACAGATGTGGCTCTTTCTCTAGTTGCTTCGTGTAAAGTTTCATTTCTCTGTCTCTTTTAGTTTCTCCGTTTTCACGGTTGGAAATTCTAAATTAAACGCCATTTCATGACTTTGTCGTCAAGTCGGCATGGGTTAACGTTCCTGTAGAGAGTTGCTATTTCACTAATGCGTGTTTATGGTCACATAGAATACATTTGGGAGGTGTGAGTATCGCAACACGAGATTACCCAAAATAAGGGACACCCTAATATATATATATATATATATATATATATATATATATATATATAATTACAAAACATCTACAGATTACATACAGTGTCATAAAATTGTTCAAGTGTCAAGCAAAAATCGAATACTGTATGCAACTGCTACACAAGTCTGTATAGGCTATATTAGCAAACCAGAAGCAGTTTTTTTCTTCTTTTTTGGGGGGACAGTATATAATTTGGCAAAACTAGGTAGACCTTTTACAGACTTGCCATCATGGATAGATACTCAGGAAGCCAATGGTGTTGATATGGGCAATATTTTGCATTCTAATTATTTTGCTGCGGACATATCTATGCACAATGCTGAGGAAATGCGTGAAGCTTTGGTCAAGTGCATTATTAATAATAATCTAAAAATGGTTTACTAGTCCAGTATACTTGTCGTTTGTGGGTCTTTATCAATTCAGTTGATGAAGCAAGTAGTTTATTATTATTACGATTTGCTTGGGCTTTCCAACACTACATCACAGTGAATTTATGATAGTTTAAAAACCTTTTTGCATAAGTAGTTTTCTAATAAATATTATCTAAATCAATTTAATATAATTTGCGTGTGATGCTACATCTATTCTAATGCGCGCCATAGACGCACGCACTTGCATTACCAACATGTATGAAAGGTTTCTTTCATCATGCATCTTAAAAGAATTTTTTGCCCACACACGTACCAACGTGCTGTCCAACATACTGAAAGTAGTTGGAGAAATGTGGAGGACGAGGAAACGCGTGCTTTTTCTTTCTGCAACTGCACGACCTTGGCATGCGACGGAGGAGAGACTCACGTGATTTCTTCCGCTGTCGTGATTGGCGGACCTAAATATAAAACAGCCACCTTGCATGAACGAGCCCATACACGGTAAACATGCACGCAGAACGGCAAAGACATCAAACATGTTTTCAGAAGATTTTGAAAACTTTTAACATGAATGAACGAGGCCATACACGATCAACTTGCCTGTGGTTTTATCATTTTTCATACAAGTCGGGCTGTTTCTTCAGGCATGTGTTTACGTGTATGGGCTGCTTAATATGTTGGGCAGGTGCGAAAGAACATAGTATTTCTGGATTACCTATTGCTTTTGATTCCCGGCCAAGTAAATTTGTGTCTGTGGGTTCTCTCGGGGTACTCCCTTACGCCATTATTCACTTGCCTTAATCATCCGTCTACATTAGCCTAAAGGAGATAATCATGGGACATTAAACTATAAGATTTTGTAATATCGAATCATTTTTTTTTTTAACGGAATGTGAAGTTTAAAGTCGGTCTCTGTGCTTCGTCTGCATATCAAAATGTAAATAAGTTTATTTGCATAACAATATTTGAATTGTAATCACGATGATAACATTTATTAGTATTAACTTCTCTTATTTCATATAAAGTTTAATTAAAAATTTAAGTACAAGCACCGCTTACGTACGACAGCAACTATGAATTGCGTATTGTTTAGTATTGCAAAGAAATTTACATATATAGAAATGTTGCAGTGTTTGAAATATCTAGTTCAATTAATAGAAAGTGAAGCCTCATTGTAATATGATAATATGCTTGAAATATGGAGAATTTCATCAAATTGAAAAAAATAAAAAATAAAAAATAAAATCTTTATAAAACTAAATTTGTATTTCTATGAGCTTTGAAATTTGAAGCTAGCGAGAAGAGTTTTTTTTTTTTTTCTGGAGACAACTTGATGCTAACTACAGCTGCATTTAAAAGTTTCCATCCTCTCATGGAGAAGAACGCTAGCTGTGGGTAGTATAATTAGCGTATTTATTATCAGAATTTATGCTGCTTATAACGCAAGAAACTACTACTAGAATAACATCACTACCGTTCTCTTGCTTTTTTGACCTTTTTCCAAAGCAATATGATTTCTAGCGTGTCACTGTTAAAATCCCTATTAAAATATCAACTTCAATAATCTCTGCATTTGTACATTTCAAAACTATTTGTTACCTGCGGACAGCGAGGTCTCAGTGGATTTTTGGGGAACCCAATGAGCGAATCTACCTTTCTACTCCTAGAATGCATTTGGTTTTAAAATTTTCTTTTCTTTCTTTTCTTTCTTTTTCTTTCTTTTCTTTTTTTTTTTTTTTTTTTTTGATGCACTTTATATTAACATATGTAGATGCTGCTATTAGATATACTGATTAACACATGTAAATTAACATATGAAACTTAAATAATGTGGGAATCAATTGGTAAAATTTTACCTTGATTTATCATCGCATCTCCTTGCGAAAAGAGTCACTAATACCCTTCCATTTTAAATTAAAATGCTTTTAGTAGCAGCCCTCACGGATTTTTTTCCGGAAGCACAAAATATGGCTGCTGTAGATGATGGTGACTGCCGCCAACCCGATGAAAACTTTCTTTTATTTGTAACTAGCATCAATTACCGGCTCCGCTGCGTTAAAATAAAAGTGAAGAGAAAATAGTAATACGTTCCGTTAGTCAGTCATTTTTTACTATTACTAAAGCGCTCTCTGATATGGGGTATTTTCGATGAATACGCGACAAAACGTACTAGCGACAAAACGTACCACCGACAAAACGTACCACTTACCCTGAGGGATGCTTGTGAAAGGTTTTCTAAAAACACTTAAAATAATGACAAGCGACAAAACGTACCACTTGCCTGGAGGGCTACTTGTGAAGAGTCTTCTAATCAGTCATCAAATAATGACAGGCGACAAAACGTACCACTTGATAGGACGGTATATAAGTACATATATATCGGCCAAAACAAGGTTAAGAGTTGAACAGATTGCTGGTGAGAAAAGTAGCGATGCAAGACCAAGACTAAGGCTAAGGCTAAGACCATGCCTGCAAGATTCTCGCAACACCAAGACAATACCTGCAAGATTCTCGCCAGACCAAGACCAGCAAGAATCTTGCATATGCAATATTTGAATATTTGCTGATTTCCATCACACTTTATCCAGGCTTTGGACCAGAGACGGATAGGCATTATTAGAGGGACGCGGGCGCTTTCTCCCACAAGGGCCACCATCATCTCAATGTCACAAATCAATTGCAGTTTTCTTTCTACAGTAAGTCAATAGTATTAACAATTGACAATTAAAACCTGATATTCTTTCATCAGTATATTATTCTGAATTGTTCAAAATATTATATGAAGTTCAAGGAGAACGTATACTATATTACAAAATTAGCAGATGTTTTAGTGTACTAGTTTTTGATGCTACTGTATCTATCACTTTTGTATTCGAAATATTTTTTTAATAAATCTTTTTCAATAGATATCAACATAAATGTTTTCAAATGTTCCTGAGACATGGTACTCGTTATCCTATTTTTAATGTATTTCAGTTTATTTAAGTTTTGAAAAATTTCTTTTACATGTTACCTGAGTTACGGGCAAAGTCAATAAAAATTTGTATGCTGGAAACCTGGATAAGTATTACTGCAAAATTTACAATTCCGCAAAATTAAAAAGCAGCACATTGGACAATTTTGCAACACGTTTTGCATTCGCTTTCCTTGTAAACAAATGTATTTTCTCCTAATTCTGAATCACTTGCACCATCAGAACAGTCATTTTTTCTCGATTGTGCTCGTCATCAAGACTGACTTTCAAGGATATCCACGTCCTTCAAAAGTCCAAGAGAATACATTTATAGTATCCTTTGAAACTTCTTTACTGAAGTTTTTCAGAAAATATGTAAGTTTATCGAAAGGCACGTCTGGAAGTTCTGTTACTTGGTTGAAGTGGCTAAGGTCCAAATAATCCATAAAGTACATTGCTTCTTGAATCTTGAAGAAATGCTAGAAACTACCATGTCCAAAATTGTATTGAATGCTTCGATGCAATTCCTGGTCATTGGATAGAAGCAGCTTCATCTTCATATTTACAGGAAAATCTTTGTCCATCTCTGAAGGCGAATTGTCGACAGGTCAATAGAAAAAAAAAATCACGTTCTAAGTCTTCAAATTTGTTATTGGCCCATTCTGCAAAGCTTAATGCTGCATTCTTAACGGATTCAAGATCATCTCTCTACTCTTTCACTTGGAACAGAGTAGTCTGCACCATCCGATAGGACTACACTAGGAGCACCCTCTATTTGGAGATAGGTTGACATAGAGGTCATCACTTGAAATATCTTAAGGAATATTTGTGCTGTCCGAGTTGTTTTGAACTTGAGAAGATCTTTTATATATCCTTTCGCTTTACACCTAGCTTTTGGTTTGATATTTTCTGTAGAAGCAATTTTCTTAATTATTATGGTCAACTCTATATACAAAGTACTTTCTGGGTTCGAAAAATGACCAAACTTTTTCTGAAAAACAGTGTGTTTTCTACCATCTTGTTTCCGCAATAACTGTAAGACGCCTTTGTTAACATTTGATCTTCCAAATGTCCATTCGCTGATAAGACTCACGCATAAATATCGCACAGTCATTCAGCAGAACAATGACACAGAATCAATGCAATTTTTTGTCAGATCACATACGACATGATTGAGTATATGAACGTAACACCACACGTGTAACTGAGTTTCTTAGTGGTTAAACGGTTAGCGTATGCGCCTTTGTCGTGGGAGACCTGGGTTCGATTCTTGGCAGGAGCTCATGTGCTTCGGATTTCCCGTAAATCAATATGTCCCGTCTCATATAGCCTCGCTGCTAAAAGGGCCGTTAAACTCAAAATCAACTGAATCACAGTGTAACTGATCATAGGTGAATTGAAAAAATCCGAATATTGTCCTTCCATGTTACTTGAGCCATCGGTTGAATTTCCAATACACTTCTTAATATCAAGGTTCAACTTCTGCAGAATTTCCTGCAGTAAACCGCAAGGACACCGGCCTGTGGTAGATATGCATTTTACAATGACAACAATACTTTGTTTAACAACCATTTTAAGAACATATCGTAAAACAACAGAGCACTGGCCTGAAACTACTATATCTTGAGTAGTGTATAATAGAACAGAAAATATTGAAGCTTGAGAGACTTCTTTCGAAATATCTTCTCTGATAAGTGTGTTGATAGCATTCAAAACATAATTCACCGTGTTTAGTAAAAGTTATGCGACAACTATCCTGCTTACTTCCTCATATATGACTCTTCTCGGTGACTTATCTAAATTACTTTTAAGCGGAAGATCAAATTTGCTTAAGAAAGGAATAATACCCAAAAAAGTTTCCATGATCTATAGCTGTGTCTTTCAGTTTATAGGCTGCTACATTTCCTCTATAAATGAGCCCTCTTTTACCAATGAGTTTCCACACTTTGACAACTCGATACATTACCTGTCTGTTCTTGTCAACCTTATACTGCCGTTGTTTTACCTGTTCGTGAGGAAGTAGTTTCTTAACATTATGTTCTCTTCTGTTAGATATTTAAGCACCCACATTGGTCTAATGTATTTTGGAAGACTCGTGTTCACTTACTCGCTGATAAACGTGTTTAATGTTACGTTTGTCACGTACAGAACCTTTAAGAGAAGTTTGTTCGATCTGGAGAATAATCTGTGAACACGCTGAAAAAAAAAAAAAAACTTGAAGTGGTACGTTTTGTCGCGGATTAAATATCCGAAATGTTTTAATTAGTCCAAGACAGGTTGTAATTTATATAAGTGGTACGTTTTGTCGTGGAATAAATATCAGAAATGCTTTAATTAATCCATGATAGGTTGTCATTTATGACAGGTCGTCAAAAGTGGTACGTTTTGTCGCGAAAATTCAAGTGGTACGTTTTGTCGCTGGTACGTTTTGTCGGGACACCATTTTCGATAATTTTGTATTTCTCTCCCCTCCTTACCCATGTTGAGTGGCCGAATTTAGATTTAAACGGCACCGGAAGTGTCACAGTTCATCATAGCGATCTCATAAACCATGGATTTGACACTAATATCGGTCATTTTCGATAACTTTTATATTTCTCCTCCCATCCCTCTACCATGATGCAGGCCAAGGCATTGCAAGTGTCACTGTTCAACTCAACGCTAATATTGGTCGTTTTAGTTTATATATATATATATACCCTTGTCCTCCTTCCCTAAGTTGCTCCGTCAAAGTATAATAATAAAAGTCATCCCAGGCTCAGGCTCAAACCTCATCGTTCAAAATTTGATGGAAATCGGTCGAGTGGTTCAAGTCTTGTTAAGTTTTCTTTATATATATATATATATATATATATATATATATATATATATATATATATATATATAATCTCCTCTCTTCCCCTAAGTTCTATCGTCAAAGTGATATGATAAAAACCACCCCAGGTATTAACTTCTTCTACATAGAAAATTTGAATAATTCGGTCGGCCGGTTTAAGCGTCATGAAGTCGCAAAGACAGTCACTTTCATTTTTATTATTTGTGCATATATATCTCCCCCTCCCCTTCTACTGCGTTGTACCGTAAAAGAGAAATGAGGGAAACATCCCAGGCCCGAACTTTATCTGTGTAAAAAATTTGATCGAGATCGGTTGGGTGATTCAAAAGTTATTAACTTTGATTCATGTTCATATATTTTCCCTCCTCACCTCCCCATCCCCCAAGATCTACCATCAAAGCGAAATGATAAAGGAAAACTTTCCACGTTCGAACCTCATATATACTGAAAGTTTGATTGAGATCGATCAGATAGTTCAAAAGTTATTAACTCACGAACATAGTTTTATTTTTATAAATATTGATTTTTGTCTATTTCCCCCATCCTCATCCGTTGCTCCCCCTACGTTGCTCCGTCAAAGGGAAATGATAAGAAAACATCCCAGGCACGAAACTCATCTATGTTTAAAATTTGATTGAGGTTGGTTACTTGGTTCAAGAGCTATTAAGTTTTATTTATTTTTTGTAACTCCTCCTCCCCCTACCCTAAGCTCTACTGTCAAAACGAAATAACAAAAACTCTTCCAGGCCCGAACCTCATCTATGTTGAATATTTGATCGAGATCGGTCGAATAGTTCAAGAGATTACGAGTCACAAACATAGTCACTCTCAATTTTATAATATAGATAAACTATTGCCATATACTGGTTTATATGCAAGCCAGGATCAAAAAGCAAGATAGCAAGTGCCCTAAAAATGAACCACTATATGCTAGTAACTCTTTGATGAGTTGTAGGTATTGATGAGTACTATCTCTGGTGACCGCTAGAGAGCAGCACGGTGACGCAGTTGCAGATAATCGCAGTTCGAAGATGGCAGGGCTACTGGAAACATGGTCAAATGTTGAAGTGCGAAGTGTAATAAGGCTTCTGCATACGAAGGGGAAGAAACCAGCCGAGATCCATCGGAAAATTGTAGAGGTGTATGACACCAACGTGTTATCGAGGAAACAAATGTGATGTTGGTGTAGGAAGTTAAATAATGGGAAGACTGACGTCACTGATGAGCATCGAAGTGGCAAACCGTCAACGTCTGCTAATGACCAGAACATTTGTCAGCTGGAGGGAATGATTAGGGAGGATAGGCGAATCACACTGTCACACATTGCAGAGGTACTGATCATTTCGTATGGTTCCGTTCACGATAATGTTCACAACACGCTTGGCTTCCGCAAAGTGTGTGCACATTGCGTACCACGGAATCTCATAGAAACGGACAAAAATAGACGAATGGGCACTAGTCTGAACTACCTGACCCGTTATCAACAAGAAGGGTCTTCATTTCTTTATCGCATCATTACGGGTTATGAGACACCTGTGCCATTGTGGACACCTGAATCGAAACGTTTCTCCATGAGGTGACCCCTCATCGCCCCCATCCAAAAATTTTAAAACAGTAATATGTGCAAGGAAAACAATGGCCACTGCCTTTTGGGACCACCTTGGTGTGATTCACCTGAAATTTCTTCCACTGGGTACCACGATCACTACTCCGACCTACTGCTAAGACGTTGGACAGACTGAGATAGGCCATACGTCGGAAAAGACCGGAGCACTGAGAGAGGGTGTCTTGTTGTTACACGAGAATTCTCAACAGCACACAGCCTATCTCACCCGTGACCATGACACACGTTTCAACTGGAAGGCTTTGGAACACCCTGCATACAACCCGGACATTGCACCCAGCGATTTTCATCTCTCCGGATAAATGAAGAAGCATCTTCAAGGACAACGCTTCAACACAGTGCAAGATGCACAGAATACAGTGAAAACCTTGTTGAACAGCCTTAACACAGATTTCTTCCATAATGGCATTGATGCATTGGTCACCCGCTGGAACAAGTGTTTAGACAAATATGGCGACTGTGTGGAATGCTAGTTTGCAGTGGCATGTATACCCTGTAAAAGGATAAGCAACCGAGACATAAAGATTTCTGAAAAAAAAACATTGTTACCTTACTTTTTGATCCTACCTTGTATAAATTAGACCCCTGCGGTTGCTCGACCTGCGGCCTCGTATCTCTTATGTATCACCCTTTGCATCAACACTGAATTTAACATATAGTTCGGGTTTTGTTTCTTTATCGATTTAGCGTTTTAAGATTAGGTATTAATCCTGCGTTCAGGCGTAAAGTCCAGTTTCCACGTCTGACTTTCGGTTTCACAGCAAATAATTCCGGTTTTAGTGTACATCACCATAGAATAAGTACCGCAATAAAGAGGAGAAATTGTTTCCCGTAGTTAATTTAGCGTCTCAAGAACGCATGTCCTCTCCTCTTTGTGGAAAGAATTTTAACTACTTCCGGTTCTAACGGTGATCGTTATAGAATAAAAAGAGCAACATATAACGACACTCTTTTCTCTGCAATCTATCAAGAATTCCACGAATACATTGCTTCTTCGACTGTATGTAGGTACGAAAACCGGGTGTTATGAACTACAACTTCCAGTTTCAATATTGATCAATATTCATACAGCGAAAATGTAACCGGCCTTCTCCCTCTTAACCCGATGTTCAAATTGAAAGTGGCATAAATCAGCCATTTACGGTTTTAACGTTGATCGCCACATAATATTAACAGTAATTAATAACGAGAAGCGTTTTACTAAAGGCGATTAATCGTCTCATTAATATTCTCCATTTTATTCTAATCTCTGTACTTGAACCGAAAATGGCAGAAATCAACCACTTCTGGTTTTAACGTTGATTGTTGTAAAGTGAAAACTCTTTCACGTTCTGCCTCAACTTTGTACTAAAACCGTAAATGACACAAAATACTGTAAGGTCTCAAAACTAGTTTAGGAAATCACAGTCATTTTAAGTTGTGTACACGTGACACTGCTACTTGTTGGAAATAGAAAACAAATACATTTAAAAATGAATACCATAATCAAAGTGATGAAAGATTAAAATATTATTTATGTTCAGTATATTCTAAAATAGCTTCGTAAGCAAAAGGCTTGGGATGAAATCAGGTTACTGGTTTACAAGAAGAAACATTTCATTCATTCCAACGCAAAATGGGCTTTCCAAATACAATGAAAAAGGAATCGAAACAAGCTTTGAGGTGCGGATGAAGGAGATTCGAAACAAAAGCCATCTTGTTCCTGTTGATGACAAAGAGTTGAAGTAGAAACACCCACCACAAGAACTAAATGGAGATCACCAACAGAGAATATTTCCTACATAATTTCCACGTTGTGTATAGCTTATAATGAACTCGCAACTCCACTCTATCAAACGAAACCACTTAGAATTCAATGCGCCGTCATTAACGTGATTGGCGGTTTCTTACCCTAAACACAAATCAAACTGAATTGATTTTCCTCAGCTAGAATTTCCAATTAGTTGCACAACCGTTTCTCCTATAAATAGCTTACATTCTTTCTTTTAGTAGATTCGGACGGAGACGGAAAGTAAGAAGTTCCCTCGCCAAATGCGTTTATCGATTCGATAAAGTTATAAGCGTAACTCAATAAAAGCTCAGGATTCCAATGTGGGCATTATTTATACTCAAATTCACTTGCTGAATATTTTACAGTTGTCGTGAACACACATTGCAATTCGTATTAATGTCCCGCTACACGAACAAATAAACTCTGTTAACGATAGCAAAGAGGATCATGCATACGATATGGATACGCATCATTTAAGTCAACGTTATGCGCGAAGACTGTAACGGATTCCTTCCATTAACGAATTCTATGAGATAATTGCAGTAAGAAAAGCTGAATACCCCTTTGTTATAGGCAACCACCATGACTCTGCTACTATTTAGGTTGCATATGAGCTAGGGAATTCCATAGACTTTGAAGGGGATAATACCGTTTAAGTCAACGTTACACGTATAATATTAACGAATTGCCTCCATGAACGACCTCGACCTAGGTAACTGCAGTAACGAAGCTGCATATACTTATATTATAGGCAACCAACATGTCTTTGCTACTGTGCAGGTTGCGTAGAGGTTAGAGAGTGTTACAGATTTTAAAAGTTAAATGGATAACAAGCGTTTGCAGAAACCTCGTTTTTAATTTTTCTTAAAGCATTATTTAAAACAATAATAATAATAATAATAATAATAATAATAATAATAATAATAATAATAATAATAATAATAATACGATCACATTTTGTTGCAAAGTTTCTAAGTTAATAATATTTATTTAATTTTTCCAAGTTTTTGTTTACGTTAATTAGTCATTTTGTTATGTAATTAACGTATATGTGGGCATAGTGATACTAATGGTCAGGTTTGTTACCTATTTAAATGCATATAGTTAGGTTAGAAAGTTATTCTAAGTTATTTTAATATTGTCGTATTCTAAATATTTGGTTTCGTTAATTGTGATAAACATTTTCAAAATTATTCACTCAGAAACTGCAATCATTATTAAAAATTAATGCTTAAATTCATAGTCTTGCATGTTTACGTTCCCATTTGTTTTAATGTAGCGTTGCCATGGAAACAATGGTGTAAACCTCTGATTTTCTGAACGACTGGGATTGAGACCAGATATCTAATGAGGATTCTTGATGGAAGTCAGTCGTAAAGATTTTTTGTTATTTATTTTGAAATTTTGCTGCTGTTAGCAGACGTAAGGTACGTTATACACTTGAAGTGTAATTATTGAAGCTAGGAAAGAAGTGTCGAACTGAAATTGTGGAACAAAATCCACTAAACAAAATAATTGTAATAGTATGTCAAGTGCTAAAATACCTCTAAATTCTTGTGAGAAAATAGGCTAGGATTTCATCAGTAACATACTTTTTTTTTTCCTATGCTTGCTGATCAGTAACTCTTGAGCAAGATCGTAAGCTGAAATAACGTATGGCAAGATAGCCCCCCCACTTTAGAAAATTGAAAAAAAATGCTTAGCTCATTCGTTTGTACTACGTTTGTACCGTTTGTACCGAAAATATTTTCGTTTGTACCATTTTCCTTATAGGGTTACTTGAAAAGTCGACTGGGGGGGCTATCTTGGCGCCAAGATAGCCCCCCCGTATCACAGCACAAAAAATTGGAATACACCATTCGAAAGTAAATCGTTTGTACCGTTTGTACCGAAAAAAGTTTTGTTTGTATCCTGATAGTTTTCGAGAAACAGGGGATGACATTCGGGGGGCTATCTTGGCGCCAAGATAGCCCCCCCGTATCACAGCACAAAAATTTGAAATACACCATTCGAAAGCAAATCCTTTGTACCGTTTGTACCGAAAAAAGTTTTGTTTGTACCCTGATAGTTTTCGAGAAACAGGGGATGATATGTTGGGGCGAGAGGCTATCTTGGCGCCAAGATAGCCCACCCAGATATCGCAGCATAAAAAATTGGAATACACCATTCGAAAGCAAATCGTTTGTACCGTTTGTACCGAAAAAAAATTTGTTTGTACCCTGATAGTTTTCGAGAAACATGGGATGATATTTGGAGCGGGGGACTATCTTGGCGCCAAGATAGCTTCCCCGTATCACAGCACAAAAATTTGGAATACACCATTCGAAAGCAAATCGTTTGTACCGTTTGTACCGAAAAAAGTTTTGTTTGTACCCTGATAGTTTCCGAGAAACTGGGGATGATATGTTGGGGCGGGAGGCTATCTTGGCGCCAAGATAGCCCCCCAGGTATCACAGCACAAAAAATTGAAATGCACCATTCGAAAGCTAATCGCTTGTACCGTTTGTACCGAAAAAAGTTTTCTTTGTACCCTGATAGTTTTCGAGAAGCAGGGGATGCAATTTGAGGGCTATCTTGTACGCAAGATAGGCCCCCTAATGTGTACTTTTTCCATGTCTATTAATAAGTATTATATGTTTATCCATGTCAATTGATGTGTTTAGAATTCTGGTTGTGCATATCAAAATAAAAAAATGAGTTTTTCAGTAATAACTCAACGTTAGAATTGAATCCGCGAGTGGAAAAACAGTGTGAGTCCAAATTAAACCATTTTTAAGTAAAGGCAAAAATAACACTAAAGATATAGAACTACAAGTTGTAATGAAGAGCAGTGCAATTTGCAAGCCCTTGCGCGTTATAACAGAATGCTATAATTTTGACTGTACATTTGTGGCATTAACAAAAGAAAGTTATTTTTTCAAATATCTCAAAATGCGTTTTGTGAACTAGTAGTGGTTTTCCACTCACCGATTCAATTAAATTTTCTCTATTTCTGCCCTTTTCCGTAAATACGTATTATTCACCAATGGCCTATTTGCTTTCGTCTATTGTCTATGAAAGCGGCAAACTTCTCGAGCCGTTAATGTGACAGATGTAAACAGTTAATTTCTTCAGTTGGTGTAAAGCTAAATCGTGGAAGGACGCAGTTTAGGTGAGCAGACATTTCATCTTTTAGTTTTTCTTTGTTTAAGATTATTTCTGTAAATCCAGTTTCTTTCTGAATTTGTACACACTTTGTTATTCTTTTTACGGTATTTATTTACGGAAAAGGGCACAAATAGAGAAAATTTAATTGAATCGTTGAGCGGAAAAACAGTACTAGTCCACAAAACGCATTTTGAGATATTTGAAGAAAGAACTTTCGTTTGTTAATGCCACAAATGCACAGTCGACATTATAGCAATCTGCTATAAGATGTGAGGTCTTCCAAATTGTACTGCTCTTCATTACAACGTGTAGTTCTACATCTTTAGTGTTATCTTCGCCTTTAACTCAAAATGGCTTATTTTGAACTCACACTGTTTTCCCACTCGCCGATTCAATTTTAACGTTGCGTTATTCCCAGAAAGTCCTTTTTTTATTTGGATATGTACAACAAGAGTTCTAAATACACATAAATTCACATGAATAGGCACATAATACTTATTAATGGGCATGGAAAAAGTACATATTAGGGGGCCTATCTTGTACAAGATTGCCTCCCAAATGCTATCCACTCTTTCTTGAAAACTATCAGGGTACAAATAAAACTTTTTTCGGTACAAACGGTACAAACGATTTGCTTTCGAATGGTGTATTTCAAATTTTGTGCTGTGATACGGGGGGGCTATCTTGGCGCCAAGATAGCCCCCAAAAATGTCATCCCCTGTTTCTCGAAAACTATCAGGGTACAAACAAAACTTTTTTCGGTACAAACGGTACAAACGATTTGCTTTCGAATGGTGTATTTCAAATTTTTGTGCTGTGATACGGGGGGCTATCTTGGCGCCAAGATAGCCACCCGCCCAAAATATCATCCCATGTTTCCCGAAAACTATCATGGTACAAACAAAACTTTTTTCGGTACAAGCGGTACAAACGATTTGCTTTCGAATGGTGTATTCCAATTTTTTGTGCTGTCATATGGGGGGCTATCTTGGCGCCAAGATAGCCCCCCGCCCAAAATATCATCCCCTGTTTCTCGAAAACTATCAGGGTACAAACAAAACTTTTTTCGGTACAAGCGGTACAAACGATTTGCTTTCGAATGGTGTATTCCAATTTTTTGTGCTGTCATATGGGGGGCTATCTTGGCGCCAAGATAGACCCCGCCCAAAATATCATCCCCTGTTTCTTGAAAACTATCATGGTACAAACAATTTTTTTTTCGGTACAAACGGTACAAACGATTTGCTTTCGAATGGTGTATTCCAATTTTTTGTGCTGTGATACGGGGGGCTATCTTGGCGCCAAGATAGCCCCCCGCCCAAAATATCATCCCCTGTTTCTCGAAAACTATCATGGTACAAACAAAACTTTTTTCGGTACAAGCGGTACAAACGATTTGCTTTCGAATGGTGTATTCCAATTTTTTGTGCTGTGATACGGGGGGCTATCTTGGCGCCAAGATAGCCCCCCGCCCAAAATATCATCCCCTGTTTCCCGAAAACTATCATGGTACAAACAAAACTTTTTTCGGTACAAACGGTACAAACGATTTGCTTTCGAATGGTGTATTCCAATTTTTTGTGCTGTGATACGGGGGGGCTATCTTGGCGCCAAGATAGCCCCCCCGAATGTCATCCCCTGTTTCTCGAAAACTATCAGGGTACAAACAAAACTTTTTTCGGTACAAACGGTACAAACGATTTACTTTCGAATTGTGTATTCCAATTTTTTGTGCTGTCATACGGGGGAGCTATCTTGGCGCCAAGATAGCCCCCCAAATGTCATCCCCTGTTTCTCGAAAACTATCAGGGTACAAACAAAACTTTTTTCGGTACAAACGGTACAAACGATTTGCTTTCGAATGGTGTATTCCAATCTTTTGTGCTGTGATACGGGTATACCAAGATAGCCCCCCCCAGTTGACCTCTCAAGTAACCCTATAAGGAAAATGGTACAAACGAAAATATTTTCGGTACAAACGGTACAAACGTAGTACAAACGAATGACCTAGTCATTGTTTCAATTTTCTAAAGTGGGGGGGCTATCTTGCCATACGTAAGTGAGAAAATAGGCTAGGATTTCATCAGTAACATACTTTTTTTTTCCTATGCTTGCTGATCAGTAACTCTTGAGCAAGATCGTAAGCTGAAATATGATGTTGGTTGAGAGATTTTTTTCAAAATTAAGATAAAATTACATATAACGTTTTAAAGGTTTTAGTAGTGCAGTTCAAATTACCTTCTCTGAGTAAAAATTTAATTTTTTGAGCAAGGAACAAGATCCGGGGTAATCAACGAACTTAAAAAGTTCGTTACTGAATTCTCTATGTCTGTGTGTCTGTGTGCCTGTCTGTTATTTGCGATTTCTTTTTTTTTTTAATTTTGAACCTTCAATTCGATAAAGCATCAAAAACTATCTGAGAAAGTGATGAAATCTTTTGCATCTGTCTTACCGTTCCCGAGATATTGGCCAAAAAATGATTGATTTCCGGAGACTTAAGGAGTCATATCTCAGGAACTATACGTTATAGAGAGATGATATTACTGTTGATCAATACCTAAAAGAATGGTAAAAAATTTTGTACCAAATAGTAGTCCAGTTGGCCAGTGGCCCTTAGTAAATATCGGTACCAAAATGTTTATCATTCTCTTTTGGTATTGATTAACACCAATATCATCTCTCCATGATTTGCTGTTTCCAAGATATTGGCCAAAAATAGTTCCGATTTCAGGAGATTTAAGGAGCGATATCTCGAGAACCGTAAGTCACATATTGAAATCATATTGAGAAATCACATTGATGTTCATAAATACCTAAGATGATGGTGAAGATTTGGTACCAAATAGTAACCGGTGGCGGTTCCATGTCAGAAGGTCCCAGATTAAAGGGCTAGGACAAAAAGGGCCGAGTCAAAACGGCCCGTCGTCAAAAGAACCCCGGCGAAAAGGTCTGATTAAAAAGACGGCCCCTCGTCAAAAGAGCCCAAGTCAAAAAGGTTTCGCGTGAAAAGGGCCCAAGTCAAAAAGGCTTCGCGTCAAAAGGGCCCGGTAAAAACGGCTCGACGGCCAAAAAGCCTGAGATCAAAGCAGGAGTGGAAATCAGGTATGCACAAATGGGGTATGTCCCCTTAGTAAGTTGAAGTGTTTGTCCAATAGAAGGAAGAATATCAGTGGTTATTTGAAATAGGAAATTTAAATGGCGATATTGATTTTGTTTGTTTGTTGTTTGTTCTGCAACAATCGCTATCGCTTAAGTCGGTTCTCCATGAAAGTTTTCTTGCACTCCCGTCTTTCTTAGTTTGTAATTAATGCCTTTTCCGTTAGTTCTAAAACTCCATTTCTACCCCTGGATCAGAGTATAAAAATACATATTATTATGAAAAATATTATGTGGAAAAGATTAGTTTAATTTTGCTATGAGAAGACATATGTGGATCTGCATACAGAATTAGTCAAAAGTGTTGGGACAGAACAATAATAACGACATGTGTGGGCGGATTTAAAATAAATGATGCAGTTGGTATTATTGCAAACACTGCATTGATTTGGAGTGTGGTCACCGTAGAAACCATTTTGAATTCCGCATATTGGATACCACACAATATTTTTAAATAGAAAGAGGTATGTGTGTCACAAAAATTTCGGCTACAATCTTCCTATAAACGATAATCTAAATTGATTTTTGACAGACTGCCATTTGTTTACGAGATAGCCTATGCTACGTTTGACATTTTTCTGTTGGAAAAAGTATCGTTACAGGCAAGTAATAAATAGAACGTTCGTCGTGTTCCTTATGTTTTTGTTCGTATTGTTGCGTTTAAAAAATATTGTAGAATTACCACATGTACTAATGGTAAGTGTAACGTTTTTTTTTTTTAAAAAAAAGTAAGTATATTTGTTGTTAATTGTTACTTTATGAATATAAAGCAATAGCATGCTATTAATGTGCAAAGTTTCGAATATTCAATAGAGCTCAACGACTTCGTTCAAATAGTAGCAGGCATTAACAATGTTTTATCTTGTCAGTGTATTGTGCTGTGTGGGCTTAATATGGTAAGAGTATGGTGGTAGAATAGCTAGAAAGAAACCAAAAATATCAAAATTAAGGAAAAATATATACTTAAATTTTCTAGAGCTTTCGTAGATAAGAACAAAATTGGTGGTAATACGTGTTGTTTTACAACGAATATAAATTAAACTTGCATGGATATGATGGTAGAATAATAGCTTTGGCAAGTAAATACTGATCTAAATGTCAAGAACTTAAGCCTACTGTAAACCACGAAGGAGGAAGTATTTATATATTAACGTTCTTAGGGCAAATCTTCAGCAAAATGACTAGGACTTCTAATTTTATTCCAAACAAAGGGTATATTGTAAGGAAACGGTTGATATAAAACTGTCCAAAAATGCGCGAAACCCAACGTGAAAGTACCGACTTTAACCTCACTGAGAACCTTCGGAACAAATTGAACGTAAGGTCAGTGTACGAGTTCGAAGAAAGAAGGTTTAAGAAAAAGCATTGCGCACAGCGTGGAGCAATATTTCTCCACACAATACCAGGAAAATTATAACAACCATGCCGAAATGCTTAAAGGAAGTCATAAGTCGTGGTGTGTTTGCTACTAAATACTAACCGTATTAACTTTGAGGGAGAACATATTCTCCCTGCCGCCCAGTCTCCACATATAACTTGGATCACGTGTGGTTCCAACAGGACCAAGCGCCGCCACACTATGGACTGAACTTTTGACAATACTTATATAAAAAGTAAAACCTCCCTGCAACGATGGATTGGAAGACGAGTATGATAGAATGGCTGCAAGATTTTCCTATCACTTCTAGGTTACCCTCTATTCGGGTTCATTATGGACAATAATGCATCACACCTGACCACACACCCTGAATGACTTATGGATCGTCTTGTGAAATAAAAAAAGTCGTCCTCGTGATATGCTACAGCATGCACTTTCTAGTTTTTACGATCAGTTGGTCTGTTGTTACACAATCTAGAAAATGCAGATAAATACAAGTATTTTATTTTTCGAGATATGCAGTGTACAGCTACCCACAGGAATATAGTAAACCTTTCAGATGCATTTGAATTTTTAATGTCAAACGTAGTACACTCTGTTCCGTAAATAATTAGCGATAGGTGAAAAGTGAGTTCAAGTTTTCGTTTCGGGATACATCCTAGACAATATTGATGTGTCGCACATATCCTTTCCATTTAAAGAATGTTGTGTGATATCCAATGTGCCGAAATCAATGTTGGCTGCCACGATACCCACATCCCTATTCAATGCAGCTTTTGCACCAACACTCACTTACAACATTTGCTTTCCCTATGCCACATTATTACTGAATTGTCCTGATACTTTTGCCTACTATATACAATTGTTAAACATAGCACATCTACCTTGTAAAAGAATGATGATAGGTAAAAAAAAAGTCAGTTCCTCGTTTGTGGGAAGATTCATGCCTAAATTGATGTGTCGAATACAGTCCTTTCCATTTGAAAGTGATATCCAATACGGCGGAATCAAAGATAGATGCCATGATGCCCACACCCTTAATCAATGCAATTCTCGCATCAACACACATTTGTATCCTTTCCCTTTCCTCCGTCCTCATGTCTTGCTATTAACTGCTGTTCAGATACTTTATCTACAAGATACAAATGTCAAACTTAGTACCCTACCTCAGAAATGAATGAAAATAGATTTTAAAAATAAGTATTTTAGAAATGATCAAAAAAATGGATCAAAAGATTGCGATCTTCCCCAATAATTAGTTTTGGGATCAAGGGCCACAAAATTTTAGAACGGGCCCTAAATCGAACTTTCGTATTTTTTACGGAATATCATACTGAATTAAATGAAAGTTTAAGTTTGGCTACACTGTATGTTGTCCTCTAGATATAAGGCTTACATGAAAAAAAAATGACTGAAATATATTGGATCTTTTGATCCAATAAGTTCATATTCTCATTTGTGAAAAGATTCTAGCCTACATTGATGTGTCAAATCTACCTTATCCCATTCAAAAAATATTCTGTAATATCCAATGTCACGGTATCCAAGGTATATGTCATACCCCATTCAATACAGTTTTTGCATCAATACCCACCTGCAAGATTTACTTTTCCTCCGTTCACGCGTATCGTTATTGCTAGTCTGTCGTAACATTTTTGACTAACCCTATATTTTTTTCCACAAATGTGTTATTTCAACACAAATAAATCAGGTACTGTCCACAGAATATTCTTTATCTAAACATTTTTATACTTGTCATAATTTTAGGCTATATATCAGGCTTCTTTTGACGTCGGGCCACTTTGTTGCGGCGCCCTTTTGACCTGGCCTTTTTGTCGCGGGGCCCTTTTGACATAGGACTCTTTGACCTGGTCCTTTCGATGCGGGGGCCTTATGACCGGGGTCCTTTTGACGCGGGGCCATTTTGACTCGGACCTTTCTCTCCTCGCCCCTTTGTCCAGACTCTTCTAACGTGACACCACCGGTGGCCACTGGCCAACTGGCCACCGTTCCCTAGATATTCCCCCAAAAAGTTCGAATTTCGGGAGATATAAGGAGCCATATCTTCGGAACTATAAGTCATAGAGAGGTGACATCTTGCGAATTTTTGCTAGAAACAAAAGAAGGTGCGAATAAATGTGTTTACTTTTATATTTATATAAAATCACAGTTGTCCATCCCGCTCCATACTTTCATTCTTTTTTAAGTTTGTTCTGACAATGCTCTTGGAGATTCAAGGTAATTTTATTTTAGACCCTCGCTCCACAGGGAAGATGGCTGTACTTCCGATGTTTTATTACATATTTAACTTATTAATATTTTGGCAGAATGAAAGAGTATTGGTGAGTTACATATATTCTAATTCAGTGATCTAACATTTATAGAATTGACAGAATTAGTCGGATCAGTTCTGTTCCACAATAATATTACTTATTATTGCGCATATCTTCATAGCAAATAAATATCAGTGGAACAAGTAGCGTTTAATGGGTAGTTTTATTTTAATTTGAAGTGTTGTTTGCAGGTGTTTAGAAAATTAATGCCCACAACTATTTACACTTGATTACCTTCTCATTTTGATTTTCGGCACAGAAGCATGCTTAGTGGCAGCAGAAAGATGGATTGATTGCGGTTTTATAATATTTGTGTTTAATTATAACTAGTGAAATATGAGTTGAGTTGATTTTGAATTTAAAGTTCCTTTCAGCAGCGAGGCTATATGAGACAGGACCTACTGATTAACGTGGAATACGAACTACGTGAGTTCCCGCCGGGTAGTGAAATGTGAGTTGTAGAATATGAACATTACAAGAAATTTAAATTTATGTATGAGCCAATATTAAAATAGTGATATATGTCATAATATGTGTAGAAAGCATAAAAGGCTTTTACCCTGTTTTTGATTTGGTATATGTTAATAAGGCAGCCATCTTTGTTGAAACCGCCGCCAGCGCTTGCTGTGGCTTGTTTCTGAGTGAATGTGCTACGTGAGTCAAAAATTGATATATTTAGATATAAAATGACACCCAAACCATGTTTGTAAGATAAATGAATCAATAAATACAAGTCTTTTCCTATACACCCTGTATTTATACACTAAGAAATACACGGAAAACACTCAACGTAATATAGGCTTTTTTATGTCTGAGAGTGTAAGTGAAATGTAATTTGTACTGTAAGAAAATGATATTAAGAAATTAAGATGTTCACTGCCCATAATATTAAATAAATTATGTTAGTCGTTTACAAAGAATTTCAGTACAATCTGACATAGTTCAAACATTATTATTATTATTATTATTATTATTATTATTATTATTATTATTATTATTATTATTATTATTATTATTATTATTATTATTATTATTATCACAAACTCATTCTCCTTATCTGGAACAAGGAAGAATTGCCACAAGAGTGGAAAGAATCAATCATTGTTCCAATTCACAAGAAAGGCGACAAAACTGACTGTAATAATTATCGAGGCATTTCTCTTCTGTCAACATCCTATAAAATCCTTTCAAATATTTTATTAGCAAGATTGACCCCCTACGCAGATGAAATTATTGGAGATTATCAGTGCGGATTTAGAGGAAGTCGATCAACTATCGACCAAATATTTACCATTCGCCAAATACTCGAAAAAAAGTGAGAATACAATACACCGCTACATCAACTATTTATTGATTTTAGAAAGGCGTACGACTCGGTTAGCAGAAAAACATTATACAACGATCTTTCAGAACTTGGAATACCAAGAAAGCTAATTAGATTAATTAAGATATGTTTAAATGAATCCTAAAATACGGGTAGGATTTTTTTTATTTTTTTATTTATTTATTTATTTATTTATTTATTTATTTATTTATTTATTTATTTTTTTTTGTCCACAAGCTTTCACGTCAAAAATGGTCTGAAACAAGGAGATGCGTTGTCACCATTATTATTTAACTTTGTTCTGGAATACGCTATAAGGAAAATCAAAGATAGCAACCAGGGCCTAGAGTTGAACGGTATTATGGCATATGCTGATGATGTAAATTTAATAGGGGATGATAGGAGAACAATAGAAAGAAGGGCAGAGAACTTATTAAACGCTTGTAGAGACTTGGGTTTAGAAAAATGAAATGAAATCTTTGAGTTTTACGTCCCACGTTTATGCCGGTTAGGCTAAAGGAGACGGTGATTATGAGAAATGAATGAAATGGTGGAATGAAGAAAGTGGGAGGAAACGGGAGAACCCCGAGAAAACCCACGCACACGGTGCTTGTCCACCACAAAGTTCACTTGGCGGGGGCGGGGATCGAACTCGGGACCCCAAGCACCAGAGGTGAACGCTCTACCACTGAGCCACCGCGGCCCCCAGACTTGGGTTTAGAAGTAAATGCAGAGAAAACTAAATACATCGAAGTGCATCGGAACCGTAATATGGCAAATTATGGATGCGTTAAAATATTAAATAATACTTTTGATAAAGTGAATATTTTCAAATATCTAGGATCAATATTAACAGGCGAAAATCGTATTCACGAAGAAATTAAATGTCGACTAAAAGCAGGGAATTCGAGTTACTATTCGGTTCAAAATCTCTTGTCGTCGCGAATTCTGTCGAAGAATTTGAAACTTAAAATATACGCTTAAAACGATAATCATGCCTGTTGTTCTGTATGGTTGCAAAACATGGTCGCTTACTCTAAGGGAAGAACACAGACTGAAGGTATTTGAGAACAAAATCGAGACGAATATTCGGACTCAAGAGGAACGGAAATATGGAATGTCGGAAACTTTATAACGAGGAACTACATAATTTATAAAGTTTACCCAACATTGTGAGGGTCGCCAAGTCTAGGAGGCTTACGTGGGCAGGTCATGTAGCTAGAATTGAAGAAATTAGAAACGCTTTCAAAGTCTTGACTGGAAAACCAGTCGGAAAACAACCCTTTGGAAGACCTAGGCGCAGATAGGAGGACAATATTAGGATGGATTTCGCAGAGATAGGAATACAAAGTTGAAAAAGTCAGTGGAGAGCTTTTGTGAACGCGGCATTGATCCTCCGGGTTCCATAGGCCATGGAGTTAGTTAGTTTAGTTATTATTATTATTATTATTATTATTATTATTATTATTATTATTATTATTATTATTATTATTATTATTCGAAATCACATCATTTGTCGTGTCAAACACAATATCTTCTCACTATGACTAAAAAATAGTGTTGGGCCCAAAAAGCTTTTCTTCGGTTTCCGATTTTTTGAGAAAACGAAACAGTTTTTTTAATAATCAAAAAATCGTTTTTTTTTTTTTACCGAAACCAGCTTTTACCGAAACTGTTTTCGGTTTTCTCCAAACCCGGTTTTTCATTGGATCTAGTTTCATTTTCTTCAAAACCGGTTCCGATTTAGTTTCCACGGAAATAGTTTTATGTGTTTTTCAACAGTTTTCACCACAACCAGTTTCGGTGAAAAACCGAACCGACTTTTGGAGAAAACAGAAATATGTTTTGGTGAAAACCCGAAAAGGGTTTGGAGAAAACCGAAATGTTTCCGGTTTTTATAAAAACCGGTATTGCCCATCCCTACTAAAGAGTGACATACTGTCAACGAGAAAGGAGTGTACATAAAAAGTATATACTGTATAATTGTTAGAACATGAATACACGATCGTTTTAAAATCAATACGAAACAACACGATTTTGGTTTAATTGTATCTCTGTCAAATAAATTTGTTTTCAATAGCTACTAGATATTATTACACCTCTGAGAGAAAATTTCCTTTTGGCAAGAATTGTGTTCATTTAATCCACCTACAAAGATAACATCGCACACTAACAATTTGTGATTCCATGAAGTCACATAGCTTACGAGTTCGCTATCCTATTCCAATTCTATACAACCAGCTGTATAAAAAGGAAACATTTTGTATAATGAACTTTCAAGTAATAGATGAAATACCGCTATACAATATTAATATATTTTTTTTATTTACTTTAAAATTTTCAAGGTTTGATTGAATAAGCATTGGAGAAAATCTCAGTATTATTTCAATTTACTCTCTTAACTTTATATAATTATGTTTAAGTGTGTTGAATTGATTAAGACGCATTACTTCGATACAAGATGTGATGAAAAAGTACGATGAATAAAGTTGTAGAATGCCATCTAAAGATGTTGTATCCATTTCAACTAGTAAGCTCGGTAGCCGAAACCTTTGGTACAGTCAGTGTCGAGTTTAAACAAGTTGTGACATGTTAGTTGGCTTCCAGAGGCAGAAGAGTGAGGACATGTCTGTCACGCGCCAACATTAAGTTTTGTTCTAAGCTGCAAAAACAGTGCCAAAGAAGCTCACGAAATGTCAAAATTATTGTATAGTGATGAAGCGGTGACATTGAAGACTGTTTACAAGTGGTACCAGTGATTCAAGGATTCGGCTGAAAACAAACAACAATTGAGACGTCTTTCGACGTCAAAAACAGATGAAAACGTGCTAAAACTGGCACAAGCAAAGTGTTCAAACAGACAAGTGACTATTCGAGAGTCTCCCGAAAAAACAAACATCTCGTATGGGTCCATGAAAAGCATTTTAACAACCATAAATAGGCAAATGGGTTTGGTAGTGTTTCGTCCAAATAGCGTTTCGTCTCAAGGCAAACATTTCGTCCCGGAAGAGCAGTGTTTCGTCCCAATAGCGTTTTGTCCCAATACAAATCCGTGCCAGTTCGTCTCGAGCTATTTTTATTGATTAGCATAGAGGCTGATGAGTAGAGTTTCATCCCAGGCACACACTGGTGATGAGTGTGAGCGAATGATAACACACACGTCGATCAACCGGTAGTTCGTGAAACTTAAACTAGGTGGCAGCATAGTCATATAGGTCTACTAGACACTCCGAACCCTTGCTAACGTTATTTGCATAAGCGCTCTCCAATGGAGTTTTCTGAAACTATAAGAGGTCAACCCAGGTTGATATTTAACGGATATGGATATACAAAGAGAACGGAAAGGAAGTGTGGCGAAATTGTTCGGCATTGTGTTGCACGGTCATATAAAGGAAAAGTGTTTACCAAACAACAGAAAATTTGTTTAAGAAGAGACACAGATTACGCCCTTTAGGCTAAGGGAGATAATGATTAACGCAAGTGAATGATGATGGAAGAATTGGTGGAATGAAAATGGGGGAGACTTATCAGAAGGTATGATGTAAGGAAAGAGATGGACGGGGCGAAGGAGACAGACAATTAATGGAAGTGAACACGATTATGTAATAATTTGTGGAGATTGAAACAGCATGGAATTTTTAGTTTATAATTAAAAAAAAATAATCCATGAATTAACCGCTCGGATCCATGACACCCATTTGTTACTTACTACCAGTGGCGTATTTAGGATTTTGTTTCGGGGGGATATGCACAACATTTGAATAAGTACTTATATTTGTTTTCCTTTTGGATGCCGACAAATTTTAGTGAAGTTGTGCATATAACAATTTTATTTGAGACTTTGATACCGATAGCCACCCCCTGAATGCGCCAGTGCTTACTACCTTCTCTCGTATATCGTGAGTGCTGACAGCTTACATGGTAGTCCCACCTCTCTCAGAGATGTCCCATAAGAGGACACGCAGTCCTGACTGGTGCTATCAATGGACCTTTTCGCACTGTAAACATAGTCAATGTGTGTGTGTGTGTGTGTGTAGTTGTGTGTGTGTGTGTGACTACTGGACGAAACGCTACTCGATCAGGTGGCGGGCCGAAACCTAAGCTTCGTATTCGTGGAATTGGGAAGAAACACTGCTGAGAAGAAATGCTACTTGGGACGAAATGATAAGACACGTGGTGGCATTGGGACGAAACGTTACTGGGACGAAACGTTACTTAAGACGTGGACAATCGGCTTCCTTCTTCACCGGACTTCCTTCTGTTTCCCAAACTTAAAACCACCTTGAAAGGACGTCGATTACAAACCAAAGAGGAGATTTAGGAAAATGCGACGAGAGCCTTGCACGCCATCCTAGAAAGTGCATTCTACGACGTTTTCTGAAAATGAATAAAACTATATTGTCAGTAGTGGGAACTACTTTGAGAAATACAGCGCTTAAAGTGTTGTACGATGAGCAATAAAGATGTATGAACACACCTCGTACGTTGTACTTTAGAAAATAGTCGAGCGTATATCTGCCAAAAATGCTAATAGCACATCACTAATTGTAACTTAGACTTCGGAGGTAGGCCTACTTAAAGATCTAACTCAATAAAGAAGTAGAGAAATCAGACTACAATCCCTAGAAGAAATACCATATTTAGCAAGCATTCCATTCGCATGACTGAACTGAATTTCAGTCATGTCTTTCCCGGCTGGAGAGAGAGAGAAATTGATATGTTTTAACATGACTTCATTGTGTAACTGAAGGTAAAATTTCGGTAGGTACTGACTGTGAGGAATACAGAAATCTCAGATTAAAGACACAGAGGACAAGAAATTTAACTGAGGATCATAGGGGTAGACTATTCGAGAAAGCATTTTTGCTGCTTTAACTCCCGCAGCGAAAGCTACCTAGGTGGCTAGTCACTAATTTTACTTTCGCCACAGTTATAAATCATACTGTGAGCCAGTCAGGGTTTCCAGTTCTTTTTCTTTCTTTTTGCCAGGTCTAGGTCTATAATAGCAGAGTTCTAATACTCTGTACAAAGCATGTTGCAAGCAGCTGTTTCTTGCTAAAATCCCCTTATCTGGCAACACATCTTTCTTTTTTTTCCTTCCTTTAGACATCTTTTAAACAGCAGGTGGTCTATTGTTCCGAAACGCATCAAATACGCTCAAACCGACATTTTCTGCGCGTTTATATTGCTTTCACATGTCCAGCCCATTGTGATTAGCCATCCACACTTAAATACATTGTCAGCGTATTTCAAGCGTAGGCATGATCAATAAAAAACGCTTTTCGAACGCTTCCAATAGTCGCCCAGTTAGACGTGAAAGTAGAATGCTATTTAAAATGTAATTCCTTGCACAGCCTTTTAAAATTGTTCAGAAGCGAATTCTATATTTGTGTGAATAACTTTTGATTGTAACTGGTAATGTTGAGTAAAGAACTTCTAATGTAATTCGCTCACACGTTCTAATCAACGATTGCCTCACTTTTCTGATTGAAACAATCTAAGGAAGGGATATGTTATTGTACTTTGTGTAAGCTAAAGTTTCTACACTTATGCATTGTGTAGAAATGTTAAAGGACAAAGGTAGGAGGCGTGTGCGGAAAATAAGTATTGTTTTGAAAAAAAAATAATACTAAAACAGGTTTGTTTAAGCCAAATGTATTTTTACATGAAAGAGGAAACTTAAGCTATTTTTCGACATAGTTTCTACCAATGTTCAAACATGTTCCAGAGCGGGTGAGCAAGTTGCCCAAACTTCTTCAACGAAACATCCCGCTAGTGCTCGGCAAGTACACACCGCTTCGTTTGAACACCACCGCAGAGCTAGTGTTCCGCGCATGGGCACTAGTTTCACTTGTTCATTTATTCCTTTTGTTTCTCTTTGTGTACCATTCAACGTATTGAGACCAAATTTAAAACTTAAGGTTTTTATATGATTCTCCAGTTTGTTACTTCTTTTAATTTGCTTCGTACTTCTCAAAATAAGGATAGCTTACTGAAGGGTGAAAACATAGAAAATGGTATTTTCTTCAAAATGGCTGTAATAATTTTGTTTATTTTCCATAAATCAATATTTAATTAACAACCCTATATTACAGTAATAGTTCTTTTTTCGGAAAAAACTCCAAAAGGGGTAGTTTACTCTTGAGGGTCAGTTTCTCTGGAGATTCAAAAAAAAAAAAAAGTACAGATAATTTTGTTCTAATTTCATAAATATATGTTTCATTAAGAAACCCAATAAGTCATTTTCCATTCTAAAATCTATTTTTCTATAAGACATATTTTACTCTGGGAAGTGAGTTCTTCCCGGACGGTTTTCTTAAAAACGACTCACTCACTAATTTTTGTTAATCTATATATAGAAATGAAAGTGACTTTTTTTTTACTTCATACCGGTTGAACCACCCGAACCAATGTTGATCAAATTTTCAACATAGATTTGGTTAGTGCTTGGCATGGTTTTTAACATTTCGCTTTGATGGTGCAACTTAGGGGAGGGGGATATATTTAAGAATGATGTAAAATGAATTCGGATATTAGTGTCGAAACAATAGTTTTTGGGGTAGAAGACGCGAACAGTGACACTTCCTCCGTTTAAATCCAAATTCATTCCTTTATGTCCGAAATGGAACGTATTCTTCCCTTGTGAAGAACGAGTATTTCTGCTAGTACTTAATAAATAAATATTTCTGTAAAAACCCTATAATATAACATGAATAATTTCTTACCAAAATATTAGTGAGAGATCCTTTGCTTTTGGAGGTGTTTTCTTTGATACAATTATCCGAAAACGCCTACTGGAATTTAATTACCATTTTGCCATGATACATTTTCCTAATAACCACAGCATAATATGACTCAGTTAAAGAAATGATAGCACGAAAGTTTAGTGTGATTGCCCGTACTTTTTTGTATTTGTTTTATTGAATTCAAAGCGAAAAGGGGGCCTTTTACGCAGCACAGCAAAATATGTTGCAATTTGTATCACGGTGCTTCATATATCCGTGTCACTTCTCAACAGAATCCAGGCCAGAGACAGTACGAGATGGAATTTGCAAGCTTCTAGCAAAGATAAAAGCACAGAATACTTCTATTGGAGTGTATCTTATGTTTCAGAAATATTAGTTTTTCATCCGTTTGCAGAAATTTAATAACGATAACAATGATGGAAAGGGGAATAGTGTTGACTGCGGTGAAATAAAAGAGATTAACTTTTATGAAAAGATACATTTTAAATATCTGTTTGAGCACAAGAAGGATCAAATTGCATTTTATATTAGTTGCAAGATTAAGTTTGCAAACTCGTCCGAAGATTGGAGCCCAAAAAGCTTTAAGATGTTTTGTTGTTGGAATCTGCGAAAAACGAAGTAAAAATCACAAAGAATTGAATAAGCAAAGTCTCTTCTAGCTGAGAGTACTCTTGCATTGTTTCAAAGACAGTCACAAGTAATTAAGTCATTGGAGATACATAAAATACCTAATTAGCTTTTCAGGCTTTGGAGACATTTCTTAACGTGCCCTGAAGACCTCAAGGTTGCAGGTGCCTCGCTCCCACTGAACAAGTTCTGAATAATTGAAGGGAAATCGGTTCTCTTTCCTTCTCATCATCTCAACCTCATTTCGGAAGATGCTTGTTTCCATTTTCTTCCCCAAATTCCAATTGTTTGCATTACCTTCAGGCTTTATCAGACAATTTAGACATTTCTCAAACATCAACAATATGAAAGCGGAGAGTCTTCGTGACGACATTCGGGAAATATTGTGAATTTATTATAGTCTTTGCTTTGTTTCAGTAATAATTAATATCTCATTTCTATATTTAATGCTGCGATATAGTTAGAAGAAAACTTAATAACTATGGTCAAATTGCATTTTATTGAGATACAAATCACATATTCTATATATTAAATCCTCTTCTTAGTAAAAATTTCCCAAAAGGTAATGAAGTTAACCAACATTTACTGCCAATAAATTTTCATTTTAGGAGAACAATTTAGCATAATACGATACATATTTTGGAGAACGGGTTGTTTTGCCGTAAAACACAATAGGCATGTATGTAATTTTAATACTATTAAGGTAGCGTTACTCTGAGACTTATACGTGCGTTTAATGAAGAAATTGTTCATTTTACTATTTTGCCAACCAGTATCTTAATAACTAACTAACTAATTCCATGGCCTATGAAACCCGGAGGTTCAATGCCGCGTTTACAAAAGCCCTCCATTGACTTCTATTTTTACCCAACCGGATCCAGTTTCTACTTTGTACTCTTATTTGTGCGAGATCCATCTTAATATTTCACATCCAATCTGTCCCTAGGCCTTCCTAATGGTCGTCTTCTGACTGGATTTCCAGTTAAAACTTTGATAACGTTCCTTTTTTTTCATTCTGGCTACATGACCTGCCCACCTGAGCCTCCGAGACTTGATAACCCTAATAATGTTTTATAAACTATGCTGGTTTTCGTTAGGAAGTTTCCGCCATTCTCCATTTCTCTTCCTCTTGGGTTAGAATATTCGTCTTCGGATCTTGTTCTCAAATACTTTCAGGCTATGTTCTTCTCTCAATGTAAGCGACCATGTTTCGCAACCATAGAGAGCAACAGGCATGATTATTGTTTTATATTTTAAGCTCCAAATTCCTCGACAGAATTCGCGGGGTTTAGAACTGAATAATAACTTGCATTTCCTGTTTTCAATTCACATTTAATTCCTTTGTGGCTATTGTTTTGGTCTGTTAATATTGATCCTAGATATTTGAGAGTATCTACTTTATCCAAAGTATTGTTTGATATTTTGACATATCCATAATTTGCAGTATTACGATCCTGGCAAACTTACATGTATTTAGTTTTCTCTACATTTACTTGTAAACCCTAAGGTCTGCAAGCGTTTAACAATACCTATACATTGTTTTTCTCCTTTACCCCTAGTATATTTACATCATCAGCATACGCCATAACCTGGTGACTATCTTTCAGCTCTACGCCCTGACTCATGTCAATGCCCTGACATTTCTGTGGGATGTGTGTACATTGTCCAGCGACAATGTGTCATCAATCATCATATACAAAAATTTCTTATACAGTTTACTGTGTTAAGACGCTTATAGTGTGGAAACTCAAATTTGATATGTAAAACACCATATGTTAAAAAAGCTCAAATTTTTGAGAAAATGGTTAAAATTTGAGTAACAGTTGTTTTCACAACTTTAGAGTTGCACCCTTATACATACGTAGTGATTGATCTTCTAACAATTTATCGGTGAGAGCTCGTGTATTTGGAATCCCACTTTAAGCTTTAGGTTCACATTTGAGCTAGCCTCGTTGGTGAAAAGTTGAAATTCTAAATAACAAACAACTACTAAATGTAGCGCTAAATATTATAGTCAGGCTGTCTAATTCATTAGTACTGTTGCCTATGTGAATCATCGAATTCCTCGTCTTGTCTCGTAAATTGGATAATTTATGTAAATTCGAGACGGGATGAGAAACAACAATTCTCGTCTCGTTTTCGATACGAGGTGAGAACACTCACGCGTCACGTGATCAACACTAGTTCACCCAAGTCTTAGACCTCGAAGACTGTTTTAGTGTCCCATGATTCACAGTATAAAAACTATAAATTGACAGAGTGACTGTAGAAACAGCATGAAGAGCATTTATCATTGTTTAAAGATAAACAAGTCATTACACAATTTTAAAAAATGGAATAAATATTGTAATGTATTGTAGAGAAGAGTTACATGTTTTTTCTCACCTTTTTATTATATTTTTTATACAAGTTTATGTATACTGAATTACAAATGAGTAAATGTTTTTAATAATCATTTTTCTATGAGTTTGGACTTTTTGCCCAGAGCAGCGTGGAGATTTGGAAAGGAACCGGTTTAGGGAGTATTTCCCGCCCAGAGCAGCTTGAAGAGAAAAGAAGGAAGTGATCAGCTGAAACTGTTATCTTCTGCCTCTTGACACGCTCTTTTATAGCCAGTTTTGGAGGCGAAGCCCGTGGAAAAGCTGTAGGGGTCCTCTTCGTGACTCTTCGTGTCCTCGTATTACCTCATGTCCTCCTCGTATTTTATCGGTGATGGCATCGGTCGGCTGCTTTGGTGGTGCTTGCTCTGAAGCATGTTTTTTTTCCTTACTAATATTACAGGATATTGCAAGAATGTTTCCTGGATATCTCATTAGGCGGAAGGCTTCTTCTAGATGACACTAAGAAAATACAGATCAGCCAATAAAATTAGTACAAACTTTTACAAAACGAATGAATAATTTTGAAGACTATAGAAGAAAAAAATTCCGAAATTTTCCAACACTGGACGAGAAATCAATCTAGAACAACCGAGAAGAGACGGAGACATTTTATAAAAGCTGATGAAATTGATGCTGATAGTGTGATGTCATAAAGTTAAGACGAACTCCTATTTGGAACATACTATGGGGTTAAGTAAGACTCAACACACCCTTGACTTTGGAACTTCAGGAGGTGATAGTGCCATAACCACCCCCTTTAACTAACCCATTTTAAAGAGGTTTGGTGAATTTCTGAATCGTGTTGGAATGAGGATAGAATCAGAAATGTTTCCCGCCTTCCCCGAGGTAGAAAGACCCCTTACCGACTGAATTATCACGAATGGAAAATTTGTATAATATACTCACTATGTTGAAACCTTGCTGTCAATTAGGATCGAGGTTTTCATTTGAAATATTTGGCGATTGTTCCTACTTCAAAAACAACGAAATTTAATCTTTGTGTTTAACATCCGATGAGTATGTCCTTTAGGCTAACGGAAATTACTGATTAAGGCAAGTGAATGATAATGGAATAATGGGTGGAATAAGAATACGGGAGGAAATGGAAGTTTCCTGAAAAAAACATGGATACGATGTTGTTTACCAATAAACTTACTTGCCCAAGACAGGGGCGGATCCAGGACCGACTTCTTGGGGGCGGTGGGTTGTCATACTGCTACTTTAAAGGACTCCAAACTTTGGGATGGGTTGTATTTATATATGTAAAATAAGAAAGCTTCCTCTTATGGGCGGGCGATCGCCCCGATCCCCCCCCCCCTGGATCCGCCCCTGGTCCAAAAATCGAACCAGAGACTCCACGCTTCAGAGGTAAGCGCTCTACTACCTAGCCACCAATGTTTCTGCTTCAGAGTATATGAATATACAGTTGTATATGAGTCAATTATAAGGACAGAAGACCTCTGTATATTTTCCTTAATCTATGCCTTATTGTTAACGTAACAAAGCAATTTCAATAAAATGGAGCCTTTGATAAATTTGTTAAGGCTTGACTTGTTCTAGCAGTAACTTTGATATATCTGTGATTATGTGTGTGAAAAGTAGTGTTTCTGTATTATAAAAACAATGTTCGTATAAAATCGTATATATGAAGCTTTTTTTGTAATAGCTCAAGTGGTAGAGCGTTGGCTTTGTATTCGGTACGTCGTGGGTTCGATTCCCGCTGCCTACCATCCTGACTGAGGTTTTTCCAGGATTTTCCTCAGTCCTACCAGGCAAATGCCGGGATGATACCGGCTAAACAGGCCCTGGCCGATACCTTCCCAAATCCTTTCCATTGTTATTATTGTTGTTGTTAAATAGCCAGTACAAAATGGCCTCTGAGCTGTATCTGGTGATTGTTAAATAAATAAATAAAAATAATATATCTAAGGAATTCATTTTGTCACGTTACATGATATTGGTCCTGCTCATTAAAGAGAATTTTTGTGAGGATTGCCGGAGAATATAAAAACTAGACACACAATTCAGCTGGAAGGTATAACTTCGGAAGATGTTTATGTCCATAGATTTACCTCCGCTATCTTTCATAAAGAGAGAGGTTACATGCATTTCGATTTTAGATTTTTACTGAAGCACAAAGAGATAAAAATCTTCTTTTGTTGCTAACTACAAATTTCTTGTCCTTTCTTTTTGTGTTTGCTGATTCTTGTCGCAGAACTCTCCAAATGAGCTTCTTTTCCACTTGCAAAGCATTAGTGGAGATATGTGAACTTTGACATTTGAATACGTTATCAAGAAACGCTTCAAAACTCTTTCGGTTTTAATCAGAATCTGTAGAATTGGTTGCCTACTCTCGTCCTGTTCTCATCTGGTAAGCTCAAAAACAGTTACAGGTAGAGAAAAAATGGACGCTAGGTTAGAAAGAGGTTTTCTCTTTTTGTAAGCAAGATATAAAGATGGCTCTGAGGAAAACGACGCCACGAAGGATATTAAAGACGTTGTTTAAGTGTCTTTCATATTGTCTTTAATAAAAGATCATAAAGTATTCAGTTCAAATACCAGCTTTCTACCCCACAAGTAATTACTTTTGCATTATCACGACTCCACAACGCACAGCATGAGGCAATGTTCCAGCATTCTATGACGTTTTATCGAAGAGAAATTCTTATATTGTAGTCAAGTTCAATGGCATATTCTCTAAGATGGATTTCTTCTGCCGTCCAATAACCTGACTTATATTTAAGATAAAGGTTATTAGACCGTACCCACTTTAAAGTCAATCATAATGTTCGTATTTTGCCTTGGTTTAGTCATATTCTCGTAGTGAGGTGATTCAAGTCACAATCATTAAAATATCTTTACTTTCTTTTTTCATAAGAAGTAGAAGTGCCTGTTCTTACCACGGATGCAAAATCTTTGAAAGTGAAGAAATGCGTTAAATGTGCAATGATAAATGCCCATTCCTCGCACAGATAGGATAAGGTTAATGCAAAAAAAAATGTCTGAAAGTTATACAACCTGCACGACAATAAAACCGGTTAAGTTGACTAACTCACATTCACTAATTATGGTTCACTGAACATATACGTACTCATAAATTTCACCCGCAGCACAGAACTTTTTCTTTTCGCTACAATTTTCTCCTACGAAGATAAGAAAATAAACTAGTAGTTACGGAAGATAAACATAGAACTTTTGTATTCTACACGTGTTGATACAATGAAAAGAATGTAAAAATAGTTTGTACCGTCTTTTCTTCTTTGGAAACTAGAAGGTAAAGAGGAATTGTAATGTAAATCGGGATCATTGTTCAAAACGAAGACATTGCCTCAACTTGAAGAACGTTTCGTGATATTTTCCTCATTGAGGAATGTCCATAGAATTTGCTTTTGAGTTAAACAAGGAAACCTCGAATAAGTCATTGTGACACTTACATAAGCAACGTCTCCTTATACGATTATTAGTATCTTGTGTGTAATTTTCCATGAAACGATTTTAACAAGCTAATAAGTTAGTTTGGCTACAAGGTGAAATGACGTGGTACGTAAGTGGCTAGCGCATTGAACATCTATTCGGGAGACCACGGTTCAAATCCCCGTCAAGTTCAAACTTTTTTTCAAATGTTACAATTTCAATTTCAATGCATACTCTCTGTGACAAGCAAGATCTTCTCCTCTCCAGCCTAAAGACTGCTGCATTTCTTGTTATTATTATTTTAACATCTCCCATTATTATTCAACTTTGTTCTGGAGTACACTACAAGTAAAATCAAACACAGCAACTGAAGACTAGTGCTAAATGGTATTCACTAGGTTATGGTGTATGCTGATGATGCAAATTTAATAAAAAATGATACGAGAATAATATAAAGAAATACTTAGATCTTATTAAACGCTTACAGAGATATGGATTTGGAAGTAAAGAAAAAAAAAAGAAAACTAAATACATGAAAGTTCCCCAGGATCGTAGTACTGCAAATTATGGATGCGTTAAAATATCAAACAATAATTTCAACACAGTGGATATTTTCAAATATCTAGAATCAATATTAACAGGCCAAAATCATATTCACGAAGAAATTAAATGTCGATTCAAAGCAGGAAACTCAGGTTGTTATTCAATTGAAAATCCCTTGTCATCGCGAATTATGTCGAGGAATTTGAAGCTTAAAAAAAATAAGACGATAATCATGCCTGTTGTTGTGTATGGTTGCGAAACATGGTCGCTTACTCTAATAGAATAACGTAGAGTGAAAGTATTTGAGACCCTCATCCTGAGAATAATATACGGACCCAAGAAGAACGGGAATGGGGAATGGCGAAAACTGCGTAACGATGAATTACATAATTTATACGGTTTACCAAACACTGTTCTGGTCATTAAGTCTAGGTGACTCAAGTGGGCAGGTCATGCATCCAGAATGGATGTAGTAGTATGTCACCGCAACTATTCAACATTTATAGTGAATGTTCAATGAAAGAAGCATAAATTATATTAGAAGGTTTCAAGTTTGGAGATATCATTAACAAGGTCAGGTATGCAGATGGTACGGCTATTGTAGCTAGAACCAAAGAAGGATTGCAAAAGATGATGGACAAAATAATTGACATTGAGAAACAATATGGAATGAAGATCAACTTCGAAAAATCGAAAGTCATGAAAATATCCTGTGTAAACACGCCCTTATGGGTTAGAATGGAACGAAGAGAACTTGAAGAAGTAGATCATTTTAAATATCTGGGAAGTCTTTTGATGAGAGAGGCTTACTGCACCAAAAAAGTCCGGTCAAGAATTGACGTAGCCAAAGAGACATTAAAATAAAAAGACCATTCTTAACTAACAGGCATATCTGGCGCCTCTGCTAATCCATGGCGCCATCTTGGTTATCTACTATTTATCTCTACATATTCTGAAACTTTCAACTTCCTAGAATGTTTTCTCCTTGACTCTGAATGTTTTAATGGCGAGCAGTGTATAAACTGGCTGTTCAGCCCATTTAAAATGTTCCATTCTCGGACTTGCGCGTAGGTAATTTGAGAAAGAGAGAGAGAGTAAGAGAAATTATTAATGTGACAAATATCCAAAGATGCGATATACAAAGATCTTCTTATTAAGGTGTAAAAAATCCTCATGAGAAAATCTCGAGAAAATCGGCATTTTTTTTTTTTTTTTTTTTTTTTTACATACGAAGTGTGCTCAAAAAGTTTTAAGCCTTATTTTCCCCCGTGTAAACCAATAAAGCGCAGAAGACTTCTTCAGTGTAAATGTAGAGGGGACAGTTATGCTCAGTTGTGAATTTTCCTGTGAAAACGGCAGTCGCTGGCAGTTGGTCGACGAGTGCAGACGTGTAGTGAGCGGTTTTTGAATTTCAGTTTTTTTTTTTTTTTTTGTAAAATAGCAGAAAAACTTGAGCAGCGATATTGCATCAAATTTTGCCCCCCCAAAAAAGGACTTGGCTGCACCAAAGTGGAAACTATTCAATCGGATCGGTACATTCAATTTCGAACCAGAATTTGGGCATGAAGAGCGTGTCCGCGAAATTTGATTCAAGCTTTCATGGCTAAATATTCATATGTGACGTCAGGGTCCCTACTCACCTGACATGGCTACATGTGACTTTTGGTTATTTATTTCCCAAGCTGAAAATGCCACTGAAAGGGACTCGATTTGAGTAAGGAGAAGACATCATGCGGAATGCGAATACACTTCAATTACCCTGTGTTTATTCATCTTCGTGTTCTCCTATTCGTGACACATATATGCCTACAAGAATTGCTGCATTACATAAGATTTCTCTTCTTAGTTTAAAGGCACAAAATTTGATTTCTTTTACGGATATGGGTTTCCTCGAAAACCGCCACTGCATATGCTCCTAACTGTGACGCTCTCATTACTTTTAAATCTTGCAAGGATTGAAAGATTCATAAAATGTAGCCCATATTGTTCACAGAAGTGGCCTATAAACTTAGGAAGATAGAACTCAACAATTGCAATGCTTTATGTCTACTAAGCAAATAGCAAGCATGGGTTTCTCTAAACTACAGAACATACATCACTTTAGCAAATGAGCAAACTGTCTTGAAAGCTGTCAGTCTCCTGTTTTAACTAACATTCCAGAGAATGTATTGAATACCTGGAGTTTTGCTCCAAATTGCAAAATCCAAGACAACAACGTCTGCACCTTAGCTACTGTCTGGCATGCGCCAATTAAACGTGATCAATTTTGTTGTAGAACAAGATTTCGCGGAATAACTGAGAATGCATTGAGTTCGTCTCATTTTCCTTGCAACTCACATTTCTTTCTCGTAAAATATCTTCAGCTTTCTCTTTGGTATTCGTTGCTGGTTTCCTTTCGTTATCGCCCCCGAGGTCAGGGACTATTTTCAGTCCCCTCACGTTGAGAACTTAAGTGCGTTTGTAAAAAATGTCTTTCTATGTCAGATAGAAGTTTCTTTGCGTATTTATGATTCCTTAAATAATGCTGCCAGCCACTGAAAACTGTAAAGATCTCTCTTTTCCAGAAAACAAGTTTGGAAGTTTCTTTACAATAGTTATTAAAAGTTTCAGTATCCTACATAAACCAGCAAGTTTAATCAGTCGATCATCACTCAGGCGTCTTAGATCCATCCAAGGGTACTTAGTTTGAATCTTAGGTATTCATGAATGTACTGCAAGTGGGTATAAAACAAAAAGAGTGTAAAACAAAATTTCCTGGAATTACAGTGCACAACGTATATGGTTGGGCGAACTGTTTAGTATAGTGCGGTGATGTGTGCTTAACATGTAGGCACCCATTACCGTTACTTACGGCTTTTAAGCTCATTGTCCACTAACTCTTAATTCAGATAGCTTTCAAATTGCATCACAATATTGTGTTAATAATTAAAAAAAAAGTATCACATGGAAATAGAACCCAGAACCACATGTAGTAAATACTGCCCTAAAACCATCCGGGTATAGCAGAAAATTTCTTTCGTTTAGATATTGTCGTTCAAAAAATAGCACTGTATTGTTCTAGACTTCCAAGACGCTAAGTAATTTAGTAAAATGAAACTAATCCTCAAAAATTGCACTTCTGTTTGGCAATTATAACACATGATGTCCAGAGATTGAAAGTATAATCTCTTCACAATTTTGCTAATTATAAAGCAATTGTGACGAATCATTCTTAAATATAATTTTATCGTTTCTTGCATGAATTCTTCCTTGAGTGGCCTATAACGCAACGTAAAACATAGAGCCTCAAGACAACTTACACAGAAACAAAAGCACTAAACTTCCAAGAATCTAAAAGTTATTCCTGCACCTAATGTTGTCTTTTTCGTTCAGAAACAAACAGATTTTTTTTCAATCAAGGATTACTGAATATTTTCAACGAACTTAGAAAGTTAGTTACTGAATTCTCTATGTCTGTGTATCTGTCTGTTATTTGCGACTTTTTTTTTCAATTTTGAGTCCTCCATTCGATAGAGCATCAGAAACTATTTCAGAAAGTGATTGGATTTTTAACGTCACTCTTAATGTTCCCGAGATATTGGCCAAAAATTCCGATACCGGGATATTTAAGGAGCAATATCTCGGGAACCATAAGTCATAGAGAGATTATATTGGCATTGATCAATACCTAAGAGGATTATGAACCTTTCGGTAACAAATAGTAACCGGTAGCCACTCGCCAACTGGCCACCGTTCCTCAGATATTGGCCCAAAAAGTTTCAATTTCAGGAATTTGAGAAGCCACATCTCGGGAACCATAAGTCATAGAGAGATGATATTTTGCAAAGTTTTCAATTTTGAGCCCTCCATTTTCAGCATGTGTCTTCGTAAACGAACATATCGTAGAACGTTTTTAACAGAATTCTTAAAACATGTGGAAATAAAATTTAGTACTGAAAGAAATTATAAATGGATAGATATATTACAAGAATTGTTTAATGTGTATAATAGTAAAGTACATAGAACACTTGGTGCAAAAACTGTAGAAGTTAATAATAATGATAATAATAATAATCTTTTTAAGTTCGTTCTGGCAATGCTCTTGGAGCATTCTCAACTGGTTTTATTCTGACATCACTTGATGTCATCATTTTTAAAGACGGTAAAATACTCACATTTTTAAATCTGTAAGTTTTATTTTTTTACGATTATGCATGCTAGGCTAAAGCAGGCGGTGATGATGATAAATGAATGAAATGGTGGAATGAGGAAAGTGGGAGGAAACTGGAGATTCCCGAGTATATCGTACTGTAAAAGTACTATCGTCAGTATTAGAGCACAATATGAGATTGAAATCACTGAACCACCGTGCCCAATAACTACATCTCACGAGAAGTTTCCTCTTCATTGTATGATGAACATTCTTGCACCTAAATGGTTTAATTATCGTCTTTCATTTTTTTCTTTTGTAAGAAATAATAGCAGGGCAGTATATATCGTATCGGATCGACGAAATTTATCCCTTTTTTGGCCAAACTTCGTGTGATGATAAACCTTCATAAGCTTAGGATACGTATGAAATACCATGGTGCGCAAGCCTTTGGTTTTTGACTTATTTACCATCAGAATTGGAATTTTGGCTTACTTGAATCCTAACTCCAAGGTTTTTAGCCAATAACTAAAAAACAAAAATCTGAATACCATGGCAATTCATGTACACATTAACCTTGTTAAAATCAACTGAAGTTTCAAATTTTGTCAAATGGACGCCTTTAAATATCCGAGTTATTGGGCACGAAATTTCGGGCTTTGATTTAAAAAACAGTTACATAAGCCGTTTATAATCAGGGTGTGTTTATAATCAAGACTAGCCTTTGGCCAACTCTGGGCTCCGCCCCCTGTCTCCCTCCTTTTCTCGGCCTACGGCCTCGCCTCTTATGTATTAGCCTTTGTATTAAGAGTAAATTTCGTGCATTTGCTCTTAAATTTCCTGAATTCGGAACAGCTGGAGGCTTCTCCCCCTAACACCCGCGTTTACTCGGCCTACGGCCTCGCACCTCTTAAGCTCATAAATCTACCAAATTTCAAGTTTCCTTCCGTATTACAACTATTTAAAATATAAGGTTTTGTTTCCCAAGAAAACACCCATTTAAATAACATACGAATTTCTTTGTCCCTCATTAAGACCCTTTAAAAACTAAAAATATTCACTTTTGGCAATTTTTCTGTGGGTTAGTCCTTGAAGTTTATATTCATGCCAAATTTCATCATTCATCATTTCATCATTCAAATTTCATCACACACCTGCTGGAAGTGTATAAACATTTTGGGGTGGGGAAGACGTCCCATATAAATAACATGCGGAATTTTTCCAGTTCCCCATAAAACTACTATAAAGTTAAAAAAAAAAAAAATACTTTAACAGATTCACTTTGGTAACGCTAACTAAAACGTACAAGCATATCAAATTTCAAGTTTGCATTCAAATTCCAATACCTAAAATACTAGATAATAGGTCCAAATAAAGCCCATTTAAATAACATGGGGAATTACTTTATCTCTGCTGTAGACCCCGGAAAATTAAAAATATTCTCTTTTGGCAATTTTTTTTTTCTGTCGGTTAGTCCTGGAAAGCTATTATCATGTCAAATTTAATCATTGTAGTCCTACAGGAAGTGCCCAATACTTTTGAGGTGTAAAAGGTATCCCATATAAATAACATGGGAGAGATTTTTCAGCTTCCCATTAAACCACTCTAAATTTGGAAATTTTTATGTTTACTGATTTACTTAGGTAATGCTAATGAAAACGTGCACGCATCCCAAATTCCAAGGTTCTATTATAAATCTACAACCACATGTTGTATCATTTTCTTGTAATAAGCTTGTAATTTTGTCTGGGCGATACTTGATTTTTATATGCACTAGCTTGCTATTCCGATAGAAGAAGAAGAAGATATAGACACTTTTTTTTGAATATATGTAATGGAATGTTTTTGGTAAGCATGGCAACGGATTACTTGTTGATTATTCTGACAAAAACATAAGTTATACTGTTATAAAATTGTTCCACGTTAAAGATTTGAAATATTTGGAATAAACGATATATTGTATGAAAAGTGAGTGAATTATTTGATTCATTCATATTGGCTTAATAACATTTTAAGGATCAGGGAGAAAAAATTGTTATAAATCCAAGTTCATAAACATGAGATTATAGGTCCAAAAAAGACCCATTTAAATGAGATGGGGAAATTATTATCCCCCCCCCCTTTAGACCTCCTAAAAATTAAAAAAAAATATTCTCTTTTGACAATTTCAGCTTTCCACGTCAAACGGAAATACCCCTTTAATTTATGTCAGTTCATATAGTTTTATATATAATTAGGATTTGCTAAATATCAATGAAAGGCGACTCCTTCCTCTAAGAAACCTGTTAGATAAGTAAGTGGAGTGGGTATTTATAATCAAAATTTGCTAAATATCAATGAATGGCTATTTCTTTCTCCAAGAAACCTGTTAGTTATGTAAGTGCAGTGTGTATTTATAATCAAGTTTGGATAAATATAAATAACTGGCGATTTCTTCCTGTAAGAAACCTGTTAGATAAGTAAGTGGAGTGGGTATTTATAATCAAGATTTGCTAAATATCAATGAATGGCGATTCCTTTCTCTAAGAAACCTGTTAGATATGTAAGTACAATGTGTATTTATAATCAAAATTTGCTAAATATCAATACAAGGTGATTTTTTCCCCTGATATAGGGAATTTTCTACTTCTATATATTTTGTAAATGTAATTCTTATAGCATCCAATCGCTAACGCGTTTTGTTCTTTTTATTTCAGGTTTCGAATATGTTCATTATGAGTTTGGCAGCAGCGGATCTTACCGTTGGAGGAATTGTGATGCCCATTAGTTCTGTGTATGCTATTACAGGTAACTAAATCTCTCGCAGCCTTTACTAACAAACGTATAACGTAAGACTGCATCCAAGACTGTTTAATTGGTCAGAATAATGCAGAAACAAAGGCAAAGAAGATAACAAGGAAGACAAAAAACACAACAAATACAACAAAGACAGAAACTAAGACAGACAGCTGGGAAACTCTAGAAAGTAATCTTTTATCTTAAATTCTTTCTCAATAATTTGTCTACTTAATATTACAATAGCGTAAATAACTGATTTCAAACCTTCTCTTGATGAGGACACAGTTTAATAAACAGTCATGACAACACGATACACATATGATAGAATAGATTAGAATTGAACATTCTTGGTGACGTTATAGAGGTTGACTGTTATGCCTAGTAGGTCTCAAAATTGATCCTAACTTGTTATTAAAGGCTTCGTGCCATAAATAAAATATATCGTGTAGAGCAGCGTTTCCCAACCTTTTTCAACTTGCGGCACACTACGGGTGTAACTTGAATTGTCGCGGCACACTCATAGATATTATTATTATTATTATTATTATTATTATTATTATTATTATTATTATTATTATTTGCAAATATAAAATACCATGGTAATTTTTTTCTGTGATTACTGATCTCTTTCTCACTGACATGAATGTTTGATCACTGGTTTTACCCTGTGTTAATTCATTATGCTTATTTTTTATTCTAATTTTAACATAGAAAACAATTGCAATGAAATATAGGACTCAGATTGTTAAAAATACGCTTTCTTTTTCGAAAACTGTATCCAACCTTTCATTAAGAACGAAGATCACTAAATAACGAACGAACAAACAAATGTCTTGTACTTTTAACTTTGCTGTTTTAATCAAAACCGGTGCATATTATTACAATCGCATAGCTTGCGATGCGTCGAAGTCAAAACACAGCTGTTGAACAAAGTGTTGTTCTGTCATTCACGTCCGAATGAGTGTTCTACGAACGTTAACTTGACGCGTACTGTACAAGTGCTTCCATTTCTCGGTGTTAGTATAACTCTCAATTGAAACGCAACATAGCAGCTAACCGTGGAAATGTATACGAGCAAATATACTGTCTGCTACACAGTAATAGATGTAGAATAATATATTACAATTACAATATTTTTTTCCATGGTAGAAATTCATAGTAATGTGAAATACAAAAATATACATTCTTTCCGTATGTCTTACAATTTGGTTGCTATCGAATTAATAATTTTGTTTCGATTTCCTCGCGGCACACCGGTTGGGAAACGCTGGTGTAGAGTCTTGATTTGTACGCCTTCAGGATAACGTAAAGTTAGCTTTTAAATTTTAAAATTTCACGTGACGCCCCATCATAAATAATTATGCTTATCATCCAAAGAATTACACAATCGTTGCCAAGTCAACGTACAAGTATGTTGAACCGCTCCCATGTACTATGAAGAGTCCTCAAATATTGTGCTCTAATTCCTATCTTATTCCTTCTCTGACTTGTTTTCCTTTCGCAATACATAAAATAATATATAACTTATCATATTACAAAGAGGATGTAGCTCTTTCAACAAATTTACATATATTATCTATATTATCCCTCAGCAATATAGACAAAATCATCAATAGTTTAAAATTATATATATATATATATATATATATATATATATATATATATATATATATATATATATATATATATATATATATAAGTGTGTGTGTGTGTTTACAATATGATAAGTAGAGACCGGATATTTAGGCATTAAAAACCTGGAAAATAGGCAGGCAAAAAGGCACTTAAAATTTAAAAAATAGGCAGTAAAATAGGCACTAAAATGTAACTCGAAATAATGAAGATAAATACTCAAGACAATAAATAAATTCAAGTCATAGATAATGTTCAAAAAATATAGAAACACACCTGCTTCCTAATATCTTCTTTTATTGTATGTGTAAAAACGATGCTTGACATGTATTCCATGTATATTTCGTAAATACATTTTCTACAGCACTTTATCACTACATATAACAGTCCAAATTTTATATACTTTATCAGTACATACACCAGTCCAAAGTTTTACAGCACTTTGTCAATACACATTGCATTCCAAACTCTTACAACATCTTATCACTACAAACAGCACTTACATTTCTTGGAAGAGGCAGAAACCTTTCTTGAAATACTAAATTATATATTTCCCACAATAAAGTGAAATTTTGAAAAAAATGCATATAATAGGCAACATTAGGCACTAAAATAGTTATTTAGGCAGGAATGGGTGAAATAGGCAAAATAGGCCAAATAAAATTGGTTTAAATTGAAACTATGACTCCCCATACAAAGTTTAAAACGTTATTTCTGATCATATCTTTAATATTAAAGAATAGGCATTTTGCCTAACATCCGGTCTCTAATGATAAGTGTGTCCGCTTCTTTTCTTCTCTCCGTTGTTCTACAAAGCATTAATGATCTGTCTAGGCTTAAGTTGTTCTTATTGTTTCATGTGTTTTGTTTATTGTTTATCAAAATTAAAAACGTGTATATTTTTTTTGTAACTAACCCACAATAAACGCACTATAAAGTGAAGTATTTTGAACTAATTTGCAATGCCAATCGTATAAATACAATATATATATATATATATATATATATATATATATATATATATATATATATATATATATATATATATATATATATATATATATATTAATAATGAAATTTCATTTGAAAAGAAAACCTTGAAAAAGTTGCCTAGAGAAGAATAGTCTCAAGTTCTATTGACTTAAATATGACAGTAATTATATTTTACGTCATAAACTCAAGACTTTTTTGTGTGATCAAAGTGTGTATCATGTATAAACAGCTTGTGGAGGAACTAGTGCAAGACTATTTACTAACTTACACTCACATGTAAATACAACATAAAACTAGAGGAAAGCAAGTTTTACTTTGGAAATATTTGCTCTAAAATGAAACTTTGACTCGCTGATGTTCTCAAATATTTTGGAATCAATATTTTTGCAACACTTATAATCCGTAAGTGCAAAATGTATAAAGTACAAGTTTAGGGGAAAAAAGAAAAGAAAAGAAAAATGGTATAGCCTTAAAGGCTTCAAATCTTGATGTTTGATTTCAGTTTGCAATATAAGACTTCTCGTTGGTGTTGACACAAGTTGCAAAACACTTTGAAGAATTATTCGTAAAGATGTCTCGTTTTCATGTTTTCTTAACATTCGTTAGATATATATCAAATGCAATTTCTTGTAATAATTTTATCATTTTATTTGACAAGCTTGTAACCTTCGGTCACAGTCATAGAATTCTGAACAGAACTTAATTTTCCTTTTTGTAAATGAAAAATGCACAATTTAAATTAATAATTTTTTAATTTTAAAACCTTTTAAAATTGCAACTTTAAAAAAAATACATTAAATGTTATTAAATGTTTTCTCCTTACACGTGAATTCGTTTGACTTTCTTTCTCTGTTCACAATTGATTTTAACTACTACCTAAATAACATTTCTCATGTTATTAATTCTCGCGTTAAATTAATATATTAAGAACTTTGATTATGGATAACTTAAGAACCGAAAGGCTTAGCATCAGAACACTTTTCACATGCTTGTATAGCGATCATGTTCTAGTGTCATGCTCAGAAGGGAAGTTCGGGAGAAAGCACTCGCCTGCAGAGAAACTAAGCATATCGTTTGAAAAACCGATTCATGCTGGTTACAACAAACTAATAAAACTTCTGTACAGTTGAGAACTTTCAACGTTAAATGCCAGAAGTACTGTATATAACTGATGTATCCTCTTCCATGGCGAAGCCTGATGGTTTAAAATTGCTACTGCTTGATCACTGGGGTCAATTCACAGATTAGAATAAATGATTTTAGAATAACTGTCCGTCCGTTCATCTCTTTATCCGTTCGTCTGTTCACTCCATTAGATTTATGTACACTCGCCCACAGACCATATCGGTCAACGTTTTCGGGAGAGTTTCGGATTTTCTTCCTACCCCAGTATGTAAGGGTAGTTTACCGAAAGTTGAATACTAAAAAATATATGATTTTCTCAAAAATGACTCTAACAATTTTGTTTATATTTCATAAACCAATATTTCATTAACAACCCCATGGTCAGGACCGAATTTAGGGGGAGTGCACCGGTCCACGTGCACCTCCCCTCGTTGTAAATATACACTATCTAAAACGAAGAGCCAGTAGTGAAAATAGGAAAACTTTCCGAAACTTTCCGCCATTATGTCTCCATTTGAGGCTTGAAAGAAAGCAGAGCTTTTCAAAAGCAATAGTTTCAGTCGATTTTCAAAAGGTTGAAGGAAAAGGATTCACCAAGCAAAACAATATAACATTTATCAAGTATGGAAGAAAACAGAAGCCAGGAAGAAAGAAGAACAATTTTTCCTGCATAACACTTGCGACTCTCTTTAAAATCTCTCCTCCGTTCTACGCATCAGCGTTGTCAGGGGTAAAGAATATTGTGAAACGTCACTTTGAAGAGTTTCAGTGTGTTTGGCTATTTTGGGAATTATTGGTGCACCCCCACAGACAATCCTGGATCCAGCCCTGTCCGTGCCGTAGTAAATAATTCATTTCTCTGGGGAAAATCTACGAGGGATGGATTATTCTTAAAGACAATTTTTTGAATGATTTTCTTAGGGAATCAAGGGATAAAATTTTCGGGAATTTTGAACCTTTTGGTAAGAGAGAAATACCAGATTGAAGTTTCAAATAGATTCTCAGCTTTAGAAGATTCGGAGTGCACTAGTGTCGAGGATACCTGGATTGAAATTAGAGATAGCATTAAAATTTCAGCAAAAGAAAAATTGGGACAAGCGGAAATACGTAGGAACAAACCATGGCTCGACCAGGAATGCATTAAACTAGCAGAGAAGAGAGAACAGGCAAAATTACGCTGGCTACAAAATCCTAATGAAATAACTACACAAAATTTCGCAGATATCAGGCGGAAAACTTCCAAAACTTTTAGAACAAAGAAACGCGATTTTCTGAAAGCTATAATTAGGGAACTTGAAGATAATAGTAAAAATAAAAACATCCGGGACATGTATAAGGGAATCAACGAATTTAAGAACGGCTATCAACCTCGTGCTTGTACAGGCTTTGTCCGGAAAGTAATAGGACTGAGTCGATTTTTTTAAAAAAAAAATATTGAGCCAATCGTTACAATTCTTTAAAAACTTTCAAAATAGGCTCCTTCTGCGTCGATGCAGCGCTGCCAGCGCGATTTCCAAGCATTGAAGGCGTCACGGAATTCATTCTCCGGAATAGCCTTGAGAGCCGCGGTGCAAGCTGCTTGGATCCCCTCTGTCGTCTCGAAATGCTTGCCTTTCATCGGGCGTTTCAGGCGAGGAAACAAAAAGAAGTCTGGGGGGCACATCTGGGTTGTAGGGCGGCTGCGGAAGCGTTGGGATGCCGGCCTTGGTCAGGTACCTGTTCACAAGAAAGGTGGTGTGAGATGGGGCGTTGTTGTGGTGCAGCTTCCAGTCGGCTCCGATGTGTGGTCGGACCCAATTGACCCTTTATTTGAGTATCTTGAGCACTTCCATGTAAAACTTGGCGTTGACGGTTTGTCCAGAAGGAACAAATTCATGGTGGACGATGCCTTTGATGTCAAAAAAGACAATGAGCATCGTTTTCACTTTGGATTTGCTCATTCTTCCCTTTTTTGGGCGAGGAGACGCCGGCGTGTGCCACTCGGAAGATTGCCTCTTTGTCTCGGGATCATACTCAAAGATCCATGATTCTTCACCTGTGATTACGTTATTCAAAAATTGGGGGTCACTTTCACACATGTTCAAATTTTCTTGGCACAATTCCACTCGCCGCAATTTCTGGTCGTCAGTGAGCACTTTTGGGACAATCTTCGCGCACAACTTGCGCATGTTCAAATGCTCCGTCACAATTTCATGAACCACAGTTTTTGGTAAATTTAACATCTGGGCAATTAAACGAATACTTAGTCGACGGTCTGAGTTCAAAACTTCGCGCACACAAGTCACATTGTCGGTGTTTGTAGAAGTCGAAGGTCTTCCAGCACGGTCTTCATCGGCGACCTCTTCCCGGCCCTTCGAATAGGCCTTGTGCCACCGAAACACACCACTTCTTGCTAAAGCATCATCTGGGTAAGCCTCCTTGATCATATCAAACGTCTCTGTCGCAGATTTACCGAGTTTAACACAGAATTTAATCGCGTACCTCTGCTCTAACGAATGCTGCATTTTCGGCTTGCACCACTCACAGAAACACGTCGCGCGAAAAAGCCTGTCCTGACTCTCCGTGTGCTCGGAGACAACTGACCAGCCGCTCGTTCTTTAGCTAGGAACACCCTCTACCGGATCCAGTCGGTGTGCGCACGCTCCGAAGTACAGTCATGGCGGAATAAAATCAGTCCTATTACTTCCCGGACAAACCCTGTATATTAAAGAAATTTGACGGTACAGTTCTCACTGACACGGATATCATCTTAAATAGATGGAAGTAGCTCAAGTGGTAGAGCGTTGGCTTCGCATTCGGGAGGTCGTGGGTTCGAATCCCGCTGCCGACCATCCTGACTGAGGTTTTCCAGGGTTTCCCTCAGTCCTACCAGGCAAATGCCGGGATGGTACCTACTAAACAGGCCCTGGCCGATACCTTCCCAAATCCTTTCCATTGTTATTGTTGTTGTTGAATATCCAGTGTAAAATGGCCTCTGAGCTGTATCTGGTGATTGTTAAATAAATAAATAAATAAATAAATAAATAAAATAAATAAAAAGATTTCTTTGACGATTTGCCTAACACTCAATGAAAAACTAGTGTGCGTGGAAAAAAGGAGATAAACACCGCAGAACCGTACATTCCAGAACCCAACCGAATAGAAGTAGAAACCGCTCTAAAGAAATTAAAGGAACACAAATCTCCGGGTGCAGATGAAATTCCGGCTGAGTTAATTTTAGCTGGAGGCGAAAAATTGTGGAACAAGGTACACAAACTCATTCTCCTTATCTGGAACAAGGAAGAATTGCCACAAGAGTGGAAAGAATCAATCATTGTTCCAATTCGCAAGAAAGGCGACAAAACTGACTGTAATAATTATCGAGGCATTTCTCTTCTGTCAACATCCTATAAAATCCTTTCAAAAAATTTTATTAGCAAGATTGACCCCCTACGCAGATGAAATTATTGGAGATTATAAGTGCGGATTTAGACGAAATTGATCAACTATCGACCAAATATTTACCATTCGCCAAATACTCGAAAAAAAGTGGGAATACAATACACCGCTACATCAACTATTTATTGATTTTAGAAAGGCGTACGACTCGGTTAGGAGAAAAACATTATACAACGTTCTTACAGAACTTGGAATACCGAGAAAGCTAATTAGATTAATTAAGATATGTTTAAATGAATCCCAAAGTAAAGTCCGGGTAGGGAAATTTTTGTACAGGTGCTTTCACGTCGAAAATGGCCTGAAACAAGGAGATGCGTTGTCGCCATTATTATTTAACTTCGTTCTGGAATACGCTATAAGAAAAATCAAAGATAGCAACCAGGGCCTACAGTTGAACGGTATTTACCAGGTTATGGCATATGCTGATGATGTAAATTTAATAGGTTATGATAGGAGAACAATAGAAAGAAATGCAGAGATCTTATTAAACGCTTGCAGGGACATGGGTTTAGAAGTAAATGCAGAGAAAACTAAATACATGGAAGTGCGTCGAGATCGGAATACAACAAATTATGGATGCGTTAAAATATTAAATAATACTTTTGATAAACTGGATAGTTTCAAATATCTAGGATCAATATTAACAGAGGAAACTCATATTCACGGAGAAACTAAATGTCGACTAAAAGCAGGGAATTCGTGTTACTATTCGGTTCAAAATCTCTTGTCGTCGCGAATTCTGTCAAGGAATTTGAAGCTTAAAATATACAAAACGATAATCATGTCTGTTGTTTTGTATGGCTACGAAACATGGTCACTTACTCTGAGGGAAGAACATAGACTGAAAGTATTTGAGAACAAAATCCTGAGACGAATATTCGGACCCAAGAGGAACGGGAATGGGGAATGGCGGAAAATTCATAACGAGGAACTACATAATTTATATAGTTTACCCAACATTGTGAGAGTCGTCAAGCCTAGGAGGCTTAGGTGGGCGGGTCATGTAGCTAAAATGGAAGAAAGTAGAAACGCTTTCAAAGTCTTGACTGGAAGACCAATCGGAAAACGACCATCAGGAAGACCTAGGCGCAGATGAGAGGACAATATTAAGATGGATCTCGCAGAGATAGGAATACAAAGTAGAAACTGGATGCAGTTAGCTAAGGATAGAAGTCAGTGGAGAGCTTTTGTGAACGCGGCATTGAAGCTCCGGGTTCCACATTCCATAGTGTGAGTTAGTTAGTTGGTAAAAAAGAGATTTTTTCAGGTTACTTTCTGTAAAGTTTGGAAAAAATGTAAAAGAAAATAATTTGTATTAGGTTAGTTTTACTAACGAAACCGATTTTTTTTTCGGAACGTGTGAAAAATGCAAGTTGAGAAATTTCAATATAGCGAATATTAAAAAAGCACTCGAAAAGAAAACTGTTGCAATTATTCTTGAAAATTAATATTATTTCGTCGTGTGCTTTATAGTAGTTTATTCGTGGATGTGCATTAAACATGCTCATGCAACAAACAAGTAATTTGAATGAAACTGAGTTCTTAATATGTTCTCTGATCTGGTGAAGTTTTGTTACCTTTAACCAAACTACTTCTTGAAAGAAAAGACAGTAGGCAAATTTCACTAACACTCATGCACTGAAACATATGATTACTATTATTTAATATTTTAATATAGACACTTATATAAACTTTAGGTACAAAATCCTTTATGTAAACAAATGTCTGTTTTCTAGTGCGACAATTTTATAATTAAACTGACTATGTAACTTAAGGTGCAATTTCAGGGACGGTGAGGGGGACATACATCGAAAATAACCGATATTAAGTGTCGAATCCATTATTTTCGGGGTCGCTGAGATGAACAAACACGGCCGATGTTTGTAACAAGATTGTAACAAGATATAATAAAGAACTCTGAGACCCTCTCAAAGTCACCCACATCTACTATTCCAATACTTCAGTTCCCTAAGAGAGGGCGTAACCCTCTAACAGGTTTTTAGCCGGAACGGCTAGTCACTTGCGAAAAAAAACGTACAATTGAACTGGCCACCTGGAGCTCTAACCAAGTTTAAAAAATAGGGTATCCGTAGCTGGCGGAGAAAAGTAAGCGATTCACTAAGAATTTCCATCCCCATTGGTTTTAATCGTGAACTTCTTAAATACGGTTGGATTACTTACCTCTCTGAGGATTAAGGAAACAATCGTCGAGTTGATTTTAAGCCTCCACCCAGGCTAACACACCTAATTGATCTTTACTGTTGACAAACTTGCTATTCTTTTGGGTTAACGATTTGTTTGTGATATTCTCCACTTCGAGGGCTGATATCATCGAAACTAGTTGACGACTTTGGCACCTTCACCGGCTAACGATTTATATTAGTGCTTCCTCCAGAGAGGAGTAGGTACCTAATTAAACTCCACTATACACCATATCCAGTGACCGTCAGTACCCTCTTTTGTGGTAAGCTGGCGCCATCTCCCAGTTTAGTTATGAATATGGCTTCTCAGAAGACATCAGCAAAATCAGATAAAAAAAGTACAATCATCTCGGATTCCAGGTCTCAGGGGGAAAATAATAAAATCTACGTACAAACCAGAAGCTTTTCTAGTGCCTTTAGGCAGCAAGAAGCAAACAGCTGCCCAGGCAAAATTGAAAACCGCTACACTTAAGCAGTCCAGTGCTTCACAACCATCCACTTCGAGTAAGCCCGAATATATGGATTTCAGGGTAGTAGGAACGCTAAAGCGAAGTAGGCCTTCTTTAGCAAACATCAACAAGGCCGAACACCTCACTAACAGTCCCTCAGAATATCCACCTCTCCCACTCAGTAATAAGTTCAAGGTTTTGTCCCCAGCACATTCAGGTAATGCTAGTACTAGCACTAAAAGTGCTACGACAAATCAGCCACCCAGTTTCAAGCCTCCTCCGATTTTCATCTACGGAATTACCAACACATATACATTTATTAAGACATTGTAATATCGTCATCCCCAAGCCCGGAAGAATTCACTACTCCCGGAAAACTATATGCCGATAAGTCTCCTGTCACACCTAAGTAAACTCTTTGAGCGTGTGTCTCTCTGGAGGCTGGAACAGCATGTAGTTACTAGAGACCTTCTACCATTCCATCAGTTTCGGTTTCGTGCCCAACATAGCACTACTACACAATTCGTGCGAGTAGTGGATCATTTAACAGTGGCTTTCAACAGAAAACAACCCACCCTTGGAGTCTACCTGGATGTCTCAAAAGCCTTTGATAAAGTGTGGTTAGCTGGACTATTATAGTATAAACTATACAAGCAAGTTTTTTTTTTCAGATCGTCTTCTGCATTTACTGCGTTCCTACCTCATTGGCAGAAAATTTCATGTGTTTGTTGACGGTGCTAAATCAACGTCTGGATCTATTAAGCAGGTGTTCCACAAGGCGCTGTACTTTCACCGCTTTTATATAATTTGCACACCGTTGTTGCAAATACACAGACGATACTGCCTTTTTAACAACAAGTAGCTTACTTACACAGTGTTACATCTACATGCAACGTCAACTCATAGGTTTTCAGGAATGGGCAAGACGTTGCAGAATGAAAATCAATGCAGACAAAAGCTGTGCTGTCATCCACAGTCGAAGACGCATCCGTGCCCCTCGAAATCTAAAGGATGAGAATGCACGCATTCCTCACGCTACGCATGCCGTGGCTCAGTGGTAGAGCGTTCACCTCCGGTGCTTGGGGTCCCTGGTTCGATCCCAGCTCGCGCCGTGCGGACTTTGTGGTGGACAAACACCGTGCTCGTGGGTTTTCTAGGGGTTATTCTGTTTCCTCCCACTTTCTTCATTCTACAATTTCACTCATCTCTCATTATCACCGCCTCCTTTAGCCTAACCGGCATAACCGTGGGACGTTAAACTTAAAGATTCCATTTCATTTTTCAATTTTTTCATGCTATGCACGCCAAATACTTGGGTGTAACTTTAGACCGTGTCTAACGTTCGCCGCACACATCAGAGACACAAAACAGAGAGAATTACGAAAAATATCAGCGTTGTACCAAATCTTGCGCTGTAGCTCCCTTTCTCACGAGGTCCGAGTTCGCATCTTCAAGATGATAGTCCTGGCTGCAATCTCTTATGCATGCCCTGCCTGACAACATGCTTCACATAGTCACTTACAAAGTCGCGAAAGTGTGCAAACTCGAGATGGTCGTATAATCACTGGTCACGACAAATATAGACGAGACAGCCAGATCCCGGAAGATTTAGAGCAGCCCTGGCCACGGCGAGCAGATAGTGGAAACTCTCCTCGTGAACGCTCACGAGCATTCTACGTGCAAATACCATTGTTCGTACTTCGTGCATCTTCGGGTTTCGTCCTTAGAGGAGCGGAAGTGTTGTCAACCTTGGCGGTAATCACTAGCTTACCAAATAAAAAAAGTATGTATGGTAACTGATTGCCATTTAGTGTAAAGTGTTTTTTTTTACAATGTGGTAACCGTTAACTATAGACAACACAAACTTGTAACAGCAATCAAATGATAAACTATGTACGTTTCTCTTCTTATTTTTTCTTTCCTTTTGTTAAAGAAGGATGTGGTGGAACCAAACCATCGCTTACATTTATAAAAATTTTCTAGCTTGCCCAATGGAAAACCAGTTTTCAATATATATATATATATATATATAATCAAGTTCTTAATCCGAGTGTGGGTTTGTTATATTATGTTGTTTCGCTTTTTAGGAAAAGAGATAATCTGTTGATAAGAAAAAAAACTGTAGCACTTGTTTGTAAGTCTCTAAGTATTATCTCCAGAAAATTAGCTTATGCATGTATGTGTGTACGAATAGGCTTAGCAAGGGGTTGGTTGTGGAGATTAGAAACCATTATTACAGTATCAATAGGAAGAATAGTATTTCTTACTCCACTTTTAAAGTCACTTTGATCGCAAAGAATCAAACAAAATATTAAGAGAGCCAAAGAGATTTTCCATTTTTAAGAGTGACCATTAGTGACTACCATTAGTGTGCTTTTTAACAAGGAGTGTCTTTTTAATAAGGAAAAATATATTGTTCCTGGTTGCTTGCCGGTGGCTTGTTAAAAGTGAAAAAGAATGTTAAATCATATCGACGACTGAAGCTACACGCTTGTCTTTCTTCGATAGTTACTGACTGATTTTGAAAGTCACAATGTTGTAGGCCTACTGTAACAGCGTAAACTCGAAAGGAAACATTCCAACTGAATGATACGAACAATTATTCCCAATGTCTTGAAGATGAAACGTGGGTTGCACGGATAACGCTTAAAGTGGGCTGGACTGCACTGGAATTTCCTTCCGCCAAATTAGTGTTTGGTCTTAACTCAGTTCTTCTGTGTAATTGTCTCTTAACAACATTTGAACATTTCTTTTAGATAATAATAACTAACTAACTCTATGGCCTATGGAACCCGAAGGTTCAATGCCGCGTTTACAAAATATTTCCACTAATTTCTGTCCTGAGCCAACTGCATCCAGTTTCTACTCTGTACTCTTATTTCTGCAAGATCCATCTTAATATTGCCTTCCCATCTACGCCTAGGTCTTCCTAGTGGTCTTCTTCCAATTGGGTTTTCAGTTAAAATTATGAAAACGTTTCTAATTTCTTCCGTTCTGGCTACATGGCCTGCCCTCCTGAACCTTCTACATTTAATGACCCTAACAATGTTAGGTGAGCGGTATAAACTATGCAATTCCTCGTTATGAATTTCCTCCAATCCCCATTTTCATCCCTCTTTGGTCCGAATACTACTACTACTACTACTACTACTACTACTACTACTACTACTAATAATAATAATAATAATAATAATAATAATAATAATACGCATTATTATTATTATTATTATTATTATTATTATTATTATTATTATTATTATTATTATTATTATTATTATTATTATTATCAACCTCCCGTCGTTCTGTTACCAATCTAGCAACGAAAGGCGTTTACAACTTAGCAAACGTGAAGCGAGTGACAAGTTACAGACCGAGTGCTAATGTAATACAACGTCACGAATTGTGTAAGCAAGCTAAAAAGGCCTGAAACAATTCGTTTCCGATTTTTGCAGTCGTTTTTATGTCTGTAAGCTGACATGTTTAATATTAGTTTCTTTCTTTCTTTCTTGTTCATTTGTTAATTACTTCAACGCTAACTGTAACCTCTGTCATGCGTCTTCCTCGATCAAAAAACGTACCAATTTTATTTCCTGCAGTGTTTTCGCGTCACTGCTTTCGAAATGGGGAGGGGGAGAGCACACCTGCACATTTCACGCTTGCATCTGCTGAATGCTTCAACATCGTGTGAATTTCTTACCAGGCTTGGCCGGAGGTTTTTTGCCATCATGTGTGGTTGGCAACACTTATCGGATGCAGTGGAAGGGGCGAAGCTACCAGCCACCTGTGCTCACCTGTTCTTATCTCCGCTCGTGCTCGCTCACGCTTCGGCTCCGGGAGCCACTTCATGGACTGGCCTGATTTAGAGCTACCCACTGGCAGAGACCTTCTACGGCATCTCCACAATAAGTTCTGGCGTACTTTACCCAGACATATAAATCCAGCTATATAACTAACATCGGCACCGAATGCGCTCTGCGGAACGTCTATCGAACACCACGGATTTAACATCTTTCCAGAACTGGTAAGGAAGTAATTACCAACTACTCTGCGACAGTTGCAGATGTAGTCTCCCATACATAACAAAACAATAATAACATCCAACAAACCACCAGCATATCTTGATATATTCTTTGTACCATATTACTCATGGAGTCAGGGGCTCCGGCCCGATACTCTATACATAATCACATAATTACCGTGACCGTGATAGTGTAACGTACAACTGAATGATAACCTTAAGGAGTTGTCATTTATTTTCATATTGCATTTTTTATGTGTATTCACAACCGTCAAAGTTGTGTTTCAAGGAGCAATTCCAATGATTTTAACCAATTGAATTTGTTATATTAAGCAGAATACTCGATTACTGTAGTTGACGCACCTATCATTAACCGAGTAGTCGGCTGTTCCAACATGCTAACAAGGTGATGGGTTATAGGCTATGATTGATAGTGGTAACTACGTGATCGGTTAGCGTACCCCTATGAGTTATTACACTGTAACCTAGCAATATTAACCTGTAACGCAAGCTTGCAATCACCTTTTCTCGTTTACCTTTCTGGTTTGGTTGCTGGGACACATGGCTTTTTTGTCCCTATATTGACAAACTAACTTTGTTTGTGCCCACCTTTTTCTAGTTTACTAGTAACCTTCCTTTTTTGCGTGTAGTTTTCCAGGAGTGGCATGTTAAGAAATAAAAAATAATAATTTTCTGAAAATTGACAAAATCTTTGATTTGCAAATTTGAAATGGTGAATCCGGGCAGTAGGTTGGCGATTCCGGACATTGAACTTTAAAGGAAGGTGTATATATATATATATATATATATATATATATATATATATATATATATATATATATATATATATACGTACATGATAGGTATATTTTAGCTCACTATTTTGCTACAGTAACATTCTAACATGATGAGTACAAAATGTAAAGACAAATACACGATAAATACATACAAATTACTAATATAGCAATTTCTATATTAATTACTGTTGAAATTGTAAGCTAAATGCACAATAGTGTAAATACCACTGTAACGCTTAATTATTAAACATAGTAATCACATTTGTTTCTATTAGAACTACATTGCACTATTATTACTATTTTATTTTATTTTTTATTTTTGTTGTTGTTGTTGTTGTAACAACCAGATTATTAGTGAAATGTAAAATGTGTGTGCACTGAGACCAGCATTTATTTTTCTTGCGTTAATGACGTCGGCCAGTTTCGTGAAGCAATAGTCATATTTCAGAAACATCGTGCAAAGACAAAATACAGTTCCTTATCACTTCCCACGCATCTTTCATGAAACCAGCTTTTACACACACTACAGAAAACCCAGGAACGGTATATGCTTGATGATGGTGCATAATAATTCTTCCCACAAATCCCACAGTTGTTTTCATCCATACCTTCGATTGTGTTTGAGGAGACAGTTTGAAACAAACTGCGTTTCTTGATACTTCATCTTTTAGCAATGCCTGACCTTAGGGATATGAGTTTGTGAGAAGCAACAGCAGGAAAAGATAGGAACTGTTTAACTGAGGACTCTCAAGGCGATTGAGACGTGTTTTTGAATGAGTCTGACGACACACAAGAAAAATTGTTTCCAATTGCTGGCGGCTCATGTTCATTCAACAAAAGAAAAAAAATGAAATTTTTGCGTTTTACGTCCCACGGTTATGTCGGTTAGGCTAAAGGAGACGGTGATGATGAGAGATGAATGAAATGGTGGAATGAAGGAAGTGGGAGGAAACGGGAGAACCCCGAGAAAACCCACGCACACGGTGTTTGTCCACCACAAAGTTCACTTGGCGGGAGCAGGGTTTGAACCCGAGACCCCTAGCACCAGAGGTCATTCAACAAAAGAAATTCATGTTCCCGAATTTGTTGCGGATCAAATGGGAACCAGATGATGTAACCATTCAGTAGTGTAGAATTTGTGAGCATCTTATGATTAGCATTTTGTAATTTAGTTGTGCTGGTAGATCCTAAGATAATTTTAAAGCTTTTTCTGGTGATCACTCGGAGTCCATTTATGGCAAAAATGAATAGACGCTAGAAATAAGCATATACCTCATGTACTATTTCATACTCATAAAGTGAAAAGCGAGAAAAGAGAGTCTTTTGAATCCTCTTAGTTCATTAATTACATTGTCCGGATTCACCTTAACGTAATTAACGTGTCCGAATTCACCCTTACCTAAGCGTCCGGATTCTCCCATTTTGAGCACTGTAAACTTGTGCACGCGTAGAGCAGGCGCGCGCAAAGCAATAGAATTCTTCCAATATGCAAAGAGTAAAGTAGGGACTTCTTTTCGATATATATCTTACTTAACCATTTGCTGACTACCACTTCTGTGTAAAACCTTAATATATTCCACTAAAAATTTACATCAGATCAAACAATGTAAATGAACTTAACGTTTCTTCTTCTTTCCCCCACCGTCTAAACTATGTACAAAACTGTTTGCAGTTCCTACTGAGCACTGAACTGTAGGAAAGTACGGTGCATCAAATAGGCGTCACAACAAGTCTCCATATTACACATGCGAAGAACAATATTATCATAAGCTTAGAATGTCCGGATTCAGCGACTGTCCGGAATCACCCAAACTTACTATATATATACTATATATATACTATATATACTTACTATATATATATATATATGTATACAAGGGCCGTATCCAAGGGAGGTAAGGGGCTATAGCCCCTTGACGCTCAGGTTTACACTGGATAAAATGGGCTTCAATTCAGCTTTACGCTGGATAAAACGGCAAATTTTGGTTTAGCCCCTCCCTTGATCATATCGTGGATCCGCCACTGTGTATATATACAGATGGTGGTCAGAAAAATGGAAACACCTGCATGAAATTGCAACTTACCAGATTAATATGGTGTCGGGCCACCTTTCGCCTTCAGAATAGCCTTGATGCGACGTGGGAGGGAGGCATAGAGGTCGTGAATGGTAGCAAGTGGAATTTTACACCATTCCTCGTGCAGGGCATCGGCCAGTTCTGTGAGAGAGGATGGAGATGGAAATCGTCGCCGGAGTCGTGTTTCCAAGACAGACCACAGATGTTCAATTATGATGAGATCTGGGGATTGGGCGGGCCAGGGGAGGTGTTGAACTTCATCCCGATGTTCCTCAAACCACGCTGCAACAACGCCAGCTGTATGAATGGGTGCATTATCATCCTGGAAGATGGCGTCATTGTCCGGGAACAACATCCGGATCATAGGATGCAAGTGGTCTCCTAAGATTGCGACATAATCGTTGGCAGTGATTCGTCCGCTAAGTGTGACCACAGGACCCAATGAAAACCATGATATGGCGGCCCACAGCATCACCGAGCCGCCGCCATGTTTCAGAGTTGGGCGGAGACACTGCAGATCATAAGCTTCTTTGGGCGTTCTCCACACATAAACACTGCCCGTGGTTGGGAATAGGATGAAGGATGACTCATCCGACCATATCACACGTTTCCAGTTCTTAACGGTCCTAGTTGCATGATCGCGGCACCATTTGCGGCGTGCGAAAGCGTTATGGTCCCTGATGAGCGATTTGGCCCGTGCAACACGACCCCGTAAGTTCATGTCATGTAATTCGTGGCGGACTGTGATTGTCGAAACAGGGTGAGTGAGGTGCTGATTGAGTTCCTCCGTCACTTGTTCCGCAGTGGCATGACGGTTCTGCGTGACAATGCGCTTTAATACCCGGCGTAACCTGTCACTCATGATTTTCTTCCGCCCACTGTTCTGCTTCCCCGATGTGGTTTTCCCGTGTGTTGTGTAGGCCGTCATCACTTTCGACACTATCCCACGCGACACATCTAACACAGTAGTGTGTGTTTGACTGTTCATGACATACGTTGATATTATATTGACTTCTGATGGAGTGGAGCGATTACGAAAATCGTGTAGCAATGATTGCACTACACAAGGTCGGGAAGACAGCAGGTGAGATTTTCAATCTCCTGAAACCCCTACAAATCTGCAAGAGATTCGTGTATCGCGTCATACAGCGATACAGCGAGGCTGGAACGGCAGCTGATCGCCCAAGGAGTGGCAGACCACGAACTGTACGAATCCCAACAGGTCCAGAAAGAAGTCGCAGCAGGAATTTGAAGAAATCCTGTTCGAACACAAAGTGTGATGGCTTCTGAAATGAACATCACCAAAATTCCGTGTCTCGTGTACTCAGGAGTGACCTACATCTACGAGCGTATAAGAGGCAGACTGGTCACTTTCTGACCCGAACATTTATGTCGCAGAGGGTCTTTAAATCAAAGAGACGGTTGCGGCGTTACGCCAACAATCTGCACAGAAAGATTCTGTTCACTGACGAAAAGGTGTTTGCAATTGATCAGGTCTACAACGCCCAAAATGACCATGTGTATGCCACTTCATCTACTCCGGGTTCAGAGGGCACATCATCCTGCCTCAGTGATGGTTTGGTGCGGAGTGACTTACTCAGGCACAACTCTCCTGCACAACAAGGTGATAAAACATCTGCCAAGGTGTACCAGGACACAGTGATAGCACCTATAGTGAAACCACTGTTTGCTACATGTTCGCTAGAGAAAGGCTGACCTTCCAGCGGGATTCCGCTCCAGGCCACAAAGCAAACATAACCGAGTTGTTGCTTGCACTCAACGTCCCCGACTTCATTTCTACCGCTGATTGGCATTCTAGCAGCTCGGACCTTAACCCGTTGGACTACATACTTTGGGCAGTCCTTCAGGCAAGGGTCTGCCATAAACGTCATCCATCTTTCGACAGTCTGAAAAAAATCCTTGATCCGAGCAGTGAACAATTTTCCCATTTACGTGGTGCGTAATGCCATTGAGCTGTGGCCGGACAGACTTCGTGCCTGCATCAAGGCCAACGGGGTACATTTCGAAAAATGATTCGTGCATCAGTTGTAGAACATATTTATGTAAAACATGACCTAAATAAATTGCCGTGGTGTTAATACGCTTTGTGTTATTCTCAATCAAACTTGTGACAGTAATTATGATATAACTAGGTATATATATATATAAATGATCAAAACGATCAATATTAACAGATCAAAAATATTTCCACGAAGAAATTAAATGTCGAATGAAAGCAAGAAATTCCTGTTATAATTCAGTTCAAAATCTTTTGTTTTCGGGAATCTGTCGATGATTTTGAAGGTTAACATTTATAGAACGATCATCATATCAGCTGTGCTATAAGGTTGCAAAACATGGTCCCTTACTTTGAGGGAAGAACAAAGATTGAAAGTACTTGAGAACAAGATCCTGAGACGAATATTCAGATCCAAGAGGAACGGGAATGGAAAATGGCGGATACTTCATAACGAGAAACTGCATCATTTACACCATTTACCATAGGTAGTCTACAATCTTAGGGTCATCAACTCTAGGAGGCTCAGATAAGGAACTCATTTAGCCAGAATGGAAGAAAGTAGGAACACTTCCGAAGCTTTGACTGGAAATCTAATCGGAAAACGACTATTAGGAAGACCTAGGCGCAGATGGGAGGACAATATTAAGGTGGATTTCGTAGAAATAGGAATAAAAAGTAGAAACTGGATGCAATTGGCTAAGGACGGAAGTCAATGGAGAGGTTTTGTAAACACGGCGTTGAACCTCCGGGTTCCATAGACCATAGAGTTAGTGAGATAAATATTTATTATGATAAAATCTTGATAGTCAAATGTGTCGTCGTGAGAGGCTGACTCGTTTGCAACAAGACGCCTCTCTGTATTATTTTTTACCGTTTTCGTTCTATGATAATAAGCGTTGAAACCGGAAATATGTAATTTGAACCACTTTCGGTTTGAATAGATAGTTAAACGAGAAGATAGAACATTTTCTTAGGATACTGAATCGATTGTAAAAACCTCATCTTGATAGAATTTGCCGCTTTTTCTCGGAAAATCAGTATTGAAACCGGAAGTAATTGTAAATTTGAACTACTTCCGTTATTAATAAAGTGTTGTAGATTATCATGGTATATTGTCTTAAAATGCTGAATCGTTTGCAAAAAAAAGGCTTCTTGTTATCTGTTACCGGTTTCGTTCTGCGGTGATAAACTTTGAAACCGGAAATGGCTAAGTTAAACCACTTCCGTTTTGAATAAAGAGTTAATAGAAGAAATTCAATGTATCGTTGGAACCGCAATCGATTGCAAAAAAACTCCTCTCGATATCTTCTACCGCTTTTGCTCTGATCTCTGTGGACAGACGGACGGACGGAGTTCGAGTATTGAATTACATAGTTTGGAAGTCTTAGTTTCACACTACGAAACAGTACTTACTTGTTTACTGTTGAAAGTATTCGAGTTTGTGACGCTTAGGAGCTGATTAATCCTCATTCTCTAATTTTAACGCTCTAATTAGTGTAGGCAAATGAAACAAAAGCACGATGCGGATAACACAACAAAGAGTCAGAAAATGTATTACATTCAGCAAACCCTCGCCTAGGCGGGAGGGCAGGGGAGGGGGGAAAGTAGAAAATGGCCCTGAAATTTGATTCTTATTTTGATCTTACCCGCGATGGGTTGAAATTGACCATTACTGTTGTAAACAGTTGAACTAATCTTCGTAGCGCACATTCAAGGGAGAATATTCTATTCGTAAAGCCTCTCCTCTATCTATAAATAGTCGTGATGCAGATTCATGTGGCTCTGTTCGAGCAAACCGGAGAAAACGCGCTGCAAAACAATGGACGTATTTGTTAAGGCTGCAGAATACAACCAGTTCTTTCATGTAAAACAGCCAGCGAGTTGGATTAAGTTGCTGGTAGAAGTTTAGGTTACAAAATAGTCATGCTAAGGCTATTCTGAAACTATCTAATACAAATAAAATTAAGGATTTGTTAGTGTGTTTGTCTGTCTGTGTGCGGCCTGGGAAAAAGACAAGTCGACCAAGAGTTACCAAATTTTGGTCAGGAGTTCCTTGGTCCAGGTCCCAAACCGACAAACACTTTTTTCAAAAAAAAAAAAAAAAAAAAAAAATCAAGCCAGGGGGTCTCAGGAGGGCGTTTACCGCCACATGTAATGTAAAAGTAGTAGAAATGACGGATATTTTTTTTCGCTGTTCAGTTTGTTTACATAGATAGTTTATCTGGCCCATGCGAAGAATGGGTATATTCAGCTACTTTTAAATAAATGATAGTCTTTTTCCAATTTTTCTCTTTGTGTATATATTGAAATCAAACCCAGAAAAACAAATACGTAAGCAACAAAAATATTTGTTTTTCAATATTTATCGTCAACAAGCTAATATATACATACATACATAGGTTAAAACATGTTTGAAAACAGCCACGAAATGAAATGTAAACTTTGAATTTTACGTCTCACACTTCCGCCGCCTAGGGTAAAGGAGACAGTGATGATGAGTAATGAATAAAATGGTGGAATGAAGAAAGTCGGAGGAAACGGGAGAATACCGAGAAAACCCACGCACTCGGTGTTTGTCAACCACAAATCTCACTTGGCGCGAGCTGGAATCGAACCAAGGACACCATGCACCAGAGGTGAACGCTCTACAACTGAGCCACCGCGAGATCCACTTTATAGTTTTAATAGAGGGTTAAAAGAGAAGATGGAGCCAATTCTTGACAAGTTGAACAGATTGAAAAAAATCTCTTACCGTTTTGGCTTTATAGAAATCAGAATCGAAATCGGACATAGTAGTAAATTTAAACGATTTCCTCTTTTGGTTGACTGTTGTGGGTTGTTATTTAGTATTCTCCTTAAACCCTGAAGAATCACAGAAAACTATTTGCCGTTCTCTATAAAGATAATCAAGAAAGTTCTGTCGCTTTTTCACCCATCACCTTCGAACATCAATATGTCACCTAATATGTACCTAGAGGATCAAAAGTAGTCCCCATCAGCATCGACGATCTTCCGCCAATATTCTGGTAGGGCATGGATTCCAACGCGGTAGGACTTGGTGGGTCGTAAAGCGGAGAAGGTATCAAGAGCATTTTGCATAACTGGCGTCCTCTAAGGTGATAGTTCAAGGAGTGAAACAGAAGATATCAAACGGTACAATGTCCCGGGAGTATGGCGGGTGAAAAAGTGTTTTCCAGCCAAGGTGGAAGAGTTCCGGGTCATCCTAGCCACTTGAGTCTTAGCGTTGTCATGTAACAAGAAGACCCTTTTGCGATTCAGAAGTGCTGGCTTCAGAGTTTAAATTTCTCTTGAGCACGGCTGAACTGCTGACAGTACACAGATGCATTGATGCTCTGACCAGCTGGTAGCAGTTCTCGATTCACGATGCCACAAGTAGTCCACCAAACACACAGGACCTTCTTCTGGAGAAGGTGGTTTCGGCTGTTTTGGAACCGGGTTTTGAGACATTAATCAATGTTGACGGCACAGTGGAGCTTCGTACAGGACTCACTTCTCATCACATATCAACACCCTTTCCAGAAATGGCTCCTTTCTTAGACGAGACAGCAAAGAAACACTGGTGTCTACTCGCGATGCCCTCTGGCCCGGAGTCAAATCATGTGGGACCCATCGACCCAACTGGTAGTGCTTCTCTAGTTGTTGGAGGTGCTGGCGAATGGTTTCTCCACTCACACTGAATTGTAGTCTCAGTTCTTCACATGTGTGGACACTGTATGCCTCAATTGCTGACCGAAGATCTTCATTTTATGCATGTGTTGTTCTTCCGACATGTGGTGCATCTTCGAGTGTTTCATCACCGTCCCTACCGTTGGAAAACCACTTCTGCACTGTCCTCCTAGTCACGACACCCTCATCAAAGGACTTTCATATCTTCCTCCCTGCTGCAGAAGCGTTTGATTCCAGTTTGAACGCGTACAGCATAAACGCCCTTATGACTCTGTGGAGGTCCCATGTTCAATCCATCCTTGCGCAAGTTCACGGTGTAACTGAACTGCCACAACCAGGTAGTATGTTGGATATAGCCACACCAAACTGACCTTCGCCTTATCTCCGATCGCATTCAACTCACGGTGTGAGGGCCAATTGAACACAAACTTTCACAGAAAGCGGCAGAACTTTCTTGGTTACTTTTATGACACCGTTTTTCTATTGGGATAAATTTTGAAACCAGAAATTGTGAACTATTTCCTCTTGAATAGAGAGTTAATGGAAAGTAGGGAACTTACTCTGGGCAAGCGGATTCGATTACCAATATATATATATATATATATACATATATATATATATATATATATATATATATATATATATATATAGATAGATAGATAGATATATAGATAGATAGATAGATAGATATCTCTTACTGTTTTTTTTTCTGTGTGGGAAATTAATATTGAAACAGGACGTAGTAGTAAATTTGAACTACTGCCAGTTTTGGTATAGTGTTGCAGGTTGTGATTATGTTTTGTTCAGATCCTGAATCGATTGCAGAAAGCGGTTTGCCCCTGTCTATTACTTCTTCTGTTCTTTAGTGATAAATGTTAAAACCGGAAATGGCTAACTGGAACCATTTCTAGTATGAATAAATGGTTAATTGTGGAGATAAAGCCTATTTCTGGGAAGCTGAATCGATTGTAAAAGAACACATATCAATATCTCTTAGCGTTATTGCTCAATAAAAATCAGCATTGAAATCAGAAGCAATAGTAAATTTGAAAAATTTTGGGTTTCGGTTCTGTTGTGAATGATTATGTTATGTAGTATTGAGTCGTTTTAAATCTTTTTTTTAAATACTTCTCGCTATCTGCTACTGTTTTTATCGCTATCTGTTGGCAATAACTTTTGTAACAGGAAGTATTTGACTTAAACCACTTCCGGTTTGAATAGAGCATCAATGGAGAAGGTCAATTCTACTCTTGGGACCTTGAATTAATTACAAAAATCACTTATTTATATCTTCTACCACTTTTGCTGTACAGAATTCAGTATTATAACTGGAAATAATAGTAAATTTCAGCCACTTCCTGTTTTGGTAAAGCTTGCTTGATAGCCGTGTTGCGTTGTCTTGAGACGCTGAAACTGCTTCTCGCTATCTGTTACGGTTTGTGTTCTGTGGCGTTAAACTTTGAAACCGGAAATGTCTAATTTTTACCACTTGTTCGAATATAGGATTACGGGAGGACATGGAACCTCTTCCAGGGTAATAAATCAATTATAACAAAACACCTCTCGATACCTCTCACCGTTTTCGCTGTGGTACCTGTCAACAAACGCACGGACAAAACTGTAATATATGACTTCCGACACTTATACGTAGCATAGTTTGAAAGTCCGATAATTGAAATTGAAAGAGAAAGAGCATTTCTACTTTTTCATATCAGGGTTATGCCTTTCAAGCTAACGTAAGGGATAGTTAATGAAAATGAAAGATTTTGAAAAATGGTGAATTAATAGTGTGAGGAGAAACGGGAAAACCCCAAAAAAACCCACTGATAGGATGCTGACCTACACAAAGGCACATGGCCCGGATCGATCCAGACACCACTTACTTCAGATCAATGGTCTGCAAAATTTCTTTTTGGATCAAAAGTTCCAATATATTTCAGGCAAAAATTTTCTTGTAGGCCTTATATCTCGAGAAATGCATACAGTGTTGCCAAACCAAAACTAACCATTTACTCATTATTATGTGCTTATTCCGTAAAAACTATGAAAACTAGATTTAATGACCGATCCAAAATTTTATGGCACCTGATCCACAAAATTCTATATATTTCATAGAATCAAACATTTTCTTGTACGACCCGTATTTTGAGAACTACATATAGTATAGCCAAACCAAAACTAACAACTTACTCAGTATGATGTACTTACTCCGTAAAACATATGAAAACTTGAATTAGAGACTGTTCCAAAATTTTTATTGCCCCTGATCCACAAAATTGAATATATTTCATACAATCAAACATTTTCTTGTACGCCCCATATTTTGAGAACTACATACAGTGTGATGTAGCCAAACCAAAACTAACAATTTACTCAGTATTATGTGCTTATTCCGTAAAAGTACGAAAACTCGATTTAGGGACAATTCAAAAATTTTGTGGCCACTGATCCTCAAAGTTCAATATATTTCATACAATCAAACATTTCCTTTTAAGCCCCACTTTTTTTTTTTTTTTTTTTTGAGAACTACATATATTGTAATCAAACTATAACTAACAATTTACTCAGTATTATGTGCTTATTCCGCAAAAAAATACGAAAACTTGATTTAGAGGCCTTGCACAATTTTTGTGGTCTCTTGTCCAAAAATATCCAATATAATTCATTCAATCACAAATTTTCTTGTAAGTTTTATATCTCGAGAGCTGCAAATAGTGTAGCCAAACCTAAACCAACACTTAACTCAGTATGATGTGTTCATTTCGTTGAAAGAAAAAAAAAACAAGAAAACTCGACTTAGGGGCAGTTCAAAAGGTTTGTGGCCCCTGACCCAAAATCTAATTATTGGCCAAGATCGGAATCTTTTGATCTTTTTTTTTTTTTTTTTTTTTGATTACTCCAAAAGTTCTTGTTAAATAAGTATCTTTCCAACCTTTGTTTTCTCTTTCGTATACTTTCCATGGCTACTGTCAACGCTAGGTTTGGTACCTTCTCCTTGCCCTCTGAGGGTTTTACTGAGAATTCAAGTACGAAACTGTGCCGTCTCGAAGCACCTAGTTGGACAGTTCAACAGACTAAAGAACAGAGGTAACTAGTGACAGTGAAAGAATTGGTAAAATGAAAATGCGAAAGGAAATGAATGAAGTCCGAAAAACTCACCGACACGATGTTATCGTACCAGGCGCGTGGAGCCAGACCCCACCACTCTACATTTTTTTTTATTTTCTTTAACTAAACTATATTTTTGATTGATTTGATTTTGATTTTAGCGTCCCTTTCAGTGAGGCTATATGAGACATGGACCTATTGATTAACTTGAAATCCGAACCACATGAGCTCGCGCCGGGAATTGAACCCGGGCCTCCCACATTAAAGGCACGTACACTTACTACTTATCCACGAGAGAGCTAGAAACTATATATATATTTTTTTTTATTATTGAAAAATCAAGTTCTGACGATAATTTCCTCACAAGTTATCTGCATTAGATCAAACGATCAACGAATTTAATGTTTTTACCTTAATTTTGATTGACTTTTCAAACACAAATAACTTCAGGTTAATGTTAATGAATGCTGATTCTGAGGTTCTCCTCTTTCTGTATATTGTGTGGTAGTTCCACGAGAAATACAATTAGCTCTGGCTCACATATATGCATTTAATTGCTTGCAATTTTCCGCCATCCACTCCTGTGTGTGTGTGTAATTCGAATTCCAATTAATCATTCCTGTTATGAATAATTTGTCATTAAATGTTCACTAACCAAACATTAATAGTATCTGTGTTTACCTCACGTCAATCACTTTGTAATAAATACAATTGTGTGTTGGTGAGAATTCTTTTCAGTGTCTCACCAAAAGTATTCAATTATCTTTGGACTATTCACTAAACCATAATATTGAGTTCTCTTTTAAAAAAAAAGCATATTGCTCTTCTTCGTAAGTTCTTAGATGCTGGGTTCGAACCCCGACTGAATAGAGACGTAAACCTGATACGAGATTCGAAATCTTACTTCCTAAGAGTTATATTGGAAATTATACTTTAATTGGTAGAAATTTTAAATTCCTAGATCTCGAGTTATTTGCTCATCAAATATGTTTCAGATCCCTCTTCTAGTTACTGAGAAAGAAACTACGACATACAGGGTGACCCAAGTCAAACCGGCCTGTTCCTAGCCCGGCTATATTGAGAAAAATCCGTTCTCCGGACAGTGGTATATTGTACAAATATACGGGATCCTCTTGCTTACTGCAAAAATCAATATGGAGCATACGTTATTCGTATGCTACATAGGCACTGCCCTTAGATGTTATATCATGCCGTTGTAGGATGTCTGACATCTAACAGTTTTCCGTATATCACATGCATACTTATGTTACCTTTGTCAGCTATATGTTATATTCGTCCATTTGTATGTCAGATCCTGACTGCCTACATTGTTTCACACGGAAGGTACGTATAGATGGAACACTTATACAGAAAGTATTACATTGTGGCCCCGCGTAGCGTAGTCGCTAACGCTCTCGCCTTCGGTGCGAGCGGTCCTTGGTTCGATTCCCGGTGGGATCACTCGGTCGAAAATGTATAATAGGCATTTTCGGCCAGCCGCCCTGAATGAGGTTTACCTGGGTTTTCCTCATTCACACCAGGCAAATGCCGGGATGGTACCTAACTTATAGGTCCCAGGCCGCTTCCTTCCTTCCCCAATCCCTTCTTCCTTCCCTTTCCCCGGATTGTGTGTTCGCCGAGGGACGTCATCCCTCAAAACGTGAAGGGCTAAATGGCCTTAGATGCCGAAAGCCCAGAAATCTAAAATCCTAAATCGTAAACACACCACTACAAAACAATGGAAACAATGGAACGGAAAGTATTACAAAACTAGTGTTTTATGTTATACGTCTGCTGTACATTAAGTACAAAAACTACAAGAATTACTCATGTAGCCTACTTTTTAAAATCAGTTGTTGGTGCGCGTATATCCAACTGGTTATGGCAGTTACACTGTCTACTTGTCTAAGAACAGAGTGAACATGAGACCTCCATAGAGCGTCATAAGGCCATGTATGCTGTACGAGTTCGAACTGAGGTAAAACGCCTCTGCAGCGGGGTGGAATATATGCCAGTCCTTTGATGAGGGTGTCGTGACTACACGGACAGTGCAGCGGTGGTTAAACAAGTTTAAGGACGGTAACGAAACACTCGAAGACGCGCCAAGTGCCGGAAGACCAATATGTACAAAATGAAGATCTTCAGGCAGCAATTAAGACGAACAGTGTCCACACATGTGAAGAGCTGGGACTACAATTCAGTGTGAGGGAGGAAACCATTCGGCAGCACCTCCATCAACTGCGTCAATGAGTTCCACATGATTTGAGTCCACGCCAGAAGGCAACGCGAGTAGACACATGTGTTTCTTTGCTGTCTCGTCTGAGGAAGGAGCCATTTCTGGACAGGGTGTTGACATGTGATGAGAAGTGGGTTCTATACGAAGCTCAACTGATTAATATCCGTCATCATTGATTAATATCCCAAGAACCAGTTCCAAAACAGCCGAAACGAGCACTGCGCCAGAAGAAAGTCCTCCTGTGTGTTTGGTGGTCTGGTCGCGGCATCGTGCATCAGAAATTGCTAGCAGCTGGTCAGAGCATCAATACAACTGTGTACTGTCAGCAGTTGAGCCGTTTTCAAGAAAAACTCAAAACTGTGGAGACAGCACTTCTGAATCTCAAAGGGGACCTCCTGTTACAGCACAACGCTAAGCTCCACGTGGATAGGATGATCCGGGACACCATTCTGTGCCTTGGAGGTAAACATTATTGCATCCAAAATACTCCTCGAACATTGCACCGTCCGATTATCACCTGTTCCATTCCTTGGAGAATAACCTTCGAGGACGCCAGATCAAATCCCTAGTAGAGGTTGAAAATTCACTTAATACCTTCTTCGCTTCACTTCCCACTAATTTCTACCGCGATGGAATCAGTGGTCTTCCAGAACGTTGGCTGAAAGTGGTCGATGCTGATATGGACTATTTTTAATCTTTCAGGTACGTCTTAGGTGACATATCGATGTTCAAAAGTGATGGGTGAAAAGTGACAGAACTTAGTTGGTTATCTTTATATCAAGATATGTCATTAAACATCATCGTCATAATAATTCACACTGAGCTTTAAAGTGGGTGAAAGATAAGAGAAAATGTGTGTAAAAAATTATCTTTAATTTGCATCTGTTGTTTGACTTTTTAAAATTGTTTTAGTACTCATAAATTCCCACTCATTTTTTTCATTCTTTTAACTATCATAAAAATCACTTGAGCTAGATTCTACTCTTGCGTATATCAGGCTTAAAAACCAACGTAAACAGTGACCATATTTTAAATCCTTTGCTGCAGTAAGAATTCAAATTGTCCATTCGATAAATACTTTCAAAGTTGCCACCATTCATCCTATGAAATTGGCTAAGACGATTCTCAAACGTAATGCATTCCATTTGCAATGGCTGAACCCGGATTTTGCTTCGGAAGATAACTTCACTGAGAGGTTTCTTGGGTTTGCATCACAAAATGATCACTAAAGCTGTGGATGCTTCATTTGCATGAATTTACCATCAAATCACAAAAGAAAACAAGAAGGCTTGTTCATTTAAGCAGATTCTTTAACGTATAAATTTTATCTTAAGAGGAACATACTTTTTTTTCTTTTTTTTAGTTAAAAGGTTTGAAAGATAAAATATTAGGTTGTATAAAAGGTATTGAGCATTTTGAGCTGAAAATTGAGACTACATCTAATATGATTTCAAAATAACGTTATTAAACCATATTCAATTACCTTTCTGCCATTTTTCGGCAATATCATAGTCCTGTCACTATACAACATTTTTACGTAGTGTTTTTTTTTAAAAAAAGAAGAAAAGTAATTATCTAACTAACTGTATGGCCTATGTAACCTGGAACTTCCATGCCACGTTCACAAGAGCTCTCCACCGACTTCTATCTTTAGCCAAATGAATCCAGTTTCTGCTTTGTATTCCTCTTTCTGCGAGATCCATCTTAATATTGTCCTCCCATCTGCGCCTAGGTCTTCCTAATGGTCGTTTTCCAATTGGATTTCTACTTAAAACTTAAAAAGCGTTCCTACTTTATTCCATTCTGGCTACATGACCTGCCCACTTGAGCCTCCTACATTTGATCACCCTAACAACGTTTGGTAAACGGTATAAGTTACATAGGTATGTAGTTTCTCGTTATGAAGTTTCCGCCATTCCCCATTCCCGTTGCTCTTGGGTCCGAATATTCGTCTCAGAATCTTGTTCTTAAATATTTTCAATCTACGTTCTTCCCTCAGAGTAAGAGACCATGTTTCGCAACCATATAGAACAACAGACATGATTATTGCTTTATATATTCTAAGCTTCAAATTCTTCGATAGAATTCGCGATGACAAGAGATTTTAAACTGAATAATAAAGGAAAAAAAAACTTTACAGCCAGATTTCATAGGCCTATTTTGAAACTAAGTTAGCATCATTCAGCGAGTTATGCAGAGACAGACAGAAATGATAGTTTGATGGTTTTAGATCTGGGCTGTGCGTCGGATATATTAAGACCTCCCAACCCTATTCTTACAATTTTGGACGGGCCGTTTAAAATGTGAACATTCTGGCGTTCTCAGCGTGGGATACGACACACTTATGTTGACCAGTTTCGGTCATTTCTTTTGGATTCCTAGCTGCCATTGTGTTAATAGTCAACAGTACAGATTCGAGTTTATCGTTCTGCCCGGCAGCAGCAACTAGGATGCACGAAGCTTTTCCAATCCCACCAAACGCACAATATAACCATTTGGGGTGTCAGAGTGGCCTTTTACATAAAGTATGGAGCTTCTCTTCATCTTGAGCACATCTTTTTGTCGTAGGTTATCCACCCTTCATCACTTACGATCAACAGTTTCAGAAACGACTCGATTTCGTTTCGTTTCAATCGAGTAAATATTTTGGAGTCAGATCATGTGGCGGTCAAACGTCGAGGTAGTTTCTGTAGCCAACCTTACCAAATGGTTTAACACTGTTTAGTGATGGATGTTTCGGTCACTGGTGGTGTCATGCATGGCTAGATTAAGGGAGGGACGTAGGGGGACTGTAGCTCCGGGCCTTCAGGTGGACGGTGACCTCCACTCTGATCAAAATTTCAGCCGGCTGTCTAGAAAGAATCATACAAGATACAATCATCATCGTAAGATAAAACATACGAAAAATATGAAACATAGTTTCTTAACGTTCCTACAGTACTTTCACAGAAATGTATTAGGCGAAGCCATGGGCCACCATTTTTGATGATTTTCTTCGAGCCCCGGGCCTCCAGACGGGTTAATCCGGCCATGGTCTCATGACTCTTTATATGCCGGACTTGTTCGATTTTTGTCATAATATCATACAATTTGGGTCTGATTACTCCCCTACAGCAAACAGCAACTAGGATATCGAAATTTCCCAAACTAATTCGACTGAAGCACATTTTGACTGTTGCTTTTTACTCTCGCGTGACTCACTGTGACTCATATATCGCGAGAGATGGAACACTAACGTAATCTCGTGTACAAAACGCTCAATACGTTACAGACTATATGATAAAACTATCCGTAATGTTGATAAATTATGAATGTGGATTATAAAAGGGAAATATTTCAGTAAATTATCCCTAATAGATGTCGCTACCTGATGCCTCATGATTGTTTGTGTGCAGACGATTTGTGGCTATCTAATTGCAACTATTAAAAAAAAATAATTACTTTAGAGCGGACAATGACAATACTGAATATGAGCCTGATTTTTGTTTATTACAATACTAGCATCAATTACCCGCTTTGTTGGGTTTGAATTAAGAAAAAATAGTAACAAGTTCCGTTAGTCAGTTACTTTTTTACTATTACTAAAAAAAGCTCTCCACTTTCGATGAATGTTATATTTCTCTCCCCTCCTTCTCCCGTATGTTGCGTGACTGGATTTAGATTTAAACGGCAACGGAAGTTTCACTGTTCATCACACGGAAACTATGGATTCGGCACTAATATTAGTCATTTTTGATGATTTTCTGTATCCCCCTTTAACTCCCTCATGTTAAGAGGCAAGGCATTGGAAGTGTCATTTTTCATCTCAGCGACCCCGAAAACTATGAATTCGACTTTAATATTGGTCATTATTTATCATTTTTATGTATCTCTCCTCCCCTCCTCCAAGCTCGGGACTGAATATGGACTAAACGGGATCGGAAGTATCACTATTCATTTCAGCGACCCAGAAAACTATAGATTCGAAACTAATATCCGTCATTTTCGATCATTTTAACTGTCTCTTCTCCTTCCCTTCCCCTGAGTTGCATCGTCAAAGCGATATGACAAAAACCATCTCAGGTCAAAATCTAATCTATGATGAAAATTTGTTTAATATCGGTTGAGTGGTTCAAGAGTTATTAAATCACAAATCTAATCACTTTTATTTTTATTTATATTAATTTTTGTATATCTCTCCCTTCCTCCCCTACGTTGTTCCGTGAAAGTGAAATGACATACACACACACACACAAAAAAAAAAAAAAACAGGCTCGAACCTCATCTATGTTTAAAATTTCATCGAGATCGGTCGTTTTGTTCAAGAGCTATTAAGTTTTATTTATTTTTTATAACTCCCCTTATTCAACTCCCCTACGTTTTACCGTAAAAATGAAATAATAAGGACATTCCCAGGCCCAAACGTTATCAATGTTGAAAATTTCATTGAGATCGGTCCAGCGGTCCAAGAGATTATGAGTCACAAACATAGTCACTTTCAATTTTATAATATCAACTACCTAGGGACTCCTCCCCAAGACTTCTGCGTTTACTCGTCCTACGGCCTCGCATCTCTTATGTATCACCTTCGCATCAAGAGTGAATTTTGTGATTTTTCTCTTCATATTTCCTGAATTTGCCCAGCTGGGGTCTTTCCCCCCACATCCCCGCATTTGCTCGGCCTACGTCCTCGCACCTCTTAAACCTATAATTCTACAAAATTTCAAGTTTCTTTTCGTATTTCAACTATCTAAAAGATAAGATTTTGTAACACAAGAAAACTCCCATTTAAATAACATGGGGAATTTCTTCATCTTCAATTTAGACCCCGTAAAAATTAAAAATATTCAGTTTTGGCAATTTTCCTGTCCGTTAGTTCCGGAAAGCTAGAATCGTGCCAAATTTCAACTTTCACCGTCAACCGGAAGTACCCTTTTAATTTGTCAGTTAATGTAGTTTTATACAGGGTGTTCCAAAACATCGCCAAGAATGTTTGGGAGGTGATTCCTGACACCAAGATAACACAAAAAGTATAGACCAACCCGGGTGCACAAATGCTTGCTTTCTGAGTTATAGGGTGCCGAAAACATGACAAAATGAACTTTAAAGGTCCATGGCTCCAAAACTATGGGGCCTACAGTTGTTGGGCCCATACTTCACTTATGGAACAAGTATATGCAATATCCAAAAATCCATGTTTCAAAATCCTGCGATACTCATGGAACAATTTTTGTAGAGGAAGTTTGGCTACGGTCATATACTTTGAAGTACTCACCAACTACCACCAAGTTTTGTTTAAATGCTGCTAGCAAATGAGAGGCCAGCGGTATTGCCACGTTTATTCTGCACACATCCACGTTTATTCCCTCTCCCGTGATCCGCTGTAGTTTGTCTGCTTAGCCATAGCCACACTCTTTTACCACTTGGCAACGTCGCGTCAGAGCTTGCGTTTTATTCGTTTAGCTGAAATGCCAAGATGTTTGTCACAGGTTTTAGTATTAACTCCGGCTTCCAATTAGAACCGCGACTAGAATTTGGTGCAGTTTGAAGCTGCACAGACCATCGTACAGTATCAAATCTCACACTATTGGGTGAACCCCACGAAAAACTTTAGCTTTCAAGAGACCTCAACTAATGTTCCATGCAATTGGCCGCAGACACGTAAATAATTTATCTGTAATGGTAGAAGGAAATGATAAGTGACTAAATACTATTGTTATGATCGAATCAAATGAAAATTAAATGAAATTGAATCTTTCAGTTTAACGTCTCACGTTTGTCCTTTAGGCTAAGGGAGACAGATAATTAAGGCATCGAATGATGATGGAAGAATTGGTGGAATGCGCTTGTGGGAGGAAACGGAAGTACCCGAGAAAACCAAAGTAAACGGTATTGTCCACCACAAACTTATTTGCCAGTGGATCTAACCATGGACCCCACATAGCAGAGATAACTACTCTACACTGAGCCACCATGGCCCCATGATCTAATCAAGGGATTTAGGATTTAGATATCTGGGCTTTCGGAATCTAAGGTCATTTAGCCCTTCACGTTTTGATGGATGACGTCCCTCGGCGAGCACACTATCCGGGGGAAACGGAAGGAAGAAAGGATTGGGGAAGGAAGGAAGCGGTTTGGACCCTATAAGTTAGGTACCACCCCGGCATTTGCCTCGTGTGAATGACGAAAACCCAGGAAAATCTCATTCAGGGTGGCTGGCCTCAAAAAGCATTTTACACTTTTTCGACCGAGTGCCCCCACCGGGAATCGAACCCGGGACCACTCGCACCGAAAGCGGGAGCATTAGCGACTATGCTACGCGGGGCCACTCCATGCTCTGATCAAGTCGGGTCTGTTTTTCCTATCTTGGAATACGGAAGTTAATTTCTAAGCGCTTGCTAATAGTCTACCTGAGAAAAAAATGGATTTCCATTTCTGTCCAAAATGTAGAAGTTTTGCTAATCAGCCTTTACAAAATCTCTATTTGTTACTCACTTCCAGTCTACTCCTCAGAAATTGCCTCCCACGGTATTCAAGTACTATCAGCTGAAATTCCACGGGTAGCTCAGGGAAAAATTGTGAGTTCAGTGAGTATTTTCAGTGTGAGTTAACAGTATTTCTGGAGAACTACAACTGACCCCTCATGTATTGAAAGACTCCCCGGACGAAATCTCAAATCAACACAGCAGCTATCTTATCTGATAAACAACCAACTTTTTTGTCGTTTACATATTATCTGTTGAGCATATCAAGATGCATTTCACACCATAAAATATACCAAATAAAATACATCAAATGATTTGCGGTCATTACAAATTGTTGCTGAGTAACTTCATTTTAAGTTATAACCTTTAGTCTTGTGATGTCACATTTCTTTTGTTTGTCACAATCATAAGTGTCGGTTTTTGCAGCGGAGCACATTTTATTTATTATTATTATTATTATTATTATTATTAGTAGTAGTAGTAGTAGTAGTAGTAGTAGTAGTAGTAGTAGTAGTAGTAGTAGTAGTAGTAGTAGTAGTAGTAGTAAATATTAGCTGAACCTGAGCTATATATTCAGCGCGTCGTTCTGTTGTGAAGACGAAACTCCTTCCCACTGTACATGTCTCTTGACTCACACAGGTAAAGGATAGGAGACTCACAAAGGAACTGAATTGCTATGTATAGATGTTGAAATGGTTGTAGCAAATTAATAAAAATAACACGAAGTTAAATCGAAGTTATTTCTACTAATAAATCTTGTACGTCTCATTGCGTCTCTTAAGACCTTTGAAGTTGCGAGCATGTAATAGGCTTTGCCATTTAGATTTAAGCAAAGCCGCTGCCATGTCCGATAATCCGCCATACGTATCTTCTCTACTGGTTGCCTAACACTGTAGTTCGGCCTTTAACAATGTTAATCTTATGGGCTGAAAATAGCCCATAAAATGTTAAATAGAACAAACGATAACAATTTTTGAAACTTTGAATGATAACTGGACACTCTACACAAAATTTGGAATCGACCAGTTTAAACGGCATGTTTCTAGCACTTGTGGTTTTCGAGATCTCATTGTCGAAAGGATTGGGGACAAACATATAAACTTTTCTTTGAAGACAAACATATAATCCTAGCATTTTAATATATAGACTAGCTGAACTTGCGCTCTCCACACAGCACATCATTCGCATATGAGCATAAATCTCTTTCTCATTCCTCACATCGTCTCTACATGTCCCTTTAGAGACACAAGTGAAAGACGTCTTGATAAAACATCGGTAAGGCGTATCATAAATGGGAGATTTTTTCGATTATTTTTCTCAATATCTTACATCGTTTGCAAAATTTGAGACTACTTCCGTTTGTTGTTTCTAATTCATGTGTGACCAGTGGTTTCTTTCTTCTTGTATACAGTATGTAGTACAATTATATACACAAGCAAATAAATTATATACACAATTAACTATAATGTCAGTTGTATATGGTGTTCATTGGTTAAACACTCCAAAAACGAAGATTCATATTAGACTGGAAAAATGGTTATCCTTTCTGTTTCATTATTACTGTATTTGGCCATCAAACAAACGCCTGACACATATACAGCCCCTATATAAAACACTGTGGTGTTGGAATGTATAATGCGTATTGAGTTGAGTTGATTTTGAGTTTAACGTCCCGTTCAGCAGATAGGCTATGAGAAGTGGACCTACCTATGGCAATTCTTGACCTGATCTCTTTGATGCAGTAAGCATTAACATACTTCCAAGATACTTGAAATTCTCGATCTCTTCAAGTTCTCTTTGTTCTTCATCCGTAAGGGCATGTTTCCACGGGATACTTTCATGACTTTCGCACTTTTCGATGTTAATTTCCATTCCATACAGTTTTCCAGTGTCAACTATTTTGTCAATCATCTCCTGTAGTCCTCCTTCGGTTTTAGCTATTATAACCGTATCATCTGCATATCTGATCTTGTTAATGATCTGCCCTCCAATCTTGAAATCTCCGATTCCGATTAATATATCCTTCATAATTTTATGAATACAGAATCAGAAATAAAAGTAAATTTAAAATTGTGGAATTTTCTAAAATGCTGAGACACGCGTCTACTTGTTTTAGCAAACAGAACACAGTCGATGAACCCAACTCAGACGCTCTAGGCTTGCAAAACTGTGGAAAACAATGTCCCTTATCGAGATGCCAATTTTCAATGCCAATTTTCTTTCAGATCCAGCCACTACTTACCGACAAATAAAATACCACATGCAAGCAAAGCCGTACCAACTTCGACCATTATAATAGAATTCTTCATTTCCTAGACGATGGGCTGCTTGCCTACCAACTTTTGTTCCAATCCGGTAGATAGTTGTTTAAAAATACACTACTACAGACACACACACACAAAGAAAAAAACACATACACAAGGAACGAAGATGTACTAAAGGAATCTAATGAAAGACGACAGATCACGAAGATAATAGAAAAAACAAGTAACAGCATGCTTGGCCAATCATATTCGACACTTAGATTGAATCTCCGTGTTGATGGAGGGAAAGGCGGAAGGAAAACTAGGAAGAGGAAGACCAAGGATAGATTATCTAGATGCAGTTAAGAAGAAGAGGCCTTATCAGAGTATAAAACAGCTCTCCCAAGGGAAAGAAAAAAATAAAATTTTCATGTTGCCCACCAACCTATGGCCGAGGGGAACAAGAAGATACATATATTGAGTGTTCACTGAATTGTGACCACCTACCTAATACATTGTCGATCCACCTTTGGCTCAAAGGACGCCCTGGATACGACGTGGCATGGATTCTGGTAATCGCTGATATATTTCCGCGGGGATCTGACACCATATATTCCTGATGGCATCCCACAATTAACCAGTGTGGGGCAAAATCAATTGAAATCAATTGCAATTGATCAATAAATTGAAAGTAATTCCTCTCAAAATTAATTGCAATTGATTTCAATTTGTAATTGACAATTAATTTCAATTGCAATTGAATTCAATCATAAAATTTTCAATTAAATTTTCGTCAATTGTTAATTGTTAGCTAGTCACCAGGCAATTGAAACTTTTAATTGTTAATTGTTAATTGCAAAAGGTGCAATTGAAACATTTAATTGTTAATTGCAATTGACAATTGAAACTTGTAATTGTTAATTGTAATTGTTAATTGCAATTGAAATCAGCAATTAAAACTGAAGATAAGATGTGTGTATATTGTGTTGTTCACTTGTTACTGTTTTACATATTTCAAATAAGGTACTTATAAGAAATGCTGGATAAGTACCATCCCTTTGCCCCCCTGGGACGAAAGTCGTGAAACTAAGTATTTTTTAAATATATTATGTTTATGGTTCTATCCCCCTCGAAAGAACTCTATATGCCCGTCATGCATACAATAGGGATGGACACGAGGAGTTCGAGCGAGTTTTCTTTAAAACTCGACTCGAATCGAAGCAGACATCTTTGAGCTCGGCTCGAGAACTCGGGTCGAAAAATTTTCCCCAAGTCGACTCGAATTCGGATCGAATTTTCAGTCGAGTCGAGCCAAAACGAGCCAATTTAAGCTAAATCCTTTGTGTAGTTCCAAGTACTACTCTCTTCAAGTATCCTACATAGACAATATAATTATCAATGCTACTACTACTATTACTACTACTACTATAACTAATTATTATTATAACACCGTGTATAAACACGAAATATAGGCAGTTTGTATCTGAATACTAAAAATTAGTTGACTGTCGATCTCGGTCGTCAAGAAATCTTCAGGAGGCAGGGACATTGGTCACGAGGTTCTAAGTTTGAGTTCGGGAGGAGCAAGTATTCGGACTCGAGCCAAAAATTGTTAAAAGTTATAGAACTCCAGCCAAACATGTTCAAAACTGCTCAACCCGGATTTAGGGTTGTCAACGACTCAAGCGGCTCTCTCACAGCTCATTAACTTATCGAGCCGAACCGAGAAGTGGACCGAGCCAACAGCTTATCCAGCCGAGCCAACTCTAGCCGATGGCTCACACGATCCGAACCGAACCGAGTTGATTGCTTACCCCAATCGAGCCGGTTCGAGCCATCGGCTCAGTTGAGCTGACTCGAACCCAGCCTATGGACTCGTTTTAACGGAGCTGGCTCGAACCATTGGCATCAATCGAGCCGAGTCGATGACTCGTCCCTACCGAGCCGGCTCAAGCCACCGGCTCAATTGAGCCCAGTCGATGGGTCATCCCAACCTGCCAGCTCAAGCTGTTCGCTCAGTTAAACCGAGCCGAACAAGTTGACATCACTATCCCGGTTGGGCTTCTACTTTGGCTAAAAAATTGGACCGTGCAGTTTTCAGCCTTGATGGTAAGAACTACGGTATATACATATATTGGTGCTCACGGCATCAACTTTTTCCGCCACCAACGATTTTCGAGGTACTTTGTTTTGCATCTTTTGTGCGTGTTTTGTGTCGCTTTGTGCGTCTATTCTCACATTTTGTGCGTCACCGGAAGTGGGTCAAAATGGACCTACAAATATGGCGGAACAAGTTATTGCTGTTCCACCACCAATGAATTTCGACGTCGTTTCCTTCACATCGTTTTGTGCCGTTTTGTGCGTCTACTTCCACGTTTTGTGAGTCATGGGAAGTGGGTTAAAATGGGTTCTCAAGGTGGGACGAGAATGAATCACTGTTCCGTCACCAACGAATTTTGAGGTCGCTTCTTTCGCATCGTTTAGTGCCAGTTTCTTGCCGTTTTGAGCGCGTATTTCCACGTTTTGTTCGTCACCAGAAGTAGGTCAAAATGGGCTTCCAAGATGAGACAAAAATGACCAAGAGTTCCTCCACATCGAATTTCGACGTCGTTAATTTCACATCGTGTACCCTTTTGTGCGCCTACTTCGACGTTTTGTGCGTCAGTGGAAGACGGTCAAAATGGGCCTCGAAGGTGGGATGAAAATGGCCCACCGTTCCGCCACTACCGAATTTCGAGGTACTTCCTTTCGCATCGAATAGTGAATTTTCGTGCCGTTTCGTGCCTCTATTTCCACGTTTTGTGCGTCACCGGAAGTGGGTCAAAATGGACTTCCAAGATGGGACGAAAATGACCAAGAGTTCCGCTACTATCGAATTTCGAGGTCGTTAATTTCACATCGCCTAACCTTTTGTGAGCCTATTTCGACGTTTTGTGCGTCACTGGAAGACGGTCAAAATGGGCCTCGAAGATGTGACGAAAATGACCAATTGCTTCGCCACTACCGAATTTCGTGGTCCTTTTCGCATCGACTAGTGAATGTTTCGTGCCGTTTCGTGCCTTTATTTCCACGTTTTGTGCGTCACCAGAAGTGTGTCAAAATGGGCCTCCAAAGTGTGACGAAAATGACCCATTTTTCCGCCACTATCGGATTTCTAGTTCGTTTCTTTTGCATCGTTAATGCCTATTTTTTTAAAAAAAAAAAAAAGTTTTCTGTGCCTACTTCTTCGTCTTGTGCGTCACCAGAAGAGAGTTAAATGGGCCTTCAAAGTGGGAGTTAAATGACTCACTGCTCCATCACTACCAAATTTCGAGGTCCTTCCTTTCGCATTGAGTGCTTGTTTTGTGCCGTTTTGTGTCCCTATTTCTACGTTTCGTGTGTCACCAGAAGTGTGCCAAGATGAGCCTCCAAGGTGTGACGAAAATTACCCATTGTTCCGCCACTATCGAATTTGAAGGTCGTTTCTTTCGCATCGTATAATACCTGTTTTGTACAGTTGTGTGCTTCTATTTCCACTTTAGTGCGACAACGAAAATGGGTCAAAATGGCCTACAAGTATAGCGGAATAACTTAATGCTATTCCGTCACCATCGAATGTTGAGGTCGTTTCCTTCACATTTTTATGCATGATTTGTGTCGCTTTGTGAATCAGTAAAAGTGAGTCAAAATGGGCCTTGAAAGTAGGATGAATATGTCTTTTTCTGCCATATTTGTAGGTCCTCTTTGACCCACTTTCGGTGGCGCACAAAACGAGAAAATATGCGCAGAAACGGTACAAAAAAATGCACTAAACAATACGAAAAGAGCGACCTCGAAATTCGATACTGGTGGGACTGTGAGCCATTTTTCTTCCCACATTGAATGCCCATTTTGACCCACTACCATTGAATCACAAAACGTGGAAATAGGCTTACAAAACGGTAGAAAACACGCACAAGAGTATGTGAAGAAAACGACCTCTAAATCATTCCTGACGGAACAACATTAACATGTTCCGCCATATTTGTAGGATATCATTGACCCATTTCCGGTGACGCACAAAACGAGGAAATAGGCGCACAAAACGACACAAAAATTTCCATGTAATTAAGCTAAATTTCCGTTTAAGTTTGTAAGCTTAATTATATGGAAAATTTATACATTTTTCCTTTACGTTGTCTACTTTACGTTGATTTGGGACTTTCAAATTTTATTCCTTTTTCCACTGAAAAGTATCTATAAGTCAACACGAAATAATTATCTATATAATTGAATTCATTGTAATTTTGTCCATGACAAACACTTTACCATTTCGTACTATTTGTTATGGCCGTTCTTCGCACGGATCAGATAAAATATCAATGTAAAGAAACTGAACAACGGGAGAACAATTAAGAAACATTTCTAAAATTGGATAAATTTTGTGTGAATATATATCTAACAACATATATATGTTTTCATTGGGAAGGCCGATGGGGGCTGAATTTGAACGTAAACACTATCGGGGGTGTCACTATACATCTGATCAACCCCGTTAAATATGGATTCGACACAAATATTGGTCATTTTCTACATGTCCCGATGAACGCCCTCTCAGACTCCCTTGGTTCGAATTGTGAAAAAAAAATCTACTCTGGCCCCCAGCCGATACCGTGAGGACTATGAATGTGACTAACATCTGCCATTTTCTACTACTTTTTACACATTCCGGTAAAAGCCCCTATGATCCCCTGGTTCCAATTTTGAAAAAAAAAACAACGCCTTTGGCCCGCAGCCGATGGGGGCTATATTAGGAAGTCAACGCCTGTGGAAGTATCACCATTAATCTCAGCGACAGCGAAAAGTATGGATTTGACACTAATATTGGTCATTTTCCATTATGTTTGCATGTCTCGCAATTCTCCACACCGGTGACTCCCGGCCCGCATACAATAGTGGTTAAATTTGAAAATCATCTCTAATGAAAGTATCACCATTGATCTCAGCGACCGAGAAAACTCCGGATTTGACACTAATATCGGACATTGTGGACTAGTTTTACAATTCTCGTGATCTCCTTTATAATGCCCCCGTTCATTAACTGATGGGAGCTAAATGTGAAAGTAAACGCGGTCTTGAGTTTCACCATTGAGCTCAGCGACCCTGAAAACTATGAATTTGACATTAATATAGGCCATTTTCGATAATTTTTACATGTCTCGGAATTCCTTCCTCTGGTGACCCAAGGCCCGCATACAGTGGTGGATGAATTTGAAAGTCATCGCTAATGTTAGTGTCACCATTGATCTCAGCTACCGCGAAAAATATGGATTTGACACTAATATCGGTCATTTTGGATTATTTTTACGCTTCGGTATCCCCCCCGTTGACCCTCGGCCCGCAGCCGAATATTGTAAATTTGTAAGTTAATGCGATCGGAGTTTCACCATTGATCTCAGCGACCGCGAAAACTATGAAATCGACACGAATATCGGTCATTTTCTACTACTTTTACATGTCCCGAGAAACGCCCCCCTAGTTCTTATTTTGCCAAAGTTCTGGGACCTGGACCAAGGTACCCGTGACCAAAATTTGGTTACTCTCGGTCAACTTGTCTGGTCCCCAGGCCGGACCCGGTAAACGTCCCCTGAGACCCCCTAGTTCAAAATTAAAAAAATATCTCTTCGTCTTGATCTGGGGCCTAGACCAAGCTATCCGTGATCAAATTTTGAAAAGTTTCGGTCCACGAGTCTGGTCCACAGGCCCCACAAAGATAGATGGACAGACACAAACAAACTCTCTATTTTATTTATATTAGAAAGGTGAGATCCGCCGTTATTTTTATAGAGCTGTGCTTGAGCGATTGATCGTAGAAATTCAAACTTCGATGATTGATAATTTCATAGGCTTGTTTTATTATAAGTTTAAACTCTTTAGTCAGTAGAGAAGAGGGCGTGAATCATGGGTCAGAGTTGATGACAATGGGTTTTATTGGGTCTGTGAGTCACAGTGGGTGAGAGTGGTTCATGGTGGGTGGTGGGTCACAGTGGGTCACATTGGGTCACAGTGGGTCGTGGGTCACGATGGATGGTGTCAATTGGTCGTGGCTAAAGTTTTTATTGCACCACGCCCTCTCTGAACTACAGTGTTGAAAATTAATCAGTGAAAATCAATTGCAATTGATCAATCAATTGAAAGTAATTGCTGTGGAAATCAATTGCAATTGAATCAATTGCCAATTAATTTCAATTGCAATTGAATGACTGAATTCAATTGCAATTACTTTCCACTGCAATTACTTTCAATCAATTGATTAATTGCAATTGATTCTCCATTATTAATGGCCAACTGCAATTAACAATTAACCATTACTTATTTCAATTGTTAATTGCAATTAACAATTAAATTTACAGATTAATTGTTAATTGTTAATTCAATTGAAATTTGCCCAACACTGCAATTAACCCACATATATTGGTGGAGGAGTCATGGTGCGAAGAGCTCTCTCCACAACATACCATAAATGTTCTATAAGATTAAGATCCAGTGAACTAGGGGTCCAATTCACACGCTGCAATTCCGTAGAATGTCCCTTAAGTGGTCCGTGCATTGTCCTCCTTGAAAATGCCGTCTTCGTGTGGGTAGAAGTGTTGCATCGTTAGGTGTAAATGATTCTCTAACACCTGCATTTATACAACGGGTCTCAGTGTGGTCCATACACACCAACGGTCCCAATTCATGCCAACGGAAGCATCCTCAAACCATACAGCCGCCCTCACCTGGTTGTACAGTGAGCACTATGCACGAGGGTGTAACTTCGTGTTGGCGCCACACATGCACACGCCCATCCGGGAGTAGTAGCACAAACCGTAATTTAAGGAACCAACATATCATATATGGTCCTTTGCCCGAGCGTGACGAAATCGGCGGTGAAGAATCCTAAGGAGTGAACGACGAGTATGTCATCTGCTGTGGAACTGTATGCGTGCCAGTGTACGCCGTATAGTTGCGTTGGATAGGGTATTGTGCATCCACCATTGTATTGGTTACGTAGTTCCCGGATACTGGTGGTTCGTTTGGCTGTCACGAGCTGTTTGGCGCGACTCTCGCCCCACGTTTTGAACTTCTGTACGCCTTTGAAGTTTCGTCTCTTGGATCCCGTTACCCCATTTTCTTCCCACTCCTTGTACATTTCCACTACTCAAGAACGGGCGCATCTGACAAGTATTGTTGTCTGAGTTACTAACTCATCTATTGCTCGGATACCTACAATCATACACTATTAAAATTGTGGATAAATCATGCCCACCTCCCATTATAACAGTGTGCTTTCTGCCAACATGTAACCTCCAGTGTGTTCCTTCTCTCCAACATTACCTGTCCGGGTGTCATGTAATCAGCTTGGCTGCTGGCCACACTTCCTTGTGTAGAGAGGTGGTCGCATTTCACTGAACACTCAGTGTAGATAAGTAGATTAATGAATGAATGAATAGATAGATACTTGGAATGAAACTCTAAGCTTCTGTACATTACACTGGGAGCTAATGTTCAATTGTTTACACATCTAGTTTTATCTCCTAAATTTCAGAAATTAATTATATACTCTATTTTTCGGCAATATCTTCAACTCCCTAATATGTTTCAATAGATATATCTTATGACATTAAAAAACAACTCTATTCAAGTGTAATTGTGTTCAAAAATTCATTTCAAACAGTTCAGCCATTTTATCGTGAAAAGGTCACATACAATGCCAACCTCATGTATAGGCTACTTGGACACATGAAAGTCTTGTTTTGTTCCTTGGTATATAGGTAGTCACTGTAGAAGACCAACACAATATTTTATAGCTAAAATTGCAATTGAAGAACATAATCTTCACAACTAATCACAAGCTTTGCTGCAAAGGTTGGTACAGCCGTTGTTTCTTGAAAGAAGTACTATCGGAGATGTCCACCGGACAAATTATCGTCATTTATTTTTCATTTATTTTTCCTAGATTAAAAGAACGTTGATAAGGAAGTCACATTTGGTCTAAACAGAAATTTGATTCAGTTTATTCACTATTCCACATTCATCAATTTAGAGAAAGACAAAAATAAAAGGTACGAGCCACTGCACGAAACGCTCTTTTTCTTATTCTGAAACTAAATCAGCTTATACAGCAGTAATAACTGAAACATTTATTAGTAAAATCTCTCTCTAAATATGGCCTATGGAACCCGGAGGTTCAATGCCGCGTTCACAAAAGCTCTCCACTGACTTCTATCCTTTGCTAATTGCATCCAGTTTCTACTTTGTATTCCAATCTCTGCGAGATCCATCTTAATATTCTCCTCACATCTGCGCCTAGGTCTTCCTAATGGTCGTTTTCCTATGGGTCTACCAGTCAAGACTTTGAAAGCGTTTCTACTTTCTTCCATTCTAGCTACATGACCTGCCCATCTGAGCCTCCTAGACTTGACGACCCTAACAATGTTGGGTAAACCGTATAAATTATGTAGTTCCTCGTTATGAAGTTTCCGCCATTCCCCATTCTCGTTCCTTTTGGGTCCGAATATTCGTCTCAGGATCTTCTTCTCAAATAGTTTCTGTCTACGTTCTTCCCTCAGAGTAGACGACCATGTTTCGCAATCATACAGAACAACAGACATGATTATCGTTTTATTTTAAGCTTCAAATTCTTCCACAGAATTCGCAACAACAAAAGATATTGGATTGCATAATAACACAAATTAACTGCTTTTAGTCGACATTTAATTTCTTCTAATTTCTTTTGATATTTGACCTAGAGGAAACGAAAGGGTGTTAGAAGGAAAACAGGGTAGGAATTATAATTATTGTCAGTGGCGGCGATTGGACGTTAAAAGTGGGTGTAGCAAGACATGATCTGAATGTTTGTACATCATTGTTATACTATACGGCTAAATTTTTCTTCTGTGAATCGGTAATACATACAAAAACTTTACATTTCCAAATGAAACTATATACATTAAGGGACACTTCAAAAAAAGTGGAAAGGCAACTGACCTCTCTTGCCCCCCCCCCCCTAATCGCCGTCCATGATTATTATAATAAAATGTTCCTATTTTGTAATTTTTTTTTAATGTTAAAGACATTAAATTCGTATTTAGACTTCTCATTTAAAATAATTAGATACGCGTTTCAGCAGTTTTCTTATATTTGCCCTGGAAGGGAAGAAACAATGAGTTGAGTTGATTTTGAGTTTAACGTCCCGTTCAGCAGCGAGGCTATATGAGACATGTTTCCACTGATTAACGTGGAATCCGAACCACATGAGCACCCGCCGGGAATCGAACCCGGCTCTCCCACGCCAAAGGCGCGTACGCTAACCGCTTAGCCACGGAGGAGCTCGGGAAGAAACAATGAGTTGGTGTTGCAATTGTTAAAATAAGATGGCCGTATCTTGAAATCACTTAAAGTTAGAGGCATGAAATTGGTGTTTAGGTTTTTAATTTAAAATAATTAAAGACGCTTTTCGGCGTTTTTTGAACCTTTCCTCAAAAAGAAAGAAAAAGGCGGAAGAAAAACTAGTAGGGTTTGTACTCGAAATTCCTTAAGAGCAGAGACAAATTGGGGATATGAGAACTGCGAGACTCAGCAAATGTGAGGGTCTGGGGGTGCAGTCTCCAACTAACTGAAGGGCGAAAGAAGCCTTGAGAAGGAAGAAAATACAATTTTGTGGGATTTTGAATAATAAAGAGTTGATAAAAAGACCGGTAAAATGCTTTATGCAGTATTGTAGTGTATGAGTAGTGCCCAGAAAAATGAACTTTACGCAAAAATTATGAAAAACGACTGGAAGCTTTCAAAATGCGGGTGTAGAGAAGAATGGAGAGAATTAGCTGGGTCGAAAAGGAAACGAATGAGAGAGAACAGAACAGTTTAAGATATGATCGAAAATAGAAAGAAAAACTGGTTCGAACATTGGCCAAAAAGGAACTGTATCTTGAAGGACGTGATAGAGTGTATGGTGGTAGGAAAGAGAGGGAAGGGACGAAGCAGTCTACAATTAATGGATGATATCAGAACAGAGAAATCTTACGTGAAGACGAAGAGGTTGACGGAAGACTGTGGAGCATAGAAGATTCTCAATTGCTGCAAGTGATCCGCCAATAATGGCAGAATATATACGATGATGTATCTGAGGGGTATCTATGCTGAAAGTATTCTAACTCAGACGGGTGGCTTAGTGGTGCCCTCCTCGCTGACCTAGTGGCTAGTACGTGCGCATTTGGTGTACAGGGTTCCGGTTTCGATTCCCGGTGGGAGAGCCTTTGGAATTTCAACTGTCCTCAATGATTCTGTGTTCGTGTCCCTGTCGTTCTAGGTTACTGTTAAAGTCAGTTAAACAATTAAACAGCGAGTGTAGAAACTAGTAATAAGTAGATAAGCAAGTTAATGATGCACGTTCGGTGAAACAGTTAACTTTAGAAAAAAAAGTGGTAGAGCGTTCACCTCTGCTGCATGAGGTCCCTGGTTCGATCTCAGCTCACGTCAAGTAAACTTTGTGGCGGGCGAACACAGAACCGTGTGAGTGGGTTTCCTCGGCGTCCTCCCAGTTTCTTCATTCCGCCATTTCATTTATTTCTCATCATCACTGTGTTTTTTAGGATAGCCGGCGTAACGGTGGGACATAAAACTCAAAAATTTCATTTTCATTCTTTTTTACCACATCAACGAGGTCCTTGATCCGGGAGCAAACGCATAGGAGATACTTATTTCAAACACAACAGACCAAATTTGATATTGTAAATAAGTCGAATTGAGAGAAACTGGATGTAAATTGTGTTCTTTTTTATTTCATTTTTTATTTAAAACTATATAAGTGTTATTAAAATCGTAAGCTGCTTTTTTTCTTTTGTTGTGTCAAAGTTGGTTGAAGGCGTGGCCCCATAATTCTAAACCAAGCGTTAAAAACTGAGAAGTGCAATTAGTAACTCAGCATGAAAGTCTGAACATAGGATGACTCATTATCACCGTGAGTTTCAGTTGAAGGTTTCATGAAAAGCTTGTATTAATTTGGTTTCCAAAGAAAACATGCAAAGAATACTTCAAAGAGCCATCATATTCTAACCAAACATTTTAAACCTTATGGTTATGTATTACAATTAGATTTTTTTTTCTCGGTTCTGTTTCGTTTATTTTCACAGACTGTTTGCTTTTAATTGAATGACAAGCGTATAAGAAAATTAATTCATAACAAAGATTGTTTGTAAATATATTGCTACATTTATCTTTTTGTATATTTTAATTGGTTTTCCCCTGTTAGTACTAGTTTATATATTTACCGCTCCACACACTGCAGCATATCCAACCCGATACAAATAAACTTAACGGGCTATACGCAGTCTTTTTTACGTCGTGTTAAGAACATATTAGGAGAAATCAAAGCGAGAATTGTAATGTGTTTTTACAACCCTGCGGGAAAATCGTTGCTGGCCTTTCTCGATGTAAAAGGTTCCTAACTCTAATAACGTGTTTCTAAGTACGCAAGTTAGCATCACGCCTTTTAGTCAAATTCTTAATACGACGCTAAAAACGACTCTGCATACGGTTTGAACAGTTTAATGATCTAAGTACGAGGAGTGATCAGAAAGTAAGGTTACAAAGCCTGCAGTGAAACGTGTATATATTATTTCATACAACCAATACAACCAACAGATAGTACATACGAGGAGTGATCAGAAAGTAAGGTTACAAAGCCTGCAGTGAAACGTGTATATATTATTTCATACAACCAATACAACCAACAGATAGTACATACGAGGAGTGATCTGAAAGTAAGGTTACAAAGCCTACAGTGAAACGTGTATATATTATTTCATACAACCAATACAACCAACAGATAGTACATACATGAGGTTATTTTTCGACATAGTCTTCATATCGATTGAGGCACATTTCGGATCGTGGGATGAGTTTGAACATTTCCTCCTGGTAAAAATCTTGTCTTTGCGTGTTCAGCTACGTTATCACAAAGTGTTTCACCTGCTCCGAAGCGAAGTGACTGCCTCCTTGGTGTCCCCCTTTTCAATTGTGCCCTGAGATAATGTAACGTCATCCTGCTGTTATCTTGAATCAGCTCCTCCACGCGAACTGTGTTCAAATATGTTTATGCTGTGCTTGGTCGGCCACCTGCATTCCTCGTCGGTGACGTTTTCTCTAACAGCTGCAAACTTCCGACGCTGTTCTGTGACATGCTGATGAGACATTACAGTCTCTCCGTAAACCTCTACTAGCTGTCAGTGAATTTCAGCCGCGGTTACATTTGTCGCCGACAGAAATCGAATAACTGAGCGAACTTTTTCGCGAGACCAGTTTTCCAAACGAGTCGCCATTTGTGTTTACCTGCAACTAGCGCCGTTGGTGGCGAGTGATTGAAACTCTGCACAGTTGCCAACTCCATGTGTTAAAATTACCACACACTCCTCATTCCTCTATAACAGGCGAAACTCCAGAAATATGTAACCTTAGTTTCCTCCCACGTAGTGAAGCCAGAATCAATTATAGTATTTCTAAGATTTCAGAAAGAGTTCCAAATCTATCTTTTAAGACAGTTTTCTCTTAGGTCCTTACCATTCCCATCCTTGGTGTGGGAGAGTGTGCCATGGTACGTCTTGTTCGCTCGCTATCCCCAAAGTAGATTTGTAATGGAGAAATATTGTGCGCATGCATTTTCTTGAGTTTCTCCGTTTCCTCCCACTTTCTTCACTCCACCATCCGTTATCATCATCACCGTGTCCTTCAGCCTCAGAGCCATAATCGTGGGATATTAAAGTATAAATATATAAGTATAAGCAAAATATATTAAAGTATAAGTATAAACGAACCTTGGTGTACAAATGCTTCCTTTCGGAGTTATAGGCTGCCAAATACATGAAAAATTGAACTTTAAAGGTCCATAACTCGTAAACTATAGGCTCTATCGTAGTTGGGTGAAGACTTCATTGAGGAATTAGTATGTGCCCTATCCAAATATCCATATTTCAGAATACTGCGGTACTTCCGCAACAATTTTTATAGAGGTAGTTGCTGAGTACTTCGAATTTTATGCCCGTAGGCAAACTCCCTCGATAAAAATTGTTGTGCGAATACCTTAGGATTCTGAAATATGAATTTTTGGATAGGGCATATATTAATTCCCAACTGAAGTCTTGACCCGACTACGGTAGGTCCCATAGTTTTGTAGCTATGGATCTTTGAAGTCCATTTCTTCATGTTTTCGGCAGCCTATAACTCCAAAAGCAAGCATTTGTGCACCCAGGTTAGTCTATACTTTTTGTCTTATCTTGGTGTTAGGAATTACCTCCCAAACGTTGTCGGTGTTATTTGAAACATTATAGATAGATAGATAGATAGATAGATAGATAGATAGATAGATAGATACTAGTTAATTTTGCACAACAATGTAGACAGTTCACTAACTTAAAGAAAATAAATATGTTTTGAAGCAAAAGCTAATATAGATCGTAATAAAGGGATAATTAACAAAAGACACGAGGAAAGAGTAGCGAATAATTAACGTTATATTTTCAATAATGAATCTCTCTTTTTGTTGTTATTTTGAAAGATTGTTAATATTGGTTATTATTACTGTTTACAACACAATATGAACATATGTTTATATTATGTTTTAAAGATAGGATCCGGAAAAATCCTTGTCATTCTTATCTTCAAACCTGACGTGCTCTATTAAGGCATTTTCCATGACTCGTCCAAATTTCGGTTCCTAAAGGCTGAGTTTCAAGTCGAATATTGACCTTAAGCTTGTGTATAGTTCTGGGATATCAGCATATACTCTGTCTCTCAAATAGCCGAAAAGAGAAAAAGAAGTTTGCTCCCGTTAGATCTGGCGAACGTGGTGGTCAGCTGAATTTGAAAATAGTGAAGTTGTTCTTTCGCTAAAAATTTACCTCAAAAGTGCCATGGTTTGTTGAGCGGTGTAAGCAGTGGCTGTACCTGGATTATTTTCAACTTCTCGTCTTAAAAAAAAAATATATATATATATCGATTATCGACGAGCATTCAGGCCGTTCAAGCTAACTGTGTCTCCGTACTTTCCAAAGAAGCATGACTGAATGATCCTTTGTTAGGTGGTTCCACATTATACTGTACACCTATTTGGATACATTTGACGTTCAATTTACACATAACTAACTGATAACTTTACATAATACTACACATTAAATAAATAATATCCTACTAAAAAGTGAGTTCCAACCAAACGAACGAACTAAAATGAGTCCATACTAACCAACTAACTAACTCTATGGCCTATGGAACCCGAAGGTTCAATGCCGTGTTCACTAAAGCACTCCACTGGCTTCTGACCTTTGCCAACTGGAACCAGTTTCTACTTTATGTTCCCATTCCTGCGAGGTCCATCTTAATATTGTTCTCCCATCTGCGCCAAGGTCTCCCTAATGGCCTTTTTTCCGATTAGTCTTCCAATTAAGACTTTGAAAGCATTCCTACTTTCTTCCATTCTGCCTATATCACCTGCCCAGCTGAGCCTTCTACATTTGATGACCCTAACAATGTTTGGTAAATTGTGTAAATTATGTAGTTCCTCGTTATGTAGTTTCCGCTAGTCCCCATTCCCTTTCCTCCCGTTGGGTCCCAATATTCGTCTAAGGATCTTGTTCTTAAATACTTTCAGTCTACCTTCTTCCCTCACAGTAGGCGACCATGTTTCGCAACCGTACAGAACAACCGGTATGGTTAATGTTGATATTGTTATTAGTAAATGTATTTTCTCAGAAACTGAACATTCCAAAACGTAACTGATTAAAATTTGATATTAATGTAAAAATAAATGTAAAATAAATTAATATATAGTCCTCGTGTGTCATCAAATTGGTATGATGATGATGTTGCATGTCGACAGATGTGACAAAATCAACTTCTCAGAAAATTGTAGTACATTTTTCATTAGATTTTCTACTTTCATTTGCAATGCAATTAGAAGCTAAATCACTAGTAAGTATATATATAGTTTCTGCTATACCTATAGAAATGTGATATATATATCTTTTTCAGAGAAAAGACTTCACAAAATCCAAGACATTTATAATTAATTTTTGTCCTGTCTTTTGCTGTAAAAAAAAAAAAAAAAAAAAAAAAAAAAAAAAAAAACTTTTATTTACCTATATTCCCCCACGAGCTTTTTTGGGGTGGAAGGTAAAGATTGAAGTCTAAAATTCTTGAGATCATGGTCTGTCTTCTCTCTTCTTCTTCTTCTTTTCTTCTCATCTAAGAAACACCAAATTGACTTTCTTTTTCGTTCTTCTATTGTTTGCAAATTAAGCTCGGTAAGGCGATGGAAATAGCTGCATCGATCGTGCTATCATGATGGCACAAGAAACTCGTCCCGTGATGAAGTTCACGAAGACAATAGATTTTGGTGGGAGAGGGAAAAAAAATGAATGATGTAAGTCCCTACACTAAATGGCTTCTTTAAAAATGAAAGTTACATTTTTCGTAGCTTACGAGATTTTTAATCAGCGAATTTTATATTTGAAGAAAAGACAACCATCTTTTAGCAGCTTCTTTCATCGCAACCGAAAAACTATGAATCTTATATAGGATACGTCTACTTACAAAATCTCCCATCTTAGAAGAAAGTCACCTCGTTCACTGAATGTGTTTCTCACAAACTATAAAAATGTATGTTATTGATTGAAATACAAATACTGCTAGTATAAATGACTGTATACCCTCAACACTTTATATACTATTACTTATAGTATTTGTTAACGATTTACCACCTGTAATAATATCCTCCCACATACTATTGTCTAAAAAATCTTCACGGAATTAGACACTATTTATTTGTAAAAGAACGTTAATGCTATTTCCCAATGGTATGAATCAAGCAAGTTGCTGCTAAATATTAAAAAGTGGATAACTTCTGGCTTTGTCACATATTCTGAAAACCGTGAGTTTTGTGGCAATATGGCCGCCAAGGATAACGGTCGCCTAAAAATTACTCTATATCAGAAATCTTTAAATATATTTAAAACGGTTGAGTTTTCTGAAAAATAGCCTTGTACAAAAGTTGATCAGAATTAAATTTGCGGCAAGTTTACTAATTGTTTGTCCAGTAGCGTAGAGATCAAAAGTTTAGGGGGAACTATTTCCTAAACTATTTTACAAATATCTGGACCATACAAATATCCATACAATAAAGACGTAAATAGATATTTCAGAGGAGAAAGTTGGGGGTTTCCTTGTCTCACTTCACCCTCCCACGACGCGACGTCCTTGCATAAAACCTACCTTTAAATCGCAAATGTTGGTATATAACGTAAATGTGTACGCTATATTTTATTTTATTTACTTGTACGGTATTTAGTTAAATGTAAGCAAGACGTCCATTGTTTGTGGTAGACGAATGCAATAACTCAAAAACGTTCCGTTATTCGAATACATTAATCAGAATTGTGTTTCCAATCGTAAAAGATATGATTCAAACTGACAGAGAGGGCAATAGGAGCTTCATGTGTCTGCTCTACGACGGGCCCTTCTACTGTTCTCGAAAAAAAAAATAATTATTCTAGTTGGGGCTCAGTTTATTTGGAAGCTTGCTTGAAACTTTAAGAAATATACAAAAGCATCCATGAGGAATTCATGAAAAGTCATATTGTTGTCCAACAAACAGATCGAAACTTTAGTGAAGTTGCAATGGACCAGGCATTGAAGCAACTGTACAACAAACCTGCAAAATGTCTAGGAGAAATCACTGGGATCACAAGACGGAAGGAAGCTGTTGCCTAACACAATTTAATTCAATATGAGAAGACCAGCATCGAACACTTCCATCGTAGGATGTGCGGGTTCCAGAAAAAAATGACTAGTACACGATTCACCACGAATTCTCATTAAGTGTCACGCAATCAGGTGCCGATTCTATGAGAAAATTGAGAATTTTATCCGTGAATGACAGAACCCGTTTGATTTAAATGCAGGGGTGCCCACAAGGGGGGGGCTATGACGCAAACTGCGTCATTGAAATATCTGGGGGGTTAAAATCTATATAAATATGTTTGATGAGGGGGGTAAAATTAATCGAAAAGATTTTTTCATGGAAGAACACCTACGGATAGACAATTGGGGGGGTGCGTCATAGACATAAGGGGGGTGGGCACCACTGTAAATGATTGTTGTTTGCACAATGTAATAACTGGAGGACATTATACGGTCACCGACGAGAACTTGAAGCTTGACGCATGAGCACTGGCAATAGAGAATACCTTAAATATCGCAATGATAGATTTATTTAAAAATACAGTAAGTTGCTCAGTCCTCTGGCGCGAATAAAAACATCCGAAGACTCAACAAGAAAACAAGAAATTTGACATCATAAGGAAAACATCTGAAAGTATGAGGATTATTGGCATAGTTAGGGGGAGAAAATACCCACTCGATCGCTTATTGTGCTACGAAATAACTTCAACTTCGTTCTTCGGAACAAAAGACAGTTTCCTGCCTAAATCAAGCAAATTTGAAATGATACAGGAACTGGAAAAAGAATTGCCTGAAATGAATAGTTCAACTATTTCTCTGCGTTTTCTTTAGCAACTTCAGCTGCATTTGACTTCATGCTTCATCCTATGTACAGGTTCTGAATGAGTTGTGGATCTCTCCAGTTGACTCCGATTTCTTTAAGTATTTTTAGAAGTTTCGACCAATTGACTCCGTCGAAAGCTTACAGCCAGTCGATGAAGCACAAACACAACTCTTCCTTTACATCAAGAATTCTTTCTGATATAATTCTCATCAATCCAATACATCTCTGGTGCCTTTTCCTTTCCGGAATCTAAATAGATCTTCTAATCTCTTATCTTTCTTGCTTCGCAGCCGCCTGTTCAGTATGCGTGCAATGATCTTTCCAGTGTGCGGAATCAGGCTAATGGTTCTGTGATCGCTGCACTTCTTTGCTTGATTTTTCTTGGACAATGCAATCATTGTAACATCAAGAAAGTTCTTTGGCCATTCTCCACTCAGGTAGATCTTGTTAATAAGTGAGGTCAGTACTTTCATTGCATTGTCTAGTAATTCCTTGAGCAAATCTACTGGTTTGTCGTCGTCTCCAGTGGCCTTTCTTCTTCGCATTTCTTTGATTGCTTGCACTATTTACATTTTTATCATATGGATATTTGTATGGTTCATATATTTGTAAGATAGTTTAGGAGATAGTGCCTCCCCCTAAATTTTTGATATCGCTACGCCGCTGGACAAAAGGGTAAAAATAGTGAATTTGCTGAAACTTAATTCTGAACAACTTTTGTAGAAGGCTATTTACTGAACACCTCAACCGTTTTAAATATATGTAAATATTTCTGATTTAGAGTATTTTTTCGGTGACCTTTGACCTTGGCAGCCACATTGCCAAGCAACTCGAGGTTTTCAGAACATGTAGCCAAGACAGAAATCAACCACTGGTTCCATTAGATAAAGTCCAGTGATAATTTGCTCTCGACCTTTTCGATCCAACAGGACCTATAGGTGGCCCCTGCAGTAGAGGTGATTTTTCTAACACTAATGTCCTAAAAACATTATACACTACCTATGTACGGTCGAAGATGGAGTATGCATCGATAATATGGGGTACTGATTCTAAGGAACTTATAAGCAAAATCAAAAACATTCAAAATAAATTTATGCCCTTTTTGACATACAGGGATATATCCAAAATTTGAGAAGTACGAAGCTCTTCGAAACAAACATTCATTATAGTCACTTGAAAGCAGGAAAACTAATTTCATTTTATCTTTCTTCCATAAAATAGTCCATAATACAATAGATTCAGAATATTTGTTATCAGAAATCAAACTTCATGCCCCACATGGAGAAACGAGACTCCATAATGGCATATTCCATGTCTCAGCGCAAGGAACTAATGCATTGGATGTATCGCCCGTCAGAAAAAATGTGTTTATTGTATAATAAGATGCCATAAGGGAACTCAGATATAGATATTTTGTTAAACAAAATTTTCATTCCGAATTAATTAGCTGTATATCATGCTATGTTCATTTTAATGTATAGAACATGTATCTTGCAATCATACTCTTATGTTATTATATAATATTATTTTAAAGTGTATTACTATGCAATGGTAAACTGTAATTAGACATTTCCTGTTGTTTTTTTTTTCGAAATAAATAAATAAATATATAAGTCAAGCAATAAGAGTTAGAAGAAGAGACGGCAAAATATAATATAATAACTTTGCTATCGAAGATCGGAAGAGAGATAACGGACATTATCCATTTAACGTCCCACGTAAATGCACTTTAGCCACATACGAACTCCAAACAACACAAGTATATTCAGCGTTGTTAATCAAAGAAAGATACATTATGTCACTCACAGCTAAAATCACAAACTAAAGTTTTAGTATAGGGTTGACCAGGGGAGAGTTCCCTCGAGTTGGCAAACCTGACTATACGTATTCATCGTTGAATAAAGCAGACGGACTCAAAATGAGAAGAACGCGCTTGCGCAAGCTGTCAAACGTCCAACAGGACTGTGTGTAAAGCAGTCCACAAGTTATCAGTAAGACCTACTGCTCACTGGCGACAGAACAGTTGCACAATTACCTCACCGCTGTCGCCTACAGACAGTAACTTCATGGAGACGAAACATTTTTGTTGCCACATACTCACTGGCGAAGGCAACAAAAAAATTGCCGGGCATTTGATATAATAGTTTGGCAGGATTGCGCACAGTACGATGGATTTTGAAGAATATGCTCTGGCTTGAGTGCTAATGCAGAATTTAAGAAGGGAAAAAATGAAGAAAAAAGGAAATACAAGGTGTGGCAATTAATTTCCAGGACTGCTCTAAATAACACCAGAACAGATGATATGAAAAACGTACCCTTTTAGTATATTTCGAAGTATTCCCCACCTGCCGTAATACACTTCTGTGCTCGGCTGCATAAGTTGTGGAAACAACTTTTAAAGTCCTCTTTCGGAAGGACCTTCAATGTCGACGTCACTTGCTTCTTGATGTCTTCAACATCCACAAACCGTGTTCCTTTCATCACAGTTTTGAGTTGTGGAACCAAAAAAGTCTGAGGGCGCCAAGTCAGGAGAGTATGAATGATGATGCAGCTTCACAACCTCATGCTTGGCCAAAATCCGCTTCATTGGCAACGCAATGTGGAGCGGGTGTTGTCGCGCAACAGAAACCAACTCCCATTCTGTCGAAAACGGGGACGTTCTCTGCGAATTCTTTGTCGGAGTCGGTCAAGAATTTCTGCGTAATGCTGTCCTATAACAGTCGTGCCAGGTGGAACAAATTCATGATGAATAAATCCTTCACTATCGAAGAAAGCGATTAACATGACTTTGACCTTTGATTTTTGAAATCGAAACATTTCCTGATTAGGGCAGCTGGGATACAACAATTCTGTGTTCTGTCTCTTGGCTTCAGGGTCGTATTGGTAGCACCAAGATTCGTCACTCGTTACTATCGAATCCAGGAAAGCAGGGTCAGCGTCAGCGTTGCCGATGAGCTCATCACACGCGTCCATTCTAAGTTTTTTTGTTCGTCCGATAAACAGTGCGGAACAAATCTGAAAACGCCTTTCGTTTCCTTAGGCCTTGCGTCAAAATTTGGCGAACCATTTCTTTGTCGATATGCAGTTCACTGGCCAATATTCGAATAGTCAGTCGCCGATCCGATGTTACAAGCTCGCAAACTTTCTCAATTGTTTCAGGCGTATGCACGGAAATCGGCCTTCCGGTGTGGGCGTCATCTTCAACACTTTCGCGCCAGTCCCGAAAACGTCCATACCATTCAAATGTGCGGGAACGGGATAATCTTTGCTCACCATACACTTTCTTCAACATTGCATGTATTTCTGTCGCACTCTTGCCCAGTTTGAGGCAGAAATTAATGTTTGCTCCATTTCTGCACTTCCACAACACCACTTTACCACTTCGACAACACTGCACCAAATATGTTTCCATGCGTCTTTCCCAGCCAAGCTCTTGTTTCAAACTGTCACGCGCTTCGGAGAGCATGTACAGATGTACTACATTCCGGATACCGGCAGCGCCTCTTTCGGACGAGTGATCGGTTTCGTGCTGTTACGTCAGTCCTGGATGCTAATAGCCACACCTTGTACATATTTTCATACATCTGGGATATCAGATTTATAAAGTTTGAAACAAGTGATTTATAAAGTGTGAAATATGGAATGCAGTGAGCAACAAACATCAAACATCAGCTCAATATTCTGAGACCTTGCCGACCTCCTTTCTTCAGAAAGAATGAATCTTGAAAGCCATGATTTTAAGTATACTCATGAACAACAAAGTGCACAGAGAACACTAACAATCAGAAAGGCCTAATCGTTACAAATACAATCTCGTTATGTCTGTCTTTTTTTATTTAAATAATAATCTATTATGTTAGGGAAACATAAAGCAAACACATCTGCAGAGAAAAGATGTACATATTTTTTTATATATAGAATTCAGTATCAAGCTTCAATCTCAATATATCAGTTTGCAATTCCAGTGCAACTAGCTCTCTTATCGTTATTTCAAATCAAAGCAAAGCAAAATCCAACTGAATGCTCTTAGACGTCGTCATAGGCAGAGGAGAAAGAGCAAACAGGAAGATAGCATGGCAACAAACAAACTCATAGATTGTGTTGTAAACTGTTTTCTAGGCACACTACTCGTGAATATTTGACCACGCGAGGATGGCAACGCTTAACAATTCCATTTTCCTACCTCAACCATCTTCTTTTCTCATTCTGTTTCTCTCTGCTATTTTTCTGATTGTAAAAGCGTACTACTACGTCACATATAGACTAATTGGAAATGATTGTAATAGTACGTTGTGGATCATTGAGATTCTCCTCAACATTTAGAATAATTGGTGCACAACAACACTCAAACCCTGCTCCCGCCAAGTGAACTTTGTGGTGGACAAACACCGTGTGCGTGGGTTTTCTCGGGGTTCTCCCGTTTCCTCTCACTTTCTTCATTCCACCATTTCATTCATTATTCATTATCACCGTCTCCTTTAGCCTAACCGGCATAACCGTGGGACGTAAAACTCAAAATTTCATTTCATTTCATTTTCTTCATCCCGGCGAAATTAAAATACCGCTAATTTTACAGTAATTATGTGATATCTTCAAATAGATAAAATATAATCGAAATGTGGAACAAGAGCACCCTAGACAATATTATTTTACATGAGAAACCGTTATCACGACTCACTTATCTGCTTCCGATATCGAGCCGTTTTGAAAATCAGCATTTATTTCGCGTTTCTAAACAGCTGAAAACGGAAAGCCACTAGGTGACTTGTGATAACGGTACCTCACGTAAAATAACATTGTCTACGGTGCTCTTGTTCCATATTTCAATTATCTTTTATCTATTTGAAGATATCACATAATTACTCTAAAATTAGCGGTATTTTAATTTCGCCGGGATGAAGACTCTTAAATTTAAGAATGACGATATTAAACACAAATTCACAAATTACGGGATAACTCTGCATCTCAAAGAAATTTGTCATAATTCCTGGACACGATCTCGCAATAAAGTATAATCCTTAAAATACAGAGATTATAAAAACCCTAGATATACAACAGAAAATATCAATACCTGACACCATTAAGAGGGTAAAGTACAGGTGTATAGCTGTCATCATTAAGGGGACAATAATAAAAAAAACGAGTACTTATATGTTAACATTATATTTGACAAGAGATAAGCTAAAACTGTGCTGTAAAGCGCATTAAATCATGTTCAAAGACTACTAGTATGTGGTAGAGAAGCAGGGCCGGCCCTACCATTTGTGCAACACGTGCATTTGCATGGAGCGGCAGGTTTCTACGGGCAGAAAATCTGACATAATTATAATATTTAAAACAAATATTTCTTGTTGGGAACAGACTTCATGATTATGGTAATTGAATTTAATAAGCTGACCTATTTGAATACTACATTCATAAATCATGTTTAGGATGCAATAGTTAAAGTCGCATGGACAGTGCTAAAGCAAATAGTCAAACCAATCCCAGCATTTGATTGTCGTGAAATACAAGAACTTAATTCTTGAACAGTAGCGAACATCTGTTCCATTTAGTTAGTTATCACAATTTTGATAAGAAAACTGGTCTTGTCTTTGTCACAAACAACTTCTTTATCATTGAAGGTGGAAATAAGTTAAACGACTTAGTGTTAAATGGCTTAATAGACACCTTGTATTTATACCAAGAAGAGTTGGTATGTTTAGCAATGTACTAGTCTTATGATTACACATGGAAATATCCGAAAGTCAGGAAGAATAAATAGAAACGAAAAACAGTTAAAATGAACTGTGCATTACAAGCAAAGAGTATATTTCTTAATTCTTGTTTGTTCACGTTGATGAAAAACAAGGGTTTGTGTTGCAATTAGAAAGAAAGGTGATTTTGAGCGTTTTAACGATAATTAAAAGCAAGACAAAAAAGGGTCTCAAGGGCGAGTGTTACACAGTAACAGCAGATAATTTGGCAACTATAGTTCTGGATACGTAAAAATATATGTATTAGTTTCTAGAAAATAATTTTCCAAACGTACAGAGTACAAAAATTCAATGTGATTTGCCTAACACGTCTGTGTGCCTACAATGACAGAAATTTCTTTTTTTGCAAAAAGAGAAAACTGTGAATTGTGTATCATATTTTCAACATAGACTAAAAGAAAAAAAAATATTACAATAAGGAAGAAATCATTTCTTGTTTGCAGAGAACAAAGAGTGTTTCTGATGCACATTCAAGCAAACACGTCGCTTATTCTTTGTGTGATTGTTGAATAGAACGGAGCAAAATATTGGTCTCCCTTTCTGCTTTCTTCCGATATATCTCATCTTTTTAATTACTTCCAGAATCTAAGGAGGCGACTCTTGGCAACGACAAAGGAAAAAGAACAGCCAGATTTCAGAACTCCATTTTCGGGATCGAACATTAGCAAAGAAGACAAACATAAAAAGCCTTCGTTGCACAAAGAATACGAGCAGTTTGGTTTACAAGGCATTATTAACATTAAGGACTTCCAAAAGACAGTCGACATCATTTATTGTCAACAATCAAATATTTAAAGAAAAATGGAACATGAAGAATGCGGCTAATCGTTGATTCCAATGAAACATCAGTGTCTTATTTTTTGGTTGGTTGTCATTTGGAATTTAGCATTCCGTTCAGCACCGAGGCTAGATAAGACGTAGACTTCGAGTTTAAATTGGAACCCGAAGCACATGAGCTCTCACCAAGAAAAAAATGAAATCTTTGAGTTTTACGTCCCACGATTATGCCGGTTAGGCTAATCCCCAAAGTTTTCGAGTTAAGTTGATTTTGAGTTTAACGTCCCGTTCAGCAGCAAAAATAGAATCTACTAATTAACGTGAAATCCGAACCGCATGAGATCCCTCCGGGAATCGAACCCTGGTCTTCCACGTTAAAGACGCATACGCTAACCGGTTAGTCACGAAGGAACTCCAAAGTTTTCGAGTTTCATATTAATACTAATACTAATTTATACTATTACTGGGTCTACTAATTCATAATGTAATAGGTCATCAAGAAAGAGATCAAACCTTGTTAGTAATTTTATACCCATAAAAGGGAACGAAAAACCATCATAAGCTCCAAGCTAAAAATCCCAGTTCAGTGACGTCAAACGAACATATTAGCTCGAACAAAATACTTCTAATTCATTCATACCAGTAGAGGTGCGGTGGCTCAGTGGTAGAGCGTTCATCTTTGCTGTACGTAGTCCCTGGTTCAAATCCCGCGAAAATAGTTTTGTGATGGGCAACATTATGCTCAGGATACTCCAATTTTCTCCCACACTTTCATTCATTTCTCATCGTCACCGTCTCCTTTAGCCTAACCGGCATATGCGTGGGACGTAAAACTAAAGATTTCATTTGCACCAGTGTTAGTCCATCTCATCAAAGTGATAACAATCTCTAAATTTTATGCCATAAAAGGGAACGAAAAACTGTACTATTTCCTAACGTAATGAATCATCAAGACCATATTTTTAGTAATTTGAGGGAATCATCATGACCTCTGATACAAAACTCCCAATTCAATGACGTCATAGCAGGGCCAAGGTATCTGATTCATTCGCACCAGCGTGCATGGCCCCTGAATAAGCATAAGCAAAATTTCAATAGGTGACGCAATCCCGGGCCAAAGCATCCCTGATTCATTCACTATGGTCCATGGTGGCCCCCAAATTGGATAATGAAGAGTGCGGTAGGGTGACGCACTTACTACTGACGTCCTTAGACGTCAAAAACAAATGAAAACGTGCAAAAAGTGACACAAATGATTAGTTCAAACAGGCAAATGACTACTCGAGAGCTTTAGAAAGAACTGAAAATCTCGTATGGGTCCGTGAAAAACATTTTAACAACCGATTAAATGGACAAATGGCTTCCTGCTTCACTACAAAAACTAGCTGTGCCACACCTTCCTTGTGATCCAGGAGTTTTCGGCCGAAAAAATATTCCTGTCTGTCTATATTCGCTGTCGCTGTGCTCTCCAGATATAGCACCATGCGACTTCTGGCTGTTCCCAAAATTGACACGTTTTGACACCGTTCCTGATATTGAGAGGGCCATGGCCGAGCAGCTGAACGCCCTTCCAAAAGAAGTCTTACAGAAATGCTTTCAGTCATGGATTTATCGTTGGGCTAAGCCAAGGACAGTACTTTCAAGGAGATCAAATCAAGTTCCATGTAAGCATTTACTTTGTTTCTAGTAAAATTATGCATAGTATTTTTTCATCACACTTCGTGTTTTGCGAAGTTTTGAAACCTATTATAATATTTGTAAAATGAAAAGGTGAAATGGTACTCCAACAATTCCTGATGATTATAGACGACAAGCTCTTTAACTCTTAAACCTTTCCTTCACAAAGATGCTTTTGAATACTTGTGATCTGGTCTCCAATTAACGTGAAATGTACAGTTTCTTAGTTGTCATGTTTCTTCAACACGACCGCATCTCACACACTCCTTCTAAAGCATATATAGACGAAACGAGAAATTGCGTTGACTCCAGGAAGAAAGGATGACTTGTGGAAGTTCTTTTTCGTTATTCCAGTCATGTGTTCGGTGTAGAACATCCGGTTCCCAAATTCTAGTGAAGCACAGAGTGGACGGACACTTTGTGATATTTCCTTTGAGATTGGCCATATTCCTTCCGCATCTTGATTTCGTCTTTTATGCCTCCGTCAACTGTTATCCATGACAGCAATCGTCTAGAATACAGATAAGAAAGTCAGCTCATGTGGCTCTCTTACAAATTATTTTCAGTTTCTTTCCGCGTTCCCTTCTTCAACGGAAACTACCCTCTACTGAACCAACTAGTTTCTGACTTTACTTTCCCTTTCTGTAATATTACTGACAGACCAAAAGTTAGAGGGATTTATTTTTAAGAACGTAATCTTGTCTCAAAATGTAAATTGTAGCTTCTATCATAGCGATGACGCCACAACAACCCTTGCAATTTTATCCAATTTTTTTTATCCTTCTCTCCGTCATAACAGCAGGGATAAAATAGGTTATGGATCACTGGTGACCCTAACAAACCCGGCGACCTAGAAACAGCCGAAATATTTTCGCGGTATTACTGCAGAATTTAATAGTTGGTTATTAATGTTCATTGCTTAAGCCCGAACATTCATCTGTTTGATTCTCGGAGTGTTTTTTTTTTTTTTTTCAAGATACTATTTCTTGAATATTTCATGTCTATCCGTTTTTCCCATACGTGGTTTATGAACAAGCTTCAGGGCCGCAACTAGAGGGGAGCAAGCGGGCCACATGTTCCAAGTGCGTGATCAGTGGGGCGCCTAAAAGGAAAATATGCGTACGAGGCGTGTTCAAGAAAAAAAAACGAGCTTTTGCTGTAAAATCTGTCTTATTCATTTCATTGCATTTTAAGCACAACTGTTCCCGTCAAAGTAATCCCGTCTAATATCAACACACAATCCCAACGTTTCTTCCATTTTTTAGAAAGAATCCTGTAACGCACTTTCTGAGATGGCGCGCAGGTCTCTTGTCGCGTTGTCCTGAAATGTCTCTATGGTTTGGAGACGACCTCATTTCAAAGTGACTTTACGTTTGGGAAACAGGAAAAAAATGCTGGAGCTAGGTCCGAAGAATAGGATGGTTGGTACACAGCGAAAGTCTGATGTTTTGCCAGATAACTGTGGATGAAGAGGGAAGAACGAGTAGGTGCATTAACACTGTGCCTCATCCAAGTGTGGTTTTCCCACATATCCAGGACTCTTAATGCGCAAAACATCCCTCAAAGGCGCTAAAATGTCCTGGTACAAATGTTTATGTACTATCTGACCACGTGATACAAATTCATCATGAACAATGCTTTTGCAATCAAAAAACCAACCAACATCACTGTGATCTTTAGCTGACTCATGCGTGCTTTTTTCGGACGAGAAGATTCCAAATAAATTGAAAAACAATTGAAATGTCTCGTAAATGTGTTGGAAGATTGTAGCAAAATTTCGCACACACACACATCTTGTTCTTCAAACTCTTTCATTGTCATTTTGTCACTAATTTGACGAACAGTATGTGCAGGTGCTGACTTCAACGGCTGCAGCTCGGTGACTAACGATCATAACGAAACGAGGCAAATGGTGATTTGTTATCTAAAACTGTCGATTAGCCACAGTGCGCTTCCTCTGCTGGTTAGCGAGCTATTTCAAAAGTTTTTTTTTTTTTTTTTTTTTTTTTGAACACACGTCGTATATTGAACGGGCGCCGAATTTGCAAATTTAGTATTTGCCTCGGCTGATAAAAATCCCTAGTTGCGGGGCTGCATAGGCTATACAGAAAGAATTCACAAAACACTGGGCTCACGTCAGTTGATAATCTTTTAGTATTTTTCGATGTTTTATTATGGGCATTTGTTACAAGTCTGGATGAACCATTATATTCTAAACGACAAGTTATTACAGGTTGATTAAACTTTGACAATCTCTCATAAAAGAAACATATACTTTATATTTTCTGTGATTCTGACGCGTCTGTCCTCTGATCAACTTTGTAGTTATATTTCAGTGCAATGTTTGACACACACATACGTAAATCACAGGCAGAAAATAAAATTATATTTAATGAAAAGACATTGAGAGACGAGAGAATCATGTTTGTTGGAATTGCCTTAGTGGCCTCACATATTCCTCATGTGTATAACGACGTTTCGTCTCCGACTTACCGGGTCATTCCGGGTCTCCGGGTCACTCCGGATCATGTATCTCTTCGGGTCAATTTGGGTCATGGGAATGGATGTCTCTGGGTCTTCTAGATCACGGACCACACATTTCTTGGCCCACGTCATCTCTACATAACAGTTACTCGAACGTAACATTTCTAGAATTGGAATTAAATATTGTATCTTTTCAGTTTTTACGTCACACGATTGTGCCTGTTAGGCTAAAGGAGACGATGATTATGAGAAATGAATGAAATGGTGGAATGAAGAAAGTGGAAGGAAACGGGAGAACCTCGAGAAAACCCATGAACACTGTGTTTGTCCACCACAAAGTCCACACAGCCCCCATCGAACCAGGGACCCCAAGCACCGGAGGTGAACGCTCTACCACTGAGCCACCACGCCCCAGAAATATTGTACCATAGTACACGTAATGTATTATGCAGTTACATAGCATGAACTTAACTCCAAGTTATTTTTCTCATTTTATATTATTCAACCTGATTTTATCCCTGACAAGCAATTTCTCACATATACCATGGTCATGATATATAATACTATAGGGAAGTCATTGTCTGTCTTGACAATAATGCATTTAGCCTCTCGGTATTTCAAAGCTTTATGCCTTCGTGAATCCCAGTTCCTCCAAAATACTTCTGCACTCATACTTTAAGATCTTTCCCTGAAAAAAAATCAAAGTTCACCAATGAATTTTTCAGTTTCAGGAAGGTAGGGAGTCTAGTGTAGTCAAATCTGGTGAGTAAGAGAGATGTTATGGAAAATAACAACTAACTCATTGATTTTGACAATTGTGGCGGTACCATTATAGGGGGTGCGAACATTGTCGTAAAGTTTCTTCTTTAATGAATTGAGTTTTGTATATAATGTACTATAGTTGGTTTTATAGTTTTGCATAGGACGGTGATTGTTTGAATCCTGCGGTTATGGTTTCACCAAGTGGAAGACAGTGAATGAAAAAGATACCTTTTATATCCCTCAGGAAACAGAAATCATGATTTTCTACACATGTCCTTCTTTGGAGATTGATAATTCGTGATTAATTTCTCAACTCATTTTAAACAAAATTTTTTTTTTAAAAAAAAAAAAGTTCGTTACTGAATTCTCCATGCCTGTCTGTCTGTCTGTCTGTTATTTGCGATTTTTTTTTTCAATCTTGAACCCTCCATTCGATAGAACATCAAAAACTATCAGAGAGAGTGATAGAATCTTTCGCGTCACTTTTGCCGTTCCCGAGAAGTTGGCCAAAAAATGGCTGATTTCCGGAGATTTAAGGAGCCATATCTCTGGAGCCATAAGTCATAGAAAGATGGTATTGGTACTGATCAATACCTAAGAGGATGGTGAATATTTTGGTACCAAATAGTAACCGGTGGCCTCTGACCAACTGGCCACTGGTTTGGCCAGTGGCCACCAGTTAATATCGGTACCAAAATTTTTACTATCCTATTCGGTATTGACCAACACCAACATCATCTCTCGATGACTTACCGTTCCCGTGATATTGGCCAAAAAATAGTTGCGACTTCGGGACATTTAAGGAGCCATGTCTCGCAAACCGTAAGTCATAGAGAGATGATAGTTTGCGAATTTTTGCGGGAAACAGAAGAAGGTTCGGATAAAAAAGATTTGCTTTTACATGTAGGAACAATCACAGTTATCCCTCCCGCTCCATCTCTCCATTCTTTTTAAGTTTGTTCTTGCAATGCTCTTGGAGCATTTTCTACTGGTTTTCATTCTAAAGTGTATGGTGTAACCAAGTTTCATTTTTATTTGTTTACCTAAAACTTGTTTTGTCCTTGAGATTCGTATCCTGATTTTTTATTTATTTTTTTTATTTTTTTATTTTTTTTTTTTTGCTCCATTGACAGCATTCGTGCCAATCATTTTTTGACAGTTTCGTGATGTACGATTCTTTTGTCAAAATTTGAAACATTCGACCACTCAAAATGCCTAAAGTTTCGCAATATCACTCATTCTTTTAATATCTGACCTTGGAATATTTTATTGTGTGCATTTTAATAATGTCTGGTGTTGTGACAGATTTTGGTGATCCACGCTTTCATACTTGACCGGCCGAATTTAAACTTTGATACCCACTTCGAAACAGTTGAAAAAGCCGAGTTTCCCACTATATTTTCATAATACCAATATCTATTTCCATTCTCTTCATCCCTTGTTTAACAAGTTCTGGTGTCAATAAGAAAAGATTAGCGGGTAATTTGGATTTAAACCGCATCGGAAGTGTCACTGTTCATCTCAGCGACCCCGAAAACTATCAATTCGACACTAATATTGGTCATTTTCGATCATTTTATATATTTCTCCCTGCCTCTCTCCTAAGTTGCCGTGTGGACATCGTGGTGGACAAACACCGTGTTCGTGGGTTTTCACGGGGTTCTCCCGTTTCCTCCCACTTTCTTCAGTCCACAATTTCACTCATCTCTCATCATCACCGTCTCTTTTAGCCTAACCGGCATAACCTTGGAACGTAAAACTTAAAGATTTCATTTTTCTCTCCTAAGTTGCACCGTCAAAGTGAAATAATGAAAGCCATTGTAGGCCCGAAACTCATCTATGTGGCAAATTTGATAGAAATCGGTCGCGTGGTTCAAAAGTAAAGTTTTATTTATCTGTATATATCTTCCCCTACCCTATCCCTGCATTGTACTGTCAAAGTGAAATGATAGAAAGCATTCCAGGCCCAAACCTTATCTATGTTGAAAATTTTATCAAGATTGCACGGGTTGTTCAAAAGTTATTAAATCACAAACATAGTCATTTTCATTGTATTTATATACATTGAATGACAGCTGGGTGTCCAAAATTTATCACTTGGGGGGCAGAAACATAATACAAATAAATCATCCAGTAATATAAATTTAATATGGCGAAAGGAGAGTGATAGTGTATTTTTTTTTAACTATTAGAAATTAAAACACATGAAGGCTCTTTTTATAGATTTACAGTAAACATGCATCACATTCAGTTATACGAATTGTAAAAATTTTATGTAAAAAACAAGGAAGGAAGAGGTGTCGAATCATTTCGGCAAACGCATTAGGAGAGAGGGTTCTGTTCGACAGAAATTCATGAGATTCAGAATATGATTGTTTCCTAATTAGACGTAATGCGACAACACCACTCATGTGCACAAATTTGAATATCGACTCCGATATTGTGAAAGAAAACAGAAGTTTGCATATGATCGCCAACGTTGGGATCATTGCCAAACCTACGATTAAAATTTACAGTGCAATTTGCATGTTTAGACATTACAGAACATTTAGGGAAAGTAGCTCATTTTATGAAATTTGACGTTTTTTATTCCTGATACTGATGAACTGTGGTTAATAAATTGTTTTATTCCTCTTTGGTACTGCCTTAAGTCTAAAAGACTTACTACAAGAAATTTCTAAAATATGAATTATGAACAACAAATCAAAATGACTTAATCTCGAATACAACTTTAGTAATAAAAAAGCAATAATTGTATTATCTGAGTTTTAAGGTTGAGCTTTTCACTCCATTTTTAATGTGAGTACTATCTGTCAATGAAATAAATGTGAGTCTAGAATTCCTATACCGACTAGTGTCAAGAATATGAGAATTAAATTAGTCAAAGCTATAGTTTCGTAGGGAAAGACAATGAAAGTTTGAAATACCTTACGTACTAGGGCCGAAGTAGCAAATACAAATAATGCATAGTGTAAATAAGTAACCACAACATAAGAAAATATCACAGATCATTCGAAGTTGGGACACGTAATACAATTAACGTAAAGACACTAATGAATCCACTGGGTTCGAACCCACTGAAAGTATTCTTTTCCGCTTTCTTAATTTCAGAACCCTTCTTTATTTTCCCTTCTTTAGCACTTTATTCTAAAGTAAGGTAGAAATGCCATTGTCGTCGATGATATAATTTTGACGATGAAAGCCAAGTTTGTATGATGATGAAGATAGAAATGTTTACTTAGAGGACAAAAGTAAGGTGTGTGCAGTTATGCCATGCTTGTTGTTTACAGCATATCGTCCAAAACATTCATTCTGATAAACAAGGCCACATAGCATGCCTCGTCTGTGTGCTCGTCAAGAGTTCACATTAGATCAGCGTGATGAAATTGTGGCTCGTGCATCACAAGGTTAGAATGCATTTCAAATCTCAAGAGTGTTTTGTTGTGACGACGAACTTTCCGCAAAAGTTTAGATCCACACCATGATGGAGTGAAATAAGGCAAATCTTCACCCACATCAAGTAGACCTAAGACGACAACTGCAACTCAGCATGAAGCGATGATAGATAATCATGAGTAATCCAGTACAACATACACTCATTTTCTGGAGCAAAGGTGTAGAGTATGGCTGTTCCCACGAAACCATACGGCAAACACTAAAAGCAGCCTGCCTCAGGAACTGTGGTCCTGCCACCAAGATCTTCCTCACAGAGGCGCACAAGGCGAAGCTATTAGAATGGGAACAGCGGAGCATTGAACTCACACAAGGGGTACTGGGATCTAACTATATGAAGTGATGAGGAGGTATTACTGTTCGATCAAATATGGAAGGCTCATTCTCTATAGGTAACGAGAGACAAGGAGGTGTCTCAACATGTAGCATAGGCAGAACATTCCAGACGGCTTCCGATACATTTCTGGAGCAACATAACAGCTGCTGGCCCAGAAGAAACGATTCTAGTACCGGGTCGAATGACTAGACAGGTGTAGATTGATGACGTTGTGGAGAACACCTCGCTACCACCTTTTGGTTCAAATTGTCCAGACGAAGAGGATTTTGTATTCATGCACAACAACAGTGCAATAGATACATCAAGACATACTCAGGCATGGCTGAAAGAATACCTAAAACTCATATCCATAAACTGGACTGCACTGTCTCCTGATCTCAACCCAATTAAACATCTTTGGGATTTCATCTGCAGAAATGAGAAGAAAGGGAGAGGATAGATTACAAGTGACCATAGGAGCTCATGTTCTGTACGTATAGCAGCACTATCGCCATAACCTCAGTCAAATTTCTGTACTTACTGCAAACATGCAGGAGCGAATGCGTGTCGTAATTACAGCACGCTATGATTACACCAAATTTTAAGGGAGGTGTTTTGTTGTCTGCATCTCAGTGGACCTGATCATTATTAGGATGTACAGTGAGCATTCATGTGAGCTTTGTGCTGGTCCAACATCGTGACTATGGGTTTTCTGGTGGTTCTCCCATTTCTTCCACTTCATAATTCCATCACTTTCATGGATCGTAAGTCACTGCTTTTATCATCGTCTCCTTTAACCCTACAACGGCCAGCCTATTTTCCAAAGATAAACATGCGAGGTGAGTCCAATGGAGTCACACTGTTCATAACATATTATCAGACCTTACATTGTGTTGCAAAGTGTAATTTCGTATAATATTTTTAAGTGTTTCTTACAGAGCATGTAAATATTACAACCACATATTCCTAAGGTATTTAAAAGTCATCAGTGTTGCCATTTGAAGTAAAATGTTTGGCGAGAATTCAAATTATTATTTGAAAAGAGGAAGATAGTTTAATCCAAAATTTTAATAGGAAACAACTGTTCAAAGTACACGATTATTAAGAAACATTTTTCAGAAAGTACCATAAGATTTTAGAAAAAAATATAAGTAATATAATTGCTGATTTGGAAAGTTCTCGTAATATTCTGGAACTACAGGAGGGCATTCTTCATTTCACATGTTCGTTGATTTGAATTTTTTGCAATATCTAAACACAGTAATGTATTTATCTAATTTATCTGAATGTTCAGAACACACATGCCTTCGGAGGTCGTGCTAGTTTGCCTTTCCAGTCGTCCTTTCTGAGCATCACACAAGTAACATCTTTTCTTCATTCTTTCTCCAACTACGTAGCTAACACGCATTTTATCATTATTTTTGAACTCAGCAACAGCAGACTGGATTGATTTGTGAATACCTACAGAACTTCTATTGTCAATATGTGGCTGGATGAGACTTTCTACTATTATAGTAAAATAGTCCTTTCTGGAAATATTCCGATCAGGATAGAAGGTACTCCAGACGACCCAGGCTGCAACAGCGCATACGTCAAGCATCAAACTGCCATCTGTTGGACTCTCTTTTGCATGAATATTCAGGGATCAATTGATCCAACGTGTCTACACCTTTTTTTAGTCTCATTATAATACAACACTATCTCTGTTTTTTTCTTGTTTCAGTTAGGTCAATATCTCCAAAATGGTGCATGCTTGACAGAAGAAGTACAGATCTGTTCCTCTTAGGGAAATAAGACACAAGTGTAAAATCGTTTGGAAACCAACCATTGCTGACTTCTCTTGTTTCTTTTTGTTTCGTAAAAGTTCAGGTGGAACGAAGATCTGTTTTCGCACTGTTCCCACCAGTGTAAGACCATTGCAAACAGATTGCTGGCGAGATCAAAATTTGTAAAATAATTATCATATTAAATAATTCTTCTACTCCAAAAATAAGGCACAGCCAAACGCAAGACCATATTTGCCCAAGTTGTTGGTTGTGTTATTTTCTTTCCCAATATAAGGCATACCATACAAAGGGAGGTATTTTTCCGAATCTGCAACCCACCATATCTTCATCCCATACTTAGGCTTGGCTTAGGTTAGGCTTGAACGCCATATATTGCGTAAATGGAACCTACTTCGGAATGGGACAAGCTGTTCGTCAACAAATTTACCCCCGACTCATAGCGCTTTTTCAAACATTGGTTTATTCTTTCCCAAACGAAATGTATAGGCGCCAGTTTATCTTTGCTTCTTCTGTCACTTTTTGTTGTTTTGTCATCGAATTGGATGTATGTGCCCAAATACTTGAACCTATTGTTACTCACGTAGCACGAAATATTGGTGGTCCATACTTTTTGTCATAAATGATTTGTATATTCAGATCTTTGGCTTTGAGATGAACCACAGTATACAAAAGTTGATGGAAACGCTTCATTTCTCCCTCATCGACCGGCTCCCACTGATTCTACAAGTTGCGTCTTCTGTGTTTACGTACTGCTTATTCATTGGTATATCGAACCATAGTCCTCAACACATCGTCTTGAATAAATAATATGAAAGCGTCCATGGGATCTTCGATTGTTTTATTAGGAGGAAGGATAACCTTATTGTCTTTTCTCCTCATGATAATTTGAGATCTCGTCTTCTATGGTCGAGGAAGTTCCGTCTTTTGCATGGAAAATCTATTCATTAGGTCTGCACTGATTCCCAACATCTTCATTCTTAGAATCACTAATCATAGCAGAAACATCTGACGGTTCACTTTCTCAATAACTTCCGCTAAGTTCACTGCATATAATATCCTCATCCTCCAACAACTGGCGAATTACTTGAACATACCTCAAAATATTAGATCAAGCTGTTATTTTTGAACTTTCACCAGAACTCACAAACACTAACAGTTCCACCAGCAGCAGCACAAGAATCAGCTCATAATAACATGCCATATAATTAATATCTTAAAGGAAATTCTAAATTTCTTACCACCGGGAACTCAGATATATATCACGAGTTCAATGAACTTATCTTGGGTTTATGTGTTATGAAATAAGAAAAAATATTTTCTAAAATTATCCTAGTGTATAGTTTTTCAGTTCGAAACTGTACTCACACTTTGCATTACCCACCGATAGCATATCTATAATGTGGCATCTATTGAGCAACTAATAAATTCCAGACGAATAAAAATTATACGTGATGAGTCCAATGGATTCATGTTGGCCGTTTAAGGGTTAACCTTAATCGAGTTACCATTGAAATTTAAACTAAATGATTCACTTTACTTTTCATTGCACAATCGTTTGCAGGTTTTTTTTTTTTTTTTTTTTTTTTTTTTTTTTTTTTTTTTTTGTTAGTTAGAATTATTGGTGTAATAACACTGGATATGTGAACAAGAAGTTCTCTTCCCGCTGTTGAAAGCGACATTTTATTTTCATATTCTATTCATTCCTTGCAGAGAGAGAAATGATTATGATGTGTTCTCTTCGATCATTTTATTCATTTTATTTCTCATCGTTTATTTTCCAGAATACTGTGGGGTTCCATTTCTAACTAGCTAAAATGACCCTTTTCGAACGGGCAGAATAGGTCTATTTAAAGCATTTGAGACCCTTCACCCCTTATGATACCCTTCACAATGAAAGTGTAAGTATAAAAATTCGTAATGTAATCTCGTTTCACTCAACACCCATCATCTTCATGCTGATGGGGCTGAATTTTGAATTAAATGGCATCGAGAATGTCACTATTCGTCACAAGAATCCCAAAAGTATGGATTGGACAGTAACATCGCTCGTTTTTTGATTACTTTTTACATGTCACCACTCAGTTTTCTCTATAAAATGTCGCCCCCACTCCATTTTAGGATACATATTCTAATCGATTTTAAATGATAAAATCCTTGGAAGACCTAAGGTTGTCAATTTTAATATTTCAGCAGCTCTTGCATGATGCAGTCAGACAGAATTTGATACTCACTTTTATATACCGTGTGCGTGGGTCTCCTCGGGATTCTCCCGTTTCCTCCCGCTTTCTTCATTCCACCATTTCATTCATTTCTCATAATCACCGTCTCCTTTAGCTTAACCGGCATATTCGTGGGACTTAAAACTCAAAGATTTCATTTCATTTCACATTTATATAATATACTTTGTCTCGCATTATACCAATAACCAAAGATTGGTATGGTTATATCATTTATTGTTGGTTCTGCTTCATCCGCGCTTCGCTAGTCATTTGTATCATGAAACTCATATTCATTTGAAACGTTCGCTTCTAGAGATATTACGTGCAAACGCTTCTAGAGACTAACATTAAATCTCAGAAATGAGCTTATATCATTCCAGATTTCCTCAGATCTGTAGTAGTAGTCCCCCCCGTATGGCCGAATGACTCATCCTCACTCTCTTTTACGACCGGGATTTTTGAACTTCGTTCCCTTTTACGGCTAAGATGAGTGCTTTGGTACCTCGATTCTGATTGGCTGAGAGAAGTCACGTGACGTTAGGCCCCGCCCACGCGGGAAATTCAAACTTTCAGGTCACGTGGTATGACGTCATGAGTCACCCTGCGGGGAAATCCCTCATTCTCTTTTATGACCGGGATTTTTGAAATTTGTTCCCTTTTACGGGTAAGATGTGTGTTTTGATTGGTTGACAAATGTCACGTGATCTTAGACCCTGCGATATTTGAAATTCGTTCCCTTTTACGGGTAAGATGTGTGTTTTGATTGGTTGATAGCTGTCACGTGATTTTAGACCCTGCGATATTTGAAATTCGTTCCCTTTTACGGGTAAGATGAATTCTTTGGTACCACGATGCTAGAGGTCACGTGATCTTAAGCCCTGGGATTTTTAAAATTCGTTCCCTTTTTATGGGTAAGATGAGTCCTTTGGTACCTCGATGCTGATTGGCCGACAGAGGTCACGTGATCTTAGACCCGCCACACACCCCATGAGTGAAATATAGAGCAATATGTCGGTGATCACCCTAGACCTGGATTTTTTTAATGGTTATCCTTAAAGTTCCCATGAAGGGTTCAACCTCCTCCTTAAATAACCCTTTTTTGGTATCATGATATTGTACTGAAGTTTACCTTAAATATTATCGTTCTCTTTGACAGATAAGATGATTACCAGCTTTCTTACCTTGATGGAGATCCTGTCCTTGAATTAGTAGCCTATGTCTCTGGAAGTAACAATGGTGAAAGAGGGGTGTCGCTTGTAGATTTCTTATAACACATTGTTGTGAGTTTAAGCGATTTATTGCTCAGTAAGCGCTTCATTAATGGAAACAGTGTTGCCAGATTTTTCTTACCGAAACTGCTCCGATTCTTTTCGAAACGGTTCCGCAGAGTGCAAGAAATTTTAAACTAAAATTTTTTCGAACTAAAAAATTTTAAACAAAAATTTTCAAACAAAAAATTTTCGAACTAAAAAAATTGAAACAAAAAATTTTCGAACTAAAAATTTTGAAACAAAAATTTCAAAAAAAAATCGAACTAAAAAATTTAAACACAAATTTTTCGAAAAATATTTTAAACTAAAAACTTTCGAACTAAAATTTTCGAACCCAAAAAATTTTCGAACTAAAAAATTTCAAAAAAATTTCGAACTAAAAAAATTGAAACAAAATTTTGTCGAAGTAAAACATTTTTTAAAACAAAAGTTTCGAACTAAAGATGTAAATCACATCTAAAAATTTTCAAATCAAACTTTTTTTTCGAACTAAACTTTTAAAATTTTCGAACTAGAAATTTAAACCAAGTTTTAGAAAAATCCTAAGAAATGTTTCTCCAGGAATCGAACTCAGGTCTTTCAAACCAAAGACGTGTATCCTAACCGATTAGCTATGAATGAATTCGGTTTTAATCATGCTTGGTGGGTTTCGAACCATGGTCCTTGAAAAGGATACACATATACTTTAAGAAAATAAATCTGACAGTGTAACGCTTCTCAAATCAAACTTTTTATCGAACTAAACTTTTAAAATTTTCGAACTAGAAATTGAAACAAGTTTTAGAAAAATCCTAAGAAATGTTTCTCCAGGAATCGAACTCAGGTCTTTCAAACCAAAGATGTGTATGCTAACCGCTTAGCTATGAATGAATTCGGATTTAATTATGCTTGGTGGGTTTCGAACCATGGTTCTTGAAAAGGATACACATATACTTTAAGAAAATAAATCTGACAGTGTAACGTGGATTAAAATAAAATGCTGATAGACTTCTTTGTGTGACGACATAGAAGCACATATGATTGAAAAAATGCAAACGTCAGCGGATCGCATTACTTTTTGTTTTACTACGAACGTGTCAGCATGATTCATGGAAAAAAAGCAAACATTGACATTCTCGTGAGGAAAATGAAATGTCGTCACAGTTACGACAGGTAGTGACATGATCCTGACAGAAAGCATTTGGGTTCAGAACTGTGATACTATATGATGTAACTATTGAGAAACTTGAATGACGTCACGATCGATTGTTACACATCGTTTTCGTTCGTGATTCATGACGAAAAGCGAGCGTTTTGATTGGTTCGTTGTGATGTCATTTTATAAATTTCCTCGTTTCTGATTGGCTGACGGTGACATCGTTTTCGCAGCGACCTAAATAAAAATCTAAATTTCATTTTTCAAATCCTACATCGCTCTCAACTATCGAGTGAAGAAGATCTCCTTTTAAAAGTGTTTTCATTTAAGCTTCATTGCACCGATTTTTTATTCATTGAATTGAGGTAAGTTCAGTGAGATTTTATTTGTCACACAAGATTCGAAAATCATTTGTGGGCGGATCACGAATACAGTGTTTTACTTTTAGTACGAAATATTTAGACTATGAGGAATTAGTGGAATGGGAAAGTGGAAGTACGAATCAGGAACCCCCCCCACACATTAGAAGTAAGCACGAGAAATGATATGGTTTAGCGACCCTTCAGCGAGCGCCCGTCGGGAATTGAACCATGGCCAGAAAAATGTGTGCGCTTAGTTTTGAAAAGAATGCATTAGAAAATTTTAGAAACTATGTCTGAGAATAATATGGTTCGATTCCCTTTAAAAGCATTAGCGACCCCTTCAGCTTAACGTGATATTCGAGCAACCGCCCCGGGATTGAACCAAGGCCAGAGGCGTGTACGTCAACCATTTAGCTTAGTTTTGAAAAGAATGTATGATAACGCGTGAGAATATTAAATTTCAGAAAAGACTTGACAGCGATCCGATGTGGGAAAGCAAACCCACCGAGGATTGAACCAGGACCTTCCACGTTAGAAGCATGTACGCTAACCACTTAGCCACGAGTGCATGAATATGTGGTTAAAAAGATTTACGCTATACAGATTTTGTTTTGACAATTACGTATGTGTTACGTTAACGGTTGGTGAATCTCTTCAACTTGCAAACGCATCATTTAAAGGTCGTTGTGAGTAGAAAAAATGCTTACGCGTACTTTATCACATCTCAGTACTGTTGAAACATTCATTCATTCATGCATTCTTTTTTATCACTATAGAATGGTAGGTCAGTTACATGCTACAGCAATAAAACACACATTTCAGTAACATAATTATTTTTAAAAAAACTTTGATTTCTAGTACATGTGCTTTCATAATGAGATTCTGAACGTCACCGCCAGGGGAATCAAACTCAGGACCTTTACATGAATTGCTTAGTTAATTATTTATCATGAATGTTATGATTTCCTGGGCTAAGCGGTTAGCATACGTACCTTTGGCGTGGGAGACCAGGGTTCGATTCCCGGCGGGAGCTCATGTGGTTCGGATTTCACGTTAATCAGTAGGTCCACGTCTCATATAGCCTCGCTGCTGAAAGGGACGCTAAACTAAAAATCAAAAAATCAACTCAAATTCACACTGCTCAATTCCTTTTTTCCCATTACATATTTGTTTTACCGTACCTGTTTGTTGTTTTCATTTTTTAATCATGGGCCAATCGGGTTTTACTATTCGCAATGAAATCACTCGTCATTATAGACGATTTATGTACGTTTATGTATTATGAGGTGTACGTCAACCATTTAGCTTAGTTTTGAAAAGAATGTATGATAACGCGTGAGAATATTAAATTACAGAAAAGGCTTGACATGCCCCTGACGTGGAAAGCAAACCCACCGAGGCTTGAACCAGGACCTTCCACGTCCGAACCATGTACGCTAACCGCTTAGTCACAATAATAATAAAAAAATACGCTATACAGATTTTGTTTCGACAATTACGTATGTGTATCGTTAATGCTCGATGAATCTCTTCAACTTGCAAACGCATCATTTAAAGGTCGTTGTGAGTGAAAAAAAAAAAATGCTGACGCGTGCTTTGTCACATCTCAGCACTGATGAAACATTCATTCATTTCATGCATTCTTTTTATCACTATAGAATGGTAGGTCAGTTAAATGCCGATGTAGTGCTCTCGAGTTTGACAGCAATAAAACACTCATTTCAGTAACATAATTATTTTTTAAAAAAACTTTGATTTCTAGTACATATGCTTTCATAATGAGATTCTGAACGTCACCGCCAGGAATCAAACTCAGGACCTTTACATGAATTGTTTAGTTAAGAATTTATCATAAACGTTATGATTTCCTGTTTATCAGGTGATTAAGAATTTTCTTTCTTCTTTTCTTTTGTAGTAAATTCACGCTGCTCAATTCCTTTTTCCCATTACATATTTGTTTTACCGTAATTGTACCTGTTTGTTTGTTTTCTCCTTTCATTAACCATGGCCGAATCGGGTTTTACTGTTCGCAATGAAATCACTCGTCATTATAGACGATTTAACATCGAGGGCAGAATGCTCGAAGTTCAATTCAACGCACCGCCCGTAGGAACCGATATCATACAGTATGTACATAACAGTTTCCAAGCAATGCTGGACCATTTGTTAGCCAATGTCGACGATGAGGCGATGGTTGGTTTATCAGTAATATCGCCACGCAACACGAATAAACCATTTTGGGTGAGTTTTCGCCAAGCCCGAAACTTGACACTGGAAACGATGTGGGCCTCCTTTGAAAGAGTGTTACAAAGTAACAATGCATTTCTCCTGCACGAGCCATTCACCGTGCATTTTCATCGTGTCGATATTCCACGTGGCTATGGTGGTTTGCGGCAAGGAGTACTTCAAAATGAAGAATTGTTACGTTGCAAACGAGGGATTGTACGTGTACAAAATCAAGACTCAAGGTGTCTGGCGTACGCCATTGTTATTGCTATTGGTCTGAAGGCATACAAGAATGTAGATGTGCAACGTTATAAGCAGTATAAGCGTCAATCGAAATATGTTGTGGATCAAGAAGTCGATGCGTTATGTGCAAATGCAAGAGTCAATTTGGATCATGGTGCCAGTGTAAATGAAATACGACAATTCCAGGCATACCTTAAAGAATATAAAATTACTGTGTATACCAGTTTCACAGGCCGTGATATCATGTACGAGGGGCCCAACGACGAAAATCGCACTCCCATAAATTTGATTTGTTTGGCTGGTCATTTTGACATCATCCAATCCTTAACTGCTTGTTTTGCAACCAAGTTCTACTGTGAGGCGTGCCATAAAAAGTATAGTAAACGCAATGAACATGTAAAAAATTGTCCTGTAACATGCTCCAAATGTTTACAGAGACCTCTATGCGACAAGAACCAAACGCCAATATTATGCAAAGACTGCAATCGGCAATTTTATGGCGAACAATGTTTTAATAATCATCGTAATATTGTATATCATCAAGGGGAACCTATATGCAAAATGGTGAAGCAATGTACTAGATGTTACAGAGTATATTCCTTTGTGCATACAGGACAACGACTTCATGATTGTAATGAGATCTTTTGCAATGTTTGTAAGAAGATTGTTCCGGGATCGCATCAATGTTTTATGCTTCCTGATCGACAATGCTTGAAACCTGGTGTTCCTTCACTCATGCACGCAAAGAAAGCCTTGTTGATATTCTATGATATAGAATCTATGCAGGACACGAATATTGGCGATAATACGTATGTACACATTCCAAATTTATTGGTTGCAGAACAAGTATGTTATGCATGTGTTGAAAACAATAATATCCAGCAGTCTTGCAGTACGTGTGGTCAGCGCCAGCATATTTTCCAAGGAGAGGATCCAGTTTATGATTTTCTCCAGTACTTGCGGGAACGGCGTCCCAATATAAATAGGATTTTCTGTGTCGCGCACAACTCGAAGGGATACGATGGACATTTCATCCTAAAGGCTATGGTAGAACAATGCCAATGGAGACCTGACGTCATATTAAATGGGACCAAGATACTGAGTTTAACGTTGAATAATCTGACGTTCATTGACTCGTTGAACTTCCTACCTATGGCATTAAGTAAATTGTCAAAAGCGTTCAATTTACCCGCAACCAAAGGCTACTTCCCGCATTTCTTCAACACCAAGGAGAATCAATCGTATATTGGACCACTTCCAGAAACGAAGTATTATGGTGCAGATGAAATGGCCGTCGAAGACAGGAACAAGTTCATGCAGTGGTACAACGATCATCGTAATGATACGTTTGATTTCCAGAAAGAAATTCTCAAGTATTGTATTCAAGATGTCAATGTACTGCGACAAGCATGTGTTTCGTTTATGACGTCATTTGAAACAGAAACCAAAGTGAATCCCTTCTTGGAGACGATCACGATTGCCAGTGCTTCTAATTTAGTATTCCGCCGGAATTTCCTTAAACCCAACACCATTGGAATTCTACCAGCACATGGCTATCGATGGAGAAGTACCCAATCGATCGCTGCAATGCAATGGCTGGCCTACATTGAAAAAACCGAAGAAAAACAAATCTTACATGCGGCCCGACAAAAAGAAGTATTTATTGCGGGATTCCATGTTGATGGTTACTACCAAGATCCTGAGACGTTAGAGGAGCACGTCTACGAGCATGCCGGTTGCTTTTACCACGGGTGTAAAGTATGTTTTACTACAGGCCGTAATCAGCCCATCTACAGCAATCCAGAAGACACCATGGAATTCCGTTATGAACGAACGCAAAGAAAAAATGCAAGACTGCGTGAATTGGGGTACATTGTACATGAAATGTGGGAGTGCGAATTTAATCAGTTCTTAAAACAAAATCCTGCAATGGCGACGTATCTGAAGAATCACCCGTACATGAACCGCAGACCATTAAATCCAAGAGATAGCTTTTTTGGAGGAAGGACCAATTGCGTGAAATTGTACCACCAAGTCGATGAAAAAGCGGGGGAAGTAATAAAATATTACGATATTGTCTCGCTTTATCCTTATGTAAATAAGTGTGCTAAATACCCGGTAGGCCATCCTAGAATTTATCTACAGGGTGATGAAAATATACCACCAATAAATAAAGTCAATGGTCTAATCAAAATGACGATATTACCAAGTCGCCATCTTTATCATGGTCTCCTGCCTTACCGATGTAACAAGAAACTACTCTTTCCACTGTGTGCTGCGTGTGCCGAAGAAATGAACCCAGACCCTACAGCAACGTGTACGCACAACGATCAGGAGCGATGCCTCACTGGAACATGGGTATCATATGAAATCCAGAAAGCAATAGAATTGGGATATCAACCAGTGGAAATTTTTGAAATTTGGGATTATGACATTGAACAATATGATCCCATCACGAAAACAGGTGGCTTGTTCACGGAATATATCAATACATTTTTAAAATCAAAAATGGAAGCATCTGGCTGGCCCAGTTCCTGTGTGACCGAAGAAGACAAATCAAAATTCATACAAACCGTCCTGGAGCGTGAAGGTATTGCATTGGATCCGTCCAAAATTGAAAATAATCCTACACGAAGAAGTTTATCTAAGCTTTGTCTTAATGCTCTTTGGGGAAAACTTTCGCAAAGATCAAACTTTAGCCAGACCACAATTATTGATCGGCCGGAAGAATTTTATGAAAAACTCACTTCCCCCGACATTAAACTCCATCAAATTGTACCCATCAATGATACGATGTTGTATGCGTTCTGGGAGTACAATGAACATGTGCCTGTTCAAAACCGAAACACCAATGTCGTGTTAGGTGCATTTACAACATGTCAGGCACGTCTGGAACTGTACAAGTACCTGGAAATGTTGCAGGAACGTGTTTTATATTTCGACACGGATTCTGTAATATTTACGGAGAAGCCCGGGGAGCCAACCATTGAACCTTCAACGTACTTGGGATGCTTATCGGACGAGATGGAGTCTTATGGACCACGAGCATACATCAAGACATTTGTCAGTGGAGGACCAAAAAATTACAGCCTAGAAATATACAATCCGGATACCAACGTCACCAGTTACATATGCAAAATTAGAGGATTTACATTAAATTACAATGCAGGACAACAATTAAATTTCAACACGCTAAAAGAAATGATTACAAATCAATGCCGTGGACAAGTCACCATCACTATCCCCCATAAGATATGCAGGACTAAAGACCATACCATCGTCACACGAAAGGAAGAAAAAATGTACAGTATCCAATACACAAAACGTCGATTTAAAGAATTCAATTCTTATGATACGGTTCCGTACGGGTACGTTAAAAAACAGAAGATGGAACTGGAAAAAGAAGATGAAGAAGAAAAAACTGTAAATACCCAATAAGGCCGCCATTTCTTTTTCCTTTTCCTTTTCTTCTTTCCCTTCCTTAACCACAAAGCAGCAACACCAAGAAGAAAATGAAGTACCCACAAGAGTTCATAAACCATCAACACAACCATCAGTGGAAGAAATGTAGTCATCTCGTACCGAAGGAGGAACCTTGACCATAAAGGAGCAACACCAAGAAAAATGCAGTACCCAGAAGAGTTCATAAACATCCATCGGTGAAAAAAAATGCAGTGATCCTGTACCCGAGGAGGAAGATGAGCCTAAGCAGATCCATCATTTACGAGTAAGTTTTATTTCTCTCTTATCAATATTGACTCATTTTTATTGTTTCAGAAAAAAAGAAATTCTTAAAGTAATCCGTCGTTTCTTCTTTTTTCTTTACAGGACACGGCTACAACATTCGAAGATGATGATACGTCCAATATATTCATTAAACTAGATCCTGTATTTATTATGTTAATAAACATGTATAGGAAGACCACATACCTTTCGTTAAAATACAACAAGTTGAAAAAAAATATGTTTTATTATTTCTTGAAACCCTGAACACTTGTTTTCAAATCATGGTAATCTTGAAAATTTAAGGTGGAAAATATATTCAAGATTTGGTTTACACGATTTTGTTCGAAAAAATAATTAAAGAATTTTTTTAGTGTCCAAAATTTGATTTTTAATTTAGTTCGAAAAATTTTTAATTTGAAAATTTTCAAATGTGGTTTACATCTTTAGTTCGAAACTTGTTTTTAAAATTGGTTCGAAATTTTTTTAAAATTTTTAGTTCGAAAAATTTTGATTTTAAAATTTAGTTCGAAAGTTTTCAGTTTAAAATATTTTTCGAAAAATTTTTAATTTTTTTAGTTCGATTTTTTTGGGTTCGAAAATTTTTAGTTCGAAAATTTTTTGATTTGAAAATTTAGTTCGAAAGTTTTTAGTTTAAATTTTTTAGTTCGAATTTTTTTGAAATTTTTGTTTCAAATTTTTTGTTTGAAAATTTTTTGTTTAAAATTTTTTTTAGTTACAAAATTTTTTTAGTTCGAAAAATTTTTTAGTTTAAAATTTCTTGTACTCTGCGGAACCGTTTCGAAAAGAATCGGAGCAGTTTAGGTAAGAAAAATCTGGCAACGCTGTTTCCATTAATGAAGCGCTTACTGAGCAATAAATCGCTTAAACTCACAACAATGTGTTATAAGAAATCTACAAGCGACACCTCTCTTTCACCATTGTTACTTCCAGAGACATAGACTACTAATTCAAGGACAGGATCTCCATCAAGGTAAGAAAGCTGGTAATCATCTTATCTGTCAAAGAGAACGATAATATTTAAGGTAAACTTCAGTACAATATCATGATACCAAAAAAAAAAAAGGGTTATTTAAGGAGGAGGTTGAACCCTCCATGGGAACTTTAAGGATAACCATAAAAGGGAACAAAATTCTAAAATCCAGGATCACCGACATATCGCTCTATATTTCACTCATGGGGTGTGGGGGTGCTAAGATCATGTGACTTCTATCAACCAATCAAAATTGATGTACCAAAACATTGATCTTACCCATAAAAGGAAACAAATGAGTGAGGGGTTTTCCCACGTATTCTGTTCACCGTGTGGCGGGTCTAAGATCATGTGACCTCTGTCGGCCAATCAGCATCGAGGTACCAAAGGACTCATCTTACCCATAAAAAGGGAACGAATTTTAAAAATCCCAGGGCTTAAGATCACGTGACCTCTAGCATCGTGGTACCAAAGAATTCATCTTACCCGTAAAAGGGAACGAATTTCAAATATCGCAGGGTCTAAAATCACGTGACAGCTATCAACCAATCAAAACACACATCTTACCCGTAAAAGGGAACGAATTTCAAATATCGCAGGGTCTAAGATCACGTGACATTTGTCAACCAATCAAAACACACATCTTACCCGTAAAAGGGAACAAATTTCAAAAATCCCGGTCATAAAAGAGAATGAGGGATTTCCCCGCAGGGTGACTCATGACGTCATACCACGTGACCTGAAAGTTTGAATTTCCCGCGTGGGCGGGGCCTAACGTCACGTGACTTCTCTCAGCCAATCAGAATCGAGGTACCAAAGCACTCATCTTAGCCGTAAAAGGGAACGAAGTTCAAAAATCCCGGTCGTAAAAGAGAGTGAGGATGAGTCATTCGGCCATACGGGGGGGACTACTACTTCTGTCTACAAAGAAATGAAGACTTTGGGACAAAAACTCGTGAAGTCCAAAAAGTTAAAGTGTAAAGCAAACAGCTTCACAAAGGTTTCTCGTCATCCGATTTTCTTCAAACTTTGCACCTACATACTAGACTAAAGGTAAATCGACACGTATTTTTTTTCTTTCGGAAAATAGGTTAAGGGGTAAAGGGCCCCTTCTCAAAAAAAAGGGTCCCTTGTTTAAAAGGGCCACTATAAAGAAACGAAACTCGGCAGATGCAAGGATGACTTCAAAGTAGGAAATACAAGTTTTGTCGTTTTCGCTAGAAAATGGTTGCAGGGGTAATGCCTCCCTCGAAATGACAAAGGACCCTGCACAATCCTTACGGAAATTGGATTTCGTTTTAATTGCTTAAAACCGTGATGTTGTACATACGATGCTCCTGAGAAAAAGTCTCAATGGGCATAACCACAAATCACTAACTGTTTGGCCACATCAGAGCCACTTTTTTGAAAATATTCCAAGATAACGACATTCTGAATTTTGGTAAAAAAAAAAAAAATGAATGAAACCGTAACCAGAAAAATAAACACACTGCTGAACAAGACTGCACTTATTTAATATAAAAACACATTTACTTGTGACGTTTCGATCTTCTAGCCAAGATCCTCATCAGACGTACACTCACTTAGGACTATTATATAGGAGTGTACGTCTGATAAGGATCTTGGCTAGAAGATCGAAACGTCACCTGTAAATGTGTTTTTATATTAAATAAATGCAGTCTTGTTCAGCAGTGTGTTTATTTTTCTGATTTTATTCGCAAGACGTTGAATATGAGTGTGTGTCAGTTTGAAACCGTAACCGCTAATTTCTTCGACTTGAATCAAAATTGTAACTGCTCTGTTTTCATTCTCAAATAGCCTCATAGACATCTTATTACGTGTATTTCTTAAAAGAAAATTACACAGAAAAACTGGAAATCTCTACACGCATGAATCAACGAACAATAGATAATATTCTATCATATATTTGCCTCGTGTCTGCAGGTAATTTGAAATTCACTTTAATTTAACTGTATAAGTCTCTGTGAAATACAAAGCCTAACAGATATTTAGGAAACTTTTGAAATGAAATTCGGGGAGTTATCACAATTTCTTGTGAGCTTTCAAGTGTTGTAAAACACTTTTCGATCTATCAAATTGTTTATACAAATTGTTCCTTGAAATTTGAGAAAATTCAATATTGTAACTCGTTACCATGACATAATTGGTACGCATGATACCGAGTTTGATATCCGCTGGAGCCCCGTAGTGTGGAACTCATATTAAACTGTAGGTGTAGTCCTTACATAGCTTCTGTGTCGAAAAAGAAACTTAGAAAGTCCAACTATGCCGAAGTTTCGAGCCATCAATTCGAAATGTTACGAGAGTTTTATGAGAGAAGATACTAAATTAAACATACAAACTTCACTTTCATCCTCATAGTTCTACCGTCAAAAACAATAGGATCTTTACCTTACTTTAATATAAATTATTGCAATGTTTAGTATTGCGTATCAAGCGCAGCAAAAATTATAAAATCGGAAAGTTATTTTCGTGAACTCGAAGTGCTGCTCTTTTGATTGGTAATTTGTTGCCATAACCATTAGGCCACGACCATTCCGCTCTGAATGTCTGTCTTGTCACTGATATTTTTACTGGCAATTCTATTTTGTGCTACCTCCCCTAATCTTCTATGCCGACTTTCTTTGTTTCATTATTTTTTCGTATTTCTTTTATGTTGTCAGTCATTTATATTATTATTCTGTTCCTTTTAACTGTGCTTGAGACTTGCAATGCCTCTCCCCATCAAACTATAGTTTCGGCAAATTTAATTATCATGTTCTTCACTCTAGTCGGTGCAGGAATGCCAGGCTCACAAACAGGGTACATTTATATTCTTCGCAGACAGTACACAGTTGCAGAAGTACATGAAGAAATTACGTAGTGTCAATAAAACATGAATGATTTAGCTTCCTGCTGATGTGAGAGTTTTAAGTTTCATGCCTTTCCATGATTCACTGCCAATCGGTCACACCCATGAACGAAATATTTGAATTTTGGAGCGAAAAGCTCGCGATTAAAACAATATATCAATTGTATTGTGCATTTTGAATGTTCTCATATATTTGTTCAGTTTTTAAAATAACTTCTTTGTCTTTTCAGGTCAATGGGTGCTTGGAATTGTCGTGTGTCAGTTTTGGTTATCAGCGGACTACACTGCTAGCACCGCTTCCATCTTCAATTTGTTTATTCTCAGTGTCGACAGATATTGGTCAGTTACATCGCCATTAAGATATCTAAGGAAACGGACAAAACGACGCGCTCTGATTATGATCGGTTTAGTTTGGGCTGTTTCAGCGCTTTGGATAGTTCCCATCATCAGTTGGCATCACATTGAAAATGGTGGCAAAAGACTTTATCCACCGACAGTTTGTGAAACTGAATTCGCAGGAAATGTAGTTTTCAAAGTAACAGCTGCGATAATTAATTTTTACTTCCCGACTGTCTTAATGGTGTATTTGTATGGACGAATATTTTTTGAAATTAAAAAAAGAAGCCAGTTTGAAATAGGACATTGTAATCATGGTGGTCAGGGTAGTGGCGAAAATGACGACTCAATTGGTGATGATCGTCATCACCAAGCTGTGCAACAGACTTTGTCTCCGCCACATTTTGAAATGACGTCCACGCGTGTGAGTGTCAAATCACCCGCCTCTTTACTCAATGAATGGCGTCAAGAAAGTACAACAGTGAACGGTGAAATGAGACAGCTTCATCAGTTCAAGAACCTTACAGTGTTATCGTATCGTGAAGAAGGGCTTGTAGATACTGTAGAACCTGAAATTAGTCCAAAGGGTACGAAAGACGACCTCCAGAGAGATGGAAAGAATCTTTCTCATTTCGAAGGAGTCACAGTCAATGTTGAATATGTTGTTCCACCCGATCCCCCTGAACTTTGTCTTAAACCCTCTGCCTCTTCTAGTAATGATTCACTACGTACGAAAACAAGAGGTGAGGAGAAAACCTCATCCGGACATTCGAAGCATATTCATTGTTTTCAAAGTAACCGCAAGACTTTAGAACGACAATCGACATCTGCTGGACTACGCCGTAACCTTTCATTTACCTTTGCCAAAGATAAAACTAAAAAAGGAGTTTTACAACCCTTTCTACGTCGAAGTGTTGGAACAACACGAAAACGTGGCTCGGAATCCGTTGCATTACAAAAAGAGAAAAAAGCCGCAAGGCAACTAGGTGTCATCATGGGAGCATTTGTACTGTGTTGGTTGCCCTATTTTATTCTTTTCATGGTGATTGCCTTTTGCGGAAACTGTGTTGATCCCAAAATCCATACAGCTACGATCTGGCTAGGATACATGAACTCTACCCTAAACCCTATTCTGTACCCTTTGTGCAATGCCAATTTTAAAAGAGCTTTTAAACGAATGCTAGGACTTAATAAAACCTCTAACGTGAATCCTGCCAGAAAACCTGTCCGTACTTGAACCATAATTAATGAATAATTCTTAAATTCTATTTTCGTAAGATTCACGAATATGTTCTTTTTTCCAAAACCTATGTGAAAATTTTGCATACTTCAATAGAATTCAGGATAATTTTTAAGCAACTTACACTATGTGATTAAAACATAAAGAGTTCGATTTTGCTTATTTTAATGCATTAGATGTAAGAAAATTGATCCATTTGACCAAAAATGTTAAAGAATGTTAAACACCTTTGTTCTTTGTAAACAATCACCTTAAACCACATAAGTAATGGCCAGTTTGCAAATTAACATTCATGAGCGTCACATTTCTATGGGTGTCCGACACTTCTTTGATTTGTCAGTTGCTATAGATGTGAGATGTAATGTCAGTTCTTTTACTTTCAACTGGCATAAAAATAGTACTTAAATAGAATTTTCTTCTGCAATATATTCTAGTGTCTTATTTTACAATAAGACCCATGCGTACTTGTAAACAAAAATGTATCGCCACACAGGTGTGTTTGTATACTTTGTAAATAATTCATTTCTAATTTTGGAGATTTCTCTGATGTAAAAACTCACAATAACTCAATGAAATATATTAGAGTTAATCCACGTTCACATCTAAATTGAGACAGGTGTTTAATTTAGAAGCTTTTCTATGTACATACATATTCTTCCAATATTATAAGTTAATATGATATTGTTCAAGTACTTTGCTGTACTCACTCCTACTTTTTTTTTCATTTTAATGAATACTGTAACTTACAGAAGAACATCAGAAGTTTAGAAAACAAGCCTCGAAAACGTTATTGTGTAAATTAAAATAATATTGGTTTCCAATCGTTCCCTTATAGCCCGGACGTGCAATTTATAACGTTAAAATTGTTTCGCACTCAAATTTCTGTACACTGTACGGTTATGAACAGACATAGGATTTTTATGCACTTAAAATGTATGAAATATGCCTGCAACTGTGCTGCTAAATGGGTTTTCAAATGTGTATTTAATATGCACTAAGAATGCAATAAAAGAGAACATTTTCAAACATGCAGCAAAGTTGTGACAAAGTTTGATAGGTGAAACAAATTCGAAAGTGTACTTTAACTGTCACCTTTCAGGGAATTCTCTTCAGAATCTATTTTTATGATAGTAACAGTTTATATATATATTCCTAGCTTTTTAAAAGACACAAATTACGAGATTAAAGTAAACACAGAGATATGAAAACACGACCTCTAGATTTTCTTCATATTTGTAGTTTAGAGTACATTTTGCCTTATACGGAATAATAGAAGCCTCAGTTTTCTACATGTTTCTACTATACACACATACACACAAAAAAGTTTTCGCTTTTAAGGGTTTACTCCTTCCCGTAATTACCTTTACAGTATATTAAGAAATGCTTTTCTAAATTTTTTGATGCCAGTTTATGACATTTGAAGTAAAAAAAAAAAAAAATGACCTCAAAACATCAACAACTTACACCGTGTATATTGGACAGTATGCATAAAGAGGGGAAAGTTTGGAATTTATATTTTCTGACAAGCTAAAATCTAACTCTTGAAAACGTTTTCCCACACCTTCAATTGTTTTCTAGGCGGAGTTTCTGGCAATAATATCCGTCAATTTCTTTTCCACAGCGCATCCGACATTATCAAAAACTCACTGAAGCTCTGCTGAACTTCATTACCTACCTATAAGCATATACTGAGCATCATTCCTCGAGTCTCTTGTTTCTGAACTGACTTTGACACAATATTACAATAAGTCTTTATCATTATCAGATTTCACTTAACGTCTGGGCAATTGAAAGTATCCTTGCTGTGCTGATCGATTGCTAGCATCCATAAAATAAACATTCTTCTGTCCTCCCATGCAAAAATTCATTATGTTGCATAGACATTTAAATGCAATGAAAATACAAACTAAAGCTTTATTTACTGCATTCTATAAGCATGGATCTTAAATGTTGAATATACTCTTAAGCATAAAATTATGCATTAACTTTTGAGATATGCATGTACGTGTGTGCACTATAAAACTTCACATTGGAACTGAATTGTTGTTGGTAGAAACCCCTACCAAGTTTAACAGAGACTAGCTGAACCTGTACACTCTGCACAGCGCATCATTCACATATGAGCATGAATCTCCTTGTCATTCCTCATAACATCTATGCATATCCCTTTGCAGACACGAGTGAAAGACGTCTTGATAAAAATCGGCAAGGGGTACCATAAAGGGAAGATTTTTTTCCATTATTTCTTTCAATATCTTGCATCGTTTGGAAGATTGAGCCTACTTCCGGTTCGAGTTCCTAATTTATATATGATCAATGTTTTCTTTCTTCTTGCATGCAGTATGCAATAAGCAAATATATTGCATACACAATTAATTATAATGTCAGTGATATATGGTGTTCATTGGGCGAAACACTCCAAACAATAAAGATTCATCTTAGCCTGGAGAAATGGTTATCCTTCCTTTTTCATCATCATTTGGTCATGAAACAAACGTCTAAGAGATGTATAACCCCTGTATACAACTATGTGGAGTGGAATTACATAACTCATAGGATTTGACGATTTACTGTTTAAAATTTCAACACTTCCAGTGTACCCCTAAAAAGATGTAATAAAGAAATAATGGCCATGTTTTTAAATATTCGATTATAACTGGACAATATACACTAAATTTGGAGTTAACCAGCAAAAACTGCACGTTTCTAGCACTTGTGGTTTTCGATATCTAATTGTCTAAAGGATTGGAGACAAACATATAAACTTTTCTTTAAATACAAACATATAAACCTAGCATTTTAATATATACATGCATATAAGCAAACAAAATATGTATTTGCATAAAAATCTTGTGTCTAGTTACAAAACAAATTTCGGTTCATATAATAACGTTTTGCAGACACTCTTTGCTTCAGTTTCTAAACTGTCGATGTTCTTCTTTGTCTTTTTCACTAAAATTCAAAAATGAATCGGTGACCTAATCAGACATTCTTCACATAACCATGCTATTAGTATGTAGTAATACAGTATGTTCCGTTCTACTCTGTAAATATGCATTTTTAAAAAATGTAAATTGCATGTTATATACAATTTTGTTCAAAAAATGTCAGGTAAACCCCTATTCTATGAAACTCCCTCTGTCCTTATCCATAGATAGAAATTTTGTGTGATTAATTAATGAAGATCCTTCTACTAAGTCAAAGCACTAAAGTTTCTTACGTGCGTACTTTAAGAAAGAAGTTTCTTATCAGTGTTTGTTTCTTTCTGAATAACACTTTTCATTCATTTCAGAATTATGTTACTATTCCTCCAAATACTCAACTAAGATTGTTGCCACCATACAGGAATTTATCAGATGCTAATACTCCCAAAACAAAGCATTTGCTTTGGTTTCCAGTATTTCTGAATTTATTTGTCTCCTTATACGCAACATGCGGAAATAGTCATATAAAAAATAATTAAAAGCAATTCCTGCCGTACATTGAAATGGAAAACAAAAAACGGTCAAATCATGTAAATAAAAAGATGTCAACAATAGAATAGGATTTTCGAAACACAAAAAGTACGAGAAAACTCCAATTCTTTTGTGCACACATATATTTATTTATCCCAAGTGCGACATTGGCAGATTCCCGAAACTGCGAGGTGCTGTCGTCTGGACACCTTCCACGTTGTTACGGTCTGTCAGTATTTCACATTGGTAAGTGAAAGTTAGTTAGTTAGATTTCATTTTAGCGTGCCTTCCAGCAGCGAGGCTATATAGACGTGGATCTACAACTTAACATGGGAAAACATGAGCTCCCAATGGGAATCGAACCCGGGTCTGCCACTCTAAAAGCACGTACGCTATCCAGACAGCTACGAACGAGCTCCGGTACGTCATATAACTTAATTTCTTTCTCAATCTGTGAGCATTTTGTTCAACGCATGGCGTTGTTTTGAATCAATCAGCAGATCTTTATTCATTAGTGTTGAAGAAGAAATCAGATAGGAGGAAGTCACTGCTTAGATCCAACTTTGGTTTTAGAAAGCCTTCCTCGTTCTCAATCGCATATTTTAAAGTTGACCTAGCATTATCTTGCATACTAACACAAACCACTATCTTGCATACTAACACAAACCACTATCTTGCATACTAACACAGATCACTATCTTGCATACTAACACAGATCACTATCTTGCATACTAACACAGACCACTATTTTGCATACTAACACAGACCACTATCTTGCATACTAACACAGACCACTATCTTGCGTACTAATGCAGACCACTATCTTGCATAGTGGTCAGTGCATCCTTCAACTACAACGGATTAAAGACATTATTAGGATTCAAATTCAACCTTAATACCAAGACCCACCTTTCATAACTTTGCTGTTGATGGAAAACAGAAAAACTTGAAACACAAACAAACATACATGCTTCAGTAAATATACAGGAAAGGAATTAAGTAGAACTACTAGTAATAGTAAGCATTGTGAAATTAAGTGAAGGGTCTATACAAAGACATATCATAAGTAAATAGACACTTCTATTAGAAACTTTTCCATTTATTGCACTGACCCAAATGATAACCAAAGGATGCAGATTAACATATTGTTTATCTATCTTTAGCTTGAAGTATTAACCAGTTAAAGCACGAAATTAATGAGTTCCATGATTTTCCTGGGGGCTTTTCGTCCATTCTTCACGCAAATATTGGAGAAATTATCAACGAAAACCTGATTTTTCAGAACACTGTTTGATGATACGTACTACAATAGCCCAGAAGTGTTCAGTTGGGTTCATATCTGTAGACCCACTGACCCATAGGAGGTTCTGGACGTCATGTTTGGGAATATTTGGCAATGTGTTTTCTATAAACAGAGTTGGTTTTGGAAGTAACTAGCAGAAAATATCGGAAGCAAACCCCTGCCAATGTATCCAGCACTTCTGAGCGTGCCAACACACTCTAGCAGCTCGAAACGTCTAGAGCTCCAAATACCGTCAATGAAAGGCCTTCAAGTTTGACGTTGGTTGTAAGAAGTCAAAGTGTAATTCTTAGGGGAGGTTCTCTTGAGACTTATATACGCTAGCTGGACGAAAATTAGGGTAACATAGACTCATCAGAAAAAAAGATACCTGGCACGCACCATATTCATTGTCCACTCTTTTTACTCAGCAATATTGGCTGTGGTAAGCAAGGGGTTAGTCTTGTAGCTCTTCCATGATAATTGATTATATGCAAGCACTTTTTTGTAAATAGTCACCATGAAGCTCCAAGCGTTTTTGGTAGTTACACAAGCTTTCGTTGATCTGTGAAGAATTATATTGCTAGAGACTTCAGCCAGTCAGAAATTGATAGATTGAGATTTTTATGCTATTGAAACATTGCGAAGCCAGCTACGTTTTCAGCTGAAAGAACAAAAAGAAACTGTTAGGGACAAAGCTGGGACTATGTCAGGAGTGATTAAGAAATTCCCATCGCAATTTTTGGCTCAAGAGCATGGACAGGTGTTGTCATAAATCTGAAGAATTTCAGACCGTAACATTCATCTTTGTTAGTTCTGGATGGCACGTCGCAGCCAAAATACTATTTGCCAATACATAACTGTTCTGATATCAGGTTCGTTCCCTTCTTTTGTGTTGAAATATCAGATCACAGACTTCGCTTCTCATTTGACAGGATTTTCTATGATGGCAGTCGTTTCAACATATAGTCACTAGCAGGTACGCAAGTCCACACTGATAATTATATCTCTTGTGCAGGCACAGCATACTAGAGCATGATTCCTTGCATGCAAAGCCTCTTCAGTGTTGCCAGTTACACGTAAAGAATTATCCTTTTGAATGTGCCTCGTACCATTATCATTATTATTATTATTATTATTATTATTATTATTATTATTATTATTATTATTATTATTATTATTATTATTATTGTTTATATTATTATTATTATTATTATTATTATTATTATTATTATTATTATTATTATTATTATTATTATTATTATTATTATTATTATTATTATTATTATTATTGAAAATTCGAGAATTCAGTGCTGCATCTAGGCCTAAATCGGCGTTGCGAAGGACCTGATTGGACAGAACATGGATTCACACATTTCATTTGATGCCTTTTAAACTGCGTAAGAACCAGATTGATGGTAGCAATGTAATGTTAAGGTTAGCTTGCTCCAAGGTCGTATTATCCCACTATTTGACCATGTTCGAAATCAATCAACTGTTTGGCTACTTTGGGTCGCAGCATCGTTGTTTCTCTTGGGAAATTGTCACACTCTCTATACCTGGAACAGAAAACAAATTACGACCGTTAATAACCTTCAAACCATTACAATTCATTGTATTGCAAGATGTCTATTTACTTATGCCATATACTGTATCTATGTATAGCTTTGTGCATATATGACCGGCTAGGGTGAACATAACGCTTAACGCCACTTACGGTGAAATTAAGTTATATGGAATGGGTTGTGATCGAACCACGTAAAAGTATGTAGGTAGTTTAATTTCGGAAATGTACTTGCAGATGGTAAGGAAATATTGTTTGGTATGTCATTGTATTGAACTGCATGGAAATGGTAAAATTCTTTTTCCAGTTGACTCGAAAGTTAAAAAATGAATTATATCATTGTGTTCGCCCGAGCCGCTCAAATATACTGTTGTTTGTAAAGACACCTGGAAGTGGAATGAAGTTTATACAGCAGATTCCTTACTAAATATACAGGAATAGTTTCAATTTCAGAGCTATACAATACTTTCAAGTTGATAAATCAATATTCATAAAGCTTCCACTTGCTGTAATCAAAGCTTCTATACATCTGACATATTAATCAAAGAAGCGTTGTGTGTGTTTCTGAAGAATCACATGTCACGTTGTTTGTATGAGAATCTACAAGACATCGAAATCAACTACTGAAGTACCGTGACGAACACGGCACCGACAGCCAAATTGCACACATTTTCGATGTACTGGCTGGCCTGAGAAACAGTGGTACCTGTTTGTCCTCGAAGAAGGCTTGCACATTCCAGGACTCATGTGATCCGGCATGTGATTCATGACGTTGACCTCTACAATTTCCCTGGTGTAAGGTTCACTGGTGAAAGTTTGCTCAATGAGCAGCAGTGGAGAATTCTGTTGTACCCATTGGTGCCCCATACTACCATACCTCCAGTTTGGCCGGTATGTCCATCGACAATAGGCTGGTAGATTGTACTCCAAAGCGCATACAGTCAATAATGTAGTATAAGTTGACACGGTCCTTATCCGAAACGAAACCACTTGCCGTTCAGCGTGCCACTGACTGTGTTTACGAGCCTGTTGTAGAATAAGTCATTTGTGGTTTTTGTATCAACGGAAACCAAAATAATGATATGCGTCCCCAGCCTAGCATACAGAAGACGCCATAAAATCGTCGATGCAGACAAGACCTCAGAACTATCATGCCCCAAAGTCAACTTAATACTGTAGATGGCACTGTACAGTCCGTCACAGTCATGCAGTCTCCCATCACAAGCTATGGTCACATTGAGTGGTCTCTTGTTGGTTTGTTCATGTGTACAGTTATTTTCTTTACAATGGTTCTACTTACTCAGCCCTGTCGTGGGGGAATATCTTATACACTCACCAATTTTACAGTACGATAAGTCACCTTTCCGTTTGAGTTCCGCCCTTTGGCATCGATAAGGCATAGTGACCTTTGTCTCATTATTTCTCTGTGCTTGTTTACGCTTCTCTATCTGGATGCTGTTTAAACTGCCCTCTCGAATTACTACTCCATAGCCGAAAACAAGGACACTGCTGATCCACGCATGCATCATTCTCTTGCAATTGTAACGTTTCATACGTTTCACCTTGCCATAGAAATGGTGCGAGTTTCTATATATTCCTACCATTCTCTTTTCGTGTTGCTATTTTCACAAACATCAATGTACACATATATACTGTGGACAGATCGCACGAAAATGTCATATACCTTGTTACTTAAGTTGTTGTGTCAGAATCTTCTAACAGTTAGAAATCTTCCTCTCCAAGTTCCAGCCCTTCTTTTTTTCTGGTAATTAGGTTTTATTGGTGTACAAACTGGCAGTAACTTATCTCACCCAGTGGGAGTGATCAAAAATATGGCGAAAAATTTCATTAGAAACAAAGTTATAAGCTTACATGGAATTTGATTTAATCTTCAAAATACTATCCTTGGCTAGTAATTCACTTATCCCAACGTTGAATCCATGACTGGAATCATTTCTGTAAGACTTCTTTTAGAAAGCAGTTGGGTGGTCCCATGATAAAACAGACTAACTACATTTTTGATGAAATTGACATTCGTGTTGAGAACTGAAAAGTTCATCACTTTCGTAGAATCCACTCATCACAATTTACACCATCCCTTGGCAAACTAAAAGAGTTACAAACTTGGTTTATTCTGGCATGATAAAACTCTCAGTTCAGAAAATGTCACTCTGTCTCAATTTCATCACAGATGTAGTTAGTCCGTTTTGGTATAGATCACCCAGCTACAGCTCCCCTGTCGTGACCCTCTCGATGTTAGGAATGATGTCAAAACGTTTTTTCTTTAAGCACGGTTTTACTTTTGGGAAAAACCAGAAGTAGCATGGTGCTATATCTGGAGAGCATAGCGAATGTGGACAGACAGGAATATTTTTTCTGCCAAAATCTTCCGGATTAAAAGCAAAGTGTGGCACAACACGTTTTTGTGGTGAAGAAGAAAACAATTTGCCCATTTAATAGGTGGTTAAAATGGTTTCCATGGATCCATACGAGATGTTTAGTTCTCTGCAAAACTCCCAAATAGTCATTCGCCTGTTTGTTTAATTCATTTTGTACCATTTATTGCACGTTTTCATGTTTTTGACGTCGAAGAACGCCTCGATATTTGCTCGCTTTCAACCTACTCCTTGCCACCTTTTAATGGCTCACACCACTTGTGAACAGTCTTCAATGCCACCGCTTTATCGCCATACACTGATTTTGACATTTCGTGACCTTCTTTGGCACTTTTTGCAGCTTAGAACAAAACTTAATGTTGGGGCGTAACAGACACTCTTAACACGTTCTCACAATTTTTTGCCTCTGGAAGCCAACTAACACGTCACAGCTTGTTCAACGTGACTGTATAAAGCTTTAAGCTATCAGGCTTACTAGTTGAAATGTATAAAACACCAATAGATGGCAGTGTACAACTATATTCGTCGTACTTTTTGGTCACAGCTTGTAGTATGGGGATCAACATGATTTGAGATCTCAAAGATGCAAGATTGAGGATAAACTGAGGGACAAGTTATTGAGTAAGGTTGTAATTGATTTTAATCTTGGAGCCAGTATTTTGGAAATCCGATAAAGAAATTTTAAATAAAACAATCTGGTTAATCTTAATCAGTAGTAGAATATTATTATTATCTATACAAGGAAGTAAAACCATTTTCTTGTAACAGTTGAAGATTGAAAGAAAATAACAAGGCAATTCAATGTTATGTCCTTTTAAGAAAAATAGTTTATAGACCTTTGTACGGCAATATCATATCAATCTTCTGAAAATAGAATAAAATCTTTAGGTTGACTTCCTGGCTAAAGGAAACGGAGTTACAATTGTAAGTTAGCGATGGTCAAAATATTGTTGAAACGAAAATATCCAAGGATACATACAATGCTGTTTACCACATTCTCTCCAGATACATTATCTTACGTGCACGATTTACAGGGTCTCTGATAATCCCCTCTATTTTGAGATCATTGCAACTTCTTTCTTTGTTAGCACGATTTATGAAACTATTATATATGTAGACTGAATAACATTTGATGTTTTGTTTGATACCTTGTTACAACTCCATATGAGCACCAGCATTCTTAACACATTTCCTGAACAAACTGGTAAAGTTACCACTGCTGATCGCAAAAATTATTCTAGTTGATCACATCGGCTACTGTAGCTACATGTTCATAAAAAAAAGTGCGTGACATTATTTTGTAAATCTCCCCCTTAGTCCACTTCTAGAAAAACCACAGGACGTTTTGAGCTGCAGGCCAATCATTAACATTCACAACTCGCCCCCAATTTAACGACCTGAGAACTTACCATGTAGCAATTCACAGATCTGCTTTGTTCCACTGCGAAATTACGGGAAATACACAAGTTATGAGCATATCCAAGTAGATTTTGCCCTTCATTGTACTTTGCATGAAGAAAGGACCAACAACTGCAGATGATGTCAAACCACACCATACTGTAACCTTCGGGCAGCCCCTTGCTCTTTAATACACAAGTTCGAATTATCACGCACTCAGAAATGAATGTTGTCTTTTCATAAATCCCCTTACATAAAACACTGTGTCATCACTCCACATAATGTTAAACAGTTTGAATCAGTCACCATACCAACCCCAAAAGATTACTACATACTGTATCTATCTGTCACAGTCATAAGATATTGTTCCGCTATGTGTTTTCCTCAACATACGATAGGATTTTGGAATCCGAACGTGGAATTTAACGTGGAATCTGAACCACATGAGTTCCCGCCGGAAATCGAACTCGGTCGCACGCCAAAGGCTCGTACGCTAACCACTTAACGATGAGGGAGCTCCATCTTTCTTCCGAGTGGTGTCAAATGCATATCATATAAACCAATATTCACGAGCTTCTTGAAGCCCTAATTTCTTTAGGATCTTCACGAACTTTCATTAACTCTGACAATGTTCTCTTGTGTTATAGAAGTTAATGGTCTTCCCGATCTCCTTGCATCAGAAACATCGTATATTGTTATTAACTTTCGGTGGTAATATTAAAATTATTTATGTATCCAATGTTGCATTTTTATATTATTATTATTCCCTACACCACCTTTGCACCCGCACAACAGATCCCCTCACATCAAGCTGCTATTCTGGTCTGCCCTTTCACGCTAGATACAAATTGTATTTGAAATAAAACTGAAAAGGAGAGTTACCAATCAAAAATCGCAAAATCTCTTCTTTCTAATTATTCTAGATTAATAAAAACCCGTTCATAAATAAAGAAGTTACAATGATTTAAATACAAGGAGTTATTTACTAGACACCCTATAGCATTACATCACTGTTTGACCTTGTCACATTTATTCTGACTAGTATCCCACTTCAGTCATTATTGAACATTATTTCCATCTCAAAATTGCTTTTCATAACAGAAAGTCCAAACCTGACTCGATTATAGAGTGATCCAGGCAGAACTGTTACAGGTGACAAGTCCGTGACTGAGAAATACAATAGGTCATTTATACCATACTTCGAAATAATTGTTTATGTCCGCAAATAACTTCAATAATGGGTAATATATTTACAAGAATGTACTCTGCTATTTTCTAGTAAGTGAAGTGGCTTCAAAACTATTAATTCAAATATAGAAGATCAATTATAGTCTGTTAGTTCTTAACATTAGCTACAAGCTCACTTTGTAATGGAAGTTGTGGCAAATTTCTTCCTGCACAAACGGACAACGCGTTTGATTCAATGATCATTAATCTGAAACTGTATGTCAGATATAAGCATTTCCTCTACCACAACATGCACAGACAATATGATTGGTCGCCTACCTGTTCCTTGGACACTTATTTAATGGAGCTTGATCTCTAACTTCTCAAGTCAGAGATGAACATTCCTGTGATTCCTCCAGCCTAGCATGCACGGCGATTTTGATTGATAACTGTTCCCAGAACACTTGGCTTAACGAACGTTCACCTCACTCTCCATGCGAGAGAAATAAATAGTTCCTAGCGGGCCATGAACAGGCAATCTGATTGGTAGCCTATCTGTTAACTAGACGCTTAGCTTAAAAAAGCACTGACCTCAAACAATGTATGTCAGAGACAAACATTCCTTACTACAGCATGCACGAGCAACCTAATTGGTTGCCCACCTGTTCTCTGGATACTTGGTTACAAAGCGTTGACCTCAAAGTACTACAGAGTGATCACAAAGTCGTGTTACCCCTTATTGCGTGTCCACATGTTCATAGATAGTCGCATTATGTTAATGTGGAATGGTGGCAAAGGACAACTTGGTGGTAGTGTGACTATTCTTTACCATTTATTCCAGAGTGTCGTCGTTTTCATAACAGAATATGATTCTCCTCCATGTACCATATGAAATTATCCTCAACATTCTGGCGTGGTGGCAGCAAATGCACGTCGAGCAGCATTTTTAAGTTTGTCTACTGTATCGTAACGTGTGGCAGCAACCTTTTGTTTTATAAACCCCCATAATACATTGTCACAAGTTGAGAGATCAGGACTTCGGAGTGGCCAATCCAAATGTGCAGGGAAACGGACAGAACCACGTCCGTTTTTCAGGAAATATCTCATTGAGATTTTCTTGAACGGCAAGAGCATAATATGCTGATACTCAATCCTCCTGGAATCATACACTACCCAGCAGTCCCCGATGTTGCAGATATGGAATAAACCCATCACGTAACATGGTTAGATTCTCAATGTGATTCACAGCACTGTCAAAGAAATATGAACCTACCAAGTGGATTGCAGACATTGCAGCCCAGATCATGACATGTGCGGGATTGTGTTCATGTTCTGGGTTTTCTTTACTCCAGAAATAAACCTTTCTGGATTTTTCACTGCGATATATTGCACATTTGTCCGAGAAAGACACTTGCTCTTGATGGAAGAGTTGTAAATATATCAAGCATTCGCCCACAAGGTAGCTGACGTTTGTGCATGTTACTATCACTCATTTCGCTTACAAACGAAGATTTTAATTCCTTTAACTGCAAATTCTTCTTCGTATGTTTTTGTAATGCATGAAACACCCAATTCCTGTGACCGCTTACGAATGGACTTTTCTGGCGAATGTTAGACAGACGCTGTAGCCTTCAAACACTTTTCCAGTGGTGTTGACAGTCATCCTGAGCGGGGCTTGTGTATTACGCAATAAGTTACAAAAATCCTTTTTCTTCCATCATTAAATTGTTGGTCAGCACCTGAAACAATAAGAAGCAATAGTTCATTACAATCTGTGTGATACATAGCGTGTAACGGAACTTTGTGATCATTCTGTACGTTAGAGAAATCATTTTATATCGCGGTATGCACAGACAATCTGATTGGTCGCCTAGTTGTTCTATGGATACTTGATTCATGTCATCGTCAGAGCGGAATTATTACAATTGTTGAAGTAAACCATTATACGGACAGACTATAGTTGAACTTCCACACTGTATCTCTTGTTTTTTCTCATTAGTAAAGCTTCTGCTGCTAAATGCAGTCAGTAAAATATTGGCATGAACTATTGAAATCTATTACAAAACAAATTTTCTCCAACTATTGGAAAAAATGTTTTGATTGTCTGAGAGACTAGATGGGAGTTCACGAATTGTACAAATTTATCTAACTTGTCATGTGTTTAAAATTGTAGTAAACTTGCAAATACTCGATTGAAGGAAACAAGTACAAGTAAGGGTGAGCACGGTAGAAGCTCAATCGAAAGTGCTGGTACTTTTTATAACTTGTATCTTGAATGTGAGAACGAACCATAAAAACAACGACTGTTTTACTGTGGTATAATCAATATGTAAATATATGTAAACATAGTAATTAACAGATAATGGAAAACTAAGTTAAATAGTTGTTGTTGTTTTTTTTTTTCAATCACACTTGCCTCACTACAATCTTGAAACATCCTAATTGTAAAACTCATGTACAAAAAAGTATAATAAATTCTTTATTTACACAAGCTGTTTCTTTAATGTGTCGGAGAAAATGAAAATATGTCTATGGTGTCAAAAAAAGTCAGTCATATGATCTACGGATTGCATACAGTTCCCAGTTTGTCAAAGATACTGCTTTATAGAAGACGTCTTGCGTATGTGTTAGATTTTCAAGAAAACAAATCGATAAATCAAACATCGCGGCTGAGAGATTGAGTGGTTCACTGGATCGTGCACCAACTAATCAGCGTTCAGAACCAGTTTCTCGGATCTTGTTTTATTTAGATGCAACATCCTCTAGTTTGTTACAGTGTCTTATGAAGCCAATATGTTCAGTTAGTTGGCGATGTGACACACAGCTATTATTTAAAAAAAAAAGTAAACGTTGGTTTGCTCAGTGAATTGTATTTCTAGTTTAAATGGTTTAGGATAGCAAAGCTAATATGAACCAGTTAGTTATTTATAGATAAACTAACATTTTATTATAACGATATACGTAGGCTGAACAATAAAGACTACTCATCAATGTTTATGAGGTGAATACAACAGCAAGGCGCAGACGACCAAACACTTCTGTGTATTGGGAGAAGTGACGAATAGCTGGAGCAAGTTTGAAGGCCATGACGTCAGGAATGTGACCTTGGCATCCGTTCAAGCACACGTAGTTTCTCTTTCGCATAAGACAACATGAAAGTGACACGCGGAGAACAGTACAGAAATTCTGTTGACTATCTTGCAAAGATCAACGTTCCGTGTATACCCCATCCTCCATATAGCCCTGATTTAGCCCATTGAGATATCTTTCTTTTTACAACTATGAAGAAATACCTCCGTTCACGGAGTTTCGTATCTTCAGAGACAATGGTGAAAGCTGCGGAGGCAATTTTAAAATACATTTCCAAAAAAGATTTCCAGCATGTCTTTGGTAATTGGCAACATCGTTGGGCAAAATCTTTGGGCATGTAATGGGAACTATTTTTTTAAAAAAATCAACATTTGGAATATTACTACAGATAACTATGTTTTATTCATTTATGATCATTCTTCATTGATTAGCCCACGTATATGACACGTTATAACAGTAAAAAAAGATTTCTTTTTTAATTATGATGTTAAACTAACATCATTCTTGAAATAATACTATAGCTTTAATTTTGAAAACTAAACATTCTGAGGCTCAGAATAAAATGTTTCCCAACAGAGAAAGAGATGTAAGTAGACCAGTCAAAGTAATGAAAAAAGGCACCTTGCCCGGAACAAATTGTAACAGAAACTCTGTTTCCATTTTATGGTAAAGAAAAGCAATCTACATAGCATATTAAAAGCGTAACAAAATTTGACGTGCTTTTCCCCACCATTTTCAGCTGCTATACTGGATATTGGAACGGCTATACTGGACTTTGAAACAGCAGGTACACCTATGTCCAAAATGATTGTCGCATTTATATAACTGTTTTCTCGTAAGAATATAATTTGATAATGATTTTACAGGGTAGTTTTAATACTGATGCTATGTGTACAATCGAGAAATCCATATTTGTAATAACTTTCATAGTAAAAGAATTATAAATACGAAAATTAGAATGAGTAAAACAAAATATTGCTAAATGGACAAGAGAGTTTTATTTTCGTTTTATTGTTCTTATTTACTGCTCTTTTGACATGAAATTTGCCACATCCATGTCTTTGCCTACTATACAGATACTAACATCATAAGAAATACCGGGCGAATTCGTTATCAAATTATATTCCTACAACAACATATTTATAGACATGCGACAATTTTGGACATGAGTGTACATTTTCTCACAAAATTAAGATAGGGACTTCGTTCTTGTGTCACATTGATGGCAATAGATCATAGAAGTGAGGAAAGCTGGTAATATCCTGCAATAATGCCATTCTTACAAGTGAAAAGTAATAATAATACTAGTAAAGTATATCACTGGAACACATCCAGTGGCGGAGGGTCGTATGAGGCTCTGAGGCCCTGCCTACTCATTTAATTTCAGAAATTATAATTTATAATTAATTTATTCTCCTTACACAAAATGTATGATAGTGTTATAAGTTGAACAAAAATATTTTTCGATAAAGAAATCGTGGTTAGCACCACTGCTGGGAGGCTCACCGAGCAGTGTCTCAGGTGGCAGTAGAACTGCCGCCAAGCTACTCAGAAAATCCCGCGGGAGAAAGCGTTGGTAATAACCTGCGAAAGAGACCGGCCTCAGCGCTTATCGACTTTCGTTTCTACATAAAGCGTTTCTCTCGAGACCTTCGATTTCGATTCGATATGTTAAACAAATAAAGAGCAGGCCAACATGAGGCCCCATTCCGTACCAACTTTGCTTAATTTTGCGGACTCTAACGCAAGGCAAAAGCTGGAACAAGCAATTCTAAAGGTGCTACGCCTATTATCGCAAACTAATGCCCCTTTATTCCGTTACGTTGAGGCAAACCTGTACGAAATCAGACTTGTTGAGTTCATTAGAATTGAGTAGAGAGTGTGAGCGGTATTCAGAGAGAATTCGTTAATCGAAAGTTAGTCAAAGACTAGCTAGTAAGCATACTAACTTTTTGGTACTCAGAGTCTACTTTGACTACAACTAAAATGATGATTTGGGTATGATTAACTTATAGAACCCCAATGCATCGGTAAGTAAAATAAATGTGGCAACTACGGAAAAATAGATGAGCGCATGCGTAGTCTGTAAAAAGGAAAACACATGAATTACGAAATACGAAATGTTGTGTCGCAAGCTAAACCATGGGTAAAAGATTAGCTTCTGCTGTAGATTAACTAGTCACATGTGATTAACTTCGTCAAATACTACGTCCTAATCAGAGACACTGAATACAATTTTGAAAACCATCCTTTAGTCAAACTCGTAGTATGTCATTAATCAGATTTCAAAACGACTCTGATCCTGTGTGTTTTTGAGATACTGCGAGTGGCTTTTTTTCTTACATTTGCAAAAATGAATGAGAGAAAATTCCAGTAAGTGGAGATTATGAACATAATATAATTCCTATTAAAGAATCCTTTATGTCAGTGATCTTTTGAAAATTAATGTATTATTAAGGAACGAAGACCAACACCTGTGTTGAAAGTAGAACAAACAGAGGTTTTGACGTAAAGAGCAGCGTATGAAAAAATATTTAAGTCTGATTCTGTTTTAATGGAAAATTAGGTAAAATACAAAATGACTTTGAATGCTTGTTGTGTTTTGAACAATATAATTAAAGACTAAATTTTACAAACAGTTTGTTTCAGTACAAGTAGACGAAACAGCATATATTTCTTGTGAAGCACAGATAATGCGATAGTCCATCGTTCCTACCCGATCACGCCCAATTGAAACAATTAATTGCATTGCGGCGAATTAGATCAGCACGGATTGAATAAGTGCTGTCGATGGTCTACAATTACGTAAAATTCATGTGAATTTGTCTTCTTGTGTTTCTGTAGTAAAATATTTATGTTCAGTAGTGTGTTTACGATTTTGTTTCGGGGGAGTCTTGGCTAACTTGATACCAGGAAATGTGAAATTTTTGCAAGATATTTCATTTACTTTAATATATTAAATACAATTTCGGGAGGTGTTAAGCCCAGAATTCCCCTTAAATACGCCACTGTTTTATGTCTGTCGATAATTTGCTTATTATTATTATTATTATTATTATTATTATTATTATTATTATTATTATTATTATTATTATTATTATTATTATTATTATTATTATTATTATTATATTGGGCCTACCCTCTTAAAACTATCACCCTTCGCCACTGATCACATCCCTTGTGAGAATGTTGTTAGCTTTATTAAAAAATAAATTAAACATTCGCTGGAATGCAACACTAGCGAATAAGACTGAGTTTGCATTTTACAGTAGATCAAATAGTCCTTATCCATATTGCAGAAGTTTACCTAAATTTGTGACAGTCATCGATTCCGCATGAAACGTGCTCTTGTATTGTATTTTATTTGCGTAGTCCCTGTGCTGATGCTTGTAACTATGGTTTGTGAGTCACTTCCTCATATGGACCCTATAGATGACGATATATAGAAGCGTTTGTCGGGCACTGAAATTCAAAAGCAATTAAATGGTTGAATAAACTGCAATATGATTGCTTATCAAGTAAGATATCTAATTCATAGTATTCAAGGTATGAGTAACATAAGAAATTATACTGCAGAATAACGTGACAGTGGACCAACAGGATAAGGTTGACATGACTACAGTTGATGCCAATGAAGAATTTTTTGCGGGTAAGGAAGATGACGGAAACATGACAGAAAACAAAAAACTTCATGAAGCAGTACGTCTAGACCAGCGTTTCCCAACCGGTGTGCCGCGGCACAGTGGTGTGCCGCGAATGGGTCGCTGGTGTGCCGCGAGGAAATCGGAACAAAATTATTATTCTATAGCAATCAAGTTGCAAGACATACAGAAAAAGGTACATTTGTATTTCAAATTACTACTATGAATCTAAAATTTAAAGTTTCATACTGTGTTACTTTTCTGTAGAACATTTTTCTGTACATTTCTAATTTTGAAAAAAAAGTATTTGTTATCATTGTTATGACCATTATTGCTTCTTTATTGTTGCAGACTATTTCGTAACTTGAAATTTTAAAATATTATTCAATCCTTCCGGCAAAGTAAACATGCATACGAATTACCTATATTTGTGTTTTAAAAGTAAAAGAGATTCGTTTGTTCGTTCGTTATTTAGTGATCCTCCTTCTTAATGAAAGGTTGGATACAGTTTTCGAAAAAAAAGTGTATTTTTAACAACTTGAGCCCTATATCTGATTGTAATTGTTTTCTATTTTTAAATTAAAATGAAAAATAAGCATAATGATTTACCACGGGGAAAAAACAGTGGTCTAGCTTTCTTCTCTGGGAGAAGGATGTCAGTAATCAGAAAAAAAAATACTACAGTATTTTATATTTTCAAATAATAATAATAATAATAATAATAATATATGTGCCGCGAGAATTCAAGTTACCCTGAAGTGTGCCGCAAGTTGAAAAAGGTTGGGAAACGCTGGTCTAGACTGTAGATGCTGTACATGCAAATTGTTAGTATTATGAAACAGTTCATAACTGCTGAAAGAACAGGTGACTGGGATCTGTGCATTAGATCCCTGAGAGAGATGTTTCTATTCGTGGCTGCCGCAGGACATAACTTTTATGCAAAGACCAACCGCATTCATGTGCAAAATATGGAAAACTTGCATAGCACAAATCCCTATGTACACTCCACGCATCAGAAAGGATTTTACGTTGTTCGACGTTCTGAAAAATACTGGCCAGGACTACCACTAGATCTTCTCATCAAACAAATCCTGATAAGAACCATAAAATCCAGCGGAGGTCTGACAAGAGGAAAGGGAATGACAAACTCTCAAGTAAATCTATGGGTGCATTCAATGACACCATATGTTGAAGTTAACTGTGCCATGTAATAGTTTACTGCGGTAAAGTATAATACTAGCGAGCAACACAGTAAATCTTCTCAGGCCCGAAGTTGAAGGGATGTTGAAGACACAGACAAGTTCTTGGAATATCTAACTGACAGAAACCCGTTCCAAGCGGATTCCTCGTTGCGCAGCATAAAATCATGTGTTTGTGCATCTGAGAATGTAAATGTTGATCTAGCCGAAGAAATGGGAGAAAGCATATTTCGTTCTATGGTTGGTAAAAACATGCAATCTTACACCTTTAAACGAAGTAAATATTCCGTGACAATCACAATGGAAAAGCTCGTAATACTTAATAAAGAAGTTGTGCAAATCGATCTCTGTCTCTCTTTTCAACAACTGACCGTAGTTGTAACTAGTAAAACAAATACCAACAGAAGAGCTCTTAAAGCACAAACTGTGCAGTTATCCAGCAGCACTCTTTAATTCGACACATTTTCCACGACAGGCTAATAAATCAGTTCTTGCGGGTGCCTTGTCGACTACTGCTAAAGAAGTACAGGAAACCAAACCTGTCAGCAGCGTTTACATTCTGGATGAAAGTGCTCTGTTACATCATGTACCATGGACTTAGAGCATGACGTTTTTGGACATCTTCAGGAATTATGCAGCGCACATTCAACATCATTTTGGCATTGCAATAATTGTTTTCAATGGATATTCTAATGGTCCATCTGTAAACGATGCAATCCACACCAGAAGATATGGAAATAATACCAGCCATGACGTCTTAATATCTCTTAACAGTAACCTCATCGTAAAAAAAGAAAAAAAAAGAAAAAGAAAGAAAGACTTCTTAGCAAACAAAGTGAACAAACAACAGCTCGTCCACAGTGGCGAAGGGTGATACTTTAAGAGTGTGGGCCAAATATAAAATAATAATAATAATAATAATAATAATAATAATAATAATAATAATAATAATAATAATAATAATAATAATAATAATAAGCAAATTATCGATAGACATAAACAGTGGCGTATTTAAGGGGGATTCTGGGCTTAAGACCCCCCGAAATTGCATTTAATATATTAAAGTAAATGAAATATCTTGCAAAATTTTCACATTTCCAGGTACCAAGTTAGCCAAGACTCCCCCGAAATGAAATCGTAAATACGCTACTGGACATAAATATTTTACTACAGAAACACAAGAAGACAAATTCTCATGAATTTCACATAATTGTAGACCATCGACAGCACTTATTCAATCCGAGCTGATCTAATTCACCGTAATGCAATTAATTGTTTCAATTGGGCGTGATCGGGTGGGAACGATGGACTATCGCATTATCTGTGCTTCACAAGAAATATATGCTGTTTCGTCTACTTGTACTGAAACAAATTCTGTTTGTAAAATTTAGTCTTTAATTATATTGTTCAAAACACAACAAGCATTCAAAGTCATTTTGTATTTTACTTAATTCTCCTTTAAAACAGAATCAGACTTATATATTTTTTTCATACGCTGCTCTTTGCATCAACACCTCTGTTTGTTCTATTTTCAACACAGGTGTTGGTCTTCGTTCCTTAATAATACATTAATTTTCAAAAGATCACTGACATAAAGGATTCTTTAATAGGAATTATATTATGTTCATAATCTCCACTTACTGGAATTTTCTCTCATTCATTTTTGCAAATGTAAAAAAAAAAAAAAAAAAAAAAAAAACGTCACTCTCAGTATCTCAAAAACACACACTATCTACTCAATTCTAATGAACTCACCTTTAGAATTGCTTGTTCCAGCTTTTGCGTTGCGTTAGAGTCCGCAAAATTAAACAAAGTTGGTACAGAATGGGGCCTCACGTTATCTTGTTCTTTATTTGTTCAACACATCGAATCGAAATCGTAGGTCTCGAGAGAAACGCTTTATGTAGAAACGGAAGTCGATAAGCGCTGAGGCCGGTCTATTTCGCAGGTTATTACCAACACGTTCTCCGGCGGGATTTTCTGAGTAGCTTGGCGGCAGTTCTACTACCACCTGAGACACTGCTCGGTGAGCCTCCCAGCAGTAGTGCTAACCACGATTTCTTTATCGAAGAATATTTTTTGTTCAATTTATAACACTATCATACATTTTGTGTAAGGAGAATAAATTAATTATAAATTATAATTTCTGAAAGTAAATGGGTAGGCCGGGCCTCAGAGCCTCTTACGACCCTTTGCCACTGCTCATTTATATGCTCAGTTCTCACCCTGAAGGAATTGGATGTCAGTGTGTACATGCAAAAGGAGATGTGGATTTATTAATTGCACAGACCGCGGTGGAAGTTGCTTGCGAGAAGGATGTTATTGTTGTTGCTGATGATACAGACGTACTGATTCTTCTTTGTCACCACACACATGCTGCCTGTAAGTTTTTTTTTCATCCCAGAATAAGAAACGAAATGCGCAGTCCACATTAGTGGCATGTTCAAGCAATCCAAAGCAGCTTGGCAGTCTAGTAGCTTGCTAATGAAAGGGACAGCTTTATGCAAATGTGCAGACGTTTTTAATGTTCCATTAGCAATTACCAAAGATGTTGTAGCAGCAGGTGAGAAAGCAACAGTTGCAATATACAACGGTTCAGAACCAGACACTCTTGATGTGCTAAGATCTAAACGATTCAGCGAAAAAGTTGTAAGGAATCCCTTTTCAATTAAGCCGTAGTCCCTTTCACGAATGTCAGCAGCAGCCAAGTTCCACAGTATGAGAGCTTACTATCAAAATCAAGTGTGGAGAGAAAATGATCGTTTGCCACCAACAGAATTGGGATGGTCTAATGACGATGGAAAAACTACTCCCAATACTAACAGATTTATCTCCTGCGCCTAAGGATGTGTTGGAAATGGTCCGCTGTAACTGTCAGATAAGTTGTCAATCAGGTCGCTCTTGCCAAATCCATAATCTGGACTGTTCACCTGCATGTGCAGAATGTCGGGGTTCAGCGTGCTCGAACAGACCACATGAGTACGACATACCGCATGAGTTCGAAGATAAAGATCAAATTAACGATGATTTCTAGTAAGGATGAGGACATATTAAATAATATATATATATATATATATATATATATGTGTGTGTGTGTGTGTGTGTGTGTGTGTGTGTGTGTGTGTGTGCGTGCGTGTAGTTAGTGAAATTCTTAATTTGTTGATTTAATTTGAGACGTTGTACAGAGTAATGCTGTGAAAAATATAATCATTACGATTTTTACTACATTTATCGCTATCTTTTATTACAATGACACTCTCGCTACATAACATCATCTAGCTCGCTTAGTTTCTAAGACAACAAAACAATTTTAATATCAATGAAAAGAGCAGATTCTACCCTACAACTTTTATTATGGGTGAGCTTTTGGTATCTATAACGGTTTCATAGTTAATGTGCCAATTAATATAAATAACAAACTGAATGTAACGTAATTTTGGGGAGAAAAAACACCATATTTTAATATGACTGTATTATTGCAGAACTTTAACAGCTTTCCTCACTTCTATGATCTATTGCCATCATTGTGACAGAAGAAGGAAGTTCCTATCTTAATTCTGTGAGAAGATGTACCTGCTGTTTCAAAGTAAGGTGTTCAGATCCAATTCCAATATGGTGGCTCAAAATGGCGGGAAAATACACTTCAAATTTTGCCTACACGTTTGATATGTTGTTTAGATTGCTTTTCTTTACCATATAATTAAAACAGAGTTTCTGTTACAATTTGTTCCAAGTCAAACCATATTTTGACTGGACTAAAGCAAGATTATACAGGATGTTTCAAAACAACACTGACAACGTTTGGGAGGTGATTCCGGACACCAAGATAAGACAAGAAGTATACACTAACCAGTGTGTAGAAATGTTTCCTTTCGGCGCTAGGCTAGTCGAAAAGCTACTGTAAAACGCAAAAAAAAAAAAAAAAAAAAAAAGTCATAACTAGAGAGCGAAATGTCGGATCGAAGTCAGGTAAAAAGGAATGTCTATTATTTTTAGTAGTAGATCCCATTAATACACAGTTGGAAGTGATATATAGAAGGTGCAAGGGCTACACCCAAAGAAACTTGAGAATTCCTTGGGTATTTTATCAAATTTGAATGAAGAAATTAAACAACAATCATGGACAATATTTCTACGAATGAAAATCATTGTACTTATTCAAATCAGAAAAATTCTAAAGAAGCAGATATACACATGTTCAACAAACTTAAAAAGTTCGTTACTGAATTCTCTATGTCTGTGTGTGTGTGTGTGTGTGTCTGTCCGTTCGTCTGTCTGTTTTTTGCGATTTTTTTCAGTTTTGAACCCTGCATTCGACATGCATCGAAAACTATCAGAGAAAGTGATAGTTTTTTTGCGGCAGTCTTACCGTTCCCGAGATATTGACCAAAAATTGCCGACTTCGAGAGATTTAAGGAGCCATATCTCGGGAACCGTAAGTCATAGAGAGATCATATTGGTGTTGATCAATACCTAAGAGGATTGTGAATATTTTGGGACCAAATAGTAACCGGTGGCCACTGATTAACTGTTTGCTGGCTAACTGACCACCGTTCCCCAGATATTGGCCGAAAAAAGTGCAAATTTCTAGATATTTAAGCAGCCATATCTCGAGAACTGTAACTTATAGAGAGATGATATTTTGTTAATTTTTGCGATAAAGAGAAGAAAGTGCGAATAAAAAGATTTACTTTTACATCTTTTTAAGCAGTAACAGTTATCCTTCCCGCTCCATCTCTCCACTCTTTTTAAGTTCGTTCTGGCAATGCTCTTAGAGCATTCTCAACTAATTTATTTATCTGTTTTGCCTCAGTAGAGGAAACATTCTCTGAGAAAGAATTGAACTGAAACGAATTCTTTAACATCTCACTAGCCTGATGGAGACGAAAGCAAATTATTGCGAAAAAATCATGGAATAGGAGAAAACGGGAATTTCCCGAAAATCTCACGGATATGATGCTATCCAGCACTTTCATTCTCTGAGATCTAATACGCTCGCTCACAACAAAAGAGAGGCTCTATCACTCAGCTATCGTACTGTTCCCCCTGAAGGAAGAACTATTATTGCGATAGATGTATCAGTCAAGTGAATACTGTGTGATAAATTAGTGTAAAAATGTACTGACACTCCAAGTGTGCACTTTTCTGCGTCCAGAAATGGTTAAGGCATTATTTAGGTCAGTTATTCTCAACCGGTCGGCAGCACCCGTTTAGGGATCGCGAACAGATTGGAAATGGTTGCCGTTAAAATGATTTTTAATACATTTCATTATTGTTGTTATTTGTAAGGAAGAAGAAGCCGTATGGGGCTAGAGAAAAGGGAATCTTACTGCACAAAAGGCCGAAAATTACTATTCTAATTAATTCTAAATCATGCAAATTGAATGAATATTGTATCTAGTAGATTGGATTTACGAGTCTTAACCATTATTAGTTGTATCATGGATAACTAAGTGATTCAAACAATTTCCTAATGGTGGAGGGACGAGCAAATGGTATTCAGCGATGTCGAAGTAAAGAATTGTATAGGCAGATGGCAAAAACATATTGTAGTGACAGCGGACTGTGTCGGGAAATAGTACAGGTAACTTTAATTAATATTCATAAGGTCTAGTTTATGTGAGGATATTTGCTTAGCCTTCGTATTAGCATACTTCACATTACGATGTACAGCATTTAGGGGGCGTTTTAAGATAAATTCTACAAGAGCTACGTATTCATCAGTCAGGCTCGTAGCTTCGGGGCTTGTGAACCTTTCAGTTGTTTGTAACTACGTGTGTATGAATATACCGTGAAGTCAAGTAAGTTCTCCTTAAATGATCTCGTCTCCGTCTTAATGTTCTGTCTACAGGCCTTTCAACAATAGTGAATCAAAGGTGAAACATTCAGTGAAAGGTGTTTTAAATTAGGATGAAATTGACACAGGAATTCAAAGAAGCATTCTTAACAGTGACGACGCCAGATTTAATTCCTTGGTGAGGAAACGCGAAGAGGCAGAGGAAAGCAATCATTTGATCTACATTACAATACAACATATGTAGAGGGGCGGGCGTCTTCATTGGGCGCAGACGTTCTCTCTCCTGTCCCCCTCTGGCTGTGTTACAGATTTTTATGTTTCCATGACGCACAGCATCACAAACTTAATAGGTCCTCAACAGTAGAAGGACACCGCGAAGGAAACTTCAGCTAGAGGAATTTCAAGACTATTATCGAGTTAGGTGGCTTCTGACAGCACATGTTGTAAACAAAACGAGAGAGAGGATTGTTCGCCAATCACAGCAGTATTCTTTCACGCTGTTGCTAGGCAACGAGGGTCACTGACCGCGCTGTTTCCGGTACTTACGTTTGTCGCCAGAGCTGCTGTCTCTGTTGAGGAGCCTCTGGCAAAAGCGCCTCCAATACTCCACGTGCTCTACCCAACTTTCAGAAGCCATCTTTCCTTGCGCACACAGTAATAAGGGGAAAATACTACAGTGTGGTCCGGAAGTTGGCGTACCCAGAATTGGTGTTTTCTGACAGTTTAAGGTTTTACCCACATTTGTTTGCTAACATTACTTAGCATTGTCTGGTAAGATTGCTTGACATTGTTGTGAAGACATTGTTCTGATACAGCAGGGTGTAGCACCACTTCGCAATTCACGTGCGCAATTACCTGAATCAGACATTCTTTGGCCGCTGGATTGGAAGAGGTTGTGCATCTTTACCAGCTTACTTTGCCTGGCCTCCAAGAAGTCCCTGATCTGACGACAAAAGACAATGCTCTCTGGGGTTTCATAAAGCAACAAATAAGACACACTCAATATCACACAACGCAGGAATTACGAGCAGCTGTGGAATACATCTTCACCCTCGTGACTCCGGAGTATCTCCGCAAAACATCTGCAAGAACTTGGCGCAGAATTCAGCTGTGTTACGACATGGACGGTGATCATACCGATGTTTATGACTCTTAAGACTTTAAGGTACCTGTGTACAGACACTCTACCATAACTAACGCTATACTGTTGAAACTAAAGGGGGGTACGCCCATTTCTGGACCACCTTGTAGTTAGATAATAGTGAAGGTAAAATATCATATAATACGAAGTTAATAGTGCATTCGTTTATGAATGTAAAACACAAGGGATAGATTCTACAATTAAAAAGAGACGAGAAGAGAGAAATTAAACTGGTAGAGAGTTTGTAAAGTACCGTTCAAAGTATGAAAAAGGATTAACCAATCAATTGGCACATACTCAATTTCTATCCCTGAACTACAAGAGATGACAACTAACTCTCAAGTTTAAAGTATGAACAACGATGAATCAATCAGATATCACCATTGATATATTTCTACCAATGATTTTAGACTGAGATAGTCTACAATCTCTAAGGTTCAAAATATGAAAGATTTGTTATTGTACAGTACATCAATTGGATTTAATCGTCAACTATTAAGTTTCAAGTTCTTAATTTATAAGTTTTACTTTCAAGAGATAAAAATATGTAAATGTGATGTCAGAACACATGAATCAGATTACAAAAATGTAAGAAAGCTTATTTATGTTTCAAACCTTCAGATAAAAATGTTTAAGGCTGTAACATACTCATAAGTTTTACTTTGAATAGAAGAAATATACGAATGTGACGCCAGCAGATTTCTACAAGAGTTGGTTTCAAAAATTTAGGAGGAGAATTTTGGACCAAGTACATATGAACATTTTACTTTTAAAATACACAGGGATACTTCATTATACTTCATTTATGTCGATTAAGACCCAAAAAAAAATACTTCCCGAACACTTACACTTCCAAGGAAACTACTTATCTAACACACTTCCTAAATTTTTAGATAAGTATCTGAAACCCTTAAAAATTAAAATTTTCGCCAAAATATCAAGTGTTGCCTACGTATAATTTTGGTCATTTTTTACACAAAAAGGAGACGAGTAGGACAAATCAAAATTTACAGAAATATGTATTCGAGCCCCAGAGAACACTGACCATTTTTTTAAATAACAATTTTCAGAGTTAAGAGGTGGTCCTATGCGCCTATTTAAAGATTTCAGAGAAAGTATATCATGATACTTGTGTCCTATTCAAGAGAATGATCACAAATTTCATCCCTGTAATTATGTATAAATATTTTAATAAAGCATCATCAAGGAACACAAATTAGCTCAACAACCTACCATTTGGTGATACATATTGATTACGTATATATTTTGGCAATTTTTACCCATACTAGGGGACAAACATGATCAAACAAATTTCCCGAAATATATATTCGAGTCCTAGAAGATATTTACCAAATTTTACTTTTCGATTCCCAAATTTAAGGGGGTGAGCCAATGTATCTCTCTCGAAATTTAAGAGGGGTGTCTCAATGTGCCCACGTACTGTGAAAGAGAATTGGGCCCTGTACTCATCCAGATTACGATATAATATTATAAAGCAGCGTTTCCCAACTTTTCTCAACATGCGGCACACTACGGGTGTTACTTGGATTCTCGCGGCACACTTATAGGCGTTATTATTTGTAAATATAAAACACAGTGGTATTTTTTCTGTGATTATTGATCTCCTCACAGAGAAGAAAGCTCTTTCACTGTTTTTCCCCTTTGGTAAATCATTATGCTTATTTTTTATTCTAATTAGAAATAGAAAACAATTGCAATGAAATTGGACTCAGGTTTTTAAAAATACGCTTTCTTTTTAAAAAAACTGTATCCAACCTTTTACTAAAAAGGAACATCACTAAATAACGAAAGAACAAACAAATCTCTTTTACTTTTAAAACACAAATGTAGGTAATCTGTCGAAAGGATTGAATGATATTTTAAATTTTCAAGTTACGAAATAGTCTACAACAATAAAGAAGCAATGATGGTTATAACAATTATAACAAATACTTTTTTCAACATTAAAAATGTACAGAACAGTAACCCGGCATGAAACTTAAAATTGTAGATTGATAGTGGAGGTTCATAGTAATGTGAAATACAAATATACATTTTTCCCTACGTTTTGCAATTTGATTGCTATAAAATTAATAATTTTGTTTAGATTCCTCGCGGCACACCAGCGGCCCATTTACGGCACACCAGTGTGCCGCGGCACACCGGTTGGGAAACGCTGTTATAAAGCCTCATCAAAGAGGATAAAATACAGAGTCCGCCAGAAAAATGTATACACTGTTTAAGAAACAAACTATATATCATATTTATTAATCACATTTAATTATCGTTCAAACATGTGTAACGAACTTTCAAGTAAGTATATGTTTACATTACATGTTCAAAATATTGGCCGTTTGCTGCCGAACACTTAAACAGAACGACGAGCAATCGCTGCAGCTACAAGCAGTCAATGTATCAATGGACATCGATGCACATACCTCTGCAATCTTCTGGCATTGGTTCTCGAGTGTGCGTGGCTTACTTGGATACAATTTATCTTTCACAGTTCCCCACAAGAAGAAGTCCATGGGGGTAAGATCTGGTGAACCGGGACAGAAGTCAATGGTTAGTCACCATTTGCTGATACCATTCACAAAATTGCATTCGACGATTGGGATCGTCATCATTAATGGCATGCAGTAATCGCGGAATGTAGCATTTCCACTTAGCCTTTTTTTTTTCAAAATTTGTTGTAAATTTGTAGTAATAACCCCCACCTCTTGTGCACATTACGTAGCAGACTTCTGTGGTGACGTTTCAAACTCTTTTCAACACGAGAGTCGACGAAGCACAAGGATGTTATAAAATAGAGGATCTGCCCGTACAACAAAATCGTGAAGCCATACGTCACAGCTTCGCCACACCTACTCTGCCCACTGCGCGCCACTAAGATCGTAATGTTCCGAGCCAACAATCATGGCGGAAGCGAGAGTAGCCAATCAGACGTGCCGGCTTAGACGATGCTTGGTTGTTTTCTTGGCTTCATTGAGTTCATATGATGAAGATACATATGGGCAGATCCTCTATTTTATAACACCCCTGACGAAGCAGTTGTTGTTGCTGTAGGCCATTCTTCCCGATCTTCCTATGTGAATATCCTCAATCGTTCCATGCGCCTCAAACTTGTCAACAGTGTGTTTGATTGTTAGACGGGTTGGTGGTTCAGTACCAAACTCCCCTCTAAACTCGCTGGTTTAGTGGTACAGCTCTCACCTCTGGTGCTTGGGGTCCCTGGTTCTATCCCAGCTTTGTGGTAGACAAACACAATGTGCGTTGGTTTTCTCGGGGTTCTCCCTTTTCCTCCCACTTTCTTCATTCCACCTTTTCATTCATTATTTCATCATCCCCGTCTCCTTTAGCCTAACCGGCATAACCGCGGGACGTTAAACTCAAAGATTCCATTTCTCCTCTTCACTGACTTCGAAACGTACTTACGCTGCACGAACGTCAAGCGTGCTCCTGCCATTTTCTTACCTCACTAACCGTGCTGACAGTACAGACATCTGTTGAGCGAAAAACCGTACTACAACATAATCTTAAATGAAAATATTTGAGAATGCTGACACCTGTTGGGCGAAAAACCATACTACAATATACTTAAATTTCAGAACATTTGTCAATGCCAGTATCCTGATACAGGATGGCAAAGAGTATATACATTTTTCTGGCGGACTCTGTAGGTCAAAAACCTCCTAAACTTGAATTTTTGCAATTTCTAACCCATAAAAAAGGAACGAAATTAGTCATTCAAACTTACAGAGGTACATGCCATTATTTTATACTACCATACCAAATTTGTAGAGTTGGTAGTTTCCATAATATATAAAGTGGTTCAACACATCCATCTTCAGTGGCGTATTTAGGATTTTGTTTCGGGGGTTATGCACAACACGTGAATAAGCATTCATGTTTTTCCCTTTGGATGCCGATAAATTTTAATGAAGTTCAGTTTTCTTCCTTCAATATTTGTATAATGACACTTCCAGATATGAGGAATGAAAGAGGGGACAAAAAATAACTAAAAGGTAAGATAATAACCAAATTATCAAGAAGGAAATGCGCGGGGGAGGGAGTATGAAATTTTAGAGAAATGAGTAACCTATCGTTTAAAATTAAATACGGATCCTGCGATAAGGAAAATAAATAAGTCATTTAAAGGAAAAGGCGAAATTTGAATGAAATAATCAAAGAATAAAGCAGTTATGAACAATATAATGATCTTAATAGTATTAAATAATATACAACATTTTGTTCTTGCATAATTTTTCAAAAAAGTATAGTAAGAAAAACAGCTCCTTGTGAACAGTATTAAGATACATACTTCCTTAGTTTTGGTGTTACTGACGACGGTCGACTTGAAACAACTAACAACGGTCGAAAGTATGATAGGAGAAACGAAAGAAAGTAACAACTAAGAAAAAGAAACAGAAGAGTAGAATGAACGAAAGAAAGAAGAAAAGAACGCAGTTCTTACACAGAACTAAATTTGGCCAATACAGTATTATTTCTAAACAAAGAGCATAAGAAAATGAAAAGTCAATGAAATTCTTCGAAATGGTAAGAAGGATTATTGTATATTGTTGTACGTAAAATGCGAAAAGCTAACAAATTTATTTCGGGTGGGGGGGGGCTTGAGCTCGATAGCCCCTTAAGTACACCACTGTCCATCTTGAAATTAAATGGGTCAGGCCAAACTCATTGCAAGAATTTGAAGTGGGTGATCCTATGTTCGTCTGGACTTCGGCTCCACAGACAGGAACCATTTCTGTTCAAGGAACCCAGGCGCACCAAATTTCCACTAATTTCGGCAGTAGTAATTAACGCTTCTGTTTTTTTTTTCAAAGCATTTTATACTATACTATAGTGCTGTTAACGAGAATTGATTTATTAAAAAAATAAACAAAATCATTAAAGCCATTTCCGAGATCACGATTTTTTAAATTGAACTCTTCATCAAATTACCCTCTTATTTAAGGATAGGAAGAAAATTCGAAAATACCCTCTGAAGAAAAAAAAAATAAAGTTTAAAATTTGGTCCAGTTACGTTGAAGCATACTGCTTCTAGGCGAATGTACATCAGTACGAACGGACACACAGACGTCGTCGAAAAATCTTTTTTTTTTTTTTTTTAACGTAGAAACGAAATGAAATGTGAAAAACCGTTAACGTCTTTTATTTTTTGTCATGATCTCTATACTCTTTTTGTCTCCTATCGTGGCTCGAAAGTAAAAATGACACTTACTAAGATATGTTCCTAAAAGCTGGGAGAGTTTTGTGTAAAAATATCCCAGGTGAATGTACATAAAGCCCTAACCCCCATCTCCCCAAAATTGTTTGTCCCTGTTAACTGCAGGAGTGCAAATATTCAAATTGTTCTCCTGAAAAGTTGACGATTTCGAGTTGTTTTACATGTTATGTTAAAAAAGAAAAGTGGGCACTACCTCGATATACAAGACAGAAATGTCTAGTTGCATTGATTTGACTTATTTATGGTATATTCTATTGTACCCTGCATTTTTCATTTCCATCAAAATGGATTAAGTGAAAAATGAATCGTTACCTGTCGGGAACCCTGTATTTGTCGAAGTCTGCCATCATGACAACTTTGGTTAATATCGGTTAGTTTTATCGGTCGCAATTAGTGTTAGCAGTGCCGTACCTCAGGTGTGCAAGTGGGGAGGACTGCCCGGATGCCAAAGTACGGGGGTGCAAAATTCAGGAGGAAAAAGAAAAGAAGGGAAGAAAAAAAGAGGAAAAATTACTTGGAATATTACTGGTATGTACTTAAATCTTCTTCCTGCTTTAGGAAGTGGTCCTATAATACTACTCATGTTAGGAAAATGCATGTGCACACAAATAAAATGGAAGGAAAAAGTAATAAAAAGTGCTCAAAATCAAGGAAAAGCAGGGTTTACTTTTGAAAATTCTCTTACGCTTCGTGTCAACCATGGTGGCGTTCCGCGGCTGGTCTGTCGACCTCACTCGTGATTACGGGTGTTGCTGATTTTCAACAGCACGGCACTGAGTGTTGTTTTGTTTTTCGATAATTTTGATATATCATAACGCAACGTTGGACCGATAACTTAGAAACAAAGGATATCCATACGATCATATTTCACATACGAAGCATCTCGTGATGTAACAAATGCCAAGTTTGGTCAATTTCGTAAGTTTCATGGAAACCATAGGCACTAATATCCAGTAGCGTAGCGTGGTATTCCGAAATGGGGATGCCAAAGTTAGTCACTTGTCTGATATAATACAATACAATGCAATGCATGTTCAATGTGTATTTTCCTTAACAAGTGAAAAGATTCACTATGCAGCAAATGTTGTTTCGATTACTCATGTTTTAGAGCTTTCTTCACGAAATTATCAAATCAGAAATACCGTTTGAACACCACTCCGACTCCTTTCCCCAAACATAATGCAGACGAAACATAACATTTTATCCCCTACAGAACACCCAGAAAGCCAAGAAAACCTATCATCATATCACAAAGACTGAAGTATTTGCGACTGATTGCTAGTTGTCGTTTTTATGGAAAGCTTTGGTGTAGGTCGTATCCCTTTCAGAGAGTAGCGCTGCTCGTAAGTCAACCGAGATATGGTAGTTGTTAACAAAAAAAAATAAAAATAAATAAATTTGTGTCTGGTACTGTTATCGTAGTCATCATTTGCTAAAAGTTAGTAAGGTACTATACCTTGTAGCAGCCGAACACTTTCCACAGCTTTGTCTCTTAGTTATAAATGTAATTTTCTTCATACTACAGTGAAAAAATAAAACAAATATTCATTTCAAATCACAACGCAACGCAATATATATGTACCGCCAATTTTTCTTGACTACCAACGATCAGTGTTGCTAATCAAAAGTATAAATCTAGTACAGAACGCAAGGGCATAGCCAGGGAGAGGTGAGCCAATAATTTATCACAAGAAAGAAGTTTAAAGCCATGTTCATTAAACAACTTGCAGAAGCTTTATATTTAGCACTGCATAATTTGCAACCATCCCATACGATTACACAACACAAATAGAAGATTAACAGGCTGAGTCTGCTCATTAAGGCCCGCAACCAGCCATTAAAGTTTAGGAGAGAGGCACAAATATGCTAGGGGGTCCAATCGTCACAATTCTGGATCTCTTTTATCAATAACTACTCTTAATAATTAGGAGGCCAAAACATTTAGGGGCCCAGGCTCCCCTAATTGTACGCCTGGTGGGGCATACAGTAGCAAATGCGTAGATTACGTTAGACGCCAATAAGCAATTGTCTCAGCTCCTTTTCTGCCACTAGCATTGTGACGAGAAAAACCGGCTCCACTTTTGTATAAATATTGTTTTCAGTATGATTCCCTTTATTTCTTTCTCGTGGGCAGCTTCTTTCTCCGCATACCATACTTCAATCTGTTTTTTTTTTTTTTTTTTTTTTTTTTTTTTAATGTCGCCCCTAGAAATTTGTCATCTTGGGTCCGGACCTCAGGTGCACGTTCGTGAATATGGGCCTGAGTGTTTATATCATTTGAAGATACAAATAGAAAACACTTAAAGCAACTCTGGGGGCCTATTTCTGTGTATCTACTTCATTGTCAGATATCCAGATACGGAAGAGCACAAGTAAACTTTGTGAAGGGCAGAGGGTAGCCTACCGGATCGGTGACCGTGATTCTACAGAATGCATTATAGTTATGCTTGTGTATGTCAGTCCTCTCAAAGAATATCTGGCTACATTCTGAGACATGATATGTATTTATGATGTAGATTATTAGTTTGCCTTTAATTACTATCACAATTACGATTAAAGCATAACTATTTTTATACTATCACTTACATAAGCGACATGCTTCATAATGGCGTTGAACTAACTATTTATGTTTTGTTCTATTTCCTTGACAGCGGTCGTACGTTCTATACAGAAACCACAGCTTAGTTCAAAATACATAGAGTTGGCAGTACTTGAGCATACGCCAACTTATATCTAAAGCAAATGTTGGGTTGCAAAGGGATGGCGGGGAGTAGTTGGGCATGCGCATTCGACAAAAAGCAGACGAAAACCCCGATGCTTGCAGTAGGCCTGGATGCCCGAGGAACATAGCATACAACAAGAGGAAAGATAGAAAATGTGCATCTGAGTGATGCGCATGCGTAGGTTCCGCTTGCCAAAGTAAAGAGAGAGAGCGCATCCACAAGATTGCAGTGGAAATAATTGTGATAATTATAAGCAAACAAATTATAAATATAATGAAATACGTACTTTTTTCTTATTAACAGGGGATGCCGGGCATACAAGCGTTCCCCTACGCTACGCCGCTGCTAATATCTTCTCTGTAAAACCCAAATCCAAGTTTCATGGCCAATAACTCGGAAATCAAAGATTTGTATAGCACAATATTTCAAATACATACTAATCACTTCCAGTACTAACATCATACTGAGTTTGGTCAAGGTAGAATTGGTTTTAGTGATATTCCTTGATTTCGCTGACTTCAAATCCAAATGTCCAATAAGTAAAAAACAAATTATTTATACTCGATAATTTCTGCACTCGTAGTAAACTTGGCAAATTCTACTACCATACCAAATTTGGTCAAGATTGCGTTGATTTCAGTTCATCGTGATTTAGCAAAATGTCTTGATATCAATAAGTTCAAATACAAATTTGATTGTAAGTGACTCGGGACACTAAAGTCTGTATGCCATGGTCATTTTTATACTTACTGAGCTTGAATGCGTACTTAGCTCGCCAAGGTATTTCATCACACCAAGTTTGGTCAAAACATAATGAAGAAAAGTATTGTATTCGTTCTAAGAACTGTGACCGGTGTGCCGCAAATGGGCCGCTGGTGTGCCGCGAGGAAATCAAAACAAAATTATTAATTCTATAGCAACCAAATTTCAAGAAATAGGAAAAAAATGTAATTTTTTTTTTTTTGTATTTCACACTACTATGAATTTCTACAATGGAAAAAAATACTGTAATTATAATATATTATTCTACATCTATTACTGTGTAGCAGACAATATTTCGGCTCGTACACATTTCCACAGTTAGCTGCAATGTTACGCTTCAATTGAGAGTCATACTAACACCGAGAAATGGAAGCACTTGTACGGTATGCGTCAAATGAACGTTCGTAGAACACTCATTCGCACGTAAATTACAGAACAACACTTTGTTCAACAGCTGTGTTTTGACTTCGACGCATCGCAAGCTGTGTGATTGCAATAATATGCATCGGTTTAGGTTAAAACAGCAAAGTTAAAAGTACAAGACATTTGTTTGTTCGTTATTTAGTGATCTTCGTTCTTAGTGAAAGGTTGGATAAAGTTTTCGAAAAAGAAAGTGTATTTTTAAAAATCTGAGTCCTTTATTTCATTGCAATTATTTTCTATTTTAAAATTAGAATAAAAAATAAGCATAATGAATTAGCATGGGGGAAACCAGTGATCTCGGTGAGCTCATCTCTGTGAGGAGATCAGTAACCACAGAAAAAAAATACAATTGTATTTTATATTTGCAAATAATAATAATAATAATATCCATAGGCGCCGACTTTGGGGGGGCAGGGCACTTTCCCCCCCAATATTTAAAGGTGGGGTCCTCGCCCCCCAATATAATCCAGTTGAGGAAGAATTACCAAAGAGGAGCAAGAATTTCTGTCGTAAATTACGTGGTGGCTTTAATTCAATATTAGGAACAGCCTTCTTATTCGATAAAAAGCACCGTTTTCAAATCAGCGTTTAACCCTTTTAGGATTTCCACTTTTTGAGGTAAATTTTAGACTTTCACTCAAACAGCTACTGCTTCCTTACTATTTATCGTAGGATTGTGGTTCATACCTGGTTTTTCTCAGGATAGCTCATACTTTCCAACGGTACCACTCTCTTGTCGTATTATACACCAGAAATAAGAAAATTAAAAAAAAAACACATTTTTCGAAAAAAATCGAAATTTTTGTGCCTCTCTGGCCCGGGCCTGGGTTCATGTAGGGATCTGAATCTTAAAAAAAATATACACAATACATAATACGTGCGTAAAATTTCGTTTTTGTATCTTGAAAACTGAGGTCGGAAGAAATTTTTGAAAGTCTGAAGGTGACCCATCTTTTCATATATGTATATAAATAGAGGAAGTTCGGGTATTATGGAATAGTCGGACAATATGGAATACCTCATTATCTCGCCTGTGATGTGCTGCTTCCAAGCGGAGAGGAAAGAAACTACTACCTCACGTCCCCATGATGCTCTACAATCAGTCTCCATGTGATTGTGACATTCGTTGTGTTGGTAGACGTGAAAATCTGATTTCTTATTCAGGAATACTTTTACAGATGAATGGTTTACAACCTGTATTTTCCTATTGAAATGTAATAGAACAACAATTCTTTATTTACTATGACGTTGGATATACAGAGGTAGTTTGATAAGCGTCATTATCCTATACGCCTTCGAATGCGTTTAACAGCTCTTTCGTGTCCAATGTGGCGTGGAGGGCAATATGGAATACCCGCAAGAAAAGCATGGTATTCCGTATTCCGTATGGTATTCCGATTACAAAAATATCTATCGGTATTGGGCAATTAAACATACATTTATGATGACAACAATGCTAAGTGTATTTTTTATTACAGCAGATTTTCTGATGATACAAGGGGTGCGCTTGGTTCCAGCGTTCATCATGTTTAATGTGAGCACACAATGACTGTGCCGATCCTGAAGCCGAGTAATATATTTATAATTTTTGCAAGTAATCACAATCAGTTATGGCTTGGCATTGAGATTTTTCATTTATTGTCACTGTATTCATTGTATGTTCAACAGAAAACTCATTTCTTTTCTGTATAACATTTGTATTCCATGCTCGACTATTTCATATTACCCGCCAAAATGGTTTCTTTACAAATTACAAATTTTACCCACCCCTGTAACGAAACTTCTTTATCAAGATATGAATAAATAAAGCCAAATATGTAAGGCGTATACTTGTTTTCCTTTTTGTTTCAATGTGCAGTTATTAACTGAGTTACAAGCGAAACAAAAATGGTATTCCATAATACTCGAACTTCCTCTGTATATGCCTAGGTATAAAATATTTTAAAAATGTACTGCGTCATACCTATTTAGCCTAGAGTCATGGTTCAAGCGCCATTTTCTTTAGTATAATAAGCCCTTTCCAATGGTATCACTCACATGTCCGTATCATACACTTAAACCAGATAATTAGGGAAAAACTCGGAAGTATTTTTGCAAATCCAACCAAAACATTTTGCCCCTCTGGCCTAGGCCTGGGTTAACGTAGGGATCTGATATTTTTTTTCTCAAAATACATTGTTCAAAATTCCAATTTTGTATCTTAAAAACAAAGGGCATAAAAATTGTTGAAATTCTGAATTTAGGCTCTCTCTTTATACACACACATACGTATATATTTATTATAAAAATTTACTGCGTCATTACTATTTAGCCTAGAGTCATGGCTTAAACGTTATTTTCTTTAGTATAACAAGCCCTTTCCAACGGTGCCAAACACATGTACGTATCGTATTCCTGAACTGGAAAAATCGGGAAAACTGATTTTTTTTTTCTGAAAAAATCAGCCCCTCGGAACATTCGCACCCTTCGTGCCCGGGCTCGGCTTCACGTAGAGATCTCAGAAAAATTTGAGAAATATCCAAAGGTACATACAATTCCAATCTGATATCATGAAAACTACAGGCGTGAAAAATTTTTGAAATTTGCCTTAAGAGAAAGTAAAAAGTCACGCCCTTCCAAGTTGACCATCCGGTTCCAAAACGCATCTGGGGTGTTCTTTGGTCTATCCTTGACTTGACTAATAAAAAACGACTCAAGTACCTGTTATAGAACCTAAATAAGAGGTCAAAGACCATAGTACGCCATGGTAATAAAAGTTACTAAAAAAACCTAAAAGGATTAATAGAGCATCTAAGCTTCGACCAACACTATGGCAACACACAAGTGAAGATCAATGTGGTGCACTGAAGTTCCCAGAATTTGAGTTTGTTTTAATGCCTTTACACAAATTTGACTTAGGTCATGAATTTAGCAGTGGAGCGGACCCAGCAGACCGAGATCTGGAGGGAAGGGGGCCTTTATCCAGCAGTTGGTAGAAAACGGCTGAATATGATTATATATTTTTTGTTTTGGCCCCCCCAATATTTTCTTCAAGTCGGCGCCTATGATAATATCTATGAGTGTGCCGCGAGAATTCAAGTTACACCCGTAGTGTGCCGCAAGTTGAAAAAGGTTCGGAAACGCTGGTTTAAAGTGTTTACAAACTGTGTACTACCTTCTACAAACGTGCATATAATATGGTCTACAGAATGGTTAAGAAACAAAATCAAACTTAAAACATAAATAAAGAACAAATGCAAAGTCATCGCAATACTGTTAACACGGGCAATCACATTTTCTGAGTCGAAAGCTATCAACAGTAAGATTCTTTTTTTTTTTTTTTTTTTTTTAAACTAAAACTTGAAGCAAAATATCATAATGTACTTCTGATTTTCTCCGCTAAGAGACGCTCTAGTTTGCTGAGACATTGAAGACTCGTGGCTCACTGCTGCACTCTATCCACAATCTTCAAAACTACTTGCGATGTTTGGATCAATCAACATGATCAATCAACAATATGAGCAGGAGGAGACACTATTGAAGTGACGCTAATACTTGTACTATTCATACTGACATATTTCTATGAATTACGTTCAATTGAGAACAGTTGAATTAAACGTTGAATTAAATTAAACTGATATACATGAGTGATATAGCCCAATGTCTAGCTATCGTTCATTTAATGGCTACTTTGACAGATTGTTGCTCCTGTTTCCTCAACCGAATCATGGAAATAATACATTCCGAGAGCTACAAATATTGTCCTTTCTTTTCTATTAGTTCTTTTGGACCAGAGTTTCTCAAAGTGTGTTCCGCGGAACCCAGAGATTCAGCAAAGAGTTCCTAGTGGTTCCATATAAACCGACCTCGAGGAACTGAATAAAAAATTCAGAAGTCTCTATATCATCTAGTTAGTTCCAATTTTGGGTTCTTCGGAATTTGTTTTTGGAAATTTGAATCGGAATAATTAAAAAATATATGATTTTTTTTTTAAATGACAAAAGCTCCTTTCCGACACTTCTTTCGAACCGTAACGAAAATGGTTTCGAAATTCGAAAAAACTAAAAATCTTCTGGGAGGGCTTTCTTTCCATTTTCGAGTGGGAAATGTCAACGTCTTGGACTCTTTTCGATGTAGAAAGCAATATCAAGGAAGTGAACATAAAAGCGGAGTTTCTATCTCATCTAGAAGTGGGTTTGAAAACGAAATGAGAACTCAAGATCCTGATGTACAAAATAATCACTCATTGTTCCAAGAGAGTCCGGCATGAAAACAATACATGTAAGTAAAGAAAATGTAAATATAGTGAGAGTTATTTAGCCATGGGCTTCATGGATACTCGTGGACTTCATGGACGCATCTGGGTCAGAAATTTTTAAAATTACTAGCTGAACCTGCGCTCTCTACACAGCGTATCATTCGCATATGAGCATAAATCTTCTTATCATTCCTTACAACATCTGTACATGTCCATTTACAGACAAAAGTGAAAGACGTATTGATTTTTTTTTTTAAAAAAAGCCAAGGGGTATCATAAAGGGGAGACTTTTTTCGACTATTTTTTCTCAATATCTCGCACCGTTTGCAAGATTTAAGCCTGCTTCGGGTTGGAGTTTCTAATTCATGTATGACCAGTGTTTTCTCTCTTCTTGCATGAAGTATGTAATAAGCAAATACATTACATACACAATTAATTATAATGTCAGTTATATATGGTGTTCATTGGGCAAAACACTCCCCCCTCCAAAAAAAATGGTTCATCTTAAACTGGAGAAATGGATCCGCCCCTGACTTCTTTTAAATAATATAGTTATGACTAGGAATGGTCAAAATTTTCCGGAATCCGGATTCCGGAAATTTTGTTTTCCGGAATCGGAAAATTTACTTTCCGGAATTCGGAAAAATTCCGGAATTAAAAAAATTCCGGATTTCAGAAAAATTCCGGAATTCAGAAAAAATCCGGAATTCGGAAAAATTCCGGATTTCGGAAAAAATCCGACATTCGGAAAAAAATCCGGAATTTAGAAAAAATCGGAATTTTTCCGAGATTCGGAATTTTTTCGATTTTACTTTCCGGATTCCGGAAAGTAAAAATTCTGGAATTGGCCATCCTTAGCTAGTAGCTGTTAAAAGAGAAACACAATAATGAATAGGCTATATATACTGTATTAATTTCTTGTAGTTGGATATGTCTTTATCATTTACGTAGACAATTGCTACTGCAGTTATTTACTACTTTATGAGAAAGGTCTTATTTTCACACACAAAAAAGTCGGCGGTATGTCTCAAACATTATCGCGTTCCCACCTGCAGCTGCTCCAAAGCACTGCAAACTACATTTTAACCAGGCGAAAGGCAGTGAAGGAAAATAAATCTCAACAAATATTCTAATAACATTCGCTTATTGTCAACATACCTACAGTGAGCGCAGAAAGTGTTCGTACACCGTGCATACTTTATATTGAAAACAGCTAGCATGAGAACGGGAGGTGGAAAATATATATATAACCAGAATTAAGACTACACATTCATACATTTTATTTCTATATACAAGAGAAAGGCCAAACAAACACAATCACTGTTTTGTTCAGAAGAAAAGAGAGAATTCTTTTTTTGTAAATGCAAAAAGTCACCGTACACTTATGCTTGAATTAATGCTTATAAAATATATTACGTTATTTAATATTTTGTGGGATTACCCTGTGCGTTAATGATTGTCTGTAGTCTTCGTGGCATTGATTTCACCTGTAGTAGTTCGTAGTTCTGTAGCTTCGGGACTGATTATGTCCCATTCTTCTTGAATAGCTTTTCTTAGGCCTTCTTTAGTAGACAAGCTGTGCCTTCTGATTCTTGTCCCCAAGATTCTTGTCTGATTCTTGGGGGCGGATCCAGGGGGAAGGTGATCGCCCCCCCCACAAGAGGAAACTCTTATTTTATATATAAATAAACCCATCCATAACAAGTTTGGAGCTCTTAAAAGTAGCAGTATTACCACCGACCGCCCCCCCCCCAGAAGTTCGTCCTGGATCCGCCCCTGGCAAACCTTGCAGACAGGCCTCGTTCAACAGTACAAACAATAATTGCGATGTATAATGTTTCTATCACTGTGCGAAACCATAAAAAAATAATAAAAAAAAAGAACTGGAAGACCAAGAGTGTTGAGTGAACAAGTTAAACGTTACATTATTAGGGAAAGAAAAAAGGTTCCAAAAAGTAGTGCTGTGCAATTGGCAACGGATCTGGAAACACGCGGTGTTAAAGTATCAGCCAGTACAGTACGGAATATTTGCAGGGTATCATGGTCGGATAGCCAGGAAAATGTTCTGGGTGAACAAGACAAATCGTATAAAGAGACTAAAGTTTGAAAAAGAGTATAAAGATAAGGGATCAGGCTTCTTTCTGGAATAAGGTCATATTTTCGGACGAAAGTAAATTTAATTTTATCGAGTCCAATGGGAGGCGTATGGTATGGCGCAAGGTGAATACAGAGATGAATCCTCAAAATCTCGTCCCTAAAGTAAGACACGGAGGAGGGTCCGTGCTCGTCTGGGGTTGTATGAATGCCTCAGGAGTGGGTCGTCTCCACCTTATCGATGGAGTGATGATCCACAAAGTGTATATTAACATATTAAAGGAATATCTTCATACTAGTGCGCAGAAGATGGTTCTTGAAAACAATTTATTGTTCAGCAAGACAACGACTCCAAACATACAGCGGAAAATACTCGATTGTGGCTACTCTATACAGGGGCGGATCTAGGACGGACTTCTGGGGAAGGGGCGGTCGGCAGTAATACTGCTACTTTTAAGAGCTCCAAACTTGTTATGGATGGGTTTATTTATATATAAAATAAGAAAGTTTCCTCTTGTGGGGGGGGGGGGCGATAACCCCGATCGCCCCCTCTGGATCTGCCCCTGAGGTTTGCTATCTTTCTCAAAGACTTACCCTTCTTATGCACTTTAATAATTACTTTTCTTGTCTCCTCATTTGTTTCTGTTCGGTTGCTTCCCATTTCGACAGCCCACCGTGCAGTTTTTTCACTCCTATTCACAACTAAACTCATTCTGTTACTCGTCATGCTATACAGAGGTGTATACTCAGGTGAATACTAGTGAACCCCAGTTGTGGTATCTTTGTTTCGTATTCGTACGTCAGGTGTACGATCACTTTTTGCGTCTACTCTATACATTTTCTACGGAATTTATTTACTTTCTGACCATTAAACTTGTCTTTGTGGTTCTTTATTGATATATTCATAAAGCTTAGTTTTCATTATTCATATTGTGTGTATTATTACACTTCTTAAATTTTCTGTTTCTTTTTCGCAGGCATTCTCGTTTCAATAGCATAGGTGTACGAACACTTTCTGCGCTCACTGTATGTACAGTGAATACAAATTTATAATTTTTGACTTTACGAAGTATACAATGTAATTGTTCAATAATTAACATAAGCAGGCATTCATTAATTTATATTAATATAATAGTTAACAAAACTAATAAGCGGGTGATTGATGACTCAGTGGTAGAGTTTTCATCTATGGTATTCTAACCCAGGACATGTGGATTTTCGATGGCTAATTTTGTGTTCGAAAATTTTCCCGGTGGTACTCTTGGTTCCCTTTCTTATATTTGTTCCATCATCACTCATTAACGAATTTAGTTTATCAAAACTCTATAGCCATATATTCATTCTGTCCGTCAGTGAAACAAACAGTCTCAAGAACTATCTGATGGATTACCAATCAATTTTGGCCATGATGTACAGAGTCAATAGTTAAGAATCGAGTTCCCTGATGAATGTAATATTCAAACCGGAAGCAGTACAAATCAACCATTTCCGGTTTTAACGTTAATCATTATATAGTAAATATGGTAATAGATAGCGAGAAGCGGTTTCCAGTAATCGACATATATAACATTCATGTAGATAGAATGTTATCCAGTTTGTGCATCTGCTGAAAATAATGAGCTTAGGTATTTAGAGAGCATTTTCCGCTTTAGAAAATGTGTGCTTGGTAAAGAATGTAGAGAATTAGCTGAGTCAGGCACGTAGCTAGAATATGGTAATAGGAAGGGGGGGGGTCTGTCACGAAATACTGTGGTTATTTACCAGGGGCTCAATCATTCTAAACTATTTTATTGGCAACATATATTGGTTCGTTTAGCCAAGATTTCCAATGGGGGCATGATATGAAATACTGTGGTTACACACCAGAGGCTCGATCAATCTAAATATTTTACTGACAACATACCTATATTGATTGGTTAGGACAATAAAATGAGGATATATTAGTAAGTATTTTAATAAGAAGCTATGAAGAAATCTCGAGTAAAAGAATATAAAAAAAGTATTGAAAAAGATATCGTCTTCCGAGGTCATTCGAACGGTGTCGAGAATTTTGCGTCTGGGAAATTTGCGCCCTACCTCAAGAACAGGGAAAATTGCGCCTGCGATGTACCTCCACCGGGAAGTTTGAGCCCTGCGAAATAAAAGAACCTATTGGAGCTTACGCATTTCCTCGGAGGGGCTGGCATTACAGCATAAACAATCCTCCCCCCACAACCATGCCATTTGTGATTTATTTTCATTGTGGCTATATAAGGGGAGAATAAACTTCAATATAAGTCAAAAGAACACAACGGATCAACGCAATCACTGCTTCTTTCAGAGATGATTTTGGGGGAACACTGGCCTCCCCAGAGCTCTCAGAGTGCCCCCTCGGAGGAGACCAAAATAATACGTCTATAATATAATAATAAATAGAATAGTACCAGCAGTGACCCCCCTACGGAATACTAAATGTGCCCCCCGGAACATTTTTCCTGAAAGAACGACTGAACGCAATTGTGTGTTTGAAGTGTAATTCCAGCAAGTAAACACACTGTACATAGTTTTCTTGATAATATTACTGAACTGATTTTACATTCACTTTACATTTTCTTTTCTATATTTTGTGTCCTGAAAAGCCAAACAACTCGCAAGGATTGTGAACAGAGATATCTGGGTAGAGCCAAACAGCCTTTTGTAGATTAAATTATACTCTTTGATTATATTTATAAATAATTATATATCAGTCATTTATACGTTTATTGTAAATTTTGTAGTATAATGAAAAATTGTATTTGTATGGATTGCCCTTTAGTGAACTAAAATTGTATTTTTTCATTTGTTCGGAATATTATAACGGATGGAGTAACTCACTGAGACGATGAGAGGCAAGCCTAGTTCAAGTGTTAGTGGAAGTTACTTTACACAATACAATAATAAGTTGAATTGTAGGGCACTAACATCCCAGTGCAAATATATAGCCGGCGCATTTTCCCCTCTTTTTGGGGTAGGGCGCAAACATCCCAGTGCAAATATATTGCGAGCGCATTTTTTCCTATTTTTGTGGTAGGGCGCAAATTTCCCGGGCGCAAAATTCTCGCATTCAAGGAAAATATAATGTCCGTGAAGTTGACAAGCCACTTATGTCAGACTCCAATTTCGACTTTAAACGTCGCTAGTGCTACGTTAGTGTTCAATAGTGACGCAAATCGTTAGTACTCCAACTGCATGCCAACACGCCCACTTCTAAGAATCATCTCAAAAATGAGGTTAACCGTTAGAGCAAGTAAGTGCTCATTGGTGCCATTAACATTAACTTTAAAGCCTCCATCGTACGGCCCTTTGAGTAATAATAACACCACGTTTTTTGCTAGTCTCAATGCGTCCCTATATTCTCGCGAGCATTCTGACGTGCCCAAGTTAGTTACTTTTTTTGGGGGGGACTATTGTTTATCTGTTATTGTTTATTGTTTATTGCTAGTCTGCAGAGTAGTCCTTAAATTAATATGCCATTGTCCTTGATAATCATTGCGTATTTACAAGCAATTTGTTATTACTGTTAGAAGATATCAAAAAACAACAGATAAAATCTACTACTTAACGGTTCATATTTTTCTTTTACAGTACATAAACGATTAATAATAATAATAATAATAATAATAATAATAATAATAATAATAATAATAATAATATTCCAGCATAAAAGTTATCAATTGCATCACACTGGCAACAAGCGACGCATATTTTAACTTCATAAAAAAATCGTTTCTCACGATTTTCTGAATTTTTCTGAATTCCGGATTTTTTCCGAACTCGGGAATTTTTCCGAATTCCGGATTTTTCCGAATTCCGGAATTTTTCTGAATTCCGGATTTTTTCCGAAATCCGGAATTTTTCCGAAATCCGGAATTTTTCCGAATTCCGGAATTTTTCTAAATTCCGGATTTTTTCCGAATTACGGAATTTTTCCGAAATCCGGAATTTTTCCGAATTCCGGAATTTTCCGATTTTACTTTCCGGATTCCGGAAAGTAAAAATTCCGGAATTGGCCATCCCTAGTTATGACAGATTTTGCCACCCCTCGAAACTTACCACCCGTGCGAATGCACGTGTCGCACAAATGATAGAGCCGGTCCTGATTACAGAATGAAAAGTATACCAATCGACATCTAGAATTTGTGATTCTACATGCTAATTGAGTGTCACCTGTCACGTTGAGTAGGGGGTCATAAAAAGTAGAATCTCAAATAACACTCAAAAGCGACGAAACTGATCGCGTCCGGCCTGCGTAAGGTAAGTTATTAACTCGTGACCATTAACTAATAAGAAAGTATGTAAGACAGTCCACCGTTATGATAAGAAACACATCTACAGACTTACAAATGTTGCATACTACACTGTGCAACATGAAATCTGTCCTTTACAAGGAAATATGTTTTTCTTATGTATTTTTGCATGAGAAAATCAAATCTGTGATTACTTTTTATGTATTACGTACCAATTTTATGAAAAATTGAAAAGTTATACATTTCGTACTGTGAAATCCCGTATTTTTACGGGATATGATGAAATATGATCAAAGTTTGGTTTGGTTATTGGAATTTAGCGTACCATTTTAGCAGCGAGGCTATATAAGACATGGACCTACAGTTTAATGTTGAATCCGATTCTCCGTGTCGCTCAATGTTTTCCTACCGGGAATCAAATTCGAGACCCTGTGTACAGAAAGTGAACATGCTACCCACTACATCAGTGGGGAGACAGAAATTTGCTTAATATAAAAATTGTTGCATTAATATACCTTACAATATATGCTCATTTAAACACCATCCAAACGACAATTTTTCTTTTTTTTACCGAAGGAATACGCTGTTTAAAGAGAGGTTCTTCTCATCCCCAATTTTCCCCTACTGTGTAAGAGTCTTTTGCTGCATTATAATAGGGAACATTAGTTTCTCATTTTTCTCCTCACTATTTATCTTCATTTCAGGTTAGCCCATTAACTTCTAGTGATAAGCAAGTTCAGATTTGTGTTGCCTGACTCTGTTGCCAGATGTTCTAGAATTCAAGCAATTTTTGGTTCGATTGTATTATTTACTAAGTGTGTTTCGTTTGGACTGAAAGTATTTGAGAACAAGATCCTGAGACGAATATTCGGACCCAAGAGGAACGGGAATGGGGAATGGCGGAAACTTCATAACGAGGAACTACATAATTTATATGGTTTACCCAACATTGTTAGGGTCGTCTAGGAGGCTTCGGTGGGCGGGTCATGTAGCTAGAATGGAAGAAAGTAGAAACGCTTCCAAAGTCTTAACTGGAAGACCAATCGGAAAACTACCATGAGGAAGACGTAGGCGCAGATGGGAGGACAATATTAAGATGGATCTCGCAGAGATTGGAATACAAAGTAGAAACTGGATATAGTTAGCTAAGGATAGAAGTCAGTGGAGAGCTTTTGTGAACGCGACATTTAACCTTCGGGTCCCATGGGCCTTATAGTTAGTTAATTAGTTAGTTAGTGTTTCGTTTGGAGTGGTCGGATTTGTCGCATTGTCTTTTTGTGGTAGTGTTTGTTATGAATCTGGGTTTCAAAAAAGTGCTGAAAATACGTTTAGTTACATGCAGTGGAGTGCAATGTCCCGTGCGTGTAAAAATAAACCTGACTTATTTTGTTATGTGTGTGGTGAAATTACATTTAAAGCTCAAAAAAGTAGCCTTACACCTTTAGTGAAAAAGGCTTATGAACTGTACTTTGGCTGTAGGGTTGGAGATCAAGATAAGTCTTGGGCCCCACACATATATTGCACTACATGTTCCAGGAATTTGAGAATCTGACTACAAAGGAAACGTATTTCTATGAAATTTGCTATTCCTATGATTTGGCGCGAACAAATAGATCATGTAACTGACTGTTACTGTGACTCATGTAAGGAGTTTTTCCTCTAAATCTAAACATAAGATTCAGTACCCTAATTTAAAGTCAGCTATCCGACCAGTTCCCCATAGTGAAGATCTTCCAGTACCTAAACCTCCAGAACATTACATTATTGATTCGAAAGAAGATACCTCAGACGTTCCAAGCAGCAGAGAAAATATACATCCTTCTACATCCCAGTCAACGTTACCTCATTTGATCACACAAAAAGTGCTTAACAATCTTGTACGAGACTTAAATCTTCCTAAAAGAAAAGCGGAATTATAGGGCTCCAGGCTTCAAAGTTGGAATCTCTTAGATCAAGATGTTAAAATAAGTTTGTTTAGAATACAACAAAGTAATTTTGAGGACTATTTTGTTGAAAATGGAGGCATTGTTTATTGCAAAGATGTAGATGGCTTATTTCAGTCTTTAGGACATGAACATAACCCTACCGAGTGTCGTTTGTTTATTGACAGCTCGAAACTATGTCTAAAGGCAGTGCTTCTCCACATTGGTAATGTTCACCCATCTGTTCCTGTAGCATATGCGACTCATACAAAGGAGACGTATGAGTGCGATATTGGACTTCATTGAATATAAAAAATTCAAATAGCATGTGTTGAAAATTATTGGTATTCTCACAGTAATGCAACAAGTATTGTTTTTTATGTGATTAGCATAGCCGTGGCAAACCACTACGTCCGTAAATACTGGCCTCAAAGACAAGATTTCATTCCCGGCACCACGAACGTATCTCGTACACCAATTGTGAACCCTCAAGATGTATTTTTGCCACCACTACATGTCAAGTTTGGGTTGACGAAGATTTTTGCTAAAGCACTAGATAGAGAAGGTATTGCTTTCACGCATCTTAAGGAGAAATTCCCAAACTTAAGTGAGGCAAAAATTAAAGAAGGAGTACTTGTTGGTCCACATATTAAAACAGTCATGCAAGATGAAGACTTTGAAACTAAACTCTCTGAAATTGAGAAATTAGTTTGGCAGTCATTTAAATCGGTAAGCTCTAGTTTTCTTCGAAATGCAAAGGATGAAAATTATGAAGCTATTGTTAGTGACATGGTGAGCAGATTTCAACACATGGGATGCAACATGTGATTAAAATTACACTTTTTGAACTCGCATCTCGACTTTTCCCCTTAAAACCTCGGCGCAGTAAACGATGAACACGGAGAACGGTTTCATATTAGGATATTGCCACATTTGAAAAGCGTTACAGTGGAAAATGGAATGAAAGTATGGTTGTTGAGTTGATTTTAGTTTAGCGTCCCTTTCAGCAGCGAGGCTATATGAGACGTGGACCTAATGATTAACGTGGAATCCGAACCACATGAGCTCCTGCCGGGAATCGAACCCGGGTGTCCCGCGCCAAAGTATGCTTGTTGAGTATTGCTGGTGTATCGTCAGAGAGACTCCAGAAGATGTCTACAAGCGTAAGCGACCAAAGAAAGTATTTTAAAGGGTAAGTCAACAAAATTTAATATTAGTATAATACGCCTACTTAGCCTACATTGGATAGTAAATATGTACATTTCGTATAATGTGTTTTGGTCTGCCCAACAAAAACGTGACGTGATGGAATATTTTGGTATCCACCAATGAATTCACCATCTGTCCTTTAGTTCAAATCACATAATTTCATCTGAAGGACAGGAAAGAAAAAGATTAAATTTGTTACACAGTGCTATACAACGAAAACAAACATGAGTGTTTGCTAAACAACAAGAAAAGCTCAATTGATTTTATAAAACAAACTAATAATATTTCGCAACTTGTAAAAACAGAACTGAAGTTACGTCATACTTACAGATAAAGATATATGTTATCACAAAACATATAAGCTATTTGTCTCTCTTGAGCCACTAAACTTTTTTTCTTTTCTTTTTTCTTAACAACCTGTTGCTGGCCTATGATTTTTATATAGATATTAGTGACGCAAAGAACGTAATATTTCACTTTTTTTTTTCATTTTTCACTTCTCGCCTTGAAAACACTGAATCCGATATTTCAACGGATTTACACATTTCATGTCCCATACATAGCGAAAAAGTGATTTTTCGACATCTGCCCGTCTATTCGTCTGTTCGTTCTGATGTATCCTCATCGTCAAAACTTCCTTTACATCACCTTGACGGGTATGTGACCACAAAATACTCCAAGGAAGGGAAAGTTGAATAAGAAATTGTGATTAATAGGGCAACCCAAAAGCATAAAAAGCTAAAAACAGTTTACACATATGGTTGGTACCTTTAACCCTCCAATACGCGCGCGGGCTCCTATTGTAGCCCAGTGTTTTTACTTTCCTTGCCGCAAAGTAATTCGAGATGATAACTCAAAGAGTGTCTGTGTACCTTTCTATCAACTATCATTCTGCGTGTTTAGTGTGTGGTTAACATGGTTGTGGCTGTCAAAGGGTCCAGAAGAAACTAGTTTTAAAAGTATAATAAAGCATAATTTTGAAAAATCAAGCATAATTTAAAATATATAGCACAATTCTTGAAAAATTTTATTAGAACAATTCTTGGAAAATTCTGTTTAACTGTAAGCTTAACATACTGTATTAATATTTTTTTAAAACCAATATTTACAGTGCAAAACTTTTGAGAGCATAACAACGCAACAATGAAAAGCTTATTTTTATTTCTGTACTTTTCGGTGTATTCCTTTGAAGTGGAGAAAAGAAAAAAGAAAAAGAAGAAAAAACTTTCCGCAAACAATGAATAAACAATAGTTTTATTCTAAGTGTAACTGCACAGTTATGTATGATGATTCGAAATGTAGAAAAAGTACACAAGAACTCCACATTTGTACCTCTTGAACTTGAGCACTTTTTGTGGCATCTTTTACTTTCTCTTTTTGTATGCATGCACAGAAGTGATAAAAAAACGGACTCGAGTAAAGCATATCTCTTTGCAAGTGCACTAACAAGGAAACCAATTCAAGTGTGACACGAAATTGTGGACGGGTTCATGCGCAAACGAAGTGTTTTTGTGCACAATTAAACCCATTAGAGGGGAAAACCCTGGATCTCAACAGTTCCGGAGATATAAAGGAATGAGGTGAAGGCTGGTGCTGCGATATTTTGCGAATTTTTGAATATGTTGCGTCAGTACAAGTAAAAGAGACTTTTAAAAATGAAGAATTCCTTCATCCAGGAAAATATAGTAATACGTCACCTTAGACATGAGGGTTACAAAACCGAAGAGTCCATTTAAAAATCTAGGGGAAGAATGTGGTCTGGGAAGGTGAAAATACCGAGGTTCTATTGTTGCCTGAAACAGGCGTGTCAGGTATCTATGTTCAGGTTTCTTGGCACTCTGAATCGGATAAAAGTATCATCAGTCAAATAGCATAAAAATGTAAAAGATGGTGGCCGTCCGAACTTTTCAAATATTTTTAATTTCTACAATTATTAACTGATCGGAACTGTATGTGATATACAGTATAAAACGCTTTCGTTTTTTAAGTTGAAGATACTATTTGTGCTTATTGATCCATACTGATTGAATATTGATTGCGTTTTCATATATGTCACACAACTATACACTGTCGTACTTACTCTTGCAACAATATGTGTTTATAATACATATTATTTAATTTGTTTTTCTACAGCACTTTTGCACATAATATAACATTGTATTTTTGTTCAAACAATAACGTCTCTATTCCTTCGGCAATGTAAGTGATACATTTTTATATCATCTTTTCTCATTTCCTATGGACTAACGATATGATATATTAGCATGTAATATCATACAATTTCGTTCTTCGTTTCAATGGCGCTTATTATTCCATAAGCCCCTTCTTTTTCCAGCCCCAGATAAAAGCTACACCACTCACATCAACATTCAACACCACTTTTATTCCACCCTGATGCATCTTTCTTAACGTTTCGATGCAATTTTCAAACATATTCACTCGCAATATAGCCGAAAATTCGCAAATATCGGAGCACTAACCTATTCCTTGTTCGTCTATATCTCCGGAACGGTTGAGATCAAGGGTTTTTCCCTCTAATGGGTTTAATTGTACAAAAAAAAACACACTTCGTTTGTGCATAAACTCCTCCATAATTCTTGAATCGGTTTCCTCGTAAGTAGAAAGTTCAATAAATATGAAACTGGCTGCATAAAATATTAAAAAATAGAGCAAGATATTTACAACATTTAATGTATAGTAAATATTATACATTATGCATGATTTATATTAAACAATGATTGAAATTAACAATAAAGCGTAATAAAGCATAATTTGGAAAAAATATAAAGCATAATTAAGCAAAAAAATAAAGCATAATGTGGGTTGCTCTACTGATTAATTTTGAAGAGTTTTTATTTTGACTAGGGAATTGACGTAGACATAGGAAGTAAAGGCACAGATTTAAAGCACCAGTGCACAGTTACCTCTGAAACGATTCGTATTTTCAGTTTTGTCTTACTAGCTGTAGTACCTATTCTTCGCTCGCATGGGTCAGATAAAATATCTTTGTATACAAACTGAACAACCAAACGAAAAAAAAATATATCGGTCATTTTCTACTACTTTTACATATCCCGGTAAACTCCCTCTGAGACTCCGGGTTCCAATTTAAAAAAAAAAAACGCCCCTGGCTCCCAGCCGATGGAGGCTGTATTTGGAAGTCAACGCCTGTGTGAGTATCACCATTCATCTCAGCAACCGCGAAAACTATGGATTTGACATCAATATGGGTCATTTTGGATTATTTTTACTAGTGGTTGACACAGAAACCGGTTTTTCGGTTTTACAGTTTTTTTTAGGAAAACGGAAACCTGTCTTTGAAAGTTATCAAAAAACGATTTTTCACCCAAACCAGATTTCACCGAAACCGGTTATGGGTTTTCTTCAAAACCGGTTCAGTTTTTCCAAAACTGTTTCTGTTTCTGACCAGAAATATCATGCTTTTAGAATAAATATGAAAGAAGCTCAAAACCATGTGCAAATTCTCATAAAAAAAATAAGTGTAAACCGAAACCGATACGCTTAAAAACCAATGTTTAAAAACAAAACTATTTTTCTTGTAAACGGATCCGATTTCCGTAGAACAACGAAACTCTACTCTAATGAGAAACTGAATCGGCTTTTGGAGAAAACCGAAACTTTTTCAGTGAAAATCGAACCGGTTTTGGAGAAAACCGACCAGTTTCGGTGAAAAAAGCAGAATACGGTTTCGGCGAGAAACCGAACCGGTTTTATGGAGAAAACCAAAATGTCGGTTTTCGGATTTCCGACATTCGTATTTCACTGAAATTTTCGGTTTTCAGTTTTTCTACAAACCTATTTTCGGCCTTTATAAAAACAGGTTTTGCTCATCACTAATTTTTATATGTTTTGTTAACCCCCCCTCCTTCCGCAGATAATCCCGGCCCGCCACAAAAATAGCTGAATTTGAAAAATATCGCTAGTGGAAGTGTCATCATTGATCTCAGCTATCGGGAAACCTGGATTTGAGACAAATATTTGTCGTTTTTGATTATTTTTACGTCTCGGTAACCCCCCGGTGATCCCGACCTACAGCCAAATTGGATGAATTTGTTAGTTAATGCGATCGGAATTTCACAATTGATCTCAGCGACCGTGAAAACTATGAATTCGAAACTAATATCGGTCATTTTCTACTACTTTTACGTGTCCCTGTAAACGGCCTCCTGATTCGAATTTTGAAAACAAAAATACTCTTCGTCTTGGTCTTGGGCATGGAAAATTTGGTAACTCTCGGTCCACTCGTCTGGTCCCCAGACCGCACACAGACACACAAACAAACTCTTTATTTTATTCATATTAGATATGTGAAGTTAAACACCAAAACACATATCACTGATAACGTAAGTCGTCTTACTTTTTAAAATCATCCCTGTATCGCATTTGTCAGAAAATTGTTCTCCAGACATGATGTAAAGAGAAGAGAGAGAAAGAGATACATTTGTAATATCTGTGTGGTTCACTAAGGAACTATTGAAATTAAAACACACGTGAGGGAGCGAAAGGCTGATCTAGAACTCTGAACTTTTAGAAACGTTCTAGAGGGGTGAAAATGTACTTAAAAATTGCGAAATCAATCACTTAATTTATCATTCTAGTCTACTTATTTCAGCATCCAAACATATCTATCCAGATAAAGAGATAAAATGAAGAGAGAAAGATTTCCATTTTCAGAAATAAATCACAAAGAAAGACTTCTCTATCTCACCTAGACTCGAACTTGCAATCTTTGAAATCGACAACCAGAGTTTGACGGTAGAGGGTATAACTGTGCTTTTCACAGTTCAGGAATTCACCATTACTGTTCGCAGGATATTCCTCCTAATTTTGAATCTGCGCTTGAATTATTACATTCGCCTCACTGTCTCTAATTGAGAATGGAAAATAATTACGCTCAACATTAATATTCTTCGCTGTCGCAAAGCAAAGGACAAAATAAATATAAATGAGATTGTAATCTATATACACAAAATTGAAAATAACGATGTTTGTGACTCTAAATCTCCTGAACCGCCCGACCGATCCCGATCAAATTTGTAACATGGATGAGGTTCGAGACTGGGCTGGTTTTAGGCTATTCACTTTGATGATAGAACTGAGGGATGGGGAGGGAGTATAAAAAATAAATAAAACTTAATAACTCCTGAACCACTTGACCGATCTTGATTAAATTTTCAACATACATCAGGTTCAGGCCTGGGATCGTTTTCGTGATTTAAATTTGACGGAGCAACGTAGGGCACGAGAAGATATACAAAAAAAAAAAAAAAAAAAAAAAAACAAATTATATAAGACTGAAAGTGACTGCATTTATAGCTTAGTAACCCTTGAACTATGCGACCGAACTCAATCAAATTTTCAAGATACATGAGGTTCCGATCTGGAAGCATTTTTGTAATTTCACTTTAACGGTAGATAGTAGGTTGGGGAGGGGAGGGGGACGTATAAATACAAACTAATAAAACCTAATAACCTTTGAACCACCCAACCAATCTCGATCAAATTTTCAACATATATGAGGGTCGGGCCCTGGATGTTTTTTTATCGTTTCACTTTGACGAGCCAACGTAGGGTAAGGGAGGTAGAGATATATGTTTAAAAAAATAAAATTAAAATGACTGTGACTTCATCACTCTTGAACCACCCGACCGATCTCAATCAAATTTTCAACATACATGAGTTTAGGGGCAGAGATTATTTTAGGCTATTCACCTTGACGATGCAACGTAGGGGAGGAGGAGGAGAACAAAAAATAAAACATGATCAAAAATGACCGATATTAGTGTTGAATCCATAGTTTTCGTAATCGATGAGAGAAACAGTGACACTTCTAATGCTGTTTATATCCAAGTGCAGCCCTGGGAGGGGAAGAGGGAGGTTACAACGTTAGAAAGGGGAATAAACATTTAAAACTGATCGAAAATGACTAACATTAGTGTCCACTCCATAGTTTTAGGAGTAGCTGAGATTAATAGTGACAATTCTGATGCCGTGTGCTGCAGCACTGAGTAGGGCGAGGGGAAGCTATATATAATAATAATAATAATCAAAAATGACTAATATTAGTGTGTAATCCATAGTTTTCGGAATCATTCAGACCAACAGTGACATTCCCGATACATTTAAATCCAAAATCAGCTCGACATCTTGGGGAGGAGGAAAGGGAAATACATAAAACTGATCAAAAATGACCCATATTAGTGTCGAATCCATAGTTTCCGGTTTCGCTGAGATGATCAATGATATTTCCGATGCCGTATAAATCGATGCCATTAAAAACGAAAACAGCATATTTCACGGGCACTGAACACATGAGATACGGAGTTGTGCATTTAAATTTTCATTTCAACCCGGCGCACAGTGGAGTATTTAGTCTTGAAACCCGGACAAAAATATTTACCATTTAGTATCATAAAATAATCGATTAAATTAAATTGATTTCTGTTTACCTACGGTTTTAAAGATACATTATAGCCCAAACCTGGTCCTGCAGTTTTGTACAGCCAGGAAAATCAGAGAAATTATATTATCTTGTGTATTAATTATTATTTTTCATTGCTTTAAACTGTCTATGGTAAATACTTTGAAATATTTTAAGAGAAAATTCTTGCTATTTTGCTATTAATTAACATTTGCTACATCAAATAATGGATAAAAAAGTAACATAAACATAAAATAGAATCAGCAATACACCTTTTTTAGATATACTGTACAGGGTGTGGCCAAAAGTCTGGACCATTCTAAATATATAAAAACTGTAAATGCAGTCGATCCGAAGTGATGGGGATCAATGTTGGTGGTGTGGAGAAACTTCATGACGTGGTTAAGGTTGTCGTCCACCATCTTGATGGGCGCAATATTCGAATCAACTTATTTATTTTAAATGACAATATGGTCATATGACATATTAAACAACATTTGCGTTCGAAGAGAAATCCAATGGTAAAGTTATTTTTCCAAAATTTGCAACGGTTTGAAGTTGTAAATGAATTTAGGATCGGTTATCTTTCAGACTAAATTTTATGTGTGGAGCATTGTATGGACGGGAACTGGATCGGATGTTAACTCGAGAGGAAAGAATCGAAATTATCCTTTTGGCTGGAGGACCCGATTAGGATGTCGTTCATTGAAGACGGCTGTTATTATTGTTGAACTGCGTCGCCTAAGTCGAAAATGTTTGTTTCTAGCCTCAGCTGCCTCCCCTCAGAGTTGCTCAATAGGGAAAATACCATATTTTATGATAGCTGGGATATGAATTAAAGCTTTTTATAGGGCTGGTGTCATCGGATACCAATCATATAGTTTCACATAAAGTTCTGCAGTGGCAGTAGCGAAGTTCTGAAATTTCTCCACGTCTATCTCGTGGCCACTAGAAATTGCCTACAGAATAATCCTGAAGTAGTTTTATCAAGTTTAAATCACACCAGTTGTTCGGCCAGCAGTTTCATAGTCAGCAAAAAACCTCCTTGACGTGTTCTCATAATTCGTATTGACATGGCCTTGCTTAGAGACGTCCACTACCAAACACATCTCTTGTCTGAGAATGGTTTGAATTTTCTTTCTTCGGCTCTTTAAATATGGTTTTCTCTTCTTCTGATTTCCCTTGTCATTGTTTAATAGGGATTTTGTAGGCTAAGTGTAATATTGATCCGAAAATCCTGATTTTTTTATGAAGGACAGACAATCCAAACAAGGAAAGACAGCAAATTTCATGCGTCATAATTCACGGTGCAGTTTATGAACTTTAAAGTTTCAGTAAATGTTATTTATTATAGAATTAATTGCATGAAACCCTACTTGAATAAATTAATTCCACTTTTCTGTATGAACTCAATCAACTAAAGATTGAAGTCATAGGTTTATGTCAGAAAACTGCTTCAGTGGCCTTCTGAACTCACGTAAAAACCAAATTAGATATAATTTATAAATATACTTTTATTTTTAATGGGGCAATTTCGGGCAAAATTTTGTTCTTGGACTAACAAGGCAGGGTACCCAGGTGTAACACACCGATTGTGATAAGATTGCACAGACATAAAGAATATTGAAAAAGAAGCGACACGTATTTTTTTATATCGGCCAACAAGCACACTGAAAGGGTCAAATAGGGGCATAAAAATGGGGTCAAAATGAGATTATGTGGAATATAGCGAGAACGAGAAGAGATATCGGAAAAGTTTGAATGTACGAAATACTACCCATGGTCGACGCAATTCAATGAGGTAGAACGCACCCATGAGAAGAGAGCAAAACATCCGGAAATGGACCAATCAAGTGTACAACATTGTCACAATGTGTTACGGAAAAGAGCGAAAAGGGTGACAAGGAGCAGGAAGAAAGAAGAAACGAAAACAGAAAATACGTGTTTTTGCTTTGGGTGCATACATCACCCATATGCGAAAAAAAAACAACAGATTTATCTCAATGCACGAAGATGGGATAACACGCAGAAAGGATGCAAACGCCGTTCGTATAGGCAGCCAGCGAAACAGTACTGCGCAGTGGGTTGCATATATTGGATAATGGGAACAAAAATTCATAGCACAGTAGAATGTAATAGCAGGTGGTCCACATACGTAAGATAAACAGCAACATTAATAGCAGTACCACACATGAGTATCAACATTATATCACTACGAAAATATGCGTAGAACATAACAGTAATAGTAACAATTTTGTTTTTGTATTACTACTGCCTACACACATTTTTGTTTAGAACATCCATCTCATCGTTGTTCTCATTACGCGATATATGCAACCCACCGCGCAGTGCTGTCTCGCTGGCTGGCTATATGAACGGCGTTTGCATCCTTCCTGCGTGTTATCCCATCTTCGTGCATTGAAATAAATCTGCGTCTCTTTCGCATACGGGCAACATATGCACCCAAAGCAAAAACACGTATTTTCTGTTTTCGTTTCTTCTTTCTTCCTGCTCCTTATCACCCTTTTTGCTCATTTCCGTAACACATTGTGACAATGTTGTACACTTGATTGGTCCATTTTCGGATGTTTTGCTCTCTTCTCGTGGGTGCGTTCTACCTCATTGAATTGCGACGACTATGGTTAGTATTACGTACATTTAAACTTTTCCGATATCTCTTCTCGTTCTCGCTATATTCCACATAATCTCATTTTGACCCCATTTTTATGCCCCTATTTGACCCTTTCAATGTGCTTGTTGGTTGATATAAAAAAAATACGTGTCGCTTCTTTTTCGATGTTTTTTATGTCTGTGCGATCTTATCACAATCGGGCTGTTACACCTGGGTACCCTGCCTTGTAAGTTAACAAAAGATTGAAAAACACTTCTTAACTTGTATACATTATAATTTTTCTTACAAAAAACTCTTTACATTTCATTACATATTTAACCACCAAGACTTAGAGCTAAAATGTGGACATACCATCAAATTAAAACTTATATCAATGCCCTTTAAAACAATACAGTTTTTGATGATAATGATCTTAATACAATTACTAAAATTCATACCTCAAATACTATACGCGCGTCCACACTAATTTAATTTCGTATGGCCAGAAAAATTGAGTGACTTAAGCAATTATTATTTAAGTGCATTTCATATTTAAATAATGGAATTTATGTTTACAAGATCATAAAGTTATCGAAGAACAATAAATCAATTTTATTTCATGTATTTTTTTCGACTTTTGTCCGGGTTTTAGGGTCATATACTCCACTCTGTGGCGAAGCGGGTAATATATGCTAATTATTTCATAAAATACGCAACTATTTGTTCTATGTAAAACACAATATAATGCAGTAAGTAAGAAACCTGATGACCAGTAATACCCGCTGATTTTTTTCCAAGGAGAAGGGCAAAAGACTTATATACAGTTTTACAATTTGTTGTCTTATATGTGCAGTGAGCCACATAAATTCTTGAGGTAGAATTTCCGTGAGTTAGGCAACCTAACTAACGCCCGCTCCTAGATTAATTACGCCCGGTTGAGTAGCTTGAACAGCAGCATGAAGTTGCCCCCACCTGTTAAAGGGACAAAATGGTAAAGAGCGTTTATGTGTGGCGAAACGCTGCCAGATGAAATGACAAAAGAGTCTTTGGATACTTGTAATCACAGTACACAGCACAGTATAAGAAAAAGATACGGACACCAGAGGCGCCGATAGGAAGATAACAATCGGGGGACTTAAATATTCTTATTATTAACTCAAATGAGGGATTATGTAAACAAGTTAACTTACTTCAAATGACTATACATATATGCGTATCAAATAATATACGGATATCACCTCTGGTGCTTGGGGTCGCGGGTTTGAACCCAGCCCCGCTAAGTGAAGTTTATGGTGGACAAACACCGTGCTCGTGGGTTTTCTCGGGGTTCTCCAGTTTCCTCCCACTTTCTTCATTCCACCATTTCACTCACCTCTCATCATCACCGTCTTCTTTAGCCTAACCGGCATAACCGTGGGACGTAAAACTCAAAGATTTCATTTCATTTTAATATACGGATAGATTATGCGGTATATGTAGTAGGTTATATTTTTAAGTAAACACAAAGCCTTGCGCTGAGTTTTGAAACTATTAACAGTAGTCCTACCGGAAAATCAATCAACCCTTCATCGCACGCGTGCTTAATTGTAACATCAAGCCACGCGCGCGGAGTCTCACTCCGCAAAATGTATTTATCTTCTTTTTAATGTGTATTTTGTTTTGAAGCGATTTTAATTCAGTGTAGCCAGTGTGAAGGGGGAAGCTACATGGCAGGTTACACCTGGCTGTGGCCTATCAAATTAAGAAAACGAAACTTTCTCCATCCGCGGAGTGTGACTCCGAGGCGCGTGCTACGGAGGGTTAAAGTATGAATGGAACATTCGGGCGAAGAACCCAGATCCCAATGAAAATTTTGGAGCTATAACAGGGCTTGAGCTCCTAGGTTCCGGCACCACTGATTGATACGTAATACTGCTTCAAAAGAAGAAATTGTCCGATTTCATTATTCGTTAAATGACTATTGAAAATGCTAAATATTGCTGTGCAGTAATTTATTTGTAAATATTAAGAATGGAAAATCCGATAACACTCAAACGTACGACTTGTATTTCCCCTTAGGTTGCAAATATAACTTAGGGTTCCTGATTTCTATAATATTTGTGGAAATTTACACATAGAAACATAGCGAGAAAAGGGGAGGATATATTGCCAATAAACAATTTAAAAATGAACCAAACGGATATCAAATATGGGACTATTAACAGAATTAACTATGTAACTCGTTTCCTCCGTTCATTTTTCTTGCTTTATTTTCAGGATTACATCATCAATGAATGTCTCCACTGGAGATTATCTTTCCTTTTGCAGCATCCAACTGCAGCTCAGCCTTGTAAATGAAACATTTTAAAAAGTGTAAAGGGCGAGGAGAATCGAACCCAGACTGCGAGATTAGAAAACCACAAAGCTAGCCCCTCATCTAAAGCGTTATTTTTTCTGAATCGCCTAAACAAAGAGTCTTTTCTGTTTGCTCAAAACAGTAGCTTCTTAATAGTCAAATTGATTGGCAAAACACAGGGATATGTAATTGAGAACTTAGAGGACATTGCATTATTGTATTCACTAAATTATCAATTATTATTATTATTATTATTATTATTATTATTATTATTATTATTATTATTATTATTATTATTATTATTATTATTATTATTATTATTATTATTATTATTATTATTATTTCGTAGAAGATTCAAAGTTAGAAGCTTATTACCGCTCAGGTCATACCATTACAAGCAGAAACGTGACATTTGGCAAGAATATTTCGGTTTTGTTTAGTGTTGCCCACGGGAAGAGGAATTTCTAATCTCGTTTCTAAAACAAAAAAATAAATAAAAACAGTATTAACATTTTGCGTTTGAGACGGGACAACCTACCTCAAATTATGGTCTCTTATCTTAAAAGTCAGTTTGGGGGCTGCGGTGGCTCAGTGGTAGAGAGTACACCTCTGATGCTAGGAGTCCCGGGTTTGATCCCAGCCCCCGCCAGGTGAACTTTGTGGTGGACAAACACCATGTACGTCGGTTTTCTCAGGGTTCTCCCGCTTTCTCCGACTTTCTTCATTTCACCATTTCATTCATCTCTCATCATCACCGTCTCGTTTAGCCTTAGCCGGCATAACCGTGGGACGTAAAACTTAAAGATTTCATTTCATTTAAAAGTTAATATATTGTATGCCTTACTGTTCATTGATATTCGGTTATTACAGTTATTTTCCTTAAAACGTATAGTAGAATACGTTACTGAAATTTTACTGAAACAGTTTCGCTTAAAATTTTGGTAGTTGCAGTGGTTTCCTAGAGCTCCGAACCCACCGAAATCCCGACTTATCTGTAAGTTTTGCCTAATTTAGGGCAAGTTTAAAAATGTTAATGCCAATATTATTATTATTATTATTATTATTATTATTATTATTATTATTATTATTATTATTATTATTATTATTACACTACTCTGCATGTTGTGATGTTTTAAAAAGAATAACATTTTCTGAACTGTATTTTTACAGCGATTTCAAAAATGTAATCAGTTTTTCCTATCACAACAGGTTTTTGAGTATTCGATATATTCAAAAATCACAGGTTTGTGGAAAACTACTGGAAAACATCAATATATATTCTAGTATCTGCTAGAAGATTGACATTAGTTTTGCTATAGGTGAGTCTTTCTTTCACCCACGTAGCAGACTCAATAAAAAGTTTGACTTATTTTTCCACCTTTATTTTAACATTGCAAAAATTATATAAGGCTATGAGCAAAGAGACTACGAACGCACATTTTAGCAGCATTCCTATGTAACATAGCAAAGACTACTAACATAACAAAGAATAATGGGGGTGTATTTGTTATCTTTTATGATTACCTTTTTCAACACCTATTTAACATAGGAAAAATTACATAAGACTATGACACATAATCCAAAATGAAATTACACAGAGACTACGAACACCTATTTTCGCAATCCTTATGTATGAAAGAATATGTCCTATTTTTAATCACTATTTAACATAGTACAGATTACAAGCCTTATTTAATACAGCAGAGAACATGAACCAATAGCAGGAGTGTACTCGTTCCCCTTTATCAACCCCTATGTAACAGCAGAAATTACCCAAGCATTCATCTAGTATTGCATGTCCCAAAACTACTGACTATCGAGGTCAAAAGTTAAAAATGTAGACCCGAAAAACTCGTAAACGAAGCAACGTATTGAGATGCTGTTTATACATTTAGTAAAGATTCATCAAGTACTATATGTCCCAAAAGTACTGATTATCCAGTCCAAAGGTCGAATATTTAAACCCGAATAACTCGTAAACGAAGCAACGTATTGAGGTGCTGTTTCTACATTTAGTAATGAGTCATCAAGTATTATGTGCCTCAAAAGCACTGACCAGACCATCCTGTTTAAAGATCAAATATTTAAACCCGAATAACTCGTAAACAAAGCAACGTACTGAGGTGCGGTTACCACATTCAGTAATAGGTCTTCAACTACTGCATGTCCCAAAAATACTGACCATCGTACTACTCCAATAAACGAAAGAATAAATTTGGGTTTTCTAGTTTTATACCATTTTGTACTATTTAAATTTAAAAGGGAATAAATTTGTACTGACCAGAGAAAGCGAAAAAGGACTGTTTTAACTAGCTGAGAATTTATGAACCATTTTGAGCCACTTAAATAAATGAATAAATAAATTCGGGTGTACTATTTCCTTTTTTACCAACGAGAAAAAAAGCGAACTAGTACCATTTTTAACTGGATTACAATTTTATACCTTTTGCAATCTTTAAACGAACGAAGGAATAAATTTATAACAAAAGAGAAAAAAGTGAAGAATTAATAAATTTGAATGTCTTATTTCCTTTTGTACCAAGCAGAAAAAAGCGAAGAATGAATAAATTTCGTTGGTGTTTTTAGTTTTGTATTAACGAGAGGAAAGCAAATAAGGTTCATTTTAACTAAGTCAGAATTTATGTACACCTTGTCTCAAAAAGGTTGAGCGCATTCTTTATTGGTGTTTTGAGGCAAAAATTTTCTAAGTCCAGCTTCGGGTATCTTCGGGAAAAAGTAAGCCAGGTTCGAACCTCCAAGCCAGCCTTTGCAATCGGGAAAAAGTTTGCAGATGTGTTTTTCTTCTTTTAAATATAATAAGACTTGTTACCAAGTGTTTAAAAAATCAACATTGATTGAAATACTTAATGATACAATATTTCGAAACCTTTTTTTTCAATGTTAGCACATGCTTGTTTGTCATTTAGCTCTCCATACGTAATGGAACATTTAAATACGTTAAAGAATCTTTCCATATGTAAAAGAATGCTCAAAGTTAAGAAATAGAACATAATTATCGCCTGAGTACTAAAATAAAAGTCAAAGTAGAACAGAAACAGCGTTTGTAATGGATATGAATGTAATAATTATCTTGAGATCCGTTATATATTGCTAGAAGGTTGTGTTAGCTCATTGGTAAGCTGTCGGATTTCAAATCATAAGGTTGAGGGTTCGAATCCCGTCTAGGCTAATCTTTTTTTTAAATTATATTTTCCGCAATGCATGAAAAATTATATAAAATAATTACATTAGAATACATAAGTTGTGTATATATAACTTAATCATTGCAGAACATAGTAATTATTATGTTTAAAATATAACATCTGACATAATTTTCACAGTAGGTCGGTATTATATATGAGGATGTAAATACAAGTTAGGAAACTCGTTCAATAGCAATAAATAAGTTATGTAGTATATTTATTTGCATCTATTTGTCATACAGATGTAACTTCTCAATATTCTCATTACAGCATGTCATTTACATTCGTGAAATACAATATATTCCTACGGATATAGAAAGTGTATAAACAGAGTATCCAAAGTCGTATCCTGCTTCAAGACACATAACTTTTCCCGATCCCCTTAACGTCACGGGAAGAAACAAATTCTCTTTAGAACGGAATGTCGTTACTTAGAGTCTCATTCGAATACGTTGAATATGCTTTTGTATATTCATCTCTCTCTCTCTCTCTCTTTCGCTTTGTTTATGTGTGTGTGTGTGTGTGTGTGTGTTGCGGAATATCCCAAGTTGAATACAACATTTGCCAAGTATATGAACATCATTGTCATCGAATACCAGAAATTGAAAATCGTGTTTCTTCAGATTGGGTTTGCGTGTTCATGTTAGCTCACTGGTAGAGTACGGACTTGCCAATAAAGAGGTCTTGAGTTCAAAGCCTACAGCTAATTATCATTCTTTTGTTGGTAGGATTGCACAGAAATCGGATACAAGGAGTGGTTTACTTCTAGAAATATTTTCAGAAGCGTTTAGGTAGCCCTGAAAATGTCTGTTTTCGGGAGTTAAGGCGGGGACATTAATATTGTGTCCAAGACCCTTCTGAATTTATTACACGCTCCATTCTTCTGGGCATGGAATCTATTACATGGGTGACAAATCTATCTCCTTCCCCTACCTCCAGCCATGCTTCGGAAACAAGATGCCACAGGTCATCCTGAGTTCTTGGTGGATCTGCCTCAGGCCAACTTTCCCTTAGAGTACGCTTCACTTCTGCCCACATATTTTGCATGAGATTGAGGTCTGCTCCACGAGCGGCCAGTCGATTAAATCAATCTCAGGGTGCCCTGCGAACGATTCCTGAATCACACGGGAAGTATGTATTGGCGACTGGTATTGCTGGAACTGAATTCCACCATCAGGCTGAAATACTCGTACAGATAGCACCATGATATTACTGATAATGTCTAAGTACTGAGCATTGTCCAGATGTCCTTCAATTCTATGAAGCTGTCCTGCTCCGCGACTGGAAATCCAACCCCAACATAAAATAGATACATGGCCACTGCGATTGCAAGCAGCCACATATCCATGGTCATATCGGGTGCCTCTCGGACGATACACAAAACGGCGTCCCTCCTTTGATGTTGTGAATATGGATTCATCTGAGAAAACTACGTTTTCCCAATTGAGACCCACATTCGCCTGTGCAAACGCTAGACGGTAAATTTTGTGGTCGCCTGAGAGTTTTTCCTTCACGGCAGCAACACGGCCACGTAACCCAGCATGACGAAGCCTTCGCAGAGCTGTATGCTTACTACCAGGAAAGAGAGAAACTTCCCTTAGTTGTCTAGACGTCCTTAGTGGGTCTAACCGGGCTTCGTTTACTAATCTCGCATCTTGGGCTTCGGTTGACACATGCGGACGACCAGGAGATCGTAAATTATCAGTCTGACCTGTAGCACCATATTTCCGAATCCATCGCCTTCCTGTAGAGGCCGGGACACCTACTCGCCTGCTAGCTGCAGTTGCAGAATAACCTTCCAACTCCCATAAAGTAACTACTGCTGTACGTCTATCCATAGTTACCAATGTTCTGAGCTGTGAGAAGGAAGCAATAGGTAAAAGCTAGTACCTGACGTGTGATTGGTTACTTGCACGACACGCCTATTGTGGGGAACAGCGTTGCCAGATCTAGCATAATGATGCTAGATCTAGCATAATTTGCATGTCTCTAGCATCTAGCATCTTGCTTTTAGCATCCTGCCCAAATCTAGCACAATTTCAGCAAGTTTATCAAAAAGCCGTAAAACCTGGAGATGAGAAAGAAGTTGGTCGTGGGAAGAAAAAGAACGGCAGAAATGTATCCTCTTCCATTGATTCATACAGTCGGTAAACCATACAGGCAGTCTTATTTTTCGAAGTAAGTTCGAAACGTCTTTGAGCATTTTTGTGGCTCCACCCAGGGTTTTCTAATCCTTTAACTCCGACGCATGGGCGGAGCTATGGGGGCCATTCTCCCCCCAACTTTTTGACAACTTCACCATCTTTATTTCTGACTTCATGATCATATTTATTCCTGAAATGACAGCTCCGAGACCGACCAAAAATCTGCCCTACCCCCCCAGTAGACGATTCCCAACTCCGCTTATGCTGCGAAGTAATTTTCTTTCAAAATATGTAAACAAAAACTTTGCATTCATTTATACGACATATACGCCATTGAATCTGGCAACGACTGCATTAATTTAGTTGAGTTAAAATTTTGGTGCGTGAAGTATTGAGTTCTATCCATGCATTCTTGCTCTCTGTGTATTTTAAGTTACGTTATCGTATCTCAACTTCGTTTTTTTAAACTCCTGAATTAGTAATTATGAGGATCTAGCATAATTTGACCGAATCTAGCATAAGTTCGATCAGGTTTTGGAATAATTCCGAGCTGTGAGTCTGGCAACGCTGGTGGGGAACGACTTGGTCAACGACTCGCGAAAGAAATCTGAAAATGGTGCGCCGTAATAATAATATTAAAAACAGTTTTTATAAAGGAATATTAATACATACGAAAAGCTGTTTAAAGAATGAATTGTTATACTGACTTTACACGTATAAAAACATATACCATATACCAAACAGATTGAGCGATATGATGATAGCTGTTTTGAGACAAACATTTTCGAAGTCCAACTTCGGGTATCTTCGGAAAACAGTAAACTAAAGCTGCTGGTTCGAACCTCCAAAGCCAACCTTAGTAATCGGGAAACGATGTACAGATATGTTTTCCCTTCTGTTAAATATAATAAGACATGTTGAAATGGTATTAAGTGTAGAAAAAAGTAACATTGAAATACTTAATGATACAATATTTCGAGACTATGTATTCATACTCTCGTTTCGTCATTGTGATTTCCATACGGAAAAGAGCATTTACGTATGAGCTCAGTTATATTTCAGAAGCAGCTTCCGAAAAGCGGTCATATTAGCTCAGTGGTACACCACCGAGCGCTTAAATCGTGAGTTCGATACCCGTTCAGGTGAAATTCTTTTATGATATTCTACTTTCCTCAATGCATGAAAATTATGTAAAATAGTTACATTACAGTTCATCAGTTGTATATATCAGTTGAATATATATATTCATATCATCAGTTGTATATATCAGTTGAATATATATATATTCATATCATTTCACGACATAAGTAATTCTTATCTTTAAAATATAACATCTGAGGTATTGACAGAACGTCGGTGTGTTATATGTGAATATTGAATACAAATTTAAAAAATCGTGTAATAGCAATAAATAAGTTATGTAATGTATTTATTTGCAGCTACTTTCATCGCAGATAACTTCTCAATATTCGCATTACAGCATTTAGGTAGAGCATATCGAAAATCGGATCGTGGTCCAAGACAAAAAACTAGCTAGCCCAAAACTGTCACGCAAGAAATTCGCGAATCGCAAAAGTAAAGTGAAGAGATTGAGAGCGGCAATTCCTTAATCGCTCTCTCTCAACTCTCTCTTATCTGCATTTATACACATAAAAGTGTATGTATGTATGTTCCAACATAACTCATGTATGCCTAGAGCAGGGTTTCTCAACCTGGGAGTCGCGGCCCCTAGGGGATCGCGAAGATAGGCGGAAGAGATAAATATAGTTAGAATCTAATACCAGAAATTATTTTTAAATATTATTTTTAATTTTGTTCTGATAAGCATACTTTTATTTTTTATACACACTGTAAAGAACAATAAAAAATAAGTCTCCTGAACATTTTCAAAGGGTGTAGAATTCGTGTTACTATTCGGTTCAAAGTCTCTTGTCGTCGCGAATTCTGTCGAGAAATTTGAAGCTTAAAATAAATAAAACGATAATCATGCCTGTTGTTCTGTATGGTTGCGAAACATGGTCGCTTACTCTGAGGGAAGAACATAGACTGAAAGTATTTGAGAACAAGATCCTTAGACGAATATTCGGACCCAAGAGGAACGGGAATGGGGAATGGCGGAAACTTCATAACGAGGAACTACATAATTTATACGGTTTACCCAACATTGTTAGGGTCGTCAAGTCTAGAAGGCTTAGGTGGGCAGGTCATGTAGCTAGAATGGAAGAAAGTAGAAACGCTTTCAAAATCTTGACTGAAAGACCAATCGGAAAACGACCATTAGGAAGACCTAGGCGCAGATGGGAGGACAATATTAAGATGGATCTCGCTGAGATAAGAATACAAAGTAGAAACTGGATCCAATTGGCTAAGGATAGAAGTCAGTGTAGAGCTTTTGTGAACGCGGCATTGAACCTCCGGGTTCCATAGGCCATAGAGTTAGTTAGTTAGTAGAGTTGTTTAAAAATGAATTTAAATCAAAGAGGTATGATATAAAACTAATGAGAACTGTATATAGAAATACTAGAAAAATTAAAACCTAATGAGATACCTAAGCATGGTGTAATTTCACTAGTGCAGCAATGTCCGGTTCAATCTTTATGACGAACATTATCAAACCATTTTCAACTGATAAGCGATTTCTTATCTTTGTTTTAATGTTTACCATAAAAAAAACACTTTCGCACAAGTACGATATAGCAAATGGAATTATTACTTTTAAAGCAGCAATCCCCAGACCAGGATATTCTTCTCTCCTCATCAGGCAGAACTTGTCCAAGTCTTCGTTACAAAAAACCAGTTGCAAAGACTTGTCGCATGATCATTCTATTAATTAGTCAAGAAGTTGTGGACTTAGATCGGATACGTTAATGGCCTCTTCAATGAAGGAGTTTAACATCCATCTTGAACCAGCACCTTCATCATTGGGAATATAGATATTACAATTACTGTATCCACTGTCAGTGCCGGGCGCCGAAAAAAGGGGCCACACATTTCGGAGGAGGTGTGTTACTCATGTTAAGAAAGTACATGTGCACATGTGTAAAATAGAAGGAAAAACGTAATAAAATGTGCTCAAAATTAAGGAAAGGTAGGGTTTATTTTGAAAATGTTATTGAGCTTCGTGCCAACCATGGTGGCGCTTCGTAGCTAGTCTGTCGACGTCACTCATATATACGGTGACATCGTACTATACTCTCGCCCCGGGCACTGATTTTCCATGGCACTGTTCACTATAAACAAAAAAATGGATTCTACTATTATAGAAATAGGTATGTTAAAAATTATAAAACAAATTATAAAAGGGTCGCTGGCAAGAGCGTGTGACAAAAGGGGATCGTGATAGGAATTAGATTGAGAACCACTGGTCTAGAGTAATTTTAACCACAATTCTTATAGTTTCAAAAAGATTGCTGTCGGGTTACCTATGGTGAATGGGAGGGGGATACATATAAAAGATTGCTAGAAAATGATCGATATTAGATTCATAGTTTTCGGGGTCGCTTAGATAAATAGTGAGACTTTCAATTTCGCTTAACTCCGATTAAGCTCTCATTAGTAGAGATGGGCACGAACGACTTTTCTTTGAAACTCGACTCGACTCGAAACAGACATCTTTGAGGTCTACTCTTGGACTCGGCGCGAAAAATATCTTCCAACTCGACTCGGATTAGAGTCAAGTCGAACCAAAACGAGCCAAATCCTGTGTGTAGTCCTACCTAGACAATACATAGACAATAATTATTCTATCATCAATTATACTACTATTACTACAAATAATAATAATAATAATAATAATTATTATTATTATTATTATTATTATTATTATTATTATTATTATTATTATGACAACACCGTGTACAAACATGAACAATAGATGGTTAGTAAAGGAATAGTAAAAGCTAGTTGACTGCCGACGTCGGTAGTCATGAACTCTACAAGGCAAAGACATCGTTCATTACTCTAAGCTGTAAGCGTCGGTGGACTACAGATGGTCAGCTATTGACCTCTTGCCAGAAATTGGTGGCCCCGCAGCGACGATCCGTGGTGGCCCAAGTTCCATTTTGAAAACTTTACCACCAGCAGCAGAGACGCGATGAAACGCCAACGAACCACAAAATTACTCTCCCAAAATATGTCAAAATGCCTATATGTGTGATTTGTTTATATTTAGGTGAATCAAAAAGCACAAAACGAATACCCGGGGTGGACGCAAACTATCAATATTACGACTACTAGGCACGTGTTCTCCTGACTTCCCCACGGAAACGATCATAAAAAGCTTGGTTGTTGAAGGATAAATCATTGACGTCTTAATTTAGCCAATCAGACAAACCCCTACATCTCGAGTTCTAGAAGGTGATACCGTGAACCGTTTCAGATTTATTGCTTCCTGGTGGAGTACTATCCATGAGCAAAATTTGAGCATAATAGCCGACATGCATCTTCGGTGCCTCTTATCTTTAGTACAATTTTAACCAGAGATGGTGTGGGTCAATGAAAATTTGATCCACGACCCACCATGAACCACTATCACCCACCATCCAAATGCCCCATTGGCCCACTCTGACCCATCAACCATCGTGATCCACTCTGACCCACCACCAACTATGAACCACTCTGAACCATTGCGACCAACTCCGACCCACAAAAACCCATCGACATCAACTCTGACCGATGGCCCACGTCCTCCTCTCCATTGGCTAAAGAAGTTACACTTGTAATAAAACAAGACTGTGAAATTATCACTTATCGGAGTTTGAATTTCTACCGTCAATGGCTCAAGCACCTCTCTGTTACAATACTGGTGGGTCTGACCTTTACGATATATAATGGCAAAGTGTTTTTCATCTTCCAAATTAAAATGAATTTAAATTTATCATATATAATTATTTCTTTGTTGCCTTACAGACACATTTCAGTAGAAAATAGGGTGAAATTTGAAAGTTTCAAATCAAGGAAAAGTAGACCAACTTAAAAAAAAAAGAGAGAGAGAGAGAGAGAGAGAGAGAAACTAATTTTCTATATAATTAAGCATGCCGTACTAATTGAAAATGCCCATGTAATTAAGTTTAGAATACAAATTTTATGGCCATTTTTCTCTAACTTTATGGCTTGATTGCCTTATGCTCGGAACGCTCCATATATTAAACACCAGCTTCAGCAATTATAAATAGAAAGCAGTGGGTATAAAATTCAAAAAGAACTTTAGTTTGCATTACTCAATTTGTTTCTCAACTAATATCAATTGTTTTCGATTATTTTTACAAATCAACCCACTACCAATTTCCAATATATAGAAAATGCAGCCCCGTCCCCCCGCTCATAAAAGATAATTTTAAAAAATGCCAGGACATATTCTCTTTATTTTTAATAAAGAGTTATATGCTGAATTTGAGCTCTCAGTTGAACGGCTTGTAAGATACTAAATTTTTCGCAAAAATTCGGACTTCTACTCCCCCTAAGGATATGTATTATAATGAAAGTGACACGCGTATGGTAACTTCCCAGTTGGGAATGGAGCCTGATTATATACCAAACGTCAATTCATTTGACTTTGCAATTTGACCGTGATGATTACGCAGACATAGTTACTTTCAATTTTTTATGATACATATCCTTATTTCATATCTTACAGATGATTCAAAAATATTTTTTCAAGCAGTTAGCTCCTCTAGAATCTCACAGGCTGCATCCCAAAATCCAACTCCTACTATTCTATGACAATCCAAAAGTGACTGAACTTTTTTTATTAGGAACAAATGACAAAAGAAAAATGGAGATCTTGAAAGTAAAATGTAGAAAAGCTCGGTGCCCCCAATAACTACATATTTCTCCACCCCTTCATCCCGAACTTAAAAATAAAACTTAATTCGAATATGGTTAATTAGTGAATTTATTACAGTTAAATTCCACTCACTACATGCTACAGCTACAACTATGTAACAAAAAATAACAACTGTGAAACATGTTCTGAATTACTATTAGATTTCTTACGCTATTATTAAACATATTAGAATAGTAAAAGAGGATTGTTCGTGAAATAGTATATTTGCTCTTGATTTATAACTTTTTCATACGGAAAAAATTAAAATATTATTCAAGTTTTAAACTTTGCACTCTGCAAATATGTTGCCCTCTAGGCAATGGGACTAATGTGAAATGTGGACTAATGAGGACTAATGGGAAATGTTGCACTGTTAGCGGCGCTGAAAACTTACGATTCGATTCTAATATCGAATGATTTCGATATCTTTATGTCGCTACGTAACCACCCTGGGTGCTAATGGAAGCTTAATTGGACTTGAATTGAAAGTAGAACTATTCACCTAAGCGACCACGAAACTATATATTCGATACTAATATCGACCCGTTTCTAGCATTTTTGATATGTATCCCGACAGTACTCTTTTTCCAGACTGTAAGAAATATAGTTAAAATTGCTCTAGATATATCAGAATTATGTTGAAATACACACATAAATCCACGTTTATATTCTGTATAAATAGAGAGTGAGCGAGCGAGCGAGCGAGAGAGGGCGACTCAAGGCATCACCACCTCCACATTGCAAAAGCATATATCAGGAATTGAATTGAAAATCTATGTAAAGACTTTCTGCTGTGGCATGCTTCATAAGGACAATTCCAGTCTGCTCACGTGACTTTGGGGTTCATGAATTTTTTTTGCGAGCGTTCCGACTTTGGATTCTCTGTTTATACCTTCTGTTTATGCATCGAATAACTTTTCAAGAACATAAATGACATTCTGTATTATGAATGTTGAGAATTACCCTCTATATGACAAATAGCTGCAAATAAATACACTACATGATTTATTTATTGCTATTAAACGAGTTTCTTAACTTGTATTTACATCCTCATATATAATACCGACCTACTGTGAAAATTATCTCATATGTTATATTTTAAACATAATAATTACTATGTTCTGCAATGATTATGTTATATATACACAACTTATGTATTCTAATGTAATTATTTTATATAATTTTTCATGCATTGCGGAAAATATAATTTTAAAAAAAGGATTAGCCTAGACAGGATTCGAACCCTCAACCTTATGATTTGAAATCCGACAGCTTACCAATGAGCTAACACAACCTTCTAGCAATGTATAACGGATCTCAAGATAATTATTACATTCATATCCATTACAAACGCCGTTTCTGTTCTACTTTGACTTTTATTTTAGTACTCAGGCGATAATTATGTTCTATTTCTTAACTTTGAGCATTCTTTTACATATGGAAAGATTCTTTAACGTATTTAAATGTTCCATTACGTATGGAGAGCTAAATGACAAACAAGCATGTGCTAACATTGAAAAAAAAGGTTTCGAAATATTGTATCATTAAGTATTTCAATCAATGTTGATTTTTTAAACACTTGGTAACAAGTCTTATTATATTTAAAGGAAGAAAAACACATCTGCAAACTTTTTCCCGATTGCAAAGGCTGGCTTGGAGGTTCGAACCTGGCGTACTTTTTCCCGAAGATACCCGAAGCTGGACTTAGAAAATTATTGCCTCAAAACACCAGTAAAGAATGCGCTCAACCTTTTTGAGACAAGGTGTACCTTTTGTACTACTCAAATAAATTTGTACTCACTAGAAAAGGCGAAGAAGGATTATTTTAATTAATTAAGCATTTTATACCTTTTTGTGCTATTCAAATAAATGAAGGAATAAATTTGAGAGGTCTATTTTTTGTACCAATCAGAAGAGAAGCCAAGAAGGTCCATTTTAACTAGCTCAGCATTTATACCTTTTGTGCCAATTAAAGAAATGAATAAATAAATTCGGGTGTCCTATTTCCTTTTGTACCAACGAGAAATAAAAGCGAAGAAGGATCATTTTTACTGGCTTAGAATTTTGTACCTTCTGTAACATTTAAGCAAACAAAGGGGTAAATTTGTGTGATCTATTTTGTGGTGTACCAACCGGAAAAAAAGCAAAGAAATACCATTTAACTAACTAATAATTTTTGTGCTACACAAATAAACAGGGGAATAGATTTGTACCATCCAGAAAAAGCGAAGAAGGAGCATTTTTAACTAACTCAGAATTTATACCGTTTTGTAGTATTTAAACAAACGAAGCGATAAATTTATGTGACCTATTCAATTTTGTATCAAAAAGAAAAATGAATAATTGTCATTTTAACTAGCTCAGCACTTTATACCTTTTTGTGCTACTCAAACAGACGAAGCAATAAATTTGAGTGGCCTCACAAAATATCTTGAGTGATCTTCTCTACACTCTGGACAATTCTCTCTTTCAAAACATCTGGTAGATATCTTACAAAATGTGGTGGAGGCAACTGCCCATATTAGTAACTGACACATGCAAGGAGCATCGGAATATTAATTATGTGACATTTGTGATTAAGCTTATGCTCACTGGCTTTCCCAAACTACAATTTGTGATTTTGGTAACACTCCACCCACTTCCTTTTTACGCCCTTTGCCTCTAAAAAAAAGTCTTACCGAAAATAATGTTCCAGACAACTATACTAGCATTAGAGATGAGCGTTATTGTATTTTGTAGCAACCCGGTTAACTGGTTTCGGTTCGGTTTAATTGGAAATAGAATGTATCGGTTTACTTCAGAAATTTAACGGTAATTTGGTTCAGTTTTGTTTGAAAACAGACACTATATTGCCACTTTTCACAATATCCATACATATTTTGGAAAATTTCCGAAAGATATGTAACGGTTTTGTTTTAGATTAAGGTATTATGAATCTGCTGTTTCAGTTTTGAATGGAATTAGAATTCCCCATGTTTTTCTCTATGTATATTTTTGTCGCAACACGTTAAAGAGCAGTAGAAAATACAGCTGTTTTGGTCTGGTTTGGGTTAACTGATTGAAAATGAAGTCTTCTCGTTCAATGTCTAATGCTTATACCTATTAGGTTAACGGAGACCATGATAAAACTAAGTAAATGATGGACGAATTGGTGGAAAGAGAAAGTGGGAAGAAACTGGAGTGTCCCAAGAAAACCCACGAGCACGATGTTGTCCACTTAAAATTTACTTGCCTTGGGGACGAACAAGGAACCCCACCCTCAGATAGGTCAGTGCGCCCTGTCCCGGGTTTGATTCCCAGTGGGAAATCCTCTGAAATTATATATATCCTCGATGTATCTGTGTCCGTGTCCCTGTGGTTCAAGATTACTGGAAATAACTGTAAAACGAGTATGACCAAGAATAATAGAGACAACTTACGGAGAATGAGAAAAGAAAGTGGTCTGAAGCACCAGGTTCTAGTTAAGGGTTCGAATTACTCTTAAAACCAGCTTCCTCTTCATACCCTTGTGTTTGTATGGCTATTTTTGCTTTCTAATTTAAATTTAAATTTTCTCGATTATAGTATTTTCTCATGACCGAAATCAGTGTGTTTCGCCGTTTCGTAAACGTGTGCAATTTGCTACATACACGAATGTATTGACTCTTACTTAACAGAGCAGTCATGAACAAATTTTTATCAACTACAATATTCATACTTCTGGTGTGTAATAAAATTAACAATGCTCAATTTCTTTCGGTCTTAAAAGTTAGAGTCGAAACGGCTTTCTTCGCAGGGGAAATATTAACAACATGACGTCATAAGTATTTCGTACTCTCTGAGAACGTAATGTGTTCAACATACAATCCATATATATAGCTTTCTAAAAGTACCGGAGAGGTTTGACAAAAGCCTTCGGGTCTCATCCTAAACGGAGGGAAAATCCCAACCTACACCTCCTTTCGGGAGAAAGCTGGCAACGTCTTTGGCGGCTAACGTAGGTGGGGACCGGCCGACTTTCGGGATAAGGAGTCAGATTCTACAAAGTGCCAAGCACAGACTAGAATATACAGACCGCAAACTCAGCGAAAAACTGGAAACTTGGCGATAGTAGCGCCTCTTAACACGCGACGAATGAACTAGCCAATCGATCTGACGTCACCTACGTGGAAATTTCGAAAGTAACTATTACTCTTTTGCTCCTTTAGTTGCATTTGGGGAACAGCTTTTTCTGTTGACTTACTTCGCGGAACTTAGATACTTTCAAATAAAAAAAATCTGTTGATATAAAAAACCAAAAGTTGGAAAGAAACGTCCAGTCCAGAGACAGTACAAGCAAAAGTGAACATTAGATCTTATCTTTCTGCACTACACCTAACACTGAGATGCGAAGCAGTAGATAGGGGTCACTTGGGCGTGTTTTTTTTCCTACTGCGCATGCGCAAACAAACTGCTCCGGTTCCTGTTCCAGTTCCGGTTCCTGTTCCGGTTTTGATTCCTGTTCCGGTTCCGATTCCTGTTTCGACTCCCTGTTCCATTACCGACCTGTTCCGGTTCCTCCGGAGCAGATATTACATAAGATTCGTTCCCTTTTATGAGCACTTTACGAACACATAGCAGATCGATAACACATAGCAGGGGTGTACTCGTTCCCTTTTATGAGCACTTTGAACATAGCAGATTGATATCACAGCAGAGCTAATAAAAGAGCATGGAGACTACGAACACATAGCAGAGCAGATAACTCGTTCCAACCCTTATTTTAACATAGCCGAAATTACACTGAGACTACGAACACATAGCAGAGCACATATTACATAAGATTCATTCCCTTTATGAGCACTTTACGAACACATAGCAGATCGATAACACATAAGACTATATAACATAGCAGGGGTGTACTCGTTCCCTTTTATGAGCATAGTTTCCACCCCTTATTTAAACATAGCAGAAATTACATAAGACTATGTAACATAGCAGAGCTAATAAAAGAACATAGCAAAGAATAATGGGGTGTAATCGTTCCCTTTATCACGTGATCGTCCTCCATTTTGTATTCAAGATGGAGACCAAATTTTTGACCTACTGCGCATATGTGCAAAACTGTTCCGATTCCTCCGGAGCAGATTATGGCAACATAATAGAGCGGAGATTAACAAAATAACAACACACACCCACACACAGCAGACCGCAGACTGTTCCAGTTCAGGAGCAGATTACGGCTATGCGCAGAAACATAAAATAAGACATAACACCTCAGTTCTCTTTCACGAGAATAAAAAAATAGCAAACACACACACACACACACACACACACACACGCTTGATTGCTTATGCGCAGTAAAATTAAATTTCCAATTTATTACAGATTGCACGCATGCGCAGAAAAATTACAGTCACATAACAAACTGTTCCAGTTATAGTGGCAGTTCCGGTTCAGGAGCAGATTACGCAAACTGTTCCGATTCCCCCGGAGCAGATTACACGCATGCGCAGAACTGCCGTTCTCTTTATCAATGGTGCCAGAACACACACACACACACACAAACACAAACACAGCAGACCGCAGACTGTTCCAGTTCAGGAGCAGATTACGGCTATGCGCAGAAACATAAAATAAGACATAACACCCCCGTTCTCTTTTACGAGAATAAAAAATAACAACACACACACACACACACACTTGATTGCTTATGCGCAGTAAAATTAAATTCCCAATTAATTGCACATTGCACGCATGCGCAGAAAAAATACAGTCACATAACAAACTGTTTCAGTTGCAGTGCCAGTTCCGGTTCAGGAGCCGATTACGCAACTGTTTCGATTCATGTTACGACTCCCCCGAAGCAGACTATGACCTATTTTTCATCCCCTAAATAACATAGTATACACACACACACACACACACACACACACACACACTTGGTTGCGTATGCCAAATCCGATTTAGTACAAATAACACGCATGCGCAGAAACCTTTACATTTCCGATTGGGGGTTTCCGACCATGCTGATTACGAATACCACACTTACTTTTACCTGGGTCTTATAGTTTATGTGGGATACGTCGTTTGTATGACACTTAAAACCTAATAACTCAAAAACGGAGCAACATATTGAGGTCGTGTTTCCACATTTAGTAATTGGTCATCAACTACTACAAGTTCCAAAATAATGACCATCGACGTCAAAGGTCAACATACTTAAAACCTAATAACTCGAAAACGGAGCCAAATATTGAGATGCTGTTTCCAAATCTAGTAATTGGTCATCAGGTACTACAAGTTCCAAACTACTGACCATCGAGGTCAAAGGTCAAACTCAAAAACAAAACAACATATCGAGGTGCTGTTTCCACATTTAGTATTTGGTCATCAACTAGTACAAGTTCCAAAATAATGACCATCGAGGTCAAAGGTCAAAACTCGAAAATGGATCCACATACTCAGGTGCTGTTTCCACATTTAGCAATTGGTCAACAACTACTACAAGTTCCAAAATAGTGGCCATCGAGGTCAAAGGTAAACATACTTAAAACCTAATTACTCGAAAATGGACCCACATATTGAGGTGCTGTTTCCACATTTAGCAATTGGTCATCAGGTACTACAAGTTCCAAAATAATGACCATCGAGGTCAAAGGTCAAAACTCGAAAACGGAGCCACATACTCAGGTGCTGTTTCCACATTGAGTAATAGGTCATCAGGTACCACAAGTTCCAAAATAGTGGCCATCGACGTCAAAGGCAAACATACTTAAAACCCAATTACTCGAAAATTAAGCAACGTATTGAGGTGGTGTTTCCACATCTAGTAATTGGTCATCAGGTACTACATGTCCGAAAATTAGTGGTCATCGAGGTCAAAGGTCAACATACTTAAAACCTAATTACTCGAAAATGGACCCACATATTGAGGTGCTGTTTCCACATTTAGCAATTGGTCATCAGGTACTACAAGTTCCAAAATAATGACCATCGAGGTCAAAGGTCAAAACTCGAAAACGGAGCCACATACTCAGGTGCTGTTTCCACATTGAGTAATAGGTCATCAGGTACCACAAGTTCCAAAATAGTGGCCATCGACGTCAAAGGCAAACATACTTAAAACCCAATTACTCGAAAACGAAGCAACGTATTGAGGTGGTGTTTCCACATCTAGTAATTGGTCATCAGGTACTACATGTCCGAAAATTAGTGGTCATCGAGGTCAAAGGTCAACATACTTAAAACCTAATAACACGAAAACGGAGCCACATATTGAGACGCTGTTTCCACATTGAGTAATAGGTCATCAGGTGCCACAAGTTCCAAAATAGTGGCCATCGAGGTCAAAGGTCAACATACTTAAAACCTAATAACTCTTAAATGGATCCACATATTGAGGTGCTGTTTCCAAATCTTGTAACTAGTCATCAACTACTACAAGTTCCAAAATCATGACCATCGAGGTCAAAGGTCAACATACTTAAAACCTAATAACACGAAAACTGAACCACATATTGAGATGCCGTTTCCACATTGAGTAATAGGTCATCAGGTACCACAAGTCCCAAAATAGTGGCCATCGAGGTCAAAGGTCAACATACTTAAAACCTAATAACTCTTAAATGGATCCACATATTGAAATGTTGTTTCCACATTTAGTAATTGGTCATCAGGTACTACAAGTTCCAAAATCATGACCATCGAGGTCAAAGGTCAACATACTTAAAACCTAATAACACGAAAACTGAACCACATATTGAGATGCCGTTTCCACATTGAGTAACAGGTCATCAGGTACCACAAGTCCCAAAATAGTGGCCATCGAGGTCAAAGGTCAACATACTTAAAACCTAATAACACGAAAACGGAGCCACATATTTAGATGCTGTTTCCACATTGAGTAATAGGTCATCAGGTGCCACAAGTTCCAAAATAGTGGCCATCGAGGTCAAAGGTCAACATACTTAAAACCTAATAACTCTTAAATGGATCCACATATTGAGGTGCTGTTTCCAAATCTAGTAACTAGTCATCAACTACTACAAGTTCCAAAATCATGACCATCGAGGTCAAAGGTCAACATACTTAAAACCTAATAACACGAAAACTGAACCACATATTGAGATGCCGTTTCCACATTGAGTAATAGGTCATCAGGTACCACAAGTCCCAAAATAGTGGCCATCGAGGTCAAAGGTCAACATACTTAAAACCTAATAACTCTTAAATGGATCCACATATCGAAGTGGTGTTTCCCCATTTAGCAAGAGGTCATCAACTAGTACAAGTTCCAAAATCATGATCATCGAGGTCAAAGGTCAACATACTTGAAACCTAATAACACGAAAACTGCGCCAAATATCGAAGTGGAGTTTCCACATCTAGTAATTGGTCATCAGGTACTACATGTTTCAAAATAATGATCATCGAGGTCAAAGGTCAAAGTTCTTAAAACCTAATAACACGAAAACTGAACCACATATTGAGATGCTGTTTCCACATTTAGTAATTGGTCATCAACCACTGCAAGTTCCAAAAATAATGAACACCCAATGAACCAATGAACGCGAATAACTCTTAAACAGAGCAACGTTTTGAGGTGTTGTTTCCAAATCTAGTAATACGTCATCAACTAGTACAAGTTCCAAAATAATGACCATCGAGGTCAAAGGTCAAAACTCGAAAACGGAGCCAAATATCGAAGTGGTGTTTCCACATCTAGTAATTGGTCATCAGGTACTACATGTTCCAAAATAATGATCATCGAGGTCAAAGATCAAGAAACCACATATTGAGATAACGTTTCCTCATTTAGTAAATTTGTGTGATCTATTCAATTTTGTACAAAGCAGAAAAAAGTGAGGAAGGAATAAATTTGAGAACATAATTTTAACTGGCGCAGAATTTCTGTACCTTTTTGGGCTATTCAAAAGAAAGCAAAGATATGCCATATTAACTAGCTGAGAATTATTTAAGCAAAACGAAGAAAGCGAACATGGACCATTTTACTCAAATTTGGATGGAGTATTTATATTTGTATGAACCAGAAAAAAATGAAGAAGGTCCGTTTTGACTAGTTCAATATTTCTGTACAATTTTGTACTACCTAAATAATCACAAGAAAATCAAAGAAGGGTCATTTTTACTAGATCAGCATTTTATACCTTTTTGCGCTATTTAAATAATAGAGGCAACAAATTTCAGTGGTCTATTTTATTTTTGTACCAATCAGAAGAAAAGCAAAGATATGCCATTCTCAGACTTTTATACCATTTTGTACTACTCCAATAAACGAAGGAATACCAACCAGAAAAAAAGAAGTGAAGATCAGGTGGATTATTTTCTTTTGTACCAACCGGAAAAGAGAAGAAGAGCTATTTTAACTAGCTCATTATGTACTGTTTAAACAAACGAAAATTGAGCATTATGTAACTTTTGAACTACTGAAATGTTCTATTTTTGTATCAATTAGAAAAAACCGAAGAATGACCATTTTAATAAGTTCATAATTTCGATGTTCTACTTTTTATACCAACGAGAAAAAATGAACTAGCTGAATATACAAAATAATAAATTTAAGTGACCTATTCAATTTTGTACCCTTGAGAAATGTCATTTTTAACTGGCTTAGAATTTTACTACTCAAATAAACAATGGAGTATTTAGTTTTGTACCACCGAGAAAAAAGAAATTGCACCATTTTGGAGTATTCAAATAAACAAAGGACTTATAATTTGTGTCAAATCTAAAAAGGGTCATTTTAACTAGCTGAGTATTTTATACCATTTTTTTTATTATTTCAACAAACAAAGAAAAAAGTAAAAAAGGACCATTTTATATCATTTTAAACTAATCTAATAAACAAAGGCATAAATATGAGTGAGCTATTTTTGTAGCAACCAGAGGATCATTTTATACCATTTTGTATTACTCAAATAAACGAAAGAACAAAATTGTACTCACCAGAAAAAGCGAAGAAGGTACCTTTGTACTAGCCCAACAAACGAAAGAACAAATTTGGTTGTTCTACTTTCCATTTTAGCTAGCTGAGTATTTTATACCATTTTGTACTGCTCAAATAAACGAAAGAAAAAGCGAAAAAAGACCAATTTAACTAGCTCAGAATTTATATACGTTTTGTACTACTCCAATAAACGAAGGAATAGAGTATTTAGTTTTGTACCAAGCAAAATAAGAAAAAGAAGTGAAGAAGGAATAAAATTTAGATGGACTATTTTCTTATGTACCAACAAAAATGGAGCAAATTTGAGTGGCATACATACTTTTGTACCAACGACAAAAGAAGAAACCGAAGGAGTACCTATTCAGTTTTGTACTAAGCGGAAAAAATTTGCACAAAAAAGCGAAGAAGGTAAAATTTAAATAGCTCAGTATTTATGTACATTTTGTATTACTAAAATAAACGAAGGAATAAAATTGGATGTTCTACTTTTTATACTAATCAGAAGAAACGGAGAAGGGTCATTTTATTTAATTTTGTAGTACTCAAATATACAAAGATATAAATCTGTGTGACCCATTGAGTTTTGTACTAAGCAGAAAATTTGTTGGCTCAAATAAAGAAACCTATTCAGATTTGCCGTCTTATTAAAAGCGAATAAATTTCTGTTCTACAATTGTGCTCTACAAATAAACGGAGGAAAAGCAAAGAGAGACCATTTTATGTGCCTTTTGTAACGAAGAAACAAATTTGAGTGGTCATTTTAACTAATCCTGCTGCGAGTAGATCAACAGTATGGCATTAACGTAAAACGAAAGAAACGAATTGCGACTTTCATTTTCGAATACGAGTTTAAAATAATGCTTGGTCCTCTTAAGTCTGCTCTAATCCATATGTATTCGAAAATGAAAGTCGCAATTCGTTTCTTTCGTTTTACGTTAATGCCATACTGTTGATCTACTCGCAGCAGGATTAGTTAAAATGACCACTCAAATTTGTTTCTTCGTTACAAAAGGCACATAAAATGGTCTCTCTTTGCTTTTCCTCCGTTTATTTGTAGAGCACAATTGTAGAACAGAAATTTATTCGCTTTTAATAAGACGGCAAATCTGAATAGGTTTCTTTATTTGAGCCAACAAATTTTCTGCTTAGTACAAAACTCAATGGGTCACACAGATTTATACCTTTGTATATTTGAGTACTACAAAATTAAATAAAATGACCCTTCTCCGTTTTTTCTGATTAGTATAAAAAGTAGAACATCCAATTTTATTCCTTCGTTTATTTTAGTAGTACAAAATGTACATAAATACTGAGCTATTTAAATTTTACCTTCTTCGCTTTTTTGTGCAAATTTTTTCCGCTTAGTACAAAACTGAATAGGTACTCCTTCGGTTTCTTCTTTTGTCGTTGGTACAAAAGTATGTATGCCACTCAAATTTGCTCCATTTTTGTTGGTACATAAGAAAATAGTCCATCTAAATTTTATTCCTTCTTCACTTCTTTTTCTTATTTTGCTTGGTACAAAACTAAATACTCTATTCCTTCGTTTATTGGAGTAGTACAAAACGTATATAAATTCTGAGCTAGTTAAATTGGTCTTTTTTCGCTTTTTCTTTCGTTTATTTGAGCAGTACAAAATGGTATAAAATACTCAGCTAGCTAAAATGGAAAGTAGAACAACCAAATTTGTTCTTTCGTTTGTTGGGCTAGTACAAAGGTACCTTCTTCGCTTTTTCTGGTGAGTACAATTTTGTTCTTTCGTTTATTTGAGTAATACAAAATGGTATAAAATGATCCTCTGGTTGCTACAAAAATAGCTCACTCATATTTATGCCTTTGTTTATTAGATTAGTTTAAAATGATATAAAATGGTCCTTTTTTTACTTTTTCCTTTGTTTGTTGAAATAATAAAAAAATGGTATAAAATACTCAGCTAGTTAAAATGACCCTTTTTAGATTTGACACAAATTATAAGTCCTTTGTTTATTTGAATACTCCAAAATGGTGCAATTTCTTTTTTCTCGGTGGTACAAAACTAAATACTCCATTGTTTATTTGAGTAGTAAAATTCTAAGCCAGTTAAAAATGACATTTCTCAAGGGTACAAAATTGAATAGGTCACTTAAATTTATTATTTTGTATATTCAGCTAGTTCATTTTTTCTCGTTGGTATAAAAAGTAGAACATCGAAATTATGAACTTATTAAAATGGTCATTCTTCGGTTTTTTCTAATTGATACAAAAATAGAACATTTCAGTAGTTCAAAAGTTACATAATGCTCAATTTTCGTTTGTTTAAACAGTACATAATGAGCTAGTTAAAATAGCTCTTCTTCTCTTTTCCGGTTGGTACAAAAGAAAATAATCCACCTGATCTTCACTTCTTTTTTTCTGGTTGGTATTCCTTCGTTTATTGGAGTAGTACAAAATGGTATAAAAGTCTGAGAATGGCATATCTTTGCTTTTCTTCTGATTGGTACAAAAATAAAATAGACCACTGAAATTTGTTGCCTCTATTATTTAAATAGCGCAAAAAGGTATAAAATGCTGATCTAGTAAAAATGACCCTTCTTTGATTTTCTTGTGATTATTTAGGTAGTACAAAATTGTACAGAAATATTAAACTAGTCAAAACGGACCTTCTTCATTTTTTTCTGGTTCATACAAATATAAATACTCCATCCAAATTTGAGTAAAATGGTCCATGTTCGCTTTCTTCGTTTTGCTTAAATAATTCTCACAAGGGAACCTTCCGAAAATGATAGTTGCAGTGAAAGATGTGACTTATGCCAATTGAAAGAGCTGTAGCAGAGATGTTCATTCCCAAAAAACTAGCTGCCCATAGCAATAGGTTCAAGAAATATAAGGGGTGGAAGTTCGCGAAACAGCAAGGTTGGACAAGGGGGAAAAGTGCAAATTCCGCAAAAAAAAAGGTGTAGGGCACGGCAAAATACAATGCTGTCAAGTGATGTATAGAAAGAGACTTGCCACAATAGGGAACAAATGAAGGCCACCAGTGGGGTTAAAAGTGTTGCCAACTGCAAAGAAAAGTACATGTTTTGCAAAGAGCACTATATGAAGTGAGTGCAATATTCAGTGTCAATCTGTCATGTAGAACATAAAATATGACGTGTATAATCAGTGGTACAATCTAACAAAAAGAATAGAAAAAAACAGAAGTACAAAAAATACGGAAAAGACGGAGTTGGCCATAATGCGCCACATTTGATCACGAGCTGTGCATATTCGAATGAGCAAAACAAGAAAGCACCAACTATGCAGGAAACCGACGTACCTAGAGTCGAAAAGAAAAACTAGTTCCAAAGTTGGCAGCACTGGCCATGAAAATCCAGACAATTCTAATATAGTTAGGCCACTCGCTTCACAAAAAGAAAATTCCAGCAACAGGCTTTAGCCTTCGCATCATTTGTACATGCTCGTCCACGTTGTACGTGCAATTGTTCGATGAAACAATGATCCAAACAGAAGATATATTTGCAGTGAGCACAGCGGAATACTGCCAATCCGTCACACATGGTACAATGATCGCCTGTGAATGTCTCGAAACAGTACTCTAGAGGTGTCGGAACCTTTGGTGGTCTATCTATCACATATCCACACCAGTAGAAAGCAAACATAATCAAAGGCTTGATCTGCAGTGTGTTGCTGTCTGCAGTACTATCACCGCCTATATGATACATTCAGAGTGTCCGACCTAACTCTGCGACTGAAATAGTTTCAAAGCGAAAAAAATGTGACACATCCAGTTGTGCAGGAATGTGCCCATGTCAGCGGGCGACAAACTTCTGTGAGACGCAAGTGTCCCCAAGTCCCCAATCATAGGGTCCCAGGGGCCAGCTTCAAAATTTCAAATAGCACCATCGGTCGAATTATTTCTTTCGATAAATCTTGGAATATGCAACAACGCATATCAGAAATATTTACTATATGAGATTTCAAAATGGCCGCCAAAAATATCTGCTCGGTGACAAGAACAACTGCATTTTTGGCGGCCATTTTGAAACCCGTGCTTCATATAGCAAATGTTTCTTATAGGTGGTGTTGTATCTGTCCAGAGAAATATCATCCGCCCCATGTTCCCATTTGAAATGTTGCGGTTGACCCCTCGAGCCTTATGATGGTAGCCCTGAGGGACTTGCTTCTTACAAAGTTTTCTTGGCCCTGGACATGAGTACATTCCTGTGCAATATGATTTGCAACATCTGTTTTCGCTTCGCAGCAATTTGAGATCACAATGTTCGATGCCATGTTAAGATACAACATATATTTGTGGCGGCCATTTTGAAAAACATGCTTCATAAAGCAAATGTTTCCTATAGGTGTTGTTGCACATTCCATGATCTATCGAGAGATGTACCACTCGGTCCCTGTTGCCATTTCAAAGTTTGAAGTTGGCTCCTGGGGCCCTATGATGGGGATCCTGGGGGTACTTGCTTCTCCTGGTATGGAGCCAACTTCACCCCCTAACATTGGTACATTCCTGCACAACTGGATTCGTCACATTTTTGTTCGTTTCGCATTCTTTCAGGTCACAAAGTTTGGTGGGACACCCTGTATATTCCCACATACGACCCAACCATAACATAATGTTCACTACTTCTATTATCGGTTGTTGGCTCAACCCAACCATTTCATGTTCCCCGACTTCACATTGCCTCATTCACTCTAGCATTGATACATTCCGAGTGATGCCTGTTGCCGGAATTTTCTTTTTGTGAAGCGAGTGGCCTAACTATATTAGAATTGTCTGGATGTTCATGGCCAGTGTTGCCAAGTTTGGAACTCGTTTCTCTTTTCGACTCTACGTACGTCGGTTTCCTGCATAGTCGGTGCTTCTTGTTTTGTTCATTCTAACATGCACAGCTCGTGATCAAATGTGGCGCATTATGCCCAACTCCGTCTTTTCCGTATTTTTCGTACTTCTGTTTTTTCCTATTTTCTTTTGTTAGATTGTACCACTGATTATATACGTCATATCTTATATTCTACATGACAGGTTGACACTAAATATTGCATTCACTTCATATAGTGCTCTTTTCAAAACATGTACTTTTCTTTGCAGTTGGCAACACTTTTAACCCCACTGGTGGCCTTCATTTGTTCCCTATTGTGGCAAGTCTCTTTCTATACATCACTTGTCAGCATTGTATTTTGCCGTGCCCCCTTTTTTTGCGGAATTTGCACTTTTCCCCTTTGTCCAACCTTGCTGTTTCCCGAACTTCCACCCCTTATATTTCTTGAACTTATTGCTATGGGCAGCTAATTTTTTGGGAATACTCATCTCTGTTACAGCTCTTTCAATTGGCATAGGCCAAATCTTTTACTGCAACTATCATTTTCGGAAGGTTCCCTTGTCAGCTAGTTAATATGGCATATCTTTGCTTTCTTTTGAATAGCCCAAAAAGGTACAGAAATTCTGCGCCAGTTAAAATTATGTTCTCAAATTTATTCCTTCTTCACTTTTTTTCTGCTTTGTACAAAATTGAATAGAACACACAAATTTACTAAATGAGGAAACGTTATCTCAATATGTGGTTTCTTGATCTTTGACCTCGATGATCATTATTTTGGAACATGTAGTACCTGATGACCAATTACTAGATGTGGAAACACCACTTCGATATTTGGCTCCGTTTTCGAGTTTTGACCTTTGACCTCGATGGTCATTATTTTGGAACTTGTACTAGTTGATGACGTATTACTAGATTTGGAAACAACACCTCAAAACGTTGCTCTGTTTAAGAGTTATTCGCGTTCATTGGTTCATTGGGTGTTCATTATTTTTGGAACTTGCAGAGGTTGATGACCAATTACTAAATGTGGAAACAGCATCTCAATATGTGGTTCAGTTTTCGTGTTATTAGGTTTTAAGAACTTTGACCTTTGACCTCGATGATCATTATTTTGAAACATGTAGTAAATGATGACCATTTACTAGATGTGGAAACTCCACTTCGATATTTGGCGCAGTTTTCGTGTTATTAGGTTTCAAGTATGTTGACCTTTGACCTCGATGATCATGATTTTGGAACTTGTACTAGTTGATGACCTCTTGCTAAATGGGGAAACACCCCTTCGATATTTGGCTCCGTTTTCGAGTTATTAGGTTTTAAGTATTTTGACCTTTGACCTCGATGATCATTATTTTGGAACATGTAGTACCTGATGACCAATTACTAGATGTGGAAACACCACTTCGATATTTGGCTCAGTTTTCGTGTTATTAGGTTTTAAGTATGTTGACCTTTGACCTCGATGGTCATGATTTTGGAACTTGTAGTACCTGATGACCAATTACTAAATGTGGAAACAACATTTCAATATGTGGATCCATTTAAGAGTTATTAGGTTTTAAGTATGTTGACCTTTGACCTCGATGGCCACTATTTTGGGACTTGTGGTACCTGATGACCTATTACTCAATGTGGAAACGGCATCTCAATATGTGGTTCAGTTTTCGTGTTATTAGGTTTTAAGTATGTTGACCTTTGACCTCGATGGTCATGATTTTGGAACTTGTAGTAGTTGATGACTAGTTACAAGATTTGGAAACAGCACCTCAATATGTGGATCCATTTAAGAGTTATTAGGTTTTAAGTATGTTGACCTTTGACCTCGATGGCCACTATTTTGGAACTTGTGGCACCTGATGACCTATTACTCAATGTGGAAACAGCATCTCAATATGTGGCTCCGTTTTCGTGTTATTAGGTTTCAAGTATGTTGACCTTTGACCTCGATGACCACTAATTTTCGGACATGTAGTACCTGATGACCAATTACTAGATGTGGAAACACCACCTCAATACGTTGCTTCGTTTTCGAGTAATTGGGTTTTAAGTATGTTTGCCTGTGACCTCGATGGCCACTATTTTGGAACTTGTGGTACCTGATGACCTATTACTCAATGTGGAAACAGCACCTGAGTATGTGGATCCATTTTCGAGTTTTGACCTTTGACCTCGATGGTCATTATTTTGGAACTTGTACTAGTTGATGACCAAATACTAAATGTGGAAACAGCACCTCGATATGTTGTTTTGTTTTTGAGTTTGACCTTTGACCTCGATGGTCAGTAGTTTGGAACTTGTAGTACCTGATGACCAATTACTAGATTTGGAAACAGCATCTCAATATTTGGCTCCGTTTTCGAGTTATTAGGTTTTAAGTATGTTGACCTTTGACGTCGATGGTCATTATTTTGGAACTTCTAGTAGTTGATGACCAATTACTAAATGTGGAAACACGACCTCAATATGTTGCTCCGTTTTTGAGTTATTAGGTTTCAAGTGTCATACAAACGACGTATCCCACATAAACTATAAGACCCAGGTAAAAGTAAGTGTGGTATTCGTAATCAGCATGGTCGGAAACCCCCAATCGGAAATGTAAAGGTTTCTGCGCATGCGTGTTATTTGTACTAAATCGGATTTGGCATACGCAACCAAGTGTGTGTGTGTGTGTGTGTGTGTGTGTGTGTGTGTGTGTATACTATGTTATTTAGGGGATGAAAAATAGGTCATAGTCTGCTTCGGGGGAGTCGTAACATGAATCGAAACAGTTGCGTAATCGGCTCCTGAACCGGAACTGGCACTGCAACTGGAACAGTTTGTTATGTGACTGTATTTTTTCTGCGCATGCGTGCAATGTGCAATTAATTATAAATTTAATTTTACTGCGCATAAGCAATCAAGTGTGTGTGTGTGTGTGTTGTTATTTTTTATTCTCGTAAAAGAGAACGGGGGTGTTATGTCTTATTTTATGTTTCTGCGCATAGCCGTAATCTGCTCCTGAACTGGAACAGTCTGCGGTCTGCTGTGTTTGTGTGTGTGTGTGTGTGTTCTGGCACCATTGATAAAGAGAACGGCAGTTCTGCGCATACGTGTAATCTGCTCCGGGAGAATCGGAACAGTTTGCGTAATCTGCTCCTGAACCGGAACTGCCACTATAACTGGAACAGTTTGTTATGTGACTGTAATTTTTCTGCGCATGCGTGCAATCTGTAATAAATTGGAAATTTAATTTTACTGCGCATAAGCAATCAAGCGTGTGTGTGTGTGTGTGTGTGTGTGTGTTTGCTATTTTTTTATTCTCGTGAAAGAGAACTGAGGTGTTATGTCTTATTTTATGTTTCTGCGCATAGCCGTAATCTGCTCCTGAACTGGAACAGTCTGCGGTCTGCTGTGTGTGGGTGTGTGTTGTTATTTTGTTAATCTCCGCTCTATTATGTTGCCATAATCTGCTCCGGCGGAATCGGAACAGTTTTGCACATATGCGCAGTAGGTCAAAAATTTGGTCTCCATCTTGAATACAAAATGGAGGACGATCACGTGATAAAGGGAACGACTACACCCCATTATTCTTTGCTATGTTCTTTTATTAGCTCTGCTATGTTACATAGTCTTATGTAATTTCTGCTATGTTTAAATAAGGGGTGGAAACTATGCTCATAAAAGGGAACGAGTACACCCCTGCTATGTTATATAGTCTTATGTGTTATCGATCTGCTATGTGTTCGTAAAGTGCTCATAAAGGGAATGAATCTTATGTAATATGTGCTCTGCTATGTGTTCGTAGTCTCAGTGTAATTTCGGCTATGTTAAAATAAGGGTTGGAACGAGTTATCTGCTCTGCTATGTGTTCGTAGTCTCCATGCTCTTTTATTAGCTCTGCTGTGATATCAATCTGCTATGTTCAAAGTGCTCATAAAAGGGAACGAGTACACCCCTGCTATGTGTTATCGATCTGCTATGTGTTCGTAAAGTGCTCATAAAAGGGAACGAATCTTATGTAATATCTGCTCCGGAGGAACCGGAACAGGTCGGTAATGGAACAGGGAGTCGGAACAGGAATCGGAACCGGAACAGGAATCGAAACCGGAACAGGAACCGGAACTGGAACAGGAACCGGAGCAGTTTGTTTGCGCATGCGCAGTAGGAAAAAAACACGCCCAAGTGACCCCTATCTACTGAAGCACACGAGAACAACCTACCGGTTACTATGACAACCCATGACGTCACGTTACAAGACCGATGGCAGCGCCATCCACACACGACGACACTGAACCCACCCACCGATAGCGTTGATTGGTTCTTTTGCTGTGCAGACGATCCAAAGTGATTTCAACAGCGCATATAGGAAGTTGCTCGTCTGTATGTATTCTAGTCTGTGGTGCCAAGGGCCTTCTCGGATGGCGGATGAGCGGGTGGAGGTCACGGCACCTACTTGCCCTTAGGAGGGGAAACTGTCCTAAAAGGCGGATGAACCGCTAGATGCTCAAAGGCATGGAGATGTGTAAAGGAAATGGGAATACTATCACAATATCTTTCTCCCAGAAGGGACGAAGGAGGAGAATAAATAAATATGATGGTTGTTCCTGAGGTAAAAAATTCAGGAGGTAAAATAGTCCCAAATTCGGATCTCAGGGTGGGGACTCCTCCGGGAATAATCGTCAGAGGAGAAAATAATTTGTATTTTAGCATGGGAACCTGGAACGTACGAACTCTATACGACGTGAGGGAAAAATGGAAAATTTAAAAGTGGAAATGGACAAATGTAAAGTGGACATAGTGGGCTTGAGTGAAGTGAGAATGCCAGGGAAAGGTGAGATTATATCGGGAAATTACAGAATGTACTATTCGGGTCGCGATAAGGCCGAGAATGGTGTCGCGATATCAATGAAGACCGAAGTAACAAGAGGTGTAACCAAAGTGGAATGCTGTTGTGAGCGCTTGATGTTTGTAAAACTAGATGCAAAACCAGTTGATATTATGATAATACAAGTGTATATGCCAACAACCGACCATGATGATAATGAAGTAGAAGTAATGCATGATCAGATCAGTGACATATTGCATCAGGAAGGAAGAGGTAAGGTCAACGCCATAGTAATTTGAGACTTCAATAGCGTAGTAAGAGAAGGAGTTGCGAATAAGGTAGTGGGTCAATTTGGACTAGGTAGAAGAAACGAACGAGGTCAGTTGCTTATCGATTTCTGTAGGTAACATGATCTGGTGGTGATGAACACGTGGTTTAAGAAAAGAAAAAACAACCTGTACACTTGGAAAAGTCCAGGAGATAAGAAACGCTACTAAATCTATTATATTCTTGTGAAGCAACGTTTCAGGAATAGTGTACGAGACGTGAAGACACTGCCAGGAGAGGACATTGATTCGGATCACAATCTCCGGGTGGCGGAAGTGCAAACCTGGTTAAAGTCGATCAAGAAAAATGGGAGGAGAAATCGAAAATGGAACTTAAAACGACTAAGAAATATCGATGATGATGAGAAAGAAGAGATTCAAGAAAAATTATGTGCAATGGGAGATATGGTTGACAATATAGAGAATAGTTGGGGAAAAGTTAAACAGATTATACTATATATACTGCACAATAACATTGGTAGGATGAAAAGAACACCGAGAAAACCATGAATAACTGTAGCGATGCTTAAGACGGAGGAACGCAGAAGAGCAAAAACAAAGACCTTATTGAATGCAGAAGGCTGAATAATGAATTGAGAAGAGACACGGAAAAGCCAAAGAAAAGTACATGGAGTAAATATGTGAAGAAATAATGGAATTTCACCGGCGCTGCAAATATGATCTGATATACCACAAAGCATAAGAATTAGGAGAAAAAGCTTACAAAAGTATACGAACGTTTGGAATCAAAGATCAACAAGGTCATGTAGTCACTGACCATGGAATCCTTAGAATTTCGGAGAAATACATTAAAGATCTGTATAATCAGAAGAACCACCCCAAAGATATTGCGATCGAAGCAGAGGAAGAGGTGGATGATGATGAAACTAGACTCAGTATATTGAAAAGTGATGTAGTACAAGCAATCAAAGGCATGCGAAGGAGAAAGGCCACTGAAGTCGACGACATACCAGAAGATTTGCTCAAGGGATTAGGAGACAACTCAATGAAAGTACTGACTTCACTTATGAACAAGATCTACATGAGTGGAGAATAACCAAAGAATTTTCTTGGTGTAGAATGATTGCATTGTCCAAGAAAAAAAAGCAAGGAAGTGCAGCGATCACAGAACCATTAGCCTAATTTCCCACACTGGAAAGATCATTGCACGCATTCTGAACAGGCGGCTGGAAAGTAAGATAGATGAGAAGTTAGAAGATCAATTTGGATTCCGGAAAGGAAAAGGCACCAGAGATGCTATTGGATTCATGAGAATTATATCAGAAAGAATTATTGATGTAAACGAAGAGTTGTGTTTGTGCTTCATAGACTGGCAGAAAGCTTTCGACCGAGTCAATTGGACGAAAATTCCAAAACACTTAATGAAATCGGAGTCAACTGGAGAGACCGACGACTCATTCAGAACCCGTACATAGCACAACGAGTGAAGTTGGGCTTGAATGAAGGAGAAACCAATAGTGTGGAGATTGGACGAGGAGTCAGACAAGGATGTAGTTTGTCGCCCCAATTATTCAACATTTACAGTGAATGTTTAATGAAGGAAGCATTAATGGGAATTGGAGATTTCAAAGTTGGAGGGCAGATCATTAACAACACCAGGTATGCAGATGATACGGTTATAATGGCTAAAACCGAAGGAGAACTACAGGAGATGATTGACAAAATAGTTGACAGTGGAAAACTGTATGGAATGAAAATTAACATCAAAAAGTCGAAAGACATTAGAATATCCCGTGAAAACGCCCTTACGGATCAGAGTAGAACAAAGAGAACTTGAAGAAGTCGATAATTTCAAGTATCTGGGAAATATTTTGAGACGCTTACTGCACCAAAGAGATGAGGTGAAGAACTGCCATAGCTAAAGAAGCATTCAAAAAGAAACGATCACTCTTAACCAGCATGGTCATTCCATGTCAAATCACCTAGAGCACCGTGCTTCAATGTGTCAGATTCTCTTCAAACTTTTTTCATACATAAGAGATACCAATGAAATTATGCTAAATTAGTTTTCGAATTTTTGGATGAGAAATGGGCCAGGGAGAAATTTTTGGAAAATGTGAATTTTGCTTCAATTTCACTTCCGGCACTCAGCATCATGGAACTAAATTACCATAACTTCCTTATTTTGGAAGTTATTTGGCTCATCCAGGTGTCAAATAAAAGCTTAATTTTTCCTCTTTTAGCAGATCTTAAGTGACCTTGCAAAAGGTTACACTGTCAAACATTAATGGGCATACAAAACAAAGTTTAGGGGTTTTTACAAATTGTGCCATTGCTCAAAAGTTACAACTACAAAACTTTTGAGACTTTTTTTGTATATTCAACTTAACGCGTCCATTGTATGGTTAAAAAATCAAGAGGTTGTTTTTTGTATTTTTGTAATTATATTTTTTATTTACGGAAACATACAGTTTTAAGTTTGTTACAAATTGTGTCATTGGTCGTAAGGGAAACGGGTAATTTTCAAGACACTATTCCTTTCCACTTAACTTTATTGACCACAAGTCTTCTCACTTGGCAATCCAGTCACCTTCGCTTATCTTATCGACTCCAGAAAATGAAGCCTGTATTCACTTGGTCGGCTTAGTTGCATATTTGATGGACTCACTGCAGTTGCTTCAATCCTTTTCAATTCAGCTGCCAGTCGATGTCATATTTACACAATCGACTGAGTTAAAACTGATGTCAGTTCAATTGAATCTACTACAAATCGACTAGGTGATATCGTCCCTTTAGGCGTATGGAGGTTATGTCTAAGACCTGCATCATGAGAACTAAATATTTGAAAGAATCTTTGGGAGTTAATGCTTGCACTTTATTGGTTATTACTTCCCCTTTCCACAGTCTTCCCTTTTCCGAAAAGCCAGTAGAACTGTGTTCTTTTCATTGATGCAAAGACTGTTCCTTTCCTCCCATTTTTCTATAAACTCCATCGTAATCTGGAATTCTAGTAGATCATCACAGGTAATTTTCATGTCGTCTGCGTATACATACATACCTATATATTTATGTCTGACAATTGCTCCTTGATTCAAGGGTAAGTGTGATGAGTACAGTTCAGCTCAGCTCACTGCCTTGCAGAACACCGAATAGTAATGAGCGGCAGTTTTGAAAGCTCCTGTTCAAAACAGAAGTCCATGCCAGGAACTACATAAACATTACTTGTTTCACTAATAGTAAATATACACAGAATAGTAACACATGGTTATACACACAATAAGACATAATGATATATACAAAACATAATTATATAGAGATACAGAGATAACAATACATATTTTACGCGTAGGGAATCTCTTTTCCATGGTCTTCCTATGCGCGTCTGCTAATCCCGGTTGCCATCATGCCAAGACAAAGTGACAGGAAAACATTTGTTGATATTAGAACTTTTGATAAACACACAAGATCTAAAAGTCTTGCACGTAGGGAAACACGATGATAAATTTAATCATGAATTTTAACGGTCTTTCCAAGAACTTTTGAGTGCAATACGGTAATATTAATAAATTACACATATTAATAAATTAAACACGCAGTGCATTTTGGGAAAAAGAGAGCTAGATCAGCTAGCTGACGATAACGGTTGACGCTTTGGAGACGCTTCGAGCTTGGAAGGTGCCACATTCTTTTAAAAGCACACGTATAGACATAGAAAATCTATCATGTTGACGCTAAAAATTTTATGACTTTTGAAACAAAGCCAGGAGTGCGTCTTGCAAGCAATGTTTCCACCTAGATAGTATATACAGAGGAAGTTTCCAGTATACTTCCTATAAACAATCATCCTGTCTTCCTTGTTTATCTAGGGTTTTCTTCTCCCACTAGGAGTCAACGACCTCCAACGGAGTTTCAGCTCAGAAAGCTGTCGCCAAGAAAAAAAATTCTCTGTTCAAGCTCTCTCTGCATCATGAACTCAAGACTTTTCTCTTCGAAGTAACTGAATATAATATGTTTCTTCTTATATTCTTTATATGCAGGATATGTTAATCCACTGATGCATGTAATTATATACATTCTATTTCCCTTTAATGAGATGCACGCAACTACTTAATGATATTCATAACCTCTGAAAAATAAATGTACATACATGAAATAAATATATTCAAAGAATATTAATAATATCGTATTGCGCTCAGTGTTTACCCAATAGTTATTCATAATTGCTACATGATATGCAAATGAAGGCTTAATTAAAAGCAATTAATTTATTCACAATTATCATAAATTTCCATTTTGATAGGGAAATGTGCACTCATCTGCATTTCGATATGCAGATGAGGCAGAGGGCACTCGGCCTTCCACAGCCTGTACGACTTTTGCTTCACACGCGAAGTACTAAATGCAAGCGAATAATTGAATTCCATCTCCTGGAATCGATAGCTAAAATAATTTCGAAGAGTTCGTTAATGAAGATGATTTACCCATGGGTAGAGGTAGAAATTAGCCATTTTCAGTTTAACACTGATTACTGTATAGAGAAAAGAGAGTAACGTATAACGAGACATGGTTTCTTGCAATTGATCCAGCGTCCCAAGAGGACCTTTCATCTCCATCCTTAACAATGTACTAAAATCGGAAGTGATATAAATTTACTACAACTTTCAGTCTCAGTATTGATCTACATAGATAAAAAACTATAGAAAATATTAAAAAAGATAATGAGTTTTCTTTTTCTAAGAATCGATTTAGCTTTCTAAGAAAAGTTCTCACATTCACTATTAACCTTCAATTCAAACTGTAAATGGCAGAAATCAACCACGTCCGGTTCTAACGTTGATCACTATAAAGTAAAAACTGTAATAGAGATAAACGTTTTTATATTCAATTAATTAAACATCCCAAGAATACCTTTAGTTACCATCCTTATCTTTCCACTGAAATCGGAAATGATAGAAGTACATTACATCTTGCGGATTCAATACATATTGCAAAAAAGGTAAGAACTAGCGAGAAGTAGGTTTTGGAATCTGGTTATTCATCAAAGAATAGTTGTCATCTCTCGTAACCCTTCATTATAAATGAAATCTTTGACTTTAACGTCCCACGGTTACGCCGGTTAGGCCAAAGGATACGGTGGTGATGAAATACTGGATGAAATAGTGGGAGGAAACGGAGAAAACCAACGCACACGATGTTTGTCCACCACAAAGCTCACTTGGCGGCGGCTGGGACCGAACCCGGATCCCTAGACATCAGAGGTGAACGCTCTACCACTGAGCAACAGCTGCCCCCCAAAAATTCAAAGTTCAATAATAATAATAATAATAATAATAATAATAATAATAATAATAATAATAATAAAAGTAAAAACGAAGCTCTCCAAGAAATAATTGATCTTGCAAATCTATGGCTTGAATCATTCTTTTATATTGTCGCTCCCCCTCCCCATCTCTTAAGTTACACCGTCAAAGTGTTATGACAGAAACCATCTCAGGTTCGAACTTCATCTAGGTTGAAAATTTGATCGAGATTAGTTTGGTGGTTCAAGAGTCATTAAGTTGTATTTAGTTTTATATATCTCCCTCTCCCATTCCTCTCCCCAAGGTCCCCCGTGAAAGTGAAACGATAAAAATCATCTCAGACCCGAACCTCACCTATGTTAAAATTTGATCGTGATTGATCCTTTGTTACACGAGTTATCAAGTTTTATTTATTCTTTTTAACACCTCCCTCACTTCAACCCTAAGTTATATCGTCAAAGTAAATAGATAAATACTATCTTAGACCAGAACTTCATCTATGTTGAAAACTTAATCGAGATCGGTCGAGTGGTTGAAGAGTGATGAAGTCACAAAGACAATCACTTTCATTTTCATTATTTTTTACATATACCTTCCTCTCTCCGGCTCCTACGTTGCACCGTCAAACAGCAATCACAAAAGTCCTGCCAGATCCGAACCTTATCAATGTTGAAAATTTGATCGAGATCGGTCGGGTGGTTCAAGAGATTAGGAATCACAAATATAGTTACTTTCAATATTTTAATATAGGTTATTATTATTATTATTATTAATATTATTATTATTATTTGCGTATTTTGAACTTGCATGACGAAGTTACTATAAAATAAGTTTTATTTCTCTATCTTTTCCTCGATTGCATGTTTTTCCTTTATCAGTGGCCACTTAATTTGTCACTAGGCCGTCAAATAAATCAATTCCGTTGTGCACTTTGGTGCAAATAACGTTACAGGAAGAAGCGGGTTCGTTCCAAAGATCAGGACTAAAGTAAGTAATATTTGAGTTGTAATTTCAGATGACATGGTATGGAGGGGTAAGGTAATGGCCTTATGAATAATACAGCTATCGAACGTAGGTTCAAATCCTAGTCACGCCAAAGTCAACATTTTTACAAAGTGATCGTGAAGAATCTCCTTATCATAGTGGACAAGCAATACATAAGAATGTGCAAGCAAAAACCCGTATCATGATAGAGACGATTTACGAATGCTGGTTGGGAAACGGCAAGGGAATTACCAGGACATTCCAAAGACATCATTTATTTGCAGGATACACTTTTCGTGTTATCGTTCTCAGAAAGAAGCACTACTCTATTTGTTAAACACAGTTTGGCTAAAGCAATCAGTGGTGTAGTGGTAACGTGTAAAATCTTCTTGAAGGCCTCTTGAAATGTGGCTTTTTCGCGATTTTGGACAGCGAATTCCATAGACTGCACTTTTCGGCATAGAACCATATGAACTTTTTCTCTTATTTTGATGTGAGGAATCAGCTCTTACAGACACCCTGTATATATATATATATATATATATATATATATATATATATATATATATATATACGTATGTGTGTTTATGTGTGTATATGAAGAAAGAGGGGCCCCCATTACTCCCTGCTACGCGGTGTTAACTTTAACATCCCGACACTAGATATCTATTTGGACTCGACGAAACCATGCCATCTGTGGCACACTAGCGCCAATCCTTCGACTTGTCACTATATCCATTTTCGACATTTGCCGGAAAGTGGGCCACTAAATGTTGGCTTTTTTGTGGCATGGGGTATTGGCTTTTACAACCAAAGGAAAGCTAAAATAGGTTTTAAGTAAAGAATATTGGTATTAATGATGCCCACTATTGAAAAATGTTAAAACAAAGATATTTTCAAATTTCCTTCCTTTCCATACACATTCCGACGGAGTAAAGTTTTCAATTCGTGCTAACAAGTTTTTTAAATTGAGACAACTACAAAACATCAGTTTTTGGTGTTTAGAAACCAAACCGAAAGGAAATGTGGTTCTATTTTCTATTGATCATTACCGTGTTCTTCCAAAGTAAGTTATTAAGAGAAAGACATGGGAAATCGTAATTTCGTTCAAAAGTGAAATAACAGATCCATAGTTACTTAATTTGAAAAGAAATAACTGGGGATTTATTTCAAAATATGTAAGAATATTCTCAAAAAGTTCAATCCAGTATTTGTTTCAAACCGAACAGAACCAATTATGGTTTTGTTTCGGAAATAAACTGTCACATTCCGTTTGAAACTTAAACCGTACCCAAACCAGTTAACAGCTTACCCAATATTTTTGAACGTTTCTAGTGGATAGACTGTAGTTAGTCTTCCTGTTGTCTATTGTTGTTTTCAACCCATAGAGCCACTTGAGCAGTTGGGAATCATGTTACGGAAACAATTAAAATAATGAAAGCGGTATCATACCAAAAATCACTTTCTTAAAAAAAAGTGTCAACGTTTTTATAAAAGTTAAATACCAAAAACTGAGGTTTGTAGTTGTCTCAATGTTAAAAGTTGTTAATATGAATTTGAAACTTTACTCCGTTTGTATGTATATGAAAATTTGGAAAATTTGAACATATCCTTGTTTTAACTTTTTTCCATAATGGACGTCATTAATAAAAATGTTATTTATTTCAAAACTATTTTAACTTTTCTTGGATTGCAAAAGCCAATGGCTTGAGTTTCAGGTTGATTACATTAAGAACATTCTGATTGCCCAAATTAAAAGGATCTCTACAATCTATCCTTCTACCTGCGACGTTTCCTTCATCTCCTCCGTACCGAAGTCGGAAGAAAACGCTCCAATCGATCATGAGATTGTTGGTTTTGGCTCATCTGGAGTACACTTTTTAGTATTTTTCAATTCAAATTTAATGTAAACAAATCACGGATATAGGCAAATTAACATATTTAGGGGGAGTAATTTTGTGATTCCTTGGCGTTTCGTCTCTGCCGCTAGTGCTATAATTTTCAAAACAGAAGTGTGGCCACAGTGGATCGTCGCTACCTGGCATCCAATTTTTGCTGCAAGGTCACTAGTTCCCATCGCTAGTCCACCGACGTTTTCGGCATGAATTCGCTTGAGTTTGAAGTTGTTAAATTATAAGTTTTCTTTTCCTACATTTCACAAAAGCCGTAATAAACAGAAAATATTTATAAAATGTACGTTTGAGTGCACGAGCCACACATCACGTCTTCGTGGACCAACGGTTGAAGATTTTGATTTCCCCAATATCGAGTAGACTGGATAAAATGTTGAACTCTATAATCCTCAATGCATATTAATGGCTCGTGAAAGAAAATAAAGAAATATTGAAAGAGATATACTTAAACTGCAGTTTCACATAACAATTTCGCCTCGATGATAAAGCAGGGCGTTAAACTTCCTGATATCTAAATGCTGCAACAACATCCACTAATACTACTTATATCACTCATTTTCAACTATTTACTTTGACAATTTAGATTTGAACGCTTTTGACTATTGTCTTTACGTATTATTTTTAATTTAATTATGACAGAAACAAGAGTTTTACAATACTGGAACCGTAAGAGTGTGAAATTTGCTGAAGACATTTCACACCAAGTTTCTTCCCTTAATTAGCATCAATGTGTTAGAGTAGTGAGATAAGTGTTGGGTTCATATCCCGGTGGTCGGGGGTTCGATTCCCGTTGGGTAAATAAGTAAAATTTTTATCATTAGTAATATTGATACTTCCAATTGAAGATAACATGGAAAATATTCAATTTCTCTGAATCTTAGTCTTGAGACAACTTTCTTCAGCGCACTTGCAATAGAAAGGTGAACTACGAAAGATAACGTCAGTCGTATGAACTTTGATTCATACTGTCTGGGAATGTAACCTGTTTAGGGAACAATTGATGAATACGTAAGGCATATCGTTAGTATAGGTCAAACATATGAATGATTAAACACAAAAGTTTCCCAGCAATTGCTTATAAGTATCTACTACGAGTACTTTTCTACTGCTACTACTGCTAGAAATATTAATGTTTGAAGCAATTCACCATTTCACATGAATTCCATATCAGCAAAATGACTTGAAATTCAATCAAAAGCTTCATAAAATATAAAATATGTAGTCAAGTCTCGACTTTCCAATAATAATAATAATAATAATAATAATAATAATAATAATAATAATAATAATAATAATAATAATAATAATAAAGGAATAACAGAATTACAATACCAATTACGGAAACAATACCATCCAATAATGAAAAAAATAACTGCCACGACGTCATTCGAACCCGGGTCTCAGCCATAGGAGTTTTATGCTTTACCACTATGCTAATAATTCCTCATTCAAAGATAAGAAAATAAAGTAGTAGTTAGGGAAGATAAAAGGAGAAATTTCTATTTCTACACGTTTTGATGCAATTCAAATAATGCGAAAATAATGTCTGCCGCCTTTTCTTCTTACGAAATTGGAAGTTAGAGTGAGTCAGGAAGAATAGTATTGTAAATCGGGACAGTCGTTGAAAATGATGACGCTTCCTCAATTTAAAGAACGTTTCGTGATATTTTCCTCATTGAGGAACGTCTATATAACTTTTTTTTAGTTAAAGGAGGAAATCTTGAGTAAGTCATTGTTTCACTCACATAAGGAACGTCTCCTTATACGAATATTAGTATCTTGTGTATTGTCTTATATGCAACGATTTTCACTAGATAATAATTTAGGTGGAAGTTGCATGGTAGGCAAGTGGTTAGCGCATTGAACTTGTAATCGGCGGACCCGGGTTCATATCCCGCCCAGGTTCAAAATTTTTAAACGTTTCGATATCAATTTCAATGAATACTCAGTATGACAAGCAAGATCTTTTCCTCTCCAGAAAGAAAAAAATGTTGAAATGAGGAGAATTGCAAGTCTTTCAAGGGAGGGAATCATTTACAAACTTATTTCCAGCAGTTGTTCTAGATTTCATAGTTTCATCTACTTTCAAGCATTTTCTTATTCATGCCTGGTCAGTATTTTTATTTCTCTTAACATACAGTGTATAACGAAATAATACATTACATTTGCAGCAATGTTGAGAATAAGATGTGGTGTTCATTAGACAACATATAGATTAATCTTAGAATGGAGAGCTGTTTCGTTAGTCACCTACTTTACGATTTTACCTGCATAAACACGTTGCTCAGTGCTACCAACTGCTATCAGCGCCGAGAGAAGTTACGTGTAAGTTGGGTTGCATCTGTTCAGACGTTCTCACAACTGCAAATTATCTGGACCCCAAGTAATGGAATTAGAGCACTTAAGGGGAGATACTTTAGCTAGTGACTCTATAACAAATAATAATAATATTAAAAGCAAAATAAGTCTTGTTGTCTCCCCTCTTGCTCAACTAATATTACGAGCCTAGCGCCGCTACTGCCATCAGTGTAGATTTGCATCATGCAAATCCAAATTGCTTCTCCAGGAGAGTGGCTCTATCTTATTACATATCCTCTGTTGGAGCACCCTTGCAATCACTTTAAAAGCTACAACTGAAATGTGTCTGAGTGCAAGCTACTTATTTCACCATTTCCTTTCTAGAACATTTTGAAGTTGATTCCCGCTAAATGACTGGGATGTCCCCTTTCTTGAGACACATAGTTAGGAGCTCAGTCCAGATACTTCCAAGGTATGATAAGGACATTTTCGGGTCATGTTAATCTTCGTTACTTATCTCCTACGATGCTCTATCTATCTCATTTCTACTGAAAGGTGTGCTGGCTACCCTACCACTATGTCATTGATCCTTGGGGCTGGTCAAGATCGAGGGACAGACGACATTACACTTCCTGCACGAGGATTAGAAGTCACTACTGGGGAACTTCCGGAAGAATGCCTTGTTTGGCGGAACATGTCCATTAAATAGGCTGTATGACAGCTGACACACCCTCCATACGTGCGGGAAATCGTGGAAATAGTACACCACTAGAAGAATGTGTCTCTTCTTACGACAACCTCTTTCGTAGAAGCGTCAAGATGTGTGGGTGACATGAAACATCTAATCAAGATGTGAGTCGAAACATCGATGAAGCTGTTTTGAGTAAAGGTACTGCCAATATACACGTATAGGATGAAGCTAAAATTGATCATCCTAATGCTGCTTCTAGACGATCCAAGAAAGCTTGAACAAGACCATTCAATACTTCAAATTTGCACTTTCAAAGGAGTATTGTTCAAGACACTTGAACAAGAGTCTCGAATGGACTTGAAACATCTTTTACACGATCATAGAGGTATTGAATATGTTTTATATTCTCGTTAATAGATGGCAGTACAAAACAAGTGACTGTAACTATGAAAACAAATGAAAGCGAAACTACGTACTGATTTAGTTCAGACCTACCCATAAATAGCTATAATATTATCATATTATTCGTAACTTTCTGCAGGCATTTGTAATTTAATAGATTATATTAAAAAATTTAGAAAACAGGTCCATTGATTCTGCAGCAATCCCATCGAATTTTCACTAACTATTTTCTCCCTTTTACATTAAACGCGGGTTAGGTTAGCTTACGATAAAAAAGTAAAGTGCTGTTTAGGTATAAAATCGTTCCCTACACTAAGCCTTTCCAAAAATCTGATTCTTCAAATGGCGTGCTGATGACAGAACCAAACTCAAAAAGAAAAAAAATCGAACTGTTTCATAAAATTGTGTGTATCACGAGGCAATGTTATCTTCTTGACAACCTTTTGATGTTGCTATGGCATCGAAGACTTTAAAGAAAAGGCTAAAATAACACACAAAAAAAACGAAGCAATGATAATATTGTTTCAGCTGCTGGGCTGCCCATATCTGCATCAGACTTTCTTCACAAATCTATCCCATATTTGGTACTGGTTAAGAATAACTCGTCAAACGAATAGTAATTTTACTTTCAAAATGTGTGAGTGTGTATAAAGGAGGATTGTCTGAGATACCGTAATAATTTCCACTGTCGGAACATGCCTATATAATGTAGGAACCAGTATTTTATGTTTAAAAGTTTAATGTTACCAGTATCAAATCATTACAAAGGCTATAGTTCAGTTCAAATGAGTAAATAGGATGTCAAGGGTTTGTTGTACTATTCTCATTTATCCATGATTCTTATTCTTATGTTTCTTGCACTGTAACCTCAGTCGATGACGCGCCTGCTCCGTACGGACGTACTCTCTCGTTGTCCTCCTTCAATGCTCCTGCCCTGACACTGTTAAATAGCATTCTCGATTTTATTTATTTATTATCATTATTATTATTATTTGCACTGTCTTGTATGTAGCATATGTTAGGATGCACATTTGTACCTTACGGGAAAGCACTGGTAAAATTAATCTGCACGCGTGAGAGCAATCTCTACCTTAAGAAATAACTTCTGAAATACTATGTGTAGATTTCGTGATAAAATAATTAGATTACAATAGGATAACATGTAATCATTTCCAAGATACTTCAGTTTGCGAACATATTATCAATCTGTACACTATAATTTGATATCATCAGAGATTAATTTCAGTACAAAACGACGGCTAGGATGACATAAGGACACGCATGCTGTTTACATCTACATCGGCGTATAAATGACTCCTTAAAAAAATTTTATCCGAAAAGGAACGCAATCAAAGATGAGTTTAATACCATCACGGTAACGCAAAATAAAGAATGGGTGCAAACTGTGCGAATCCGTTAGTCGCACGAACGCTATTAAATTAGTTCAGTTAGCACATGTCCATTGGGTGCACTTATTTGTTATTAAATTTAAATAATAAAACAGTAGGTTAATTATAACTGCTATGACAACTGTCGCAAACTAAAAAGTAAATTTTTCGATCTGCATAAACAAAATACAACGGAATAGGAGCCTCATTCCGTACTTTTCTTCTCAAAATTTGCTACTGCAATGCAACGCAAAAGCTGGAACTGTCATTTATAAGTGCCACTACGATTATCACCAAATAAAACGAATAAATTGCTTTACGTTGACCACATCTATACGTAATAAGACCCCAGGCCTCGCATCTCACATTTCGAAATAAGACCCAAACATGGCGGATTGTCATAAAGCAGTGTAAGTTATGTATGAAGAACTTTATATTCTGTGATTTAGCAGAAAGAGCTTGGATGGTGAACTGAATCGGCGCGCGTGAGGAAAATCGGAGTTCACTACTTTGATTTAAGGTAATAATATGTATATTGCATATATTTGTATTCGTTAATAATAGTAGTTATCAATTAAAAATCTATTTCTCTTATGAATTAAGATAACGATAAAGGAGAACATTCATAAAATGTTTGTAATATGTGCCAGGCCCCGTCCAAATGAAACATCTAATGTGACAATTACATAAATGTACTTTCATGAATGAACTTGTAACCACTCATATATGTGTGATTAATTTCTTATATTCCAAAGCTTAATTCGTTTCTTCTGCAATTTTTACTTAATTTGTTAAACGTCTTAAGGTAATATATAGACTGACTGATTTTAGTACAATTTTCGGTTCCTGGTGTTCTAAAGGGTACATTGAGCATTGTATCATTTATTTGTTCGAAGCTTTGGAAGAATATTGGGCACATATTTACATTAGGCAAGTCATTAATGGGACAGTTACTTAGGAACTACAGTACTTTTCAGTTTTAGTTGGGCACAGATACATTCGTGAAATATTAACTTCTCTTAGCTAATTGCACTCTCACTACTGTAGAAAGTGTTTTTCAAAGTTGAAGTCCGCATTACTGAGTTCAGAATGACTTTAGGAGTGCTAAGTATAAATCAAACCAACTTGTGCAAGGTGGCCCCTGAAAAAGCACGAATACTACTTAGCTGGGTCAGCGCAGCAGGGGGCCCGTGTTAAAAGCGTCTGTAGGGGTCTTGCACGTCAGCGATGATGAAAATAGCATCCACAGGGATAGTGGAAAAACTCCATATATGGCATAAGATTATATGCCTTGTGAGTAGTACAACTTTGCGACACTTCTATGATCACTTTGTATACTGCCTTCTCAGCACTTCACTTTCATTCTTCCTTATTCGCCTCCCTAAAATAAGATATACCGGAACTTATTCGGGACCTTTCCTCACAGGTTCAACAGCTCTTTGAACTTCGTATAAATTTAGGACATGCCAACTTTCTTTGTTGGCGTTCAGTGCCTTCCTTAACTTAATTAATTCACTTGGTCACAATTTTGACCCCCGCAAGAGTGCCATGTACCTTCAGCTTGTGAAGCACACATAAGAACACGTTGCATGTTGTACAGAGAACAGCAGTGGTTTTTATAGTAAAATAGTACAATGTAAGGTGCTGAGTGAATTAACTGCTAAATTAAACTCAGGAATGCCTAGATGTTTATTAATGCAAAGCAAAAAGTGAAAGCGGACTAATTTGTTATTTCGAGGCATTTCTCAGCCAACTTTTTAAGCAATTCAGCGTATTAACGGCAAGTATAACTAGCTACTTACTATCCCATGTGGTTGTATACTTATATTCATAACATATTAACTTCTGTTAGCAGGATACGCAGTAACGTTGCCTTAGAAAGTGTTACTTAAGGGAGAAGTTGTATTAATGGGTGCAGATTAAGTTTAAGAAGGCTGAATGCATCATGTTAAAATGCCGTGAAAAATAACAGTGTTAAATACACAAACCAACCTGTTATAGGTAGGCACGATTGCTGTCTAACTGAATCAGGACAGGAGTGTAGCAGAAGGCCCGCGCGACAGTGCGTACGGAGGGATCATTCTCGTCAGCGACAGTGCGTATACACACAAACCAGGATAGTGGAAGAACATTTCATATGTAACATACGAAGCTTACCTCCCACTGCAGATTACACCAATCCTTTCATGGATTCCTTATGGAGTATATCGTGGTAAAGAGCACGCTTTGGATTTCCTATTTAGGCCTATAATTACTGTACATGTGAGAGGTAGGAGACCGATATACTTTGATTACTTAGACAATCCTGTTGTGAAACCAGATACCGGTAACATATTCTTCCGTAGAGTTTATAAATTTAATCGCCCAGAGGCTGGGAAAATACACAAACTATACAGAAAAAAAAACACACACACAAATAAATTCCGAATTAGTGATTGCAAATACGAACATTACTGTATTTAAAGCTACTATGTCCATCATGATATTGTTTACGGAATTTGTTTTCTGGATGTTACAGCTAAGCCTAACAGTACCCAAAATGCTATTTCTTCAGACAATGGAAGCCATGAGATGTGATTAAAACACTAGTGTTTATATATATATATATATATATATATATATATATATATATATATATATATATATAAAGATGGAGTTTTCCTACTGAAAAATTCGGTATAAGAATTTAGGCGCACTAATTTAACAATGCAAGTTATTGTTTGTTGAGGACCCACCACTAGTTTTAAGTTATTTCCTAAAGTGAATTGCTTCTTAAGCTAATAAGAATCCTAAGTGGCACAAAGTTCAATGCTAAAGTTAGGTAAATATAAATTCAAATCTAACCTGTTTGTAGCTAGTACGGCAAGTCTTTCCTTTAGGCAATGCATTCATTATTTCGATTCTTTCAATTCAGTGATTTGATTCTTTTGGTTCAGTCGGTTCGTGTTCTTTTGAACGATTCCATTGCATTCACTACGTCAGAGTGATTTTGTGGCAGGGAGTAGAGGTGTCATATGTTTTTTCTGTCAGCCTGTACCTCGCAGTAATCGTTGGTCAGGCGGTGTCTGATGACAGTGATACTTGGCGCGCAGTTGAGTGCCATGTTCGAGATTTGAAAAACTTTTTTAATGGGTAGTGTGGCAAGTCTTTACTTTAACTCAAACAGTGACTTTAATCGGTTCTTATAGGTTCAGTCACTTCCTGGAACTGTTTCTGCGGGAGTCACTTGTTGGAACTGTTCGTGTCTTCTGTGGTAGTTCATATTTTTCCCACTAGGTGTATCTGTCCAGTCATATGGTAGTTTGTTTGTGATGTCACATGTTCTGTCTGCTTGTATGTGTGTGCTGTTGCAGGTGGCATGCGGGGAGCGCGTAATTGAATTTTCATTTCATGGCGACGATCGAGTTAGCAAATGTGATTGAGAAACCGTTTCATGAATTTAATACAAAGAATTTGAACTTGTCGTTTTTAAATAAGGTTGTGTTAGATTCGGATATTAGTTCATATCTCTTTGCAGCACTTTTTGGTTTTGGTTTAATTGAGTAAGAAAAAACCTGTCATGGTTGTGGTCGAAGGCTGAAGATATTTCCGACGTATGGTAAAAGTGGGCGTTTATTGTTTTTTTCTTGTTTGTAATAATAGCAAGTGTGCTCGCTTTAATAAGTCGACTTGTGTGCGGAAAGGAACATTTTTCAGTAATATGAAGTTGAGTATTGCACATGTGTTCTTGCTATCTTATTTTTTCGTGTGTGCAATCAGCAATTATGAGTTCATTATTCATGAGTGTTCTATGGCGAAACGGTGAGTGTTTTCATTTTTTAATTGATATTATTTTTATTCTTGATTTGTTTAGCATTTGAGTATTTGCAAAGGTTACGAGTATTTGGAAAGTGTTTGGTTTGCTGCTGGTTGTTATATTGTCTTGCTGAGATGTAATTTATTTTTCTTTATCATGCTGCAGTGATATATAATTAGTGATGATGTGTTTTATTTTTTCCCTTCTTACGTTAGCTTTATAGTAGTGGTTTGATTATTTATTGTTCTTTTGGATGTTTTTATGGTACTTGAGCGGGGGTTTGGGGTGGCGGTAGTCCCCCATTTAGATCCAATAATTGATAATCACCGCTTCACCTGAGTAGATTTCTTGGAAGACTTTAGGAGTTGTGTTTAGTAACATTTTGGCCCTTGTACTTATAGTATAATTCTTAACATTGAACATTACTTTGACTCGGACAGTAACTGTAACCGATTCATCTGATCCGGTTCCGGGAGCAGCTCAAGAATGATTCCTAAACTGCTCCGGAACCCGATCAGATGAATCGGTTGCAGTCACTGTTTGAGTCAAAGTAAAGATTTGCCGGTAGTGTTATATTCGGTGAGTTACTCTCTCCTCATTTTCTCCCCCTCTCTCTTTTTACTATGATCACATCTAACAATAATTAGCATAGACCTAGAGGCAAGTTTTAAAATTTAAAAAGAAACTACTATAAACCTCGTCACCTCGGCCTTATCTGAAGTGACTTCAAAAACCATGCAACACGTACGTATCACTTTTTATAAAAAATCGTCCGTAACTGAAGGAATGCTTGACAAAGTTAACTGATCTTCACTGCTAGTCACACAAAACAATATATCGTCGCTGCGCCTCGAAGAACCGCTATGTGGCATTTTTATCGAAAATGAGTTATGTCGTGCAAATAAACCTGAAAGCTGTCGGGCAGGCTCCCTTATAATATGATAAGTGAATATTCAATTTTTTCGCCACAACAATGAAAAAAAAAAAAATAGATTGAAATTAAATTCTTCAGGTTCTCATCACGTACGTATTGATTAATGTATACAAATCCTCTTATAAAAGCGCAAAAGGTAAACCGCCATGTGCTTTGTAAACATAGAAATAGTAATATAATATTGTTGAAGCAAATTACAACCATGTCCAGTGCATAATATATGCAGAACCAACTTTATTATATTTTTCAAGTGTTTCCGTGTATATTTGACAAAATTTTAAGAGTGGGATGTTTTATGCTTCTGAAGAGTGGTGGCTTTAACACATACCTGTTCTTCGAGGCGCAGCGACCATATACGGTCACTTTTACCCCATATTGTATGAGCATTTTGTCTTCTTTACAGTAATCATCAGAAAATCAGTTGACTTATATTTCAGATAGACAAATGGAATATTTTAAGTTTACGCTCCACGATTATGCCTACTAGGCTAAAGGAGACGGTGATGATGAGAAATGGTGGAATGAGGAAAGTAGGGGGAAACGAAAGAATCCCGACAAAGACCCACGAACACGGTGTTTGTATACCACAAGGGTCAGTTGGTGCGAGCTGGGATCGAACCAGAACCCCATGCACCGGAGGTGAACGCTCTATCATTGTGCCACCGGGACCTTTTCAGATAGATAGTTTATGTCTTCATTCCTAATATTTACCTCATTTATGAGTCTGTGACAAAAATAATCAGCTAGTAGCAAGGTCACTGAGCTTTTATAAGATCCAGTTAACTGTGTTTACATTGGATGCACGGACCGCGGTGGCTCAGTGGTAGAGAGTTCACCTCTGGTGCGTAGGGTCCCTGGTTCGATCCCAACTTGCGCCAAGTGAACTCTGGTTTGGACAGATACCATGTTCATAGGTTTTCTCGAGGCTCTCCCATTTCCTCCCACTTTCTTCGTTCCACCGTTGAATTCATTTCTCATTATCGCCATCACCTTTAGCCTAGCCGGGCATAATCATGGGACGTAAAACTCAAAGGTTTCATTTCATTTCATTTTTGGGTATTGAGAAGGAGAAATTAACGATGACTGAAGAAGGAAACAAATGCTGCATGTATTGTATCAATGTACTGCAATTGGTTGACAGTTAAAAGCCAGTGCTGAGAGTGGACAAGAAGGTTTGGTAGGCTATATTTATCTTTTTCACAGTCGATTTCCTTCTTTTGTGACGAATTGTAAGATATGATTGTAAATTTGGAAATAAGTGTTGTACGGTACAGCACGGGCTACTAAGTTCCATTTGTTTCGGACAGTTTCTGCGTTCTGTCCTTTTATAATAATAATCATTAAAAGTTACTTTTTAAAATAAATTTTATGATCAAGATGAACATCGCATATAATTTTCTTTGTTTTCGAAATTTACATCAGAACACGGCGTCTTCTTGATTTACACGCAAGATTTACACCGCGTTTTAATTACAGTTGTCACTTACGTTGAATCCTACTTACTTTTTCATAAACGTAAAACGGCTTTATCAGAGGAGATACGTGGGGAATGTAAGTGTTACGTTTCCCATAGAAATCAGTATCACTACAAATATATGAAAACTAACTATAAAATCGCGGAAAAGTGTACCAAATTACGTATTCTTTAACACGATCTTTTGGACAACGATTTAGTTTGCCTGTTTGCCAGAAGATGAAAGTTTTCCCTGTCTGCAAGGTGTTAAACGTGAGGAGTGCACACTTTTTTTTTTCCTCCTCGTATCACATAATTTGATTGACAAACGAAATAAATTTAAATCAGAAATTTCATTGTCACTAAATAAAACATCCATACCAAGATTAACCGACGCCAGATTTACATCACACATTGACACACACAGAGAACAACGGGAAGTCTTGTGTCAAAGCAAAGCAAATGACCCCAGGACATCGATAAACGATTACAGTGACATAGTGATTATGCGAATCTGATGCACAGGTGAACTGAACCCAATGACAGATTCATTAATGAAAAAATTGCGTAAAGTAAACATTTGCCTTATTTTGGTATGTAACGTATGTTGTATACGTTTTATCGCTACAAAATGAGTTGTGTGTGTGATTACCACGTTGTGCTTTCGTTTTATTTAGTGTGATAGATTTTGTAGTTATATTCGTTTTGATTTTGACTCCTCCAAGTCATAACTATAAATGTTTAATGCTTAATGACATAATTTAAAGTCCTTACTGTCGGAAAGTATGAGAAAGGTATCGGTAGAAGTTTCGAAACAACAATTATATGAATACCATCACTTATAAGATGGATATTAAACCTAACCTGATGTCCATTAGTAAAGTACACTGCATTTATAAAATACGCAAATCACAATTTTTTTAAAGTATTTCATAGAGTAACCTTCCCGAGTTGTATTGTCATCTTTGGAATCGTTGTCCAGGTTTTTATCAAGGTCTGCTTCGGTAGTTGGCACAGTGTTGTGGAAACATTTCAAATCCGAAAGTAATTCCGTAACATTAGTGTGTGAATTTCACAATTTTCGTTAAATAATGACAGTACTAATACTAGTTACATTCACTATATATGTTTTGAGACAGCGGGAGGGTTTTGTCCCCCATCAATTGTCTAAATAATTTGTGGATTTTACTTTCATTGCGTTTGTTTTGGTAGTATGTTTTATGCACTGCTTCATTTGCTCATGTTAAAACATGTACTTTCACACACATGCATGGCAGGTTTCATTTGCGAAAATACCAAATGATACATCAAAGTAGAACTAAGGAGATTTCTTATCTTTCCATTTGCTGAGAAGCTATTATTTCTTTAATACATGTCTGAAGTGCTACATGCTGACTACTGGCACAGTTACCGTATTTTGAATGCTCCGAAAACTTGCCGTAGTTCATTGATTTCTGCTAGTTTCCCGACGCCACTGGGGATGTTTTGATCCCTAGTTAACACATAATTTACGATAGTGTCTGTTTTTCGCTTTGGTAGAGTTCGTGGTTTTACGAAGGTGTTGTGCTTCGTTCTTTGTTCGTTGTGATTAGTGAGTGACGTGATATTGATATTGTGAAGTTTTCTGTCTCCTTTGTGTAATGACACTAGTGTGAAGCACTCGCTTGTGCGTCCTTTATATTGGTGAAGGTAAAAACATCTTTTTTTTTTTCTCTCTAATCTTGGTTCTCCGCATTTATTTAAAATATTATGAGTATTTTCATTTTTGTGTGTTTGCTGTTTTATTCTTAGAAATCGTTTGAATAGTATTGACATCATGAGTTTTTAGTCATAGTTTTGGAATAAGATTGTTGATAACGAAAACTAGGTCATTGGCTTGTTACAGTTTTGTGCGTTGGTGGTTTACTCCACGGCTTAGAGGGCCGCGGTGGCTCAGTTGTAGAGCGTTTAACTTTGATGCTTGAGGTCCTTGGTTCGATCTCAGCTCGTGCCAAGTGAGCTTTGTGCTGGATAAACACCGTGTGGGGGGGGGGTCTCGGGATCCTCCCGTTTCCTCCCACTTTATTCATTCCACGATTTCGTTCATTTCTCATCACCGTCTCATTTAGCCTAACTGTGAGACGTAAAACTTCGATTTCATTTCATTTTTTTTTTTTCACGGCTTAGAATTAATTCCTTATTTTGTATATTACTAAGTCATTATTCAAGTAGCTGATTCATTTAGGGACCATGCTTATTAAAGAATTATAACCACGACCATTTCTCACACGTTTTCCTACGTTTCTATGTTTGAGGAAATTACAGCTTTGCCATTACGAGAAACTTCATTAGGCCTAAATCAACTATTGGAAACAAAAATAACTATGTCAGATTTTCTTTATACTTCTAACATAAATATTACAATATACTAAATACGGCATTATTATAACTGCGAACAACTTTAATATATTTGTTCGGTTAGTTCGAATCTGTTAGTGGCATAGCACTCATTTCGCTGAAGGTGATAGTATTTTACTTCATGTTTGGCGTGTAGCAACTGCTGCACAGTACTAATCTGCAATGCTTAGTACAAGTTTACTTCATAGCAAATACCTCTTGTAAAGTTCTAAGTTCTGTAATCTCTGAAATTAGATTAGAATCCCTTGTACTTGTTTAGGTTAGGTTAGGTTAGGAATCCAGTTAACAAGTTTTTGCCACGCTGTGATCGTCGTTCGGATTAACGTCCTTCTTCCTGCTAGTTAAGTTTAACGTCAGTAGCAGGTACACCTTACAAAAGTACCAGTGTTTGAACAATTATCTCTGTATCCCTTTGCTAAAGGTATGCATTGGACAATGTAGCATTTAGTATATAGGTGAAGTTGAAGCGTGTCATCATATCGCGCAACCGGTGGAAGAGTGTTACAACTCAAAATATGGAAATTTTGAGTTACCATCGCTCAAAAGAGAATAAAGTCAAGCGAGCTCTACCTGATGGTATTTTTGCATAAACGTAACTAAACAAATTAACCTAGATGGCAGAAATACCAGTTATAATGTAACTTTTAACACATCAATGTATGTTAAAAACTTTTAAGATTAAAAATAAGAAGAAACAGGCTGAGGTTCCAAAAGCTAATTCACTTTCAAAGAAGTGAAATCTAAAATTGAAAGTAAAATTGACAAAATAAGAAACTTATACAGGTGAAAAGCCAAGAACCAGGCATATTTAAACTAGCAAATAGTAAATAGTTGGTCCGTCAGTCAGAACAGCATAGTTAGTTGACCACTAGAATTAGAACCTGGCCAGGATGAACCTCAGCCTATGCAATTAATTTATTCTGTAAGTACTTTCATTAATTATGCTAAAGAGGCGACACACAAGAAATTCAGTGCATGGAGGTCTTCCTCCATGACAGGCTTAATTTGTTATCAATTATAATTCCTATAATTATAATTTAGAAACCTTCTTTCAATTCTATGAAACTTGTTCCAATAATAATTAAGATGCATCTGAATTAACATTTGTTTTTTCTACCGAGGACACTAAAACCATTCAATAAAACTACGCACATCTAATATAACAAATAATAAGCAATATCCTATAATCATTTATTCAAATTAGTAACTAATCTCTCTATTTTAAACTTACGAAACATGGCTCCTTAATATCAGGCAAATTGCACAAAAATAAACTTCTTGTGTTTTGTTCTCTTTGCGTAATTTATAGCTACATTTGGTTAACAATATGAACACTGTAAATTTTCAGTTATTTATTTCCTATTATCATAGTGTGTACAGTGTTCACGAGCTTTCTCTCAAGTATTTGCTTTGTTTATTTGTATAATGCCACGGGCTACGCATACCGCAATAGCAAATCAACCTCTATTCTTACGACATTAAAAATTTTCTCAGGCCTTCCAGGAAAATTTGCTAAAAAATTCAGTCCTTCAAACGTTTAAGTATATTATTAAATTAGTCAAATCAAAAAAAAAAAAAAAAAAAAAAAAAAAGTGCAGATGTTTCCCCTTTGTTTGTCCAACACACTGGTTTAAGGCAAAAAAATGCACACTTAACCTTAAATTAAACAAATCTCAAAGAAGCCTTTTTAAAGTAATTTTCAAGTTCAAATCCTGAGCTCACAGTAATAAATAAATATAAGTCAAGGGTTCAGTTACCTGACGAGTCTCTCTTGTCATACATATATGCAAAGCAGTATTTAAGTGAGCAACTTCTTCGCGAGTTAACCTTCACAAAGCTACTTTCTAATTTTGTTAGTGGGTTGTTACCAAAGTATATTGTAAATTTCGCTCAACGTTCCATCGCTTCATTTAGCACCTTAGTGGCGCAAGCAAAAGCTCCACAAAGGGCTAAACTCTTGGCCCAAAAGCGGTTACAATCCCCTGTGTTAAAAGCACCTGTTAATCTCCTGTTCAGTAGCACCTTCAGAAAATGCTTTGCAAACAATAATTTCAAAATTAAATTCACTCACTCTTTTACAGAACACAATCCAAAATGCTAAAAATAAAACCCGTACAGTGGCGTTTGCCACCAGTAAACCCTCCCTTTTTCAAGGTAAAATGCATCTAAATTTGTATTTATTTATTTCTACCAAGGACACTAGAACCATTCAATAACGCTATGCACATCTAATATAACAAATAATAAGCAATATCCTATAACACGTAGGGCGCGAAGTCCATATTTACACGGACCAAAGAATTGTGTTACGTATTGCGCTCAAACCCATGCGGAAACTGATTCCGTTGTACGGATATGGTCTTTGGGGCGTGTTTTTCATATTTTAGGCAGAAGATAGCAGTGTGATTGAACGAAACGTGGCGGAAAGTAAATTTTGTTCCGCAATCCTTTCGTATTGTTTTTATTCGTGCAGCATCGCAGGACGTTGTAGAGGAGTTGTTATCGATGATGAAATTCAAGCGTGGATTGATGAATTGTCGCCTTACTGTAGCAGTGACGAATATTTACCTTGTCAAGAAAGTAATACAGATAACATATCAGATGTAGGTGAATATCTCGATGAACCATTTTTCGTTTTTTTGTTCGGAATCTGTATCGACAAGTATCAATGTTATCTCCCAGCCACAAAGCAGATATGGAGATCGTAACGAATAAAAAAGGAATATATACAGAGAAACCAGTATCTGTATTGAATTATAATTTGAACGAAAAAGGTTGACCACTCTGATCAAACATTATTATATACTCTTCTCAAACATAGAAGCATGACATGATGGAGACGGCTTGTTATACACATGATTTTGATGACAGGAGTGATCAATGCGACACTTGTGCACAACACAGTGAAATCACACACACACACACACACACACAGAAAAAAGAAAAAAATATGTTTCGTGTTTTATTCGTACGTTATGTTCACACTCAGTGGAGCCAACAAGTGCGACTGCAACGCAAAATACTAGCAGCGCGAAAATTGCCCGACTGGTTGCACAGCACTTTGCAGAAAATATACCGACAGCAAACCACAGACGGCTGACACAACGAAGATGCATAGTGTGCACTGTAAAAGCGAAAGCAAATGGACAGAGAGTATAAAACGATAGCAGGTTTTATTACTCAGATTGTAATGTTGGTCTCTGCGTTCTGGAATATTTCCGTTTATTTACCACAAAAATCATTTATGATTTGTAACTGTAGAGATGTACGACACACGAACAGGTTTTGACAAGTACATTTGGTGCATCCCATGTTTTGTTTTTGGTTCAAAAGTAGCGTATACAATTCTCCTGTGTATCAAACAATACCCTACTGTTCTTCACATGCATTTTCTATTGTCCTTAGATTTTATAACATTTATATTCAGGTCTATAAATATTTTTCAAACTCAAAAAATGGTTTCTTTCAAAAATATATCTCAAATATACCGATATCAAATATATCGAAATAAAACTACGCTAATTATTCAACGAAGAACCATACTTTATTATTTTAACAAAATGTCATATATGAACTCATTCATTGATACTGTATGTTAATTTAAAAACTGCCAAAATCCTGCCGCGAGCGGGGAAAGGACAGTGCTTACGGCCTCCGCGCCCAAAGTGATAATCATTATTCAAATTAGTAAGAAACCTTTCTATTTTAAAGTTACGAAACACAGTATTCCAGGGAGCGATTTTGATAGAATAGAATAGTTAAAAGTCATGTTCCCACAAACGTGTATTTTTGATTTGTAACAGTCTTGTACCGGGTATGCGATATGTATGACCAAAATTGCATACGTATAACACAAAATTTTCAAAATAATCATTATTGTTTGATGTTGTTAGAATTCATTAAGAATAAAAGAATTTTCACATATAGGACACTATTTTGTGATAGGAACTACCCAGAAATTATTTGAAGTCGACAAAAGGTAGTGATTACTTTCTGTAGGGTATCCTAATCATTCCCAACAGTTGTGGTTGAATCGGTCAAGGATAAGTTAGCAAAAGAGGGTAAGTTTCGTCATTGAAATATGATACTAAATTTTCTCCGATTATTTACACAAAATGATTCGATGTTATGATATATAGGGGGTACTTCGTTTAAGGCTTCCCAATCATCACACTGTATGAGGTTAAAGTCTGTCAAGAATTTAAGGGCGAATCCCCAATGAAAAAATAAGGGTTAAGTTCCAAAGTTGGGCGTCCGTTTCCATGAAACTTTTTAAAATTTACAGGAAAGATATGGATAATTTAATCGTTTGTGTGCTTGATAATATATAAGGGTTTCGAAAAATCTGTGTATTTGTTATATATAAGCGGTTATAAACATGGGACTATACAGCGAGCGGAGGGAACTACTTGGCGCAAGGTAACCGAACAGTTGCATTGTGGGAAAGTAACGAGCATTTATGTTATCAACATGGCTAATGTACAAGGACAGTGAAGTAACAGTTTTAACATTTGTGAAGCAATACGTTGATAACGAACAAAATCTTTTAAAAGTTTGTGAAGGGCACGGATTAATGAACCTAATAACAAATTGCAGAAAGTGTGGAAAGGAGATAACAGCGAAAAACCGTAGCGAAAGCGGACGCCCAACTTCGGAATAAATGCCAAAAATAAATATGTTCAACGAAACTTTTCAATTTTGTAGCAGCAGCGCATATTTCCTTTGAAGTTTTCAATGATTTGATAATGGACGCAGTTAAAGACATTAAGGAATAAAGGATGTTTTTACTTTACTGATCCAAAAACATGTTCCACGATAACTTCCGTAAACAAATATGTATTTCCTGTATAACATATATGACCCTAAGTACACTTTACAGAAAATACGATAATTTACATTGCCATAGCGTGTCTTGTTACCGTTTGAAGAACTGTCATAGATTAAATTGAACAGTAGTGATTGCCACCAAAATACTTTGTGAATGATCAACATTGTTAGAATTTAGCTTAAAACATACCGATGAAGTACTTTCGAAATTTACGCCTGAAATATTGACCAGAAGTGTAAGAGTAGATATCACTCGTCACTGCTAAAACATACAAGGTTAGCATTGTCTTAAATTTATAATGTGTTCTATACTACAATTAGTTAAATATATGTTGTTCAAGTAGGTACTAGCATAGAGGAGGGAATAAGGCAAGACAAAAAGCAGATGTATAAATGTAGCCAAGTAAGGTGTGACGCTGGCCATAACTATTACATACCGTGAGTTCTGGTGGAAATAATTAGTTCTGAAATAGAACTTACTAAAGATTTGGAGATTTTAGGCGCGTATTTTATTGTAACAGTTACTCCGATGTGAAATAAGTAATGATAGGAAATTGAGCAAGAAGGTTTTATTTAAATGTGAAAGATTACTTGGTAATGCACTTGTTCCTTGTAGTAGTTTATACCTACATATTACTTTTTATTTTTCAGTCAAGGCCACGTTATCCTGTTCAAGTTACCCTGTCTGCACGTCTCTTTCTAGTTCGTAAACAAAATGCGGTAAGTATTTGTATTAATCAACTATGTATATACTGTAATTGTAAACCAAAGTGCTGTCATGATAGAACTGTTTCAAATAGAAATTCACCACTAACAAGAAATTGAAGTAGAAAAACGACTTAATAAAAAAAAATCGCCAACAAAACCGGATATTAAGACTATTCAAAAAGTGTATTGCTGAACAATCAATGGAATTCTTGAAATACGAAGTACATCCAGAAAATAAGTGTACTAGGTTTTTGTAGGTTTCAAAAGATTAATTTAAAACAAAGCTTTTGCATGTTTACATCAGTACGTATCTGAACTATTTTTTCTATAAAGTCCCATTCCTGTCGATGCACTCAGTGAGGCGAGGGACTAATATTTTTATGCCTTGGTCAAAGAAGTCTGCCGCCACCTCTTTTGCCCAATTCTTCATCTCCACCTTCACTTTTTCGTGAGTTGAAAACTTTTTTTTCCACCCATGTGGATCTTAAGGGACACGAACAGATGATAGTTTGAAGACGCCAGGTCAAGAGAATGCGGATATCAAACAAAATCGACGGTCTTCCACTGCTTTGCTCGTCGTGGAAATCACTACGACCGTTTCTAAATTCACGACACCACTTAAACACACTCGTACGATTCATAATTCCTTCGCCATAAAGTGATTTGATTTCGTTAAAATCTTAAGACAAAGATTTTTCCTTCGCAACGAGATAACGGCTGCGAATCTCGAACTTGACAGCAGATTTTATTACCATGTTTCACGGGATACGTTACTGTGGCCACAGTTTTGAACGTATTGACGCGTGATTAAGCTCACTGGAAAGGGTAGGAGCTAAGCTTCACAGGAGACAAATTCCCTCCGCCCGCTAGGTCGCTAGTACACTTATTTTATGGACGTGCCTTGTAATATATTTTATATAATATTCTTGACAAGTAACCAGATGATTAGGGCAGCGTTCGAAAGTAACCCACAAACCCAACCCGAATATATCGCCGAACATCAAGTTTTCCAAGTTCAGTCTTATATAGTGTAGAGATGGATTTCGTACCAGAATTGTTCGAATTTTTCCCAGCTCAAAAGTACCCAACGTTTTTATTTATTTTGTTTTGGGGGAGGTAAAACTCACTTTAAAAAAAAAAAAAAAAAAAAAAAAAACTAGAAATGTACTTCAGAAATTTGGAATGAAGTGATAACCTCAATTACTTTCTTCAATCATGTTTCTCAGTACATGCCTACTTTCAAAATTGGCTTAATATATATATATATATATATCAGGAAGAAATCTCTAGAACAGAATGCCATTGAAATAAAATATGTTTGTTGATCATGCATAACGAAATTAGTTCGCGTTCAACCAAATACACCTTAATGGGGTATGTACAGTCTGAAACAAAATACAGGATTAGCATAAATGATTCATTCGTTTTGAAAAGGCTGTATTTTCAAGTTACACGTACACACATGAAGTATATATGAAAAGAACTACAAACTCACCAAGTTTTTATTGATGTAGAATTTGGCACATCCCAGTTCTTGACTACGTAAACGATGAACTTCCGCATAGCTGGATTGAGCGTATTGGTGAGAATGACCTAGCTTTGTGTCTCTGCCCTCCCAGATCTCCTGACTTAACGCCATGCGACTTCTTCCTATGGGGGTACGTTAAGGACCTTGTTTACGTAACCCAACTACCGCAATCCTTAGTCAAACTCAAAGAACGCATCAGTGCTGCAGTGCAGACAATTGACAGGACTATGCTACAAAATGTATGGAATGAGCTCGAATATCGTCTGGACGTGTGTCGTGTCACCAAAGAGGCACATATGGAACATTTATAGAGGGTGAGTTGTGGTTCTTTTCGTATATGTTTCATGTGTGTACGTGTAATACTTTTAAAACGAGTGAATCACTTATGCTAACCCTGTACAATACCGACTACATTCCCTTTGTTTTTGTAGTAGATACTAGTGTATTAGTATAAACAAATAATAATGTGCCAATTAATTACAAATCAAGAACGCTTCACTTAAAAGGGAAATTACTAATGATTTACATATATGTTCTCAGCGCTACACTTGGATAGTTACGCACAGAGAAACGAAAATGAGTTAGACCGAAAAACTCCTGAATTCTTGTTGCGTGTATAGTACGATTATCGTAAGGTCCTTTAATCATAAAATCTATTGTAAGAAAGCAAAAAGACAAGTTAAATTGAGTTTTTTTTTTTTTTTTTTTTAATGCTTCCAATATTTCATCATCATCATAGGTAATGACATGAAGTGCGAACGTGAAATAAAAGCAAGGAGGATAGGAATGGCGAAAAGAGCCTTTAGGTGGAAGAAAAGTCTGTTTTGTGGGACCTTGAATAAAGAGTTGAGAAAAAGACTCATAAAATGCTTCGTGTGGAGTGTTGTACTGTATGGGGCGGAAACGTGGACATTAGGTAAAGGTGACGAAAATCGACTGGAATCCTTCGAAATGTGGGTGTGGAGAAGAATGGAAAGAATTAGTTGGGTCGAGCGGAAAACGAATGAGAGAGTGTTAGAAATGGTGGGTGAGAAAAAGAACACTTTTATATATAATTAGGAAGAGGAAGAGAAACTGGTTGGGACATTGCCTAAGAAGAGATTGTATCATGAGGGACGTCCTAGAGGGTATGGTGGCGGGAAAGAGAGGGAGGGGGCGAAGGAGACTACAATTAATGGATGATATAAAAACAGAAAGATCATACGCAAAGACGAAGAAGTTAGCGGAGGACCGTGGAGTATGGAAGCTTCTCAGCTGCGGCAAGTGACCTGCCAATAAAGGCAGAATACCTATGATGATGAAATATTTCAGGTCTTCCAAAAAAAAAAAAAAAAAAAAAAAAAAAGCAGACCTTTTGTATTTTTTGTAATAATGATAATAATAATAAAGCCTTCTTGCATCTCCGACTCCTGATCCCAGTATTTGCCTGACTATTTGCAGGGAAATTAAAGTAATCTTCAGTCAGGATGGCTCCCCAGAGACTTAATCCTGAGTGTAATAAGGTTCTATTCTATATTGTACAGAACATCCACCTCTTTGTTACTCTAGAAAATTCTCAATGGGCGAAACTAGGATGTGGCTTATTTGAATTCCTTTTGTGCGACGAAGGATTGTTTTTAGTTTCATGTGTCCAATAGAATGTGATTGCTTAAATGATATTTTAAATAGGAGACTTTACATGTACAATCAGCGACAAAAGTTCTTTCCGTTTGGTAACATTTATTTTGGGAGTAACGGTGGTATTGCTGGAACGTATAGAAAATTCTATTCTTTTTAATTTACTGAAAACTGTACTCAAATTGTCCTTCCATTCTGAAGTTATTTACGAAACTAATTTCATCAAACGGAAGTATCTTTTGTCGTTGACTGTACAGCGCTAGTATAGCTGGAACGTATAGAAAATTCTATTATTTTTAATTTACTGAAAACTGTACTCAAATTGTCCTTTCATTCTGAAGTTATTTACGAAACTAATTTCATCAAACGAATTGATCTTTTGTCGTTGACTGTACAGCGCTAGTATAGCTGGAACGTATAGAAAATTCTATTCTTTTTAATTTCCTGAAAACTGTATTCAAATTGTCCTTCCATTCTGAAGTTATTTACGAAACTAATTTCATCAAACGGAAGTATCTTTTGTCGCTGACTGTACAGCGCTAGTATAGCTGGAACGTATAGAAAATTCTATTCTTTTTAATTTACTGAAAACTGTACTCAAATTGTCCTTCCATTCTGAAGTTATTTACGAAACTAATTTCATCAAACGGAAAGAACTTTAGTCGCTGACTGTACAGCGCTAGTATAGCTGGAACGTATAGAAAATTCTATTCTCTTTAATTTCCTGAAAACTGTACTCAAATTTTCCTTCCATTTTGAAGTTATTTACTAAATTAATTTCATCAAACGTAAGTATCTTTTGTCGTTGACTGTACGTGCAAAATTTAATGGAACCTAATTTTGCCTAATAATACCCAGTTTTAGCAGATACAGTTACTGGGCTTTTTTTTTTTTTTTTTTTTTTACTCTGTATTGTACAATCCTGTTGCATACGCTCTCCCCTTTATGTAACTCGTAAGGAAAAAGTCAGTGGTTGGGAGGGAGATCAGGGGAGAAGGGTAGCCAATTCATTCCCTTCGCCATTGCCCGTTCATAATGTAGGGTAATAATAACACTGTCGTCAAACTGTGTAAATAAAATATTGAAGACATCCTATGTGTGATGTTTTAGTGCACCATCATACATGAAACAAATGTTCCCGATAGTATTATGATCTGAAAAAAATAAAAGAATCGGTCAGCATCTTAATGTACCGAGCTTGGGGTAAAGTTCTGTTAATAAACGATAACACAATCCAAACGAAGTAAGAGTTTTCATTATTCTAACTCCCAAAGTTTTGTTTCTTCATTAAACACTAGAAAGAGAATAATAATACATAGCATTATCTGTGGAGTGCTATGTACTGCCCATTTTAGACTAAGCTTAATATCTTTTTCCGTGTTAGTAAATTAAAAGAATTTATTTTCGTCAAGATTTTTTTTCCACCTTTCTAACTAACTCTATGGCCTGTAGAACCCGAAGGTTCAATACCGCGTTCACAAAAGCTCTCCACTGACTTCTATCCTTAGCCAACTGGATCCAGTTTCTAGTTTGTATTCCTATCTCTGCGAGATCCATCTTAATATTGTCCTCCCATATGCGCCTAGGTCTTCCTAATGGTCGTTTTGCGATTGGAACTTCCAGTTAAGACTTTGAAAGCGTTCCTACTTCCTTCCATCCTGGTTACATGACCTGCCCACTGACCCTCATAGACTTAATGATCCTAACAATGTTGGGTAAACCGTATAAATTATGCAGTTCCTTGTTCTGAAGTTTCCGCCATTCCAAAATTCCCATTCCTCTTGGATCCGAATATTTGTCTCAGGATCTTCTTCTCAAATATTTTCAGTCTACGTTTTTGCCTCAGAGTAAGCGGCCATGTTTCGCAACCATACAGAAGAACATGCATGATTATCGTTTTATATATTTTAAGCTTCAAATTCCTCGACAGAATTCGCGACGACAAGAAATTTTGAACCGAATAGTAACGCAAATTCCCTGCTTTCAGTCGACATTTAATTTCTTCGTGAATATGATTTTCGTCTGTTAATTTTGATCCTAGATATTTGAAATTATCCACTTTATCGAAAGTATTTGATATTTTAACGCATCCATAATTTGTATTATTACGATACCGATGAGCTTCCATGTATTTGGTTTTCTGTGCTTTTACTTCTAAACCCATGTCCCTGCTAGCGTTTAATAAGACCTCTTCATTTCTTTCTATTCTTCTCCCATTATCCCCTGTTAAATTTGCATCATCAGCATACGTCATAACCTGGTGAATACGATTCAGCTCTAGGCCCTGGTTGCTATATTTGATTTTGCTTATAGCGTGCTCCAGGACAGTTGAATGGTAATGGCGACAACGCATCTCCTTGTTTTAGTCCATTCTCGACGTGAAAGCTCTTGGACAAAACTTTTTCACCTTGCATGTATAGTAAACCTATTTTTATAAAATCGCGATTGGCTATTAAGAGAAGAAAAAATCTATTTGTAAATGTAAATAGCACTTTACAACAAAACGTAAGGCGTAGTATGCTCGGTACTCCCCAGTTATTTCTGTAGATTGAAATAAGTAGTATGATTAAATGGGACACAGTGGAAAAGGTAAAAGGTTAACGTTTGGTCATTGTTACGGTAATGAGTAAATTTCCCTGCTGATTACCATGGCAACACATGTACGAGAACGACCGTGTAGTAAAGGGTTATTGAACAAAAGGATAAGTGAATTCAGTGTTTTGTGTTTGCGTGTTGAACTTCTACGATTACGAATTTAACTTATCATTTCAGGAATCGTGGACTTATAAAATAAAGATCCAATTACGAATTGAATCTAGCTGTGTATAGCTAAGCATTTAGGCACGAGGGAACCCTGTGTATGTTATAATTGTCTGTGTATTACTTTAAATATAGGTACACACTGGGAACTAATTACACAGTCACACCAAAAATAAATAAATAAAAGTTGTGTGCACCGGATGCCATGATATGATTGTAAACATATTCTCCTAAGATTCGCTTCTTAAACGAGGAAAACCTCAGGAAAGTTGGCTGTGAGATTTTAACCAGGATTTTTAGATTCTAAAGTTACAACGTTAATCATCCGTTCACATCCATTTGATTTTGTAATGGTGGTAGCACTGCATATTAACATAAACGTGTTTATATATGTATATAGATAGATGATTTTGTGTGTGTGTGTGTGTGTGTGTATATATATATATATACACGTTCAGAAACAGAATCATGAGTTTTGTATGAAGTCTGTTTGTATTTTTAGCTGATGAAGTCATTAGGTAAATTACACTATCCCCATTTTAACCCTAGAAACACTGAGAAGGGGGGGGGGGCTGTGAGGTCCATACTCTTTGGTGTTCCTAGGGTTAACTTATACAAGCTCCTGGATTAATGATTTCGATAAATTCTTTCTTTCTTTTTTTTTCTTTTTTTTTTTACAACATTTTTTAAAGCTAATGATTTATGATTCTTACTTAGCAGTATAGGCTAATGAAACATGATTACCTGAACAAGCTATTTCATTTTCCTATGGACACTGAAAAAGGAAAGCTATTGGCTTTAGTAAAAATACGTCTTTTGCACATTATGAAGTTGATAACTGGAAGTTTGAATGAACGCCTTGGTTCATAATGCTCATATATGTAAATATAGTTTATTCATGTGGTTCTTTTTAATTTATTTATTTATTATTTTTTTTTAGCAAAATGAAATTTAGGTATTTTTTTATATATTAAATTGGCTATATATATATTTTTTTTTCTCTCCATGCGGCATGATGATTGGAATGCGCCTTTAGAATTCGACATGCATGCATTATGATCACAAATGTGTTCCCCTATCTGGAGTGGAGTTAGTCTGCTATCAGGTAATGGGAATGGAGTGTGCCAAATTGTTTTCTGAGATTGCAGTTGTGATTTGTTTATTTTGGTTTAATCATATATTATAAGAAAAATATAATGTTTACAGTTACATGTCCCCTTTCCCGACATGCACTTTTGTCAATAACCTTGAAAGGAATTGGTCATTCGAGATATTCAATTTCTTACAAAGCTACTTCCAAATTGGTTCATTCATTTTATAGCTATATTGATAAAAGGGTATAAGAGTAGGGAAATTTGTACTTTTGCTATTGACTGTACATTAGAGTTCAAAATTTATCTTAATTCTGAAACGGGATTTTATATCATTTGGCCGATGTGCTGTAGGCAGTATTTTAATTTCTTTAGGGTAAAGATATACCGAATATATCTCGCAATCGAGGTCGAGGTTTAAGTGGCGGTCGCTACCTCAATGTCTAGGTCGCGATGGATGAAGGGCGCACGTAGCGAAGAGGTCGCGTCCTCGCTGTAAGTTTCTCAGTTTGAGGAGGAAACATTACTGTGACGTCTGTGAAATTATTCCCTCAGTGCCTAAACATCACTGCGATACCACATTTTGAAATTGAAAGGACCAAACAGTTTATAAATAGTGATGAACGCGAGACGAGATATGAGAAATACCAAGGTCTCGTCTCTTTTTTTCGCAAAAATATTTGAGTCTTATCTCTTCCCCATAAATCAGAGTTTTACCTTTTTTTTTTTTTTAATTTTATGTGAAGAAATTCCCTCTCTCAGCACTAAGCGAGAAATCATGTCCAGTACAATAAAAATAAAAAAATAAAAAGGATATCTTCAGGTTTCAAAGTGGAGGGGGTATTCACCAAATGAAGTTTCGTCATTGCAATTCCATTATTTGACGTTGCCTCCCTATGGATGCGTGCCTGTCTTTACAGGTATTTCTTTACCTTATATCACTAACGAATTTAGAAGAAATTCTTTTTTTATTAATCTCTGAATTCAGGGGGGAGAGGCGTGAAGTTTCTAAGCATAGATATGATTAACAGTAGCTTCTTTTTTCTTTAGAAATTCCGAAATTTAGAGACTAGCCCGAAAGCCCCCTCACTGTAACCGCCACTGCCTTATGTAAAGTCTTTCCAGCCTTAGAACAAAGTAGACGTAAACAAAGCAAAATGAATTACTCCGCGGCTCACACGTGCTTCGGCAGCGAGAGACGTGAACAGCAAGATCGTCTGCTCACTTACTGTAGTCGCATAATTTCCAGACTATAAGGCTACAGTTTGTTGGTAAATAATTAACGGACTGACACTGACTACTGCTATGTTGGAGATATATATTTTCTTAAATCCTTATATAAACGAGATTGTCTCTTATTCATGTTGTCTTCTTTTGTGTTTTATAGCACGAGACGAAAATGGGTTATTGCCACACATCGTCGCCATGAAACTCTGCATTCTACAATAATTTTAAATGAGTTGGGAAGGCGCGTGAACGCATGCGCAGTAAATACTATATGTTCAGATACGGGTGAGGTTGAAATAAAGTGACATCTGTTGTTAAATATTATATATATTGCGCTTATTATCACAAACTGTGGGATAAATTCAGTTTTTTTTTTTTTTTTTTTTTTTTTTTTTTTTTTTTTGAAATTATTATTTTAGTAGAGATTATATTGCGGTAGGATTCTAGTGCACCGAGACCAACAACCAATCACTGGTCATCGACAAACTGGTAGTCAGGTAGGTTTGTTTACATCTACTTTTTTCTAAGGCTGGAAAGAGAATAATAATAAGCTACAATATGATTCTCAAATAAATATGAATAACTTATCTGACGTTCCCATTTGAATTGCTATTTTCTTCCATTGTCTATTTAAAACATGCCTATTATGATGTTCTTTGTGCCTCAGCCCATATTGGTGGAACATTTCTCATTAGTTCTATTAATATGTCTCTCATAATCAAATTTAAAGTGCAGCAAAACCTCTTGATCATAAATACGCACAATTCTATGCAGACGAAATTCTCAACGGATGAAGATTTTATTCCGTGCAGCGCTTCAGGGAGAACCAATTAGAAGACGAACCACAGCGATGCTTCCACTGAACATCGATGTAAAAACAAACTCGATTGTGTATCATTGCGACCACTAATTCACCATTGCGGTCGACCTCTAGGTCGCGATGTATCCTACATCTCTGGCATGCACTTACCTGTTTGAATACATGTGTTTGTGCCATTATCGAGGTAGCGACCGTGACTTAAACCTCGACCTCGATCGCGAGGTATCTTCGGCATGTCTTTATCCTTAATGTTTAGCTGGCGGCAAACAGGGTCTTTTCTGGTAGTCGAATAGTAAATATAATCGCTTCTGATCAGTTCCAGTGTGGTCAGGTCACTAGGATGCATGTTTTCTATGTGCTTAACTCTGATTCCGATTTAACAAGAGATAAATGCAAATGATCTATAAATCACCTAAATTAAGTATCAAACACTTGCAATTTAATTGAAACCTTTTAAAACTAATTATTTGACACAGTCTCTAAGGATCATGGTATTAAGTAACTTTTCTTTTGTGTAGAATAAGTTCATGTGATGCATATGTGCCATTACTTGTGAATGTTTATACGTATATTCTGTACTTTCAGGTATTATTGTGACTACTGTGATACCTACCTAACTCACGACTCAGTAAGTATTTTAATTACTAAATGTAATGTATGTTTGTGTGTTCGTATTAAAGTATTTGGAAGGAAACAATTCTGGATCGCAAAGATCTGACTATTAATTATAAATTGAATTGTAATTTTCTGTTTTACTTATTGTAAAGAATAGTGTTCATTAGTATTAGGGAAGCTCACATTGTATTTTGAAAAAGAGTATGAGTGTTCTAAAAGTAAAGCGCGTTGTTTTATGAAGTTAATTCTTTAATACAGAGGCTGATGCGTTTTCATCCGAACAACTAACAGACTGTGGCACCTATCAAATCAGGTTTTACATAGCAACGAAACTGTATGCGTACGTGTGTCAGTCTCTTAGCTGTTGTACAGCGGAGTGAAGATGTGATAGTGGAAAAATACCGTCAAAAAAAAAAAAAAAAAATGCTTTTGCGCAAGAGTACGTCATGGCTTGTTCCCATGCAAACTTCACCATTTCACGCATAGTAGAAAAGTGTCGGAACAATGGGTTTGTGTTAAGACGGGCCACTGTGCGTGTTACAATTAAACACGCACAGGAGCCGCCTCTACAGCCCACATCACTAGCGAAATCTCGTCAAACAAGGGTGTTAATGAAGCTCACAAGACCTGTGTTAAAGATCAGAGATATAACGGCTTGTGAGAAATCATTACCACAGGGTATTATGGTGGAACGATCTCATGTCACTGGAAATGTGCTATGACCATGGACGAAGCATAGACTTACCTAAGCGAGTGTGGAAAAATTCAGGCCATCGCCTATAGAGGTTTACGTTAAAAAGTATGAGTTTTATGGTTGCTACTGGCTTTTGTTACAGGTAGAAGCTTATTACTCAGAACATGTCATATACAGGTTACACAGACGAAATACCAGTATTGTATGATGATGATACCCATCGGATGAAAGTTGACTAGGGCAAAGCTTGAAGTCACATGGACAAAAAATATCGATGGTCATCCACTGACGCGTGGCAGCTGCAGTTGGTATTCACGCTATTCTGTTCAGAAATTTTTCCTTGAGAGTCCAGATACTAGTCCCATGGATTACTGTACTTTTGGACTTCTCAAGCGGCGACTTTCATCACGTCGGGTTTGCGCGGTGAATGCCCCCTGGAAAGGCTGTAAGCAGCAGTGAGGACAATATACGGTACGCAACAAGGTCTGCTGTAGTAAAAACTGATATTGTGCAGTGGTGTCCATATTCATGGCCATTACGTCGAGCATCGATGATGACAGGGTGGAATCTCTTAGGTAAGCAAAAAGTTCAGTATGTTCGGATTGAAACGAATCAGCTTTTGTGTAAAGGCATTTCTTACAAGCAGTATGCGTAACTGTTACAAATATTTTTGCAGCTGTTAGGAGTATGTGTGCCATCGTTGGAAAGCAACAAACAAAATTGATACAATATTATTCAGGAAAATAAAAATTGTCAGTAACTTAACAACAAACAACACACTTTTCCGAGTCATAAAACAGACTGTCATTTTTCCACATAATTCCCACCATTCGTTACGTACTTTTGCCAACGATGAACCAGAGCCTGCATGCCGCGCTTGTAAAAATCGGAACCAGATGAGGCTAACCATTTCCTTAGTTTTGACAACAACTTCCGAGTCTTGAAAATGTTCGCCACATTTAGCTTTGTAAAACAATTCTCTGGTCGTTATCCTTCGATCAGCACGAATGAGTTGATCAAGACTTCCCTTCATTGCGAGGGATGACAGCTGTGCAGGGTCGACCGGGCTGTGGCTTGTCATGAACACCCTTTTTACCACCTTGAAAATGCCGTACGCATCGCTTCACATTGCTCACGTCTATTGTATCGTCTTCATAAACCTTTACCAAGCGTCGTTGGATTTCAATCGGCGCATTTCCTTCAGCAGTGAGGAATTCAATCACACATCGTTGTTGTATATGCACGTTCATATCAGGCTCAGGCTCCATTTTTGAACACTCCTATGCTGGCGCCATCTACCGCAGAACAACGGGACCAGCTGCAAATAAAAGAGGAAGGTTCAAGCATTAGCACTACACCAACGACATCTGACACGGACATACAAAGTCAACACAAAAAATAAGAGGCATTAATTTCGGAACGACCCATATATATATATAAATTGTTCAGCTCAATGAGGACTATATTTTTTTTCGCTAAATGCTAATAATATCCTCGAATTTGTTACATAATTTACATTTTTTTTTTTATTTTTTCCGTTAGCCGTCAGTCAGGAAGACCCACTGCCAGGGTCGGAAGCACAAAGAAAATGTGAAGATCTACTACCAGAAATGGATGGAAGAGCAGGCACAACATTTAATCGATGCTACAAGTAAGTTTAGTTCATAGTGAAGCACGAAATACTTGAGGCGTTCCACATTAATTGACACTGACCTAATTGCGACCGTGAAGAAAAATAAGGCTGGGTGTTAAAATATTCAAGCCTCTTGTACGTACTCTGTCTGCGTGGATGCACAATCGCCATCGTTCTGGAGGTATTTTAATTGCCTGGTCAAACCTCATTTTCGGAGTGGTGCTGCAGCACCATCGGACAACTGTAAGTCGTCCGAATCGGAAAAGAACTATCCCGGTAGAGGTTGTTTCATTTTGTCAAAGAGTGTGTAATCCGAAGAGGCTAAATGAGAGGAATACGGTGGATGTTGCAACACTGTGGATCTTAATTCTTGAAGGATTCTTGTGGATGCTGATATGTGTGGTCGTGCGTTATTGTGTAACAGAAGCAGGTGTTTAGCCAATTTCCCTGGTCGTCATTGCTGCACTACTCGACGCACGTCGGCGAAGGAGTTCACAGATCTGTCACTGTTTACTTTGTCGCATGGCAGAAGCTAGTCAGCGAACAGAATTCCATCTTCATCCCAAAAATCACAACCCAGTTCCTTTCCACATGAGAGTAATGGTCGTGTTTTCTTCGACCGTGGCCTTCCTATATGCTTCCATTGCTTTTTGTGGTACCTCGTAAATGAAAAATATATCATCATCCTTCACCAAATGAGCAGAAAGTTCTGGATTTGAATTATGTAAACCAGTACATCTTTGTCTTCGTACACGTTTCTGTTCGACGGTTAGTTCATGCGTCACCCAACGTGTACACACGTTTCTAATCCTCAGATCCTGTGTCACACTACGATTGTTTAACTCCCCAAAGTAGTCGCATTCCGTAAGTCATCCACAGTCATATGCCTACCGCTCATTATGGCATCGCTCTTTCTGAATAATCGCCGGGGTTCACGATTCACGGGGGTCTCTCGGGGCTAGTTCATTTCTCCACACTCACTGTCCCAGCTGTGAAACCATCTACGTAGGGGAACACAGTCACACGACTTGGAGCTGCTGCCTCACACACTGCTCGGAAACACTAACGGCATACACATCTGCCTTCCATAGGAACCACATGGTCCACGTTTGACCGTGATTGTCACTTTTTTTTTACAAATACATGTCACTTGGCGCCATCTGTGACTAGTAAAACGAAATATGGCCAGCATGCAGTTCAAGGCCATCTGTGTCAGGTGTCATTTCTATTCCTTGGGAGGTAAATGTTCTCATCCGGGATACTGTCTCAATCAATATGGAACGGCCTGAATTTAATATCAAACTTTCGTCCATTTCCTGTATATTTCACAGTTACTGCTATCATCGAGGGGTGTAGTTAAGGAAGGTAGCCAGGTTTTATTTTGATGAGATCAATATTGCGAATCTAAATTTGTTGAAAAAAGAAAATAGCATCGTGATTGGTTCTTTGTTTTGCAATTTTTCGTTGTAGTTTCAAATAGAAGGTCTGAGTTCAGCAAAGCAGGCAGCTCCACTTTTTGACAACTTTTCTCAGAGATTAATGCGCTGCAGAAAAATTCGCTTTATCGCTTGGTGGAAAATGAAGGGAAATGTAGAGTTAATTTTATAAATAAATTTAATTTTAATAGAATTGTCTATTGCACCATGTTGTTAAATAACAATTTGGTTGTGTTTAATAATAATTGCATGTACCTTGTAGCTACAAATTTCGTGTAAAGTATGTTGGAAACATAATCTGAGCACTTGAAAATACTCAAGAATATATCAAAATGCTTAAATTTATTTATGTATATTTCTGGACGTTACCGAATGTCTTATGTGCATCACTTATGAGGGATGACGTACCTCTACGAGCACCACCTGAAGAAGGGGAAGCGGCCTTGAACTTGTATATTAGGTGCCATCCTCTCCATTTACCTAGTGTTAATGAAGAAAACCTAGGAGAAACCTCATTCAGGATGACTGGCCTGAAAAAACGGTTTCACCATTTTTGACTGAGTGTCGCCATAGAAAATCGAACCCAGAACTGCTCGTTCCAAAGGCAAAAGTCAAAACGCTTAAAGAAACCAACGAGATGTGCTGAAAAAAAATGGTGAACCAATACCAGGCGATGGCAATTATAAGTAAAAGACAACCATTTTGATCAAGAGTAAAACGATTTGTTCTGAGATTAAACAACTACCTCAGACCAACCTTAGCTGCACTCACTGTCTGTCTTCAAGTGTCAGTCGCACGCGCTGGTGTGAAACTGATCTACTTTCTATTCCTCCTCAACTGATCTGCTCCCAAAATGAAAATTCTAAAGGATTTTGTTACTTCGGTTGCCTTCATGTGGTTACATCTTATTGCGGTTCAATGTTGACTTCAGCAGTCCTCCAAATGGGTCTTTGACTCCGTTGACCTCAACAGTTGTAGTTCTTATTGTCAGCTTGGGGTCTGTGAATAGCTTCTCGTGAACCTGTCACACACAGCTGATAATGACGGCCCGATAACACTGCAAATTCATCCTTGGGTTGAGGGCCTCTTTCAGGATGATGGACAGACTGTGGTGGTCATTCACCTGTAACCCTTACTTGTTATGGTATTGACGTTAAAGACAAATTCTGAATCATTCTTCACAAGGTACTCCATGACCAGTCCTCTGCTCTTGGTTGAATCTATCTCTCGCTGACTGAAATCAAAAGGTGATCGTGAGGCAGTTGAAAAAGGTGCAAGGTACACTCATGACCAAAATGAGTGTCGCATATCTATAACTGTCTTCTTGTAAGAATATAATTTGATAATGATTTTGCAGGGTACTTTTAATACTGATACTAAGTGTATAATCGGGAAATATATATTCGTGGTAAATTTCATAGGAAAAGAATTATAAATATTAAAATTAGAATGAGTAAAACATGTTGCTAAATGGGCAAGAAAGTTTTATTTTCGTTTTATTGTTCTTATTTACTTTTCTTTTGATATGAAATTTGCCACATACATGTCTTTGTTGATTACATACATACTAATATTATAAGAAATACCGGGCGAATTCTTTATCAAATTATATTCCTACAACATATTTATAGACATGGGACAATAATTTTGGACATGAGTGTACATGAAAAGTGAAGGTGAAGGATATCGTGATTTCTGCTATCGATTTATTACTTAAATATACAATTTCCATATTTTGTTCAATAGAACAGACTAAGCATTGCTCTGTTGAAGAAAGAAGAAGAAACATCATATTTGGTGACCTTCGTTCTCGTTGAGAAGAATAACCAATAATGTCAACCAATTGGTAGGTTCTCGTACGAATTTGAAATATCAGGCTTACTGGAACGTAAACGGAGCTTTGACTGCATAACTACAAAATGTATCAGTCCAGCATATAATATTATGGCATTCCCAGCAGTAGTGTTAAGGCGTTGGTAAAGATGTCTATATGCATAATATGTAAGTCATGGTAATACGATAGGTTACTGTTATATACAGTATGTCGGAAAAATAACAGGTCTTTTTAAATTAAACAAAACGACTTAAGTATTTTAACATCTGTAGTTCTGTTTATTCAAAGTACATCCCTTGCGCATCAATACATCGCTGGGTACGTTCAATCAAAGCAAGCATAGAGTTTTTAATGTTCTTTTTCGGAATCACCTCAATGACCCTCGTCACGGCAGACTGGACGTGTGTAGCAGTGTCAGAAAATGTTCCTTTCATGGCCAATTTTAATTTTGGGAATAGGAAATAGTCACACGGCGATAAATCAGGTGAATACAGAGGATGTGGAAGCACACAGATCTGTTTTTAGCCAAAAAGGCACGAACTGCGACAGTTCTGTGACATGGTACATTGTCGTGCAATAAACACCAACTGCCTGGCGCTCGATACTCGTTCCTTACGAGAATGATTCGGTTCCACAAACGCTCCATAACACCCAGATAATATTCACCATTAACAGTTTGATCCTGTGGAACGAATTCCCGAACTATAATACCTTTGGAATCGTAAAATCTCATCCCGGTTTTTGATTTTCGGTCTGCCTGGCTTTGGGTCGTCTTCTAAGGACTCACGACCGTCCCGGAATCGTGTATACCACTCGAACTCACGTGTACGAGATAAGCACTCATCACTATACACTTGTTTCATCATTTCCGATGTTTGTGTAAATGTTTTACCTAGCTTAAAATAAATGGCTTTTTGCTCTATCGTGTTTTTGTGACTAGGTGACACAAGTTACACTCACTTTTCTTACTATAATTTGACACTCCGTTAATCGGTTCTCATGACATTTAGTTGAGCAGATAGCTGGCTTTCCGATTATGTTTCTTCAATAGATGGAGCTAGTAGTTATTTGTAAAGAAAAAAAGTTGCGTTACTTTTCCGACAATATTATGTATTTATTTCACATAGTTCTAGATCTAAATGTGAAGCCATTTACTCTAGAAACAGGAGGGAAATACAACATAGAATTTTGGAAGTTACCATCACGTCGTTCGCCTGGTGATAGGGAAAATTTTGTTCTATGATGACCAGACGCTGCGTTTGAACTTGAGACTCCTTGATTGTTGAACGGGAAGGTTAACCGTTAATCTAAGACAGTGTAAGTTGTAATCTCTATGATACACCTATACAAATTTAACTAATGCAAACTAATTGTTTATTTTCAGCTGCGGCATTCCGAGCGAGAAGATTAACACAGAATAATTTTGATCCGAACAGTCAGAATGTAGTGGTTCCCCCACAGACCAGTTTTCCGCCTCCACGTAAGTTTATTATTTATTTATTTTTAATAGTAGAATATTCATTCTTTAACGTACAATTTTTAATTTTTGAGGCAATAAATGTATAAAGTTGAATATTTGTTCCACATACAAAGTCACACCATGAACCTTTCGAAATAAATGTAAGAACATAGTTAAGTACCTTCCCCAAGTTGTGTCGTAGGCTACTTACATGCGCATCGTGAGGAGAATTCAAATATTTTCCTTAAACATTATCCTTTCGATGCAGAGAATTTACTTCAACATGATTTAAACAGTGTTCATCATATCTTCCAAACGGTTTGAAATATTGATGTGCTCTAAACAAAAACAAAAACAAAAAAAAAAAGTTTGTCAATTGTAAACCACACAAGTATCTAGGTACTGTACTTTTTTTTTAAAGCCTTTCAAAAGAAAAATCAAATTTTCAAGCCCTAGTAACTTCGTTTCTATTCATCTTAAACAAGTCCTATCATGACCTCGGTATTCAACGCTAAGGTACTTCCGATGTGCATTATCCTGTGTATCTCAGTCTTCCTGTGTGTCTGATAGAGGCTCCCAAACTTTGGACGTTTGTGATAGTATATCGTCCTTAGTTTGCAACACTGAATAATAAATGTGGTATTTTAATTTTTCGTTTAACATGTAGATTCGAAATATGTAATAATCTGACATAGTGCCATTTGAAAAACCGTAACATTATATAGGGTTGGTCGGGGGCCGCGGTGGCTCAGTGGTAGAACGTTCACCTCTGGTGCATGGAGTCCTTGGTTCGATTCCAGCTCGCACCAAGTGAGCTTTGTGATGGACAAACATAGCGTTCGTGGGTTTCCTCGTGGTTCTCCCGTTTCCTCCAACTTTCTTTATTCCACTATTTCCTTCATTTCTCATCATCACCGTATCTTTTAGCCTAGTCGGTATAACTGTGGGACGTAAAGTCAGACTTAATTTCATTTTTTCATGTTGGGTTGGCAACACTGTTCATTGGGTGCTTGTTTAATACGTGCGAAGATGTCCCCTTTCTTATAGTTGCTTCGTGCGAAGTTTCGCTTTTCTCCCTCTTTAGGTTTATCCGTTATCATAGTTGGACATTATACACAACTGAACATTTTAACTTTTGAACATGATTACTACCTACGTCGGACTGTATTTTATCATAATACTGTAATTATAATGTGTCTCCAAAGGGAAGGGAGGGTGCATGCCAAAAGTCGAGTGTATAATCTGCTGTGTTATCAATACAACTTCTATTTTACCCGAGCAACACCTTTACTTCATCACCCAACAACTACATTTATGTGGAGGGTGAGGTATATTACATATTATAAATTTAAAATTGTGTTGGAGGTAGTTCATTGTAACAACCACCCCTGCCTAATTGGTCTAAATCGAGTAGTCAGACAAAGAGTATTTTTGAAGGGAAGCAGCAATTCTTCTAGTAGTCAAGTTGGCGGAAATTATAGTGATTGGTACGGCAACTTTGACATTAGTTCCAGCCGTAGTCAGAGTGACTTTAACAGCTGGGATACGGCACGATGGAAGACAACAGGAAACCACCACTCTGTTTTTCCCTACTTTGCTGACAGCAGAAAGAGAACATATGTACAATGGTCTTTCGCAGGTCAGAATATAGTTCCATAGGTAAATCTCCCTCTCCCCCCCCTCCCTCATTTGGATCTCCGGGATAAACATGTCGGACACAAAAAGTAACAGTGTGGGGGGAAAACCACTTTTGGAAGGAAGACGAGCAAGACCAAAAGGTTTAGGGTAGGGACATGGAACGTACGTACCATGTTACAAGGAGGGAAGTTAAAAAATCTTAAAGAAGAAATGAAACAAAATAATCTAGATTTGGTAAGAGCTTGTGAAGTTTGATGAGATGGTAATGGGGTTTTAAACAGCGAAGGATATAGAATGTTTTACTCACGAGGGACCCATTCCGATTTGGTGAATTCAATTGCTGAAAATGATTGCTAGCATTGGATTCAGTACCAAAGACAGAAAAAGAGAGTGTTTAGTGGCAGACCGTATACAGGCTAGAAGAGGGCAAAGTGCGAAGATAGAACGTAGAAAATGTCTTGAAATGCAATTTTAATTTTAAAACCAGTAGGGGATTATGTCAAATGTTGTATGTGAGGAATGCATGTAGAGCTACACTGAATAAGAGTAATGTGAACAGTGTGAACTGCCAATTGTATGTAACTCCTTATGAGAAGAGTCACCGGTGTTACAACCGGCATGGTTTGTTGGAGGGGTCACTAATATATCAGAACCCTAAATAGGACAAATGTCTTGATGCAAGGTACCACACCAGCATTCATCCAATGGAACTACTTCTCATTCCATTAGATGTTGCAAACATTCTTCTTGATGTTCCAGAATGCAATTCTATCTGTTTCTACCCCTCGTGCATACGTGCTCATGAACCGTACTTCAGGGTCTCTAGTTCCTTATTCACTTCACCTTTACTACAGTATTGATACATTGCCATAGCGTGGAACGCCTCCTGTTATACAGTTCTCAAACTGTATGGGCCACTATTGATTTCAATAGACGGCCTCTTCTTGCGCTAAGTTCAACCTGGCGGCTTTTCAGATGTCCTCCATGATTCACATTACTCCTATTCAGTGGAGCTCTACATGCATTCCTCATATCCAACACTTGACGTCAATCCTTCTACTCGTTTCAAAATTAACATGGCATTTTTAGACATCTTCTATGTTCTATCTTCGCACTTTGCCCTCACTAATCTCCAATCCTGTATACGGTCTGCCACTAAACGCCATCTTTTTCTCTGTTTCTTTTGTGCTGAATCCAGTGCTAGCAATCATTTTCAGCAATTGAATCCACAAAATCGGAATGGTCCCTTGTCAGGTAATGTCAGGTTATACGCGAAGTTATATACGAACATAAAATTCTTGCAGAATACGTTTACAAACGCTGTGTGTAATCAGAAAGAAAATTTATAAGAATGTACCCTACAATAAAGTCGACAATAATACGTTAGATTAATGGGTTGCTTTGAATGCAATACAAGCCAAAAGTTCAATCCACTCGAAGTTCGAAGGTTTAGTAATAAGACACTTAAATAAACCCTTCGCCAGTTTGTAGTACGAGTTCTGAAACTTAGAAAATCGGTATTGAGAAAAGTTTACCGTAAAAATTTCGACTACTCATATAATTTCACTTATCTCAATGCTGTATTCAATAATCCATCAATAGGTGGCTCAGTGGCAGAGCGTCCATCTCTGTTGCATGAGGTCCTTGGTTCGATCCCAGCTCCCGCCAAGTGAGCTTTGTGGTGGACAAACACCCTGTGCGTTTTTTTTCGGGTTTCTCCTGTTTCCTCCCACTTTTTTCATTTCATTCATTTCTCATCATCGTCCCCTTTAGCCTAACCGGCATAACTATGGGATGTAAAACTTCAAGATTTCATTTTCAATAATCCAAGAAATTTGTTTTTAAAAAATGTAATAGAAAGCAATGTTTGAAATCCAGGCCCGTAGCCAGGGAGGAGCTGGAGGGGGCACTGCCACTCTAAATTATTTTTTGCCCCCTTTAAAAAAATAACACTAAAGAGAATTTTCAAACTAACTTAAAACCAATGAAATTCTTGCAATTATATTTGCCAAATTAAATTCAACTTTGAGAGTTATGCTCATTTCTGTGCAAAATTATGTGTTTCTTCCATTGCCTTTACACATTTCAAGAATTTCAAACAGTACCCTATCACTGGAACAATGACAAGCATCCAAGAATACCAGGTGCACTTCCAAACAACAGTATCGTAGACCTCTACGTTAGTTGTATTGATATAATCTAAAGTTGCGGTAGTATAATTTTGTTCTAATGTTTTTAAAAAATAAATACTTCAATTTTAATTATTAATATGAAACAAAGTACCTCGCAAAGAGCTCGTATTAAGCACACAAAAATTTACGGTTTCGATAATTCAAAAATAAAATATAGAGTCTGTAAATAATAAATATACACTTTTATGATGTTCTTTGGTGTCTTTGTCATTGCCCCTTCAGTCTTCAAACCCCCCCCCCCCCCTAATAAAGCAGGCTGGCTGTGGACTTGCTAAAATCTCTATGAATATGTCGTTAAAGAAATTCCACACATTCTTAAGAGCACCAACGAGTTTTGTAAGTTATCGTCTGTAATTTCACAGAGATGAAAACGTCAGGATAATAATCTTAAATGTATAATTCTTCTTACTGTATAAAGATAATAAAAAAAAAAAAATAGCCGTGATGTTATTTTTCAAAATAATCTGAAACACTAAACACTATATATATACTTCGTTGCTCATGAATTTACAAAATACAAAATTATGAATAGGATGACAGTTTCACAGGTAGTTCAACAGACTTTTGATACCTTAGCGATAGTCTTGATTGTCTAGAAGATAAATTTCGTTAACAGTAAATAATATTGAGGCTAAGCGGTTAGCGTACGCGCCTTTGACGTGGGAAAACCCGGGTTCGATTCCTTAGGGGATCTCATGTTAAGCTCTGAGTCCGTGTTATATAACCTCGCTCCTGAAAGGGACGCTAAACTCAAAATCAAATCAAATTAATCAACAGGGAATCATAATAGTTCCTTTATTCCCGTAACACCTGGTAAAAAAAAAAAAAAAAAAAAAAAGTATGCATCAAAGGCGAATATTATGAGTTACCATGCTTAATAGCCTTGTAAATGCGGGTTTCTTTGCAGCACTGCCAAGTAGCTCTTTGATCTGATGATGTGCTGTTTGTTCGCTTTGATCGAACTCTGCCTAACGTATCAGTTCCTAATTCGCTGTCTTGAACTGCATATAAACCCAATTGATGTACAATGGAGTTCCAGGTGTAGAGCAATTTGATTTGAGTTTAGTTTAATTCCCGTTCTGCAGCAAGGCTATATGACACGTGGACCTGCTGATTAACGTGGAATCCAAACCACATGAGCTCCCGCCGGGAATCGAAGCCAGGTCTCCCCCGCCAAAGGCGCGTACGCTAACCGCTTAACCACAAAGGCGCTCTGTTGAGCAATTTGTCTCTGGTGCATACCACCTCCGTATTGTTTAACAATATGTTGTCTGAAAGTTATCCAATAGTACCAAAACTGGGAGAACATGCAAATGAATGAACGTTAAGTTGAAAAATAAATAAATAAACCCATATGATACGGGAATTTCCCTGAAATGAATATGTGTACTTATGTGCTGTCTTACGTTTCCTATTGGCTGTTTCAGAGCAGAGAGTAAATATTTGGAGAGATAAGAGTAAATTATTATTGGTATAAATAAATAAATAAAAACTTACATGAATTTGGATCATATTCTTAATACAGCTATTTGAATTCTTATTGTAAGAGGTATTGAAAAACGTCCTATATCAAGTATTATTATCTATGAAATATTTACTGTGTGGGGGAATATGTACTATTTCTTCAGAAACAGCAGTTTCCGTCTTCGTTACATTCCGTTAGTTCATTTTTTTTTTTTTTTTTTTTTTTTTTAATGGATGTAAATACTTTCCTCCAAACTTTCTATCAAATCGATTTCTTTTGTCTTAATCTTTCAGATTTTCAGTTCATTGTAAGTAAAAATAAATAAATAACAATATATATGAGAACTACATCCAAGGGTATTTCAATGGCGATATAAGTTTCTAAGATCAAATATTTGCATATTGCTGAAAAGAATTCAACATCTTTCATGTTAACAGATTCAGTTTCTTTTTACAGTAGTAGCACTACCTATATCAAGTATCGTTGAGTATTCAGCACAGTATCATGTATCGATATACGAGGGACGTCCAATAAGCTTACCTGGTCATCATTGTTTTATGGAGGTCTATATACCGTCGCCACTTTATGGGGAAGCGAAATATTCCCAGAGAAAAAAAAAAGTATTTGTCATGGCCTGCAAACCACTGGGAAACAGCCTGTTGGACTTCGTTGTCCGACAGGTTCGTCTCCTGTCACCAGTTGAGCTAGGAATTTGTCCTGGTCCTCCTCAAAGAAGTCCAAGTCTTGGGACAGCTGCATCCGAGCGATGCTCCAACTTCTGCAAATCCATTGTTCACGGTGTAACACAAATCCTTTGCTCACTGCTTTGCTCCGACTGACCCAAATTGCGCAGTGGGGTTCCCTACAGTAGCCTTGGCGTGGGTGTCAGGTATTATTATGATCCCCCTCCCTTCCTGTCTAGGTAGATAACTTATTGGTCGATCCTCGTATACTCTAGATGTCATTTCTTCATATGCAGTATTTCTTAACCCAGATTCCCAACAGAAACAGCAGTCATATTGAGAAACCAAATTAACCTCAGAGTGGCTAGGGTCAGACTTGAACCGCAGACAGAAGTACACAAGGTTTTTATTTACGAATTTAGATGTTTATAAATAGAATTAACTATGCAATTTATGACAGGGTTCTTACAAATCTGGAAAACAGGAAAAAGTCAGGAAAAAAATGAAACGAAGGACAAATGTCAGGGAAAATGGTGCTTAACCTGGAAAACGTGGAAATCAAGGAAAATTGGGGATTTTTCTCAGGAAATGAAACTATTGTCCGTCTTACCTATTTGTTAAGATAAGGCAATAATTGAAACATTATTTGTTGAAAGATGCACTACAAATAAATGATTTTCGTTGAATTTCAAGAGTTATATTTATAGTTTGTAAACTTGTTAAGTAAAGTAGTTACTAATTAACAAAAAATTGGCAACTTACCAAGAATCCTCCCTTAGAAAGTCTTAACACTTTTTTGACATTTCGGATCTCATAGCTGGTTCCTTCAAGGTGGCAAGGTAATTCTAATAAAAAAAAAAAAAAAAAAAAAAAAAAAAAGTTCATAGGTAGATGCGCCAGTCTTCCCATTAATTATGGCCTTCCGAAGGTGCACAAGCCCGTCATTCCCATTCGCCCAATCATATCAGGTTTCCATCATCCGGCTTATTTACTATGTAAATCGTTATATAAAAAACTTAATAGTTTCAATAGCGTTTTCAAATGTGTTGTGAAAAACAGTTTAGACGTTAAACAACAATTATCATCATTTGTGAATGCCAATGCCATTTTACTTGCTTCCATAGACGTTGTTGGTATGTATCCGTCCATACCACTGGAACTTACTATCAACAGTACACGATCCTTGTTATTACAAAATGGCGCATCTACCTATGAAACTAATTTTTTATTACAATTACTTGAGGTTTGTTTAACAACCAATATATTCCAATTTGAAGATCATTACTTCTCCCAGAATGATAGCTTAGCCATGGGCAACGCATTATCCCCAATATTGCCCAACATTGTTTTAAATCAGATTGAAACTTCTATTTTACAGCAAGATACATTTAAATATATTAGATATTACCGTTGTGCTGATGACATTTTACTACTTGTTCGTGACGAAAATACACTTGCACAAATATTTGAACAATTCAACAATCAGCATCCTAGGCTGAAGTTCACCCTTGAACGTGAATCTGACAACTGTCTTCCATTTTTAGGCTTATTGATTACCCGATCACATAACAAATTTATAACAAAAGTATATCGAAAACCTAATGCACTACTTACATACATCAACAGTCAGCTCATCCACCACTGTACAAAGCCAATATTTGGAAGAATTTCTTTCGCAGAACATTATTAATTTGTGACCGTCGAAAAGATCTTAATGAAGAAATACAGTTTTTATATAAAATAGGACAAGAAAACGGTTCTAAGTTGTGTATTTTACAAAAATGGTTTAATCAAACACGTAGATCGTTGCAAGTCCCCAAAACGGTAACTTCCAAAGAAGCAAAAACTTGGATTGGAATTCCTTATTTTGCACAACTATCAACAAAAATTCAGCGTTTACTTGCAAAGCATATCTGCTTCAAGGATTCCCCCCAAAAGTTTACAAAAACATCTCACTGGATTTAAAAAGTTATTTTGTTGATCCATTAAATGTCAGGTATTTACCGCGTCCAATGCGAGTGTGACTCCTCATGTATTGACCAAACGAAACGCAATATTAACACGCATGTTAACACTAGAACGGCGGTGTTTTTGATACTCCCTAGAACGGCGGGAGTGGGTCAAAAATGACCCATTCCAATTTTATTAAATATTTGTATTCTAAACCACTAATATTTATTGTAAAATAAAACGTGACTTTCATTCAACAAAACAAAAAATTTCTTTGAACTCTAGCTTAATTTATTGATCAATGTGTTTTTTGCCAATAATATAAATTTAAGAAACATGTTATTTTCTATGAATATAATATTATTAGAATGATATTATTGAATGTATTATATGCAATGTCAGTTTATTATATAGTAATGTTATATATCATTCTAACTCCTACATAGTTATTATTCTTAGATAGTTTCTTCAAGCGCATGACCTAACTGAACTAAACTAACCTAATCTACACACATCTAAACTTGCAGTCTTAGACAGAACAAAGTTCAGTCACTCCTCTACAAGGAGAAGGATCATACAAAACCATTGTTCACAAATAAAAACGTGACGTATTACACAAAAAATATTTTACTAATATGGTTGTAATACGCATCTTTACATTTCTATAACTTTCCTCTCCCTGTTTAGCATTTGTGGAAACACATAATCTAAAGTAGCATACACAGTCGTAAACTTGCAGTAGTTCAAACCAGAAAAAAATTCAGCATTTAGTGATTGTTTTATAAATAAGATGTGTTAGGTTCTAATCATGAAATCTCTGACATGAAAAGAATGGTAAACTACCTGTTCTTTCGAACAACTCCGTTAGAGATTCTACTTCTTTGGTTGAAATATAATTTATCGAAACATACAAGAAAGTAAGTTGTCTCTCATTTAGACCTCTAAACTTTTGGTTTCGGTAGCTTCGAAATTTCGTGTTACGCCACAGGCTAGTAGTCTAAGAATTCTTGGTAGCGCCGGAAATTAAACTCGGGATCCCTCAATCCGTACTCAGCCACGTTCACCACTAGACCAGCGGGGTGGTCATATAGTGGCGATCACAGTGAGAACTTCGGCTTTCTTCTCCCAACCCGTCCGGTATATAAGAACCTTGTTCCAACCCGTCTGGTCAGCGTGGGAGCAGTAGACCAAGTCCTCCCTCCGGGCAGAGGCCTCATCCAATAGTGGATCGAATATGGCTGTGGTTTATTTATTATTATTTATTTGTGCTATAAACGTCTTCTCATGAAACATTTCAACATAGTGATACCAGAAAAAAACACACTAGTTATATATTTTTACAATAGCATGCAAATTGTTTGCAATTTTTTGTTAAAATGATTAAAATTATTATGAATATTTTGTTACGATGTAAGATATATAATTTGTGTTTAATAATAATAATAATAATAATAATAATAATAATAATAATAGTCTTACCTATTTTACGACGCTTATTTGCAGAAGTATGGTTTTCTGTGCTTATCTCTTCCTCTTTCAATAATTCATCCGAATCATCATATTCGTTGTTATTCGGCAGGTACTCTTCATCTGAAGAAATATCAACGCATTCAGCGTCAGACTCGGCCTCACTTATATCATTGAAATTTGCAAGTATTTCATCCAGTGTCATCAGTTTCTTGCTCATAATGAGTGTTTGAAATAGCACATCAGTCCGAAAATAATGAGATTCTCCTAATCAACAGACTTTCTAAAGTATTACTAACTCCAACTAAACTGACAAAATTGCTGAGAAGCTGGTCTTGAACACGAGGTGGATTGCAACAAAATGCAACAAAATATGCAATGCAACAAAATATCACTAACAAAGAGTTGGGTCAAAATTGACCCACGCCGCCGTTCTAGTATAATTGTTTGTTATTTCGAAAGACAAAGTGTGAATAAGAGTGATACTTAGTACAAATGTTTCTTCAAGAGAACGAGTAAAAGTCACAAAAATTCGATCCGATTCGTAAGAAAATAGAAAAGTTGTTAAAACCTAAAGTTCGAAATGGGTCAAAAATGACCCAGCCGCCGTTCTAGTGTTAAGAAACATGTTAGACAATGAAAAAAGTCACAAGGAGAAGGCATGTCGGGTTTGGCGCTTCATTTAAAACTATATTCACACAATATAAAACAGGTTAAGGTAATAGATTCAGGAAAAAAAAAAAAAAAAAAAGGGGAAATTAAAGAATCGTTCTTTATTCATAAATACAAACCTGCATTGAACCTTGATACTGGCAACATTGATCGAACTTGGGTACCTACCTTTGATGCATACTTTGAATCTGACAACAGTGACGTAACATAGACACCGCGTTTTTTTCTTTTTTTTTTTTAATTCAGTTCAATCCTTTTTCACTCTGCTATGCTCATCTCAGGATCCACTCTGTACGTTACTTTTATTTAGTGATATGTATTCCTTGTTTTACACCTTTTATCTCCTTTCCGTTTTAATTCTTTTTACCTTCCCACTGAGGAAGGAACCAACTGTGAGTTCCGAAACGTTAAAAAAGTGTTTAGACTTTCTAAGGGAGGATTCATTGTTAAGTAGCCATTTTTTTGTTAATTTGGATTATCCCCCCATGCGCCCATGTAATTATAAGGTAGTTACTACTTCATGTATCGTTGTACACAACATTATTTCTAATATTGAGAATGTAATTTATGAAGATAGTTTGATTTGTTACACTTCACGTTATAAATGTTGGCATTTCTTTCTGTTGAGAACATAATAGTGTGGAAGTACTGTTAAGTAAATCAGGGTAATTTGCTACTACTGTATGCTTTTTCACACCGTAATAGACTGTAAACATTTTTAAGAATATATGATAAAATTTAAATGCCGATGCCCAATGAAGAAAACTGAGGACAAAATATGCTCTAGTGTGCCGTAACAGACACTGTTGTTAGCATTTTCTTTCAGGAAGTATTTTGGAAACTTCTTCGTAAATAACTTGGATCTTAAATATAAGATTTAATATATTATATTCTGAAATTCGGGTGGTAATTTGTAATATTTTTAAGTAACATATGATTTTTTGTTTGTTTTTTCAACTGCAAAGATAGCTACAATTCGTGTAAAAACGATGGCTTTCGTTTTCAGACTGTTTCCAGACTAACAATTTTCACATGGGGCCTGTTAAATGTAGCTACACTATATGTTACGATATTGCCCCATTTATGCAGAAGAAGATAAAAAAGAACTTACAAACAGCTTGGGAAAATGTGAATATTTTGTTCTTGCATTTGACGAGTCGTTTAACAAAATTGCTGGGAAAGGTCAAATGGACCTGCATGTGCGATTTTGGGATCAAATTGAATATAGTGTTACAACAAGGTACTTGACCTCTTGTTTTTTGTATATGGCAACTGCATGTGATTTGTTGTTGAAATTTAAAGAGCTTCCCCAGAGGGTTTTGATTTGACCAAGATATTCCAAATAAGCATGGATGGACTCAATGCCAATTGGAAGTTTCTAACTTCTCTACAAACTGAAATATAGATACAGGGAAGTGAAACCAAACTTCTACAGATTGAATCCTGTGGTTTGCATGTGCTACTCGATGCTCTTTTAAGGGGACATTTAATGGTTGAGTGGAGCCTCAACAAGTTTTTACGAAGTCTTTATTACTTATTCAGTGAATCACCAACCCGAAGAAGAGTGTTTATCTCATTTTGTAAGAACAGTGACAATTCAGAGGAAATTCTGTTTCCCAAAAAATTTTGTGAAGTTCGATGAGTGGAAAATGCTGATTGTGTAGAAAGAGCTTTAAAACTATTTGAAAATATGAAATGTTTCACTGAAAGTCCTGACACTAAACTTCCCCAAAATTGCACCGTGAACAAAGTAAAATCAGGTGTTCAACATCCTCTCATGCCTGCTAAACTTAAATTTTTCAAATCTGAAATTTTTCAAATCTGTGGCGTTAGCGGTAGAACCATTTTTAAACTGAGTTTCAGGTCGAAAAACCTATTGCTCCTCTCTTATATGAACAACTGTTCACTGTTATTATAAATTTATTGAAGCGTTTTGTAAAAAAAGAAATTCTTCACTTTATCATAACGGCAAATAAGTTAATGTCTGTAGATCTAAAAGTTAAAAGTAATCTGAAATCCCCAAAGAATATATAGGATTCGGGGTAAATCAGTGGTTGTCAAAATTTCTCAATTTGCATTCTCACAATTGCATATACCTTTACACACTATTTTGAAAAATTTAACTCGTTTCATTTTCCCATGTTATTGAATTCGAAGAAATGTTAAGAAATTCCATTAAAGTATTGTTTTTTCGTTTGTTTACTAAATTTTTAGGAGCACGTCGTATTTTCAGAAGCAATTTTTTTAAAGAATTCATAAGTTACAGCTGCTCACTGGGAAGAAGGGTGGCCAATTTCATCTTCGTTTTTTTCTTTCTTTTTTCTTTTTCTTTCTTTCTTTTTCTTTTTCTTTCTTTTTTTTTAAAAAAAGAAGTTTAACGTTAATGTGTAATTTTATTTGAAGATGTCTTATAAAGTTTATTCACTAGCTCAAATAGCAATTCTTTGATTAGCTTACGCTGGTTTGCTTGTCTACTATTATTAGCCTTTTGTATGGCTCAGTATCTACAGTATAGTGTTGCAAACGGAAAGTAGCTGATCTTTCGCAGCACACACGTTGAGAATCACTGGCTCAAGTCTTTATTTAGCTCTTAGAGGTATTCATCATCAGTACACCGTTACCTTATTAAATGTCGTGGGTCAGGGAAAATGATAAAAAAGTAATTTTGTAAGAACCCTGTTATGAGTTGATCCAAGTAGACTATGGCATAGGCAATATACAATTATTATGGTATTGCCATCCGTTCACCATATTGGATATATGCGTATTAGGTGTACGAGCTTTCACGTCGAGAATGGATTGAAACAAGGAGATGCGTTGTCACCGTTATTATTCAGTTTTATTTTGGAATATGCTATAAGGAGAATCAAAAATACTAACCAGGGCCTAGAAATGAAAGACACCAGGTTATGTCTTATGCTGATTACGTCACCTGATAGGTGATAATATCAGCACAATAAGAATGAATGCAGAGACCTTATTAAACACCTTCAGGAATATATATTTAAAAATAAATGCAGGAAAAGTAAATACATGAAAATTGACTGTGACCATTATTGTACAAATTATGGGTACGTTAAGACATCAAACAATACTTTCAACAAAGTGCATACGTTAAGAGGCCACATCCATATCCATTAAATGTCGACTGAAAACAGGGAACTCGTGTTATTATTCAGCTCCAAATCTTTTGTCTTCGCAGGGGAGGGGGGGGGGGCAGTGGCTCAGTGGTAGATCGTTCACCTCCGGTGCTTGGGATCCCTGGTTTGATCCCAGTTCGCGCCGTGTGTACTTTGTCACCGTGCTCGTGGATTTCCTCGGGGTTCTCCCGTTTCCTCCCACTTTCTTCATTCTACCATTTCATTCATTTCTCATCATCACCGTCTCCTTTAGCCTAACCGGCATAATCGTGGGACGTAAAACTAAGATATTTCATTTCATTTCTTTTGTCTTCACGAATTCTGTCGAATTTGAAGCTTGAAATATATAAAACGATAATTATGCCTGTTTGCTGTATGGTGGCGAAACATGATCGCTTACTCTGAGAGAAGAACGCAGACTGAAAGTATTTGAGAACAAGATCCTGAGACAAATCTTCGGATCCAAGAGGAAGGGGAATGGCGGAAACTTCATAACGTAAAACTGCATACTTTATACCGTTTACCAACAAGTATAGGAGGCTCAGGTGGGCGGGTCATTTAGCCAAAATGGATTAAAGTAGGAACGCTTTCAAAATTTTAACCGGAAGACCTAAGCGCAGATGGGAGCACAGTATTAAGATGGATGTTGCAAAAATAGGAATACAAAATAGAAACTGGATCTACATGGCTGAAGTCAGTGGAGAGCTTTTGTAAATGTGGCATTGAAAGTCCGAGTTCCATAAACGATAGAGTGATAGAGTGATGTGTAAGATACACGAGAAAGGTCGAATTTTAAGCCTACAAGGAAAAAAGGTGAAGTAAGACGTACCTGAAAAATCAGAAATAATCTCCGTTAGTAGCAATAACCTGTCTTCAGTGTTTGGGTAGACTGTAGATCCCACATTGGTAGAACTCAGGAACTACGCTGTCCTCAGACAAAGAAGCTGTCAAGTATTTGGTTCACCTCGTCTAGGTTGCAACAGTTGTCCCCGCACTTCCTAGTCAAAATGAAATAAATAAATAAATAAATGATCATCCGAAATTTTGGTAGCTAATATATCGACGAGTTAACTTTTAATGAATCATTCAGTATAAAGAGTATACCACATTCAGGTAGATTGTCCGCCTTTCACCGAGTTCTTAATTTAATTTTTTGCTAAATATCACCTAAGCATTTATCAATGGATTCTTACAATAAAAATCTTAAAACTGAATTGTAGAGAATCCATGAACATTTAGTCAGTTTCTTCAAATCTTCGATAGAAACTATCTGGAGATAATTTTCATATCTATTTACTGACAGATTGAAATTAAATGTGAAGTGAAATCTTTCAAGTTTTACGTCTCACGTTTATGCCGGCTAGGCTAAAGGAGATGGTGATGATGAGAAATGAATTAAATGATGGAATGAAGAAAGTGGGATGAAACGGGAGAATTCCGATAAAACTCACGCACACGGTGTTTGTGCAGCACAAAGTTCACTTGGCGCGAGCTGGATTCGAACCAAGAACGCAATGCGCTAGAGATCAGCACTCTACCACTGAGCCACCGCGGCCCAATCTTGAATTTAAAGTTGTCTTGTTACGTAGGTGTAAAACGAGTTGTGAGTAACAAGTTAGTATCGGAACGAAATCAAAGCTATTCTCCTAGAATTTAACTGCTTTAAGTAAACTGTATGATAGTCTTATACTTGAATTGTTGGAGTCATTGAATTATGACCAATTACTAATTGTATTTGTGTTCTATTCCAGCAATGCCTGCACCAGCGGCCGTTCCAATGCACCCTGTAGCGGTTGGACCCCAGCCTAATATGTTCGCCCACGTACCCCACTTGGGTCCTCCAGCACCAACTCCAATGGGACCGAGGCCAATGCTTATGACGCCGCCAGGACCTCCACCAATGATGGCAGGCAAGTTTCTTGTTAGCTTTGATTATTTATCCGTAAATAAACTACCCTTTTTTTAAAGATAGGAAGAAAATTCGAATAACCTCCCCGGGAGAATCATATGTAAGCCTTAAATTTAAAATTTGGTCTCGATACCTTGAATGGTATGGGCCATTAGGCGAGTGTGCATCAGGACGAACAGACGGACAGATGTCGAAAAATCGTTTTTCGATATCTATGAGTCATGGAACGTGTGAATCTGTTAAAATTTCGAATTGGATTTTTTTTTTTTTTTTCATTCTCTCCTTTCGTCGCTCGAAAGTAAAAAGGGCGAGAGACTTTAGTAAAAGCTTTCTGTAGCCCCCTGTACTATTTTGTTTATTGCCTCACTAAAGAAGAAAATTTGGTGAATTATAAAAGCAAAAGTTATAAAGAGTGATCGATAAGTGTGTAAAGTGGATGTTGAACGCTTCACTAACAAGGGAAGTTCGGGAGAAAGCACTCGTCTGCTGAGAAACTAAGCATGCTATTTGAAAGATCAATTCATGCTGATTACAAGAAGTTAATAAAATTCCTGTACCGTTGAAAACTTTTCGAGAGATTCAACGTTAAATGCACGACTGCGCCTTCTAGCGACCTTGATGGTTTGAACTTGCTACTGATTGATCACTGGGGTCCATTCAGACAAATTGTCCATTGCAAGTTGGATGACGGATGGCAAAGACATAATGGTTGAGAATATACCAAAGACTGCATACGATTTGTACAACTATTTGATGTGTTTGGCTTTCGACCAATCAAATATTATGGCAGGAGATTTGTACTTACTATGAAACTTCTTCATCCGGACGTTATGATGTACCGACGAAACAATTAAATAATGAATCAGTTCCAATCATTGCAATACATTCGATTGTTTCAGTTTCCGTTCCACAAAGCAGATTACCGAACAAATTATACAACTTTTGAATCACCTGTCAAATTTGCTTCTCGCTGTGGTTATGCGAACTGTTCCCTTGACGGATTCAACGCAATTTATAACATTTTCATGGTACAAGAAAGTCTTTTGCCTGCGTCATTTCTTCACAGAACAGAAGAACAACAGTGATAAATTCTCATCTCTAACCTATCATTATTGTGAACAGTATAATGACTATTTTTAACTAACAAACCGGTTATTTACTACAAAACAGTTTTTCTGTTATCTCCGATAGATTTCAATTCGTATGTCTATATTCGTTGCTAATGATGTACTTAACGCGTTTAAATGCGCCTAATTTTTTTCATACAAACTTCTAAGTTGAATCTCTCAACCGTAGAGGAATTTTATTAGCTTCTTGTGATCAGCATGCATCAATCCTACAAATGACATGCTTAGTTTCTCTGCAGGCAACTGCTTTCTCCCGAGCTTCCCTTGTGAGTGGTATGTCTAGACAAAATCCTACTAAAACATACCTCTACTTTTTATTTTATTTAATTTTTATTTTTATTTTATTTTTTTAGCTATTTCGAACTCCGTGTAGTACCCTTTGCAGTTACTTGAGACTGATGAAGCTTTCCCTTGTACCTGTACTTTAAATAATCTTGTAATTTGTAATCGAAAACTTAAATTTAATAAGAACTAGCATCAGTTACCCGCTTCGCTGGGTTAAATTAAAAAAAAAAAAAAAAAAAAAAAAAGTTCAGTTAGTCAATCACTTTTTACTATTACTAAAGCGCTCTTTGGTATCGTTCATTTTCGATGACTTTTATATATCTAACTCCCTTCCCCATGTTGCGGGGCACGGCATCGGAAGTGTCAAAGTGTCATTGTTCATCTCAATGACCTGGAAAATATGAATTCGATCATATATATGTGTATATATCCCGCCTCCCCCAAGTTGCGGGGCTGAATTTAGATTTAAACTGCATCATAAGTGTCACTGTTCATCTCAGCGACCACGAAAACTATGAATTCGACACTAATATCGGTCATTTCCGATCATTTTTAATGTCTCTCCACTCTCTCACCTTTAAGTTACAACGTCAAAGTGATATGACAAAAGCAATGTCAGGTTTAAACTTCGGCTAGGTTGTAAATTTGATCGAGATCGTTCGGGTGGTTCAAGAGTGATGAAGTCACAGTCACTTTCATTTTTTTTTTTTTTACCTATATCTTCTTCTTCCTCTCTCCTACGTTGCACCGTGCAAGTTAAATGACAAAAATTATCCCAGGCCTGAACCTTATCTATGTTGAAAATTTGATCGAGATCAGTCGGGTGATTCAAGAGTTATTAAGTTCTATTTATTTTTATAGATCTCTCCCCCTCCCCTAACTTCTACCGTTAAAGTGATATGATGAAAACCACCTCAGGTCCGAACCTCATCTATATTGATTTTTTTTTTTTTAAAGGTCAGTCAGGTGGTTTAAGTGTGATGAAGTCACAAAGACAGTCACTTTTATTTTTATTTTTTTCACATCTATCTCCCCCCTTCCCTTTCTTGCACTTTAAAAGTGAAATGACGAAAACATCCCAGGCCTGAACCTTATCTATGTTGAAAGTTTGATCAAGATCGGTCGGGTGGTTCAAGAGATTAGGATTCACAAACATAGTTACTTTCAATTTTGTAATATAGATTATGAACTCAGATTTTTACTTTTCTTACATCCTGTGCCGTAGAGAAACGGGTGTCATATACTAGTAATTAAATAAATGGAGAAAAGTGGAAAAGTCTAAGAAAATCCATGGTGTTTCTAAACCATAAAATCCACATTGCATAATATGCTGTCGAACTTGAAACTTTGGGTAATACCATTATGTGTTGCAATTCATTGCAAATTACAAATCTAAATATTGATTATTTTTTTTTCGGTAGAGTCAAAGCAAAACGATCTGGGATAAGCCCTTCACAAATCTTAACTATATATAAAACTACACGAACTAACATAAATTAGAGGGGTAGTTCCGGTTGACATGGAAAGTTGAAATTTGGCATGATTGCAGCCTTCCAGGACTAACCGACAGAAAAATTGCCAAAAGTGAATATTTTTAATTTTTAGGGGGTCTAAAGAAGGGATGAAGAATTTCCCTATCCCCCCTATTTCCCTATTTTTTTGACCTATTATCTCATGGAAAAGAAACGATAGAATTGTGGGATCAAGTGGTGCGAGGCCGTAGTCCGAGCAAAGACAGTGGGGGCGAAGCCCCCGGATAGGCAGATTCAAGAAATATGAAGAGCAAGTTCACGAAATTCACTATTGATGCAAAGTCCGATAGATAAGAAATGGGAATCCGTAGGCCAAGCAGACTCGGGGGTCTGGGGGGCAGAGCCCCCAGCTAGCCAAAGGCTAGTCTATATTATAAAATTGAAAGTGACTATGTTTGTGACTGTTAATCTCTTGAACTGCCCAACCGATCTCGATCAAATTCTTGACGTAGAAGCGGTTCTAGCCTGGGAGTATTTTTAGCTATTCACTTTGATGGTAGAGTTTACGGGAGGAGGGGGAGTCATAAAAAATAAATAAAACTTAATAACTTTTGAACCACCCATCGATCTGGATCAAATTTTCAACATAGATGAGATTTTATCATTTAATTTCGACGGTTGATCTTAGGGTTGGGTAGGAGGGAGGAATACATTCAAATGAACAAAACTTAATAAATCTTAAACCAATCGACCAATCTCGATCAAACTTTCAACAGATAAGGTTCGAGCCTGCGATGTTTTCGTCATTTCACTATTTATGGTGCAACATAGGGGAGGGGGGATTGGGGAGATATATATGTAAAAAAATAAATAAAAAATAAAAATAAAAGTGACTGTCACTTCATCACGCTTAAACTACTCTAGCGATCTTAACCAAATTTTCAACTTAGATGAGGTTCGGACCTGGGGTGTTTTTTATCATATCACTTTTACGTTAGAACTTAGAAGAGGGGAAGGAGAGGGGAGATATCTATAAAAATAAATAAAACTTAATAACTCTTGTTCCATCCGACCGATCTCGATCAAATTTTCAACGTAGGTAAGATTCGGGCCTGGAAAGTTATATGTATATGCTTTGACTTTGACGGTGGAACCTAGGGGAGGGGAGGGAGATATTTATATATAAAAATAAATAAAACTTAGCTCTTGAATCACCCAACCGATCTCGATCAAATTTTCAACATAGATGACGTTCGGGCCTGGGATAATTTTTGTCGTTTAACTTTGACCGATCTCGATCAAATTTACAACCTGAGTGAAATTTGAACCTGAGATGTTCTTTGCCATATCACTTTGAGTTTGTAACTTAAAGGTGGGGGAGGGGAGAGACATTAAAAATGATCGGATATGGCCGATATTAGTGTCGAATCCATTGTTTTCGGGGTCGCTGAGATTAACAGTGACACTTCTGATGCCGTTTAAGTCCAAATTCAGCCCCGACTTGGGGAAGGAGGGATATAATATAAATGATCGAAATGACCAATATAAGTGTCGAATTCATAGTTTTCCGGGTCGCTGAGATGAACAATGACACTTTCGATGTTATGCCCTGCAACATGGGAAAGGGAGGGGTTCTCCCGTTTCCTCCTACTTTCTTCATTCCACTATTTCATTCATTACTCATCATCACCGTCTCCTTTAGCCTAACCGGCATAATCGTGGGACGTAAAACTCAAAGATTTCATTTCATTTTTCTTGTATGGGTGTCCTTTGAGAGGTTCGTCCATCTTCGGCTTCCTCCGAACCGACTTCGTGTCTTCTGTATCCTCCTACTATTGTCTACTTGTAACTGTGTTGGTAAACAATAACACGTATTTACATTTGTGACATGTTTGTAGATGTAACATACACTAGAAGGTGTGGATCCTTACAATGTATCTGATAATATTATTGATATATGTACGAGTTTTGGAACAATCATCGCTTACATATGTTAAATTTTGCAAATGTGTTAATATTGCACCTGTGAGGCTTGTTAAAATCTGAATGATGTGTATATGTCGAAATTTTATATATCAGATATATCAACAGGCTGTTCTTTTGAGCCTTCACTATACCACGGTCAAACTATATGCCTATCACAACCAGTGAAATCTTCTCGTTGGAATTTTGTCAATGAAATGTTATGTAACTTAACACATTGGCTGCCGGACATGAATCACCAAAGGTTATGTTCCAGGTCAAGGCCTTTTTCAGGTATCCACACTTATGGAATATGTGTATTAATTTGATACACATGACACCCTATGTGTTAAAAAGTATCGATCTGGGTTTCCAGGCATCAACAACAAATAAAATGAAGTTAAAGAAGTGTCTTCAAATGAAACTGAAATCCAGAGATTTGAATTAATGTCTCAAACTGTCCTCATCAGAGTGACATAGAAGACTTAAAAAAAATGTCCTCTAAAGTACAAGACTGCTCAGGGTTTATCATCATATATTTTTTCACCAACCAGAGCAAGGGAAACAAATACTAGAATCATTTTACACTACGGCACAACCATGGGACGTAAAACTTAAAGATTTCAGTTTTCATTTTACACTAATAATAGAATCACAGATATTCCTGAGAAGGCAAAAGCACAATACAATGTGTTTTCTGTTGAAGCACCTTCGGTCTTAAAATTAAACTTCCAAATATTTGTAGAAAATGTGTCTCCATCGCAGAAATGTCCTAAAACTCGAAAGCCTGACGGGCGCACTAAACTGGGCTTGGGGTCAATAATTGAGCGTGAGCCTAATTGAGAGAAACGAGCTCGTGCGACCCCCAAAAATCTTAGTGAATACAAGACCGAGTGAGTCTGAGCCCCAATGAGCTGGAGCGCGAGCATAATTGAAGAAAGTAAGCGTAGGTTCGAGCTCTCTTTCCTCTGGAAAGCGGATCATGTAACAAATTTGAAATTGTATAGAAGAGTGCTTTCGATATTATTATTTGTATTTTTCTCTACTCATTTGAGCAGGCGATATAGAAATATACGGGTCATCCAAGTATATTACTTTTTTTTCCTAGGGCTTGCAGGAAGTTTCTTACAATACCCTTTATCGTTTAGTGAGTAATTAGCGCATTGTCTAAGGAATAAAGCTCACTATATTTAGTGGCCAGGGAGGCTCGACCTATTTGTATATGGTACTTTATTTCTCGATAGCTATTGGCCAAATCGGAATGAAGTTTGATTGGCAACTATCCCATCACCTAAGGAATAAAAATCGTTGAATTTGGTGGCCAAGCTCGGCGAGGTACAGCCTCGACCCGGCAGAGGCTGTGTTTTAGAGCTTTGCACGGCGGGAGCATCTGAGCTCGGTTCACCTCGGCTTATTGCTTCTTTTTATTCTCTTCCTATTATTGCTTTTTAGTTCCTGTTGAGTTCGTATATGATTTACTTCTTTCACTGAAACGCAATGAAAAAGTCTGTCTTCCACCTGTAGCACCCAACTCGAAGGCAGATTCTCTGATACTGCGCACGGGAAACTGAGAGAGTTGTGATAGAAAAATGACGGACAACGAAAGCTGATGAAATAACATGCAAAGACGCGTCGAAAACACACAGCATGTTTCACATTAATAACGACAACCAACTCATCAAGTCTAGTCCGAACCCTTCAATTGCAAGAAGTAGAGATGGTTGGCGCCAGTATAATTCACTTCTGGGGAACTACGACTGCAGTGAGCTTTCAAATTGGGAAGTTCAAAATCCGCTCACCAAGAAATCTTAATTACCACCAAAGGTAGTTCTGCTGGTATCAACCATTTCTAGTGTATATTCTCAGTTGAATGGTTCAAACTGATCTGTAGAGACGCCCTGCGTAAATTGCTGGTGGTTATTGATGTGTGGCATGCAATGTGTTTTCCAGGCGACTTTTCAGCATTATTTTACCGGTTCTTTTCTATCTCAAAGTTCAAGGTTTGCCGTATGTGGTGTCAGGGAAGCCTTCTTTTTAGTGCGAAAGGTACAAGATACTTCATTAATGGAAGTACATATGACTTCCTATGTGAAAAGTGAATTCGTCACACCTACATATGTTTCGTAATTTACGCGATATTGTTGACAATACGCGATATTGCCGCCCTAAATTTTCAACGCGTGTGACTTCAAGCTATGCGGATGTCTTCGGGTGTTTTATTCCGTTTCGTGCCATCCCCGCGAGTCTTTACAGGTAGTTTTATAACATACTATATATGTATGTATGCAGGGTGTCTCAAAAGTCCCCAAACAAAATGTCATTAACCTGGACCCACAACGTAAGTGAATGAAGTTACTTGAAATGACGGCTGGTCATCGACGTGTTAGCGTAAAAGACAGTAACTGCATTCACTTACGTTGTGGGTACAGGTAAATGGCAACGTTGCATTTTCATTTAACATTGGGCGCATAAATTGTTTGCGTTCAAAATGGCTCATCCGATTTTTAAAAAATCCTTCGCTATAGATTGAAAACATATTTGTAGACGGTTTCCCTTCTTCCTTTTTAATGTAACTCTGATAATAACAGAGTTGCCCTATGTTAGGGGACTTTTGAGACACCCTGTATATATTGATGTATGTACATATACAGTAATTCATAAATCCCTTTGTTGCTATACACTGTGTGCTTGTATTTTGTCTTGGGATCTGAGTTCTGTACTGCATTTACTCTCGTTTAATATTTAGGCTGGTTTAAACATGTTATAAACTATTCATACCTATTCCTCTTATTCCTCGTGGTATTTTATACGTTGTAAGAACTCAGAATTGTAGAATTCAGAACTACTGATACATTTATAGACATAGGGGCCGCGGTGGCTCAGTGGTAGAGCGTTCACCTCTGGTGCATGGGGTCCCGGGTTGAAACACTGTTCCCGCCAAGTGAACTTTGTGGTGGACAAGCACCGTGTGCGTGGGTTTTCTCGGGGTTCTTCCGTTTCCTCCCATTTTCTTCGTTCCACCATTTCATCCATTACTCATCATCACCGTCTCCTTTAGTCTAACCGGCACAATCGTAGGACGTAAAACTCAAAACTGTCATTTCATTTTTTACATTTATAGATATTTCATTAATATATTGTGTGTGTTTAGTGAAAGTCCTGTTTTTATCGTCGATGCCAGGATTCAGTGTCAGGTTGCGAACAGATATTGAACGTTTTTTTCCGTTTGTTCTACTAACGTTACCTTGATCAAAAAGTTCCCGGAATTTACTCACAAAATTAGAAATCAAAGCTTATTCCTGAAAATTGATATTGTCCCCTTCGAAGTAATCCCCATCGACTGCAGCGCTTGATCCAGTTCTCAAAACATTTGCGGTACTCGATTTTCCGTATGTCCATCAGAGGCGTCTTCGATTTTCATATTGTCTTCTCAGCTGCTTCAATGCGTTCCCCGTAATAATTTCTTGAGTCAATCAAACATGGAAATGTCGTACAGAGCTAAATCAGATGAATTCGGTGGCTGCGGAATGGTGTCCGTTACGTTTTAGGTGAGAAATCGCGGATTATGATGCCATGATGCAAAATCCGCTAGTTGTTTGTCCAGAGATCTTTTCTTTTTAGGGGAATTGCTTCACGAAAATGCTTCATAACGCCCAAATAGTACTCCTTGTTGACTGTCTGAATTTCTGGCAGAAATTCATGATGTACAACACCGTTGTAATCCATGGAAACCGTGAGTATCATCTTCTTTTTCGACTGAAAACGATGTGTTGTTTTCGGTCTTGGCTCATTGGGTGCTCGCCACTCCCTCACTTGATGTCTGGATTGCATGTCATACTCATGACGCTACGTATCGTCTCCAGTAATGATGCGTTTGGTGAATGTTGCGTCGGATTCAGCCTTGCAAATCATGTCTTTGGCCATATCGACGCAGTCCCTATTTTCCATGAAATTCAGGTCTTTCGGCAATAACTTTGCTGCAACACAGCGCAAATCCAAATCATTCACTATAATGCCTTGAACGGATCTATAAACAATATTCAAGTCATCTTCCGGTTCTCTGATTGTTAATTTATGGTTGTCGGCTAACATTTGTTTCACTTTATCGATGTTCTCGTCGGTTTTCGATGTCGACGGCCTGCCACTGCGATAATCATCTTCAACTGACTCACGACAAAGCGTAAAGTGTTCGTGCTACTAGTAAACTTTTTTTTTTTTTTTTTTTTTAAGCATCATTGCCGAAACACCTTACCAAATGCGTTTTAACGCAAAATTTAATACACACTCATTGTTGCAATATTAACGCCATTGCTAAAACCGAAACATGCACCCAAACAGATATACTCAACACTGCGTCACTTTCAGAAATGGCAAACTAGGATGTTCAGATTGGGAGGGAATATCACTGACAGGTGTGGCAATCCACAAAAAAAAAAAAAAAAAAAAAAGGGGGGGGGGATCAAATCAGGTGACTGAGACCGCCATACGGTGGTGACTCCGGGAACTTTTTGATCAAGATAGTTTGTCATGTGAAATGATTGTAAATGTGTGTTGGGAAGTTCTTCCCATTTATTAGAACAGAACAAAGAGAGAGGAAAAGTTGGTGTAATAACTTAAGTTGTTTATTATAATTGTAATTTTCCTTCTTCTTTCAGGTCTCCGTCCACCTCTGGGGCCAATGGGTCCAATGATGCCAATGGGTGCGATGGGTCCCTTAGGTCCAATGCGAGGCCCACCTATGATGGGAGCCCCTCCCCAAGGACTAAATAAATGATGTTAGTTGTGTGGTGCGATGTTGTGTGTGAGTTTTTCTCATTTTTATTGATGTCTGATTCCACTCGGGAATCCAAGAGGCTGTGTCCGAACATATCCGATGGAATGTCGAATGTGAAGTTAGTATTCGAGGCAGTTATGTGACGTTTCTGTCGGTATTAGCAACACATGCTTCAGTTTTTATTATTTCTTAATTTAGGTGTAATTTTAATTACTATATAGATATTTTCTTGTAACTTGTGTTTCTAGAAATTATTTATTCAAATTCTGTTCTATTGTTTAGATTGAAGACGATTGCTATTGTCATGATTGTCATTAAACTAAAGGTATGTGCTTTAAGCATTTCATAAAAAATTTGCATTGATATGTATTTGAATATTGTCATATTGATTTACTTTCTGTACCTTAATAAGGCTGTTATGATTTGTCAGAAGTATCGGATGCATTACATAAACAGTTTTTATTTTTCCTACTCTCTTGTGAAGAATTATATATATATGTTTGTCAGCATGTGTTGCTGTAAAAAATCTAAGAATAAGGATATTGCAAGAAAGCAAGAAGGTTCTCGCTGCGAGAGAAGGGTGTTCCATTACCCGATTTGTGATACATATACTTATTGGAATTGTGGGAAAACTTCAGCCACACTCCCCAGTTACATGAATCTTCGTTTACATATATATATAGGTGAAAGTTACGATATGTATTTGAGTTGTTGTGTTCATAGGATTTGCCTTAAGGAAGTCGACCATATTAAAATATGAAGACAGGCAAGACGTACAGATAAACAAATAGTTCAGATACAATATGGAGTAATTGAATAAAAGGTTTATTTTGAAGACATTACTCGTGTGATTGCTGCAGGGTACGTTTAGGCCTAATACGTTAAGAGACGATCGTGCCTCACACCAGTTGTTCATATTGTTTTATAAAGCAGTGTTACCTGTGCTCAAGTGAAAAATATCATTAAATTTGTAAGTTCCTGAAAACTTCAGCTACACTACAAATATGTGTATTCCTTATGTTTGTTTCGGCTTCCAGAGAAGAACTGTTCTAATGTTTATGTAGAACTTTTATTTGTTCCCTGTCTTTTCCTTTTGTAAAGAATAAATTTTCTTTCGTTTTTTAAAAGAAAAAAGGTACCATAATCTGAATTTCATTGTATTTCTGCCAGTAAGCACACATTCCATTTGTTCGAGTTTAAAAGTTTGGTATATGTGGTGTCCTATAGATTCTCAAAGAAAAGTGAGTTCAAAAGTGAAAATACTCTGCTACAGTTATCAATATATATATATGAGTTGCATTTAGAGATTTTCCAGAAAACGTTCAAAATAGCAGAGCCAGTCATAAGTTCGTTGGTTTTTGAACCCATCTGAATGTGTCATTATTGTGTGTTACGTCGAAGCACCGAGCATAACCATAGTATGGTATGAATTGCATGTCAGTTATATCGTAGATGAGTCAAATTGAGCGGTCAAACATACGAGCTCGATCAAGTGGCTATTTTGTATACTTTTAAATCATTATTGGTAGAAATGGGTGAAACATGGAAGTTGCACAGGGAAATGTGTGATGTGGAAAGGAAAAGAACTGAATATTTTTCAGCCGAAAAGTTAACTCAATTCACGTCAGGAGACACGAGTGTTGAAGGCAAACCTCGGGTCTGGAGACTAGTTTCCTTAAACAGGGACCTCCTGGATCAGACTGTAATAACCGATTCAGGCACAAGTACATGTCAACTGGCATTACAGATACGATCATTCTAAAGAAACGTGTTTTATCATTTTCGTCGACTGGGTTTGTCTCTAGATGGTGTCAACTTCAACCCCACGGGTTGATACCACAACCCGGCAAAAGACTAATCACTGTACAGAATCCTAGTGACGACAGGTTGGTGTTGGATCATCGCAGGTAATGAAAAATAGATCTTATTGGGATATTCTGCTGGTGATTGTTACTGGTGACGACCAAATTAAAAGGCACTGCAAACTGTCCCAAGAGAGAGGTTTAAGCAAATGTCATGTTGTGTTTATGGCGGAATAATAATTGTTCAATATTCTGAAAAGCTCTTTTCAGACTACCATGCTGGGGATGGAAATCTTTACATTGAACAATTACAGTGGGTCCGTAATGCTATGCGATAAATATACACAACTTCGATGAACAGGAAGAGGGTTTTGCTTCAGGTGGATATCATCATGTGGCATTGGTCACTGGGTCAGTCCATATATAATCACCGAAATTAGAAAAAAATCCCCAGTCGACCATCAGGGATTTTGATTAAATTTGACGCACAGATACCTACATCCCTCGTAAGAAAGCCTGTAATTTTTTATTCTCCTGTCTCTACCAGTTCCTGAGAAATTAACTTAGAAGCGAGGCAGTCCGTATCATGACTTGCCGAACACGCTGATTGTTTAAGTTTTTAATGAGCAAGAACTCGGTTACTAATTATGTTACATAGGTCAAACTTTTTCTGCAATAAATATATGCATCGTTGTAATCAAGTAATATGTTGAAAGCGGCATGACCATTTTATATTCTGATATATAAACTGGCAAAGTCAGCACTTTTTTACATTACCGTTTATAAAGCTCATTTTTTAACATGTCACAGATTTCCTAGATAACACAACAAATGTCTGTGTTTGTGCGTAGTACCTTACAGAGTAGTGAACTATATGCACCAGTAATGCAGAGCTGTTTACATTTTATTTACAGGATTTATGGGAAGCTAAATTTGGTATCATTCTAAAAACACAAAGTTTTTGCTTATTTTCAAAGCCCTGTTTAACTATGTTGACAGTTGAATATGAGTATGATATTTTGGATGAACATTGCTACTTATGTAACAAATAACTTGTGTGAATTTCAAAACCCTGATGTATTTTCTTCCATTTTAAATCATCGCCCTTGTGAACAGGTGTCGGTAGTCTTTCACGTTTAGAACGGATATGGAGAATGAAAGTAATTTTACTTTCAGAGTCCCTCTCCACTCTGGATGAGGACAAAATCAATGAGCTTTGTTAACCTCGTGCCATGACAAAAGTTGTGCTAAACATGTGTTAGATGTGCCAGTACCAGAAACAGCAGTGATGATGATGATAAGTATGATCCTAGCTACACACCACACACTGTTCACCAAGAGCATCTAAACATCTCTTTCAAATCTGTAGGCTGCTCACCACTGAAGAATGTAAATAAGAGAGACAGGAAAGGATACAGCAAGAGAAAAGTGAAGCAGATAGCAAATGTCGTACAGAAGATGTTCTTGGAATACCGAGCGCTACGTTTCTCTACTGAAAAGACATGTGACAGGTATGCTGATTTCTCTATGCTTATACAACTTCTTGTAGAAAGTATCACAAAACATTTTCCTATAAATAGAAAGTCCAAATCTTAACACTTGCTCCTGCAACTTGGAGTATCAGAAAAACTGCACAGAGTTTTAGGGCCTCAGATTATTTAGTGCGAAAAGCAAAGAACTTAAGATGAGAAAGGAATCCTATCACTTCAAGAACTGAAGCCTCGAAAATAATTCCCCAGGTAACAGTGAATGAAGTAGTTTCATTTATGAAAGCGATGAGTGTTCCAGAGTCTGTCCTGGAATGAAAGAATGTATGTATGTGCATAAAGATGAAGGTAAAGTTCAAGTTCAAAAAAGGCTACTACTAATGAATATGCATGAAACATATGTTGAATTCTGCTAACAGAAACCACAGTTTAAAGTTGGGTTTGCAAAGTTTTGTGCCTTAAGGCCGAAGTAGTGCATTATAGTTGAGGCAAAAGGCGCTCATTCAGTGTGCGTATGTGTGCGTGTCAATGGGTGATATCAATAAAACGGAGAAGTTACTCAGTACGCCCAATTTTGAAGTAGTTACTCGCATTGGTATCAATAAAAAGAGAACTGAGCACTAGTCGTCTCGGCTGACCTCGAAGAAGCCCCACCCTTTTGAAGTAACCACACCTATATTCTCGTGCCGAGTAACTACTCCGCGTTTGATATCAATAAAAATCAAAGACTCTTCTGTGATGCTAGTAACTTCTCCAAATTTGTGGAGCAAGCTAAATGTGACTCCGTGCGAAATATGGCAGAGTATATGATTGTTTTGCTATGTAGCAAAATTTATAAATTGCACAGAAATGTTACAAATGGAGTTTACAAAAAACATAGGTTCATGAAGGAAAATGTAGAGTTGTTAGCACAACATTTTTTAGGAGAATCAACGGAAATTTGGGGTGATGCACTACGTAATGATGAAAAGATGCGGGTTTTCTGGCTTTACGTGAGTGATCCGGGATTCCAGGTCTGAATGTCAGGGGATTCTGTTGTGGCTCAAAGTACTGTGTCTATGACTACTACAAGTGTAATGTATGCGATTATTGCGAAATCTGAAAATTGATTGTTTCCGGAGGTGTGTGTAATATTCAAACAGCAAAGGCAGAGTGGCAAGAACAATATACATTTCCGGGTGCTATCGGAGCACTTGACTATAAACACGTGGCAATAAAGAAACCTAGTATTTTGGAGACGAATACGCTAATAGGAAGAGCTCCTTCGTGGCTAAGCGGATAGCGTGCATGCCTTTGGCATGAGAGGCCCGCGTTCGATTCCCGGCGGGAGCTCATATGGTTCGGATTCCAAGTTAATCAGTGGGTCCCGTCTTATATAGCCTCGCTACTGAAAAGGACATTAAACTCAAAATCAACTCAACTCAACGCTGATAGGAAGGGTGTATACATGAGAATGTATATTTTTTTATGCCAAGGTGAAAGGGGACACGTATGGTGTGGAAAACGCAATCAGATGGACGTACTTTACGACGTGACTGGCTGTACTATTTAAAAAAAGGAAACAAAGGGACCAAGTGTCTGATTTCGTTTTTAAAGCCAAACAATCTTGGACAAGACCTTGGACAACACGTGATATGCACTTGTCATGCTGATCTTCATATTGCTGGATTCCAATCATAACCCATCAGTTCCAAGAGGTTCGTTCCCGTGGTTTCAGTATTACTTTCTTGTTTCCTGTTTTCTTTTTCAAATTAGTTTTTTAATGCTCGCTCGGATATTAAAGATTATCTTTTGGATTTGTGTCTCAGTCGTAGATGTATTTGATATTTCCTTGCATTTCACTGTAATTGCCTTCAAAGCTTCGGCTTTCCTTTGTTTACTTTCTGGTAATTGTGACTTTGAAAGTACTACTGGAAACTCTCTTATAATATCCACAAATGCACTTTGATTGAAACTGTCGTTGCTACTTGCCCGTGGTACTTGCCGAAATGACCGCGCGACGGATGGGAGAAATGAGTAACTACTTCTTTTATTGATACGACTCAGTACTACGTGCAGAGGAAGCGCGAGTAAACGTTCATAAATCTGGAGCAGACTAGACCTGAGTAGTGGCTTGCTTTATTGATACGAAATTGAGGGAGGAGATTACTCCAGGTGTAGTTACTCCGATTCTCGAGCAGGACTTCTCAGGAGTAGTTACTTATTTTTATTGATATCACCCAATATCATCAAAACATGAAACTGATGGTCGATGCCCTTCCTGGATCAGGACACAACTACAAGATACTGCTGAACATTGCAGTGTGTGATGCAACGAACAGACAGTGTAGGTTACATTACTGTGGCAACTATGGAAGGAAGGAGGCTGCGCAAGATTATTTAGTAAAACGTTTTGATGATCACTTACTTGAAGGTGATGACTGTGTTAAATTTAAAAACTAGGTTCACACAGACTGGTTGACATTACAAATCCTACAGCTCTCTGTGAATGAGTTTTGTGACACATTGACTCAAGGAATTGATAGTGTTAGACAGCACCATTACATAGCCAAGGCTCAAGCTGCATACCTGAGTAATATAAAAACTTCACTTCAGAAAACAGAGCTAATTGTTTTACTGGATTTTGCCGAAAATTACACTTTCGTTATACACGGAGGTTCACGGGTACCATTGGGAGAAATCCTAGGCAACTGGGCATCCTTTCGTGGGGTACTATAATGATAATGGAACCCTGCAATGCTGTGGCGGATCCAAGGAGGGCTATAGGGGCTATCCTATTCCACACACTTTGTGTGCATGTTTCTTTATTTATTTGAACACTCAATTTCTTTTTACTATTACTGAATTGTAATTTTGACCCACATAACTCTACTATTTTGTAACAATTAATTTCATTATGTGGCAGATTGTTTCTTACAATAAACAGTATGTTTTCAAGTGCTCAATCAGTGTAAATGATTTCACCTGGCGCATACGTACTTCTTCACTTCCATTCTCCATATCCGTTCTAAACATGAAAGACTACCGACACCTGTTGACAAACGCTATGATTTGAAATGGAAGAAAATACATCAGGGTATTGAAATTCACACAAGCTGTTTGTTACATAAATAGCAATGTTCATCCAAAATATCATACTCATATTCAACTGTCAACATAGTTAAACAGGGCTTTGAAAGTAAACAAAAACTTTGTGTTTTTAGAATGATACCAACTTTAGCTTCCCATAAACCCTGTAAATAAAGTGTAAACAGCTCTGCATTACTGGTGCATATAGTTCACTACTCTGTAAGGTACTACGCACAAACACAGACATTTGTTGTGTTATCTAGGAAATCTGTGACATGTTAAAAAAATGAGCTTTATAAACGGTAATGTAAAAAAGTGCTGACTTTGCCAGTTTATATATCAGAATATAAAATGGTCATGCCGCTTTCAACATATTACTTGATTACAACGATGCATATATTTATTGCAGAAAAAGTTTGACCTATGTAACATAATTAGTAACCGAGTTCTTGCTCATTAAAAACTTAAACAATCAGCGTGTTCGGCAAGTCATGATACGGACTACCTCGCTTCTAAGTTAATTTCTCAGGAACTGGTAGAGACAGGAGAATAAAAAATTACAGGCTTTCTTACGAGGGATGTAGGTATCTGTGCGTCAAATTTCATCAAAATCCCAGATGGTCAGCTGGGGACTGTTTGACGATTTATAATGGAATAACCCCACTGGTAGTTACTCAAAAACTCCAGGAAATTCAAGGATTCGAATTGTTATAGACAGCACAGACCTTGTCCCCATAGTTAATATGTTCCATTCCCACGCGAGTTTTTGACCCCCAGACCCTTCGAATGGTAGCTTTTGAGGAACATTAGCGGAGGACCATCCAATACAATAGTAGTAGAGATCTATCGCTTTCTGCTACATTGTTGATCACCACAGAACACAAATGGTAATATATAGAAAGACGCGGTTTTCCAGAACTAATTCAGTGTCCCTAGAATATATTCAATTACGCTTCCAGCTTAAGCTATGCATAAGTATCGGAAGTCTTATAAAACGGCTTTGTCCGTCTAACTGTTGACAGGTATCAGCGCAAAAACAGTAACAGATATTACGAAGGCGTTTCTTGCAGTTGATTTAGAGCCCCTAAAATAGGTTCGATCTCCTCCATTAACCCTCCATTCGAGGCGGAAGTGGTTCAAATACTCTTTTCTGGTTTCAACTTCTATCGCTATAGAACGAAAAGGGTATAGCGAGAAGGGATTTATTGCAAACAATTTAGCGTCTTAAGACAACATATTACTATCCACAACATTCTATGGAAGTCAGAAAATGTTTATATTCACTATTATTTCCGATTTCAATACTGAATTACATGAAGAAAAGACAGTAAGAGACATCGAGATGTGGATTTTTGCAATCGATTCAGCTTCCAAAAAATAGTTCTATCTTTAACATTAATCGATATAGAACAAAAATAGTAATAGATAGTCGCAAGACTTTTTTTCAATCGAATCGATACAACATCTCAAGAGTAGATATATATATATATATATTATCACAACTCATAATACTATCTAAACCGAAAGTGGCTGAATTTACTAGTATATTGGTTTCAAGACTGGTTTTTATAAAGCGAAAACAGAAATCGTGATGTGTTTTTTCGCGATCGACTAAGTGTGCTAAAAATAGGTTCTACCTTCCCCCTTGACCTCTATTCACACCAGAAGTGGTCCAAATTAACGATTACAAGTTTCAACATTTATCGCCACAGAACAAAATTGGTAATATTTTGGTTCTTTGAGTTTGTCCCGTTCAGCAGCGAAGCTATATGAGACGCGGAACTACTGATTAATGTGGAATCCGAACCAGATGAGCTCCCGCCGGGAATCGAGCCCGGGTCTCCCACGCCAAAAATTGGTAATAGATAGCGACAAGTGGTTCACCTACAATCGATTCAGGGTCTCAAGAGGAAATACCAGTACAATCCACAACACTTCATAAAGGCAGATGTGATTGAAGTTTATTACTATTTTTCATTTTATTGGTAATACTAATTTCCATGGAGCAAAATCGGTGAGAAATATCGAGATAAAGTTTTTTTTTGCAATCAATCCAGCGTCCCAAGAATAGATTCCACCTTCTTCGTTAACACTTTATTTGAACCGAAAGTGTTCAAATTAACCATTTCCGGCTTTAACACTTGTCGCGATAAAACGAAAATTGTAATAGATAGCAGGAAGCAATTTTCTGGAATCAATTCAGGGTTTTAAGAGAACATATCCTCATAACCTGCTTCACTCTGTTGTAAACGGAAATGCTTGAAATTTACTACTACTTTCGGTTCGAATACTTATATTCATAGAACAAAAACTATAAAAGATATCGAGAAGAGATTTTTCTGAAATCGATTCAACGTCCTAAGAATAGATTCTGTCTCCTTCCTTAACCCTCTATTCAAGCCGAAAGTGATTCAAATTAGCCATTCCTGCTTTTAGTATTTATCGCCATAGAACAAAAAACGATAAGTGATAGCTAATAATGGCTTTTTGATACAGATTCAGCATCCGAGGAACAGATTCTATCTTTGATCTTATTAATCTACTTCAGTCAGGAGTTTTAGTTGTGCTACTTGTTAGTTTGAGTATTCAATTCACATAGATTGGAAGTCTACCATTGTTTTTACTCTGTGAAATGAAACTCATTTGTTTCACTACTAAAACAGGAAGTGGAGAAACGTATCACAATTCCCGGTTTCAGTATTGATCACCATAGAGCAAGCATGTCAATAATTAGCTAGAAGCATGCATTCAGTACATTGGGAATAGACTGTCTCCAAGTTTTATCCTCTAATAGAAATATACTACCACTTCTAATTTCAATAGTGATCACCATAGAGCAAAAATGATGAGAGAGAATGATTTTTTTTTTTAATGAATCCAGGATTCGAAAATTGTAATCGATCTCTGTCCCTTTACCTAAACCGAAAATGGTGAGAAACTACCATTTCCAGTTTCATAATATTAAAAAAAAAGAAAAAAAAAGATAGCTGGAAGCAGTTTTTGATATGGACTCTGTGCCACAATGGTAGTTTCGATCTCTAAGTTTAATGCAACCGAAAGTGATAAATACTTACTATATCCCTGGTTACAATATATTATTTTTTCATAGAACGAGAGAGGTACTAGGAAGCGACAAAAGTTTCTTTTAAATATATAATTTCATAATTCCAAGAAAAGATTTCAAGCCCTGCTTTTGGTCTAGTGGCTAGCGCATATTCCTTTGATGCACAGGTCCCGAGTGGGAAAACATTGAACGTGTTATGATGGTTCGGATTCCACTTTAAAATGTAGGTCCACGTCTTGTATAGTCTTGCTCGATACTGAAAAGGGACGCTGAACTTCAACAAAAATATTTTATCTTAGTAGTATTCTTCTACTGAAATTAGTAGCATTATAAACTAATACGAAAACGAAGACCCACCTATTTAAAATCTGAATTCTCGTTTGATGAGATTATTAGTTCTCTGTCCTACCGTATATAAAACATCTTGAGAACAAATAAACCATTCAATAGTATTTTGTTAGTATTGTCTATTTTTGAAAGCAACCAAATTGTTTTTGATACTGAATTAGTTATAGAAAATAAGAGATATGAATGGGAGATTTTAGTGAGGAGTATTTAAAATCAGTATCAGTAGCTACATATAATCACTTCATGTTTCATATTTTGTTAAAATCAATTTATTACAAAGCGAAAATCAATTTATTTGATACTATCATGATCAGTTTATACAGGAACCTTTTTGGTATTTTTTTTTCTATATTATAAAATATATTGTCGATAACCCATCATTAATTACTATTAGTAAATAATTATATTTTTATATTCTCTAAAATATAAATTTTAGACTGTTTACCTTTGATAACTATTATTTCTAAATTGTATCACTCGAGAACCGGGAACTAAAGGTCTGTACATCACAATATTTCGTGCTGAGTTCGCACGCGTACCAGGCTTGTCAAAGTCTATGATGATATTAACATTTTGCAATATCGGATGAGTTTAACGCGTTTTAATGAAATTTCTTGATTTTACTAAGTTCAAGTCCAAATTTTCTGGACAGTATTTTGAGAAAAAAAATACTGCTACCTGCTAGTCAGAGCATCAATGCAACTGTGTACTGTCAGCAGTTGAGCCGTGTTCAAGAAAAAACTCAAAACTCTGGAGCCAGCACTTCTGAATCGCAAAGGAGTCCTTCTGTTACAGGACAACGCAAAGTCCCACGTGCCTAGGATGACCCGGGACACCATTCTACACTTTGGATGGGAAAGACTATTGCATCTATCATACTCCCCGAACATTGCACCGTCCGATTATCACCTGTTAGATTCCTTGGACAATCACCTTAGAGGACGCCAGTTCCAGTTCAAATCCCTAGTAGAGGTGTAAAATGCACTTAATACCTTCTTCGCTTCACGGCCCGCCAAGTTTTATCGCGATAGTATTAATGTCCTTCAAAAACGTTGGCAAAAGGTTGTCGATGCTGATGGGGACTATTTTTGATCTTCCAGCAGGGCCGTAAATAAGGACCCCGCATTGCGAGGGGGGGCCAAGTCATCAGGGGGCTCCAAATCGTGAAGTAGGACGTAGAGAAGGGGTCCCGCTCCACGCTGTCTGCAGGGAGGGGGGCCTCCAAGCCTTTAATTACATTAGGTGACATATCAATGTTTGAAGGGTGGGTTCATGATCTTTTACTACCTGGTTTGTCTTCGATACTGGTTTCTCGTGCTACAAACTTCTCCATCCACCTTTGCTCAGTGCTCCTGTCAATTGTTTCCTCTCCGCACATCTTTTCCAGTCTCCTGTGGGTTTCAGCTCCTGTGGAACTAAGCTACAAGTCTCCATCAGAAAGTCTATGATATCACATTGTTTTGATTCATATCTATTATTTTCCTGTAGTGAAAGGGAAACAAATATTGCAATACTTGCACGGAGTAAATCTTGCTCCATCACTATACAAAGTTTGAATGATGTCTGTTTATTAAGAGCAAAACTGTGAGGTCCGTTCATTACCCTTTGGATACAGCCCTAGTGACTGTAGATCTAAATGTGGAATCCAGTCAATTTGTATGGATAGTAAAAAGAATCGTGTTTGGCTAGTACCAGAAGAAGAGAAACTGACTAAAACATGACCTCGACATGTTACAATTAAAGATTTGCCCACCTTTGGCATAAATCATGAGAAGACGTGCAGCTCCCATACATATCATATGCGCAGCACACGTATTTTATACCAGTAACCGGGAAAAGAGAATCGAAGTATGTTTGATCGATCTTAGTGTGCTCTGATACTTGAAATATGCTTCGTTCGCGTATGCGGTAATCACACCTAGCACTCCGACTTGAATTACAGAATAATTATGACATGTAAGGCCTTACGCAGAGTCGTTTTGACGTCTGATTAGCGTCGTACTAAAGGCCTGACTACTGCAGGAAACATATGTTAGTCGGACTCTTTAGTGTGGCGCGTCAGAACTATTCTGCATAAGGCCCATATTCTTTTGCTACATTTGTGCCCGCTTTGAACAGAATGCAAATATGAATTTGGTAGCTCGAGGAAGGAGGAATATACCAACGTCAAGGATCGTAACGGCCTCATTACATCACCGATCTAGATACATCTTGAGCGCATGATTATTGCAAGTCGTACGCCACATCGCGAACCCTTGCGCAATAAATTAGTAATGTTGCACAGCAACTAGCACAACTGTCACCAGTAGTTAGGTAATAGTGGATTTCATTTCTGGTCGCATCTAATATGCATTATGAGAGGTTGACCAGACACCGTTACACACAAGCCTACTCCTACACTTCCTAAATGGACTCTTTTCAACGGACAATATACGGACTCGTATAGCAACAAACGGTCGACAATTCCTGGATGATTCCATTACTTACTTGTCCCGCGCATCTAACTGATCTCTCCGGAGAGTTTATTAAACAAGGTCTAGTCAAGATGGAGCACCGAGGGTTTCTCGAGTACAATAGACAAACTTCGGTGATATGTCCAAACTGCGATACCCAAGGATGACATTCAACACCCTTTTGCTCTATGCTCCGCTTCGCTGTGTCACAATAGTTATTGACGTCTATGATGGCTCTGTACGTTCTCATTCTTCCGAGGCTCCGTCTCACGTAGCGCTGAGTATAATCAATTCACCCACATATTGTAAGTTATATTTTTAGCTCCTCACTTTTTATTTTTAATGGCTAGCAGTGTATTATTTATATGAAAACTACATTGATTTAATTGAGCAGAAATTATTTAGTTTGAAGAAAGCCAACTAATCGCTTTTCAAAAAATACATTTTTCTAAAAGTTTCGTGCAATTGCTAAGTAATACAATTAGTTCATAGCTGTTTATATAAGTTTTGAGACAAACTTTTGTTAAAGATTTAATGGAAAGTATAAGAACATTATATTTTGTGTTCTTCATCCATATTTATACAGCGTGGTTCAAAATGATGTGAACGATAAGGAAACGTTCTATAAGTGATAATACTCTATCAACAATGAAATCTCTATGGAAATACTTTCAATATTATCCTCAAGTTTTGTTTGGAACGAGCGTAGTAGTTTAAAATTTATCCGCTAGGTGGCAGAGTGATTAGTTCCAAGATTGCTGTCTGTGGTGCAGAGAGAGCATTTTGCGTTTTACAGTTTCACGTTTGTCGGTCTATTGTTAGTGTTCAACCCGAGTTCCGCACAAAATTTCATAAAGATCCACCATCAAAAAACTCCATACGTAAGTAGTATGACAAATTCAACAGAACGGGATGCATTTGTAAAGAAAAATCGCCCGGTAGGCCGTCCACTTCTGAGGCAGATGTCGAAAGGGTTCGAACCAGTTTTCAACGCAGTCCACAAAAGTTAACAAGGAGAGTTAGCAAAGAGCTTCAAATGCCTCAAACAACTGTTTGGCGTGTAGTGCGTAGTAGAATAGAGGGCCTTCATAAGCGTGGGAAAATTTTGGCCGTGGGAACGTTCCCACGGGGCTTAAATCGTTGTAAACCAGTGTGTTGCTATGCTAGAATAAGGAAGTATACTCTTGGACGCCTACCAGATGTAAAAAACAAGATAAAACATGCCTTTTTCGTGTTCTTGTCGTTTATTGGTTAATAATTTGAATCCCCAAACCCCCCACCCTCCTGCGAAGAGCGTAAGCGGAACGTATGTGCTTGTGTAGATCATTCTGTTAGCAGCTGTTGCAAAGGAAGAAACGTCAAAAATTTTAAAGATGTCATCGTCAATGAGTTTATTAGATAAACTTAATAAGCCATCGATGGTACCCTTTACAAAAATGCGAGATTTGGAGATTGGAGTACCATTTCGTATTGTAAACTGTGAGATAATTACAACGGTATATGGTAGGAAGGCCTGTGTGACATTTGAAGGAGGTGAAAAAGTGATTTTACCTGGACGTTGTACTGAAAAATTGGAAGCAGATAATGGTGCATTATTAACGTATTTACAAAGTGGAAATGTCTGTTTAATATATAAAGGAATGAAGATTAATGTATCTGGACGTAACATGCACGATCTTGAATTTACTGAACTGGTTTACACATCGTAAGTGTATGGTGTCATGTACAAACAAGATGAAACATGAATTTTCCTCTTCGCCCCCCTCCTCTTCATGCATGCGCAGACATCTGTATGCATAGTGTCGTTATTCTGTACTGACCAGCGACTGGAGTAACATGTCTTTGAGTACTTGTGCGTCAACTATGGATACCAAGAAAGAGTACTTGTTAAATGTTGAATATGGACTTAATTCAATGAAAACCAAATTAATTTGCATTGGACTGGATAGTGATACATTTGAACCAGTGATTCGTGTTGGCAAAGGACTTGTGTTTGGAGTGGAGTTAAATTTGGCAGAGTGGGAGAAACTTGTACATTTAACCCCATTTGTTACGGACTATTTAAATTCTCAAGTGGAAATTACATTTATAAAATCTCTTGGTCGAAAAAACGAACTGGTGGTACGAAAACTAATGGGTGAAAAATTAGTGATGTTAGAGAAGAAAGGAACACTTCATGCTCCTCGAAACACTGTGTACTTATCTTCAAGTGATTGGCTTTATTTCTTGGAAATATTACCGTGTATTGAACATGCTGTGAAAAACAGTAAAGTTTGTAGTGTTGTGCTACGTGAATATTTTGACTTGTGTACAGATACTATTCGTAATCATGTACAATTACAGTGTCTTACATGCAGAGGACTTGCCGGAATCCATACCTGTGTAGATGAACAGAGTATTATTAATGGTATGAACATTAGTTTTCCAAGTGTCTCTCTTGATAAGAACAGTGATGTGAACATTGATGGTGAACGATTAAAATTGGAAATGAAAGTATTTTGCAAACAAAAACTTATAGACTCAATTATGGCTGATTTATTTGATAGTGTATCGACACAACCATGGTGGGGGGAAACCGAAACTCAACCTTCGGAGGGTATCAATGAAGTGAACGACTCTTCATAAAGAAGGAGAAATTGATTTGTTTTTTTCATGTATACGAAACAACGTAATATTAAATGTAATAAAAATATATATATAGTGGAAAGTGAAATGTTTTATTTGTGTGTGTGTGTGTTTTGTGTTCGTTTCATACACCTCAATATGTTAGGATTTTAAAGTTTTTTTATAAGAAAAAATCCTAACATATTTTTTTTCATCGTATATTATAAGTGATACGTATAATAATAATAATAATAATCATAATGAATTCAAATTCTTGAAATGAATGTTAAAATAAAAATTAGTATTTGAAATTATTATTATTATACAACTTTGTCTTAAGTATGATAGGACTTTTTTTTAATTTTAAAAAAAGGAATTAAAATAATTAATATTAAAATTTTAAAAACAAAAGTCCTATCATAATAATAATAATAATATTGAATTCACATACTTGATTTAATTTACGAAAGAATAACTGATTAAGTATTTGAATTCATTATTATTATTATTATGTAGTTATATGATTACATCATTGAATTAAAAATCAGTTTTAGAATCTTTTTTTTAAATCACTATGAAATTCTTTAATTCAATGACTTAAAAATATGTTTTATGATATGTGTATTTAATTACATAACTGATCATAAAACATATTTATTTATTAGGAAACGGAGAAAATAAGAAATAAAACATTTGTTTTCAAAGAGAAAAAATAATACAAAGTGTTTATTGCTGATGAAACTATTTACACAATTAAAACGACGGTAAGTATAGTACATTTTAAAAGAACGTTAGATTTTGTTTCCACTGTCCATGTGATGATAACTTTACAACTGCCATATACTGTTCACTGATGATACTACTGCTGTTGATGATGATGATGAAACGTAGATACAAGTCAATCTGAACATTGAAGATGATGTCCATACACACGATGACGATCTTTTACTCTCTGAAATGAAAAAAAAATTGAAAAACAAACTTAAAATTTATTTTATCTATAATCATGAACAAATAATAATACATACAAACACATTATAATAAAGAAGAAGAAGAAATGGCTACCTGCAATAATATGAAAAGAAAGTAATCAAAACAAACGAAGAAGAAGAATGAAGACATGATTACCTGTAGAAGTAAATACAGCAAACGACGATCATTTTTTTCTGGAGTTGATGAGAAAGTGTAATGAAATTCATTTAAGGACTTTCCTTTAGCTTTGAAGCATAGGAAAAGATATGAATAATGCCCACATAAGGATGATTTCACACTTTGAATTTGTTTATTATTAAATGTATAAGAAGTGGAATTTCTACGTAGAAATTGAATATGATGCATTACATATGGAGGAAATCCAAATGTATCGAAGTAGTGGGCACGGCCATCAGTATGAATATATACGGAAATCCAGTGTGTGCCAAGTTTGTTCGAGGGATCTGTATTTATGATGATAGCTGCAGGTAGTGGAACATGTGCTGGTAATTCATTGGCTGCATATACGCCAACGAAATGATTGTGAAATAAAGAATTTGTTTGCAAAGCATTCAATAAATCTAGTGTAGAGGACATCATGTATAAAAATGCAGACATGTACATATATGATATGATATTTAAATAACGTACCTTTAAAAATCCATGATGATGTTCCTCTGATGATCCACTTCTAAGAGAGATTGGAATTCTCCATACACAATGCAGGAGATAGGTGCTGGTAGAGGCTTCGTAAAATGAACTTCCAGACGAACACACCCATGACGTATAAGATTCCAATGCTGCACAGCGCTGGCTTCTCCATCTTGAGTAATGTCGAAAACAAAGATAGTGTATCCTTGAGGAAAGTCAAGGCGAGGAATATTGTTGCCATGATTAGAAAAGTGAATGCCTGATCCACAGAATAAGGTATGATATGAGGAAACATAGAGGTTGTTTTCGAAAATTGGTTGTAATGGTTTTGAAGGTACAGGTTTTCCATCAATGTATAGAGAGAAGAAATTGATGTCAAAATGTTTGAAATGAAATGGATTTGAAGTTATTGTTCCTGTATAGGCATCATTTTGTGTAAACGCCACAATCACTCGAGTTGGTAATACTCCCATAAATAAATTATCTATTGTTTTTGATTGAAGATCCTTTGGAATGACGAACGACTTCATTTGCACTCTTGTGAGAGGATATTTGGCTGTTGTTGATTGTAGAAGCTTGTTATGTGCTAGTTTTATTGTAGGACTAACATTAATCTTTTTAATATGTAAAGCAGCGTCTAAAATGTTCACTTTAGCCTCAACAGACGCATCACTAGCGATGAGACAAAAGTTTGGCTTTGCAGGAATTAACTTGAGACGTAATTCTACTCCTTGGATTAAAAATTTATCTTGATTAAAAATATCACAATGAAGATGTCCAAGCATGTCGAATTTTGCACTTTTTTTTGTTAATTCATAACGTTGTTGAAATCCTTTATTACCACTAGATGTTGCATCCATATGTCCAGCAGTATCTTGAAACCAGAATGCACATTGAAGATGAGTATTTTTAGCAGAATCATCATAATTTAACAGTTTTTCAATGTATGATCGATATGGATGATTATGAGATGGAAATGAAATCAGTTTGTTATTTAAATACACTTCCACTTCACTGAACATAGAATTTAAAAAGTCATTAATAGGAGCCACAGCTTTATCACTTTCACCAAATGCTGATCCATCAGGCTTAACGATTTGAGCTTCGATGTAAAGAAGAGTATGTGGTAGATCTATGTATTCATCACTTGTTCCTGGGATGACAAACTCTATAGGAGCATTATCAGCTAGTGAACTGATTGGTTTGTATGTAACAACATGATTATCCAATATACTGGTTTGCGTTGGTTTTGTAGAAAAAATATCTAGTTCACTTTTTACACACTCGCAGGATTGATGATGTAAGAAAGCCATAATGGTGATGATTTAATCAAAGATATCGTGTGATAACTTCCTCTTCTTATAAGACTGATATTTCTTTGTTTTCTGTGTACGTTTCCTCTTGCCCTTCTCCTTCTTCTTCTTGCGCTTGATGATGTGTAATGGTGAAGGGTTAAAGATGGAATGATGTGTAATTCTTCTTTTCCTTCGTTGATATCCAGATCCTAGCATAGATTTCAGTTTATTTTTTGCTTTGTCTTGCAAGACGGATCTCGCTTCACCCATTCGTTGATGAAAGGATTCGTTAATAGGTTGATTGTCGATGATGACATCAGTAATAACGTTTGCTCCAGATTTTAATAATTCCTTTCCTACTGTTTTAGCTCCTTGTTTTACTAGTGGCATGACAGAACGAAATAATCCTCCAAGGAAACTTCCAATACCATGTCCAACTTGATAAGGGGAACCAACATAAACGTTTCCAGTTCCAGAAAGAGCTTGTTTTTGATAATATTGTAAATATGGATTATTCATATTTGTCGATGTTGACGCACTGGTCGAAAATGTAGTTTAACGCATACAGTTCCGAAAGTGAATGCCAGTGGAGAGCCTGTACTATCTCTTATATCTATTTTGATGTGTTCAAAATGCATCTTCTCTATAGGCACATAATGTGGAGGATTAAAAATTTCTATAACACTACTTCCAAATGTATGATTCACAGGATTCATATTTATGATACGTAATAATGGTGCTACTGTATCTCCAACAAATACAGATTGAATTATATCACAATACACATACATTGTAGATGGAAGGCCTAAACGTAAATTTGGAATGCTTTGGCCTTGTTGCATATCCTTTAAATCAACGCTTGGATCAAACCCCAACATCGCACTAACACTTGGTGATAATGCAACGTCTACATCTATGTCTTTATGAAGACGTCGTATAAAACAGGTATTACTCTCACGAGTATAAGAAATATGTAAATTTGTGAATCTGTTGTACGTATTTATTATCTTTATCAATTCTGATATGTCAGTGTAATAACGTACAGGAATAGTTATAAATTTCCATTCATCACTTTTTGCAGGTTTGTAAAAAATTTTATTATTTTCGTCATTAATATTTAATATTGAATGAGGATAATGAATTTCAACAATAGCCACTTCCCACTTTTCATGGAATTCCATTCTTTGATGAAGTTTCGTAGTATATGATGTTAAGGTGTTGTCAGGAAAATATTCCATAGAACTATTACTGGGAAGCGTGACGTAAAAATCTCCATCAGGTTCCATTGTACTTCTCGATCTTCTTTACGGATGATGCAGGTATCCAGGAATCGAAAGAAGAAGGATATCCTTTCCAATGAACAAGATATTCTTTTCTGCTGCCTTTTCTTCTTGTACGTATGATTTTATCTATGTAAAATGTCTTTGATAACGTCACAGGTTGTAATTCCTCTCTGTAAAATAATCCATCCAGTGGCTCCTTGTTTAAATCTTCAATTTCATAAACAGGTGGATCTCTTGGTATTATCTTCTTCACTTTAAATATTTCCCAAGTCCAATTTTGCATATATCCTTTATCAAATGTACGTTTAGTTTTACTAATTCGTACTGTATCACCAATCTTAAGATGTTTTGAGAAATTTGGATTCTTCTTCGTCTTCTTCTTCTTTATTTTATTATCATATTGATTATGCCATACTTGTAATAGGTTATTTTGAGAAACATTTGCAGGTGACATCTTTATGCTTGAATGATAACCTTCATTGTATGATTTCACAAGAAGAGGTAATACATTTAAATAATTATACGTTTGATACTTTGTAAAATACTTCCACATTTTTTCTTTTAAAGTTCTGTTAAAACGTTCTACAATACTAGCTTTTATATCAGGATTTTTAGTTGTAATATGTTTTATTTTGCTGTCCACTAAGTACTTCTGTATTGTTTTATTAGTAAACTCACTTCCTTTATCTGTTCGAAATGTAATTGGTTTTCTGTCTTTGAACACAATTTGCAATGCTTTTAAGACATCATTTGTACTTTTAGATTTTAATGGCACAGCCCATGCATATCGACTGAACACATCTATCACTGTCAGAATATAACGATATCCATCATTAAATTTATGAAGAGATTGAAGATCATTAATATCACTTTCCCACTCATCATCAATGTTATTCACTACATAGAAATCTCTTTTAAAACGACGACGTACAGGTTTGTGTAACGTATATGTTGTTTGTTGCAGTAACCATCTTCTTATACAGTGTATAGGAATTTTCTTTTTTGTAGCTATCCACAATTTTTTAACAGTTGAAAACGAGGCAGGATGTGAAGGGTTGTAGTAAATCTTGCTTAACTGTTTGTTTACGGTTTCCACCTTGACCATACTGGACGTTTACAGGCACGTTTCCTTTTCCTTATAGGAGATATTACTTTTTCCTTTTCTTCTTCTTCTTCTGCTTCTTCTTCGTCGTCTTCTGCAAACGATTTCAGAGGTATTTTTTCCCTTGACGATGATGCTGTTGGTGATGCTTTAGTTCGTCGTAAAATATATGACAAACGTTTTGGATTTCCAATAAGTTCTTGAGGTGTGTTATTAGAAGATAAATAATTACAAAATTTCTCCCATCCCGGTGGATTTGTGTGTTTCCGGGGTCGCGACACATCAGAAATTAAATCTACAATGTGAGATCCTTCTAGTTTATCACCTCTGATGTAAACAGTTCCTTTATTATCCCACGTGATATTATCATCATGTTTCATTCTATGTAGTAGTAATTCAGCTCTTTTACGAAACATTTTGGGTATAGATAATAATATTTCTTCTTCTACTTCAGGCTTCTCTGATTTAGTTGACGTAATTGAAAGTGTTACAGGTTCTTCTTGTTTTCGTATTAAATGTAAATATTTTTGAAGAATATTATTATACTGATTCCACTTTTCTTCATCACTAAGCGATGATAACTGTAAAATCTCTTGCATTTCTTGATCCAAATTAGATTCACGTTTCTCCAGGGCTGATGATGATGATGATGTTGGTGTTTGTATACGATTCAGAACTTCAGGTGGAACTAAAATCATCTTCTTTGCATGTTCCATTGTACTAACGGAATAGTAAACTTGATAATGCACCAGTTAAAATAGGAGCTAATAATGCCGGTAGGAATCCACCCTGCTGCTGTACTAATAAATGCTTCTTCTTCTTTTGGATGGAGTTTCCTTTCTTCACAAGATATCGAAGCGTCCTCTTGTATCGCTTTAATCTTGCTTTCTGTGTCTTTGTAAGAGGTACATTCCCTTTTAATACATTATAACAACATTCACAAATACTTCGAATCACTGAAGAGTCTGCATTGGCCAATATAGCTTTACGTAATTTAGGATTTGCTTTGCTCAGCGTACGAAGAAGATCTCCGTGTTTTACTCTTGGAGACATATTGTCAGAATGAAGAAACACAGTTTAAAACAAACATTATAAACACATCTTCTTCTTCTATTTCGATGGAACATAAACGTAATGATAAATATCATCAGGAAAGATATTTGTTTGAAAACGAAGTTCATCTGGCGTATCCTGTTTTAAATCAATAAAGAAATATCCATATGGTAACTTTGTTGCGTCGTTGAAACTTTCTTGAAGAAATTTTGGATTCTCAGGAGTTAATTGATAACTCAAATGTTTAATTTGTGATTTATCTCTTGGATTTTTAAATAATACGAGATAAGAACAATTTAAGCTCATATCTCTGCTTCCTTTTCCCTGATGAAATATGTTTTGTGTAATAAATAGTACACTAAGATTTCTATGATGAGAACCCTTTGTAAAGAAATCAACTATATTGCGGTTCACTTCACACATTTGATCATCAATAATAATAAGATGTGGTCCAGTTTCAGGTAAAAAGTCTTTTGTTCGAGGTAATCCTTCAATAAATTGTACTTTTGTCGAAATTTCTCTGTATGCATTTTGCCATTCTGCATAGTACCAATGAATATGACGAAACGATGTATTAACCATACGTGGTAAATTGGACAGGAATCGTATTACAAAGGAAGTTTTTCCACATCCACTTGGTCCGGCAACAATACATGAAAAGGGATGTTTCCACGTCGTGTCCATGTTAAAGAGTATGATCATTCTTTCCTTATACGTATATTTATAAAGGGCCTTATTACATTTCTCTTCTTCTTTTGTTGGAAGTAGTGTAGCCATATGGAAAAGTATCATATGAATTTGGAATTCTACGTCGTTTAATATAATTTATCTTATAAATTTTTGTTTCGGGCATGCTGACGATAGTATGGTCTTTCCTGCGGCAAATTTTTTTCTCATTGGTAATTTTGACTTCCGTGGGACGAGATTCTTCTTCTTCTTCTTCTGCATCCTCTTCATTATCTACTATCATTTTCTTCATTACATCAAAATTTAGGTGTTTTGAAGATTCATAGTTTAATGAAAAGCCCCGTATCTTGCATACTTGAAACTCCTTCTTCGTGCTGGGATCAAAAATACGTAAGCTGTAATTCTTCGGGCCCGCCGATACATATTCTGAAATATAGGCTTCTTTACCATATTCGAGGACTTCATTTGTTAAATCGCCTAAAAAGTCACCAGTTGGAATTGTACTTTCACCAGGTTTTTGCGTATAAATGACGGAATCAGTATCAAAATATAATACTCTTTCTTGTAGTTGATCTAAATATTTGTACAATTCTAATCTTGCTTGTGCTGTTGTGTATGCGGCTATGACAACATTTACTGTTGGTAGTGAAACAGGAACGTCATCGTTGTATTGCCAATATACATATAACATGTCATCATTTACTGGGAATATTTGATGAACATCTATATCATGAGATGTTAATTTTTCATATAATTCCTTGGGTTCATTAATAATGCTGACATGACCCATGTTCTCACGTTGACCAAATTTTCCCCAAAATGAATTTAGCATTAATTTAGCTAAACTTCTAAGTGCTGGATTATGTTTAATTTTGTTCTCATCTAGACGTATTCCTTCCTTTTCATAAAATTGCTGAATGTACTTCTTCTTTAATTCATCTGTTTCACACCATGCTGGCCATCCACTTGCTTCTGTTTTTGCTTTCAGGAAGGTGTTTATGTATTCTGCAAATAAGCCACCACTTTTTGTTTTTTCATCATATTGAACAACGTCATATGCCCATATTTCATGAATATCTATTATTTTGTATCCTTTTTCTAATGCCTTTCTTACTTCATCTGCTACCCATGTTCCATGTAGCACTCGGTCTTCATCGTTGTGATTACAAGGTGCTTGGTTTAATTCATCACAACATGTACGGCAGAGTGGAAACATCAATCTATCATTTGATTTATAAGGGAGGACAGGATGAAACAGTTGTTTTGGAGGCAAAATACTGAGCTTAACTAATCCTTCTACTTCTTCAATGGTGGGAATATTTGAATCTCCAGGCAGATAGATAGTAGGATGACGAATTGGAAACTTCTTAGTCTTAGAGATAAAAGGATAAAGGGAAATAACATCTTTGTATTTTATGGTCTCTCCTTCAGATTCTTCTGCTTTATGATACAAACGTATGGCATTCACACGTCCTCCATAAAAAGCGTCACGAGGTTTTAATGGTGTTTTCTTTGTATACGGATGATTACTAACATACTTCTTCATCTCTTCATTTCCTGCCAATTGTTTTTTAAATTCACAACCCCATATTTCATGCACTTCACAGCCAAAATCTTTTAATTTTTGGATTTTCTTCTTTGTTGCTTCATATCGAAATTCCATGGTATCTGTAGCATTGTTATAGATGGGTTTATCTCTGTCGTTAGGGTAGCAGTAGATACAACCATGTGTGAAATCGCCTTCATACTCCCAGACGTGTATTTTTCCTGTGTTGGGATCTGTCCATACACCATCTACTTTCATTGATGCTATTCGTTTTTCCTTACTACGTGCAGCATTGGTAATTTGGATGTTTCTGGTTTTTTCTTCCCAAGCTATCCATTGTACTGCTTCAACTGATTGTACATCTCTCCATCGATATCCGTTCTTTGGTATGATACCAATTGTATTTTCCTTTAAGAAATTTCTACGATATACCAAATTACATGCACTGGCAATTGTAATACATTCAAGTAAGGGATTGACATTAGTTTCAGATTCAAATGTATTCATAAATGAAATACAGGCTTGACGTAATACCTCGACATCCTGTACACAATACTTGATGAGTTCTTCTTTCATTTTAAAGGTGTCGTTTTGATGTTCGGTATACCATTGGAGAAACTTGCGTCTTTCGTCTACTTTCATAGTATCTGCTCCATAATATTTAATGTCTGGAAGCGGCCCTTCATAGGTTTGGTTCTCACGTCGATTAAAGAAGTGTGGGAAATATCCTTTGCACGATTGAAGTCCAAATGCACCACTTAATTTACTTAAGGGCATAGGAAGAAAGCTTAGTGAATCGATGAAGGTTACGTTTCCTATTTTAAGAGAGAGAATTTTTGCTCCATTCATGATTACTTCTGGAGTCCAATTCATCTTCTCAACCATGGTCTTAATGATGAAATGTGCGTCATATCCCTTTGAGTTATGGGCAACACAGGTTACTGATTTAATGTTTGGTCGACGTTGTTGCAGATGTTTTAGAAAATCTTCTATTACATTTTCTCCGTCAAAAATATTTTCTCGCTTTCCACAAATGACACAATCATTCTTGATGTTGTTATCTTCATAACACTGGTAACATACATGTTGACTAACCAAGACATTAGGTATGTGTTCATATATGTTTGCGTCCTCATCTTCTATTTTCGTATCTTGTGTGCATTCAATATCATAAAACAGAATCATAGCTTTCTTCTCCATGATGATTTTTTCATTGGCTTTTTTCGATTTTCTTCTTTCATTCACTTTCATGTAACATTCATGATTGGGTGGTACTATAGCATAGCAAATGTTGCAATAAGTTTCTCCACATACGTGAGAACCTTTCTCTTTTACTACATAAATTTTCAAACACTGGTCACAACATTTCACAATGGAACATAAAGGCTTTCCATTTTGATACGGCGCTGACTTGTGATAGTCATAGCATGACTGTCCATAAAATTCTCGATTACAATCATTGCAAGTAATATGGATATCTTTAAAGTCACATGGTGGCTTCTGATGACAACGAAAACATACAGCTGTACAATGTTTCAAATGTGCATGCTTGTTTTCATATTTCTTATGACAACTTTCACAATAATAACTACAGCTAAAACATGCTGTCAAGCTTTCAATGACGTTGTAGTGGTTATCTATAAACAGTAAATTTAAAGCAGTTCTCTCGTTATCACTTGGTGGTGCTTCAAACATAACATCACTTCCTGAAAAACCCCTATACACTGTGATTTTATAATCCTTTAAATATTCCTGAAATTTACGAATTTCAGGAATTCCACCACCATGACTAAGATCTACATCAGCAGATTCACATAGGTCTTCTGCTTCTTTTTCAATTATATATTTATATTGATTTACATATCTTCTGTATTCAGCTTGATTTCTTCCCTTGTATTTTTTCAGTCCTATGGCAACTACGATTGCATGTGCTAAACACCTTGTACCTTTATTCTTAATTGTAACAATACCACGTTTTGCCTTTACGTATTCTTCAGTATTCATAATATGTTGTTTCAAAGGACCTTGTCCTCTTGGCATACGTACATGATGAAAATTCACGATGCAATCTTCATTTATACGAAAAGCCGCATTACTTTGCAGTACTTTCTCATAACTTATCCATAGAACTTCTGCTGAAAGATTTCTTGCTTCTCTGAATGACAACCAAAAAGGGCGGTGTCCTTCTCTCTCATTTGTAATTGTTATTCCTACGTAATCATGCTGGTCCACATTACGTAGCAAATAATCTATTAGTGCCCGTAGACTTGCTTCAATTGCCGTAAAAGGGTTTTCATCTGCACGTACGGGGGCTAGACGGAATCGTAGCATTCTACCCTCCATATTGTATCTTCTGTATTGTCTTCTTCGTTCTTCTATTATATGAAATCTATTGTGTCCATCATTACGGTTGTTATTTCCGAATCCTACTTGTATATTTGAATTTCGTTGTGCTTGAAATACGGCTAGCAATTCGTCCATTCTTTTTTCTATGTCGTCTAAATCGACTTCCATTTCTTCGTGTTCTGTATTAGCCTCTGCTAATATTTCCATAATTGAGGGATATATTACTTCTTCTTCTTCTTTTCTGGGATCGGGAAACAAATTGTTAATCCAATTTTCTAGTTCATTCGTGTAAAACTTATCATCTTCTTCTTCTATCTTCATCTCTTCCTTATTGTAATCCTCTCCTATTATTTGGGAAAACGTGAAATTTAGCAGCTCTTCTTCTTCATTTCTCCTTTCTTCGACGTCTTCTTCTGTTCCTTCTTGTAACCACTTTATAATTTCTTTAATACGGCCTGATGCTTCTTCTGTTATCGTTCTATTGCTAGCACTGTTCAATATTTGTAATAGTTCTTCTTCATCATATTCTTCTTCTTTTTCTACTGGAATTTGAATTTCAATAGTTTCTCTTTCTTCTTCTTCTTCTGTTGCTGCTTCTTCTATTCTTTCTTCTATTTTCATTTGTTCTTCTCCGGCTTCTTCTTCTTGCATTTTTTCATGATGATCTATTTCCATTTCTTCTTTTGCGTCTTCTTCTTCTTCTTCTTCTTCTTCTTCTTCTATCCCGATTATGGCATTTATTTCACTTAAAAGAACTTGCGTTTCGTTATTTACGCCCACTACCTCTTCTTCTTCTTCTTCTTCAATGTCATTAATGAAGACCGTAATCTCCTTCAGTAAATCTTGCGTACTCTCTTTTGCCATTTTTCTTCCTCAGATGTATATATACGTAATGCAATATATGTAAATGGTATATGTAATAGTATATGAATATGATATATAATAGGATATATAAATCTTATTTAAATGGAATATATATATGTATATAAATATTTTGAAAGGGTATATAAGCGTTTAAAAGAATATACGAGTAAGTAAAATGTGATATATATAAGTAATTAAAAAGGAATAATAATAATAATATCAACGGGAATAGGGAAAAGGATTACACTTATCTTTATTTGTATGCAACCTAAAATAAAAAAGAAATGAATTTTGTTACTTATAAATCAATATATATTAGATATATAAATATATACTATATAAGACAGAACTTTATAATGTCAATGAAATAATCTCTCATCATACCTTTTAAATATTTTTAACTTTTCTTCCTATTCCATGGGATGAAGAGTGAAACAAATGTATGCTCACAATCTCTTTCAAATGTATTGACTAATGAAGATATGTAGATTACACGGTCTTTTATACTTATTCTGTTTTAGAATTTTATCGTTAATTTTAGTGAACGCGAAATCCGTATTTCCTCCTCCTCCTCTCTACACTTCTTTCTTTTATACTGTCATTAATTTTAGCGACCACAAATTCAATGCTATCTTCTTTACAACTTAACGAAAAGATGCTATTGACTTTCCCCGGAAAACCGTTCCTACATGTGTCTTATTCATATGCTCCCCTTAACGTGTGAATGAGGGATGGAAGACATTTTAAACTAAAAGATTTCATCTCTTTTTCTTACGTGATACAGCGTTCATCTTTAGTGCACGGGAAGTCACAAATTGGAATCCTGTCACGATATGGAATCAACACTAGGAAAACTATGGAATCCATACTAATATTGTTTATTTTATATTATTTTTTACGTGTAAGAATACCACCCCCCGGGAGCCCACAACTTTTTACCCCTTAGATGTCATGTTACTGATTTCAAAGTGTCTTTATTGAATACAACACCTTCGAAAACTATAGAATCGATACTAATGTTGTTTATTTTACGTGTATGAATATCACCCCCCGGGAGCTCAACACTTTTTACCCCTTAGATGTCACGTTACTGATTTCAAAGTGTCTTTATTGAATACAACATCTTCGAAAACTATGGAATCGAAACTAATACTGTTTATTTTAAATTATTTTTACGTGTATGAATATCATCCCCCGTGAGCTCATCACTTTTTTACCCCTTAGATGTCATGCTACTATTTTCAAAGTGTCTTTATTGAATACAACACCTTCGAAAACTATGGAATCGGTACTAATATTGTTTATTTTAAAATATTTTACGTGTATGAATATTACCCCCTAGGAAGACCCCATGAGCTCACCACTTTTTTTTTTTACCCCTTAGATGTCATGTTACTATTTTCAAAGTGTCTTTATTGAATACAGCACCTTCGAAAACTATGGAATCGGTACTAATATTGTTTATTTTAAAATATTTTACGTGTATGAATATTACCCCCAGGGAGCCCCTCGACAAGTGAACTTTATGTTACATAATATTATTACATGAGTACTGTACTTTGATCTAAGGGGACTCGGTGAATCAGTGGTAAAGCGTTCACTTGTGATGCGATAGGGGACCTTGGTGATTTAGTGTCCACGTCTCATATAGCCTCGCTGCTGAAAGGGACGCTATGACAATATAGATGAAAGTATTTTACAAGTACTTATTGTCTTTTCGAGTGCAAAATAATACGCGTTCAATACTACACAGAGGCTTGTAGTGTTTGAGCCCCGTCGCCCAAAGCTTGGACCTCTCCCAACAAAAAATTTCTTAATGCACGCCTGTGTACATAGCTAGTATACGAATTCTATGACGGGAATCTGAGCATTTTAGAAGAAATTGATGATAATAATAGGGAATATTTTAACTACTTTCGTCCTTTTAAAGTAATATCACATACAGCTTAGACTATAATATGGAGAAAACTGTATAAAGTTCAACTTCCTAGATCAACTTAAAGAAATGGAGAAATGTTCTCTTATTTGAGAATAGACAATTGTTTTAACTTGAAGATTTGTGCCACATGTTGAAATCGTGGGGTTCTGTGGATCAGTGGTAAAGCGTTCACCTCCGGTGATTGGGGTCTCTGGTTCAATCCTAACTTTCGTCGTGTGAACTTTGTGGTGCATATAGCCTCGCTGCTGAACGGAACGTTAAACTCAAAAATCAATCAACATCATATGACATAGGTAACGACATCCGAGATGAATAAGCAACACTAGTTTTGTAAAGTTTTAGATCTCAAACACTGTTTTAATATTACCTAAAACACACACACACACACATACATATCTTCGCTTCGTGTTGTCTGAAACCATGACCTAAGATAATGTTGACGCGACAGCTGGAGAACAACATTGAAATACAAAACATGTTCTGTTATCTTATTTTTCTGCTCTTTGCAAGTAGACATTGCAGATACAGAAACTCTCTCTCAGTTCGTTGACTTGTGTATGTGTATTTAACGTTAGATTTCACTCTTATTAACATTAGAAAATTATGAAATTAACTTCAGTGCCTCAGTGGTAGAGTGTTCACCTCTGGTGCATGAGGTCCCGTGTTCAAATCACGTCTTTTTTTTTCTATATACTTGTCATTAATTTTAGCGACCACAAATTCCCTGCTTCCTTTACAACTTAACGAAAAGATGCTATTGACTGTCCCCGGAAAACCGTCCTCATCATTTCATTTTACGTTCCAGAGGGCACGGTGGCTCAGTGGTAGAGCGTTCACCTCAAGTGCTTGGGTCCCTGATTCGATCCCAGTTCGTGCCCTATGAACTTTGTGGTGGACAAACATCATATGCGTGGATTTCCCTTCGGAGTTCATCAGTTTCCTTCCACTTTCTTCATTACATCATTTCATTCATTTTTTCATTATCACCTCACCTTCATTAGCCTAGTAGACGTAACCGTAGGACGTAAAACTCGATGGACAAACACCGTGTACGTGAATTTAATGCAACATTTCATTCATTCATTTCTCATTACCATCGTCCCGGCTGGAGCTCATGTGATTCGGATTCCACGTTAATCAGTAGGTCCACGTCTCATATAGCCTCGCAGCTGAAAGGGACGCTAAACTAAAATCAACTCAACTCATCAACTCATCATCATCGTCTGCATTAGCATAGCCGACATAAGTGTAAGACGTAAAACTTAGTGGTTCAGATTCCACGATAATCAGTAGGTCCACGTCTCATATAGCCTTGCTGTTGAAAGGGACGCTGAACTAAAATCAACTCAACTCATCACCATCGCCTCCATTAGCATAACCGACATAGAAAGACAGACAGACCTTGTTGGCTTTATTCTTGGACGTAAATCTCTTCATTGTTTAAAAGATTTCATTTACAAACAGAAAGACAGACGTATACATCATATTATCAAAATTAAAATACCAAGTTTACAGACACTTCTTGCGACAATTGCAATGCGAACCAGAAAACATTCAAGAATTCCATCTTATCATTTTTCTTAGAAGCATCATAGAAGTTCGCTTATGTGTTTTTAACTAGGGCAGTCTTGTTATCTCGTTGTAGTACGTATCATCAAAACATTTGACAATGGCATCTTATCTGTTGTTCTTGAAACTAAACCATTTTAAGATGAAGTTCAATGTACTAACAAAACAGAGGAAGAAAGAGACTAACAAAACAGACATTCACATATGTGTCTGTGTGTTTTTTTTTTAAATGTTAGAACATGAACGGAACTTTGAATAAATACACTTGTTCTTTCAACTGCCTTTATAACTAAATGAAGAAAGAACATATATATATATATATTTTACTTACCTATTTTAATAAGAACGAGCGGTATCACAAAACACACATACACTTCAGTTTTAGGTTGAAAACACAATCAATTGATAGGATTTAATCCTAAGAACTTAAAGCACAAAACACTCACTACAATTTAAGCTGAAAACACAATCAATTGGTAGGTTTCAATCGTGGTAACTGAAAGGACTCTGATGAAGATCCGGTAGACGTTCAAGAGTCTTTGCGGGAGGGGGGCGGGGCTTGGGAATTCAAATTAGCTAACCAATACAAGGCGACTAGAAAAGGCGTGTTTTTTCATGAACCTATAGCTGATGGTAACCCTAAAAGGCATGTTTCATCTTGTTTCTAGCAACATGATGTTCTCAAAGGCTATGAACATAACAACTAAACAGGAAGTGATATCGATTTACTTAGCATAGCAGATATCATCCTGTGAATATTCATATAACACACTTCACACCCTACGTTTTAAACAATATGATATGCTATGAGAAGTTTCCATTATTAGAATTTGCTCAATCAATGGAATCCATTCGCAGGAGGTGTGGGGGAAAGGAGTGTATAGGTATGTGTTTCGTTATGAGACTTATATCTGGTTTCATGTCTCACGTCTTTAAAAAATTGTGAAATACAATATTTACCTTAGCAACTAAGCCAATTTCGTGAGAGGCTTTGATCATTTGACTATCACGTCTTCTACAGACACTTTGTGGGAATAGGGCCAAGGGGCTAATCAACATGATTTTGCATGAGTATGTGTTTCGTTATGAGACTCATATAGTGTGTCTCATCTCACGCTTTTAAAAAAATCATGACATATAATCTTTACCTTAGCAACTAAGACCAATTTCATACAATCTCCTGAGAAGCTTCGATCATTTGAATATCATGCTTTCAGTTCATATTCTCCAGACATCTCGTGGGAATAGGACCAAGGGGCTTAATCGCTTATGCTCTTTGAAGACAAAAATCAATCATTCAATCGACTGGGAAGCTTCTATCATGATAACTGATAGGACTCTGATCCGTCCACCAGTATGAGCATCCAAGACTATGAAGGCCAAGAGCATCTAGCTATTCAATACATAACGAAAAGCAAAAATCAATCAATCAATTGGAAAACTTCGATCATGATAACTGATAGGACTTTCAATTGGGGAGCTTCGATCATGATAACTTCTGGGCTATCCGTAAAAGGCTATGAACATAGCAACTAAAGGCTTGTCGAAACTTGCCTCCCAATTCCAGGGGCTATGAACCTAGCAACTAAAGAGGAGTAGGGGTTACGGAGGTTCAAATAAACCAAAATTTTCCCACGCGTTTCTGTGCTAGCTGTAAAAGGCTATGAACATAGCAACTAAAGGCTTGTCGAAACTTGACTCCGACATATTCGGCTTTCCAGGAGAAGCAGGGGTGGCGGGGGTTCAAATAACTAAACAATATAAGATGAGGAGACGAAAAAAAGGCATGTTTTATCTTGTTTTTTACATCTGGTAGGCGTCCAAGACTATGAGCATAGCAACACACTGGTTTACAACGATTTAAGCCCCATTGGAACGTTCCCACGGCCAAAATTTTCCCACGCTTATGAAGGCCCTCTATTCTACTTGCGTAAACATTTAAAGATGTATCCGTACCGAGTGCAGTTGTTACAACACTTAACACCTAATGATCACACGTGTCGCAAGACTTTTTGTGAGTCATTTCAAGAGTTGTGCAGTGTTTATGATGATTTTTTGGGCAAACTTTGTATCAGTGATGAGGCTACTACACTGGAAGAGTGAATAAACAAAATGTTCGCATTTGGGGAACTAAAAGCCTCACCAAATCTGTGCAATTGTGCGTGATTCACCGAAAACGAATGTGTTTCGTGCAATTTCATCTTCAAAAGTTTATGGTCCGTATTTCTTTGACGAAGGAACTGTGACTGGACAAACATTTCTACAAATGCTTACTACGTGGCTTATGCCACAGCTCGAACATGACAGTGCAAACTTCATCTATCAATTGGATGGAGCTCCATGTCACTTTCATCACAATGTCAGAAATTTCCTCAACAACAGACTGCCACACCGCTGGATTGGGCGGTCAGGTAAAAATGGTCATGAGCTTCTACGTTGGCCACCAAGATCACCGGACTTAACCCTCTGCGATTTTTTCTGTGGGGACATCTAAAAGACATTGGCTACAAACCACTTTTACCCCAAGATGTGAATGAACTGAAAGCGCATCACTGCTGCAGTGCAAACTGTTGATGCAAACATGTTGAAACGGGTCTGGGCGGAATTGGAATACCGAATAGATGTATGCAGGGTAACAAATGGGGCCCACATAGAACATTTGTGATGTACTATTTTCATTTTTTTATCACAAAAACTTGGAGAGTTTTAGCATTTAACTGTAAGATTTGAAGCTATTTGGATGATTAATAAAAAAGTTATAAGGAGTTGTAATCGTTCACATCATTTTGAATCACGCTGAATACAGGTTGGGTCATTTATCTTATCATGTCCTTATAACTGTTTAAGCTAATGGATTTTAAAAAAATAACTGCAGTTTTGTACAATGCAAATATCAATAGAACATCGTTTGGTATACTCTGCAGCACTATCAGATTAACAGTATTGTCAACTTAACATAAAGTATTCTTTAATGGTAGATGTCAGAATATTAAATATTTCAGATTTACATATTGTAAAATTCTGCTATGCAGGTACAGGTTGAACTAAATTATAACGAAACCGTTTCTCCCACTACCGAATTTTATCATAAAAATCTCCTTACTATATATAAGTGATGTAGTATGAAATCACTCCAACATAAATAGTTCACTAGTACTGGGTAAAGAGAGGTATCCCAAGGTCCGAGCAGCCCAAGCTAGATGGAGTGGATTTAGGATCGCCAATGCTCCACGCAAGTAGAGGGCTATTGAAGACCACAAAGTTCCACACAAGATGAGTGACTGAGGTTGGGAGTCCCATAGGGCAGGAAAGGAGGCCTAGAGCTCCGAGCACGCTAAATGCTTTGGGTTAGACAGCTCCCAGAGGTCCAATCAAGCTAAAGAGTGGAGGTGACCAACCTAAGACTGATAGTAGTCTGAACAGAAACAGAAAAGTTAAAAATAAGGACGCCCCTCGGGAAAGCCCGCGCACTGGATAGTGGGTAAGGCATCAACCAACATTCTGCATGCCTCTCCCCCATGCAGTTAGTAGACTAAAGCTGCTATCAGTGGGTGTGTTTCGCGGTTTCTATCTTTTACGGAAGACATTTACTCGCGGATCTGTATATAAAGTGTAAGAAAGAAAGAAAGAAGGGTAAATTAGGAGATAGGAAAGCGCGGAAGAAGATTTTATAGAGGGATATGTTTTGATAGAGGGATAAAAAACCTGGAAACCAGGGAGAAAAACCCACTATCGGTCATGCTGCATGCAATAGTATTTACATGGCAAAACCACTGTTGAAGGGTGGCCAAAATCCATATAAAATTGTCTGTAAAAATAAGTTATTAATTTATCTGTTAAATTAAATTATAAAACCTATCTGAATATGTTATATTGGTCTGTGTTGTCTGTATTGGGGAAGTGTTTTGTTAGTGGGGATATCTCTTATTTTTAACATGCAAATTTGTCCATCTCATGAGCCGTCTGTGCTTCAGTCGTCATCTGTGGGCAGTCCGAAGTTACTTTCTCCCTTGGCGGTCTTTTTCATTTCCGCTGCTTCATTTATGAGTCTCGACTTCCTTCGTTTGCTCTATGCCTATTGGCTGATTGCCGTTGATGGTTTTGATGATCTGCACTTTTTCTGCGTGTGTTGGCTTGGTTACATGAATTCTTCCTGTTGTTGTGGTCAGAACGTTGACTGTTTTGCAGAAGACTTTTTTGGTTACTGATTGAATTGCTTCTAGAAGTCGGTTGCAGTCCTTTGGCGGCGTGGAAATTGTGAGGATTGTTGTGACCCAGGCTATGATTTGATTGGTGGCTGCTTCTATTTCTTCTTGTAGGGAGCTTTGATTTGAATGGCAATCCTGTTTTTGGCTTCCTTCAGCTATTGGTTCTTCCTGTGCGAGCTGATGGTCCTTGAAAGAGCCGTTTCTTGTTGGCGTGGCAGTTTTCTCAATTGTAACTCCAGCGACTGTGTGATGGGGACCAGCCTTTGGTCGTTTGGGACATAGACTGCTGGCTGTTCTTTGTGTGTTAGTCTTGTAAGTTGCACAAAAAATTTTGTTGATGGGGTTGCTGCATTCATCTTTATGTGGATCTCCGCATCGGAAGCATACCCGTTGAGCTGCACATTGGTTGCGTCGATGGCCGTACTGATAGCGGTTCCAGCAGGGCATCGGTCTTGGTGGCTGTTTGGAGTTCTCAACCCTGTAGTATCTGCCTTCAACTTTAAGACCATTAGTTGTTAATTTGTTTATGTGTTCTGTGCTGTTTGAGAATAGCCTGAGTAGTGGTGCAGGGCCTCGTTCCGTCTGTATACGTATTAGGTTTGTGAACTTGATGTTCTGCTGCGTTAGTGCTGTTTTGATGTCTTCTGGTTTGGTTGTGGTCGCCACTCCTTTTATAACACATGTGTATGTGGTTTGCTGTTTGTTTCCTCTTGTGTTTCTGGTGGGTGCTGGAGTTTGCTGCACTTTTTTATTCTTCTTCCTCCCCTGTACTATTGTGAAGCAGTGTTGGGCAAAATCAATTGAAATGAATTGCAATTGATCAATCAATTGAAAGTAATTGCTCTGAAAATCAATTGCAATTGATTTCAATTTGTAATAGACAATTAATTTCAATTGCAATTGAATTCAATCATAAAATTTGCAATTAAATTTTCGTCAATTGTTAATTGTTAATTGGTCACCAGGCAATTGAAACTTTTAATTGTTAATTGTCAATTGCAAAGGGTGCAATTGAAACATTTAATTGTTAATTGCAATTGAAAGCAGCAATTAAAACTGAAGATAAGAAGATGTGTGTGTATTGTGTTGTCCACTTGTTACTGTTTTACATATTTCAAATAAGGTACTTATAAGAAATGCTGGATACCTACCATCCCTTTCCCCCCCTGGGAAGAAAGCCAGGAAACTAAGTATTTTTTAAAATATATTATGTTTATGGTTCTATCCCCCTCGAAAGAACTCTATATGCCCGTCATGCATACAATAGGAATGGGCACCAGCGAGTTCGAGCGAGTTTTCTTTAAAACTCGACTCGACTCGAAGCAGACATCTTTGAGCTCGACTTGAGATCTCGGCTCGAAAAATTTCCCCCAACTCGACTCGAATTCGGATCGAGTTTCCAGTCGAGTCGAGCCAATTCGAGCTAAATCCTTTGTGTAGTTCCAAGTACTACTATCTTCAAGTATCCTACATAGACAATATAATAATCAATGATACTACTACTACTACTATAATTAATTATCATTATAACACCGTGTACCTGTATAAACATGGAATATAGGCGGTTTGTATCGGAATACTAAAAATTAGTTGACTATCGATTTTGGTCGTCAAGAAATCTTCAGGAGGCAAGGACATCGGTCACGAGGTTCTTGGTTTGAGTTCAGGAAGAGCAAGTATTCGGGCTCGAGCCAAAAATTGTTAGAAGTTATGGGACTCCAGCCAAACATGTTCAAAACTGCTCGACCCGGGTTTAGGGTTGTCAACAGCTCAAGCGGCTCGCTCACAGCTTATTCACTTATCGAGCCGAACCGAGAAGTGAGCCGAGCCAACAGCTCATCCAACCGAGCCAGCTCCAGCCGATGGCTCACACGAGCCGAGCCGAATTGAGCTGATTGCTTACCCCAACCGAGCCCGTTCGAGCCATCGGCTCAGTTGAGCTGACTCGAACCCAGCCTATGGACTCGTTTCAACGGAGCTGGTTCGAGCCATTGGCTCCAATCGAGCCGAGCCGATGACTCGTCTTTACCGAGCCGGTTCAAGCCATTGGCTCAATTGAGCCCAGTCGATGGGTAATCCCAACCAAGCCAGCTCAAGCTGTACGCTCAGTTGAACCAAGCCGAGTCGGTTGACATCACTACTCCAGTTGGGCTTCTACTTTGGCTAAAAAATTGGACCGTGCAGTTCTCAGCCTTGATGGTAAGAACTACAAAAAATGATAAGAAATCTTTTGTTTTACGTCTCACGTTTATGCCGGATAGGCTAAAGGAGACAGTGATGATAGGAAATGAATGAAATGAAGAAAGTGGGAGGAAACGGGAGAACCCCGAGAAAATCCACGAGCACGGAGTTTGTCCACCAAAAAGTACAAACTGCGCGAGCTGGGATCGAACCAGGGACCTCAAGCACTGGAGGTGAACGCTCTACCACTGACCCACCGCGCCAACTGGTAAGAACTACAGTATATACTTATATTGGTGCTCACGGCGTCATTAACTTGTTCCGCCACCAACGAATTTCAAGGTACTTTGTTTTGCATCTTTTGTGCGTGTTTTGTGTCGCTTTATGCGCCTATTCCCACATTTTGTGCATCACCGGAAGTGGGTCAAAATGGGCCTACAAATATGGCGGAACAAGTTATTGCTCTTCTGCCACCAATGAATTTCGAGATTGTTTCCTTCACATCGTTTTGTGCCGTTTTGTGCGTCTACTTCCGTTTTGTACGTCGTGGGAAGTGGGTTAAAATGAGTCCCCAAGGTGGGACGAAAACGATCAAGAGTTCCGCCACTATTAAATCTCGAGGTCGTTAATTTCACATCGCGTACCCTTTTGTACGTCTATTTCGACGTTTTGTATGTCACTGGAAGACGGTCAAAATGGGCCTCGAAGGTGGGGCGAAAATGACCCACTGCTCCGCCACTACCGAATTTCGATATCCTTCCTTTCGCATCGACTACTGAATTTTCGTGCCCCCATTTCCACGTTTCGTGCGTCACAAGAAATGGGTCAAAATGGGCTTCCAAGGTAGGACGAAAATGACACACTGTTCCGCCACTATCGAATTTCGAGGTCGTTAATTTTACATCGCGTACCCTTTTGTGCGCCTATTTCGACGTTTTGTACGTCACTGGAAGATGTTCAAAATGGGCCTCGAAGGTGGGATGAAAATGACCAAGAGTTTCGCCACTACTGAATTTCGATACCCTTCCTTTTGCATCGACTAGTGGATTTTCGTGCCGTTTCGTGCCCTTATTTCCACGTTTTGTGCGTCACCGTAAGTGGGTCAAAATGGGCTTCCAAGATGGGACGAAAATGACCAAGAGTTCCGCTACTATCGAATTTCGAGGTCGTTAATTTCACATTGCATACCCTTTTGTGCGCGTATTTCGACGTTTTGTGCGTCACTGGAAGACGGTCAAAATGGGCCTCGAAGGTGGGACGAAAATGACCCACTGCTCCGCCCTATACCTACCGAATTTCGTGGTCCTTCCTTTCGCGTCGAGTAGTGAATGTTTCGTGCCGTTTCGTGCTCTTATTTTCACGTTTTGCGCGTCACCAGAAGTGTGTGAAAATGGACGTCCAAAGTGTGACCAAAATGACCCATTGTTCCGACACTATCGAATTTCTAGGTCGTTTCTTTCGCATCGTTTAGTGATTATTTTTTAAAAAGTTTTCTGTGCCTACTTCCTCGTATTGTGCGTCACCGGAAGTGAGTTAAACGGGCCTTTAAAGTGGGAGTTAAATGGCTCACTATTCCGCCACTATCGAATTTCGGGGTTGGTTCTTTCGCATCGTTTAGTGTGTATTTTGTACCGTTCTGTTCGCCTACTTCCACGTTTTGAGCATCACCAGAAAATGCGTCAAAATGGTCCATCAATGTGTGAGAAAATAGAGCAATTGTTCCGCCACTATCGAATTTGGGGGGTCGTTTCTTTCGCATCGTATAGTGCCTGCTTTGTACCGTTTTGTGCTCCTATTTCCACTTTAGTGCTTCTATTTCCACTTTAGTGTGACAACAAAAATGGGTCAAAATGGCCTACAAGTATAGCGGAATAACTTAATGCTGTTCCGTCACCATCAAATGAGGTCGTTTCCTTCACACTTTTTATACATGATTTGTGTCGCTTTGTGCATCAGTGGAAAAGGGTCAAAATGGACCTTGAAAGTGGAATGAATATGTCTTTCTCTGCCATATTTGTAGGTCACCTTTGACCCACTTTCGTTGGCCTACAAAACGTGAAAGTATGCGCAGAAACGGTATAAATATGCACTAAACAATGCGAAAAAAGCGACCTTGAAATTCGATACTGGTGGGAGAGTGGATCAGTTTTCTTCCCACATTGAATGCCCATTTTCACCCACTACCATTGATTCACAAAACGTGGAAATAGGCTTACAAAACGGTAGAAAACACGCACAAGGCGATGTGAAGGAAACGACCTCGAAATCGTTCCTGACGGAACAGCATTAACTTGTTCCGCCATATTTGTAGGATAACGTTGACCCATTTCCGGTGACGCAGAAAACGAGGAAATAGGCGCACAAAACGACACAAAAATGGAAATTTAGCTTAATTACATGGAAACTTTAAGTTTGTAAGCTTAATTATATGGAAAATTTTATACATTTTTCCTTTAAGTTGGTCTACTTTACGTTGATTTGGGACTTTTAAATTGTATTCATTTTTCCACTGAAAAATATGTATAATTCAACAAGTTGATTTGATTTTGAGTTGCTTTTGGGGTTTAACGTCCCGGTCAGCAGCGAGGATATATGAGACATGGATCTACTGATTAACGTGGAATCCGGACCACATGAGCTCCCGCAGGGAATCGAACCCGGGTTTCCCACGCCAAAGGCGCGTACGCTAACCGCTTAGCCACGGAAGAGCTCTATGATTCAACAAGGAAATATTTCTTAGTTATAATTATAATAATTATCTATATAATTGAATTCATTGTAATTTGGTCCATAACAAACACTTTACCATTTCGTACTAGCTGTTATACCCGTTCTTCGCACGGATCAGATAAAATATCAATGTAAACAAACTGAACAACGGGAGAACAATTAAGAAACATTTCTAACATTGGATATATTTTGTGTGAATATATATCCAACAACGTACATGTGCTTTCATTGGGAAGGCCGATGGGGCTGAATTTGAACGTAAACACTATCGGGGGTGTCACTATACGTCTGAGCAACCCCGATAAATATGGATTCGACACAAATTCTACTACTTTTACATGTCCCGGTGAACACCCCCTCAGACCCCCTTGGTTCGTATTGTGAAACAATCTCCTCTGGCCCCCACCAACCCCCAACTAATACCACGAAAACTATGAATGTGACACTAACATCTGCCATTTTCTACTACTTTTTACATATGCCGGTAAAATTCCCTATAATCCTCTGGTTCCAATTTTGAAAAAAAAAAAAAAACAATGCCTCTGGCCCGCAGCCGATGGGGGCTGTATTTGGAAGTCAACGCCTGTGGAAGTATCACCATTCATCTCAGCGACAGCTAAAACTATGGATTTGACACTAATATCGGTCACTTTCCATTAGTTTTACATGTCTCGCAATTCCCCACCCCCGGTGACTCCCGGCCCGCATACAATGCTGGCTAAATTTGAAAATCATCGCTAATGAAAGTATCACCATTGATCTCAGCCACCGCGAAAACTACGGAATTGACATCGGTCATTGTGGATTATTTTTACATGTCTCGTGATCCCCTTCATAATGCCCCCGTTTCTTATCTGATGGGGGCTAAATGTGAAAGTAAACGCGGTCTTGAGTTTCACCAATGAGCTCAGCTACCCCGAAAACTATGAATTTGACATTAATATCGGTCATTTTCGATTATTTTTTTTTTTTACATGTCTCGGAATTCCCCCCTCTGGTGACCCAAGGCCCGCATACAACGGTGGATGAATTTGAAAGTCATCGCTAATGGTAGTGTCACCATTGATATCAGCAACCGCGAAAACTATGGATTTGACACTAATATCGGTCATTTTGGATTACTTGTACGTTTCGGTATCCCCCCCCCCCATTGACCCACGGCCCGTAGCAGAATACGGTGAATTTGGAAGTTAATGCGATCGGAGTTTCACCATTGATCTCAGCGACCGCGAAAACTATGAAATCGACACTGATATCGGTCATTTTCTACTACTTTTACATGTCCCGGTAAACGCCCCCCTGAGACCCCTGGTTCGAATTTTTTCGAAAAAGCTTTGCCTTGGTGTGAAACCTGGACCAAGGTATCTTTGACCAAAATTTGGTAACTCTCGGTCGACTTGTCTGGTCCCCAGGCCGGTCCCGGTAAACGTCTCCTGGAGACCCCATAGTAAGAAATAATAATAATAAAAAAAACTCTTCGTCTTGGTCTGGGGCCTAGACCAAGCTACCCGTGACCAAATTTTGAAAAGTTTCGGTCCACTCGTCTCGTCCACAGGCCGCACAAAGATAGACACACAGACACACGAACAAACTATTTTATTTATATTAGAAAGGTCAGATCCGCTGTTATTGTATTAGTGCGATGCTTGAGCGATTGATCGTAGAAATTCAAACTCCGATGAGTGATAATTTTATAGGCTTGTTTTATTACAAGTTTAAACTCTTTAGTCAGTAGAGAAGAGGGCGTGAATCATGGGTCAGAGTTGATGACAATGGGTTTTGGCGGGTCTGTGGGTCACAGTGGGTAAGAGTGATTTATGGTGGGTGGTGGGTCAGAGTGGGTCGCGGTGGGTCGTGGGTCACGACGGGTGGTGAGTCAATTGGTCGTGGCTAAAGTTTTCATTGCCCCACGCCCTCTCTGAACTACAGTGTTGAAAATTAATCAGTGAAAATCAATTGCAATTGATCAATCAATTGAAAGTAATTGCTGTGGAAATCAATTGCAATTGAATCAATTGCCAATTAATTTCAATTGCAATTGAATTACAGAATTCAATTGCAATTACTTTCCACTGCAATTACTTTCAATCAATTGATCAATTGCAATTGATTCTCCTTTTTTAATGGCCAACTGCAATTAACAATTAACCATTACTTATTTCAATTGTTAATTGCAATTAACAATTAAATTTACAGATTAATTGTTAATTGTTAATTCAATTGAAATTTGCCCAACACTGTTGTGAAGTCGTCCTCTGGTTTATCCTTCGTTAGTTCTGTGTTCAGTTCTTGGTTTGGTTTTTCGTCTTGTTCTGGTTTGTTTTTCTTCCGTGAGCTGGCTAGTTTCTCTTTTTCTGGTTTTGGGTTTGACACCTGTGCGTGAGTAGCAGCTTGCTGGTCCTTATAAGATCCGCTGATGACACTTGTGTGTGGTTTCTCTGGTTGGTTTTCCACCTGTATGTGCTTATTTGGGTGGTCCTCATAAGGGCCAGTGTTCTCTGTTTTTTGCGTTTTCTAGTTACTCTCCTTCTGTTCTGGTTCACTTCGTTGGTATTCTTGTCGCTTTCCCAGGATGAATGCTCTGGAACCAAAATCGTTCTGTTCAAATATAGTCAGAAACAATTTTTTGTTGCTTCTTTTTTTGAAGAATATTCTCTTGCTGTGTCCAACTCCCACTACACAGAACTCGTTTCGGTCCAACTTCTTGTTGATAATTCTCTTTAGCTCTGCGCTGATGAGATCATTATTGCCCTTAGGATTGTTACTGGTGAGACCTTTAAGAACTCAGCAACTTCGTTTTCAGGTTCCATCTCTATGTCTGACTCGGCAGGGCGTGTTGCACTGGCGCCTCTGGTTGTGGTTTCTTCTGGACTGATAGCGACAGTTTCTGCTGTGGTCAGTTCCTTCTCCACCGGGCGTCTGGTTGGTATCTTCTTGAATGGTCTCGGCATGGTCCTGATAAGGGCCGGACTATCACTGCTAGGAATTTGGGTTTGCGAGTTTAATTTTGTGTATAGTGCTTCTCTAATGCTCTCCCAAAGTGATAGTATTGCGTTCCCGTCAGCCGACTGTCGCCAAAGCCTGTACAACCTATATGGCCAGCGGGAAGCTTGACGCACAATAGGGGGTCCAGCTGACGGAAAACAATGCCTATTTTCTCTGGAAGCGGCGTGTGTTTGTTGTGTTGTGAATTGCAATCTTTATTATCACAGGAAAACGCAGTAACTCTTCTCTAAACTGACTTCTTATAAAGAGTCAACTGAGTTCCTCAGTATTGAGGCACACTTATGTGAGCACACCTTCGTTAACACCGCAAGGTCTCCCGCTGTGTCACGGCGTGTTCTTCTACAAAACACGGCATTTTGTTCTTCCCGGCGTAGGATACTTCTCAATGCCTTCCTCTAGATGAGATCGTGTAGTCTCTGTGATTTTATAGGTGCTCCAGTATGGCTGGGGCGCTGGTGTTCCTGATGTGCCTGTCATCTGCTACTGTAGTAATTCGTAGTAGGACACACAAGGTTAATGTTTATAAATATGAGCACGTGTTGGCTGTTTGTAAACAGAGCCATGTGTGGGATATCACAATATTAAAAGAAAAGTTACAATAACAAATCTATTGTATTCATTGAAATTTATTGAAAATCAGTTCTTTCAGTATGTCCTGTAGGCTAAGGGAGACGATGATTAAAGCAAGTGAATGATGATAGAGGAATTGATGGAATAAGAAAGGGGAAGGAAACGGGAGCACCCCTAGAAGACCCACGGGAACGATGTTGTACACCACAAACTTGCTTGACCCAACGCACGAGAGGTAAGCGCTCTACCACTGAGCTACCGTGCCTCCGACATTTGTTATATTGTAGCATCCTTGATTTGTAATAGTAGGTAAGACCCAGCAAGCGCCAAAGGTGTTTTGAGGTGGACAAGCACCATGTCCGTAGATTTTCCGCGGTTAACCCATTTGCGTCGTTCAATCACTATCATCCATGTTATCATCGCAGTCTCTCTTAGCCTCGATGCATAAACGTGGGACGTTAAACTAAAAGAAACGTCGCATAATACATTTGGTGTAGAGAAATTCGTTTACTATATTGATTTGAAAGATGTAAAATATAACAATCTGACGTACCGCCATTTGAAGAAAACAACACTTGATGTTGAGTTGGCAATATTGTCAATTTGCAGAGTATGTCAAACAATATCCCTTTGTCATGGTACAAAATTTCACTTTCTTTGAAAAAAATCATTCATTAGTTACAAGGATATTCCAAGATAAATAGTCCATCCTTTATAACGAGTTTTTTTTTTTCGTTTCTGAATAATGCTAGATTATGTTGGATTTTATGTAATTTTAGTTTGTGTGTGTGTGTGTGTGTGTGTGTGTGTGTGTGTGTGTGTGTGTGTGTGTGTGTGTGTGTGTGTGTGTGTGTGTGTGTGTTATATTAGAATATAACAGCTGGTAACATCGAAAAGGAAGAAGATAGAGGTAAAGAGGCTTCAACAGTGGTCGAAGTGAGACGGTATGTGGTGGAATGCCATACCACCTCTGGTTTTTCTGTAATGAGGACATACCGTCTCTGGTTTTTCAATGATCAAGACAATATCTAAATAGCCGGTATGTTGAGTTAAAATCATAACAAAGCATGCCGCCTCTGCTTTTTTTTTCCACTTTGAACACTCGGCTTCAATGGTGTTGTGCAAGGCCATGGTTGCAGACTTGTTGTGGCACGAGTTGTTTTTATGTATAGTCAACACAATAGTGTAACATTATTTCAAGTAATTACGGTCCACTTTTTATACAGAATGTTTTAAAACAACACCGACAGCATTTAGGAGGTGATTCCTGACACCAAAATGAGACAAAAAGTATAGACCAACCAGGGTGCACAAATGCTTCCTTTACGAGTTATAAGTTGTTGAAAACATGAAAAAAAAATTTAACTATGAGACTTACCGTAGTCGGGTCAAGACTTTACTTAGGAACTAGTATGTATCATATCCAAATATCCAAGTTTCAGAATCCTGCGATACTTCTGCAACAATTATTATAGAGGTAATTGGTTAGTACTTCAAATTATATGTCCGTGGCTCCTAAAAATTGTTGCGTGAGTAGGGTGACCAGATTTTTTTAAATCCAAAAGAGTATATAAAAAAAAAAAGACAGTAAGTATGAAGACAAGATGAATTACAGTATTTTATCGAATGCGCATGCAAATGAGTTAAATACTTAAAACAGTTTTATTCACCATCATTCATACTTTTGCGACGATCTTGCTTTCTTGAGTAAGTTAATGTTATCCTTTATTGCCAATCTGAACTCTTCACTTTCATCACTTGTTCCAGTGTCGACACTGTGAATTGACTTTTTTTCCTCGCTCCAGTAAGTGTTAATAGCACTGAAGAGCCTCTCACAATCAACATTAGTGTCCGGTAAAGTAAACAAGAATGCACGAGTGGCACAATCACTTTTAAATTTGACCCAGCCCGCACTAAATCTTTGTACACTATTTTCCATTTGCCCATCATTGTCTCTCTTTTCTCTCCCCATTGTTCAACGTGTTCTTTAACATATCTGGATATTGCACAGTAAGTGTCAAAAATATCATTATCACTGAATTCCAACGAACTGTCTACATGTTTTACCTGCTCATAGAAATATGCAAACGAAATTCATCATAGGTAACTGATGTGTCAAGTAGTAAATGTTTCATCTTGTTTACTTCTCCGAAAAAAGGTTGTGACCACATCTCTAAGTATGTTATCACTTCAAAGTAAAACCTTCTTGACACTGAGTAGGCATATTCCTCTTTTATATTCCCTTCTTTTACAAGTTTCGTAAGTAAATTTCTAGCAGAAAACGGATAAAAGTTTTGTTCAATTCTATCTTTGTATTTCCTCAGAAGTTCAAAATGTTCAACAGAAACTTCAGTCGCTGTTATATCCTCCCTCTCAATTTTTGTAATTGTTTCAGTGAAGAAGATTAACTGAGCATGCAAGAAATACAGCCACAACTCACTTGTTTCGTCCCGAAAGAAATTGACTATAGCTATTGGAGCATTTTCATCACTCAAAAAGTACCCCTTAAGTGGTTCATACTGACGTATAATTTTTCTACACACGGAAGCAGAGACAAGAATCTCGTCTGAGTGATACAAAAGACCCTCATAATGACAACCAATGAACTCACAAAAGTTTTTCAAATTTTCTGTCCTGTTGTCAACGTCCAAGTTTTTACAGAAAAAAATGAGATTTTCAATGGGGAAATGCATTAAACGTTAAATGAAATTGAAAATACCACAAAAGAGTATAATTCGATATTTTTGGGAAGAAAAAAGAGTATAATATCTTGAAAAGAGTATGTCTGGTCACCCTATGCGTGAGTATCTTAGGATTCTGAAACATGGATTTTTGGATAGGGCACAATTAGTTCCTAAGTGAAGCCTTGACCCGACTACGGTAGGTCCCATAGTTTTGAAGCTATGGACCTTGAAGGTTTATTTTTTTCATGTTTTCGGTAGCCTGTAACTCCGAAAGGAAGCGTTTGTGCACCCAGGTTGGTCTATACTTCTTGTCTTATCTTGGTGTCAGGAATCACCTCCCAAACGTTGTCGGTATTGTTTTGAAATACTGTATAATGACTTGTCATTAATAACCTAAAACCAAAATGAATCACTATAAAGTTGCCAGCAAGAAGACATACTCCTCCATATTCCTTGTCTATAACTCTGGAACAAATGGACATATTTAAGCACGATTTTTACTTGTAAAAATTGGTCTATTAAGAAAATATAGGTATTTAGTTTTGTTTCTAAAGGCGCAGCTCCTATTGCAGAAGTGATAATTAATTATTTAAAAGAGACATATATTTGATACAGGATTAGCGCCGTATAGGACTCTAAAGCAGCTAAATGGTTAATTTCGGTTTCTAAATTCCAAGTTAAGATTTCCGGTTCTCTTTTGCCTTCACAGCGTTATCGTGGAACGGAATCGAAAGCAGCAAGAATGGCGCGAAACTCACTAGACTGGCAATCCTGACTCAGAAACACGAAATTGCTAAAACCTTATGCTAAGTAATACAGGTAATGACGTAGCTGGAATGGAATTAGTGACGTAAGAGATCTGGAATTAATGACGTAACTCAGGTGAAGTAAGCAGCTCCACTCCCAAGAAGATTGACACGAAACAGGTTCTGTCCTCTCTTCTCCTGATAACTAAAAATGTAAAACTCGTTCTGGAAGGTAGAGATCCCTCTTCAAATGTTACTGCAGTCAAATAGATCGCCTGCCCAATCTTCATGTCTCGTCTTTAAAGCAAACTGATCACATCAGCACAGCGGTTTGACTGGAACTTCCAGGAATTTTGGTTTTGTGCTGTATCGATGCTAGGCATGTTTAGAGTCTGCTAGAGGGTAACCATCCAATGAAGGTCACCACAATTAGGATTTTACATTATGACTTAATGACTCCGTTTGAGCCTAATCATGGCTTTGATCTTCGGTTTCCACCACTATGTCAAATATGCTTAACATTTTAATTAACAATTAACATTATTAATTAACAATTAATTAAAAATTAACTCGTCCTTGAGCTAAATAGGTGATTCCATTATCATTAATGATAATACCAGTAGATGATGCTGAAACGGCCAATTTTCTTAACGTGAAGTTATCAGTATGTTAAGTTTACATATTATTGATAAAACTACTGTTAAGATTTAGTTGAAAGAACAAGATGATTGGAGTCTATTGTCAGGACCGGCCCTAGGCAATTTGCTATGGCAATGCTGTCACTACAAAACACCATTATTAAATTTGATTGCAATGTGGTTATATGTTAATTATATGACCCTCTTTAGATTGTGTTTCAAACTACACAATAAATATTTTCATTTTGTAGTAGCCCTACTGTTTTACATTAAACTTCTAAATTTTATTCCAAAATAAGCGTTTTATGTAAATTGTGGTCTCCTTATTTACAGGAAAAATCAATTAAAGAAAAAATAAACTTCAATGTGCTTCTTTTAAATTTATTGACTCCAAAGGCGGACCAATAGGCGGTCCACTGGGTCTGTATCCCTCCATAAACTTCTTAACTCAATATACATTTGTACACTTTAATAAAACCATACTTCTTTAACAGGAGAATGATTGATGTATAAAGGTAACCAAGAAAGTTCTGTCGCTTTTTCATCCACCACCTTCGAACATCGATATGTCACCTAAGACGTACCTGGAAGATCAAAAATAGTCCCTATTAGCATCGACGACCTTCTGCCAACGTTCTGGAAGGTCATGGATTCTATCGCGGTAGAACTTGGTGGGTCGTGAAGTAAAGAAGGTATCAAGTGCATTTTGCACCTCTTCTACGGATTTGAACTGGTGTCCTCTAAGGTGATTGTACAAGGAATGGAACAGCTGATAATCGGACGGTGCAATGTCCGTGGAGTATAATAGATGCAATAGTCTTTCCCATCCAAGGCGTAGAATAATCTTCCGGGTTATCCTAGACATGTGGAGTTTAGCGTTGCCCTATAACAGGAGGACACTTTTGAGATTCAGAAGTTCTGGATCCAGAGTTTTGAGTTTTTCTTAAACACTGCTCAACTGCTGACAGTACACATGTCATTGATGCTCTGACAAGCTGGCAGCAGTTCCCGATGCACGATGCAGCGAGCAGTCTACCAAAACACAGGAGGACCTTCTTGTGGTGCAGTGCTGGTTTCGGCTGTTTTTAACCGCTTCATGGGATGCTAACCAATAATGACGGCGCCGTGGAGCTTTGCATAGGACCCACTTCTCATCACATGCCAAAACCCTGTTCAGGAGTGCCTCCTTTCTCAGACAAGACAACAAAGAAACATAGATGTCTGCTCGCATTGTCTTTTTTCCCGGAGTCAAATCATGTGGGACCCATCGAGCCAATTTGTAGTGCTTCCCAAGTTGATGGAGATGCTACTGAATGATTTATCCACTCACACTGAATTGTAGTCCCAGTTTCTCACATGTCTGGCCACTGTACGCCTCAATTGCTGCCTGAAGATCTTCATTTTGTACTGTGTTGGTCTTCAAGCACGTGGTACGTCTTCGAGTATTTTGTCACCGTCTTTAAACTTTATAAACCACCGCTGCATTGTCTGCATAGTCACGAAACCCTCACCAAAGGACTGGCATATCTTCTGCCCCGCTGCAGAGGCGTTTGACCCCAATTTGAACCCGTACAGCATACACAGACGCTCTATGGAGGTTCCATGTTTACTCTGTCCTTCCGCAAGTTGGCGGTGTAACTGAACTGAAACAACCAGGTAGTATGTTGGATATTCCCACACCAACCACTGAGCTTCGCCTTATCTCCATTCGCATTCAACTCACGGTATGAGGGCCAATTGAACACAAACCTGCACAAAAAGCAACAGAACTTTCTGGGTTACCTTTATAGTATGAAAATTTGAAATACAATTTATCTGCGCTCTTTCTCTTATAAAAAGAATCTATTCTATGATTTCCCTCTCGAAAATATAGGTGGAAATATTTTACAATTACTTATCGGCTGCAGAATAATACCCGTTCCAATATTACATAGACGTAGTGAGTTGTGGTATTGGACTCCTCCACCCAAGAAAATTTCTTGGTGCTCACCTGCTTTGTATGGCTATCGAAATTAGTCTACAGGTGTTCAGGTAGTTGGAAACACATTTCGCGGAAAGAAGAAAGAAAAGAATAATTACGTTGCCGGTAAGTAATTCTACGAATTCATCAGCGCTCGATTTCAACTTGTGGAAGACCAGACGATAGCTGATGCCATTTTGTTTGTTACGAAGAATTCTATGATAAAGACCCAGGTCAAACCACCGTTAACCTCCAAGTGTGAAGACGCATTGAAACGAAACGGATTGTCTTCACTTGTATAGGATGTCTATATCTCTCTCTTTCGTCTCAATGCTAAAAAGGAGTGCAGTCGGTCACACTTCTTGTTTTTCTGTCTGCCGAGCACGTGCGATGGCAGCGAACAAAGATAAATCTTTAAGACTACATTCGGATACTACATATATATAGACGAAGGTACATCGATTCCATATATATAGAATCCATGTAGTTTCTCATACATAAAACATTCCAGAAATATACTTCGTACCGTATTCAAGAGTTGACTTTCAACATTAGCAGACAGCTACATTTTACGCACTTAAAATTCACTGTTTCTCTTTTAATCAATTGTATTGGATTGCTGCGAATGAAATCTCCAATTTTACGTCTGGTGTGTTGGTTAGAATTTTGTCTGTTTTTCATAGTTTAAGATGAAACTCGAACTACCATAGTTCTTTCAAATTTCAAATCTCTTACATCGGGAACCGAACCTAGAACGCCGTGCATCAGAGGCGTTTGCGTTAGCTATTAGACCAAGGGAGAGGAAATTTTAGTTAGAATTAAGTGAAGAATTCGTGGTTCATACAAGGGAAAACCATATCCAAAACTATTTTATGTGTAAATGAAAAAAAAATAGTTTTGTATTTGCAGACTCTTAAGAAATTTTAAGTAGTAAGGAGTTGTTACTGTATGTTTGTATGTGTTTTGTGTCTTGTTATATAATTTTGTGTAAATGTAATATTCAGTTTTTTATTTTCATTTTAGATTTGAAAATGAAGAAGAATAAAAAAACAGAAGCAAAACAGGGCCTGATATAATAATCAGGCTAATAAGTAAGCCCCACCTCCTTGCAATTGGGTAATAAGTACGAAAAGAGAGAAAGAGATAACAAATTAAAAGAGAGAGATTAAAAAAGAATCAGGGGCAGATGCGTCTGCCGATAAGACCATAAGAATTGGCATAGGCAGGGGTAGTGAAGGAATCACCAAAAAAGGGGGGAGAGGATTATGTCTGGTTGGAAACCACTGTCCATTATAAAACTAATGGAGGGACCGCGATGGCTCAGTGGTTGAGCGTTCATCTCTGGTGCGCGGGGTCCCTGGTTCGATCCCTGCTAGCGCCAAGTGACATTTGTGGTGAACAAACACCGTGTGTGGGGTTTTCTCGGGGTTCTCCCGTTTCCTCCACTTTCGTCATTCCACAATTATAGTCATTTGTAATCATCATCGTTTTCTTTAGCCTAGCGAGCCAGCATAATAGTGGGACATAAACCTAAAAGATTTCATTTCGTTTTCATTTTCCTAGCCGGTATAATCGTAGGACGTAAAACTAAAAAATTGTAACTAATGGATACTCCGAATTCACGTGTACAACGTCACAAATTTGGTACGTATTCAGAAAATAGGCTGGAGTACGTAGTGAGTCAGGTTGGTGGAGTATTGTTTAACAGAATCGTTTGAAAGTGTATCATCGAGAACATACAGTTGCGAGTACTTTTCCCTTAAGAGTTCAAACTGGGACACTCTGCACATTAGCCGCGAGAAACAACATTGCATTGGATGATTAGTAATAAATGAACTCACAATACGCCGTTGTTTTGTGAAATTTGTGCGGTGACACAAGATGCAGAAAGAAGCCCCGTGGCCACCGATTAATATCCGGCTTATAGAAAATGAATCGTGCAAAAGGAATTCGAATACACTACTAGACACCAGCATGATTGGTGACGGAACCTGCGTGTACTACAATACAATAAACTTTCGTTTTGTGGCTGTCGCCACATTGCAATACGACACACGAAGCTTTTCTGGAGTTAGTTGTTAGGCATCGTAACCACCTCTTCAAAATACCCTCGCGTTCTCATTCATATCGCTATTTCTGAGAATATGACTGAAAACTTTTGATTTGAATCATTACCCACTCTATTCTTCTAAGCAGTTTCGCACGTGAAATAGAAGAAACTTTTTTTCGTAAAATAATATTTTTCACGGCGGAATGATCCGCGACTTCCAGAACAAAATAACGTATTAAAATTCGAATTCGTCGGATATTCATCTCGTACTAAATTTTTTGCTCTTTGAATTTGAATTTTTTCTGGAGAAATCAAATTTATTCGCATTCTGACACTGATTTAAAACAAGAGGAATTTCAAAAGGGATAAACTGAAGTCAGTCCTTTAGATCCTGTTTCACCTGCAGTTATTCCTCCTTGCCAATCATCCATGACCTGAAAGAGTGAGTGCGATCTCCTTGGGAAAATGACAGTATGCAAATTCGAAAAATTAAAACTGGTTAATTAAACAACCTTACGGAGTTAAAATATTATTACGATACTACAATTTTCTAATACTTTGATTTGTTGGCGAAAAAAATACTATTTATACAAATATATTCAGAATACAAGCATCTTGTAATAAAAGATTCTGTCATTAAAATTAGTTTTTATCGTAATAATTCTCATAATAAGCAAAATTGGTGAAAAAACAAAAATCAAAAAGCGTTACGTAACAAAAGGGGAGGGATTCGACTTTGTGTTACGAAGTCTACCAAGGGGTAGGAGGGGTAAATGCTGAAAAAAATAGCATACGTAATATTTGGACGGCCTCTAAGACAAACCTAGCACTCCTAGGTGAGTGGGAACGGAGACACGTGAAAGAACAATAAAATATGACCGATATTAATATTGTTTCCATAGGTTTTGGAGCGCTAAGATGATTGGTGATAATCCGATTACGTTTAAACCTAATTTTAGGCAAAATACTCCTAGGGGAGAAGGGTATGTGTAATAATAATGGAAAACGACAGATATTAGTGTCGAATCCATAGTTTTCGTGGTCACTGAGATGATTAGTGCCACTCTAGATGACATGTAACCCCAAGTTTAGGCAAGATGTGACATGCCAATTGGCCTGAGAGTCCAAGAGAACGCTTGTCGTTTCATATTTTCCTTTTATGTAGCCAGACGATGAGTTTCGGAGACTGAGCAAAGAAGTTACCACACTTGCCATTTCGATAGGAAATAGGACTAGAATCAGACATATTTCAGTAATGTGTTAACACTGGAGTTCTTTTGCTATGAAGAATCAATATGGTTGTTCGTCCGATTGTGTCATGGAACATCCCTTGAAAAGGAAATAGTGAGTTATCCTTTGTAGTCCTTCATAAAAGAATTTAATTTCTCTGTGTGTTACGTTGTATGAGGAAAACGTGAGTAATGAAGGCTGTACCTTGAAATTCCAAGCTTTAGCAGTTAATTGAAGAACTTCCCTGTCTTCTGCTTTTCCTTCCTCAAGTACGAGCAACATGTTTGCCAGCACACTATGTTTCATAACTTTACAGTGTTTCAGAGATCTTACAAACATGTTTCTGAAATGTGTGGCAGTGGCGTGATTATACAGCATGTCACCCAGAGAGAGTATTTTGTTCACTGTGAGTCAAGCAGCCATATTCTACTTTTTATCAGTTCAAGGAGTCGTACGTATATTCTACATCAGCATCAATTATCCGCTAGATGCTGGCTGGAACTAGGTTTTAAAAAAGGAAAGTTAGAAATATGTTTCGATAGTCAGTCACTTTTTACTATTCCTAAAGCGCTCGCAAATCGACAGAAACAAAGAAAAGATAATGAAAAATCAGAAAATTATAAATAATCTATATAAATAAAAATTAAATACAGTATTACTATTGTGAGCTGAATTTTGATTTAAACGGCATCGGAAGTGTCACTGTTCATCTCAGCGACCCCGAAAACTATCGATTCAATATCAGTCGTTTTCGATTATTTTTATATGAGGCGTTCAGAAACCAAACCGATTAACTCCAATTTTTTTGTAGTTTTTTTTTTTTAGTTATACATATTTCTGACTCGGAAAAGATACATTCTTTTCAGAGGCAAAATCGATTAACTCCATAGTTTAACAATTTGCCACTAGAATGCGTAAACGTTCTGATCACTCTCATTTAAATACAATGGGCCTTATGCAGAGTCGTTCTGACACGTGATTGGGGCCATACTAAAGGCTTCGACTAACATATGTTTCCTTCAGTAATCCGATCTTTAGTATGACGCTAATCATACGTCAAAACGACTCTGCATAAGGCGGATTGTCTCTAAGTTCTTAAGATGTTCACTACCGAAAAATGTAGTTTGATGGACTTAATCGATTTGGCATCTGAACTGATTATATATATAATATATATATATATATATATATATATATATATATATATATATATATATACCCGATTCCCCTAAGTTACACCGTCAAAGTGAAATAGTAATAACCATTCCAGACCCGAACCTTATCTATGTTAAAAATTTTATCGAGATTGGTCGGCTGGTTCAAGAGATTGAGAGTCACAAACATAGTTACTTTGAATTTTATAATATATACTAGCTAAACCTGCGCTGTTTACTCAGCGCATCGTTCTGTAATGAAGATGAATCTCTTTCCCACTGTGCATGACCCCTTACTCAAACAAGTAAAGGATAGGAGACTCACAAAGGAAGTGAATTGTTATGTATAGATGTTGGAGTGAGTTTGTAGCAAATTTATAGAAGGAACACGATATCAAGTGGAAATATATTCAACGAATTTAAAAAGTTCGTTTGAATTCTCTATGTCTGTGTGTCTGTCTGTCTGTTATTTGCAATTTTTTTTTTCAATTTTGAGCCCTCCATTCGATAGAACATCAAAAACTATCTGAGAAAGTGATGGAATATCGCGTCACTCTAATCGATCCCGAAATATTGGCCAAAGGATGGCCAATTTTCGGAGATTTCAGGAGGCATATTTCGGAAACCACAAGTTATAGAGATATGATATTAGTGTTAATCAATACCTAAGACAATGGTGAATATTTTAATACCAAACAGTAACCGGTATGACTGGCCACTGGTTTTGCCTGGTCACTAGTTAATATTGGTACCAAAATGTTTACCATCCTCTTCGCCATTCATTAAGACTAATATCATCTCTCTATGACTTACCGTTCCCGAGATACTGGCCAAAAGATAGTACAAATTTCGGGAGATTTAAGAAGCCATATCTCGGGAACCGTAAGTCATAGAGAGATCATGTTGGTACTATCAATAACTAAGAGGCTGATAAACATTTTGGTACCAAGTAGTAACCGGTGACCACTAGCCAACTGGCCACTGGCTAATTGTCCACCGTTCCTTCCGATATTAGCAAAAAAGTTCGAATTTCGGAAGATTTAAGGAGCCTATCTCGGGAACTGTAAGTCATAGAGACATGATATTTTGCAAATTTTTACGAGAAACACAAGAAGGTGCGGATAAAGATATATATATATATATATATATATATATATATATATATATATATATACTTTTGCATCTAGGAACAATGACAGTTATCCTTCCCGCTCCATCCTTTTTCAGTTCGTTCTGACAGTACTCTTGGACCATTCTCAACTGTTTTTTTTAATAAATTATTATCTGTCTGAGTACGCCTCATTCCATCTCTTGATGCCTTTGAAGTTGCCAGTATGCAATAGGTTTTGCCATTCAGATTATACCAAAGCGCCTGCAATGTTCGTCAACCCGCCATACATAACTTATCTACTGGTTGCCTAACACCGTAGTTTCAGCCTGCAACAATGTTAATCTTATGGTCTCAAAACGGCCCCTATAATGTTATATAGAACGAACAATAATGGTTTCGAAAATTTGAATGAGGACTGAACAATCTACACAAAATTTGGAATCGAGCAGTGAAAACGGCACGTTTCTATCACTTGTGGTTTTCGAGATCTCATTGTCGAAAGGATTGCGGACCAACATACTATAAACCTAGACTAGCTGAAGTTGTAGTCTCTACATAGCGCATCATTCACATGAATTTCCTTGTCATTCCTCACAACTTCTGTACAGTCGCGTGAAGTTGGCCCAACCACATCGTAGAAATAGAAAAAAAAATATGTCAAGATTTAGTGCTTAATTAGTGCTAATTAGTGCTCAAGACCGCAGAATTAGTGCTCAATTGGTTTACGAGATATATTGATTATTAAGATGGTTGGGCCAACTTCACGCTTTCTAAAAGTTGTTTCAAAATTCAAATTAAACGGTATAGGTAATTAGTGCTTAATTAGTGCTCTTCATCCCACATGGTCCCAGAATTAGTGCTCAATAAATAAGGGTATACGGGGCATATGTATTTTTGGGGTAAACGTGAGTTGGCCCAACCACTTCGAAAGAAATCAAAAATTTTCATGTCATGAATTAGTGCTTAATTAGTGCTTTCAATCCCGCATAGTCCTAGAATTAGTGCTCAATTTATTCTCGAGATATATTGATTATTAAGGTGGTTGGGCCAACTTCACGCTTTCTAAAAGTTGTTTCAAAATTCAAATTAAACGGTATAGGTAATTAGTGCTTAATTAGTGCTCTTCATCCCACATTGTCCCAGAATTAGTGCTCAATAAATAAGGGTATACGGGGCATATGTATTTTTGGGGTAAACGTGAGTTGGCCCAACCACTTCGAAAGAAATCAAAAATTTTCATGTCACGAATTAGTGCTTAATTAGTGCTTTCAATCCCGCATGGTCCCATAATTAGTGCTCAATTTATTCTCGAGATATATTGATTATTAAAATGGTTGGGCCAACTTCACGCTTTCTAAAAGTTGTTTCAAAATTCAAATTAAACGGTATAGGTAATTAGTGCTTAATTAGTGCTCTTCATCCCACATGGTCCCAGAATTAGTGCTCAATAAATAAGGGTATACGGGGCATATGTATTTTTGGGGTAAATGTGAGTTGGCCCAACCACTTCGAAAGAAATCAAAAATTTTCATGTCATGAATTAGTGCTTAATTAGTGCTTTCAATCCCGCATAGTCCCAGAATTAGTGCTCAATTTATTCTCGAGATATATTGATTATTAAGATGGTTGGGCCAACTTCACACTTTCTAAAAGTTGTTTCAAAATTCAAATTAAACGGTATAGGTAATTAGTGCTTAATTAGTGCTCTTCATCCCACATGGTCCCAGAATTAGTGCTCAATAAATAAGGGTATACGGGGCATATGTATTTTTGGGGTAAACGTGAGTTGGCCCAACCATTTCGAAAGAAATCAAAAATTTTCATATCACGAATTAGTGCTTAATTAGTGCTTTCAATCCCGCATGGTCCCATAATTAGTGCTCAATTTATTCTCGAGATATATTGATTATTAAGATGGTTGGGCCAACTTCACGCTTTCTAAAAGTTGTTTCAAAATTCAAATTAAACGGTATAGGTAATTAGTGCTTAATTAGTGCTCTCCATCCCACATGGTCCCAGAATTAGTGCTCAATAAATAAGGGTATACGGGGCATATGTATTTTTGGGGTAAATGTGAGTTGGCCCAACCACTTCGAAAGAAATCAAAAATTTTCATGTCATGAATTAGTGCTTAATTAGTGCTTTCAATCCCGCATAGTCCCAGAATTAGTGCTCAATTTATTCTCGAGATATATTGATTATTAAGATGGTTGGGCCAACTTCACGCTTTCTAAAAGTTGTTTCAAAATTCAAATTAAACGGTATAGGTAATTAGTGCTTAATTAGTGCTCTTCATCCCGCATGGTCCCAGAATTAGTGCTCAATAAATAAGGGTATACGGGGCATATGTATTTTTGGGATAAACGTGAGTTGGCCCAACCACTTCGAAAGAAATCAAAAATTTTCATGTCATGAATTAGTGCTTAATTAGTGCTTTCAATCCCGCATGGTCCCATAATTAGTGCTCAATTTATTCTCGAGATATATTGATTATTAAGATGGTTGGGCCAACTTCACGCTTTCTAAAAGCTGTTTCAAAATTCAAATTAAACGGTATAGGTAATTAGTGCTTAATTAGTGCTCTCCATCCCACATGGTCCCAGAATTAGTGCTCAATAAATAAGGGTATACGGGGCATATGTATTTTTGGGGTAATTGTGTGTTGGCCCAACCACTTCGAAAGAAATCAAAAATTTTCATGTCATGAATTAGTGCTTAATTAGTGCTTTCAATCCCGCATAGTCCCAGAATTAGTGCTCAATTTATTCTCGAGATATATTGATTATTAAGATGGTTGGGCCAACTTCACGCTTTCTAAAAGTTGTTTCAAAATTCAAATTAAACGGTATAGGTAATTAGTGCTTAATTAGTGCTCTTCATCCCACATGGTCCCAGAATTAGTGCTCAATAAATAAGGGTATACGGGGCATATGTATTTTTGGGGTAAACGTGAGTTGGCCCAACCACTTCGAAAGAAATCAAAAATTTTCATGTTACGAATTAGTGCTTAATTAGTGCTTTCAATCCCGCATGGTCCCATAATTAGTGCTCAATTTATTCTCGAGATATATTGATTATTAAGATGGTTGGGCCAACTTCACGCTTTCTAAAAGTTGTTTCAAAATTCAAATTAAACGGTATAGGTAATTAGTGCTTAATTAGTGCTCTTTATCCCACATGGTCCCAGAATTAGTGCTCAATAAATAAGGGTATACGGGGCATATGTATTTTTGGGGTAAACGTGAGTTGGCCCAACCACTTCGAAAGAAATCAAAAATTTTCATGTCATGAATTAGTGCTTAATTAGTGCTTTCAATCCCGCATAGTCCCAGAATTAGTGCTCAATTTATTCTCGAGATATATTGATTATTAAGACGGTTGGGCCAACTTCACGCTTTCTAAAAGTTGTTTCAAAATTCAAATTAAACGGTATAGGTAATTAGTGCTTAATTAGTGCTCTTCATCCCACATGGTCCCAGAATTAGTGCTCAATAAATAAGGGTATACGGGGCATATGTATTTTTGGGGTAAACGTGAGTTGGCCCAACCACTTCGAAAGAAATCAAAAATTTTCATATCACGAATTAGTGCTTAATTAGTGCTTTCAATCCCGCATGGTCCCATAATTAGTGCTCAATTTATTCTCGAGATATATTGATTATTAAGATGGTTGGGCCAACTTCACGCTTTCTAAAAGTTGTTTCAAAATTCAAATTAAACGGTATAGGTAATTAGTGCTTAATTAGTGCTCTCCATCCCACATGGTCCCAGAATTAGTGCTCAATAAATAAGGGTATACGGGGCATATGTATTTTTGGGGTAAATGTGAGTTGGCCCAACCACTTCGAAAGAAATCAAAAATTTTCATGTCATGAAATAGTGCTTAATTAGTGCTTTCAATCCCGCATAGTCCCAGAATTAGTGCTCAATTTATTCTCGAGATATATTGATTATTAAGATGGTTGGGCCAACTTCACGCTTTCTAAAAGTTGTTTCAAAATTCAAATTAAACGGTATAGGTAATTAGTGCTTAATTAGTGCTCTTCATCCCACATGGTCCCAGAATTAGTGCTCAATAAATAAGGGTATACGGGGCATATGTATTTTTGGGGTAAACGTTAGTTGGCCCAACCACTTCGAAAGAAATCAAAAATTTTCATGTCACGAATTAGTGCTTAATTAGTGCTTTCAATCCCGCATGGTCCCATAATTAGTGCTCAATTTATTCTCGAGATATATTGATTATTAAGATGGTTGGGCCAACTTCACGCTTTCTAAAAGTTGTTTCAAAATTCAAATTAAACGGTATAGGTAATTAGTGCTTAATTAGTGCTCTTCATCCCGCATGGTCCCAGAATTAGTGTTCAATAAATAAGGGTATACGGGGCATATATATTTTTGGGGTAAATTGTGAGTTCGCCCAACCACTTCGAAAGAAATCAAAAATTTTCAGTCGCGTGAAGTTGGCCCAACCACATCGTAGAAATAGAAAAAAAATTATGTCAAGATTTAGTGCTTAATTAGTGCTAATTAGTGCTCAAGACCGCAGAATTAGTGCTCAATTGGTTTACGAGATATATTGATTATTAAGATGGTTGGGCCAACTTCACGCTTTCTAAAAGTTGTTTCAAAATTCAAATTAAACGGTATAAGTAATTAGTGCTTAATTAGTGCTCTTCATCCCACATGGTCCCAGAATTAGTGCTCAATAAATAAGGGTATACGGGGCATATGTATTTTTGGGGTAAACGTGAGTTGGCCCAACCACTTCGAAAGAAATCAAAAATTTTCATGTCATGAATTAGTGCTTAATTAGTGCTTTCAATCCCGCATAGTCCTAGAATTAGTGCTCAATTTATTCTCGAGATATATTGATTATTAAGGTGGTTGGGCCAACTTCACGCTTTCTAAAAGTTGTTTCAAAATTCAAATTAAACGGTATAGGTAATTAGTGCTTAATTAGTGCTCTTCATCCCACATGGTCCCAGAATTAGTGCTCAATAAATAAGGGTATACGGGGCATATGCATTTTTGGGGTAAACGTGAGTTGGCCCAACCACTTCGAAAGAAATCAAAAATTTTCATGTCACGAATTAGTGCTTAATTAGTGCTTTCAATCCCGCATGGTCCCATAATTAGTGCTCAATTTATTCTCGAGATATATTGATTATTAAGATGGTTGGGCCAACTTCACGCTTTCTAAAAGTTGTTTCAAAATTCAAATTAAACGGTATAGGTAATTAGTGCTTAATTAGTGCTCTTCATCCCACATGGTCCCAGAATTAGTGCTCAATAAATAAGGGTATACGGGGCATATGTATTTTTGGGGTAAATGTGTGTTGGCCCAACCACTTCGAAAGAAATCAAAAATTTTCATGTCATGAATTAGTGCTTAATTAGTGCTTTCAATCCCGCATAGTCCCAGAATTAGTGCTCAATTTATTCTCGAGATATATTGATTATTAAGATGGTTGGGCCAACTTCACGCTTTCTAAAAGTTGTTTCAAAATTCAAATTAAACGGTATAGGTAATTAGTGCTTAATTAGTGCTCTTCATCCCACATGGTCCCAGAATTAGTGCTCAATAAATAAGGGTATACGGGGCATATGTATTTTTGGGGTAAACGTGAGTTGGCCCAACCACTTCGAAAGAAATCAAAAATTTTCATGTCACGAATTAGTGCTTAATTAGTGCTTTCAATCCCGCATGGTCCCATAATTAGTGCTCAATTTATTCTCGAGATATATTGATTATTAAGATGGTTGGGCCAACTTCACGCTTTCTAAAAGTTGTTTCAAAATTCAAATTAAACGGTATAGGTAATTAGTGCTTAATTAGTGCTCTTCATCCCACATGGTCCCAGAATTAGTGCTCAATAAATAAGGGTATACGGGGCATATGTATTTTTGGGGTAAACGTGAGTTGGCCCAACCACTTCGAAAGAAATCAAAAATTTTCATGTCATGAATTAGTGCTTAATTAGTGCTTTCAATCCCGCATAGTCCCAGAATTAGTGCTCAATTTATTCTCGAGATATATTGATTATTAAGATGGTTGGGCCAACTTCACGCTTTCTAAAAGTTGTTTCAAAATTCAAATTAAACGGTATAGGTAATTAGTGCTTAATTATTGCTCTTCATCCCACATGGTCCCAGAATTAGTGCTCAATAAATAAGGGTATACGGGGCATATGTATTTTTGGGGTAAACGTGTGTTGGCCCAACCACTTCGAAAGAAATCAAAAATTTTCATATCACGAATTAGTGCTTAATTAGTGCTTTCAATCCCGCATGGTCCCATAATTAGTGCTCAATTTATTCTCGAGATATATTGATTATTAAGATGGTTGGGCCAACTTCACGCTTTCTAAAAGTTGTTTCAAAATTCAAATTAAACGGTATAGGTAATTAGTGCTTAATCAGTGCTGTCCATCCCACATGGTCCCAGAATTAGTGCTCAATAAATAACGGTATACGGGGCATATGTATTTTTGGGGTAAATGTGAGTTGGCCCAACCACTTCGAAAGAAATCAAAAATTTTCATGTCATGAATTAGAGCTTAATTAGTGCTTTCAATCCCGCATAGTCCCAGAATTAGTGCTCAATTTATTCTCGAGATATATTGATTATTAAGATGGTTGGGCCAACTTCACGCTTTCTAAAAGTTGTTTCAAAATTCAAATTAAACGGTATAGGTAAATAGTGCTTAATTAGTGCTCTTCATCCCACATGGTCCCAGAATTAGTGCTCAATAAATAAGGGTATACGGGGCATATGTATTTTTGGGGTAAACGTGAGTTGGCCCAACCACTTCGAAAGAAATCAAAAATTTTCATGTCACGAATTAGTGCTTAATTAGTGCTTTCAATCCCGCATGGTCCCATAATTAGTGCTCAATTTATTCTCGAGATATATTGATTATTAAGATGGTTGGGCCAACTTCACGCTTTCTAAAAGTTGTTTCAAAATTCAAATTAAACGGTGTAGGTAATTAGTGCTTAATTAGTGTTCTTCATCCCGCATGGTCCCAGAAGTAGTGTTCAATAAATAAGGGTATACGGGGCATATGTATTTTTGGGGTAAATTGTGAGTTCGCCCAACCACTTCGAAAGAAATCAAAAATTTTCATGTCACGAATAAGTGCTTAATTAGTGCTTTCAATCCCGCATAGTCCCAGAATTAGTGCTCAATTTATTCTCGAGATATATTGATTATTAAGATGGTTGGGCCAACTTCACGCTTTCTAAAAGTTGTTTCAAAATTCAAATTAAACGGTATAGGTAATTAGTGCTTAATTAGTGCTCTTCATCCCGCATGGTCCCAGAATTAGTGCTCAATAAATAAGGGTATACGGGGCATATGTATTTTTGGGATAAACGTGAGTTGGCCCAACCACTTCGAAAGAAATCAAAAATTTTCATGTCATGAATTAGTGCTTAATTAGTGCTTTCAATCCCGCATAGTCCCAGAATTAGTGCTCAATTTATTCTCGAGATATATTGATTATTAAGATGGTTGGGCCAACTTCACGCTTTCTAAAAGTTGTTTCAAAATTCAAATTAAACGGTATAGGTAATTAGTGCTTAATTAGTGCTCTTCATCCCACATGGTCCCAGAATTAGTGCTCAATAAATAAGGGTATACGGGGCATATGTATTTTTGGGGTAAACGTGAGTTGGCCCAACCATTTCGAAAGAAATCAAAAATTTTCATATCACGAATTAGTGCTTAATTAGTGCTTTCAATCCCGCATGGTCCCATAATTAGTGCTCAATTTATTCTCGAGATATATTGATTATTAAGATGGTTGGGCCAACTTCACGCTTTCTAAAAGTTGTTTCAAAATTCAAATTAAACGGTATAGGTAATTAGTGCTTAATTAGTGCTCTCCATCCCACATGGTCCCAGAATTAGTGCTCAATAAATAAGGGTATACGGGGCATATGTATTTTTGGGGTAAATGTGAGTTGGCCCAACCACTTCGAAAGAAATCAAAAATTTTCATGTCATGAATTAGTGCTTAATTAGTGCTTTCAATCCCGCATAGTCCCAGAATTAGTGCTCAATTTATTCTCGAGATATATTGATTATTAAGATGGTTGGGCCAACTTCACGCTTTCTAAAAGTTGTTTCAAAATTCAAATTAAACGGTATAGGTAATTAGTGCTTAATTAGTGCTCTTCATCCCGCATGGTCCCAGAATTAGTGCTCAATAAATAAGGGTATACGGGGCATATGTATTTTTGGGATAAACGTGAGTTGGCCCAACCACTTCGAAAGAAATCAAAAATTTTCATGTCATGAATTAGTGCTTAATTAGTGCTTTCAATCCCGCATGGTCCCATAATTAGTGCTCAATTTATTCTCGAGATATATTGATTATTAAGATGGTTGGGCCAACTTCACGCTTTCTAAAAGCTGTTTCAAAATTCAAATTAAACGGTATAGGTAATTAGTGCTTAATTAGTGCTCTCCATCCCACATGGTCCCAGAATTAGTGCTCAATAAATAAGGGTATACGGGGCATATGTATTTTTGGGGTAATTGTGTGTTGGCCCAACCACTTCGAAAGAAATCAAAAATTTTCATGTCATGAATTAGTGCTTAATTAGTGCTTTCAATCCCGCATAGTCCCAGAATTAGTGCTCAATTTATTCTCGAGATATATTGATTATTAAGATGGTTGGGCCAACTTCACGCTTTCTAAAAGTTGTTTCAAAATTCAAATTAAACGGTATAGGTAATTAGTGCTTAATTAGTGCTCTTCATCCCACATGGTCCCAGAATTAGTGCTCAATAAATAAGGGTATACGGGGCATATGTATTTTTGGGGTAAACGTGAGTTGGCCCAACCACTTCGAAAGAAATCAAAAATTTTCATGTTACGAATTAGTGCTTAATTAGTGCTTTCAATCCCGCATGGTCCCATAATTAGTGCTCAATTTATTCTCGAGATATATTGATTATTAAGATGGTTGGGCCAACTTCACGCTTTCTAAAAGTTGTTTCAAAATTCAAATTAAACGGTATAGGTAATTAGTGCTTAATTAGTGCTCTTTATCCCACATGGTCCCAGAATTAGTGCTCAATAAATAAGGGTATACGGGGCATATGTATTTTTGGGGTAAACGTGAGTTGGCCCAACCACTTCGAAAGAAATCAAAAATTTTCATGTCATGAATTAGTGCTTAATTAGTGCTTTCAATCCCGCATAGTCCCAGAATTAGTGCTCAATTTATTCTCGAGATATATTGATTATTAAGACGGTTGGGCCAACTTCACGCTTTCTAAAAGTTGTTTCAAAATTCAAATTAAACGGTATAGGTAATTAGTGCTTAATTAGTGCTCTTCATCCCACATGGTCCCAGAATTAGTGCTCAATAAATAAGGGTATACGGGGCATATGCATTTTTGGGGTAAACGTGAGTTGGCCCAACCACTTCGAAAGAAATCAAAAATTTTCATGTCACGAATTAGTGCTTAATTAGTGCTTTCAATCCCGCATGGTCCCATAATTAGTGCTCAATTTATTCTCGAGATATATTGATTATTAAGATGGTTGGGCCAACTTCACGCTTTCTAAAAGTTGTTTCAAAATTCAAATTAAACGGTATAGGTAATTAGTGCTTAATTAGTGCTCTCCATCCCACATGGTCCCAGAATTAGTGCTCAATAAATAAGGGTATACGGGGCATATGTATTTTTGGGGTAAATGTGAGTTGGCCCAACCACTTCGAAAGAAATCAAAAATTTTCATGTCATGAAATAGTGCTTAATTAGTGCTTTCAATCCCGCATAGTCCCAGAATTAGTGCTCAATTTATTCTCGAGATATATTGATTATTAAGATGGTTGGGCCAACTTCACGCTTTCTAAAAGTTGTTTCAAAATTCAAATTAAACGGTATAGGTAATTAGTGCTTAATTAGTGCTCTTCATCCCACATGGTCCCAGAATTAGTGCTCAATAAATAAGGGTATACGGGGCATATGTATTTTTGGGGTAAACGTTAGTTGGCCCAACCACTTCGAAAGAAATCAAAAATTTTCATGTCACGAATTAGTGCTTAATTAGTGCTTTCAATCCCGCATGGTCCCATAATTAGTGCTCAATTTATTCTCGAGATATATTGATTATTAAGATGGTTGGGCCAACTTCACGCTTTCTAAAAGTTGTTTCAAAATTCAAATTAAACGGTATAGGTAATTAGTGCTTAATTAGTGCTCTTCATCCCGCATGGTCCCAGAATTAGTGTTCAATAAATAAGGGTATACGGGGCATATATATTTTTGGGGTAAATTGTGAGTTCGCCCAACCACTTCGAAAGAAATCAAAAATTTTCAGTCGCGTGAAGTTGGCCCAACCACATCGTAGAAATAGAAAAAAAATTATGTCAAGATTTAGTGCTTAATTAGTGCTAATTAGTGCTCAAGACCGCAGAATTAGTGCTCAATTGGTTTACGAGATATATTGATTATTAAGATGGTTGGGCCAACTTCACGCTTTCTAAAAGTTGTTTCAAAATTCAAATTAAACGGTATAAGTAATTAGTGCTTAATTAGTGCTCTTCATCCCACATGGTCCCAGAATTAGTGCTCAATAAATAAGGGTATACGGGGCATATGTATTTTTGGGGTAAACGTGAGTTGGCCCAACCACTTCGAAAGAAATCAAAAATTTTCATGTCATGAATTAGTGCTTAATTAGTGCTTTCAATCCCGCATAGTCCTAGAATTAGTGCTCAATTTATTCTCGAGATATATTGATTATTAAGGTGGTTGGGCCAACTTCACGCTTTCTAAAAGTTGTTTCAAAATTCAAATTAAACGGTATAGGTAATTAGTGCTTAATTAGTGCTCTTCATCCCACATGGTCCCAGAATTAGTGCTCAATAAATAAGGGTATACGGGGCATATGCATTTTTGGGGTAAACGTGAGTTGGCCCAACCACTTCGAAAGAAATCAAAAATTTTCATGTCACGAATTAGTGCTTAATTAGTGCTTTCAATCCCGCATGGTCCCATAATTAGTGCTCAATTTATTCTCGAGATATATTGATTATTAAGATGGTTGGGCCAACTTCACGCTTTCTAAAAGTTGTTTCAAAATTCAAATTAAACGGTATAGGTAATTAGTGCTTAATTAGTGCTCTTCATCCCACATGGTCCCAGAATTAGTGCTCAATAAATAAGGGTATACGGGGCATATGTATTTTTGGGGAAAAATGTGTGTTGGCCCAACCACTTCGAAAGAAATCAAAAATTTTCATGTCATGAATTAGTGCTTAATTAGTGCTTTCAATCCCGCATAGTCCCAGAATTAGTGCTCAATTTATTCTCGAGATATATTGATTATTAAGATGGTTGGGCCAACTTCACGCTTTCTAAAAGTTGTTTCAAAATTCAAATTAAACGGTATAGGTAATTAGTGCTTAATTAGTGCTCTTCATCCCACATGGTCCCAGAATTAGTGCTCAATAAATAAGGGTATACGGGGCATATGTATTTTTGGGGTAAACGTGAGTTGGCCCAACCACTTCGAAAGAAATCAAAAATTTTCATGTCACGAATTAGTGCTTAATTAGTGCTTTCAATCCCGCATGGTCCCATAATTAGTGCTCAATTTATTCTCGAGATATATTGATTATTAAGATGGTTGGGCCAACTTCACGCTTTCTAAAAGTTGTTTCAAAATTCAAATTAAACGGTATAGGTAATTAGTGCTTAATTAGTGCTCTTCATCCCACATGGTCCCAGAATTAGTGCTCAATAAATAAGGGTATACGGGGCATATGTATTTTTGGGGTAAACGTGAGTTGGCCCAACCACTTCGAAAGAAATCAAAAATTTTCATGTCATGAATTAGTGCTTAATTAGTGCTTTCAATCCCGCATAGTCCCAGAATTAGTGCTCAATTTATTCTCGAGATATATTGATTATTAAGATGGTTGGGCCAACTTCACGCTTTCTAAAAGTTGTTTCAAAATTCAAATTAAACGGTATAGGTAATTAGTGCTTAATTATTGCTCTTCATCCCACATGGTCCCAGAATTAGTGCTCAATAAATAAGGGTATACGGGGCATATGTATTTTTGGGGTAAACGTGTGTTGGCCCAACCACTTCGAAAGAAATCAAAAATTTTCATATCACGAATTAGTGCTTAATTAGTGCTTTCAATCCCGCATGGTCCCATAATTAGTGCTCAATTTATTCTCGAGATATATTGATTATTAAGATGGTTGGGCCAACTTCACGCTTTCTAAAAGTTGTTTCAAAATTCAAATTAAACGGTATAGGTAATTAGTGCTTAATCAGTGCTGTCCATCCCACATGGTCCCAGAATTAGTGCTCAATAAATAACGGTATACGGGGCATATGTATTTTTGGGGTAAATGTGAGTTGGCCCAACCACTTCGAAAGAAATCAAAAATTTTCATGTCATGAATTAGAGCTTAATTAGTGCTTTCAATCCCGCATAGTCCCAGAATTAGTGCTCAATTTATTCTCGAGATATATTGATTATTAAGATGGTTGGGCCAACTTCACGCTTTCTAAAAGTTGTTTCAAAATTCAAATTAAACGGTATAGGTAAATAGTGCTTAATTAGTGCTCTTCATCCCACATGGTCCCAGAATTAGTGCTCAATAAATAAGGGTATACGGGGCATATGTATTTTTGGGGTAAACGTGAGTTGGCCCAACCACTTCGAAAGAAATCAAAAATTTTCATGTCACGAATTAGTGCTTAATTAGTGCTTTCAATCCCGCATGGTCCCATAATTAGTGCTCAATTTATTCTCGAGATATATTGATTATTAAGATGGTTGGGCCAACTTCACGCTTTCTAAAAGTTGTTTCAAAATTCAAATTAAACGGTGTAGGTAATTAGTGCTTAATTAGTGTTCTTCATCCCGCATGGTCCCAGAAGTAGTGTTCAATAAATAAGGGTATACGGGGCATATGTATTTTTGGGGTAAATTGTGAGTTCGCCCAACCACTTCGAAAGAAATCAAAAATTTTCATGTCACGAATAAGTGCTTAATTAGTGCTTTCAATCCCGCATAGTCCCAGAATTAGTGCTCAATTTATTCTCGAGATATATTGATTATTAAGATGGTTGGGCCAACTTCACGCTTTCTAAAAGTTGTTTCAAAATTCAAATTAAACGGTATAGGTAATTAGTGTTTAATTAGTGCTCTTCATCCCACATGGTCCCAGAATTAGTGCTCAATAAATAAGGGTATACGGGGCATATGTATTTTTGGGGTAAACGTGAGTTGGCCCAACCACTTCGAAAGAAATCAAAAATTTTCATGTCATGAATTAGTGCTTAATTAGTGCTTTCAATCCCGCAATGTCCTAGAATTAGTGCTCAATTTATTCTCGAGATATATTGATTATTAAGATGGTTGGGCCAACTTCACGCTTTCTAAAAGTTGTTTCAAAATTCAAATTAAACGGTATAGGTAATTAGTGCTTAATTAGTGCTCTTCATCCCACATGGTCCCAGAATTAGTGCTCAATAAATAAGGGTATACGGGGCATATGTATTTTTGGGGTAAACGTGAGTTGGCCCAACCACTTCGAAAGAAATCAAAAATTTTCATGTCACGAATTAGTGCTTAATTAGTGCTTTCAATCCCGCATGGTCCCATAATTAGTGCTCAATTTATTCTCGAGATATATTGATTATTAAGATGGTTGGGCCAACTTCACGCTTTCTAAAAGTTGTTTCAAAATTCAAATTAAACGGTATAGGTAATTAGTGCTTAATTAGTGTTCTTCATCCCGCATGGTCCCAGAATTAGTGCTCAATAAATAAGGGTATACGGGGCATATGTATTTTTGGGTTAAATTGTGAGTTCGCCCAACCACTTCGAAAGAAATCAAAAATTTTCATGTCATGAATAAGTGCTTAATTAGTGCTTTCAATCCCGCATAGTCCCAGAATTAGTGCTCAATTTATTCTCGTGATATATTGATTATTAAGATGGTTGGGCCAACTTCACGCTTTCTAAAAGTTGTTTCAAAATTTAAATTAAACGGTATAGGTAATTAGTGCTTAATTAGTGCTCTTCATCCCACATGGTCCCAGAATTAGTGCTCAATAAATAAGGGTATACGGGGCATATGTATTTTTGGGGTAAATGTGAGTTGGCCCAACCACTTCGAAAGAAATCAAAAATTTTCATGTCACGAATTAGTGCTTAATTAGTGCTTTCAATCCCGCATGGTCCCATAATTAGTGCTCAATTTATTCTCGAGATATATTGATTATTAAGATGGTTGGGCCAACTTCACGCTTTCTAAAAGTTGTTTCAAAATTCAAATTAAACGGTATAGGTAATTAGTGCTTAATTAGTGCTCTTCATCCCACATGGTCCCAGAATTAGTGCTCAATAAATAAGGGTATACGGGGCATATGTATTTTTGGGGTAAACGTGAGTTGGCCCAACCACTTCGAAAGAAATCAAAAATTTTCATGTCATGAATTAGTGCTTAATTAGTGCTTTCAATCCCGCATAGTCCCAGAATTAGTGCTCAATTTATTCTCGAGATATATTGATTATTAAGATGGTTGGGCCAACTTCACGCTTTCTAAAAGTTGTTTCAAAATTCAAATTAAACGGTATAGGTAATTAGTGCCTAATTAGTGTTCTTCATCACGCATGGTCCCAGAATTAGTGTTCAATAAATAAGGGTATACGGGGCATATGTATTTTTGGGGTAAATTGTGAGTTCGCCCAACCACTTCGAAAGAAATCAAAAATTTTCTTGTCGTGAATAAGTGCTTAATTAGTGCTTTCAATCCCGCATAGTCCCAGAATTAGTGCTCAATTTATTCTCGAGATATATTGATTATTAAGATGGTTGGGCCAACTTCACGTTTTCTAAAAGTTGTTTCAAAATTCAAATTAAACGGTATAGGTAATTAGTGCCTAATTAGTGTTCTTCATCACGCATGGTCCCAGAATTAGTGTTCAATAAATAAGGGTATACGGGGCATATGTATTTTTCGGGTAAATTGTGAGTTCGCCCAACCACTTCGAAAGAAATCAAAAATTTTCATGTCGTGAATAAGTGCTTAATTAGTGCTTTCAATCCCGCATAGTCCCAGAATTAGTGCTCAATTTATTCTCGAGATATATTGATTATTAAGATGGTTGGGCCAACTTCACGCTTTCTAAAAGTTGTTTCAAAATTCAAATTAAACGGTATAGGTAATTAGTGCCTAATTAGTGTTCTTCATCACGCATGGTCCCAGAATTAGTGTTCAATAAATAAGGGTATACGGGGCATATGTATTTTTCGGGTAAATTGTGAGTTCGCCCAACCACTTCGAAAGAAATCAAAAATTTTCATGTCGTGAATAAGTGCTTAATTAGTGCTTTCAATCCCGCAGAGTCCCAGAATTAGTGCTCAATTTATTCTCGAGATATATTGATTATTAAGATGGTTGGGCCAACTTCACGCTTTCTAAAAGTTGTTTCAAAATTCAAATTAAACGGTATAGGTAATTAGTGCTTAATTAGTGCTCTCCATCCCACATGGTCCCAGAATTAGTGCTCAATAAATAAGGGTATACGGGGCATATGTATTTTTGGGGTAAATGTGAGTTGGCCCAACCACTTCGAAAGAAATCAAAAATTTTCATGTCATGAATTAGTGCTTAATTAGTGCTTTCAATCCCGCATAGTCACAGAATTAGTGCTCAATTTATTCTCGAGATATATTGATTATTAAGATGGTTGGGCCAACTTCACGCTTTCTAAAAGTTGTTTCAAAATTCAAATTAAACGGTATAGGTAATTAGTGCTTAATTAGTGCTCTTCATCCCGCATGGTCCCAGAATTAGTGCTCAATAAATAAGGGTATACGGGGCATATGTATTTTTGGGGTAAACGTGAGTTGGCCCAACCACTTCGAAAGAAATCAAAAATTTTCATGTCATGAATTAGTGCTTAATTAGTGCTTTCAATCCCGCATGGTCCCATAATTAGTGCTCAATTTATTCTCGAGATATATTGATTATTAAGATGGTTGGGCCAACTTCACGCTTTCTAAAAGTTGTTTCAAAATTCAAATTAAACGGTATAGGTAATTAGTGCTTAATTAGTGCTCTCCATCCCACATGGTCCCAGAATTAGTGCTCAATAAATAAGGGTATACGGGGCATATGTATTTTTGGGGTAATTGTGTGTTGGCCCAACCACTTCGAAAGAAATCAAAAATTTTCATGTCATGAATTAGTGCTTAATTAGTGCTTTCAATCCCGCATAGTCCCAGAATTAGTGCTCAATTTATTCTCGAGATATATTGATTATTAAGATGGTTGGGCCAACTTCACGCTTTCTAAAAGTTGTTTCAAAATTCAAATTAAACGGTATAGGTAATTAGTGCTTAATTAGTGCTCTTCATCCCACATGGTCCCAGAATTAGTGCTCAATAAATAAGGGTATACGGGGCATATGTATTTTTGGGGTAAACGTTAGTTGGCCCAACCACTTCGAAAGAAATCAAAAATTTTCATGTCACGAATTAGTGCTTAATTAGTGCTTTCAATCCCGCATGGTCCCATAATTAGTGCTCAATTTATTCTCGAGATATATTGATTATTAAGATGGTTGGGCCAACTTCACGCTTTCTAAAAGTTGTTTCAAAATTCAAATTAAACGGTATAGGTAATTAGTGCTTAATTAGTGCTCTTCATCCCGCATGGTCCCAGAATTAGTGTTCAATAAATAAGGGTATACGGGGCATATATATTTTTGGGGTAAATTGTGAGTTCGCCCAACCACTTCGAAAGAAATCAAAAATTTTCAGTCGCGTGAAGTTGGCCCAACCACATCGTAGAAATAGAAAAAAAATTATGTCAAGATTTAGTGCTTAATTAGTGCTAATTAGAGCTCAAGACCGCAGAATTAGTGCTCAATTGGTTTACGAGATATATTGATTGTTAAGATGGTTGGGCCAACTTCACGCTTTCTAAAAGTTGTTTCAAAATTCAGATTAAACGGTATAAGTAATTAGTGCTTAATTAGTGCTCTTCATCCCACATGGTCCCAGAATTAGTGCTCAATAAATAAGGGTATACGGGGCATATGTATTTTTGGGGTAAACGTGAGTTGGCCCAACCACTTCGAAAGAAATCAAAAATTTTCATGTCATGAATTAGTGCTTAATTAGTGCTTTCAATCCCGCATAGTCCTAGAATTAGTGCTCAATTTATTCTCGAGATATATTGATTATTAAGGTGGTTGGGCCAACTTCACGCTTTCTAAAAATTGTTTCAAAATTCAAATTAAACGGTATAGGTAATTAGTGCTTAATTAGTGCTCTTCATCCCACATGGTCCCAGAATTAGTGCTCAATAAATAAGGGTATACGGGGCATATGCATTTTTGGGGTAAACGTGAGTTGGCCCAACCACTTCGAAAGAAATCAAAAATTTTCATGTCACGAATTAGTGCTTAATTAGTGCTTTCAATCCCGCATGGTCCCATAATTAGTGCTCAATTTATTCTCGAGATATATTGATTATTAAGATGGTTGGGCCAACTTCACGCTTTCTAAAAGTTGTTTCAAAATTCAAATTAAACGGTATAGGTAATTAGTGCTTAATTAGTGCTCTTCATCCCACATGGTCCCAGAATTAGTGCTCAAAAAATAAGGGTATACGGGGCATATGTATTTTTGGGGTAAATGTGTGTTGGCCCAACCACTTCGAAAGAAATCAAAAATTTTCATGTCATGAATTAGTGCTTAATTAGTGCTTTCAATCCCGCATAGTCCCAGAATTAGTGCTCAATTTATTCTCGAGATATATTGATTATTAAGATGGTTGGGCCAACTTCACGCTTTCTAAAAGTTGTTTCAAAATTCAAATTAAACGGTATAGGTAATTAGTGTTTAATTAGTGCTCTTCATCCCACATGGTCCCAGAATTAGTGCTCAATAAATAAGGGTATACGGGGCATATGTATTTTTGGGGTAAACGTGAGTTGGCCCAACCACTTCGAAAGAAATCAAAAATTTTCATGTCATGAATTAGTGCTTAATTAGTGCTTTCAATCCCGCAATGTCCTAGAATTAGTGCTCAATTTATTCTCGAGATATATTGATTATTAAGATGGTTGGGCCAACTTCACGCTTTCTAAAAGTTGTTTCAAAATTCAAATTAAACGGTATAGGTAATTAGTGCTTAATTAGTGCTCTTCATCCCACATGGTCCCAGAATTAGTGCTCAATAAATAAGGGTATACGGGGCATATGTATTTTTGGGGTAAACGTGAGTTGGCCCAACCACTTCGAAAGAAATCAAAAATTTTCATGTCACGAATTAGTGCTTAATTAGTGCTTTCAATCCCGCATGGTCCCATAATTAGTGCTCAATTTATTCTCGAGATATATTGATTATTAAGATGGTTGGGCCAACTTCACGCTTTCTAAAAGTTGTTTCAAAATTCAAATTAAACGGTATAGGTAATTAGTGCTTAATTAGTGTTCTTCATCCCGCATGGTCCCAGAATTAGTGCTCAATAAATAAGGGTATACGGGGCATATGTATTTTTGGGTTAAATTGTGAGTTCGCCCAACCACTTCGAAAGAAATCAAAAATTTTCATGTCATGAATAAGTGCTTAATTAGTGCTTTCAATCCCGCATAGTCCCAGAATTAGTGCTCAATTTATTCTCGTGATATATTGATTATTAAGATGGTTGGGCCAACTTCACGCTTTCTAAAAGTTGTTTCAAAATTTAAATTAAACGGTATAGGTAATTAGTGCTTAATTAGTGCTCTTCATCCCACATGGTCCCAGAATTAGTGCTCAATAAATAAGGGTATACGGGGCATATGTATTTTTGGGGTAAATGTGAGTTGGCCCAACCACTTCGAAAGAAATCAAAAATTTTCATGTCACGAATTAGTGCTTAATTAGTGCTTTCAATCCCGCATGGTCCCATAATTAGTGCTCAATTTATTCTCGAGATATATTGATTATTAAGATGGTTGGGCCAACTTCACGCTTTCTAAAAGTTGTTTCAAAATTCAAATTAAACGGTATAGGTAATTAGTGCTTAATTAGTGCTCTTCATCCCACATGGTCCCAGAATTAGTGCTCAATAAATAAGGGTATACGGGGCATATGTGTTTTTGGGGTAAACGTGAGTTGGCCCAACCAGTTCGAAAGAAATCAAAAATTTTCATGTCATGAATTAGTGCTTAATTAGTGCTTTCAATCCCGCATAGTCCCAGAATTAGTGCTCAATTTATTCTCGAGATATATTGATTATTAAGATGGATGGGCCAACTTCACGCTTTCTAAAAGTTGTTTCAAAATTCAAATTAAACGGTATAGGTAATTAGTGCCTAATTAGTGTTCTTCATCACGCATGGTCCCAGAATTAGTGTTCAATAAATAAGGGTATACGGGGCATATGTATTTTTCGGGTAAATTGTGAGTTCGCCCAACCACTTCGAAAGGAATCAAAAATTTTCATGTCGTGAATAAGTGCTTAATTAGTGCTTTCAATCCCGCATAGTCCCAGAATTAGTGCTCAATTTATTCTCGAGATATATTGATTATTAAGATGGTTGGGCCAACTTCACGCTTTCTAAAAGTTGTTTCAAAATTCAAATTAAACGGTATAGGTAATTAGTGCTTAATTAGTGTTCTTCATCCCGCATGGTCCCAGAATTAGTGTTCAATAAATAAGGGTATACGGGGCATATGTATTTTTGGGGTAAATTGTGAGTTCGCCCAACCACTTCGAAAGAAATCAAAAATTTTCATGTCATGAATAAGTGCTTAATTAGTGCTTTCAATCCCGCATAGTCCCAGAATTAGTGCTCAATTTATTCTCGAGATATATTGATTATTAAGATGGTTGGGCCAACTTCACGCTTTCTAAAAGTTGTTTCAAAATTTAAATTAAACGGTATAGGTAATTAGTGCTTAATTAGTGCTCTTCATCCCACATGGTCCCAGAATTAGTGCTCAATAAATAAGGTTATACGGGGCATATGTATTTTTGGGGTAAATGTGAGTTGGCCCAACCACTTCGAAAGAAATCAAAAATTTTCATGTCACGAATTAGTGCTTAATTAGTGCTTTCAATCCCGCATGGTCCCAGAATTAGTGCTCAATTTATTCTCGAGATATATTGATTATTAAGATGGTTGGGCCAACTTCACGCTTTCTAAAAGTTGTTTCAAAATTCAAATTAAACGTTATAGGTAATTAGTGCTTAATTAGTGCTCTTCATCCCACATGGTCCCAGAATTAGTGCTCAATAAATAAGGGTATACGGGGCATATGTATTTTTGGGGTAAATGTGAGTTGGCCCAACCACTTCGAAAGAAATCAAAAATTTTCATGTCACGAATTAGTGCTTAATTAGTGCTTTCAATCCCGCATGGTCCCATAATTAGTGCTCAATTTATTCTCGAGATATATTGATTATTAAGATGGTTGGGCCAACTTCACGCTTTCTAAAAGTTGTTTCAAAATTCAAATTAAACGGTATAGGTAATTAGTGCTTAATTAGTGCTCTTCATCCCACATGGTCCCAGAATTAGTGCTCAATAAATAAGGGTATACGGGGCATATGTATTTTTGGGGTAAATGTGAGTTGGCCGAACCACTTCGAAAGAAATCAAAAATTTTCATGTCATGAATTAGTGCTTAATTAATGTTTTCAACCCCGCATAGTCCCAGAATTAGTGCTCAATTTATTCTCGAGATATATTGACTATTAGTATGGTAGGAAAACTTTACGCTTTCTAGAAGTTGTTTCAAAATCCAAAATAACCTTTATAGATAATTTGTTAATAAGTACTTATTCAATCCTAATCAATCAACTTAATTAATTAGTAAGTGCTTCATAATTTTTATGTTTATGATGCCCCATGGGATTTCACCGTATAGCTGTGTGTTGACGTAGTGGTTAAGAATCACTATTCTAGAGTATATTCGGTAATATGAAGTACAATCAATGTTAGGAAATTTTTTATAGTGCTGGGCCATAGCTGCTCACATATTCTCCTATGCTGTAGAAACTGGTTTTTCTTTTAATCGTTTTTTTTTTTTTTACTTTCAGGTATCACATTATATTATATTTACAGATAGAATTGAAGTGAGATTATAATTATTTGTTTTACATTTCAACTCACATATATATACTGAACAAATTCTGAACTTGCCAATATTTAGATATTAACATTTTTTGTTTGTTTGTTTGTTTGTTTGTTTGTTTGTTTGTTTTTTTTTTGTAAAAAGTGCATACATTATTATTAATCTTTTCCTGGAAGACTTTTTAAACAGTTTTCTTTTGCAACACACATACTATTATTTGTATAAACATGTTTATCACTTTCCATAGTGTACATTGAAATATTTAATTTCAAGTTAACTTGAAAAATAACAAGTTCTGTATACTTACATTAGTGCATACTAAAGTATTGTATTATTATTTTTAAGTACTCTTTTGTATACATTATAAATTTAAGATAACTAATATGTCTTACTAGTAATTACTTGACAATGCTAACAGAATATATTCCTATGAACATATATTTATGTTGAAAATTTATTTCCTTTCAAGACTATCAACTAAAGTGCTTTCACAAGTTTTGGAATATTCTGGAAACTGGAATATTATTCTCAAACATTCCACTTTCGTCTTAGCAAATATTTCTTACAGTTTCTTAGGTGTTGAGAAAATTTATAGGATAGCATTGAATTTCAACAGGATAAAATTATATATTCTGTATCACATCGAAAATATCATTGATATTCCTTTCTGAAATTCACTGTATCTACATTTTACTATAAAGTTACTATAAACATATAAAAAATCAAATATTTTCTGTTTTACATTTTTAAATTAAGTAATAATTCAGGACAATCGTAATAAACGTCTACCCTTTTATTCTAATACTATGACATTTGTTCTTTGAAAGATTGTATTTTAAAAACATCATCTTTAAAAATACTTTCTCTTAATGTTATATGATAAGTTTTGAACTACGCTTTGTTCTATTTGTGAATTTTCTGCTTGGTTGCTTATATATTACAGACATAATTCTCAGATATCATTTTGAAGATTTCAACGTGGATATGCAATGATACACTTAATATGACAATATTCAATTACTTAAATCAAAGAAGAAGAAGAAGAAAGGATATGAATGATACTGTTCAGTGTTACTGACTGACTATCTCGTAGTGTCATATAAAGTAAATATTAGGCTTATGGAAATATATTTTTTTTGATGGGTTCTGCACTAGGTAAAAAAATCTATTTAATACTACTAATATATTCGCCTAGAATATGATAATGCATTACTTAACGTTTATAATAAAGTCCAAAATAGAATATAAATTGCACTTAAAACACATATTTGCAAAATTAAATTGATTCTTAAATATTAATGGGAAATATAGAAAATGTTCAGACAGTGTGTTTAAATTAATTCATCTACATAATTTGATTGATTGATAAAAAAGAAACCTGTTTCATTTATTTGTTAATTTCATACTAATGAAGAAAGAAAATTTGTTTCTCCATTACGTTTAACCTCGGCATCAAGAAGAGAGTGTCCCTTTGCTGAGTAAACATTCAAAACATATTTAATTTAAAAATCGTGGTAGGATAGAATGAGAAAGAGGGTGTGCTTGTCAAAATCTAGGACATCAAGCAATTTAAGTGGAGTGTGAAATAGCAGATCCCTATACAGATACATGTAATGACCACATTGGAACTAATAGTGCTCGATTTTATTAATAAACCCTAGTGATTTATTGGTGAGTCCTCAGCACGTGACGAAAACATTGGATAGCATATTAGTGAAAAACATAACACTAAGAGAATGAAATAAAATTACAATCAAACTTATTTGATGAGTTGTTATTTGAAAATGGAACTGACAGTTCACAAGATTAAAGTATATCAAATTCAATACAAATTTTCGTGAAGAGCAGAATTTGTTCAAGTAATGTTAAAATTATATTTCCTATCTAAAGAAAACTATGTTGTACTCTTGTTTTAGAAAGGTTATGTACTTTTAAGAAAAAGCATTGTCGATTCAGTTCAAGTTAATGATAAAGTGAAAAATAGATTCTAAGTGTTTGTGTAGTAACTTCAAATGAACAATTTTTACAATTTTCTATGCTTCCATTAATTATACAATTATTACAATAAGTTATGTTCCACAAACAGTCTCAAATTATGCTGCAACACTAATTTCAATACTTAAAGAAACGTTTTTATTTCCATCCCAGTTTGAAATTTTGCTGGCACATTACTTCAAAATTAACATACAATGTAGGTTTTTTAAATAAAAAGAAATACATTGTGCTTTATACATTTTCAACATGTTTACATTTACAAACACATCAAAAGTTTCCCCTAAATATATGATAATATTACATATCAAATGAAATAAATTTGTAAGAGCTTTAAAATGAGCCCTATATCATCTTTCTAAGAGTGATTTTTGTATAATTGACTGAGTGTAAAAAAAGGATTTTTTTGTGATTTTCAATAAATTATATGAAAAAACAGTACTGATCTAAAAAACCAGACGAGCATTCTACGTTTGCTTGATGGACAGAACTAATGTATCAAAAGTCATTGCATTTTCAGACAAATTATAAATTAGACTTCGATTCAGCATGGGATTAACCTACATGATAACGTTGAATATATAATTATAATTCATAGTCATGTAATTCGTTGCCTCATTTTGATGTATCGCTTTTTCTACCACAAATATCAGTCTCACAGTGAGAATAATTATTAAAGCAAATGTACGAAATCATGAATATACAAGATAGAATGGAATGCTGTTCACAGATTTGAATATACATTAATCAAAACATTAGAAAGTAATTTCCTGTTTCTCATAGCAAAGTACATAGTTCGCATTTTTCTACCATACTACAATGTATAAAAAAGCATATGTGGCACAACAGACAGTGTATTTTTTACAAAAACAGACTTCATCTTATTACCACTTAAGAGATCATCATAGCATTGCCAAGAATTGTCACTTCGGTAACAATATGATACATAATGTCCTATGGTATCTGATTTGCCTGAATGTTTCAAAGCAATCACACTTCTTCTGTAGTAAATGCGTCCTTGAATTGTGATTTTTTCGGGAATATCTTTCAGTGTAACTTTCCCTGGGCTTTCGTAAGTACAATTGTCATACACTTGAGAAATACTATTTCTGCCACCAAAATCAAGCATTTCACCATATTCAATAAATAAATGGCTTTTCAATTGAGTTTCAGCTGGAGTTCTTATTCCTAAGCACAAATTATTAGCATGTGGTTCATTGCTGTTCACTGTGGAGTAAGGACATTGTACTGCTTCTTTAGATAAGCCACTACTTATACTGTTCTCTAATGTTTCCATTTTACTGGGATTAAAAGAATGTAGATCCAATGGCACTAACACAACATTTCTTTGCACTTTTGCTTTTTCACAAAATGAGGACGAACATGAACTTACCTCAACTAAACTAGGAAACTGGGACATCAATTTCCGAACTAAATGTGATATTGTTGTGTCACACATTACTAATTTTAAGTCATTAGGTCTGTCTTCCGTGTCAAAAATTGGACGCAGACATTTTGCTCTTAATATGTAGGTGCTTTTGTTCGGTCCTGTGGTTGCTAACTGACTGGCTATAGTAAATACGTAAGAATTTTGTTTTGATTCATTCACAAATTTACAGTAATTCGAACTGTCTATGTATGCTGCAGCAATACTATGTATTAGTGCATCAAACGCACATGTATTTGCGAAAATAAGCTTTTCATGGCCTAGGGTTATTGGTTTCAATTTTGAGCCACTACCTTTTTTTAAAATTCCTATTGGTACAGCTAAAGATTTGCAATCTAAATCAATTGTTTTCATTTCAGGACAAGGTTCTAAATATGATTTTTTCCATCTTTTCCTTGGGTGTCCTTTAGCTTTTCCTTTCCAGTTTTCCACAGCAGAGATCTCTTCTTTTTGTCTCTCTTCTTCCTTTCTTTGAAGAAAACATGTTTGGCAAAATCGTTTAGATCCGTAGCCTTCGTTTTCTTCTTCCTCTTCTTGAGTTGAGTAAATTGAATATGAACATGGTTCAAGAACATGAACTGCTTTCTTTCATATGATGCAAGTATGGCCACCAGTTGGGAAATTTCCAGCTTCACAAATTGGGCAAGGAGATTCAACTCTTTTATTATCAAATTTAGCACCAAGTTGACTATTTTTCTTCCATTCATTCTGATCTGAATCTAAGTTTGCTAACATGCTATTGTGTTCCTCAACATTTCCTTCATAACCTATGTTATAATCATTATCTAAAACAAGAGTAATGTTTTGAGCACTTTCATTTTCTTCTTCTTCTTCATTTTCTTCTCCTTCTTCATTTTCTTCTCCCTCTTTTGCTGCAGCCATTTTCAAAATTCCCGATAGAGACTTCAAATGAGTATTTAAAAATTCATCAACACGCATATGTCTGTCGGCATTATGAAGAATGCGATGTTTTAAATCACTAAAACTTCCTTCAACAGGTCCATTAGTTTGATAACTTTTACCATAACCAAAAATAGGTATCATTACACCTGTCCACAGTGGAATCTTCATACATAGGGATTGTAAACTATCTACAAATTGGGGTAAATACAACCCATTATCTTCTTCACCTTCATCATTTTCATTTAATCTACGCTCTGCTTCTTTAACAATATTTGAGGCCCAAACTTCCCACGCATGACATTGAATTACAGACTGCTCTCTTTCATGAACTTCAGCTGGGTTGCATTCGGTTTCACATTCTTGACCATTCATAACATCGATATCTTGTAATGAAGACTTTCCTTCTGCAATTTTGTTTCTTAAGAAATTCCTGTGAATTTCACCAATTGTCATGGCTTCTGTTTGAGTACAACCTCTCGTCTCACTCAAAGCCACAATGCAGGTAGACAGTAAAATAGCTCTTAACTGTTCCACATTTGTGCAAAAGATCATTAGTCCAATACAGTGCATATAAAACTTACGAGATCGCTTTCTGTCTTTTCCTTGCAAACATTTCCACTTTGACACCATGTTCATTAGGTGGCAAGTATCTGTCCGAATAAAACAGCTTGGTTTTTCTATGTCTGCTCTGTTTTCCAAAATTATCTGACCACACACATCAAGGTACCGTTCTAAACTTGAGGAACGTGCGAAAACTCGTGCACATGCTCCTAGTAGTGCTAATGAAAAGTCACAAACAGTTTCTTTAGGCACCAAAGCACCACTCTGGATCCAATCATATAAGCATGACTGAATACAAACTGTATCATGTCTTTCAGACAGCATCTGAAGCACAGGATATTGTGCACCTTTATTGTTCGCTACACCTTGGTAAAGAAAAATGTGCCCGGATTTCCTTCCATTAGAATACATTAATTTTTTGACAAGGGAGCCAGTAGCATCAAGATGTAAAACACTAACTTTCGATTTTGCATATTCGTTCCAAACAAGAATTTGCTCATCACTCCAATATTGCACAAAGAAAGGATCAGCACCTATTTGGTGTATGCAAGAGTATAAATCTGAACTATGTTTTGCGATTATTATAGCCTGTAAAGCATCATTGTGTAATCTAGATTTTACTCTTTGTTCCGATTTTGCTTTCCGCAACTGTTCTAAAGTGTACAACTGAGCAGGTTCCTTATCTCCAAATTCCATTAAATTGTTAGCAGCCATGCATCGCCATTTACTAGCAGGTGTATTTTGGTTGCTTAATTCTGAAGCTAATAATCTCCTCTCCTCACCCCTTAAGTGTCGTTTTTGGCTCTGACTATGTTTCTTTTCGTGAAAATTGTGAATTTCTCCAAGGAATTGTACTGGTCCAGTGAGAGGGATTATTTCCAATTTAAGATGTAGCTTGGCTTGACACTGTTTGCAATTTGCATATATGGTTACATAGTTACTGCCACTTTCAGAAACTGTTGCACGTTTAAATACCCATAAACAAGGACACTTCGTTGATTCCCATACCTTCTGATTAATTATATGTGTCCATGCATTTGCTGGTAGTACAAGATTTTTTCTAACAGCCATGGATTCTCGTTCTTTATTAGTTCTTCTATACAACTTTGCTTCTGGTTTAATTTTTGACCACTCATCATCAGTCAATTGTAAAACAAAAGCAAAACTAGCTTCTGATGCATCACTGCTTTGATCACTGCTGTCTGATCCGTCATTACAGACATCTTCTTCAATTGTGTTCCTGATTTCTTCATTCCATATAGTCTGTCGTTCATAATTATTAAAATTAATGGCTTGTGCAAATGTCTCATCCTTCTTTGCTGTCTTTAGCACGTAAGTGTAAATTGCTTTTGTTGTCATTGATGGTAACTTTGTTTGAATTTCAGTCCAAACATTATCTCTTGGTCCAACAATCTTATTTTGCCGAACAAGCTTCTCTTTAAATAACAAAACTTTTTCATGAACAGTTTCCTTTGAATAATATTTTCGTGGCCGTCCAACTGATATCTGTTAAGAAAGAAGATCAAGCTCAAATGAATGCATTCTTTTCTTCATACTTTGAATATACTACAAGCTACTAAACAAGCTAGCAAGACAATACTACATGGTTGGTGAGTCTAAAATATTTCAGTTTATCCATTTCTATATAGATCCCAGCCCCCGCCAAGTGAACTTTGTGGTGGACAAACACCGTGTGCGTGGGTTTTCTCGGGGTTCTCCCATTTCCTCCCACTTTCTTCATTCCACCATTTCATTCATTACTCATCATCACCGTCTCCTTTACCCTAACCGGCAAAAACGTGGGACGTAAAACTCAAAGATTTCATTTCATTTTTTTCCCATTTCTATACACAAAAGAAGTTCAGGATGAGTGAGCTACTGACTGACTGAACGACGTACTGACGAAACCACTTACGCCAGGAACTTCAAATTTGTACATAGAATTTGTGACTTAAGGTATTACTGGGGAAGGATTTTGAAAATTAGCTCTTTCGAGACAGGGTCATTTTTGGCCTTTTCGTAGACTTTCAGTTAATGAATTATAACTCAAAGCCTATTTACTCGATTGATATGGTTAAGAAGGTTGATTGCAGTGTTGAAAACAGGAGGGAAATGTAGAAGTGAAAATTCACCACAAAAAAAATCCTTAACCGAATTTTAAGATTTTTTGGAGCTAACATCACTATTGCCACATGGATACAAGTTTCCTCAAAAACTTATTTGGTGTGTTGACAACGAACAGTGAAAACGCGAAGTCGTTGACTGCCATACAATGACAGAGAGAAAAAAATCTCTCTCAACATACACACGGAATTTTGACACTTTTTCCGCCTCAGAAGCAAAAATTAAGTTATACAGGTTTGCAGCTTCCCAAATTATTCTATTGAAACTTTCTATGGTGCATTGTGTAGGCCAAAGATGAGGCTTTCAGATACTGTGCATTGTGTAGGCCAAAGATGAGGCTTTCAGATACTGGTGCATTTGTTCCAATTTAGCCCACAAGATGGAAATTATAGAGGGAAAAGTGGGGTATTTTAAGACTTTTTCACCTAAAATCAAGAATTAAAATTTTCTGTACCTGGATATATAGATACTAGATAAATGCATCATAAAATAAACTTTGGTAACCCATTAATATACCCCAGAGGTATCATGTTGATATTTAACAAACTAAGCACATAACTAAAAAAAATATTCTGCCTAAAAAGTTACAATTTTCTATCTACTTAGAGAACAAGGTCAACTGTAAACCTCAACTGTACCTCCCAAAGTTATCCAATTGAAATTTTCTATGATGCGTTGTGAAGGCCAGATATGAGGCTTTCAGTTGCTGGTACATTTGTTTGAATGTAGTCAATAAGAGGGAATTTATAGAGGCATAAATGGGATGTTTTCTGAATTTTGTCCTAAAATAGGAAATTAAAATTTGCTATAACTGGAAACACTGCTGCCAGACAGACGCAAACTATTTTAAAATACACTTTGGCACACAGTAATAAATCCTATAAGTATCATGTCGATATCTAGGAAACGAAGCTAATATTAAAAAAAAAAAAAAATAGATTATGGCAAACAGAAAAGTAAAACAAAATCAAGGTTTAGAACCTAAATTCGAATTTTTCGTGCGTCCCTAATTATCCAATTGTAACGATCTTTACTTGCTTTTGTTCAGTACGAACTGGTGATCGGCTGGCGTTGAGTTAGTACGTAGATGGTACAGATTTATAAACATAAATTTTGAAAATTTCGATTTTTTGACCGAAAAATAGGTAAGTTTTAATTTCTCTAGTTGGCAGCACTGATGTGAGTTGTTCAAATTGGTCAGAAAAATTAGGTATTCTTACGAGGTATATACCTGACAAATCCTAACTGGATTTCTGTAAAACGAAGAAGTTACACTGAAAAAAAAACTTAAAAAGAAAATTCGAAATTCGAAAATTCTCGAATTTTTTACTTTGGGCTCAAAGTTGAGAGGGAAATTCGACACTCAGGAAAAGATACCATCCGGATAAACTATGGTCCATCCATATATGGTCATCCCGTCATTTCAACTAGTGTTCATACAGCAGAGGATTAAGAAAGTGGCACACTCCTGTGTGTTACTTTCCCGATCCTGTCTCGAAAGGCTTAGACAAGGAAGGGAGAAAACGCAGGTGACCATCATTATATTTAAATGTCCATATCTCGGAATATTATAAGATCATTTAAAATAATCAGACACATGTTTCAACGTTTTCTATTTGACCTTAAAAAAAGAAACAGAAAAAAAGAGAAAGGAGGTGGGCTTATAAGATGTTTATATCACGGAATATCTTAAGGTTAGAAATTTGACATTTGGTGTTTGGATCCTTCATTTAAAAGAATTTAATATGAAGAAGAAGGGATGGGGGACTTCCCTAAGATGCCCATACAAGCCGTTCGAATTTTATGCGAGACTTCGATGGATAATTAGTTGGATTTGAGTGTTGCGTTTCCTTGAGCAGCAAAACTATGTGAGACGTAGACTCGAAGCTTAACGTAGGATCTGAATCAAATGAGTTTCCGCCGGAAATCTAACACGGGTCTACCGCACCAAAGGCGCCTACGCTAACCATATATTCACGAAGGAGCTTCGCGAGACATTTCAAACAAATTCAGTATGAAAGATGCAGAAGACCGCTAAATATAGCCTACATTAAGACGTGGGGGAGGGACATTTGCTAGTATATATATACTGCAGAGAAGTGAACGGTATAGAAGATTTTGAGCTACTTCAAAACGACATAGATACTTTTTTCTTTTGTTGTAACATATGGCTCCTAAAAGATCCTGATAAGAGTAAATTCATGACAATTTCATTAAAGAAAAAATATTGTACACACTTCATACAACATAAATGGTTTGCCCATTACGAGAGTAAATAGTCATAAGGATCTCGGAGTTACTTTTGACACAAAACTAGCTTTTACAGAATATACTGTAAATACTGTCACTAAGCACTCAATGCGTCTTCTAGGACTTCTGTACAGATTAACAGAAATACGGAACATCTCTTCCTTCACAACTTTCTACAAGACAATAATTTCTCCTAAATTGGAATATTGTTCACCTATCTGGACAATGACAGCTCCTACAAACCTATCCAGGCTAAACTCAGTTCTAAACTTCTTCCTTGCAATAGAACGACTTAGAGTACTTCGCACACGTGTGATGACAAAAGATGAATGTAACAAACACTAAATATTCAACTACCTGACACTCGTCATAAAATCAGTGACCTCAAATATCTGTATAAACTCACACATGGTCAACTCAGGTCCGAAACGATATATATATATATATATGTTTTTTTTCTTGATAATTTGCAAATCAAATAGAAATTTGCATCATAACTTATGATTTTTGTGTAACATTTACGGTAACAATGACAATGGAAATTATTATTATTGATTGACTTCTGTTTTACGTGGACAGAAAATAATAAACATTATGGCAATCATTTTTTTAAAGTAAGCATTAACCTTGTCATCTACAGATTTTTAAAGATGGTATTTGGTTTCGAAGGAGCCCATATGGAACTTTTTATTATGTGCAGAATTCGTACTGCCGTAAATGAGAGGGAGATTGACATTGTACGGTCCACGAGGTGAACTTGATTTTTCCGACAAAATCAGAATAACTTAATTTTACACTAATATCAATCTTCTCTCTAATAGTGTAGCCAAATATGCCCTAATCCAGTTCATTTATTTGTTTAATCTTGTGAAGCGAACATAGCAAAACAATATTTTCGGTCAACGCTATGAAATCACTATGTGGATGTGTCATTTACGAACTATTTACCTGAGCTTGAAACACCAGGACAGAAGAGGGAGTTATGCTAGAATTTTGTAGTTTAACTAGCTATCTAAATGGTGAAAATTAAACTGAAGTCCTGCATCATTGAGGGGCTTTATTTTCATATGCTGTAAGTGAACATGGGCATTTTTCGTCACAACCGGTCTAGTTATATGGTGTGTAGTTCATAGTGGATAGGTACAGTATGTGTTATTGAGAACTACAGATGTACCCAAAGGCAAACATCTTCTGGTTTCCCAGAGGAGATTTAACATAACTATAATATATGTGAGATTGAATGAGAACCTTTCAACCATGAAGAAAATACTATACTATACTTTTTTCTTCTTCATTTGCCGCAGAAATAACTCACTTTCGTAAAAAAAAAAAAAAAAAAAAAAAAAAGACCATAATTGTATCCGTTTTTAAGATGCTATTTTTCACTGCGATGTGACACGATTACATAAAACGCACGAGCCTAAAAGGAATTATCACCCCTGAGGAAATGGGCCATTTTTAAGAGATGCAACAATATTCTTCAACTGAGGAGCAAAGTTTTATGCTATCATTATTTTAATACGTGAAAAGTTTTTTTTTTTATTATTTAAGAAAGTAAGCAGTTGCAGAACCATGCTAACTAAAATAGTAATCGCTGTATTCATAATAATTAAATCCATTTGAAAGGGCAATGTAAAATTTAAGAAAAAGGAAAAAAAAGGCCGAGGTGATGGAAAGTTATGCATAGTTTATTAGGAAACAAATGAGATTCCTTTCAGATTGTGAAACTACAAACATCAGTTCAGGTTTCCATTGACGGATATGTGAATTGGAATGTACGCTTGGAACTGACTTTATACCAATAAACAATTTCTTGCTCCCCCTTACCGTTCTTGTTCTATGGAAATTTACTTGTCAAGACGTTTGCGGAACTGGCTATAACGACTAAACAAGTTTTTCTGACAATTTAAGGTCTTAGGGGGCGTTAGCGGTACATTACGGCGGAGTTCTCCAAAGGCATCAACTGTCTTTTCCATAAACACATGCCGTAATCTACACAAATATTAGAACATATAGGCAATATTAATAAATCAGATAGTGTATAGTGACAGTATTAAATAACATAAATATATTAGAACAGGTACCGGTAAAATAATGAAGAAGAGAAAATTACTTTCTCGATGCATCCTGTACAATCACCCTCAGCACTGCATGGGTATGGTGGTAACTGGCCATTCTCTCTCCTTTTTCTCTGTAAATGTATTTACAGTATAAAATAGTCTGACAAATTGTTGTCACTATTTACTGAGAAAAAAATCTTTGTAACGTACGTAAAATCGTATGTTACATTTCTAAATCTTGTAGTTTTTGGACTTAATGTACAGCAAACGTACAACTGAAAATGCATGTTTTATAATACTTTCTGTATAAATGTTCCATCTGTACGTACTTTCCGTATGAAACAATATAGGCAGTCAGGATCTCACATACAAATGGACAAATATAACATATAGCTGACGAAGGTAACGTACATATACACTATGTGATCAAAAGTATCCGGACACCCCCCAAAACATACGTTTTTCATATTAGGTGCATTGTGCTGCCACCTACTGCCAGATACTCATTATCAGCGACCTCAGTAGTCATTAGATATCGTGAGAAAGCAGAATGGGGCGCTCCGCGGAACTCACGAACTTCGAACGTGATCAGGTGATTGGGTGTCACTTGTGTCAGAAGTCTGTACGCGAGATTTACACACTCCTAAACACCCCTAGATCCACTGTGTCTGATGTGATAGTGAAGTGGAAGCGTGAAAGGACACGTACAGTACAAAAGTGTATAGACCGAGTGTGTAATAGGCAGACATCTATCCAGACCATCACACAGGAATTCCAAACTGCATCAGGATCCACTCCAAGTACTATGATATTTAGGCGTTAGGTGAGAAAACTTGGATTTCATGGTCGAGCGGCTCCTCATAAGCCACACATCATGCAGGTAAATGTCAAACGATGCCTGGCTTGGTGCAAGGAGCGTAAACATTGGACGATTGAACAATGAAAAAACGTTGTGAGGAATGACGAATCACGGTACACAATGTGGCGATCCGATGGCAGGGTGTGGGTATGGCGAATGCTCGGTGAACGTCATCTGTCAACGTGTGTAGTACCAACAGTAAAATTCGGAGGTGGTGGTGTTATGGTGTGGTCGTGTTTTTCTTGGAGGGGGCTTGCACCCCTTGTTGTTTTGCGTGACACTCTCACAGTGCAGGCCTACATTGATGTTTTAAGCACCTTCTTGCTTTCCACTGTTGAAGAACAATTCGGGGATGCAGATTGCATCTTTCAACACGATCGAGCACCTGTTCATAATGCACGACCTGTGGCGGACTGGTTACACGACCATAACATCCCTGTAATGGACTGGCCTGCACAGAGTCTTGGCTTGAATCCTATAGAATACCTTTGGGATGTTTTGGAACGCCGACTTCGTGCCAGGCCTTCCCGACCTACATCGATACCTCTCCTCAGTTCAGCACTCCATTAAGAATGGGCTGCCATTCCCCAAGATTTCACCTGATTGAAAGTATACCGGCGAGAGTGGGAGCTGTCATCAAGCCTAAGGGTGGGCCAACATCATACTGAATTTCAGCAGTACCGATGGATGGCGCCACGAACTTGTAAGTCATTTTCAGCCAGGTGTCCGGATACTTTTGATCATATAGTGTATGTATGTAATATAAGGAAGACTGTTAGATGTCAGACATCCTGCATCGGCATGATATAACATTTAAGGGCAGTGCCTATATAGCATACGGATAACGTGACCAAATTCTACTCTTTCTATTCTCTTCCTGCACTACTAAATTGAAATTGCAATTTATTTATTTAAATGATAATCAAAAAAAAATGAAATTAAATCTTTGAGTTTTACGTCCCACGGTTATGCCGGTTAGGCTAAAGGAGACGGTGATTATGAGAGATATGGTGGAATGAAGAAAGTAGGAGGAAACGGGAGAACCCCGATAAAACCCACGAGCACGGTGTTTGTCCACCACAAAGTTCACTTGGCGGGGGCTGGGATCGAACCCGGGACCCCAAGCACCAGAGGTGAACGCTCTACCACTGAGCCACCGCGCCCCCCTTAAATGATAATCAAGTTGGTAATTAAGTTTGCACTACATGAGTTATTCAACTTCTCTTATAGTATTTGCTTACAGATTATGTGCCATCCTCCTTGATAAACACCATCTTTACGAAGACATTTATGTGTCGAGTGGGAAGGATTGAGTGCTACAGTGAAATTTACAGCTATGTAGATGGTAGTTCAGTACCGGAAGAGCCACCCCTACCGAATTGGTCTAAATTGAGAGCCAGATGAAGATTGTTCTCCGAGAATGCATCAGTTTCTCAATAGCCAAGTTAGCGAAAATTATAGTAATTGGTACGGCAACTTGGACATTAGTTCCAGACATGGTCAGAGTGATTTTAACGGCTCGAATACTGCGGGATGGAAGGCAATGAGAAACCACCACTCTATTTCCCCTAGTTTGCTGACAGCAGAAAGAGAACATATGTACAATGATCTTTCACGGAACAAAATATAGTTTTGGAGGTAAAATATCCTCATTCGGATTTCCATGAGAAGGATGTCTTTGAAAGGACTATTAGACGAGAAAGTAATAACATGGGGAAAACAAATAGGGAAAGAAAAACAAATAGGGAATGTTGAGGAAGTGTAAACGACCGGCGATGATTAAAGCAAGTGAATGGTGATGGAAGAATTAGTGGAATGGGAAAATGACAGGAAACGGGAATACCGCGAGAAAACGCATGGATACGATATTGCCTATCACAAACTTACTTGGCCAGGGATCGAACGAGGGATTCCACCACCGAGGGAGCGCACCAGAGGTAAGTGCTCTACCACTGAGTCACCGTGCCCCCGCAAAAGGTTTACGATAGGAACATGAAACGTACGTACCATGTTACAAGGAGGAAAATTAGAAAATCTTAAAGAGGAAATGAAACAAAATAATCTACATCTGGTAGGAGTGAAGTTTGATGGAAAGGTAATGAGGTATTGAACAGCGAAGGATATAGAATGTTTTATTGAGGTAATGAAAAGGGCATTAATAATGGCGTAGGAATAATTCTTGGTAAGCGCTTAAAAGAGAAGGTAGTGAAAGACGAATTTGTTGACGATAGAGTTATGCTGTTAAGGGGGACTACAAGAAATGTTACAAAAGCTAATTCGCCCGTTTTTCGTAAGTGGAAAGAGATAATGAAATGTAACTTACCACAATACTAGATAATGCTATTCTACACCTGAACATACGAATCAGAAGGATTTTCAGTGTTATCATTGAAATTATAGTTGACCAGAATATGAATTTCCCAAAATTCTAGGTTAAGGAGCGACTAGGAAAATGAACTCAACGGTAATTTATGACTTATCATGTTGTCTTGGCTCCTTGTTAACTACTTTTTAAATAATATTTGTATTTATTTTGTAATAAACAGAAAGTTATTAAAATTATACTTTACAAGGAGCCAAGACAAGGAAACCGGAAGTAATATTAAATTTTTACCACTTTTGGTTTTGATAAAATGTTCAGGATAGTCATGGTACGTTGGCTCCGAATCGTTTTCAATAAACTGCTTCCCTTTATCTGTTATCGTTTTCGTTCTATGGTGATAAACGTTCAAGCTGGATAATTAACTTGAACCACTTTCGGTTTGAAGAGAGAGTGAACGAAGATGGAACATATTCTTGGGACGCTGAATAGACTAAAAAGAAACCTCTTGATATAAGATTTATGCTCTATGTGGACGGACGGACAAGACCAACAGACAGACGGACGGACAATACTTCTGACATCTTATATACCTGCGGAGTCTAATTATCTCTGGCCCCTTTTATACCCACCATTGTATCAGATTAAAAGTCTGAACACCGATGGACATTTTAAAATACACTAATAATTCCAACACGCTTTTTTATTCTCACCTTTTTTTCAGGGCAAATATTTTTAAAAAAATTAAATACGTATTTAATTATTTTAAATAAAGGATCCAAACATCTTTCATGTCTCTAACTTTAATTGATTTTGAGCTATAACTATATTGTTATAATATTCCCACCCTTTTCTCCTGCCCACTCCATTTTATCCCTTTTAGGTTAAATATTAAGGTCATAATATATATATATATATATATATATATATATACTTTTAAAAAAGTTGAAGTTTTTGCTTGGCCTGTGCGTTGATCAATGAGGCACTCACTCAGTGGAAATAAACGAATAAGATGCAAATAGCACGTGAGACGCAAAACTAGGTAAATTTCCAGGTGTGAACACTCGTACGAATTTTTCTATATTCAATGTAAATTTTAATAATAATTTGCATATTTTATTTTGTATAGACAAGTTACATTCAAAATAGTTTGTAGTTTTGTAACTAAAGTCAATCAAACGTTGGCAATTGTTGAAATTTCAACCTAGCGTAAGGTGAGCTAACGCATTTCTGTTGACCTTTTCGGAACCAGGTCATTTTTGGCGTTTTCCTACAGTTTCAGTCAGTGACTTATTGCTCAAAAATTATTTACCCGATTGATACTGCTAAGGCCTTGTTTTTATAAGAGATGTGGCTAATTTCGTATAAGTTACATTGCAGTGTTGCTAACAGGAGGAAAATTATTGAGGGAAATGTAGAGGTGAAAATTTACAAAAAATTCCATTACTAAATTTCAAGATTTTCTCAGTTGGCACCAAAGTCGCCACATGTGTTCAAGTCACCTAACAACTCTTTGGTGTGTTGACAAGGTACAATGAAAACCTGAAGTCACTGGTTGCCATAAAAAAGAGAAAGAAAAAATTCTCTATCATATGCATGAAATTTTGACAGTTTTTACACCTCAGAAGCAAAAATCAACAGATATGCTGGAGCTGCAGCTTCCTTAATTATCCTATTAAAACTTTTTATAGTTTCTTCCGTAGTACAAAGAGGATACTTTTAGATAGCAGTACGTGTTCTTTAATGTAGCTAGCAAGAGCGAAATAAGAGGGCGGAAAACGGAATTTTCCGAATTTCTCATCTAAAATCGGGAAACATTTTTTTGGCTGGAAACACTGCCACCAGACAGACGCAAACTATCTGAAAATAAACCTTATTACTCCAGTAATATATCCTACAAGTATTATGGCGATATCTAACAAAGTAAGCATGAAATTAAAAATATCTCATTCTACCTCAGAAATTCACCATTTTCTTACCATTTACAGAACATGGTTTATTATTAACCTCGACTCTACTTCCCCTAATTATCGCACTGAAACTTTTTATAATGCGTTGTGTAGGCTATGAACGAGGATTTCACACTATGGTACGTTTGTTCGAATGTAGACAAGAAGAGGATAATATTAGAAACAAAAATGGGATTTTTCCAAAATTTACCCTAAAGTAGGGAATTTTCTGTAGCTGGCAACACTGCTACAAGACAGAGGTATACTATCTTAATATAAACATTGGTACACCACTAATGTATCCTACAAGTATCAAGAAACAAAGCTTCTAATTACAAAAAATACATTACGGTAAACAGAAAAGCAGGGAAAACTAGAAAAATCCTTAGAACCTAAATAGAAATTTTTCGTGCGCCCCCTAATTAGCCCATTGTAATGATCTGTAGCTGCTTCAGTAAGGGTCAATGTTAGACTGGTGTAATTTGACTTGCGCTCGGACGTGTAGGTACGGATTTATAAACGAAAATTTCGATTTTTGCCTAAATTTAGAGAAATTTTAATTTCCCTAGTTGGCAACACCACGCGCGGGCTGGTCCAATTGATATCAACAATTAGGTATCCATTCCAGGTATCTACCTGATAAGTCTTAAGGAGATTTCTCTACAACGAAGGAAGCTACAGGGGAAGAAGGAAAAAAGCAAATTTGAGATTTGAAAATTCTTGAATTTTTGTCTTTGGGCTGAAATTTGAGAAGGAAATTCGACATCCAGAAGAAAAGAAACAAATTTGATAAACTGTGGTCGAACCATATTTAGACAAAAAAATAATCCCGATATCTTAGTTTCCATACAGGAGCGGATTTAAAAATTGAGACCCCCACGTGTGACATTTTGGTCACCTGGGTCCGAACGGTTTAATAAATCCGATAAACACTGCAAATGGTTGATTATTTTCTTAGAGCAAACGTCTATGAAATATTCAGCATCGAAAAATTTCGAATCTAGCGTAAAAAGGCTAATTACACCCCAGCCCACTAGCTCAAAATATTGTCTATGAAACTGTATACATGGTGTTTCAAAACAACACCGACAACGTTTAAGAGGTGATTCCTGACATCTAGATAAGACAAAAAGTATAGACCAACCTTGGTGTACAAATGCTTCCTTTCGGAGTTATAGGCTACCAAAAACACGAAAAAGTGAAGTTTAAGGGTCTATAGCTCCAATACTATGGGAAATACCGTGGTCGGGTCAAGACTTCAATTAGGAACTAGTATGTGCGCTATCCAAAAATACATGTTTCAGAATCCTTTGATACGCAACAATTATTATAGAGGGAGTTTGGCTACACCATATAATTTGAAGTACTCACGAACTACCTCAATAGAAAGTGTTGTGGAAATACCGCAGGATTCTGAAGCATGGGTATTTGGATAGGGTACATAGTAGTTCCTAAGTGAAGTCTTGACCCGGCTACGGTAGGTCCCATAGTTTTGTAGCTATGGATCTTTAAAGTTCATTTTTTTAATGTTTTCGGCAGCTTATAACTCCGAAAGGAAGCATTTGTGCACCCAGGTTGGTCTACTTTTCCTCTTATCTTGGTGTCATGAATCATCTCCCAAACGTTGTCGGTGTTGTTTTGAAACACCCTGTATAACCATCTGTCGCATGTGGTAATTTATGTTCTTGAGCTTGACCAAACCCCCAAACATAATCTATGGTCAATGTGGACTCACAACCCAACAGCAACCTTTCATGTTTCAGGACTTGTGATATGACTTCTGACAATGTCTTTTATTTCTTTTATTAAAGTTAATCACACCTTGAATTGGCGGATCAAAAGTGGTCAACTGATGATTAAACGATTGACATCTAAATCTTTAAAAATTAAGTTGAGCAGAGTTAACTACAAAGGCGTATTTAATTTCGTAATTATTCACTTCATGGAAAAATACTCAAGGGTGAAATCAATCAATAAGGAATTAAAGTACACAACTTACCGTGTTATTGATTGTTTGTTGCTCATTTTTATCGTCCTCTTCTATCCAGGGCCTCCACATTCTGTAATGAATTCAGATAATCTAGGCCTACTTCAGCTTCTTTTGATATCGACGAAAATGGTTCAGACAATATTTCTTCAGCAAAGCAATATATTTAAAATTTGAATTGATAAAATTCAGTCACGATTGTATAACGTTAACGTCAAAGCACTATCCTGGTGTACTTACTACTGTTTTGTTCACATCTAGAATACAGACAGTACACACACACACAAATACACAAAAAGTTCGTATCAGGTGACGTTGTTCAATTCCAAACAATGAGATACCGGTATATATTATTTATTAATGGTACGTTATTGTTGAGCAACATTTGCTACGATCACAGGTATCTAGTTTTTAAGAGCTCAGAATTTCGACAATGATTTAGTTCGTTTGATAATTATCGGTATATAACTATTTAACTTAAAATTAAAGTATATCTGTATTTAAAATAGTATTGATTTCGGTCCATTAATTTTTTTTAAATACTGTTGGTGTTTCAAGCGTTCTTAATAAAACCAAATCTAATATTATAAGATATTGTTTGAGGAAAAGAAGGCACATAATACGAAAATCGTTTTACTTGTGCAAGACAAGGAGGTCTTTTTACTTTCCAAATACTTCATACAACTAATTGGTGTCCATGTCTCAAATGATGATGCATAATTTCAGTCTCTTATACTGCATGGTTTCAGTCTCAAATGGTCTTTCATGCAACGGAATACTATTAGAATAAGAATAAAATAGGGTTGAGGGGCGGATGCAGGTAGGGACGATCGGGGCGAAAACCCCTCCCCCAGAAGAGGAAACTTTCTTATTTTATATATAAATAAAACCCATTCCAGAGTTTGGAGCTCTTAAAAGTAGCTCTAAGTAGCAGTATTACAACCCACCGTCCAAGAAGTTGGTCCTGGATCCGCCTGTGATAGGGTTTCTACTCAATATTGTTAGTGCATTGTTAGCAGCCGAAATTGTTTTTGCGGAGAAAGAGGTAGAAAAAGAATAGCTGAAGATTTCGGTGTTGTTAAACCTCGTTTTGATTCAACAGTACATTCTTGAGCGGAAAAACACCGCCTAAGACAGCAAACATGAATAATTGTTTTTCGTTTGATTTGAGTTTAGCGTCGCTTTAAACTGTAAGGCTTACGAGATGTGTGTCTATAGCTTAACGTGGAATTTGAAGCACATGATTTCCTGCTGGAAATAGAAGTCGATTTAGGATTTAGGACTTAGATTTCTGGGCTTTCGGCATCTAAGGCCATTTAACCCTTCAGGTTTTGAGGGATGACGTTCCTTGGCGAGCACACAATCTGGGGAAAGGGAAGGAAGAAAGGATTGGAGAAGGAAGGAAGCGGCCTAGGACCTATAAGTTAGGTACACCCCGGCATTTGCCTGGTGTGAATGAGGAAAACCCAGGGAAATCTCAATTCAGGGTAGCTGGCCTGAAAAGACGTTTTTACTCCTTTTCGACCGAGTGCCCCCACCGGGAATCGAACCCTGGAAATAGAAGTCGAGTTTCCCACGACAAAGGCTAACGAGAGGTATGCTAACGTATCAAGCTGAATTGTCATTTCTGTTTCTTTTTAGGCACTTTTTAGTGACAAGTTTTCGAAAAGGCACCAAATGTATAACCCTATGTCCAGGCGTGTACCCACAAATTTTTGTTGGGAGAATCTTGAGGTCCAATACTACGAGACACTGCATTTATTTAGCATTCAGCCGGTGTTATTCTATACTCATAAAGACAATAAGTACCTTTTAAGTACTGCACCCAAATTCTCAGAACAAAATATGTAACTTAATGGCTTTTATAAGAGAAGAGATACTCGAGAAAAGTGTACGATCAAACTTTTAGGCACAAATTTTTAAGTTATGAAATTTGGAGATCAATAGTCGCTGAACCCAACACGAGAGTGCATTCCTGCCTACTTCTCTTTTATATTACCATCTAGTTTTGAAAATAAAGAGAGCAATACTGTCGTTATTTCAGATTACATACGTATGATTCTTACTGGCAGACCATTCAAATATACTATCCATTTATTACCCCATAAGCGGAACACGGTTTCTATTGAAAGGCAAATTATTTTTTTTAAATTAAATTTTTAAAAAATCTTAGAGTAACAATATGAATCAAACACTGTATTTCACATTCTTTCAGTCATTTCTTGTAAGTCTCCCAGGATTTTGGGGTTGCGGAAAAAAATATTTACATTTTATAAAAAAAAACTACTTGAGCCAACATCACAAATATCTCAAACATAAATATGCCACGCATCCCAATATATATTAAGTATTAATTTTGAACGTAAGTGTGATGGAAAGCTTTAAACATGAAAATTTGTCATTTTTTCGAAGTGGTTGGATTAACTTATTAAGTACCCCAAATATAAATATGCGCTATATTGCTTTATTTATTAAGAACAAATTCCAGAGCCATGTTGGACGCATTGAACCTCAACCTCGTACGTAAAATTTCACTTTGTGTTTGAAGTGATTGTGCCAAGTTCACATTTACTCCAAACGTATAGGCCCCCCTATATATGTCCCCTAAGAATTTTCATATAGAGCACTAATTCTGGGACCATGTAGGATGAAGAGCACTAATTAAGCACTAATTCGTGACATGAAATTTTTTTATTTTTTCGAAGCGTTTGGGCCAACTTCATATTTACCAAAAATATCATATGCCCCGTATGCCCTTATTTATTGAGCACTAATTCTGGGACCATGTGGGATGAAGAGCACTAATTAAACACTAATTACCTATACCGTTTAATTTGAATTTTGAAACAACTTTTAGAAAGCGTAAAGTTGGCCCAACCATCTTAATAATCAATATATCTCGAGAATAAATTGAGCACTAATTCTGGGACTATGCGGGATTGAAAGCACTAATTAAGCACTAATTCGTGACATGAAAATTTTTGTTTTTGTTTCGAAGTGGTTGGGCCAACTCACATTTACCCCAAAAATACATATGCCCCGTATACCCTTATTTATTGAGCACTAATTCTGGGACCATGTGGGATGAAGAGCACTAATTAAGCACTAATTACCTATACCGTTTAATTTGAATTTTGAAACAACTTTTAGAAAACGTGAAGTTGGCCCAACCATCTTAATAATCAACATATCTCGAGAATAAATTGAGCACTAATTCTGGGACTATGCGGGATTGAAAGCACTAATTAAGCACTAATTCGTGACATGAAAATTTTTGTTTTTGTTTCGAAGTGGTTGGGCCAACTCACATTTACCCCAAAAATACATATGCCCCGTATACCCTTATTTATTGAGCACTAATTCTGGGACCATGTGGGATGAAGAGCACTAATTAAGCACTAATTACCTATACCGTTTAATTTGAATTTTGAAACAACTTTTAGAAAACGTGAAGTTGGCCCAACCATCTTAATAATCAACATATCTCGAGAATAAATTGAGCACTAATTCTGGTACTATGCGGGATTGAAAGCACTAATTAAGCACTAATTCGTGACATGAAAATTTTTGATTTCTTTCGAAGTGGTTGGGCCAACTCACATTTACCCCAAAAATATATATGCCCCGTATACCCTTATTTATTGAGCACTAATTCTGGGACCATGTGGGATGAAGAGCACTAATTAAGCACTAATTACCTATACCGTTTAATTTGAATTTTGAAACAACTTTTAGAAAACGTGAAGTTGGCCCAACCATCTTAATAATCAACATATCTCGAGAATAAATTGAGCACTAATTCTGGGACTATGCGGGATTGAAAGCACTAATTAAGCACTAATTCGTGACATGAAAATTTTTGATTTCTTTCGAAGTGGTTGGGCCAACTCACATTTACCCCAAAAATACATATGCCCCGTATACCCTTATTTATTGAGCACTAATTCTGGGACCATGTGGGATGAAGAGCACTAATTAAGCACTTATTACCTATACCGTTTAATTTGAATTTTGAAACAACTTTTAGAAAGCGTGAAGTTGGCCCAACCATCTTAATAATCAATATATCTCGAGAATAAATTGAGCACTAATTCTGGGACCATGCGGGATTGAAAGCACTAATTAAGCACTAATTCGTGACATGAAAATTTTTGATTTCTTTCGAAGTGGTTGGGCCAACTCACATTTACCCCAAAAGTACATATGCCCCGTATACCCTTATTTATTGAGCACTAATTCTGGGACCATGTGGGATGAAGAGCACTAATTAAGCACTAATTACCTATACCGTTTAATTTGAATTTTGAAACAACTTTTAGAAAACGTGAAGTTGGCCCAACCATCTTAATAATCAATATATCTCGAGAATAAATTGAGCACTAATTCTGGGACCATGCGTGATTGAAAGCACTAATTAAGCACTAATTCGTGACATGAAAATTTTTGATTTCTTTCGAAGTGGTTGGGCCAACTCACATTTACCCCAAAAATACATATGCCCCGTATACCCTTATTTATTGAGCACTAATTCTGGGACCATGTGGGATGAAGAGCACTAATTAAGCACTAATTACCTATACCGTTTAATTTGAATTTTGAAACAACTTTTAGAAAACGTGAAGTTGGCCCAACCATCTTAATAACCAATATATCTCGAGAATAAATTGAGCACTAATTATGGGACCATGCGGGATTGAAAGCACTAATTAAGCACTAATTCGTGACATGAAAATTTTTGATTTCTTTCGAAGTGGTTGGGCCAACTCACATTTACCCCAAAAATACATATGCCCCGTATACCCTTATTTATTGAGCACTAATTCTGGGACCATGTGGGATGAAGAGCACTAATTAAGCACTAATTACCTATACCGTTTAATTTGAATTTTGAAACAACTTTTAGAAAACGTGAAGTTGGCCCAACCATCTTAATAATCAATATATCTCGAGAATAAATTGAGCACTAATTCTGGGACCATGCGGGATTGAAAGCACTAATTAAGCACTAATTCGTGACATGAAAATTTTTGATTTCTTTCGAAGTGGTTGGGCCAACTCACATTTACCCCAAAAATACATATGCCCCGTATACCCTTATTTATTGAGCACTAATTCTAGGACCATGTGGGATGAAGAGCACTAATTAAGCACTAATTACTATACCGTTTAATTTGAATTTTGAAACAACTTTTAGAAAACGTGAAGTTGGCCCAACCATCTTAATAATCAATATATCTCGAGAATAAATTGAGCACTAATTCTGGGACCATGCGGGATTGAAAGCACTAATTAAGCACTAATTCGTGACATGAAAATTTTTGATTTCTTTCGAAGTGGTTGGGCCTACTCACATTTACCCCAAAAATACATATGCCCCGTATACCCTTATTTATTGAGCACTAATTCTGGGACCATGTGGGATGAAGAGCACTAATTAAGCACTAATTACCTATACCGTTTAATTTGAATTTTGAAACAACTTTTAGAAAACGTGAAGTTGGCCCAACCATCTTAATAATCAACATATCTCGAGAATAAATTGAGCACTAATTCTGGGACTATGCGGGATTGAAAGCACTAATTAAGCACTAATTCGTGACATGAAAATTTTTGTTTTTGTTTCGAAGTGGTTGGGCCAACTCACATTTACCCCAAAAATACATATGCCCCGTATACCCTTATTTATTGAGCACTAATTCTGGGACCATGTGGGATGAAGAGCACTAATTAAGCACTAATTACCTATACCGTTTAATTTGAATTTTGAAACAACTTTTAGAAAACGTGAAGTTGGCCCAACCATCTTAATAATCAACATATCTCGAGAATAAATTGAGCACTAATTCTGGGACTATGCGGGATTGAAAGCACTAATTAAGCACTAATTCGTGACATGAAAATTTTTGATTTCTTTCGAAGTGGTTGGGCCAACTCACATTTACCCCAAAAATATATATGCCCCGTATACCCTTATTTATTGAGCACTAATTCTGGGACCATGTGGGATGAAGAGCACTAATTAAGCACTAATTACCTATACCGTTTAATTTGAATTTTGAAACAACTTTTAGAAAACGTGAAGTTGGCCCAACCATCTTAATAATCAACATATCTCGAGAATAAATTGAGCACTAATTCTGGGACTATGCGGGATTGAAAGCACTAATTAAGCACTAATTCGTGACATGAAAATTTTTGATTTCTTTCGAAGTGGTTGGGCCAACTCACATTTACCCCAAAAATACATATGCCCCGTATACCCTTATTTATTGAGCACTAATTCTGGGACCATGTGGGATGAAGAGCACTAATTAAGCACTTATTACCTATACCGTTTAATTTGAATTTTGAAACAACTTTTAGAAAGCGTGAAGTTGGCCCAACCATCTTAATAATCAATATATCTCGAGAATAAATTGAGCACTAATTCTGGGACCATGCGGGATTGAAAGCACTAATTAAGCACTAATTCGTGACATGAAAATTTTTGATTTCTTTCGAAGTGGTTGGGCCAACTCACATTTACCCCAAAAGTACATATGCCCCGTATACCCTTATTTATTGAGCACTAATTCTGGGACCATGTGGGATGAAGAGCACTAATTAAGCACTAATTACCTATACCGTTTAATTTGAATTTTGAAACAACTTTTAGAAAACGTGAAGTTGGCCCAACCATCTTAATAATCAATATATCTCGAGAATAAATTGAGCACTAATTCTGGGACCATGCGTGATTGAAAGCACTAATTAAGCACTAATTCGTGACATGAAAATTTTTGATTTCTTTCGAAGTGGTTGGGCCAACTCACATTTACCCCAAAAATACATATGCCCCGTATACCCTTATTTATTGAGCACTAATTCTGGGACCATGTGGGATGAAGAGCACTAATTAAGCACTAATTACCTATACCGTTTAATTTGAATTTTGAAACAACTTTTAGAAAACGTGAAGTTGGCCCAACCATCTTAATAACCAATATATCTCGAGAATAAATTGAGCACTAATTATGGGACCATGCGGGATTGAAAGCACTAATTAAGCACTAATTCGTGACATGAAAATTTTTGATTTCTTTCGAAGTGGTTGGGCCAACTCACATTTACCCCAAAAATACATATGCCCCGTATACCCTTATTTATTGAGCACTAATTCTGGGACCATGTGGGATGAAGAGCACTAATTAAGCACTAATTACCTATACCGTTTAATTTGAATTTTGAAACAACTTTTAGAAAACGTGAAGTTGGCCCAACCATCTTAATAATCAATATATCTCGAGAATAAATTGAGCACTAATTCTGGGACCATGCGGGATTGAAAGCACTAATTAAGCACTAATTCGTGACATGAAAATTTTTGATTTCTTTCGAAGTGGTTGGGCCAACTCACATTTACCCCAAAAATACATATGCCCCGTATACCCTTATTTATTGAGCACTAATTCTGGAACCATGTGGGATGAAGAGCACTAATTAAGCACTAATTACCTATACCGTTTAATTTGAATTTTGAAACAACTTTTAGAAAACGTGAAGTTGGCCCAACCATCTTAATAATCAATATATCTCGTAAACCAATTGAGCACTAATTCTGCGGTCTTGAGCACTAATTAGCACTAATTAAGCACTAAATCTTGACATATTTTTTTTCTATTTCTACGATGTGGTTGGGCCAACTTCACGCGACTCTTCTGTACATGTCTCCTTATAGACACAATGAAAGACGTCTTGATAAAAATCGGCAAGGGGTATCATAAAGGGGAGATTTTTTCGATATCTCGCTCCAATTGTAAGATTGAGCCTACTTGTGTTTAGTTTCTGATTCATGTATGACCAGTATTTTCTTTCTTCTTGCATGCAGTAATGTAAGCAAATACATTACATACACAATTAATTATAATGTCCGTGATATATGGTGTTCATTAGGCACAACACTCCAAACAATAAAGATTCCTCTAAGCCTGAACAAATGGTTATCCTTCGTTTTTCATTATCATTTGCCCATGAAACAAATGCCTGAGAGATATACAACTCCAGTATACAACTATGTGGTGTTGGAATGTATAGCTCGTTCGATACGATGGTCTACGTTTTTTTTTTTTTAATTTCAACACTTCCAGTGTACCACTAAAAATGTAATAAATTAATTACTGCCATGTTTTTTTTTTTAATATTCAATTAAAACTGGACAATCTATTGAAAATTTGGAATCGAAGAGTGAAAACGGCACGGTTCTAGCACTTGTGGTTTTTGAGTCGAAAGGATTGGAGACAAACGTATAATCTTTACTTTGGGGTAAACTTATAAACCTAGTATTTTAATATATAGATTAATTATCTCACAAAATCTGGCCAAATCTAATTCTTTGAAAATTTGGAGAGACTTGTTGACTTATGTATGACCGTAACTCTCTTGATGTGTAAACCATAAACAACTCTTTTTCTGTAACACATATTTCTCCATTGTTAAGTCAATCTGATTCATGTAATGTCACGATCTGTTTTCTTTGTTCAGCTGAAACACCGAGAAGTTGATGTTGCTTCTCATGCGGCAACATTAGGCAATAAATTGTTACTATCCGTGCTTCAACTGTTAGCAAACTAACAATAATAAGTATTACCTTATTCCGATGCAAATCTATTTACTTCGAAAGAAATGCACATTACACTACGGATACGTGCGCTGCTTTCAATCTGACTTCAAAGTTTGTGCTTTGCATTCTTTCATCTTACATTCTAGATTACATAAAATAAATGTATGTATATTTACTGTATACATCGACATGAACAGTGTTTCAGTTGTAAATACTTGCACGAACCAATGTACATTTCTTTGGATCATTAACGATAGGCTTTCGTAAAATGAAGTACGTGGAAAGCACGTCCTGAGAAATGTGTAACGCAAATATTTCAACTATCGATATAGTCATAAAATTCGTTGTGTAGGAAATATATGCTGAGGTAATAAGATTGATTACATATGTCGTACGGGGTACAAGGTGGTTCAGAAGTGTGTAAACATACAAATATAATTGGAGCGGTGTAGAAAATATGAAATATGAAAGTGTAATACAAGTACAAGATCAAACATGGCGGGGTACTTGAAAAACTCGGCGGTCGTCTTAAAAAGACGCCAAATATTGGATGTGGATCAACATTCTTAAATGGACACCATACGATATTTTAACATTTTCCTGTATCGCGTGCTGTCAGAAAGACTATTTGGTATATCTTTATCAGTAACGGATCCAGCCGGGGGTCAAGGCCCCCAGTTTTTTGAGCGACTAAAAGAAATCAAGCTTATTTATAAATTTTTAAAAGTTTATAGTAAACTTGTGATATACCTATCATAGTCTGGCAGGGTTTGAAAAAACCCGGGCTTTTTTGAAAAAGCCCAACCCACCTGGGCCCATATGGGTTTTTTCGGGTATTTTCGGGTTTAATTGGGTTTTTTCGGGTTTAATCGGGTTTTTTCGAAATATTTCAATGTCTTTGGGGTAAAAGTGTTAAAATGTGATTTATATTTCAAGATTGTCATTGTCACAACTTGCAACAATTTTCTATTTACTGCTGTTTTGAAAAAAATGGACGCCATTTTGAAATTTTACATTCGATCGCCAAGAAAATCTATACAGCAAATTTAGCATATCTCCTGCTTCCACCGTCAAAATTTCAACTTAAAAGACTGAAAATTGCGCTTCGTTGTGTGGATATTCACTGTTTTGAAAAAATGGCCGCCATTTTGACATTTTACGTTAGTATGCCGCCAAAATCTATACAGGAAATTTAGTGTGTCTCATGCTTGTATTCTGAAAATTTTAACTTAAAAGGCCAAAAGTTGTACCCTGTAGTGTGTGTGGTAGAGGCAGACAAACAAGTTGAGTTGATTTTGTGTTTAACGTCCCTTTCAGCAGCGAGGCTATATGAGACGGGACCTACTGATTAATGTGGAATCCGAACCGCATGAGCTCCCTCCGGGAAGCAAACCCGGGTCCCACGCCGAAGACGCGTACACTAACCGCATAGCCATGAAGGAGCTCGGCAGGCAAACGAACAAATGTAGATCAAGTCATGCAGAATCCTGACTGACGTTCGCCAAATATGAATACCAAAAGGGGTCTATTAATTTAAAACAAATATACAATTCATGTTGTATGAAATACATAAATGTTTTAAAATGTCTTATATGAAATTAACATCTTCCAGCGTAAATAAACTGCCATATTTTCTCCATGAGAATACGGGACACCTCAGATCTCCCCCTTCCTCAACTTTCCAACACAATGCAATGATCTGTAGTCTGGTTATAAACAAAAGTATAATAGGCCACGGTGGCTCAGTAGTAGAGCGTTCATCTCTAGTGCATGGGGTTCCTAGTTCGATCCCAGCTCGCGCCAAGTAAGCTTTGTGGTGGACAAACACTTTGTGCATGGGTATTCTCGGGACTCTCACGTTTCCCCCCACTTTCTTCATTCCGTCATTTCATTCATTTCTCATCATCACCGTCACCTTGAGTATAGCAGGCATAACCGTGAGACTAAAAGATTTCATTTTATTTATTTTTTTTTCAAGAATATAATAGGCGAAAGTTCAGTAAGCAGCAGCTGCTTTTCTCTGTTCGTACCCTGCAATTAATTGTATAGACTGAAGATGCCTAAAAACTTAAGATGTGGTATAAAAATGCTTTACAGGAAAACAATATGCAAATTATTTAAATCACTGGTACAATCTACTTTTAATATTTTTCGCGCGATTAGCAATATTTATTTACATGGCTGTATCTGCCAAAATTACTTTCGTCAGTTTAATCTGATGAAAAGCTGATTTTTCTCCTTGTGTCGTGTGTAACTGTCAGGACCAGATTTACATTTTTCTAAGACCTGGACCAAAGCACAATTCTGTGCCCCTAGCCTCTGAAAAAGATTATAATTCTTGTTAACTTATCTAATGCCTTGCTGAAGAAAAGGTTAGTCATCTTCCCTGTGTTTGTAAATGTAGAAACACTCAAAGCCATCTCTTATATATATATACAAGGGCGGATCCAAGGGGGGGGCTAAGGGGCTATAGACCCCCTCTTGACGCTCAGGTTTACATTGGATAAAATGGACTTCAATCCTGCTTTACAGTGGATAAAACGGCAAACTATGGCTTAGCCCCTCCCTTGATCATATCCTGGATCCGCTACTATATATATATATATATATATATATATATATATATATATATATATATATATATATATATATATATATATATATATATATATATATATATATATATATATATATAGGGTCTATGTTCCGGAGAGTATCCGAGTTTCCATCAAGTGCAATGGAAAAAGTACCATTGCAAATTTCGCTAGCTATCAAGTCGAACAGGGTCGTGTTATAACTTCCTCGAAACTGTTACATGCAACAGCGTACTGTTCATTCAATAATTACAGGATTCCCAGCCAATGTCAGAATTTTTTGTTTTTCACTTTTCGAATAAGCTGATATTGATAGCAGCAATGGAACGGAGTTAAAATACGGGACATTTCCCTGTCTCGACTAAATTTACGGGGACGCAGGACACTCGGGCCCAAAAACGGGACATTCCCGTTTTTTACGGGACGTATGGCAGGCTTAAGCGTAAAATAAATAGTTTTATTGTTGAAGTATTCATTTCCGATCCTTCTGTGTTTAATTCGGGAATTTCTCGAGCACTTCTTTCACGGCGTGTACATCAAAACTTCCACTAGTACGGAAATTTGAACTCAGCACTTGAAATAGTAAGCGTTACATAGTCTTCGGAACCCCGAGCATTAAGCTTCTTAAATTTGACAAACATTTTTACGCTATTGCTGGTGTTGATTCTACAGAGTGCTTATTTGAAGAGTAGCAACAAATGACTGAATTAAACTGTTATTGTTGGAAAAGCAGATTTTAGTTGAAGAATTTTGTGTTTTACATCAAAGGGAAGAAATAATACTAATAGTTTTACTAATGTATTTACATATGCAGTATTAGTACCGGCACCTATGACCTTACACCCGTCAAACGTATGAGTGATAATGTCCCTTGGTGTCGCCAAGTCGACGACCATACTATTCATGGAAAATATTTTTTAAAGTACAAAATTGTTTATTTTACTTCAAATAGGCTATAAGCATAATCCATACATTAATTTGTTATTTCTCAAGCTAAGTCTTTTTTTTAATTCATTTAGTGCATTCAGAACTTTATAAAAGTCTTTCTTGAATGTTGTTGTATGCCTTAACGTGAAAGCCTCTAATTCGCCCAAGGAAAGTCTAAAATCTGATAAAAATCACTTACAATGTGATCACCTTAGTTGTATCAATAATATACTAACAAATAGATCAAAAACCCAGGTGGGTTTTAAAGTGGGTTTTTTTCAGGTTGGGCAAACCCTGTAGTCTGGGCTCTGGCTGGCCCCAAGTTTTAACCTTTTAGATCCACTATTGATCTTTATTCTCAACAAAACTAAGATCAATTTTGTAGACGCTGTGAAGATAGTGTAACATGTAAAAAAAAAAATAATAATAATAATTAATTATCTCCAATTATTGAATTAATGTTGCTTACGAGATGAGACTGAAGTACCTTTCTAAATCCTAGACGAGACGGGGAACATAAAAATTTTCGTCTCATTTTATGGAGAAGAGAATCAAGTTCAGATTAGAAAACTTCACGAGTCTGGTAGGCAACGTTCGTTCATAAAAGTTTTCGATCTCAAACACTGTTTTAATTTTACATGATCCATAGTATAGAAACTAAAATGAATGAAGTGATTGTACGAACACAATGAAGAGCATTGAGATACGAGAATCTCCTTATCTTTTTAAAATTCGGTTAAAAATAGCCTAATTTACTGATGTATATCGAAGCCTGTGTGATACAAGATTCACACTTTTTTGTTGTTGCAGTTGATTACAGGTAGTACGTGCGTAAAGGGAAATACAATTACGTGATACAATTATGCGCTGTAGGCTAAAAGAGACGGATAATTAATGACCGTGAATGATAATGAATGAATTGGTAGAACGAGAAACTGGGAGAAAATAAGAGAAGTTCGAAAAAACCCACGATTTAATTTAATTTTCAGTTTAGCGTCCCTTTCAGCAGCGAGGCTATATGAGACGTGGACCTACAGCTTAACTTGGGATCCGAACCACATGAGCTCCCGCAGGGGATTGAACAAGGATCTCCTACGCCAAAGGCGAGTATACTAACAGCTTAGCCATGTGGAACATCGAGAAAATCCAGGAGGGAAAAACGTCGTGTCCGCCACAAGTGCACTGTGATCGAAGCAGGGACTCTTAGTACCGGAGGTGAGCGCTCTACCCCTGAACAACCTTATCTCTCTCTGTCAGAGTTAGGAAAACACATGAACAATTGACACTCTGTTTGTTAAGGCTTAAAGAGGGTATATTTCAGTATGAATTTCTTCTCATCAAGCGGGGCACGGCAGTAGCGTACCCAGGATGTGTTTGGGGGCCCAAGGGCTGTTATAGGTACATATGGAGAAATTACAAACAAAAAATATATAAACATAAAAATATATAAAAAAAAATTACAAACATCAAAGTACCAAAGTTCATTGTCGGACCTCTTTGGGGGGCCCGGCCCCTCTGGACCCCATTCCCTATGTCACTGGGGCACTGTGGCTCAGTGGTAGAGCGCTTACCTCTGGTGCGTGGGTTCCGTGGTTCTATCCCACGCCCATTAAGTTTATGGTGGGCAACATCATCTCCGTGGGGTTTCCTTGGGGTACTCCTCTTCTCCTTCAACATTGTGATTCCACGAATTATTTCATTATCATTTACTTTCCTTAATCACCCATTTCTCTTAGCCTAAAGGGCATATTCGTGAGACCTTAAACTGGATGATTCCATTACATTTTTCTTCTCTGCAAATGTCAGTTTTCTTACAGCAAGTTTTAGGTGTGCAAACAAATTCACTGTTTTTTTTTTTTTTTTTTTTTTTTTTCATTTTCTCGATAACTACACAAAATTTTTACCTTACGCCAGCTGTATATCCAGAAATATTTGCTGGGAGGCATCCAAATTTGGGGAGATCGAATACTACAAGCCACTACGTGTATGTAGTATTGAACGGGTATTATTTTACACCGGAAAAAGACGATAAGTAAGTATAAAATATTTCCACCTATATTTTCAGACAGAAAAGAAATAAAACTAAAGTTCATTCAACGAACCTTCTGATCCTGATGTAAACAATGTAGAATGGTATTACTCCGCCAGTCATCGGATGATTGGCTATCGGTCACCGCTTCTTTCGAGAAGCACGTGCTTGTACCCTGTCGGCGTTCTGCATATTTCCCGCACGCAGCCATATTGTAAACTGTGATTCGCGCATAAGGTGGGCCAAACCCAGTTTCTACGCATGCGTATTCTCTTTTATTGCATTAATTCAATTTAGTTCTTAGATAGAGTGTTGTTTCTGTTATTTCACTGTAAGTAAATTGTATTTCTGGTAATGAGCCTTATAAACAACAAAAACATTGAAAAACAGCTTACTTGACAATGGACTATTTTCTTCCGCCGCATGGATGCGGCAAGGCTCTTTAACCAATAAAATGAAACAATCACCACGTGTATTTGTTTACATGAGGTACTGAACGTTCCTTGAATGAACTTTAGAATGTTTTTACAAGAGAAAGAGTACAAATGAAGTGTGACAATAAATTGTTATGCTACATCAATTATTTCCCTGTTAAACAAGTACAGTTTTATTGACAAAATGTGTAAATGTATGTTAAGTTAGGAAGTTTCTAGGTGTGTCCAGACGACATGAGCCCTCCCAACCCGTGGTTCCTTCCCCCCTGCCCTACATATATTATGTTGTTAGATCAATAAGTTATATGGATTCCTTTGTGTTTTATCTTTCGATATTTATTTTCTTTCAAACGATAATAATAGGCCTATTGTAGAATTTATTGCATGCATGTGGCTGCTATGTAAAATAAAGTGATTTCAACAATAAATGGAACAAAGTAATGAAAATTTGTCTGTGAGTTAACTTTTAAAATCTAACTCTTGAATTTGGATGAATTATTGCGACACTCCAAAAATAATAAATAATTAAACAATTTCAGTAATGATAAAAAAATTGCCATTTGGGCCAAGAATTTTAGAAACGATCAAAAATGCATCAAAAGATTGCGATCTTGGCCAATAATCAGTTTTTGGATCAGGGGCCACAAAATTTTTGAACTACCCCTAAATCAAGTTTTCGTATTTTTTCACGAAATAAGCACAACATACTGAGCTAAATGATACTTTGGGTTTGGCTACACTATATACAGTTCTCCAGGTATAAAGCCTACAAAAAAAGTTTCATTGAAATTTATTAAATCTCTTGCATTTTTCGATCAGGGGCCACAAAATTTTTGGACGGCCTCTAAATCGACGTTTCGTACTTCTTTTTTTCGGAGTAAGCACTAGGGTGGTTCCAAAAAAAAAAAAATCATATTTATATTTCCGGAACGCTATAGTGCGGAAAAGTTGCCATTGGTATAGACAAGAAAAAAGAAAAACAAAAAGAAGTTTTTTTTTTTTTTTTTTTAAATTCATATATCTTCCTGTCTCGCATCGCCGTTGAAATTTGTAAAATCCAGTTAAAACAATAAATGTTCAATATTTTTTCTAAAAGGACTGAAGAATATAGGATAATGACCCTGTATAGCCTAAAGGTTTCTTCAAGTATGTAAAAACAACTTTAAAATAAATCTATATTATAAAATTGAAAGTGACTATGTTTGTGACTCTTAATCTCTTGAACCGCCCGACCGATCTCTATCAAATTTTCAACGTAGATGCGTTTCTGGCCTGGGAGTGTTTTTAGCTATTTACTTTGACGGTACAACTTAGGGGAGAGGGAGGAGGAGGACATAGAAAAAAATAAATAAAACTTAATAACTCTTGAACCACCCGACCGATCTTGATCAAATTTTCAATGTAGATGAGGCTCGGGACTGGGATGATTTTTATCATTTCACTTTGACGGAGCAACGTAGAGGAGAGGGTGGAGGGCGATATATACAAAAACCAATAAATATAAAAATAAAAGTGACTATGGTGTGAATTTCTTACTTTTGAACCATCCGATCGATCTCAACCAAATTTTAACATATATGAAGTTCAAATATGAGATGTTTTTTGTCATTTCATTTTGACAGTAGATCTTGGGGGAGAAGGTGAAATAAATGAAAATGAATAAAACTTAATAACTCTTAAACCACCCGACCGATCTCGATCAAACTTTCAACATAGATAAGGTTCGGTCCTGAGATGTATTCTTCACTTCACGTTTTCAGAGCAACGAAGGGTTGGGGGAGAGGGGAAATATATGTCAAAAAAAGTAAAAATAAAAGTGACTGTTTTTGTGACTTCATCACATTTAAACCACCTGCCCGATCTTTAAAAAATCAACATAGATGAGTTTCGGACCTCAGGTGGTTTTTATCATATGACTTTAACGGTAGAACTTAGGGGTGGGAGAGAGGAGAGGAGAAATCCATAAAAATAAATAAAACTTAATAACTCTTGAACCACCAGACCGATCTTGATCAAACTTTCAACATAAATAAGGTTCGGGCCTGGGATGTTTTCGTCATTTCACTTTTACGGTGCAACCTAGGAGAGGGAGAGGGGGAAATATACGTAAAAATAATAAAAATAAAAGTGACTGTCTTTGTGACTTCATGACGCTTTAACCGATCAAATTTTCAACATAGATGACGTTCGGGCTTGAGATATTTTTTGTCATTTAACTTTGATGGTGCAACATAGGGGAGGGGAACGGAGAGATATGTGTAAAAAAAAATGAAGGTGACTGTCTATGTGACTTCACTCTTGAACCACCTGACCGACCTCGATCAAATTTTCAACATAGATGAAGTTCGAACATGAGACGATTTTTGTCATATCACTTTGACGATGTAACTTTACAGAGGGGAAAGACATTTACAAATAATCAAAAATGACCGATATCAGTGTCGAATTCAGTTTTCGGGGTCACTGAGATGAACAATGACACTTCCGTTGCCGTGCCTCACAACATGGGGATATAATAGGCCCCAGAGGAGAGGAGGGGATATATTAAAAATCATCGAAAATGATCGATACCGGAGAGCCTTTTAGTAATAGTAAAAGATGACTGACTAACAAAACATATTAATATTTTCCATTAATTTAACCCAGCGAAGCGGGTAATTTATGCTAGTGAACTATATTTATATTATATTTTCTGGTCGCGCATAGCTCTCAAAAATTTGCAAAATTTGCGAATTTAGCACAATTTGAGAGTTTAATGTGTTTTCTTCTTTATTTTGTTTAAAAAACTAATAAGAGAAGAGCGCTACTCACCACGAGGGGGTAGCTGCACTTAGAGTTCCCTACCCAACGAGTTATTCAATGATTAGGATGTATTATTTACAATTGTATTAACAAATTTATAATTTCACATAATTTTGTCTCCTACAAATGTCCATTTTCCCCTATATTTTTGTCCATTACTAATGACTTTAAACCCTGATTTATGCGGGAAAGACCATTAGGAAGACCTAGGCGCAGATGGGAGGACAATATTAAGATGGATCTCGCAGAGATTGAAATACAAAGTAGAAACTGGATGCAGTTAGCTAAGGATAGAAGTCAGTGGAGAGCTTTTGTGAACGCGGCATTGAACTTCCGGGTTTCTTGGGCCATAGAGTTAGTTAGTTAATTAGTTTATGCGGGAAGCGGCGGTACAGTGGTAGAGCGTTAACCTCTTGTGCATGGGATTCTTGGTTCGATCCCAACTCGCGCCAAGTGAGTTTTGTGGTGGACAAGCACCGTGTGTGGGGGATTTCTCGGGATTCTTCCCTTTCCTCCTGCTTTTTTCATTCCACAATTTCATTCATTTCTCATCATCACCTTATCTTTTAGCCTAGCCGATATAATCGTGGGACATTAAACTTAAAATATTCCATTTTTTTCTGATTTATGCGAAAATGTAGGCATGGGTGATCTTGACAATAGTGTAGCTATGATGAAGCCGTCTCAAGCATTGTGTCCACATTATACCGGAAGCTTCCGTCACAAGCTTAACACATCTTCCGACAGCATGAGTATGACATGGGAACTTCTTGAAATTCATAAATAGCTTTGTCTGCTTATAAAGTACCTTATTTTGCCATTAGTCATTTCTCATCAGGGGCAGGGGCGTCATTTCAGACTTCGCTTGAGGGGGCAAGACCACTACCGACAAAAGACTTTCACGTTTTGTACAATTATATTAGTAGACAATCGATTAAAGTATATGTATTCTTCAAGCTCTTGGGGGGCAATTGCCCCCTCTGCCCCCCCTCAATGACGCTCCTGGTCTTAACAAAGGAAGAGAAGTAAGATTACAAGTATCCCATAGTATTATTTCGGTGTAATCTGTAGCAACAAAGTTCATGGTTGGTAGCATAAAATGTCTAATAGGATCACTTTCAAACGCTGCTTTCCTTGGCTTCAAAAGTCATCTGTACGTAAGCTCTCGAATGTGGTTTCTGTCATCAATGTCAATCGCCAAAAGCAAATTTTCGGGATGAGCAAAGTAAGCATTCAGTTCTAACGGGATCTACAACTTATTTCAGCTCTTCTGCCAAAATACCGAGTTTCCTGAATGGTCTCGTAAACATGTAGTGGACTTTCGGTCAAATTGTTGCTCAGCTCAATGGCAAACACATAGGCATATATAACTTTAAGATAAAGGTGGCAATTTGCCTCATTATCTGAAGGACTTTCCACACTAATGTATAGCCGCAGAACTCTATTATCTGTAGCGAGCCATCTTGAGTGTGACAAAGAGCTAGAATCACGAACTGAAAAGTCTTCAGAGCAATGTCCTAACTGGATGACTTTTGATATGTCCAGTAAATACAATTGGTCTCTGCTGTATCTGCCTGTCTACTTCAGGAATCACACAATTGATAGGTTCAAATTCAATAACTGGTAGAGTGTGTGGACACAGTGCTAGAGACGGCTTCGTCAGAGCTACACTATTGTCAAGATTACTTATGCCTGCATTTTCGCATAAATCAGAAAAAAAATGAAAAATGAAATATTTAAGTTTTACGTCCCCCACTTATATCGGCTAGGCTAAATTAGACTGTAATGATGAGAAATGAATGAAATTGTGGAATGAAGAAAGTGGGAAGAAATGAGAGAATTCCGAGAAAACCCACGCACACGGTGTTTGCCCACCACAAAGCTTACTTGGCACGATCTGAAATCGTACCAAGGACCCCATGCACCAGCAGTGAACGCTTTATCACTGAGCCCCCGCTGCTCCGCATAAATCAGAGTTTAAAATCATTAGTAATGTATAAAAATAAAGAGGAAAATAGAAATTTTTAGGGGACGAATTATGTAAAATGATAAACTTGTTAATACAATAGTAAATAATGCACACTAATCATTGAATGGCTGGTTGGGTAGTGGAACTCCAAATGCAGCCACCCCCTCGTGGTGAGTAGCGCTCTTCTCTTATTTGTTTTAAGAAAGTAAAAAAAAAAATGTTAAACTCTCAAATTTTCCTAAATTCGCAAATTTTGCAAATTTTTGACAGCGATGCGCGACTAGAAGATATCATTTAAATATAGTATATTTATGTTAACGTTGTTTTTACATACTTGAAGAAACTTTTAGGCTATATAGGGTCTTCGTCCTATATTCTTTAGTCGTTGTAAAAAAAAATATTGAAAATTTATTGTTTTTACCGGATTTTTCAAATTTCAACGGCGATGCGGGACCGGAAGAAATATAAATGAAAAAAATTCTTTTTGGGCTTTTTCTTGTCTATACCAATGGCAACTTTTGCGCACTATAGCGTTCCGGAAATAGAAAAAAAAAATATTTTTTCGAACCACCCTAATAAGCACATCATACTGAGTTAGGTGATACTTTGGATTTGGCTACACTGTATGTAGTTGTCCAGATATAGAGCCTACAAGAAAATTTTTGTCTAAAATATGTTTGATCTTTTGATCCAAAAATAAATGACACATCCTAGTATGTGTTGCATCTGTTGATATGCCTAAAGGCTATTTTTTTCTCTTAATTGTTTCATTCTTTAAGTCAGTCTTGAAAACATGACAATGGTGGAACAGGCACATAGTATTTAATTATGTGATTTAAACATAGATGTGAGTGAAGGAAATGAATCAGTAGTATCGAATTAGCAGTTTTTTAGAAATTCTAATGATGAAAGTACAATCACTTAATAGTTTTATATGTTTTCGTTTGAGTGGCAATAAATTCTGTTTACGCTAATCTGTAATGTGTATCTGCTCACGAAAAAAAAAAAAAATCTTGTTACGGACACACTCATAAGTTGTCTCGGGCGCTTACCCAAAATTGCTTGCTTTATTAATTGCATGTCAAGAGTAGATTGCTCTCATAATGATTCAATTTCTAGTATTGCTTTAAATAAGTTGTTTAATTACCTGAAAAAAAAAAAAAAAACTGAATGAAACGTATTTCATTGCGTAAAGCGTATTCAAGATATATCCCATAATTTCTTTTTAGTGAAATGAGATAGTCATTTATTTCATTTATCGTACATACGGTATAAAAATGTAAGTGGTCGTATCGCGGGAAAATGGCTGATCCATTTGAAATTTATTTTGAACATAATTACCACCCATTTCACCTGGGATTTGTTTAGTGTACATTCTAAGTAGGGCCAGCTTTAAAATATGTGCAACACATGCATTTGCACGGGGTGCAAAGTTTCAAGTAATGGCAAAATCTGTCATAACTGTATTATTTAAAATAAATATATCTTGTTGGAAATAGACTTCATGATGATGGTAGTTAAATTTACTAAGCTGTCTTTCTATTTGAATACTACATTCATAAATCATGTTTAGGACGAATTAGTTTAAGGTCACATGGACAGTGCTAAAGCAAATGGTCAAACAAATCCCAACATGAATTGCTTGATTGTTGTCAAATACAAGAACTCAATTCTCGAACAGTAGCGAACACCTGTTCCATTTAGTTAGTTATCACAGTTTTGATATGAAAACTAGTCTTGTCTTTGTCCCAAACAAGTTTCTTATCATTGAAGGTGGAAAGAAGTTTTTTTTTTTTTTTTAATTTTTTAACAGATATAGATTGAAAATCAAGAAATAAAGATAAAAGAGCTATTTGGACTGAGATTGTAGACTGATATATTGAGATTAAAGTTCGATATTGAATTCTATAAAAAGGATTGCCATCTTTGCTCTGTAGGTGTGTTTGTTTTGTTTTTCACTAACATAATAGATTATTATTTCAAGAAGAAAACAGACACAACGAGATCGTACTTATAGTGTTTAGGCCTTTCTGAGTAAGTGTACTTTCCCTCCCCTTCGTTGTTTATTATGGTGTAGCATACTTAAAATCGTGGCTTTTAAGATTTGTTCTTTATGGAGAAAGGGGCCCGGCAAATGAGCCCCATTTGACATGCATTTTATAGCTAGGTCCTTGTATGTTAACCACACAAATTTTCAACTCGTTAGAACAACTTTTTTTTTCTTCAGGTAACTCACTGGAGGTGCGATGATTGACAAACTTGACGCACGGAGCGTCATTAACCCTTTGGGGATCCCATGGTACAGTTTTGTACCATACGCGTTTTTCAGGGTACATTGCGTTATTTCTCTTCTATTTGAGCTTTTTCGTCCGGGTTTTTTTGTTTTCCAAGTCCAGAGGCCTTGTAGAAGACATTACGTATGGTTTCAGACCGTCCTGCGTCCAGACATAGGAGGTGATGACGTCATAAGTCAAAAATTTCTTTTCTCATTTTCTAAGCCTATGTTCAATATTTTTTGGCGGGCTTATTTTTCTACGTAGAAGATTGAAATTTTGCACAAACATTCAGTCCACCGAGTAGTATTTAACAGATTTTTTGTTCCGATGTCAGTGCTAAAACAGGGGGGAACCAGAGGGGCAAAGGGGTGAAAAAGGGATATTTTTACCCCCAAAATCCCGTATCTCGTCATTTTCCCGCCTCACATACATGATGGAGACACGTGAGTCATACCGTCTGAAAGGCAGTTCCATTCTGAAGAGAATGACGGTCGAATTATTATTCTAGGGTAATTAGGGACGTCTCAGTGATTTTTTTTTCAAAATATACTTCTGTATAGGGTAACATGGAGAAATTTCTGAATGTTTTTCTTGGTGGGCTTATTTTTACACCTAGAAGATTGAAATTGTGCACAAACATTCATTCCACTGAGTAGTATTTAACAGATTTTCTTTCAGATTTCTGCGTTAAAACAGGGGGGTCCAGAGGGGCTAAAATTTGAAAAAAGGGAAATTTAGACCAAAAAAATTCCTTTTTTCTGCAATTTCCCGCCTTAGATACATGATGGAGACAAGTGAATGGTGCCGCCTGAAAGGCAGTTCTATTCAGAAGAGAATATGGGCGACACATGACCCTAGGGTAATTAGGGATGTCTCAGGATTTTTTTCCCTGAGATCATAGTGTTTTGTGGTAATTTGGGGCATGGTGGGAAATTTTGATAAAATTTCTCCCTCCCTTACTATTCAAGATAGAAACTTGAAATTTGGCACACACATTCAGAATACCAAGTACTATTTCTCAGATTTTTTTAGATGGCTACGTTGACACAGGAAGGGTCCAGGGGGGGCCAAAGTTCGGGAAAAAATTTCCCTCCGAAACTTTCACTTTGACATTTTTTCCCGCTTCTGGTATATGGTATGTGCATGCAAGTGGTACCATTTGAAAGCCAGCTCTATTCTGAAGAGAATGAGGTATGAACCATGATCCTAGGATAAATAGTGACGATACAGTAACTGCTTGACTGAAAGTCTAAAAAAATAGCCCAAAAAGCCAGGATCCGGAAAGGTTTAAGTTCCTCCATCTTTAGGGGAAATAGCAAAACATTTACGAAGAGATTAAAGAAGCCTATAAGGATGAAACCCCATCCAATGAGATGGTATTCAAGTAGAAGCGGCAATTTCAAAATGGACACCTAACCATCGCTGACGCCTCTAGATCTGAAAGACCATCTTTCACTGGTGATACCACCTTGACGGAGAAAGTTGAGAAGATCATAATGGAAGACAGGTGGATAACCATTGAAATTGTTATGTGTGTAATAGGTATGAGTTATGGTTCTGCCTGGAATATCATTCACAATCAGCTGCATCTTGAGAAAGTGTCAGCACTGTGGGTGTCAGGACTACTCACACCTTTCCAGAAGAGAAATCGCATGGACGCACCAAGAGAAATGTTGGATCATTGTGAGGTGGATAAAGAGGACTTTTTCGGCAGTCTATTGACAATGGATGAAAGTTGAGTTTATCTTTATGTCCTAGAAACAAAGAAAATGAGAAAACAATGGAAATACCCCTCCCTCCCAAACCCCAGAAAAGGTACGAGTGCAGAAGTATGCCGCCAGGGTGATGCTTTCAATTTTCTGGGATTGTGAAGGGGTCAACATAACAGATTACCTACCACAGAGGCAAACTATTACTATTACCTATTATTCCCATCTCCTGACTAAGTTATGAGAGGAACTGAAGAAGAAACGTCGTAGGTTGGTCACAAAAAGCATGCTGCTGTTGACACTTAATACACCAGCTCATTCCGCACATACATCCGTGATGAAGGCAGTGGAATTAGAATATTAAATACTACCCCACACCCATACTAACCGGACCTAGCACCAAGTGATTTCTTTCTCTTCCTAGAAATGAAGCGTCCACTCGGAAGATGCCATTTTGACGGTAGAGATAACGTCATTTCTGAGGTTGAACTGTTGTTTCAAAGCCAAACTGCTGTTTTTTTTTTTTTTTTTTTTTTTTTTTTTTCAAAACGGGCATACGGAAAGTGAAGAACCGCTGGGAAACATGTGTCGCTAGGCACGGTGACTACGTAGAGAAGGAGTAATTCCATGGTGGTGTCAGAGTTGTCCAGAGTGGATTTTTTCTATGTGATTTCACAAACTTTGTGATACCTCCTCGTACACACATCAGATTTCATTCAAGAGATCATTTGAAAGGGATCCAGGGAAGCCTACTGTATCATAGAAGTACGTACATAATTATCATACAGTACAGTCTTCCATATGGTTAGTTATCTTCTGATCAGAAATGAATTTGTCTCTTACCGAAGGCTTTAGAGGGTGTCCAACAGAATTATCGCTTGCCAGGTAGTAATAAGGTATGTTGGAATCTGTAATGTGCAGTGTTGACAGACACTCAAAATGGAAAAGCTTCTCCCCTAAGACTTGGTGGCAGCATCATCTCTGCCTGACAGAGCTAAAATTATAAAAAAAAAAAAAAGTTTTAGCTACTGATGATAAAGAATATACGAGAATAATGTATTTTTTAAACAACAATATAGTTTATTACTTGTGTCTTTCTACAAATAAATGATTCATTTTCTTTGGTCACCAGTAGAAATAAAGAACAAAAGGTCTTAGTAACAGTATGTTAAGTAACATCTTAGTTACGCATGTTTCAACTCATGCGAGTTGTATATAAATAAATAACATAGCGTTTCGGAGAAAAATAATTCCCACGTATGTATTTAGCTCTGTAGTAAACAAACATAAAACGGATATAACTTCTTCCTCTACGGCTGTTAAGTCATTTGAGACGAAGCTTATTTACAACCGTCGTACCGAAGCCCAGCATTGCTAATCTGTCTTAAATAATTGGAGAGGGAAATACATTAACTAATACAAGGACACAAATAGAAATTTTGCAATCAATTTGAACTCTTAAGTCCACATTTTTCTAACGCAAATCTTTCTCTCTTTTTCTTCCTTTCTTTAATATATACCTAGGTATAGATAAAAATGAAAGTGACTATGTTTCTGACTTAACTTTTAAATTACCCGACCGATCTCGATCAAATTTTCAACATATAAAGGTAACCAAGAAAATTCTGTTGCTTTTGCACCCACCATTTTCGAACATCAATATGTCACCTAAGACGTACCTGAAAGATCAAAAATAGTCCTATCAGCATCGACGGCCTTCTGCCAACGTTCTAGAAGTCCATGGATTCCATTACGGTAGAACTTGGTGGGCCGTGAAGCAAATAAGGTATCAAGTGCATTTTGCACCTCTATTAGGGATTTGAACTGGCCTCCCCTAAGGTGATTGTCCAAGGAATGGAACACGTGATAATCGGATGATGCAATGTCCTGGAAGTATGGCGGATGCAATAGTGTTTATCATCCAAGGCGTAGAATCGCGGGTCATTCTATCCACGTTGGGCTTAGCTTGTCCTGTATCAGGAGAACCCCTTTGCGATTCAGAAGTGCTGGATCCAGAGTTTTGAGTTTTTCTTAAACATGACTCAACTGCTGACAGTACACAGTTGCATTGATGCTCTGATCAGCTGGTACTAGTTCCCGATGCACGATGTCGTGAGCAGTCCACCAAACTCACAGGAGGACCTTCTTCTGGTGCAGTGCTGGTTTCGGCTGTTTTGAAACAGGCTCGTGGGATGCTAACCAATGATGACGGCACCGTGAAGCATCGTACAGAACCCACTTCTCATCACATGTCAACACCCTGTTCAGAAATGGCTCTTTCCTCAGACGAGACAGCAAAGAAACACAGGTGTGTGCTCGCATTGCCTTCTGGCCCGGAGTGAATCATATAAGACCCAACGACCCAACTTGTAGTGCTTTCCAAGTTGATGGAGGTGCTGGCGAATGGTGTCTCCACTCACACTGAATTGTAGGCCCAGTTCCTCACTTGTCTGGCCACTGTTTTCCTCAATTGCTACCTGAAGATCTTCATTTTGTACATGTGTCAGTCTGCCGGAACGTGATGCGTATTCGAGTATTTCGTTACCGTTCTTAAACTTGTTAAACCACCGCTGCACCGTCCGTGTAATAACGACACCCTCACCAAAGTCCTGGCATATCTTCCGCCTCGCTGCAGCGATGTTTGACTCTAGTTTGAACTCGTACAGCATATATGCCTTTATGACGCTCCTTGGAGGTCCCATGTTCACTCTGTCCTTAGATAAGTTCACGGTGTAACTGAACCGCCACAACCAGGTAATATATTAGATATACCCACACCAACAACTGATTTTCGCCTTATCTCTATTCGCATTCAATTCACGGTGTGAGGGCCAATGGAACACAGTCCTCCACAAAAAGCGATAGAACTCTCTTGGTTACCTTTATAGATGAAGTTCGGACTTGGAATGCCTTTTGTTTCACTTTACAACTTAGGGGAGGGGGCGGAACAGATATATAAAAATAAATAACATTTTTGAACAACCCGGGGGATTTCGATCAAACTTCCAACATAGATGAGGTTGTCCTTGGATATTTTCTATCATTTTACTTTGACGGCGCAATTTAGGGGAGATATTCAAAAATGACAGAAAATGACCGATATTAATATCAAATCTATAGTTCCGGGATCGCTGAGAAGAACAGTGACACTTTCGATACTCTTTAAATTCAAATGCATCCCCATAACTTGGGGAGGAGAAGATATTTAAACGTGATGGAAAATGATCAATGTTAATGTCGATTCCATAGTTTTCGGGGTCGCTGAGTTGAACAACTTTGGGAGAAGGATATATATATATACAAGTATATATCCTACTCCCCAAGTTGTATGATATATATGATCAGAATTGACCAATATTAGTTTTGAATCCATAGTTTTCGGGCTCGCTGAGATGAATAGTAACAGTAACCCGTTCACCTGTGAGTGTCGTGGTGTGAAAGTGGTGCAGTAAAATGGGCGACCTGACAGACTTCCAAAGAGGCATGATCGTTGGTGCCCGTCTGGTTGGAGCTTCAGTGGCAACAGTGGCGACCATTGTGAGGGTATCGAAAGGCACTCTGTTCAATGTCACGAGGGCATACACAATTCATTGGCAAACGACGTCTGCAAAGCACAACAGTGGTCGAAAGACAATCCTGTCAGATTGGGACCGGAGGGCATAAAAACGAATTGTAGCAGCTGAAAAGAAGACCACTGCAATGAAAATTACGTCTGAACTCAATTCCGGCCTACAAAACCCGGTTTCATCGAAAACAGTGCGACGGGAACTTCATAAAATGAAAATTCATGGCATGGCCACTATCGCCAAACCCCTGGTCACAGCAGTAAATGCGAAGAGGCGCATCCATTCGTGCAAGGACCACAAGGCGTGGACTCATGAGCAGTGAAAACACGTAATGTGGTCCGATGAATCGACCTCCACCTTGTTTCCAACAATCGGTCGTGTTTACGTATAGAGAACACCGTCGCATGCCTATGATACAGACTGTCTGCTTCCAACTGTAAAGTATGGGGGTGGTTCTGTTACAGTATGGGCAGCGATATCGTGGTTTTCTGCAGGTGCCGTCATAGCCCTGCATGAAATGATGTATGCTAAGGCGTACGAGGCAATTTTGGGGGACCAAGTTTTACCTGTAACCATTTCAATTCGAGGTCTCTGTTCGGGTGAACATTTATTTGTAACCACTCCGTGTAATCTGGTCGCTGTTCGTGGTTCGTGGTCCTACCAATAAGTATTTTCCTGATACTTGAACTTACCTGGATAGGACGATGAAGGACCTCTCCAAGAAGAGTTACAAATTGTTCCCAAATGGCTCGTCGGTCTCAATGATGAGATGAACATTAGGCGCCGAGAGGTTCGGGTGTCTCGTCTCGAAAACCTCACGTACGATCAGACGGTCATCCAGACCATAACGCACACAAACATCACCCATACAAACAACGAAAACACACTGCATTAAATAACACTCTACTTATTTATTAGAACACTATTATAAAAAAATAGCGAAGAGGAATGAACACAACACTGAACACAGAATATGTATAATAATTTTCATCACTAGAACCACACTTTGCCGTTCTAATGCGCTGTAACCCTTTATATATATATATATATATATATGATTATAATTCAGATTTCACTGCGAATGCTTCTCTCACACCATTGACGGACGCACTTCGGGGATTAGCACTGGGGAAAAGTTGTCTGGATAATCCCACGAGGAATCCAGTTGCTGCGCCAAACACTCGTGAAGCGTAAAAATGAGTCTTCAGCAAATTAAAAAGAAAAAGTAGAATGCTGATGTTGGAGGGCGCGTGTATAACTGGCATGTACGCACAAGGTCTGCGGACCTGGGACTTCACAAGTTGGGGCTAGCCGTAAGAAAACGTCCTTCACCGGCTAATAGCTTATGCCCCTTAACACAAAATCATACTTAATTCCCAACGCAACGTGCGTGGTGGCTGCATACAATACCGGAGTCAAACTCCCTGAGCACCAAAGCTCAAGGTACAGGCTGCAGTGGTCGATTAAAGAGGGTTGACAGTTCATTTCAAAAATCACTCAGTTAACTCACCTGTATGCACATACAAACAGAATACGGAAAATAATTTATGTTAATTTTAGTCAACTGCCCACAATGGACGAGACACTGCGATAACTCGGGCGTGAGAAAGTACAGATAAGAGACTGCAAAGCAACGCAATTGGTGCCACTATGGTCACTTGAATACCTGTTCTGGTCTAGTCTGCTGTAATCTATTGCAATGTTTCATAAGCGATTAAAGAAAACACTTAATTCAGTTCCCAATAACTATAGACTATATACTGTGCATATAATAAGTCAGGAAGAAACACTGAAATGGTTTGTCACTAACTGAAATGTTCTCACCAAAAGCAATGTTTTAAATATATATATGAAAAAGCGATGAAAGACTTCTTTGTCCAATTGTGTGGAAAAGAAGCAATTCCCACCGAAGAAAGAACTTATATGCGTCGCAGAATAAAGTACAAATCGAAAATAATAATCACTGTCTTTACGAAATATACAGAGTGTCCACAAAAACTACTTCTATAACCTGGTAGCGGTTATATACCCATGGCCCAAATATTGTTCCCTGATGGTGATGGCATCTACCAAGATGTTCTGGCACCTTGTCAAGCTGCAAAAACTTGAAATCATAGTTTGAGGAGCATGATTAGGAGCTATCACACCTTCCCTGGGTCCTACAATTACCAGATCTGAATACCATTGAGCCACTGTTGTCTGAGTTAAAAAGGCGGGTTCGGAAGTAGAGCATGTTTTGGAGGAACATTGGTACAAAATTCCACACACCACGATTCAGGAGCTGTATACGTCCATTCCACGTCGGATCCAAGCTGTTTTGGACGCAAAAGGAGGCCCCACACCATACTAGGTATGAATTTCACACTTTTGCAAACGTTTTAGATTTTTTAAATATAAAATTGAAAATCACTATGTTTGTGACTCTAAATCTCCTGAACCGCCCGACCGATCTCGATCAAATTTGTAACATGGATGAGGTTTGAGTCTGGGCTGGTTTTAGGCTTTTCACTTTGGTGGTAGAAATGAGGGTTGGGGGAAGGGGACGGGGTATAAAGAAATAAATAAAACTTAATAACTCCTGAACTACTAGACCGATCTTGATCAAATTTTCAACATAGATGAGGTTCAGGCCTCTTGTCGTTTTTATGATTTAAATTTTACGGAGCAACGTAGGGCTGGAGAAGGAGGGGGAGATATATAAAAATCTATTTATATAAGACTGAAAATGACTATTTTTGTAACTTAATAACTCTTGAACTATCCGACCGATCTCAACCAAATGTTCAACATACATAAATTTAGGAGCATGGATTACTTTAGGCTATTCACTTTGACGATAAAACGTAGGGGAGGGGGAGGAGGAGGGAAATTTATAAATGATCAAAAATGACCGATATTAGTGTTGAATCCATAGTTTTCGGGGTCGATGAGAGAAACAGTGACACTTCTGATGCTGTTTCAATCTAAGTTCAGCCCTGATGGTTGGGGAAGGGGAGGGTACAACTTAGGGGAGCGGGACAAACATTTAGAAATGAATCAAAATGACTAATATTAGTGTAGAATCCATAGTTTTAGAAGTAGCTGAGATTAACAGTGACAATTCCGATGCCGTGTGCTGCAGCACGGAGGAGGCGGAGGGGTAGGCCTATATATATATATATATATATATATATATATATATATATATATATATATATATATATATATATAATGATCGAAAATGACCAATATGAGTGTCCAATCCATAGTTTTCGGGATCATTCAGATAAACAGTGACATTTCCGATTTGGTTTAAATCTAAAATTAGCCCCGACACTTGGGGGAGGGGGGAAAAGAGAAATATATATATATATATCAGTGTCACATTTATAGTTTTTTTTTTTTTGGTCGCTTAGATGAACAGTGATATTTTCGATCCCGTGTAAATCCCAATTCAAACCCGCAACTTCGGGAGGGAGAGGAAGAGATATTTAAAAATCTTAGAAAATGACCGATACTAGCGCTGAATTCAGAGTTTTTGGGGGTTGGTGACACTTGCGCTGAGATGAACGGTGACACTTCCGATGACATGGCTCGCAACATGGGGGAGGGGAAAATCTTCTATATTATATAATTGAAAGTGACTATGTTTGTGACTTAATCTCTTGAAACCATCCAACCGATCTCGATCAAACTTTTGACGTACACTCATGTCCAAAATTATTGTCGCATATCTATAACTGTCTTCTCGTAATAATATACTTTGAAGTTGTATACTGTGTTATATCCAAATATGTATTTATTTTATCTCGTGCTCTAATCAAGTTATTGCAAGCTTTCATTGTCTTTTGAAATTTGTTAATACAATAAGTGATAAAAAAACATTGCGCATTACTAAAATATGAAAGTACTTCATATGACGCCATTCCTATTGAGATATATGAGAGTTCCCCCCCCCAAAGAAAAAGACTTTTCCAATAATGTTGCAGCTTCATTAAATAGCACCGTTCATTTGAAGTACTATATGGTATTCTTTCTTAGAAACTAGTTGATACCTGCGGATGAACTTATTATCTTGTTTGTACATTATGGAATATGTATATTAAGTATATTTTTCCAATGGCTTCTTGGAAACATGGCCACTAAACACCTTATTTTTATGGTAGTGGCAATTAGTGTAGCCGACATGCATTGTGAGGGGAAACTCTGCTGGGAAGCTTTTGCTAGCACATTCGACAATCCACTACACAATCCGTACCTTTTAACCTGTGATTATGTCATAGAATGATTGAAAAAATGCTTTGAAATTTCATGGTAGGCCAACGAAGCTAAGGTTTGTGGCACCGTAAAAAAAAAAAAAAAAAAAAAAAAAAAAAAAAAAAAAAAAAAAAACACGGACGTTCTTTTTGCAGGACATCCACAATTTATGACTGCGCCGGAATAATTGTTTGAACTGGCAAGTGGATTAGGGGGGCGCGGTGGCTTAGTGGTAGAGCGTTCACCTCCGGTGCTTGGGGTTCCTGGTTCGATCTAAGCTCGGGCCGTGTGTACTTTGTGGTGGACAAACATCGTGCTCGTGGGTTTTCTCGGGGTTCTGCCGTTTCCTCCCACTTTCTTCATTTCACCATTTCACTCATCTCTCATCATCACCGTGTCCTTTAGCCTAACCGGCTTAACTGTGGGACGTAAAACTTAAAGATTTCATTTCATTTCATTTTTGGCAAGTCGATTACGTATAGCAGATATACAATCTATCTATCTTGTTTCCATATCTTTGCATATTTTGTCCAATAAACGAATACGAAAATAAATTTAGTATACAGGGTGAAGCAAAGAGACGTTAAAATTAAATAGGTGTTCTTTTTGTTTTTGTTTTGCAGATTAAATCATGGCATGCTGATATTCCATTGAGAAACGAAGGAAAATAGTTGCCTGGATGAAGGTTTTTCAGTCCACAAACATCGTACAAGAAAAATTCACGGCCTGTACCGGACGGGATGCACCTTTGCGCTTGACAATTGGTAGGATTCACCTAAGCTGAACGTTTGGTGTGCAGTGAGCAAATTTGGGAATATTTGAAGAAGAGGCTGTCCGCGGAGAGAATTACCTTGTCATGTTCAGCACGTTCATGAAGGAGAACACGCCACTTACCATTCTCCAACAAGGGTATTTTCAGCAAGACGATGCCCCTGCCCATTACGGTCAAATGGTTCGAGATTACTTAAACAACACGTTCGGTAAACGTTGGATTGGTAGAGGTGGTCCTCTTCTATGGCCAGCACGTTTCCCCGACCCGACGCCATGTGATTTTTGGTTGTGGTGCATCGTCAAAGGTCGTGTGTACGCCAGTAAACCTAGCAACTTAGACGACCTGATGCACCGCATCACTCACGTCATCGCTGCCATCGCTATGATCAACAAGGGACAGATTCCGTAAGTGCATTGAGCTGGATGGGTGCCAAATTGAAACTCTGAAAACAAATCTTTGCGTTGTAATTTCACGTGAGTAAACCCCCTTTTAATGTTAACATCTTTATGCCTCACTCTGTACAGTACAGGGGCTTCTTGTTGCAGTTGCTTGATTGAACTCTCCAAATTTCATCCTGAAAACGTGGAGGGGAGTCATATTTACAATTACTGCTGAAATTATGACAAATCTCTCGAATCTATCGTAGGTTTATTAAGTTTAGTGTAAATATAGATCAATCACACTAATATGCCTGAAAAGATATTACCCAACTTCTAGCTTTACTGTAGGAAGATGAAAGTAAAAAGAAGAAAAGTTGAAATGAACACATGATATTTGAACTACTTTTCCAGTACAAAACTTCCAAACCTTATCTGTATTCCGTGAGTGTATTCCTTTTATCATTCAACTAAATATTATTTGTTGCAAACCAACCTGTTAACAGAAGTTCATAAACACAAGAGGGACACGTCTAAAGTTTCTACGAGAATCTTGAGCTTGTCAGTAAATTTATGGAAGAAATCCGTATTAACGCCAGATTTGTTATGATGTAATAGTCAGACCATCTTTTTGGATCAAAAGATCCAATATATTATAGGCAAAAATTTTCTTGTAGGCTTTATATCTGGGGAACTACATATAGTGTAGCCAAACGAGAACTATCACCTAATTCAGTATGATGTGCTAGTTTCGTTAAAAAAGTACGAAAACTCGATTTAGGTGCTGTTCAAAAATGTTGTAGACTCAGATCCAAAAAATCCAATATACTTCATTCAATTAATTGTTTTTAGGCTTTATATCTCGAGAAGTACGTATAGTGCAGGTAAACAAAAACTTTCACTTAACTCAGTGTCATGTGCTTATTCCGTAAAAAAATACGAAAACTTGATTTAGGGGCCGGTCAAAAATTTTGTGGCCCCTGATTCAAAACCTAATTATTGGCCAAGATCGCAAGCTTTTGATGCATGTTTTGGATCATTCCTAAAATTCTTGTTAGTAAAAACAATTTGTAATTCCGACTTTATATAACCCTCCCCATTAACGTGTTTTATCTCTGATTATTCATTTCTCAGAGACAAAAGTAGAGTTAGTTTATGAAAAGATAAAGTTAGATGTAAACATTAATATTATAAAATATTGAAAAAAAAACTAGCATATTTAAGAAAGCTACATAATGGAGCTCAAACAAATAGAATGTTTTTCTTTCTGTAATAGCAGTAATAGTTAATAAAGTATTTATTAGAGAACTATCAATTGTATTTTTTTCTTTTTTACAACAAACTTATTATATAACACTTTAAGTTCTGCAATACAGATTTTCCATTAAGTACTAGCATTTCGAAAGCAATTACACTGTTCAACAACGAAAATGTAAATTGAACAAAATCAGCTAATTCTTATTGATTTTGTGGTGCTGATCACGAATTTGAAAGTTATTTTCGAATATTAGCTCTACTTTTCGTTTTACAGGCATGTCTAATAATAACGCTTTAAAGATAAATATATTCGCTTCGTTTGGGGTAAAATGTTACACTGATCCGGCAACACTGGAGAAACTATATGAACGCTTGGTTTCATTGTGTTCCTTATCTCAGTAGTGTTCTGCTATTGTTAGAAAAGACAGATTTAGTGCAGTTATCAGCGTTTTGGGTGTGACGTTTGTGTAGCGCAGGACATAAAAATACAACTACAAGTACGCAAAAATACTGGTATTCCGAATGTATATTTTTAAATAGTTGTCGGAACTATTTCAAGTGACATTTTGAGGATTTCAATAAACAAAAATGCCGCAAAATTGTGTAAACAGTGCGGATAGCTTCTGCTACGTGTGTGGGGAAGTGACATTTTCCTCACAAAAGCAGACTATAACACCACTATTAAGAAAAGCCTATCAATATTACTTTGGTTATAAAATTGGAGACCAAGATAAATCTTGGGCACCCCACATTGTGCGTAACACTTGTGCCAGCAATCTAAGAAATTGGATTAATGGGAAGGGGCGCTCAATGCCTTTTGCAGTGCCCATGATTTGGAGGGAGCCAAGCGACCACATCAGAGACTGTTATTTTTGTATGGTTCCTTCCGTCAAGAAGGGAATTTCCACGAAGAAGAAGCGGGCCTTAATCTATCCTAACATTCCTTCTGCAATGCGCCCTGTTCCACATGGAGAAGGACTACCTGTTCCTGACCCACCTAAAGAATACGATCTTTTTTCTGATGATGATCAAGAAGTTGAAGCTCCTGAATCAAGTACTTCGAAGGACCCTACGTTTGTTGTAGAAGAACCTCCATGTGAACCACATAGACTTACTCAAGAGGAACTAAGTGATCTAATCAGAGACTTGGACCTCTCGAAAAGCAAAGCCGAAATTTTAGCGTCACGCTTAAAGCAATGGAATTTATTGCAGGAAAAAGTAAATATTTCAGTGTATCGGAATAGGGAGATGTTCACTTCATTTTTTACTATGGAAGACACACTTGTGGCATATACAGATGTAAATGGTCTCATGAGGGCTCTTAAAATTAATTACGAACCTACGGAGTGGAGGCTCTTTATAGATTCGTCTAAGGTGAGTTTAAAGGCAGTGCTTTTACATATTGGAAATGAACTTCCTTCAATTCCTGTAGGTTACGCAGTTCATATGAAGGAATCTTATGAAAACTTGAAACGTTTACTTCAAGCCATTAAATATTACGATTTTCAGTGGCTCATTTGTGGTGACCTTAAAGTAATAGCACTGTTGCTAGGTATGCAGTTAGGGTATACAAAGTATTGTTGCTTTATATGTGAATGGGACAGTAGAGATCGTGGATCTCATTACCGCAAAAGTGATTGGAGTACCAGAGAAACTCTTCAGCCGGGAGTGAAAAATGTAGCAGCATGAACCACTGGTAGATCGTAACCGAATTTTGCTTCCCCCTCTACATATTAAATTAGGTCTTATGAAAAGTTTTGTTAAGAGCATGAACGAAGAGGATGAGGCCTATAAGTACTTAAGAGAACAATTCCCTTGATTAAGTGATGCCAAAGTTAAAGAGGGTGTTTTCATAGGGCCACAGATTAGGCAACTATTCAAAGATCACAAGTTCGACGAAATTCTCCAAGGTGAGGAGAAAGCTGCGTGGGAAAGCTTGAAAAGTGTTTGTTCACAGATCTTGGGAAGACACCGAGCAACAAATTACAAACAACTGGTAGCAAAGTTGTTATTGTGCTACGAAAATTTTGGTTGCAATATGTATCTGAAACTCTACTTTCTTCATTCACATCTAGACTTCTTTCCCGAAGATTGTGGAGCAGTAAGTGACGAACATGGTGAGCGTTTCCATCAAGATCTTGCAGCCATGGAGAAGAGATATGAGGGAAAGTGGAATTCTAACATATTGGCCGACTACTGTTGGACTATTGCAAGGGATGCTCCAGATGTAACCTACAAAAGGCAAGCCAAGCGAAGACGCTCAAAATAAAATAAACATAATCCTGTACAAGGGATCACTTGAAACTTTTGTCCACATTGCAGTGTAGTTCTTGCACAAAAAAGTATTTGTACATATTTTTCATGTTTTGATGTTAATACTGATTTTTATTACGGAATTGTTAATGTTTAACTTGACCACGGTTACTTTATTTTCTGTATCGCTGTGAAACTGGTATTTGCGCAATTTTGAAAAAGGAAGTACAAGGCGATAGAAAGTTATAGGTTAGGGTACTTCTTAACTCCCCAGCTTATCACATCACAGTGAAATAGATAAAAAAAAAAAAGTGAAATGTAGGTTTTTACAAGGATTTTGCTTAAATGTTCTATAAATATGAATACATTTGTGTATATATACAGCTACTGTTGTACAAGGGCGTTTTTCTTTCACAACCTGAGCTAAGAAAATTCTTCTATTATCATTTCATTTCATATTATGCTTAAATGAATGTAAAAATCGCAATTTCAAAGAATTTACATACTTTCGATCAAAATTTGTTGAACAGTGTTATCTTCTTTCACCTTCGGAATTGGACTAAACAAGTTGGAGATGGAAAAAGTGTCTTAAACGTCCACTTATAAATTTCAACTACTCTCATGCTTTTAACATCATTCTTCTCAGTACTTGAATAAAACATTCTGTAGCGTCCATCCATCGATTTTCAATCGTCTGTTGCCCTCCCATCTAACTCCATAAGATCCTACCAAAACTACCTTATTTTGGTTTCATTTCTTCCTTAAGTTGGGGCCGCGGTGGCTCAGTGGTAGAGTGTTCACCTCTTGTGCGGGAGGTTCCTAATTCGATCTCAGCTCGCGCCAAGTGGACTTTTTGGTCAACAAAAGCCGTGTGCGTGGGTTTTCTCGGGTTCTTCCGTTTCCTCCCAGTTTCTTCATTCCACCATTTCATTCATTTCTCATCATCACCGTCTCCTTTAGTCTAACCGGCATAACCGTGGGACGTAAAACTTAAAGATTTCAGTTTTTCAAATCTTCACTAAAATAAATGACACCTACACTACAGGACCACACTGTATATATTCAGACTTGCCATAAATACTATTACAAAGGTGAAAACAATTAATATAGCGAATGGTAATTGAATGTACATGAAGGATGTGAAGCACGTGAATTCTGGCAGCAGTTTACACCAATCATATTTCAAAATGTCCTCCGTTAGTACACACAAAGTTTCAGGGTCTAGCGTTCCTCCTGTCAATTGTATCACGCACTATCTTCAGATGAAATATCGCCACTGCAGCCAATAAAAGGCACTTAAAACTGATAACTGTGGGGGATTTTCTTGTAGGGAATACCCTCTATTTAAACCTGTCCACAGTTTGTTGTCCAGGGGATTAAGATCAGGGCTGCTATAGAGCCAGTCATCAATGAATATGCAGTCAGGTGCTTTATGCTCTAGTCACTCCTAGGTTAGTTTCGCCTTATAAGTAAGAAGTAAATCTTACTGGAAAGCAAATTGGGGCGTTTTAAAAGGGGTGGTGATTAAGTTCTTTAGTATAGGCTCCAGCACATTTTTCTGGTAAACCCGAGCACCAGTTTTCACTCTTTTCTCACAGAACTGAACACGTGTTTTCCCAGTGTAGCTCGCTTCCCATTATATCATGACTGACACGGAAAGATGACTTCTATGGATTTTGAGAACCTTGTCCCTGTCTTTCCGAGTTGATGATGCATACGCCTTATCATTTTGGGCAATTAAAACTCTCTTCGAAGATGACATGAGTGAAGAGAAATTGTCTGTTCCCATCGCTCGCTTACCACCAAACCAGATATTTACATGTATGCTTCCTTTGTGCCTTCAGACGCAACGTCAGAAAGTATCCCGTTGACCATATGTAAGTTCAAAAACTAAGATCGTCCATGAGCATCCTGGACATCGTTCACTTGGAGGTGTTCATATCACGGACTACCTTTGTCTGTGTCAGTACGGGATTTCTTCTCACATGCACCGCCACTACTTCTACGGTTTCTGGAGTCCTTACACTTTACGGACGGCATTCTCTAGGACGGTTCTGAAAGAATCCAGTATCAAGGAACAGCTGAATTGTGTGGTGCTCAAACATGTGAGTGATTTTCAGTTTTGTAAGCGTGTGTTTTCCAGCTCAGTGCAGCGCTATCACTGTTGCCCGATTTCCGTAATCACCCAATTCAATTCTGTTTGTACGGGTTGTGTAACTCTCTTTCTACAGCAGCAGTCACAATAAGTCATCGTTAGTTCTACCACGAAATTAGTTCAATCCTGTAGCAATGTACAGTGTTTCAATTTCTGGAACCTTGTAACAGTACTGTACCAGACTGGTACTATTTTTGCTCTCATACCTCTCTACAGATCACAGTAGATATGGCCAGAATCGGTTTCTGAAACAACCATGTACTGGGTAATAATAAATCCGAGTACCCGATTCTCGGTTCTGGAACTGAGTACCCGATTCTCACCGGATCCAGAAGCAGGTATTTTTGGAACCAACTAACCCGCATCCGAAGTTTCTGGCCATCCCTAGACCACAGCATTCTTAGGGTGACGATGCACTCTTTTTATGAGTATTACACTCGTTTGGAGGTTCAAATACTCCATGTTATTACTTTTTTTTTTTTTTTTTTTTGCTGGACAAAATAGTTGTTTTATACTCTTTTTCTGTGTTAACATCAAAGTGATTTCGTATAAAACATTCAAACCTCGATAGTACGAAAGCTTTCTTATTTATTTCCTTCTTTTTCCAAGTTTCGTTAAGTCACCAGAGGGAATATGTAAAATGGCGAGACGCGGATAAGCCAAATCTGTTCACTGGAGAAAGCACATCCACCATTTCAAAGGATAGACTTTGGTGTTCAATCATTCAATCATTGTGATTGTGAAACCGTATCGAGTACAATCAAAGGGCACGCCAAGAGTGGATTACGTGATGCAATTCGACTTCTCCAGGCGGGTGCTGAGTTCCCTGAAGTCCCAAGATCAAACAATTTAGAAACCACATTCTACCCCTTTCACAAACCACATAATTCATTTGCTTACCAAGGTCATCATCCGCCATAGACTTCCACCCTTGCTTGCTCTCGTCTTCTGCGTTGGAAAGTCTTTCTTTACACTTTCTGTAGCACTTGTGCCTACCTCACTGTATTGTATTCTTCCGCCTGGAGAAATCGAACAATATGATGTAGTTCACACTTGGCGGATACTTCGATTGTATTCGATACAGTTCCACACTCCCCACACCACAATAATTGAACACACCAGAGTCTGTCTTATGGTAAGATGGATCTCCAACAAGCATGTTTGGATAATCCGAGTTTTGTCAGATTCTCTGGTGGTTAACTGTTGTTAAGGAAAAGTCGTCGTATTATTATCCGCTTTTAATGATACAAAGAAATGAATCATTTTAACAGAAGGAGTGACTTATCATTTCATTTTTGCAACCTCACTCACGTCAATAAAGTTGAAGAAATAAAGATCTTCATTCCATAACTGTTCTCGCAAAATTTGCGGATTACAACGCACCGCAAACAACGTAATAGCTGTCATCATCATAGGTATCCTGTCATTATTAGGAGATCACTTGAGGCAACTGAGAAAACTTCCATGCTCCACGGTCTTTAGCTAACCTCTTCGTTATTTCTCTGTTTTCATGTCGTCCATTAATTGTAATCTCCTTTACCCCCTCCTTTTTTCCTACCACCATAAATTCTAGCACGTCCTTCATGATAGAGCTCCTTCTTAGACAATGTCTTAACCAATTTCTCTTCCTCTTCTTAATAATATCTAAAATAATTCTTTTCTCCTCCAATATTACTAACACCCTCTCATTCGTTTTCCACTCGAACCCAGGTGCTACTCTCCATTCTTCTCCACAACAACATTTCGAAAGCTTCCAGTTGTTTTACATCATTTTTGCCTAATGTCCATGTTTCTGTCAAATACATCACAATACTCCACACGAAGCATTTTATGAGTTTTTTTTTCAATATTGCAAAATAAAACGTAAATTTTGCGTTCCATTAACGGAAACCGGTACTTTTTTTCTGGTTGGATTACAGTTTGCATCCCTTTCAGCACCGTGGCTATAGTAGACGACATCGTTGCCTCAAAGGCGTACACATTATCCATTAGATTAGCGGGAAATGATTGCTTTTCGCTTATGTCACATGGTCATCCTCTCTGTCGCTTTCATGACGATTCAACTCCAGTAGCCTCTAACTATAGTTTCCCCTCTAACAAGACATAATGTATGAATCATGATTGCATGTTCAAATTATACTCTTTTTAAATAAAATATTTCTGATTACTCTAGTCGTTCTACAATTTCTCATATTTCTTCATAGCAGCATGGTTCGAAGTGTAACAACACTAAACAAAAATATTGCATACTCTCCTATAGATACAATAAAATGCTCCAAAAAAAAAATAACATTGTTCTCAGGTCTTACTTTCTAGAAAAAAGTAACACTTATCTTTCAGGTCCTACTTACTTTCTAACTTCTTTCTGCTCTGCGTCCGTTCGGTTTTTGCGTGACATGTCCTGCTTTTTATCATTGTTCATCATTCAAATTGTTTTCGAGTTGGTCAGTGGTAGAGCGTTCACGTCTGGTGCTAGGGGTCTCGGGTTCAAACCCTGCCCCCGCCAAGTGAACTTTGTGGTGGACAAACACCGTTTGCGTGGGTTTTCTCGGGGTTCTCCCGTTTCCTCCCACTTTCTTCATTCCACCATTTCATTCATTACTCTTTATCACCGTCTCCTTTAGCCTAACCGGCATAACCGTGGGACGTAAAACTCAAAATTTCATTTCATTTTTTCATTTTCATTTTCGAATTGGCCCTTGTTTAATAATCCTTTAAAAAATATTTTGCTCTAGTAGAATGCCTATTCTTCCCACAGGAAGAATACGTTTCATTTTGGACATAAATAGCATCAAGAGTCTCACCAATTAACTTACGGATCCCAAAAGCTATGAATATGACACTAATATCGGTCATTTTCAATTATTTTTACATGTCTTCATCCTCCCCTTACGAGCACTTATGGGGGCTGAATTTGGATATAAACATCATCGGAAGTGTCACTGTTCGTCTCAGCAAACCAGAAAACTATGAATTTGACACTAATATTGGCCATTTTTGATCATTTTCAACGAACTTAAAAAGTTGGTTACTGAATTCTCTGTTTGTGTGTTTGTCTGTTATTTGCGATTTTTTTTTTCAATTTTGAACCCTGCATTAGATAAAGCATCAAAAACCATCAGAGAAAGTGATTAAAATTTTCGCGTCACTCTTACCGTTCCCGAGATATTGGCCAAAAATAGCCGATTTCCAGCGATTTAAGAAGCCATATACCGGGCAGGAACCATAAGTCATAGAGAGATCATATTGGTGTTGATCAATATCCCAAAGGATGATAAATATTTTGGTAACAAATAGTGACCGGTGGCCACTGTCCAACTGGTCATTGGTTTGACTAATGGCCAGTTGGCTAATGGCCAGTTGGCTAATGGCCACCAATTATTATCGGTACCAAAATGTTTAACATTCTATTAGGGATAAATTAACACCAATATCATCTCTCTATGACTTACCGTTACCCAGATATTGGCCAAAAAAGTTCAAATTTCTAAATATTCAAGCAGCCATATCCCGAGAACTGTAAGTCATAGAGAGATTATATTTTGCGAAATTTTGCGAGAAACAGAAGAAAGTGCGGATAAAAAGATTTGCTTTTAGATGTAGGAGCAATCACAGTTATCCTTCCCGCTCCATCTCTCCATTCTTTTTAAGTTCGTTCTGAAACAATATTTTCTCTAATCAACGGAGAATGGACAAATGAAACAAATCTCCTGTTAATACAAATCAGTGGCGTACGCAGACTTTTGTCAAGGGGAGTTCCAACATTCAATCTTATATCCTATCATAACAAACGTGATGTTCGTATAATTTATACACCTTAATGTTATTAATATTATTTTTTCTGTAATATCTCCCTCAAGGGGAGAGTTTAAACTCCAAACCTCCCCTTGCGAACGACACTGATACAGATTGTTATAATAAAATATAAAATTAAATGAAATATTTGAGTTTTAAGTCCCACGGTTATGCCGGCTAGGCTAGAGGAGATGATAATTATGAGAAATGAATGAAAAGGTGGAATGAAGAAAGTAGGAGGAAACGGGGGAACCCCGAGAAAACCCACACATACGGAGTTTGTTCACTACAAAACTCATTTGGCGCGAGCTAAGATCGACCCAAGGACCCCATGCACCAGAGGTGAACGCTCTACCACTGAACCACTGCGACCCTTGTAGTAAAATATGATTTCAAGCACATCACTAATAAGAATATTACAAACACTCGTTACAAGAATATGATGCATTTCTTTTATCAAAAGTAAGGTTTATGTACAAATACCATTCTGCTTCTGTAATCAGTAGTTAAAGATTATCAGCACAATTATAGCGTCAGCTGTTTTTGCCTTTATTATTATTATTATTTTTTTTTTTTTAAGTTGGGCTTTTAAATACAGTAATCATAGCTGCAGTGTTCGAAGTGGGAAAAAAGTAGAGGCGGTATGTTTTATTACGATTTTGACTCGACATACTGGCTATTAAAATGTTGAAATATAGTGAGGATATGTTGCCTAAAAGATTGCATTTCTGTTTACGTAATGACTGAAAATCATTGGAAAGCTTCTCTGTAGTTATGGGGGCGGACAAGAGAGACTTTGATCCCCCGTTAACAATTTTCTCTATCGAGAATTATACACGAAAATCCTCAAAAACCAGTTTTTTATATTAAAAATTTCCTACAAGAAAACTCCCGAATCCCCACTCGACTGAGGGGTATTCCAAACCCACGGAAGATCTGCCGCCACACTAGATAATCTTCAAATCCGCCCATGCTCTAAACACGACATCTATATATATTACGGCAAGAAGACACACACATACATAAGAAAGAGACAATTCAATATGGCACATCAAAATATAAAGTAAATGAACTTCTTTGAAGATGTTTTTAAAAGCAAACGGTAGGAAAAATATTTAAAAAAAAAATTCGGTGTTGTCAACTTAGAAATTAATCCTACATAAGAAATAAAATCTTTTTACGTGCAAAACTATTCGTCAATTATTTGTGCATAAAAATGGATTTATTAAAGGTATTTATCATCTACTCTCCAGTGACGATGTGTCTCTATTATTGAAAACACAGAAACGGTATGTCTTTATCAATGAAACACCAGAGGCTGTATGGTACACCACCGCATACTGTCTCATTTCGACCACTGCCTAGCTGTGAAAGGATTATTGAATGTTTGTGTTGGCGCAACGTAGTTTTTTACCTTTCGTAAAAAAATAAAAATAAAAAAATAAATAAAGCAGGAAAAAGAAAGTAAGATAGGCGGATGCGTCGACTAGTGAGCGGCTAAAGAAACCGGGAATGGGAAAGCAGCGTGCATGATGTAGATTTCAACTGGCAGACAAATTCTTTTAGGCGCAGAGAACGAAAGGCTTACGTGGAGTCAAGGCAAATAGTGCTCATCGGGGACGAAAGGTCAGCTGCACGGAATTCGTCGAGGACGTTCCGGCGAGCAGCACCAACGACCTTGTGAGATGGAGATGCCACGAGCACCTAAGGCCATCTGGCGGGCCGCACTTTCAGATGAAAACGTGGGGTTACTTTCTGCTTACGTCATCCACGTTTATTGAGAATACATTCATACACAGTTGAAGGTAATGCTAAATTTCAGAGAATTGTTGCCATCAAATGCTAATCAATAATGAAGGGCCTTTCGTTATTTGTATTTAATACAATATTTTTTTCCTCCAAGATCATGTCATTCCACTTTTTGCGAGATAAACATGTCTTCCGTGATGTGGCATTTCTACGTTAAGGAACTTATACAGATGAATTCCTTTCCATTAATGTTGCTGTCGAGATATTCAAATTAAATTCTGTAGAAAAAGGTCCTTACCAACATAATGCTGAACTATGAATGTGTATATAGTTAAACCCTGTGTGGAATATCGTGCCTGGATGCTATATGAAAATAAAAGAAACCTTTCTATTGGAGTAATATTAATTGGAACGTAAAAGACGGACATTCCACAAAATAATGAAGTTAACTGAGAAAGCGTTTTGTTCTTTATAGTTATCTATACCAGGGTTTCTTAACCTGAGGTTCACGACCCCTAGGGGGTCGTGAGAGATTTTCATGGGGGTCACGAGAGGGTTTCATTGTGGTCGCGAAGATAAGGGGAATATATAAATATAATTAGAATCTAATACCGGAAAATATTTTTAAGTGTTATTTTGAATTTTGTTCTGATAGCCATATTTTTATTTTTTATACATACGGTTAAGAACAACAAAAAATAGGTGTACTAAACATTTTCAACAGATGCAGAGTTGTTTAAAAATCAATTTAAATGAAAGAGGTACGATATAAAACTAATGAGAACTACATATTGAAATATCAGAAAAATACAAATGCAGCAAAACCTGTATAATGAAATTGAAAATTGAAAGCTAATGAGATACCTGAGCATGTTGTGATTTAACTAGTGCGGCAATGTCCGGTCAGTCTTCATGACGCACATTATCAAGTTATTTAAAATACTCAATAACTGTTTAACAACTGTCCAACTTTTTAAACCAAACTTGAAAATCACTTTATTTTTTTATCATACTACCCAAGATTAAGGAATATATTAAGAATTTTCAAACGGTCTCCATTTTGAAAGAGTGCATGACGGATCGGATTCCATAATTGTAATATGAATGAACTGACCAAATTTGGTTTTAATCCATTCGCTTTTAGGAAATTTACTGTATAGATTATATACAAGAAATAGATTCTACAATTATAGAAATAGATGGATATCGTGAGATCTCCGCAACAGTTATATTAAAAATCGCACACAAGCGTATTACAAAGAAGAAATTACACCCACAAGGGATCGCTGGCAAGAGGATGTGATAAAATGGGGGTCATGATAGGGATTAGTTAGAGAACCACCGGAGGTCGACGTAAACGTATTTGTGTAAAATGGAGCATATTCCAGAAATGTGTTCATTTTTCCACCCAGCGTCAGAACATTGGGCTTTTTTTCAATGTTTCTTTTTTTTAACTCATTCAACTGATGTTCAAAAATGAAATACCTCTGATAATGAAACAATAATTAGTCACTAATTCTAATTACCAACCTATTGCTCCATTTCAGCCGTTGATTTCCAGTTTTACTCAGCGGCGCAAATCTGTCTTACGGGGGGGGGGGACGGGTAAGAACGTCCCCATATATATGAAGTTGAAAAACAAAGCTGTGGAGGATCAGGGAGGCAGAGTTGTCTTCAACATTGGGAGGCGGGCAGGTTTGAGGCTTATTCTGGGGTGACATCAATTTCATCTCACTATCCTTTGTGGCATTCGGACACAAATCATCATATTTCTCCCCCAAAAAACACATTTCAAATCAGAATATTGGGGGGACAGTCCCCCAAGTTCCAAGATTGGAGGGGATATGTCCCCCTCATCCCCAACGATTTCCACCAGTGGTTGTACTTATACTCCCTTTAAAACTTTTGTGGTGGACAAACACCGTGTGCGTGGGTTTTCTCAGGGTTCTCCCGTTTCCTCCCATTTTCTTCATTCCACCATTTCATTCACTACTCATCATCACCGTCTCCTTTAGCCTAACCGGCATAACCGTGGGACGTAAAACTCAAAGATTTCATTTTTTTCCCTATAAAACTCTTTGAAACACGGTGGTACGAGTCGAGACGAGTCTAGACAGGCTTAATCTCGACTCGACTCGAAAAAATGTTGTCTCGACTCGACTCGAGAAAATGTCTCGACTCGAAAATGTGTCTCTGTCTTGACTCGTGTCTAGTAGTTGTTATCGAAGAATGTCCACATACCATTGGGGTAGGGGGTCCATTGTTCATTGGATAGCCGACAAACACCATTGTAATCGTAGCAGATGCTTCTTTTGGAGGTGTCTCGTAATTCCATCATTGTGTCAATTAAGGAAGTAAGAAAATTGTCAATTTAATGTGACATATGGATGTTGCACAATACTTGAACCGTAGGAGGTGAGAAAGACATGTTAAATAAGTTAGTTTCATGTATTTAGAAACATGGGAAACTCTGGATAAAGCATAGCTATATGTTAGGTAAGAATGGTGTAGGAGGGAGGGAGCCCTTTGACGGAATAACGAACGTAACATAGACACCTGCTTGTATGTGTGTGTTCCAGGGTTTTTGGAGGTGGAGGGAGCGAACTGTGTTCTGGACATTGCTTAATTGGGGGACTGTGATTTCTACTGCATGGAAACTGAAAAATATGTGAAAAAAAGAAAGAAATAGGAATCATTATTTTAACGACAGAGAATTTAAGAATGAGATAGGTACGTGTCACTTTTTAAAAGTTAATGTATTGCTTCCCCATACGGAAAGACCACACATAAGATGGAGGGGTGAAGTGTGTTTTTTGTTTTGTGAGCAAAGGATCACTTTAAACGGGTGTTTGACTTCTTACGCATTTTGTTAAGACCTTGCCACATACGTAGAGGGGGAAAAAAAGAGTGAGCGTTCCTACCTGAGTTTCAAAGAGGAAAAAAAGAGTGAATGAATGTGTACGCAAGACAACTTTCCCTTTTGTGCTTTTGGAAGAAGTTTTGAAGGAAGATTTCTGTAGGTATTTCCGCATAAATGATTTTATCCTTTTAAAAACTAGAGTAATGAATTAATTATTTATGAATATTAATGAGATGATAATGAATATTAATGAGATGCTAAAGAAAAGGATTACAAAGAATGGATTTTACTGTTTTTCGTATATTTAGAGACATTTTGCGGATATATGTAATATACAGCACTGCGTATTGTACATAAATGTATGAGATAATGTGGAAGGAAATGCGCGCAACTCTAAGAAACATATTTTATGTAATGATATTGTATTTTCAGTAGCTGATATGGGATTTTAGCATAGAATATCATCTTTTGGATACTGCATGGGTCTAATGGGGTACGAAGCTTAGACGAATGACAAATTGCATGTATATATGAATACTTTGAAAGCGGGTACATGTATGTGTAGGTGATATGGGATTTTAGCATAGAATATCATCTTTTGGATACTGCATGGGTCTAATGGGGTACAAAGCTTAGACGAATGACAAATTGCATGTATATATGAATACTTTGAAAGCGGGTACATGTATGTGTAGGTGATATGGGATTTTAGCATAGAATATCATCTTTTGGATACTGCATGGGTATAATGGGGTACGAAGCTTAGACGAATGACAAATTGCATGTATATATGAATACTTTGTAAGTGGGGTACATGTATGTGTAGGTGATATGGGATTTTATCATAGAATATCATCTTTTGGATACTGTAAGGGTCTAATGGAGTACGAAGCTTAGACGAATGACAAATTGCATGTATTTGTGATTAGTTTGTAAGTAGGGTACATCTATGTGTAGGTGATATGTGATTTTAGCATAGAATATTATGTTTTGGATACTGTAAGGGTCTAATGGTGTACGAAGCTTAAACAAATGACAAATTGCATGTATATATGATTAGTTTGTAAGTGGGTAGATGTATGTATGTATGTATATTGGTTTGATATCGGACAGGAATATATGTATCATATTGTAGACATATTATCTTTCGTTTGCATGTAAGTGTTTTAAGCATGTGTTGTTGGTTGCGTAGCTTTAGGGGCTATAGTAGGATGGATGCAAACACCTAAAGTGTTTCTATTCTATTAATATTGGATTGTAGCCTTATTTTATCGTATTGTAGAGCTGTATATGTTGTTGTGGTGATACGCTATGTGAATGCAAACACATGAACTGATTGTATTATATTAATATTGGATTATATTGTAGGTTTATATTGTGATTGCATATGTATATAGATTACCTTGAATACCATGTTAGAATGTATATATTGTGATTTTTACATACGTAGATGCTTGCCAAAGATGTTCTAGGGGGTATTTGAAGCACAAAGGATATCACTGTGGTATAACCCATGTACATATAGATATTTTTTCACTACAGTATTCTAATCCTTTACTTACTTCTAAGATGCTTGTTCACCTTGTAAAAACCATTATGCCGACAACATAATTTCCAACTTAGGATCATTTATATAAAGCATAGGTATTCTTCCTTTATCTTATATAGAATACAGATACTTCGTATTATATGAATATTTGTTTGGAGGAATAAAACATAATATCGTAAATTGTAACGCTTTATTGTATTTTTCAATATTGGCATATTGATATACATATATAGTTATATTTAAATAAGATATTTACTATACTTAGAATATTCTTAATAACTTATTGACATATTTACATTATATATACGTACAAGCACCAACAGATAGGAAAACTTATGGACATATTTCATGATATTATGACCATGTTACTGCATGATGCTACCTTTAGACAGTTTACTATTTACATATACAGAGAATACCAATCATTTAACACAGTTATTACTTTGATAACCATATGGCAATGTTCTATAGTCAGTAATACTGTTATGATTTAATCGTCGTCTTTTATTTTGAACTTTTTGATGTGTTTTAGTTTCAGACTTGGATACAATGACAAACCCAGGCTTACGAACAATTCTTCCTGGATTGTGTAACTGTTTTTTGTCAGCTTTATCTTGAACTAGTTGATAAAAATGATCAAAGTTAATTTCTTGTCGTGTACGATGATTTAAAGTAATTCCTCTAATTTTAAATACATAATCTACTTTCCCTGTTTGAACTTCTTTCATTCTATAGGCATAATTTTTTGGCCCTAAGCCTATAAAGGCATCAATTTCCCACCCATCAGGAACTTCATTAGTTAACTCACCTAAATAGGAACCCAAAGAAAGTGGAGGCTTTTCATTACGTTGTTGCACAAACATAATACTATCAGTGTCGCAGTACAATACACGCTCAGGATCTATAACTGTTAGTAACTCATAAAGTTTTAGACGTGCCCAAGAGGTGATGAAGGCTGCAAGGACAACATTGGAAAATTTCCATGGCTTGTTTTTGTTTTCAATGTTTTTATATGATACAATGAGATGCCGCTCTCCAATAGGCAATACAGTTTGTACCTCATATTGTGGTGCCCATAGATAACTTAAAAATTTTTCTGGAGTATCTACAATTACAGATTGAGATAAATCTGTTCTTTGTCCCCATTTCCCATACAAGGAATTGAGAAATATTTTGGAAATATATCTTAGACCAGGATTTGATTGAATGTTATTTTCCGTTAAGTGAATGCATTCATGTTCATAATAGTCTGCAATATATTTTTCTTGATCTTGTTTAGTTTTGCACCAGCTAGGAAATCCTGAAGACTCCTGCTTCATTTTTAAGAAGGAATTGACATAATCTTTAAACAGATTATTTTCTGATCCAGATAATTTGAATTCCCAAATTTCAATAATTTGTAGAATTTTGTATCCGAAATCTAAAGCCACATGAAGTTCAGGAGTACAGTATGTACCAGTAAGGACACGCTCGGCATCATTATGGATGCAATTGTTGTCACTTTGTTCCATACACGTACGGCATAACCCAAACAAAAGGCGATCATTACATGTATATGGTAAAATTGGAAAATATAAGTCTTTGGGAGGCAAGATACTACATTTCACTAATCCATGAATACTTTGCACTTGTGGAAAGTCAGGCCCCTTGTATATTATAGGTTTTCCTATAGGCAATGGCTTACGTGCCATTACCCAGGGGTAAAGACTGGTAACATCATAATATGACACAAACTCTTCGCTGGTACATTCGTACAAGGCATTAAAACATTCTGTACGCCCACCATGAAAACTATCTTTAGGTACCAGATGATCAACAAGATCATGACACTGTGTTTGAATAAACTGTTGTAATTTCTTATCATTTTTTACCATGTGGTCCCATTCACATTCCCACATTTGAATGACATTAAGATTTAATTTTTTAAGAAATGCTATTTTTGTGGTGGTGTTTTCATACCGATCTTGTAGCGATGTACCTTGTTTAGAGGATGAATCTAGGGACACGTGTCGTAGTGTAGGATAGCAGTTTAAACACCCGTGATAGTAACATCCATGAAATTCGTAAACTGTATTTGTTTTACTTTCAAATCCATCAACCTTATACCTTCCAAATCGTTTTTCTAAACCATTTCCAGAATGAAGAATTTTATTACCAGTAGTACGTTCTAAGTATCGTAGCCAGTACATTGCCTTCAGACTTTGACGATCACGATGGTCAAACCCATAAGGTGGAATAATTGGAATAATTTCTTTGGGTAAATATAAGGTACGATATGTTAGTATTGCCAAACTAGCAATAGTTGACGCGACGATAAAACATTGAATACCATTTGTTTTGTCTTCAATTAAGTTTGAAAATTTAATGACAGCCTCTGCTAAAATTTTAACATCATTCCGACAATATTCAATCATTTCCTTTTGGAGATTATACTCCTCATTACTTGCAACACGTTCTTTGTGCCATATGATAAGTTGCTCTCGATCTTCACTGTTTCTTGAATCAGGATCAAAATATTTTAGATCAGGAATTTTGCCTATATAATTTTGGTTTTCTAATGTATTAAACAAGTACGGGAAATCTCCCTTTTGTAAATTTGCAGAAAGACCTAACGTCTTAGGTAATTTAGATAATTTAACTCCCATATACAGATATGTGTCACGGAAGTAAATCTTTTGTCCTAAACGCATTTCAATAATTTTTTGCCCTGACATTATTACTTCAGGTGTAAAATGATGGTTTATGATCAAAGTTTTAGCACAAAATTGCATATCATAATTACTGCCATTATGGGAAAGCACAATGATTTTTTTAAACATTGGTCGAGTTATTAATACATGATTAACAAATTCTTCAATGTTGTTGAAATCAAACGAACGGAACCCATTTTTATCACCGCATACAAAACATGTATCATCAAGGTTCATGTCCTTACACTTGTAACAAGCATGAATACAATTTACAAAATTTACATGATGTTCTTGTTCTTCCTGTTCATTTTTAGGAAGTAACATTGTTTCTACATCAAAGATAATGTACAAAAAGGTATCTACATGTTGCATCATAGCCGTTTGAACAAAACAAATATGGTCATCGCTTACATATGTGTAACATGTTTTACAATAACGTTCACCACATTCATGTTCAGACTTGCGTGAACGCATGTCAATTATAGTACCACAAAGGACACAAATTTTCTTTGTTTCGCATAAACTTTTTCCGCAAACATTTATCGCTTTATGATTAGCAAAACATTCTTCTGAAGAAAACAGTCTATGACAATCAAAGCATTCAACTTTAATATTATTATCATTATTAGAAACATTATGATACTTTTCGCACATTGGACATTTGAAGTTACACTTATGATTTTGTGTATGATGATAACCTTTCAAACAATACTGACAATATTTCCGTTTGTTTAATAGTGTTGTAATGTTGGTAATTAATTCGTAGTGTCCTTCATTGTACAAAATCAAAATTTTCTTTGATGCATGTATTCCAGGATAAATTACATTATAGTTTCGAGTTAATCCGTTCTTTTCGTAAACAACAATTTGATAATGAGGCGCTAGCTTATTTTGAAACTTTTTTACATCATTAATAGTACATCCATCATGGATTTCAATGTCAACTTTAGCACTGACACACAAATCCTTTGCTTGTTTCATCAATCGTTCAGAATGATTTTTCAATTCATATACGTAGTTATAACGATGATCAGCCCTACCCATTCCAAGAATAATACTCTTGGGAAGACAATACACATCCTTTTCTACAGGAATAGTACATTGTTCCAGGTGTGTTACAAGATCAACAAATTTTGATGAACCCCTTGTTCGTCCCCTACCTTTACGTGAATCAACAATATGAATTTTGAAATTTACTTTATCACCTAATAAATAATTTTCATTACTATTTAAAACATTTTCAATTTTACGAAATAGAATGTCAGAGCTTAAATCCGACTTTTGACGCCACGAAATGTATATTGGTTTATTAATGGTAGAAGCAGAACTTTCTATTGTTATACCAACATACATATCATCATCGGCATCATTTAAAACGTGATCCTTTACAAATTTAAATAACAACTGAATATATTTTTCAGGATCATCTATTCCGCTAGTTTGCATACGTTCAATTGTAACTTCCTTTCCTGTAAGTCCAAAATAACTATATTGTTTGATTCTACTATTAACAATACGAAAATATTCATTTGTTTTACCACACCCATACATGGTAGGCTGTGATACAGTATTAGTATTAGAACTTGGAAAGTTTATAAAATTTTCCATGAAAACGCTAAAATCATTTGTAGTTAAACTATTAGCTTTTCCTTCAGACACAAGTTCCATAAACTTTTCACGTGCTAAATTCTTTATATTATCTTGACGAAAGAAGCCTACATGATATAAATCAATAATATCTTTTGCAGACTTACATTTTTTCAAAACAACATGAGGATCACAACCAAAATGCATAAACAACGCCTGCAATAACTTGGAATAAGCTTCATTGCTTACCCTTGCACCCGTAGCATGACATTGTGTTATCACTTCCCATGTAAATAAAACTTCGTTTGGATTTTCATATCCACGTGCTTGTTGTGCTGACAACATGGTACAGATGACAGACTGTCCTTCCATTGTATGATTAACACACTAAATATGTAATTGCAATTTGAATTATTTTGTCTTATACAGTAAATATTTTATACAATGATGTACACAGAACTTTGATATTTGTTTTCACAGTTTTAAATGTCAAGGTTCGTAAGTAGCCTTTTATGATATGATTTACAATATGTTGACCAAAGATACACTTTTTTAAGAATTTTTACACTTACCAGTAAATAGAATAATAAAACTTTCCCGAACTTGTTTCAGTTCACAACAAATTTAGTTGTAAGTTTACCGACACTACACTTGAAAGCTTGTCGGGAATTGCACTAACACTTGCCGTTAACTACAATCATAAAACTTCCCGTAACTTTTTTCAGTTTAGTATCGATGCACTACCACTTGTCACTCACTAACTATATTTCTAGTTCACCGAAGATATATTTTTAAGTTTATCGGTTAATCCTTTAGCACTTTCCGATAATTGTAATTTACAAAGCGCCGTAATAAAATTGATTTAGACTAATTACAGCACTCAAAGTACAAACAGAAAGTGTGTTTACTTTTTATTGATTGCTTATTATCAACACTAATAAATGGAAATTCCAAGAACTCCACACGAAGATTTCCGAAGATTGCCGAAGGTTCCCGAAGTTTCCCGAAGTTTTCCGAATATTGCCGAACCTAACCGAAGATGAACATAAGAGTTTATCCACAATTTCTGTACATGTTGGTTAATGTACCACACGAATGGTTCCGAAAATTGCCGAACTTAACCGAAGATGTACACGTTTAGTAAATGTAAATTGCAAAAGACTTGTAACTTTAAGATATATTTCAAAGTTTATTATTATTAGATGTAAGTTTATAACAAAATTGGTATTTAAAATAAATGATTTAACAACAAAGAGTATACCAATGATTGGCTTTACTTTAACAGTAGTAATTCTATAGTGCGCGGCGCGGCTTGTTGCGCTGGATTTATACTTTCAAAATTTAATCTCGTACCCAAACGCATTTCGTTTTGTAATCTCGTACCCAAAGGCATTTGGTTGTAATCTCGTACGCAGGTGCTTTAACATATTTTAAATTAATAATACAGATATTACACAATATGATGTAATTTGTAAATGCACTATTAAAGTTTGCAACACTTGAAATAATTATAACTACTTGTTTGTATGCTTTTCCATTGTGTTATCGGTCTAAAAAATTCCTTTGTTAGTAATGCTAGGAATTTCTTTTGTTTGCTTTGCTACAGGTGTTTAAACTGGTTTAAACTGGTTTAAACTAGTTTATTGTTTTTTGTTATACAATTATTGAGTTCTGCAGGAACTTTGTTGTTAATTTTTTTTATTTGTTTGCTTCATTAGAAGCTCAGAGGAATTACATTTCGAAAATATTAAAATTATCAAAACAAACTCGAACATAAGAAAGTTATTTTTAACACATCACAAGACGATTAAACTTAAAATTTATTACATGAAACTTTTTGATTGTTAAATGGACAAGTAAAATTTAAGTCAGTGTTGCAATTGAATACACAAACTAAAAGTAAAAGAACAAGTTACCAAAAGTAAAGTGTAGAAACATAACTTAAAACACAATGTTGCAATCTAAATTGCAAAGAAAATTAAAAATACAACTTACAAACAAAATGTACAAACCGAAAATAAAAAGTGCAAAAACAAAATTTTAAAAAACAATGTTGCAATCTAACATACAAAACGGAAAATAAAAAAAATATAAAAGCAAAACTTAAAACACAATGTTGCAATTAAAAATGCAAAGCTAAAAAATACAGAACCAAAACTTAAAACAGTGTTGCAATCAAAAATACAAGAGCAAAAGTTTAAAATACAATGTTGCAATCCAAATTGCAAAGAAAAAATTAAAAGTACAAGTTTAAAAATTGAAACATTCAAAGCTAAAAATACAGAATCAAAATACAATGTTGCAATCCAAATTGCAAAAGAATATTAAAAGTACAACTTTAAAACACAATGATACATTTTCAAATTCAAAACAAAATAAAAATTACAAGTGAAGAATTAAAAAATGCAAACTGAAAACTAAAAATGCAGAATCAAAATACAATGTTACAATCTAAAATACAAAAGGAAATTAAAAGTACAACATTAAAACACAATGTTACATTACAAATTCAAAACAAAATAAAAATTACAAGTTAAGAAATAAAAATGCAAACTGAAAACTAAAAATGCAAAAGCAAAAAATTTTAAAGAACACAATGTTGCAATCTAAAATACAAAAGGAAATTAAAAGTACAACATTAAAACACAATGTTACATTACAAAATCCAAAACAACATTAAATTTACAAGTTAAGAAATAGAATTAGAAACTAAAATAAAAAATACCAAAAGAAAATTCAAAACAATGTTGCAATCCAAATTGCAAAGAAAAAATAAAAAAATGTTTGTATGTCTCATGTTTGTATTTTTTATTTTTTATTTGCAATTTGGATTGCAACATTGTTTTGAATTTTCTTTTGGTATTTGGTGAACTAAAAATATAGTTAGTGAGTGACAAGTGGTAGTGCATCGATACTAAACTGAAAAAAGTTACGGGAAGTTTTATGATTGTAGTTAACGGCAAGTGTTAGTGCAATTCCCGACAAGCTTTCAAGTGTAGTGTCGGTAAACTTACAACTAAATTTGTTGTGAACTGAAACAAGTTCGGGAAAGTTTTATTATTATATTTACTGGTAAGTGTAAAAATTCTTAAAAAAGTGTATCTTTGGTCAACATATTGTAAATCATATCATAAAAGGCTACTTACGAACCTTGACATTTAAAACTGTGAAAACAAATATCAAAGTTCTGTGTACATCATTGTATAAAATATTTACTGTATAAGACAAAATAATTCAAATTGCAATTACATATTTAGTGTGTTAATCATACAATGGAAGGACAGTCTGTCATCTGTACCATGTTGTCAGCACAACAAGCACGTGGATATGAAAATCCAAACGAAGTTTTATTTACATGGGAAGTGATAACACAATGTCATGCTACGGGTGCAAGGGTAAGCAATGAAGCTTATTCCAAGTTATTGCAGGCGTTGTTTATGCATTTTGGTTGTGATCCTCATGTTGTTTTGAAAAAATGTAAGTCTGCAAAAGATATTATTGATTTATATCATGTAGGCTTCTTTCGTCAAGATAATATAAAGAATTTAGCACGTGAAAAGTTTATGGAACTTGTGTCTGAAGGAAAAGCTAATAGTTTAACTACAAATGATTTTAGCGTTTTCATGGAAAATTTTATAAACTTTCCAAGTTCTAATACTAATACTGTATCACAGCCTACCATGTATGGGTGTGGTAAAACAAATGAATATTTTCGTATTGTTAATAGTAGAATCAAACAATATAGTTATTTTGGACTTACAGGAAAGGAAGTTACAATTGAACGTATGCAAACTAGCGGAATAGATGATCCTGAAAAATATATTCAGTTGTTATTTAAATTTGTAAAGGATCACGTTTTAAATGATGCCGATGATGATATGTATGTTGGTATAACAATAGAAAGTTCTGCTTCTACCATTAATAAACCAATATACATTTCGTGGCGTCAAAAGTCGGATTTAAGCTCTGACATTCTATTTCGTAAAATTGAAAATGTTTTAAATAGTAATGAAAATTATTTATTAGGTGATAAAGTAAATTTCAAAATTCATATTGTTGATTCACGTAAAGGTAGGGGACGAACAAGGGGTTCATCAAAATTTGTTGATCTTGTAACACACCTGGAACAATGTACTATTCCTGTAGAAAAGGATGTGTATTGTCTTCCCAAGAGTATTATTCTTGGAATGGGTAGGGCTGATCATCGTTATAACTACGTATATGAATTGAAAAATCATTCTGAACGATTGATGAAACAAGCAAAGGATTTGTGTGTCAGTGCTAAAGTTGACATTGAAATCCATGATGGATGTACTATTAATGATGTAAAAAAGTTTCAAAATAAGCTAGCGCCTCATTATCAAATTGTTGTTTACGAAAAGAACGGATTAACTCGAAACTATAATGTAATTTATCCTGGAATACATGCATCAAAGAAAATTTTGATTTTGTACAATGAAGGACACTACGAATTAATTACCAACATTACAACACTATTAAACAAACGGAAATATTGTCAGTATTGTTTGAAAGGTTATCATCATACACAAAATCATAAGTGTAACTTCAAATGTCCAATGTGCGAAAAGTATCATAATGTTTCTAATAATGATAATAATATTAAAGTTGAATGCTTTGATTGTCATAGACTGTTTTCTTCAGAAGAATGTTTTGCTAATCATAAAGCGATAAATGTTTGCGGAAAAAGTTTATGCGAAACAAAGAAAATTTGTGTCCTTTGTGGTACTATAATTGACATGCGTTCACGCAAGTCTGAACATGAATGTGGTGAACGTTATTGTAAAACATGTTACACATATGTAAGCGATGACCATATTTGTTTTGTTCAAACGGCTATGATGCAACATGTAGATACCTTTTTGTACATTATCTTTGATGTAGAAACAATGTTACTTCCTAAAAATGAACAGGAAGAACAAGAACATCATGTAAATTTTGTAAATTGTATTCATGCTTGTTACAAGTGTAAGGACATGAACCTTGATGATACATGTTTTGTATGCGGTGATAAAAATGGGTTCCGTTCGTTTGATTTCAACAACATTGAAGAATTTGTTAATCATGTATTAATAACTCGACCAATGTTTAAAAAAATCATTGTGCTTTCCCATAATGGCAGTAATTATGATATGCAATTTTGTGCTAAAACTTTGATCATAAACCATCATTTTACACCTGAAGTAATAATGTCAGGGCAAAAAATTATTGAAATGCGTTTAGGACAAAAGATTTACTTCCGTGACACATATCTGTATATGGGAGTTAAATTATCTAAATTACCTAAGACGTTAGGTCTTTCTGCAAATTTACAAAAGGGAGATTTCCCGTACTTGTTTAATACATTAGAAAACCAAAATTATATAGGCAAAATTCCTGATCTAAAATATTTTGATCCTGATTCAAGAAACAGTGAAGATCGAGAGCAACTTATCATATGGCACAAAGAACGTGTTGCAAGTAATGAGGAGTATAATCTCCAAAAGGAAATGATTGAATATTGTCGGAATGATGTTAAAATTTTAGCAGAGGCTGTCATTAAATTTTCAAACTTAATTGAAGACAAAACAAATGGTATTCAATGTTTTATCGTCGCGTCAACTATTGCTAGTTTGGCAATACTAACATATCGTACCTTATATTTACCCAAAGAAATTATTCCAATTATTCCACCTTATGGGTTTGACCATCGTGATCGTCAAAGTCTGAAGGCAATGTACTGGCTACGATACTTAGAACGTACTACTGGTAATAAAATTCTTCATTCTGGAAATGGTTTAGAAAAACGATTTGGAAGGTATAAGGTTGATGGATTTGAAAGTAAAACAAATACAGTTTACGAATTTCATGGATGTTACTATCACGGGTGTTTAAACTGCTATCCTACACTACGACACGTGTCCCTAGATTCATCCTCTAAACAAGGTACATCGCTACAAGATCGGTATGAAAACACCACCACAAAAATAGCATTTCTTAAAAAATTAAATCTTAATGTCATTCAAATGTGGGAATGTGAATGGGACCACATGGTAAAAAATGATAAGAAATTACAACAGTTTATTCAAACACAGTGTCATGATCTTGTTGATCATCTGGTACCTAAAGATAGTTTTCATGGTGGGCGTACAGAATGTTTTAATGCCTTGTACGAATGTACCAGCGAAGAGTTTGTGTCATATTATGATGTTACCAGTCTTTACCCCTGGGTAATGGCACGTAAGCCATTGCCTATAGGAAAACCTATAATATACAAGGGGCCTGACTTTCCACAAGTGCAAAGTATTCATGGATTAGTGAAATGTAGTATCTTGCCTCCCAAAGACTTATATTTTCCAATTTTACCATATACATGTAATGATCGCCTTTTGTTTGGGTTATGCCGTACGTGTATGGAACAAAGTGACAACAATTGCATCCATAATGATGCCGAGCGTGTCCTTACTGGTACATACTGTACTCCTGAACTTCATGTGGCTTTAGATTTCGGATACAAAATTCTACAAATTATTGAAATTTGGGAATTCAAATTATCTGGATCAGAAAATAATCTGTTTAAAGATTATGTCAATTCCTTCTTAAAAATGAAGCAGGAGTCTTCAGGATTTCCTAGCTGGTGCAAAACTAAACAAGATCAAGAAAAATATATTGCAGACTATTATGAACATGAATGCATTCACTTAACGGAAAATAACATTCAATCAAATCCTGGTCTAAGATATATTTCCAAAATATTTCTCAATTCCTTGTATGGGAAATGGGGACAAAGAACAGATTTATCTCAATCTGTAATTGTAGATACTCCAGAAAAATTTTTAAGTTATCTATGGGCACCACAATATGAGGTACAAACTGTATTGCCTATTGGAGAGCGGCATCTCATTGTATCATATAAAAACATTGAAAACAAAAACAAGCCATGGAAATTTTCCAATGTTGTCCTTGCAGCCTTCATCACCTCTTGGGCACGTCTAAAACTTTATGAGTTACTAACAGTTATAGATCCTGAGCGTGTATTGTACTGCGACACTGATAGTATTATGTTTGTGCAACAACGTAATGAAAAGCCTCCACTTTCTTTGGGTTCCTATTTAGGTGAGTTAACTAATGAAGTTCCTGATGGGTGGGAAATTGATGCCTTTATAGGCTTAGGGCCAAAAAATTATGCCTATAGAATGAAAGAAGTTCAAACAGGGAAAGTAGATTATGTATTTAAAATTAGAGGAATTACTTTAAATCATCGTACACGACAAGAAATTAACTTTGATCATTTTTATCAACTAGTTCAAGATAAAGCTGACAAAAAACAGTTACACAATCCAGGAAGAATTGTTCGTAAGCCTGGGTTTGTCATTGTATCCAAGTCTGAAACTAAAACACATCAAAAAGTTCAAAATAAAAGACGACGATTAAATCATAACAGTATTACTGACTATAGAACATTGCCATATGGTTATCAAAGTAATAACTGTGTTAAATGATTGGTATTCTCTGTATATGTAAATAGTAAACTGTCTAAAGGTAGCATCATGCAGTAACATGGTCATAATATCATGAAATATGTCCATAAGTTTTCCTATCTGTTGGTGCTTGTACGTATATATAATGTAAATATGTCAATAAGTTATTAAGAATATTCTAAGTATAGTAAATATCTTATTTAAATATAACTATATATGTATATCAATATGCCAATATTGAAAAATACAATAAAGCGTTACAATTTACGATATTATGTTTTATTCCTCCAAACAAATATTCATATAATACGAAGTATCTGTATTCTATATAAGATAAAGGAAGAATACCTATGCTTTATATAAATGATCCTAAGTTGGAAATTATGTTGTCGGCATAATGGTTTTTACAAGGTGAACAAGCATCTTAGAAGTAAGTAAAGGATTAGAATACTGTAGTGAAAAAATATCTATATGTACATGGGTTATACCACAGTGATATCCTTTGTGCTTCAAATACCCCCTAGAACATCTTTGGCAAGCATCTACGTATGTAAAAATCACAATATATACATTCTAACATGGTATTCAAGGTAATCTATATACATATGCAATCACAATATAAACCTACAATATAATCCAATATTAATATAATACAATCTGTTCATGTGTTTGCATTCACATAGCGTATCACCACAACAACATATACAGCTCTACAATACGATAAAATAAGGCTACAATCCAATATTAATAGAATAGAAACACTTTAGGTGTTTGCATCCATCCTACTATAGCCCCTAAAGCTACGCAACCAACAACACATGCTTAAAACACTTACATGCAAACGAAAGATAATATGTCTACAATATGATACATATATTCCTGTCCGATATCAAACCAATATACATACATACATACATCTACCCACTTACAAACTAATCATATATACATGCAATTTGTCATTTGTTTAAGCTTCGTACACCATTAGACCCTTACAGTATCCAAAACATAATATTCTATGCTAAAATCACATATCACCTACACATAGATGTACCCTACTTACAAACTAATCACAAATACATGCAATTTGTCATTCGTCTAAGCTTCGTACTCCATTAGACCTTACAGTATCCAAAAGATGATATTCTATGATAAAATCCCATATCACCTACACATACATGTACCCCACTTACAAAGTATTCATATATACATGCAATTTGTCATTCGTCTAAGCTTCGTACCCCATTATACCCATGCAGTATCCAAAAGATGATATTCTATGCTAAAATCCCATATCACCTACACATACATGTACCCGCTTTCAAAGTATTCATATATACATGCAATTTGTCATTCGTCTAAGCTTTGTACCCCATTAGACCCATGCAGTATCCAAAAGATGATATTCTATGCTAAAATCCCATATCACCTACACATACATGTACCCGCTTTCAAAGTATTCATATATACATGCAATTTGTCATTCGTCTAAGCTTCGTACCCCATTAGACCCATGCAGTATCCAAAAGATGATATTCTATGCTAAAATCCCATATCAGCTACTGAAAATACAATATCATTACATAAAATATGTTTCTTAGAGTTGCGCGCATTTCCTTCCACATTATCTCATACATTTATGTACAATACGCAGTGCTGTATATTACATATATCCGCAAAATGTCTCTAAATATACGAAAAACAGTAAAATCCATTCTTTGTAATCCTTTTCTTTAGCATCTCATTAATATTCATTATCATCTCATTAATATTCATAAATAATTAATTCATTACTCTAGTTTTTAAAAGGATAAAATCATTTATGCGGAAATACCTACAGAAATCTTCCTTCAAAACTTCTTCCAAAAGCACAAAAGGGAAAGTTGTCTTGCGTACACATTCATTCACTCTTTTTTTCCTCTTTGAAACTCAGGTAGGAACGCTCACTCTTTTTTTCCCCCTCTACGTATGTGGCAAGGTCTTAACAAAATGCGTAAGAAGTCAAACACCCGTTTAAAGTGATCCTTTGCTCACAAAACAAAAAACACACTTCACCCCTCCATCTTATGTGTGGTCTTTCCGTATGGGGAAGCAATACATTAACTTTTAAAAAGTGACACGTACCTATCTCATTCTTAAATTCTCTGTCGTTAAAATAATGATTCCTATTTCTTTCTTTTTTTCACATATTTTTCAGTTTCCATGCAGTAGAAATCACAGTCCCCCAATTAAGCAATGTCCAGAACACAGTTCGCTCCCTCCACCTCCAAAAACCCTGGAACACACACATACAAGCAGGTGTCTATGTTACGTTCGTTATTCCGTCAAAGGGCTCCCTCCCTCCTACACCATTCTTACCTAACATATAGCTATGCTTTATCCAGAGTTTCCCATGTTTCTAAATACATGAAACTAACTTATTTAACATGTCTTTCTCACCTCCTACGGTTCAAGTATTGTGCAACATCCATATGTCACATTAAATTGACAATTTTCTTACTTCCTTAATTGACACAATGATGGAATTACGAGACACCTCCAAAAGAAGCATCTGCTACGATTACAATGGTGTTTGTCGGCTATCCAATGAACAATGGACCCCCTACCCCAATGGTATGTGGACATTCTTCGATAACAACTACTGTGTCTCAATTCGACAGTTTCTGTCTCGACTCGACTCGAATTCGAGATGAGACGTCTCGAAATTTGAGTCGAGACAAAATATACAAGTTAAAATACTGTATACGCACAGATCAGCCAGAACATTATGACTGCCTACCTAATTGTCAGTATGTCCACCTTTGGCACAGATAACAACGGCGACGCGTCTTGGCATAGACGCAATGATCCTTTGTAGGTCGCTATAGAGAGTTGGCACCACATGTGCACACAAAGGTCACCTAATTCCCGTAAATTCCGGGTTGGGGTGTTCCGCTCTGAAAGATTTTCGAGATATTCGAGTCGAGTCGAGATTTTTACGAGCAGTTTTGACTCGACTCCTGTCTCTACTCGATAATTCGAGTGGAGAAGTACGTTTGTTTTGACTCGTCTCGAATTTTACAAAGTCTGTCTCGATTCGTGCGCATCCCTACACGTAAACTCCGCATTTTCTATCTCAAAATCATACAATGTACTGTGAGTTTTAAGAGAATCAACTAAAAGCCAAAACTCTGCTCTTTCTAAATGCTTAGCGAACTTGTCTCTGGTGCGGGAAAAGTCGTGTTCTGTTTTTGATAGAACATCATGTAGTTCAGATTCCATAGTGCACGTCCATGCCGTACATAGCTTAGTTGCTGAAAAAGATATTCAATTTCTAACAGGAAACAAATCACGGACGCTGCGTACTATTGAAGATTCAGTCAGTATAAAGTATAAAACGCCTCGTCTATAGGCAACACAACATACGAGATGTTGTTGACCTGACTACTCCAGGATTCAGGAACGCGTGCTTATAGTGGTATCTGTTTATAGTGTTAATTAGATAAGCGCCACGCAATATGCAACCCAACATACTGCATGTTTGTTGGGCTGACTACACTCCAGGATAAAATGCATACAAATTTACGTGCCTAGTTCATAAACATGTGCTTATGATGGTGCTGTCATTTGTTTATAAAGTTTTTTTTTTCTTTTTTTTAAGATGTGGAGTACTTTAAATTTTCAACACTGTTTTCTGTGACAGCTGATATTGCAGTTTTCGGTTGCTTTGAGGTTAGTTTGCTTCGGCAATTCATCATGAATAGACACGCCGAAGCAACGTTTGCAAATTGTGCAAATCTATTTTGAAAACCATGGTTTAATTCGACAAACTCATCGGGCATTACGTGCATTTTACCGTGCTCATAATCGTCCACCAAAGTGATTAATTCGAGAAACTATGGATCGATTTCGCAATCCTTTTACTATAAGCGATAATACGCATCCCGTAAGACGTCGTACAGTGCGGACACAACAATCGATTGATGGTGTGCAGCGTAGTATTGGTGATGATCGAAATGTTTCAATTCGTCGTTGTGCTCAGAGCTCCTTCGTGGCTAAGCGGTTAGCGTACGCGCCTTTGGCGTGAGAGACCCGGTTTCGATTCCCGGCAGGAGCTCATGTGGTTCGGATTCCACGTTAATCAGTAGGTCCCGTCTCATATAGCCCCGCTGCTGAAAGGGACGTTAAACTCAAAATCAACTCAACTCGTCCCTGTGCTCAAGAATCAAACTCTTTCAAGCCATTTTATAGAAAATTTTGCGTAAAGATTTTTGTTTATGTGCTTACAAGATTCAACTGGTACAGGAATTGAAGGCAGACAATCATCGTTCGCGCAGTACATTTGATGAATAGGCTGAAGGAAACATTCCTTTGATTCACAATTTCGTTTGATTTTTTTCTTTTTTCAGTGACGAATCACACTTTCAACGCCATTAGATTATTTTCTCTGGGGATATGTAAAATCGCATGTCTAGGCCTAGAAACCAGAAATAATTAAGCACTTGGAAGCCAACATTTCACGTGTTACTACCGAAATACAGCCTATTTTACTGCGAAGAGTGTGTGAAAATTGGACCTCCAGATTACGTCATGTACACGCCAGCCATGCCAAATGCTCGGCCAAATGCTCGAGCGGTGGCCAAATGCTCGAAATCATATTCAGACATTAATACCATAAAAATGACTGTAAAATACAGCCAATTTTATAAATATTAAAAGCATTTTTCTGTGTTTTATTTCAACATAAAATTCTCCGCCTCTAAAAAAAAAAAAAAAAAAAAAAAAAAACCTTTAGTATTAAATAGATAAGCGATATGCAACCCAACATACGAAGTGTTCGTTGCGCTGATTATACTCCAGGATAAAATGTGGACAAATGGTGTCAATATATTTCAGGAATATGTGCTTATGATCATGTTTGGAGTTCAAAATGTTATATTTAGCACTCGAACTATACAAGTATAGACCTGCAACTTAACTAAGGATCTAAACCATCTAAGCTTCACCAGGAATCAAGCTGGGAACTACCTTTTGTGATGATTTAATATTTGTGCAATTAGCACTTAGTATTGTAATTTGGAAGGAGCCCATGTCTTTTTTTCCTGTCTCGAAATTAAGATTCAAAACGAGTCCAGTTGTGTTGGTTTCCTGTGACAAAACTTACATAGCAGAAACTAAGAATATATTGCTCTCGTGAAGCCAAATAATTAGTGGTTATGTTGTGGCGGGGAAATAATTTTCAGTGTTGGCTAGCCCTGAGAGGCGATAAGGTGCAGCTTAAACAGGTTCAGAAAGCTAGACATAAGAATATGGAATCAATATGTTAACCATACGGCACTGAAACTAAACCATGGATTATAACAACAGGAAGTTCCTTTTCTTATTTCTTACGAGTGTAGTTCGAATACAATTTAACAAGCTTGGTAAATACAGGGTGAGACTAAAGTATTTATTCAAATTGTCTTTCAGTAATTGTAGGCAGTCACGTCATACGAGTGAGGTACTACTAACACAGAACGCAGTTTTTTTATCCCTGGATTAAACAGTGTGATCTGGCAGAGTGGCCGCCGATGACACCAGACCTCAATACTATGGATTTCTATCTCTGGGGGTACCTGAAATCCCTGGTTATCATTTGTAAATTCACTGTTGACTGTTAAAGAAAAGAGTCAGAACAGATTGCGACACCTATGAGAGATATGTAGTAATGTGCTCAAATATGACTGTAGTGAGAATACCGCCTTTCACGTTGGCTAGCCTTGAAGGGAGAACATCTCGAACATATCTTATAATCTCTCTTTGTACAGTCTTTTATCTCTCTGTGACTGTTATAAACAACAGATAAAGCGGTTCTATTATCTTTGGATACATTTCTTTTGTTAAAGTATACTATTTATTTTTACTTTCAAGTGATGATAGAACTAAAGAGTTTTAGGATTGTAAAAACATAAATTGAATTCAAATTTTTAAGTATTTACATGTTTCGTGGCCCCTAGATGTCAAGAAAAGTTATTGGATCAAAAGATTCAATATATTTCAACAAAAAAGTTTCTTGTATACCTTATATCTGGAGAACTATATATATTGTGTCCAAACCGAAACTATCACTTAACTCAGTATGATGTTCTTATTCCGTAGAAAATATGAAAACTCGATTTAGGGGCCGTTCAAAAATTTTGTGTGGCCCTTGATCCAAAAACCAATTATTGGCCAAGATCGAATTTTTTGATCCATTTTTGGTTTCCCTAAAATTCTAGTTTCTGTGTCTTTCTATTTGTCCGTTTGCACACGTTACACCGTTCAACGTTTAGAGACCAAACATTAAAGTTGGGCTAATTATTAACTCTAAAATATCCAGAAAGTGTACTCTTTGGACCGAGTTTTCTTCGGACGAAGGTTTCCGGAAATTTCTATTATAATTTTGTCGACATTTCACAAGTAGATATTTTAATATAACATCTGATTTGCTAACTGGAAAATAAAAAAAAAAGTTTGTAGTGTTTTTTTATCGTTTATTCAGATTACTAGCTGAAATATCCACCGGTCACATAAAATATCTATGTAAACAAACTGAACAACAAAATAAAAAAAAAACTTACTTTACTAATGGACTTGACACTAATATCGGTCATTTTTTTACTAATTTTACATGTCTCGTAAAAGCCGCCCCCCTCCTGAGACACCCTGTTTCGAATTTTGAAAAGAAAAGCTCTTCGTCTTGGTCTGGGGCCTAGACTATGGTACCCGTGACCAAAATTTGGTAATTTTCAGTCCACTCGTCTGGTCCCCAGGCCGCACACAGACATACATATATATATATATATATATATATATATATACACAAACTCTCTATTTTATTCATATTAGAAGATATATCGAGCATTATATTTGATGAAATATTTACTGTTCTTATTTATCAAAATTACGAACGACAAACTGAAAACCATTTAGAACCCATTGCGAATACTGCATCAACTACGATTCTTAGCGTAATGAAATTATAAGACTTAAGTTGAAAAAAAAAATATTCAAATAACCAATATTGTTTAGAACTAGCAACTATGTATGTAAGAAAAAATATGTGTATTAATTAGATGAAAAAGGTTCGTTTTTAAAAAATAAGTAATTAGGAAAAACCATTACACTTATCGTGAACTAATGAGATTCTCCGGCAGTCACGTAGCATAAAAGGTAATTAGGAGAGCAAACAAAACTGTTACGGAGAACGTCAGGGTCTAAATAAAGGAAATTATTGCATATAAAAAAGGTTAAAAAAAAAGATCCAAAAGGGGGATCCAAAAGTTAGAAAGAAATCAACTAAGACAGTCGAAATCCAACGTCGAGCTGGACAACATGAATGGACACTTAACAATAACTCTGTAAGTTGTATTTTTCATTTTGTATGTAAAAAAGGCTGTCATTTAGGCTCCAAGCTGAGCGCATGGTCTCCCTAGTAATAATAAATTTAATTTGTAATTTTTTTTTATCTTGTAATTATGAGAAATAAAGCCTTGCTTGTTGTTAATATAAGGGAGAAACGTCACTCTATTAAATAACCTCATCCTTAAGGAAATTTCGTACTAACAGGCACAAGTAATTAACTACAAAGTAGAAAAGCTCTAAATCTATACTACCGTACTATTTAAACATTAGATACGTGGGTCCTCAATATATAAGTTTCGCTAAGCTGTAAGATATTTATTTTTGAGATATATTTGTAAACTATACACACATGTGTAGGTGGGTCCTTCCTCACCTTTCCACATTATCCCCATTGAGATTCAGGCGTTTATCTCATAGTTGTACCAATTTCTGCAAATCCTTTACAAAAAATCAGGGCTTGGGATATTTAGCACTCTCCCTACATTTCGCTTCACTTATTCATCTGTTTCGAATCGTTCACCTTGCAATGCAGACTTTAAGATCGTAAGTAGATGGAAGTAACTCGGTACTGAATTATGGCTGTACGGAGAATGGAACAGCCGGTTCCCACCCTCATTCTTCAATTTTGTGTCTTGTTTGCGTGCTGAGTGAGAGTGGGTGTTATCGTCAAGAAGAGGTCAGGTTGCTTATGTCGAATTGGATTTCCCTGAAGAAGAGTTTCAGTTCGACATAAGCGACTTGGTCTCCTGTCAACTGGTAATGAAGAACTGAAAAGGAATGGGAGCGATTAGAGTATGCACCTGTGAAGTGGAAGACTCGGGTTTGATTCCCGGCAGTTCATGTGGTTCGTATCCCACGGCAAGCTGTAAATCCACGTCGCTGCTGAAACGGACACCAAAATCAAATCAAATTTTTGAAAAAGATAATCAATTAAAATTCTTAAGTACGCTATAATTCCTTCCAGCCATTTTTCATACGAAAAATGTGTCCTGCCCATTTTTGGCTTTTCAATCCGTGTGACCTTTGGTGACATATATCTGATATAAAGTTTTACATGATGTAAAATTTGCCTATAAAATATACTAAATATTATCATATGCTGTAAATGTTAATTCAGATTCAATGCGCTTCAGCCATTGGTTCATTAGTTGCTAAGAAGATAAAGTTCTTCTCACATCTTCCACATGGAAGAAACAGCATTTATTTGTGCCACCCGGAATATTGAAGGTGATGATTCCTAGTGAAAGTATAGACTATTGTATTATTGGGCGTGTTTCCAAAAGAATTTTCCTCATGTAAGCACTGCGTCGTTAATACATAATGCTGACAGATGAAGTGGAAGAAACAAAAGTGAAAATATGTTGGGAGAAATTGAACAGAAGAATTTCACTAAATAAGTGAATACTCATTATACTGACTGAGGTGGGATTCTGTAGCTTTCGAAAGAACATGTGCAGCATTAACTAAATACAAAGTTAAAGCATTCAGAAGATTCATCGAACTACTCTTAGTATGTTCTATCCTGTGTTAAGCGTTACCACTCTGGTATTACCCTTCTCAACTAAGATGGTGGTTTATAAATCATCCCCAAACTTCGTCTATCCTAAGATACGAGGTGTGATCAAAAAGTACGGTGAATGTAGTTGCCATCTATAGATGTATCCATTACAACTAGTAAACCCGGTAGCATAAATCTTTGGTACATTGTTTGCTAGTGGTCTACTACTGCCACGCTTACTTGCCTGCATGGAGAACATGCCCGCGACCGTTTGGTCTATTTGATGGACGGGTTCCGCCAAAAAAGGCACCCCGCCCGTAGTTGCTCGTGCCTTACCTGACTCCTCGTGCACGATGTGCACCGTCAAAATTTGTACCCTAACCTTGACGCGTAGCGTGTAACCCCCATTCACAGAGGAAGTGGGATACTCCCACTGCAGGGCCAGACCGAAGTCCATAGTGTCTACCAGTTAACCTACTGGTGGAAGTGTTACTGCTAGTGAGTCAGGCCCTACCATACTCTGCGGACATGGTGCCCGAGCGTTATAAGACAAGCTCACCTCCCGCACATGCTCACCGTTACCCGTGTTCCTGGGATTAGCTCCCATTTGCTACCGAATCCCACGGTATGACCACAGCCCGGCAGAGTCCAACCCAATCCGGGAACCCCAGGCAATGTCCGAGGGGGCTCGAGTCCCAGACCTGCCTACCTCTATCGTGCAACTGGCAACCGAAGTGTGTAGAGGTACCACACACGTCGAGATGCTTCGCATCTCATCCCGGATCCAATGGTACGTGTTAAGTCACCATTTGAGTTTGGTGCCGGACCATATCATGCAGAGTTTCCTCTCTTCCGCAGGATCAGAGCTGTTACCCAGGTTTCTGGGATTGGCCCCTCCCTCACTTCCGTTTGGTTTCCCTAGCAGGAATCAATCACTCCTCTAACAGTAGGATCGTCCAAGCAATACGGGACTACCTCTCTTTAACGTCTTGAGGTACCACGCACACGTTGAGATACTCGGTATCTCTTCCCAGACCCAACAGCACGCGTAAGTCGTCAGAGAGTAACCGGGGTCGTGTCCACTGCTCTTCCCCGGTAGGGCCAAATCTTTGGTACAGTCAGTGTCGAGTTTCAACGAGTTGTGACATGTTAGTTGGCTTCCAGAGGCAGAAGAGTGAGGACGTGTTAAGAGTGTCTGTCACGCGCCAACATTAAGTTTTCATCTAAGCTGAAAAAAAAAGTGCCAAAGAAGCTCAGGAAATGTCGAAATCAGTCTATGGAGATGAAGTGGTAGCATTGAAGACTTTCTACAAGTGATATGAGCAGTTCAAAAGCGGCAAGGACTCGGTTGAAAACGAGCAACGACCGACGTCCTTCGACGTCACGAACAGATGAAAACGTGTAAAAAGTGCTACAAATGATTTGTTCAACAAGGGAATGACTATTTGAGAACTTTTCGAAGAACTAAACATCTCGTACGGGATCGTAAAAAGCATTTTAACCGCCGATTAAATGAGCAAATGGCTTCCTTCTTCACCACAAAACCGCGCGCTGCCACATATTGGTTTGATCCGCGAGTTTTTGGCCGAAAAAAATATTCATATCTGTCAACATTCGCTGTGCTCTCCAGATATGGCACCATGCGAGTTCTGACTCTTCCCAAAAATTAAAATCTTGCTTTAAAGGAAAACGTTTGGACACCATTCCTGACACTGAGAGGGCCACGACAGAGCAGCTGGACGCCCTTCCACAAGAAGCCTTCCAGAAATGCTTCCAGTCATGGGTTCAACGTTGGGATAAGTGCATTGCTAGCCAAGGACAGTACTTTGAAGGAGATTAAATCAAAGTCCATGTAAGCTTTTTACATTGTTTCTAATAAAATTATTCACCGTATTTTTGATAACACCTCGTATGTTTTCTAAGGATGTGTAAAAGACGAGATGTGTCTTTAATCTTGTCTCGGCTCGTTCCCAGTGTCACGAGAAAACTTATTATATTTCAACTTATCTCGAAAGAACTATTCTTTCAGAAAGAGCTATGAAATAAATACCGGCATTTATTGTTCGAAAAGAGCAGAGGAATGCTTAATAATGAGCAATCCGAAATCAAGCTTTATTAATTATTAACAGAAGTGCCCGTTCATTGCTCAGCAAGAATAAGGTGTAAAAAAAATATAAAAAACATAAATTTGAATAGTATAGAAATTTGTCCGCCCTTCAAAACCGTAATTTTCGACAACACTCAAAGCTGTATTCTGTCATTTTAACCATTTCACCATTTCACACCTGAAGCAAATCACGTTTGACTCTTTCTAAATGAATCTAGAGCAATATGGAAATTGTAGAAATAACCTCTCTTTACCCCTTCTGGAACGAAATTTTCGAGAAGGCTAAAACATGAATTCCCTTATTTTAATTCCGAGTTTATATATCGAATTTTACATTTCTAACTTAAGTGTATCTTTGAATTGTACACTTTCTGAATAAAGAATAGAAAATTTGACTATTATATAAATGTACTCCACTTTCTTTCGTTAAGAGCTGAATTCTCCAAAACCTAATAAAACATGAAAAAATAATACGCCTAATTTCACTCTGAGAAAAGAAAACTATGTGATGTACGTAAAAAGTAGTTTACATGCGTAAATCCTGTAGTTTTTGGACTTAAAGTACAACTATAGATCCTGTAGCAAAGGTATAACTAAAAACTTATGTTTTATAATATCTTCCGTATTAGTGTTCCGAATAAACGCACTTTCCGTACGAAAGAAAGAGCTGTATTGGCGGTCAGGATCTCACATACAGATGCACGTATGCAACATATAGCTGACGTATGTAACATACGTATACATATGTAATATAAGGAAGGCTGTTAGATGTCAGACATTCTGCAACAACATGATATAACATGTAAGCGGTTTTGGGTACGTATGTAGTATATGAACAACGTATACTCAGTACAGATTTCCGTAGTAAACTTATAAATCCCGTATATTTTTAAAATATACCGCTGTCCGGATAACGAATTTTCTCAGTGCATCTACCTAACTGCGAAGTTTCGTGAGATACTAATTTTTGCAGAAAATTCGAATCCCCCTTTTACCCCCTTGAATGCGTGTTTCAAAAAAAAATCTTTCCTATCTCTTGATTCTGTGATAAAAAAAGAGTATTCTGTTCAAATTTCACGTTCGTACTTATAGTGGAATAACGTGAGCGATGATGAGTGAATTGCTTCTACTAAATCTATCTAACAGTATAGATTATATTAAAAAATATAATAGTTACTTGCCGTTACACTATATTAGCATTGTTTAAACATACATTTTGCCGCCTATAGCTTTCTTCAGGAAATCTGTTGTACAGCGGGGGACACTTCTAAATGGTACACCTTAGCCGTAAATCTCCATATGGCTGTACCATTTAGAAGTGTCCCCCCGCTGTACAGTCATATTCAAAATGATTGTCGCACTTCTATGAATATTCTATTGTAGGAATATAATTTGATAACGAATTCGCCCTGTATTTCTTATAACATTAGTACTTGTATAATCGTCAAAGAAATGTATGTGACAAATTTCATGTCAAAAGAGCAGTAAATAAGAACAATATAATGAAAAAAAACCTTCTTATCCATTTAGCAACATTTTGTTTTACTCATTCTAATTTTCGTATTTGTAATTCTTTCCTGTGAAATTTACCACAAATATACATTTCCCGATTATACACATAGTATCAGTATTAAAGTACCCTGCAATATCATTATCAAATTATATTCTTACAAGAAGACAGTTATAGATATGCGACAATCATTTAGGACATGAGTGTACATTCTAGAAGGCCAGGGCCATTTCTTCCCTAACTCTCATAGTAATTTGTACATGCTATGCGTTTCAAGCTATACAAATATATTAACACCAGTTTTAGAGTCTTACTGTTCTTGTATGTCCACTGAATATTTTTCGTAGGTATGGTAAACAAGTATTAAACTAATTTTTGTTGGGAGGGGTCCAACACTACAAGCCATTACGTCTGGTAGTATTGAACGGGTATTATTCTGTACCCGTAAATACGATAAGTAATTGTATAATACTTGCACCTATATTTTTTAGAAAAAAAAATAATGATAGAACTAGATTGTTTTTATAAGAGAAAGAGTGCAGATGAAGTGTAAGATCAAATTTTTATGCCATGTCAATCATTTCCCTGTTAAGAGTCTTCATCCCGGCGAAATTAAAATACCGCTAATTTTACAGTAATTATGTGATATCTTCAAATAGATAAAAGATAATTGGAATGTAGAACAAGAGCGCCCTAGGCAATATTATTTTGCGCGAGGTACCGTTATCACAAGTCGCCTAGTGGCTTTCCGTTTTCAGCTGTTTAGAAACGAGAAAATAAATCCCGATTTTCAAAATGGCTCGATAAGTGAGTCGTGATAACGGTTTCTCATGTAAAATAATATTGTCTAGGGCGCTATTGTTCCACATTTCGATTATCTTTTATCTTTTTGAAGATATCACATGATTACTGTAAAATTAACGGTATTTTAATTTCGCCGGGATGAAGACTTAAAAAAGTGTAGTTTTATTGAGAAAATGTAGAAATGTACGTTAAGTTGGGAAGTTTTCGGGTGGAACCATTCCGTGGGTGTGCTCCTGATCTGAAGCATTAAGCTCTACGATTGCAGATTAAGTCATATATTTAATAATTGACTGTCGTTTTCATTAGAGTAGACAATATTTGGAAGGCAGAAGTATAAGTAGAACCAAAAAGAGGAGATGAAATGAATTAATTGCCCACATCAAGAACAGGGGATACGGACAAAATCTCGCGGCTGAAACATCACCTCCCAAAGTCTCGAGGGCCAAAATCTCGCTTGGCCAAAATTTAGCCTCCCGGAACCTCGCGGGCCAAAATATTGCCTGGCCAAAACCTCGCGTACCTAAAACCTTGCGTGTGCTAAACCTCATTGCCCAAAACCCCGCGGGCCAAAAGTCGCCTAGCCAGAATCTCGCGTGGTCAGAATGTCGCCGCCCAAAACGTCGTGGGCCAAAATCTCTCCTGGTCAAAGCTTCGCTGTCCAAAACCTCGCGGACCAAAATCTCGGTTGGCCAGGACCTTACGGAAGGAAACATCCTCATAAAATTTACCCAATGAGTTTCTTAATATTCAATTCCATAATAATAATAATAATAATAATAATAATAATAATAATAATAATAAGAAGAAGAAGAAGAAGAAGAAGAAGAAGAAGAAGAAGAAGAAGAAGAAACATAAGTAATACATTTACTTTAGAAGTTAGAAGCGTAAAATATTGACGAGATTAAAATGAATGGACATATACATGTAAAATAAACCCACAATCTCGAATCTTTGGATTTGAAGTTTTGGGTGCCTACAATAAAAGAATAAAACAATCTACAAAATTATCATACATGTTCAGGATTTCAATACAAGAAAAACAATAATCTTTGACTTTGATCGGAAAGGCTGAATTTAGGCCAGGCGAGATTCTATGTCGCGAGATTTAGGACCGTGAGGTTTTGGCCACGCGAGGTTTTGGGTAAGGTGAGATTTTGGGACATGAGGTTTTCGATGCCGAGGTCTTGGCAAGGCGCGATATTGGCCCGCGAGGTTTTGGACGACGAGGTTCTAGCCCTCGAGGTTTGTACCCAAACCCAAAAAGCGTGTGTAATAATAACTTATCTCCCTTCTATATTTCTTGAAGCTTCTTGCTGCAGTTAGCAGATGATATTTAATGTTTTAGCAATAATTAAACACAAGAAGAGAAGAGTCCAAAAACGCGTAACCTGGTAACTATAGACAGCGGCATAACTTCGGAATGTAAATCCAAAATAGAAATTTAAGCAGTTCATTATACAAGTATGTTTGAATCCCAGAAATTAGTGCTACAGGAAACGAACAAATATTTTGCATGTGATAAGTTCATTTTCTTGTAGGTATATTAGTGCTTCTATCCACTGTAAAAAGATCAAACATTTTTAACAAGCCAGTTTTTAATAGTCGTACGCGAATCTTATCTTATGTGGAATGAATTCCTTTGCTCTGATCTCATTGTATACTGCAGTCAATAACTTTGCTCGCAAGTGTCGTTTTTTGTACCAATTCCATCAGCATGTTTCTTCCTATTTTCCACTCCTTGTTGCCATAAAGCTGGATCACGTGACGCCAGAATCGTCTATTGTTATTCTCCGAATCCGTAACTTATTTAACGAGCCCACACAAGAGATTAGGTCTTCAAACACAACAAATAATGTTCAGTCTACCCCTACACAATATTCTGGTGATAATTCATGTTTGTGTATCTACATTCATTGTTTACGTAATAATCTTTGGTTTACGGCCTCACTGGAGATTTCAGGAATTCAATGAAAAAAATTTAAAACCTTTACTATGTTGCAAAAAATGCGTATCGAAATGGTCGGTAGGGTTAAAAAAGCACCATGAAATCAGAGTTATAAATACTTCCTCCCAAACATTCCACAACACACAAAAGAGCCGTTAACTACAAATTGGCATCCACTCTTCGATGTGTATTTCTAAGTTCATACTTCAGATATAACTTATTCACATGTAGCTTAACACCAATACTAATTGTTTTCTGGTTTGGACAATGCACTTTAAAAAAAAATACTTCAAAACCTCTTGCCCTAATTGATTAATTAAGAGTTACACAAAAAATATTGAAGAAAACTTATATGTATACTTACACTAAGAAAAATCTGTTCTCCGGACAGCAGTATATTGTACAGATATACGGAATCCTCTTGCTTACTACAGAAATCAGTACGGAGCATACGTTAGTCGTATGCTACACAGGCACTGTCCTTAGATGTTACATCATGTCGTTGCAGGATGTCTGATATCTAACAGTCTTCCTTATATTACATACATATATGTATGTTACCTTCTTCAGCTGTATGTTATACTAGCTGAATATATCCATTCTTCGCATGGCCAGGTAAAGTATCTAGGCAAACAAACTGAAGAACAACAAAATATCGGTCACTTTCTCCTACTTTTACATATATCATTAAATGGGTTGTCATCAAACCACAGAAGAGTATGTAGGTAATTAAATTTGGAAAATATACCTCCAGAGGGCAAGGGAAACTTATTTGTTGCGTGTCATTGCATTGAATTGCATGGTAATGTTGAAAGTCAGAAAATGTGACATACCATTTTGTTTCCCCGAGCCGCTCATAAAGTGTCCTTCATTTTGCAGTACAATAAATGGAAAACAAAAAAATCTGAGTTAGTTTTATTTTTTTTAAGATTATAAACAATTTACATTTTATATTTCTACGAGTAGTAACCAGTGAGTTATAATTTACATTATAACTACGTACCCCTTGGAACCTCCTGCAATATTATTCTTAAGCTGCCTGCTTTTGTACACACATTGAAATGTAAACAAAACAACCTTGCTCATAACCATCAAGTTTTATTATGAGCATAAATTAAATAATATTTAAATGTTATTTACGATTTGCTGTAGGTAAGCACTGTCTTTGTTACTGAGCGGTATAGTTGGAGAATAAGTCTTAATGAAAACAAAAGGAATAGTGAACTTCTATCTATTATGAAAGTATTACATCAGTTATATAAGCTACTTCCTGCAATTCAGTTGTGTCACTTCTCAGTATCTGTGAAACTGACTATCCCTTTTAAGTTCTACATAGTACCTATTTTTAGGTACTAAAGTATTGTCTTCATTATTCGATTTAAAAAGTACGAGTAAAGCTTTTAACTTCGTTTTTTTTTATTTTTTCAAGCATAGAGGCATTGTAGAACACGTTACGTATGGTTTTAAGCCTTTCTGCGTCGAGGCATAGGGGGTGATGACGTTATAACTTTAAAAATTGTTAGGTCTATTTTCATTATTTTTGGCGGGCTTACTTTTGCACCTAGAAGATTGAATTTTTGCGCAAACATTCATTCCACCGAGTAGTATTTATCAGATGTTTTTCAGATCTCTGCGGTGAAAGAAAGGGGTCCAGAGGGGCAAAAGTATTAAAAAAAAGATTTTTAACCAATATATATTCGCCATTTTTACGCCTCACAAGGGAACATTCCGACTTGGTGAATTTAATTGCTTAAACGATTGCTAGCACTGGATTCAGCACCAAAAGAAACAGAGAAAAAGAGGGTGTTTAGTGGCAGACAGAGTAAGAGATAAGGGAGGACAAAGTGCTAAGATGGAACGTAGAAAATATCTAAAAATCCTACGTTAATTTTGAAACGAGTAGAGGGATTGAGATCAAATGTTGGATATGAGGAATGCCTGTAAAGCTCCTCTGAATAGGCGTAATGCGAATCGCGGGGGCCATCTAAAGAGCCACCATGTTGGAGGTTGGAATTAGCGCAAGAAGAATATATGGGAAGGGGGTCATGTGGCATATGGCTCTTGACGCACACCGTCTATTGAAATCAATAGTGGCCAATACAGTTTGAAACCTCTGTAACAGGAAGAATTCTACGCTATGTCAATACAGCAATACTGTCGTAAAGGTGACGTGAATGAGACCACTTTCCAGCCAACAAACATCCCGATCCACCCATTATTCGTTCATATGCTGGTAAAAGTGCAAATATGAAAAAGGACAACCTGAAAGAGTTCATGACTGATGTTTTTGGCCTTCTATAGAGCTGATCATAAAACTCCCTTTCAATGAAGAGAAGACTTAGTTCTGAAACCTGACAATGTAGGACTTACTCGACTCCTTATCCCTGATGGTTGCACGTCACTCATGCAACCGTTGGATATGTTCTTCCTCCGTCCGTATAAGAATTCCGTAAAATATATAACAGACATCGTTTTTCTGTCATCTGACTTCAAAATGTGACAACGGCACAACTTCATTAATTTGCAATCACTCACCCATTTTCAGTTTACAGCACCTAAATTCCAAGCTATGATTAGATATGCTTTCTTCAAAATTGGCTATTTGCAAACATTACCTGGCGTACTCATGACACCAGTCGACTACTGTTTTAATGTCAATACCGGAGATAGCTGTGACTTGCCCGATTGTCCATCTTTACCATTTTCAAATGGCGCCCACTTTTGTCTCCATTTTCCTATCAACCACACAATCATTCTTAAGGTACAGAATAGTTGCAATTAAACAGAGGTCTCAAACTGTATTTATTGGTCACTATTGATTTCAATAAACGGTTTACTTCAAGAGGTGCTGCTCGAGTTTTTCTGTCACTTGCACTGCAGTCACGCGACACGACGGTTATGAGTGACAATCCGCTTTGATAGGGATGCGCTCGAGTCGAGTCGAGAGTCGAGACAGAATTTTCCTGACAAAATTCGAGTCGAGACACAGCTCTTCCAATAGAAAAATATATATTTTTCGAGTCGAGACATCACTTTTAGAGCACATTTTCGAGTCGAGACAGTCTCAAATCTTGTCTCGTGCGCATCCCTACGCTTTGGAGCATGTGATTGAGGATTTACTTCCGACCTCTGTTCCCCTTGGCTAGTGTGGTTTTGCCGTAAGTTTTATGACCTTTTCACATCAGCTACTGAGTTGCGCCACCGAGTTACGCAGCTGCTTTAAATTGGGAATTTCGTACGGCACAACTGCAGTTGGTTCTACAAAAAACAGTTGCCGTCACCGTCTGCTCTAGCGCAATCGTCTCGAGCAACTCTCAGTATCCTCCACTCATGAAGAAGCATTGTGTCAAATGAAATCTTTCGTACGGGAACATTGCGTTTGCCGCCACCGCGCAAGGTTGTCAATATATCTTCTTTTTTTAAAAAAAATAATAAAATAAGTTGAATTACTGATCAGAGATGAAAAATGCGCAATTGTTTATCACTTAAAATTTACCTTGTTTTATACCATATACTGCAGTTCTCGACTGTCTTAAAACAACTATAGACTATTCTATTCCTATATTCTATATTACAATACAGTATCATCCCTGTAATGAATACATAAGATACCAGGAAGAGATTGTTGCCTGCTTCTTTATGTTACTACCATATACCAAATTACCTTGATAATCCTGAACTTTCTGTAACGTACAACGTACCCATAGGAGCTAACTAATCGTCTATTATGTTTTGTTCTTTGCATATTGATCATAAATATTAACCATCCGATTTCTAGCCACCCCTATTTGCCAAATGAAATATTTCAGAATATGTTATTATTATTATTATTATTATTATTATTATTATTAGTAGTAGTAGTAGTAGTAGTAGTAGTAGTAGTAGTAGTAGTAGTAGTAGTAGTATTAGTATTAGTATTTAATCACTAACGAAAGAAGTAGAAATGAGAAATATGTTGTTGACAAAATCAAACATATATCGATGGGATTCCTGATGGCTATGTGGTTAGAACTTTGCTGCTTATTCAGGACGCCGGGTTTGGTTCCCGGTTGTTTGAAAAATAAAATGAAATTAAATCTTTTAGTTTAACGTCTAACGATTATATCCTTTAGGCTAAGGGAGACGATGATTAAGGCAAAGGTATGGTGATGGAAACATAGGTGGAATGAGAAAGTGGAAGGAAAAGGGGAATATCCCGAAGAAAAGCACAGAAACGATGCTGCCCACCACAAATTTACTTGGCCAGGGATCGAACCACAAAATATCATGTTGAAGGTACTTGAAAGCTGATGATCACGCTGTTTGACAAGAAATATAGACGTAAAAAAAAAAAAAATATAGGAGAGAAAATGAGAATGCATGGACAATATTAAATAGAACAATTTCTACTTTATGACGAAGAAATTCGAGTACTTAAAGCATGGAAGCATCAAGTAATCTGCAACTAATTATAGAATACTTATTTTGATGATAATTACTTACATAATTGGAGAGTACTTACGAACCACTAAGCGTTAATTAAGCGTTCAGGGTTGTTGAGATCTTCCCTGTTGTCCCGAAATACGGCTACAAATCAATTGTGACTTCATGAGAATAGATGACGAACTACTGAACGGTACAAAATATCTCGAGGACACTGTTTTACAAAATGACAGAGTACAATGATTTTTACGTATTGTAATTGCTTCTCTGAAAAGTAAAATCAGAATGGAAATTCTCTTTTGACTTAAAAAAACTCTTAATTAACATGTGTTGTCCTGCACTTAGAATTCAATAAATGTGTACAACTACTTTGACATATACAGGGTGCCCGAGAAGTCCGTAACAATTTCTAGGAAGGAGCATTTGAATTTAAATGAAATGTTTACAATATCAAACAACACACTGTAAGTCAAGCAAATTACAGAAGTAGGGCATCACTGCCCTCCATATCCACGATGCACCTGAAAACATTGTGCTGAGGTGCTTGTGCTTACTGATACCGAAATGCGACTTCTTTTGTATTTGGCCATATCAAGAGTTAGGAGTACGAGATGAAGATTACGGATTTGGCGTACCTGTGTGAATACATTTCGCCATTGGTGCGTTTTTAACTCTTAAGGCGAGTCTTTCCGACAGTTTTGTGAAATACATCTTCTGTTATTTTATTATTGTACTAGCTTTTGGCTAGCTGGGGGCTCCGCCCACCAGGCCCCCACGTTTGCTCGGTCTACGGCCTCGCATCTCTTATGTATCAGCCTTTTCATCAAGAGTGAATTTCTTGCATTTGCTCTTTTACTACATTTCCTGAATTTAGACTAACTGGGAGCTTCGCCCCCGGAACCCCGCGTTTACTCAGCCTACGGTCTTGTACACTGAGAAAAAAATTGTATGTGGCGTCCGTAAAATCGTATGTTACGTTTGTAAATCCTGTAGTTTTTGGACTTAATGTACAACAAACGTATAACTGAAAACGCATGCTTTATAATACTTTCCGTATAAGTGTTCCATCTGTACGTACTTTCCGTATGAAACAATATAGGTGGTCAGGATCTCACATACAAATGGACGTATATAACATATATAGCTGACGAAGGTAACATACATATATGTATGTAATATAAGGAAGACTGTTAGATATCAGACATCCTGTAACGCCATGGTGTAACATTTAATCGCAGTGCCTATGTAGCATATGGATAACGTATGCTCCGTACTGATTTATGTAGTAAGCAAGAGGATTCCATATATTTGTACAATATACTGCTGTCTGGAGAACGGGTTTTTCTCACTGTACCTCTTAAAACCACAATTCTAGCAACTTTCAAGTTTCTTTTCCTATTTCAACTATCTAAAAGACAAGATGTTGTATCCCAAGAAGATGCAAATTTAAATAACATGGGAATTTCTTCATCCCTCCTTTAGACCCCTTAAAAACTAAAAATGTTCAGTTGTGACTTTTTGTGGGTTAGTCCCGGAAGACTACAATCATGCCAAATTTCATCTTTCTAATCATGCAGAAGTGCCTAAACATTTTGCGGTGTAAATGTCCTATATACATAACATGGGAAAGATTTTCAGTTCCCCATAAAACCAATTTACATTTGGAAATCTTTATTTTTGCTGGTTTCCTTAAGTAACGCTAACTGAAACATACGAGAATAACGAATTTCAAGTTTTTATTCTAATTCCAAGTACCTGAAACATGAGATTATAGGTCCAGGAAAGGTATATTTAAATAACATGGGGAATTTCTTCATCCTCCCTTTAGATCCTCTAAAAATTAAAAAAAAAAAAAAAAAATATTCACTTTTGGCAATTTTCCAGTCAATTAGTCCCAGAAAGCTAAAATCATGCCAAATTTCCACTTACCACGTCAACCGGATGTTTCCCTTTATTTTTTTGTTACTTCATGTAGTTTTATATTTAGTTAGGATAGGACATACAAATATTTTATTAATATTCCTAATATATGGCATAAGTTATTTCTTATGGAAAATTCTACAATGAGTAGTTTACCTTTGAGGGTGGGTTTCCTTTGGACGAAATTTTCCGAAAACGCCTCGCAATTTTGTTTGTATTTCACAAGAAAATATTTAATTAAGAATTTCAGCACAGTCTAGTTTAACGAATTTAAGCGAGAAAGTTTAGTATGGTCAGGGGCGCCGGAACCGGGGGGCAAGGGGGGCAGTTGCCCCTCCTGAAATTTTCAAAGGAGGCAAGATATTCGTTTTGCCCCCTCACTTTCAGACTGTAAAAACATCACACAACACTGAATATGTACCGTGTTATGCAAAAGTGAACTAAGCGCCAAATTTTGAAAATCCACGTAAATGCGACGATTGGTTCCTGATAAGCATTAGAACGTTTTGCACAATCGAAAAGAGAGGAAAATCAATACCTTTCCAAAAAAAAGAAACATAATTTCACTTTAGATTACGGCTACACTAATGCTGGACATCAACCTTTAAACGTAATTTTCTCAAAAGTATGAAAGTGGCGCTTAGTTCGTTTTCGCAGGACACGGTACATATATGAACTAAATTTTGGTTTTTATAGTAATGTGAAAAACATTCTCTATTCCAGATTTATCTTTCTCTTTGAAACAAGGGACCGGGCGCTTTTTCTGCCCCCATGTTAGACAGAAAAAGTTAGAAAAGAATTGATAATTCTCTTTATTTCCATTGGTGTTCTCAAAACACTGTAAATTATTTTAAAATTGTTGTTTAAGTAATCGTAAGTCTGCAATATGAAACGAGTCGTAGAGCAAGATTTTAAAGTTTGAAAAATATAACAGTTTAAATGAGTATTGGACATTTAGGGCCTAAACACATTTTCCATAAAGTTAAATTAATGTTCTTACAAACAATATGCAAAGTGCAGTAAGTTTTATAGTGAGGAGGAAAAATGTATAACGTAGGATTAATAATTAAGAGCATATGAAAAATGCGAACTCTATTGTCGTTCCGTTCGTTTAATCCTTTCACTACCATTTTTTTCGGAGTAAGAAACATTAAAATATGACTATTTTAAGTTGTTTTCAAACGTATAAATATATATAAAAACCATTTTCCACCGTTTCGTTTTTCGACGTGGGAAGGGTGGGACATTATGTATCCCACTGATATTTTTACGTGGGACCTATATGTCCCAGTGGTATTGACATGAATGATCATCTTATATTTTCAATTATGAAACGTATATTGTCAGAAAAACAATTGGGCGTGTTTATGATAAACAAATATTTTACATTTCGGCATCCTTTTCCAAATTACAGTACATGCAACTACTGCTTTATCACTAGCACATTGTTCCTCACTTTCATCTGTTCCATTATCACTTTCATTGTTCACGTTCACTTCCACTACTGTCTATTTGATAATGTTAATAAGGATTCTGTGAACCATTAGCAGGCTTCTCTTTACCAGTGGAACATCTACTCATAGCAATAAAATGTGGTAAATTACCAGGGGTCCTCTGAGAATGTATCGTGGAACACATATGTCCCAGTGGTAGTGGAAGGGTTAAGATATGAGTGCAGAAACAGAACACCTGTTTCAGCTCTCCTTTCAGACCAAGTTTGTAAACAAAAATAAAGGAGACAGTCACTGCTTATAATAACTAGTAGTGTTAGATATTTAGCTCGCAGTGGTCAAGCAATCAGTGGACATTTGCATAGTATGGGTAATTTGATGTCACTCCTGGATGAAAGAAAAATGGATGTGCCTGTTCTCAGCCAATGGATTAATCGACAGGATAACTGGCTTAGTGCTGATTGAAAGAATGAAATTTTAAAGATTATGGGACATGCAATATAGAGAGACTTGGTAGCAGAAGTTAAAGAGTCTCCATTTTATGCAATCATAGCCGACTCCACGACTGATATTTCAAAGAAAGAACAGTTGTCACTGTGTGCGCTGTATGACTTTGATTCATCAAACCCACAAATTATTTATGGAAATGATCACCCCACATGGCACAAAAACGGAAACAGAATTCAGGATCAAAGATATTCTAACGAAACCTAACCTGAATGCAGAAAATATACGCGGACAGTGTCATGATGGTGCTGCCATCATGTCAGGACGAGTGAATGGTGTGCAGAAGATAACTTCGACTCAACATCCGAAAGCTGTACACATTCATTGCAATAATCATGCATTAGATCTTCCATTGCAGGAAGTAGCACGAAAATGCGAATCTTTGTGTGACGTGCGGGCCATAGTGAAAGACGTTTGAAACATCAACCTGAATTCTGCAAAACGATAGACAACATACGCACGCCGACATTGTTCTTGAACCCTGTAAAACTATCAACGAAAGTAATCTTAAACATTTGTGGCCTGTTTGTCCTACTCGCTGGTGTGTTAGGCGAAAATCTCTAATCAGGTTTCAATCTACTACAAACGAATTCAAAACACGTTGGAAAAGAATCATCAGTAATACAAGTGGTCCAAATGATGATCAAAAAGTAATTCTTAAAGAGTATTTGAAAAGAATGAACAAATTCGGAATGATATTTTTTTCTGATAGTCAGTATACGTGCTTTGGTACCTAGCGGACAACTGGCGAAAGTGCTTCAAAATTCTGAAGATTCTGCTTCTGGAGCTAAAAGAGCAGCAACAATTCTATCTAGAGAATACTCTGAGAAACCTACGAACGGACAGTGCATTTGAAAACATCTATAAGGAAACAAAGAAAAATGCAGACAGACTACACTTAAAATTGCTCACTTCATCAAGATCAAAGAGAACACCAATTAGGTTGGAGAAGACTGATAATCCTTCTATAGCAGCTACCCTAGAACCTGTATTAGATCTTCCAAAAATTTACTTCAAAATCATTCACTATTTCTTGAATGAAGTGCAGCGTCGTTTCAATCAGCCAGGCCTCAAACAACTCATAAAACTCTAGAAGATACTTTCTGAAGGAGCTATATGTGCTAGTGGGCCTCTCTCAAGAGAATATTTGAAGCAGGAATTGGGAGTTCGCTCGTCGGATTTTAACCTGGATAGATTATGAGCTCAGCTCAGGCTGCTTCCACCTACTTTGATGACGACTGAGTCGCTGACGACCATCAGAATATTAAAAACTATTAGTGTTGAAACTACTTAGCTTGAGCATTTTCGAAAGATCATTCAGCTATTTGTGTCGTCTAAAGACATATTTGAGGACGTCCATGACGCAGGAAAGATTGGCTCATCTGCTGTTGTTGCATTATGTGTAGCGACCAGACTTAAACACCATTGCAAGAGAATTCATATCAAAGAAAAGCGAAAGAAAAGACACTATTGGTCTATTTTGAAAAGAAATAAAAGTAAAACTACGTAAGTGAAAATATTATGCATATTATAACCAATTATTTAAATTACAAAATAGCACTTAAAATTCAATATAAACTTGAATTATTTCTTATTAATTGTGTCGTACTTTATTAGTATGAAGTGAAGTGAATATAATGAGATTAGGAAGAGGGGTGAATGTAATAACAAACTGGATATACTGAAGTAAGTGTAGTAAAAAAATACAAATAGCTCTGGATAATTAGTGTAATTGAATTTTCTATATAAATTTTATGAAGTCTTTAGTGAACATTTCATTTTTACATTTCTGGTACGAAATCAAGTAGGTATAAAATATATTTTCTTATTTTTTACTTGATTATGTAGCCTGTTTTATAATGTACGAGTTACTTTCTACTACAAAGTGCTATGAAGTTTGTAGTTGTAAATAGCAATTTCTAATATTACAGTGTACTGCAACACCAGAACTGGATTTTTAAAAATATGATATTAATTCCTCATTTCCAAGTGATTTAAGTAGCTTTAAGATTCTTTAATAGTGTCCGTGTGACCATGTCCAATACACTTAAAAATATGTACCAGTATATAAAATGGTAAAATTTGTACTTACAAACAGTCATTGTGAGCAGTACAAAATTTACAATTTTATATGCTTTTAATTCTGATTTCAGTCGTTGAAAATTTCTGCACCAGACCAAAATCCAGCACAAAACTGACACGGAATTAATTAATCTAAAGATGTAAACTAAGATGCCTCTAATAGATGGAAATTTCACTCTTACGAAGCTGTTTACGTCTTCATTATCTTATTATTATTGTTATTATTATTATTATTATTATTATTATTATTATTATTATTATTATTATTATTATTATTATTATTATTATTAACCAATCAAATCAAATTATTGTTACATTACAAGCATATTCGTATTATCTTACCTGTGTTACATTCCCGTGTCTATTTTCAAGACAGCAGTTTGCCCTTCAGCTGAAAAATACTTCCGACGCCACTGAGTATAGTTGTGCATACCTTATGTTATTTGTGGCGACCAGTTGTACACAATTTTGTTATTAATTTTCTATTATTCGAATATGAACTTAATAGGGCTAGATGTCGGGTCTAATGTCATTGTTCTGTTGCCTAAAAGGTACATTTGTTATAGCCTCTGTTCCATGCCCGGAGTTGTTTCGTGTGTGGATGGTTTCCGCGCACTCAAGTAGTAGACCATAGTATCCAAGGATGTTATAAAATAGAGGATCTGCCCATACAACAAAATCGTGAAACCATACGTCAAAGTTTTGCCACACCTACTCTGCCCGCTCCGCGCCACTAAGATCGCAATGTTTCGAGCCAACAAACATGGCGGAAACGAGAGTAGCCAATTAAACGTGCCGGCTCAGACGATGCTTAGTTGTTTTCTGGCTTCACTGAGTTCATAGGATGAAGATACGTGTGGGCAGGTCCTCTATTTTATAGCATCCTTGGTAGTATCACTGTGCCTCGTGAATGTGAAAGCACAACTGCTTTTGAGCATGGTAAAATGGTCGATTAACCAAAATCATCTTTTCGTCCTTCCAGCGTATTCAGCCACGGTAGTCACGCAGCGATGAACAGTCAGTAGTAGGCGCAATGTGATTACTTCATGAGATGACTTAAACCAGCTGTGCGCAACAGCCGGCCCGCGGGCCATATGCGGCCCGCCTATCCCTGTCTTCCGGTCCGCTAGTCAGTTATTGAAAACAATAATTATTATAATTTTTCTTTTTTTACAAAACCTGTTAAGAGTGAACTGGAAATTTTCCATCGAGCACACAGTACGAAATGTGGTAACACCCTGAAGGCAAGCACTTGGCAAGCGCAGGTACTTGGGGGCAATTTCCCTTGGTACAGAGATTACTAGATGTACCGACTAAGTTCTAAATAGATTATTCTGCTCCTCTTTAGTGAGTAAATATTTTGGTTATCAGTATAACAGTTTTTTTTTTAAATTATTGTGATGTAAATTACGATTAACATGTTCCATCATTTAATACTATACTATTCAATTGTCGTAAAAATGATAGATCTACAGTGAGGCCCGCGACGCCATTTAGTGCTCTGTGATTGGCCCGCCCACTGTTCCAAGTTGCACATCCCAGACTTAAACTCTTCTCAGCGTGACTCACGTGGACCTTACAGAGTCGTCAACATTGCTAAATCGACGTAATGGGTGTGTACGTACCTGCATTGGCTGTTCGACGCCATCTACTGAGCGCTGGATTTGCGGCACTGATTCATTAGATCATTACGTTGATCCACAGCCAGAAGCGTGTCAGACTACAATGAACATGTGAATACCACCGCTGCCGCGCTAAGTAGCTGGACATCATGTTTCCTAAGAAGTCCTACTTTAACTTGTCATACAGAGATGGCTGTATATGCAATAGATGGTATCATGTTAGCGTAGTCTACTGTCGCATGCCTTGTCGATTGTCGTAGCAGCCGAACAATAGGTATGATGGTGTAAAACGTCATTGGTACAAAATGTGCCATTCAGGACTACCTCACCAGTGATCACTACATCAAGGCAATTCCAGGGTTTGAGGTCACGCCTTCTCTTCAGATAATTCCGAATGCCATATTTTTGCAGGACAATGTCAGTTATATTCACGTACTGTTATTTCCTTTATCTCCTTTGCCTTCTAATATGTCATTAATTGATTATTTGCTTGATATGGTGCATCCATACCTTGTTCGCCACCATTCTCTAGATATGTGGACCTTTTCTGAACTTGCATGTAAGCAACGTGACAGCAGTTTGCCAGGCATACTTCCAACACCTTTTTTCATTGGATGACACAGAGCATATAGCAGCTTTTCCTAACCTTTTTCAACTTGCGGCACACTACGAGTGTAACTTGAATTCTTTCGGCACACTCATAGATATTATTATTATTATTATTTGCAAATATAAAATACCATGTTATTTTTTTCTGTGACTACTGATCTCCTTCTCACAGAGATGAAAGCTCGATCACTGGTTTTCCCCTATGCTAATTCATTATGCTTATTTTTTTATTCTAATTTTAAAATAGAAAACAATTGCAGTGAAATATACGACTCAGATTTTTAAAAATACGCTTTCTTTTTCGAAAACTGTATCCAACCTTTCATTAAGAACGAAGATCATTAAATAACGAACGATCAAACAAATGTCTTGTACAAGCTTACAGATGACGAGAAGAACCCTAACAGAAGTAGTGTGACGTAGGTATGGGCTCGCCCACTTTTCGCACGGGGGTTTCAAATGACACCACGGAATAGCACACAGATAACTACCCGAAGTAGCAGATGACATCTAAGTATAGACCACACCTCAAAAACCGAAAATGGACTTGACCGTGTCGTTTACCTTTCCCTGCTACCCCTGTTTTAGGGTTCTTCTCGTCATCTGTGAGCTGTACCTTTAACTTTGCTGTTTTAACCAAAACCGGTGTATATTATTACAATCACACAGCTTGTGATGCGTCGAAGTCAAAACACAGCTGTTGAACAAAGTGTTGTTTTGTCATTCACGTGCGAATGAGTGTTCTACGAACGTTCGCTTGACGCGTACCGTACAAGTGCTTCCATTTCTCGGTGTTAGTATGACTCTCAATTGAAGCGTAACATAGCAGCTAACCGTGGAAATGTGTACGAGCCGAAATACTGTCTGCTACACAGTAATAGATATAGAATAATATAGTACAATTACAGTATTTTTTCCGTGGTAGAAATTCATAGTAATGTGAAATACAAAAATATACATTTTTTTCCTGTCTTGCAAATTCGTTGCTATAGAATTAATATTTTTTTTCGATTTCCTCGCGGCACACCAGCGGTGCATTCGCGGCACACCGGTTGAGAAACGCTGGCATATATGCTCTGATTACAGCACGTGGAGACTTCACGCAATATTTATTTATTAAAGTTAAAGGTGTACAGTTCTATAACATTTTCTGTATAGTCGCACTGCAATTTTCACAACTAGCAGTGTGTATATATCCGTATGCAATTGGGGTGCTGAAGTTGCAAACAAGCACATCCTTCCAAAGGAGCTATGATTTTTTTCTGCTCCTATACAAGTATTCGGAAAGGCTAACTATTGCGGAAGTTGTCGTGTTACTTAGTGGGCGTTCGGAAGAAACCATTTGAGTGATCTTGCTCCATAATTGGGAATTGTTGTGGTCGAAACCATTATCAGCCATCCTCATTATTTCTAACAAATTCGGTTAAATAAAACTCTTTCATATATTTACTATATCTCTCCATGTGTCCGTCTCTCCGGGAGAGAAAAAAGTTACAACAATACATTTAATCTCCATCCTTAAGTAAAAAACAAAACAAACTAGGGGAAGATGGGGTAATAAGAGACAAAATGGTTGGTAGTTTGGTTTATCATCAGAAAAACCAATAAAAAATCCAGAGCTTACTGTATCTTTCTGTGTACAAGCCTAAAAAAGTCATTATTTTTAGGCAACTTCTTTACCTTCTTTTCTGTCTTTCAAAAAATGTTTCCCAAAAACTTTAAGTATCTAAAGTCAGTCTTTTTCGTGAAGATTTTTTTATATAACTTAGTTATAAATGTTTCTAAGCAAACTGGTTGCATAAATTTGTACAGCATTAGTGATACTTCAAAGTTGAATTGTTCCAGTTGTTCTCTGATAAATGAGCTTGCCAGAAAATGCATGTGTCTTATTACCCCATTTTTTGTTTTGTCGGGGGTAGTAAGAGATAGTCGTTTAGTCTTAACAGGTTCACAAACTGAAGTTGAAAATTCCACTGGCCTCCTCATGATGATATTTAGGAAGTGAATTAAGTGTTTATATTTTATCGTCCTGTAATTTTATGAGGAAAAGATCCGTTCATTCTTAAAATAGAAAAAAAACTTTTAAATATTAAGAGGCTTTATTCTGTTAAAAAAGGGAGAATGTTTGGCTTAAAACTTTTGGTCTAGGCCTATTTTCTGTTTTAGGGCTTAATGTTTCATTCCGTTATTGTTAAAAGTATTTACGCAGGCTATTTTTCACTTTGGTATAGCCTATTTAATTTTGTATAGCCTAATCTATCTATATATATAAAATTGAAAATCACTATGCCTGTGACTTTAAATCTCCTGGACCGCCCGACTTATCTCGATCAAATTTGTAACATAGATGAGGTTCAAAGCTGGGATGGTTTTAGGCTATTCACTTTGGTGGTAGAACTGAGGGGCGGAAAAGGAGGAGGGGGTTTGAAAAAATAAATAAAACTTAATAACTCCCGAACCACTCGACCGATCATGATCAAATTTTCAACATAGATGAGGTCCAGGCCTGGAATCGTTTTTGTGATTTAAATTTGACGGAGCATCTTAGGGGAGGAGAAGGAGGGGGAGATATATGAAGTTCAGCGTTGATAGTTGGGGGAAGGTACAACGTAGGGAAGGGGGATACACATTTAAGAATGTTCGAAAATGACTAATTTTAGTGTCGAATCCATAGTTTTAGGAGTAACTGAGATTAACAGTGACAATTCTTATATCGTGTGCCGCAGCACGGAGGAGAGGAGGTGGAGTTATATATATAATAATAATCGAAAATGACCAATATGAATGTCTAATCCATAGTTTTCGGAGTAGTCGAGATGATCAATGATCTTCCCCATGCTGTATAAATCGATGCCATTAAAAACGAAAACAGCATATTTCACGGGTACTACACACATGAGATACGGAGTTGTGCATTTAAATTTTCATTTCAACCCAGCGAAACGGATAATATATGCTGGCGTGTAACAAGCCACACTAGCATGAAGAGTTGTTTTACGACTAGGCCCTACCCTTTTAATAAAATGAGGTTTATATGACTACAACGTGTAATTTGTCATTTCAAAATGTTCAGAATGAGTAAAAGACGTCATAAATTATGAAAAGCTGTAATTTGAATAGTTTGTAATTAAAAACATTCAACTTTCAAGTATGACTTTTACTAACCTTGACAGAAAACTAACCAGAATAAAAACATGTAAAAGGGTAGGGCAATAGAATACATCTTTGGTATATCCCTTGTAACCCCAGTTGAATAACAAGGCACAGCATTAAGGTTGGTTTAAAGAGTCAAGTTTAGACGATAGATGGCACTATAGTCTTTGTATCTCTCCCATGTATTCTTTTTTATCTTTCACGAAAATTCACGATTTCTCTTGCAAATTTCAACCTACAGACTTCAAATTTTTAGAAAAGGAACTTCAAAATCTATCGAAGGCAATAATCCGTGCCAATATTTTATTTAGAATTTTCTTCATTGTTGAAACTGTTTGATTGTTGAAACGGATATCCAAACATTTAACAATCGAACTGTTTCAAAAATGAGGATAATTCTAAATAAAAAATCGACACGGATTGTTCCCTTTAATAGGTTATGAAGTTCCTTCTTTAAAAATTTGAAGTCTTTAGGTTGAAAATTATAAAAGAAATTGTGAAGTTTCGTGAAAGGTAAAAAATACATGGAAGAGAGACGAAGACTGTAGGGACATCTATCGGCAAAACTTGTCCCCTTACACTAACCTTAAATAAATCAGGGCAGTGTCTCTTATTACCCCATACGAGGTTATAAGACACAACTGCAATTTTAAAGCAAATATTTTTTTCGAAGTCTTCCTGTACACTGGAAGAAATAAAATAATTTTCTATTGTGTTACCCAGTAACAAAGTATATACAATTTTGAAAACTGTTAACATTTTAAATTACTATTGTCTCTTACTACCCCATCTTTTCCTAACTAACTCTATGGCCTCTAGAATCTGGAGGTTGAATACCGCGCTCACGAAAGTTCTCCATTGACTTCTATCCTTAGCCAATTGGATCTAGTTTCTAGTTTGTATTCCTATCTCTGCGAGATCCATCTTAATATTATCCTCCCATCTGTGCCGAGATCTCCCTAATGGTTGTTTTCAGATGGGATTTCCAAGTTAAATTTTGAAAGCGTTCCTGCTTTCTTCCATCCTGGCTACATGACCTGTCCACCTGAGCCTCCTAGACTTGATGACTCTGACATGGTTAAATCCATCCTTTCTAGTAAAACCGGAAGTGTTAAAATCCACTACAGCTTCCGGTTTCAATATTGATCGATTTTGTGTTGTAAGAATAGGTGCCATCTTCCATCTTAACCCTGTATTCAAATCACAAGTGGCAGAAATGAAACACTCATGGTTTTAATGTTGATCGCTATAGAGTGAAAACTGTAATACATAGCGAAAAGTAGTCTTCTTCCATCAATTAAGTGTCCCAAGAGTATATTCCATTTGCTCTCTAATATCTGCACTAAAAACTTCCAGTTTCAATATTAAATGATAAAATATCAAGACATACAAACCAAACACCTTTGAGTGGTGTATACGTGACAATGTTATTGTTTGCAGTATGTTTTCAGTCTTGCTACGGAAGTATTGCGACAATGCCATTAAATAAGTTCTGCCCGAATTTTTTCCAGACTTGCCTTTCTACTTTTCATTCTTAATTACTTCTAATGTAAAATGTTTTCAAACGTGTATCTTTTAATATGTTTTTAAAGAAATAACTTTGATTTTGTAATCGTGTATACTCGTGTTGAATTGGAAAACAAAATTTTATGAATGATCCAGAAAAATGGATGAAAAGATTACGATCTTGACAAAGAATTTTAAGAATGATCAAAAACTTCATCGAAAGATTGCGATTTTGGCCATATACGTAGTTCTCCAGATATAAGGTCTAAAAAAAATTGATTAAAATATAGTGGATTTTTTTGGATGACGGACCACAAAACTTTTGAACGACCCCTAAATCGAGTTTTCGTTTTTTTTTTTGGGGGGGGGGGGAATGAACACATCATACTGACAAGTAAACCTTACGTTTGGGTGAATCGAGTTGCTGACTGAGACACATATGAGGAAGTAGTACTAAATGTGGTAAGTATTTCAGTGAAGTTGTAGGTGCGAAGCTCCAGGGGTTTAGGAGATATAGCTACTAGAACATCACATGGAAGTACAGAATAGTCTTCATACAGTTGGAGGTAAAAGCTCTGTAAGACCTCTTGTAACGACAAAAGGTGAATAACAAATATGTGGGTACATATTAGGACTAGGGGGAAGTCATATAGTAAGGATGTACCTGACGGCGGCCATATTGAAATCCGCCATTTTGAATTAAGGTTAATTTTTTAAAATAGGAATAGGGTCATGTGATACATGATTTAAGGCGCAAATCTAATCGGAAGAACAATGGTGACGTTAATTTTGATTTACGCGCAATTGGTAAAAAGTTACAGGCAAATTAAATATTGTTGCAGCATATGTATTAGACCTTTACTACACCTTGTAAATTTTGTGTTAAGATAATAATTAAATAAAAAGCATGTGGATAAATATTAGGTCTATGGTAAGAGTTGCCTTGATGGCGGCCATGTTGAAATTCGCCATTTTGAATCAGACAAAAGTTTTAAACAAAACGCATAACAGTGACACCTTATTAATAGCAAATTTTACCATAAATCCAACGGTATAACCATTTTTGCTTTATCATTAACCAGCACAAAATTAAATGGGAATAGACTAATGCAATAGAGGACTTCGGGCTAGAAGTAATCAGAAATACAATGGTGGCGTTATAATGTTAGTTGTTTGATGCTGTACTTGCACGCCATTTCGTTGTTTTTCTTGTATCCTGTTCACATCTATTTCTCGCTCCCCATTTAAAACTTTTGTCTGATTCAAAATGGCGGATTTGAACATGGCCGCCATCAAGGCAACTCTTACCATAGACCTAATATTTATCCACATGCTTTTTATTTAATTATTATCTTAACACAAAATTTACAAGGTGTGGTAAAGGTCTAATACATATGATGCAACAATATTTAATTTCCCTGTAACTTTTTACCAATTGCGCGTAAATAAAAATTAACGTCACCGTTGTTCTTCTGATTAAATTTGCGCCTTAAATCATTTATCACATGACCCTATTCTTATTTTAAAAACTTAACCTTAATTCAAAATGGCGGATTTCAATATGGCCGCCGTCAGGTACACCCTTACTATATGACTTCCCCCTAGTCCTAATATGTACCCATATATCTGTTATTCACCTTTTGTCGTTACAAGAGGTCTTACAGAGCTTTTACCTCCAACTGTATGAAGACTATTCTGTACTTCCATGTGATGTTCTAGTAGCTATATCTCCTAAACCCCTGGAGCTTCGCACCTAAAACTTCACTGAAATACTGACCACATTTAGTACTACTTTCTCATATGTGACTCAGTCAGCAACTCGATTCACCCAAACGTAAGGTTTACTTGTGAGTTAAGTGATAGTTTGGGCTTGGTTACACTATATGCCTTCTCCAGATGTGATGCCTACAAGAAAATTTTTGATTGAAATATATCATATCATTTGATGGATTTTTATCAGGGGCACATTTTTGAACGGCCCATAAATGCAGTTTTCTTATTTTCTACGGAATAAGCACATCACACTGAGTTAAGTGATGGTTTGGGTTTTGCTATAATATATTTAGTTCTCCAGATATAAGGCGTACAAGAAAATTGTATACTGAAACATATTGGATCTTTTGATCCAAAAAGGCAAAGTTTTTCTTTTTTTCTTTTTTTTCTTATGAACTGATAAATGTTTGAGAAAAGATAGGGTGTTGTACTTCGAATTATATCGACGAGAATCTTCTTTTGTCCTTAAACGAACGACTTCTTGCATAACTGACATCTGCATCGTAGTATTTGTCTGTCTTCTGTTGTGTGGGAGGATATAATTCTTTCTATGAATATAAGCGTTCTATGTATGTTGGAGGCGTGCCAACTTGAAGCTTTTGTATGGCGACAAAGCTGGTTCCGTCTGAAAGCCGAGTGCAAAAACACAAATTACCCAGCTGTCTTGCACTAAATCAACCGGATTGACTTCAATATTATTTGTAAAATTTCTTTTTATCTTCAACATCAAATCGGAAACTTTTCGTTTCATATATTCTCTGAATTATTATACAGCCAGCGGCAAAGTGAGACTACTTTCTTCATTGTATTTTTTTTTATCTCGATCCCTGTTGATCTCATGTTTGCTGCTATTATGTTTATCACAGCCCTTTGTCTTTTATCAATGATTCAACTAATAACAGATAAGAACATCAAATATTGAAGTAAATAGAGAGAATAAGTCAAGGAGCTAAGATCAGTGGCCTGAACTACTTCTAACAGCAATTTCTACAAGCGAGAACAGGATTTTTTATTCAACAGGAAATGTTGCATCAGAACTTCAAACTTTAACAAAAATAGAAACCATTGACCCAAACTCTCTGAAATGAAATTATTATTCTTACGGGGAGTGCTCAAAAAGTAAGGTTACAAAGCCTGCAGTGAAACGTGTATATATTATTTCACACAACCAATACAGCCAACAGATAGTGCATGCAATAGCTTGTTTTTTTGACATATCTTCGTACCGGGTGAGGCACTTGTCGCATTGTGGGATGAGTTTGAAGATTCTCTTCTGTTAAAAATCCTGTTCTTTCGTGTTCAGATACGTTGTCACGAAGTGCTTCACCTCCTCGTCTGAAGTGAAACGACGGGCTCCTATTTTCTGTTCAGCGTAAGCTCTAAACTCCGATAAGCAAAATATTTGTATCCTTCCGCTTGTCACAAGTACGATTGGCTAGTGATGTATCACTCCCACTCCCCACAGGGAGGAGCAAATTATACAAGTGCATTTTGACAATACTGTCTCGTGTTGTCCAGATACTTACAGCAGCAGCAGAAAAGAAGGAAACTAACTCGAAAGATAAAAAAAAAAAATTGAATTTCGCTGGTGTACAATTGTTGCTTACTGAGTAAAGGTTTACCTTGGTGTTTCACCACAACACTCGGTGAACCGGGATTCATGTCAGCCATCTTTCAGACTTAAAAGCAGAACACGCTTTTACAGTTGAATTGGCGCCATAATTACTGCGCATGCTTAGTGTTTATTTCTATTGCTTCATTAGCCACACTCGATTGCAATATAATTAGATAATCCGTATTATATTCTTGTCATTTATAATAATGTAGCAGTTTTATATGGAGCTTCATAGTGAAAGTAATAATGACATCATATGAACTATTTTGCGGAGGAGTACAAGCGTCGGTAGGCCAACAGCAAATCAGCGAGATTTAGTTTCGCGTGGCTTTGTTTATCGCAGTCTAGAGCTTGGGCCGAACAGGGTTTAGGTGCTCCTTCAAGTGCGGGAACAGGTGAAAGTCTCTTGCAGCGAGATCCTCCTGTTGTCCTGATTCAGCACCTCCACGTGAGCTGTGTTCAAATCTGTTGATGCCGTGCTGGGTCGTCCATTGCACTCCTCGTCAATGACGTTTTCTCCACCAGCCGCAAACTTTCGACATCATTCTGCGACATGCTGCTGAGATATTACAGTCTCTCCCTAAGCCTCTACCAGCTGCCGTCAATTTCAACGTGGTTACATTTTCCCTCCACAGATATCGAATAACTGAGCGCACTTCTTCGCAAAACCAGTTTTCCAAACGATTGATTTTGAGTTTAACCCCTGATATCAGACGTGGACCTACTGATTGACATGGAATCCGAACCCCATGAGCTCCCGCCGGGAATCGAACCCGGGTCTCCCACGCCAAAGACGCTAATCGCTTTGACACCAAGGAGCTCCAGTTTTCCAAACGAGTCGCCATCTGTGTTTACCTACGTAGATGGCGGGTGGCTGAAACTCCGCACAGTTACCAACTTAATGTGTTAAAATTACGCATACGCCTCATTCCTCTATAACAGACGAAACTCCAGAAATACCGGCCTTGCAATCTTAGTTTCTGATTCTCCCTCGTATTATTATTTATTTTACTGTCTTACGGTTATATCGTGTACAAACATACTAAATGGATGAATTATAAGAAATCAATTATTTGATACAGTAAGAAGGGAATCGGTAATGATATTAGGGGTGACCTAAAATTGTCTATTAGGTCATCAGGAAACAGCCTCTACTATATACAGGGTGTTCCATAAATATATCGACAAATTTTGCATACATGTTCAGGACCTCAGTACAAGATAAAACTTTATCTGCGACTTCGGCGGGAAACGTGTAATTCCGAAGATGGGATATAATTAATGGAATTGATCGTAGGGTAGTTACACAGAATAAAACAAGCCACAAACTTCGCATACGTGTTCAGGATCTCATACCAGAAAATCTTGAAATCTTTGAGTTTAACGTCCCACGCTTATGCATGCTAGGCTAAGGAAGACGATGATTAAAAGAAACAAACGATTATGGAAGAATTGGTGAAATGAGAAAGTGGAGGAAACCGGAGTACCCCGAGAAAACCCATGAGCACGATGTTGTTCAGCACAAAATTACTTGGCCGCTGATCGAATCACGGACCCCACGCACCAGATGTAAGCGCTGTACAATTGAGCCACCTTCATACAAGAAAAGTGTTTATCTCCGAACACACACACACACACACTATATATATATATATATATATATATATATATATATATATATATACAGTGGCGGATCCAAGATATGATCAAGGGAGGGGCTAAACTATAGTTTGCCGTTTTATACAGTGTATACCTGAGCGTCAAGGGGGGCTATAGCCCACTGTATATATATATATATATATATACGTATATAATATAAGATTGTACAATGTATGTATCAAAGTGAAGATAAGGTTTATGTATGACATTTCTAAATGGGCAACTGAACCTTTTCGGTGGGGGGATTACCATAACCCTTCCCATGCATGCGCCACTGAGTCGGTGGCCATATTCTTTTCAAAAAAAAAAAAAAAAACGAATGTGTGTAATAAGACTGATATTTGATGGTTGTCGCTACATTTCATCATACGGTCAGTTGTGATCAGGGGTGGCGATTAGGTGGCAAAAGGGGGCTGTTTCCCCCATTTTTTGGAAGTGATCACTTAATGTATATAGTTTCATTTGGAAATGTAAGGTTTTTGTATGTATTGCTGGTTTATAGTAAGAAAATGCTGCCATATAATATTTGCCGTTGCGTGAATACGTATTGGTTATGTGGCCTCCCGTGAAGTTAAGAAAGCTACAGGTGTTGCGTTTTAATTGCAATTCAAAGCAATTAATATTGCAACTGCGCATTTCTTTAAATGTTGTAGCATATGCTTGTAGTGTTTACTGTCTTTCATTTTCTAAGAGTAATAACATACATTTAATGGCATGTGTGTAATTAAAAATATAAGTTGTTCATTAATTCCAGTTTCAATACAACTTATTCAAAACAAGCCTTATTATTCATTATTATGATTAATATTATCCTTTCTATTTATTTGTTTTGGAAATTTGTTATTAAATAATCTGATCACACAATTTTCCGGGCAGAATTTTATGATGTTCGTGAGCAAGGAATCACATTTTATTTAATAAAATATGAAATACGATATACGGAATTTTAACTGAAAAAGACAGTATCCTATTAGTTACACCACCTTTCGTCAAACAAAGTGTTAGAAACAACCAGGAAAACTAATGTTGATATACAAACATTCAGATCATGTCTTGCCCTCCATTCTTAATGTCCAACCGCCGCCACTGGTTGGGATAAAAGTTCGTTATTGCTATGGCTTTAAATTCCTTTCAAGCTTCGTTTTTTACACGTTTACATTCTTCATCTAGCTGGAAAATCAGTATTATTAAATCACTTCAGAGTTAGAAGTTTCAAGTGGAAAATGCTGTGTCTTCAAATAATCAAAATCCACTCCGGCTTTTTAGCCAGAGGGAAAAAGACCACAAAAGTTTTGTTTTACGTCGATTTCTCTGCAGACTGTTTTTTTTTTTTTTATAATCATAAGAATAATTTCGTTGTATTGTTATCTTTTTTACTTTTTTTCTCGTACGGAATTAAAGCTAAAAAGAAAAAAAGATCAAGTGTTCCTTATGGATTGTATTCATAACAACCTAAGAAACTCAATTTAAAGAAAAAAAAATGCTTCGTAATGCTTCACGAAAATCCATCCCCAAGTTGTTTTTCTTATAACTTTGAACTCAAGAGTTTTCCAGTTTTGAGGAAATCAGTTTTTTTTTATTTACTATTTTAAAACAAGATCTCTGCTTCTGCCTCTCTCTTTCTGTCGATTTTCTTATGGATAACGGAAATATTTAGAAAAATAAATACAGCGATAAAGTTTATGAAAAATGAGGTTAACAAAAAAAAAGAAAGAAAGAAAAGAAAAGTAAAAGAAAGCATAAATATTAGAACACTTGCTTTTAGTTTCTGAAAGCTAGTTTCGCGAAATGAAATATCAGTGAACAATATTGCCCTTCCTTCCACGCGAAAGAAAAACCAAAAGTCACGCCCCTTCTTTATACTACATTGAGAAAAAAATTGTAGGTGGCGTACTTAAAAAGATAGGTTACATGTGTAATTCTTGTAGTTTTTGTACTTAACGTACAGCAGACGTATAACTGAAAACGCATGTTTTATAATACTTTCTGTATAAGTGTTCTATCTATACGTACTTTCCGTATGAAACAATGTAGGCGGTCAGGATCTCACATACAAATGGACGTTTATAACATATAGCTGACGAAGGTAACATAAGTACATGTATGTGATATACGGAAAATTGTTAGATGTCAGACATCCTGCAACGGCATGATGTAACATCTAAGGGCAGTGCGTATGTAGCATACGGATAACGTATGATCCGTACTGATTTCTATAGTAAGCAAGAGGGTACCGTATATTTGTAAAGTCACACACATTAATAAATGGAGGCTAAAGTCATTATTTCTTATGGCTCCAACCTCCATTTATTAATGTTCGTGAGTGTATAATATACCGCTCTCCGGAGAACGGATTTTTCCTTGTGTAACTTGATGGGCAAAGTGGTTCAGTGGTAGAGTGCTTATCTCATGCCTGGTGTCCCTGTTTCGATCCCCGGCCAAGTAAATTTGTGGTAGACAACATTGTGTCCGTGTCTTTTCTCGAAGTGCTATCATTTCCTCCCGTTATCATTTCCCCTTTATTTCACCAATTCCCCCATCATCATTTATTTGCCTTAATAATTTTCAACCTTAACATGAATGGCATAATTGTGGGACGTTAAACTAAAATACTTTATACTACCGTCGTCTGGTCATGTCCGTTAGGCCAAAGAATACCACTGAAAATTACAAATGAGTGATGATGGAAAAAATTGTTGGAAATCACAGAGCTCCAAGGAAGCTCATGGTCACGATGTTGGAACTGACATAAACTGGAACTAAAACAAGAGCCCTATCAGATGTGACCGTCCTATGATATCACGGAAAATGTTGCTCCCTCACTAGATTTGAAGTGGGAGACCCGGATTCGATTCCCGGCGTGAGCTCATGTGGTTCGGATTCCACGTTAATCAGTAGATCCACGTGTCACATAGCCTAGTTGCTGAACGGGATGCTAAAATCGAAAATCAAGTCAAATCAATCCCTCAGTAGATTTGTGTGCTTTATTCTGATCACAAAATGTAGGATAGATATTGTACAGTCTGCAAGTAAAGAAAATAGCATATTCTCTTACAATTTGTATATGAAGTATGTTATTTCTTTTTGTATGTGCCTGTACAATTACCATGCGCTGCGGATATTCGGTCTTAATGTACCGGTTTCCTCCATTAATATGTTATTTCGTCATCATTTGTTTACACGTATAAGTAATAAAATGGTATTCCGATTTTCAAAAAAAAAAAAAAAAAAGATAAATTTAAAAAATATGTTTTTGGCAGTAAAGACTCTTAAATTTGAAGAAATTAGATAAAGTAGATTTATATTTTGTTTCCATCTATTCGAACTTCTGCTATGATAAAATTATTCGAATTATCCAATTACCAATTTCTTTTCGCATATTCATTAACTGGAATAATTACTGAAAGTTTTTCTCAAATAAACTGTTCGAACACTTATTTTGTTTCAATATTCGAATATTATTTTTTTAAAATTTCTTCAACACTAACAGTTTTGTGTTGATAAGAGTATGCATTTAGTAGTTTGTACTCTTTTGTATTACGTCCTCATCTATCTACGCACGTATGTGCATTATTTGCGTGTATGTTATGTGTCTCAGTACATGCTTCTTTGTAACAGTATGTTTACATCAAAGCTACATAAAAGAAACCTACTCTACATGCTGTACAATGAATGCTATAGACCAGTAAACACCCATACGTTGCGTATGCAAAGCATACGGCCTCCTGTAAAACAGCCGAGTAGTTTGTTTGTGCATACCAAATGTAATGATCATCTGTATACTGTGATGTTTCGCAACTTGTCAAAACTACAGATGATTTTCATGCAGGTACAACATCTTCATGTAAACATTTTGTAAGCGAGGTAAACAGAAGCTAATGTGCGTACTGTCCTAGTATCGTAAATCGGTTTCGTAAGTACTTATATTACTAACAAAACATTTATCTGTGTTATCAACAAATCTGAGAAAAATAAGTTTACTACATTCACGATATCAAAACAGAAAAATCATACGTGAAGACGAAGAGGTTCGCAGAAGATCGTGGAACATAGAGGGTTTTCAGTCATACCAAGTGACCTGGCAATAATGGCAGAGTGCCTATGATGATATTTTTGTGATTCTGTATTATATTCAAAATATTAAATAGCTGAAATACCCATTCTTCGCATGAGTCAGATAAAATATATATGTAAAGTAACTGAACAACGAAAGGAAAAAAATATCGGTCATTTTCTACTACTTTTACATAGCCCAGTAAACGCCCCCTGAGACCCCCTGGTTTGAATTTTGAAAAAAAAAACACCTCTAGACCCCAGCCGTTGGGGCTGTATTTGGAAGTCAACGACTGTGGAAGTATCACCATTTATCTCAACCACCTCGAAAACTATGGGTTTGACACTAATATCGATCATTTTGAATTACTTTTATATGTCTCGATAACCCCCTACCCCCTTTCCAGGTGAACCCTAGCCCGCATACAATGATAGCTGAATTTGAAAATCACCGCTAATGGAATCGTCACCATTGATCTCAGCGACCGCGAAAACTATGGATTTGACATTAATATCGTCATTTTGGATTGTTTTTACATGTGTCGGTAACTTACCGGTGACTCCCGGCCAGTAGCCGAATAGCGTGAATTTGGAAGTTAATGCGATCGGAGTTTCACCATTGATATCAGCAACGCGAAAACTACAATTTGACAGTAATATCGGCCACTTTGGATTATTTTTACATGTCCCGGTAAACGCGCCCTGAGACCCCTTGGTTCGAATTTTAATTTTTAAAAAAAGCTTCGTTTTCTTCTGAGGCTTGGACTAAGGTACCCGTGACCAAAATTTGGTAACTCTCGGTCCACTCATCAAATCCTCAGGCCGCACAGAGACACACAGACAGACGCAGAAACGAACTCTTTATTTTATTTATATTAGATTAAAATTTTATTTACAAGTTAACATTTAAAAAATAACCTTGTGGGAGAATTCGAAGTAAGAACAAAAGTTCTAATCCGGTAACGGGATACATCTAGTAAATACAATCGAAGTTTGTGCGAGTTTAATCTCACCAACCTGAAATTGGATCGCACTCAAATCTTAATGAGTCTCACGGTAACTCAAACTCCAACTAACTCGAGCTGAGCCTCTCTATTCTCAATTAAGCTCGCACTAGTTCGTTCTTGTGCTCATTAAATAATGAATCTCGTGCTTTTCTGTGGTTATTAGAACTCCGACTTTGGTTCCCTATTCAGTTGTAGGACTTGCTTTTATCTATTGTGCTAAAGGCTCACTGGTTTTTGAAATCTGTGCTACGAATATTCTGTATTCATTAACTAAAAATTTTGTGAATTTTTGAACAAAGTGTACTGTCTCGTTGATGTCTGAGAGTTATCTTGACCCTTCTGATTTTCGACCCGATTTCCGTAGTTCTTTACAGAGTGAATCTCAAAAATGCTTCACGCTTGTAGTAGAGAAATTCTACTTCAACTGGTAATTGAACCCAAACAACGTGAACTCATGTTTCATTGTAGGGTTGCCAACTGGCTAATTTCTCATCGGCTTGGCCGTAAATATTGCTGTTAAATCCGGTGACAGGTACAAACTTTTTACCATCCCCTTTATGACCGGTAACTTTAAATTTGTCTCTAGTTCGAAGTAATTTCATCTAGTTCAAAGTATAGATTTAAAAAGTAACTTTCATTCTGTAAATCCAAAACTGTCACCTTTCACCATCTATCAACGATTAATATATTTTGTTTATCTGTTTAGATATTTTTAAAGAAATGACAGGGACTGTATTAGGGAAAGTTTAAAATCTACTTATAAGGAATTTTATATATTTATTGAGAGTGGAAAAGGACTTCTTAAAGCAATTTCCTGTAGTTTAAGTATAAATTTAAAGAATAAATTATTTTTTAAATCCAAAATTGTCACGTAAAGATTAATATACTTTTGTTCATCTGTTTCGATAATTCTAAAGAAGTGGCAGTTACTGGTGAATACAATAAAATGATCAATGCCAGTTTCAGTTTCTCATTTCTAGCACAATGTATCTATTAAGCTTATTAGTGAATGTACTAAGAATATGCAGAGTACAGATGCTAATTCTCTTTTGTTTACGATAGCATATTTCCTTTTCATGGGTGGGTCCGAACAGAGATACCTCACACTTAGAGCTACATCATAGGGAAAATTTGAAGGGGTGCCGGGTTTTTTTATTTTCGAGAGTTGGCAACCTTATTTCAATGTGGTTGTACAGTGGGGGACACTTCTAAATGGTACACCTTAGCCGTAAATCTCCATATGGCTGTACCATTTAGAAGTGTCCCCCGCTGTACAAGTAATTGTCAATAATGAATCTTTGGAACAGCCATTTCCAACTTGATGTTCTGTGATCTCACGGCTTGCTTCTGTCTTTCACAGAAAACCGGATGAGTACACATGAAGAGTAGATGAGAATTTTGGTTTGGTCAAGGCAATGGCTGCAGGAAAGCAATAACGTCGATGGCGGAATTGTTTTATCAGGTACACCACTCCGTGGATCCATGACTATTCGTACACTGGCAACACTTTTCTTTGCTCTAGTGTTCTGTTTCTCTCTGTCGCTGCTTTGATCGAAGGTTTATTCCGATGTCGTACTTGGAAAAAGGCTTATTTAAAATGCTCTACAGTTATTGTTTTTCTTTAATCAGTTCTTGTCTAAGATTTGTCTTGGAATATCTTCCAAACTTGTTTGAATAATCATGCTTTACCATTTTTTTCGTATAATGTTTCATAAGAATTAAGTTCAAAAAAGGGCACTATAATAAGTGTAACGAACTTTTTCTTGTACAATACATTATTATCTAAAGCTATGATGAAAACTTGAAAAATAAGAAATCAAATTTATCACGAAGCGGTATCTTTCAGATAAAACTATAACATCTCCTTTCTTGTTGTTTTTCGTTATCTCTCAGATTTTACAGATACAAGGAAATAGGCATTTCCATATTAGGGAGATTAAATGTAGTACAATTTTCAGTTGTGTTTCATTTATTTCGTTCGTTACGTGAACTTAATCCAGAGGCATATTTCACTCCAGGCTTTCTTTGTCTGTTCAGAAGCCATGAAAGTAATTTCGTCATCTTTCTTTACATTGTAGCTTCCTTAATGCGGCAATTGGGGATAAATAATTGGAAAATATTTTTTTTTGTCTTTCGTTTTATTTTGTCCCAGAAAATCAAAGGCACTATACAGCATAATGAATTCTACATACCAGAAATATGTCGTGCAACCTTTTCGTTCCCACGTTATGAGAAGTCAAATTTTGACACATGTTTCGAAAACAAGAACCATCCATTGAACTCATCCGATCTAGATCAAGCACGGTATGGTGATAGATATTAATCTGTTATATAAGCTTTGTAAAATATTGTACAGTCAACAGCAAAAGTATATACCCTGTGACTGCTTTAACTCCATTAGGTCTGAGCCAATTATCACAAACGCCTGGACAGATGCAACCCAACTTACACCTAACATTTCAACCAAGAGACGACAAACCGAAATGTTAGGTGTAACAGGCTTTTGCTCTGGAGTTGATGCATGAAACAATTTCTCAATTTTAAGATTTATCTCTATCGTTCGGAGTGTGTTGTTGCGAACTAAATACTGAATCCATTGTCGACGACAATTTGGTCATTGCAATTTACAATACAAGAAGTACATTTCCTTTAAGAGCGAAGTATCCTGAAATACAGAGTGTGTTGATTCAGCCCTGTAGTAGAATTTGGTCGCCATTTTGTCTCGCACGAATGTAATTTATGCAAATGCTTCTTCTTAAAATAAAATACTTAGTCAGCAATGGCGAACTGGCGAGTAATTTGATACATAGAAGCACATGTTTTCAAGTTGCCATATCGACCTGATGCCCACAATTTTTCGAGCTCTGTGTGTTTGAGCTCCTTTGATGAGTTACTGTATATGACACTGATGTCACATAATGTACTCATGGATTCGTCATCAATGTCTAATATTATTTAGTCTTTACAATGAAAATAGATATTCAATCATGTCCTCTGGGGTGAAAACCGAGAATAGCGCGCCGCTTCAACAATGTGGTTTTATTAACAGTTTATTAAACTAACACTTTCTTACATTTTGATATTTATATCGTGTTAAATTTTTCTAGTAGTCATTCCAACGAACCGTTGTAATTCTTTAACTCCAAGACAATAAACATTGTCCTTTGTGAAAAGAAAAAAGTGCAAAAGTGTAGTCAGTAAGGCGTCTGCCTACCAACTGACCGACCCGAGTTTGAGTTTTGGTATAGGTTGGAACATTTTGTAATTCCATCGTCGTTGCGATGGTGTTCTGATTCTCAACGGGCTATTTTAGAACGAATGCCTTCGACAATCTAGGGAAGTAAGGGTACTAAAGGAAGATATTAGCTACATAAATTGCTTAGTCTGGAATAGGTATGTCCGTCAGGCTAATGTATGATGCAGCAGTGGGCTTTTCTCAATCAGGACAGAGCAAGCAAGTTGTACAAAATAGCGGAAAGAACAAGAGAGACAGATTTGAAGAAAAAACTGGTGTTGTCATAGTTCTACGATTGTTTTGATAAGTAATGCAACATTTATATTGACATTCAATTGTTCCCACACTAAAGTAATTTTAGACAGTGTGTTCAATACTTTGCATGAAGTTGAAAGCTAGTATTAAGAACTTATTAATTTTTTCAAAAAAATCAGATTCATCCATTGATCATTTGAATGTTTCTTTTCATCATTCAGATTCATCCAGACCTTTCTTTTACAGATTTTCAGCTAAAGCTTTCTTGCTATTCTCTCAATGAATAGCTTTGGATTTTTTGTATGTTTCAACAGTTTTAATACTGAAAGCTCAGCAGAAAGATATTTGACCGTACCGAAACAGTAACGTGTCCCTTTTACAGGTAACTTACTGATATTAAAACCCCTAAAATGTAACTCAGATCCCTTTCTACAGAAACATTCCTTTTAAATTTGTGTTCGTTAAACTATGAAAAATTCTAGTAAATCCCATCCATTAGTGAAGACTAAATAATAATGTACGTTCAAAACAAGGGTTCGTCGATTTGTGATATTCAACGAACAAGTTCGTTACTGAATTCTCTATGTCTGTGTGTCTGTCTGTCTGTTCGTCTGTCTGTTATTTGCGATATTTTCAATTTCGAACTCCGCATTCGATAGAGCATCAAAAACTATCAGAGAAAGTGATTAAATTTTTCGCGTCACTCTTACTCTTCCCAAGATATTGGCCAAAAAGGTGGCCGATTTTCAGAGATTTAAGGAGCCATACCTCGGGAGCCATAAATTATAGAGAGATCATATTGGTGTTGCTCAATATCTAAGAGGGTGGTAAATATTTTGGTAGCAAATAGTAACGGCTGGCTACTGTCCAACTTGTCATTGGTTTGGCCAGTGGCTACCAATTAATATCGGTATCAAAATATTTACCATCCTCTTAGATATTGATTAACACCAATATCATCTTTCTATGATTTACTGTTCTTGTGATATTAGCCAAAAAATGGCCGATTTCCAAATGTTTAAGGAGCCATATCTCGGGAACCATAAGTCATAGAGAGATCATATTGGTTTTGATCAATACCTAAAAGGATGGTGAACATTTTGGTACCAAATAGTAATTGGTGGTCACTGATCAACTGGCTACTGGCCCACTAGGTACCTTTCCCAAGATATTGGCCAAAAATTTTCGAATTTCGGAATATTTAAGGAGCTATATCTCGGGAGATGATATTTTGTAAATTTTTGCGATAAACATAAGGTATGGATAAAGAGATTTGTTTTTATATGTTGAAACAATCACAGTTATCATTCCTGCTTCATCTCTCCATTGCTTTTAAGTTTGTTCTGGCAATGCTGTTGGAACATTCTCAACTAGTTTAGTTTTGGAACTCAAGTGTCTACAACATTGAATAACAAAATTTTTAGGTAGTCTAAAAATATTGAGCCCTTTGCTCGAAATGGCGTTAGTGAATCAAATCTCAGGGTATGAGTCGCATCGTATCAGACCTAACCTAACGCAATTTGGTGGCTAACAGTTGAAGCTAGTAGATATGCAAAACGTGTTGGAATTCTTATAATTATAAGGTGTTGCGCCGTGAAGATGTGCAAGCTTTCCTCAGAACTGTGCTACATTTTACAATTTCATTCCAATAAAAAAAAAATGCTGCGAGTCCCATGAAGAAATTTGTGTTGCTTATGGAGGAAGATTCAAAAAGGAACAGCCAAGATATGATTCAGTAGCTTTTGTTGTGGAAATGTCCATGTCTAAAATCCAATTTGCAGTAGGCGAAAATGACAGAAGTTAATAACATTCTGACGAAAGTCCAGCAAGATTGTTGTGTACAGTAAAAAATCATCTTATTAATGATGAACCTAAACATCCATCAACAGACAACGGTAAACCTTTTGGAGAAAGTTGGCTACAAAAAGAAACTTGACATTTGAGTGCAATACGATTTAACTCAAAAACACCTACTCGATCTAATTTCCCTCTACTACGAATCTCTACTGAAGTGTAACAAACTCGTCACTTCTGAAGCGGTAGATCACCAGTAGAGTCTAATGAAAAGTGAATAACCTACAACAATCTGAAAAAAAAAATCTGCCCAAATTCTGTGGGAACTTATTGATTTCAACATTAGTTTTTTTTTTCAATCTGATACGACCAAGTTTGCCGCGAATAAATAGAAGTTACGTATCTCACAATGTATAAACATATTTTTCGCACACGGAACACCTTTAGGTCACAATAACTGGGTTGAATCTATGAGATAATGGAATTAGGAATTATATGCCTAGGCTGTAAGCCATTTAGTCCGTCAAGTATATAAGGTATGACGTCCTTCGGCAATCACATTATCCTATGAAAGGGAAGGAAAAAGGATTGGGGAAGGAAGGAAGAGGTGTGGGAGCCATATGTTAGGTACCGTCCCTGCATTTGCGTGGTGTGAATGAGGGAAACCCAGGAGAAACCTCACTCAAAACTGGACTGAAAAAGCTGTTACACTCTTTCGACCGAGTGTCCCCACCGGGAGTGAAATTATGGAGTTGGAATAATCCTTAATAATAACAAAGCAGTAATAGAATTACAGTAACAATTACCTCAACAACAAAATTTGATGAAGAAAATTAATTAACTCATCTAATAATTGTCTCTTCATACTGGCTTCTCAAAACTTACGTGAAAGGTTGTTTTTTTAAGTAGATAACTGCTTTTGTGCAACATCAAGTAAGTGACTGGCTTAGGTAACTGCTTAACACATTAGATTTCTATCAAAGTTCAAATCCTTCCAGCTTCATTTGTTTTTAAACATGCTTCAATTTCCATTTCAATCCATACTCAGTGTGATAACCAACATGGTCTCCTTTCTGCAAGGAAAAAGAAGTTCGAATGACGGAGAATTGGAGAAGATACATGAATGGATACGAACTTATTTCCTTCAATTGTTCCACAATTGATATTTTCAGTTTATTTCAACCATTTTGCAATTCATGTATGAACAATGCTTTTCTTCTTTCTTCTCGCATGCAGTATGTAGTGAAATAATTATAATATTATTAATATATTGCACTCACTGGATAAATGTGATTCAAAATTTGACGGCTGGGAATAAAAACTTGTACAGTCAGCAGCAAAAGTCTCTCTCCACTGACTACTGTAACTCCATTAGTTCGGACCCAGTATAAACGCCTGGACGGATGCAACCCAACTTACACCTAACATTTCAACTAGGAGACGACAATGAGTAAGCCTGTGAAGCACAGAAACATGTTTTTTTTTTTTCCTGTGGATTTGATGCACAAAAAATGTGCATTTGAGATTAATCTCTATTGCTTGGTGCATGTTGTCCAATGAGTGCTATTCGTGCCTGATTCTTTGATGATTTCAAGCAACGTGTTTGTAACTGTTATGAGTATCACTGTTATGAGAACACACCAACACCAATATTCTAGTTAACAGCGTATTTTTTCATATAGTGTATATACTACAGAAATAAACGATCTACGTATTCCATATATACAAGGTGTCCCATTAGTCCGTTTACATAGGACATTTTGGTAACTATTGAAGATACGAAAAAAATGACAAGAAAGCAATGTTGTTGGAAAATATGTATTTTCAACGTAAAATGTCGGAATTTTCGGAATTGTACCAACTGTTTGGATTCTACAGTGGTATAACGCCCAATAGTAAAGAAAAATGCAATGTTTCTATGTCTTTGTTGGATAACAATGAAGGTAAGTGTGTGTGCTTTGAAGTATCCTGGACCAAGGAGAATACAAGGGTCGGCTACAATGAAGGATATGAAAAAGGATCACATGCAATGTCAATCCAAGGCAGTGGCGTCACCATCACAAGCGGAGGGGACAGGTACGAAAAACAAATTGAATTGAATTTATTCAAAGAGATGAGACAAGAAGACAATTGAATGAAAACAGAAAGGGCCTAAGTGCCAAAACTCAAAAACCAGAGAAAAGTCGATAAACATGAGTTATCGCAACACAAGTTAAACGGGTATACTTAAAAACAAAAGCAACAACTTTTAAGCTATAAACTACCTACAAACATATTCTCCTTGGTACTAAGACAACTTTGAACGATACAATTCAATTCTACTTATTGCGGCAGTTACATACTGTTTCATTATTCAATTGTTGTCTCGTCTAGAAACAGAAGCGTCAGTTTCCAGACTAGTTCAAACGAGATAGATTAATTCTCTCGTACCAAACCGCTGGTGTAGGGGTAGCGTGCTTGTCTGCCACACAACATTTGGGTAGGCCAAACATAAGCACAAACCCTGCTTCCATGGGACATCCTGACTAAGGTTTTCCTGCTTTTCCTGGTTTTCCTCAGTGTCCCAGGTGCATGCTGCGATGGTCCCTTCTTTCGGCTCGTAAACTTGTTGCCTCATCTCATTTCGTTGAATGATTGTCTAGTGTCGTGTATGAGTTTTCGAAATGAGACGAACACGTGATTGTTCTGTTCTCGTGAGCGATACTACTTATTTCCTTGCAAAGGGATTGAAAATGTAGAAGCAAGCTATATGAGAAGTGCCATCCCCGCATTCCTCTTATGGGAGACAAAGGCATACCATGCTTGTTCCTTTGACAAATTAATGATATGATTAAAAATGACTTGGGTACTCACACAAAGGATATCGCTCCAAACCCAACCTTTCCACTTCAAGTAACCTACCTATTGCAAGATCCTGAAGCAGGTAAAACAATGCTGCAACTGTGCTTAGCGTAGATGTTCGAAGTGATGTCCATGTTGTTGTGCACAAATTTCCATTCAATGTCACAAACTGGCCCTAACCCATTGCAGAGTCTCAATGATAATAGCAGCGCAGGCCTCGAGAATATTGTGTTGTAGAGCAGCAATTGTATGCTGGCAATCCCTGTAAAAAAGAAAGAAAAAAAGAGGATTATATGTGACCCCATAGAAAAAAATCAAGCAGTGTTAAATGAGGTGATCTGCGTGGCTATTCCACCAGACCTCGACGTCCGATCCGATGTCCACGAACTGCTGCATCCAACCATTGCGATCATTGAAACTGAAGTGCGGTGGCGCACCATCTGGTTGGCAGTTAAAATGCCGGCAGTTTGCGAGAGGCAAGTTGTCCAAATAAGATTGCAGTATTGTTAGTTGCAGGTTCTGATAGGTTTCACCTGTTAATCTCCCCTCTAGGAATACGGAACCCACCAGAACATTACCGTGATTTTCACACCACACATTTATACGAGGGTCAATTTGCTTATGGGAAACTTCGGCAACATGAGGATTGCTATCTGACCAATACACGTAGTTATATCTGTTAACAGTTCCATTAAGATTAAATGTGGCCTCGTCGGAAAACATGATGTTAGCTGGGTAGGGTTGTTCGTGTTGTGTGCGTGTAAACCATTCTCAGAATTTACGTCGTCGGTCTGCATAATCTCGATACAACTCCTGCACGAAATGTACCTTGAAGGGTTGATAATGATGCTTACGCACAATTCTTTGGACAGACTAGTATTACTCTTTTGGGCCACTTTTCGTAACGATCGCATTGACTGCACGTAACTTTAGCCAGAATATCAACGAGTGTGCCATCGTTGGTTATGGATTGTAGTCTACCAGAGCGAGGCTGGTCCAATACATTGCCAGTATCGTTGAAGCGTGTCAATAACTTGCCAACCATTGTATGTGATGACAATAGGAGCTGTAGATGGCGGTGATGAAACTTGTTCCGGAGCCGCATGTATACTCAAATCGGATGCGTGAAGGATAATTTCCGCTTTGTTTGCAGGTGGATACATAGCCACTATTCTTCATACACACGGAGACGTACGGGCGCCAATTCCATCCACCACTTGAATGCAACACACAATTCAAAACACAACGCACAAACAGAACTAAAGGGGAAGTGAAAGATGAGCTGCGTGTTGTTCGTGCTTGATTACATACGACACTGCCACTCGGGCAAAATAGGCATATCATGGCACTATGCTCATTTAAGAAAAAATGCCCAGCTACGCTTTCTGTAATATTTTACGGTTTCTTTCCCTCCTGCTTCTTCTACCTACAATGAAATTTCCCATTAAATAACGCATTTTCGAACAGTTATTGTGTCCTAATTCAGGCATTTCCTTTTCCTTTCTTCATTTACTTCATTTCGGCTATTTCCTAGTTCCTATACAGTTCGCCGTAGCTCACTCGGTAACGCGTCTGACTACGACACAGGCTATTCATGTGGTAATGGATCAACCCTCGCTCGGGACAATGGTTTATTTTTAAGCACTCTCGTCATTGGCGACACTGAGGTGAATTCAGCCTCCTATTAAATTGCGTAACAGTCCTTTTTGAACCAGTACCCATTTTATGTTATTTCATTTATTTAACTAGAAGCTGACGAGCACTGGTACCCTTGTATGACTTGCATTCTCTTGATGTCATTCATTTGCCAAAGAAAGAAGGATGGTATCCCATTGTCGCCCATCAGAGGAATGCGGGAAGGGTACATCTCAGATAGCTGGCTTCTACATTTTAAAATCCAGTTGCAAGGAAATAAGCAGTATTGCTCACGAGAGCAGAACATTCTCTTGTCTCGTCTCGTTTCGAAAACTCATACACGGCACTAGACAATCATTCCACGAAATGGGACGAGGCAACAAGATTACGAGCCGAGACAGGACCTGCAAATGAATAATGGTGCTCAGTAGCCGAAAAACTTTATTTATTTATTTGATCAACGAAATGATACAAGGAAAAATTGTGCCTCCACTCCGAGGTCACATCGACCCTTTAGGTGAGTCTAGGACTAGAGAAGGAAGCGACCCTTACAGTATTGTTACACTTAAACATTAAAGACATTAAATGTACTAATGTTTTGCTGATTCTTTTACCACTCAGCTTGAGCTCGTTGGAACCTGTGTTCCATACTCTTTCGGCTCATGTATCACTCGGGGCTCTCTGCTTATAAGTAGGGAAACAGGGGCGTCCAGAATGTGAATATTTCACACCGTCATGCGGCTCAATGGTCGTAACTCTGTACCGATGCATTTTCCGACATACGATCATATGAACATATTAACTTTTTTATTGTTTTTCCATATGGGATCCACTCCTGAAATTTTGCCGGTAATTTTTGTTGTTATACCCTGTATATATATATATATATATATATATATATATATATATATATATATATATATATATATATGTGTGTGTGTGTGTGTATGTGTGTGTGTGTGTGTGTGTTTGTATGTGTGTGTGTGTGTGTGTGTTGCCATGATGTGCACGCAAATGTGTATATAGTGTGCTACAATTTGTGTGTGGTAATTACGCGCAAGTTTTGATTACACGATCATTTCTTTGACATCTTTTTATGTCGTTGGTTGTTTTTCATTCATATGGTAGACTAATTGACAGATCATGTTCTGTGAAATCCAACTGCTGCAATTGACCTGAGAAATGTTGTCACAACGAGATTACGATTACAGAGAAATAGGACAGAAAACAGTTGGATGCATTTGGATCAGTGAGTGTTTGGCTGCAAACGAGAGGAGAGATACAAAAACTTTCAGAAGATATCTTCGTACACATATGTTGAGTACATGATAACCTCATTTCCCCTGCCACAAGAATCAGGAAGTTTTGTGTGTGTTTCTGTAGATGTTTTGCTTTTGCATTAATAATAGTAGAGAAAAAGGACCTAAATAAAATCACATTTCACTTTTTGAGAATTGTTTTGAGTTATGAAAATCAAACAAGTAATGCATATCATTGTAAAATTTCTGATTTTTAACTTCCTTTAACGTGAAAGATTAAAAAAAAAAAGTGTTCGAACACAACCCGAGACGTAAAGGAACCTAAAGGAACAGTGCTTCTAAAATCGAAGAACGTTAACTTATACCTGATGAAGAGATGGGACATTCAGAGCACAAGGAAATCAACTACAATTACCGAGGTTGCAAAAAAAAAAAAAAAGAAAAGAAAAGAAAAAAGTGGGATAAAGTTTGTACTGAACACATAATTACGTTGGTCCTTTAATATATGAGTTTCCCTAATCTGTAAAAAAGTATTTCTTTTAAAGTAATTTCGCAAACTATGCATACATGTGTAGGTGGGCTCTTCCTCACCTCTCCATATAATCCCCATTGAGATTCAGGCATTTGTCTCATCGTTGCACCAATTTGTCCAAACACTTTGCAAAAATTCAGAGCTATTTGTCACCATCCTTACATCCCACTTCTCTTCATCTGTTTCGAAACGTTCAATTTATAATACAGAGTTTAACACTGGAAAAAGATGGAAGTCACTCGGTGTAAAATACCCATTGTGTGGAGAGTGGGGCAACCATTCCCTCTCTAATTCTTCAATTTCGTGTGTTGTTTGCGTACTGAGTGAGAGTGGGCTTTATTGATAAGAAGAAGAGACCATGCTAGTTATGTCCAATTGCGTTTCCCTGAAGAAGGGCTCATGTTCCACATAAGTGACCGTTTCTCCTGTCAACTGGTGGTATTCTTCTTGTCATATAAACTGTCATATAAAAATAAAAATTTCCATAAAATTTTCAAGGGACACATATTTTCAGTGTTTTCTAAAATTCCGTTTCGAAGAGGGATAACGGGTCGATTCGGCAACATCCAAAGTTTTCTTCCTTCGTTGGAAAAATGTCGAATGTGATATTCTATTTGTGATAAGGACTATTTCCATAACTACTATTCTTAATCGTGTCATGAGTGTGTGAATGTATTCAACTTCTCAATATTTTAATTTTGAAGTAATTAATGAATAACGTGGAAATTGACTAATGATTACATGGTCATCGCAAATAGACAAAGAAAATAATTTGAACGAAATCGGAATCTATGTAATATATAAAAATGAAAGTGATTGTGTTTGTGAATTAATAACTCGAACCACCCGACCGATCGCAATCAAATTTTGTACGTAAATGAGGTTCAAACCCGGGATGGATTTTACCATATCACTTTGACAGTGCAATATAGGGGAGAGGAGGATATATATATATAAATGATCGAAAATGACCGATATTAGTGTTGAATCCATAGTTTTCGGAGTTGCTGAGATGAACAGTGAGACTTCCAATGTCGTTCAAATTCAAATTCAGCCCCCATCGCCCTGTATGTCCAAAATGAAACAAAAAATATTCTCCCCGTGTAAAGAGCTAGCAATCTGCCTGTATGTAATATATATATAACCTCATTCTTACCTACCATAACATAATTAAATCAAATATAACCCGAGTAAGACTAAATAGTGGTAAACTTCAGGCTACCAATCGCTTTGTTTGGCTTGTTTGGATTTGAGTTTAACGTCCCATTCAGCATTCGGCTATTTGAGACGTGTATCTACAGATTAAAGTGGAACTCGAACCGTATGAGCTCCTACCGGGAATCGAACCCGGGTCTTCAACGCAAAAGGAGCGTACGTTAACCATTATCATCACGAGAAAGCTCAACGATTGCTTTGCATGAAACAAGATTTCAATTTATCTCGTGTTTACGCGTTTTCCATTCAAAGAATGTGATTTTTATTTACTTGTAAACATTAAATTTGCTGCAGAATGCATCGAGCCGTGTCCAAACACCAATTGAGTTTAGCAAATGAAGTTGTTTTTGATGCTATCTCAACTTGTGAATGAGAAGAACATATTGAGTACAATCCCTGTAATTGTTGTTGCACAACTTCTGCGGATTGGAAAGTCTCAACAATGCATGACGAGAGAAGACTTTCACGGGCTTCTATCAGCGAAGATGCGTTCAAGCGCCAAACTCCAGCAAGGCTACCAGCAAGGTTGCCAGATAAAATGTTAAAACATCTCTAAATTTTGCATTATTTCCCGCCATTTCTTCTAAAGAATGTCAGAAACACGCCTAACGCAATTCTGCACTGGAAATATTAATAAACGGTACGAGACACTACACTAAACTTTCTTGTTACAATTTCTTAAATTAATCATGTAGTTCTGCAGTTAATATTGAAACATTTTCTTGTGAAATTCCATGAAAATTATAAGGCATTTTCCGAAAACTTCACCGAAAGAAAACTCATCCTTAAAAGTAGAAGATGAAATGAAATCTTTGAGTTTTACGTCCCACGTTTATGCCGGTTAGGCTAAAGAAGACCGTGGTGATGAGAAATGAAGGAAATGGTGGAATGAAGAAAGTGAGGAAACGGGAGAACCCCGAGAAAACACATGCACACCGTGTTTGTTCACCACAAATTTTACTTGGCGCGAGCTGGGATCGAACCAAGGACCCCATGCGTCAGAGGTAAACACTCTACCACTAAGAAACCGCGGCCCTCATCACCGAAAGTAAACTACCTCTTGTAGATTTTTCCATAAAAGATAAAATGTTAGGTTATTAATGAAATATTTGTTTATAAAAATAATGACAATATGACATGAGTGGTATTTTACATAATTGTAAAAACACAAGAATAAATTACCCTTGATAGAAGTGATGTATGTAACATCATAAGAATAATAACGAAATATTTATTTATGAAATACGATCAAAATCACCTGAGTCATTTTTGAGAGAGTAATCTGAATAGAAATTCATCCCAAGAGTAAACTACTTCTAGTTCATTTCTTCCAGAGAAATGAATTGTACAACCGTATGGGGTTGTTTTTGGAAAATTAATTTATGAAATATAAAGAAAATCGTTGCAGCCGATTTTTGAGAATTTAACATGTTTTCTTTATCTTTACCCTCAAGTAAACCACCCTTATCTTTAGGGTTATGAAGAAAATCCAAAAAGAAAAAAGACATGGATGATCAAATAAAAATCTTAAGTTTAAAATTTGGTTGAGATCTGTTGAACGGCATGGCCTCTAGCTGAGTATACATCAAGAAAACGGACGAACAGATGTCAAAAAAATCACTTCTTTTGGTTGAAATCTCAAACTTAGTTTTTTTTTTCACTACCACCTCTCTCCTTTCGTGGCTCGAAAGTAAAACAGAAAAAGTGAGTAAGAGATCTTGAAATAAAGAAGGCGTGGCTTGTAATATGCCATTTTAGTTTTGTCCTGGCGGAACTAAAGTGCTACTTCATGTTCAAGTGCTTAAAGTGTTTTCTATATGTGTGGTGCCGGGTTCAATTCCCAGTGGACGTATTCTTCAAATACAAGCCTGAAATAATAGTTGAGATCCAACTATATAAACAGTAGATCCCGTCTCAGACAGCCTTGGTTCTGAAAACAGACAAACTCAACTCAATTAGTCAATGAATGGAACTTAAACCATGATTGAATGAAATTATAAAAAAAGCCTTGCCTCGCGGTATTGCCATAAAGGCAACGCAACTCTTGCTAGGCTTGCTAGATGATGCGACATTCCCAATAGCATTAAATAGAAATAAAGAAAAATGAAGACAATTTACTTATGCAGAAAAGAGAATATTTGACTTTTATTTATTTATTTATTTTTTTATTTTTTGTCAATAAGGCAATTTTTCTTTTATGGTAATTATATGATGTTGTATGTTATAAATATTGCCGGTTTTAAGGCTTTTCTTTCTTTTTCTTTTTTTTTCTGAAATCTTCGATAAGTCAAGCCCAGTAACTATTAATTGACAAGCTACATCGTTCACCAGTCATCTAACATACAGTATTGGAAAGATATAGTTTACACCATTGTATAGTTTCTTTCACTGTCTTTTTTAAAGTGTATTATACAGACGTAGATAAAATTCGGCAAGTTGAGCCTCAAAACCATAGTTGTTTATTGAGTTTTATGTCTGATTCTTTCAGGCTACTTGTGAGGTCAAAAAATTTGAACGCTCTAGGTTCTAATATTATTATTACCTTTGTTTACCTGCTGCTTCCCCTGAAAATGCCATGTCATTCCCATTCATCAAGTGTTTTTTTTATTTTTATTTTTTTTTTATTTTTTTAAGTGCATGTGATCCCGGGTGCAGTTCCACATGGTAACGCACTGAGCAATTATTTTAAGTCATTTCTTAGATCTCACGGAGACTACCTTCTCAATATTTTGTTCTTCCATCTCCTATCATTTTCATTTCCCCTCCCTTTTAGTACGACATTGAGTTGGAGAAAATGCACGAAACATTCGTATCTTATGTATCAAAAAGCTTTCACATATTAAATTTTGTAATTTATGTGCAGCGATTCAAAAGAAATATCTCTTCTTTAGTAGAAATGTGACACATTTAACAAGATGGACAAATAACATAACTCCTCCATGTGGAGAGGATGTGTACCTTCATCTGTGATGTTCTTACAAAAACTTTCCTAACCTTTAGGACCATTCACAACATCATATCTCAATAAGGGATATATTTCCAGTTCTCTCATTTTTGTTTTCTTAAATGCCTGAATGATAGTTGTAAAATACTTCCATCTTGAACATGGAACGTCCAATTTTTTATTTATTTATTTATTTATTGAACAAATTCCCAGATACAGCATAACTTTGCCATTTTACACAGGGACATGCTAACAAAAGAAAGAAAAAAAACAAGATAACAATAACAATAACATAGAAAAAAGAGTGTAAGAGTAAAACTATTCCGTCAAAGCTCGTTTAATTGCTCTTTCAAACACTGGGTAGCTCGAAAATATGTCCACATCAGTTGTTACTTGATTATAACAGTTTGGTATTCTATAAAAAAGAGACCTCTGTATAACAGCCAACCTAGGACGGGCAAGATGGAATAGGTGGGTATTCCGGGTGATGCGGGAAGGGACACGTAAGGATAGTTCCTGAAGTAATATTTCCGATCTTAAGTTTCCATTAACTATTTTATGTAGATATTTCAGGTCAGAGATAGTTCTGCGTACTTCAGGAGTCTGAATATTAAGATGTCGCAAGAGTTCCTTCTTAGATAATATTCGAAGTGCAGGAACACGAAAACGGACTATAGCGATGAAGAAATTGAGAACAGAATCAAGTCTGGAGAGATGTGTAGGTGCTGCCATGGCCCATATGGGAGAGCAGTATTCGATCTTGGGCGCTATTAATGTCTTATAAAAAGTTGCTAGTGAAGAAACAGTGCGTAGTTCGGTGAATCGATAAAGAAGTCCCAACATGCGCATTGAATTCTTTAGTATTGAGGAGATGTGGTCAGAGAATGTGAGTTTTGAATCAAAGATGACACCAAGATCATTATGACTAGCAGAATGTGTGATAGGGGAATCGTTGATATGGTATGTGGAGGGAACAGGAGACTTTTTCAAAGTAATAGTAATACTGTCACATTTCTTACTGTTGAGTTTCAAGTGCCACATTTCACACCAGCCTGTAAGGTAATTTATGTCTTCCTGTAGAGCAGTTGTGTCATGGAGACACGATATTTCTCTGTATAACTTTCAATCGTCAGCAAAAAGCAGAAGGCCACTAGGTTGAGCTGATAAGTGCGTGTAGAGGTCATCCATATACAGGACAAACAGCAGAGGCCCAAGTACACTCCCCTGAGGCACCCCTGAGATCACGGGTTGGGGGTTAGAAGTCGCCCCTGAAAGAACAACTCTCTGTTTACGGTCCTTCAAGTAGCTTGTGATTAGAGAGAGAAATTTGCCATGTACATTAAATCTATTGGAGAGTTTATGAAGAAGATGAATGTGACTGACAGAATCAAAGGCCTTCGAGAGATCAAAATAGATAACATCTAATTGAGTATTGTTATTCATACATTTGACTGCACAGGAAAGAAGAGTACTTAAGTTTGAGAGACTTGAGCTTTTCGGTAGAAAGCCGTGCTGAGAACTATGGATGTAAGGTGAGGTGAATTTAAGTAGCCTGTCTTTGATTATTTTTTCGCAGATAATTGATATTACAGAAAGAAGAGATATTGGCCTATAGGAGGATACATGATCTTTAAGTCCTGATTTATATATTGGGGTCACGTGAGCTAGTTTCCAACTGGTGGGATAATACCCTTCCTTGAAGCATCTATTGAATAAGATAGATAGAGGAACCGTAATAACTGAAGCAGTTTTGTTGAGAAAGAGAGGACTAATTTTATCAGGTCCAAGTGATCTGTGTGGAGATAACGATAGCAAGAGAGCCAGAACTTCGCCCGGGGTGGTAGAGAGATTGGATAAGGTGTCCGAACAGATGGAGCGGAGAGGGGGAAGATGGGTTGTAGAAGGAAGGGAAGTAAATGTTTTGCAGAAGTAGTTATTGAAGAGGTCGGGTCTTTGATCATCACTCGCTTCAGTATTTTCATCTTGAACTGTTGCCGGTATGCCCGGAGATTTTGTTCTAGATTTAATTACAGACCAAAAGACTTTAGGGTTACTAACAGTAAAATTACCAATTGAGTCCATGTATTCAAAGTATTTACGCCGCTGTACCTTCTTGGCAAGACTTCTAATTCTAGCAAAGTTTTTGTATGTGTAGTCACTCGGATGTGATTTCCATAGAGTCCAGGCAAGCTTTTTGTTTTTAAAAAGTTCACGAAGTTCATTGTCGTACCAGACCGGAAACCTGTTCGATTTTGATGCTTTCACCGGCACAAAGTCCTTTATGGCTGAGTGGACAACAGATGTAAATAAGTCCACAGCGTCGTCAACAGTTCCTGCCTCTAACAAACACCAAGGAAACAGTTCAATAGCCCGGCAGATGTCACCCCAGGGGGCTTTCTTCCAAAGAAGTTGTGACCTACTTTTGAGGGGCTGGTTTGTAGTAGTGGAGGGGAGGAAATCGAAAGAAACATCCAAGGAATCGTGATCCGATGGAAAAAGATTTCTGCATGGGACAACACAACGAGGTTCTAAGTTAGAGAGAATATAGTCAAGATTGCTATTATTGCGGGTATTATGCATATTATGTTGACCTAGACCAAGTCCATGAATAAAATTGTCCATGAAATAACTGTCGTTTCCATATTTAGTGACGCCATGCTTGCTGTCCTGCCACGTGATGGAAAGGTTGAAATCACCCAATAGGATGACGTCACCGTGTGACAACGCATGTAACAGTGAGTCATGGCAAGCTTCTAACAAGTAAACCTTACGTTTGGGTGAATCGAGTTGCTGATTGAGACACATATAAGAAAGTAGTACTAAATGTAGTCAGTATTTCAGTGAAGTTGTAGGTGCGAAGCTCCAGGAGTTTAGGAGATACAGCTACCAGAACATCACATGCAAGTACAGAATAGTCTTCATACAGTTGGAGGTAAAAGCTCTGTAAGAGCTCTTGTAACGACAAAAGGTGAATAACAAATATATGGGTACATATTAGGACTAGGGGGAAGTCATACAGTAAGGGTATACCTGACGGCGGCCATCTTGAAATCCGCCATTTTGAATTAAGTTCAAGTTTTTAAAATAGGAATAGGGTCATGTGATACATGATTTAAGGCGCAAATTTACTCAGAAGAACAATGGTGACGTTAATTTTGATTTACGCGCAATTGGTAAAAAGTTACAGGGAAATTAAATATTGTTGCAGCATATGTATTAGTCCTTTACCCCACCTTGTAAATGTTGTGTTAATGATAATAACTAAATAAAAAGCAGGTGGATAAATATTAGGTCTATGGTAAGAGTTGCCTTGATGGCGGCCATGTTCAAATCCACCATTAACCAGCATTTGTTATCGCATAAACAAGTTGCTAATTTAAGGAAAAATAACCAAAGAGGAATTGAGTCATACTTGAACTTGGGTCTTTCTTCCAGAAAAGTCCTCAATTAGTACAATCAATATGTAGTTCAGAAAATAGTGCATGACTTGCACAAATACTCTGCCCGAAGTCATCTATTGCATTACTCTATTCCCATTTAATTTTGTGCTGGTTAATGATAAAACAAAAATGGTTATACCGTTGGATTTATGGTAAAATTTGCTATTAATAAGGTGTCACTGTTATGCGTTTTGTTTAAAACTTTTGTCTGATTCAAAATGGCGGATTTGAACATGGCCGCCATCAAGGCAACCCTTACCATAGGCCTAATATTTATCCACCTGCTTTTTATTTAATTATTATCATTAACACAAAATTTACAAGGTGGGGTAAAGGACTAATACATATGCTGCAACAATATTTAATTTCCCTGTAACTTTTTACCAATTGCGCGTAAATCAAAATTAACGTCACCATTGTTCTTCTGAGCAAATTTGCGCCTTACATCATGTATCACATGACCCTATTCCTATTTTAAAAACTTAAACTTAATTCAAAATGGCGGATTTCAAGATGGTCACCCTCAGGTATACCCTTACTATATGACTTCCCCCTAGTCCTAATATGTACCCATATATTTGTTATTCACCTTTTGTCGTTACAAGAGCTCTTACAGAGCTTTTACCTCCAACTGTATGAAGACTATTCTGTACTTGCATGTGATGTTCTGGTAGCTGTATCTCCTAAACCCCTGGAGCTTCGCACCTACAACTTTACTGAAATACTGACCACATTTAGTACTACTTTCTTATATGTGTCTCAATCAGCAACTCGATTCACCCAAACGTAAGGTTTACTTGTAAGATGTGCTGGGGGGTGTTCTTATGCGGCCTATAGAAGCACCCAATAAACACAGAAAGACGCTTTGGAATAAATACTTCCACCCAAATGAGTTCACAATCCCGTTCGAGATCCAGTCTTCTCTTGCTCTTCCACTTATTATTTACACAAATCATCACTCCACCTCCACGAGTTATGCGGTCTTTACGATAAATGGTGAAATTATTTGAATTATTTTTAAACTTTCCCGAAGTGACGACCTATCATTATGCCCTAAACCAGTGGCGTATTTAGGGGGGGCTTCCGAGCTTAAGCCCCCCCTCGAAATCTTACTTACTATAGTAAAGTATATGAAATTTCTTGAATATTCGCATTTTCAGGAAAACCCCTCCCCCCGAAAGTTAGCAAAGCCCCCTTCCGCGAAACAAAATCGTAAATACGCCACTGCCCTAAACAGTTCTGAGTCAAACGGTTGTTTGTTTTGATGAAGTTTTCAAAATTTGGATCTCAAAGTTTTGATTTCCATGTATTAATAGTTATGCTCTTGTCGTCGCGAATTCTGTCGAGGAATTTTAAGTTTAAAATATATAAAACGATAATCATTTCTGTTGTTCTATATGGTTGAAAAAAACGTTGGTCGCTTACTCTGAGGGATGAACATAGACTGAAAGTATTTGAGAACAAGATACTGAGACGAATATTCGGACCCAAGAGAACGGGAATAGGGAGTAGTGGAAACTTCATAACTAGGAACTACAAAATTTATACGGTTTACCAAACATTGTTAGAGTCATCAAGTCTAGGAGGCTTAGGTGCACAAGTCATGTAGCCAGGATGGAAGAAATAGGAACTCTTTCAGTCTTGACTGGAAGACCACTTGGCAAACTATTAAGAAGACCTAGACGCAGACGGGAGGACAATATTAAAATGGATCTCGCAGAAATAGGGATACAAAGTAGAAACTGGATCCAGTTTACTAAGAATAGAAGTCAGTGGAGAGCTTTTGTGAAATAGGCATTGAAACTCCGGGTTCCATAGGGCCTAGAGTTAGTTAGTTAGTTTAATAGCTATGATGTTAAGATAACATTAACATTAATATCAATATTTATAGCAAAATATATTCCTGTAACATTTATTAACGCAATGAATTCTGTTTTTGACACTACTCTTTTCCTCCGACGTCATAACCACTAATTAGTGTACATTTCAGGTTATGTTTATGTAATGGAAAGTGTGAAGTTTCACTTGTTTGCCTGTTTTACTGAATTAATAAACCTTAGGCATAGATTAATATAGCTGGAAACACTGAGTGTGCATGAAGAGATACAAATTCCTGCCGCCACATCCGGTAATCAGCCAATCATCTTGTGAGAAGGTAGAAAATATTATAAGGTAAAGGAAACAAGGATGTTTAAACACATTGAAGGAAAAACAAAAACCAACAAATTTTTTTGATCATAAATGCGTACTTAGGAAGCAGTTATATAAGGCGGAAAATGTTGATTGTTATCGCTGTTAATCACGCTTTCCTGCTGTTTACAAGAATTTCACAAGAATGTAACAATTGAAAATAATCAATAATACATCCACCGGGAAGTACGGATGCATTTCCTATATCAGTCTTTTTTTTTTAAAAAAAAAAAAGAAAGAAAAAAGCTGATTATTATAATCAATACGTGCGTGGAAGTTTGTAGGCCCTTTATACTATAGTTTTGCACTAATATGTGCGGATATGTACGTACCAAGAGTTTGCGTTTCGTGTCTGAATCGAAAGCTTGTTTTTATAATTCAGTTTTCCTTCCACGTGTCCACGAGACGTCTTTCTTCGTCCCACAAATTCCCACACCTGTTCCGGGACATTCAGGCTTGCTACAGAAACTAACAGTTTCGATTAAATCGTCAGAGGGCGCGCTTGCATCTTGCGTTAAATAGAATGAAATCTTTGAGTTTTACGTCCCACGGTTAAGTCGGCTAGGCTAAGGGAGACGGTGATGAGAAATGAATGAAATGGTGGAATGAAAAAAGGAAGGGGGAACGGGAAAACCCCGAGGAAACCCATGCACACAGTGTTTGTCCACCACAAAGTTTACTTGGCACGAGCTGGGATCGAAGCATCTTCCATTAAATTTGGCCGCCTTCCAAACAGGGCGTTGAAAGTATCAACGTAATTTCAATTGGATTCCAGTGGGATATGCATGTCCAAAAATTTTCGTGTGGTTATACCACAAAGGGCCCAGAAATGTCCATTTTCCAGATTTATTTATATGGGTCATCCTCTACACCCCAAACTGTTTAGGCACTTCTGCAAAGATTAGAATGATGAAATTTGGTATGATTGTGGCCTTGCGGGACTAACCTATAGAAAAACTGCCAAAAGAGAAAATTTTTAGTTATTAAGTGGTCTAAAAGGGGATGAAGAAATTTCCATGTTATTTAAATGGGAGTTTTCTTTGGACACAAAATCTTATCTTTTAGAAGGTTTAAATAAGGAAAGAAACTTGAAATTCTGTACAATTGTTGGTTGAAGAAGTGTGAGGCACTAGGCCGAGCAAACGCGGGGATTTGGGGACAAAGCCCTCAACTGGCCGAATTCAGGAAATATTAAAAGCAAATGCACAAGATTCACTCTTCATGCAAAGGTTGACACATAAGAGATGCGAGAGCAAACACGGGACTCCAAGGAATGTCCCTTTACTATGTGAATTTCAACTGCATCTTCAGTTAAAAGTGGATTCCAAAACACATTACTTCACTGGGGATCGAAGTTAGGTGTGCCGAACCAAAGTAAAAAATGCTAACCTTTGATCAAACACTGATTCTATCGCAATTATAAATTCTCAATTAAAAAAAACGATCTCTTAGGACGAGTTAAAAGTATAAGCATAAAAACTTGAGAGTCATTCAATAGATAAGTCGTTAGTGTTCCTCCTAGGGATGCGCATGAGACAAGATTTGTGGCTGTCTCGTCTCGAAAGTGTGCTGTAATAGTGATGTCTCGACTCGGAAAATGTATATTTTACTATTGGAAGAGCCGTGTTCCGACTCGAATTTTGTCAGGACATCCTGTCTCGACTCGTCTCGTGCGCATCCCTAGTTCCTCCATTAAATGCAGGGTACCCAGATTCAATTCCCGATGGGAATACATTCGGTTCAAGATCCACGTTCAATTGTAGGTCATCTTCTTATATAACTTCGATGCTAAAAAGGAGCATTGAATCTCTAACAAACAGAAGAACCCAAAAACATGGTTCCGATTTTCAAGTTAGCCAGACAAGTGAGCGCCGAAATGGAAAATAATATGATATCTTGGGCATGAATGTATTAATAAATCAAGTACTAATGGCACGCTTTTTGGTGTGAAAGACTCGGGTTTGATTCCCGCTGGAATCTCATGTCGCTTTGATTCTACCTTGAGCTGTAGGTGCACGTTTTATATACTCTGTGTGTTGAAAGCAATATTGCAAACTCAAAACAAAGCAACCAATACAAGCAAATGGCCAGGTCACTGTTAATATTATTTTTACACTAAGCCTTCGGCAGCTATAAAAATCTTTTTGAGTTTTATATGCCAGGTGCGCTAAAGAGACAGAGATGATGAGAAGTGAACGAAATGGTAGAATGAAGGAAGTGGGAGGAAACGGGACACCTCCGAGGAAGCCTACGCACACGGTGTTTGTCCACCACAAAGCTTACTTGGCGCTAGCTTGAATCGAACCAGGGACCCCACACACTACCACTGAGCCACCGCGGCCCCTTGGCAGCTACAAGTGTGATTTTCCATAACACGTTGGATCATGAAGAGCATCGCTTTGCTCCGACAGGTAAACGGTTGGGCTGTCGCATAAATGTATGTATGTATGTATGTGTGTGTGCTTGTGTGTGAAATAGTAGGTGATCAAAGATTAGTCTCTGATGTTGACCTAGTGCTAAAGCTTCAATCATTATTAATAGAATAAATTAATTTATTGTTTGATTTACGTGTCTTTAAATGAAAGCTAAGGGTCAAGGTGGCTCAGTGGTAGAGCGCTTACCTCTGATTCGTGGGGTCCCTGGCTCGATCCACGACCAAGGAAGTTTACGATGGACAACATTGCGTGTGTGTTTCCTTGGGGTACTCCCATTTCTTCCCACATCATCATTCACTTACCTAAAATCATCTGTCTCCCTTAGCTTTAACAGGCGTAATCGTGGGACGTTAAACTAAAAGATTTCATTTCATTTAAATGAAAGCATTGTACTCTGGTTAGATCTATTTTTTTTCTTCCCATAAAATGAGAAACTAGAGAGCTGTAAACCCTTCAGAAGCGCAACTAAACTGTAACGAGCGTTAACATTTTGATCGCTTGCATTACTACAGTTAATGTAGCGGTTAACATGTTACAATTTCTAGGCTTTATGAACTTATGATTATAATTTGAATCGACACACTAAGCGTCGTATACTTGTCAACCGGCTAATTTTGTTTGCACCCGAAAATGGCTCTGGAACAGTTAGTATAGAGAATGGTCTATCGATATATGTGCTCGTTCACAAAGCGTTAAGAATAGCTTCACTGTTATTAACATTCAATGGAAGTTCACACGATGAAGAGGCGTGAAAAGTGTTGCTAATAGAACAACTGAAAGCGAGGATACTAATCAGGAGAGTTATCACCTGCTTGAAAATAATGCACGGGAGTCTTTCTCTGTGAGCGATCTTAGGACATTCATTTGCGAAGCAGTGTCCCGTGACGTCATTGTTTCCTTCTTTCATTCTCAGTAAACCAGTGGAATAGATATAGGGGGCAGATAGAGTAACCTGACGTTGAAATAAAATGAAATTAAATCTCTCAGTTTGACGTCCTACGATTATGCGTGTAAACATGACGCTGATCAATCAGATTTAAGAGTCTTCATCCCGACGAAATTAAAATGCCGCTAATTTTACAGTAATTATGCGATATCTTCAAATATATAAAAGATAATTGAAATGTGAAACAAGAGCGCGCTAGACAATATTATTTTGCGTGAGGTACCGTTATCACAAGTCATCTAGTGGCTTTATGTTTTCAGATGTTTAGAAACGTGAAAATAAATGCCGATTTTCAAAATGGCTCGAAATCGAAAGCAGATAAGTGAGTCGTGATAACGGTTTCTCATGTAAAATGATATTGTCTAGGGCGCTCTTGTTCCACATTTCGATTATCTTTTATCTATTTGAAGATATCACATAATTAATGTAAAATTAGCGGTATTTTAATTTCGCCGGGATGAAGACTCTTAATCCCAGATGAAATTATGCGTTTATGATTTGGATTGTAAATTAACATTAGGTAATTTTTGATTGTAAATTAACATTTGTTGATCATTTAGTATTATAACTCAGCAATAGAGCCTTAGGTTTTGTTATCACGAACAAAAAAAAAATGACAACCATCAGTAATTATTAAATAAGTTATATAAAATCCTCGTTAGAAGCAAGTTATGATTGTAGCTTTTCGGGACTAGCCGACAGGAAAATTGCCAAAAGGGAATATTTTTAATTTTTAGGAGGTCTAAAGGAGGGGTGCAGAAATTAAATTCTCCATGTTATTTAAAAGAACCTTTTTTCGGACTCATAATCTCATATTTTTAGGTACACTTGGAATCGGAATAAGAACTTGAAATTTGGTATGCTTGTACGTTTCCGTCAGCATTACCCAAAGTACATCACTAAAAAATAAAAATTTCCAACTTTAGAGTGGTTTTATGGGGAACTGGAAACTCTTTCTCATATGATTTATGTGGGACATCTTCTACGCCTCAAAATGTTTAGGCACTTCCGGCAGGATTAAAATGATGAAATTTGGCATGATTGTAGCCTTCCAGGACTAGCAACAATTTGCCAAAAGTGAATATTTTTAGTTTTCAAGGGGTCTAAAGGGGGATAAAGAAATTCCTATGTTATTTAATAGAAGTTTTTCTTGGGACACAAAATCTTTCAAGCAGGTGAAATTGGACACGAAACTTGACATTCGGTAGAATTGTGGGTTTAAAAAGTACGAGGTCGTAGGCCGAGTAAACACGGAGGTTTGATGGCAAAGTCCCCAGCTGGGCCAAATCCAGGAAATGTTAAGAGCAAATGCACGAAATTCACTCTTGATGCAAAGCTTGATACACAAGAGACACAAGGCCGTAGGCCGAGCAAAGGTGGGGATCCGGGAGCAGAGCCCCCAGCTAGCCGAAGACTAGTCCTTCCGAACTATATATAAAACTACATGAACTATCATAAAATAACGGGTACTTTCGGCTGACGTGGAAAGTTAAAATTTGGCATGATTGTAGCTTTTTGGGACTAACCCACAGGAAAATTGCCAAAAGTGAATATTTTTAATTTTTAAAGGGACTAAAGGGGGGATGAAGAAATTCCCATGTTATTTAAATGGGCGTTTTCTTGGAATACAAAATCTTATCTTTTAGGTAGTTGAAATAGGAAAAGTAACTTGAAATTCGGTAGAATTTTGGGTTTAAGAAGAGTGAGGCCATAGGTCAAGCAAACACGCGGGAGCCCCTCAGCAGACCAAAGGCTAGGCATATTATATAAAAGGTACTCTAGTGTTTATATAAAAATACATAAAATCTTATCTAATGATGTAGTTCTTTAAAAGACTGAAGGAACATAAGAAAATCGGATAAAAGATTGTTTTCTGTTATTTCTTTCCCGGCACCTATCTTTTCTCCTGCACCTAACTTTCTCATATCTGGATACATATTGCTCGCATTAGCGACTTCCACAAAAGAAGTCAGATGAATGTATGTTGGCTTCTTCGTTTTCATAAAGTGAGAGAAGTTATTCACACTTAAAAATATACTTATTTTCTGTTATGATGGGATGATCCACAGGCCGTAGAAAAATGACCAGTGGGCAGCAAGTTTAATATGCCTGCTGTAGGTCAACGTGTAAAACGAACAGATTACAATGCAACTGATTCACAACGCTATATGGGAATTTTATTGATTTGTTTATGTTTATTTTGGGTTTACAGAAACTAACTTCATTTGAACATTTACCTCACAAATGAAACTGATATAGTACTGCGATGACTTCTCAAAATGTTACCGTAAGCTAAAGGAGGCAATCTTAAATGAAAATGACACTGTGTTCGTTTGATTTTCTCCGGGTTCCACCGTTTCCACCCGCTTTCTTTATTCTACCATTTCATTCATTCTCATCATCACCGTCTCCTTTAGCCTACACTACGTAAATGTGGAATGTAAAACTAAAAAAAAAAAAAAAATCGTTTTATTTCATAAATGAAAATCAGGGATAAGAAGATAATTTTTGGTCTATTCAAGGGGAGAAAATAGGACCATCTGAGAAAAAACACAGATGAGTGTTTATTTTACAGGCCTGAGATTGCCTTGCGGCTCTGTGCACCAGAGGTGAGTACTACATCACAGACATGTGTAGACTCACTGTTCCAAAACACCCCGCAAACACTCGCGCTCAAGAGAGTTTAAGATTAAGAATTATGTGTGAGTTCCATTGAAGTTAGGGAGCCCGGGTTCAAGTGAAATTCTTGCAAACTGGACATCTTTGATCTAGGAGCGAGCCAAAGCCTCAATTACATTTACAGTTTTTTTTTTAAGTGAATTTCAAATTAGTCTCATTACTATACGGTTATCATATGCACCTTTGATGCGGGAAAGTTGGATTGGATTCTCGGTGGAAGGCGTAGCACCACGTAGTTCGTCAACGTCTTATACAGGATGTTTCTAAACAACACCGACAGCGTTCGGGAGGTAATTCCTGACACCAAGATAAGATAAAAGTATAGACCAAACAGGCTGCAAAATTGCTTCCTTTCGAAGTTATAGGCTGACGAAAACATGAAAAAATGAATTTTGAAGGTCTATAGCTCCAAAACTATGCAACCTATCGTAGTCAGGTCAAGACTTTATTTAGGAAGTAGTATGTGCCCTATTCAAATATCCAAGTTTCCTGAAACATGGATTTTCGGATAGCGTACATATTAGTTCGTAAGTGGTCTTTACTAGTGCTGTTGAATTTTTGTGACATTTGCGGTTTTCGGTTTTTTAGAAAACCGGTTTTCTGAAAACCGGTTTTCTGAAAACCGAAAACCGAAAATGCGGTTTTCAAAACCGAAACCGCAAAAGCGGTTTTCAAAACCGAAACCGAAAAAGCGGTTTTCAAAACCGAAACCGCAGAAGCTCTTTTTGAAAGCGAAAGCCGCCCGAAACCGTGTTTGCCTTTTTATAAACGAAACCTTGTTGTTTGTCCTTTTCAAAGCAGAAACAATGTTTGATGTTTTTAATTACACCTTTTAACAATTGTGAAAGCATTTATCGATCGAGACAATTGTATTGATTTATGTCTGTGTTTTAACTCTTTTTATTTGCTCCAAGACTATTATGGTAATATATGCAGCACTGTGCGAAAGGGATTGTTCGATGGTTGTACAAGTCACAGCTAAATTAGGGTTGCAATATTTTAAAGTCAGAAAAGTGGGGATTTCTAAACCGTAAGTACTGATGTGAACTTGTGTGTTACAAATACTGACCTTGCATCCTTCGCACTTTTTTTTTAAAGTTACTTCTTTGATGACACTTCCAATGTACTTTTCGGCTGCAGGGAAGCAAACTGGACCCCACCTGATTTTCATATATTTTGTAAATTAGACCACGAGGAACACGAATCTGAAGGAATTTTGACATTCCGAATTTCGGAACTCGAGATATTCGAACTTAAAGTGACCACGGAAGCAAACTGGACCAAAACTAATTTTTATATATTTTGTAAACTAGATTACGAGGAACACGAATCTGAAGGAATTTTGACATTCCGAATTTCGGAACTCAAGATATTCGAACATAAAGTGACCACGGAAGCAAACTGGACCAAAACTAATTTTTATATATTTTGTAAACTAGATCACAAGGAACACGAATCTGAAGGAATTTTGACATTCCGACTTCCCGAACTCGAGATACTAGAACTTATACAGTAGTTTTACATAGTATGTATAAAATTAACGAAGAAAGTTATGTCGCTTTTTGACCTATCACCTTAGAGCATCGATATGTCACCTAAGACCAGGGGTGTAGCCAGCAGGTTTCTGTAGGAGGGGCTCGTCGTTTTTGAAGGGGGGCGAGCTACAATCTAAAAAAAAAGATGTGTTGCAGCTAGTGTTTTTGAAGCCTGAAAAAACCTGGAAAATTTTGGTTTTCTTCCAGAAAACTAAAAACACTGTTTTCAGCTGCTTCTTCTTCTTACTATTATTACTAATAACAAAATAATAATAATTTCATAAATTATATTACAGATAGTTTGTATTATGTTTAACCAAGAACTACTGCCCCCGACCAAACATTATACCTTTGTTCATAACTATTTCAATACACAGAACCGGTCTATAAAGGTAAACAGGAAAGTTCTATCGCTTTCTCACCCACCACCATTCATATGTCACCTAACACGTATCTGGAAGATTAAGAATACATCGATAACCTTCTGCAAACGTTCTGGAAGGCCATTTATTCCATCGCGGTAGAGGTTGGTGTTCCGTGAAGCGAAGGAGGTATCAAGTGCATTTTGCACCTCTACTTGGGATTTGAGTTGGCATCCTTTAAAGGTGATTGTCTAAGGAAGGGAACAGATAATAATCGGACGGTGCAATGTCCAGTGAGTATGGCGTATACAATAGTGTTTCCTATCCAAGGCGTAAAATGGGGTCCTGGGTCATCCTAGCCACGAGGAGCTTAGCGTTGTCTGTAACATAAGGACCCCTTTGGGATTCAGAAGTGCTGGCTCCAGAGTTTTGAGTTTCTCTTGAACACTGCTCAACTGCTGACAGTACACAGTTGATTGATGCGATGACCAGCTGGTAGCAGTTCCCGATGCACGATGCCGCGAGCAGTTCATAAACACACAGGAGGACTTTCTTCTGGTGTAGTGCTGGTTTCGGCTGTCTTGGGATGCTAACCAATTATGACGGCGCCGTGGAACTTCGTACAGGACCCATTTCTCATCACATGGCAACACCTTGTCCAGAAATGGCTCCTTCCTCAGACGAGACAGCAAAGAAACACAGGTGTCTGCTTGCGTTGCCTTTTGACCCGGAATCAAGTTATGTGGGACCCATCGACCCAACTTCTAGTGTTTTCTCAGTTGATGAAGGTGTTGTTGAATAGTTTCGCCACTCACACTGAATTGTCCCCATGCCGTAAGCGTTGGTGGACCACAAATGGGCAATTAGCGACATCTCGCCAAACATTGGCGGCGCCGCAGCGACGATTCCCGGTGGCCCCTCTACCGTTTTGAAAATTATACCACCAGCGGCAGAGACGCGACAAGGGGGCCAACGAACCACAAACTTACTCCCCCAAACGTTAAATGTTAAATCGGCTATATGTGTGATTTAGTTACATTAAGGTGAGTCTAAAAAAACACTTTAAAGAGTATCAAAAAATTACCCCGCAGGGGACTCAAACCACCAACCTTATGATTACTAGGCAAGTGTTCTTCCTACTTCGCTACGATGGCCATGAAGGAAACGTCGCTTGTAAAGGGATAAATCGTTAAGATCTTTTTAATTGGGTCAATCAGAGTGCTCCTTTAACCGTGTATATTCGACGATAACTGTTTGGAATTAGATAAAATGTGTGTAATTTTGTAACAAAATCACGCGTGTCTATTTACTTTATTTCATAGTTCTCCCATACTCACTTTCTAATGATCGACGACAGTTGCCATCTAAATTCATGCAATTATCGCAATTATCTCAAGATTTTTCACTTCATGATGTTGAGGCAGAGGTTATTCTTGACCCTCGGAGCTCACTTTAGGAACAATTCTCCAGGAAAAAATAATATATAATAATAACCGCATGCACATGACTGGCGATAGTTCGTGTTGGTTCCTTCACGATTCTCCGCAAAGAATCTAAGAAGTGCGGACCAAAACAAAGTTCTCGCTGGTCGCTGCTACGCGGTGGTAACTTCAACACCCCGACACGAGATATATGTTTCGACTCGACGAAACCCTGCCGCCAGTGAGGGCCAATTATCGCAGACCTCCACAAAAAGCGACAGAACTTTCTTGGTTACTTTTATACATAAGACTGATTTTCTTTGAAATTGCACTTAATTTATTTAAGATTTTCTGACAAAAATGTTATTTATTATTCGTGACGAAAAAGACATAATTATTTTATTAACAGCTATATCTCACTTACTGTTTTACACGAAATAGCATTTTAAAAAGGGAATGAATTCCAAACTGAAAAACTGAACAAAAACGTTGCTTTTCACCAAATTTTCTATCTGATAAAAAGTTTTCTTAAAACACTAATTACAGCATATAAATAATATAATGTACTTACGATTTAGTACCATTGTTTTATGATAGAATTTATAGTACCTTGTCAAAACGTTTGTCTTCAAACTGTCAAATACAAATCGCCGTAAATTGTGTAATCTGCTGTCACAAAAAGTATACCATACTATTTTCGGATGGCTATAAGGAAGAAATACCATACTATTTTGTGATCGGTATGGTAAAATACTATTTTTCCATACTATTTTACCGTAAATTATTAATTATATGTAAACTTTCTTATTTTTAAATGACTGAAGCGAAGTAATCTCACGATGATGTTTTAACATCTGGCCATTAGGAGTGCCAGGAAATCATTTGGGGGGTGGCTACATCGCTGCCTAAGACGTACCTGGAAGATCAAAAATAGTACCCATCAGTATCAACGACCTTCTCCCAACGTTCGGAGTGGGCATGGATTCCTTCGCGGTAGAACTTGGTTTACCGTGAAGCGAAGAAGGTATCAAGTGTATTTTGCACTTTTACTACGGAGTTGAACTGGAGTTCTCTAAGGTGAGTGTGCAAGGAATGGAACAGGTGATATTCGGACGGTGCAATGTCCGGGGAGTATGGCGGTTGCAATAGTGTTTCCCATCCAAGACATAGGATGGTGTCCCGGGTCAATTTAGCCATGTGGGGCTTAGCGTTGTCCCGTAACGAGAGAACCCCTTAGCGATTGAGAAGTGCTGGCTCCAGTGTTTTGAGTTTTTCTTGAACACGGCTCAACTGCTGACAGTAAACAGTTGCATTAATGTTCTGCTCTGACTAGTCGGTAACAGTTCCCGATGCACGATGTCGCGAGCAATCCACCAAACACACAGCAGGACTTTCTGCTGCATTACTGGTTTCAGCTGTTTTCGAACCAGTTCATGGGATTTTAACCAGTGGTGACGACGCCATGGAGCTTCTCATCACATGCCAACATCCTGTCCAGAAATGGCTCCTTTCTCAGACGAGACAGCAAAGAAACACAGGTGTCTGCTCGCGTAGCCTTCTGGCCCAGAGTTAATTCATGTGGGACTAATAGACTCAAATTGTACTGCTTCCCAAGTTGATGGAAGTGCTGCCGGATGGTTTCTCCACTCACATTGAATGTTAGCCCCAGTTTCTCACAGGTCCCTCCGCTGTTCGCCTCAATTGCTACCTGAAGATTTTCATTTTGTACATGTGTTGGTCTTCCGGCACGTGGTGCGTCTTTCGTGAGTGTTTTGTCACCGTCCTTAAACTTTCTAAATCACCCTTGCAGTGTCTGCGTAATCACGACACCCTCACGAAAGGCCTGAGATATCTTCCGCCCCGCTGCAGTGGCGTTTGACCCAAGTTTGAACTCGTACAACATACACGCCCTTATGACGCTCTGTGGAGGTTCCATATTCACTCTGTCCTTACACAAGTTCACATTGTAACTGAACTGCCACAAGCAGGTAGAGTGTTGGATATACCCACACCAACATCTGACCTTCGCCTTTTCTCCATTCGCATTCAACTCACGGTGTGAGGATCAATTGAACACAAACCTCCACAAAAAGCGACAGAACTTTCTTGGTTACCTTTATATATCTCACAGGACATAATATTTTTCGTATAGAGAATATATCTATATTAAACTTAAAGTTTTAATATCTCGAGTTCCGGAAGTCGGAATGTAAAAAATCCTTCAGATTCGTGTTCCTTGTGATCTAGTTTACGAAATATATAAAAATCAGAGGTGTAGCGGTTAAGATTGTCAGAGTTGTAGCGGTTTACGTTGAATATGCCAGGACTTTATCCATTAAGTCGTCTTAGATTTTTCTTCAATCCCAAAATGCGGGTTTATCGTGATTAAGATACGTTTAAGCGAGGGACGAATATAGAACCTGAAAATCGGGTGGTACCCGCAAAAATCGGGTAATATGACAACACTAAGCTAAATTGAAAATAAGGTATATCCCTATTTAAGATCACTACACCTGCAACTCATGAAATCCAACTTGAAATCTCATCCACTTAGACTGAGATCTTTTATATTATCATTACTCTTTCACCTTGTTTTTAAATAGTACTGCCACTCTTTCTTATGTTAACAAAAAAACACCACCTCCATTTCTTAAAAAAAAAGAAAAGAAAAAAATAGATCGCAATACACAATTTTATTGTTGATTTGTTGCCACTCCGATAAATGAGAATGTTGTGGTTTTCCATGTGTTGACTGGTTTCTTATTGCAAGTCCCAGACACCTGCAATAGTTCATACGTGAAGGGAACGCCGATCATATTTTATTCTACTGTATATCATTTTACTTCCCAATAACGATAGTCGTGCCTCTTTGTGAGAAACTGCAACTTATTTTTTTTTTTATTCTGCCAATTGTAAAAGTATACTAAACAAGAATTTCCCTACACATTAAGACATTTTAAGAAAAAATATCTTCTTTCCCCTCTGCAAATTTTGAGCATTTTTTTCCACCATCTGGCAACTGTGAGTCGAAGATGGGAAAGATTCTTTGCTGTTTTCTCGTCATTACTTGACATTAGTGCTGTCGAATTTTTGTGACTTTTGCAGTTTTCGTTTTTTGAGAAAACCTCAAAACCGAAACCGCAAAAACGGTTTTCAAAACCGAAACCGCAAAAACGGTTTTTAAAACCGAAACCGCAAATGCGGTTTTCAAAACCGAAACCGCAAATGCGGTTTTCAAAACCGAAATTGCAAAAACGGTTTTCAAAACCGAAACCGCAAATGCGGTTTTCAAAACCGAAACCGCAAAAGCGGTTTTCAAAACCGACATTTCGGTTTTATGAAATTTCACTTTTTTCAAAAACCGGTTTTCGGTTTTTTCAAAAACCGATTTCGACAGCACTAGTCTTTACCCGGCTAGCATAGATCTCATGATATTGAAGCTTTAAAGTTCATTTTTTCTTGTTTTCGGCAGCCTATAACTCCGAAGTGACGGATTTCTGCACCAAGGTTGGGCTATACTTTTTTGTCTTATCATGGTGTCAGAAATCATCTCCCAAAGGTTATCGATCTTGTTTTGAAACACTTTGTATTGTTATGGTGAGGAAATAGATGTAAACACTTTGAATCAATCAATCAAACGTGAATTATCCAGACGATAACTGTAATGCGAATTACTCTTGCCACACATAAGTATTAATTTGATTTCATTTGTAATTTCTTTAATTTTTTTGTGCTGTATACGCCGAGATTAGACTGTTAAAAATGGTATTCTCACATCGCTTTGGGATATTCGTGATTATCTTCTTTCAGTTACTGCAGAAGCATGTATATCGTGGAGACCCGTTTCTAGTAGAATCATGTTTATTTAAATAGAACTTTATGTGTCTAATTATTTTTAGACTTATTTCAAGTTTCTGTAAATACTCGTTATAGGCTATGTTGTGACCATATTTTCTAGTGAATTTTATGTAGTTAATACAATTTCCTTTTAAGCATTACGATAATTACTGTGGAAAAATCCAGAATTTGTTTCCGCCTGTCTTAACACGTAATAGCACTTTGTTAACATCACCAAGAGTCCTCGCACAAAACGACTCATCCGCACGTGCGAAGTTTTACTGCCAAGATGATTCATGCTTTTGGACTTGTACGTTCTCTGCTGAAGACACACAAAACACATAAAAACAGTTTCTGGATACAGAAGGAAGTTGCTAGCGTTATAAATTACCTTCACCTTGAGCGCAAGTATGTATGTATGCCACTCTGAATTCGAAATGATTGATTGTTTCGTTTCATAACTTCATTTGCGAAACTAACTTCGTGGCTGAAGGAACAAGAAGTTCATCGTTGCAGAAAAGGGAAACCCGTCAGTTGTCTTTTTTAGGGTTAGATATCTGGGCTCTCGGCAACTATGACCATGTTAGCCCGTCATGTATGAAGGATCATGTCCCTCGGCAATCACAGTATCCGAGGAAAGAAAAGGAAGAAAATATTGGGGAAGGAAGGAAGCGGCCTGGGACTTGTATGTTAGGTACAATTCCTGCATTTGCCTGGTGCTAATGAAAAAAAAACAGGAAAACTTCACTCAGGAAGGATGGCCTGAAAAACTTTCACACATTTTCGACCGACTGTCCCCACTGGGAATCGATCCCGGGACCTCTCACACCAAGGACGACAGTGTTAGCAAGTACACAATGCGGGGCCACCCGTCAGTTGTCTTGACTTAGGTCAGTCCGAAGGAGTGAAACTAGTTATTTACCCATTTAAGTCAGATTCTGCTTTCCATTATCCACGCGATTTCTCTATGATCTTATTAGCTCTCTTGCGACTACGTGGATAGCGTATCTTCCCTTGGTGCGGAAGACCGGTTCAATTCCCGGTGGGGACCTCATGTGGTTCAGATCAGATATCTCATCATAGCCTCGCTGCTGAACGGGACGATAAAGTAAAATTTAATTCTCTTTGATCTATCAAAAGATCTCTTCCTTCATATACCACGTTCATTATACAGTGAAACCTGTCAACTTGGCCACCTCTCTAAGTTGGCCACCTGCTTATATTGGCCTAGTTCGTCTAGAACCTGCATTTTCCCATAAGACATTTCTTACTTACTACTCTATAAGTTGGCCACCTGTCTATCTTGGAAGTTGGCCACACTGAAGCAATGTTTATCCTATGATGATAATGATAAATTTACCTGCGTATCTTGGCCACGCAAAATATGTTTTGTTATTTTTCTTAACTCTTTCTTATTCCCATATGAGAGGCAGATGTTCTGTATTTGTGACTGGACACAAAGAAGCATAGATTCGCACGATTTGTTCTTGGAGGTCAATGGCCAGAACACTACCCTCATAAAGGGGTGGTGAAGGAAGGTGTGAATAAGAAAAGGCACGTATAGGAATTCAGGAAATGGTTGTACGTATTTGTTTACCCTGTCTGTTTTGGTAAAACCATTAGCTACATTAATTCCTCTCATTAGTGGGGAGCTTTAGTAATTCCGGAAAATTCTCAAGGTTAAAACTAGCCATCTCAATGGTCAACTATTGGCACCTGTCGGCTTGTCAAAAGATAGCGGAGTGTTTGAGATATCAATTCCTTCAAGATTTTCTCAAAACATCTTTGGCTCCGAGGGAAACACTTTAGCTCATTAACAAGAGGTAGTTAACTACAATATTAGAATGTGCATATCTGCCAAAAATAATAAAACAAATACGTCTAGAATGAACCACCATTCAGTAACAACTAAAAAGAAATCATATAAATTGCATATGAATTTCTCAATTTATAACGTAGCTTTTCTTGTTTTCAATCTGAATAACTCGGTGTGCTATAATATCACTTTCAATAAACTGCGTACATACGCTTCTATTTCTTGGTTGTTTGTGTTATTGTGTTTTCAATCCAAATAATCCAATGTACCAGAATAGTTTTCAGGAAGAGAAAGGTATGCACATATATTAAACTACTATAGTAATATTTTCTAGTACTGTATACTTTTATGATTGCTCTATATACATTATTTATAAGTAGCTGACGTGGTACTGCTTATTAAAATTTTACAATCAAGTAATACTAGAAATCCTATTCTAAAAATACAGAAATCACACTTATTTTCTGTAAGTTGGCCACCTGTCTAAGTTGGCCACTTTTCGATGGAACGGATGGTGGCCAACATAGACAGGTTTCACTGTACCGTGCTAGCAATGTGCCCCTCCTACTTTAAAAGTAGCCATATTATTGTATCTGCAATATATTTTCCAGTTTTTTTTTTAATATATATACTCATATACATTCACCATTTTGTTTCTCCGTCCTTTATAAGCATATTTCTCGATACTTTTTTTTTTTTTAGAAATATTTCGTCCATGATCAACTCTGGCTGTAAGTGGCCAATTTTTACAACCACACGCTACCCAAGAAACTGTTATGTGTATGTAGTTTCATTTTTAATTTCGTTGATATTAGCTACAAACTGGGACGCCTGCATGACTTTTTCTAAGAGAAGAGTTAAAAGATGGCATGCAAATGCAGTCGCGAAAATGGATCTAGCTGGGGGCAGGGGAGCCAAGTCCTCCCAGTTTTTTGAGTGATAAAAATAATTAAAGGCATTATTTACATATTTTTGGATCAAAAAATGGAATATATTTCAATCAAAAAATTCTTGTACGCCTCATATCTGGAGAACTACATATAGTGTAGCCAAACCCAAACTATCACTTAACTCAGTATGATGTGCTTATTCCATAAACAATACGAAAACTCGATTTAGGGGCCGTTCAAAAATTTTGTAGCCCCTGATTCAAAAACTAATTACTGGCCAAGAACACAAACTTTTGATCCATTGAAATAGGCGTTGTTTGGGTTTTATGATCACATTACAGAAAACAGCTTATCAATTAGAAATATTTGAAACTAATTTTCCAACATAGAATTGCATAATTTATACTCTTTACGAAACATTGTTAGGGTCATCAAGTCTCGGAGGCTTAGGTAGACAAGTCATGTTGCCAGAATGGAAGAAAGTAGGAACACTTTCAAAGTTTTGACAACAAATTCAGTCAGAAAACGGCGATTAGAACGACGTAGTTGCAGATGGGAGGACAATATTAAGATGGATCTCGGAGAATACAAAGTAGAAACTGGATCCAGTTGGCTAAGGATAGAAGTCAATGGAGAGCTTTTGTGAATGTATCATTGCACTTCCGGGTTCGACCGGCCATAGAGTTAGTCAGTTAGAAACTCTTAAATTACCATTTGAGAAAAATAAGTGGGTAGAAAGATATAGAAATGAAGCAAAATTAACAAAAGAGCAGAAAAAGAAAAGTAATCCTGAGGATAGAGAAATAAATTCGAGAAGAAATTTACTTGAGAGTCATGATCAAAGAGAAAGAGAAGAGGAAACATTTTAAAGAGGTAATTTCATGTCAAGAAGAAGATCGTGCAGTATCTGGAAGCTTCTTTATCTGGGACAACTTACGTGCCAGTGCGAGGCTGCAGTGGCTCAGTGGTAGAGCGTTCACCTCTGGTGCATGGGGTCCTTGGTTCGCTCCCAGCTCACGCCAAGTGAGCTTTCTGGTGGACAAACGCTTTCTGGTGGGTTTCCTCGGGGCTCTCCCATTTTCTATTCCACCATTTCATTCATTTCTCATCATCACTGTTTCCTTTAGCCTAACCGGCATATCCGCAGAACGTAAAACTTACAGATTTCGTCTCATTTTATCTGCCAGTGGTGGAAGAACACCTTGTACTATTAAAGGTTTATTCAAATTCACCCCTCGGCTTCAGAGAGTCATGTAAGAAGAAAAACCCTAAAGACGAATTAATCACCTTACAAAAGTCGAATTACATATTCTGCTGCAAAAACTTCCTTCTACGCAGGAAAGAAAAGTGTTGCAGACTGGTTAATTAACTCTGTCATGCAATCGTTACACAGTATTGTAATATAAAATAGAGAAAAACACGTATGTGACAAAAGCCCTACTCATCGAAAGCTTGGAAATCCTCAGAATAAAACTCGAACTTAAGAGTCTTCATCCTGGCGAAATTAAAATCCGCTAATTTTACAGTAATTATGTGATATCTTCAAATAGATAAAAGATAATCGAAATGTGGAACAAGAGCGCCCTAGACAATATTATTTTGCGTGAGGTACCGTTATCACAAGTCACCTAGCGGTTTTCCGTTTCCAGCTGTTTAGAAATACGAAAATAAATGCCAATTTTCAAAATGGCTCGAAATCGAAAGCAGATAACTGAGTCGTGATAACGGTTTCTCATGTAAAATAATATTGTCTAGTGCGCTCTTGTTCCACATTTCGATTATCTTTTATCTATTTGAAGATATCACATAATTACTGTAAAATTAGCGGTATTTTAATTTCGCCGGGATGAAGACTCTTAAAAAGAATGGAGAAATGGAGCGGGAGGTATAACTGTGATTGTTCCTACATGTAAAACTAAATCTTTTTATCCGCACCTTCTTCTGTTTCTCGCAAAATATCATCTCTCTACGACTTACGGTTCCCGAGATATGACTCCTTAAATATTCCGAAATTCGAAATTCTTCGGCCAATATCTGGGGAACGGTGGCCATTGGACACCGGTTACTATTTGGTACCAAAATATTCACCATCCTCTTAGGCATTGATAAATGCCAATATCGTATTTCTATAGCTTATGATTCCCGAGATGTGGCTTCTTAAATCTCCCGTAATTAGACATTTTTTGGCCAATATCTCGGGAACAGTAAAAGTGGCGCGAAAAATTCAATCACTTTCTCAGATAGTTTTTGATGCTCTATCGAATCGAGAGCTCAAAATTGAAAAAAATCACAAATAACAGACAGACAGACAGACATAGAAAATTCAGTAACGAACTTTTTAAGTTAGTTGATAAGGAAGTAAAGAATAAATGCAATAAAACCAAGGTTATCTGGAAAATCGAATAAGCTGGAAAATTCCTTGGAAATCGAATCACGTGTGTAATCTTTTAGAATCAGCTCTGACGGAAGATCGAGGAAAAGAGACTTTCCGTGTGGATCTTTCATTTAACCGAGAAACAATGGTATTACCATAACTTCTAATTGTCAGCGTAAAGAATAAGCATTCGCAAGAACAATTGGACTCCGATAAGAGTAAATGGACAGTTAGGTCAATAACCATGTTGGGAAAGGTTGTGTATACATTTCGTTTTCCTTTCTCTGTACCAACACACGATGACAAAGCACCTGTTGGTTTCTGACACTGCAGTAAGTTTCAATTGTACTCCACTCTATCCTGTCACTTGTTTAAAAATAAGCATTTCGTGACTTTTCCTTCTTTAAGCATTGTCATCACTAAGCACTTCAGCCAAATGGTTTAGCAGGCTGTGCTTTACGGTATTAGAGTAGCTAATTTATTTATATACAGATATATTCAACAATAATTTTAGGAATGATCCAAAAAATGGATCATAAGATTGCGATCTTGGCCAAGAATTACTTTTTGGATCATGGATCACAAAATTTTTGAATAGCCCCTAAATCGAGTTTTCGTATTTTCTACAGAATAAGTACATCATACTGAGTTAAGTGATAATTTGGGTTTGGCTGCATTATATGTAGTTGACCAGATATAAGGCCTACAACATTTTGATTGAAATATATTGGTGTTTTTGGATTCACTTTTAGATTATATTTTTTTCTATTTGAAGATATCACATAATTTGTGTAAAATTAGCGGTATTTTAATTTCGCCTTGATTAGGCCTCCTAAAGAGTCTAACTGATCTTCCTCCAGTTTGAACTGGTAAGGAATGAAAAGAGTAATTAAGAGTTTTATGCATTGTCAGCTTTAGCGGGTAGGCACGGGCCTACTCAAAAATTTTGAAATATATATACCCAAAAAGAGCAATATATTTTCAACTATTTATATTAATGGTAGATAATTATTTTTAAAAAATCAACCGCTACTGTAAAAGTAATTTCCTATTGTCATTATATGTATCCATAAGCCAGGGAGCGGGCCTACTCAAAATTAAAATCCTAAAGCCGCCCCTTGTTTTATGAACGAAATGAATCAGCAGATCATTCCCCGGAGCCTGTTACGGTTTGTGTACCTAAGTTTGAAGTTATAATTTTGTAAATTTGTAGTATTTTATTTCTCTTATTAACTGTTGTAGTTATTTGAAATATTGAAATTATTTCATATGTTAACTATGGCTTTCTACGCACACGTATATAAACTTGAAGAATCGTCGTTGAGCGATGGTACAAACCAAATGCTCTCAATACGATTGATAGATTCTTATCTATTTGAATTAGCATACATATTACGTCTGGTTTCTTTATTTCCTACTAGCTTTAGCGAAGCATTCAACATATAAATGAATTGTTCCGAAGATTACAGTCTTTGATCGCGTATTTTCCGTTTGACATGGGGTGTTACCATATCCATTCTTTTCTTGAACATATTCTTAGTTTCAGCAAATCTACCAGAAAGTTTTCATGGCTATGTGGATAGCGTACGCACCTTTGGTTGTGGGAGACGCAAGATCTATTCCTGGCGGGATCTCATGTGGTTCGGATTGCACGTTGACCTGTAGATCCACGTCCCATGAAGCTACGTTGCTGAACGGGACGCTAACTCCAATCCAGAAAGTTCTCATGTATCATACCTTTCTTTTCTACCTGAATCCGTCTCATTGTAAGGATTCATATCTAGTTTGACTTTACGCATATTCTCTGAGACATTTATCATCCTAGAAGCAAACAGAGGTATGTCTTTGTTCTGTACTTTTTATTTCTTAAGCTCTTAGTGTAATTATAGAAGATTAAAGAAAGGGCACTATACAAGATATTTGCTATTTCAGAGCCACGAATTGGAATCTCACATTTAATTTCCTTAGACGTAAAAAAGAACGTCATTGCTTGTATACTGGCATACACCTCACTCAATTTAGTTAATTGATTCTGAACTTCTTGATTATGCAACTAACAATCAAATGAAAACTTTAGAAGTGTAATGGAATTTAGAAACAGCGCCCATTTATCTTGAAAGTAGGCAACAATGACAGGCGTGGCTTCAGGAGTCCCCGACAGGTGTCAGCACCAGAGATGAGAATTTTTCAATGTAGACTCGTGTGAACTCAAGCCTATAATCCTCAATGATTTCAAGTGAGGCTCATACTAACTGAGGTTCGTACTCGCTCTTGCTCACTACTCACTTATAGAGCTCGTGATCAATTACTAAGCCCGAACTTCAGATCTGGACACGCGATTTTGGATATTTTCGACTTTGGTCAGCAACAAGTTGAAATGTGACATGCGGGCGGAGCAGTAATGTGGATATGGCGGCACCAGTAGTAACATAAATCAAAGAAGAATATCGCGTTTTCTGCTTTTCTGAATACGAAAAGAAATTAATCGAAACTCATAGAAGAACTAAAGTACTGTGTAGTGATGCATGCTTATAAGAATGTTTCTGGAAATTTCGAAATTGTGTCACTTCTGTGATACCTTCTCTGTGAGTATGTGCCGCCATTTGTGCATCACTTCTTTCAAATTTCTGCTGCCACCTATCGGTCAGCTTTCAAAGTATGTTTATCACTGCTACAAATATTAAGAAAAATTGCTGACTGGTTCAAAATTCTAGATCATTTGTTATGTTTGCGTTTGATTGTCCCTCGTATATGTCATTTTACGAGCAACCGTACCAACTGGTGTCTCAAAGGAGAAAACTATGGTATAAAATAGCGCTTGAAACAAAATTATTAACCAAATAACCTCTATTATTCCTTTTTAAAAAGTCATTTTTATCGACCAGTTACACTTTTTGTCTCGTCAAAATTAATTGCCTTAAATCGTTGTTAGACTTCTCATGACAATTCAATATTTTTACCTGTAATTCTTTATGTCCCAGTAACTGTCGCTTATGTTCTTCCTGGAACGGCAGTGGGAAAAGAAACGTCCTTGCAGCAAACGACTGCGGATAACCTCACAAGTCCAAAACGATACAACAAAAACAATCAGAAAATTGCCGTTAAAACCAAGAACGTGCTGCAAAGAAATGGTCACTGAAGCAAAACAGAGCTGCCATAATTCCATCTACTGTGACGAATTCCAGAGCTCTGAAGGTCCCCACGAAACAGGGAATTCTCATGTCTTGCACTCAAGTTCTCAGAATATCTTCTGACTAATATGACGTTTCGCAACAGACGATTTACTTGTAACAGTTACTTTTCCTTTCACAGGTACCAAAGACTTTTATTTTTCTTTGAATGAACGAGCGGAAGTGGTTACGTTCTATATCAGTATTAGTATTTCAGAAATATAGAAATGCCTACGTTACTTCCAAGAGAATTTTTTATTTTAAAAATCACCTTTATTTATGAATATGCTGAGTTCAATATAAACTAGTGGTGAGGACAAAAAAGACGGTTTTTCGGTTTTCAGTGCTTAGAAAAGTGATTTTTTTAACTTTGCTGGTTCACATTTCTACCAAACCAGTTTCGGTTTTAAAATCGGTTCGGTTTTCCATCAAAAACTTTCATTCTTCGTTAACTTTTTTGAATAAATGCTAAAAGAACAAGAATCGGTAACGCCTTCGGTGAAAATCACATTGGTGAAAAGAGAAAAAAGAGAAAGAACCGTTTTGTTTTTAGATAATTGAAACAGGTTTCGGTAAAAAAAAAAAAAGCCGGTTTTGGAGATAATCAAAATATCGTGTTTATTTACCTAGAAACCATTTATCGTTTTTTATAAAAGCTAGTTTTACCCTTGTCTCTAATATAAACCAAGGGCCGCGGTGGCTCAGTGGTAGACCGTTCACCTCTGGTACTTGGGGTCTCAGGTTCGATCCAAGTCCTCGCCAAGTGAACTTTGTGGTGGACAAACACCGTGTGCGTGGGTTTCCTCGGGGTTCTCCTGTTTCCTCCCACTTTCTTCATTCCACCATTTCATTCATTACTCACCATCACCGTCTCCTTTAGCCTAGCTGGCATAATCATGGAACGTAAAACTCGAAGATTTCATTTCATTTTCTAATATAAAGCAGGAGAACCAAATCAAAACAGGGGCTGTAGAAACGGAGAAGTTACACCCAATCTGCAAGTGTCTAGGGCCAAAGTTTATCTTCGTTGTCATATCACAATAATGGTGGCCATTCCTGCTGTTTTACTCCATTCTCAGAATATCCACTTAACTCTGAAAAAAGTCATTAGAAAGCGTTACGAGTCTTGGAATAATCAGACTTATACAGTGGAGTTCCAAAATCTCCGCCTAAGGTAGAACGAAGGGTGGCCAAGTTTGTGAAAGTGGCAGATTATAGAGAATGGGGTTAAAAATAGAATAAGTACGAGTGTTTCCTCAGAAAATACAGGACTGTACTTGTACGTATTGGTTGCTTGGGAACACAACACAGAATAAACTAGGGAAGCGCAAAACCGGTTTTTATAGAAACTGGAAACCGGTTTCTAGAAAAACCGAAATCCGAAAAACCGACATTTCGGTTTTCTCCAAAACCCGTTTGACTTTCTCCAAAAACCGGTTCGGTTTTCACCGAAACCGGTTTCGGTTTTCTCCAAAATTGGTTTCGGTTTTCTTCAAAACCGGTTCGGTTTTCACCGGAACTGATTTCGGTGAAAACTTTTGAAAAACACATAAAAATATTTCTCTGGGAACGGAATCAGTTTCCGGAGAACAACGAAACACTATTGTGGTCAGAAATAGTACAAATTTTGGAAAAAAAAACGGAACCGGTTTTCATGAAAACCGAAACCGGATCCGGTGAAAAACCGAACCGGTTTGGGAGAAAACCGATAACCGATTTCGGTGAAAACCGAACCGGTTTTCAAGAAAACCGAAAGCGGGTTTGGAGAAAGCCGAAACCTGTTTCGGTAAAAAAAAACGGTTTCGGTTTTCCAAAAAACCGAAAAACCAGTTTTTGTACCCACCACTAGAATAAACTGCCCAATTACTCTAAAGGAAGGAAAAACACGTATTGTGTGAAGGCACAGAGCCTCTACTATACATGAAAAAGAAAATTAATAAATACACAGTGTGCAGTAATATAACTGATAAGATAGACCTCAGAAAAATACTTGAATGGGTCTGTGCGCAGGGTATTTCGTCCCAGAATGTGACCGGGTTATCGAGTGTCGAGTTTTACGGATTCTTCTGTACCAACAATTCTTCATGTTCAATCTTTTTCAAACTAAACAGCAGGGCCATATTTTATGCATATGCCATTTTTCACACACACACACACACACAAAACTATATTTTCGAATAAAAGTTAAAGTGGTATAAGGCATGTTTTCTTGTCTGATTAGCACTACTTTTCTGATAAACTAAACATCTCTTTACTTTATCACTAGTTCTCTTACAGTTTCTCGTTATCTGTTACCGTAATGATGAACGTTAAAACCGGAAGTGGTTAACTTCTACTATTTCCGGCTTTAATAGAAACATTATAGTGGAGATGGAATATATTCTTGGGACGTTTAATTGATTGCAGAAAACTCCTCCTAGGTATCTATTACGTTTTCTCTTCTATACTAATCAACGTTAAAAACGGAAACGCTTGATTTCTACCACATCTCGTTTTAAGTATCGTTTCCGAAAACGAACACGATTCCTAAGTTTGACCCTCATAGATTCTGATCAAATTTGGTGGCTCTTTTTTTTTTTTTTTTTTTTTTTCTCGCAGACTGACGGACAGGGTGAATATAGAAAGGAGTTATGGTAGACTAACTCCTTTAAAATCCATGTAACAGACCTGTCATCAAACGTAAATTTTCATTCATAATAAAGTAAATGAAGAGAGGGTTCATTAGCTATTTTGTAAACGATAAAATTTGTTTTAAAAGAGATAATAATGAAGGACAAATTCTTTACGCAATAGAGAAATTTATTAGTTTTGTTGACAGATATCATATAATGAAATATGTCTATGGGATGCAATAAATGTCTGTTTATTTCCTGAAAACATCTCCATTGGACAAAATTTATTACAAGTCAGAAATAAAAATAGATATATTAAAACTTTTGTGGTCATGGAAATGAATTGTTGTGCGACTTCTTTGGACTCATAATTTTTAAATAAGTTTAAATACGTTATAAATTATTACACAAAATATTTCGACAAAGAAAAAAATTAAGGTAATTCCCGTTTTTTGTTTTTTTAATTACCATTAAATTTGACGAATAAATAAGATGCCTTTTTAGAAGATGCTCGTCAATAATATTACTTATTTTCTTTTTAATTGCATCAAAAGATCCAATACATATTTCAGGCAAAAAATTTTCTTATCTACCTTATATCTGGAGAATTACATATAGTGTAGACAAACCCAAACTATATCTTAACTCAGTATAATGTACTAATTCCGCAGAAAATAAGAAAATTTGATTTACGACCCATTCAAAAATTTTGTGGCCCCTGATCCAAAACACTCCAATATATTTCAATCAAAAATTTTATTATACACCTTATATCTGGAGAACTACATATAGTGTAGCCAAACTCAAACCACCACTTAACTCACTATGATGTCTTTATTCCGCGGAAAATACAAAAACTCGATTTAGGGGCCGTTCAAAAATTTTATGGCCCTTGATACAAAAACTAATTCTTGGCCAAGATCGCAATCTTTTGATGCATTTTTAGTCATTCCTAAAATTCTTGTTTTCTCGTTAAAAGGCCTCATCCCGGCGAAAATTAAAATATCGCTAATTTTATAGTAATTGTGTGATATCTTTAAATATATAAAAGATAATTGAAATGTGGAACAAGAGCGCCCTAGACAATATTATTTTGCTTGAGATACCGTTATCATAACTCATCTAGTGGCTTTCCGCTTTCAGCTGTTTATAAACGCGAAAATAAATGCCGATTTTCAAAATGGCTCGAAATCTAAAGCAGATAAATGAGTCGTGATAAAGAAATAGTCATGCAGTTTCTCTTTTTGAAGTTTTCAACACTTCCCATTCACGTTCCTCTTGGGTCTGTATTGTGTTCAGGATTGTATTCTTAAACACTTTAGTTTCAGAGTAGGCGGTGGCTCAGCGGCAGAACGTTCACCTCTGGTACATGGGGTCCTTGGTTCGATCCCAGCTCGCAACAAATGAATTTTGTGGTGGACAAACACCGTGTGCATGGGTTTTCTCGGGGTGCTCCCGTTTCCTACCACTTTCTTCATTCCATCATTTCATTGATTTCTCATTATCACGGTCTCTTATAGGCTAGCCGGCGTAACGTGGGACGTAAAACTTAAAAGATTTCATTTCATTTTAAACACTCAGTTTGCGTCCCTTCCTTAAAGTAAGCGAACATGTTTCAAAACCATATAACACAGACAGATATAATCATCGTTTTATATATTTTCTGCTTCAAATTTCTGGACAGAATTCGCGAAAACAAAAAAAGTTTGAACTGAATATACGAATTTTCTGCTTTCAGTCGGCACTGATTTCTATGTGTATGTGGTTTTGTTATGTTAATGTTGGTCCTAGATATTTGAAAGATCTTCGATGTAGAAAGCATTGCTTGATATTTTAACGTAACCATAAATTGTAGTATCACGGTCCGGGTGAGTTTTCATGTATTTAGTTTTATCTGCATTTACTTTTAAACCCATGTCCCTGCAGACGTTTAATAAATGCTCTGCATTTCTTTCTGTTGTCCTCACATCATCCCCTATTATCAGCATAAGCCATAACCTTGTGAGTGCCATTCAGCTCTAGGCACTGCTTGCTGGTTTTATTTTATTTTATAATATTTTTTTATTTTATTTTATTTTTATTATTTTTTGTTATAGCGTATTCTAGAACAAGATTGAATAATAATGATGATAGCGTGTCTCCTTGTTCCAGGCCATTGTCAACATGAAAACTTATGGATAAATGTTTTCCTACTAGGATTTTATACAAAAGTGTATTTTAATATCCTTACTTGAAAACAGAAAGATGTACATACTTCAGCATTAACATTTAAAAGAGTAAAAGGGTTCCCAAAATTCGGGAATGGTCAAAGGAGCCCCTAGGACTGTATGGACGTAATTTTACTCTAGGGGCTACCTAGAGTAAGTCTCTAACCTAGGTGCTACCTAGAGTAAGCCTCTAACCTAGGGGCTACCTAGAGTAAGCCTCTAACCTAGGGGCTACCTAGAGTAAGCCTCTAACCTAGGGGCTACCTAGAGTAAACCTCTAACCTAGGGGCTACCTAGAGTAAGTCTCTAACCTAGGGGCTACCTAGAGTAAGCCTCTAACCTAGGGGCTTAATTTTCCAGACTTCGATACGTTCTGACTATACGGAAGCTGGCTGAAGCCTTAAACCGTATTTGAATGACAATAGAACAAGAAAGAAATCCCGCCCTCACCTAGAATTGTACCTGGGTCGCCAAGAGACACCCCCATGGTTCTAGCCTTAACATGTACAGTCAGCGACAAAAACTCTTTCCATTTGGTAAAATGTATTTTAGAAATAACGGTGATATGGCTGAAACGTACAGAAAATTACGTTCTTTTTAATTTACTGAAAAACTATACTCAAATTATCCTTCCATTTTGAAATTATTTACGAAACTAATTTCATCAGATGGAAAGATTGCTGACTGTACATCAGATAGAAGTACCATAGAAAAGTAATCTGCATTGCTTCTTTTTTAGTTTAACATTTCACGATTCTGCTTCCAAGCTAACGAAGATGATGATAATGAACAAAATCGTGAAACAGAAAAAGTGGAAGGAAACAACTGAACCCCGGAGAATCCATGCACACGTTGGTTGTCCACCACAAAGCCATTTAGGGCGAGCTGGAATAAAATCAGGTTCCCCACACACCAGAGTCTAGCGCTCTACCACTGAGCCACAGCTGGCCAGTTTGTTTTGTGTCACGTTATGATTTAAAGAAATAAACAGCCGTTGGAACACCATAAGTAATGTGGAGGATAGAAAACTTGATTCCATTTTGTTTATACGGCACTTCATTATGGAACCACCTACATCTCAAAATCTGGAATTTCTTATGCCTGCGTCTTACACACACTTTCCCTCTTCTTTGTGATTCATTCCACCCTTTTGAACAAATGTGGACATCAGACAAGGCTTCATGTGTATGTTATGTTCAACTTCCTGTCCATATCTTAGACTGTATGTAAATTAAGACACCTTCTACACTGCATTGTACCCACTGTTCTCCCTTTTAAGCGAACGCCACTGATACCTTCTAGGCTACTTTAAAAAAAAAATCTCGGCTAAACCTGTTTCATATGGAATGTTACCTGTATATATATTCCAACAGACGTTCTCCCCTGTGATTCACCACACCAACAGCCTCTAGGCAATAAAAGCAGGAACTCTATTCTGGAGGTCTAAGACCTCTGAAGGACGTTAATTATGTCTTACATATCCGAACTATAATGTTCAACAACAAAATGGAGATATCTGCAGTCTGTAATTTATCTCAAGTTAAAAAAAAAATGGAGAGAAATCTTCATATTTCTACTACAAAACTCTTTGGCACCAGTTGCTACTATAACGATCAAAGGCTCATGAGGGAATGACTTTCGCTGCATAAGTTCTCATCCACGATTGGCCACTGGGCCATTTGACAAGTAGCTTCCACCTGTCTGAGCGTTGTATGGAACGTCGGCTGCCTTCCAGATATATCAAGGAAGAATTAGCAACGTCGGAGATGGAAAATGGATTTTAATTAACAGGAAACACGTAATATTACTGACTCACTTTTCTTTCGCCAAAAGAACGTCTTCCTACAAAACTTTTTTTTCTTTAAAATGCTATTCAGAGCTCAATTCTACAAGGCATAATTACATTCTTAAAAAATTGGATAATATAGAAAATATTACAGTTTTACAAAAAAAAAATGTTATTTCCAGTATATTCGGTTCTAAAATAATCTGTATTTTTGAATTAGATAATGAGGACACAGTTGACTTCAAGACAATCTCAATTAACATTCAAATTACTATTTCAGGTTTCTTGAATAGAGTAAAAAAAGATGCCAAACGGAATCCGTTGAGGATTCTTAAATTTGTACTTTTATTTTTACTTTTAATCTTAAAGCAAGTAAGCTACTGTCAAGCTTCCCTGGTTTCTTACTTTTGAATCAAAAAGATCCAATATATTTCAGGCAAAATTTTTTTTGTAGGCCTTATATCTGGAGAAATACATATAGTGTAGCCAAACCCAAACTATCACTTAACACAGTATATATCATGTGCTTATCCGTAAAATATACGAAAACTCGATTTAGGGGCCGTTCAAAAATTTTGTGGTCCCTGATCCAAAACCTAATTACTGATCAAGATTGCAATCTTTTGATGCATTTTTTTTTTTTTTTGATCATTTCTAAAATTCTTGTTCCATGATTGGGGCATCCACATGTTGTCCCATGACAGACACGTCCCATTGAAATATCATGCATATTTCCATTAGCTTGAAGGTTTCAAGTCTGAATGTCCCGGTACAGTTATGTGAGTTCCTTTTATAGTATTAGCAAAGTTAGATCCTAGTATACACTAAAGTTCCGAACATTTTTCAAAATTTTGAAATCTTTGCTTATGCTATTAAGTTTAAAAAAGATAGTTGAAAATCTGCATTTATTGTTTTTTTTTATCGATAAAACGAATGTTATTTCAACATAATTCACCGTCTTCACAATATTTGAATGTAATAGAGATTGTATGATTGCATTATTCTTTAAATGTTAAAAAGAAAATAGTTTTACACATGGGTTCTGTATTAACCAACAGTTACAGTGACTAGTCAATTTAGTAGTTTAATGGAGTGTAATTAGCCAAAAGAAAGCTTTACAGTTGTTGACGAGAACGAAAGATCGCTCATACAACAAACAAGAATGTGTTTAATGTATGCGTTCTAGGAAATTCAAGCCCTGAGCCCACATTATGCGTACGCGTTAATATCAGACGTGAAGTGGCACAGCTGTAGGCTAAATTCCAACATCATTTTATGGTGAAGAGATAAAACAGAATCTTGAAGTTCCAGCTGTACAAGCAAACAATTCCATGACTAATGGCAAATTTTTGAAATTGTAAATCACAAAGAATTTAACAAGTATTTTAAACTTCGCCATGAAAACTTTGTATGATTTCAGGTTTTGTGTTTTGCGCCTTATGCTAGACCAAGATTGTGGAGAGTGAGGTTCGAACTAGGACCAAAACTTTAATTTAATGTACTTGGTGGCTGCACAGATCAACCCTCTCAGCATACGCCTTTCCCTCCTCAATAGACACCTCACCAACCAAAAAACAACAAAGAAAAAATACATGAAAACTTTAAGTTTTACGTCCCACGCTATTGCTATATAGACTAAAGAGAACGAGTGACTACTAAATGAGAATTATTACAAAGTGTGAACAAAAAATACGGTTAATAACCTTACATGAAATTTGATTTAATCTCCTTCAAAGTACTGTCCTTGACTTGCCAACGATGGATCCATGACTGGAAGCATTTCTGGAAGGCTTCATTTGGAAGGGCGTCCAGCTGTTGGTTCGTGGCCCTCATGGCATGTCAGGAATGGTGTCCAAACGTTTTATTTTAAGCAAGATTTTAATTTCTGGAAATAGCCAGAAGTCAGTCGCATGGTATTAAATCTGGCGAGTAATGCGGATATGGACAGACAGGAACACATTTTCCGACCAAAAACTCGCTGATCAACAGCAAGATGTGGCACGGCGCGTTTTTGTGAAGAAGGAAGCCATTTGCCCATTTAATCGGCGCTTAAACTGCTTCTCACGGACCCATACGAAATGTTTAGTTCTTTGGGAAGCTCTCGAATAGTAATTCTTCTGTTTGAACAAATCATTTGTGCTACATTTTGCACGTTTTCATCTGTTTTTTGACGTCGAAGGACATGTCGATCGTTGCTTGTTTTCAACCGACTCCAGGGGCGGCTTTAGCATTTTAATTTTGGGTACGCCCACTTCCTTGCTTATGGATACATAGACACATTCGATTAATTAATGACAGTAGAACCATTATCTCTACAGTGGCGATTGATGCTATTTGTCAAATAATTATACATAGTGGAAAATATATTTACTCTTTATTGTATCTTTTAGCGTTTATATATATTAAATTTTTGGGTAGGACCGTGCCTACCTGACCTACCTGCTAAAGCCTCCATTGCTCCTTGCCACTTTTCAATCGATCATACCACTTGTAAACAGTCTTCAATGATATCGCTTCATCGCCATACACTGATTTTAACATTTCGTGAGCTTTTTTGGCATTTTGGCACTTTCTTTTTCAGCTTAAAACAAAACTTAATGTCGCTGCGTGACAGACACGTCCTCACTCTTCTGCCTCTGGAAGCCAACTAACATGTCACAACTCGTTCAAACTCGACACTGACTGCTGTGGTTACATACCCCAGTTCTACTGTCGAAATTATTTTTCCCATTTTCAACGAATTTAAAAAGTTCGTTACTGAATTCTCTATGTCTGTCTGTCTGTCTATCTGTCCGTCTGTCTGTTATTTGCGATTTTCTCAATTTTGAACCTACCATTCGATAGAGAGTCAAAAACTCTCTAAGAAATTGATTAAATTTTTCGCGACACTCTTATCGTTCCCGAGATATTGGCCCAAAAAATGGCCGATTTCCAGAGATTTAAAAAACCATACCATGGGAACCATAAGTCATAGAGATATCATATTGGTGTTGATCAATATCTAAAAGGATAAAAAATATTTTGGTGCTAAATAGTAACCGGTGGCCACTGTCCAACTGGCCGCTGGTGTGCCTAATGGCCAGTTGGCCAGTGGCTACCTATTAATATCGGTACCAAAATGTTTACCATCCTCTTAGGATTTGACAAACATCAATATCATCTCCCTATGGCTTACCGTTCCCGTGATATTGGCCAAAATGGCCAATTTCTAGATATTTACGGAGCCATAGTTTTTAACCTTAAGTTGTAGGGAGATGATATTGATGTTGATCAATACCTAAGAGGATGGTAAATATTTTGGTACCAAATGGTAATCGATGCCCACTGTCCAACTGGCCACTGGTTTGGCCAACGGATAGCTGGCCAGTGGCCATCAATTAATATCGGTACGAAAATGTTTAACATTCTATTATGGATTGATTAACACCAATACCATCTCTCTATAGCTTACCGCTCTCGTGATATTGGCCAAAAGATCGTTCCGATTTCGAGAGATTTAAGGAGCCAAATCTTGGGAACCGCAAGTCATACATAGACCATATTGGTGTTTATCAATGTCTAAGAGTATGGTGAACATTTTGGTACCAAATAGTAAACGGTAGCCACTGATTAGCTGTCTGCTGGCCAACTTGCCACCGTTCCTGATATATTAGCCAAAAAAAGTTAGAATTTCTAGATACTTAAGCAACCATATCTCGAGAACTCTAAGTCAAAGAGAGATGATATTTTGCTAATTTTTGCGATAAAGAGAAGAAGGTGCGAATATAAAGATTTACTTTTTCATCTAAGAACAATGACAGTTATCTTTCCCGCTCCATCTCTCCCTTTTTGTTAAGTTCGTTCTGGCAATGCTCTTGGAGCATTCTCAACTGGTACTTTTTTTTTGACTACAAACGTTAGAAACTCTCAAGAGTTCTCTCCAGTGAACTTACCATTCGGAACTAACACATTACTATTTTCATTTTATAAGAAACTTCTCATCTGTTTTATAGGACAAAACTTTCGCGATCACTTTGGCAAAGGAGCATGTGACGTCACACTCTTGCAGTCCGCAATTAAGGAATATTAGACCAAGTCATGGGATTTCCGGTCACCAAATCGCCATTGGTGGCCAAAGCATCTTAGTTTAGCGATAGGCATTTGGTTCTTACTTTGCCGAAATGAAGTTGGCAAACAAACTCTCTAATCTTGCTTCTAGATTCAGATGTGAAAGATCCTATCAGGTTGCAGTGATATGAACAAATCTTGAGGAAAATGGCTGAAAATCAGCTTAAATATAGAAGAGACTTTGTAGATTCCATATTCGGAAAGCAAATTGTCCTAAAATGGATGGAATATAGTCAAAGAGCACGAAACAGTAACATTAATGTCAATGGAAAAGCAATGGAAAACAAATAATTCCTCCACTTATCTCAAAAACCAAACAAGAGATATGGCTGAAAATCAGCTTAAATATAGAAGAGACTATGTTAATTTTATATTTTAAAAGCAAATTGTCCTATAATGTATACAACATAGTCAAAAAGCACGAAACAGTAACATTAATGTAAATGGAAAAGCAATGAAAAACAAACAATTCCTCCACTTATCTCAAAAACCAAACGAGAGATATGGCTGAAAATCAGCTTAAATATAGAAGAGACTATGTAGATTCTATATTCGGAAAGCAAATTGTCCTCAAATGGTTGGAACATAGTCAAAAAGGCACGAAACAGTAACATTAATGTCAATGGAAAAGCAATGAAAAACAAATAATTCCTCCACTTATCTCAAAAACCAAACGAGAGATATGGCTGAAAATCAGCTTAAATATAGAAGAGGCGATGTAAATTCTATATTCGGAAAGCAAATTGTCCTAAAATGGATGGAACATAGTCAAAAAGGCACGAAACATTAAGAATAATGTCAATGGAAAATCAATGAAAACCAAATAATTCCTCCACGTATCTCAAAAGATATAATAGAGTTTTTGAGATGGGTAATTGAAAGGTTATTGCAAAGACATAAAGAAGAGCTTAAAAGCGATGTATAACACGTAAGGTAAATATAAATAGAACACTGTTAAAAGTCAAGTTGTTTGAGTAAAATCAAGAATAGTGATAAAATATAACTACGCAAAATTGCATTGTATTTACACAAAAGCAACCTTTTAAACATGTTTTATCCATCGCAATAAGCTAGCATGAATTTTAAATGATCAATTGTTGGAATTGAAAGGAAAACACTAACCTTTCAAAGTTCGTTTTTGGAACGAGAAAAAAAAAAAAAAGACGACGCGTTCACTTACAAACTACAATCCACAATAACTCTCGAGTGGCAAAAGGTATTACTAACAAAGTCATTGCTTGAACAGTTTAAATCATCATCGTCTGGTTGAGAGCGTTGTATGAAATGATATTGAACGGCTCATAATGACATATTTACATCTCCCCTTGAAACATCTTTCTTTCGAAAATTTAAACAAAAATTTAACTTACAACTATTTTTTATACTGTTTATAGGTCACCCAGAGATGAAATTGGTCAGTGGGTCGCGGGTCAAGTGGGTCAAGATTTGTGAGTGAGTCAGTGGGTCCTGGGTCAACAGGACGTGACCCACTGTAACCTGACCAACTCACTCTTGCTTAGTGCCTTGTAAACAACATCTTCTGAACACTAGTGAATTTGTCTACGTTTTACTTTCAATGTCTCTATTGTTCTTCCTTTTTCATTTGTTTCGATTTACTTACCTGAGAAGAGTATAGCTAAGTGAAAAAATAACTTTCGACACTTTTGGATATTGATATCTGTAATTGTAATAATAGCAATACGATTTACTCTTTTGTGACAGTCGAATTTTACACCACTTTTTTTTTAACCCTTTATTGGCCTACTTTATTTTCTATCGAGACTTTCAAATTTCATCCTATTTTCCACTGAAAAGTATTTGTAATTCAACATGAAAATAATTATATATGATAATTAAATCGAAATTCATCGTAATATGGCGCATGACGAACACTTTACCATTTTATATCGCAAAGGTCAGATCCATAGATATTGTAACACAGCGGTGCTTGAGAGATTGACCATAGAAATTCAAACTCCGATTACTGATAATTTCACAGCCTTGTTTTATTACAAGTGTAAACTCTTTAGTTAGTGAAGAGTAGGGCGTGGATCATGGGTCAGAGTTGACGATGATGGGTTTTGGTGGGTAGTGGGTTATAGTGGATCATGGTGGGTAGGAGTGGGACACAGTGGGTAAGAGTAGGTCATGGTGGGTGGTGGGTCAGTGGATCATCGGTCAAGTTTTCATTGACCCATGCCATCTCTCAGGTCAGCCGGAAGCATTACAATTTTAAGTTCGATAGTGGTACATTTCTTTGAAAGCCACTGGAAACGAATGATAACGAAAGTACTGGCTGAAATACGCCAACCGAAAATTTAAATTCAAACTGCCGTCCTCCCTGGTCAAGTGACTAGTGCACTCACTTTTAGTGCATGCGGTTCAGGGTTCGATTCCCGATTGGGAGATTATTAACGTCTAAACACGTTACATTTTTTCGGATTACACCTTAAATTGTAGATCCACGTCACATACAGCCTTGGTGTTGAAATGGATTCTAAACCCCAATCCAACTATCTTTTACATTTTTTTAAATAATTGTATTGTATAATTTATTTCGAGTTACAGAAACGATTACAATTTTATTTTTATACAAAATATTTTTAAATTTAAACCATTTACATACTTTCGATCAAAATTTATTGAACAGAGAATATGTATAATGTATAAATTACACAATATTGGAGTAATAAGCTATGTTAGTCTTTTGCTAGACACGCTAATTTCATAATAATTTACTACATTCACTTTTCTGTTAAATATAGTATTCCTTTCGAAATTAAGCTAAAAAACATTTAGAAGATTTAAAAGTAGAGATCTGGCTACCGATTAAGTACATAAAATGTGATTTGAACATAATACCATATTTTCTTTAAAACCTTAGTATTGGTGCAGTTTTACAACAGGCCATCACACTAGGACTACCTAAGATATTCTTGATTGTATTAATTTAAAAAAAAAAAAACATTAATTTTAAAATTTTAGCAATAACTGATAATCGATTTCGATATCATTGATAAGGGAATCTTCATTTTTATGAAAAAATCACTATAGAATGTCACACAAATATTAATTTCCTTACTCATTGTTGTCTAGTATGTTTTTCAACTTGTAAATCAAACATTTATTATTATTATTATTATTATTATTATTATTATTATTATTATTATTATTATTATTATTATTATTATTATTATTATTATTATTATTATTATTATTATTATTAAAATATTTTGGGATTTATTTTAAATAAAAAATTTCATCCATTTTGTGTGTGACCCCGAATTTAAAACAGTTATTGCATTGCCTCTTTGAATGACAAGGCTTATCCGTTGGAACAGGAAATGTTTACTTCTAGGGTCCCCTGATTTATTAATTAAAGCTGACCCCAAATTTGTCAAAAATTTACTTGTTTCTTTACTAAAAACACCCATGGTTTCAGTAGCAAAAGCAATGAAAAAATGATCTTCTTTTAATTTGCAATATTTCGAATGCTTTCGTTCAGTAGCTGCCTCGTCTGCACTTCCTGCTTCCTCGCTGCTTACTGTTATGTATGAAGGTGCGAAAGTGTCTACGCATGTAACATCCCACACTAGACTTTGGCCAAGTCTTTAACAATTATTTTCGAAAATTAATAAGTGGACATGAATGAATATGTGAGATGTGCACTGAGACAAGACAGTAGAGCTTTTTTTAGAGATCACTCTTATGACATCCTTTCGAGGTGAAGCAGCCTCAATTGGTGTGTCGTTGGTATAATCTAACAGTGATTTTGTTTTTACAATAACGAGGTTATAAAGAAAGGAATCTACTATGAAACAGGCACGAATCACTACTCGGAACTTTCTATCTCCATAAAGAGGTGGAATTCCTATTGTCTTCTACTGGAAAAAAAATGAAATGAAGTGAAATTTTAAAGTTTTACGTACCACGATATGCCGGCTAAGCTAAAGCAGACAGTGATGATGAGAAATGAATGAAATTGTGGAATGAAGAAAGTGAGAGGAAACGGGAGAACCCCGAGAAAAGCCACGTACACAGTGTTTGTGCACCACAAAGTTCACTTGGTGGGAGCTGGGATCGAACCAAGGACCACAGTCACCAAAGCTGAACGCTCTACCACTGACCCACCGCTGGCCCGCTATCTTCCACTGGAAATGTTCGGTAAAAGTTTAGTATATTTTTCTTAAAATAATAATAATAATAATAATAATAATAATAATAATAATAATAATAATAATAATAATAATAATAATAATAATAATAATAATAATAATAATAATACGTTTCACTTTCAGTTGCACACTTTTTTCAAGTTTCTTTCAAACAAGAAATACATTATTATTAAGAAGTGTAAGGTCTTTGAGTTTCTGAGTGAAAAGACCTCACAAGTGCATATCTAATCCCCTCCCCTTAGAATGTCTTTTGTCTTTCGAAACAACTTGTTTTACACTCAACTAAGCGTGTGTTTATCTTGTGACTGGCAGTTTTCGCATTAAGCAGGCTTTAGGAAGATTCTCCTTTTATCATGGAGACAGAGGTTAACAATATTATCGTCTGAGCAACTATGCTTTAGATAAGAAACAAATAGGCCTTGTTTTTCATACAGAAGAGCTAGCGCCAAGAATTTCGTGAAATAAACGTAATAGAAGATCTCATTCCAACACGAAATGGGCTTTTAGAACAAAAAAAAGCGCCGCTTACAAACTTAAATGGATAATGTGTGTTACAGAAAATTAGCACCGGAAGCATTTTGTGAAGATTTGGCAAAACAACTCCAAAACATGAACTTAGAAAAACAACAACGGAACGGAATGTATTTGTATCTATACAACGCATTTTAATTCAATTTTGACCGTGGCTTCCTTATCGTCCTCGTTATTGAAAGAAGTTGACGTGTTACGGGAATCAGGTATCAGCAACAGAATCTTGCAAGATCAGCGAATACCGAGTTTCAGTAACCCACTTATAACAATCTGCGTCCCGCAGACAATGAAAATTTAAACTTTGGAACCACTTTTCAATGTTAAAAATAATAGAAATGCTACCATACCCTCTTTACATTTATCTTTTCATGTAAAAACAACTATCTCCATAAGTGTAATCTCTGTTTCATCTGTGTTTAGAAATCATAATAACAATGATACTTGGTCTATTTATTTAATTACGTCGATCTTGAACTATATGTAGTGAAAGGGTCTAAATGTCAATATGTTTTAATCAGAAGCACTACCGGATCTAGAAATTTCCGGTCCCTCCCGCAAAAATATTTGAAAGGGGCCAATCTATATTCAATGGTTTTTTAATAGTATATTTTAATTAAATATTCCTAGTGTTCTATTTGCTACGGAACAGAGATTCAAATACTCACGTTTTACAAGAAAGTCTTCCTCCTCGACTTCATCTCCGAAAACTCCCTATAAAATCTCTCTTTTCAATGGTCGAAGTCTCTCATGGTTGATTGCCAGCATTCCCAAGTCGCTTCTGTACCACTGAACACACTAAATAACTCTTGATCATCTTTAAAACTGAGAATGACTTTTCAGCGGAAGTCAGTCACGAGTAAAGTCAGGAATAAAGCAAGAGTGGTCACTACTTCAGAATAACTTGGGGCAACAGTATTAGACTCAACGTATACTAATGCCGCCAATTCAAAAACAGTGTAGATCTTTGAAATATGGTTTTCAAGTCCAGTGCGGAAGGAAATTAATTCCAATGGTAGTGACGGACCAATGCCTTGCTGGTACTTCTTTTGTAGTGTTTCAGCCTTAACTAAAATTTCTTCGTCTGAAAGATTCACAAGTACTTTCGGAAATATAATTCAAAATTCATCAAGAATTGTCTGTAACGATGTAAAACGGTTCTCTATTTCATTGTACGCGATATCTACAAGTCTATTGTAAACATTAACCTTGAAACAAGATTCCGTGTCCAAAAAGCGATGATTTCCTACCAGTTCATTAAAGTGTTTTCTCACTTTAGGTTGCCTTTTTTCTACGAACACAGGGTTAAGTTTCCACTTCGCAGTAACAGCTGTGGCCTCTTGTTTTATTTGATGGTATTCTTCTCTCGTTTTCTTCAAATCCTCTTGAACCTCTTCAAGAGTGCATAAGCTTTATCAAGGTCAATTTGTTTAGTTTGGGAAATTTGCGCACAGCCAGAAACACAAAATCGAAGGAACCCATGATTTTCGCCAATCACTGCTTTTGATACCTCGTTATCCGTCCGTCTTAATTGTCAGGAAAGGTTTTTGGAGTGTTTTCATTACACCAACATACCTCAACCTGATAGCTACAATGGACTGATACCGTGAGGGCCATCTGATTGGATTGAGCTTTTTCAGAAGATGACAGAATATCCCACCTATTTATACTTTGGCCAAAAAATATATACAAATCTTGGAGCGTTGTGAAGTAGCTGGCAACTTCTTTTACACTTTTGATTGTATCATTAATGACAAGGTTTAGGTTATGTACTGCGCAGTGAATATATATAGCTCATTCTTCAATTTCTTGAAGTCTCTTCTGAATACCTGAGTAAGCACCACTCATCACAGCATCGCCATCATATCCCTGCCTTCTGTATTTTATCACAGACAATCCCAATTTCTCCAGATGACTTAACACTAGAGTTGCAAATTTGGATGCAGTTGGATTTCTTACATGTAAAAATCCTAAAAACACATCTTCAATCTCGACCCGTCTAGAAACTTCGTTTTCTAAGCTATCGTTTACTTCTGTAAAAATTTACATAGCGAACAATGAAACTCATTTCATTTTTTTTTTTTTTTTTTTTTTTGATAAATCTTGAGTCGTATCAGTAATTAATGAGAAAAATGACACCCTTTCAATTTCCTTCAACAAATTAGCTTCTAAGTTTGAAGACAGACAATGGATGATTTGATTTTGAATATCATGGTTGAGATATTTAATCTGGCCTTTCGTTAGACTGATTAGTGAAAGTAAGAGACATCTGGTGCATCGTTGTCAGTCCTGGTAGTTCATTACTTAGTTCAAGTAAGTAAACTATTGTGAAAATAACATTTTTTTTTCAAGTGTTTTAAAAATTGGTATTTAAAAATTAAAGCCTGTGATAAACATCTTGGCATTTCAGCTAAACGAATAAAACGCAAGCTCTGTCGCGACGTTGCCAAGTGGTAAAGGGGTGTGGCTATGGCTAAGCATTCAAACGACAGCGCGATTAGGTGACAGGAAATAGACGTGGATGTGTGCAAAATAAACATGGCAATAACGCTGGCCTCTCATTTGCTAGCAGCATTTAAAGGGAACTTGGAGCGCCGCCTTCAAATGCCAAGATGTTTGTCACGCCGTTTAATATTTACAGGCAAGGCTCAGGGAAATCTTTGAGGGCCCATTAGGATCTGTGTCCCCTCGCACCGCGGGGTCGTGGGTTTATAGATCCGGCATCGATCAGAAGTTTTTTTTTCTGTAGTAATATATACTAACAAAAACGTTTTATCTTTATGAGGAACGTACTATTTAGAACGTCTTATGAGACGTGAAGTGGAGACTATATTTATATGATTTTCCTTCTTAAAAAATCAATTACAAAGATAGTATACACAGTGCATTCTGTAAGTTCCGAAACTATCTCGCAATAATATGCATAGCGACATCAAAAGAAGTTATTACGACATTATAGTCATCGCAAGGACAAGGTGAAACGGAATTTTCTTTTTCTCTTATACTTGTTCCGTCTCTCATCTTAAAGAGGAATAGAATATTCAATGTCCTAGAGATTATTGTTTTTAGAATTTTTCCCTATCTCCTACAATCAATAGCCGAATGAAAACCCAAATCAAACGGCGCTTGGAAATTTCTTTGGTAAAACTATTCGTTCGCTACCTACTTTACTACGAAATTCTAGATTCACGTGGTAAAATTCAGCGGTTTTGAGGAAAAGGAAATGGATATTCAGGCACAGGTACAGCAAAAGAAATATTCAGGCATAGACAGCAAAGCTGACTGAAAACTATCGTCTTCCTTACCTTTCACTGAATGATACTCCTTTAGAAAATAACACTCAATGCCCTCTCCGACGCTGTAACCATAGATGCGTTAAGACCAATGCATGTAGAAGAAAAGGTGCATGAACAGGCTTACCAGAAAAATCAGAACTAATATTCGAAAACATCTAATCGTCTCCCTGAAAAATACAAAATTCTAATCGTCTAAATTAAAGTCCCTCCGGCGGGAGCTGTGGTTCGGATTCCACGTTAATCAGTAGGTCCACGTCTCGTATAGCCTCGCTGCTGAACGGGATGTTAAACTCAAAACCAACTCAAAATCAAAATCAAACCTAAAGTGAGAAAACACTTTAATGAACTGGTAGGAAGTCATCGGTTTTTGGACACGGAATCGAAACGGGTCTCCCACGCCAAAGGCGCGTACGCTAACCGCTTAGCCAGGAAGGAGTTCCCGAAAAAGATAAGGATAACTTATTGTAAAGTAAAATAAAACAATAAGAATGTGGTTTTCCATTTCATACATCAATACTTCGTTAATAGTCCTATAATATTGCAAAATATATTTTTTTCTGAAGAAAAATCTAAAGGGGTCCATTTCTCTTGAAAACCAAATGAATTCTTGAAAATGATTTTCTTATAAACAGCTTTGTTCATGTTTCTAAATAAATGTCGCATTAAAAACTGTCCTATACAATGGGTGATCAACAAGTACGGTGAACGTCACCGCCCTCTCCGGTGCCATTTATCGATGTTGTATCAATTTTAACTAGAAAGCCCGATAGCCTAAACCTTTGATACAGTCAGTGTCGAGTTTGTACGAGTTGTGACATGTTAGTTGGCTTCCAAAGGCAGAATAGCGAGGACGTGTTAAGAGTATCTGTCGCGCCCCAACATTACGTTTTGTTCTAAGCTACAAAAAAGTGCACAAGAAGTTCAGAAAATGTCAACCAGTGTATTGCAATGAATCGGTGGCATTGAGGACCGTTTACAACTGGTATGAGCGATTCAAAAGCCTCAAGGAATCGGTTGAAAAGGAGCAACGATGGAGATATCCTTCGACGTTAAAAACAGAAGAAAACGTGCAAAAAGTGGCACAAATTATGTGTTCAAACAGGCGAATAACTATTCGAAAGCTTCCCGAAGAACTAAACATTTCGTATGGGTTCGTGGAAAGCATTTTGACCGCCAATGAAATGAGCAAATGACTTCCTTCTTCACCACTCTAACGAGCCGTGCCAACCATGCTTTTGATCCGCGAGTTTTTGGCCAATATAAAAAAAATATCCCTCTCTACCTGCATTCGCTGTACTCTCCAGATATAGCACCATACAACTTCTGGCTTTTCCCAAACTCTAAAACCATGCTTAAAGGTAAAGGCTCGCAAGTCTGTACACCTGCCATTGTGTTTTATGCAGATACATCGTATGAATCTTCTAAACGAACCTCTACATAATCACGAACAGTGAAGAAAATGTCAATTCAAAAGTAAACAGATGAGTTTCTATTTCTGAATTGAGATCTTTGAGTTTAACGTTCCATGATTATGCCCTTTAGTAGTTCTAGCCACTAAAACATCAGGGAGGGCTTCCGCTGAGCCACCGTCTCGCCTAGTCTCAGTTTATGAAAGTATTGTAGATCTTAAAATTATACACAGCAAAAAATGAGGTGTTGAAATAACTCAAAATGACTACCACTTTAGCGTGTTACTTGGGCATCAATTCAAAACCAACTACATCGCCTTCCAAACATATCAGAAATAACTCGTTGCTAGCTGAGAGAAATTGCATTGGTTATTATTGTTTGGTATGAGCAAAGCTTTGCACAATATATTTGGCATTTATGCCAAGTAACGAATAATATTCTATGTTTTCTGTAATCGGTCACAATAATATTGTTGTAAATCTGTGAATCGTCTGACAACAGTTACACGAGTAATAGTTCTGCAATCTCCTGTTCTTACGTACTAAGACACTAGAATAACAGATAAGGAAAACAGATGGTAGCACTGCTATCCATGTAACTGTTGTGAGACGATTCAGAGGTTTACAACAATATTATTCTGACCGATTACAAAAAAAAAAAAAAAAGAAAAAGAAAAAGAAAATAGAATATTATTTGTTACTTGGCATAAATGCCAAATATATTGCTCAAAGCTTTGCTCAAAACCAAACACTAAAAACCAATGCAAATTTTCCCAGCTAGTAACGAGTAATTTCTGATATGTTCGGAAGGCGATGTGGTTGGTGCAAGGTGACCAGAACTTTTACTTTCAAAAACGGGACGAATTCGAATCGGCGACGGGGTGAGGGGGTGACCTCCACATTGCATTTTGGGACTCAGCAGTGTTTTCAATTTACAAAATACAGAAGTAAGAATGATAACACAGCGTTTCTAACTTAAGTACTACTACCCAAAAATTCTTTAAACTACTTCAACAATCAGAATTCCCACTCAATTCCCAGTTGAACCACGGAACACTCAATTATCATTTGAATATTCAGAAGTTCTAGGCACGGCTGAACCTTCCCAATGAGTGTTGGTACGGAAGAGTGTAGAATTAGCATTGACTATGTATATTTTGAATAATAATTACGGCACGCATGGGTCATGTTTGCTTAAAAACGGGACATTTAGGCGTCCCGTTTGAGAATTAAAAAAAACGGGATAACTGTTGAAAATAAGGGACTGTCCCGGCTAAAACGGGACGTCTGGTCACCTTGGGTTGGTGTTGAATTGACACCCAAGTAACACGCTAAAATGGTAGTCATTTTGAGTTATTTCAACACCTCATTTTTTCGTTCTGTACGAATCCAATAATTAAACCGGAAGTGGTAGGTATACTAATTCCACTCCAAGTGTAATGGCGGAAATGGACCCTATTCTTGATACTCCGAATGCATATCAAATCCAGTTTCTCTTTAACACTGGCCATTTTCACACTAGGGGATCAATATTGAAACCAGAAGTGGTATATTTCTACAACTTCCGGTTTCAATTTAGATATAATCGTAGAGGTTGGACCTAATTTTTAAACGCTGAATTCATATCAGAAATTAATTTCTTGCAGTCACTCCTGAAGACTTCTAATGCTTTGTAAGTTCAAAATCCAAAACAATATTGACATTTTCACGACTCAAAGAAATTATCCTTTGATGAATTACGGTATATCTTAACGTCATACTTTATTATTTGAATATTCTGTAATAGTTATATAGCACAAAATTATGTGTGTCCGCTTCGAGTACTGGTAATCAAGAAACTGCTTTTGCCTTTAGAATAAAGGTACCGACTCAAAGAGCTGCAGTTATCGAAGGAAAAAAGTGATATCGTGTCAAGATCTGCTACATTATCCATTATGTTATCATAATTTGTGTCACTGATTTTTATTTTCTTTCTCTAATCGAGATTACTCATAAGGACTTTCAATTGGCCGTAATAAAAGAAATATACAAAAGTTATTTCAGATCTTCAAGTCAGCCGTTATTTATTTTAAATAAAATATAATTAATTGTTATTTTTGTTCTCTATCCTTAGCATATGTCTCATTACTTAACTGTTGTGTTTTCTATTATTTCCGGGTTCGATTCCTGTTTGTCTTATTTTGGGTAACCACAATGCTGTCGTAAGATTTTAAATTTGAATTTCAAATAGCAAGTATGTGATACACACGGTATGATTATCTCTGATGCTAGGTGCGGTACAAGATTAACCACAAACGACTGGCTCCAAGTACAACTGATTTCCATGTTGAACAGTTATACATTTTTGATTGGCCGAAAACTTACGTCATTTTGTCGTCACCCAATGATTGGGTTGCATTTATCATTTACGATATGTCGCGTTTTTCTGTAGCATATACGTGATGTTGAAATATAACATCTGCAGTAGATTTTATTTTGAAAATATCTCTAACTTGAATCTCCTGACATTTCTATAATGTGTTAGTGTCTTAAGTCTATTCTATGTTTCTTTTTCTTATTAGAGCAAACCGTAATTGTACAAAGAACACAATTTAAATAATTTTCTGCTCTTTTTTTCAACTTTTAAAGTAATTATTAATGAAATAATGTTTTTTCAACATATTTCTAGCCTACAAAATGAAGATGACACTTCAATAGGGGGTAGAATGATTAGATATATACGGTTGCAGATGACATGGCGCTTGTTGCAGAATCTGAAGAGAAAATCAATAAGATGTTAGAAAACTTGAGGAACAGCTGGGAAGAATATGGGATGACAATAAAACTTAGGAAGACAAAAGCCATGGTGATTGGAACGAAGCGGTAGGTGTCAAATATAGAAGTAATAGGGGGAAATAGAACATGTGACTAGTTTTTGATACCTGGGTAGTATTTTAGTGATGACATGAAGTGTGAACGTGACATAAAAAGAAGGATAGGAGCGGCGAAATAAGCCTTTAGGAAGAAAATACTATTTTGTGGGATCTTGAATAAAGAGTTGAGAAAAAGACTCATAAAATGCTTCGTGTGGAGTATTGTACTGTATGGGCCAGAAACATGGACATTACACAAAAATGATGAAAAACGACTGGAAGCTTTCGAAATGTGGGTGTGGAGAAGGGTGGAGAGAATTAGCTGGGTTGAGCGGAGAAAGGATGAGAGGGGGTGTTAGAAATGGTAGGGGGAGAAAAGAACAATTTTACATATTATTAAGAAGAGGAAGAGAAATTGGTTGGGACATTGGATGAGAAGGAACTGTATCATGAGGGACGTGCTAGAAGGTATTGTGGAAGGAAAGAGAGGGACCGGGCGAACGAGACTAGTAATGAGCGCAAGACTCTTGGTCTTGCAGTTTTGCAAGAGTCTTGCATGCAAGACCAAGACCAAGACCATACCTGCAAGACCAAGATCATACCTGCAAGACCAAGACCAAGACCAAGACTCTTGCGCAAGAGTCTTGCACAAGTACGGGCACTACTTGATTTTTTTTATATAATGTAAAAAAGAAGAAGACGGATTTCTTAGCTTCAGCAAAAATGCTGCTGGAGTAAATGTGTTCCCAGTAGTTTATGCAATCCGTGTGAGTCGATCTGCCCCTGTAACTTATAGCAACAGTATGTCCTTTTCTGATATTGGTTGTTCGCGTTTTTTGTAGATATTACTCGTTTTCAAGCCACACAGGTGTCATCTCGCATAATGTGACTTTTTATGATGGACAAACACCGTGTGTGTGGGTTTTCTCGGTAATTTTTCGTTTCCTCCATTTCAGTCATTCTCATCTTCATTCCACCATATCAGTCATTTCTCATCATCACTGTCTCCCTTAGCCTTGGTGAATAATCGTGGGACGTTAAACTAGATACTTCATTTCATTTCAAAGCATATTAGTGGTGTTCTTCCAAAACTAAAGAGAAATGTAGTATTAAACATCGGTAATACCGTACACCATAGGTGTCGACTACATGGGTATGGCCTTGGCTCCGAGACTCAAGCATCCGTTGGAAATTCTTAATGTGTGCTCTTAAAACTAATATCGAAATAACATTTTCATGATATTAACAAAAACTTAGTGCATGTGACCGCAAGTTTGATTTCATGGGTGGATCCTTATACATTGAATAATTGTTTATTAATATAACTTTTAGCCTCCTTAGGTATACGGCACATCGAGGATTGAACGATATAACGTTATACTACAACAATAAATTTATATTATAAAATTGAAAGTGACTATTTTTGTGAATCCTAATCTCTTGAACCAGCCGACCGATCTCGATCAAATTTTCAACATAGATTAAGTTTGGGCCTGGGAGTGTTTTCATGATTTCACTTTGACGGTAAAACGTAGGGGAGGGGAAGGGGGAGTTACTAACTAACTATCTAACTAACTCTATGGCCTATGGAACCCGTAGGTTCAGTGCCGCGTTCACAAAAGCTCTCCACTGACTTCTATCCTTAGCTAATTGGATCCAGTTTCTACTTTGTATTCCTATTTCTGCGAGATCCATCTTAATATTATCCTCCCATCTGCGCCTAGGTCTTCCTAATGGTCGTTTTCCTATGGGTCTACCAGTCAAGACTTTGAAAGCGTTTCTACTTTCTTCCATTCTAGCTACATGACCTGCCCACCTAAGCCTCCTAGACTTGACGACCCTAACAATGTTGGGTAAACCGTATAAAATATGTAGTTCCTCGTTATGAAGCTTCCGCCATTCCCCATTCTCGTTCCTCTTGGGTCCGAATATTCTTCTCAGGATCCTGTTCTCAAATACTTTCAGTCTATGTTCTTCCCTCAGAGTAAGCGACCATGTTTCGCAACCATACAGAACAACAGGCATGATTATCGTTTTATATATTTTAAGCTTCAAATTCCTCGACAGAACTCGCGACGACAAGAGATTTTGAACCGAATAGTAACACGAATTCCCTGCTTTTAGTCGACATTTAATTTCTTCGTGAATATGATTTTCGTCTGTTAACATTGATCCTAAATATTTGAAAGTATCCACTTTTTCAAAAGTATTATTTAATATTTTAACGCCTCCACAATTTGCCGTATTACGGTCCCGACGCACTTCCATGTATTTAGTTTTCTCTGCATTTACTTCTAAACCCATGTCCCTGCAAGCGTTTAATAATATCTCTGCATTTATTTCTACTGTTCTCCTATCATCCCCTATTAAATTTACATCATCAGCATATGCCATAACCTGGTGAATGCCGTTCAACTCTAGGCCCTGGTTGCTATCTTTGATTTTTCTTATGGCGTATTCCAGCACAAAGTTAAATAATAAAGGCGACAACGCATCTCCTTGTTTCAGGCCATTTTCGACGTGGAAGCTCGCGGACAAAAATTTTCCTACCCGGACTTTACTTTGGGATTCACTTAAACATATCTTAATTAATCTAATTAGCTTTCTCGTTATTCCAAGCTCTGTAAGAACGTTGTATAATGTTTCTCTCCTAACAGAGTCGTAAGCCTTTCTGAAATCAATAAATAGTTGATGTACCGGGGTATTGTATTCCCACTTCTTTTCGAGTATTTGGCGAATGGTAAATATATGGTCGATAGTTGATCGATTTCGTCTAAATCCGCACTGATAATCTCCAATAATTTCATCTGCGTATGGGGTCAGTCTTGCTAATAGAATATTTGAAAGGATTTTATAGGATGTTGACAGAAGAGAAATGCCTCGATAATTATTACAGTCAGTTTTGTCGCCTTTCTTGTGAATTGGAACAATGATTGACTCTTTCCACTCTTGTGGCAATTCTTCCTTGTTCCAGATAAGGAGAATGAGTTTGTGTATCTTGTTCCACAATTTTTCGCCTCCAGCTAAAATTAACTCAGCCGGAATTTCATCTACACCCGGAGATTTGTGTTTCTTTAATTTCTTTATAGCGGCTTCCACTTCTATTCGATTGGGTTCTGGAATATACGGTTCTGCGGTGTGTATCTCTTTTTCTCCACGCACATTAGTTTTTGGCTGCGTGTTCAGCAAATCGTCAAAGAAATCTTTCCATCTATTTAAGAGGCTATCCGTATCAGTGAGAACTGTTCCGTCAGATTTCTTTAATATATAAGCACGAGGTTGATAGCCTTTCTTAAATTCGCTGATCCCCTTATACATGTCCCGAATATTTTTATTTTTACTATTATCTTCAAGTTCCTTAATTTTAGCTTTCAAAAAATCCCGTTTCTTTGTTCTAAAAGTTTTGGAAGTTTCCCGCCTGATATCTGCGAAATTTTGTGAAGTTATTTCATTCGGATTTTGTAGCCACCGTAATTTTGCCTGTTTTCTCTTCTCTGCTAGTTTAATGCATTCTTGGTCGAACCATGGTTTGTTCCTACGTATTTCCGCGTGTCCCAATTTTTCTATTGCTGAACTTTTAATGCTATCTCTAATTTCAATCCAAGTACCCTCAACACTAGTGCATTCCGAGTCTTCTAAAACCGAGAATCTATTCGAAACTTCAATCTGGTATTCCTCTCTTACCTGGCTCTCTTCTAATTTCTTTAAATTAAATCTCTCCGTTTTCAGACATTGAGTATTACATTTATTCAACGATAATCTCTCCCGTATTATCGCTGCTACCAGGTAGTGATCAGTGTCACAATCAGCCCCTCTAAACGACCGGACGTCAATTATGCTAGATTGTCTTCTTCTATCTACTAAAACGTGATCAATTTGATTATGTGTTTTTCCGTCTGGTGATGTCCAAGTGTATTTATGAACGTCGCGATGTGGGAATTTTGTACTCTTCACGATTAGGTTTTTGGATGTTGCAAAGTTCACGAGTCTAACACCGTTGTCATTACTTTCCTTATGCAAACTTTCGTTCCCTATAATCGGTTTGAAAATATCCTCTCGTCCTAAACGAAAAACCCTGTTCCTAACTGGTGATTTTTATTTCCTTCCCCCCTGCAGGCGCGTTAAAATCTGTAACGAGTGAGTTAGAGAAATACAGGATGGACTTAGTAGGAGTTCAGGAAGTTAGGTGGGAAGGAAATGGATCTGAGAATTCCGGAAATTTTACGTTCTTTTACGGGGAAGGAAATAAAAATCACCAGTTAGGAACAGGGTTTTTCGTTCACAAACGAATATTACCAGCAATTAAACGGGTTGAATTTGTTACTGACAGACTTTCTTTTATTACTCTTAAGGGACGGTGGTGTGATATTATTGTTTTAAATGTACATGCTCCAACTGAAGATAAGGGTGACGATATAAAAGATAGTTTTTACGAAGAAGTGGAACGGATATTTGACCAACTCCCGCGATACCATATGAACATTCTATTAGGGGATTTCAATGCGAAAGTAGGACGAGAGGATATTTTCAAACCGATTATAGGGAACGAAAGTTTGCATAAGGAAAGTAATGACAACGGTGTTAGACTCGTGAACTTTGCAACATCCAAAAACCTAATCGTGAAGAGTACAAAATTCCCACATCGCGACGTTCATAAATACACTTGGACATCACCAGACGGAAAAACACATAATCAAATTGACCACGTTTTAGTAGATAGAAGAAGACAATCTAGCATAATTGACGTCCGGTCGTTTAGAGGGGCTGATTGTGACACTGATCACTACCTGGTAGCAGCGATAATACGGGAGAGTTGTGACTTAATAACTCTTGAACCTATCTCAATCAAATTTTTAACATGTATGAGGTTCGAGGTTCGGTCCTGAAAACGTTTTTAGAGTTTGTCTTACTTTGATGGTAGAACCTAGGGGAGGAGGAAGGGAGGGATATATAAACAACTTTTGAAACACCCGACCAATCTTGATCAAATTTTCAACATAAATGAAGTTCAGGCCTGGAGCGATTTTTATCATTTCACTTTTACGGTGCAACGCAGGGGACGGGGAGGGTATATATATATATATATATATATATATATATATATATATATATATATATATATATATATATATATATATATATACATGTAAAAAATTAAAAATGTAAGTGCTATCTTGGTGACTTCATCACTCTTGAACCAGCCAATCTATCTCAATCAAATTTTCGACATAGATGAGGATCGGACCTGAGGTGGTTTCTATCATATCACTTTGACGGTGCAGATTAGGGGAGGGGGAATGAAAGATATTTAAAAATGATCGAAAATGACCGATATTAAAATGGAATCTATAGTTTTTGGGGTCGCTGAGATAAACAGTGACACTTCCGATGCTATTTAAATCCAAGTTCAGCCCCGTAGCTTGGTGGAGGGAAGAGAATATATATAAAAACGATCGAAAATGACAAATATTATTGTCGAATCCATAGTTTTCCAGTTCGCTGAGTTGAATACTGACACTTCCGATATCGTTTACGACCAAATTCAGCCTCGTAACTTGGGGAGAGGGAGATACATAATAATCATCAAAAATGAACAAATGTTAGTGTCGAATTCATAGTTTTCGGCGTCGGTAAGGTGAACAGTGATACTTCCGATCCCGTTTAAATGTAAATTCAGCACCGCAACTTAGGAGAGGAACAAGATATATAAAATTATAAAAAATTATCAATATCAATGTCGAACTCATGGTTTTCGAGATGATTGAGATGAACAATGACGCTTCCGATGCCGCACGTCGCAACATTGGGTTGAAGGAGATATATAAGCTTATTGAAAATGACCGATATTAGTGCCGAATCCTTAGTTTTTGGGATCTCTGAGACGAACAGTGACACTTCTGATGTCGTTTAAATTCAAATTGAGCCCAGCAACTTGGGGAGGAGGAGGGGAGAGAAATATAAAAATAATCGAAAATGGCTGATATCAGAGAGCGCTTTACTAATAGTAAAAGTGACTGACTAACGTATTATTATTATTATTATTATTATTATTATTATTATTATTATTATTATTATTATTATTATTATTATTATTATTATTATTATTAAGTTTAACCCAACAAAGTGGATAATTTATGTAAGTAATCATATTCATAAATGAGACTTCAAATAACTTGGCGTTTGATGTCGTTATTTTGTATTTCCAATACGGGTCAAAAGTATTTATATAGATTGAATTTACACAAAAGACATAGACAGTTGAGTCGTTTTCAGTTTTCACTCAATTATTCTAAAATATTAAGAGGTTTGATTATAATAATTATTATTTTAATTTTCTCTCTTTCTTTTTTGGTCAATATTGCTAAATATATAATCATCTTCATAAAGCTATTCTGCCATTATTGAAAGGTTACTTGCTGCAACTGAGAAGCTTCGACGTTCGGTGGTCTTCCGCTAGTCTCTACGTCTTGACAACTAGTCTCCTTCACTCCCTCAGTCTCTTTCCTTCCACAATACCCTCCAGCACGTTCCTCATAATACAGTTCCTCCTCAGCCAATATCCTAACCTGTTCCTCTTTCTCCTCTTAACAATATCTAAAATTCTTCTTTTTTTCCCCTACTGCTATTTCTTTAACACCTTCTCATTCGTTGTCCGTCCAACACAGCTAATTCTCTCCTTTTTTCTTCATCGAAAGCCTGCAATTTTTCATCACTTTTGCGTAATGTCAATGTTTCTGCCCCATAGGGTACATATTGGAATCAGTAAAACAAAATCTCAATATTTAATTGGAAATTTGATTAATACAAGCTAATCGTGGTTGAAAAGAAAAATGTGACGCCTTTAGAGTGTAAAAATAATTTTGCAATTCATGGTATTTCAATAATCTGTGCCGTCTTGATTTTCTTTCATGCGTCTCAGGGATAGCCTCCCCAGTTTGGGAACCAGTGGAGTGTTAGATCTGTTAAAAATATAAACAGATTACGAAACGTTGTGATTTAGGCATATCTTACAAGTAGTAAAGCGTGGGCACCCACTGAAAAAGGAAAGGTCATCACCTATGTTGTACACTATCATGATACTTACTCAAAGTTAAACTATATTACATTTAGAAACATACGTTGTATTTCCGTTATTATTGGAGCATTGTAGAGTTTATTATCACTTATATCCATAGTAAAATTTACCTATGAAAAGCTTGAGATTTCTTAAATGCAAGACTTGCAATACTCTTGCATACAAGACCAAGACTGGGTGTGCAAGACCAAGACCAAGACTGGATGTGCAAGACCAAGACCAAGACCAAGACCACCCCGGTCTTGGTTTTGGTCTTGCATTTGCTCATCACTAAACGAGACTATACAATTAATGGACGATATCAAAATGGGGAAGTCGTACGTGAAAACGAAGAGTTTAGCAGAAGGCCTTGGAGCATGGAAGCTTCTCAGTTGGAGCAAGTGACCTGCCAATAACTGCAGAAGACCTATGGTGATGGTGATGATGATGATGATGTAGGTTTATATCTGATATAGCTTTGCTGATGGAAGACACTAAAAACTCTAATTCAATGAACCATCTAACAACACTTATTTATTTAGAAATAAAATATTTATTCAAAAATTTGTAAGATCTTTGTTTCGTGTCAAATCATGTGGTTATGAGAATACGCCCTTTTAAACGAAGGCGGAGAGCATTTTTACTTGAACAAGACTGTGCACTCAAATTTGATCCTGTTTACTAAACGTTGAAACATATTGAGGTACTTGAACCTCATAATGGTTTTATTAGGCACACTTGACTGAAAGAAATTAAACAACTATAACACAAACAATAAACAACACATTCTTCATATAAATATTAAACTTACATGTAAACGATTCTTGGGTTTAAGTAACGTAAGTGTTTATGAAACAAAAAATAAAATATTTTTTGAAGGCAATTCGTCATTGTGTCATTATTTTACGTAGCGTTCCAGAGTCGTAATTGGCATTAGTCAGAAACGAATCATGAACAATTCTTCGTATTTCCTTCTTTAAGTAAAATATTTGTTCGAGTTCTTAGAACCTTCGTCATCTTGACTTTTGAATTAAAAGAAATGTAAATAAACACACATACAAAGAGCAATGTGTGAGTCACAGCTTACCTAAAGCGTTCAACACTGCCACAGGTGTTTTCATATTATTTTCTGGAAAATGCCAAACATTATCCTATTCTCAGAAAAAAAGACAGAATATGTTCAATAAAAACAAAAAAGAAATATTGTAAGTAGTTAAAAAGAATGCTTTTTAACACTAAATCATAAAAATAACTGCTAATAAAAAAATATGCTCGGCCAGGTGAATTTTACATAAATGGGGGATGTAAGGACAGCTTTTCTAGGCCGGAGTTCTCAATTCAAATCGTCATTTCTTATTTCAAATAGTCGAACAGCGAAATTTTGCATTTACTATGTTACGCTGTGGATAATATCCGAAACATTATGCTGGAACCTCACAGCATAAAGGATCAAATGTATTTATTTTTGTTGGTCTGTAATGTCTGGAGGAGTGTGTGTGATCTGCTGTGTGAAATTACCCGAACCTCTCAAGTGTTCTGAACAGTCGAGATACTCGATGGCTAAGTTCTTCTCACTATAAGCAGTCTTAACTATGGTTACTCTGATGTTTCAGGCCAAGTAATCGTGCTAGGTCAATATTAGGTCTAAGAACTGGCTACGCTGGCTCAATTTGGAATTAGAGAATCAACGTCAATATATACATATCGAGAGAGAGTCAAACGTGTTTCACTAACTACGTTAGCCCAAAATCTGGAAAATGCTATCCCAGTTAGTCTATAGGAAATATTACCTGGACTAACCAAACGCTCAGCTGGCGAAAACATTTAAGAGACTCACATAAAGTTGCTTTCCCCCAAATTTTATGCTTTCGTATCCTAACATCTATGTTGTCCTAAATGTTTTAATTTGTTAGCTCCTAAGAACTGCTTATATTATTCAGCGAATATTTCGCCAGACCCAAATACTTGGAAGAAACGAAATATTGGATGGGTCAGGCAGTATTCCTTGCTAATTAGAAGCGAGTTGCCGTCAACTTCTGCTGAATGTGTACAACCATGACATTTATCTTGACCCAGGGACGTACGCAGGGGGGTGGGTCCTGGGGGTCCGGACCCCCATCCCCCGTAATTTCGACTTTTGTGTGAATTTAGCCTAATTTTAGTGGCAATTTTAGGAATTTTAATATAAAATACCCTCATATTGAGTTTGAACCCCTCCCGAAATAAATTTCTGCGTACGCCACTGCCTTGACCTGATCCGTTTTTAAATCGTTAACCCTTAGATGACGGATAAATGTCTCATATGTTCATTGAAGTTTCTTTAAGAAGCCGTAGACCCCAGGGTATCTATAAAAGGGGTAAATTGTGCCTCACTTGTTTATATTTGAACAGACTTTTAATCTATCATATTTGTTTATTTATTTAATATAACAGTCGAAAATAACACGAAAACTAATTGAAATTTTACTTGTTTTGAAATTTCCCTATACTGGAGTTTAAAAAATCTCCATAAAATTCAACTCCTCGTCAGCAATTCTGAAATATATTTCCAAACATATCCTAACAAACATTAAATCTTATATTCAAGTTTCAGTACTATATCGTCTTCCATTTCGCAGATAATATTACTTGTTAACGTTTGATCTAGTATGTTTTAGGATTTCTCACACATTAAATGTGTAGTATACTTTAAACGGACTGTTTGCGGACTGTTTGTGTTCTAAACTCAAAAAATATATATAATTATAATTGATTTGATATCAAATGAATACAATGGTGTCAGCCGAAATCATAAAGCAGTAAAATAAATGAATATATTTATCGGAAATAGGCTCTGGAAACTAACTTTTTTATTATCTTTTTAACCGTGATAAAGACTTTCATATGTAAAATATGGGCATATTATTTTTCTTTGTAGTCTTGGACCACCAAAATACAAACAATAGTAAACTAAGTGAGCGTCCATCCCTGGAGCTCAGAGATCCACAAATGGTGCCGAGATGCTGACTGGAGATTTAAAATGGAAACAGTATAATAAAGACACCAAAACAACAACAGCAACAAAAGTGTCACACTTTAAGATATTTCATACATGAAACAAATTGTACCTTTCATACGAAGAATTCAATTAACAGTAAAAAATAGTATAATGCCTCAGGATTATGCTCTTTTTAGGAGACGGATGATTAAGGCAAGTGAATGATGATGGAAGATTTGGTGGAATGTGGGAGAAACTGGCGTATCCGAGAAAACCAACGGACTCCACGTGTAATGTACCATTACAGTTGAAAGTAATGGCAATTTTTTTACGCACCCTGTACCTAGTAATATTTTTTATTTGATTTCGGTTTAATTACACAATTTATTTATTCTCCTTACTTCAAATTAAATGTAATGAATCGAAAGGTTTCGTTAGTAATCATATTTTAACTGAATAATATATTTATTTATATTTTGATTAATTGTAAATCCCATTTTCGCATATACAAGTTGAATAGTTACAAGGTTTACCATTCTGACGTCATACCGAAACATAGTTCCGTCATTGGACATAAATTTTCTTAATTTCAGACCAATGTAGAACTTAGTCAGGTACCTAATTTTTCCCTCCCCCTTCTCACTAGTCCATAGTCACTTTCAGATCCGGTTATATCTAGATTTCACCAAATTTCCATTCGCTTTGTAATTTCCGCGGCTGGTAGATTTCGTTCTGATTGGAGGAATTCTCCTACCTCTGGCGTTTTCGGCGCAATGTTATCATAATAATCAAAGACGCTTATGAGAGGCGTAGCTTGTGACGTTGATTGACACATTTTGATGGGAAGAAGCTGACATGTTAAGGAAAATCCAGGTAACACTAACTTAATTGCATAGATAAACGTCGTGTGATCAATCAGAAGCCAGGAAATCCATATTTTTGTTGAAAGAACTGTAAAACCAGGGGAAAATATCTGATTCCGGATTTCTGTTTATTAGGACGCCATATTGCTCGTCATTCAAGCCAAAGCATAGACAGTTTGTAATAGTGATTTTTGATCTTTTAAAACTCAGTTAGGGATTAGGGAAATACGACCTGGTTTTCTGCAATTTGTTCGTGTATTCGGTGGGTGTGATTTTTTTAGTGCATGTACGTAGTAGGTTTAATACTGTAATACTAATCAGCAGAATGGCAGCTTAAGCTAACAAAAGGGGGCTCCTATTCCCTTTCAAAATTGAACCATTTCTAGCGGGGGATGGGTTAGTTATTGTTTGTTTTAGGGCCTTTTTCCCTCTCAGGGGAAGTGTCCCTCAATAAACCTCGTTAAGGTGCCCCCAGGGCATCAATCTTTAGTAATAATTTTGTAAACAATTGGTCAGGTCAATTGGACCTAGGGTTAACTATTCTCATTTTGCCCCTTAAAGTTTAATAGAGCCAACTCTATATACCAAAACGGAGTACTTTTCCCCAACATGCATGTAATTTAATGGTGTTTGTTTAGTTAGTAGTTTTTATGTGTAGTATTTATAGTGGTGTGTGTAGTTAGTAGTTCTGAGTGAGTGTGTGATTTCTGCGGTTAGGACAGTGTAGTTCATATGCGTTAGTTTAATACCATTTGTCTAACTCAAAGCACACTAAACGAGAGTAAATATTTGATTTCTGATTAATAAGTACAAGTATATATTTCAGTACACGGTAAATTATGTCTCCACTACAGCGCCATCGTGTCCATTTTCGGTAGTCAATTGTTTGTTGACATTACGACATCGCCTGACTTAGTGATTTAGATTGTTTGATTTTGGCCATTTATTCTCAAATTACATTCCGTGGACATGGTTTTCGGTTCAGATGAGTATACATTCATATGAAATAGCATGAGATCTTACTATTTTGAAAATTACAGCTTGCTATGTCATTTAGAACCCGAAATATCCACTGAAATAAAGAATGCCTATTTTCTTAATAGAGGTAAAGCCCACATGCTGCTACTATTTGTTTCAAAATGTAGTTTTAAATTCTCTTTTCCTGTGGCTGTAGAAAATTTCCATTGTTGCTTTAGTTTTATCAGCAAATCAGAAATACATTAATCGTTGACAATTTAACTTTCAGTAAATACACGTATGATTTTTTAACTGCGAAGTAAATACAATTTGGGTGCTTCGAAACAAAGAGTCCGTGGTTCGATGAATGTTATCGTGTAGTAGTTTGAGCGTGATAGATTGTGATAATTATATATTTATTAGTGTGTAATATAAATATGTGTATGGCCTGCGTGTAAAACGTATGAAATAGGGTGTCTGTAAAATATTACTTCGCGCGAAAATGAGTAAATAATGAATGAATGTAATGATATATTAGTAATATGATATAAAATATGAATGAGATGATATGACACCTATATTTAAATTGATAGGCCTAGTGTATGTTATATAGTGAGAATATGAATATGTTTACTAAAAATCTCACGCGTTTTGACTTCTACACCAGTACATTCATCCAACCAAGTTTGCTACTTGGATAGTAAATTGTAGTTGGGAATTGTGTGTTACTTCGCAGTTAAGGACCTCATACTAACAGCCCCGGATCTTAAGCCTTTCAACAGATAGGGTAGCATCATGTGGGAATTACTTCTAAAGGTTGACAGAAATGATAATTAAGAAAACTAACTGCTATATCCTGTGATCATCGAAAAGTACAGGTCCGGTCATTTGTACCTTTAACATTCATTGACTCTCCGAGGTTTTTTTTTTCATTGCTTACCCTATTTATTATGCAGTACTCATATAACTTAGACTAACCGATTAAATCAACCGCTACTAAATTAATATTTATGTCAATCGCGTACCCGGATGTCGACCCCTAGTCCCCTTAAGTATTTTCATTTCTTTTCTTAGTTTAATTAGATGAGGGAAATTAACGACATCCCAGACTGTGGCATGTCCGCGCAGGGTAGCCATCGGTGATGTTTGGTCATTGAAATCACCGATCCAAAATTCAGTTTTTTTAATTTTTTTTATTTTGGCAAATTCTCATTATGGATATCTTAGCTATTACTCTAGTTTCATTACTATTCTGGATTCTTTTACTTTCCGAGAGGTCGGATGGTTTTTTCCCTTTTTGAAATTCTAAATTAGCGCCTTCTCTAACCTTCCGGTGGATTCCGGGATCTGCAATGGCGTTGACCGGATACGGTGAGTGGTGGGATTTCTCTAAAGCCTTTGTCTTTCCGAAAATCCCATCGAGGACACAGACTCGTCTCGACGTTGCAGACATCTTTTTTCGGCTATTTATTTGGTAAGCCGAACCCCTTTTGGCATAAAAGAGAATATTTGGTTATAGTATGTTGTATACGCAAATTCGACCACTTATCTTTCGTAGTTGTAGTGTTCTGTCTCCTCTCTTTTACCTATTCTTTCTACTCCTTCTCTAAAGTTTTTTTTTTAAATTTCAACCTCCCCCCGGTTTTGAAACTCATGAAAACATACAATATTCATATCACTTATTTCGATCGTATGTACTAACTGAGACATCGAGGGATGCAATTCGTGGAGGTATTGCAGCACAACTCAGGACCATTTTCGCGATATTCAATCCACCACGGGAGAAACTGACGAGAAGGTACACTATAATTTCAGATTCCCAGAAACTCACTTGTTATTCATCGATCGTACAACTTATACCCGCTGATTACTGATTTCTGGTTTTTCTTTCTATTGATTGGTCATATGGTGTATGTATTAGTAGTTTGGGCCCACTAGTTTCGAATAACATTGATTTTTTTCTTTCTCTGTATATACATCTATATATATATGTACTTACATAGTTTGAAAAATAACGTGCCTGCTCTATTTGTTGTTTTTTCCACCTCTTATGTCAACTTATTAAATAACACCAACCATTTCTTTATACGCGGATCTTAGTAAATTGAATCTTTGTCGATTATCGGGTTTATATATATATAGTTCAATGTCGCAACCTTATGAGAAGAGAAAATAATTTTTGTTAGTCAGGGTTTTAGTTTTGTCTTTGAGCCAATAAAATGTGAATATTTATCGAATATAAAAAGGTTATGTAGAATTTAAATGTCGACGAAATACTAAGATGGATATTAAAGTGAAATTTATTATATTGAGTAATATGAAAAAAATATATATATATACGAGTATGTATGTAAAAGGCTCGGTATTTACCCCGGTTGCTTTAGGTTGCCATAGATTTTTGACACCCGACATTGACCAATTATTTGTGATGTAAAGTATTACCGCGTAACTTATAATTAATGACACCTTATCGATTTGTTAGTAATGTTTGTAACTATTCAATTTTTTTAATACTATGTCAAATATTGCATGTAAATAGAACAAGTAGCAGGTCGTAAGAAAACAAAACCCTAATCCTTATCCTAATTTATTTTGCGAGATCATAGTGAACTCAGTAAACTTCGAAACAGTGCGCCCCTCCAACAAATTCTTCTATCAGTAAACTATGAAACAAATCCTTCCCCTACGATTGGAAAACTAACTATTTGTCGTTCGTCAGTTCCGTGACTAAAACCTTTGACTCCACGATCTATACTGGAAATTAAAAATAAAATTAGTGATCTTAAATTCAATGAACTGAAATTTGGTCAATAATTTAGTAATGTGAATACAGGACCTACGATGGGTCCATTGAGATATCGTATAATGGAAATATGTTCCCAATGTTTGGGACTGGACTCGATATTTTAAATCTCGATAAACTTTGAATATTCATACCAAGTGCGTCGAGTGACGAAATAAAAAATATATATGTAATATGAAGCAACTATTTGTCTGTAATTAAAACCAAAACGATTAAATACTCTCATGGACACCAATCACAGTGCGTAAAGAGAGTTGAAAAAGGAGTTATTATCGACGTGAGAAGAAATACTCATAAAATTGTCGAAATTTCTCTTGGGACAGAGACTCAATAAAATGCTACTAAAGTGTTTTTTTTTAGAATGATTAACCAATTATATTTTTTTCTTTTTTTTTCCGCAATGATATGTATTCATTGCACTGAATCTTAAATATATTGACCTTTGAATTTTCTTTTTTTCCTTTAATTTAGTTTTTGTCTCGTCTTTTGTCGAATATTAATTTTTTTTAATGTAATCCAACTTTTAATATCTCTAGAAAGAGAAATGTATTATTTGATATTGTTGAAAGTAGCAGATTTCTGTGCATGCTTATGAAACATTTTTTTTTCTCATGTATCAATTTTTTCCTGTTATGTTAAACTAAGTTTTCTTTTATTGAAATGTAATAAATGTCTATAGAAATGTAGTTAGGTTAGTTTAATTCAACTAAATGTAACCTGAAGTATACACTGTCCTGTATGAATGTGAGTGTGAGTGAAATGTAGGTTTAGTATTAAGTGCACCGATTCTTTTGATATATATATGTGTGAGTCACTATAGTTAATGGTAGTTGGCAATTAAAGTCGTTGAATGTCAATACTAACTTAATTTAAGTTGGCTCTATGAAGGAAGCAAAAAGGACTGAAGTAACCTGAACGAACGATCATCATGGGAGAACTTGGAGAGTCAGAATCTTCGACAAACGTGTGTTGCTCTGATTTTTTTTTTCCTGTGGTCGATTCTAACATGCCATCTCTCAATCAAGTAGACGTAGCCCTCTCAATCAACACCAGGTGTTCCATCTGGTGTCCAGGGTTTAAAACTAGGGTGCCGCGGTGCCTCGTTGGCAAACCCATTGGGGTTCGAATCCCTCTGAAGAGCAAGGATGGAATTTTCACTGTCCTCGATGTTTCTGTGTTCGTGTCTCTGTCATGTCTGGTAGTCCTGAAAAGTGGTTCAAGCACAAAGTAAGTCAGGAAGTTTAAAAAAAGAAAAAAGTGGTAGAACGTTCACCAATGATGCATAGGGTTCCTGGTTCGATCCCCATTCAAGCCAAGTAAACGTTGTGGTGGACAAACACCGTGCGCGTGGGATTTCTCGTGGTTCTCCTTCTTCCTCCCGCTTTCTTCATTCCACCATTTTATTCATTTCTCATCATGACCGTCATCTTTAACCTAGACGGCATAATCGCGGGACATAAAAATTAAAGATTTCATTTCATTTTAGGGTTTAAAACTGCCTTCCAAGAATCCCGATTTCTGGATCCACATTCCATCCTGATTTTTCTTAATGATGTTTATATACTTTGAAGAAGGCATTTAAAACATGAGAACTGAGCTACCTTTTGCAGCAATTAAGGCATGTTACGTAAGAGGTAATCGAATAACTGAGCTAGTCGTGCGAACTGCTTCAAGTGATAGAAATTCCGTACGAGTAACCAATTTCACTTTTGCTGGTTTCCCTGAGGTGAACAGGACGTGGAGCCTGCGCTGATATTGACCTACTGCGACAGGTACTGTAGAGTGTAGACATAAGCTCATGGATGAAGACAATCGTTCAAACTTGCTATCTCCCTCTCTCTCTCTCTCCAGTTCAATAACCTAGCTTGAATTTCAATGTGTTTTCCTCGCTTGTATTATTCAATATCACTAACCGTTTTTATACTTCCCTGCGGCGACGCTACTTTCCTTTCGCCGACTTCAAGGAAAAATTCCTTGTTGCCGCACACCAGAGGACAAATCCATCTGGAACAACAGTGCATGAATTACGTTTTTTTGTCTGTAGATTTATTTACCAACAGAAATTACGTTTTTCGCACTGAAAGATATTTGAAAGATACACAAAATTCTGCCTTCTGATTCAGAAATTTCGTTGATGCAAGATGAAATTCAGAGGAGTTTCCAATCCCTCACCTTCTCTTTATAATGTCTCTCGCAATTAAATTTTCTGTGGGTCTATACCAAGATATATTGCTTTCTCACAATTGAAATTTCATTTTTTTTTTAAATTACATGATACAGAAAACTATTTCTTTTTGATTTAGTGACCTTTGTCACCCCTTTTTGCGGGAGCTTACTTTTTAAATCTAATATAAATAAAATAAAGAGTTTGTTTGTGTGTTTGTCTGTCTGCCTCTGTGCGGCCTAGGGACCAGACGAGTGGACCAAGAGTTACCAAATTTCGGTCAGGGGTACCTTGGCCCAGTCCCCAGATCAAGACGAAGCCCTTTTCTCAAATTTCGAAACAGGAGGTTCTCAGGGGGCGTTCACCGGAACATGTAAAAGCAGTAGAAAATGACCGATATTAGTGTCGAATTCATAGTTTTCGCGGTCGCTGAAATCAATGCTGAAACTTCGATCGCATTAACTTCCAAATTCACGCTATTTGGCTCCGGGTCGGAGGTCATCGGAAGGGAGGGGTGAGATACCGAGACATACAAAGGTAATCTAAAATGACCGATATTAGTATCAAATCCATAGTTTTCGCGGTCGCTGAGATCAATGGTGATACTCCCACAGGCGTTGACTTCCAAATACAGCTCCCGTGCGAAGCATGGGTATATTCAACTAGTATTCAATATGATAGTAACCATGACCAGCAGAAGACTTGTCATGATGTAAAAAAAAAAAAAACATTGCAATGCACAAAATTTAATTTGTGCGTAAAGGTGTGTAACACATAATGCTGAAAATAGCTTCCACTATACTGAATTATGGAAGTGTACGATGGGTGATCAAAAAATAAGGTTACAAAGTCTGCAGTGAAACGTGCGTACAACCAACAGATAGTATATACGTACAATAGCTTATTTTTATACATAGTCTCCATTTCGGTTGAGGCAGTTATTACATTGATGAATTTGAAGATTCCCTTCTGGTAAAAATACTGTCCGTGCGTGTTCAATCACGTTGTCACGAAGTGTTTTACCTCCTCGTCTGAAGCGAAGCGATGACCTAGATGGTCCTCCTTGGTGGTCATTCTCAATTCTGCCATCAGATGTCGTAACGTATCTCTCCTGTTGTCCTGAATGAGCTCATCTACGCGAGCTGTGTTCACATCTGTTGATGGCGTGCTGGGTCAGGTACTGCGCTCCTTATCGGTGATGTTTTCTCTACCAGCCGTAAACCTTTGACATCATTTTGTGACATGCTGACGAGACATTATGGCCTCTTCGTAGACCTCTACCATCTACCGGTGAATTTCATCCGCGGTCAGAAGCCGAATGACTGAGCGGACAGCGGACTTCTTTGCGAGACCAGTTTTTCAAATGAGTCGTCATTTGTGTTTACCTACTACTAGCGCCATAGGTGGCGTGTGGCTGAAATTCTGCACAGTTGCTAACTCTATGTACTAAAATTACAACACACTGCTCATTCCTCTAACAGATAAAACCGAAAATATCGACCTTGTAACCTTAGTTTCTCATTCTCCCTCGTATAACTTTTCGTACTTAGTGTACGAAAGAATCACTGTACAAAATATGGGAGAGCCAAGGCTGGTGGTACGTACCTGTGATCCAGTTCTCTTACAGGATGTTAGTTTTGTGGGAAACGGCCTCTAATTGTGAGAATTGATCTTGCATAATGGTTTACATTTCTGGCAATTACGTCTGATTTAAGTTTCTCGAACCCCATGTTAATAATATTGTCCATTTCAAAACATAAGAGACTTGTCTCACGCCACAACCTAAAGGGCAATCCAACCTTGTTAGAACGGTGGTTGATGATTGTTGCCAGATGTCCGACGTCGTTACTTAGAAGAAGAAACAGGAGAGAAAGAAAGAAAGGAAAACAAGTGAGAAATAAAGGAATAAAATTATTACTTTTCGTGAAAAATTAAATAAATCTGGAGAAAAGGGGACTTCAGAAACTTGTTTTTTTTTTCTTTTTATCCGAGGGTCGCCTATTATTTTCTTAGATTTATGGCCTGTTGCAAGGGACAGAGCTGTGCGGGTGTTCTGTGTATTTCCGGGAATCGAGGCTCTCTTGTTCTGAAACCTAATAATTTCGGTGTTGCATAAGGATGTAAACCAAGGATGTAATAAAATAGAGGATCTGCCTTTACAACAGAATCTTGAAGCCATACGTCACAGTTTCGCCACACTTACTCTGCCCACTCCGCCCAATAAGATCGCAATGTTTTGAGCCAACAATCATGGCGGAAACGAAAGTAGCCAATTAGACGATGGTGGAAACGAGAGTAGCCAATCAGATGTGACGATGCTCAGTTGTTTTCTGCCTTCATTGATTTAATAGGAAGAAGATGCATATGAGCAGATCCTCTATTTTATAACATCCTTGATGTAAACCCACAAAATGCAAAAGACCTGGACTTACAGACGGCTTCAGAAGAAGAGAACCTCAATTTCTGAAAATGTACAGAAAACCAATACGGCTCTGTTTTGTCAACAGGCTATGAATCTAAGAAAACAAAAAGGGATTCTCGGTTTGAAAGAGAAAATGAAGCTACCAAACGTACCCTTTCCTCCAGGTTTCTTTTATTTATTTATTTATTATTTTACAGAATATAATAACATTTTGTCTTTAATTTTCACTTGTTTTCTTTTCTTTCTTTCTTATTTCCTCTAAGTAAAGACATCGGTCGTCTGGCAACAACCACTAACTACCGTCCTAACAAAGGTTGGGTTGCCTTTTGGTAGTGATGCGAGACAAGGCTCTTATGTTTTGAAATGGACAATACTATTAGCATTTGCTTCGAGAAGCTTAAATCAGGTGTAATTGGCAGATACGTAAACCATTATACAAGGTCCATTATCCACTGGGACCCTACATGTTTCGAATGCCACATTAAAATCTGTAGTTTCACTTTTCACATGACCTCAGTGCTGAAAAAGACGCTAAACTAGAAATCAAACAGCTATCCATCCATTTGAGATCATCCAATTTCAGATTTAACCAGTTAAGAATGCTCCAAGAGCATTGCCAGAATAAACTTAGAAAGAATGGAGAGGTGGAGCGGGAAGGGTAACTGTCATTGTTCCTACATATAAAAGTAAATAATTTTATCCGCGTTTTCTACTTCTCGCAAAAAAAAAAAAATCCCAAAATATCATCTCTCTATGGCTTACGGTTCCCACGGTATGGCTTCTTAAATCTCCCAAAATTCGAACTTTTTTGGTCAATATCTGGGGAACAATGTTCAGTTGACCAATGGCCACCCGTTACTATTTGGTACCAAAATGTTCACGATCCCCAGTATTAAGTATTGATCAGCGCTAATATAACCTCTCAACAACTTATGATTCTTGAGATATGAGTCCTTAAATCTGCGGAAATCGTCCAATTTTTGGCCAATATCTCCGGAAGGGTAAGAGTGACGCGAAAACTTCCATCACTTTCCCAGATAGTTTTTGATGCTCCATCGAATGGAGGGGCCAAAACTGAAAAGTTTGCAAGTAACTGGCAGACAGACACAGACAGAGAATTCAGTAACAAACTTTTAAGTTCGTTAAAAAGTTGCTAACAAAATTTAACATAAAAAATAATAATTTTTATCCACAAATTTATAATTAATTCATTTCTTAGCTGTTCCGTTTTCATTTAACCCGTCATTTTGCACAAGTGCTCAAGTCTATTTTGCAAGTTTCAAAAGTTTTCTGTAAATTCTGTAGCTCCTTTATTTTTCTAAAAAAAATTATCGGTTTCAAACATTCAAACAAACATCATTTGAAGGAGAATTAAATATCCACGGCATACTCTAGTTATTCTCCCCGACAAACACCACTTTTAACAAGAAATTTGTGCATCTGGTGGAGAGGATTGCGTGCTACGGTGAAATTTAAATCTATGTAGACGGTAGTTCACTGCCAGAAAAGTCACTCCTACGAATTCGTCTAAAGGGAGCAACCAAACCAGGAGTGTAGCAGAGATGCTTTCTCTCGGCAACAATATTTAATATTTATCTAGAAGAGATAGTGAAAAGAAGCCTACCTAATTAAGACGACATTTCAGTAGAAGGTAGACTAATTAAGGTGTATACAGTTTTTGAATGATATGGCGCTTGTTACGGTACATGAAGAGAAAATTAATAAGAAATTTAAAAACTCGAGGAAGGGCTGTGAAGAATACGGGATGAAAATAAATGTTAGAAAGACAAAGAAAACGAACGAAGGCGTCGGTATCAAATATAGAAGTAGGAAGGGAGAAAATCGAACAGATGACTAGTTTTTGATACCTGGGTAGTATTATTAGTGATGATATGAAGTGTGAACGTGAAAAAGAAGCAAGGATAGGAATAGCGAAAGAAGCCTTTAGGAGGAAGAAAACACAATTTTGTGGAACCTTTTCGTGTGAAGTATTGGATTGTATGAAGTAGAAACGTGGACATTAAGCAAAAATGATCAAAAACGACTGGAAGCTTTCGAAATGTGGGTGTGGAGAAGGATGGAGAGAATTAGCTGGATAGAGCGGAAAACGAATGAGAGGGTGTTAAAAATTGTATGTGAGAAAAAAAAAGTTTTAGATTATTTTTAAGAAGAGGAATAGAAACTGTTGGGACATTGGCTAAGAAGGAACTATATTATGAGGAACGTATTAGAGGGTATGGTGGCAGGAAAGAGAGGGAAAGGGAGAAAAGGATTACTATTGATGGACAGTATGAAAACAGAAACATAGTGCGTAATAACAAAGAGGTTAGCTGAAGGCCGTGGAGCATGGAAGCTTCTAAATGAACGGCAAGTGAGCTGCCAATAATGGAAGAATAACTATGATGATGATAACAGTACCTATAACTTTAAAAAACAATTTTTGAAATCCTTATCCTGAAGAGGAAAAGGACTCAAATATTTCCATGATCGAAATGTCCACGTGCAAAAACTGACATTTTGAACTCGTTCTTGTAATGGTAATGAGGAAACATGAATTCTTTAGATTGAAATTAAGATATCAGTTGATAAAAAGAGATTCATATTTATTTGATTTAATTCTGTCTGTGGATAAGAATACAGAGGTTTTTTTTAAAGAGTGATGTGTAGCTAGGAATTGTTTAACAAGATTTCATGAAATATTCACACACACATTATTTTATTTTTTAAAAAAAGAAATCTTTCTACAGGAACTGTCAAATACATTACAGAGCAGTTTTCTATACCTCAACGACTGTTCGTCCAATTTTGAATATATTTTTATGTATTATTTTTTTTTTTTTCAAAATTCTGCGAAAATTAGTAAGTTTCGCTGTTGTGATAAAAATTCCTCATTCATTGAGGCTTTTTCAAGTAAATCTATTAAAAGTACACACTTCTTACTATACTTAATGTAGAATAAAGGTTGCTACCAACTAAGAGGCCCAGATCCGACCCCCGATAAATCCGAAATTAATTTTATCATCCTACTTATATTCCAATACAGATCAGGTGTTCATCCGCTGACTGTAAACTGGGTACACTGAGAAATAAAATGTAGGCGGCGTACTTAAAAAGGTAGGTTACATGCGTAATTCCTGTAGTTCTTGGACTTAACATACAGCAAACGTATAACTGAAAACGCATGTTTTATAATACTTTCCGTATAAGTGTTCCATCTATACGTACTTTCCGTATGAAACAATATAGACGGTCAAGATTTCACGTAGAAATGGACGTTTATAACATATAGCTGAGGAATGTGACATAAATATATGCATGTGATATACGGAAAACTGTAAAATGTCAGACATCCTGCAATGGCATGATATAACATCTAGTCTAAGGGCAGTGCGTATGTAGCATATGGATAACGTGTGCTCCATACTGATTTCTGAAGTAAGCAAGATAAAAAAATGAAATGAAATTTTTGAGTTTTACGTCCCATGGTTATGCCGGTTAGGCTAAAGGAGACGGTGATGGTGAGAGATGAATGAAATGGTGGAATGAAGAAAGTGGGAGGAAACGGGAGAACCCCGAGAAAACCCACGCACGCGGAGTTTGTCCACCACAAAGTTCACTTGGCGGGAGCAGGGTTTGAACCCGAGACCCCTAGTACCAGAGGTGGAAGTAAGCAAGAGGATTCCGTATATTTATACAATGTACCGCTGTCCGAAGAACAGATTTTTCTCAGTGTATCTGTAGAAACCTGAGACTAAATGTTCTAGAATTGTGGTACTGACTATACCATATCTTGTTTTTAGCGAAGTATGTATCTTTGAGGGGACTTGTCTCCGCCCTGCAATTGGGTCCTTAGATGGAATATGACGGATGAAGGTGCCCTTCACATTTTGCACTTAGTTTTGATAGAACACTTAAGGAATTTCCAAATTTCTTTGGGGCTACCCTTGCACCGCATCGAATTATGCATTAATGAAATCTACGATTAAGAACATTGCATGTCCCCTTTTACTCAACATTTCCTGCTTTTTTTTTCACAAACTACCGACTAGCCACTGCATCGAAAGGAAGTATTTCTACACCCAGATTGATCTATACATTTGGACTTATTTAGTATCTGGAATCACCTCCCGAAACTTTTTGATATTGTTTCAGAACAGGGAGCGTCATTTCAGGTTTTGATTGAGGGAGCAAGATTATATATATATATACATATATATACAGAGAGAAAGTGAGAGAGAGAGAGAGATAACTAGATGTACATTTTCACTAGTCTATTATGTACCTTAGCGCGCGTGCACAAGGTTCCGTTTAGATCCCCAAATAAGTGAACAATGGTTAGCTTTTTTATGTACTCTAGGCATTATCAAATCTAATGTTTAGGTACAATAATATTTAAAGAAAACACTAACACTATTCATATTACTGTAAACTTCGTCTTTTTTATTGTTTCTTAAAAAATGAAAAGAAAACTTTCATCTGCACTCTGATCTTAAGGCGCTGTAAATTTTCAAATCGCTTTCAAGCTATATCCTTGTGTTAGCTATATATTCATTAAAGTATATCACCCATAGTTTATATTGTGGAGCACAAAAGGAAAAACACAGAAGTGTATGCTTATATTTATTAAAAGCTTCAATAGTTGTCATTCATTGTTGATACATCATTTAAAGAACAAACAAATTAACAACTAATAATCTATCTCTATTCAATTCCAATCATCTTTCCCCGTGTGTTATCTTTCTAATAGGTGTGCGTGTAAGAGAGACTTACGGGGGGGCAACTGCCCCCTCTTGCCTCCTAAATGACGCCCCAGTTCAGAACATCCTGTATAATGTTTTATTATGTTCTGTATTGTTATCAGGCACACAGAGTAGATACATATACTTTCACATTGATGGTAGAATGGACAATGCGTGAAAAATTAATTATGGAATTGAATATTCACGAACAGTCCAACTTAATAAAATAATGATAGATAAAATTTTTGAATGTAAGTCACGACGTACTACATCCTAAAATAGCTTCTATTTTAAAAGAAAGAAGCATTTATAACTATTGAGAAATATGCATGTAGGCCCCATGTTAATTATAATGACATCTTGTTTGCTATCGTATTGCTGCTTTAGAATTTAAGACTAACAAAGTTAAGTCGCCAAGTTTTTCGATCTTTCCTTCTCAGTGTTTTGACAAATGTGAACTTTTAGTGAGAGACTTTTGTGGACTAGCTTACTTATGATTGGCGAAAAAAATGTTTTCAGACGGGTATCGTTCACTTCTAAGAGGTCCCATCACGGCGAAATTAAAATACCGCTAATTTTACAGTAATTATGTGATATCTTCAAATAGATAAAAGATAGTCGAAATGTGGAACAAGATCTCGGTAGACAATATTGTTTTACATGAGATACCGTTATTACGACTCACTTATCTGCTTTCGATTTACAGCCTTTTAGAAAATCGGCATTTATTTTCACGTTTCTAAATGGCCACAAACGGAAAGCAACTAGGTGACTCATGATAACGGTACCTCATGCAAAATAATATTGTCTAGCGCGCTCTTGTTCCATTTTTCGATTTTCTTTTATCTATTTGAAGATATCACATAATTACTGTAAAATTAGCGGTATTTCAGTTTTGCACTAACTAGTCTTTTAAGCATCTCTGTACTAGTGACTCCCTATGTTAAATATTTACCTACAGACTACTACATCTTTATTTAAAAGAAGTTCTAAGGAAATATTTAATATTAAGAAATATAATTTGTTTCTGTTGTGTCAGCTATATTCATAGCGTAACGAGTTCTTTTCTATGTGTCTTTATCCCTTGTCATTACGTGCGACAATTACAAGATAATCAAACACTTGAATCTCTTCACACCATAAGCAAAGAAAGCATTGTTCGGAGTCTCATGAATGTGTAGCACATTGTCCTTTCTGTGATCAACGCCTCTTCTGTGTTCCTACGCACTTCCTTTCCCTTCCACACAATCCTTTTTTACTTACTCTGATTTAACTCTTTAATCATAACGAACATGTTTTTTTTTCTTACCCTATGCAACAGCTTCTTCAATTCATTTTTATATAGTTAGCTTTTCCACATTTATTCTACACTGAAAGTGGAAGTAAAATTACATTGGCAAGAGGACTGTCAACACATCTTTGTAAGGTTATTGCATGCGGAGAACGCGCTTACTATTAAAAATATGATCAATGGTAACGAGTGTGGTGTTATACCCAGTATAAGCAAGCGAAATATCTTCCCCTCCATAGATAATAAGTTCAGCCAATACCTAAGCTTCGAGCGAAACGTTTGCAATGTTTCGCCAAAATCGTATTTTATTTACTTATCTTATCCTGAAACATATTTTGTGATCATCACTAATGATCAGGGAGTGATTCATTACTCTACCCTAATATCACCAAAAAAAAGATATATATATATACACTTCATTGGAAAATTTTAAAGAAAGTGCTCACCACATTAGTTCATAGTGACAGACTCAAATTTGATTCCGATGGGATCTCCTGAGTTTTGGATACCACATTACGTCTCATGTAGCTTTGATCCTAAAAGGGGACTTAAACTTCAAACAATCATGCTTGATAGAAGACTAATTTCTATAGGAAAGATAGTAAAACGTAATATTTTTTTTCTTTAAAGAAGTGATACCTGCCGTCATCACCCCTCCCGCCCCAAAAAAGTTCGCCACTTTATCTTCATTAATTTCAATCCCAGGCAATAGGCCACATTGTGAAATCTGAAAGAAAGCATGCGTTATTAAAGTTTGAGTAAAATTTGATAGCTTTCATGGAAATTGCCGATGAACAGTACAGGCACATAAATTTGTGTTGAACAACATTATTATCCTAATTTCAATCGCATTGATTGTGTTACGTTGGTGTAATATTTAACAATGGTGTTTGTTGAAATGTATCCGTTCTAATTTTACGCAGAAACGCTAGAATTTATTTGCAAGGAGCAAAATCACAGTGCCCGTTCTAAAGAATGGAACACCAAAAGTAGTTACAATTCCAAGACTGTGCATCATCTCTAAAAGTAGCTTACATGCACTGAAATCAGAGCCTCTAAACTTTGTGGCATCGAACTAACAGGCGTTGGATATATTGCCAACGGATCGCATCCATACCGCTTGTACCAGTCTGTGACTACACAAGACATCAAAGCAATGACGATCCAGTTCTCAGCCAGCCATATCCCACATATGTTCGATGAACTACATATCAATAACTGTGCAGGTCTTGGAATCAGTGGTACCACCATTCCTCGAAAAGGGTACTGCAGCTTTATGAGAGAAGGGCATAACGTCGGCCTGGAAGCCTATAGAACTTTCATGATGTAGTGGTCATTTATAGGGTTTTCTTCAATCCGTACCAGTGGAGATCTGTGTTGCACTCAATGTAGCCCCATACGCTTGCACTTGTACTTACCGCGATAGCGTCTAAAGCGTTTGTGGCTATCACTGTACAACAGGTTGATTCAAAATTTATCCGAAAACCATCTGTTTCTCAGCACTCCAGCAACAGCGTTCACGCACCCTTTGTGATCTAAACTGTTTGATGTTCTTGGTCAATAGAAGCCGATACAAAGGCATGCTTGCTGCAAATGCAACGTTCAGCAGATACCATCGAACCGTAGGTGAAGACAAAAATGAACACGTTGCCGTGCTGTAGTCTCGAACTAACACTTTGCACGGCTTTGTTTGATTCATGGCAACCATGCGGACGAAATGTCTGTGATCCCATGGAGTGGTCATATTGGACGGTCCACTGTCCTTTTTATGCTTCTCTTCAGTGTGTTTGGTTCCACACATTCATCACTTTGTTGACTGCATGTCTCGAGACTGCACGAGAGGACTGCACGAGAAGCCTTCTGCCTACTGTACAGAGTACAGACCGTGTGAGTTTGGAAGCATTCCCAACATTCCTTCTTTGTCTTACAATTTTCACAAACAGCTGTGTATATCTAACTCTCGCATTGAAAAATACGACAAACTAACAAATAACTGATGCGACCACAATCATAACGGTTATAATACATCAAATAGAACGAACTCAACTGAACGATGTGTCAGCCTACCTAATTCCATTGCTAATATTAAGTACACTGAGAAAAAAAAATGTAGGTGGCATACTTAAAAACGTAGGTTACATTCGTAATTCCTGTAGTTTCTGGACTTAACGTACAACCGTATATAACATCCTGCAGCAAACGTATAGCTGAAAAAGTATGTATTATACGTACTGTCTGCACAAGTGCAATGACGTCATTCGTGTGACGTTATCTGCAGTAACAAGTATATACGGAGGTAATATCTAGCTTTGTGACGTCAGGGTCGTATGTAGCATGTGGGTTAATAATGACGACATACACTGACTATCAGGACGGAGCATGATTTCAAGAAGTATGCAATATACGTTCTGTACGTATGTTTCTTGCGTTCAACCCCGAGACAGCATCTATATTGTACTTGTGCCCCATACGTACGACTAGATACAGTATACGTATTGTACGTATGTATTATACAGATTTTCCTTATGTCGCACACAGCTTGTCCAGATACAGCATACAGAATATCCGTATGCACATACAGAGTGCATATATGTAGCTTACAGACTGTCTGCATGCAGCATATAGATTATACGTATGTCGCGTACAGGTTGGCCATATGTAATGTATAGATTGGATGTATATAGCTAATAGGTTGTCCATATGAAATATACAGATTTCACCTGTATCGTATACGTATTGCCTTCTTGTAATGTATGGATCGGACATATGCAGGATCTAGAGTGTACGTATAGTGCACCATTATTAAAGTGCTGCAACATACTGCAAAGTGCATGATACATTCTTACTGTAATGTTGTCAAATATTGTTTTACTCTGTATGAAAACAAAAATAGCTTAAAATATGGTTGATCTCCTTTGTGCCAATAATAATAAAATTAACAATACTACACTTTTCAAATCTTAGTTTGGAGCAGTGAAACTGTCCAAAGAAATGTATTTACCTGCAGGGTGTCCTATAAGTTTGGGCTTCCTGCTAATTCGTTGGAAAGCTACTGCAAAGTCAAGTGTTGAAAAGTGACACAAGCGTTAATTTTAAAATTATGGGCACAAAGCAGGGGCGGATCCAGGACGGACTTCTGGGGGGGGGCGGTCGGCGGTAATACTGCTACTTTTAAGAGCTCCAAACTTGTTATGGATGGGTTTATTTATATATAAAATAAGAAAGTTTCCTCTTGTGGGGGGGGGGGCGATCGCCCCGATCGCCCCCCTCTGGATCCGCCCCTGGCACAAAGGAGGTTAACCATATATCAAACTATTTTCGTTTCCATACAGAGTAAATCAATATGTGATATATTACTGTAAGAATTTATCATATGGTTTGCAGTTAGTTAGTTGCGGCACCTCAATAATAATGCAAAATGCACAGCCTTATACAATCCTATATTCAAACTCAAACAAGATTTACGTACAATCATTTATTAAGCTGTTATCATCCATTGCTTGTACGATATAAAGATTATTTTACCTCATTCTTTTCCTTAATAGTATCTTCTACTAAAGTGCAGTTGTTACCACAAGAGGCCTGAATAGAATTTTCCAGAAATAACTTCTCTGTACATTTTAATTAACAGGTTTTTTTTTTTTTTAAATGTCGCAATAATTAAAAGTGTGGTGTCAGCCGGAAACGCATTCGCTTACAATATTATTCCTACTCAGTACTCGCCATTAAAAATGAAACACCAAGAAGGAGACTGGGTAGATGCGCCAAAGTTCCCAGGCCGATACCTAATAGTAAGTGCAGAATACTCTTAAACGTTCGCTGTATTCGCTGTGTGACAACGTGGTGACAGCGGAGGCGTTGTGCAGCCATCGACTAAACATATTTATTCTTCCCTGCTATAGACATTCTGCAAATTTGGACTTTCCTGGATGCATCCTTCTTAGTGCAACATTTTAAGGAAAGAGCAATTTAACAGTCTCATACATTGCTTAAAGAAAGAGCAATGATTCTCAGAATTACTCGGAAGATATATATACACAATAATTTAAAACGGTTATTTCAAACTTTGCAATTCAAAGCACGAAAAGAACTATAGATAAAGGAACACTGATTTTAGCCAAATAGTAATTAGTAAACTCAATCACACTCAGTACCATTAGTTGCTTGGTGTTATCCGTAAGTCAGAGATCACGGTATCTCATTTCGTATAGATTTTTGCATTTGTTTAACGCTAAAAATGTATTTTATCGCTAATTGAACCCAGTACCATATATATACCGACAGGACGTACCTTAGTCACAAGGTGACATGAGTGAAACACTAAACTATTCGATTGACACCTGCGGCCTTGTCAACACTAGAGAAAGTTACAAAGTGATTAAGTAAATACGGAACATAGTTCATACAAAGTATAGCGATGTATGAAGTCTCCGTTTCATACGACTTGGATAAAGGATACATCTGAAATAGCAACAAAGAAATATATAATGATTTCTCTGGATAATTTGGATTAGTCCAGAATTCGAACACACACACGTTGGTAAGTCCAACATTTGTTTTTTTTTTTTTTTTTTTTTTTTAACTTCTTTCTTCGGATTCCCAATAAAGTTGACTACTGAAAAGCTGAGTTATAGATTCTGTATTAAAACAACACCTTCGCTAGACATGTTCAGTATACACATTGTCTTACATACAGAACAATACATTAGTTATTAATGCATGTCTGAAATAATAGTGCTTCGTATAGAATTTTACTTCATCCAATCGCAATAGCACAAAGATAAAAAATATTGCTAGGGATAATGTTCTTATTACAGAGAAAAAGAATTAAAATGACTTAACATTAACAATCATTTTCTTTAAACAGAGATAATATTTTATTATAATTTATGGAAGAAAGAAATAATTTGTAGTACAGTATCTTTATTAGGGTTATATATTCGTACAAAATAATGTAAGTACAACTGAGTCTGTCTTCAGAAAGGGCGTACTTTTAGCCACAACCTACACTGCTTCTTTTGACTGTCTTTCAAGCAGAATCCTGGTTTGATGCACGAAATACCTGCAACAAAAATCAGAAAATATTTAAAATGTTATATTCAGTGTGCTTAATTTGGTTGTACTTAACAATACAAAGTATCTTAACATTTTTGAGATTAAATGGACAAAATCTGTTAGGTCAGGTATGGACTTTTGGGTTGCACGTAGAAAAACTATGAAGTGTTTATTGATGCTGAACAACAACTCAAAATGTATTACCATTCAAAAGTAAGTGGGTACCTCAATGGTGTTCGGGCTACCATGGGGTACCTAATGTCTGTATTTTTTAGATATATGAAAATATATGTCTCTAAAATGTAAGGAACTGACATCTGTTTACCGAAAACCTCAACTCGGTAAGCCTTATGGATATCGAGATATGGGAAAATAAAGAGCGACACTACAGAACTGTGGAGTTTGCGTACTAGATGGTGCAGTTTCGGAAACGTAATTACGAGGGCTTACAACAACCTCAAAAGTAGTTTCAATTAAATACACTACACACACGCCCTGATGGGGGTTTTCGGGTACCATGATATTCCCAGAACTCTCATTTCTAAATATTCTAAAATATGTCTTAATAACGTTTTAAAGAACGTTAGAGGTGTGTGTTTACCGAAACCGCAAGTCGGTACGCCTAACAGTTACCGAAATATGGTGAAATAAAAAGCGACACCATAGGTACGTGGAGCTTGCATATTAGACAGTACAATTTAGAAAATTAATTAAAATATGACTATCAAGATATTGTCAAATAAAGGGAGGATCCATATAGTTATGGGGTTTTCGTGTTAGGTGGTAAAATTTCCGAAACCGGTCATGTAAAGTTAATAAGCATCAGTAGCAATTTCATCTTAAAATAATTAGGTATTTCCATGGAGTTTAAGAACATCATGGGGTCTACCAAGATTAAATTTTAAAAGTTTTGTAAAATATATTTTGACATTTGTAAAGAGTATTAGAAATATGTATTTACCTAAAAGTTCCAGCTAGTACATCTAGCAGCTAGAGAGACACCATACAATAAAAGCGTATTAGATCTTGAAATTTCAGAAAACAATTATTGATCCTAACAAAAGTTAAATAAGATGGTACTTATATGGGTTAAGTGAGAACCTCAGACTCGTCAGTACAATTTCGATCGAAAGATTAATTCAGCTCTAAATTTTCTTTGGACAATTCCAAGCGTTCATCGGGCTCTGAAATAAAGTGAACATTTTTTGTCAATATCTAATATAGCAAGCGAGATATAAGGAATTATGTATTTTATGACGTCGTAAAAATAGAGACCCACATGGATTTGTACTTTTGAGTATTTGCTGTAAGAAGAAGAAATTTCAGAAAACAACCGTATATACCTTAATAGACAATTAAATGGGCGGGGGCACAGTGGCTTAGTGGTAGAGTGCTTACCTCTGGTGTACTGGGTTCTTGGTTCGATCCACGGCCAAGTCAGTTTGTAGTGGACATCGTATTCGTGGGTTTTCTCGGGGTACTCTCCTCCCACCTTTGCATTCCATCAATTCTGTCAACAACATTCACTTGCTTTAATCATAATCTCCCTGAGACTAAAATGCATAATCGTGGGTCGCTACACTGAAATATTTCCTTTTATTTAATTTTAAAATTAAATAGGGAGTTAAGTATGATCGTATTTCTATGGGTTAAGTGAATACTCCAATAGTTTCTGCAAAAAAAAAAAAAAAAAAAAAAAAAGATTAGTTAAATACCCTACCACTAAGCTACTGTGTCCCCGCCCACTGAATTGTCTATTAAGGCATATACAGTAGTTTTCTGAATTTTTTTCTTTTAGGAAAGACCCAAAAGTACAAGTCCATAAAGATCTCTATTTTCACGTCATAAAATATATAATTCCTTATATCTTATTTACTATCTTAGATATTGACAGCGAATTTTCATTCTTTTGCACAGCTCGATGAACCCTTGGAATTGCCTGAAGAAAACCTAGGACTGAACTAATCTTTCGATCGAAATTGTACTGAGGTACTGATTTAACCCATAGAAGTACCATCTTATTTAATTTTGTTGCGACCAATAATTGTTTCCGAAATTTCAAGCTTTTATTTCACAGTGTTTCTCCAGATGTTAGATGTACTAGCTGGAAGTTTTGGGTAAATACATATTTCAAATACTGTTTACAAATGTCAGATTATATTTTCAAAAGCTTTTAAAATTTAATTTTGGTAGACTCCATGATGTTCTAACACCCCATGAAGATATCTAATTACTTTAAGATGAAATTGCTACTGGTGTTTATTAACTTTCCATGACCGATTTCGGAAATTTTAGCATCTAACACGAAAACCCCTTAACTGTGTTGGTCCTCCCTTTATTTGACAACATCTTGATAGCCGTTAGTCATATTTTAATTCAATTTCCGAATTGTAGCGTCAAGTATGCAAGCCCCACATACCTATAGTTTATTTTCCCATACCTCGGTATCCATAAGGCTTACCGAGTTGCAGTTTTCAGTAAAAAAAAATCAGTTCTTTACATTTTAGAGACATGTATTTCCATATATCTAAAACGCAGAAATTAAGTACCGCATTGGAACTCCATTGGAGTACTCACTTACTTTTGCATAGCAGGGTAAAAACGCCAGTGGTTCTCACTTTAAGGTTGAAAACATACTATTTTGTCTCTTCTCTGAGCATCGTGAATCTGTCGGAGCTGTACCATAGTTGGAAAGACTCACTGATCCTTCCTATAATGACCATGTAGTTAGAATTAAAAAAGGAGTAGCCGTTGGAGGAAAAACAATATTTTAAAATCCTTGCACCAGTAGTCGTCACCTTAAAATCAAAATGTTCCAGTAGTAGTCAGGATTTTCTACCAGTGTTCGTCACTCAAATAACTTGACATAATTTATTCAAAAACGCACTGTGTATCAGTTTAGGGTTAAGAATACAATATAAAGTAGTAAGCTTAATAACTTTGCATCACTTTTAGCACTCAAGAAATAAAATAAAAACGTTTTTACATACTTTTTAAAGCAATTTCAGAGAGAAAAATGTTAACTGAATTCAAAAGTTAACTGTATATCACTTCCACGTTAAGAGTACAATATTAAATACTATGTTTAATAACTATACGTCACTTTAAACTCTCAAGAATGAAAATAAACGTTTGTACCTACATTTTAAAAACAATCTGAGAAACAAAATAAGTTAACTGAATTCAAAATTTAATTATACATCACCTTAAGCTTGAGAATACACTATAAAATACAGAGATTAATAAAAAATGAAATCTTTAAGTTTAACGTCCCACGATTATGCCGGTTAGGCTACAGGAGACGGAGATAATGAGAAATGAGTGAAATGGTGGAATGAAGAAAGTGGGAGGAAACGGGAGAACCCCGAGAAAACCCACGAGCACGGTGTTTGTCCACTACAAAGTCCACACGGCGCGAGTTGGGATCGAACCAGGGACCCCAAACACCGGAGGTTAACACTCTACCACTGAGCCACCGCGCCCCCCTGAGATTAATAATAATGCATTACTGAAGAATGAAAACAAAAATGTTTTAGCTACCTATATTGTATTTACATGTTACCGGTATTTCTCATTAACTTTTTTTTTTTTTTTTGATACCTCATGATCAAGTGTAGGGATGCGCAAGAGAAAAGATTTGAGATTGTCTCCTCTCGAAAAGGTGCCGCGAAAGTTATGTCTCGTCTCGAAAACTCTATCCGTTTCTATTGGAAGAGCTCTATCTCGTCTCGAATTTCGTAACAAAAATTCTGTCTCGTCTTGTCTCGTGCGCATCCCTAATCAGGTCCATAGCCAAAAACTTCATTTCGGAGTGGGTTCGATAGGGCTTTGGGATATCCGAATTTAGATATAGATAATCGATATTGACAAACTATCGAAACTTGTTCGAAATATCGAAAAATACAGCAATATCGAAATATAAACAATATCAAAAATCGAAAATATAGAAATATGAAAGAGATCAAAAATATGGATATATCGATCAAAAATGGATATATGATCTTGGAATACGATTTGGTGGAATAATGAGGGAGAAAAATAATCATTGATTAAATATTAAATTGAAAAGAAATAAGAGCCTGACGCTCAAATACTTATCTATCCGGCACCCATCTTGATCCCCATAAAATATCATGAAGTGCTTGATTGATTCTAAACCCAATAATAGTAATAGTAATTTAACAACAAACACAGAATATATAATTTACGCACCTTGAAATGTAGAAATTAATGATTGTAATCCCCAGCTTTCCAATAGACGTTTGATTTCTCCAAATGAAGATTCGGATATCTTGTTTCTTCTCAAGCAATAATGGGTTACAATAATCAGTTGCATTCCAAAGCCAAGTCACTAAGTTAAGCATGAAAATAAAGAATTCATTAGTTAGATGCATACAAAATCCTACGCATATAAATCCGAATCTACTTGTATTAAATTGTAAATTTAAACAAACTAAATTATACTACTTTGGAAAGCGTCTCCAAATATAATGTTTTCATTCTAAAGTGAAGGAATTTTTAAAATCGGATGACCCGTTTGCGCTGTACACTCGCTATGCGTCCAATGTGAAATGAAAATGCAACATTGCCATTTACCTGGACCCACAACGTAAGTGAGTGAAGTTACTGTCTTTTACGCTAACATGTCGATGGCCAGCCCCCGTTTCAAACAGTAACTTCATTCACTTATGTTGTGGGTCCAGGTAAATGACAACGTTGCATTTTCATTTAAAATTGGGTGCATAAAGAGTATACAGCACAAACATCTCGTCCGATTTTTTTAAAAAAGTGTTCACTTTAGATTGAAAACGTCATATTTCGAGATGTTTTTCCTCTTACATTTTGTTGTAACTCTGATAATAACAGAGTTATCCTATGTCAGGGAACGTTTGAGACATCCTGTATACATCATAAGAAGTTCCTTTCTAAATTCTACACGGATGTGGTTTCATTGAATGTGAGGTGGGTGATACACATTAGGCCTTTTGGGAGTACGTCACACGGACGACCGTAATTTTGTGTTCAAAATTTTTATGAATTGATGGGATATGTGATACATATGGCCACGGACTAGAATTTTCTCAGTATGTCAAATATGCAATCAGATTTCATGCAGCTTAATTTGGTGAAAAGCTATTGCCAATTGAACGTTACATTTACCTCTTTCTTGCAGATGTTGAACCATGCCGTTAGCACGTGAGGAATGGATCGAAATAATCAAACTGTGGGGCGGGAGGAGTATATGTGCAGTGGTTGCCGATTGCAGTCATCCACAATGTGACTCTGTGTCACATGTTTCAGTGTCACAGTAATTAACTAAATTTGAGAAGACGGGGACATTCGTGAACATACATCGTAGCGGTTCAAACTCGCGGAACCTTTTTCCTTCCCCATTTTGAACCGGTACATGAAAATGCCATTTTCTCCATGTTTGCCTGCGCCGATTTTGAAAATTCCTTCACTAATCGATTTCTCTCGTCGAGTACTACAAGAAACAGTTAAAATCTCGCGGGCCCTTTTTTCTTCCCCATTTTGAACTGATACATGAAAATGCCATTTTCTTCATGCTTGCCTGCGCCGATTTTGACAATTCCTTCACTAGTCGATTTCTCTCGTCGAGTATTACAAGAATCAGTTAAAATCTTGCGGCCCTTTTTTCTTCCCCACTTTGAACCGGAAAATGAAAATGAGATTTTCTCTATGTTTGCCTGCGCCGATTTTGAAAATTCCTTCACTAATCGATTTCTCTCGACGAGTACTACAAGAATCAGTTAAAATCTCGCGGAACCTTTTTCCTTCCCCATTTTGAACGGGTACATGAAAATGCCATTTTCCCCATGTTTGCCTGCGCCGATTTTGAAAATTCCTTCACTAATCGATTTCTCTCGTCGAGTATTACAAGAATCAGTTAAAATCTTGCGGCCCTTTTTTCTTCCCCACTTTGAACCGGAAAATGAAAATGAGATTTTCTCTATGTTTGCCTGCGCCGATTTTGAAAATTCCTTCACTAATCGATTTCTCTCGACGAGTACTACAAGAATCAATTAAAATCTCGCGGTCGTCTTTTCTTCCCCATTTTGAACCGGTACATGAAAATGCGATTTTCTGCATGTTTACCTGCGCCGATTTTGAAAATTCTTTCAGTAATTTATTTCTGTTGTCGAGTACTATAAGAATCAGTTAAAATCTCGCGGGCCCTTTTTTCTTCCCCAAGCCAATATTTTTGTATATTTTGAATGTATTCAAGTATGGAACAAAAGTATTATATAATTCCCTTAGTAGGTTTCTCAACTTCATATTTTTCAACTTAAATTTTATTTATTTTAATTATTTATTTTCTTGTGACTCAATATTTAATTGCAATCGTTCATTGGGGAGAAGGGTGGCCATTCTCAAATATATAAATATAGTATTCTTAAAATTTATGTGTTCTCGTACTATTAGTTTCTTCCACTAGACCTGGAAATTGAAAAATTAATACCTGGAAAACCTGGAAAATTCAGGGAAATTGAGTTCCATATTTATATATGAACACTGCTATTTACAATTTTTTTTTTCGAATAGGGAGAACTGTACAAAAGGGTGTTTTGGGAATGGTATAACAATAGGTTTCTGGGAGTGTTGTTCGAAATGAAATCTTTAAGTTTTACGTCCCACTATTATGCTGGCTAGGCTAAAGATAACGGGGTGTTGTTCGCAGTGTTGAATTCAGACATTTACACCCGGGGGGGAATGTCAACTGCTCGGGGGAGGGTTATTTTTCTGTATTTTTTTCAAGAAAGCAGCATATTTAACAATTCCATTCACATACACATCTTACCTAATATTGAGACTAATTGCTGATAAATATTCAATGAGATTATAATTTTAAGAAAACAATCGTTTGATTTCATCTAAAACATTAAATAAAGACTGGCAAAAATAGTTTAGACTAAACTTTAACTGCTATTTACAGTAACTATTTTTATTATTTCCTATATTCAGTAATTACTGTTTGTTACTAATGTAAAAATTTTTAAAAAGATTTAAATTAACTGAAATATTTTTTCTCCTAAAACAAACATACTTAGGAATATCTTAATAAAAAGTTATCATTCTTTCTCACACTTCTGATTCTAAATCAAACATATTAGCCTTGGTTTCTTCACTGCATATACATCAATAGTTTAGTTGACGAAATCTTCAGTAGGATTAGTGCCGTGTCGTGGAAAATCAGCGCTTGGCGCGAGAGTATATGACGGCATCCCCGTATATATGAGTGAGGTCGACAGACCAGCCGCCAAAGGTGGGAAAATTTTAAAAAGTAAACCCTGCTTTTCCTTGATTTTGAGCACTTTTCATTACTTTTTTCCTTTCATTTTATATATGTCCACATGTATTTCATTTCTCTGTTTTTCTTTCCTTCTTTTTTCTTTTTCCCTCCCGAATTTTTCACCCCTTAATTCGGCGCCCGGGGCCGTCGCCCCGCTTGCCCCTCCCCCATGGAACGGCACTGAGCAGGATCTTGGCCACCTTCAATAGCAATCTTTCACTTATATACTATTATCATATTGATAAATTCTATATAAGTCTCTAATCAAGGAGGGATAACTGTTCCTCCCTGATCCCTCTAAATGACGCCCACTGAATCTCACCCTTTAACTGAATTATTTTTAATTAAAGAAAGATGTGTTTACTTTAACAATCGTAAAACACATTTACGTCTGTTACTTCCGATGCGAGAAATGGGATTTAGGCGCCCTATTTCAAATAATGTAGGAACTGTATATTTTCAAGAACTGAAGTCTGCTGACATGAGAGATTATATGGAATGATCGAAAGATCTTCCCTATCTTTCCTTTCGTATCTCAACCTGTGCTAGTGCTACCTACTAATATATAATATAGGGCGAGAGTATAGTACCTACTAAAATACAAACCTTTCTTCAACAGTTAACAATTTCATGTTCTGCCAAACTCAGTCATAGCGTTAAGAAATACAAGTTTTATTCACTATTTGGTATTCTATCTTAGATGTTACATGTTAACATTTATATAGAATGGGTCTGCGTCATTTATATGTATATTGAGAGATCGGATTTCGTCTGCACGTACACGGACAGAAAAGCAAATAATTGGGTGAAGTAATTTCTACATTTTGTGACTGAAATTTTGGGAGTTTCTCCGGGGGGGGGATGAATTTTCTTCGGGGGGGAGATTCCCCCCGGGCTACCCCCTGAATTCAACCCTGGTTATTCGGTGGGGGTCAATGTTGCCAATTTTGGGTAAAGTCGCTAAATAAGGGGAATTCGACCTCAACGATAGCGTAGGTTGACCATAAAATTTTCAGTTAAAAACGGGACAGGTTCTTGCAACCCTAGACTTTTAGATCTACCTTTGTTCTTATCAGTGCCTTGATATCAGATTTCCTCCTCTCTCTCTTTGTTACAGAACGGGTACTTATGAAAAAGGAAAGACACGTTGAAATTTGTTCAACACACAACCAACTGCTAAAACCTCTGCTGCCTTTCGAGCAGTACTGCGAACTATAGAGTATGTTTAATATAGGGAATTTCAGTTCAATTTTTGCCTCTTTGTTATTATTAATTATTAATACTTTTAAAAGGAGTAAAGATACTGGGTTTGTTATTTACTTCTTTCATTTACATAGAACGGGACGAATACTACTTTTTCCATCTACTGACGGGACGGCCGGGACACGCCACTAAAACGGGACTGTCCCGGTCAAAACGGGACGTATGGTCGCCCTACGATAGCGACAAAAAATATTTTTTTCCGATTGGAGACTTTTTTGGGTGATTTTTAAATGACGATTTACCTACTTACACATTTAGCGACTTTCTGCTCCAAACAAAATGTTCATCTGTAGAGAAGCATTATTAGTTCAAAACAGTTTTTACGTTCTTTTTTTCTGTTTGTTTGTTTTAATCAGCGCAACTGATGAAGAGTTTGGAAATACAGCATACTCACTGCCCCACAATCCTGCATTGTTATGTTACCCTTGCCCTCTAACGAAGAACAACTACAAACTTGGTGTCCTTTAGTTCGCAGAGTTTCCGTTGAGAAACACACGTAATACATCATTACCGATAGCAACAAGATTAGCTATAGATTGCGTGAATAAAGGCGAAGAAGATGTTTGTTATATTTGTCCTTTGGGGTCTTTTAATTATTCTGCACTTTTTCTTTTACAAAAAAATGATCCCTGAATTAAAGGATTGGTTGCGCCCTATTTACAAAGATGTGAGTAGAACCAGCGGCGCAAATCTGTCTTCAACATTGGGAGGGGGGGGGGGTAAGACCGTTACCATACTTTTTTTTGACGATGTCCAAAATACTTATGAAGTTGAAAAACAATGTTGTGGAGGATCAGAGTTGTTTTCAGCGTTGGGAGGCTGCAGATTTGAGGCTTATCTGGGGGACATCTATTTTATCTCACGTTCCTTTGTAGCAATCGGACAAAAATAATCAAATTTCTCCCAAAAAACACATTTCAAATCGGATTATTGGGGAGAAGTCCCCCTCAGTTCCAAGATTGGAGGGGACATGTATCCGTCATCCCCCCCCACGGATTTGCGCCAGTGAGTAGAACATATTGTTTAGTTTACATCTACAACTTTAAAACAATGCTTATAGACAATGAATTTCTCTATTATTTTTTATAGCGACTTTTCACCCAAAATTGGAGTCGTCATATCCCGTTTCGCAAACTTATTGCCAACATTTTGGAAACTGGTTGCGAAGAGAGCTACAATGGATGAGTCGAGTTATTTCGTCGCTTCTGCTGTGAACCTAAGTACAAGATTCCAAAGAGATTAAGAAAAAATGAAATGAAACCTTTGAGTTTTACGTCCCACAGTTATGCCGGTTAGGCTAAAGGAGACGCTGATGATAAGCAATGAATGAAAGGTGGAATGAAGAAAGTGGAAGGAAACGGGAGAACCCCGAGGAAACCCACGCACAAGGTGTTTGTCCATCACAAAGTTCATTTGACGGGGGCTGGGATCGAACCCGGGACCCCAAGTACCGGAGGTGAACGCTCTACCACTGAGCCACCGCAGCTCTTAAGAGATTAAGAGTCACAAACATAGTCACTTTCAATTTTGTAATATATATAGGTCTATATATTGCATCACTGACTAATAACTAAAATCCTTGGATTGTATATATAAAAGTCGCCCCCTGCCCGTAAAAAGCTTCATTCGAACTCGGAATCGAACAATTGCATCTGTAAAACAGTGCTGATTTGATTTTAACGTTCCTTTCAGCAGCAAGGCTGTATGAGACGTGGACCTACAGATTAACGTGGAATCCGAACCACATAAGCTCCGGCCGGGAATCGAAAAAATGAAATGAAATCTTTGAGTTTTATGTCCTACGGTTATGATGGTTAGGCTAATGGAGACGGTGATGAGTAATGAATTAAATAGTGGAATGAAGAAAGTGGGAGGAAACGGGAGAACCCCGAGAAAACCCACGCACACGGTGTTTGTCCACCACAAGGTTCACTTGGCGGGGCTGGGATCGAACCCGGGACCCCAAGCACCAGAGGTGAACCTTCTACCACTGAGCCACCGCGGCCCCCGGCCGGGAATCGAACCCGGGTGTCCCACGCCAAAGGCGTGTTCACTAACCACTTAGCCACGAGGGAGCTCATCTATAAGGCAGTGTAAGCAAACAAAAAAACGCACACTGGATGTTTGCGCAACTGAGGATCAAAACATTCTCAATGGAGTATGAGAAATAGTTAACGCCAATCAAAGTGTGCTTTTGCTTATTTATTACTTCGTTAATACTTAATTCCTTCTAGAAATAGTGAAACTATACTATGAAGAAACACTAATAAACTAATAACAATTACGTTGTATTTCTTACCACACCACGACCATTTTTACCACCCATAGAATTTGAACCTAGTACTATACTGCATTAGTCACGCCGTAACGAAAGATGAACATCTGGCACTCGTAGCTGTTGAAGCTACCTGTATATCACGCGGCCTGCGTTGGTACTCCTCAACATAAATACCTCACAGCCCAAAGCCAGGAAACACCACAGACAGAAGACAGGGGCACAAGCAGTGCCTGACACTTCACGAACTCTAAACCCGCCAAGACTCAACTCAACATGACCTTCAATTACGTTCTAGAAACCAAACCAATGCTAAGGCACAAACTTACCAACTTCCTATATGAAAACACAAGAAAAAAAATCTAACTTTTTTGGTTCCAAAGTGATGACATAACAATAATACTAAAAAGGTTTTAATTTTTAGTAACCCAAACATTAATTAACTAGGGAACATAACAAAGCAAAAATAAATAAAAATAAAAATAAATTAAATTAAAAAATAAAAATCTGACAAGTAAACTCTCCCTGACTACTTTTTTTTTTTTTAATTTCAGTGAGGCTGTAAAATATGTTAGTATCTTCGTAAAATATATATATTTCAATGTAAACAAGTTCTTTAAACAAAAGAAAGCTTTGTAGTAGAGCGCTTACCTCTGACGCGTTAGGTCCCTGGTTCGATTCCTGCTCCCGACAAATAGCCTTTTGGTGAACACTGTAGGTGTGGTTATTCTTAAGACTTTCCATTTTCCTTACATTTTCTTGATTCCACCATTATCATGTATCTCATTGTCACCTTCTCTCTTACATTGATGTACAATCATGGGGCGTTAAACTAAAAGCAAAAAAAAAAAAAAATTTTTTTTTGCAAATATCCTAGTAAAAATGAGTTTTCTAGACTACACAAGTGGCCCCGCGTAGGGTAGTCGCTAGCGCTCTCGCCTTCGGTGCGAACGGTTCCGGGTTCGATCCCGGGGGAGAACTCGGTCGAAAAAGTATCAAAAGATTTTAAGTCCAGCCATCCTGAATGAGGTTTCCTTGGGTTTTCCTCATTCACAGCAGGCAAATGCCGGAGTGGTACCTAACATATAGGTCCCAGGCCGTTTTCTTCCTTCCCCAATCCTTTCTTCCCTTCCTTTCCCCGGATAGTGTACTCGCCGAGGAAAGTCATCCCTCATATGGGGTAACAAGGCCATTGATGCCGAAAGCCCAGAAATCTAAATCCTAAATCTTCACTACACAAGGAAATTTCCGCGCTGAAAACGGTTTATTAGCAATTATGTTAAGCAGTCCTGTAGTAAATCTGCACCAAGTAATAAATCGTCACATATAAAATGGAATGAATAAACACATAACATTCATTTTGCTACCTTGAAACATAATATGTTTCAAAACATTAATATTCAAAGTTTTTTCAAAATTCAGATTCACCCATTCCATTCTCCTCAATCATTTACGAGTTACAATAGTAAGAATTGTAGTCATAAACTACATTACTTACTTAGTACTATATTAACGCAAGTTACACTAAAAGAATATATAATTAATGGGAATATTTAACTAAAGTAATAGTTAACTATTGTACTTACCCAGGCTTCCCAGGTTTCCTTCCTCTCTTCTGTTCCGTTTGTAAACAACCTCGTTTCGCAAGCAAAAGACGGTAGTTCAATGACGTCAGCCATGGCGAAAGAAAGAGTGTCTATAGGCGGTCTGGATCTTACACACAGATGGACGTATATAACGTATAGCTGAAGTATTTAACATACGTATACGTATGTAAAATACAGAAGATTGTTAGATATCAGACATCCTGCAGAGACATGATGTAATATCTAAGCGGGTAAAAGGCAGTACCTATGTAGTATATGGATAAAGTACGCTCCGTACAGATTTCCTTAGTAAACATAACGAATCCTTGTATTTGTACAATATACCGCTGTCCGGATAATGGATTTTTCTCAGTGTAGCTCTCCAATCGCTTAATAAATGCGGAGTCAACACCTAACTCCCTTGTGTCAAAATGGTGATAACGGTGAGTAGATGTTGAAAACGATTACCAATAATCAAACTAACCAATCGTTTAGAACAATGGGAACCAAGACTACACACACCAAAAACACAAATTGGACTAAACAAGAACATTTTTTCAGTTTTATAGAATTCAAATTACTGTAAAATCCAAGATAATAATATTTCACAAGATTTTGCTTGTATTGACGCACTTTTAAACTTTAATTCTAGCTGGAAATGGCTCGCATAATTAATATGAAGGGGACAAAATTCATCAAATGAATATTTAAACATTTTTTGATTCACTTTGCTGTTGTAAGGAGTTGTCCATGTTTAATTCCAGTAGTACAATTCATCTGAATAATAATAATAATAATAATAATAATAATAATAATAATAATAATAATAATAATAATAATAATAATAATAATAAGAAGAAGAAGAAGAAGAAGAAGAAGAAGAAGAAGAAGAATAGCATGCTAAAGCAAACATACTAAATCAGACTTAAACGTAACGCGTAAATCTAATTTTTATCAGTGAAGTCATTTTATTGCAATGTTAGAAAAATAATTTACTTATATCTAAAAATATAACGAAAATTTTAATGTATTTTCATGTGTCTTATGAAATATTATTCCTTGAATAATAATTTAATTGTATACACTCTCATTCCAGTGTATAATTTGTTATGTGTGCACGTTTATTTTCATTACACGCTCTTTCGGTTCATGTGAACCCAGTTGAAATTATCAATGCGATTGTGGGTACTAACCCAGTATGCAGATAACTGTTGAAACGCAGGTAACACGACTCAAGAAATTAGAATTAGAAACGATTGGAGATGATGTGTTAACCACACATCGACTAACGCAAAACCGCTTCTTGGGCATAGCATATCCTGGATTGTAACTTGCAAGAAACTAAGATGTTTTGGACTTGTCGAAGTCGTTAATAAGCATATATAAACCATTTATTATTTTTTAAATCCTAAAACGGAATATTGTCTTAAGAGGTCTAATCACTGCGATATTAAAATACCATTAATTTTACAGTAGTTATGTGATATCTTCAAATAGATAAAAGATAATTGAAATGTGGAACAAATTATAATCGAAATGTGGAACAAGAGCGCGCTAGACAATATTATTTTGCATCAGGTACTTATCACGAGTCACCTAGCAGCTTTCAGTTTGCAGTCATTTAGAAACGCGAAAATAAATGCCGATTTTCTAAATGGTTGGAAATCGAAAGCAGATAAGTGAATCGTGATAACGGTATCTCATGTAAAATAATATTGTCTAGGGAGCTCTTGTTCCACTTTTCGATTATCTTTTATCTATTTGAAGATATCACATAACTACTGTAAAATTAGTGTTATTTTAATTTTGCCCTCATATGGCCTCTTAATCACTTCCTCTTCTGTAAGGATAAGATTACAATAAAATGGAGATGAGAAAAATTGTTGTATTCATAACAAATTAAAGGTACGAAATATAAAAGAATAAAGCCGTAATATTACACCATGTAAACAGGATACGGTGACATAATGTCATGGTAATGTTCAACTTGACCTTGCCTCATGCAACGAGTAGTAAAATTTTTCACTTCCTGCCGGGAAAACATAGTTATTTTACCCTATATATTTGTTTTATTCCACATTACGTTGTCCGTAACCGGAAGAAATCACTTAATTTAAATTGTAAATTACAAAAGAGTGGTGTGAGCACAATTAAATTTCCATGAACATGATTTAGTAATTGATAAACAATTACTGTTTTATTATTATTATTATTTTATTGTGTATCTACAATAACTGAGATTTACTGTCCAACTCGCGAGTTCTGTCTCTCCGAAGTTGCTCTGACAAATTCCTCCGACATCAATAGAGGAAAAGGATGTACTGTGTTACAAGATAGACCACAACAATTATCACATTGTTGAGTTGATAAAAGTATAGGGAAAGAAAATCTATGATGTGAGGTTCAGTATATCAAAACTTGAAAGCATTCATATTTAAGAAGATGTAAGTTAAGTATCTGTAATTATCTTCTTTTGTAATGCTTTTTGTGGAAATACCAGTTGCGTACTTTGCGTACTTTGCGTGTTGTTGCGTACTTTGAAAAACAAGCTTATTATTATTATTATTATTATTATTATTATTATTATTATTATTATTATTATTATTATTATTATTATTATTATTATTATTATTAATATTATTATTATTTAGGATTTTTCAATATGTATATTTCTCGTTAGAGAAGAGTCAACTCCAACTGATCCATGTACTGTCTTGCTCAAACAGACCTCAAGTGGGCACGTTGGCTCAGTGGTAGAATGCTTACCCCTGCTGCGTGGGGTCTCTGTTTCGATCCCCGCTAAGTAAGTTTGTAGTGGCCAACTTCGTGTCCGTGAGTTTTCTGAGGGTACTTCTGTTTCCCCCAAATTCTCATTCGACCAATTCTTCCATCATCATTCACTTGCCTCAATAATCGTCTTCCTTAGCCTAAAAACCATAATCGTGGGACGTTAAACTGAAAGATTTCATTTCATTTCATTTCAGAGAGTTGAATTTGTTTTGTTTTTTTTTCTTAATAGTAGAGTGCTCACTTCTGGTGCGATGAGTCCCTGGTTCAATTATGCACCGAGACTAAGGGAGACCGTAGTAATGAGATGGAAGGTAACAGTGGGAGTTAACGGTAGAACTCCAAGAGTACCCACACCCACGGTGTTTATCTACCGCAAAGTTCAGTTAGTGAGGTCTGGGATCAAACCATGGACCTCACACACCAGAGATGAATGCTTTACCACTGAGCTACCACGGCCTCCTCAAATTGCATTTGTGTATACATGTATACATCACAAGAAAAAATATTCGCTATAGTAACGTTCATAACCGTACGCAAACATGTTTGTAGTCCCAAAAAAAATTAATTTTTAACATAATTTAAACAAGGCATTTTAAAATGGTGTTATTTTCAGGACTCAGAAAATTTCTGGACACCCTGTATTAGATAAGTTAACTAAAAGACGAAAATCTGCAGATCTAAATCTTTGTTGCATTTGATTGCTCTCAAGTCACGTATGGATATCATTCCCTTGTTTTCTACTATCCACCTGTTTTATTTCTCTTCCTTTCTTGGAATGGCAATTTCCATCCACAAAATAGTAAACAGTTTATTTGTTTCTCTTCTCCGTGTCTTTCAACACAATGTTGGCAAACTTCAGAAATCCTATGCTTGCGTGCGTTGTGAAAGCGACAACGAACACGAAAATTAATTCACAAAAAATAACAAATTCATACGTCATAATTTTGTCAATTCCAAGCGTGCAAAGGAGAAATAACAACTCTTGAAATCTAATTTTACGGTTTTAACTATTTTAAACAGCACATAACATGAACTAGAATATTGAAAGTATAAGCACATATGTAAAATAATTGGTCAACATTTTCGATTAGATTTGAACGGTCATATATGCTTCACTCCCTCAAAGGATTAGAAAACACCGCAATGAACGTACTGACTTCACTTATTAACAACATCTACCTGAGAGGAGAATGGTCGAAATATTAACGTACTGACTTCACTTATTAACAACATCTACCTGAAAGGAGAATGGTCGAAATATTAACGTACTGACTTCACTTATTAACAACATCTACCTGAGAGGAGAATGGTCGAAAAATGAACGCACTGACTTCACTACCTGAGAGGAGAATGGTCGAAATATTAGAACGGTTGCATTACCTACACAAAACGGGCAAAGAAACGCAGTGGCCACAGAACCATTAGCCTTATTTCCCGCATTGGAAAAATTATTAGGAGCATGCTGAACAGGCGGCTGGAAAGTAAGATACAAAAGATGTTGGAAGAAGATCGATTTGGATTCCAGGATGGAAAAGGTATCAAGGATACTATTGGGTTGATGAGAATTATATCACAACGAGTTTTTGACGTAATGGAAGAGATGTGTTTGTGCTTCAGCGACTGGCGAAAAGCTTTCACACCTGATTAATTGGACCGAATTTCTGAAAACACTTCAAGAAATCAAAGTCCACTGGAAAAACCGTCTACTCATTTGCGACCTATGCAGCTCAAAGAGTGAAGTTGCGCTTGGATCAAAGAAAATGAAAACTGGGAGAAAAGTCACCCTCGTATGTCACCCTAATTATTCAACGTTTACAGTGGTGCTTAACCCTTTTAAGACTTTCGGTAACTTTTGTTACCATGACGTACTATCGTCTTTGACCGCTTATTTAGGTTCTATATCAGGTATTTAAGCCGAGTATTTTTTTTTATTAGTCAAGTCAAAGATGGACCCAAGAACACCCCAGATGCGTTTTGAAACCGGATGGTTAACTTGGTGGCGCGAAGTGGGGGCGGAGGGGCGTGACTATTATTTTTTCTTAAGGGGAATTTCAAAACTTTTTCACGCCTTTAGTTTTCAAGATACAGTATCAGATTGGAACTTTTCATACGGATTGTATGTACTTCTGGGTATTCCTCAGATTTTTCTGAGATCTCTACATGAGACCGAGTCTGAATACAAGGGGCGCAAGTGTTCCGAGGGAGGTGATTTTTTTCAGAAAAAATTTCGGTTTTTCCCGATTTTTCCTGTTCAAATATACGATACATACATGTGAGTAGTACTGTTAGAAACGGCTTGTTATACTAAAGAAAATAGTGTTTCAACAATGACTGTAGGCCAAATAGTAATGACGCAGTAAAGTTTTATAATATATATTTTTGTATTTGTGTGTATATATATGTAGAGAGAGCCTAAATTCGGATTTTCTACATATTTTTCCGACCTTTGTTTTCAAGACAGAAGATTGAAATTTTATACACGTATTATGTACATAACAATATATTTTTTGGAAAAAAATCTCAGATCTCTACGTCAACCCAGGCCAAGGCCAGAGGAGCAAAATATTTTGATTGGATTTTCAAAAATGCTTCCAGGTTTATCTCTAATTTTCCGGTTCGGGTGTATGATACGGACATGCGAGTCATACCGTTGAAAAGGGTATATTATACTGAAGAAAATGGGGTTTCATCCATGACTGTAGGTCAAACAGGAATGATGCAGTATATTTGACCTTGAAATATATGAAAATAATTGATCGCCTTCAGACTTTCAAAAATTTCTCTCGACCTCAGTTTTCAAGCTACAAAAACGAAATTATACACACTCTACAGATCCCTACATTCAGATCCCTATTAAATTCAGATCCCTACATGAATCCAGACCCGGGCCAAAGGGGCAGAAAATTTTCGAAAAAAAAATCGAAAAATTTCCTGTTATTTTCCAACTTTTCTTGTTTTTGGTGTATAATACGGGCAATAGAGTGGTACCGTTAAAAATTATGATATATCGTGAAAAAAAACGAGATATAAAAATAGACAGTAAGGAAGCAGTAGCTATTTGAGTGAAAGTCTAAAATTTACCTCAAAAAGTGGAAATCCTAAAATGAAGGAAGCATTATCAGAAGTTGGGAATCTCAAGATTGAGATGTATGCGGATGATACCGTTATTATACTTGGAACCAAAGAAGGATATGATAAACAGAAGAGTTGAGACTGGGAAGATTTGATTGGGACGGGGACAAGTAGCCTCAATGCTGACTTCTCCATTTAACCTCAATACAACCAAAGTCAATCTTCATGAAATTTACACGGAACCACAAGAGAAGTATATTGTTTCAAAGTAAAGCAAAACCTATGTGGAAATTATACGAGGGACAGTCAAAAAAGTTTCCGGAATGTTTTGGCATTTGTGACGCAATCACAATGAATCTTGTACAGTACAGTCCTTAGGTTGCCTAATTATGAAATTGACAAGTGTGTACAGGTCATAATAGAAATTGTACGAGTAATGTAGCTGAACGGAAAAGTATGTGGTGATCAGTTGGTGCAATTTCACAGATAGGGCAAACATCAATCTGATTCAGACAGTTCGATAGCCTTAAAAACAGTTTAACACTATAGGATATTTGACTGTTTCCAAAGCTAAAAATTGGCCTTCTCTGTTTCACCAACGTAGAAGAGATCAAAACCAACGCAACGGCTGAACTTCCGAAGATACCAAAAGAGGGTTTTCGTCGGTGTATCCACCAATCGCAGGAGCGGTGTAATAATTGTGTGTGTGCGTATTCCGGAAGTGCCAACTTTGACGGCGAATAAGTAAATTTGTACTTATGTTGTGGTAATAAAGAGCTACAACAGAATTCCGGAAACTTTCTGACTGCCCCTCGTACGTGACATCCTTTCAAATGTTTTATGGACTAGCTCCAAAGACTGGGTGAATTTTATACGGAACCACCGAAAAAAAAAAAATCAGAGTTAATGCAGCTATGTTGAAGTTATGTGTGATAAATCACAACACAATAATACGGTATACGAGGTGAGATCAAAAAGCCGATTTTTTTTAAATGGCGAACTAACAACTGCAGCTGACGTTCTTCGGCGGCTACCTTGCACACATAGCGGGATATCTTGGTGAAATATCGTGGGCTTCGATCTATGCGTTGGTTATCCAGTAACAACACATTGAGTGAAGTCGTGCATAAGCTGCTCGTCGGATTAGTGAAAAAATAACAGTGAAGGAGCTGGAGGGACACCACGTCTGCGCAAACTCTTGCGTAAAGCTGAGGAAAACTTTCACGTAAACATTCTGAATGCTTAACCAAGCATACAAGGATGACTGCATAAATCGAACGCACTGTCGATTCGAAGATCGGTTGCCGAAGGCCCAAGAACTGGACGATCTTCAACAGATGACCAACATCCTGAGATTGTTCGCCTTGTAATTACTGAAAATTATCGTTTAATTATTTGTGAGGTTCCTGTAGATGTTGATATAAGTGTAGATTGATTCATTGATTTCTTTTAATTTAACGCGTCCCTTTCAGCAGCAAGGCTATATGAGACGGGACCTACTGATTAACGTAGAATCCAAACCATATGAGCTCCCTCGGGAATCGAACCTAGGACGCCCACGCCAAAGGTGCGTACGCTAAACACTTAGCCTCAAAGGAGCTCAGGTATAAGTGTAGAATCATGCCCTCAATTCCTGAGTGAAAAACTTGCAAATTATCTGGCAAAACATCGCACTTATGTTGTGTCCCATGCACGTTATTCTGCGAACTTTGCCCAGTAGGTCTTTTTCTACTTCCCGAACTTAAAACTAGTTTCAAAGAACGCCGTACTCAGTACACAAAAGAAATTCAAGAAAATGCAATGACAGTGCTGAATACTGAACACCGTCGAGAAAACTTATTTCCAGCTGGCGTTCCAAAATTGGGAGGGTATTTTAAAGGAGAAAGTGGTTGAAAGTTTGTAGAATGAGCACTAAAGCAAGAATAGCAAAAATTCGTTTTTTCAACACACGTCATATATAGACGGGTCGAATAGAGAACTTCCTCCTGTTTCTGAATTCGGTTTGACACTCTATGGTCAAAGGTGGTTACAATTAAAGCGCCGCTATTCACAGCAGTCAAGTGTGGGTTCTAATCAACATATTATATTGAAATTTGGTAAATATGCTAATGAGATCATGCGTAAGTGTGTTACATTGGGAAAAAAATATTAGTTCCACTTTCCGAGATCAGGGGAAAATATGGCACTGTACAGGTAATACACACTTGGAAATGATCCTGAATGTATGGGTAGGACTATTATCTAGGTCGAACAGGACAAACATGTGAGATAAATGTAATGCAAAAAATGTGAAGGGTAGGTGATTGTGACAAATGGTGCAAACAATGTGAGAGTAACAAAAGGTGAAACTTCATTTCCATCTAATGGTATTAAAATGTGCAATGGGAATAACTATATTAACATTTTCGGTTACAGTGACCAATTTACATAACATGCTCCATATGGCCACCCGACACATCGACGATATGTTGCATCCGCAAAATGACGTGCGCAACAGTTGCTCGCAGCAGTTCCATCGGAATTGTTGCAACATGTTCCTTTCCGCTGTTCTTGAGATCCGACAGCGACTGAACATTTTCCTGATAGACCCGAGCTTTCAGATATCCCTACGGCCAAAAGTCACACGGATTTAGATCGGGGAATCTTTCTGGCCACACACCTGGAAAGCCTCGGGAGATAATGCGATCAGTAGTGAAGGTTTCACGATGTAGATCTTTTACTTGGCGACCGATGAGTGGTGTTTCCGGTCTTACATGAAAACAGTCATCTCCAAACAGTTTCGTACCTGTAACGCAGTAGTCACAAGTCGCACTAAAAGGTTCCTATAACGTACCTGTCACCGTACAGGTGACAACTCCTTGTAATGTCATCCTCTCAAAGAAAAGTTGGCCAATAATGAACGTTCCTGTGAATCCACACCACCCAGTCATGTGCGCAGAGTATAATGGGAATTCCTGCACAACATTTTTTGCAGACACTGATATTCCGTCAAAACTGCATTGTAATTATTCCCTTTCTGATAGATCACTTTTACTAACAGTGTACGGTCTCTCTTATCAATAACTATGCTGCTTCTCACGCGATCGTGTGTAAGTTCGTGCGTATTACGGCCTGTACAGCGCCACATTTTCTCCTGGTGGCGGAAAGTGGAACTAATATGTTTTCCAGCGTAACTCGCTTCCGCATGGTCTCATTAGCATAATTACAAAATTGCAATGTAATATGTTGATTACAGCCCGTCGTGAATAACGATACTTTAATTATAACCATCCTGTATTTGTTCAAATATCTTTTCGAAGGTAGGTAAAATTAATAAGGGTCGGTATTTACTTACTTCATATTTATTATTTGGCTTTGGTATTGGGCAAACTATAGATGACGTCCATTTATATGGAGAAACGCATGTTTTTTTTTTGTTTTGTTTTGTTTTGTTTTGTTTTTAAGAAAGGTTGAACGCAATCGATAGCGGATATGTAAATGCATCTATACACCCCTTTATAACATATGGAGGTATTCCATCGGGCCAACAGCAGTTCTGGAATTTATTTTTTATTGCCATTTCTATTTCAGATTGAGTAATTTCCTCTACACTAGGTGACTCTAATTTTAATATTATTATTATTTACATCAGTTAATAAATTGTTTGTAGGAATGTTAGTGATATCTGTATCTGACACAAATACTGACGAAAAATATTGTGCAAGTGCATTGGCTATTTCACCATTATGATAAATTTTATGTCCCTCATTATTCAATCCCCCCCAGAAGATGTTTATTCTTATTTTTTTTAAATATAAAGCTCCAAAATTCATTAATATTGTTATTGATATAATTTTCAGACTCTTGTATGAACGCTTTGTACGCCAGCTTAGTGTCTTTCTTCATTCCTGTACGGAATTCATTTAATTTTTCAGAAAAGAGTTAACATTCTTAAAATAAAAGACGTTTAACCACGCTAAGAATGTTAATGAAGTAAAGAAAAAAGTGAGGTGCTCTTCCAAAAATACATACACATTAGATTTATATTCAGAACTCATTAAAATAGTAGGAACTATTGTTTATTAACTTCCTAATATACGATAACTTAAAAGCAAAATATTGACTTATCAGTTTAGATATTTCAAATCCTTCGTGTGTTAGAAGAATCGAATGACAAACAGTTGGTAGTGACTTAGCAATTCTAGTCGTCTCTCTTATTTGGATGACTTCGTCACCTGAAACATGGATCACCAATTTCCTTCCACAGTACGTTTACCACTTTCACTGGAATCTGCCGCAGGACATAATGGTTGAACTTTCACCTTCAAAATCCAACACATGTTCACACAAAATACATCTCCAAGCACGATGTACTTCCGAACCACTCAAGACAAGAAGAGAATAATCACTCTGACACATACTGTCTTATTTCCCATAGACCCTATGTAAATTATTGTTTTTCATTGCATCGGAGTTATAAACAAATTAGCAAGGGTATTCCGTTCCGTTATATTAAATTTTACTAGTTCATTAACGCTTTCTGTATGTCCCATGCAACTCCTCTCCTGAGCGAAAGAGTGAACTTAAATAAACCTCCATGTCTTCCTATTTCAGTATCTTCGAATCTTTGCAAGGATTACTTTCGCCTAAAAGTATGTGACCCACATTACGACATACAAGCACACACTCACTGTGGAGAATCTACTTTCAAAGAAGATGCTTTTCTCTCACTTGATATAGGTATTACATTGATGACTGACTTAAACCTGGGGCCTTTCATATTTAGCAAAATAGAACACTAGAATTAGTTTAGAAGCAGAGATGGAACAGCATTAAGTTTTAAGTAATAACTGCGCTTGAAAATATGCTACACTCATTTCGTAATACGAACATTTGTTCTGAACAGAACGCTTTCTCGTGGCTAAATGCCGATGGCCATATAGTCAAGAGGTTTTGAGCGTTAGACTGATGATTGTGAGGTCCGAGCGGGTTCGAGTCCCTGTGAAGAGGATACGTTTTTTTAACTGTCCTCGATGGTTCTGTGTTCGTGCCTCTCTCAGGTTAATTAGCAATCACAAATGTTGGAAAAGGAAACAATACGTATAAATATTGTTTCAGATAAGTTTCAGATTTTGCCAGGGAGACCAAGATTGCCCATTGACATACATTAAAAAAAAAATGAATCTCTTTCCCACACTCAAGGCGGAGAGCAACTGCCCCTGCCTTCTCTAAATGACATCTGTAAGTCTGTCGCGTTTGACTGTAAAAAAGATCGTGGGTTCTCATCCTTCTGAAAACAAGGGTCGTTTTAAACTATCCTCAATCTTTCTGTGTTCATGTCCTGGTCTATAAGATAAAAAATAGAACAAAGATATACATATACATATACATATACATAACCAAAACGGCGTGGAAAGTAAAACTATTATTGATACGAAAACAAGAAGAAATGAAATGAAATTTTTGAGTTTTACGTCCCACGCTTATGCCGGTTAGGCTAAAGGAGATGGTGATGATGAGAAATGAATGAAAGGGTGGAATGAATAAAGTGGGAGAACCCCGAGAAAACCCACGAGCACGGTGTTTGTCCGCCTCAAAGTCCACATGTCGGGAGCTGGGATCGAACCAGAAACCCCGAGCACCGGAGATGAACGCTCTACTACTGAGTCACCGCGCCCCCACGAAAAACAAGAATTTTAGGAATGATCCAAAAAATGGGTCAAAAGATTGCGATTTTGGCCAATAATTATTTTTGGATTAGGGGCTACAAAATTTTTAAACGGACCTTAAATCGAGTTTTCCTATTTTCTATGGAATAAGCGCATCAAACTGAGTTAAGGTTTTGGTTTGGCTACACTATGTGTACTTCTCCAGGTATAAGGTGTACAAGAACATTTTTGACTGAAATATATTTTATCTTTTGATCCAATAACGACGCCAGGGATGTAAACCCACACCAAAAAAATTGTAAATAAAGTAAAATAAACCAAGTAACTACACTTGTATTAAATGAAAAAAGTGAACGAAACGGGAGCTCGAGAGAGCAAAACTAATCCTTACGCTATGGCATCTCGAACTCGAAAGAGAGTCATTATTCATTTACTCTCTTATGCAGTTTGTACGATGACTAACCCTTGAAAAATATATCGCCTCACTCTTACTAAAATAGCCGTACAATTGGGTTGTTTTAAAATTTTCTTTTATGAAAAAGTATGCAATCTCTATTTGGGGTAGAAGCGCTTCGTGAGACGAAATGTGTGCATTTAAAAGGTATTTGTTCCTTTTTGGATCAAAAGATCCGATATATTTCAGGCAAAAATTTTCTTCTATGCCTTATATTTGGAGAACTACATATAGTGTAGCTAAACCCAAACAATCTCTTAACTCAGTATGATGTGCTTATTCCGTAAAAAAATACGAAAAACTCGATTTAGGGGCCGTTCAAAAATTTTGTGGCCCCTGATCCAAAAAACTAATTCTTGGCCAAGATCGCAACCTTTTGATCCACTTTTTGGATCATTCCTAAAATTCTTGCTTCCTCCTTCCTTTCGATTGGTACAGTAATCAAACAATTACAGAAACAAATATTCTTCACTAAATAAACTGAAAGAATATATTTTGCTTAAATTCAACAACCTTCATTGTGCGGTGTAAACATTTAGATAAATTTCATGGATTGTTATACTGCCTACAACTGATGCTGCTTCTTAATTTCACAGAGTAAGAATTTGTGTAAAACTTCACGAAAATCTCCACCAATATTTTTGACGGTAATAAAATTTTATGTTTTGCTAGAAGGTTAATTATGTATAACCTCAGCATACTCTTCACCACTTTCTAAGTTTGAAGCACGAATATTTTTACAGATTATTGTGAGCTTTAAGCTCTAGCTCCGAGCTTGTAAGTTGGATATGATTGATTCCATAATTTGTAGAAGTTAGCAAAGGTAGAGTGCAAAATAACTCAAGAATGTGATGCCTTGTAGATGTATTTTAAGAAACCAGAACAAACGTTCCAACCTTGAAGAAAGTGGCAATGCAAAGATCACGATTCGTGTGATGAAGTTTTTGGCGCTGAATAATTGTCCTCTATATATAAGAAAAAATAACGACTTTTCCCTAAGCAACGCTTTGTTGACATGTTTGTTCAACGATGGCTTTATTTACGTTTTTCTTTTGCAAAATAACATATTCCAATTCAAACGCTTCGGCAATGTTCTGTGAGGCAGGAAGGAAGACGAATACAAAAGTCCAGTTTCTAGGAAGTGTAGGAGTTTATTGTTCAGTAAACAACAGAAATATCCACCATCAAGGTAACCATGATTCAGATGACTTCATAGTAAAATATTTAATCTAAATTTGTGATTATAAACTGCAGCTTTGATTTTCAACGAACTTTAAAAAGTTCATTACTGTATTCTCTATGTCTGTGAGTCTGTCTGTCTGTTATTTTATTTTATTTTATTTTTTTTTGAAACCTCCATTCGATAGAGCATCAAAAACTATCTGAGAAAGCAGTAGCATAGCCAGGATGTGTGTTTGGGGGGGGCAAGAGCTGTTATAGATACATATAGAGAAATTGCAAACAAAAGAATATATAAACATAAAAATATATAAAAAAAATACAAACATCAAAGTACCAAAGTACATTGTCGGACCTCTTTGGGGGGCGGCTTCTCTGGTTCCCTCCTTCCCTACGCCACTGTGAGAAAGTGATGGATTTTTTTTTTTTGCGTCACGCTTACCGTTTCCTAGATATTGGCCAAAAAAGTTCGAATTTCGGGAGATTTAAGTAGCCATATCTCAAGAACCGTAAGTTATAGATAAATGATATTGGTGTTGATCAATACCTAAGAGGATGGTAAACATTTTGGTACCAAATAGTAACCGGTGGCCACTAATTAACTGTCTACTGGCTAACTGGCCACAGTTCTTCAGATATTGGCCAAAAAGTTCGAATTTCTAGATATTTAAGCAGCGAGAGCTGCTGAATTTATTATATCTCGAGAACTGTAAGTCAGAGAGAGATAATATTTTGCTATTTTTTGCGAGAAAGAGAAGAAGGTGCGGATACAAAGATCTACTTTTACATCTAGGAACAATGACAGTTTTCCTTCCCGCTCCATCTCTTTATTCTTTCAAAATCCGTTCTGGCTATGCTATTGGAGCATTCTCAACGGGTGTTCTAATTTAATGTTCCTTTTCTGCACTGAGAATACGAGGATGTGCTGAAATGTCCCTGGCTTTGTTCCTTCTCATCTACAAAAAAAAAAAAAAAAAAAAAAAAAAAAGTTCAATGTAGATTCATATGAAAATTTAGTATCCTAGTATGTAAATATGGATTTATTGTGATTAATGTAACCGCTTTTAGGCTTTAAAAAGTAATAGTGGAGGCTCAAGCAAATTTCACAACTTTTGAAGTGTAAGACTGTCATGAAGTTTTTGTTTCTATAGACAAAGTCTGCATAGGACATACATATTGAGATATCAAAAACATTGCGGGAGCAGTGTTTTTGTAGCAGCATCATGAAAATCAGGATAGCTTTAGCTCGTTTCAAGACTGGCCATTTGAGCATTGAAGATGAGCCTCGCAGTGGACGACCTCGAACCTCGACCGACGCTGAAAGATGTAATTCTGTTCATAAAATGTTCATAAACTTGAGGACAGGTAGCCTCCCCATTAGTCTAGCGGCTAGGCGTGTATGCCTTTTGTGCAAGTGATCTCGGGCTCAATTCTGGTGGGAGAGCGCATAAAAATTAACTTCACAACCATTCATTTTCATTAATCATTAACCATGGGATGTTAAACCAAAAGGACACGCAAATATCAACAAAAAGCAGCCCAGATATTAAACATACCAGGAGAGTGTGCTGGGCTCATTATCAGAAACATACTAAACATGTGCAAGTTTCCAGGAAAGTGAGTGCCGAAATGTTTAAATAGTGATTAGAAGAAGGAACGGGTTGAAGCTCAAGACAGTTTTGGCCCGTTTCGAGGTTAGTGCTGCAGTGACTGACGAGAAGACCAAGGATTGGAGTGAAACCACTCCGACTTTCTGCGGCCAAAGAATTTCCGCACCGAGAAATCAGGAAAGGATATCATTACTTCAATTTTCTGGGATAAAGACGGAATTCTACCTACCTCAGAACTTTAGTTTCACCGGCAAGTATTATGCCAACCTATTGAACTATGTACACGAGGCAATTAGGACGACACGCTGCGGAGAGTTGTCCAATGGGATTCTCAGCTTCCACGATTATTGTTCAGCTCACACGTCCCATATTGTGGCTGCCTCATTGGACGTCCTGGAATTCCAATTGGTCACCATTCTACTATTCGCCTGACCTGGCTCCCCCCAATCATAATTCTTTACCAAAGTTGAAGAAGTACCTCAAGAGACATCATTTTCGTGATGTGCATATTCGGGATGTGCAATATACTGGGCAGACCTGGCTTCATTCCGAAGCAAAGGAATTTTACAAGGGTTAGAAAAGCTGCTACATCAGTGTACCAAGTTCATTAGTCTCCGTGGGAGTATGTGAATTACTGTAATTTCATTTATCTTGCATTAGTCTTCATTCTCTGGGAAAAGCCAGGAACTCTTCAACACCTACTCGTATATGAGACGGACGTTCAGATCAGGATGCGATACGAACCGCGTTCTCTTACCATCAGTTGGTTGGCTAATTGGAGTTTAACGTCTCGTCTCAGCACCGAGATAAGATACGAGATTTACTGTTTAAAGTAGAATCTGGGGTTTGAGTTTTTGTTGAATTTGAGTTCAGAACAAGGTTATGAAGGACAAATATACCCGCACATGGTTGGGTTCTAAACCATGACCTGGCCCTGAATCCGGATAGTGGTCAAGTGGCCAGATCATCATACAAGATCGACACTTACAGTATAATTCCTTCCTCACCACACTATTTCGCCTGCACGAGGAGTGGATTAAAGGAATATGCCACCGATTTTGACACTAGTTCAGTTTGAACCCGAGGCAAGTTCCTACACAGGGAATCAAATCCTGGCCACGAAAGGGACATTATTTCCACCGTGTAGCTCTGCATTGCGTAGTTGCTTACACTCTCGTCTTTGGTGCGAGGGTGTCGGGATCGATTTCCGGTCGGGACACTAGGTCGAAAAAGTGTAAAAGTTTTTCGAGGCAAGCCATTCTGACAGTCAGTGGAGTATGGTTTTCCTCATTCATACCAGGCAAATGCAAAAATGGTACCTAACTTATAGGTCCTAGGCCGCTTCCTTCCTTCCCCAATCCTTTCTTCCTTCTCTTTCCCCGGATAGTGTGCTCGCCGAGGGACGTTATTCTTGACACATGATGGCCGTAGATGCTGAGATCCTTGGAATCTAACTATTAACCCTAATCCACTGTGAATGGAACCCGTGTCTACCGTATTCGAGAACATAACGATAACCGTTTAACCACGATGATGCTCTTTGAACAACTTTGGAGAAAGTGTTCTCTGCCAGAGCAACGAACTCGTATCTTCTGCATTTACCATCCTTAATTGCTAATGACTTTTAGCAGTTAGTTAACAATTGAACTGGCGTTTTCCTTATTTTTAAAGTGGAGCAAATGTTATTCGTACCGTATGAACCAAGGTCTTCCTAAAAACAGGAAATAGCACAAGGCTTAGGTAAAAACTCAGTTGGTACCCATTCCACTTGATTCATGTTTAATTAGTAGCCTGAAATTATATTTTCTAAAGATAATTTCACGTTGTTGAAGGTCAATGCAATACAGCACTCAAAAACTAAACATTTCTGTTAATATATTGTATTCTTACTATTAAATCTTTATTATTATTTTCTTTTTTAATAATGTATATTCCCTTGACCTCGATATCTTGCTTCAGCTATGTAACTCTGCTCATTTCCTGCCTTTTAGAGAATATGCATGGGAAATGTACATGTCTGCATAATTAATTATTCAGGAGAAAAACATAACAATTACTGTCTTCTCATTAGACAGGTGATTGTTCTAATAATATCCGAATAATTTATTTTATCAGCATATATTAAAATATCATTACTATTTATTGATATAATTACAAAATTATATGGATACAAAATCATCATACATTTTGCCTATAGCAGAGTTTCTCAAAATGCGGGTCGCGACCTCTAGGGGTGTCGCGTACGGATGTACCGATACCACTTTTCACCGATACCTATATCGATACTGAAGAAGCCGATACTGCCGATACCGATACTTTTGGACACATTTCTTATATATTATCAGGAATTTTCAGAATAATGAAATGATCAACATTGTAATAGGGTATGTTAGATATAAGGCCAAAATTTGACATACAAAGACAAAAAGCATACAAAAAATATTTTTCTTTAAATTTAATCCAGCTCTCATAAAATGAACTAAAAAGTAGCAAATACTTATATAGTGCAAACTTAATTTTAAGAGCCAGTGATTGATATTTAGAGTGATAATGTACTTTGATAGTTACATTGCATTTACTAGTCTCTATTCAAACGGATACTACCGTTACAAATTTTTATTGTTTACAAAATTATGCGTGATGAGCCAGGTGTTGCTGTGTAAACCATAAAAAATAAGAAAATTATTTAAGCAAAGTCAAAAACGATAAAACTGTTGATTAACTTTAGAACTAATTGTTTTAACCAGTAAGTAAGATAAAATAATGATAAAATGAGCGTCTTGTGGGTTTCTTCCATAGCATTTTCTTCTGAATCGAAACTTCTGTGTCGTTTGGGATTCAAATTACGGGTCTGCTATCCTGACCATGGGCGTCCGAAAGGGGAGGATGGGATCCCTGGCTCACGAAATAGCAACCATGGAAATCCCCCCCCTAGAAAATATTCTTCGGGCTCCCACAATCCTGATTAAGGACCTTTGGCTTTTCTTCACCACTATTTTAGCATCGAGGGATTAAAAATATCAGTTGAGTACGAGTAGTGAAAATCAAAGGCACACACATACATACATAAAGAAATCGATTGTGTATATATAATTGATAATAATTTAGATCAACTTTAAGTCTAAAAGAAGCCGATGAAATGTAAGTGTCATTGTTAATAATATTGAACAAATTGAAAATAGTTCGGAAAATGTATCGGTAAACATCGGTGTCTATTTACCGATACTCCCAAAAGTGGCCTATATCACCGATACTGATACCGATACCGATATACCGAGAGGGTTTCATGGGGGTCGTGCAGATAAGCAGAAAAAAATAATATAATTAGAATCTAATACCGGAAAATATTTTTAAATTTTATTTTGAATTTTATAATCATAGTGATATTTTTATTTTTATACATGCTGTTAAGAACAACAAAAAAATATCTCTACTAAACATTTTCAATAGATACAGAATTGTTTAAAAATCAATTTAAATGTAAGAGATACGACATGAAACTAATGAGAAGTGCACATTGAAATACAGGAAAAATACAGATGCAACGAAACCTGTATATTGAAATACAATTAAAATTGAAAGCTAATGAGATACCTGGGCATGGTGTGATTTCACTAGTGCGGCAATGTCCGGCTTAATCTTCGTGACGCACATTATCAAGTCATCTTCAACTGATAAGCCATTTCTTGTCTTTGTTTTAATGTTTACCATGGAAGATAAACCACTGCGGGTAATGATATTCATTTTAAAACAGTATGACGGATTGGATTCGATATTTGTAATATGAATGAACTAACCAAATTTGGTTTTAATCCATTCACTTTTAGGGAAGTTACTGTATCCACTATATCCAAGATATGGACTCTACTATCATAGAAATAGATAGATATCGTGAGATTTCTGCAATAGGTATATTAAAAATCCCACACAAGCTTATTACAAACCAGAAATTATAAGCGAGTCGCTGGCAAGAGGATGTGATAAAATGGGGTCGCGATAGGAATTAGATTAAAAACCACTGGTCTATAGTATAGTGATGCAATGCCCAATAGATTCGAAGCATGTCCATCTCCTGATTCCTCTCTGATTGGAACCGCAAATAATACAAATTATTTTGATCAAACTTAAACAAAGCGCACGTCTAGCTTCATGAAAGATTTCATTTAATGAAAAGAAGAAAGAAAGGAAAAGAAAGGTAATGTGAAAAATTGTCCTGTTCTTACATCTTTCTGTACAAAAGAAGTCCTGAGTGACTGACTGATCCACTCCCAGGCCAAACCGCTTAAGCTTGAAACTCGAAGTTTGGCATTTGTGACGTAAGGTACTACTAAGGAAATATATATATATATATATATATATATATATATATATATATATATATATATATATATATATATATAATGAATTTCAACGGGGTTGAAGGGAAATAGGGGAAGAGTTATTCTATTGAAATGTCCGAATTACTGAAAGTTAGAGACATGAAATATGTCATGTGGATTTCTCATTTAAAATGGGTATAAAAATATGTGCGTTTCGTCGGTTTTTGATATTTGACTTAGAAGGGAAGAAAATGGGTAGGAAGGAAAATGGGATGGAAAATTACAATTGAAGGGTAAGGCGAAAAACAAGGAATGTCCATGTGTGTACTTTATCGGGCGCTTTGTCCTATCTGTTGGTGACTCTTGGTACTACTTGAAAGTACATGCCATGTATGCGTAGATGTCGAAATGTCTATGTAAAAAGGGGCAAAAGATTTGACTACCCTATTCTTTTTTATGCGGTTTAAAATATAAAAATGTCGTTTTCTCGAAAATGCAGATTTGTGACATTCCTCCTTTTTTTTTCCTTACCCTTCAATTATTATAACACTATGTCTATACCTTGATATCTCTAGAGGCTATAGAATAACCATGAAATTTGGCATATGAACTTCCTCATCTAAAACAATAAGACACGTGTTTAAGTATCTTTTTTTAAATAATATTTGACCCAGAACGGAAGAAAATGAGGTGGCAGGAAAAAGGAGTGGGATTCCAATTATACAGGGCATCAATAGTCTGTGTGATCACTCAGCACTGCAATACATGCACCCCAACGTGATTGCATGCTGAGAATGAGATTATTAAGAAGTAGCTGGGGTATGTTTTGCCATTTCTGCACAAGTGCCTCCCGAAGCTCAGGAATGGAACTTGGAGCCATTTGACGACGTGCAATTTGCCTGCCAAGCATGTCCCACGCAAACTCGATGAGGTTCAAGTCCGGTGGGCAACTGGGCCAATCGAATCGCCTAATATCCTGGTGCTCAAGGTAATCATCTACTATGGCAGCACGATGGGGACGTGCGTTATCATCCATTAGAATGAAGTCACTGCGCCCCGAAACAGACGAACATATTGGTCCAAGATGTCATCCCGATACACTGTACCAGTGACTGTACCCCGTGGGAAGACATGCAGAGATGTACGGGACCCCAGGATGATTCTACCCCATACCATAATTCCGTCGCCCCTGTACTGGTCTACAGCAGTCATGTTAGCTGGAAGGAACCGTGTTCCTGGTTCTCTACAGATGAACACACATTGAGAATCACTGGTGAGACTGAACCTGGATTCATCTGTGAACAGGACATGACGCCATTGTTCCGGGTTCCTTGCGTGATGTTCTCTGGACCAATTCAATTCAGCCGAGCTCTTCTTTGCTGTGGCGTCAATGGAACACACATTGCAGGTCTTCTGGCATACAAGTGTCCTTCAGCTAACCGTCTGTACACTGTAAATCTTGACACTGGCGTTCCTGTAGCAGCTGCAAGGTTCCCAGTGAGATCTGAGGCGGTGCTGTGTCTGTTGCGCCTGGCAGTTAGACGTAAGTAATGGTCTTCCTGGTCACTGGTGCTCCTTAGACGACCTCCGCCGAACCTCCGAGAGACGTTTTCACCCCTTTGGAATCGTCGCCAGATCCTTGAGATGACACTTTGTGGAACATTCAATTCACGAGACGCGTCTATCTGGTTCTGATCCGAGTCGCCCGATGATTCTTCCACACATAACATCATCAATATGGTCTCTTTGTGCCATTATCCTACACGTACACTGGCACTATGTCAAGTAATGCAGCTTTGACTCACAAGTCTCTAACGTCTCGAACACAAGTGCTTGCGTGTTGAAACAGCGCTCATCACCAACCATTGTTCAATGGGTGTATACAGAATCACCAAGCGGCAACATCGGGTGTTACGCGTATCAAGCAGTCAGGTATGTGTAATAGGATAAATTATATGTATTTACCATACTCTCCAAAACTGTTCTCTATGTATTTTCACATTATTCTTAAGGTTTGGACATGAGTGTATATTATTTTTGAAGGGCCCCTAAATCAAGTTTTCGTATTTTCTACGGAATAAGTACATAATACTGAGCTAAGTGGTAGTTTGGGTTTGGCTACACTATATGTACTTCTCCAGATATAAGGTGTACAAAAAATTGTTGATGGAAATATATTGGATCTTTTGATTTAAAAAAATAAATAAAACGAAATGAAAATTTTCGACTTATCTTTTTGTGTTGTCCGTAGATAAGAAAAAAAGCAATTATGAATATCCCTCGAACGGTATGTCCAGAGTAGAGAGGTCAATTTTATAATCGGTGGTTGACTAAGGCTTAAGTTCATTATTCTCACTAATCTCAATCGGATTCACCATACCTCAGGTTTGCTATTTTGAGCAACGCTCGCTCTTGCTCGGAAGTGGGCTGTGGATTGTTAGGGCTCACGCTCATACGGATTCCGCTGGGAATCGAACCCGGGTTTCCCACGGCGAAGGCGCCTAGGCTAACAACTTAGCCATGAGGTTCTTAAAATAAAGTCAAGTGAAATCTTTATTTAACTTTTCATATTCTGCACATAAAAGGAGAATACTGATGCATGCGTATGAGTGATCACGAAAGAATTTATGGAATGTAGTGAAACTAAAGGAGAAAACCACGATAAAACCAAAGATTTTCAGGTACCAATAGCTCACAGACCAGTCTTTATGTTTAGAGATTGAACCACTCCTTCCAGCAGGAAATATTGCAAAAAGGTATTATTGCTCCGTAACATAAATATTTTGCCGACGAATAACAGAAGAGGGTACTCTGCACAGTCAAATATAAATTTCAATTTTTCAACGCCAGATCTTTGTGCCTCGCCTTTCCGAAAATTATTTCATACCGATGTGTAATATCTATAGTAAAACACGGAAAACTTAGTGTCACAGGCAATCAAGTTGGTGTTTCCGTTCAAATCAACAGACTAACGGAGAAAAATGTGTATCACAACATTTAAGTGAGACACGCAATTCAATTAGGAACATGGATTTAGGGTCGTAACTTTGTACCACAACAGGATAACAATTCCAAACATACTTCCAAGTTAGGCAGTAATTATCAGCAAAGCAAAGAAGAGGCTCACATCATGACAAAAATGGGATAGCCGATACAGTTTCAGAATTTGTCACCCATTGAGTTCGTGTAGGATGAATGACATTCTGTGAACACATGCCAACCAATACTGAATATCTCTGGATGGCTCTTCAAAGCTGCTGGAATCGCATAGTTTGGCAAATGTTGGATAAATAGATCAAACAAATACGTGATATTTGAAAAGTTCTTATCAAGGTTTAAGGATCGGAACTTCGATTAACGCAAACTTCTTCAATAAAATTGTCTCAGTGGAAACAGGACAGTGTATTTTCTTTTCCATATGTGCTTAATGATGTGCTTATTTTGCAAAATAAGTCCAATAAACAGGAGTCTGTATGTATATTGTAAAGATTTTTGTCTTTTAGGTTAGAGCTAAAATAGGGTACACGAGAGTTGGGGCTTCTCCACCAAGTTTTATTATGTTTCCTCTTGTATACAATAAATATTACAAATAAGTATAAGTTTCTCTAACTATTTGGAGGGTTGGTGGTGAAATCATAGGAGCCTAATGACCATGCGTCTTTAGGCTTGTTGAATGGGTTCCTGTCAGTGACCATGCGTCTTAAAGAGGAGGATAAGATCTCCCAATGACCGAACTTCTTAGAGAGTTGGTGCTTAGGTGCGTCTCCATGACCAGGCGTCTTAGAGAGGGTGTTAAGGAACTCTCAATGACCAGGCGTCTTACAGAGGGTGTTAAAGAACTCTCAATGACCAGGCGTCTTACAGAGGGTGTTAAGGAACTCTCAATGACCAGGCGTCTTAGAGAGGGTGTTAAGGAACTATCAATGACCAGGCGTATTAGAGAGAGACTTAAGGAACTATCAATGACCAGGCGTCTTAGAGAGAGACTTAAGGAACTATCAATGACCAGGCGTCTTAGAGAGAGACTTAAGGAACTATCAATGACCAGGCGTCTTAGAGAGAGACTTAAGGAACTCTCAATGACCAGGCGTCTTAGAGAGGGCTAGAAGTGGTTTGATCAAACGGGCGAGATCGATGTCTTCTGTGAAGTACTGTCGCCTTTTATGGAGAAATGTTTCTGATTGCTTGAATCTTCGTCAATTGCCGATCGTTCGCGAGAGTGGACGACGTCTTCTTAGTGGTTGTCATCTGAGGAGTGTGTACATCTATCTAGCACGTGGTTTTGAAACACGTGGAACCTTACAATATTGTGTACTTTGGAAAATTCTGAAAAATCAGTAGTGTGTTCAGATTTTGGCAAAGACTGTACATTTATTTAGTAATAAGAGAATATTTTCAAAAACTTCCCATTTGCTTGCGTGGCATTTTCTAAGTACTCTTAGATCTACTGTATAAAATAGTTCATTCTTTTGTTACTATTTATTAAGAATAATGGAGAAAAGATAATTAACTACGAGGGGCGTCTAATAAGTTATCTACCAAGGTAGGAAGGAATACAGATAGGCTCAAATGGTCATCACTGTTTTTCGATGTAGTATCCATGAAGGTCTAAGCACTATCGCCACTTTCTGGGTATCGGAGAACTCCCAGAGAAAAATAGACTTTGTCACGTCCCTCAGAATTTCAGAAGATGGTCGTCATTATCTTCCCCGCAGAAGGCTGTGTGCGGAACTTCTTCTGGGAGCGAGGAATCGTGGTGTTTCCACTGCATGGTCTCCTGTTTGCTCTCAGGATCCCAATGGTTTATACATGTTTCGTGTGAGAAACGTGATGACCAAGCGTTGCTTCAACTTTTGCAAATCCACTGTTCACGGCGCCACACAAGCATTCGCTACTCACTGTCACTGCGTTGCTCCAACTGGCCTCAAATTACCCAGCAGGCGTGTCAGGCGTCATTATGTTCCCCCCTCCCTTCCTGCTTAGGTAGATAATTTATTGGACGCCCCTCGTATGAATGACGAAACGTCGTCGTTAGTAAAGTTTCCAAATGAAACAGTGATGCAGTAGACGTTGTCTCGATTCAATTTCCTGTGCGAGATCTACCGTGTCCGAATTTCACTGTAAACTATATGTCTCGTTCTTATATAACCTTACTGTTGACGAACGATGAATGTGCAAATCACTCAAACAATCACCAAGCAATGCATATAATGATAGATGTTTATTTAAAAAAAATATTCTATCATATTCTTTTCCTGAACGTGATCGCAAATATCGAAAACCTTATCAGTTGTGCATGGTTAAGAGGAAGTTTAGGACGAATAAATTTCCCATACACTTGTCTATTCATTGATCATTTTCTAGTCACAAAATGGATAGAGAAAAATAAATAATTGCTTTTGCGCTAGTTTGGTGTAAAAAAAACCTTGCCTAGCAATAAAAGTAACCTGTACTATTTTAAAACAACTTTACTACTAATATATGTCCTATTTTAACTGCTCAGATCTACTACGTGATTGATTGTCCCCTTTTGCAACAATCAACCTTTATCTTTCAATCTTTTGATTCCCACGCCTGCCGTTTGCTACTCTCCTCAAGGCTGCACAGTATTTATTACAATACAAGGAATCTTTGACCTCCGTTCGATTTCTCTTCCACTGTTATTTACCCAGTGATTTAAATATTGTTTTGTACCTTTTCCTCCAAGAAAATTTCCGATATGCTGATTCTTATGAATTTAATTGGAAACATCTGGTGTAAGAAACATGTTAGATGTCTGGGTTGGCAATGGTCAGGAGGCGGCTGAAACCATGAGCTTTTAGTACTGGGGAGTTGGGACAAACCCCGTAAAACGTGGCGAGCAGCACAACAACAATGTGCAGCGAACTAAACAGACCGTGATGGTGTAAAATGGATGACCTCTCTGATTTCCAAAGAGGACACACCTTATAATCTTTTAAGTTTTTGAATCAAAATCTACAACATATTTCAATCAAAAATTTTCTTGTATGCGTTATACCTGGAGAACTACGTATAGTGTAGCCAAACACAAACTATCACGTAACTCAATATAGAGTGCTTATTCCGTAAAAAAATAAGAAAACTCGATTTAGGGACCGTTCAAATATTTTGCCGCCCTTGATCCAAAAACTCCAATATATTTCAATTATTATTATTATTATTTTGTACGCTTTTTATCTTGAGAACTGCATATAGTGTAGCGAAACCCAAACTATCACTTAACGCAGTATGATGTGGTTATTCCGTAAAAAAATACGAAAACCCGATTTAGGGTTGCTCAAAAATTTAGTTGCCCCTGATCCAAAAAGTAATTATTGGGAAAGATCGCCATCTTTTGATGCAAGTTTTTTGGATCATTCCTAAAATTCTTGGCTAATATCGTAATCTTTTGATCCATTTTTTTAATCCTTCCTAAAATTCTTGTTAGACAAGTAATTCAGTATTTAGACTTGTCATTTAAAAGAGGGTACTCAAACTGTTGGCGCTCGGTTGTGTGGTGCAACAGTGAGAAAGAGCCACGTGTATTGGATGCTTCGGAGACGGTCAGTGTCCGAGGTGATGACTACATACAAAATTCGCTGCAAAAATATATCGGGGAAGAGGAACACTAGTAGGAAGAAAACCATCAGTGTCAGGCAGCGTCAGGTCCCGCCAAGCATTAAAGCGAACTGTCAATCAGTACTGTCGTGCGACTGTAGTGAAAGTGACAAAGGAGCTCAAGCAGCACCTCCTACAGCCTGTGTCAACAATCAAAGTCCTCCGCCACTTACATGACATGGACATAAGGGATCTAGTTGCGTGGGAGAATCCGTCGCCCCTGCGGAAATTGTTCGTCAAATGCAAGCGCAGTATGATGACAGCTGTTTATTAAAAAGCAAGATCTACGAATGGATAGAGCGTTTCAAACACAGAAGAACTTCTTTATGTGACGAGGAAAGATCGGGCAGCCCATCATCACAAACAGGAAAGTAAGGCTGCGAGCATGGTTTAGAAACACCCATCATCACCAGAAGTTAAGAAAGTTAAACGTCAACCATCAGCTAGTCATTGATGCGGTGCAAAATTGGTTACAGGTTCAAACAAAAAACTTTTTTCCGACGGAATCAAAAAACTTGTGAAACATTGAGTAAAGTACGTTGAAGTGCAGGGAGATTATGTAGAAAAATAATGTATGTTTCAATTTTCTATCATTAGAATAAATGTTCCTTTTCTCAAGTCTCTTTACTTTTTTGATTTGTCCTCGTAGGATATTTATTTATTTATTTATTTTCAATGCCCTTGACGGAGCTATATGCTCCATTTAGCAAGTGGCAAGTAAAAGAATACATAAGTAAAATTAGAAAAAAGAAAGGTTACAACATTCTAAGAAAAATATCTACAAATACAAGACATTAAAGATGTATAAACGAATTATAAGAAGGATGGGTGAATACATAAATATAATACAATGAAATAATGCTAGGAATACATAAAAATAAAAAAGTACTAATACGAATAATATAAATAATGATTAAACACATGAAAAATGAAAAAAAAATGATGGAGATACAAGAGTGACTATTGATATATACAGGAGTTGGACAAAAAAATCTAAAACGTTTGCAAAAGTGTGAAAATCATACCTAGTACGGTGTGGGGCCTCCTTTTGCGTCCAAAACAGCTTGGATCCGACGTGGAATGGACGTATACAGCTCCTGAATCGTGGTGTGTGGAATTTTGTACCATTGTTCCTCCAAAACATGCTTCAGTTCCTTAAAGGATGCTGGTGGAGGGTAATGAGACCGAGCACGCCTTTCTAACTCAGACCACAATGGCTCAATGATGTTCAGATCTGGTGATTGTGGGACCCAGGGGAGGTGTGATAGCTCTTGGTCATGCTCCTCAAACCATGATTTCACCGTTTTTGCAGCGTGACAGTGTGCCAAATCATCTTGGTAGATGCCATAACTATCAGGAAACAATATTTGATCCATGGGTAGAACCTGGTCCCCCAAAATGGCCTCATACACCTTAGCATTCATCATTCCATGCAGGGCTATGATGGGGTCTGCAGAAAACCACGATATCACTGCCCATACTGTAACAGAACCACCCCATGCTTTACAGTTGGGAGTAGACAGTCTGTATCATAGGCCTGCGACGGTGTTCTCCATACGTAAACACGACCGGTTGTTGGAAACAAGGTGAAGGTCGATTCATCGGACCACATTACCTGTTTCCACTGCTCAAGAGTCCACGTCTTGTGGTCCTTGCACCACTGGATACGCCTCTTCGCACTTACTGCTGTGACTAAGGGCTTGGCGATAGCGGCCCTGCCATGAGTTTTTATTTCATGAAGTTCCCGTCGCACTGTTTTCGATGAAACCGGGTTCTGTAGGCCGGAATTGAGTTCAGACGTAATTTTCATTGCAGTGGTCTTATTTTTAGCTGCTACAATTCGTTTTAATGCCCTCCGGTTCCTATCTGACAGGATTGTCCTTCGACTACTGTTGTGCTTTGCAAGCATCGTTTGCACATAAATTGTGTATGCTCTCGTGATATTGGACACAGTGCCTTTCGATGCCCCCACAATGTTCGCCACTGTTGCCACTGAAACTCTAACCAGAAGGGCACCAACGATCATGCCTCTTTGGAAGTCTGTCAGGTCGCCCATTTTAGCACACCACTTTCACACCACGACACTCAGAGGTGAACTGGTTACTGCTGACGGAAGAGGAAGGTCCACATGACACATTGAAAACAAAAAACGATCGGCAACCGCGACACGTGTTGTATAGTGGAGGGCCAAACTCAAGGGTTCTATATGAAGTTTTTTTAGATTTTTTTGTCCATCCCCTGTAAATTTCAAAGCACTTTGCTATATATTGAACATTGTTACTTATAATAGTTTCGAATTATAGAGTCATATTGACCATAAGGCATAGAAAAAATCAATCTTCGTACCCTTCATAATTAACTGATTGTAAAGATTACACAATCTAATTGCTGACGAATGTCGATGTTGAATAATATTTGACCTGCTTATAGAAGATTGTATATGTAATCTCAGACGTACATTTAATTTAATATATTGCAAAAAATCTTACATCCACAAAATAATTAATAATATTATACAATAAAATATTTTGTGCGTACAATCTACGAGGAATTAGCATAGGAATACAAAATTCTGACAACAAAGCAGAGTAAGATACTCTATTTGGTTTAGCTGACCTATTGTACTTTTTAAAATACAGATAACAAAGAAATTTATATTAAACACGTTCTAAGTCATCAATGTGAATTTGAAAATAAGGGCTCCAAATTTCACAAGCATATTCAAGTTTACTCCGTAAGAATATATAGTACAAAGTTGTGATTGCAGAAACGTCACTCATATATTTTGTTGTTCTTATGATAAATAAGAGTCAACAAGTAGAGCAGCTACGTATAGCTGGGTTGATGGACATTTCAGGCGCTCTGCTTTAGTTTGAATTACAAAACTTATTGTAAGCTGGCAATTTCGAAGATTTGTGGACCCATCGTACTCGGATATAATTTTTTTAAGAAAATAATATTTACATTTGGTATCATCTATTACTTATCCAAATTTGCCACAAACTCCCCCAAAATTCTATATATTAAAATCTACATTTATATGTTTGTCTATAGAAATGTATTCCCTTTGAGAGTCTTCCTGTCTTTTACTTGTGTCTGTAAAGGGACTTGCACAGATATAGTGAGAATGGGAAGAAGATTCACGCTTATATCAGAACTATTGGCTGTGTAAATAGCTCAGGTTCAGCTGGTTTTAATGAAAATACCATATAACCTTCAGATCATCTATAACTAAACTATCTTTGTAATGTTGCCATTGTACTGTACCATCTTGATTTCAAATTGTTATTCTGTTTTTATGTTACATAATTGTTAAAATGTTTCAGTGTAAAATGGCCTAGTGCTGTATCTGAAACCTATTATAAATAAATAAATAAATAAATAAAATAAATAAATAACCTTGGCTCAAGGGCAACGCTAACTCTGTTCAAAAGCTCATTTCGAACGTTTCAGTCGTTTTTTCGTGATGATGTTAGGGGAAATTATGTATCATTTTTTTTTAAAAAATTATATGAATGTGTTATAGCTAGGGCTAGAACATCTCAATATCATGTTTGTACGGTACTTGAATATGTTATCCAGTACTACATGAAGCTTGATGTGTTGTGAACTCTTTGGAGAAACAAGTTCTTTTCATGTTAATGTCTTTGAACTGCTTTATTGCATAAGAACACATGTATGGAACATTGCTTTTAAGGCATAGAAAAGCATTTGAAAACTCATGCATGTTTTCTTACGGTAATTGTACACATCATACTTGAAATAAGTGATCGTCATTGTTTGCTTCCTTCCTTACTAAATGGAATAATTTGGTTCCACGGGAGGCAAATACACTTGCATTAAGTATTGTTTCGCACACTTAATATCAAGGTAACAAAGAGTGCACATTTTGAGTTATGGCTGGGAGAGTCTTTGCACTATTCTTCTGCATTATGAACAGCATATGTTTGTTCACATCATATTTACCTCATACTCCTCCAGAGATTCCCTGAGGAATTCCGGTATTTTGTTGTTTCGTTTTAATTACGAAGACTAAACAATCTAATATTACTGGTTATAAACTCTGGAAAGGTTTTGAAGAAAATATAAATTTGGTTTTGTTTTATATCACATATTGTTCTTAAACATGTACGATGTTATACGAAAAAAAGAAAGAAAAAATAGAAAAAAAATATGTAAAAAGGAAAATATTTTCTCAGCATTGCTTGACTAAACACAACTCAAGTGTGTGCACATAACAACGAGAAGGTTATTTTCAAACGGGAACATTTTCATTTTGCAAAACAGTGCACGTTCAAAATTTTAATATATATAATTTCCGTTGTTTGTTGATCAAGAAACATAGTATGTTGGTAATATTCTCTAACTCCTATATGCTACGTTTCAGGATAGTTTCCATCATTCTTGACCAAAAAATAAGGGGATTATAATTATATACATTCGAAGTTTGGACATGCTCTGTTTCTCAAAATGGAAACTTTCCCTTTTCAAAATAACGTCCATATAAAATTACTCAAAATTGAGCTAACTTGTTTTACGAGGTGTGATCAAAACATACGGTGAATAATTTTATTAGAAACAATGTAAAAAAGCTTACATGGAATTAGATTTAATCTTCTTCAACATATTGTCCTTGGTTAGCAATGCACTTATTTCAACGTTGCATCCATCACTGGAAGCATTTCTGGAAGGATTTTTTGGAAGGGCGATCAGCTGCTCTGTGGTGGCCTTCAAATGTTAGGAATAATGTCAAAACATCCTCCTTTAAACATGGTTGTAATTTTTGGGAACAGCGAGAAGTCGCACGGAGTAGGGATGGCCACATTTTTTTTTCGAAGAAACGAAAAATAAAAAACGAAATTTTTTCCAAAAACGAAAAACAAAAAAATTCAATAAAGCGAAAAACGAAAAAAAAAAACAAAAAATGAAATTTCCGAAAATCGAAAAACAGATTTCTCGAAAAAGGCCATCCCTAGCACGGAGCTATATCTGGAGAGAACAGCGAATGTGTATGGACAGGAATATTTTTTCGACCAAAAAACTCGAGGATCAAAAGCAAAGAGTGGCGCGGTGCGTTTTCGTTGTGAAGAAGGAAGTCATTCGCCCATTTAATCGACGATTAAAATCCTTTTCACCGACCAATACGAGGTATTTAGTTCTTCAAAATTTTCTCGAATAGTCGTTCACTTGTTTAAAAAAAAAATCATTTGTGTTGCTTTTTACATGTTTTCATCTGTTCTTGACGTCGAAGTACGTCTCGATCGTTGCTCGTTTCAAAGAGACTCCTTAGCGCTTTTTAATCGCTCATACCAATCGTAAATAACCTTCATTGCCATCGCTTCACCGTCATACAATGATTTTGACATTTCGTGATTTTCTTTAGCACTTTTTTTTCAGCTTAGAACAAAACGTAATGTTGGCGCGTGACAGACACCCTTAACACGTCTTCACTCTTCAGCCTCTGGAAGCCAACTAACATGTCACAACTCATTCAAACTCGACACTGACTATACCAAACGTTTCGGCTACTAGACTTACTAGTTCAAATGGATACAACATCGATAGATGGCGCTATGCAACTACATTCGCCATACTTTTTGATCGTACCTTGTACAAACAGGACTTTCAAACATGAAGCAAATATGGAGCACTACTATCATAGGTGAAAGTAAGTTTGAAACACTGCCATCAAATTAAAGTAAATTTGAAGTAGTACTATCAAATGTGAAGTAAATTAAATTCTACTCAATGTTGAGTAAGCAACGTTTGCTCGTATTATGGATAAATTTGTTTTCGGAGCAAGACAAATTTAACCAGCTGAGAAAGCTCCAAGAGCATTGCCAGAACAAACTTTAAAAAAATGGAAAGATGTAGCAGGAAGGATAACTGTCATTGTTCCTAGTTGTAAAAGTAAATCTTTTTATTCCCAACTTCTCTTTCTCGCAAAAATTCGCAAAATATCTCTGTATGCCTTACGGTTCCCGAGATATGGCTCCTTAAATCTCCTAAAATTCGAAAATTTTTGGCCAATATGTTGGAAACGGTGGCCACTTAGCCACTGGCCAGCGCTTGCTATTTGGCACCAAAATGTTCACAATGCTTATAACCGCTACCAGGTTATAGAAGGATTTTTTGTGGACACTCTGTATATTTCGTAAAGACAGTGATTATTATTTTCGATTTATACTTTATTCTGCAACGCACATAAGTTCTTTCTTTGGTGGGAATTGCTTCTTTCCCACACAATTGGACAAAGAAGTCTTTCATTGTTTTTTCATATATATATTTAAAACATTGCTTTTGCTGAGAACATTTCAGTTAGTGACTAACCATTTCAGTGTTTCTCCCTGACTTATTATATGCACAGTATATATTCTGCAGTTATTTGGAACTGAATTAAGTGCTTTCGTTAATCGCTTATGGAAACATTACAATAGATTAGAGAAATACGGGCTGACCAGATGTCCCAGTAGTCAAAGTGGCACCAGCCTCACAGTTTTCGTAGTTCGTTATCTGTACTTTCTCACGCCAGTGTTATCGCCGTGTCTAGTGCATTATAGGCAGTTGACTAAAATTAACATAAATTGTTTTCCGTATTCTGTTTGTATGTGCATACAGGTGAGTTCACTGAGTGAATTTTGAAATGAACTGCCAACACTTTTCCGTTGATCATTGCAACCCGTAGCTTGAGCTTGGATGCTCGAGGAGTTTGACTCCAAGTCTGGAAGATGCAACCACGCATCTCGCGTTGAACTTCAAACATAAGTTGTGTTAAGGGGCACAAGCTATTTAGCCGGTGAAGGACGATTTCTTACGGCTAGCCCCAATCAGTGAAATCCCAGGTCCGCAGACCTTATGCGTTTAAAATGTTATATACGCGCCCTCCAATATCTGTATTCCATTGTGGAGATCTTCTTTTGTGTGTTTGCTGAAGATTCACCTTTACGCTGCAGGACTGTTCAGCGTAACAACTGGATTCATCGTGGGACGATCCAGACAACTTTTCCCCAGTGCGAATCCCCCAAGTGTGTTAATGGTGTGAGCAAAGTATGTATAGTGATACCTGAATTATAATCATATATATAGAAAGGGCTCTATTTCCCGAAAAGGGCAAAACGTAATTTCAGCGGCAAAATTTATTAGTGTCCAGTGTTGTGTTCATTTCTCTTCGTTATTTTTTTTCAAAATAGTGTTCTAATAAATAAGTATAGTGTCATTTAACCCAGTGTGTTTTCGTTGTATGTATGAATGGTGTTTGTGTGCGTTATGGTCTGGATGACCGTCTGATCGTCCGTGAGGTTTCCGAGACGAGACACCCGAACCTCTCGGCGCCTAATGCTCATCTCATTATTGAGACCGACGAGCTTTTTTGGGAAACAGTTTGTAACCTTTCTTGGAGAGGTCATCGTCGTCCTGTCCAGGTAAGTTAAAGTATCAGGAGTATACTTATTGGTAATACCATGGCCGCCCGAACAGCGACTTGAACTACTGCCGGTTACAAATAAATGACAGCCCGAACATGGACCACGAACTTGAGATTGGTTACAAATAAATGGACGCCCGAACAGCGACTTGAACTTCAGCCGGTTACAAATAAATGGCGCCCGAACAGGGACTTGAACTCCGGACGGTTACAAATAAATGACGCCCGAACTACCGACCCGAATCGAGACCATTGGTGCTCGAATATACATATAAGATTAATATTTTAATATATCATTTCTCTTTCAGCTTAGTACCAGGAATCCAAAAAAAAAACTTCTCTTTCAGGTGATTTTAATCATACTGTTTTGTGATAGTATATTTTATCTTAATTGTATGTTTTAAGCTTTATTCTTGTTCAAGATGGCACACCAGAGACTTAATGCGATTGCTAGGGCGATTTCACTTCTCGAAGAATTATTAAGGCAAAGTAAAGAGAATCACGCTAAAGATGAAGAGAACTTTGCTCATCTTACAGAGAGCTTTGCTAGATTAGAACAAAAAGCTGATTTTAAAGAGAATGTTGATAGATATATAAATCGAAATAAAGAAAATATTGATAGATTAGAGAAAGAGGTAAAGAGCGAATTAGGGCAAAAGATAGACGGTTTACGGGACGTGTTTCGTGAAAATAGTCAGCAAACGGAAACTGCTGAAAACAAAATACCGGAATGTAAACCCCAAGTACAGTTAGATGTTCCTACTGAATACGAAACACCGGAATTTGAACCTCAGTTAGTGACTGGTATTCCTAGTGTAAACAAAACATTGGAATTGAAACCTGAGCTACAAACTAACACTCCTAATGAAAAGGAAACGCAGGAATCTGAACTCCAACCAGAGACAGGTAGTCTAAACCAACCTCGTAACAAATCTGGCAACGATTTTATCTATTCAGAATCTAATAACATCCCTGATAGTAGTACTAGTGACGCCGCTTGTAATAGAAGTAGTGAAATCCACAAACATATGATTGTAGACGACAGAAGTCGTAAGCGCACAACAACAGCTGTCACAAACCACAGAGTAAAAAAGCGCAAACGAGGTTACAGTGATAGCAATAGGCAAAGATATGCAGACTGGAGCGTAAACAATACAAAATTTAAAGGGAATCAGAACCAAGAGCGCACACGAAAGAATAACAGATACAAAAGAAGTCGTAAATCACGGCCATGTAATCTGAGTTATCACAAACGAGATAGGAACCGCAATTTGTGTGACAACATTAAACATAGATTTGTACATAGAGGTAACCGCTGTAGGAATAGACGAACAAACCGTAATTATCAAAGTAGAAACAGTAATCATAGAAAAAAAAAGTAACCAAGACTTTGTGTGTTGATACACATTTTTCTGCCAGGAAAGCAATGCATTTCTTTTAATCTTTCTTTCAACTTTTAAGTGATAGATATTCATTCATTTTTCTTCCTTTTTGCTTTTAGTTTTTGATAGAACACCTGGATACGAAAAGAAGAACTACGCATTTCTCTCAAACTTATTTTTGCTTCTAGCTTTTAACTGTTCGGCAATGAGCAGATAACACGTTTTTCTTTCTTTATTTTGATAAGATAGTCGCTGCATTCTCGACCACCTGTGCTTATGGTTACGAATGACGAACGACACACAGCTGATTCTTTTCCGCTTTTGGTCTTTACTCCGTGTCGCGCCTCACAATTGAATACTAATGTTGCAAACCTTATCACTGACTTACTATTAGTTTAATGTCATTAATTTTTTCTTGTTTTCATTTCAGATGTTTGCATTTAGATCTTTTAGTAAATAATTAACGTATCACATACGTAGGGAGATTGCATTTATCCAAAAGCAATTTGAACTAGTGGCGCAGTTCCGTATTCCTAGCTAGTGGGAAGATATTTTAGCGTTATAATATATTTCTATTGTTTTTTAAGATTAAAAAAAATCTTTTTAGAATCCCTTCCCACTTTCCAAATCCTTAAACATGTTATCATACGTATGACTCACAATTAGTTTGATTTCATTTTAAGAAAAGTAGAATGTATAGATAAGAAAATTTTTAGTTGTTAATTATATATACTGTACACGTGTATATTTGTCATTGAAACTTAGTATGTAATCTCATGCGTAGAATATGAAACTTTACATTTATAACCAATGTTAAATTTCTTTTTCAGTGTAAATCTTAGATTTTCGTTTTCATTTTGAAGTGTTTACTGTAATTTTATTGAACCTCATTTACGTCATTTACCTGATTTTGACTTATTTGAATTTCCAGGATGTGACATGATATATTTTGTTCGAAGAGAAAAGTTTAGAACGGAAAGTAGGCTAAGCCTTAAACAAGTGATAACAGACATTTCCTTGTTGGTAATAGAATGTGCAGGAATGTCGTGTGAATAGTATAATTCTCCGAACGAAAGCAGTAATCTTTTTATTGTAGAAGGAACTGTATGAACAGATATTCTGATGGTGAACGGTCGTTTTTCCCCTCATATTAATATGTATGCGGAAATATGTTTAACTTCTATATTTTCTTGTAATTTCTAATTAACATTTTTTTTTCGTCTTCTCTAGACCACTGAACGACCGTAGGGAAACTTCTTCGGGTAGGATATTTTATGGGGATAAAGATAAATTTTTTTTTGGGAGGCAATATTTCCTGGAATTGCAGATCTGTTGCAAAAATGGATGTGGCTAATCCATTGGATATTCCATAGCTAACTGTATTTTCGCCATCAATCGCAAAATATAGTTTTCATTTCTCTTCTTCTTTATGGTATCCGTAACTAAGTATGCGTATTCTTAGGTTAAATATTTTTAGTATATTTTATTGTCTAGTAATATTCTAGTGAATATTTTAATGTTTATGAATCGTAACTATATTGTGTACTTGTATGCTAATGTGCTATAATGTTTAGTTTATACATTAATTCTGAGAAAGTTATATTTTAGTCACAGTATGTCCCAAAACTATTTGGAATTTTTTAGTAAAATTGTTTTTGTTATGGAGGACTTTTTAAATCAACATGGCCAAAGGTTTTGGAATATAAACCTTTAGGTTTCAGCCATAACAAACAGTATGGAGGATTTCCTTCAGAAATCAACATGGCCAAAGGTTTTGGAATACAAATCTTTAGGTTTCAGCCATACTGCCAATGACGGATGATTTTCTTCAAAAATCGACATGGCCCATTATTTATGAGGTTTCAGCCGTCTCTGAGATATTGATATAGATCCCGAAAAAATAAACTTATTTCCTTTCTTTCCAACAGCATGAAGCCATAATGTTTTATGAAAATGACTTTGTCAATTATTTCGTATGCTCGATGACTGAATTTTAATATGTTAATAAGACCATTTTGAAAATTTTGTAGCGAAGATGCCTAAGGAAGCTTGTTACAGCTGTTTTGTAGGGAATTTAATTTGGATGTTTTCAGACCGACCAGAAATTTGTAATGTCGTTGACTATACTCTTGTTTGTATCCCATGTTTTTCTTTTCACTGGTCTCATGTATTTTGTCTTTCAGAGACATATTTTACGATGCTAGGAGAGCATTTGTATTTCGTGTGTTTACACATCTTTTTCCAGGTGGATGATGTACGTTATGTTCCAGGGAACATACGTGTATTTTACTGAATATTAGTGTTGATATTTCAGTTATGTATAGAAACATTTTGTAAGTGCCTATGGTCGCAGGCCTTTCCACGTTTCTAGTTTTTTGCCTCGCAGGTGTCGATGGCATATTTTGTGTGTAAGTACGTGTAGTATTACACATTTTTCCCACCTATGCTTTTGGTCAATTCATGGTGTAATGACCATTTATTTTCAGGGATGTTTGGACTAGTGAGTCAACTTCCTTGATTCAGACCTTCGAAAAACTTGGATCAATATTGAATAGTTTTCAACACTTTATTAATAAATTTTTTGCAGATAATACCCATCTATTCTGGTAACCCTACAATGTTTACGTTTTTGGAAGTGAATAACAACCATTATTCTAGGCCTACGCTAATAATAACTTTGTTTCAGAACGAAACCATTTGTTGTATTGAGCATTATTGAATTAAAGTCTCGATTTTCACGACGAGCAGATGGCATTTGATCTTTTGGCGTGCCAAATTTTCTTCATACATGTCAACGAAATCACGATCTTTTCTTTGATATGCAGAATCATGCTTATTTCTTAGAATTACTATGAACGTCAATTTTGACACTTAAGTTTATTTTTTTTATTTTTGAAAAACGATTTTTCGTTCTTTTCTGCCAAACAACACGAGGCACAGTTAAAAAAAAGGACATACAGGTGAAAATCTTATTTTGTTTATATATTGTCAGTTTATCATGTGTTTACATTTCCATTCATTTTACTTTTTCAATGATTTTCATATTTTTCAAATATATTAGAGTGATATCGAAACTTTAACAATAATTTTAATATTTTAGTACCTTTAACATGTTTTGCTATTTGCTTATTCATTCACATTTTGATATTTTAAATACAGATATCAGTATATTTACTAATTTTTATTGAGATATTTGATAACTCTTTAAGTCGATGTTTTCATGAATAGTTATTGAGTGTGTATATTTATTTCATATTGCACAAAATAATGATCGAAACGGAACACTTAAACATTTTATGAAAAGAATTTATTAGTTTTTTTTTTTAAAAAAAGCATTTAAATAGCCCTATAACGTATTTACTTCATATTATATCAAATAAAGTGATCGAAACGGAACACTTAAACATTTTACGAAAAGTATTTGTGTTAAAAAAAATAAAAATAAGAATTTTAATAGCCCTAAAACGCTTTCTGCGAACTTTAAAAAAAAAGGTTATCATACAGGTGTTGTAACCGTACTTCGTTTCTCACACCAGTGTTAAAAAAAAATCTCCCCTCATCAACTCCTCGTTGGAGAACCATGGAAGAATGGAGGATACTCAGACAGGAAGACAGTATGGTTTCAACATGTGAAGAAACGGAAGATAAGGAAACTCAACTGCACCAATTGTTCAAGAGGATCTTATTACTGTATGGAACACTTGGATTGGACATTGCTCATGCAGGAACTTCATCATGTTGTAGTGAGTGAACAAGTTATTTAACTATTTTAAATAGCCCTTTTTCAGATGAAAAACCATTTAACGTTCATACACGTAAGTCTCACACCATATGACAGTGTTGCCAACTAACTTATTTTAAATTTTCAGGTGAAAAACCTAATTTTATTCATATTTCGTCATACGGCCAAGGGTTCTCAACCTGTCTACGTGTGCACTTGACAGGTCGTTCCACGTTTCAGACACCATATATAACCGCTACCAGGTTATAGAAGGATTTTTTGTGGACACTCTGTATATTTCGTAAAGACAGTGATTATTATTTTCGATTTATACTTTATTCTGCAACGCACATAAGTTCTTTCTTTGGTGGGAATTGCTTCTTTCCCACACAATTGGACAAAGAAGTCTTTCATCGTTTTTTCATATATATATTTAAAACATTGCTTTTGCTGAGAACATTTCAGTTAGTGACTAACCATTTCAGTGTTTCTCCCTGACTTATTATATGCACAGTATATATTCTGCAGTTATTTGGAACTGAATTAAGTGCTTTCGTTAATCGCTTATGGAAACATTACAATAGATTAGAGAAATACGGGCTGACCAGATGTCCCAGTAGTCAAAGTGGCACCAGCCTCACAGTTTTCGTAGTTCGTTATCTGTACTTTCTCACGCCAGTGTTATCGCCGTGTCTAGTGCATTATAGGCAGTTGACTAAAATTAACATAAATTGTTTTCCGTATTCTGTTTGTATGTGCATACAGGTGAGTTCACTGAGTGAATTTTGAAATGAACTGCCAACACTTTTCCGTTGATCATTGCAACCCGTAGCTTGAGCTTGGATGCTCGAGGAGTTTGACTCCAAGTCTGGAAGATGCAACCACGCATCTCGCGTTGAACTTCAAACATAAGTTGTGTTAAGGGGCACAAGCTATTTAGCCGGTGAAGGACGATTTCTTACGGCTAGCCCCAATCAGTGAAATCCCAGGTCCGCAGACCTTATGCGTTTAAAATGTTATATACGCGCCCTCCAATATCTGTATTCCATTGTGGAGATCTTCTTTTGTGTGTTTGCTGAAGATTCACCTTTACGCTGCAGGACTGTTCAGCGTAACAACTGGATTCATCGTGGGACGATCCAGACAACTTTTCCCCAGTGCGAATCCCCCAAGTGTGTTAATGGTGTGAGCAAAGTATGTATAGTGATACCTGAATTATAATCATATATATAGAAAGGGCTCTATTTCCCGAAAAGGGCAAAACGTAATTTCAGCGGCAAAATTTATTAGTGTCCAGTGTTGTGTTCATTTCTCTTCGTTATTTTTTTTTCAAAATAGTGTTCTAATAAATAAGTATAGTGTCATTTAACCCAGTGTGTTTTCGTTGTATGTATGAATGGTGTTTGTGTGCGTTATGGTCTGGATGACCGTCTGATCGTCCGTGAGGTTTCCGAGACGAGACACCCGAACCTCTCGGCGCCTAATGCTCATCTCATTATTGAGACCGACGAGCTTTTTTGGGAAACAGTTTGTAACCTTTCTTGGAGAGGTCTTCGTCGTCCTGTCCAGGTAAGTTAAAGTATCAGGAGTATACTTATTGGTAATACCATGGCCGTCCGAACAGCGACTTGAACTACTGCCGGTTACAAATAAATGACAGCCCGAACATGGACCACGAACTTGAGATTGGTTACAAATAAATGGACGCCCGAACAGCGACTTGAACTTCAGCCGGTTACATGCTCTTAGGTATTGGTCAACACCAATATGATCTCTTTACAACTTATGGTTCCCCAGATATTGTTCCCTAAATCTCCCGTATTTTTGGCCAATATCTCGGGAACGGTAAGTCATACAGAGATGATATTGGTGTTAATCAATACCTAAGAGGATGGTAAACATGTTGGTACCGATATTAACTGATGCCATGGGCCAAACCAGTGGCCAGTTGGACACTGGCAAACGGTTACTATTTGGTATAAAAATATTCACCATCTTCTTAGGTATTGATCAACACCAATACGATCTCTCCACGACTTATGGTTTCGGAAATATGTCTCCTTAAATATCCGGAAATCGGCCAGTCTTTGACCAATATCTCGGGAACGATAAGGGTGACGCGAAAAATTCCATCATTTCTTTAGATAGTTTCTAGTGCTCTATCAAATGGAGGGCTCAAAACAGGGCCGACGCGAGGGGGGATCGAGCCGTGCCACCGCCAGGCCGGCAAAATTTGAAAAAGAAAAGAATACTATCAAAATATAATGCTTCGTAATAGGCTTACATGGAAAAGTAAATTTTTGTTCACCTCAGAATGTAACTGAACTTACTTCACTCACATTGAAGAAAATACTCACTGAGGAAATTCGGAGCATTGCTCCTCATTTTCAATTATCAAACTACTAGCCACAGGTATCTCGTTCAATATTTCCCTTGCAGCGGCGTAGACAAGATTTTGAGCTAGAGTGTATAAGATTATCAAGGTGTCTTTTTATATTTTTTCTATTCAGTAATATTCTGACGCTCCGCTCCAAGTATGCAAAAGGCACACTCCCATTTGAGACAGGCCGTTCTAGCCTGTAACATCTAGAGACATTTAGATTCTAACAGTATTTGACCAATTTACAAATTGTTCATTCCGAATATAGTAAATCGTACAGCATATTTTTTCTTGAGAAATGTTTCATTTTTTGTATAGCTAGAAAAAAAAATATGACTTTTTTCCTGCGTCAGTTAAACGTTGGGTCATACTAAAGGAACATATTAGCAGTCTCACTTTAAAATCATTAACCACCACAAGGTGGGAGAGCCCGAATTGATGCTCTGACTCAGTTACCAAATAGGGTAAGTTTATGATGCCTTACTTCAAATAAGTAATGACAATAAAACATATAGAATGGTCGCCCACGATGCTCTGTGTATAGCAAACCAGCTGCGTTACTTTTCTTTCCTTTACTCACTCGTCTGATATGACTTTTTACTCCACATAAACATAGTAAGCAAAAATCTTCAAAGCATCAATTCTCATGTGTTGGATGCAGTAGGATTTCTTGAAAATATATCTGGGTACTTTGAGAAAAGAAATGATGCAAAGTTTCGATCTTACTCAGTTGATGCAACAGAGTTGGCATCAGCAATAGATATGGATGATCCACGGATATGTAATACAGCGCAAGCTCGAAGTCGAAAGAAGGGGAGACAACTTCAGTGCGAGGCAGAGGATGAAGTTATTGAAGATCCACAAACAAGATACAAGATCGATTGTTATTACAAAGTTCTAACGCTTAGCTATAAGAGGAGGGTTTGAACAACTTAAATATCACGACGAGTATTTCGATTTACTTTACGATATAAGAAATTTTAAAAATGTGCTACCTGAACTTTTGTCTGAAAATTGTACTAAACTTGCCAGTATTTTAACAAACGATGAATAGAAAGATATTAACCCCAGTGATTTGAAAGACGAACTGAAAGTGTTATCCGCTATAATTAAGCATAAAAGTTCACCAAAAGAGACTTTAAAATTAATTAATGAACATAACTTTGCTCCCAATGTCAGTATTGCACTTAGAATTTTGTTAACCTTACCGGTAACAGTGGCAAGTGGAGAAAGACGTTTTTCGAAACGTAAGCTTATTAAAAACTATCTACGTTCTTCCATATCTGAAACACGCTTGAGTGGTCTAGCGATGATATCAATAGAACACAAATTGGCTAAAACATTGGACTACGCGAATGTGATAAAGAAATTTGCTTATATCAAAGCAAGAAAAGTTTCTTTCAATTAAGGTATGTTAAATTTATGTATCTCTATTGTGTTTTAGTACATTATAAGGCTTAAGCTAATCACTTAGATTTACCGTAATATCTGATTTACTAATTATCTTCTTGCTCCATACTCTATTGAAAACGCCTTTTCATATAAAATAAGCCTAAATATTAAAATTCTTAGTCATGACTAAAGTACATTTTTTAAATTTTATTTTCTGTATATTACACATATGTAGCGAAATCGAGCATACTGAATACTGTGTCAGTATAGAGTCATTTAAATATTACGTAAGCATTCCAGAAAGGTAGTTTTTTTTTTTTTTTTTTTTGTTTTGTTTACTTTTCCATTTTATACATGTTTTTAAATGACACTTGAACGTCATCTGTCAAAATAAGGTTTGCGGATTAAAGGGGAGGCATGTGAAAGCCCCGCCCAGGGCGGCAAAATTGCTAGCGCCGGCCCTAGCTCAAATGTGAAACTATCGCAAATAACAGACACACACACATATACACACACATAGAGAATTCAGTAACGAACTCTTTAAATTCGTTGAAAATCGAATTTTTAAATCACGCATGAGAGTGTTACGAACATAATTTACAGAAATATATAAGCTTATTATTATTATTATTATTATTATTATTATTATTATTATTATTATTATTATTATTATTATTATTATTATTATTATTATTATTATTATTATTATTATTAGTTATGAATTCTTCATAACGTGTATGAAGCTTTGAAATTTCATCAGTGTGATGCTTTAAGTACTTGCAACATTTTCTTCATCTAAAACCTTGCCAGACATAAGTATCACGAGTTAGATTTGCTTTTGTGTACTAGGTATGTGTCCTTAGCAATGATTGACTACTATTATGTCATCCGAAGAAAATAAATCAAACTGTCCTCAGGTGAAAGTCATGAGCCTAGTGTTTGCTGACAACAATTTTGATTTATTTGTGAACTGACACTGACAAAAGACGTCGATGAATTATGCGCACTACAACTATTAATAGTTTTTATAGCTATATTCCGTTGTTGTTTCTGACACTCGTTTTAAAATTTGTATTTCTTTCATCTAAGGATCGCGGTGACTCTGTGGTAGAGTGTTCAGCTCTGGTACATGGGGTCCTTGGTTCGTGCCAAGTGATCTTTGTGGTGGAAAAAGACTGTGTGCGTGGATTTTCTCTGAGTTCTTCGATTTTCTCTTACTTTATTCATTCCACCATTTCATTCGTTTCCCCTCTTCAACGTCTTCTTTAGCCTAGCCGGTATAACTGAGCTCCTCCGTGGCTAAGCAGTTAGCGTACGCGCCTCTGGTGTGGAAGACAGGGCTCGATTTCCGGCGGAAGCTCATTTGGTTTGAATTCCACTTTAATCAGTTGTTCCGTCTCATGTAGCCTCGCTGCTGAAAGGGACGTTAAACTCACAATCAACTCATTTCAACCCTAGCCGGCATAACCGTGGGACGCAAAACTAAAAGATTTCATCTCATTTCATTTTTCATATATATACTTAACTAAATCATAGACCTAAAATTAGTGTATGAAGACCTAAAGTTTGTATAGAATTGGTAGAAAATTGGACACATGAAACAACTTTCTTTCTTTTCAACCCATGCAGATCTTAAACAAAACTCCTTGTTGTTGAGTTGAGTTGATTTTAGTTTAGCGTCCCTTTCAGCAGCGAGGCTATATGAGACGTGGACCTACTGATTAACGTGGAATCCGAACCACATGAGCTCCCGCCGGGAATCGAACCCGGGTCTCCCAAAACTCCCTGTTGTTACAGCCGTTAATGGAGAAACAGCTTGTAGTTGACTGAGATGCTCAGAACACTGGGTTCATAGCAGGTTTTTCAGGATTTGTAAGTAGCCCAAAACTTCTTCATTCTAGTTGAATCCCAATTACCTCTCGATACACAGTGAGGGCAAAGTGTATCAGTGGTGGATCAGTGGTAGAGCGTTCACCTCTGGTGCATGGGGTCCCGGGTTCCATCCCAGCTCGCGCCAAGTGAGCTTTCTGGTGGACAAACACCGTGTACGTGGGTTTTCTCGGGGTCCTCCCGTTTCCTCCCACTTTCCTCGTTCCATTATTTCATTCATTTCTCATAATTACCGTCTCCTTTAGCCTAGCCGGCATAACTGTGGGACGTAAAACTCAAAGATTTCATTTCATTCCATTTTTTCGATACACAGTTATCACTGAAAATTTTCTCGATTTCCAAGGTCAATATAAAATTCTCTGCGTTAACTTATCAGCTTTTTGTTTGTTTCTTTGTTTATTGAAGTTTAGCGTCCCTTTTCACCTCCGTGGCCATATGAGACATAGACCTATAGCTTAAGGTGGAATTCGAACTACCATAATGCGTTCAATGCTCTCCCACAGCGAATCGAACCCGGGATCACAGTCTGAATTGACCAAGCATTGAAAGACAATTACAATAAACCTAACTCTGGTCTGGTAAGTCTGAAATAATAGATCTGAAGTAATATTTTGAACATATCTACAGGGTAGTTGTAAAGTCAGTACCTATTTGTAACAATGAATATTTTAAAAAGTAAACAACCTGTCACAGTTTTATTTCCATTGAATACATTATTAGGGTGTACCATTTGTTATTAAGTTACACTTCAAAGTATGCACCCGCATCTTCAAAACACTTCTGGACTCTTTTAGGAAAGAACCCACGACTATTCTTAGCATCTCAACTGGAACATTTGAAAACACTTGACGGATATTTTGTTCAAGACTGTTAATATCTCTTGGTTTTAATTTGCACACTTGTTACGCCAACTCCTAAGAAAGAACTCACATGGGGCTAGATCGGGGCTGCGTGCAGGCCGTTCTGCTGTTCTCCAGTGGACAATCCATCTGCCAGAGACATTGTCATCAAGCCATGTTCTTACTGGAATTGCGTAGTGGGGCGAAGCAATTCCCTTCCATTTTCCAATTCTTCAATCACAAGCCATACGTACGTTCGAAACATCACCAAGTATCGTTTATCATTCATGATGTTGCGTAGCACCTATGGACCAATGAATCTGGTAGATGTCATTCCACACCAGATGGTTACCTTTAGTTTTGATTGCATTTTTCCATAGCTACATTTGGACCGAAATGTAACCAATAATTACACTTGTGACGGTTCAGCATTGCATTCCTACCTAGCTATTGCCTCCACCATCTCTGCACTTGCACTACCGACTTCCAAACTTTATACCTGGCGGCAATCTTAGCTCTGTCTTCAACGCTGTATACACCAGCCACTTTGCGGTTCTCACTGGACCAACTTCTGAAATCATAGATAGTAAACATCACATTAGTGAACAGTATTACACGCCCGCTAGAGCTGATGTCAATTTCTAGGGTAATCTAAATTAAATATTAATATTGAATTTACAACCACCCTGTACTAGAATAATCACCCAGCAAAAAGTCGACCATCCGACAACTTTAAGTTTAGGATTACATTGTCATTGCAGCGCCACTCCTATCTGAATCGTGTTTTAAATCGGGGTCCGCTACTTCTTTAATTCAAGTAGCTCCTCAATCGTCCTCACAACACTGGGTGAACACTCCATAGGTTTTCTCCAATGATCATTTATCGAAATACATATTAACCAGATTTTGCACTGCTTGACTTTGACAAGCTATACACACCAATATGCAAGCACCACACATCACGTGACATGATCAATTATAACACTATGGCGGTTAGCTTCCAGATTATTTGTTCCGAAAGCAAGCTCCTTTGTCATTTTTCCTTTTTTCACTTAGATAAGTGTGTCATCGTATAATCAGTCAATACTGAATCATTTCTATTTCTGTTTGTTGCTGCAGCATCACATGATAATCTATATAAACAAAGGAGATATAAGAATGCCGGAAGACATATGAAAAACAATACAGGAAAATAAATAAATTTAAAAAAACTATATAACATATTTAGGTCAGCTATTGTTCTATGATCACCGACAAACACAGAACTAACGTTTGGAAAACGAATTCGTTGCTTAGTCTCGGATAAAATTATAAATATTTTATATTTTACAATTTATGCTTCGTATTTTTTCGGCTATTAAAAAGTATATGCACATTACATTACACTAAGAAGTGACGTCACCAGAAAAGTAACAACAGAGACGTTTAGAGAGTGACCTGAAGTTTTCGTTGTCAACTTCCAAAGTGCCTAATCAATAGCCCATTAAAAATTCGGTTTTCTTTTATCATTTCACCCGGGGTATACCAAAAAGAATAAGGTTTATGCTTGGTTAGCACATCTTCTGAACACTTTGCCCTATCGAATTTGGGATCTTCATGATTGGTATTATGGAGGTTTCTCCATGGGATTACTCAGAGCCCTCTACATTCATGGAGGATAATTCGATCTCGAACGCCCCATTTTGTCCAAAATTTAAATTTTTTAGCATCTTGTATTTCGAAAGCGTGAAATATCTCAATTAACCGTATGAATACAACATATCATTAAATTAAATATGGAACCACGCCATGTGGATGTGTGCTAAATTAATGAATTACACAGATGAAAACGCCTGTAAGAACTAGTGGTGGACACAAAAACCGGTTTTTCGGTTTTCTTCAAAACCGGTTTCGGGTCTTTTTCAAAATTTGTTCTATTTCTGACCAGAATAGTATTTCGTTGTTCTCCAGAAACCGAATCCGTTTCCACAGAAATAGTTTTATGTGCTTTGCAAAAGTTTTCACCGAAACCAGTTTCGGTGAAAACGGAACAAGTTTTGAAGAAAATTGAAACCGGTTTCGGTGAAAAACCGAACCGGTTTTTGGGAGAAAATGGAAATCGGTTTCGGTGTAAACCCAGACCGGTTTTGGAGAAAACAGAAATATCGGTTTTTCGGGTTTCGATTTTTCTAGAAACCGGTCTACGGTTTTTATAAAAAACGTTTTTCCCCATCCCTAGTAAGAACTCAGTAGGACGTCATGGAACTTGTCCAAAGCTTGTAAATGAGATAAAGTGATTGATTGTTTGATTTGTGTATATGTCCCCTGTCAGCAACGAAAGGCTGCTAAAAGGTCAATGGTAGAGCGTTCACCTCCGATGCTTGGGGTCTCTGGTTCGATCCCAGCTCGCGCCGTGTGGACTTTGTGGTGGACAAATACCGTGCTCGTGGACTTTCTTGGGGTTCTCCCGTTTCCTCCCACTTTCTTCATTCCACCATTTCACTCATCTCTCATCATCACCGTCTCCTTTAGCCTAACCGGCATAACCGTGGGACGTAAAACCTTCTTTTGGTTGGGAAATGGGTGGAAAATGGTTTGGGTGGGAAATGGTTGCCAAAGCGACCGAACCTGACCCTGGGCCACAGTATGTCGCATCGTCACCATTTTACCAACGTCGGGCAACCGATTTTGCTACTACGGTTGTAACAATTTACGATGTGAAATATTTTCACAAATAAATAATCTTCGAAGCAAGGTTCTCTAGAAATGCGATCTTTGCAGGGAAATTTTGTATATTTTTTTTTCCCTGGGGTTAGCCCAGTAAGTACAGATCTTAGAAGTTTTCCGCATGGGCCTTCCAAAATGGTATACATCGTACATCAAAAATAATTTTCATGAATTCAAAAGGAATAGTTCGTTGCTGGTAATTTTGTTGTATGGCACACAAAAAACTGACGAATGTCATTGAAAGCATGTTAAATAATTCTTCATCAAAAATATTGTCGATACTTTTGTTAAATTCCTCTTTCCAATTGAGGTGTATGACATCGTCAGACAGACATTTTATCTCAACTTTTTCCTTGAAACCACATGCACATACACCAGCTGAACGGTAAGGAATGTTGGCGTATCATCTAGTGACCACATTACAGTTTATGAAATCCATGGAATAATTCAAGATTGCTAACTCTGTACGAACCAGGGGCGGATCCAGGACCGACTTCTGGGGGGGGGCGATGGGTTGTCATACTGCTACTTTTAAGGGCTCCAAACTTTGAGATGGGTTTTATTTATATATATAAAATAAGAAAGTTTCCTCTTCTGGGGGGCGATCGCCCCGATCGCCCCCCCCCTGGATTCGCCCCTGGTACGAACATGAAAGAACATCTACAAAATTAATTTGGAATAGAAAGACGTATTTATACATGATCCACAGTCTCCAGAAGTTCGGCCAACCCACATATATATGTGGGTAGCACTAAAAGTGTTAATACTAGGAGAAGTCAAAAAATAAAGAGACTTTCGAGAAAAGGTACATTTATTCTAATGATAGAAAACAGAAACATACACTATTTTTCTACATAATCTCCCTGCACTTCAACGCACTTTTCCGAACGTTTCATAAGTATTTTGATTCCATCGAAAGAAAAGAAAAAGTTTTTCGGTTGCATCTGTAACGAATTTTGCACCACATCAATGACTTCTGCATCGGTTGCAAATCTTCTTCTCCTGAGCGCTTCTTTCAACGGTCCAAATATATGAAAATCGCTTGGAGTCAAGTCTGGACTGTATGGCGGGTTTTCCAGCAATTCGAATCTCAACTTCTTTGTTGTTTCCACCATCGGTTTGGCAGAATGTGACAGAGTGTGGCAGAATGTGACAATGAAGCTGCCATGTTTAACGGTCTACTACATTCTAACGACTAACGCGAGAATAAGAGTGATACGTTGTATAAAAATGTTGCAGAAGATGTTAGTACTTCAGCGCTGGATACTAGCAATGTTATCAAACTCTAGTGCAAAAAATTGCAGAAGTCCCTTTACTTTTTGACTTCCCCTCATAGTTGGTATTCTCGTTCATAACCTTGGTGTTGTATAAGGGTCCAAATCATGAGATGCTGAAATAGGTAAAACGTGTTCAACTCGACTGATACAAAATAACTCTCGCATGTAATGCGTTCATTAAGTAAAAGATTACGATTTTTTCAGGTAATTAGTATTCCACAATGTAAACACAGTTACGTGTAAAGAAAAATATTGTATGTGTATAATGCAATTAGATAAACATCCCTGAATTAGTTTCATGTGAAGATGATTTGTATCAATTTCACTGAGTATTGTAAAACTTGTGGATGGGTGGTTGTCAAGATGAAGAGTCTAATGTAAAGACATGCTGTCCAATTGGTGTATCTATCCACTGAAATATTCTCTTCATAGGAATTGCAAAACTTAAAATGGAAGTGCTCAAGGTCAGGCATTGTGTTGTCAGTGCCAGTGAAAAATCACAGACTGTGAAGACGTTTCTATTGTCGTGGGAATAATTCTCGGAGAAACACAGGTTCCGCTACGCAATTATCAACGTTCCTTGTTGCATGGACAAGACGGTTCGTTCCTGTCTTCTCTTGCATTGCTCCGACATCATCCACCCAAGGCAGGAACTACACTCAAATCTATGACAGCACTTGAGTCTGTAGGAACAGAAGTCTCGACAAGGTAACGAGCAATTGTTTCTACCATAGGACAGACGAGGATATTCATCAACGAGATATCTTTCACAAGTTTTAATTCATAATGGAAGTGAATTGTGCTACAATCGTAACTCAAATACGAAATTTCAAGAACTCTCAATATGCTTACCGAGGTGGATGCAAGGTTAGCGTGGCCTTGTCATAAAGAAGTAATACGTTGCCTTTTTTTTCTTTCCTTCTTTTAGGTTTTAATACCTTTTAATTGAAGTTTAGTTTTCCTCATTAAACTAGTCATCGGTCTGAATACAACTAACAAGCAAAGATGTTCTGAGTAAAGAGGCAATTGCAGTGGCGTAACTAAACGCTTGTGGGCCACCCCGCAGACAACGTAGAGTGGGGCCCCCATTCTCTATGTCCCACTTCACGAGTTGGGACCCCCAGATGGCTTGGGCACCATGCAATGCAGAGTCTGTGGGGCCCTTATTTAGGCCCCTTTCCGATGGTACATTCACAAAATTTTAGCAAGAGAGTTGTGGAAGCATTTGTGTCCGTTAGAAAGTTTTAAATAACTGCTCAACAAAGTTATATACGTTAGACAACAACAAGTAAATAAGAATCAATACTGATGCCTTGTTTACCAAAACACACATTGACAACCCTTATGTAATTACAGCCTAGGATTTTCTTCAATGTATTGGATTGGTCTTCAAATGATACACCTGTTTTCATTTTGCTTTAATTCTTCAGAAATAATTAACAGTATTAGGTCAGAGTCCAATATAACGTTTACTAAATTAACAATACTGTCATTTAATAATAATAATAATAATAATAATAATAATAATAATAATAATAATAATAATAATAATAATAATATCGCTATGGCCTATGGAACCCCGGAGGTTCAATGCCGCGTTCACAAAAGCTCTTCACTGACTCCTATCATTAGCCAATTGGATCCAGTTTCTACTTTGTATTCCTATTTCTGCGAGATCCATCTTAATATTGTCCTCCCATCTGCGCCTAGGTCTTCCTAATGGTCGTTTCCCGATTGGTCTTCCAGTCAAGACTTTGAAAGCGTTTCTACTTTCTTCCATCCTGGCTACATGACCTGCCCACCTGAGCCTCCTAGACTTGACGACCCTAACAATGTTTAGCAAATCTTATAAATTATGTAGTTCCTCGTTATGAAGTTTCCGCCATTCCCCACTCCAGTTCCTCTTGGGTCCGAATATTCGTCTCAGGATCTTGTTCTCAAATACTTTCAGTCTATGTTCTTCCCTCAGAGTAAGCGATTATGTTTCATAACCACATAGAACAACATGCATGATTATCGTTTTATATGTTGTATGCTTCAAATTCTCGACACAATTTGCGACCACAAGAAATTTTGAACTGAACAATAACACGAATTCCCTGCTTTTAGTCGACATTTAATTTCTTCGTGAATATGGTTTTCGTCTGATAATAGGGATACTAGATATTTGAAAGAATTCGTTTTATCAAAAGTATTATTTGATATTAAAACTAATCCATAACTTGCCGTATTACGATCGTGACGAACTTTCCGATGTGTTTAGTTTTCTCTGCATTTACTTCTAAACTCATGTCCCTGTAAGCGTTTAATAAGATCTCTGCATTTCTTTCTATTGTTCTCCTATCATCCCCTATTGAATTTACATCATCAGCATATGCCATAACCTGGTGAATACCGTTCAACTGTAGGCCCTGGTTGCTATCTTTGATTTTCCTTATAGCGTATTCCAGCACAAAGTTAAATAACAATGGCGACAACGCATCTCCTTGTTTCAGGCCATTTTGGACGTGAAAGCTCGTGGACGAAAATTTTCCTACCCGGACTTTACTTTGGGATTCATTTAAACATATATTAATTAATCTAACTAGCTTTTTCGTTATTCCAAATTCTATAAGAATATTGTACAATGTTTCTCTCCTAACCGAGTCGTACGCCTTTCTAAAATCAATAAATAATTGATGTAGCGGAGTATTGTATTCCCACTTTTTTTCGAGTATTTGGCGAATGGAAAATATTTGGTGGATAGTTGATCGATTTCGTCTAAATCCGCACTGATAATCTCCAATAATTTCATCTGCGTATGGGGTCAGTCTTGCTAATAGAATATTTGAAAGGATTTTATAGGATGTTGACAGAAGAGAAATGCCTCTATAATTATTACAGTCAGTTTTGTCGACTTTCTTGTGAATTGGAACAATGATTGATTCTTTCCACTCTTGTGGCAATTCTTCCTCGTTCCAGATAAGAAGAATGAGTTTGTGTATCTTGTTCCACAATTTTTCGCCTCCAGCTAAAATTAACTCAACCGGAATTTCGTCTACACCCGGAGATTTGTGTTTCTTTAATTTCTTTATAGCGATTTCTACTTCTATTCCGTTAGGTTCTGGAATATACGGTTCTGCGGTGTGTATTTCCCTTTCTAATAATAATAATAATAATAATAATAATAATAATAATAATCTTTTCAAATGTTCTATGCCTTTCCTAATAGCCTTAATTCGATTATGACTTTACGCTATTCCGCACTTAATATTTAGTAAAACTTAAAATCAATTATTATAGTTTGAGTCACAGAGAGATCGCCACAGTTAATGACGTTTGATATATTTTTAATAAAATTGTTGTGTCACTAAAAGTTCTGAACTTTACACATAAATCCTACACACTACAATAACCTCAGCATTTACCGATCGATCGAAGGCTCGTGACTGTCTTTCTTGGTTGTAATCGGAATAGGTTGAGTTCGAATTCGGTCTCCACCCTTCTTAACTGAGTAGTAGTAGAACATCAAGGTACTACTACTGCTTTCCCTTCAGTTCCGCCCAGGGGCGGATACAGGACCGACTTCTGGGGGGGCGTGGGTTGTCATACTGCTACTTTTAAGGGCTCCAAACTTTGGGATGGGTTTTATTTATATATATAAAATAAGAAAGTTTCCTCTTCTGGGGGGGGGGCGATCGCCCCGATCGCCCCCCCTGGATCCGTCCCTGGTCTCGCCAGGAGAATGCAGTAGTAGTACCTTGAAATATGGGATCTTACCGATGGCTGCTGAAAGGAACGCTAAAGTAAAAATCAAATCAAATCAAATCAAAATCAAAAACACACCATCCAATTTCATTATGATATTAGTGCTGTGTAAAAAATATATGAAATCTTTCAGTTTAACGTCCCACGATTATGTTCTTAAGGCTAAGGGAGATGGATGATCAAGGTAAGTGAATGATGATAGAAGAATTGGTGGAATGAGAAAGTGGGAGGAAACTGGTGTATCGAGAGAAATCAGACGGTCATAATGTTATCCACCACAAATTTACTTGGATGGGGATTGAAACAGGGACCCAATGCACCAGAAGTAATTCCTCTACCACTGAGCCACCGAGCCCCACTAGTACTGTGTAGTAGCTACTAAGCTCATCATACTTCTTGGGAAACAGTTGACAATTATTTTACACACTTATCACATTCTTTGCAGAAATTAGAACAAGTAATGTGGTCCTGTCATAGTTAATGATCTTCTGATGATCTACATTGTCCTGGGTTTGACCTTGGCACATAGAACTTATTTATGATAGCTTAGTATTGCGAGATGATTTGGAAGCTATTTAAGAAGTAAATACATACTGAATTGGAAATCAAAGGTGATGACGTTGGTATAGGATGAGCTGGCCACCTATCACCCACTTGAATTCGTGCTTCCTTGTATAGGTCAAGGGAGTTTTTTCTTTTTGAATCAAAAGACCCAATATATTTCAATCAAAAATTTCTTGTACGCCTTATATTTGGAGAACTACATGTACTGTAGCCAAACCCAAACCTTAACTCAGTCTGTTGCGCTTATTCCGTAGAAAATAGGAAAACTCGATTTAAGGTCCGTTTAAAAATTTTGTGGCCCCTAATCCAAAAATAATTATTGGCCAAAATCGCAATCTTTCGACCCATTTTTTGGACAATTCCTAAAATTCTTAGCCAAGATCGCAATCTTTTGAACCATTTTTTGGACAATTCCTAAAATTCTTAGCCAAGATCGCAATCTTTTGAACCATTTTTTGGACAATTCCTAAAATTCTTAGCCAAGATCGCAATCTTTTGACCCATTTTTTGGACAATTCCTAAAATTCTTAGCGAAGATCGCAATCTTTTGATCCATTTTTTTATCATTAATAAAATTCTTGTTTTTTATTTTAATTCGAACCGCACAAAACAAATGAAAATTCAACAATGACATTAACAAGTTGCCTGAAAGCGTATTTGTTTAAAACCATTCCATGTTTATTGTTTGGTGTTTGTAAACAGAAATCTTTACACAACAAGTTTTGTTGTTTTAAAAGAAAAAATGAGAAAAAAGAATTCGTCTCTGACCGCAGTTCCGGTACTCTCAGTTCATTCCTTATGCAACAGCTGGTCCCTGGATGTGTACCACGTGTGAACCCATAAAACCATACAACCTGACGTGAAGCTTTAGTTGCGCACTCCGACAACACATAAAAAAATGTTGGGATTGTTCAATCTGTGTCAAGGTCAACGTGAAGGCAGTATGCACTGAATGTTTCGTCCTTTCGAGCACGAAGCATCTCATTCATAACTACAATGGTCACATTTCGCTTGCTTTGCTTTGCTTCTTTTCAATCCTTGCCAACACAAATGTTCGACGGGATTACGTCATCAGTTACTTCTTACAACGCGTTGAATCACAGTAATTGGGAGTTTATACTTGCAATGCTTTCTACGTAAGTCAGGGGTAAGAAAGGGGGAAACCCAATGATCTCAGATAATGGATTTCCTCTTAAACAATAATGGATTACATTATTATTATTATTATTATTATTATTATTATTATTATTATTATTAGTAGTAGTAGTAGTAGTAGTAGTAGTAGTAGTAGTAGTAGTAGTAGTAGTAGTAGTAGTAGTAGTAGTATCCAATATCTAATTAGGAAAGAAGCAGAAAGCAATAAACCATCCAAAAAGTACTCCCGGTAAACACTTTTCCTGTTGGTTGCCTAGACCGTAAGTTACATTTTCCGTGTGTTACAATCTCCATTAGCCTATTAGAAACACTGTTGCGTGTAAAGTTAAGGATTAGAATTAGGAATTAGATTTCTGGGCTGTCGGCATCTATGGCCATGTTAGCCCATCACTAGGATTAGGATTAGGAATCAGATTTCTGGGCTTTCGGCATTTATCGCCATCTTAGCCCATCACTAGGATTAGGAATTTGATTTCTGGGCTTTCGGCATCTATGGCCATGTTAGCCCATTGCTAGGATTAGGATTAGGAATTATATTTCTGGGCTTTCGGCATCTATGGCCATGTTAGCCCATCACTAGGATTAGGATTAGGAATCAGATTTCTGGGCTTTCGGCATCTATGGTCATGTTAGCCTATCACTAGTATTAGGATTAGGAATTAGATTTCTGGGCTTTCGGCATCTATGGTCATGTTAGCCCATCACTAGGATTAGGATTAGGAATTAGATTTCTGAGCTTTCGGCATCTATGGCCATGTTAGCCCATCACTAGGATTAGCATTAGGAATTAGATTTTTGGGCTTTCGGCATCTATGGCCATGTTAGCCCATCACTAGGATTAGGGTTAGGAATCAGATTTCTGGGCTTTCGGCATCTATCGTCATGTTAGCCCATCAGTAGGATTAGGAATTAGATTTCTGGGCTTTCGGCATCTATGGCCATGTTGGCCCATCACTAGGATTAGCAGGAGGAATTAGATTTCTGGGCTTTCGGCTTCTATGGCCATGTTAGCCCATCACTAGGATTAGGAATTAGATTTCTGGGCTTTCGGCATCTATGTCAATGTTAGCCCATCACTAGGATTAGCATTAGGAATTAGATTTCTGGGCTTTCGGCTTCTATGGCCATGTTAGCCCATCACTAGGATTAGGAATTAGATTTCTGGGCTTTCGGTATTTATGGCCATGTTAGCCCATTACTAGGATTAGCATTAGGAATTAGATTTCTGGGCTTTCGGCATCCATGGCCATGTTAGCCCATCACTAGGATTAGCATTAGGAATCAGATTTCTGGGCTTTCGGCATCTATGGCCATGTTAGCCCATCACTAGGATTAGCATTAGGAATTAGATTTCTGGGCTTTCGGCATCTATGGCCATGTTAGCCCATCACTAAGATTAGGATTAGGAATTAGATTTCTGGGCTTTCGGCATCTATGGCCATGTTAGCCCGTCACTAGGATTAGGATTAGGAATCAGATTTCTGGGCTTTCGGCATTTATCGCCATCTTAGCCCATCACTAGGATTAGGAATTTGATTTCTGGGCTTTCGGCATCTATGGCCATGTTAGCCCATTGCTAGGATTAGGATTAGGAATCAGATTTCTGGGCTTTCGGCATCTATGGCCATGTTAGCCCATCACTAGGATTAGGATTAGGAATTAGATTTCTGGGCTTTCGGCATCTAAGGCCATGTTAGCCCATCACTAGGATTAGGATTAGGAATCAGATTTCTGGGCTTTCGGCATCTATGACCATGTTAGCCCATCACTAGGATTAGCATTAGGAATTAGATTTCTGGGCTTTCGGCATCTATGGCCATGTTAGCCCATCACTAAGATTAGGATTAGGAATTAGATTTCTGAGCTTTCGGCATCTATCGCCATGTTAGCCCATTTCTAGGATTAGGATTAGGAATTAGATTTCTGGGCTTTCGGCATCTATGGCCATGTTAGCCCATCACTAGGATTAGCATTAGGAATCAGATTTCTGGGCTTTCGGCATCTATGGCCATGTTAGCCCATCACTAGGATTAGCATTAGGAATTAGATTTCTGAGCTTTCGGCATCTATGGCCATGTTAGCCCATCACTAGGATTAGCATTAGGAATTAGATTTCTGAGCTTTCGGCATCTATGGCCATGTTAGCCCATCACTAGGATTAGCATTAGGAATCAGATTTCTGGGCTTTCGGCATCTATGGCCATGTTAGCCCATCACTAGGATTAGGATTAGGAATCAGATTTCTGGGCTTTCGGCATCTATGACCATGTTAGCCCATCACGTTTAGAGGTATGACGTCCCTCGGCGAGCAAACTACCCGAGGAAAGGGAAGGAAGGAAGAAGCCTGGGACCATTATGTCAGGTACCATCCCGGTATTTGACTGGTGTGAATGTAGAAAACCCATGAAAATCTCACTCAGGACGGCTGGCCTGAAAATGATTTTACACCTTTTTCGACCAAGTGTCCGCACCGAGAATCGAACCCGGGCTCGCTCACACCAAAGTGTTAGCGACTATACTACGCGGAGCCACTCTTGTAAAATTAAACGGATAAAAAAATCGTCACACTGAGGGATTAAATTCTAAAGTAATCGACCAGGGCTTCCACAACCAAATGTAGTCTTGATACAAAGACAACCTACGTAGCTTTCGTGACCCAGAAGCAGTCAGACTCTTGAGCATTGGAGTCGATTAGGGGGGGGGCAAAGGGGGTATTTGCTTCCCTACTTTTTGAAGTAACCCATTAATGTATATAATTTCATTTGGAAGTGTAAAATTTTTGTATGTATTACTGTTTCATACAAAAAAAAATGGTGGCATATAATATTTGCCGTTGCGTGAGTACGTATTGGTTGTCTTCCCGTGAAGTTAAGAAAGCTACAGGAATTGCGTTTTAATTGCCACGGAAAATAATCCAAAAGTGACCTATTAGAGCACAACAAATCCAGCAAACTTTTAATGCAGGGATGTAGAAGCAAAACTTGCTAAATCCATTTTTCAATTTTGTCAGGAAACGAAGAAATGACGACGCCCTTATGTTTCATAATTGTTGAACTTTTTTTTTTTTTTTTGTTTGTTTGTTTTAGTGGTCACTGCTTAATACAAATGAGTGAAACCAAACACTAAACAAAAAGAAAAAGTTCAACAATTCTGAAAACATTAGGTTGTCACTTTTTCTTCGTTCCCAGATAAAAGTCGAAAATGAATTTAGCAGGTTTTGCCCCCTTCTTACAAAGGCTCGATATGTTAGTCAGCCGATTTGAAGCTAACTGAGAGAATGTTTCGTAAAAGAAAGAAGTATTTCACAAGGTAATCTTTAACCGCACAAAAATTGACACTTCCTAAAGTGACTTTTCTTCTTTGTAAAGTAAGGAATATTTATTAAAAAGAGCGTAATAAGAAACAACTACCTTTTTCATTGTTTTATAGTGTAATATACGAGTGAAGTTGTGTGTTTAGAGGCGTTGAAAGTTAGTGAATTCAACACAATTCAAGGTTTTAGGATTATTTTCTATAACTGGAGCGTGGAGTGAATCTAAGTATTATTGTGTTTTAATGTGTTCCAAAAAAGGGAAAACTGCACCCAATGGAAGCTGCAAAAGCAAATATTGCTTTAATTGTTGTATCATATGCTTGTAGTATTTACTGTCTTTCATTTTCTAAGAGTAATAACATACATTTAATAGCATGTGTGGAATTAAAAATTAAGTTGTTCATTAATCCCCAGTTTCAATATAACTTCTACGAAACAAGACTCGTTATTCATTACTATGTTTAAAATTAGCCGCTCTATTTATTTGTTTTGTAAATTTGTTATTAAATAATCTGATTACACAATTTTCCAGACAAATTTTTAAGATGTTCATGAGCAAGGAATCAAATATCTTCTTACACCTTCGTTGTTTAAAAGTACAAAGGACTAGTACCTACTTGCGTTGCTCTTGTCAGTTTACTTAATAAAATATGAAATACGATATACGGTATTTTAACTGAAAAAGATAGTATCCTATTAGTTATACAACCTTTCGTCAAACAACGTGTTAGAGACAACCAGGGAAACTAAGATTGATATACAAATATTCAGATCATGTCTTTCCCTCCCACTTTTTAACATCCAATCGCCGCCACTGCTCTTGACCACCAGATCCGGTGATCCGGAGTGGCCCAGACAGATGCGATGTGATCAGTGACTCAGAGAGATCCAGAGACGACTAAACATCTTCATACACATGATGAATATGGAAGAGATTGCATTGCTAGTGGAATGTTTCCAATAACATTAATCTCTCTCTCTATCTATCTATCTATCTATCTATCTATTTAAATATCTATCTTCTCACTAAATCTCTAATTCTCTTACCTACTTGTGTGCGTCTGTGTGTGTCAAAATATTGCACTGAAAGATCACAGATAAACGCGTGATTATTGCAGAAAACAAAGAGTACTCTTTTGCGGGATCACCAAAGTTTAAAATGAACCTGTAAACTTCTCGTATCTTTATATGCATATAAATGTGTGTGTGTGTGTGTGTGTGTGTGTGTGTGTGTTCCAGCATAACTCTGGAACACCTGGAGCAATTTTAACCAAACTTGGTGTACATATTACTTACAATCTGGAAAAGAGTGTTGTCGGAATAAGAATGCTAGCACATCTATGGAAAGTGGGAGGGATATATATAGCTCTCCTAGTGGAGAGGGAGGGGAACACATAAAATGATTAAAAACGACCGATATTTGTGTCCAATCCGTTTTCAGAGTCGCTTAGATAAATAGTGACACTCTCTTATTAATTCAGATTTAAGCTCCCATTAGCATCCGAGGGGTGGGGTAAAATGATAACATGTAGAAATACCGAAAACAACCGATATTAATGTCGAATCAATAGTTTTAGGAATTCCTATGTTGATTGGTGAGAGTTTTGGTGGCCTTTAAGTCCTATGCGGTAAGATCCCGTTTGAAATGAATCTTAGAACATGGATAATTCCTGTCTCGAGGTTCTTATGTCAGATTGATTAAAGGGTGTATCCTAAGGGGTAGGGCAGTTAAGAAGTTATGCCAAGAATGTAATATCTTACGGATTTTTATAATTACACTTTCATTAAAGTGCGTACGGAGAAAGTATGTTCAAATATTTACCATAAATTTATTCTCCCCGGTTGAAGAACGAGCATTTCAGCTACTAAAATATAAGAGATGCCACTGAGTTCAAATATTGATTTTTAAATCTTTTTGTATAGTCTGTGTTTAGAACTACTGTATAATCAATACACATTACATTCATTAAAAACGTCACACAAGAATCAATTAAATGAATGTTCGAAGTTGAGTAGTGGACATATATAGGGATGCTCACGAGTCGAGATGTGTCTCGAATCTCGACTCAACTCGACTCGAATTCGAGTCGAGACACACTTTGTAAAATTCGAAATGAGTCAAAACAAACGTATTTCTCGACTCGAATTTTCGATTCGAGACACGAGTCGAGTTGAGACTGCTCGTAAAAATCTCGACTCGACTCGTATGTGTCGAAAATCTTTCTATAATTTTTAATATTATTTTGAAGAAAGTATTCACTCAGAAACTCCTTGAAACCAATTCCAGTATTTATTACTTTAGAAAGGTACAGAGCGCATAAACTTAATAGTTAATCTTTCGATATCGAGATTTAATTTTCAGCTCAACTCAGTCAATTAAAACTAATAATTAATGTTGTGATATTTGATTGTACTTCAAATATAATAATAATAATAATAATAATAATAATAATAATAATAATAATAATAATAATAATAATAATAATAATAATAATAATAATAATAATAATAATAATATTTGATTCTCTAGTTTGTATAAAACTATTATCCGTAGCCTATATCTAGTTTGTATAAAACTACTGCGATAAAGTGAACTTCATAAATTCTCTGAATGAGATGGGAGGGTGCGAATCCGTCGTGTTCCAAGGGAACGGCTTCTTGACACTTGTACTGCGGGACGGAGACAAGCTGGCGGCAGCTTAATTATGATTTGGGAACATTCACGTGAGCATCCGTGTGCCTAATAGAGCTCGAGCAAGGCACCATGACTGCCGATGCATATCGCACACTTCTTGCAGACTACGTACTACCCTTCATGACGACCATGTTTCCCAACGGTAGTGGCATTTATCGATAAGATAATGCACCATGTCACAAGGTCAAGAGTTTGATAGAGTGGTTCAAGGAACACAGGGGCGAATTCCAAGTGCTGTGCTGGCCCCCGAACTCGCCGGATCTGAACCCAATCAAACACATCTGGGATGTGATTGAACATGACGTTAGAGAGCATCATTACCCCCCTCCCCGGAATTTACGGGAATTAGGTGACCTGTATGTGTACATGTTGTGCCAACTCTTCCCAGCGACCTACCAAGGATCATTGCGTCCATGTCAAGACGCGTCGCAGTTGTTGTCCGTGCCAAAGTGGATATACAGACAATTAGATAGGTATTCGTAATGTTCTGGCGTGCTGTGTGCGTATATTTTAACTCATATATTTTGTATCGACTCGAATTTCGAGACGTCTCGTCTCGAATTCGAGTTGAATCGAGACAGAAACAGGCTTAAATCTCAACTCCACTCGACTCGTGCGCATCCCTAGACATCTCTCTCTCTCTCTCTCTCTCTCTCTTTCTCTCTCTCTGTCTCTCTCTATGGCCTATGGAACCCGGAGGTTTAATGCAGCGTTCACAAAAACTCTCCATTGACATCTGTCTTTAGCCAACTGGATCCAGTTTCTACTTTGTATTCCTGTTTCTGCGAGATCCACCTTAATATTGTCCTCCTATCTGTCCTTAGGTCTTGCTAATGGAAGTTTTTCGATTGGATTTTCAGTTAAAATTTAAAAACCCTTCCGACGTTCTTCCATTCTGACTACATGACATCCACCACCTGAGCCTCTTAGATTTGATGACCGTAACAATGTTTCGTAAACGGTATAAATTCGGTGAAGTTCCTCGTTTGAAGTTCCCGCCATTCTCCATTCCGGTTTTTCTGGGGTCCGAATATTCGTCTCAGGATTTTATAATCAATTACTTTCAGTCTACGTTCTTCCCTTAGAGTAAGCGACCATGTTTCGCAACCACACAACACAAGAGGCATGACTATCGTTTTATATATTTTAAGCTTCAAATTCTGCGACAGAATTCGCGACGAAAAAAAAAACTGAATAGTAACACGAATTTCCTGCTTTCAGTAGACATTTATTAAGTAATTTCTTCGTAGTTCGCTGAAAATGATCCTAGATATCCGAAAGTATCCATTTTGCCGAAACTATTATTTCATTCTTTAACGCATCCATAATTTGCAGTATTACGATCCTGGAGAATTTTCAGTAGACCCTATTTCATTTTCACCGTTAATCTAGTATATAATTTTCAGTAACGCTGTAGACTTGCTGTATTCCGGTTCCCTCTGGGCCATCGTGTCTCTTGGGGTCGCCAGCTCTGGCAGGATCAGTCCGGGTGACTGGGTCTGGCCAGGTCTGAAAATCCATATCCGGATGAACAGACCAAAAGATCCGGTGACCCGTACAATTACTGCTCCATATCAGAGTTGAGAAAAGGGGGAGGGACTCCTTTGTCGCGCCACCCAGTTTGTACGCATTGTAGTGAACTGTGATAAAGGTGAGAAGGACATCGGAACACAGGAGATACGTGGAAACACATCAATTTCGTTATGCTACTACCCGAAGCTGTTTCCCCAATACGGACAGTAGTGAGTAAGCTGGCTACAACCTACCAGGGAATGAAGACTTCGGCCGGATCTCCAAATGACGAGTAACCCGTGTTATCGGATCTCGGAGGGTACGTGCGACTTCGTCACGGCCTCATCGAGGTAAGTGGAACACTTGCGTAAACTCCCTTCCCTACCAACTGAGGTGAGGGCTTACACCCATCCTCCGAAATGGGCAACAACATCGCGCCCTTGAGTCTGGGAGATAAAACTACGTTGTACTTGCAGAGCTTAAAAGAGAGGTACTGTGCTGCCAAAATGTCTTGAGCCGTGGCAAAAATGCGAACTAAAGCTCACACCCTCACACACCCACGCGTTGAGCCAATAAGGGTTCAGCTGTTGCTATGCGAGAGAAAGCGAGTGGAATTCCTTCAGCCGATAGCAGCGCTTGCTACGGAAGACTAGGGATCAAGTCAATGTGGTATATCTATAGTTGGTGTATCCAGAAAGGTACCGAAAGTGGCCACGAGCCCTCAAAAAGCGAGTGGTCCATCCCCTTGGAGCCATGATGAGATACTTGTATCCTAACGCACTTTTAGTACCTCAAAAGGAAGTGAGGTAGTATGGGCCCTTCGTCTCAGTGTTGTGCGCACTACCGGAGGACTCACCACTCCCAAACGACCATGTCTTTAGGTAGACAGTCTACGTCAGTAATTGACAATCTACGTCGGTGATGTACAAAGTACCTGTGCTGTAACTAGAGTGTGTACCGTATTGCTTGAACGTCCCTTCTGAGGGAAGATGTGGCGTTCCTTCCCAAATGATGACCTAAACGTGCCGTTGAATTCAGAATATAGCTGTGGAGCATGTGGAGAAGAACAAACCAAACTAAGCAACCAATATCAACCAAAATGACACCTCACACGTGTCAAAATTATTAGTAATATATATATATATATATATATATATATATATATATATATATATATATATATATATATATATATATATATACAAATATTTGAGACCAATTGGGAGACACAGTCCCCTAGGGCTTTCCCTGAATTTAATCTCTGGTTAGAAGGTTAGTCCCAATAATAACTTGAATTTTCTCCATATTTCGGGATGATACAATGATGCAGTACAAAGTGTTACAATTACGTAAATAATGAATTTAAAAATGTACAAAACAAGTATTACATTGTTTCGACTCTGTTTCCGGCTGCCCACGCCACGTCAACGTTCACATAGATGAAACTTAAGGATGACATATTTTGTAAATGTTGACCTTTCTACTGCTATAGCGTGATGAAACGAAGAAAATATAATTTTGCTGGTAGATTTTTATACTGTATTCCTTTGACTTTTATAGAACATCCTTACTTCCAAATAAAGTGTTTTTGTTATTTCCTACTGCTCCCACATATCCTCCGCCTACATGACACTCACGCGCTCATAACACTGTAACATAACAAACCTGGTCCTTAGAGATGCCATTCCCACATCTCTTCCTAGTACAATGGCCGTGTATCTGCTTAAACAGGTGGATTGTAAAGTCAAAGATTTTGCTTAAGATTTCAAATATCTCAACTTGTCTCTAGCAGCATTGTGTTAATCAAATGCTGTCCAGTACACGAATTTCGTAATTAAGACTATTTTATAATGGATGTCCATATTAACATATCTATATATCCCTGTTTTGTCCTAGAATTTCGAGTGTCCATTTCTTGTCCTGACTATTTACCCGGCATAATTCTAACGAAATATTGATATAAAATGTCTCATTTTAGCAAAAAAAAAAAAAACCCTATTCAGGAAATTGAAATGAAATCTTTCAGTTTAACGTCCCACGTTTATGCTCTTTAGACTAAGGGAGACGAGGATGAAGGCAAATGAACGATGATGGAAGAATTTGTAGGATGATAATGTGAGAGGAAACGGGAAAACCTACGGACACAAAGTTGTCCACCACAAACTTAGTGGGCAGGGGTTCGAACCAGGGACCCAATGCACCAGAGATAAACGTTCTACCACTTATTAAACGAACGTTCCTCACTAAGTTTTAATTACCTAATTATCATTGTGTTTTACTTCATTTTACTTGTCTCCCAGTAACCGATAACGACAGGGACACGAACACAGAAACATCGAGGACAGTTACAATTCCAAAGGTTCTTCCACCGGGAATTGAACCTAGGATCACGTAGAACCACTGAGCCACCGTTCCCTTCTTTATTAAATTAAAGAATATCCTCCTGCACATCAGCCAACAAGAAGATATATTACCTTAGAATAAATACCTAAGAGCATGGTAAACATTTTTTTACCGATATTAACTGGTGCTCACTGGCCAAACAAGTGGCCAGTTGGACATTGTCCACCGGTTACAGTTAGGTACCAAAATGTTTACCATTCTCTTAGGTATTGATCAACATCAATATAATCTCTCTACAACTTATGGTTCCCGAGCTATGGCTCCTTAAACACCTAGAAATTGGCCATTTTTGTCCAATATCACGGGAACGGTAACTCATAGGGAGATGTTTTTGGTGTTAGTCAATACCAAAGAGAATATTAAACATTTTGGTACCGATATTAATTGGTGGCCACTGGCCATTGGCCAAACCGTGGCCAATTAAATAGTGGCCATCGGTTACTGTTCGGTACCAATATATTTCCATCCTTTTAGATATTGATCAACGCCAATATGGTCTCTCTATGACTTACGGTTCCCAAGGTATGGCTCCTTGAATCTCTCTAAGTCGGCCATTGTTTGGCCAATATCTCGGGAACGGTAAAAGTGACGCGAAAAACTTAATCACTTTCTGTGATAGTTTTTGACGCTCTATCAAATGCAGGGTTCAAAATTGAAACAAGAGCATTGCCAGACACACATAGAGAATTCAGTAAGAAACTTTTTTAAGTTCGTTGGTATTTCATTAACAATTCTACATATCTTCTATATATTAAAATGCTAGGTTTATTTGTTTGCGGTCAATTCCTTGTATATGTTAATGGCCAATTCTTTCCGAGAACGAGATCTCGAAAACCACAAGTACTAGAAACGTGCCGTTTTCGCTGGTCGATTCCAAATTTTGTGTAGAGTTGCCAGTTCTCATTCAAATTTTTAAACCAGAAAACTTGTATATTTTCCTATTCCACATTTTAGGGATCGTTTTGACCCCATTAGTTTAATATTGCCAGCACTAGTTCGTTAAGGATGATACCCTCGTGTAACGCAACCAGCAGAGGAGCTACGTATAGCGGGTTGATGGACATTTCAGGCGCTCTGCTTTAATTTGAACGACAAAACCTATTGCAAGCTGATAACTTCGAAGGCTTGTGGACCCACAATGAGGCGTACTCGATATGGGATTATAAGAAGAAAAAAAAATGCATTTGGTATCATCTACCACTTATCCAAGTTTGCCAGAAACTCCCCTAACATTCTATGTATTAAAATATATTTAGGCCACATATGTTTTTCTATAGCAATTCAGGCGCGGGAGACCCGGGTTCGATTCCCGGCGAGAGCTCATGTGGTTCGGAATCCACGTTAATCAGTAGGTCCACGTCTCACATAGCCTCGCTGCTGAAAGGGACGCTAAACTGAAATTCAACTCAACTCTATACCAATTGACTCCGTTTAAGAGTCTTCATGTCCTGTACTTGCGTCTGTAAAGGGACTTGTACAGATATAGTGAGAAGTGGGAAGGAGATTCATTCTTATATTAGAACTTTGTGCATTGTGTAAATACCGCAGGTTCAACTAGTTTCTTGTTTAAAAAGTCCGCAAGAAGTACTTTACTCTTGAGGGTGGGTTATTTTTTATCTTTTTTTTTAAAAAAAAAAAAGAATATAAACACGACTCAGACGAGTTTCTTCATAAACAAATACGATAGTAATAATTGCGTTATGACCTAAAGAACCGAATTTATTTAAAATTGTGCCATTTGAATTGTCTAGTGTGCAATGCTGTAGTTGAAAGATTTTTTTGTTGACCACGAAAAACTTATAGATTGTTGTGAGAGATCGACACTTGCAGCTTCAGTGGAAACAAAGTTTTGTAAACGACCTGTACCATTTCTTCAAGGATTTACCTTAAACTAAAAGGAAATTTTGCAGGCACAAAAAAGTAATAAAGTATAAATTAAACAAGAAGAACAACGAAACAAGATGTGAAGTCAACGAAGGGGAGGGGAAAATACACTCGCACTCAGAAAGGCGTAAACTGTACAAATACAATCTCGTTGCGTCTGTCTCTTTCTTTCTTTATATAACAATCTATTATGTTAGTAAAAGATAAAGCAAACACACCTGAAGAGGAAAAATGGTAATCTTTTTAATAGAATTCAATTTCAAGCTTAATTATCAATATATTAGTTCCCATTTCCAGTCCAACTAGCTCTTTTATCTTTATTTCTTGATTTTCTTTCTACATGTTAAAAAATTTTAAAAAAACTTGTCTCCACCTTCAATGATAAGGAACTTGTTTGTGACAAAGACAAGACTAGTTTCCTTATCAAAACTGTGATAACTAACTAAATGGACCAGATGTTCGTTACTGTTCGAGAATTGAGTTGTTTGTATTTGACAACAATTAGGTAATTCATACTTGAATTCGTTTGACCATTTGCTTTAGCACTGTCCATGTGACCTTAAACTAATGCGACCTAAACATGATTCATGAATGTAGTATTCAAATAGGTCAGATTAGTAAATTTAACAACCACCATCATGAAGTCTGTTTCCAACAAGAAATATTTAATTTAAATAATATAGTTATGACAGATTTTGCCGCCCCTCGAAACTTACAAGTGTTGCACATATGGTAGAGCCGGCCCTTGTTTGAAGAAAGGTCTACATGATCCAATTTAAGGGATCATAGTCTTAGTGACTATATGGTTAGAGTATGCACCTTCAGGCTGGAAGACCCGGTGAGAGCTCAAATAGTTCGGATCCCATGTTTAGCTATAGGTACACGTCTCATATAAACTTCGATGTTGAAAGGGATTGGAGGCTTTCGAGATGTGAGTGTGAAGAAGAATAGAGAAATTTAGCTGGGTTGAACAGAAAACGAATTAGGAAGTATTAGGAATAGTAAGTAGAAAAAGAGTACCTTTGATGATGATGACATATTAAAGTTTGTAATTAATCAAACCACAGTTACTTATGTGTAATGAAATTTATTTACTTTCTATGGAATAGACTCAATTACACTCCAATATTTACAGGGTGTTTCAGAACAACACCGACAACATTTGGGAGATGATTCCTGATAACAGGGTAAACCAATAAGTGTAGACCAAGTTGGGTGCATAAATGCTTTCCTTTCGGAGTTATAGGCTGCAGAAAACATGAAAAAATGAACTTTAAAGGTTCATAGCTCCAATACTATGGGACCTACCGTAGTCGGTTCAAGACTTTATTTAGGAACTAATATCTGTCCTATCCAAAAATACATGTCTCATAATCCTGCGATTCTTCCGTAACAATGTTTATAAAGGTAGTTGTCGAGTGCTTCAAATTATATGCCCGTAGCGAATTCCCTGTATGTATTTTTAGATAAAATACATATTAGTTCCTAAGTTCAGTTTCGACCTGACTACGGTAGTTCCCATAGTTTTGGAGCTATGGACCTTTAAAGTTCATTTCTTCATGTTGTCGACAGCCTATAACTCTGAAAGGAAGCATTTGTGCATCCAGGTTGGTCTATACTTTTTGTCTTATCTTGGTGTCAGGAATCAGTCCCAGGTGTTTTGATACACCTTGCGTATAGGTGGATCCTGTCGTATGAACAGTACATAGTACATAGTAAAATTAAGGTTTGTTTTCCTGTATTGGCTTAGGTGGAAACACAAGGATTCATTTGCACCTGATGCTTAAAAGACCGTGGGCAACGAAATTAATTACAAACGAAAATAAATTCAGAATTAGATATTGTTTGATTGAACAATTTTCTGAAAAGATTCACTTCGTTGTACTTGGATCAATGGTTCTCCATATATAATGCAGTTTCTCTTCTTACATGACTGGCATGGAATCTTTTTCCTTCTTTCTGCTTTTCTTTTCTAAGTGAGCAGGCGAGTTTTCGCACATTAACTCTATCGGATCAAACATCACACACATATCCATTTCGCTGTCACACATATGTTGGAAGCCTGTCTTTGTAGGTGTTTCATAATCTTCACTGGAGTTCCCAAGCAACAAGGGAAAGTACAATGCCAGAAGTGTCGTTAAGTTTAGCTTCAATGAATTTCCCTTGCTTCTTTCCTTTCCTTTTTCAGATTTTTTTTTCATGTTTGCACATGACACAGGTGTTTCGTAGACTTCTTCCTGCTATGCAGTAAAGAGATTATTAATTTGTCTCAGAGTCATATACACCTTTAAGAATTTTCAGTTTTTATCATATCGTGCATTTGCAATTGTTAGACATTTGAATCGGACTTCAAAAGTTCGTTACTGACTTCTCTATGCCCGTCAGTGTGTGTTTCCTATTTGTTACTCTTTTTTTTTTAATTTTCAGCCCTCCATTCGATAGAACATCAAAAACTACCTGAGAAAGTGATGGAATTTTTCGCGTCAATCTTTCCGTTCCCGAGATATTGGCCAAAAATGGCCGATATCTGGAGATTTAAAAATCCATATCTCGGTAACCATAAGTTATACACTGAGAAAAATCTGTTCTTCTGACAGCATCATATAGTACAAATATACGGGATCCTCTTGGTTACTACAGAAATCAGTATGGAACATACGTTATTCATATGCTAAATACGCACTGCCATTAGGCTAGATGTTACATCATGTGTTGCAGGATGGCTGACATCTAGCAGTTTTCCGTATATCACATGCATATATTTATGTTACATTCCTCAGCTATATGTTATATACGTTCATTTGTATGTGAGATACTGACCGCCTACATTGTTTCATACGGAAAGTACGTATAGAGGGAACATTTATACGGAAAGTATTAAAAAACACGCGTTTTCAGTTATACGTCTGTTATACGTTACGTACAAAATCTACAGGAATTACACATGTAACCTACCTTTTTAAGTACTCCACCTACATTTTTTTTTTCTCAGGGTAGAGAGTTGATATTGGTGTTTATCAATACCTAAGAGAATGATTAACATTTTGGTACCAAATAGTATTCGGTGGTTACTGGCCAACTGGGCACTGGTTTGGCCAGTGGCCGCCAGTTAATATTGGTTCCATAATATTTACCATCCTCTTAGGCATTGATTAACACCAATATCATCTCTCTATGACTTACTGTTCCGGAGATATTGGTCAAAAAATAATTTCGAAAGAGATCCTATTGGTATTGATCAATATCTAAGAGGATGGTAATCATTTTGGTACCCAATAGTAACAAGTGTTCACTGACCAACTGGCCACTGGCTAACTGGCTACCGTTTCTCAGATATTGGCCAAAAAAGGCTCGAATTTCGGGAGATTTATGGAGCCATATCTCTAGATTAGGTCATAGAGAGATTATATTTTGCGATTTTTTGCAAGAAACAGAAGGTATGGATAAAAAGATTTACTTTTATATATAGGAACAATCACAGTTATCCTTCCCGCCCCATCTCTCCATTTTTTTAAAGTTCGTTCTGGCAGTGCTCTTGGAGCATTCTCGACATTCTCCCGATTTTCCCTGTTCAAGCACATTATGGGCCCCAATACATAGCACCTCTGGAAAGCTTGTTTCATGCTGAAGAGAATAAACTATAAACCATGACTTTCCCATGAAAAGTGTTGATGCAATAGCTATTTCACTGCGAGTCTACGATTTTCTTTATACTAACAGGGCAATGGGCCGCAGGGACTTACTCCGATGTCCATGGCACCTAATTTTGTTGTGCATGAACATATCTTTGTACTGTTTATCGCATGGACTAGGTTTGATTCGGATGACATGTTCATGTCCTTTCCTTGTCAGTACCAATAAATGTCTAGCCGATGTAGAGTAAGCATTCAGCTGTTGGCTAATCGTTGCATCGGAAAGTTGAACATTTGCATATACAGACCTTCAACATTATCAGTTGCGAAATCTGAACAAAAGAAGTAGATCTATTGTTGGAAAATTCTCTTTTGTCTCAATCTGTGGTTTCTACGGAGTCCATGAAAGTAATTCCTTTTCTTATTTTGAACGTAGGATATTGCGCATATTAATGGTGACGAATGGTAAGTCATACTTAAATTAGCTTAACGTTTCTCGAAATATCAACCCCTGCTATTGGCCAACTACTATTTATTTGTTTCAGAAAGACTCGGCTAGGAGAGAAACATTGTAGAAAATTCTTGCAGAATTTGGAATACAGAAAAAGCTAATTAGATTAATTAAGATAAATTTAAACGAATTCCAAAGTAATGTCCGGGTACCAAAACTCCTGATCACGAGCTTTTCAGTCGAGAATGGCCTGAAACAAGGAGATGCGTTGTCGCCATTATAGCGTTATTATTCAGCTTTGTTCTAGAGTATGTTATAAGGAAAATCAAAGATAGCAACCAGGGCCTAGAGTTGAACGGTATTCACCAGGTTATGGCATATGCTGATGATGTAAATTTAATAGGGGATGACAGGAGAACAATAGAAAGAAATGCAGAGATCTTATTAAACGTTTGCAGGGACATGGGTTTAAAAATAAATGCAGACAAAAATAAATACATGGAAGTTCGTCGGGCTCGTAATACTGCAAATTATGAATGCGTTAAAATACCAAATAATACTTTTGATAAAGTTGATACTTTCAAATATCTAGGATTAATATTAACAGACAAAAAACATATTCACGAAGAAATTAAATGTCGACTAAAAGTAGGGAATTTGTGTTATTATTCAGTTCAGAATATTTTGTCGTCTCGAATTCTGTCGAGCAATTTGAAGCTTAAAACACGTAATTAGGATTTATTGCTCTTTTAATTCCGTTCCAGTAGGAGGTAGTTATTCAGAGAACTTTGTTTAATGGTAACCATAAATCTCAGGTAACTTCAATTTTGTTTTATTATATTAATGTTCTATAAATTTTATTAGCATTTTATAAAATATTTAATGTGTTAAAATATAGTATATTGATTATATAATTTAATATAGAAAGTAATATATAATTATATTAGAATATTTCATAAATTTAATTAAATATTTATTCTTTCTGAATTAAATCAAGTATTGTCTGAGAAAAGTTTTGTATTTTCACTGGCTTCTTCATGCATACAAGACAAACATAAATATGATATTGCAAAAAAAAAAAAAAAAAAAAAAAAAAAAAAACCTTCCCATTTCCCATTTTACGTGCAAATGAGGAGGTTCATTAGCTTATTTTTAAGTAAGAAAAAAGCAACATAATTAACCTTGGGCTATTGCTTCCCTTTCGTAAGTTGTGTGAAGTTATTTAAGAACAATCTACTTCCGCATATTCGTGTGGATTACACGAAACCTCATTGTCATTCAGTTGTTGGAGGATCATGAAAGCGTATCCAACGGAGGGGACCTCCTCTTCCTTGGTACGTACCCAACACCACTCAATGCTCTCGTGGCACGCGAATAAACAAAAGAAACAACACAATTATTGTATCTCCATGTAAACAAAATTAAAACAAATAAATGCATATGAAAAACAAGGAAAAAATGAATTTTCATTCATGAAATTTTTGTTTTGGTGCTGCTCATATGCAATTAGTATTTTCTTTTAAAAAAAACTAATATACTTTCTCTCCAAGTCCAAACAAAACCGCTAATTTTAACATTTGAAGCAAAGTGCTAATAGACTTTTTAAAGTTAATTTTTGCTAACAGTATGAAAATCCGAATAATTCATATAATCAAATACTATAGTTTTATGTTTTAACCCAATATTTTCTAAGATTTAATTGTGCAAAGATACCTTTCCTTCCTTTTAAATTGAAGAAGACAACAAGAATTTTAGGAAATCCAAAAATGGATCAAAAGATTGCGATCTTAGCCAATAATTAGTTTTTTTTTTTTTTTTTTTGGATCAGGGTCCCTAAATCGAGTTTTCGTATTTCTACGGAATAAGTGCATCATATTGAGTTAAGTGATAGTTTGGATTTGCTTACACTATATGTAGTTCTCCAGATATAAGACCTACAAGAAAATCCAGAAATCTTGTAAGTATAACGTTCCACGATAATGCTCGTTAGGCTAAGGTAAATGATTGATTAAAGCAAGTGAATGATGATGGAGGAATCGGTGGAATGAGAGTGTGGGAGAAAACAGGAGTATCGTGAGTAAACCCACGGAAACGAAGTTGTCTACCACAAACTTATTTGAACCACGGATCCCATACACCGTAGGTAAACATTCTACCACTGAACCACCATGTCCCCCAAATTGAAGAAGGCATCTTAACCAAAATTGAAATAGCACTGACCCAGAGACGTACGCAGGAATTTATTTCGGGAGGGGTCCAAACACAATTTCAGGCTAAATTATATTAAAAAATGTGAAATAGCCCCTAAAATTAGACTATTTTTTTTTAAAAAAGTCCCGATTTCGGGGGGGTCCGGACCCCCAGGACCCACCCCCTGCGTACGTCCCTGCTCTGACCTTATTATCATGGATTAATGTAACATATTGCCTTTGTCTTTGACATTTCTGATTTTAAAAAAAAAATGACCTACAAAGGGGACAAAAGAGTTAGCTGAAAGTATTATTCCCATTGCATTGACAAAGACCACAGGATATGGCGTATTAAGAAATAGACAAGTATAGCTGTGATGGACCATCATCTCCGTTCCCTTCGCGCTCTTTCTTTCTGCATCTCGTGCTAAGAATGCTAACAGAACCTAAAATCAAGATACATGTGTTCCAGATTTAAACATTAGAACAACAGAGATACAACAAGCGTTCAGTAACTTTGGCACAAATTTTTATAATATTGTTATTAGTTGCTTCTTTGTTGATTTGCTGAACACGCAGCCAAAAACTAATGAACGTGGAGAAAAGGAGATACACACCGTAGAACCGTATATTCCAGAACCTAACCGAATAGAAATAGAAACCGCTATAAAGAAATTAAAGAAACACAAATCTCCGGGTGTAGATGAAATTCCGGCTGAATTAATTTTACTGGAAGCGAAAAATTGTGGAACAACATATACAAACTTATTCTCCTTATCTGGAACAAGGAAGAATTGCCACAAGAGTGGGAAGAATCAATCATTGTTCCAATTCACAAGAAAGGCGACAAAACTGACTGTAATAATTATCGAGGCATTTCTCTTCTGTCAACATCCTATAAAATCCTTTCAAATATTCTATTAGCAAGATTGACCCCCTACGCAGATGAAATTATTGGAGATTATCAGTGCGGATTTAGACGGAATCGATCAACTATCGACCAAATATTTACCATTCGCCAAATACTCGAGAAAAAGTGGGAATACAATACCCCGGTACATCAACTATTTATTGATTTTAGAAAGGCTTACTCCTCAATTAAGAGAGAAACATTGTACAACATTCTTATAGAATTTGGAGTACCGAGAAAGCTAGTTAGATAAATTAAGATATGTCTAAATGAATCCCAAAGTAAAGTTCGGGTAGGAAAATTTCTGTCCACGAGCTTTCACGTCGAGAATGGTCTAAAACAAGGAGATGCGTTGTCGCCATTATTATTTAACTTTGTTCTGGAATACGCTATAAGAAAAATCAAAGATAGCAACCAAGGCCTAGAGTTGAATGGTGTTTACCAGGTTATGGCATATGCTGATGTAAATTAAATAGGGGATGATAGGAGAATAATAGAAACAAATGCAGAGGTATTATTAAATGTTTGTGAGGACATGGGTTTACAAGTAAATGCAGAGAAAACTAAATAAATTGGGAAGTTCGTTGCGATCGTAATACAGGAAGTTATGGATGGATTCGTTAAAATATCAAATAATACTTTTGATAAAGTGGATACTTTCAAATATTTAGTATCAATATTATCAGATGAAAATCATATTCACGAAGAAATTAAATGTCTACTAAAAACAGGGAATTCATGTTATTTATTCAGTTCAAAATCTGTTGTCGTCGCGAATTCTGTCGAGGAATTTGAAGCTTAAAATATATAAAACGATAATCATGCCTGTTGTTCTGTATGGTTGCGAAACATGGTCGCTTACTCTGAGGGAAGAACATAGACTGAAAGTATTTGAGAACAAGATCCTGAGAAGAATATTCGGACCCAAGAGGAACGGGAATGGGGAATGGCGGAAACTTCATGACGAGGAACTACATAATGTATACGGTTTACCCAACATTGTTAGGGTCGTCAAGTCTAGGAGGCTTAGGTGGGCGGGTCATGTAGCTAAAATGGAAGAAAGTAGTAACGCTTTCAAAGTCTTAACTGGAAGACCAATCGGAAAACGACTATTAGGAAGACCTAGGCGCAGATGGGAGGACAATATTAAGATGGATCTCGCAGAGATTGGAATACAAAGTAGAAACTGGATGCAGTTAGCTAAGGATAGAATTCAGTGGAGAGCTTTTGTGAACGTGGCATTGAATCTCTGGGTTCCATAGGCCATAGAGTTAGTTAGTTAGTTAGTTAGTTATTGTTATTAGTTGCAATATGATGAAATTTTAGATGAATATACTTTGGTCTTTTGGCTACAAAACCATGTCACTCAATGTAGCCCTTTTGGAGCTCATCCGTGGCTAAGCGGTTAGCGTACGCGCCTTTGGCGTGGAAGACCCTGGTTGGATTCCCGGCGGGAGCTCCTGTGGTTCGGATTCCACGTTAATCAGTAGGTCCACGTGTCATATAGCCTCGCTGCTGAACGGGACGTTAAAACCAAAATCAACTCAATGTAGCCCTCCTCTGCTGTAACGCATCTCGTCCAACATTCTTTCCATGCATTGATTTCACTTTGATAAAATTCAGGTGGCTTACTTTTACAAAATTGTTTCACACATGAAATGAGGGCTATTCCCCTTGGCTCGGCCTACGAAACATGCGTGAAGATTTTTTTTTTTTTAAGTCGGTGTACACGTTATGGGATAATACTTAAACACACATACAGTACTAACGATAGGAGATGTTTAGAAATTTCACGGTCTAGCTGTAAAGACAGTCGTAGATCCATATGCAATTTACATGGATTCACTGAGGAGGTATATATATATATATTTTTTAAACGGAAACAGAATCATTTAAATCATTGTAACTAATGTCGAAGTTACGTGCAAGGGCGGCCCTAGGCAATTTGCCGCCCCGTACAATGGCATCATTTCACATCCCCTTTTTCCCAGAAAGAACAAATCTTAAAAACCATGATTATAGGTATGCTACACCATCATGAACAACGAAGGAGTGTGAAAAAGTACTCACACTCAGAAAGGCCTACACACTACTAATACAATCTCGTTGTGTCTGATTTTTTCTTTCTTTAAATAATTTGTTATGTTAGTGAAAGATAAAGCAAATACACCTGCAGAGGAAAGATGGTAATGTTTTTTTATAGAATTCAATATCGAACTTCAATTTCAATATATCAGTCTGCATTTCCAGTCCAACTAGCTCTTTTATCTTTATTTCTTGATTTTCTTTCTACATGTTAAAAAATTAAAAAAAAAAAACTTGTCCCCACCTTCAATGATAAGGAACTTGTTTGGGACAAAGACAAGACTAGTTTTCATATAAAAACTGTGATAACAAACTAAATGGAACAGGTGTTCGCTACTGTTCGAGAATTGTGTTCTTGTATTTGACAACAATCAATTAGTTCATCGTAGGATTTGTTTGACCATTTCCTTTAGCACTGTCCATGTGACCTTAAACTAACGCGACCTAAACATGATTTTTGAATGTAATATTCAAATAGAAGGTCAGGTTCGAAAATTTAATTACAATCATGATGTAGTCTGTTTCCAACAAGAAATATTTATTTTAAATAATACAGTTATGACAGATTTTGTCGCTCCTCGAAACTTGCCGCTCCCTACAAATGCACGTATTGCACATGTGGTTGAGCCGGCCCTGGTTACGTGCAAACATGCCGACAGCATATTAGAAACACGGAAATGTGCGACGTATTCAATAGAAGTTAGTTCATGGATTAGCACAGTTGGAAACACTGCCTGTAAAGGCAGTATGGATGTAGCACAGCAAAGCACGTGAAGAAAAAAAAATGTGCGGATGTTTTTCTGTTAAGCTTAAGTGGATTGTGAAGGAATTATATAATGTCTCTTTATGGCATATTGAAAGTGGTATTTTTTCATGTAATATAGAGAAGAATGTGAAGTCATCATTCAGAAAGAAATGCGTCACTGTTCAATTTTCACTAACGCGTTTATTTTTTTCTTATATATATATATTACGAGAAAATTACTCTGTACTTCACATTTGCATCATTCTTTTAGTAATAATGGAAATAAAGTAATTTTACTTCAGGAAAGAGAATCTGCGCTCAACGGAACCTTGAACAAGCCTTCGTCCTCTTCGTTGATACCTCACTTAGAGTCGATTATTAATGAATATATCCAACATGACGCTTATCAACTCCTAGGACTACAGTCTGAGATGTGGTCAGCCAGATGAGGTAAAGCAGCACACCGTCTCCCAATGTCGTTCATTCCAGCTTTTTAAACCAGCTTTAGCTACCTCTTAATTTCAAGATCCCCCTTCTCCCGATATTGTTTGATGATTTGGAAATCGATCTGAAACAAAGACTTGTTCTAGCCATTTGGCTACACGGGACATTCATATTGTAGATAGATTTACACAACTTGAAAGGGAAAAAATGAAATTTTTAAGTTTTACGTCCCACAATTATGCCGACTAGGCTAAAGGAGACGGTGATAATGAGAAAATGAATGAAATGGTCCAATGAAGAAAATGGGAGGAAAAGGGAGAACTCCGAGAAAACCCAGGCACACGGTGTTTGTCCACCACAAATCTCACTTGGCGCGAGCTGGGTTTGAACCAAGGACCCCATGCACCAGAGCCACTGAGCCACCTAAGCGTTTTTTTTTTTTTTAAGATTTGTTCTTTCTGAAGAAAGGGGGCGGCCTAGGAAGTGTAGTTTTTGGTGCTCAGAACGGGCACTAAACTTCAACAAAGAACATCGTCTGCGAGGAACAGATTTAGTAAGAGCTCAACTAGGTTTAAAGAAAAAAAATCATACTCAAGCCCAACTTGGAAGTTGGGAAGTGTCACAAAATCGATTAAATTTAAATTTGTATCAGTAATTATCTAAGCCAGTGAATTCAACCTGCTTTACATTATAACTTTTGAGGGACAGGCAAAATTAAAATATTAAATATATATACTTACGAATTATAACGAAAAACATATCTACCAAAGAGAGTTTTTTTTCATATTGTTATCACGTGCCTCGAACTGGATTTTTACTTTGTCACTTTGTTTTCTGTCGCAATTTAACTGAAGGTTTGTGTCCTCTACGCCATTGTTCACGAGCCACTGTCAGTGAAATGTAGAAAGAATTAAAACTAAGTCAATTGTTGACGTTTTAGCTGATGCCATGGCTGTTTAACGGTCATATAATTTCGCTTGAACTGTGTATGATTTTTATACACAAGGCACATATTAAAGATATCGCTTGTGTATGAAATAACATACACTCAGCCCACAAATAAGGCGCCATGTGTATGAAACGTCACACACATGGAAATCAATGTGTTAAAATGCGTGGGGAAAGGGAGTTCAAAACTTATGCCAAAAACAGCATACCTCTCGAGCCCTTCAACATGGGAAAATTAAATTTCGCAAATACTCCTCGTTAAAAATAAAAGGACACGTTTTTCAACGTTCTGAGCTCTCTCGTGGCTAAGTGGTTAACGTACGCACCTTTGGCATGGGAGACCCGGGTTCGATTCCCGGCGGGAGCTCATGTGGTTCGGATTCCACGTTAATCAGTAGGTCCACGTCTCATATAGCTTCGCTGCTGAAAGGGACGCTAAACTAAAATCAACGCAACTCAACTCAACTCTGAACGTTTTGAAAAATTTCGCTTTTGAGGACGTAAAACAATCAATTGATATATATATCACCAGTGTTAGAGCTCTTGCCTCTGGTGCCTGAGGTCCTTGGTTTGATCTCGGACAAGTAAGTTTGTGGTGGGCAACATCGTGTCCGTGCGTTTTTTTCGGAGTACTCCCGTTTCCTTCCACATTCACATTCCTCAAATTCTTCCATTATTATTTACTTGCTTTAATCATCATTTCCCTTAGCCTGAATGGCATAAACGTGATGGAATGAGTAGAATGTGCCGATATTGGTAAAAATCTTCGAAGTACAGCTCACAGATGACGAGAAGAACGCTAAAACAGGGAAGCGGGGAAAGGTTAACGACACGGTCAGTCCATTTTCGGTTTTTGAGGTGTGGTCTATACTTAGATGTCGTCTGTTACTCCGGGTAGTTATCTGTGTGCTATTCCGTGGTCTCATTTGAAACCCCCGTGCGAAAAGTGGGCGAGCCCATACCTACGTCACACTACTTCTGCTAGGGTTCTTTTCGTCATCTGTGAGCTGTACACTGTAGTACCAATCATTTGATGAAAACCAACGAAGATCCATATGTACTCAATAGACATCCTATGAATATAATTCTCGTTCGTGTTACGGATAAAGTTATAATTTTCGTAATGAGCATACGATCGATGAAATGTTCACTAGGCTTCCGTTGGTGTTAGGAGTTTTTCAAGTTTCACGAAATAAGATTAAAGTTCTGGTTTTACGTGCCATAATTATGCCTTTTCAGGCTAAGGAAGACGACGATTAAAGCAAGTGAATAATAATGGAAGGATTGGTGGAATGAGAAACTGGGAGGAAATGGGAATACTCCGAGAAAACTCACGGCCATGATGTTGTCCACCAAAAGCTTACTTGGCCTGGGATTGAACCTAAGGACCGCACGCATAAGAGCTATTCGCCTTCGATATTGTATAGAACTGAATCATATAAACTCGCCAAAATAAATATTTAAGCCTCCATCCGCCATAAAAATGCGAAATTCCCAAAACTTTGTCTTATTTGCAGTCTAGGATGCACGGAGGACATTTATACAAAATTTCAAGCTTTTACGTCTGATTATCTTGAAAATCTGCCAAACGATAAAAGAAATTACTTATCCCCCCACCTACCCTTAGGATAGGTAGCCTATTTCCAAAACCTCGCCTTATTTCCAGCCTGAGGTTTTTATAAAATTTCAAGGTTCTGCACCTTATAATTTTGGAGATTTGACAAATGCAAGTATTCAAATCCGCTTATTCCCCCTTAGGATAAGTATTTCGCAAAACCCCGTCAAGATGAACATTTCCACAAAATTTCAGTTTTTAAGTTGTGCCAATGAGTGAATCAGTGAGGTTGTCAATGGATCTACTCTTTTATATGTACAATACATAGATTTACAATTTACCATGCTATAAACATTGACATCGAAACAGGAAAGACCATAACGGCCGTGTGCATCATCGAAGTTCATATGACTGTTCGTGTAAAGAGTTCAAAATTGAAATTTCTAACATCAACGTAGTTCAAGGAATTTTCTTGCACCATTAAAACTCTAACTACAGCACATTTTAGTTCAGCACTGTACACCAGTGGTTCTCAACCTTCTTGAGACGAGTGCTGAATTCGATTGTTCTGAGCGCCCCACCACAACCAGCATCATCTTAATTCAATTCAACCATATACAAGGGTTTGGACCAACCAGTCTAAAAAAACACAAAAGGTTTCAATTCTTAAAATCTCCCTTGAAGAATATATATATATATATATATATATATATATATATATATATATATATATATATATATATATATGTGTGTGTGTGTGTGTGTGTGTGTGTGTGTGTACTAGCAGAATATCCGTTCTTTGCACGGCAAGAATATGTTCCATTTTTGACATAAAGGCTGAATTTGGATTTAAACGGCTTTGTTGGAAGTGTCACTGTTCGTCTCAACAACCCCGAAAGCTACAAATTCGACACTAATATTGATCATATTCGATCACTTTTATATATGTATCTCCCCTTCCCCAAATTGCGGGATTGAATTTGGATTTAAACGGCATTGGAAGTGTCACTGTTCATCTATGTGACTCCAAAAACTTGAATTCGACACTAATATCTGTCATTTTCAATCATTTCTAGATATCTATCCCCCCTACGTTGTACCGTCAAAGTGAAATGATAAAAAACATCCCCAGACACAAAACTCATCTACAGTGGCGTATTTACGATTTTGTTTTGGAGGGGGCTTCGCTAACTTTATTCTTGGAAACGAAGATTCTGCAGATATTTCATTTACTTTATTATAGTAAATAAGATTTCGGGGGCTTAATCCTGGAAGCCCCCTAAATACGCCGATCGAGATCGGTCGGGTGGTTCAAAGAGTTATTAAGTCACATAGTCACTTTTATATATATATATATATATATATATATATATATCAAGCGAAAGGAAACTTGTTTCTACAATTTGTATTTCATTATCCATCTTTTCCCTTACTTTTCCCTTATATCTCTTGGGGTTCTCTTCTATCAAACGCTCCCCAAATAGTCTGTCGTCTCGCGCCCCCATTCAAAATGAGACTGCCCCCCCTGGAGGGTCACTACCAAGGATGTTATAAAATAGAGGATCTGCCCATACAACAAAATCGTGAAGTCATACGTCACAGCTTCGCCACACCTACTCTGCTCACTCCACGCCACTAAGATCAGAATGTTTCGAGCCAACTCAGACGATGCTCGTTTTTTTTTTCTTTTTTGGCTTCATTGAATTCATATGATGAAGATACGTATGGTCAGATTCTCTATTTTATAACATCCTTGGTCACTACTGCCCACGTTGAGAGACTACTGTAGAAACAAAGATGAACGAAGTTAAACCTCGAAAATCAGCATACACCACTTCATCGACAGTTAACGTATAACGTTGTTCAACAGTTAAACCTCGTTGGTGCACACAGCCGTGGATATTGTGGAAAAAGAGATAAACGATGAAGCTAATGTTCCTGTCTTTTTTCAAGAACTTTTCAAGAAAACAGTTGTAGGAACACGATGACTCAGAACGGATCGCCTTCCTGACTAAGCAGTTAGCGTACGCACCTTTGGCGTGGGAGACCTGGGTTCAATTCCCGGTTGGAGTTCATATGGATTGGATTCCACGTTAATCAGTAGGTATCGTGTCATATAGCCTCGCTGCTGAAACGGACGTTAAAATTAACTCAACTGTGACTCAGAACGCTCACCTCTGGTGCGAGGGGTCTATGGTTTGTCCCCGGAACATGTGGACTTACAGTTGATAACCCTATACCTGCGGGCTGTCCCGTTCTTCTCCTGTGTCCTTCCATATCTTCATTGGATCGCTTATTTCATAATAATTTACTGCCATTAGGATTTTTTTTTTTTTTTAGCGTACAGAGTATAATCCTGGAACATTAAAAAGCTCATGTTAAGAAGATTTTAGTGTTCAAAATAGTATTTGGTCTAGGAATTAATTCGTGCGGTTTTACAAAAGATGGCGTAACTAGCTTATTGTCCCATAGTTTCGTTGATCCAAACATGCGTTGAAAACTACTGTCATTGAGCATCTTGTTTAGTATATGTCAGTTGCTTGAAGCGGAAACAACAACATTTTTTCTTCAACTGAAAATGGCGCATTTTGTGCCTGATAAAGTGTTTTTGCGGGGAGTTATTCTTCATTGCTTTAACATGAAGAAAAGTGCTACCGCAAGTCATCATATTTTAGTGGAAGTGTTTGGTGACCATGCTCTAGCTGAGCGAAACGTGTCAGAAGTGGTTTGCACGGTTTAAAGGTGGTGATTTCAGCTTGGAAGACCAAAAGCAATTTGGACAGCCAAAAGAATTTGAAGATGAAGAATTGAGAGCATTGCTTGATCAGGATTCGTGTCAAACGCAGGACGAACTTGCAGAAGCATTTGGAGTTGAGCAAACAACAGTTTCCAAACGTCTCAAAGCCATAGGAATGATTCAAAAGATGTCTTATTGGGTTTCACATGAATTGAAAAGAAATACGTTGAAAGAAGAAAAACCGTTTGCGAATTGCTGCTTCAAAGACAGAAAAGGAAGGGATTTTTGCATCGAATTGTAACTGGTGATGAGAAGTGGATTCATTACGAGAATCCTAAACGAAAAAAGGCCTGGGTGAAGAAAGGTGAACCAGGTCCTTCACAACCGAAACGAGATATTCATTGTGCAAAGGTTATGCTGTATATATGGTGGGATTTGAAACGTGTGGTGTACTATGAACTTCTGAAACTTGGTGAAACTATTAATGGACACCGCTATCGACAACAATTAATGCGTTTGAAGCAAGCTCTGGCCTGAAAACGACCAGAATGGAATAACAGGCATAATAAACTTATTTATCAAGATGATAACGCTCGACCACATGTCGCAAAACCGGCCAAAACCTATTTGGAAAATGTCGGATGGAAAGTGTTACTCCACCCGCCATATTCACCAGACACTGCTCCGTCTGACTACTACTTGATCGATTGCATGAATAACGATTTGATTGGACAGCGGTTCACTTCTTCAGAAAATATCGAAAAATGGATCTTTGATTAGATTGCGTCAAAAGATGAGGAATTCTTTCGACACGGAATCCGTAAATTGCCTGAAAGATGGAAGAAAGTAGTGGCTAGCGATGGACAATATTTTTGTTAACGTATTCATTTACTTTGTTTTTGAAATAAAGCTTCAATTTTTATTAAAAACCGCACGAATTAATTCCTAGACCAAATACATTTGTTTGATAAATTCCTATTTTTAAAAATCCACATGCATTCTTGTGGTTAAAAGGAAGCATTATTGTTTAGTGTGACTGTTTTGAGTACTAGCATAATTGAAAATTAAGTAGTGATGTAGCTGTTTATACAGATCACGTAGTTATTACTGTGTATCACGACCTGTGTATTTCGGCTTGTTTCAAAAGGGAGAAAATATTGTAAAATTAATACTAAATTTATTATCACTGTGTTGTCAATTAAAACAATAAAATACGTTGGTAAATTCCTTTTAAATCAGCTATCTTCTTTCTGATTAGATTAAATCGAGAATGAAGTAATAAAACAGAACCTATCATAGACAGCTGGTAGTTGTTCTTCCTCCTAGTGCGCGAGAAACCGGAATTAGCGTGGGAGACGAAATATTCATCATCCACCAGTTATGAACAAAGTTGTCAGACCTCACCAAATGAGTTTCGTATCGGAGTTTTCAGCGTATAACGGAAGATCTTTATACAAATCTCAAAAGAAATAAAACGAAAAACAGCAAATTTTATTACAATTTCATATAATCTGACTTCATACTTAGTTCTTGTTTAAAGTTTCATGTTTTCGACTACGAATTCCGTTTGATATTCATGTGAAGATGTAACAACATATAAATCCGCTGCAAACGAAATTCAGAGACGAACGTGATCGCACTTGGCTATAAAAGTAGTGAGTGTGCTACACTGTAAACAATCAGACTAGCTCCACCTCCTGCTTTAGACTACGTCTAACGCAGTGTTTCAACGAAAAACAACGAATCAGATATATATTTATTACTTTCTTTTTAAAAGCAAAATGCATTATACTTTCCACACATATTTTATTCATGTAAAGCGTTAATCTGATGATTTTGTATCGAAAATAATATCGAACATACAGAAGAAAATATTGCTGGAAAAATCAATTTGGCAACGTTGAGTCGCCATATTGGTATTGCGAAAGAACATACACTTGTTGATCTCAAAGCAAGCAAACTCAAGGTGGAGTCTTGTGAGTGGTGAAGGAGCTTCGACAGTGTGAAAATGTCGAACGGGTCTGTGTCACCGTCAGACGTAGCTGTAGCAAGATTATGCCATATTGTGAAGTGGAGTGATTTTGATGGCTATGGGTTTAATCTTCACGCGGAAAAAGGCAAACCTGGCCAATACATAGGAAAAGTCGACGAAGGATCACCTGCTGAAGCTGCTGGTCTAAAACAAGGCGATCGTATTGTAGAAGTGAACGGCGTCAATATATCAAACGAAAACCACAAGCAGGTAGTGCAGCGAATAAAGTTAAATCCCGATGAAACACGGCTGTTAGTAGTTGATTCGGAAGCTGACAAATATTTCAAGTCCAAGGGAATTGTCATTAAAGGTACTCTACCAAATGTGCGCTATATGAAAACCCCACCGAGGGAAGGTGCCGTAAACGGTGATTCGGAAGACACACATTCACAAAAGTCAGCCAAGAGCAGGGGCTCAGGTGAACGTGGGGTAAGTTTTGTATATGTATATTATGTTAAACAATGTTATTCAGTAAGTATAAGTTTGTGAAATTTCGCAAGTTTTTAATAACGTGAAGATTGGTGCAAGGACGATTTTGTAGGTTAGGGGTCAATATTTTTAAAAAGGTCGTCAGTCCAGTCACGACCTATTTTCCGTGTTAATATTCCAGGAATCAAAGAATAACAGAAGAATTTGTGTAACTTTACAGTGCATACAAAATGCCACTCAATATAAATTGAATATTTTTAAAATAATCTTCATTTTTGCTCAATGCGTCATTCAAAGTTTTCGTCGTTGGGATTAACTGAATATGTATTCGTTGACAGGAACATATAAACAGTGACAATTTCATTAGTAGTACACAAATACTTTGACCTTTTTCGTGGGTATATGGTTAGCATTCACGCTTTCGATGCGGAGAAACTGGAGTTCGATTCTAGGTGATCTGGATCTCACATTAACTTCAGGTCCACGGCTCATATAGTATCCGTGCTGGAACGTTAAACTCGACGCCAGTAACTAAAGCTACAAAGATGTTTTAATCTTTGGTTTGCAGGATATTTTCAAACTTGAAAAATGGAGGAATGATTGTTGAGATTGACATTGTCACCGGGGTCGAGGACTGAGCTTGTATCTAGATGCAAGGGAGCGATATCAAATAGATAAAAATTACTATCGTATTGGATATTAGTGCGTGGTAACTACTATTCGGAATTTTATTAATATTAATTCATTATCTTAGAATCAGATAGCTCAAGTATTATTACATAATTGATGTAGAAGGAGCTTGTTATTAACGTGACAATCGTAATATTGTGCGTTACCCTTCAAAATTTTAACTGTATGCTTACAGCAGTTTTATAATAGCTAGACACACACACATATATATATATATATATTCTTTATATAATGTAGCTATAAAAAAAAATGTTTCCTTCTAATTGTCTTAAAGACTTATATTCTATAACCAACGTAACACACAAGGCAATACTTATTGTGATCTACCGGTGGGTATTAAAACTGCAGGGAGTGGAGGCAGGCGAGAGGGTTGATATCCGGGAATTCAAGGGAAGGCGTTATTTGAATTTACTTCATTTGAAACCTCTTCATTTGAACATGCAATCCTCTTTTGCAGCAGAAATGTTATTGTATTATACAGTATGCACTGTTTCGGGATGAATGATACTGTTTATAATTTCTTTACTTCAGTCTGTTCGTAAGTCCAGGTTGTTTCCTTCTTTCCTGGTGAATTTATGAATGTGGGCCGTAAATTTCGCAGATTTGTATTCCGAAAAAGTAACGTACAGAAATATTTTTTTACTGAGTTGTAGGAAAATTTTGTCTGATTTTGAACCAACTGTATAATAATTTTAAGGTAGATGGGAGGCCGCAGTAACATAGTAACAGCGCTCACTTCTAGTGCGTGGGACACCTGCTTCGATTCTAGCTCGCACCAAGTGGGCTTTGTGGTGGACAAATACCTTTTGTGTGTTTCCTCGAAGTTCTCCCGTTTCTGTCTCCTTTCCCCGTTCCATATTTTATATATTATTGTCACCACAGTCAACCATAAACATAGGACGTGAAACTAAAATAATAAAATCGACATTGTTTAGAAGAAAGTATTGAAGGAGGAGCGGAAAATAATAGATGGGTATAATTCTCCGAGGCGGAGAGTTATATCTCGCCGAAAAATCCGTTCACAAAGTAAGACCTTTTCAATAATAGGCTATTCGTATAATACTTGTTCTCAGTAATAAGCTGTGCTCTCACAAATCGTATTGTTGGGATCCACTTGTTTATCTTTTTAGGTCGAGGTTTTTGATGTTACTTTAGTAGGTTATCAGTTATTAGACGGCTTGATCTATCGAACATTTTTTGGAATTTAGTTGTAAATTGCTTAGCTATACTAGTCTGTATGTATTATACTACTCTGTAATAATTGTAATGAAGCTGTTTACTTCGTAACTACAACCATAACAAGTCTTCGGCGCAAGAGAACTAGGTTCGATTCCCTGTGGAAATCAATGATTCGGGTTCCATGACAAAGTGTAGGTCCGTCTGTCAGGTTCTTGGCTTACACGGTGAGTCAATCAACCAACTATTATAGTGAGTTTTGTAATGATGATAACTCAGTTTTTTTTTTTTACTGAAGCTGGTAACCCTGTTAGAAAACTTACGGTGCGACCCGGTTATTTTGGAAGCAATACAGTTATTAATCGTTAATTTAGTTACTGATCGTGAAGCATATGGAAAACGTCAAACTGAGTAGACCTAATCAAACGCGACGTCCATAAACAAAACTATGCAGGTTTTTGAATAATACCTACTTTCCACAATTTAATTTTGAAACTTGCCCCCATCTCATCCATTTGGATGGTGACTTTTTTATTTTTTATATATAACCAATATTTGGACTTCGCAATTGAAAGTTTTAAGATAACCACACTGTTATTACTTCGTAGTATACTATATTTCACCATCTCAAGTCAGGAATCAACGCATAGTTAGGATTTGATGCAGCTTTTTACCTTTCTTTATCCTGGGCCTGACTTTTAATTTCTTTGTGTTTTTTCTATTTTTATCTTCTGCCATTTGGTCCGTATTACTTCAATCGCAGCCTTCCGGCACTGTGTTTACAATCTATACTGTACTTAAATACGCAAAAATAAATGTGATTTTGCTTTATTTTGCTAATTCAAGTAAAAAAAAAAAAAAAAAAATCTCCATGGGAATTTTGATCCATCGGCATCTGATTAGATGTTTGTTTTTCCTGTCTCCTGTTTGCTTTTCTCGATTCACGGTGCGCTCCCTGAAGAATGAATGATAGTAAGTTCGGAACTCTCTCTAATGTAATTATCCGTTCCACTAGATTTGGAATGTCGTGGCAAAGCCATACCATGAAGGTAATGTTTTCGTAAACAGCTGTGACAGAAGCTTTGACCTTCAAACTACGCGTTGATAGTTCTAATAGCCAAAATCTCCTTAGGTGACCGAGAGATAACACTTAACCACAACATTTTAAGCACTTACCTTCGTTTACAATGTTCTGTATTTAAGAGCGTTATGTATAATACTGCGTACGTAGCATGAATTAGACTTTGAATGGACTAAGCCACGTTTGTATCATAAATTTTTACGCACAGAAACGTTTTAAAAACAATACGGATTTATATTTCTACAAAGGAAGATAATTTTTGTTGAACCTCAGCTGCTTTCTAACGCCTGTTCAGAGTGAAACAATAACATAATCATGTATGTTTTTCAACATACGTTATCTAACCCAAAGCATATTCATATGATACCAAAGAAAATACCTGCTCCGTTAATGACAGTTTCATTTGTAATCATCAATATTTCCCACAGCTTTTCTTTTTACGACGACTCACATTACCACTTTATTGCATCTCTCTCTAATTTATGTGATGGATGTTATGGACCTCGCGTGCTCACGATATTAACAACTTCGTTCCTGAAAGCAACCACACAGCTACGTTTCCACATCACTTCTTTAATGTTATTTTCAGGATTTTATATATTGATTTTATCCTTATATTGTGAGTTTTAGTGGTTTTTACACGCGCACCTTTTGAGTTAGGTTAATAACTAGTTAGGTTAATTTTGATTCAACGTCAAATAAGAAAATTGTTAGATATGTGCAATAATTAGTTTTTAAATTGTGGTGGTTTTTGTTTAGAGTAAAAGTTCTAACAATGCAAGATTAAGTTGCTTTTCAGATAGTTTTAATAGGCTGTATACAGGGCCGGATTTACCCCCCCCCCTCCCCTTCGTTGTAAATATACACTATTAAAGTGACAAGCTAGCAGTGAAAATAGCAAAACTTCTCGAAAGTTTCTGCTTTCTTGTTTTCGTTTGGAGCTTAAGAGAAAGATTAGTTTTGTAAAAACAATAGTTTAAGTGAATTTCCTCAAGGTTTGAAGGAAAATGATTTACCGAGACCAGGCACTTAGCATTTCCAGGACAATATCTTATTCACACCAGATACCTCAAGGCATTTATAAAAAAAATTCAAATGTACTGGTATATATATATATAATTAATTGTCTTACATAAAATAAACGTGTCATGTTTGTCCTAAACTAAAAGAAATTTTCTATATTTGAATCAGCTTGAATTTATTAAAGATAATTTCGTAGTTTCCGAGTGTTGAAAATTGTCACTTAACACTGCGAAATTAAAACCTAAATAGTAAAGAGGACGTATCAAATGGTTTTGCTGGTAACCAATTGTAGTGTAATAAATGAGCTCTTATATATTGTTTATCAAGCACCGTTTCCTGGATGGGATACATAAATTGGAGATGATGTACAATCTGTGCCAAAAGTAGTTGCACTTGTAATACTGTTACATGAGTAATATAGGTCTATCTTAGATTAATCAAAGCACATGTACTGTGCAAAGGAATTTGGTACTGGTGGCATATTGAAGGTTGTTCTCGAACGTAGATTCAGTAACGGGTAGAATTTTGGCGCCAATAGTATGAATACTGAAAAATAGTGGTAGATTACATTTGTAATTTCCTTGTGGAGTCATTTGTCAATATAGTATGCCCTCTTGCTATAAAATAAGTAATTGGGGAACGTAACATCTCAGAATTAACAAAGTGCCCTGAAGTAAGAACGGTAAAATGTGTTGAGGTCTTGATTCCAGTTAGAAATCGGTGAACACACTATACCATTATGTGTTAAGTGGGTAAACTTAAGTATACTAAGCTTCTTAAAAGCGTTAAATAAAATCACAGCAGAACATCACTGAAACACTCACAGAAAATGAATAATAATCGAGAACTTTTCCTCAGGCGTGCCTTCTGTGAATCAAATTAAATTTTGTAAATATTGCATTAAATACGCAACAGTCGACATGTACGTCATTGAGAATAATTACTTTGTGTGGTAATGTTTCATTATTTTGTGACTGATGTATGAAAACAATCTTGTGTATGAAAGCTGCAGCATGATATAGTTGGCCTGTAGCTTACATGTCATAGAGCTGAAATAATTTGCTTTGCCAGCTCGTAATAATGTTAACACCTGTTTCTGAAAAATAGTACGCTTTTGTATTTGATGTTTTATAGTTGTTTGATATGTGCAGCAGCTGTGTTTTTTAACGTTCTTCTTTCTCTTTCCTAATGTTAATTCTGAATTTGCTTTTTTCTGCTTTTCAGTTGTCTTCATTTTTCTTTGCCTTTGAAATCATCATTGTCCTAGTGGTCACCTTTATGCTATATAGATTGGGTTTTCTGTCAGTTGTTAGTTGTATGGCTTGTTGTAATAGAGATTTACATTTGTGTTGTAAAACTTGAATATTTCGTGTCGGGTAGTTATATTTTATGTTTTGGACACATACTAAGTATAGACACTTTGGTTTCTAGTGAGCTCCTTCTTGGCTAGGCGATTAGCGTACGCACCTTTGGCGTGAGAGACCCAGGTTCGATTCCCGGAGGGAGCTCATGTGGTTCGGATTCCACGCTAATCAGTAGGCCCACGTCTCGTATAACCTCGCTTCTGAACGGGACGTTAAACTCAAAATTAACTAAACTAGAAAGCCTCGAACCGAGGAGAGAAAAAAATATGAGACAGTGGATGGAGGTCTTCCGACAGTTTTTTTTTTTTTTTCCTCAAGTATTGCTACAATATATATATATATATATATGGTTTACCCAACATTATTAGGATCGTCAAGTCTAGGAGGATTAGGTGGGCGGGTCATGTAGCTAGAATGGAAGAAAGTAGAAACGCTTTCAAAGTCTTGACTGGAAGACCAATCGGAAAACGACCATTAGGAAGACGTAGGCGCAGATGGGAGGACAATATTAAGATGGATCTCGCAGAGACTGAAATATAAAGTAGAAACTGGATGCAGTTAGCTAAGGATAGAAGTCAGTGGAGAGCTTTTGTGAACGCGGCGTTGAACCTCCGGGTTCCATAGGCCATAGAGTTAGTTAGTTATGTATATATATATATAATATGCATTCTAGTTTAATGTTGGAATTGGGTGTCTGGGGGGGGGGGGGCACTGGAAGGAGCACGGGAACGGCCCACAGAAAGTTGAAGCATATAAGTCTGGGGAAATAAGACCTTGAGGGCAGAAAAATGTTAATTTCCCATCTCGGTACATTCCAATTTATTAAGCCTTTGGCGTGGGAGACCTGGGTTCGATTCCCGGGGGAGCTCATGTTCGGATTCCACGTTCGGTCCCGTGTCATATCGCCTCGCTGCTGAAAGCAACGTTAAACTCACAATCAACTCACCTCAATTTATTAACGTACATCCGTATTAGCCCTTTGAGGACTTTGCATAAAAATATATTCTAAAATCGATTCTTGGCTTCTATCTTACTAAGATTATAAAAAGGGACACGGCGGCTCAATGACAGTAAGCTTACCTCTGATGCATAGGGTCCCTGGTTGGATCCCCCTTCAAGTAAATTTGTGAACAACATCGTGTTCTTAGGTTTTCTCGGGGTACTCCTGCTTTCTTCTAAATTTTAATTCTGTCAATTCCTCCATCATCCGTCTGCCTTATGCTTAAAAGGCATAATCGTGGTACGTTAAGCTGAAATATTTCACTTCCTTTCATTTTCTAATTAAGATTATCATCAGGGTTGGCAAAAACCATGGTTTTCATTGAAAAAAAAAGTTTTTTTTTTTTTATTTAAACCCGGTTATTTTGGTTTAAACCAGGGTTTTTTGGTTTAAATAATTTACTCTATGTATTTATATTACATATGGACAGAAATTAGTTTGTTTCGTCTTGGTGTTATTATACAACAACAAGGTTATGCTGGAAGGGATCACATAAGGTTAAAACGGAATCCAAACCGCTTCTCGGCTTCATCCAAGAAAAATTGCCCATTTCGACACGAAACCGGGACAAATTGGTCACAAATGCGATTGCCGACTCATTCACGAAGGACTCCTGATAAAAATACGTTGTACTGATCTTTACATAGGCCTAGTTGTTAATATAATTGTCAAGAGTCATTTCAGAAAAAGATAAACAGCTACACAAGTAAAGACATTTTACAATTATATATAAATCGGGAACTCCCGCCTTAGCCATTGAGAAAATCCTGTTATTACTTTAAATGTCTAGTGTTAAGGTCAACGTATCATAATCACTACGCTAAAACTGTGGTATTAAATTACAAATTCGGTATGTAGATATCATTCAATAAAATTAAAACAAAGTCAAATCGAAGCTGATGTTGGAAGCTGCGTAGGCAGTTGATAAATTTTGCCAATTTCTATCAATATATTTAAGCAACCCTGGCTTCTTTATAAAACAGGCATTCAGGCAAGTAGAAGTATATAATTTGGTTTCGTTTCGTATGTTTAGGCTTAATATCCTTATGAAATACCAAGGTTATCACGGAGAAGACTTTTGCTTAAAGGGACACCTCGAATCGCTACTTGGTTTACACTTGAAGGATGGGTTGTGGTTCAACCGAGAATTGAACACGGGACCCTTTGATTAAAAGGTGAAAAGTACATAAACTTAATGCAGATGGTTTCATATGTGGAGACGTCACCATGAAGTTCACACGATTTAAAGCATTTTTCGCTTTTTTGAAAAACCAGCCGGTTTAAACCAGTCAACCCTGATTATGATTAGACTATTCCCATGTAAAGATCATTGTTTATAATTTGTCACTATTGCTTTTGTTTATGGTTTCATTTTGAAACCACTGATACTCGTAATGACTAATATTGGGATGAACGTCAATTGTTGAGTATAGAATTGTATTGAAATGCTTGTAAATTATTTTTTTGGGAATCCATATTCACTTATTTTACATATTATTTACTCCAGGAAAAACCAGAGGCTATTTGCTGTTTATGGATTATTCTGCATTAGGTGCTATGTGCTCCTGAAACATTTTTGCTATGTGCTCCTGAAACACACGAAAAGTAAATAGTTCGAAAGAGGAAGAAACAATGTATGTTTCTACAAATTGGATGATTGAAAGGAATACATAATTTGTAAGAATAAATGTGGGCACTAGACCTACTTGCTACACAACACTATAAGAGTTAAGTAAACTGGAGTCTAGTGAACTAGGTTAGTTGAATTTCTGTACAGTAGATGACACCCGTAATGAGTGTTGGAACATGGTTTCATGCCGTAACCACTTGGATACAAATGCTTGATTGTACAAGAATGAAACGAGCAACATTGACAGTTCTGTATGATTTATAACTACAACCAATATTCCTTCTTTACTTGATTTGAATTGGGTGGTTGATTCGATTACAGTTAGCATCAGTACCGAGTCTATTTGAGAGTAGGATGTACAGTTAACATGAAATCCAAACCACATGAGCTCCTACCGGGAGTCAAAGCTGGACCTCCAGCGCTAAAGGATGCTACATGAATCATGTAGACACAAGAGAATTCTGTGTTTAGATTTGATCTGACAAGTTGTAGAATAAAGCATTCCCTAAAAGGTGAGTCTGATTTTAACTTTACAATTAATTTTCATATTTCGTCATGGATTCGTTATGGTAAAAGTCATTGTGAAAGATCCGAGAATACTCGGTGCCAGGGCTTCTAGTATATCCCCAATTATTAATAATAATTATTCAGTAGCAAAAGTGGATTTCTTCCTTTTTTTCCATCAATCAGTAGGTCCCGTCTCACATAGCCTTGCTGCTAAAAGGGACGTTAAACTCAGTCAACTCAGTATTGAACGATTCTCGGTGAAATCTAAAGTTAGGATAATCCATTTCTACGGATCTAGCTTTCTCCTTCGGAAGCGTGTATATATATATATATATATATATATATATATATAGGGGTTACGTTAAATATGTGAGAGTTAATGTTTTCTGTAGGAATTAAGATCACGTGATAAAAAGACAGATCCGAATCTACGTACAGAAAATCATGGTAGCATATATATTCTGGGTTTGGAACAAAACTCATAAATGCAATGTGATGAAGGTAGAAACAAAAGAATAATTCACTAGTCTTTGAACTCGCAACTAGGCCTACCAATTTTTAAGTTCAGTTTCAAACGTAATTAAAATCTTTGAGGACACTCGCTTCTAAAAATGAAACAGCTTTTTCAGGACAGTCATTCTGAGTGAGGTTTTTTCCTGGATTTGGGGACACTCGGCCAACCAAGCAAATGCCAAGATGGTAACTAATAATGTCTCAGACCGTTTCCTTTCTTCTTCCCACTTTTCCCGAATAGCGTGTTTGCCGAGGGACATCATTCCTCGTACTTAAGGCCATGTTCACAAATATGTATAAATAAATGAATGAAACCTGTGATGTGTTTGATCTGTCAGAAAAGTGTTACGAAATTGCTTTTTTGTTTTCTGATAGATATTTCCAAAGTGCATAGTATATTTTTATTAAGTAATTTCAAATGGACGTTTGACTAGATTTGATTACAGCTATCGATATCGCACAGAATATTGTTTAGACGCGCAAGGAAACTTTAACAGATAGATCCATTCATTACAAAGGTATATTGTACGGGACGGGTAGGCACTTTAATTGGTAACCAGCGTATGTCCCGCGTGTTATCGCGGTCATTGTCATCTCTTCCTCTGCCTGTGTTCCATTTCTATTCCGTCTTTGATATTGAATGCAAGTGAATAACACAATTTGTTGGTTGTGCCGTCAATAGTTTCGGTGATCTGGTAATAAAACTACTACTTCCCTGTTAGGGTTTGCTGTTTCAAAATTCCGTCTAATCTAGATCCTACGATGCAACAACATTTATACAGAGTTTCAAGGTTCGCCGGTGTATAGTTTCGGAGGTCTGGTAATATATATATATATATATATATATATATATATATATATATATAATAATAAATAAATAAATAAAAACTCCCTCCTCATGCCATTTTAGACAGCACAGTTCCCAAAACTAGTCTTATTTGGGGTGTAGGCAAATTATCCCAATACATACATGCTGCTGAAAGCGACGCTAAACTCAAAATCAACTCAACTCATACATTTATTCCAAAGTTCTGCAGTTTCGGAGGTCATAATTGTAATAAATAAATAAATAAATAAAATATTAATTATGATAATAAGTAAAAGAAGTCAGTCCTGCTTATCCCCTTAAAAGTGCAATTCTCAAAGCCTCTCTTTAAGATAGACATTTCAATCAAAATATAATGAGAAAAGAATTGGTCGACCCAAGTGCTATGTTCCTTTTTCTTTTTTTTTAAAGTAGTTTTGAAAATTTCCTCACTTTATCTATTTTATGAATACTAAGTGGGAAATTAAAATACATTAGAAACGGAAAATACAGTTTCATGTGCTGAAGTTGAGGGACTCTTGAGATGGCCCAGGGCCCGCGGTGGCTCAGTGGTAGAGCGTTCACCTCTGGTGCTTGGGGTCCCGCGTACGATCCCAGCCCCCGCCAAGTGAACTTCGTGGTGGACAGACACAGTTTGCGTGGGTTTCCTCGGTGTTCTCACGTTTCTTCCCACTTTCTTCATTCGACCATTTCGTTCATTTATCATAATCACCGGCATAATCGTGGGACGTAAAACGCAAAGATTTCATTTCATTTCTTGAGATGGCCTATGTTTCTCATATTTTAAAGCCCCCACTTTGTTACTCAGGATATACATCTTAAAGTAATGTAACAAAAACCCAGGTCAAGCGAAATGTAACTGTTCTCAAAAATGTGAATTCTGAATAGGTCAGTTGTGGATTTGTATACCGGACAAACATACAAATCTATATTCTGCTTTATAAATAAGATTTTACTATGTAGTTGTTACCATTTTCCAGCCTGTACTTAATTCGTGATTCTGTAATGTATGTTTCATTTTCTTTTAGCAGGATAATGAAGAACAAGGAAGTAGTGCAGCTACAACTCCATGCAGTGAGCGCAAAGGAAGCGTAGGGTCTGGCCAGGATCAGTCTGATTCTACAGAGCAGGTTAGTAAATTGAAGTTGATTCAATAATGAACCACAAATTATTATTTAAAATACTTAATGAATCTGTGCAACGGACGTGATCAAATGATGTTTTGTATATATATATTCGTAGTCCAGTGTATTTAATATATTAGTTTTATATATTTGATTAGCTTTTGGCTAGAGGGGCTTCTCCCCCAGGCTCCACCATTTGCTTGTCCTATGGCCTCGCATCCCTTATGTATCAGCTTTTCCATCAAGAATGGGTTGCATGTAGATTTCATGTATTTGTTTTTAATATTTTCTGAATTTGGCCAGATGGCTTGGCCTACGGCCTCGCACCTCTCAAACCCACAATTCTACCGAATATCAGGTTCCTTTTACTATTTGAACTATCTAAAAGATCAGATTTTGTATCCCAAGAAATTTTTACCATTTAAACAACATAGGAATTTCTCCATCCCCCTTTAGGCCCCTTGAAAACTAAAACTATTCACTTTTGACAATTTTCCTGTCGGTTAGTCCCGAAAAGCTACAATCATGTCAAATTTCAACTTTCCACGTCAACTGGAAGTACCCTTTTATGTTATGTCAGTTGATGTAGTTTTATATGTAGTTAGGATTTTAGATAAACTTTCATTAGTATTTTGTATGTATGTTTCTTTTCCATGGGGACGGACAAACACACGCCCGCCCATGCCAAATTTCATCACAAATCAGTTGAGCTTAATTTCTGTTAACGTCTGGTATTGTCCAAAGATACGACATATGTCAATGGATAGAACACATCGGAAAAGGTGAATTCTTACGCGTAATTTTTGAGAAAACAGAGAGAAAGGAATTTTTGTGTCGTTAAAATTTATACCATTCGTTGGCAATCGCATAAAGTTACTAGCTTTTATTCCCCTGGAATAATTTTATTATTTACTAGCTGAAAATACCAATTCTTTACATGGGTGCTGTATTAGGAAGTCAGCGCCTGTAGAATTATCACCATTCACCTCAGCGACCGCGAAAACTATGAATTTGACACTAATATCGTTCATTTTGAATTATTATTACATGTTTCGGTCCCCCCTGTCGGAAATGACCCTCGGCCCACAGTCAAATGGGGTAAATTTGGAAGTTAATGCAGTCGGAGGTTTACCATTGATCTCAGCGACCGCGAAAACTATGAATTCGACACTAATATCAGTCATTTTCTACTCGTTTTTCATGTCACGGTAAACTCCCCCCCCCCCCCCTGAGACTCCCCTGGTTCGAATTTTGAGAAGAAAAAAAACGCTTCGTCTTGGTCTGGGACCTGGACCAAGGTACTCGTGACCCAAATTTGGTAACCTTTGGTCCGCTCGTCTGGTCGCTAGGCCGCACAGAGACATGGACACAAACACACTTTATTTTATTTATATTAGATGTTTTATTTATATTAGATTTATTTATATTATACTGTATAAGAAAATTAGTGCGGTAACAGATTGTATGTAAGGGTTCTCCGGACAGTGACACATATACTACTTATAGGTACACACGCACTCACACTCTCTCTCCTGAGACAAAGAAATCATAGAATAGCTTTGACTGCTGGTACATTAAATATCTGGTACGTCAGTGGAAATTAGGAATAGTATTGATTCTTCTCTATAATAAATAATGGATTGCTGTGTAAAATGCAATTAACACATTACGATTGTACACCGTGCTATGAAGTAGTCTTCGAGAGTCATATCTGCGAATGATAGTTCCACGTTCCTCAAAAGTTTTTAACATGATTTTATGATACATGGTATTGCAACTTACGAACAGGTTCTTATTGCTAGGGAACACCTTAATTTCAGTTTCTGCAGCAGATAGAAAAAAAGTGATCATACACAATTTGAACTAACTTTTCACAAAATCAGTTGAATTGTTCAACAGATTTATATATTCCTATCATATAAAAACTGCCATCAATGTGATTTGAATCACTTTTAATAGCTTCATTGAAAGCATCGATGCATAAAAATTGCCTCACTCAAAGCCAATCACTTAATTTAGTAAAAAGAAAGTCTAATAGAACCGTGTCTTGGAAAGAAGTTGTTATTGTAGCATAGGTGTATAATGGCTCATAATCACCTGTCGATCAGCCGGGCGCAGCGTCCTGATTCTTTTAGTGATATAAACCCTGTTCTTTATTTACAAATATAATCGATGCGGATCTGTCACTTGCGAGAAGTAATCTGATTCACTGTCATTCTCATTTGGCCGGTATTTTTAAGCGCACACTGCCTCTATAATGAACTTCATACAGCGTCTTACTTTCTGAACGTAGTGAGTGACTCTTATGGATAGGTAGTATAATGTGTTTTTAATCAAGAGCTTGAGTTTGCGTCATTGTGTCAACGCACGATTAAATGACCCATCACCATGACACGCTACTATGATACAATCGCCTGAAGAACAGTGTGCATACATATCTAGTGTCAGTAACTTTGGAACAAATGAACCAATCTGGATATCTCCGTAACTGTAACTTCATTCTTTTCTAGGTCGAAAGTAATTCAAGAGTTCAAGTATTGTAAAGTGTTGAATATTCCTTATTTGTTTTAAAGCTGTTTGCGACAATTGTTAGTGGTGGGGCAGCGGTGGCTCAGTGGTAGAGCGCTCATCTTTATTGAGTCCGGTCCCTTGTTCGGTTCAAGCTGCCGCCAAGTGGACTTTGTGGTGTACAAAGAATATGTACGTGGGTTTTGTTGGGGTTCTCCCGTTTCCTCCCACTTTTTCCATTTCACAATTTCGTTTACTACCATTATCTCTGTTGACTTCTAACTATAATCGGGGAAAGTGTCTGTGGTGTTTTTTTGTATGTTTTTCTATAATTGTTTTCCAATGAGTTCAGTTATTTACGTCATTTAGTCCGAACTTGTTTTCAGTGCCACATTTTTTCTCTTCGTGAAAATTGTTTCCATTGCCCCGTAGCGGCCGCTAAATTCAGTACGTAGGGGGATACTTTTAATATGAAGTGTGTTAGATTGATGTGATGCGGCTTGGGATACGTTAAGTCCTATTTTGAAGTAACTCTAGTGGAGTTTACCAATCACTGCAACAACATATGTTGTATTAGCTGCAGTATTGAGTCTTTAGCAACTGATAGTTATTAAAATGGGGGACTTGAGGGAGGATTTCTGTATTTTAGAAGTAACGGGGGAGACATTGGAGAGATCTCATGAGTTGTGAAGGACCAGAAGAAAAAATCTTATTTAAGAATGGGGGCGAGAGAGAGAGAGGGGGGGGGGGGGCAGACAGGCAAGCATGGTTTACGAAAACAAAATCTTTAATTTTGAGGCCCATGCTTAAGTCAAAAGAGACTGCTGTTTGAAGTGCATGAACCTGTATAAGGAGAATGTGGGATGAAATTGGAGAACTTCTTGAACAGATGCTCAGAATGGTAATTCTTTTTGGAATGAATTAAAAATTGGCATATAATACATCTCGAGAAAAGTTACAAGTATCTTTCCAGGAAGAAATCATTTTCAATTTTTGTGTTCAGAGTTCTTTGCAGATAGAAAACAAATAACGAAAAAGGCAATGTTTTCAAAACACTTCCTGTGACCCTAGAAAGTGTGGAAAGAACGATAAAGTTGGAGTTGCCAGTGTCGATACACTAAGTTGTTTCAGAGAAGTAGGAATGGATTAACGTAAGAAACGTTGGAAATTAATTGAAAAGATGTGAATCGTGTTAGCTGTAGTCTGCTTTTCGGATCGGTGTCCTCCGTGTTTCTGTCTTGTCATATCCACTGTAACACCACATAGCATCATAACGGCTTCTTTCGGCGGCCTCGGGCTCGTTTCCCATTTATTTCTGTAGCATCTACACGGTGAGCTACGTATTTTGAAAGTGGTGTTCTACTACTTGTATTATCGGTGGCTTTGTGGTAGAGCGTTCACCTCCGGTGCGTGGGGTTCCTGGTTCGATCCCAGCTCGCGCCGTGTGGACTTTGTGGTGGACAAACCGTGCTCGTGGGTTTTCTCCAGTTTCCTCCCACTTTCTTCATTCCACCATATCACTCATCTCTCATCATCACCGTCTCCTTTAGCCTAACCGGCATAATCGTGGGACGTTAAACTTAAAGATTTCATTTCATTTTTTCTACTACTGGTATAATTATTACTATTCCCCGATCACTTCATTCTTAATTTTTGTCCTCCCGCCTCACTTCACCCATCCACTGCAGCGACTTCATCTCCGCAACGTTCAACTTCTGTTCCTCTCTCTCCTTCGTCATCCAACATTCTTCTCCGTATAATAAGGCAATCTCACTACTGTTTTGTAAACTCTTAAGGCGTATTAGTACCCAAGGGTCATACAGTACTCCTGCAGCTGCTCTCCATGTAGTCCAACCGTTGCTAATTCTGCTGTTGACATCTTCTATTTCTGCATTTTTCTCGAGTACTGATCCCAAGCACTTGAATTTCTTTGTCATTACCGCCACTTCCTCGTTCAGTCTTATTCTTGCATTTTCGATTACATTTTACCTGAAAGGACAATATAAATATTGTCTTGGTGTTACTAATTCTAAGCTCTCTGCAGTCCTTTGTATCACGTAGGTTTTCTCACCTCAATTAAGATAAAGTATGTTTCAGACCTGAGGTGCCACTATTACTTGTAATAAGGTGTTCTTTCTTCTTGTAGAAAATATTCAGGATAGCGGATCGTATGCTTCTGACACTTGTAGGATGTTCTTGCCTTCCTTGTTTCTGTTTTCCAATCCATATATTCCATATATTCTTTAATATCCTGATCTTGATCGTTCTATATAACCATTTAGGTCTCCTGCTAGAACAAACTTCTAATGTAATGAACAATTCTTTAAAGTACTATATTTAAACTCCTTAAAGGAAGGGGTCCCGGGTTCGATCCCAGCCCCCGCCAAGTGAACTTCGTGGTGGACAAACACCGTGTGCGTGGGTTTTCTCAGGGTTCTCCCGTTTCCTCCCACTTTCTCCATTCCACCATTTCATTCATTATTCATCATCACCTTCTCCTTTAGCCTAACCGGCATAACCGTGGGACGTAAAACTCAAAGATTTCATTTCATTTCATTTCATTTTTCCTTAAAGGAAAACTTAGGAACTTATCTCCTTATCTCAGAAAGTAACTGCTGTGACAAGTTTTAGATTTTGTAAAGCAAATATTTTATATTAATTTAGAGCTCATTTCCAAAGGATTGTTTATTTCTTCCCGAAATACATTCTTCAACGTTATCTTTGGGATAAACTCTGTCGATTATTTAAAAAAAACCTGGGTTGTTTCATAGTTGTATAAACTTCTTATTAGACTTGAAACTGGTATGAAAATATAAGAAGGCCAAACAATTGAGTGCTGCTAAAGTTTGAGCTTTTGCTGTCGAAAAAAATAAATATCCTCTTCTGAAATCAACCTTACTTTGAAAATATTACTTGTTTAGCATACACCTTGCATAATATATTTTCTTCTTGAATTGTTAACGTCTCTCAGCTTCAATCCATTGTTTCAGAAGGTAACTTTTAGAAGGTTTTTCGGGCCCATTTAGTTGTAGTGCGACATCTTTGTCCAATTTTTGTCCATTTTTATCCTGTGTACTATTCAAGTTAACAAAGGAGGACCATTTCAAAATTTCGGCCACTTCGATCACCTCTAGTGCGACATCTTCAAATTCGAATTTTAATTAGCTCAGGATTTGTCCAATTTCCGTACATATTTGTACCATAAAAAAAATTTGTACCATTCAAATTAACAAAGGAGGACTATTTCAAAATTTTGCCACTTCGATCACCAGGAGTGTGATATCTTTAAATTCGAATTCTAACTAGCTTAGAATTCCCTATTTTTTGTAGACTTTTGTACCACCAAGATAATTGAAATTCGAATTTGAAAATGTCTCACTACAGGTGATCCAAGTGGTCAAATTTTTAAATGATCGTTCCTGGTTTATTTCAATGGTACAGAATTGATTCTTCGTTGTACAAAAATGTTCTAAAATTCGACACAATTCTGAGCTAGTTAAAATTCGAATTTGAAGATGTCGCGTTACAGATGATCGGAGTGGCCGAAATTTTGAAATGACCATTCCTTGTTTATTTGAATGGTACAATTTTTTTGGTTAAAAAAAAAAAGTCAAAAAATTGGACAAGATTCTGAACTAGTTAAAATTCAAGTTTGAAGATATGCACTACAGGTGATCGAAGTGTCCAAAATTTTGGAATTGCCCTCTTTTGTTAATTTGAATGGTACAAAATTTTTTCATGGGTGAAGAAAAATGGGCAAAAAATGAACAAAATTCTGTTCTAGTTAAAATTCTAACTTGAAGATGTCCATCACCTACAACTAAATGGACCCGATTTTTCTTTTGGTATTCTTATACTGCCACACGACCACACAATTTTAAATCCACACACACGCAACAGTAGCAACTTTAACTGCCGAGATGAGTGTCTCGGAAATTTTGTTGTAGGTGATTTGACATCGTTATTTACATCTTCTTCCAAAAAGCTGACATTCATGCATCATTGCCGGGAGGATGAATCACTTACCCTTTTGTTATTCTCCTTTCACACGACCTTGGAAAATATTCTAAACCCACAACAATGAACCATTTAAAGATCTTGAGTCTATTTATATTAGAAACTTGAAATTCTATTTATAAGAAAAGTTGTTGGACGTTAAAAATTATCAATTTGGTCGTTCCTTTAAATATGCATTTATATGCAATAACAACATAAACATGCACTAACCTCCGAAATATGCAAATATATGCACTATAAAACTCGGCTCTTTTACCCCAAATTACCTGAAACGAATTTCTGTTTAAAGATCATATCCAATTTGTGGTATATAGACTGTGAGTATAATCCAAGTTTCTCTTTCTCGTATGAAATTTTGACTATGACTGTCGCTTACTCCCTTCTTCATATTCTTAAATAAAGCAGTTCCATTGGTCAGCGCGTCGCTTCTGAGGTACGTTCTATCCTTTTTCTCACTCATATTCCTTTTTCGATCCATATTTGATTTGTCATTTTTATATATATATATATATATATATATATATATATATATATACAACCGGCTGGTAACCTGACGCCAACCCCCAACATGCAGGATCAGGATTGCGTATCGAGGGTGTTCCTATCCTAATTTGAAAGTACTATTACTACTAAAATTTACCAAAACTATTATTAAAATTACAAAAATTACTAAAAGTTAGAAAACTGCTACTGAAAGTTAGTAAATTACTTGTTCTAAATTTGCTAAACTAATAAGTATAATGCAAGATTCCCACCTCCGATGCTGGTGCACTTCACGTTCACCTCTGGTGCATGGATTCCCTGGTGAACTTTGTGGTGGACAAACACTGTTCGTGGGTTTTCTCGTGGTTCTTTCGTTTCCTCCCACTTTCTTCATTCCACCATTTCATTAATTTCTCATCACAGTCTCCTTTAGCCTAGCCGGCATAAGAGTGGGATGTAAAACTCAGATTTCATTTTCTATTTCAATTGCACCATAGGGATTATTAGAACTTGAATATTTTCTCGGAAACCGTTATGAACCATTGCGTTATTAGAAATAGTTCATCACTGCCTTATAGTGATTAGTTTCTCCTTTATGTCCAAGACCGCTGATTAGTGATGGTATAGGCGGAAGGGGGACAACAACAAAATAATTAGAATTTATTATATAACTTTCAAAATGGGTAATTAAAGTTGACAAAATTCGTGAAAAAAATTGAATATGCTTTGTCTTTATATGACGGTTGATTTGCCACTATGGACGTAGTACTAGATAGATAGGAGTTTTATTTTAATGCTTAGAATTAATCGTCCTGGCAATTCGTTAAGACTCAAAAACATAAGCTGTACCAATAATATGCTGCTCCATGTAAGTATAAAATGGAAAGCTAGGAACTGTAACCGCTTACCGGAAAATAGTGAAAACATTCACAGCACAAGGGAAATATTCTAACCAAAAATTTTTATTCACTTTATTTTTACTTTCTCTTTTCTGCCAATGACTGGCCTTTAATTCATGGTTAAACAGTATTTATTTATTTATTAAATACTGCCCAATGAATTGATTTAGAAGTTGTGATTGTGCACAACCTGGAACGCCATATTTCAGACGCTTGTATAAGAGGCCAGGTCTACCATCGTATTAAATTTGATCTCGATTGAATGAGTTTTGTTGGACGCGTACGACATACAGAGGACATTAATTCCGAAGTTGATCATCCACTTGGTTTTCGACCTTAACCTTTGTTTCTTAGGTTATGTACAGATTAACTTTAGGGGGCTTCAGTCTACGTACACGATAAGAAGTGTTGTGCAAAAGACACTAACCAACTTGTGTTAGATGACCACTAAAAAGCACGAATGCTATCTAATCAGGGCAGGAGCGCAATAAGGGAGGCCTGAGCGGTAGCGAGGGGGTGCGTCCATAAGAAGCAGGCGCGTCAACGAAGATGGGTATACACTTAATCGAGGATAGCGCAGAACGTTTTGTATGACATAACATTACTTACCTTACATGTTGAATTATATATTTGTACGTTACTAAAGACGATATAGTTATTATCCCGATGTTTTTATTGCCTTGCATATTTCTGTTCCAAAGTAACGTAACACATTACTAACGTAAATTTCGCGGTTATGTGGATCTCGTAACTCTTGAATTTTTCTCTAGTTGCGCGTCCTGACTTAACAGATGTGACTTTAGCTACTTCCACTTTGCACACTGTGATTGTCAGCTACCTTATGGGCGAATCTGTGCTTTCGACTTTTATTAATGTATTTACCATGCGGTTACCTTGCGCAACCCTTCCCTTGCCAAATAGTTCCATGTTTATAAACGCTTATTAAAAAAAACAAAACAGTAAATAAATAAACACACTTTTCTATCCCGTTACATATTATCAGGCACACAAACAAGCAAATTATCCATTGTTTTCCGTTTTTCCGTTAAATTTTTCAAAACTTTGCTAGAAACGGACGACCAACTTTGAAACTTAACCCATACAGTGTGTTAGTGAACTATACGGACAAGCTGTAAGAGATGATTCTTCACTTAAAAAAACCTCATATGAAGAGAATGTAAAGTACGTAGTTTCAGAGCTATGGCCATACAAAAGCTTGGAAATAATACATTGGAACACGTATTTTGAACGCGAGGAACTTTGGAGTACGCATCCATATCAGCGTAAACGAAATAATACCTATGCAGTCAGATACATATTTTTCAGCAGTGTACAGTGAATGCACAAGGGATTCTCCACAGGGCATATTCTCAGACATGCTCCGAACAGAATTTCGAGGTATGCTCGGGTTTTAAGATCGGTCAGAAATAAGCCTTGACAGCAACGATCAGAGTGCGTCGGCGGGAGGTTGGAAGGGTTTGGGAACGGATCCTTGTGTCCACAATGTATTATTTTCATGCTTTTGTACAACCGTACCTCTGAAAATATGCACTTTTCGCCACGGGTCCATGTGAACTTTTTAAATTCTGATATGAAGAGTCACCTCACACTTTTCGCGATGTAGTTCATTAACACCCTGTATTGTTTTTGTCTTTTGATATTTCAGATGACAAATCAGATAAAGAACAAATGTGAATAGTGGACTCCTTCGCTAAATGCTTCATCAGACGAGGGGGGGGGGGATGGGAGAAAGGAGGACAATATAAAAAATTGGGAAGTACATAAATAAGGTGTCCAGTTCATAGAAAATGTAATGTCCTGACACTGTTGCCCACTTTCTTCATTCCACCATTTCGTTCATTCCTTATCATCGTCTCCTTTAGCCTAGCCGGCATAACCATGGGACATAAAACTTAATTTCTTTTCATTTTCTTCGTCAAAAATTTTAACCCGCCTTTGAAAGAGTAGTTGAAAGAAAAGTATAATACAAATGAAAGAAAATGAAGAATTAAAAGTATGTTGTAAAAAGCAAATATTCATGAAAACATAATTTACTCCTGACGTCTTAAGTTACAAGTTGTGCGAAGTAACTGTACATGGCCTAATGTAGTTTGTTCATTCTTTCCAGACGAATTCTAAAGTGTCTGCAAATGGAAATAGCAATGGTGTTGCAAACACAGGAACTCAAAATGGCAGCCTAAATTTAAATATGTCAGCCAAGGAATTACGTGCCAAGTTGGCAGCTCGGAAGAAGTATGACCCGAAGAAGGATACAATGGATTTCAAGAAAAAGTACGACATTGTACAAACACTTTAGAAAAGAACTAAAAGCATTTCTGCCAGCGAAAAGTAAACAGAACAGGCGGTATTCTGTGTATGTATCAATCGAACGATTGTATAAAAAAAAAAATTGAAAGTATTTTTTTATCAGGTACATGAAAACCGTCCATATTTAATTGTAATACGCTAGTGTGTGCCTTTATACATATATATATCCATTGTCGTGTTGCAGAACATAAAAGTAGCCTAAAGAACGTAGCACACATTGTGCCAAACCACTTTTAAATGACGAAAATCAGGTACTTCAAAATTTGGACCAGAGCTATTGCTATCGTTTCTGGAATTTAAAAAGACTTACTTTATCTAAATGTATATTCCATTCCATTACTGTAATTTTTGATAATCTGTATATTTTGCTTACTTATGACTGTGCCTTACTTGGAAATCAAAGACAATTAAAAAAAAAGTTTACAGATGTTTGTATATAGGAATAAATATAAGTTCATAGACAGAAAAAAAAATGAAAGTTTGGTTGCCAGTGTTCAGTAATCCTCCTCAAAGAAAGTTTCTAATGTACGTGCCTGTAATGCTAGAATGTACATAGAATTAAATAGAAGTCTTTTGTAGGATGTGTTTTGCTGGCATATAGTGTGTACTGAGTTCGTAGGTTTGACTGAATGAATGTAATATTTCTATTGTTTTTATATAAATATATATATAAGTATGTAGACACCGGTATTTGATCTGATTTTTAAAGAACTATTTATAGACCAGTTTTCTGTTGATGAAATACCGGGTTTATAAACAATGACCTTGAAAAACAAAACTTGTTTTTTCTCTTTCTTTGCTACTAGTAACTCCAGAAGTAAAGTATTCACTTAGGTTTCAGATAGTAGTTTGGTGTTCTAATTTGTTACCAGTTCCAAAACTAATTGGGAATTGAATTCGTAGTGAACGTCGGATTTTTCCACTCAGGAAATATTTAAATTCTAGTTTCGGTAGTTTATCCGTCCGGTGTCTATAAACGAAAGCGCTAACTCATAAGATTGTTGAATATGAGGGATTTACAATATGATACCTAAGTCAGATGCATTTATTCACATAGTGCGCATAACATAAAAATGGGTGTCGAAAGTTTCCCGATTGAAATTTGGTTAACGATCCACTTTGTATAGCAACCGTAATTTCAAGTAAAATAAAACACGAATGTGCCTTAATCTTTAATCTATAGGTATCCTATAGTATTTTTGGAAGTTTTTTTTATTTTTTTATTTTGAGGAACTTCGTTAAATACACTGATGTTGTGCCATATAGGTACAAATTCTCGTATCTTTTTCCCTGTTCAATGATGGGCAGGTGATAAGTGAATTAAAAGTGTTATGTACGAAAGCCGTTGTTTGTCTTAAACATTACTGGGTTTCAGGGTTTAAGAGAAATTAGTTCACGATAAAGCAAGCACAAATTCTTCCATAAAAGGTGTCTCTTTTGATCTGTAATGAAAGTAAGTAGATATGTACGCATTGAAAATCAGATGTAAAAGTAGCCAAAGCACTGACTTAAGTGTTTGTAAACCGTAGTGCATGGAATAAATTTCAAACACACAGACTTTTAGTTAATAACGTTATTCGTTACAACGAAAATATTTTGTTTTCTTACGTTTCTTCAACATACTTAAGATCATGAACGTGGTAAGTATCCAAAATCATCAGTCAATAGACAATAAGCCGTTGCATTGTAATAAGTCAATAGACGTTGTAGAGCAGCTACTCTTAATAAGTAAATATACAGGCAGCTCCTGTGGTACATGGGGACAAATTATTGCTGTGACAATAGAACTTCGTAGGGTTGGGTCTCAGTTGTTCTCAGGTTATGAACATGTTGTAAATGGTGACGTTGTTTTTCTTGTACAGCAAGGCTGCTGTACGTGATAACATGTAAAACATGAATTTCTTTCGTTGAGTAATTAGTTTTTTACAGTTTAATTTCCAGAAGTGAACATAATGTATAACTAATGTAAAATTATAATCATGAATATTTTTAAGAGATCACATTTTGCAGTTGACATCTCTTTTTCATCTGTTATATGAGGGAAAGGCTACAGACACAAGGAAACAAATTTTAGTTTGAGTTATGGTAAGCATTTCAAGTATAAAGCATTCATAAAAGCCGAATTTTGTTTCCTGCGTAGTACGTCGTGACATTTGAAAAACCTGCGATATTTCGTTGAGTTTATTCCTGTCAACTTCGATGAGCAACCTGTTGCTCAGGGATTATTTCTTGCACTGCTTGTATTCCATATGTAATTTTTCTTTTGTTGTACAAGAAAACTGATATTGTCATTGTCAAAAGCAGTATCTTTGTAAGGCATTCTGTTTCTAAAACACTCCCTGTCACAGTTGGTTAAGTGCTTAGAAGAAATCTTCATCCATCAAATTAGATGATGAGACGTCAGACACTGTTGATGTATGCTCTGGCTGCTTGAAACTGATCAATGAAATGTTTAAGAAGCAGACTGGCTTATAGAGTTATTAATTTTAAGTGATAACGGCATCCATTTTCCTTGATAACAGAAGAAAAGTTAAATCTGGAATGGAAGCAGTTCAAGAAATCAGAGAAATAACATGCCCTTCAGTGCTGTCAGGAATAACGTCAACGAAATGTCGCAGTTTTTTAAAATGTTTCAACAAACTGTGACTCTTATGGTTTAAGGGTGTTAATTGTATTAATTTTGCGTATGACAACACATTGTCTAGTGTGGAATTTCCTTATTGATATGATACCGAATTTCCATATGATACTGAAACAGCAGCTCGATTTTGTAAAAACAACTGTTTTGACAGTATTCTTTCTCTTGTAATTGCAATAATGCTGTTAAGTCATTTTTGCTTCAAATGCTTTGTAATTTGTATAAGTACATCCACTTCAAAATTTTGTGAACGTAGCTAGTTTAAGTGAATTCCATATAGTATAGAAAAATATTGTGACTTTTCCCTTCTTTGGTATTGTTGTGTTTTGTATGCGAACCCGTATGAAAATGAATTCCATCAATCTCTTTAAGAAAAGTAGTACTGCAAATTTCAAGCCTAGCTTCTATTTTAAAGAAATGTTTGGAAGACACTTTGTTTCGTTGTAATTGTTTATATACTTGAAATTTGTTATTGCTACATTCTGTTCCTTGAACTAAGCATTTTTGTATTATTCCTTAGTTTAGTATGTAAATACAAATCTGTTTTCGAAACAATTACGTCCAAGTAGATTTTTTTTTTTCCTTCGGGAATCTGTTTGTGTTAGTCATCTGTTCCGTATTGCTCAAATCATAAAAAAACTCTTTGGAACAAGCATACATAATTGTTGTTATACGTTCATTTTTGTTTCTTCAATGTCATACTGGGACAAATCAGTAACTTTCTTTTCTATTGTGAATAAGAAAATTTAGTATTGTATCTAAAACTTGCCAACATTGTGCCACATCTCTGAAACTTGTAACTAACTACCCATTGTAACCCGATAGGTTTGTGTAGATAGCTGAAAATGGTTACATCAATCTCTGAAATGTGGTATTATTAAACGCTCAATTTCTAGTATTTTAATGCTTTACGGATAAGATACGTAGAGGTTAAGCTAACTCTGCTAGAACATATAGGGGTCTTTAGATGTTTGTTCACCTTGGGATTACACTTAATTTCAGATTTAGTGCATGTTATAATATTCGGTCTTGTTTCTTCAAGGTCATTGTAGTGAGAAGACTGTCCAAGTCTCTTTTGGATTTTTTTTCTTTCTTTTAAATGCTGCATGGGAATTGTAAAGTAAAATACGCGCATCTTGTACTTTGATAGTTTATAACTGGTGATAATTAGTTCATATCTAGGAATGGTTGGAAAGGGATTACTTTCTTTCTTTTCTGTGGGTACTTTCAGGGGGGGAAAAAATCGTTGTAAATCAAGTTGTCACTGTTAAGGTTTTTTTTGTGTAGACACACATAAATGAACAGAAATTTGTATTGCCTGTCCGCTAAGCTAATTAGTTTTGATAATTTGACTGTTCTGGTGTTGAGATGTTATCAGGGAACTTTTGCGCCGTAATTTTTCCCTAGAGCACTTACAGTACTTCGGCATTTTCGTAGAACTTTTTCTTGATGTGAACTTGGAGAGTTGTACTCATGATGTTTAATTAGAAAATTGGAAGTTACAGGTTTCCTGAAAGTACACGTACGAATTCTAGTGCCTAGGATTTTTTTTTTTTTTACACACACACACACACACACACATTATGTAGCTAGTGCGTTTGTACGTATAAGTACCATTTTTAGTTTTTTCTTTCCGTTTCTATGCCTCAATTACTGCGCAACAATTTAGTTGACCTTCCAAATGTGACATAAACGATTTGCTTTCCAATTTCCATCCAAGAATATGTAGTTTAGCAAAAGAAAAAAACTCCAAAAAAGATGTTCCGTAAACGTAAGTTATTGTGCCTTCTAGTTTTATTTTTTATGTGCATTTGAAAAAAAAAAATTCTCAACACAACGATAATTCTTTGTACAGTTTACTGTGATTGGAACGCACATCACTATTTTTTTTTTTTTTCTTTGTAAATACATAAATTTATATCACAGTGAAGACGTACGAATGTATTTTGTAAAAAAGAAATCCTTTATAACTAGTGTCGTACAATATTATTAACGAAGCCAAATATATAGAGTGGAATAAAGGTGTTTTGTCACCAGCCATGTTACATAAATGTACCATTATACATACTAACGACAAAATAGTATTCTGGGTTTATAATTAGTAGGATAGTCGTAAGTTTCTCGTAGTGCTGTAGATCCAAACTCATATATTCATTCAGCTTTTTATGTAGATACTTGTGTACATTGTAGCCGTTATTGTTCTAGAGAATTCCCAGGTTCTACACAATCCAATTCGTAGCTTTTTTCAACAGAAATTTTTTGGGTAGAAGCTGGTAATTTCATGTTCAAATATTTGACAAGTATTATTTTCTTAAAGAAATGTGATTATTGTATATTATCTTGTAATTCAAGTTGAATTTTTTCCTTAATTACGTAATAAAGTCCGACATTATTGTAATTTGACTTTTAATTTCTTGTTTACTTAACCCTCAGGTCTGCCCCAATACAATTTTTTGCAATTAAAAACATTCTTATTTGTGGCATCGATAATATTGGTATGTTAGTTTATGTTGGGTGGTGCTTTTTTAGGCTATGTTGGTTTTATAAGTGTAGATTAGTTTAGGGTAAGTTTAGGTAGGTTAGGGTAGCGAAATGGAAATGTGTTTATAGGCTACAGAACTGTATTAATTTCGTAATATTTTCGTTTCAGGAAAGATTGCAATATTGCAACGATATATTGCAATAGGTTCTAATATTACGTGTTTTTCATTTTGCTATTTACAATAATAAAATACTTGAAACAAATATGGTAACACAGATACCCAAGGGGGGTACAAATGTACCTCAGTGTAGTTTTAGCCACATGCGTAAGCAGACCACCTTACAACATGATTGTTATTAAAGAAATGTTTTCTCATAGTACGAGCCACAACGTAAAGAACGCTAATCAACCTCGGATGTCTGTGACATAAAATATACAGTAAAACATATGCATGGGGTACGTTTGTACCCCCCTTGGGTATCTAAAGGTTAACTTATACCAGGTTGATACAATAATAATTGCTGTTTCTTGTTAATTTAAACTTTGATCTTAATTTTTTTGAAAAACTTAACAATGATCAGTAATATACCATTTTAAAGAGCAAAGTATTATTGTAATTGATTTTGTTCTGTTTTTGTTTTAGGCTGTCTTAAGTAATGATGAAAAGAAAGCATATTCGAGCCATTTTACTGTACAAGTTCAAATTGGGACGTAAATCTGCACAAACTGCTTGCAACAGCAACCAAGCGTTTGGTCATGGGACCATCAGTGAAATATACAACTGAACATTGGTTCCAAAAGTTTCGTCAATTGAACGAGAGCCTTGAAGATTAGGAAGATCATAGACTTCTTTCTCCGACCAAGAACTATTAATTGAGGGTCGTTATCGAAGCAAATTCACGCAAAAGAACTCGAGAGGATGCAGAACTACTTCACTTACGTCAACAGTTGTACGTCATTTACACAGGGTGGGAAAATTAGAAAAGCTCGATAAATGGATGCCTAATGACCTGAACGCAAACTAAAATCTGTCGATTCGAAGTCTGCCCTGCCCTGCACGTCTTGAAACAACAACATACCACTGCCTTCTGTGCGAGCGATCCGGGGTTAGATTCCCGGTGGGGGCACTCGGTCGACAAAGTGTAAAACGCTTTTTTAAGGCCAGCCATCTTCCTGGGTTTTCCTCTTTCACATTAGGCAAATGCCGGGGTCGTACCTAACATACATATCTCAGGCCGCTTCCTTCCTTCCCTTTCCCCGGATAGTGTTCTCGCCGAGGGACGTCATCCCTCAAACGTGACGGGCCAAAATGGCCATAAATGCCAAAAACCCAGAAATCTAATTCCTAAAAACCTAAACAAACACCAGTGTCGTCACATGGAGGAGTGTAGTTGTGTGGTATGATAATCTCAATATTGAAACCGGACGTGGTAGATTTTTTACCACTTCCGGCTTTAGTAGGGTGGACATCAGAGATATTCTTGGGACGCTTAATAGATTGCAGGAAAGCACTTCATGCTATTTGTAACCGTGTTTGCTATATAGTGATCACCGCTACAACCGGAAGTAGTTTTTCTGACCGTTCCAGTTTCAATAAAGGTATTAGAATGAAAACTAAATATTTTCTTGAAACGCTGAATTGATCGGAGAAAACTGCAATTTGATACCCTTTATACTCTATAACGATCAACGTTCAAATCTGAGGTGATTGATTTCTCCCAGCTCACTTTTAGTAGATACTAGCTGAACCTGCGCTCTCTACACAGCGCATCATTAACATCTGAGCATGAATCTCTCTGTCGTTCGTCACATCTGTACCTGTCCCTTTATAGACACAAGTGAGAGACGTCTTGATAAAAATCGGCAAGGGGTACCATAAAGGGAAGATTTTTTTTTTTTTTTTTTTTTTTTTCAATTTCTCGCACCGTATGCAAGATTTGAGCCTACTTCCGGTTGGAGTTTAAAATTCGTGTATGACCAGTGCTTTCTTTCTTGCATGCAGTATGTAGTAAGCAAATACATTATATAGGGTATACACAATTAATCAATGTCAGTGATATATGGTGTTCATTGGGCAAAACACTGCAAACAAAGATTCATCTTACAAGGGAGGGTCACGAAGTTGCTCCGCTGAGATCCGAACGAGACAATTGTGTTTGCATTTGATACGTTATAACTAGACGGATACCAAAGTTATACGTGCCACCGGACGGGATATCGTGAGCTACAACATATTTTGTAACGTAAACGTTACAACAAATTACCTGGCAGAAAAGTTTGAATCGAGTTATTTGTTCTGAAACAGTTGGATAAATGGAAAACTCGGCGAACACATATCCCATCATTTTCAAGGACACACTTTTTGTGGTAAAAAACTTTGCCTCAGGGTCCAGACGAAGTCCAACTCAAAATTTTCAAATGGCAAAGGGGGTTAAAGTCACATTGTTTGAAAGCTGTTGTAAATGAAAGAAAATGAAGCAAGTCTCGACTCTCTGGACAACCCTGTGCAAAATGGCGGTGGGTCAAAATGTAAACAAAAACTTAATTGAAAATTTATAGGCACCTTGAATCCAGGACTACCGCATAAAACCTATATCGAAAGGATAGGCATACCAAACTGCTGAAGCTAGGAAAACCAAATTTAGCATGAATGTTGACCAGTAGGTGACGAAAAGATGCGAAATGTTCAAAAACGCGACATCTTGAGTTGAAAATGCCACACTATGTATCGAACGCATGTCCAGCTCAAACCACTGGTGTTGCAGAAGCGAAATGTAGTATTTACGTTTATGATTAATAGCAGATATCCTCAAAATATCAGAGTATCATCTGTAATCCAATGTGGCTGCCAATTGAAATATAGGCCGCACAAGAACACCCCCCAGCACATCTTAGAAGCTTGCCATGACTCACTGTTACATGCGTTGTCACACGGTGACGTCATCCTATTGGGTGATTTCAACCTTTCCATCACATGGCAGGACAGCAAGCATGGCGTCACTAAAGATGGAAACGACAGTTATTTCATGGACAATTTTATTCATGGACTTGGTCTAGGTCAACATAATATGCATAATACCCGCAATAATAGCAATCTTGACTATATTCTCTCTAACTTAAAACCTCGTTGTGTTGTCCCATGCAGAAATCTTTTTCCCTCGGATCACGATTCCTTGGATGTTTCTTTCGATTTCCTCCCCTCCACTACTACAAACCAGCCCCTCAAAAGTAGGTCACAACTTCTTTGGAAGAAAGCCCCCTGGGGTGACATCTGCCGGGCTATTGATCTGTTTCCTTGGTGTTAGAGGTAGGAACTGTTGACGACGCTGTGGACTTATTTACATCTGTTGTCCACTCAGCCATAAAGGACTTTGTGCCGGTGAAAGCATCAAAATCGAACAGGTTTCCGGTCTGGTACGACAATGAACTTCGTGAACTTCTTAAAAACAAAAAGCTTGCCTGGACTCTATGGAAATCACATCCGAGTGACTACACATACAAAAACTTTGCTAGAATTAGAAGTCTTGCCAAGAAGGTACAGCGGCGTAAATATTTTGAATACATGGACTCAATTGGTAATTTTACTGTTAGTAACCCTAAAGTCTTTTGGTCTGTAATTAAATCTAGAACAAAATCTCCGGGCATACCGGCAACAGTTCAAGATGAAAATACTGAAGCGAGTGATGATCAAAGACCCGACTTCTTCAATAACTACTACTGCAAAACATTTACTTCCCTTCCCTCTACAACCCATCTTCCCTCTCTCCGCTCCATCTGTTCGGACACCTTATCCAATCTCTCTACCACCCCGGGCGAAGTTCTGGCTCTCTTGCTATCGTTATCTCCACACAGATCACTTGGACCTGATAAAATTAGTCCTCTCTTTCTCAACAAAACTGCTTCAGTTATTGCGGTTCCTCTATCTATCTTATTCAATAGATGCTTCAAGGAAGGGTATTATCCCACCAGTTGGAAACTAGCTCACGTGACCCCAATATATAAATCAGGACTTAAAGATCATGTATCCTCCTATAGGCCAATATCTCTTCTTTCTGTAATATCACTTATCTGCGAAAAAATAATCAAAGACAGGCTACTTAAATTCACCTCACCTTACATCCATAGTTCTCAGCACGGTTTTCTACCGAAAAGCTCAAGTCTCTCAAACTTAAGTACTCTTCTTTCCTGTGCAGTCAAATGTATGAATAACAATACTCAATTAGATTTTATCTACTTTGATCTCTCGAAGGCCTTTGATTCTGTCAGTCACATTCATCTTCTTCATAAACTCTCCAGTAGATTTAATGTACATGGCAAATTTCTCTCTCTAATCACAAGCTACTTGAAGGACCGTAAACAGAGAGTTGTTCTTTCAGGGGCGACTTCTAACCCCCAACCCGTGATCTCAGGGGTGCCTCAGGGGAGTGTACTTGGGCCTCTGCTGTTTGTCCTGTATATGGATGATCTCTACACGCACTTATCAGCTCAACCTAGTGGCCTTCTGCTTTTTGCTGACGATTGTAAGTTATACAGAGAAATATCGTGTCTCCATGACACAACTGCTCTACAGGAAGACATAAATCACCTTACAGGCTGGTGTGAAATGTGGCACTTGAAACTCAACAGTAAGAAATGTGACAGTATTACTATTACTTTGAAAAAGTCTCCTGTTCCCTCCACATACCATATCAACGATTCCCCTATCACACATTCTGCTAGTCATAATGATCTTGGTGTCATCTTTGATTCAAAACTCACATTCTCTGACCATATCTCCTCAATACTAAAGAATTCAATGCGAATGTTGGGACTTCTTTATCGATTCACCGAACTACGCACTGTTTCTTCATTAGCAACTTTTTCTAAGACTTTAATAGCGCCCAAGATCGAATACTGCTCTCCCATATGGGCCATGGCAGCACCTACACATCTCTCCAGACTTGATTCTGTTCTCAATTTCTTCATTGCTATAGTCCGTTTTCGTGTTCCTGCACTTCGAATATTATCTAAGAAGGAGCTCTTGCGACATCTTAATATTCAGACTCCTGAAGTACGCAGAACTATCTCTGACCTGAAATATCTACATAAAATAGTTAATGGAAACTTAAGATCGGAAATATTACTTCAGGAACTATCCTTACGTGTCCCTTCCCGCATCACCCGGAATACCCACCTATTCCATCTTGCCCGTCCTAGGTTGGCTGTTATACAGAGGTCTCTTTTTTATAGAATACCAAACTGTTATAATGAAGTAACAACTGATGTGGACATTTTTTTCGAGCTACCCAGTGTTTGAAAGAGCAATTAAGCGACCTTTGACGGAATAGTTTTACTCTTACACTCTTTTTTCTATGTTGTTGTTATTGCTATCTTGTTTTTTTTTCTTTCTTTTGTTAGCATGTCCCTGTGTAAAATGGCAAAGTTATGCTGTATCTGGGAATTCGTTTAATAAATAAATAAATAAATAAAATATGAATTTGTATATAAATATGCTGCTACTTTTAATATTGTGACAAACCAACAAAGTTTGCGCAGCTCGATGCTCTGAAGTGATTTACCCGTAGTTTGGTACTGCTCGGTAATCTTGTAAATGAATGTTTTGTATATTTGGTATTGCTTGAAATTTTATTTTCAAATCAACGAATGATATACAAATGTAACCATCATGAATACGTTACAATAGAGCCCCCAACCTACTGGTGCAGCAAGTTCTTTCTGTATGAATTACGTATGACAAAATTAGAAAAATACCCGAAGGTATCCAACTTCTGTTTAGCAGTATGAATAGGAAGTCAGAGTTGTGTGTTCATCGCATATTCGTTATTTTCACGTAAAATATATAAAGAGAAACGTGACGAACGTGCATTAGGAACAAAACATGTGTGTTGTTACTGAATGGAATAATAGTTAAAGTGAATCGAAATTGTTCTTTAGTCTTCCTATTGTTTCTAAATACATAATAGAGAAAAATGTAGATTTGTATTTGTATTGGTAGGAATGACACAGGTTTTAAGTGGCTATCTTGGATTCAAGGTAGCCATAGATTTTCAATTAAGCTTTTGTTTACATTTTGACCCGCCGCCATTTTGCAAAGGTTTGTTGTAGAAAGTCGAGACTTGCTCCATCTTCTTTCATTTAACAACAGCTTTCAAACGATGTGCTACTTAACCCCTCTTGTCATTTGAAAGTTTTTAGTTGGATCCCACCTGGGATCCTGTGGGGACCCCGGGATAAGGCGTTTTAAGTTAAATCGTTGTACTTTGAAATTAATGCCTTTCCTGTTTTCACATTTGTCTCACCGTTTTCGATTTATAAGGGTGACCATGGAGTCGAGACTTGCTAAATGATCACGAAGCTAAAAAGATGGAACAAACGCCCCTCGTAAGCTTTTGCACAACTGAACACAAACAAAAGCGGGCCTAATTGCTGAACCATGCATAGTTTTTGAGGTCTAGCATGAAACATATCAAACCATTTAAACTTTTCCGGGCTACGACCATCCTCATGCGCGTGCTTTCTTCGCGCTTTTAACGTCCTCACTTTTTTCTCCATGTAATATTAGTGATTTTTTTTTTTTTTTTTTTGCTATAGTTTATTCACATGCAGAATTACTTTGTGGCCTAAGCAGCAACTTTTAGCACTTTGCCCTCCTGAGATATTACGCCCCAAACATGGCATCAAAATCACAAACTTCAAGTTTCGGACCCCCATAAATGTACGATGCCAGTAGTATAATAGATGTAGATATTTGTGGAGACTCTTTACATGCGATAGTATTCAGCACAAAACTTATGATCCTCCGACCTAATGCCATTCCAAATTACAACCCCTTTAAAAGTGTAATTTTCTGTACTTTTTCGTGTTTTGGTTTGCAACCCTGCATATTTATTTAGAAGCAAGAGTATGTGTTCTCCGTGTACCTCAGTCTCTCTTCTAAACAGCCTTGTGTGTTTAGTGTTCGAGTTCGTCTGATTCGTACGTCCTCAGCAACTGTAGTTTTCGTAAACGCTTGCAAATGCAAAAAATGGCACTCCACTGACAACAAAGATGACCGCCATTCAGGAACATTTGTACATACGACAACGTGAATAATGCTATTGACCTTCTCATACACAAGGTTCGTCACAGTGAAGTTTTTATAATTTTTGGAGATGGTCGAGCAACCACCTTTGGACCATTTCGTATGGATTGGCCCCCTAACAAGTGAGACCACGATGGCTCAGTGGTAGAGCGTTCACCTCTGGTGCGTGGATTCCCTGGTTCGATCTCAACTCGCACCAAGTGGACTTTATGGTGAACAAACACCGTATGCGTGGGTTTTCTCTGGATTCTCCCATTTTATTCATTCCACCGTTGCATTCATTTCTCATCATCACCGTCTCCTTTAGCCTAACCGGCATAACCATAAGACGGAACACTGAAAGATTTCATTTTAAACTCTAGCGAGACCATCACATCAGAGAAGTATTGACAGAATGCGCCAAAATCTGCAAAATTTGACGAGCATTGGTCAATCGAAAGGATCTATAGTTCTACTACACGACAAGCGCACGACACATGTCTCAAATGCCTACACGAACGCTGAATGAACTGAGATACGACCCTAGCTTACTGAACAGGCCTTTCTGCCACCGATTAGTACTTTTTCAATATCTAGACACCTTGCAGAAGGAAATCTTCACCAAAAAGTAGCAACCAAAGTGCCTTTAAAGAGTTAATCACTTCTAAAACTCCTTCCGCCTTATGCAGAGTCGTTTTGATGCATGATTAGCGTCGTACTAAAGGCCTGACTACTACAGGAACCATATGTTAGTCGAACTCTTTAGTATGGTACTAATCACGCGTCAAAATCACTCTGCATACGGCCCCTTATTTTTATGCTGCAGGAATGGACGTTATTCTTGTTGGTAAAAATGCACCGATTCTAATTGTTATCTTGAAGAATAAACTTAATTTTAAGCTTAGGTATACTGCTTTAAAGTTAATAGTTCAAAACCAAAATTATTTTTGCACCAACCTGATATTTTTGTGTAAAATGTTCCATGTTTGATTAACTTTGAAAACTATTCATGTCCACTACACATGCGAAAGATTTGGTATATGTCGTAAACATCACCTCTTAGAAATAATTCCGAACTTACAGTTTTGAGGAAAATAACTATACTGGGTGCGTCAAAAAATGTGCATACACTTTAACTGTCCTAGAAAGCTTATTTTCCAACCTACAAGATTAAATTTGTGGAAAAAGGAATGTTATGCTTCCTCAACAGGTGTCACTAGATTCGTCGGTCTAGCTGCGCAACCCAGTTAGTTGCAAGAGAGCAACATGGCGGACGGATGTTTGAGCTTTGAAGAGCGTAACCAAGTTAAATGTTATTAGAAGTTTGAGAATGTTGTTGCGGTTCAAAGATAGTGGTGACGTAAATGTGGGACAGATATAGATTCAACGGTAACAATTACACGTCTACGAAACAAATTCGAGGTTCATGAAACGGTGTGTGATGGGCAAGAAGGTCGATTAGGGCGACATCACACGGCTACAAGCGCTAGAACTGTTTCAGCGTCCATTACAAAAATCTTCAACGCAAGGGTTACCTGAGAGCGGTGTAAGTGCTAGAAGTGTACTACGCATAGTAAAGATAAGTTGCGTGTGTACATTCCAAAGCTGGTACAACAGCTAAGTGACGACGGCCCAGACCGCAGGATACAATTTGGTGACAGGCGATGGTTACACATGAACCCTGATTTATGGGTAGTGTTGTTTGGTCGGATGAAAGACACGTCAAACTTAATGGAACTGTCGGTAAGTGTAATTGTCTGTGCTGGACTGAAGATAGTCCTCACATTACTGCTGTAAAGGGTGAGAATTTGCCTGCTGTAAATGTGTGGTGTGGTTTGTCTTCTAGGGGACTGATTCTTCCTTACCGTTTTGACGGTACTGTAATTGGAGGAAAATACCGAACAATACTTACTGATACCATTTTCCCTGCCGTTCGTGGAATGTACGGTAATGACAAGTTTTACTATTAATGACGATAGCCGCTCTGCACTATCATAGAAATGTACGAGGATACCTGGATCAAAATCACTGTTGCCAACTCGAATTGGCAAAATGTGACTAAATTCAGGCACAAAAGTCACTGAAACAGGTATTTGTCGAATTTAAGCTTAAAACCAATCTCTCTCTCCTTTTTTCTTTTTATGTGAAACACAACAATCATGGTTGCCACAAACCTTGAAAGTCAGGAAATTTAAAAGAGGTCAGGGAAAGTTAAGAAAATTTTAAGAATTGATCCGAAATTCAGGGAAAATACTAAAAATATAAGTAGTAGTCAGTGAAATTTTTGAGCTTTTGAATTGTTTATTTACACAGCATAGAAGATGGTTCTGAAGTACTGACTATTGTATATTTATTTGTACACGTCAATGCAAAATTCCAATCTTAAAAAGTTGAGATAATGAAATTATGTGCAACTACGAATGTAGCGGCACTTTTTCTGATGTTGCACGTCCTTTATGACATGCGGCAAAGAAGAAGAAAAAAATGGCGTTTTTAATGCAAACAATGATGGCTAGTGTATATATTTGTATATTAATTTTAAACACGATCCCTATTCTTTGTTTTCACACCTTATACTCTTAAATTTTAGAGCCCTAATATGTAATTCGCCATTAACATAAATGTAGCGTATGTTCAAAAGTGGCAATGCTAGAGATTATTAGTAGCGGTTGCATTTGTTTTATTATATTAAATATTAAATATTCTCCGAATCTGATTTTAGCTTCCAGGTAGAGACTCTATTAATGTATTTTCTGTACGATTTTCCGTATTCAAACCAACCTGGAGTTTGGGGACTGTGATATTGTATCTCAGCTCACTTACTGTTGCTGGCAATAGCAAATGTCATATGAAGACAACATTTAATATCACTTTTATTATCATGATTTATTATGATTTGCATTTTGTTTCGTTACAGAACTTTTAACACCGACTCTACAGTGATGGCATCAAAGAAAACGATATTTAGTGGGCACTGGCTTGATTAATCTCTAAATCCGCAGTTTTATGAATGGCTGCGTCCAACTTCCGACAAATTCTATGCTTATTGCGCAGTATGCAAGAAAACTATGTCTGACACGTATGGGATGATAGGCTTTGGTATCACATGCAAAGGGGCAAGGTCACATAAAGCTGATGGAATTGAAGAGCTCCCAAATAACTTCGAAAACATTGTTTCGTGTTATTAGTGGTAGAAAAACTGAAGAACTTCGTTCGTCTAAGGAAGAGAACAATATTAGTGTTCGCAAAGGTGTAGATGACTCTGATGCAGGACTTTAACCAGATCCTTCCCAAACATCTCCTATTCAGCAACCAATAGAAACATATTATTCTGGACAGGACGTAACAAGTGCAGAGGTGATTTGGGCACTGAAATTGATAGACAGTAAAATAGACTGGAAATCCGAAACAGTAATCCCCTTCAGAGTAGTCTGCTTGGTAATGCACACACTTCTCCCACAGCTCCCGCCATTATTGCAAAGACTTCTGGAACGCAGTGGTTTCCAGTTGAATATCGCCAAGCTTTTGACAACATTTGATGCAATATCGATGCTCAAGTATTTCTGTCACTTTACAAAAAGGGTCATTCCATTTCAAATCACCAAATTTTAAAACATGAAAGTGCTTCAATGTCTCAAATTCTCTTCAAAATTTTTTCATACATTAACACCAATGAAATTATGCTAAATTATTTTTTTCCACTTTTTGGATGAGAAATGGACCGGGGAGAAATTTTTGAAAAAATGTGAATTTTGCTTCAATTTCACTTTCCGGCACTCAGCATCATGGAACTAAAATTACCATAGCTTCCTTATTTTTGAAGTTAATTGGCTCATCCAGATGTCAAATGAAAGCGTAAGTTTTGCTCTTTTAGTAGATTCTAAGTAACCTTGCAAAAAGTTACACTGTCAAACATTAATGGTCATACAAAGCAAATTTTAGTTTTTATTTATTTATTTATTTATTAGAAGTAAATGCAGAGAAAACCAAATACATGGAAGTGCGTCGGGACCGTAATACGGCAAATTGTGGAGGCGTTAAAATATTAAATAAAATCTTTTGATAAATTGGATACTTTCAAATATTTAGGATCAATATTAACAGACGAAAATCATATTCACGAAGAAATTAAATGTCGACTAAAAGCAGGGAATTCGTGTTACTATTCGGTTCAAAATCTCTTGTCGTCGCGAATTCTGTCGAGGAATTTGAAGCTTAAAATATATAAAACGATAATCATGCCTGTTGTTCTGTATGGTTGTGAAACATGGTCGCTTACTCTGAGGGAAGAACATGGACTGAAAGTATTTGACAACAGGATCCTGAGAAGAATATTCGGACCCAAGAGGAACGAGAATGGGGAATGGCGGAAGCTTCATAACGAGGAACTACATAGTTTATACGGTTTACCCAACATTGTTAGGGTCGTCAAGTCTAGGAGGCTTAGGTGGGCAGGTCATGTAGCTAGAATGGAAGAAAGTAGAAACGCTTTCAAAGTCTTGACTGGTAGACCCATAGGAAAACGACCATTAGGAAGACCTAGGCGCAGATGGGAGGACAATATTAAGATGGATCTCGCAGAGATAGGAATACAAAGTAGAAACTGGATGCAATTAGCTAAGGATAGAAGTCAGTGGAGAGCTTTTGTGAACGTGGCACTGAACCTCCGGGTTCCATAGGCCATAGAGTTATTTATTTATTTATTTATTTATTTATTTATTTATTTATTTTTACAAATTGTGCCCTTGCTCAAAAGTTACAACTATGAAACTTTTGAAACTTTTTTGTACTTTCATCTTAACACGTACATGGTATAGGTAAAAAATAAAGAGGGTGTTTTTTGTATATTTGTAATTATTATTTTTTGTGTATGTAAATATACAGCTTTAAGGTTTGTTACAAATTGTGTCATTGCTCGTAAGTTACAACTATGAAACTTTTGATACCTTTTTAATAGAATCATCTTAGCACATAAATAATATGGTTAAAAAATAAAAAAGGTGCATTTGGTATTTTTGTAATTTTTTTTATTTTACGTGTACGGAAATATATGATTTTAAGTTTTGTTACAAATTGTGCCACTACACATAAGTTACAACTATGACACTCTTGAAGCTTCTTTTTATAGAATCATTTTATCACATACATGATGTGGTTAAAAAATAAAAAGGGTGCTTTTGGTATTTTTGCAACTATTATTATTATTATTATTATTATTATTTGTGTTTTAAATGTACTGAAATATATAGATTTACTAACAGATTATGCCTTTCCTCTGAAGTAGTAATGGCCAATTCCGGAATTTTTACTTTCCGGATTCCGGAAAGTAAAATTGGAAAAATTTCGGAATTCGAAAAATTCCGATTTCGGAAAAATCTGGAATTTGGAAAAATTCCGGAAAGTGAAATTTCCGATTTCGGAAAATTTTGGCCATCCCTACTCTGAAGTGACAACTGTCACACTTTAAAACATTTTCAAATAATCATCTTAGCAAATATTAGGTATACTTAAAAATAGAAATGGTGTAATGTGTAGTTTTGGTATTACTATAATATTATATTTTTGTACTTTAACTATGACTTTCAGCTTTTTTCCCAATTGTACCATCGCTTACAACTATCAAACTTTTGTAACATTTTATAGGATTAGTTTGCATTTACTAGATATGATTAAATAACAAAAAGGGACACTTTTTTTTTTTTTTTTTTTTTTTTTTTTTTTTTTTTTTTTTTTTGTAATAATCTTGCGATTTTGTGAAGGGAAAATATAGGCCTAACAATGTGAGGGGTTGAGTGATTATTACAAACCCTATCAACAGAAATAAGAAACTAATGTACATAGATGAAAACAATAAACATATATACCGGTAATACTTCTCAGAAATACATAGATTTACGTACAAAATGTTGTGCTCTATATTTCACAGCTCATTCTTTTCATTGATTATATGATGTCTTCTTTTAATTTTGCTCTCAGTTGCATAAATCCGATCTGATTGGCTTGTAAGAGATGAAACAGGAACTTCCCAGATGATGTTTTCAAAATGTATCCATCACAAGTCTTCATTTTCTGTCCAGTAGAATATAGAAAGCCCAGAGCGATTCATGAATTGCACTCTGACGTACAAAAATAATAATTACAAAAATACCAAAAGCAGACTTTTTATTTTTTTACCATATCATGTATATGCTAAAATGATCCTATAAAAAAGGCTTCAAAAGTTTCACAGTTGTAATTTACGAGCAATGACACAATTTGTAACAAAACTTAAAAATGTATATTTCCGTACATGTAAAATACCAAAAATATAATAATTACAAAAATACCAATAATTTTTTTTTTTTTAATTTTTTAACCATATCATGTATGTGCTAAGATGATTCTATTTAAAAAGTTTAAAAAGTTTCATAGTTGTAACATACGAGCAATGACACAATTTGTAACAAAACTTCAAACCGTATATTTCCATGCATGTAAAATACAATAATAATAATAATAATAATAATAATAATAATAATAATAATAACATAAATTACAAAAATACCAAAAAAAAATATTTTTTAAAATTTTTTAACCATATCATGTATGTGCTAAGATCCAACTATTTAAAGTTCCAAAAGTTTCATAGTTGTAACTTACGAACAATGACACAATTTGTAACAAAACTTAAAACTGTATATTTCCGTACATAAAAAATAATAATTACAAACATACAAAAAACGCTCTTTATTTTTTAGCCATTCCATGTACGTGTTAAGATGAATGTACAAAAAAGTTTTCAAAAGTTTCATAGTTGTAACTTTTGAGCAATGGCACAATTTGTAAAAATCCTAAAATTTGATTTGTATGGTCATTAATGTTTGACAATGTAATCTTTTGCAAGGTTACTTAAGATCTACTGAAAGAACGAAAATTAAGCTTTCATTTGACACCTGGATGAGACCAATAACTTCAAAAATAAGGAAGTTATGGTAATTTAGTTCCATAATGTTGTGCCAAAAAGTGAAATCGAAGCAAAATTCACATTTTTAAAAAAATTCTCCCTGGCCCATTTCTCATCCAAAAAATAGGAAAAAACTTAATTAAGCATAATTTCATTGGTATTTATGTATGGAAAAATTTTGAAGAGAATCTGAGACATTGAAGCACAGTGCTCTAGGTGATTTGACATGGAATGACCCAAAACTGAAATGCGACGACCACTCACTACACGCCTTCACTCGTTGGCCGACTGCCAGCGACTGACAGTTTTCGCGGTCAGGAAAAAAAATCGCGATCGCGCATGAGTGTCCCCTCTACATCTACACTGAAGAAAATCTCCCTTGCTTCATTGGTTTACACGGGATAAAATAAGGTTTGATACCTTTTGAACATACCTTGTATATTTTGTTTATACTGCATAAATGTTTCAGTAGTAAGTACAGCATGATATGATTTAAGGAATAGAAGCGAGAAAGTTTACGTATTGTTTTTCACTATCATTTATTTTTTAAGTACTATTGTTTTAAGTCAAAATAGGGTTTCGAAATTAGCATTTCAATTAAAATCAGTATAATTAAAAACAATGTTTTATTGCTTTATGTACAAAATAATTCACAGAAGAAAATACTATGTTTGAAATAAATCTGTGAGTTGAAGAAAGTAAGTTTCACAAATAAAACTGAAGACGAATTTTGTTTAGAAATAAGTATCTTATAGTACTTCTTTCAAATCACAGATTTAGTTGTACTTTTCTTTCTATGGAATGTCTGTTCAAAATGAACAATCTTTTTAACATATTCTACACTAACTTCGGAATAAAACTGTCCAATCTGAAATTTCTGTACCTTAAAAACAAGAAGTTCTAATCCAGCCAGAACTTATGAATTCATTCAAAAGTTGGAAAAATGAAGTTTTGATTTCAGTGTAAATTCGTGTTCAATGTTGCATTTGCTCTTAATATTTCTTCTAACAATTTCAGAATGTACTAATTAAAAGGAGTAAACGGTTCCTTGATTAAATTTGCAGGAAGCTCTACAAAACATACTATCTATTAGATGGATCTTTAGAAAAAAATTATTCGAGGGAACTAGATTTTGAACGTGGTTCTACTAATTAACTACATTAAATTTACCGTATCAGATTTCTTTCTTTTTTTTTTTTTTTTAATAGAAAAACACTTATCAAATCACATCCATACTTTCTTCATTTTTCTGTAAAAAAATATTACATACTTTACAGGAACAATTTAGATAGTATTGTAGTAGAACACAAGGCCAAAAGGTAAGTTGATAAGCAGATGTTGAAGCCAGCAGCATCACTCAACATATATCTGACGTTGCTCCATGTTCCATTATGAGGCGCTGGAGGAATCTTTAGTACATAGGTCATTATCTGGTAGACGTCTACCATGTCGATTGGATCCACCACAAGTTTGTCCTCAAAATCTGAAATTGAAATTGCTTCTGTAGTTGTTCGACTTCTAATGAATGTTACATTCCTGTACTTGCGACAATTAGCAACTTGGCTTCAAGCTTGTGTTGACATTCACTTTTATTGACTTTATAATAAAAAAAAAAAAAAAAAAATCATAATGGTAAAAATAGTTCATTCATCCTAAGTTCATTTTTACTAGTTATAGCTCCAAAGACTACCTGATTATAGAAAGTACATAAATAGCACTGAAAGATGTTAGATAATACAGGGTGGCTACAAAGTCCCGGTGCCCCTTGATAAATGCTAATGTAAGTTTTCCCGTTACCTCCGTATAAATGCTAATGTGAGATTTCTCATTGTTTCAGATTGTGTGAACGATGGTTGATACTTCCAGTTACAGTATCCACTTGCCTGGCCACCACGAAACCCAGACCTCACCACATGTGATAATGCTCTATGGGAATTCATAAAGGGCATCGTTGCACAAAACCTTTACGATACCACTGCCGAACTGACAGAAGTTGTGAAACAAGATTTCACTCAAGTTACACCTGCAATGCTCCGCAAAATGTTGCACAGAACCTGGTGGCGTATTATCCGTTGTCATGAGAATGACGGTCGACAGACTTATCTTTTAGATACTTAATGTTTTCTGTCTCAATAAAACTTCAAAGCTAGAAAATCATAGAATATGGAAACTTATATACTAGTGACTTATCAGTGATGGAATAAAACCATAAATAATTGTGCTGATGGAGGTAGAAACCGGATCTCACTGTCTCTGAATTCAAGTAACTTCTCATTTATCCCACGATTTTGACGCAAATTTTATTGGAGTCCATAAGTATTTTTGTTCTAGTCGTCTTTCTTAATTTTTGTATACCAGAGACGCCCGTGTTAAAACTCATTCTTTAATAACAACACAACAGAACGAAAGGAAATAAATTTACGTTAGCACATTATGGCATAAGAGTACAGAAACATAAAAACTTCCCAAGTGATCTCCAGTACAAACAGTAACTGCCTGGTAAATATCCAACAATGAAACCATATCGACTAATCACAAAGTAAACATGAGTGAATTTACTTTTTCTGGTTTTGATCCCGTTCATTATTGGCATTATTGCTCATTGTTGACATGCACAAAAAATATTTGATTTTTTCTTTCAAATGTAACCAATTTCTTTTAAACACGATTATCCAAAGCGACGTAAACCACTTTAAAGTATTACAGTATTTGAAACCTTGAACTGGATCTATTTCAGTTTCTTGTTCAGCCAATGCTGCAATATGCACAACACATCAGTTTCACACAATTCCTTTTCCAAAAGAACTTTTAATTCAGTTAATTTGTTTCCTAATTGTTAGACATTATGATGTAAGATTTGAAGATTCATTTCTCTAGACTCATTTACATTTATCCTTCTTTGTTGACCAACTTCAACCCGAAAAAGATGGTCCTGACTGGAGAGCATTAAAAAAGGTACAAAGTTTCATTATACTACAGTAAACTGCCATTATCCGCAGAATATGTGTGGCACAGCTCAGCAACCACGGATAAGCAAATTCCGCGAGTAATTCGCAAAATTGGCGAAAAAGGACACAAATCAGCGCAAAAATGCTTTTCAAGAACTTTTAATTACAGTAGGGATCCTACACAGTTATGACTTAATAATCAGTAGTTTTGTGTATTTAGAAGTTTATTGGTTTACTATTCCATTTAAAAAAATCGTTCACCTACTTTTTTCGCATTAAAACACCTATCTTTTATTTGTGATTAGCAGAATACCCGTTCTTCGCACGGGGAGAATACATTTCTTTTTGAAATAAAGAGGTGAATTTGGATTTAAACGGCATCGGAAGTGTCACTCTTCACCTCAGCGATTCAAAAAACTATGGATTGGACACTAATATGAGTCATTTTTGATCATTTTTATATATCTCCTCTACGTTGTATCGTGAAAGTGGAATGATAAAAATTATCCCAGATCAGAACCTCATCTATGTTTAAAATTTGATAGAGATCGGTCGGGTGGTTCAAGAGATATGAAGTTACAAACACGGCCTTTTTCATTTTTATATTTATAGATTGAAGATTTAAAAAAAAATCATTTAATATTGTAGTTTATCATCATACAATCCGACCGCGGATAATCGGAAGTTTACTGTATTATTATTTTTAACGAACATTATTTTGGAACATATACATGGATATCATTTGAATGGTAGAAGATTTTTCATTAAGAACTTACCTGGCCCCCATGCCATGAATAAAGCATTCATATCAGCGTACGTTGGATCGTAACCGTGCAGACCAGGCCAATTGATGTTCGGATTATCACGAGGTATTTGTTTCGGACTTTGAGAGCCTTCCACTACATAACCTACATAAGTAAAAAGTAAATGATAAGAATGCACTTATTACTCAAAAGAAATTGATCTTATATAACAATATGACAAGTCGTACTTTTCATAGTAGTTTTCACCAACTCAGTCCCCACATTTTTCAAAATATTTCAGAAATCAGAGAATAATCTTAAAATAAGTAACACTAACGCCACTAGTAAAATGTGCCCACGCCTGGATAATTATTTGATTGCACTTTTTACACTAATTTGAAGTTCCTGAATCCAATCGAACTATTTTCGAATTCATCCACTGAGTGAAGAGTAAAATTACCTTAAAATTGAGGCATTTATATTTATTTATACCCTACATTTGAGATGTTCGATCCCAGCTCGTATCAAGTAGGCTTTCTGATGGACAAATATCATGTGCGTGGATTTCCTCGGGGTTCTCCCGTTTCCTCCCTCTTTCTTCATTCCACCATTTTATTCATTTCTCATCATCACTGTCTCCTATAGCCTGTACACCATAACTGTGGGAAGTAAAATCAGGGCCGGCCCTAGGTAATTTCCTCCCCCTTTCTCCAGAAAGAACGAATTTTGAAAGTCACGATTTTAAGTATGTTACCCCACCATGAACAACGAAGGGGAGGGAAAAGCACTCGCACTCAGAAAGGACTAAACACTACAAGTATAATCTCAATGTGTCTGGTTTTATTTAACCCTTTCACTGTGGAAGGCGACGGAAAAAAATTTCCCTAACCTGCGAATGTCGATTATAGTCGACGTGTTAAAATTTGTCTGTATCTTGGGTTTGTCGATTGTAGTCGCCAAAGGTTTTCTGTGTGATTTCTATTGTTTATCGAAAACAATAGAACACAAACAAAAATGAACGGTACAACTTTGGCGACTACTCTCGACAAAGCCAAGATACGGACAAACAAAGTTTAACACGTCGACTATCGTCGACATTCGCATGTTAAGGAAATTTGGTTCTGTCGACAAAAGTCGACTTCCTCTGTGAAAGGGTTAAATAATAATCTATTATGTTAGTGAAAGATAAACTAAACACTTCCGCAGAGAAAAGACAGTAATCCTTCTTATAAAATTAAACATCTCGCTTCAATCTCAATATATCAGTTTGCAATTCCAGTGCAACTAGCTCTTTTTATCTTTGTTTCTTGATTTCCCTTCTACATCTGTTAAAAAATAAAAGAAAAAAACTTGTTTCCACCTTAAATGATAAGGAAGTTGTTCGTGACTAGTTTTCATATCAAAACAGTGATAACTAACTAAATTAAACAGGCGTTCGCTACTCTTTGAGAATTCAGTTCTTGTGTTTGACAACAATCAAGCAATTCATGCTGGGATTTGTTTAACCGTTTGCTTTGGCGCTGTCCATGTGACCTTAAACTAATGCGACCTAAACATGTTTTATGAATATAGTATTCAAATAGAAGGTCAGTTTAGTAAATTTAACTACCATCATCATGAAGTCTCTTTCCAACAAGAAATATTTATTTTAAATAATATAGTTATGACAGATATTGCCCTCCCGTGCAAGTGCGCATGTTCCACATACAGTGTGGCCCAAAAGTAGGTATACAGTACCGTAGTGATCAGCTCATTGCATTTTATATCATTTCTTATTGCTATCCATCAGGTAGACTTAGTTTCCTTATTGTCTTAATATCGTTTTACTTATATCTTAAGCTCGGAACAGCCAAAGTAAATACATCCATAAACTAGAATGTTATACTTGATCAATGCAGGGGTGTATACGTATTTTTGGGCCACCCTATACAGTAGAGCCGGCCCTGGGTAAAATTGAAAGATTTTTTAGAAGACATTTCTGTCCATTTCATGGATGGATATCACATAATAATTTCATTGAATTCAGTGTCCCTAAATTAGTATAAAAAGGGGAATTGAAAATTTATCTAAACATGAGCACTTTTATTATTGCGGTGGTTTTTTTTCTGTGTAATTTTTTACAAAGTATAAAACTCTAGCCTACCGAGAAAACTAGTCAATGTTTTTGAGATAGTCTTCAGTTCTTTCTCACACCTCTAAGCCCACGGAGTCCTAACTCATTGAAGACGTATTTTTTGACAATGGAAAACAAACAAAGAAACACAAATAATTTCACTATGGTATTTTCTAAATAATAATTACGCATATAAAATTTTATATTTATTCTTTGATTTCCAAAGTAGTTTGAAAACAGACAACATTGAAGAGCTTTCCCATATAAAGTTTGACTTATTATTAGACAAGTTCAAATATGAGACTTGAAAGCAAAGATATTATTTTTTAAAAAAAGTTATTTTATGTAATTCGTATCATTATATTTCCAAAAATCAGCCAAGTAATACTATCCAAAACATAACTTGTTGTTTTTCAAAATTTTTGTAACCAATTGTATATTTTTAAAAGATAACAAGAAGTCTTTTTTTCTACATGTTAGCAACATAGAACAACGAATCTTAACTGTACTTCAGTAATAACTTACCAGGTAATGCTTGTACAGTGATTTCCTGGGCATATTGTGCATTCTTGTAATGAAAGAATTCAGGGATATCTCTCTTTCTGTAGATCTGAACACCTCTCATTTTACTAAGATCTCTATATACCTGGAAAGGAAGAAAAATATAGTTCAACACAAGCTACTTATGGATTAACATGTATATCAGCCTTTCCCAACCTTTTTCAACTTGCGGCACACTATGGGTGTTACTTCGATTCTCACGGCACACTTATAGATATTATTATTTGTAAATATAAAACACAGTGGTATTTTTTCCGTGATTATTGATCTTGTCACAGAGAAGAAAGCTCTATCACTGTTTTTTCCCGTGGTAAATAATTATGCTTATTTTTCATTCTAATTTAAAAATAGAAAAAAAAATGCAATGAAAAATTGGACTCAGGTTTTTAAAAATACGATTTTCTTTAAAAAAAAAAACTGTATCCAACCTTTTTACTAAGAAGGAAGGTCACTAAATAACGAACAAACAAACAAATCTCTCTTACTTTTTAAGCACAAATGTAGGTAATTTTTTTGAAAGGATTGAATGATATTTTAAATTTTCAAGTTGCGAAATAGTCTGCAACAATAAAGAAGCAATAATGATCATAACAATGATAACCATATTTTTTCAACATTAGAAATGTACAGAACAATAACCCGGTACACTGAGAAAAAAATGTAGGTGGCGTACTTAAAAAGATAGGTTACATGCGTAATTCGTGGTTTTTGAGCTTAACGTACAGCAGACGTATAACTAAAAATGCATGTTTTATAATAGTTTCCGTGTAAGTGTTCCGCCTATACGTACTTTCTCTATGAAACAATATAGGCGGTCAGGATCTCTCATACAAATGGACGTATATAACATATAGCTGAGGAATGTAACAAGTGCATGCATGTGATATACGGAAAACTGTAAGATGTCAGACATCCTGCAACGGCATGATGTAACATCTAAGGGCAGTGCGTATATAGCATATGCCTCGTACTGATTTCTGTAGTAAGCAAGAGGATTCCGTATATTTGTACAATATACCGCTGTCTGGAGAACGGATTTTTCTCAGTATATGAAACTTAAAATTGTAGATTCATAATAGAGATTCATAGTAATGTGAAATACAAATATACGTTTTTCTCTACGTTTTGCAATTTGATTGCTATAAAATTAATAATTTTGTTTTGATTTCTCGCGGCACACCGGTTGGGAAACGCAGACGTATATAATAGTTTGTTTATTTGAACATTGCGCACAAGGAATATGCGTAATCACTTAAAGGATTTAAATGTTCTAAATCCAAATATTTTCTCTATACGATATTTTGGGAACAGGTTTCTCACTTCCAAATAGGAAAAAAGTTCACATGGACCTCTGGTCGGAAGTGGATAGTTTCGGAGTTATAGAGTATCGAAAACGTGAAAAAAAAATGAACGTTAAAGGCCCATAGCTCCACTACTGAAGGACCGATTGCAGTCAGGTCAAGACATCACTGAGGAACTAGTATGTGAAATATCCAAATACCCATTTTTCAGAAGCTCATGTACTTGCACAGTCATTTTTAGGGAGGTTGTTTGGGAGTACGTGATCACTGTCCACCTACCTCTCTAAAAATTGGTGTGCAAGCACTGGAGCATTCTTAAACATGGATATTTGGATAGTTCACATAGCAGTTCTTTAGTAATGTCTTGACCCGACTGCAATCGGTCCTTCAGTAGTGGAACTATGGACCTTTAACGTTCATTTTTTCACGTTTTCGATACTCTATAACTCCGAAACTATCCATTTTTGAGCATAGGTCTATATGAACCTTTTTCTTCTTATTTTGATGTGAAGGACCTGTTCCCAAAATATTGTCGCACATTTCTGTCATACCCTGTATAGAAGAAAGATGAAAATCGTTTTATTGCAATCAAATTTAATATATTTTACGCAGCTTTTGGAACAGAATTATACAAAATAAAAAATTACATTGATAGGTTGTTTTGTGCATTCATACTTGTATTTGTAAATGAAATTTAACATCAACGATCTTCCTTAGAATATACGAAGTTATTTATGATAGCAGTTTTCCAAGTCCAGAGGAATACACAGGTAGCAGCATGGAAAAGTGAAATTGTTACAGAATTATGAAAACGCAAATAACAGTGGGATCTGGTGTCAAATATAAGTATTATCATAGATTAATCTATGGAATTGTCTCAATGAAATAAATGATTAGACAGAAGTAAATTACCCATATATATGCATTTACGAACATAATTCCAGATACAGCTGAACGCCAGTTTACAAAATCTAAAAGATAAAAAATAATGCAATAATAATAATAGTAATAGTAATAAAATAACAACATGTGATTGATAACAAAGATTGACAATAGCTGACTAAAGTTTATCCACTAAAATGACGTTGTAGTGGGGAGTTAAATGCAGCCTCAGAATTAAGTAAGTCTATTGGTGTTTGTGACATTTCGGTGTATAGTTTAGGAAGCCTGTAAAACAGAGAACGTTAACTATTGAAAGTCTAGGCCGTACTGCATGAAAAAGGTATGTGTTACGTGTTTGCCTTAAGGAAATTCGGAGGTATAATTCTGAGAGTAGTAGCTTTTCGGACCTCAGTTGACCACGTGAGAGTTTATACAGATATTTGAGGTCACTGATTTTATGACGAGTGTCAGGTAGGTGAATATTTAATGTTTGTAATAGTTCGTGTTTTGTCATCACACATGTGCGACGTACTCTAAAGCGTTACTATTGCAAGGAAGAAATTTAGAACTGAGTTTAGCCGGGATAGGTTTGTAGGAGCTGCTATTGTCTAGATAGGTGAACAATATTCCAATATTCCAACTTAGGAGAAATTTGCTAAGGAAGAGATGTTCCGTCTGTTAGTCTATACAGAAATCCTAGAAGACGCTTCGAATCCTTAGTGATAGTGATATTGAATCACCCTATATATATATATATATACAGGGTGGTAGGTAACTCCACCGACAAACTTTGAGAGGTGATTCCTTAAACATAGGTCGAAAAACGTTTCCTTTCAGAGTTATGAACCACCGAAAATTCGAAAAATCATGTTCCGAAACGCCCTGCCTGAGAAACTATAGAGCCTATCCTAAGCAGTTTAAGGAATTACACAGGAACTGGTATACACTCTATCTAAATATCGATGTTTCAGAATTCACCGGTACCAGCGAAACGAACGCACCACTAGTACTCAAAGGAGTATTCCTATACTGCAACTTCCTTTGTACAGTTCCTTTCACTGATAACGGAGGATGTTAAAACATGGATATTTAGATAGATCGCATACTAGTTCCTTTGTAATTCCTTAAACCGCTTGGGATCGGTCCTGTAGTTTCTAAGGTAGAGCGTTTCGCAACGTGAATTTTCGCCGGCTCATAACTCTGAAAGGAGACGTTTTTCGTCCCATGTTTATTCGGACTTTTTTCTTTCATTTCATATAAGGAATCACCTCCCAAAGTTTGTCGGTGGAGTTACCTACCACCCTGTATATATATATCGAACATTTCTTTCTTTCTTTACGAGGAACAAAGTAGAAAATAGGATTATGGATTTGACAAAATACAATGAGACTGACCACATTGCGAATGAAGAACCAGCAGTACTTTGAAGAGAACAAAATTACAATAAATTGTCAGTTTTCACCTGAGATCCAAATACATTTTTTTTTTTTTTTAAATAATAACTATTTTCTTTTTCTACAAAATGAACATTAGTAATGTTCATATTCAACAAGACTATTAGATAATAAATTAATAAAGTACTTCCAAAATTTAGAGAAAACGATGTCCTCATTAGAGAATGAATTAAATCATTATCTGATATTGAATATTTGACGTTTGAAATGCAATATTTTTGTACATGGTTGAACATGTGACAATATTTAATTTCTTTCCGTTGCACTGTTTCCAAAGTATTATATACACTCTTTCTATAAGAAAGATATGATTTGTTTTTTTTTCTTTCTTTCTTTTACTAGTATTCCAGATTAATAGAGTGTATTACAACTAAGAGTTTATTGATTCCTTATTCACCTTACTTCGTTACGTACACAACGCCTTAATCAATACATTGATCGCATAGTAACTTTCCCAAGACTATTACAAAGTATCAACATGGAATACACTCGAAATTATAATAAAGAATACAAATTTAAGATGAAGATAAAAATAAAATAAGATAATTATAAATTAACATTGAAGGGCAATTATAGTAAAAATTTAAGTAAAGAGAGAATATAAATATAAAATAAAGACGAAGGAAAATAAATGCAACAAAAGAAATAACAACCAGTTTCCATAGCTAGGATCGATCGCAAATTTAAAGCCAGTGAAGAAAGACAACAAGAACGCTGAAAATAAAATAAGGGAAACTAAACAAAGCTTACCAGCAAAGGAGCGAAAGCCATTGTTCAACTCCCAGCATTGCCAAAAAGTGATAGTGCAAATGAAGAAAACATCCAGTATTCCAAATAATCCTGTTGAAGATGCAATCATAAAGTGAACGACTCCAGTATAGTGTGTGTGTGAGGTAAATTAAACTTTTTTACTACACGTCTGTTTGAAACTTTTGATAGATGCAAAGTCTCCCACCACAACGCTATTCGTCTTCTAATAGTTGTAGAAGAAGCTTTCAAAACGTATTTATAAATCATACTTCACTTCAGAGTCGAAAGAAATAATTCAGGAACAGAAATTCAAGAAAAATTTAGTGTAGCAAATTTGAGAACTCTGGTTTCGCATTGAGATGGCATATTGCTTCTAGCTTTATCTGCCACGGAGAAGATTAATAGATATGTCATTACCGTTGTCTTTCGCGGAAAAGAATATTTGTTAGGTATAGCGGAAATCTCAACATCTAGAGAAGACAAGGTTGTTGCCGTTTACAAAGCGTAGAAGAAAAAGTACAGGTATTACCTCTGGTAGGGTAAGTGGTGCCTGTAAGAATATTGCGAAAATATTTCATTGTGATTTACTTTACCTTCCATGTCGACATCACATCTTCGAATTCCAAATTCACTGCTAAATTAATGGAATTTAGGCAAAAAAAAAAAAGTCATTATGGTATGGTATTTTACCGTCCTTCATCTGACATTGCATTCTTGAGTTATGACTATTTATATCGTACTCACCTATTTTTGGTGGGGTATAACTCTGAAATGAGGCATTTGAGCAAACATGCTGGTTTATATTAACGAATTGAGAAACAATTGATTTTTAATACATCAATCATTTATATATGCGAATTCGATGTTACACAATGCAGTAATGTTGGTCTATAATTACTTTCATGTTTTCATGTGAAGATTCATTTCCCAAAATTGTTTGGTGTTTTTCCGAACACGCTGTAAATATGAAAGTAATACTCTGATTAGTTAATAGTATGTAATTAAAAATATCAGAATGCTGCGCAAAGAAACTTAGCTGAAGATATCCCCTACTTTCTATGGAAACCTTATTTTGCAGTGTCCCCAAGGCTCTAAATAAGGTTTTGTTCCTTAATAGACTGAAATAGTGTGACGTCACATTCTTTTTATGCCATGGTTGCCATGGTGATCGCCATTTTATTTTCTAAACAAGTAGCTTAAATACCTAAAGGATCTAAATGCAAAGTGGAAACAGTGATGAAATATTTCGGAGATGCAAACATTAGAATGAATTAAATATTTATGTTTCTAAATATTTTTAATCAATGAAACTTAAAAAAAAAAAAGAAAAAGAAACAGAAACCTAAGAAAAGAAAAAGAGAAAACAAATGTACTCATCTTGTTCATAATCAGATATTAACCTTAAGTAATTCTGTAAATTTTTTGACTCATTAAGATAAGTATCATAACATTGCATACGTGTACAGGATTAATGTTTAACAGTTGTTTAGAAAATATGCTCAACCATTCATGTTTTCTTATTGTAGTGTTTCTAAATGCTTTTAAAAATTTGATAGAGAATATAAGAAAAGATCTGACCTATATCCACTGATGGTCCGGATTGAAAATTTCCAAAGGCTTGCTTTTTTCCCCTTTCTTTTGTAATATTCTAACATTCTGTAATTCTGTAATTTTGTAACAAGATAGGTTCATTTACGTATAAGGTATGCTGTAGTATTGGTATAATGATATTTCAAATTACTGTAATGTATAAAATTATGAATTATGTTTAACAAATGTGTCTAATATATATGTACTGCATCAATTAACCATGACGAATCCCATGTACTATCGGAAAATTATTTCCAAGTTTGTACAGAATGGAGGATAAATAAAATGAAATGAAATATTGTAGACATTAATATTGTGCACTTCCATAATCAAGAATGGTCACAAGAAAAATAAATGTCCCAATAAAGTTAATATTATTCTAAAACAACATTTTTTTCTTAAATCGTATATTTTTACATTTTCCTTGTGCCGACAGTTTGTCAATCTGCACGTTAGTGAATTTATATTGTGTATAATTGCTTCTTAAGGTGGATTACATAATAATCACGTTTACATTAATTATTTGATTTCTACCTTATCACTTAGAAATGTGGCGCTTTTACAAATAAGTTCCTTACATATTACTCTTTCTTTTCCAATTTTCTTGATTTTATTCGTAGTTTCCTAAACGCATTTCCATATTCGAAATCTGCATCCTTTCCCACCAACTTTATAGTCGTTAAAACATTTTATAATTGCAATTATTTTACAGCCGCTGTTCTTGTTTGTACTAGATTTTAAAATACACCATTTGCTTTATGCGTTTGTACAGAAAAAACATGGCGATCACCATCGTAACAGAAATAAAATGACGACATCATTATTTCAGTCTATTACTCTACTACTCTTCAATTTTCCACATCCTAACCATGAAGCCAATCGTTTTTGTGCTATGTGGGCTCAATATTCACTTTCCTATATACTGCGAAACCATGCAATTGGAGCAAAGGAATTCCGAGTGAACGTCCGAAAGTGAATTATCACACAGCACTACCTCATTCACAAAAGCCATTGACTTCTGTCCTTTGCCAACTGGATCCAGTTTCTACTTTGTACTCTTATTTCTGCGAGATCCATCTTAATATTATCCTCTCATCTGCATCTAGGTCTTCCTTATGGTCGTTTTACAACTGGATTACCAGTTAAAACTTTGAAAGCGTTCCTACTTTCTTCCCACCTGCCTGACCCTCTTAGACTTGATTATCCTAACAACGTTTAGTAAACCGTATAAATTATATAATACCTCTTCATGAAGCGCCATTCCCCATTCCCGTTTCTCTTGGATCCGAATATTCGCCTCAGGATCTTGTTCTCAAATACTTTCAGTCTATGTTCTTCCCTTAGAGTAAGCGACCATGTTACGCAATCATACAGAACAACAGGCATGATTATCGTTTTATATATTTTAAGCTTCAAATTCGTCGGCAGAATTCGCGACAACAAGATATTTCGAACTGAATAATAACATGAATTCCCTGCTTTCAGTCGACATTTAATTTCTTCGTGAATATGATTTTGGTCTGTTAATATTGATCCTAGATATTTGAAAGTATCCACTTTATCAAAAGTATTATTTAATATTTTAACGCATCTATAATTTGCTGTACTACGGTCTTGATGCACTTCCATGTATTTAGTTTTGTCTGCATTTATTTCTAAACCCATGTCCCTGCAAGCGTTTAATAAAATCTCTGCATTTCTTTCTATTGTTCTCCTATCATCCCCTATTAAATTTACATCATCAGCATACATCATAACCTGGTGAATACCATTCAACTATAGGCCCTGGTTGCTAGCTTTGATTTTCCTTATAGCGTACTCTAGGACAAAGTTAATTAATAATGGGTTCTCCTTGTTTCAGGTCATTCTCGACGTAAAAGCTCCTGAACTAGAATTTCTCTACTCGGACTTTAGTTTCCTATTCATTTAAATATATCTTAATTAATTAATAAAATTAGGTATTCCAAATTCTATAAGAATGTTTTATGTTTCTCTTGTAACCGTGTCGTAGGCTTTTCTAAAATCAATAAATAATTGATGTACCGAGGTATTGCATTCCCATTTCTTTTCGAGTATTTGTCGAATTGTAAATATCTGGCCCATAGTTGATCTATTTCGTCTAAAGCTGCACTGATAATCTATAATAATTTCATCTTGGTATGGGATCAATCTTGCTAATAGAATGTTTGAGAGTGACAGAAGAAAAATGCCTCGACAATATATATATCATGGCAATGGTGTTTGACTTAAAGTAAATAGAAATAAAACTTATGGGACGAGTTGGTCGTTTGGAATAGTGGAGGGAGAAGAACCAATAAATAATGAAAGAAATTTATGTACGTATATTATGTTAAAAAATAGAGAAGAATAAATACAACTAAAAAAATATAAAATTCGGTGACAAAGAAGAAATTCTGAAGGATAATTAAAAATCGGTACTAGTCCTGTAGTGCCCATCTCCCTCTGCTTGTCGCAAAACACACAAATTATCACGATAGTATATATGCCCACATCTTCCTCTCCCACGTCCTTCCATGTTCCTTAGAAAAAGAAGGAAAGATAGCTATAATACCATCTTATCCGTGAACCACTCTCCTGGTTTTAATATCCAACTTCCGTACATTCAGTCTGTTTTCTGTTTCTATTTTTGACATGAATTTTTCTCTTATTTACTACTAGCATCAAGTACCCGCTTCACTGGGTTAAACTAAGAAAAATTCCGTTAGTCAGTCACTTTTTACTATTACTGAAGCGCTCTGGATTTAAACGGCACCGGATGTGTCGCTGTTCATCTCAGCGACCCTGTAAACTATGGATTCGACACTAATATTGGTCATTTTCAATCATTTTTATATATCTTCCCATCCCCTTCTCTTAAGTTGCACCGTCAAAATGAACTAACAAAGAGCATCCCAGATCCGAACCTCATTTATGTTGAAAATTTGATCGAAATCGGTCGGCAGGTTCAAGAGTTATTAAGTCACTTCATTTTAAGCATTTATATAGATTCAGTTTCTCTCTCCAGTGCCTATGCTGCTCATTAGAATTATCTCCGTCTACTGAACTTTATTTTTGACCTGGCAACACTATCACGTGATTGTATTCCAAGATGGCACCCACTTAAATGCTTCATAGCTACTTTTCTGTTGTTTATGAAGCTTCATTTTTTTTAAAAAAAACTTTCTACTGTTTCTCTTATTTGATGAAGCATATAGCGAAAGTGCTCACATTGTGTTGTTCAATTTTATTTACATTCTCTATCAGCAACGAGACTATACATGACAAGGCATGCAATCATGGGCGGAGCTATGGGGGGCGTAGGGGGCATTGCCCTTCCAACTTTTTGACAAAAAAAATGCTACTTATAAGATCCTTCAATTCTCATTTGTATTAACCTTCCCCCCCCCCCCAACAACCAATTCCTAACTCCGCCTATGCGTGAAATATATAGTGGGATTGAAAAAAAAGCATTGTATTACCTTCGATGCACTCCCATCAAGAATCGAACTTAGGACTCGTGCACGAAAAGCACGCACGGTAACAAGGGAGAAGTACTAGTTATTTTGTCCCAGTGCTTTGTGAGTGTGAGTGTCGCTAGTTTATGGTAGTATTTAGGCTAAGTCTGTAAGTTTTGTTTACTTTCTACTATAAATGACATTTTTTTTTTTTTTTTTTTTTTTTTTTTTATTCTTATGATCTCCAAATTGTTTGAAAGTAATCAGAGTTAATGATTACCTTCTCTTCTCGTCCAGGGAAAGGAATTACAGAAAAGAATGACGCTCTGTCGAGAATCATTTGAACATCTTTGACATCAAGATAATCATCTAGACGGTAGTAGGTTGCTTCTGCATTTCTTCGTGCTCTAGTCATTCCATGGTCCGATAACACAATAACATTCACCTGTAACGGAAAGAAAAATCATACCTATTAGCTAATTGCATAGTGTTCCTTTGTATTATATACAAAGACCGCGTTCTAAATAAACTGTTAAAGCTTTCTGAGTATCTGTAGATCGTTTTAAGCAACAGAAAAACATATAAAGTTATGAAGAATGACACTTATCAACAAATTGCCACATGGTCTCGAGTATACAGGGTTTTTCAAAATCATTGTCGGTTTTACAGAAAAAAGATGAGTTGTATATAATGAAGATACATATAAATACATACAAAAAACTCATCAAGATACCAAACAAGAAAAAAAATATTTGGTATAGAGAGCCTGGATAAAGAGAATAGTTCGGAAAACAGGGATTAGGACATACAGGAAAGGAGGAAGCAGAATAATTAAAGTAGTCAGAAAAACTAAAAGAAATGCAACGGCGGGAAAAGATCAAAAAGATGGAAGAAACGATAAAACAGCACAAAGATGATGTAAAATTGAAAAGGGAAAACAACGAAATATATAAGCATTAGAAAAAGACAAACTACAGGATAGCGTGAGAAGGAGCAGAGGTCATAGAAGTAGGGAATAGGACATTGGTAAGAAAATGGAAAGAAGCCAGGGAAATTACGAAAGGAGGATACAAGGTGATGAATTGGAATGCAGGATTCACGATAAATAAAGAATGGGAGAAGATTCTACTTAAAGAAGAAGAAAGGAAAAGGAAGAAGAAAGAAAGAGAATAAATTAATAAGGGAACATAACAAGGATAATTAGAGGACAAGAATGTATCCAGCAAACACGTATATTTTTAATTGGACAAGTGTGCACCTGTACAAGTAAAAATGAATAACACAAAGTGTTACTTTTTAATGAAGGGGCGGAGTCTAATTAAAAGTACATTTCCGGGAAGTATATAAGAGGTAACCAACTTCCAAGTAGCCAGAAGGAGTATAAGTCTGATGAAGACGCAGTTATTGTGTTGAAACTGTTAGTGATTGTATGTTTTATATACATTATCACATAGCCTTGCTCAGTGTATTGTGTTTCGTTGGCAATATGGAAACAAGGCCTGGTAGAATAGAAAATAGTAAGTGTTGTAAATAGTCCCAAATTCATCTCCATCCAAGTACCGCTTAAAGACATTTAATTACACAAGAATTGACGGTCAAGTGGATTATCAACATTGCTATTGGATAATGAAAATGTAAAAACGAACAGGAAAAGAGAACGTCTGATTAGTGCCACAGGTTTTCTTTAGCAAACCAGGGTTTGGAATAGAAGACATGAAGAGGGTAGGGAGTCAATGAACAAAAGCAACTACATTAAACTGCTAAATTCCATTGTAAAATATAATTAGAAAGAAGTAAACCATTTATTCAACGCAAGTACATTTACTGGAACTTCCGATAGCAACTCTGATCTAAGCAGCTCTGTAGCAGAGGAAATGTTTAACGAAACAGGGCTAAGGATGTTCAGTTCCTACTTCGTTACAGTATTAGTTCCAAAATAACAGACATGGCGACTTTGAAAACTGTTACACTATGTGACAAAAGGATGTCAAGGTGGAGGAAAGAGTTCCGTGATTCACAAATGTTATTGGAAATTGGTCAGCCGCAGTATTGGCTGTGCATGTATAAAAATGAAATAAAGTCTTTAACTTAACGCCACACGATTACGCCATTTAAGCTAAAGAAGACGGAATATTTCGTAGAACGATAATGTGAGAGGAAACGGAAAACTTCGGAAAACTCATGGCCATGATGCTTCCCATGTAACTAACGCATGCTAATATTTCCTTGTGTTTGACAACGCCGAAGGGTGTATTACCATTCATGACCTGTTTACCAATCAGAAACAGCAACGCACGCCACTGATTCTGTTTAATCCTCGAATATATAACCACCTCAATAAACTCAATGTTACTCACATAATCCCATTTTTCTTAAAACGTCGTCTTATTTAACCCGCAATATCACGTTAACTCACCTCACCACAGCATCTCAAACTACATATGTCAGAGTTCCAGTACTTCATTCAAGGGCAATCTGATTCGACGCCTACTTTCTGTGTTATCGCTAAATCATCACTGTTATTAGCTATCGTGTCAGAGGTTAATGTTTAAAATGGACAGATTGTATGTACAATAATTTCACCATCTACCCTTTATGAAAACGATGGAGAATTGTAAACTACTATGTATGTATATTAGCATACAAAGGGCCTATGCGGTTTTCATAAGGACCTGATTGTGTCGCGTGATCAGGTCAAAAGTCACGTTGCGTGCTAAACCGAGTCTAGCGATTATAAATCCAGATGTAAGATATTTCAAGCACGTAACTTCCGCGTGGGGCGTCAAACAACTTGACTTTTGACAATGTTCTATCCATATTTACCTCATGTGCTATACATCGTTTGTAAGCTCTTCATTATGTATTTGCAATAAGCTTTCAATCAGCCATCTCTTTATTATAGTTTTTAAGATGTGTGGATAACTTCATTTTTTCCACTGATTTTCCGTTGACTTCAACATTCATGTTTCGTGATTTTTTTTTTATTTTTATTTTTTTTTTATTATTTTTTTTTTTTACTACGTTCCACCTATTTTACGATAATTTGCCTTTAAAATATAAAATCTCTTCTATATTTAAGCTGAGTTTCAGCCATATCCCTTTTTAAGTTTTGAGGTAAGGGGAGAAATTATTTGTTTTTGATTTATTTTTCCATTGACATTAATGTTAATGTTTCTTGCTTTGTTTGACTATGTTTAATCCATTATAGGACAATTTGTTTTTAAAATATAAAATCAACATAGTCTCTTCTATATTTAAGCTGAATTTCATTCATCTTCCCCAAAGTGTCTCCACATCATTGCAACCAAATAGGCCGTTTATATAGATTGTTTTTGAGTAACACCATTCCGTAACGCCACTTGCAATGTCATTGTATGGAGCTCCTCATTTGTAAAGTTTATTTTCGTGTGAATGTATCGAGTAATTATTTTAATGACATCCTATGTAACAATAAATGGATTATTTTGACAATAAATAAATAACGATTTTACTTGAACCATACTTACTGTTTCATTTAAGTTCCTTGCTTTTAATTTCTGAATGAATCTAAACAATACCCTGTCAATGTCCCGTACAGCTTCTTTCACTGCAATGGAATCTGGACCATAATCGTGACCAATATTATCCACGTGGCTCGTGTAAACCTGTGTAGAAGGGAAGTAAAGTACTCTGAGAAATGGTTAACAATAAATCATTAGGAATTAATAAAGAAACATCCATTCGAAATGCGTAAATTACTGTACTTTGGTAAGATATAAAGTTGGAAAGGCCAAATTAGTTTAGGTTATTAATTGATTTAGTAAATATAAAACGATTTACAAACAAAAAAAGTCGAAGTCTAGCTGATGTACAAACATGCATATTAATTTTAATTCCTCCTGTAACAATAACTCCGGAGCCGTCACTGGAATTGTGACCACTCAATCACATCATTAACTGCCTGTGTTTGTTTAATTGCTATAAATGTAAGTGAATACGTTGATTTACAAAATGTTACGAACTTGTGCACTAATCTAATATTTAATAACAGCAAAGAAATTTTAATCTTAATCCAAGAATTAGGAGAAAAAATTAACTGTAAATACAGTCCGCCAGAAAAATGTATACACTCTTTGTCATTCTGTATCAGGATACTAGCATTGACAATTGTTCTGAAATTTAAGTATGTTGTAGTATGGTTTTTCGCCCAGCAGATGACGGCATTGTTAATTGTTTTCAGTTAAAATTATGTTGTAGTACGGCTTCTTGCTCAACAGATGTCGGTACTATCAACACGGTTACTGAGATAAGAAAATTGCAAGAGCACGCTTGACGTTCGAGCAACGTAACTACGGTTTGAAGTGTTTTATCAAGTTTGGGAATGCCATCGAAGTGCAGCGTCAGTGGAGAGGGGAGTTTGGTACTGAACCACAAACCCACCTAACAATCAAACGCATTGTTGAGAAGCTTGAGGCCCATGGAACGATTTGCGATATTCACAAAGGAAGATCGGAAAGAACGCCTACAGAAACAAGCCCTGCCTGACAGTACCGACATCTGTTGAGAGAAAAACCGTACTAGAAACATAATTTTAACTGAAAACAATTGACAATGCCGACACCTGTTGAGCGAAAAACCGCACTACAACATACTTTAAATTTTATATACATTTTTCTGGTGAACTCTGTAGTAATGGACACATGAAATACGTGAAGGAAGATTAAGCTCCATAGAACAAAACAAACAAACAAACAAAAATTAATAGTAAAATGTACCTGTACAAGATCAAAACCATCTTCTATTCTTCTAAGGGCTTTATCCATGTATTCATCAAACGTATACCATCCATCGATAAACTGGAATGGTTCACAAACTTCAGGAACAATCCCATTGATAGGAACATCACACCTTTAATATAAAAGAAAACTGCATTTTCGAATCTACGATAGGTACAGTATTTAATATACCTAGGTAAATAAAATAAAGAGTTTGTTTGTGTGTCTGTCTGTCTGTCTGTCTGTGTCTGTGTGCGGCATGGGGACCAGAAGAGTGGACCGAGAGTTACCAAATTTTGGTTACGGGTACCTTGTCCAGGCCCCAGACCAAGACGAAGCATTTTTTTTTTCAAAATTGGAACCAGGGGGGTCTCAGGGAAGGCGTTTACCGAAACACATAAAAGTAATAGAAAATGAACGCTATTAGTATCAAATTCATAGTTTTCGCAGTCGTTGAGATCAATGGTAAAACTCCGATCACATTAACTTCCAAATTCACCCCATCTGGCTGTGGGCCGGGGGTCACCGGGGGGGGGGGGGATACCGAGACATGTAAAAATAATCCAAAATGACCCATATTAGTATCAAATCCATAGTTTTCGCGGTCGCTGAGATCAATGGTGATACTCCCACAGGCGTTGACTTCCAAATACAGCCTCCATCGGCTGGGGGCCAGAGGCATTTTTTTTTTTAAATTTCGAACCAGGGAGCTTTTACCGGGGTATGTAAAAGTAATAGAAAATGACAGATATTTTTCTTTGCTCGTTCAGTTTGTTAACATAGATATTTTATCTGACCCATGCGAAGAATGGGTATTTCAGCTAGTATATGAAGAACAATGTATGATGCCTATTGATAAATTCATTGTACCTATTTCAAGATCATGAAATTTGGCGGGAAAGGTCGACATTTAATTAATTTACTAGAAACAGAGTTCTGCTTTAATCAACGTTTAATTTATATTAAAAATTTTATTTAAACGAATGTGAAATTAAACCTTAAACATGGCGGACTCACGAAACCTTAATTAAGCCCGTACAAACCATATACACACGAGAAATCATTTACACGGGAAGAATATCGTGTTTCTATCTTTACACGGGAAGAATAAAGATTATGGGAAACATTTGAGATGTATATACAAAATTCTTCTGATTTCAAAATAGTTATAATTACAAGTTCAGTTTCGCTGAAATTACGCTAAGAAGACCGAGTCAAAATGGTTTCTAGCATTCGGAATCCAATCCAATCCATTAGGCAAATCCTTTCGTCAATCTCGTTATCCCGAATATATATATATATATATATATATATATATATATATATATATATATATATATATATATATATATATATATATATATATATATACAGGGTGCGAATTACCGGGGGGGATGAGGGGGATTTTCCCCCTCAATCACATTTTGTTCCCCCCCAAAGAAGTCAGCTGAAGTATCCCCACCGGGGATGCTCGCTTTCTCCCTCAAACTATGCTTAGTATAACTCCAAATTTCACTGATTTTTGTTATTTCTTGTAAATTTAATCTTCTAGCTGTATTTCGAAATGATCGATGTAAACTGTTCAGTTTTGGTCATTTCTACTTACCACCTAATTACCCACTATTTTCAACGTTGTTTAGTAGAACTATATTATTATGACTACGGTTGTTACTTCCAACTGTACCTTCGTACCCTTCAGTTCGTCATCGTTTGTGAATTTGAATGTATTAATTGCGTATAACAAAGCCACATATAGATTTATAAATGTTCTTAGCGGTTGGCCAAGAAGAAGTAAACAAATAGCGTCTTCTACCATACTTGGCGAAGTTCGGATATGTCATATTCATCCTCTACATTAACGATTATCATCTTATTTTAATTTTTGTTATAACATGTTATTTCATTTTCCAGTGTACTCTTTGTTAGCACATGGTCTTCATTCCCTAGTAGGTTGTGTGTATGCAACTCAAAAGTTGCATTTAATTTGTGATAATTAGCATAGTAATCACTGATTTTACAGTTTACGGAAATGAACTTTTGAAACTACTCAAAATCTGAGATATAGGTATTCTCTCGTAAGTATATGTTAACGTACACGCTGGGGGATACGCTCCTAGTGAGCAGACATGTTAATGAAGGTGCTTTTTAGGTGAATAAGCGAATAATTCAAGATTTGTTTCAGCATTTGTTAATACGACCGGTTCTCCGTGTCATTGTCCGTGGCTGTATAAGCATTTCAACTGGAGCGGGCTTTTTAAAGTTAACCGTTCATTTTTCCATCTTTTCGCTGTACAGTTTGCTGTCCACGCAATTAATGTTGTCTGAAAAACTTCAGTGTAATGTTTTACTTTATTTGAATAACGTAGCCCATAGTGAATCAACTCATCTTCAACCTAACAGTAAAGTAATTTTTAAGTGTTGACTTTCCGTGCCCATCACGGAATCGATATTTGGAGAAAAAAAGTCGTGATGAGCACAGCTTTAGCGGGAAGTAGAAGCACAAGCTCGGCATTTGAATCGAGAGATTTTAAATATTTGGCCTTCGATTTGACCTTGATGTGAGAAATCGAGACCAGCAACAATCCATTTCTTATTTGATAGGCTAATATCTAGATTTTCTTAAAAAAAAATTAATTAATAAAATAAAATAAAATAAAAATGTCCGGTTTAACTGATAATTTTAGTGGTTTTCACAAGACTGAAGTAGGTTTCTTTTCGCAACCTGTATGTATTAATGCAAAGTGGAAGCTTTCAATATGAGTGGAAAAATTAACATATGCTTGTGATCATGGCTATCGCTCGAGCCGAATTATTAACTAAATAAACCTTAGAGAGCTACGGGGACAAGAGTGAGTACAACATTAAAACACGTTCAGAAAGGTTTAGTGGGGTGTGTGTATGTCACACAATATATATGTACATAGTTATTGTCGGTAGATTTATTAAATTAATAAATCTCTTATTTATTACACATGCCACACACACACACACACACATATATATATATATATATATATATATATATATATATATATATATATATATATATATATATATATATATGGGGGTAAGGCATTTATTGTCTCATTTTGAAATTTGAACCTTCAGACTATGTCCTTTGGCCTAATTTTATCCCCCCCAATATAGGTTATCTAATTCGCACACTGTATATATATATATATATATATATATATATATATATATATATATATATATATATATATATATATATATATATATATATATATACTATATATATATATATATATTAAGGTACCTTTGAATGTATTTTGTCAAAAGTGTGACCAAGTTTAATCACTTTCTTTCTTCCCAAATACGAAAGTTTTCTGCGTTTCTTGGAAATTGTTACTCAAAATTTTGTAAATCTCAAACTAAATTTTCGTGAAATCACCCTAAAGATTTTTTCTCGCATCAGTGTTGATGCTCTATCCAAATCGTCTTCTTGCATGAGACATTCACATTGAATATGTCAAACTATATAGTAGGTGTATGTACACATTTAATGAATGCTGAAGATTTAAGTAATACAGAATCTAAAATTGCATATGATGAGAGTCCAGAATGTACAGAAAACGTTTTTTCCTTTCAATGTGTCAGTCCTCTAATAGTCATAAAGGCCATCAATAGAATAAAATCAAATGCTACTGGAGCTGACCAAATTTAGTATTAAATTTATTTTTAAAAAATGCCTTTTATACTAAATCCCATCACCAATATTTTCAACCGTTCTCTTATGAGCGGCACTTTTCCATCTGCTTGGAAAACAGCTTAAGTCCTAGCGTTTCCCAAAACAAGTATTAATGATTTTCGGCCAATTAGTATTTTACCTGCTCTTTCAAAAACATTATAATACATTGTTATTGATCAAATACGAACTCATCTAATGAAATACAATTTTTTTGATCCGTTTCAATCAGGTTTCAGAAAGTACCATAGTACTGCTACAGCTGTTTCTTATGTCACTGACGGCATTAGACTAGCAATGGATAGAAAGCAAGTAACGGTTCTTGCTCTACTAGATTTCTCTAAAGCTTTTCAATCAATTATACATACAATTCTCTTCCATAAATTGGTGACGAGATTTAACTTCTCCAATGGTGCTGTGAAATGGGTCAAAAATTATCTACAGGGACGGAAGCAGTTTGTAACCGTAGCCGATACTTCTTCTGCACTGCAGAATCTCACTCACGGCGTCCCTCAAGGAAGTGTCCTTGGCCCTCTCCTTTTCTGTTTGTACATTAACGACCTTTCTTCTGTCTTACAATACTGTAAGTATCACCTATACGCAGATGATTTTCAAATATATATCTCAGGTCAACCCGAAAACTTGGACAATTCAATTCAACAAATGAATGACGATTTGCACCGCATTTACTTATGGTTAATTGAAAATGGGTTAACCATAAATCCACTTAAATCGAAGTGCATCTATGTGTGCATGTGATGTGATGCGTGTGTGTGTGTGTGTGTGTGTGTGTGTGTGTGTGTGTGTACGTATGATTGGGAGTGTTTTATATATTTTATTATTATTATTGTATTACTAATTATGATACTATTGTATTGCATGGTCAAGTGGGAGACAAGGCAGGAGCCTTAACTTCGCCATGTAAAATAGGACTAAATAAATAAACAAATTCGTAATAATAATGGAAGACTTCTTAATAAACTTACGTACGGCTTGAAATAGAATTACTATTTATATAACACCTAGAGCGAGAATAGGTATAGCCCACCTTTGCTCTCTCTCTTAGATCTTGAATTTTAGAAATTTCTATCTTGTCCATGGTCTAGAGTCTGAGGAAAACATTTGTAGAAAATTTCAGTTACTTATGTCCAACTGTTTCGAAGAATTGGTGAACAGCGAAAAGCAATCCAAACCCGCCTCTCTCCCACCTTAGGCCAGTGGTGTTATTCTAATTTTCTAACAACCGGTTCTATATTGCAACGATAATGTTTATGTATATTAAGTTATAGGACAACAAAGACAACAGCCTGGTACCTTATGATAACAAATCTTGTGGTCAGACTTGTTTGAGCTTGTTTGATTTATGCTGTTAAAAATATAATAAGTGAGGAAGCCGTAAGTGATTGAAGTGTGTTTTTAATTTCTGTGAAATGAATGAGAAAAGTATTAATGAAATACAAAGTTTAAAAGAAATAAAAATAGTTTAAATTGTAGAAATAATTATCGTGGTAAGTTTTGGTGATTATTAAAGCAATTTTAATCCAACTGGGACAGCAATATTTAATTATATACGTGTGTTACTATATATATATATATATATATATATATATATATATATATATATATATATATATATATATATATATATATATATATATATATATACAGGGTGGTAGGTAACTCCACCGACAAACTTTGGGAGGTTATTCCTTATACGAAATGAAAGAAAAAAGTTCTAATAAACATGGGCCGAAAAATGCCTCCTTTCAGAGTTATGATCCATTGAAAATTCGAAAAATCATTTTTCAAAACTCCCTAACTTAGAAACTATAGGATCTATCCCAAGCGGTTTAAGGAATTACACAGGAAATAGTATGTTCTCTATCTAAATATCCATGTTTTACCATCCTCCGTTATCAGTGAAAGGAACTGTACAAAGGAAGTTGCAGTATAGGAATACTCCTTTGAGTACTAGTGGTGCGTTCGTTTCGCTGGTACCGGTGAATTCTGAAACATCGATATTTAGATAGAGTGTATACCAGTTCCTGTGTAATTCCTTAAACTGCTTAGGATAGGCTCTATAGTTTCTAAGCCAGGATGTTTTGAAATGTGATATTTCGAATTTTCGGTAGTTCATAACTCTGAAAGGAGACGTTTTTCGACCCATGTTTATTAGAACTTTTTTCTTTCATTTCGTATAAGGAATCGCCTCCCAAAGTTTGTCGGTGGAGTTACCTACTACCCTATATATATATATATATATATATATATATATATATATATATATATATATATATATATATATATATATACAGAGAGAGAGAGGGAGAGAGAGAGAGAGAGTAGATGGATAGGTAGATAGATAGATATAACTCTCTTAGGGAACAAACCATACAAGATAGACAATATATATAAAAAAATTGATATTAGGTGCTGGAATGTTTCTTGGGGAATGGAAGCCCATTCTTCACGGAGTGATGAGCTGAGGAGAGGTATCGATGTAGGTCGGTGAGGCTTGGCACGAAGTTGGCGTTCCAAAACATCCCAAAGGAGTTCTATAGGATTCAAGTTAGGACTCTGTGCAGGCCAGTCCATTACAAGGATTTTATGGTCATGTAACTGCTCCGCCACAGGCCGTGCAGTATGAACAGGTGCTCAACAAAGCAAGAAGGTGCTTAAAACATCAATGTAGGCCTGTGGTGTAAGAGTGCCACGCAAAACAACAAGGGGGCAAGCCCCTTTCAAGAAAAACACGACCACACCATAACATCACCACCTCCGAATTTTGCTGTTGGTACTACACACGCTGACAGATGATGTTCACCGGGCATTCGCCATACCCACACCCTACCATCGGATCGCCACATTGTATACCGTGATTCTTCACTCCACACAACGTTTTTCCACTGTTCAATTGTCCAATGTTTACGCGCCTTACACCAAGCGAGGAGTCATTTGGCATTTACCTGCGTGATGTGTGGCTTATGAGCAGCCGCTCGACCATGAAATCCAAGTTTTCTCACCTCATGCCTAACTGTCATAGTACTTGGAGTGGATCCTGATGCAGTTTGGAATTCCTGTGTGATGGTCTGGATAGATGTGTGCCTATTACACTTTACCCTCTTCAACTACCGGCGATCTCTGTCAGTCAACATACGAGGTCGGCCTACCCGCTTTTGTGCTGTACGCGTCGCTTCACGTTTCCACTTCACTATCACATCAGGTACAGTGGACCTAGGGATGTTTAGGAGTGTGGAAATCTCGCGTACAGACTTCTGACACAAGTGACACCCAATCACCTGACCACGTTCGAAGTCCGTGAGTTCCGCGGAGCGCCCCATTCTACTTTCTCACGAAATCTAATGACTACTGAGGTCGCTGATAATGAGTGCTTGGCAGTAGGTGGCAGCACAATTTACCTAATATGAAAAACGTATATTTTGGTGGTGTCTGATACTTTTGGTCATATATATATTGCTGGATAACACAAGTGACAAGTAGAGACCTACACATAATCCTACTACAAAGTAGTGTGACGAAATTAGGCAGCACTGCTAATATCTTGGGAACGAATTATCCAAGACAAGTTGTCAAAAAGTACTTTAATCCAGCAGTGGATTAACAATTATTGTTGATAATGGTATGTATGCGCTTCCAATATAAATAACCCTCACCACTACACTCATGTGAACCAAGTTCTCATTCTTGATATCTGAACATTTGAGAGTAAGAAATGAACGCTTATACCTTGTTCTGAGAGATCATATGTTTATCACTGTAGCTATAAGAATCTCTAAAAACAGGGTTCAACTAAAATTTACTGTTTCTGTGTATAAATGGTAAAAATTACTGCTATGTCTGGGTATAACAAAAGGTTCTGCAAACTCGAAATATTTTAAAAACTGGTTCAAGCAAACCGGTGCGAAGCGGCTGAATAGCACCACTGCTTTAGGTTCATATTTCGTATAAAACTCCGTCAGTGTAGGATTTAATGAGCAAATTTGTACAAACTTTAAAGTTCTATTCCAAAGAGTTGTAAAGATCTGATAGAAGTTGACTTAAAGGTTCAAAGAGCCCCCTTCTCACTCATAGGACTGTCATTTTGTAATATGCTACCTCACTCTCTGCCCAGGGTTGAACGACGACATTTGCACAAACTTCAAGTTCTTGTGTCCAAGAACTCCGAAGATCTGGTAAAAGTCGAAAAAAATATTCAAGACACTCTTCTTCCCCATAGAAGTGGCATTTCGTAGAACCTCTTTTTTCTTCTTCAGTCTAGGGTTCATGGGAAATATCTCTGGTCTACCCCCTAAAAACATCACTCCTTATAGACATGTCTTTCCATTCCATTTACAAACATATCGTTGAATTTTACCTGTAAATTTTGCAAAACTTGGTGTACTTAAACTTGATAAGCACCTGGACTTGTTCACCGACAAAGCTTTATTTTTTTTTCTCATAAAAAGGGAGCGAAGTTCTTAGTTTAGAATAAAATATGAGAGAGCACAGTAGATTTAAACAATATCATGGAAATTTGTTTAATTGAATAGTTAAGAAAATTGCATTAATATATCTATAGACTGATTGTTCGATGTTTTATTAGTTTAAAGATATATGCTGAAACAGTGGCGTAGGGAAGGGGGACAGAGGGGCCGGGCCCCCCAAAGAGGTCCGACAATGTACTTTGGTACTTTGATGTTTGTAATTTTTTTTATATATTTTTATGCTTATATATTTTTTGGTTTGTAATTTTTCTATGTGTACCTATAACAGCACTTGCCCCCCCCCCCTCAAACACACATCCTGGCTACGCTACTGTGCTGAAAATACTCCGTCGAAATATTTACGTTTGTAAACTAGAACCTTTGTATTTCAAGTGTGGGCCTTCTGGCGATGCTGTCGATGTGTGTTTTCCCATACGTCCCTCGAAAGAGGAGGGACAAGTTGCTGTGGCCGAGATCCTTGAATGGTTGAATGCGGACAGAGTTGTCACATTGAATTACTTTACAGGTTTCGCTGTGCATTATCTTGTTAGCCATTTTAAATAGCCCACAATCTTCATTAACCAAGACTAAACGACTGAATGACAAGTTGGCAACACATTCGAGGTCATTCACTTCTTTCCCCGAAGCAAAGGGAAGGTTTCCTCCGTAAGAGAGCGGCGGGGGTGGGTCCGAAGTATATTTCACATATTTTCCGAGGACACACTTGAAACAGAAAGGCTCTAGTACTATATATCAGTATACAGACCATAATATTTCGAGTATGTAGTATTGACTAATAGGCCATAGATCACAACTTCTTGGATGCAAATACTAACCCTGGGCGTACATCTTACTTCAACGTAAGAAAATGTGTCTGTATATAATCAACATTATAATGTTAGGAAAACCTTTGTTGTTAGATTACCTTGCCCAGAAATACACTGCAGCTTTTAAACCATATTTCGTAGCTGTTGTCCATATAGGTTCCCCGTTTCTCCACCAATGAGCAAGCTCTGTTGTTTGTGGATCAAACAGGTTAAAAGGAACTTGGCGCTGGTTGTCGTAAAAGTCGTTGCCAACAATACCATGGTTTTCCACGTGCAAACCTGCAAAGAAATAATATTTCAATTAGATTTTCTTCAAATATTTCATTAAGCAAAATGATGGAATAATCATCAAGACCCAACTTGCAAACTTCCTACATATGTTATGCTTTTCTTGTTTTATATGGAGTTTGGCGTCCCGTTCGGCACCGAGGCTGTATGAGACGTAAGATCCGAGTCACACGAGATTCTGCTGGAACTCGAACCCGTCTTTCGCGCTTTTGGGTCGTGCGCTAAGAGTACATCACCGAGTGAGTACTTGTGCTATGCGTCCCATGAAAGTTTATAGTTAATATTAATCAACGGTTTTGCAAATTTGCAAGTGCAAAGGATAATGCCTTATTGTCTTTTGTTGGCAAATTATATTACGTTGGTTGACCACTACGAAAAAAATTGGGCCGCCCGTCTCCCTTAGTCTAAAGGGCATAATCGCGGGAAGTTAAAAACTGAAAAAAAGAAGTACACCATCACAAAAATGTAGCTGTTTTCTTTTTAAAGGGCATGAAATGCAATTTTTGAGTTGGAAGTTCAAAGAGAAACAAACGTCAGTTGTCCACTTATACAGTATATTCCCGGACCCCAAGACCCGTAACCACCGCGATGTATACGTATACCGTCCTATTCCCAGTATATACGTAATTGAATTAAGAGGGGGTGTTGCTGAATTAAAAAAAAAAGTGATTGTAGGCCTGCTATAAAAACTCGAAACTTTCTCATGAACTTTTTCATGAGTTGGTTACTTGGTTCAGTCTAGAAGATAAGATCCAGACTGTTCAGTTACAAAATGTTATATTAATATTGTAATATTTGCGTGGGTAGAGACAATGACAGTTCGGGATTCTAGCCCTTCACCTAATTCATTTTACAAAATATTACAAAATAGTCTACAAACTTAATATCTTAGACAGTGTTCGAAGTGGAAAAAAAGCAGAGCGGTATATTTTATTACCAATTTGACTCGACATATCGGCTATCTAAATGTTGAAATACAGTGATGGTATGTTGCCTGAAGGATTACATTTCTATTTACATAATGACTGTAAACCAATGGAGAACTTCATTGTAGTTACGGGAGACACGGAAAGACTTTCTTTAAAAAAATAAAAATATCCCCTTAAGTTGTATTATAGAGAATTATACACGAAAATGCTCAAAACTGAGTTTTATATTAACAATTTCCTGTGGGAAAACTCCCGAGCTCCTCACTCGACTTAAGGGGTAATCTAAACTCCCGGAAGATCCGATCCTCCGCAGCAGACAACCCCTAAATCCGCCCATGCTCAAAATACGACATTTATATGCATTAAGGCAAGACGACACATATGTATAAGAAAGAAAATTCAATATGGCACATCAATATATAAACTAGATGAATTTCTTTGAAAACATCTCATTTTAAAAACAAAAGGTAAGAAAATGACAACATAAATGTCTGGGTTGTCAACTTAGAAATTATTTCTATATAAAAAATATAAGTTTTACGTGCAAAGCTATTCGTTAATTACTGTTTAAAAATGGATTTATTAAAGGTATTTAGCATCTACTCTCCAGTGACGGTATGTCTTGATTATTGTAAAACCAGAGGCGGCGTGCCTTCGAAACTGCAAAACCAGAGGCGGTATGGCGTACCACGGCATACCATCTCACTTCGACCACTGAATGACCAGAGAGGTGAAGGAAGGAAATGTTCTATACGGGAACCCCTTTAGCTCATAGCAGCCTCCAGGGCGTCTTGCAGCGACTTCAGGATATAATACTTTTGGTAACCTCCTTAGCTCATGGCAGCCTCGTCAGATACGATTTGTGGTTAGGAATCTCCTTCACTCAAGGCAACCTCCAGGGATTTTAGGCAGGGCAGTACTCCTTCGTCCAAAACGACCTCCGGAGTAGGTATAGGTAAAGCCAGCGTTTCCCAACCGGTGTGCCGCGGCACACTGGTGTGCCGTGAATGGGCCGCTGGTGTGCCGCGAGAAATCGAAACAAAATTATTAATTTTATAGCAATCAAATTGCAAAACGTAGAGAAAAATGTATATTTGTATTTCACATTACTATGAACCTCTACTATGAATCTACAATTTTAAGTTTCATATACTGAGAAAAATCCGTTCTCCAGACAGCGATATATTGTACAAATATACGGAAACCTCTTGCTTACTACAGGAATTAGTACGAGGCATACGCTATCCTTATGCTATATATGCACTGCCTAGATGCATCCTAGATGCTATATATGCCTTAGATGTTACATCATGCCGTTGCAGACTATTTCGTAACTTGAAAATTTAAAATATCATTCAATCCTTTCAAAAAAATTACCTACATTTGTGTTTTAAAAATAAGAGATATTTGTTTGTTTGTTCGTTATTTAGTGACCTTCCTTCTTAGTAAAAAGGTTGGATACAGTTTTTAAAAAGAAAGCGTATTTCTAAAAACCTGAGTCCAATTTTTCATTGCATTTGTTTTCTATTTTTAAATTTGAATGAAAAATAAGCATAATTATTTACCACGGGGGAAAACCAGTGATCGAGCTTTCTTCTCTGTGAGGAGATCAACAATAACAGAAAAAATACTACTGTGTTTTATATTTACAAATAATAATATCTATAAGTGTGCCGCGAGAATCCAAGTAACACCCGTAGTGTGCCGCAAGTTGAAAAAGGTTGGGAAACGCTGGGTTAAGCGTTCAGTGGTCAACTGATGCCTTCCTCTTCTTTGGTTTCACTTTTATAGGCCACTAGCAGCGTTCACCCCGCTTCGCTGCGGTCACCCCGGAACGCAATAAACTTTGTTACTTAGATAATTTTTACTTTTTCGCTTTCAAGTGATATGATAAAAAACATAGAAGATTGCAGTAAATGTTAACATTATATCGCCTGTCATTTATGTTAACCCGCCCCGCTTCGCTGCGGTCACCCCGGAACGCAATAAACGTTGTTACTTAGATAATTTTTACTTTTTCGCTTTCAAGTGATATGATAAAAACCATAGTAGATTGCAGTAAATGTTAACATTATATCGCCTGTCATTTATGTTAACCCGCCGAGTGACACGGTCATGCGGGTTGCATATAAATACGTTTATTTTTACCTATGATGAACTAACAAAGGATTTGTACGTTATGGACACTTGAATGGTCAATTATCTCAAGACACTGGTAATTAAAAATTAAAGTGATATGATAAAAACCATCTAGGGTCCAAATCCTAATAACCCCCCAAAAATGAAAGAAATTGGTTCAGCCGTATTAGCGTGATGAGGGAACAAAGGATTTGTACGTTCTCTTTTATATATAAGATTTCTGGGTGGCTCGTTCCTCTTCGGTTACTGTCGTGCTGTTCTTCGTGTCTTCCTGGTTTTGTGTGTCGTCTGCTGCTTATAAATAATATCATGTGTTGCTTGAATAACATGTGTTCATGCTGTAAGGTGCGGATCACAATATTATACCTGAGTAGCATTACTACTAATGATATTAAATGTGAACGCGAAATAAAAACAAGGATAGGAATGGCGAAAGTAGCCTCTAGGAAGAAGAAAATACTATTTTGTGGGACTCTGAATGAAGAGTTGAGAAAAAGACTCATAAAATGCTTCGTGTTGTGTATTGTACTTGTATGGGGCAGAAACATGAACATTACGCAAAAATGATTAAAATAACGACTGGAAGCCTTCGAAATGTAGATGTAGAGAAGAATGGAGAGAATTAGTTGAGTCGAGCTGAAACAAATGAGAGAGTCTTAGAAATGGTGGCGAAGAAAAGAACAATTTTAGATATTATTAAAGAGAGGAAGAGAAACTGGTTAGGACATTGCTAAGAAGGAATTGTATCATGAGGAAGTGCTAGAGACTATGGTGGCAGGAAAGAGAGGGAGAGGACGAAGGAGACTACAATTGATTGCCAATATCAAAACAGAAAAATCGTAGTGAAGACGAAGAGTTAATGAAAGACCGTGGGGCATGGAAGCTACTCAGTTGCGGCATGTGACCTGCCAATACCTATGGTGATGTTGGTATATGAAATCAGTCAACATATAACTTGAGGACAAGAAAAATCAAAATAAATATGTATCAAATGGGAAGATTACAATAATTTTGCTTACTTGAGTACTTAATTCAAGCCAAATTACGCTTGACCTCACAGTCAAATATCTAGCGCCTTATGCAGAGTCGTTTCGACGTATGCTTAGCGTCATACTAAAATTCTGACTACTGCAGGAGACTTATGTTAGTCGAAACCTTTAGTATAGCACTAATCGCGCTTCAAAACGACTCTGCATAAGGCCCCTAGTGTCTTTTGGATTGATAAGTTGTGTATTTAAGTTACCTGTTGCTATCGTCATCCAACTTGGACACGATATGGAAGGAAAAATTGCATTCATCCATTCAGCCCTCACTCCTTCTTCCATCAAGGTGGCAAATCCAGGTAGCCTTTCTAGTGGCTGTTGATGAATGTAATCCCATCGGAACCTGTTAGGGAAAAAATTAAAGCGTTGATGTCTTTCAATGATAATAGGCCTACATTTGACAATAATTTAGTTCTTATTAATCATTTTACGTAGTATAACGGAAATAGAAAGCGGCTACTGTGCACTAATTGTAGGTAATGGATATTTGACTGACAGTAAATGTTTGGATTCATACTACAAAGTGGCCAGAAAATCCCTCTACACCTGCACTTATTTCATTCCACATAAATACCGTTATAATGCGCAATAAACCATACCCTCCTAATTTCAATAAGACTCCCGCCAAAATTATCGAACCACTCGCAGGTGCTTCAACATGTGCCCTAGGTAATCAAATGGGGTATTTGAGACTTAAGGGCAACTTGACGCAAAAATGATATGTTCTTCTTAAAATCTTGTGTTGGTTTCATTGTTCTGAGTGGAGACATTTTGTGAAAGCAGTTTCCTTCTGAAAGGTAGTGAAGAAAACAGTAAGTAATTATATTACCCAGTTAATACGGATAATAATTACTTATTCGTATTTTCCAATTAAGATTGATATGGATATATAAATGAGCTTTTGAGAAATCTATTTTCATTGTTTGTAACTACTCATTATATTCCTACGGAATTTATTAAACTTTGAAAATTTATTGCTTCGAGCCTACCCTAGTGTCTTTAATAGGTGACTGAATTGGTGGCCAGTTCTTTCTCACATATAATTTCATTTTAGCTTGATGAGGGGGTAACTTCAGACAAAAAAAATAGGGTAAAATGGTACACTTTAATATTTTTAATTCGAAATTAAATAACTAATGAGAACAAAAGCGAGGCAAAACTCGAAATATAACAATTCCTTATGTTGATTTAGAGCTAAAAATCGTTACGTGAAATCTACCGACGAGTCAGAATCTACTTCATAACCCAAATTCTGATTACGATATTCATGATATTCTCTTAGATGACAGTAGCCATGAAGGTTTGGAATGTAGAATTCCACAACATGATTTTGACCAAGGCGAAGGAGCTCTTTCTCTGGAAGAAATTACAAAAGAGAACTTTGTCGTTGTCAAAACTAATAGCCTATATGACTTGAATACCAAAAGGAAAAGGGGAAAAGTATTTTGTAGCCTAAGTTACGGGAAAACATGGTTATGGTTAAGTTCATGCGAAAATATCAAAAGGGTAACAACATTTATGTTTTTCCTGGCATTGACGACAAAAATGAGGTTAATTTTGAACTTAATGTTCGTAGGATTTTCCTGACAAAAGTTTCAAGAGGGAGATACTATTTCGATATTACTCTATAGACGTCTGAGTGCAAACGTTTGATTTTTTTTACTTGCCTCTGTATATGTATTTTTTTTTAAATAAAACTCTTTTCCTATTTCCTACTGTGTCTCAAGCATCGCTTTCAAGTGTTTGATTTCTCATGCTTAATTGCAAAATTTTGTTCCTTGTCTCAAATTTCCCCATCTTGAGATATAGTTTTCCTGTCCCTATGAGATAACTAAAAATATAACTTATGATAGTCTGAATTCTGGGATAGTTTTTAAGTAGCTTTAGATCGAAAATTTTAAGTGTCTCAAGTAACCCCATTTGACGGTAATACTTCATAATATTTGTAACTGTTTGTCCAAAACATCCGTATGTGCACCTGCATTATCCCTGCACAGGTTAATACGTTCATGGACTTACACATATGCCACTAAGCACTCCTCCAAAGTGAAGTCATTGGTATCTGCCATTGTTGTTTACCAACCACGGGAAGCCGAGACAATGAACTGCTCAACGCACAGACTTTATTATCCTCCCTCTAGGGCGGTTACGCGACAATCACGTAGCAATTCACGTGAGGAGCACTGTTGCCATAACAATGATCAGGATGGGAAGTTCAAATCTTAAATATCTTAACATCTTACACTGTTACACACATTTAGTTCGAGTGTAAAGGAACTTTCTGGCCACACTGCACATAGGTGAAATTCTATACTGAACTACAAGCTATTTACTTTTGCAAGTGTATGGTGTTTGTTTAAAACAAGGTGTCTAAATAAATAGCATGAGGCTACATTAGTAGGCTATACATTATGAACATATACAACAAAGGTAATCAAGAAAGTTCTCTCGCTTTTTTACCCACCACCTTCGAACATCGCTATGTCACGTAAGACGTATCTGGAAGATCAAAAATAGTTCCCATCAGCATCGACAACCTGCTACCAACGATCTGGAAGGTCATGGATTCCATCGCTGTAGAACTTGGTGGACCGTGAAGCGAAGAAGGTATCAAGTGCATTTTGCACCTCTACTAGGGATTTAAACTGGTGTCCTCTAAGGTGATTGTCAAAGGAATGGAACAGGTGATAATCGGAGGTTTGAATGTTCGGGGAATATGGCGGATGCAATAGTGTTTACCATCCAAGAAGTAGAATGGTGTCCCGGGTCATCCTAGCCACTTGGGGCTTAGCATTATCCTGTAACAGGAAGACCCTTTTCCGATTCAGAGGTCCTGGCTCCAGAGTTTTGAGGGTTTCTTTTAACACGGCCCTACTGCTGACAGTACACAGTTGCATTGATGCTCTGACCAGCTGGTAGCTGTTTTTGATGCACGATGCAGCGAACAGTCCACCAAACACACAAGAGGACCTTCTTCTGTCGCAGTGCTGGTTTCGTCTGTTTTGAAACCAGTTCCTGGGATGGTAAGCAATGACGATGGCGCCGTGGAGCCCCATACAGGACTCACTTCTCCTGAATGTCAACACACTGTCCAGAAATGGCTCCTTCCTCAGACGAGACAGCAAAGAAACACAGGTGTCTGCTTGCGTTGCCTTCTGGCCCGGAGTAAAATCATGTGGGACCCATCGACTCAACTTGTAGTGCTTCCCAAGTTGATGGAGGTGCTGCCGAATGGTTTCTCCACTCACACTGAATTTTACTCCCACTTCCTCACATGTCTGACCACTGTTCCCTTCAATTGCTGCCTGAAGAGCTTCATTTTGTACATGTGTTTGTCTTCCGGCACATGGTACGTGTTTGAGTGCTTTGTTACTGTCCTTGAACTTGTTCAAGCACCGCTGCACTGTTCGCGTAGTCAAGACACCCTTACCAAAGGCCAGGCATATCTTCCGCCCCGCTGCAGCGGCGTTTGAGTCCAGTTTGAACTCATACAGTACATACGCCCTTATTACGCTCTATGGAGTTCCCATGTTCACTCTGTCCTTAAGAAGGTTCACGGTATAACTGAACTGCTACAACCAGGTAGTAGTTGCCCACACCAACAACTGACTTTCGCCTTATCTCCATACGCATTCAACTCACGGTGTGAGGGGCAGACCTCCACAAAAAACGACAGAACTGTCTTGGTTATCTTTATATTATTCAATCACTACTACTACTACTACTACTACTACTACTACTACTAATACTAATACTACTACTACTAATAATAATAATACTTTGGCCGTGGTGGCTCAGTGGTAGAGCGCTCACCTCTGGTGCATGGAGTCCTTGGTTTGATCCCAGCTCGCGCCAAGTGAGCATTGTGGTGGACAAACATCGTGTGCGTGGCTTTTCTCGGTGTTCTCCCGTTGTCCCGTTTCCTCACAGTTTCTTCATTCCACCATTTCACCTATTTCTCATCATCACCGTCTCCTTTAGCCTAGCCAGCATAAAAATGGGATGTAAAACTTCAAGATTTCATTTTATTTGGCAATAATAATAATAATAATAATAATAATAATAATAATAATAATAATAATAATAATAATAATAATAATAATAATAAGTAGAATGAGAATGTAGGAATAAGTAGAATGAGAATGTAGGAGGAAATGGGAGTACCCGAGGAAATTAACGGACGCGATGTTCTCCACCAAAAGCTTGCTTGGCTGGGGATCAAACGGGAGACCCACGTACCAGAGATGAGCCACCGTGGTCCCTAGTTCTACATTTTGTAAAACAGAAGGAACAGGCAATTCTGTTGAGAGTCTTCATCCCGGCGAAATTAAAATACCGCTAATTTTACAGTAATTATGTGATATCTTCAAATAGATAAAAGATAATTGAAATATGGAACAAGAGCGCCCTAGACAATATTATTTTGCGTGAGGTACCGTTATCATAAGTCATCTAATGGCTTTCCGTTTTCAGCTGTTTAGAAACGCGAAAATAAATGCCGATTTTCAAAATGGCTCGAAATCGAAAGCAGATAAGTGAGTCGTGATAACGGTTTCTCATGTAAAATAATATTGTCTAGCGTGCTCTTGTTCCATATTTCGATTATAGTAGTAATGGCGGTACTTCAGGAAACTTTTTGGCCCCTGGGTCCCTGCCTTAGGACCCATGGTCCCTGGCCGGGGTCAATGACCTAGGGGTACCTAGGACCACCCCCTCTAAATTTTGGCAGGGGTACCATGGCCCACCCCCTAAATTTTGGCAGGGGTACATAGGACCACCCCCCTTAAATTTTGGAAATTGCCAAATCTAAAAATTGGGTGTGGTAGCCTAGGACCATAGTATGTACCTCTATCAGTATTGGGGGTCTATGTCGTTCCCTTTTATGGGTAAAAAATTGCCAAAAATTGAATTTTCGGAGGTTTTTGACCTAATTTATCCCCTTGGATGAGGTATTATTACCCTATATAGTTATATGGGCGTATACAGGGGTCCATTCCCTTTCATAAGACATGGGTATATTAATGCACCCCTTGAAAAATTTGGGAGGGGGTACGTTGGCCCACCCCTTAAATTTTGGAAATTGCCCAATTTAAACATTTGGTATTTTAGTACTGGACCCTAATATGTATCATGATAAATTTGGGTGGTCCACCTCATTCCCTTCTAGGGTACAAAATTGCCAAAATATAAACGTAAGCAATACGTTGTACCACGTGTTTGGTCTTTTGGCCCAATTTATCCTCTTGGATGAGGTTCTATTACCTTATATGGTTATATGGTTATGTATAGGGGTCTATTCCCTATCATAAGACATAGGTACATTTGTGCACTCCTTTAAAAATTTGGGAGGGGTACTTTGGCCCACCCCTTTAATTTTGGAAATTGCCAAATCTAAAAATTTGGTATGGTAGCCTAGGACCATAGTATGTACCTCTATCAGTATTGGGTGTCTATGTCGTTCCCTTTCATGGATAAAAAATCGCCAAAAATTCAAATTTCGGGGTTTTTTGACCTAATTTATCCCCTTGGATGAGGTGTTATTACCCTATATAGTTATATGGGCGTATACAGGGGTCCATTACCTTTCATAAGATATGGGTACATTTGTACACTCCTTTAAAAATTTGGGAGGGGTACTTTGGCCCACCCCTTTAATTTTGGAAATTGCCAAATCTAAAAATTTGGTATGGTAGCCTAGGACCATAGTATGTACCTCTATCAGTATTGGGTGTCTATGTCGTTCCCTTTCATGGATAAAAAATCGCCAAAAATTCAAATTTCGGGGTTTTTTGACCTAATTTATCCCCTTGGATGAGGTGTTATTACCTTATATAGTTATATGGGCGTATACAGGGGTCCATTACCTTTCATAAGATATGGGTATATTTGTGCACTCCTTTAAAAATTTGGGAGGGGTACTTTGGCCCACCCCTTAAATTTTGGAAATTGCCCAATTTAAACATTTGGTATTATAGTACCGGATCCTAACATGTATTATGATAAATTTGGATGGTCCACCTCGTTTCCTTCTAGGGGTACAAAATTGTCAAAATATAAACGTAAGCAATACGTTGTACCACGTGTTTGGTCTTTTGGCCCAATTTATCCTCTTGGATGAGGTTCTATTACCTTATATGGTTATATGGTTATGTATAGGGGTCCATTACCTTTCATAAGATATGGGTATATTTGTGCACTCCTTTAAAAATTTGGGAGGGGTACTTTGGCCCACCCCTTAAATTTTGGAAATTGCCCAATATAAACATTTGGTATTATAGTACAAGACCCTAATATGTATTATGATAAATTTGGGTGGTCCACCTCGTTCCCTTTTAGGGGTACAAAATTGACAAAATATAAACGTAAGCATTACGTTGTACCACGTGTTTGGTTTTTGACCTAATTTATTCCTTTGGATGAGGTCCTATTACCTTATATGGTAATGTATAGGTGTTCATTCCCTATCATAAGACATAGGTACATTGATGCACCCCGGGAGGGGATTCGGTATCATAGTACATGACTCAACATGTATCATGATAAAATTTGGGTGGTCCACCTTGTTCCCTTTCATGAGTAAAAAAAATTGCCAAAATATAAAGATAAGCAATATGTTGTATCACGTGTTTGGTTTTTGGCCCAATTTTTCCCCTTTGATGAGGTTTTATTACCGTATATGTTTATATGGTCATGTATATAGGTTCATTTTCTATCATAAGATATGGGTACATTGATGCACCCTTTAAAAATTTGGGAGGGGTATCTTGACTCATCCACTCGGTTTTAGAAATTGTTTAATATAAGCATTTGGTATCATAGTACAGGTCTCCAATATGTACCATTATAAATTTGGATGGTCCACATCGTTCCCTTTTCATAGGTAAAGAACTACCAAAAATCAAATTTCGGAGGTTATTGACCCCTATTTAGCATGTTATATGGATATGTACAGAGGTTTATTACCTTTATATGTTTATGTTCCCTTTTAAATTTGGGAATTATCAAATAACAAAATTCGGTAAACGTTTTCTAAGCCCCATTGTAGATGTTGATGTTCCTGTTATGGCCAAATATTCAAAATTTAAATGTTATTGACCGGCTTTATTATTGAATAAGTACAGGATTTATTACTTTTTCATAAGACACAGGTGTATTTGTGTACCAATCTTAAATTTTGGAAGGGGTACATTTCTTATTGTCGTATCAATAATTGGTAATTGGATAGTATCTCATTCATTGGGTAAATCATTGTCAAATATGAGTATGATCACGTGATCAGTTATTGACCTATGATGGGATTAGGAGTCCAGGACATTGGTACATTGAAACTTTGTAGGATAATTTGAGAATGCGTCATTGGTTTTGATTATTCCCGCCAAATATAAACGTAAGCAAGACGTTGTACCACGTGATTGTCCTTGATGAGGTAGTGTACAGGGATTCATTTCCTTTGTTGTGGTACTTCTTAAGTTTGAGTACACACACACTTCTAGAAAACAGTTGGTTCTACTCAGGTAAACAATTGACGGACATTATTGACCTTATTGAACATATAATGATATGATTAACTCTAAGACTTAGGTATATCAAGAGAAGTATTCTTTAAATTTGGGAATGGTGATAAACAGAATTTTAACATAAGGCTCGAAATTTGAAACAATACATTGAACTTTAGTCACAGCTCATAGTCTAAGATCATTGGTGGTGATTGATTTGAAATCTGATAGCTAACCTTATTGAATCTTATGACTCATAGACGAAAGGCAATACATGCTACAACACTGGCAAAGTTATTGTTAATGCAATTTGATTGGTTGATCACTATTTTTCCTGCAATCTGATTGGTTGATCACTATCTTTCGTGCAATCTGATTGGTTGATGAGTTTCAAATCTTTGCTGTATTCAGTTTTAAGTTTTGTTTAACATTTAAAAATCTTGGTTTCGTTCAACATTTTGCACTCACTGATAAATATGATCAAAACCGTTTATTTGTTAATCGAATAGTTAAAAACCGGATAAAGTTTGACGGTTAATCGTGAAACGTAAAAATTTTTTAGTTTGAAATTTTTTTGCTTGAAATTTTTTGTTTGAAAATTTTTTCGTTTCCAAATTTTTTTGTTTCAAAATTTTGTTTGAGATTTTTTCGTTTGAAATTTTTGTTTGAAATTTTTTTCGTTTGAAATTTTTTGTTTGCAAATTTTTGTTCGAAAATTTTGTTTAAAATTTTTTGTTTAAATTTTTTCGTTTGAAATTTTTTTGTTTGAATTTTTTTCGTTTCAAAATTTTGTTTCAAAGATTTTTGTTTGAAATTTTTGTTTCAAAGTTTGAGTTGACATTTTTAAAAGTTTGTGCACTCATTAGTAAAGAACTGGAACTGTTTAGAACAAAAACCTTTGACAACATTGTGGTGCAATAGTACACGTCAGAACCTGGGGTTGTACTTGAAATGAAAAAAACACAATTCATTGAAATGGATCATTTTATTACACTCCACATACATCCATACCAGATAGTGGTTCTGGATATTGTCGATACAATGTATTTTGAACTTCTTGCACTAGTTTGTCTTTAGCATATAATTTTAATTCCAATTGAAGTCTTTTAAGGTCTAATGCAATATCAATTGGTGGAAACTCAATGTCCATTTGATCACAAATAAACTGTTTATCAATACAGGTATGCACCCACGAACGATGTTGACAACCATCACAATATCTAGATACATGTTGTACAATATGCATAACACATTTTTCAAAATAGTACTTTTTCAGGAATATACTTGTTTTGTTGCACACTTCCACTGCATGTTTCACACACTGAAATACGCTGATGAATTTGTTCCATTCCGTTTGTGTTAGATACACCATGTTGCGAGGGACATGCAATGTACTCTTTTTACGTAACAGCACCATCTTCTCTTCGAGGACTGTACGCAGCACCACTTCATGATTTGAGCCTAATGATTTGACTATGGTCACATTTAGCTCATCATAAAATAATCGTTCATTTGGTCGATTCGTGAACATAATATTTGCCATTCTTCACAGGTCAGTTGTACACCAAATTGTTCTGCTTTGCCCAATCGAATTACTGGTTCAAATGTTCTAGCACTGATACCAATCATCACATGTTTTGTTTGAAATATATTTATTGGATAATAGCTTGCGAAGATGAACTCTTTATCGTTAGAAGTACACATCTTTCCTCCTGAAAAGCACTTGCTCAAATGATTTCGTGGGATGACACTGTATTTGCTGGTTTATAGTTATTGCTGACGTCATTGGAAAGGAATGTGCTGACGTTTGAATTCATGGTTTCATCACAGTTGCTGACGTCATGCTGACCAACCAAATTCATACAACTATGTCTAATGTGCTGATGTTTGAATTCATGATTTCATCACAATTGCTGACGAATCCGGCTATGTACTAAATTCAAATTGATGACTTCGACCCAAGAGTCTTTTATAGCATAAAGATACAGATCCAGTATTTAAGAAACGCAGCAGTTCTTCTTGTTTTGATGCCTCCATGGGAAAATATCTTGCTGGTAAAATTATATTCTTATCATTTTCAAGCTTCACTACGATTCTTAATCCAAACTCTGTAGGGATCATTTGGCTAGCTAAGATTCTATAAGGTACATTCTGTTGTAAATCAGTAATCTTGGTAAATGATTTCATCACATCACGTGTGTTTAGAAACTGCAGACAAGTAGCCATGATGATGTTATCATGAATACTAACTCGAACGATACTTATATATGATGCAAAACTGATGACGTTGCATTATCATGTTCTGACGTGTACTATTGCACCACAATGTTGCCAGAGGTTTTAGTTCTAAACAGTTCCGGTTCTTTACTAATGAGTGCACAAACTTTTAAAAATGTAAAACCAAACTTTGAAACAAAAAATTTCAAACAAAAATCTTTGAAACAAAATTTTGAAACGAAAAAAATTCAAACAAAAAAATTTCAAACGAAAGAAATTCAAACAAAATTTTGAAACAAAAAAAAATTTCAAACAAAATTTTGAAACAAAAAATTTCAAACAAAAAAATTTCAAACGAAAAAATTTAAACAAAAAATTTTAAACAAAATTTTCGAACAAAAATTTGCAAACAAAAAATTTCAAACGAAAAAATTTCAAACAAAAATTTCAAACGAAAAAATCTCAAACAAGATTTTGAAACAAAAAAATTTGGAAACGAAAAAATTTTCAAACAAAAAATTTCAAGCAAAAAAATTTCAAACTAAAAAATTTTTACGTTTCACGGTTAACCGTCAAACTTTATCCGGTTTTTAACTATTCGATTAACAAATAAACGGTTTTGATCATATTTATCAGTGAGTGCAAAATGTTGAACGAAACCAAGATTTTTAAATGTTAAACAAAACTTAAAACTGAATACAGCAAAGATTTGAAACTCATCAACCAATCAGATTGCACGAAAGATAGTGATCAACCAATCAGATTGCAGGAAAAATAGTGATCAACCAATCAAATTGCATTAACAATAACTTTGCCAGTGTTGTAGCATGTATTGCCTTTCGTCTATGAGTCATAAGATTCAATAAGGTTAGCTATCAGATTTCAAATCAATCACCACCAATGATCTTAGACTATGAGCTGTGACTAAAGTTCAATGTATTGTTTCAAATTTCGAGCCTTATGTTAAAATTCTGTTTATCACCATTCCCAAATTTAAAGAATACTTCTCTTGATATACCTAAGTCTTAGAGTTAATCATATCATTATATGTTCAATAAGGTCAATAATGTCCGTCAATTGTTTACCTGAGTAGAACCAACTGTTTTCTAGAAGTGTGTGTGTACTCAAACTTAAGAAGTACCACAACAAAGGAAATGAATCCCTGTACACTACCTCATCAAGGACAATCACGTGGTACAACGTCTTGCTTACGTTTATATTTGGCGGGAATAATCAAAACCAATGACGCATTCTCAAATTATCCTACAAAGTTTCAATGTACCAATGTCCTGGACTCCTAATCCCATCATAGGTCAATAACTGATCACGTGATCATACTCATATTTGACAATGATTTACCCAATGAATGAGATACTATCCAATTACCAATTATTGATACGACAATAAGAAATGTACCCCTTCCAAAATTTAAGATTGGTACACAAATACACCTGTGTCTTATGAAAAAGTAATAAATCCTGTACTTATTCAATAATAAAGCCGGTCAATAACATTTAAATTTTGAATATTTGGCCATAACAGGAACATCAACATCTACAATGGGGCTTAGAAAACGTTTACCGAATTTTGTTATTTGATAATTCCCAAATTTAAAAGGGAACATAAACATATAAAGGTAATAAACCTCTGTACATATCCATATAACATGCTAAATAGGGGTCAATAACCTCCGAAATTTGATTTTTGGTAGTTCTTTACCTATGAAAAGGGAACGATGTGGACCATCCAAATTTATAATGGTACATATTGGAGACCTGTACTATGATACCAAATGCTTATATTAAACAATTTCTAAAACCGAGTGGATGAGTCAAGATACCCCTCCCAAATTTTTAAAGGGTGCATCAATGTACCCATATCTTATGATAGAAAATGAACCTATATACATGACCATATAAACATATACGGTAATAAAACCTCATCAAAGGGGAAAAATTGGGCCAAAAACCAAACACGTGATACAACATATTGCTTATCTTTATATTTTGGCAATTTTTTTTACTCATGAAAGGGAACAAGGTGGACCACCCAAATTTTATCATGATACATGTTGAGTCATGTACTATGATACCGAATCCCCTCCCGGGGTGCATCAATGTACCTATGTCTTATGATAGGGAATGAACACCTATACATTACCATATAAGGTAATAGGACCTCATCCAAAGGAATAAATTAGGTCAAAAACCAAACACGTGGTACAACGTAATGCTTACGTTTATATTTTGTCAATTTTGTACCCCTAAAAGGGAACGAGGTGGACCACCCAAATTTATCATAATACATATTAGGGTCTTGTACTATAATACCAAATGTTTATATTGGGCAATTTCCAAAATTTAAGGGGTGGGCCAAAGTACCCCTCCCAAATTTTTAAAGGAGTGCACAAATATACCCATATCTTATGAAAGGTAATGGACCCCTATACATAACCATATAACCATATAAGGTAATAGAACCTCATCCAAGAGGATAAATTGGGCCAAAAGACCAAACACGTGGTACAACGTATTGCTTACGTTTATATTTTGACAATTTTGTACCCCTAGAAGGAAACGAGGTGGACCATCCAAATTTATCATAATACATGTTAGGATCCGGTACTATAATACCAAATGTTTAAATTGGGCAATTTCCAAAATTTAAGGGGTGGGCCAAAGTACCCCTCCCAAATTTTTAAAGCACAAATATACCCATATCTTATGAAAGGTAATGGACCCCTGTATACGCCCATATAACTATATAAGGTAATAACACCTCATCCAAGGGGATAAATTAGGTCAAAAAACCCCGAAATTTGAATTTTTGGCGATTTTTTATCCATGAAAGGGAACGACATAGACACCCAATACTGATAGAGGTACATACTATGGTCCTAGGCTACCATACCAAATTTTTAGATTTGGCAATTTCCAAAATTAAAGGGGTGGGCCAAAGTACCCCTCCCAAATTTTTAAAGGAGTGTACAAATGTACCCATATCTTATGAAAGGTAATGGACCCCTGTATACGCCCATATAACTATATAGGGTAATAACACCTCATCCAAGGGGATAAATTAGGTCAAAAAACCCCGAAATTTGAATTTTTGGCGATTTTTTATCCATGAAAGGGAACGACATAGACACCCAATACTGATAGAGGTACATACTATGGTCCTAGGCTACCATACCAAATTTTTAGATTTGGCAATTTCCAAAATTAAAGGGGTGGGCCAAAGTACCCCTCCCAAATTTTTAAAGGAGTGTACAAATGTACCCATATCTTATGAAAGGTAATGGACCCCTGTATACGCCCATATAACTATATAGGGTAATAACACCTCATCCAAGGGGATAAATTAGGTCAAAAAACCCCGAAATTTGAATTTTTGGCGATTTTTTATCCATGAAAGGGAACGACATAGACACCCAATACTGATAGAGGTACATACTATGGTCCTAGGCTACCATACCAAATTTTTAGATTTGGCAATTTCCAAAATTAAAGGGGTGGGCCAAAGTACCCCTCCCAAATTTTTAAAGGAGTGCACAAATGTACCTATGTCTTATGATAGGGAATAGACCCCTATACATAACCATATAACCATATAAGGTAATAATACCTCATCCAAGAGGATAAATTGGGCCAAAGACCAAACCCGTGGTACAACGTATTGCTTACGTTTATATTTTGGCAATTTTGTACCCTAGAAGGGAATGAGGTGGACCACCCAAATTTATCATGATACATATTAGGGTCCAGTACTAAAATACCAAATGTTTAAATTGGGCAATTTCCAAAATTTAAGGGGTGGGCCAACGTACCCCCTCCCAAATTTTTCAAGGGGTGCATTAATATACCCATGTCTTATGAAAGGGAATGGACCCCTGTATACGCCCATATAACTATATAGGGTAATAATACCTCATCCAAGGGGATAAATTAGGTCAAAAACCTCCGAAAATTCAATTTTTGGCAATTTTTTACCCATAAAAGGGAACGACATAGACCCCCAATACTGATAGAGGTACATACTATGGTCCTAGGCTACCACACCCAATTTTTAGATTTGGCAATTTCCAAAATTTAAGGGGGGTGGTCCTATGTACCCCTGCCAAAATTTAGGGGGTGGGCCAAGGTACCCCTGCCAAAATTTAGAGGGGGTGGTCCTAGGTACCCCTAGGTCATTGACCCCGGCCAGGGACCATGGGTCCTAAGGCAGGGACCCAGGGGCCAAAAAGTTTCCTGAAGTACCGCCATTACTACTATTATCTTTTATCTATTGGAAGATATAACATAATTACTGTAAAATTAGCGGTATTTTAATTTCGCCGGGATGAAGACTCTTAAGGAACATTTTCATGAACAAATTAGTTGGATGACTGGTTATTAGTTTAATAAATAAACAATTGTGTGAAATATTAATGTCCAACGCAACTAGCGCTTCTGGTCACCAAACATATTCCGTGAGAAAGGAAAATGGCATCAATAAAAATCTGACTTGATAAATTCTGCCAAGAAAGAGAATGAAACTATAATGTTGGGATGACATGTGTGTGCTTGACCTTGGAGCATGACACAAGTGTTTCAGTTTTCTGTCACTCAAAAGATGTTTGCATTAACTTATTTTCAACGACCTTTATTACAGCAAATTTCTATTGTTTGTAGTCGCGGACGTGTAACAAAGGTCAAAACATCGAGCCATAACTGTCGACTGAATTGCTATCATTTGAAATAACATCTATCAAAGCATTAGTGTTATAGAATTGGCCACTGTTTAGCATCTTCTTGCGTTCATTTCCTGTTGAATGAAAAGCAGGGGAAAACTTTCAATGGAACTTCCTTAGCTAATCTACACACTAATCTTGCCTTAACACATCTGATTCTTAATTTAGAAAAAAAAAAGAATGTTTATTTTTCAATGTTGTATGCGTTGATCTTTTATTTCTAGAATTATAAAGTATGGATCATCTGCAAAAATTGTATCGCTCAACTATGATTGGTTATCCTTTTCTACAATAGCAGGACCGGCTATACCATTTGCACGGGACGGCAAAATTTGTCATAACTATATTATTGCTGGAAACATACTTCATGATGATGGTAAATAAATTTATTAAGATGACATTCTATTTGAATACTACATTCATAAATCATGTTTAGGTCGCATTAGTTTAAGGTCGTATGGACAGTGCTAAAGCAAATGGTCAAACAAATCCCAGCTGAATTGCTTGATTGTTGTCAAATACAAGAACTCAATTCTCGAACAGTAGGGAACACCTATTCTATTTAGTTAGCTATCACTGTTTTGATATGAAAACTAGTCACGAACAACTTCCTTATCATTTAAAGTGGAAACAAGTTTTTTTATTTTATTTTCTAACAGATGTAGAATTAAAATCAAGAAATAAAGATGAAAGAGCTAGTTGCGCTGGAATTGCAAACTGATATATTGCAATTGAAGCTCGATATTGAATTCTATAAAAAGGATTACCATCTTTCCTCTGCAGATCTGTTTGCTTTATCTTTCACTAACATAACAGAGTATTATTTAAAGAAAAAACAGATACAACGACATTGTATTTGTAGTGCTTAGTCCTTTCTGCGTGCGAGTGCCCTTTTCTTCCCCTTCGTTGTTCATGATGGGGTAGCATATTTAAAATCGTGTATTTTAAGAGTTGTTCTTTCTGGAGAAAGGGGGAGGAAATTGCCTAGGGCCGGCCCTGACCAGAACTCAATTGTAGAATTAAATACATGGATTGAAAACTAGTTGATAAATGAATTGTACCGTATTGATTCACTGGTAGGTGAATCAAAACATTAATGAAGTATTTATTTCTTGAAAGATCGAAAACAAAAAAACTCCGATGAAGCACGGACAAGGAATTTCGGTCCGATTCGTTCCTGCAAGCTTACCCGAGACCACCAAGGGCTCGCGGACGCCAATGTTGGAGACATCGTTTTAAGAGCCCAAGCCGCAGATTGGACCCAGTATGAGAGCTATTCACAGGAAACGATGTATTGAAAGAAATGAACTTTTCAGAGATGCGATAGAGTGTTTAGCAGAAGGGAAGAAGGAGGAAATATCGAATTCTTGCTTCCACATTAAGAGATTAACTGAGAACAATAGCTCTTGGAAGCCACTTTAGATTTAAGGAGCCATATCTCGGGAACCGTACGTCATAGAGAGATGATATTGGTGTTGATCAATATCTAAAAGGATGGTACCAAATAGTAATCGGTCGCCACTGTCCAACTGGTCACTGGTTTGGCCAATGGCCAGTTGGCCAGTGGCCACCAATTAATATCGGTACGAAAATGTTTAACATTTTATTAGGGATTGATTAACACCAATATAATCCCTCTATGACTTTCCGTTCCTGTGAAAATCTGTCAGTTTTACGTCCCACGGTTATGCCGGTTAGGCTAAAGGAGACGGTGATTATGAGAAATGAATGAAATGGTGGAATGAAGAAAGTGGGAGGAAACGGGAGAACCCCGAGAAAACCCACGAGCACGGTGTTTGTCCACCACAAAGTCCACACGGCGCGAGCCAGGATGGAACCAGGGACCCCGAGCACCGGAGGTGAACGCTCTACCACTGAGACACCGCGCCCCTTTCCATTCTTGTGATATTGCCCAAAAGAGTTCGAATTTCTGGATATTTAAGCAGCCATTTCTCGAAAACTGTAAGTCATAGAGAGATGACATTTTGCGAATCTTTGCGAGGAAGGGAAGAAGGTGCGGATAAAATGATTAACTTTTACATCTAGTTGTCCTTCCCGCTTCATCTCTCCATTCTTTTTAAGTTCGTTCTGGCAATGCTCTTGTTTTGAATTTTCAACCCTATATTCAATAGAGCATCAAAAACTATCAGAGAAAGTGATTATTTTTTTCGTGCCACTCTTTCCGTTCCCGAGATATTGGCCAAAAAGGCCGATTTCCAGAGATTTAAGAAGCCATATTTTTCGGGAACCACACTGAGAAAAAAATGTAGGTGGCGTACTTAAAAAGGTAGGTTACATGAGTATTTCCTGTAGTTTTTGGACTTAACGTACAGCAGACGCATAACTCAAAACGCATGTTTTATAATACTTTCTGTATAAGTGTTCCATCTATATGTACTTTCCGTATGAAACAGTGTAGGCGGTCAGGATCTCACATACAAATGGACGTATATAACATATAGCTGACGAAGGTAACATAAGTATATGCATGTGATATACGGAAAACTGTTAGATGTCAGACATCCTGCAACGGCATGATGTAACAGCTAAGGGCAGTGCTTATGTATCATACGGATAACGTATGCTCCGTACTGATTTCTATAGTAAGCAAGAAGTTACCGTATATTTGTACGATATACCGCTGTCCGGAGAACGGATTTTTCTCTGTGCATAAGTCATAGAGAGATCATATTGGTGTTGATCAATATCTAAAAGAGTGATAAATATTTTGGTACCAAATAGTAACCGGTGGCCACAGATTAGCTGTCTACTGGCCAACTGGCCACCGTTCCCCAGATATTGGCCAAAAAAGTTCGAATTTCTGAATATTTAAGCAGCCATATCTCGAGAACTGTAAGTCATAGAGATATGATATTTTGCTAATATTTGCGAGAAAGAGAAGAACGTGCGGATAAAAAGATTTATTTTACATCTAGGAACAATGGCAGTTATCCTTCCCACTCCATCTCTCCATTCTTTTTATGTTGTGGCAATGCTCTTGGAACATTCTCAACTGGTTATTTTTTCATCCGTAAGTGTAAAAAGTATTACAAAACAACCCTATGTCCATGTGGAAGAGCCTACAGATTTAAACCCATTACTTTTGTGTTTCATCTTAAACTAACTTCGTGCCTCATTATAGCATACATAGCCTTTGTGCTCAAAGTAATCAACTAATGCTATGAAAATTATTCTCTCAAAATAAACTGTTTACTACGGTTAATATTTTTCCTGTCACACATATTAAAGTCGTTCAAGCAGACTTGTGGAACGCATTAGTTGGTTGATTGAGTAAAAATTAGCGTCCATTTCAACAGCAAGGCTATATGAGACGTTTACGTACAGTTTACACATGAGCCCCCCTTCGGGAATCGAATCCGGGTCTCCTGCGAAAAGACTGTACGTTAACCATATAACCATGGAGGAGCTCTGTGGTTCATTCCAACAGTCATCAGATAATGTGTGGGATTTCTTCATCTCCCCTTTAGACCCCCTGAAAATTAAAAATATTCACTTTTGGCAATTTTCCTGTGGGTTAGTCCCGAAAAGCTACAATCATGTTAAATTTCAATTTTTACGTGAACCGGAAGTACCCGTTTATTTTATGTCAATCCATGATATTATATATAGTTCGGATAGGATAGGAATAATAGTTTGACTATGAGGATGGAAGTAAAACTAAAATCGAATCACAAGAACAACTCCATAATATTTTTTTTAAAATATAAGTACTAGTAGATATTAGTTACATTTATCTTTTTTCACCTACTTTTGCGACCACTAATATTTCTCTCGTGACCTCCAGGTTGAGAAATCCCGGTCTCAAATTTAAGAAGAACAACTGCACGAATTTCAAATTCTTACACTCGATAGTTTAAAGATCTGGTAAAAAGCGTAGAATATTAAACACATTCGTTTGGGTTCAATTTTCAGAGAGAATCATATTTTATGTAGAGCCCGTAGTTCAAGAAGAACATTCAATATAGATTTTCAAGTTTCTATTCCCAATGGTTTATTTTGGCAGTAGTTCTCAACCTTTGTATAATGTCTGTATGTAGCACTGAACATGATTGCTACCTCTGAAGGTTTTGACTGCTGCAGTTTGTCTCGATTTTAACTAATTATTATTAAATTCTTCATGATTTTTAAGTTATAAAATTTCGCGACACACGTTAGGGGACTGCATGACACACCAGTGTGTCGCGACACATCGGTTGAGAACCACTGGCGTAGGAAATCTGCTAATGAGTGAGTAAATTAGTGGATGTTCTGTCTTTTCAAGATATTGATTTAGAAAATAAACACATGTGCTTATTCTTCTGTTTATCCGGGTCTTGTAGAAAATAAATATTGTGAAAATTGTTGACAGATAAGTTAATATGTGTGACGCATATTGATGCTCTAAATCCTTAATTTTATGTGTGATTCACAATGAGTACATTTGAAAATACAATTAGATCATTAGTCATGCAAGATACCCATACAAAAAGCTGATTCAATAGAAACATATAGCTAGGAAATATTTTTTTTTTCATTTAATCAGACTGACCTTTGAACAAATATGATTCATAGTGGCAAAAGGTTCTGTTTATATGACGTCCACGTGGTCAGGAAGTAAAATTTCAAACAAACCACTCCATAATTGTTGTTTCTTAACTTTTCGTATTTTTAAACAAAAATATAAAACACTTGTTACGGCATTAAGCAGTTTGACGTCATGGGATTGTACAGTGGTGGACACTTCTAAATGGTACACCTTAGCCGTAAATCTCCATATGGCTGTACCATTTAGAAGTGTCCACCGCTGTACAGTCATTGATGAAAGAAGGTAGTATGTGTGTGTGTATACTGCGGAGTGTTTCAAAACAACACCGACAACGTTTGGGAGGTGATTCCTCACCAAGATAAGGCAAAAAGTGTAGACCAATCTGGGTGCACAAATGCTTCCTTTCGGAGTTATAGGCTGCCGAAAACATGAAAAAATGAATTTTGAAGGTCCATGGCTCCAAAACTATGGAACCTACGTAGTCGGATCAAGAGTTCATTTAGGAGCAAATGTATGCGCTATTTAAAAATTCATGTTTCAGAATCCTAAGGTACTCACACAACAATTTTTATGAGGGACTTTGGCTACGGCAATATAATCTGAAGTACTTACCACCTCCCTCTATAAAAATTGTTGCGGAAGTATCACAGGATTCTGAAACTTGCATATTTAGATAGGACATATACTACTTCCTAAGTGAAGTTTTGACCCGATACAGTAGGTTCCATAATTTCAGAGCTTTGGACCTTTAGATTTCACTTTTTCATGTTTTTGGCTGTCTATAACTCCGAAAGAAGCATTTGTGCAACCAGATTGGTCTATATTTTTCCTCTTATCTTGGTGTCAGGACTCACCTCCTAAACAAGACCGGATCTAGAATCCTGCGAACTACACGTTTGCAGGAGGCGCCAGGTTGAGAGGGCGGCAAAATTGAAAAGCAATTTTGTGTTTTAAATATGAATATTTATTAGAGAAAATCATATGATGAAGACTTCTCCAAATAGATTCAAATAAATATTGTACAGACTGAGATACAGATAAAATACACAAAAAAGACAATAAAGTCGAATCTCTGCGTATTTGGCTGTAACACAATCTTTTGCAATTGAAATGGACTCGTACATCAATTCGCGCCAATGCCGCACTCAGAAGTTATGCTAGTTTTAGGAAAGTTTCTCGCGGTGCAGGGAGATTAAGGAAAGATTTTTTAAAGAGAAGAAAACAGGAGATTTCACAAATATGAGATAAAATGTAGGGAAATTTAGCTTTTCAGTAGATGTAATATTAAACACTACGCAAGTACGACTAAAGACAGTGGAATTCTTTTCACAGTCCCACCATACGTAAAAAATACAAATATAACATACTCTTCAGTCCTCTTTCTATAACTCCTCCAGAACCTTGCTAGGGAATGTGTTTGCCAAATGTCTTTGAAATAAGAATGGATCAACAAACAAAAAAGTCAGCTGCACGTGTTGCTTTTGGACTGAGTAACATTATCACAGTAGAAAGAAATGTCTTCAAAGATGCTCTCTTGTCATAAACAGTGTCCCTGCATAGAGCTTTGTTTCAATGACCACAGCTAAGGGTTGAGAAAGTTCAGCGTAAATGAAATGCACAGTATCGAAGTTCAAGCGACTAGCTTTTGTTGTCTATTGGTCCAGGGACGGGAGCGAATACTAAGAAAACACGGGCGGTACAAATGGAATTTTTTACCATTTCTGAGGGAAATTTTAACTTAAGTTCCTGATATCACTGGCTCACAATCGCTCCTCACTTTGTTAATGTCTATTGATCGATTGTCACTCGTCTACATTTTCGTTTCTACCCTGAGTCGTATTATTATTGTTTTTTGTATTTATAATGATGTGTTTTCAATATATATATATATGCTATTTTCTTTTGTAGGAGATTGCATCAGCAGTTACGAAGAAAAACGGAAAGTTAAAGAAATAAAACTGAAATTAGGAAAATTATTCTAAAATAAAATCTTACAAATTAATTAGCGTCCTTATGATAAAACCAGTTGAAAATGCTCCAACAGCATTGCCAGAACGAACTTAAAATAAAAAGAATGTAAAGATGGAGCAGCAAGGATAACTCTGATTGTTCCTAAATGTAAAAGTAAACCTTTTTATCCTCACCTTCTTCTCTTTCTAGCAACATATCATCTCTCTATGACTTACGGTTCCCAAAATATGGTTCCTTAAATATTCCAAAATTCAAACTTTTTGGGTCAATATCTGAGGAACGGTGGCCCGTTAGCCAGTGGCCAGTATTTGGCGCCAAAATGTTCACCATCCTCTAGGTATTGATCTACACAAATGTAATCTGTCTATCACTTATAGTTTCCGAGATATGGCTCGTGAAATCTCTGGAAGTCGGTCATTTTTTTGTCCAATATCTCGAGAACGGTAAGAGTGACGCGAAAATTTCCATCACTATCTCAGATAGTTTTTGATGCTCTATCGAATGGGGGCCGAAAATTGAAAAACTCGCAAATAATAGACAGATACACAGACATAGAGAATTCAGTAACTAACTTTTTAAGATCGTTGAAAATCCAACGAATTTATATTCGTTATTCATTACCTAAACGATTTTTATTATTATTATTATTATTATTATTATTATTATTATTATTATTATTATTATTATTATTATTATTATTATTATTATTATTATTATTTTAGTTTAACCCAACGAACGGGGGTACTTAATGCTAGTAATCCATATTAACAAGTGAAACTTCAAATAACTTGGAGTTTGATGCTGCTATTTTGTATTTCTAATACAGGTCAACAGTATATATATATATATATATATATACATATATATATATATATATATATATATATATATATATATATATATATATATATATATATATCCTCTTCCCTTCGCCAAGCTACGGGGCTGAATTTGATTTTAAAAGCATCGGAAGTGTCACTATTTGACTCAGCAACTCCCAAAACCATAAATTCCATTTTAATATCGATCATTTTCGATCATTTTAAAATATCTTTCCCCTCCCCCTTCCCCCACGTCAAAGTGATATGAGAGAAATCATCTCAGGTTCGATTCTCATCTATGTTGAAAATGAGATCGAGTTCGGTCGGATGGTTCATGAGTTATTAAGTTTTATTTTATATATATATATATATATATATATATATATATATATATATATATATATATATATATATATATATATATATCCCCTTCCCCTCCTCCACCCCTATGTTGCTCCGTCAAGGTGAACTGACATATAACATTCCAGGCTTGAACCTTATCTATGTTAAAAATTTGATCGAGATTACTCGTTTTGTTCAAGTTATTAAGTTTTATTTATTATTCTATAACTCCCCTTTTCCCCTCTCCTGAGTTTTAACATCAAAGTGAAATGATGGAAACACTCCCAGTTACAAACTGCATCTATGTTGAAAATTTGATCGAGATCGGTCGGGTGGTTCAAGAGATTAGGAGTCACAAAAATAGTCACCTTCAATTTTATAATATAGGTTTATTATTGTAGTATAACGTTATATCGCTGAATCCTCGATGTGTCGTATACCTAAGGAGGCTAAAAGTTATATTGATAAACAATTATTCAACGTGTAAGCATCCGCCCATGAAATCAAACTTGCGGTCACATGTACTAAGTTTTTGTCAATGTCATGAAAATGTTATTTTGATATTAATTTTATGAGCACACATTAAAAATTTCCAACGGATGCTTGAGTCTGGAAGCCAAGGCCATACCCATGTAGTCAACACCTATGGTGTACGGTATTACCGACGTTCATTACTACATTTCTCTTTAGTTTTGGAAGAAGAACACCACTAATATACTTTGAAATGAAATGAAGTATCCAGTTTAACATCTCACGATTATGCACCAAGCCTGAGGGAGACGATAATGTTGAGAAATGAATGAAATGGTGAAATGAAGAAAGTAGGAGGAAACATCAAAGTCCCGAGAAAACCCACGCACACGGTGTTTGCCCACCAAAAAGTACCCATGGCGCAAGCTAGAATCCAACCAGGGACCCGTATAACCACACGTGACTGCTCTACCACCGAGCCGGTACTTGTGCAAGACTCTTGCGCAAGAGTCTTGGTCTTGGTCTTGTAGGTATGGTCTTGTTCTTGCATGCAAGACTTGCAAAAACTGCAAGACCAAGACTCTTTCGCTCAACACTACTTTACACTGGAAAGATGGAAACAAATTCTCAAAGGAAGTCGACTAGTGGTACAGCCTATATTTAAAGCTATTCCAGCACTCACATAGTGAGTTTGATATATATATATATATATATATATATATATATATATATATATATATATATATATATATATATATATATATATATAGTTTCAATCCAGGTGTATATATATGTGTATGTGGTACTGTATTTCTCGGTAACTAATGGCCGAATGTGAACAAAATTTGTTGCACACATACAGTGTTTCTTCCAGACATGTTTTTGGGGGGCATTGCCACCCCCTAGAGCTCTGATAGTGCCCTCGGAGGAGACTAAAATAATATGTCTATAATGTAATAATAAATAGAATAGTACCGTGTGAAAATAATATGAAGTGTAATGGAAAAAAAACAAGGAATGTCCATGTGTGTGCTTTATCAGGTACTTTGTCCTATCTGTTAGTGACTTTTGGTACTATTTGACTGTATATGCCATGCATGCGTAGATGTAGAAATGTCCATGTAAAAAGGGGCGAAAGATTTAATAACCCTATTCTTTGTACGCGGTTTTCAATATTAAAACACCGTTTTCTCGAAGATGCAGTTTTGTGACATTCCTTCTTTTTTCCCCTTACCCTTCACATATGCCCCTCCGAATACTAAGTGTGCCCCCTGAAACGTTTTTTTTTTCAAAGAAACACTGCACACATAGCCCAACGTCTGACGTATAAAGCTCGCTACATTTGGTGGTAAAGCTCCGCCATGGACAGACTTGCCTCGCCGTTAGAGTCTGTTTTGCAGCTTTGCACGCTGGGAGCTTCTGAGTTTGGTTAACCTCGGCTTGCTAAACATTTTGAATTTACTCCCCAGACCCATTATATCATCGAACTCAAAAAGAACTAATTTGTGATCATCAGAGACGTATTTACGATTTTGTTTCAGAATGGCGGGGGCTTTGCTAACTTTATTCCTGGAAATGTGAAAATTCTGCAAGATATTCCGTTTACTTTAAAAAAGTAAAGAAAATATCGCGAGTGGGCTAAACCCAGACGCCTCCCTTAAATACGCCACTGGTGATCATAGTTCTCAAGGATATCCCTTTGCTCAACGTCAGAGCACTCATTTCTTATGCCAAAGGACAAAGGACCAATCTTAAGCCATACAGATTGTCAGCCAATAAAAAACCATGCTAATGCACTGAGAAGAAAAAAGGATGTGACCTACGCAAAAACGTAGGTTACATGCGTAAATCTGTAGTTTTAGGACTTAACGTACAACCCTATGTGACATCCTGCAGCAAACGTATAAATGAAGAGGTATGTTTTATACGTACTTCCGGTAGAAGTATTCCGAATAAGCATATATTCTGTACGAAAGAAAGAACTGTATACAGGTGATCAAGATCTCACATACAGTTGGACGTATATAACATATAGCTGACGTATGTAATATACGGAAGACTGTTAGATGTAATGATGTAACATCTAAGGGGGGAAATGGCAGTACATATGCAGCATATGGATAACGTATGCTCCGTACAAATTTCCGTAGTAAACATGTAGATGCCGTATATTTGCACAATATACCACTGTCCGGATAACAGATTTTTCTCAGTATGTTTTTGTTAGTTAGTTAGTTTGTTTGTTTGTTTGTTTGTTTGTTTTGTCATGCACTTTTCTCTTATTTCATCACTAATGTATTAACGTTTTATTATTATTTATATCCAACTCTCTCAATCACCTTTAGGCAAAGGGGTTAACACTTCATTTCATTGAAATTAAAGCTTGTTGTTTTCTGAGTATCTGTGGAATTTTCTGATTACAGTTTTTTACCCAAGGAAATAATTCCTGCTTCTTATATTTTCCAACCACAAAAAAGAAAGTAGAAAGAATTTTTAAAACTATAAAAAAGTATTTAATTAAGCAAGATCCCAATCCTTGAAAGGGCAGTAGTATAAAAATCTGGACTTTTATAGTTCACTTTTTCTTTTTTCTTTTTTCTTTTCTTTTTGTTTTTGTAAGTGATGGGGAAATTAAATGTTTTGAGTAACCTAGCAGCGAACCCTAAGTGAGAACCTTGAACCCATCTTCCTCTTTATATGAACACTCACGTAAAGTTTCAGTATAGTTATTGGAACCTTCAAGGTAATTGTAAATTTATATTTTATTTAAAAAATAGTTTTATGTAATTAATGAATGCATAAAAATATTACTCAAATTAAACTAGATAAGAGCTAATTTTAATTGCTAATAAAAGAACTGTATGAAAAATGTTATTCACAAACACATTAAATAGTTTCTGTAAACCACATCATTTATTTTTGGATCAAAAGATCCAATATATTTCATTCAATCAAAACGCCTTATATATGGAGAACTACATGTACTGTAATCAAACCCAAACTATCACTTAACTCACAATGATGTGCTTATTAAGTAGAAAATACGAAAGCTCGATTTAGGAGCCGTTCAAAAATTTTGTGGCCTTGTGACCCCTGATCCAGAAACTAATTCTTGGCTAAGATCGAAATCTTTTGATGCATTTTTCGATCATTCCTAATAAAATTCTTGGTCAAGATCGCAATGTTTTGATCCATTTTTTGGAACATTCCTAAAATTCTTGTCGTTTGATTAATTAATATGTTCATATTAAACTTCACCTATTCCATCAAGTTTTTCTAGCTTTTCTTCAAGAGGAGCATGCTACTGTAATTGAGTCTAATCTCCAACTTTTCTTTTGCATAATAAATTGGATGTGTATATACCGTAAAATGCTATCAATTGTTCATATTGTTGTGTAAGTATTTTTTGTTTTCCACATATACTTCACATAGATATCTTGCTAGTACTACTCCCTACTTGTTACTTGAGGAGGGAAGTCATACAAAAGTGTGAAAACAAATTTCTTCTGATATACGAAGAATGATTTATCTTCTGGTTATCTTTCACAGCAAAGTAGTAAACAAGGAACGTGTCAAGGGGGCGCGGTGGCTCAGTGCTAGAGCGTTCACCTCCGGTGCTTGGGGTCCCTGGTTCGATCCCAGCTCGCGCCATGTGGATTTTGTGGTGGACAAACACCGTATACGTGGGTTTCCTCGGGGTTCTCCCGTTTCCTCCCACTTTTTCATTCCACCATTTCACTCATTTCTTATAATCACCGTCTCTTTTAGCCTAACCGGCATAACGTGGGATGTAAAACTCAAAGGAACGTTTCTGCAGTCTTTGTGTTTGTTTGTTACACATATGAACTCTTGAAATTATGATAATAATTGTGGCCAAGCGGTTAGTGTACGCGTCTTTGGCGTGGGAGACTCGGGTTCGATTCCCGGCGGGAGCTCATGTGGTTTGGATTTCACGTTAATCAGTAGGTCCCGTCTCATATAGCCACGCTGCTGAAAGGGACGTTAAACTCAAAATAAACTCAACTCTTGAAATTATAACTCTACCATTGTAGTGCCAAAAGTTTGAGACTTTCCTGACTTCTAAAGTTAAATTATGTCTGGTCAGCACGCCAACTTCCATCGTCGTCATTTCTTGCTTTCTGCATTAAAGTTCATTCAACGAACCTTCTGATCTTGATGTAAACATTGTAGAATGGTATTACTCCGCCAGTCATCGGATGATTGGCTATCGGTCACCGCTTCTTTCGAGAAGCACGTGCTTGTACCCTGTCGGCGTGTTGCATATTTCCCGCACGCAACCATATTGTAAACTGTGATTCGCGCATAAGGTGGGCCAAACCCAGTTTCTACGCATGCGTATTCTCTTTTATTGCATTAATTCAATTTAGTTCTTAGATAGAGTGCTGTTTCTGTTATTTCACTGTAAGTAAATTGTATTTCTGGTAATGAGCCTTATAAGCAACAAAAACCTTGAAAAACAGCTTACTTGACAATGGACTATTTTCTTCTGCCGCATGGATGCGACAAGGCTCTTTAACCAATAAAATGAAACAATCACCACGTGTATTTGTTTACATGAGGTACTGAACGTTCTTTGAATGAACTATAGTTCTTACTACCTCTTGATTGAATAGCTTCCGATTTCCTCACAATGTTAGGCCTAGCTTCATACTCTTTGCTTTCTCAAAGTATTTAACTGAACACTGTGCGAACCATAGGAAGGCACCCATTCAATTCACCTACACTGAAGGACTTATTAAACGGGAGACACGGTGACTTAGAGATGCCCTACCGGCTGGTCTAGTGGGTAGCGCGTACGCTTTTGGTGCACGTAGTCCCGGGTTCGATTTTCGGCAGAAAGCCTTTGGAATTTCAACTGTCCTCGATGTTTGTGTCCCTGTCCTTATAGGTTAGGGGAAGAACAAGTAAAAATGAAGTAAAACAGTGATAATTAGGAATTAAGTTAGTGAGGAACGTTCAGTAAATCACTTTAAAAAAGTGATAGAGCGTTTACCTATGCTGCGTACGGTCCTTGGATTGTAGCTCGGCCAAGTAAATTTGTGAAAGACAACATTGTTCTCGTAGGTTTTCTCGGGGTACTCCCGTTTCCTCCCACATTCTCATTCCGCCAATTTTTCCATCATTGTTCACTTACTTTAATCACCGTCTCCCTTAGCGTCAAGGTATAAATGTAGGATGTTAAACTCAGAGATTACATTTCATTTTGCACTCAGTTAACAAATACTACTAAAATTTGAAGCATCAAGCACTTCATATGATGCATTTTTCATACCTTTCATTATAATGAGTGATCTGAATGAAATAAAACAAAATCGTATTATTTATGCTGAATGAAATAAGTTAATATTACATGTACTAAGAATTAAACTCTAGTACAAACAAAACAGAGTCACGCGAAATGAATATGTGTTAACGAATAGGCTTGCGTTTATAATAAGGATTGACAATAGCTAAATATTTGGCCTAGCTATTTATGCAACCCGTAACTCTTAAATGGTTTGAGGTTTGCATATTAGCGTTATACGACACATGGGGGGTACTCACCGTCACCCTTGAAATTGTTACGGATTAACTCCATTAACGAACTCGGCTGAGATGCAATAAGCCACTTATCATTGTAGTATAGGCAACCATGATTTCTTTGCTACTGTGCGGGTTGCATAGAATCTAGGAAGTGTTTTGATTTTAAACGGGATAAAGATATTCACCGTTATCCGTGAAGGTAATAACGGATAACGGTAAACTTAATTAACGAACTAGGCCAAGATACTCACTCTAGCTTTCTATTGCGTTAACACAATTCAAAAATTCTCTTTCGATCAAGAGTTATCGTGGGAAGTAACTTACGCACTAATATTACAATCTCATGAGGCTCACTAGTGTGATCCTAATACAAAAGCATGTTTGATTCAGTATCAAATTCACATATTCAACCACATGTTTCATGTCATAGATTTCAATATTGGACTTACACGAAATAATGTGGCAACAAAGTCTAAAATGAAAGTTAGCGGCCACTGCTAGCAATTTTCACGCTCTAATTTGTTAAATTCAATTATATCGTACTAAAATTCTTAGAGAAACATTCATTTACGAAATATGAACAAAACTATAATAAATCATTTTTACAAACTCTTAAAAATTATATTTAACCGAAGAAAACTCACACCAAGAGCAAACTACGCTTTGAGACTTTTTTAAATTAAAAATTATTCATACCATATTATAGGTAGAGTTAGTTTTTCCTGGAATATATGAATAACTAGCAAACGCGCACGTCCTGCGCAAGCGCAGGAAACTATTGTTATCTGAATGATTGAATATGATACAAAATTAAAAATATTAATGGCTAGCATTGTAGTTTTAATAACACGTTAATAATATCTTTAGTTAAGAATTTCTCGATTATTACTCGAATTTAAGACGTCCTCGAATCTAAGACGCACCACGATTTCGCTGGGTTAAATTAAGGAAAAACAGTAATATGTTCCGTTTTTACTATTACTAAAGCGCTCTTTGATATTCGCCATTTTCGGTGATATTTATATATCCCTCTCCCCTCCCTATGTTGCGGGGCAACGCATGATAAAAATTATCCGAGGCCCGAATGTCATGTATGTTGAAAATTTGATCGAGATCGTTTGGGTGGTTCAAGAGTTAAGTTATATTTAATTTTATATATTAATCTCTCCTCCCCACCCCTATGTTCTACCGTCTATATATATAAAACTTTCCAGGCTCGAACGCCATCTATGTTGAATTTGATTAAGATCGGTTCGGTGGTTTAAGCATGATAAAGTCACAAAGACAGTCACTTCTATTTTAATTTTTTTTCTACATATATGTCCCCCTTCCCCTCCCCTACATTATGCCGTCAAAGTAAAATGATGAAAACATCCCAGGTTCGAACCTTGTGTGTGTTGAAAGTTTGATCGAAATCGGTGGGTGCTTCAAGACTTATTAAGTTTTATTCATTTCCATATACTTCCCTCCTCCCCTCCCCCTCCCCTAAATTCCACCATCAACATGAAATTATAGAGAAAATTCCCAGGCTTGAACTTCATTTATGTTGAAAATTTGATTGAGATCAATCGGGTGGTTCAAGAGTTATTAACTCATGAACATGGTCACTTTTATTTTTATATTAATTGATTTTTATATGTCTACCCCTCCTCCCCATCCCCTACGTTATTCCGTCAAAGTGAAATGGTAAAATCCATGCCAGGCACAAACGTCATCTATATTGAAAATTTGATCGAGATTGGTCGTTTAATTCAAGAGTTATTAAGTTTCATTTATTTTTCTATAATTCCCCCTCCTCCTCCTTCCCTAAGTTCTACTGTCAAAGTGAATAGCTAAAAACACTCCCAGGCCAGAACTACATCTACATCAAAAATTTGATCGAGATCGGTTGAGTGGTTCAAGAGATTAAGAGTCACAAACATAGTCGCTTTCAATTTGGATCTGAATTTTTTTGTTCACAGACATCGCTATTGATATATAGATGACACTTATCTAATATCTAATCTAATCTAATACAGTGAAACCTCCCTAAAGCGGACAGCCGTGGGGAATCAAAAATTGTCCGCTATAGAGAGGTGTCCGCCTTCAAGAGGTTTCAGTATTTTTTATGTAAATTAGTGAGCAAGATAATATACAATTAGAAAAAAAAAATTTTGCATGAATCACGTATTTACGAATATCACATGCATTATCCCCTGTCATCCAATACTCTATGTTCGAGGCACAACATGCAAATAGCATGTTATAGTTCTGTGCACTTTATACTTATCAGTACTTCCTTCGTTTTCAGTATGGCGCTTTAATTTGTGGGGTAATTGCAGTCCTGAAGTGTCCTTTTTGAGACAATATACATACCTGAGTGCAAAAATTACTAAACTTGTCTTCTGGTTGGTTAGAGACTCCAACGGGACAGTAGCATAACGTGTCATCCCTAACGGCGGGCAACTGTCAATCACTTTTATGTCTAAAACAGCTTGGGTGAGAGTGGGATGCAAGCAAAGACATAAGAATGTTGTTAAACAGAGACGATTCGTCTGGGTTGCTGAACAGACAGTTGAGGGGGCAAAATGTTGTCACAGTGCTTCCTTGGTGACACATGTATGAATTTCTAAAAATGTATTTTTACAATACTTTTCGACTTATTTCTAGAGAAAGTGTCCGTAATACGGAGGTAAATAATACATATAAAAGACAGAAAAGACTGTTAGTGTCCGTACTAGAGAGTGTCCGCTTTAGAGAGGTTTGCCAATATGTTTTTTTCCTATTCCAACGTTTGAGGATTACAAAACATGTCCGTTAAGGGAGGTGTCCGCTTTATAGAGGTGTCCGTTAGTAGAGGTTTCACTGTATAAATAAATAAAGAGTTTGTTTGTGTGTTTGTCTGTCTGTTTGTATGCGGCCTGGGGAAAAGACGAGTGAACCGAGAGATACCAAATTTTGGTCACGGGTACCTTGGTCTCGCTAACGCTCTCGCCTTCGGTGCGAGCGGTCCCGGGTTCGATTCCCGGTGGGGTCACTCGGTCGAAAAAGTGTAACAGCTTTCTCAGGCCAGCCACCCTGAATGAGGTTTTCCTGGGTTTTCCTCATTCACACCAGGAAAATGCCGGGGTGGTACCTAACTTATAGGTCCCAGGCCGCTTCCTTCCTTTCCCAATCCTTTCTTCCTTCCTTTTCCCCGGATTGTGTGCTCGCCGAGGGACGTCATCCCTCAAATCGTGAAGGGCTAAATGGCCTTAGATGCCGACAACCCACAAAGCTAAATCCTAAATCCTAAAATCCTACGGGTACCTTGGTCCAGGCCCCAGAACAAGAGTAAGCGTTTTTTAAAAATTAGAACCAGGGGGTCTCAGGGGGGCGTTTACTGGGACATGTAAAAGTAGTAGAAAATGACCGATATTAGTGTAAAATCCATAGTTTTTGCGGTCGCTGAGAGGAATGGTGATACTCCCACAGGTGTTGACTTCGAAATACAGCCCCCATGCAAAGAATGGACATTTTCAGCTAGTTCGAAAATAAAATCTCAGTCAGAATTTCGTATTATCTTTTTGCTTTGAGTGATTGACTTTGTTTTTTGTTCTATATATATATATATATATATATATTACTGTTTAAGAAACTTAAATTTCAGCAAACTGATAAGAAGTTTATTAACAGTAGTAGTAATTTATGGACATAAATAAATAAAATTAACATTATATATATATATATATATATATATATATATATATATATATATATATATATATATATATATATATATATATATATATATATATATATATATATAGCCTATACCTAGATATAGTGAATTCCTGTGAGTTTATGCAAAACCCTAAAATTTGAAAATGATCACATTTTGGATCATCTGTCAGTATGCCTCGTTGAAGAAAATTTCAAAATCTCTCACTAATTATAATTTACATTTGTATATTACTATCATGGTTACTATTGCTACATATAATGAATTTCTTGATCCCCCTTCAGTCCAATATAGATTAAATCTGAGGTGGAACTTATTTTAGAATTAAGATGTCTCAAGTTGTTATTTTCCTAATGGATTAGTCAACAACTTAACTACAGTCCCGCTCAAACCTCCTGGCGTTTAAGCCGTGACCTCCTTTTCACAATATCCAATGTTAGTTTGGCGACCTTGTCTAATAGCTTTGTTCCTGGATTAGGAGAAAGCAATTTCAAAGGTACGTCCTTATGATAAATATCACTATAGTGTTAATAAACTTCTAAGAACGAATTAGTTTTTCAATATCCTAATTTCTCGTGTTAATGTTTCACGTTATGTCTGTTCACGAAAGGAAGAGAAATTTGACAATGTTGCACGTGCACACCATTGGCTTTCGACAGACGTCAAGAGGTTTGAGCCGGACTTTAGTCAACAAATGTTTACAGTTTAGTGTCTGTTACTTCCACACCAGACTTTATTTCATAAACAGTGGTAAGCCCAGGTTTTGCGTAATTTTCTCACCACATGTTTTTTTTTTTTTTTTTTTTTAACTATACAGGGGATGACAGAAACACATAATATCAATATCTTTCTACTATTAATTTTATAATAAATGTAATATACTAAATATAGGTAAAGCTAATGCCAGTGGCGGATCTAGCCTGGGGCCGGGGGCTAGGGCCTCCAGGTTTTTGAGTGACAAAAATAATTGAAGCTATTATTTATACATTTTTGAACGTTTATAGTAAGCATTGCCTTTTATTGTTTATTGGATACTTCTAGAATAACATTATTACTGATGAGTTGTTTATTTATATTCAACACTTATTTTCTCCGACAATTTGTAACTTGAATGTTATTACAATGTTTTGCCAGATAAAGCGCAATGTCTTGTGACTTTCTGTTTAGCTACCGCACCTGTAAATATCTACAACTTATTAATTGCTAATTCATACTTCATGTCTAACTGTAACCGGTGAAAGGATTCACGTTTTATTCCAAGTTACTGTTAACGAAGTGCGTAAACTAAAATCATTTGCGTAAACTCATGACATACCTATCATGGTCTGGTTCTGGCTGCCCCAATTTTTACCTTCTAGATCCGCCACTGGCTAATACACTCCTACAACTTATTCTCCTTGGTCCTTAATGCAGTTACACGGTGGGTTAATTGTGCTATCCATAGCTTTTCGATAAATATAGCACCAAGAACCTCTGATTATTGTTCTTGAAAGTATTTGTTTTGTGGCATACGTACGTTACTTAAACATTCTCCTTAACCAGAAACTAAAGACCCGGGTGATCTTATACAAGTCAGAGGCAATACTTATGAAATCTAAATCCTACGAAACATGTCCAATGATTTTCAAACAAGAAGATGGTAGTATACAAGTGTACCAAGTTAAATGTAAGTCTTCACCAAAATAAGCAAAAAAAAATCTTATTGTTTGAAAGTAATAATAAAATTTTACACTCACCCGTCTAACATGATCACAATTAATTTATGTCTGTCTTCAAAAAATGGTAATCCAACGGATACCGACAGAAAGCAACACACAATCCAGTTAATGGACAATTTCATTGTGAGATTTCTTTCTGAAAGAGAACAAAAAACAACGTATTACAGAAAGAAGTAGGCTTAATTTACCAAACAATAGTTTTCTTTGCACAGTATGTTACAATTCACTGTAAGCTATTCAAAAATCCTTCAGCTTAATGTCGTACCATTATGCCCATTAGGCTAAGAAAGACATTGATTGAGGCAAGTGAATGATGATGATGATGGAAGAATTCATGGAATGAAAACGTGAGAGGAAACGGTAGTACTCCTATAAAACCCATGGACATAATGTTGTCCCCCACAAACTTAGTTAGCTGGAAATCAAACCAGGGACCCCCGCACCAGAGGTAGGCACTCTACCACTAAGCCATTGTGCCCCCTAGAAGTAATTCGAAACAATAACAGAAATATTAATATGAGTGAGACTGAAGGAGGACTCATATACTTTTGAAAGAAGAATGCCTTCATATTGAGGACAAAAACGGCAATAGTTAATACAATTTTTTATCAGAAGTATTTTCAGGAGCGATGAATAATATATAGCCTGTACAAGGATAGAAGGTAATAATTGAAGTAGAAACAGCAGTTCAGAAAAGGGTTAGACAAGCATGCCCATTGTCATTAAAACGGCATGACAAACATCTTGGCATTTGAAGGCGGCGCTCCAAGTTCCCTTTAAATGCTGCTAGCAAATGACAGGACTGCGGTATTGCGACGTTCATTTTGTATACACTCACCCCCTGTCACCTGATCGCGCTGTAGTTCGTCTACTTAGCCATAGCCACACCCCTTTCTCACTCGGCAACGTCGTTTCAGAGCTTGCGTTTTATTCGTTTAGCTGAAATGCCAAGATGTTTGTCACAGGCTTTAATTGTGTTTAATCTCTACATTGAAGAAACAATAAATCACAGACACTAACAGCTTAGAAATAACACACACGATTACATTTGCGGACGATATTGTAATGTTGGCAGACAGTGTGAAAAAATCAGACAAGTTTAAACGATATGCAACAGATACCACTAGTTAACAAATTTAAACTTTTTGTTTGTTACATGAGAAAAATCACCTGATATTAAAGGAACTTTTTGCGCTGAATTCGAATATGCACTCGGTTTCTCTCCATCACGTACAGTTTTCCCGTAACAGAGGGATTTTCTGGAAATTCCCTCAAAAATTTCCCTTTTTCAGATATTTTATTCCCCTAGCTCCTGTCCCCTTACATATAGTAACATAGAAATTATACCTAGGTATACCTTGATTTATATTTAATAAACCCTAAAAGTTTCGTAAAAATCGCTTTGTTCTTTCTAGAGAAATAAATATATTTGTATGTATACTGTGTGCACTGTTTATTGCACCTGATAGTAATGCTTTCAGATCTCCTGAGTTGGGGTAAAAACGATTTGCTTTATTACTACAAACACAGACATAAAAATGAATATTTACAATAGTCAACAACACACTTGTATTGCTCTCTGTAAATACTTCCAACGTATATTTTTTTAAACGTACAGTATATGTATATCTTAATACATATATATACAATTCTCCAAGTTTTTTCGTTTTGTTCATGAAATGGTTATCAATATTTGTTATCAAATGTAACAGAATGCAAAAGAAAGAAAGAATGGAATACCGACTCATTGTTGACAACAATGAACTAATGCAGTCTGAATTTTCCACTACGGTATCGTTTCCCCCCTCCCCCCGCGCATTTCTTTCTTTCTTGTGTTCTTGACACCTGGTGAGGGAGTTTTGTACATTTTTATATTGATGTGTGGTTTAACACTACTTCACTTTCAAAGTTGTCTTTGCTGCTAAGAGTGCTTTCATATTTGATCTTAACGGCATTATACCCAACTAAGACCAGAAGTTTAGTTTGTGATCAGTACAATGGCGTCAAGAGGACGGCGTTCGTGTGTTAACTCACCAAATAGTTTTTGTTATGTGTGTGGCCAGTTTGTAGTTAAAGGACAGTGTAGATCCATTACGCCATCGGTGAAACTAGCATATTATATATATTTCGGATGTCGTGTGGGAGATCAGGACAAAACTTGGGCACCCAACATAATTTGTGCGTCGTGCTACGTCACTTTACTTGCATGGGCCAAAGGGAAACGGAGGTTCATGAAATTTGCTGTACCAATGGTGTGGAGAGAACCCACCAACCATCTGGATGATTGTTATTTTTGTCTCACAGTAGTTAAGGGACATTCTAAAAAAAGCAAATACACAATAAGTTATCCCAACGTTAAATCCGCAATTAGACCTATTCCGCACGGGGATGAACTTCCACTTCCCGAGCCCCCTACCAACTGGGAAGAGATATGGCCAAAAGACTCTGATGATGATCATGACCTTGATGAACCATCGACATCAACATGTACATCCAAGGATCCAACGTTCATCCCTGACTGTGTTCGCGAGCCACATTTCATCCGGCAATGTGAACTTAATGACCTAGTCCGTGATTTGCACCTGACAAAACAAGAGGCGGAACTTCTGGGATCAAGGCTCCAGCAGTGGAACTTATTGGATGCAAAAACGAACATATCAGTGTACAGGAAAAGGCATGTTCAATTTTCAAGCTATTTCTCAATGCAAGATAATGTGTGCGTATGTACGGATATAAATGGGTTGATGGCGGAGCTAGGAATTCCTTACGTTCCAGAAGAATGGAGGTTATTTATCGACGCGTCAAAGGTCAGCCTTAAAGCTGTCCTTTTACATAATGGAAATAAAAAACCTTCTATACCACTTGCACACTCAGTGAAGATTAAGGAATCCTATGACACCATGTCAACTTTGCTAAATCTTATAAATTACAAGGACCATTGTTGGCAAATATGTTGTGATCTCAAAGTAGTTGGTATTTTATTAGGACTGCAGTGCGGTTACACCAAGTACCAATGTTTTTTATGTTTATGGGATAGCCGAGCTGATGACAAACATTATGAAGTGAAGGAATGGGAACCTAGAGTGAATTACGTACCTGGAGAATGCAACGTCAAATACGCTCCTTTGGTAGATCCTAATAAGATATTACTACCACCACTTCATATCAAGTTAGGACTTATGAAAAACTTTGTCAAAGCCATGGACACATCTGGTGAAGGTTTCAAGTATTTGCGAGATAAGTTCCCTAACCTGAGTGATGCTAAGATTTCAGCGGGAGTGTTTATTGGTCCCCAAATTAGGAAATTAATGCTTGATGATAGCTTTGACAGCAAGTTAAACAGTGCTGAGCTAGCTGCCTGGACAGCATTTAAGTGTGTTGTGCGCAACTTTCTGGGCAATAACAAAGCTGAGAGTTACACAGAAATCGTACAGGACATGATACAGAAATACAACGAGTTGGGTTGTAGGATGTCTTTAAAAATCCACTTTTTGCACTCCCACCTCAGCTTCTTTCCTGCTAACCTAGGTGCTCTCAGCGACGAACAGGGGGAAAGATTCCACCAAGATATAATGGCAATGGAGAAAAGGTACCAGGGACGATGGGATCCTTCAATGATGGGGGACTATTGTTGGGGTCTTGTTAGAGAATGCAACATTTCTTACAAAAGAAGGAAGTAGTGTACGTTTTTGTAACCCAATGGAAGTTTCATATATTGTGATAGTTTTGATTGTCTTTTCACGACCTTTTGGTACATTTGTATTATTGTTTATTGTAAATTGTCACACTTGTAAATTATATTGTATTATATTTTTTATATGTGTTTGTGGTAATAAAGCAAAACGTTTTACCTCAACTTAAGAGATCTGAAAGCATTACTATAAGGTGCAATAAACAGTACACACAGTATACATACAAACATATTTATTTCTCTAGAAAGAATAAAGCGATTATTACGAAACTTGGAGGGTTTGTTAAATATGAATCAAAGTATACTTAGGTATAATTTCTATGTTAGTATATGCAAGGGGACAAGATCTTGGGGTGTAAAATAAACGAAAAGGGAAATTTTTGAGGGATTTTCCCGAAAATCCCTCTGTTACGGGAAAACCGTACGTGATGGAGAAAAACCGAGTGCATATTCGAATTCAGCGCAAAAAGTTCCTTTAAGAACAGGTATTTCCTTTTATGTAACAAAACCTTTGTTAACTAGTGTACTTAGCAGCTAATTCAACATGAAGATTAACAAGAGAAAAAGAAAATTTATGACATGCCACTAGAAAATAAGTAACAGGAAAAATGAAGATTAAAATAGGAAATCATGTGGAGGAATAAGTGCAGGAATTCTATTAGGCCTACTTCGGTAGCAAAGTAACGAACAATGATAGGTACCGTACAAACAAGATGTAAGATCCAGAAGAGCTCAGACAAGGAAGAAGTTTGGAGAAAAGCAGAAGCTTCTAGCCAAAATCGCCATAGAACTCAAGACAAGAATTTTAGGAATGACATAAAAAGGAATCAAAAGATTGCGATCTTGGCCAATAATTACTATTTGGATTAGGGGCCACAAAATTTTTGAACGGCCCCTAAATCGAGTATTCGTTTTGTTTTTTTTTTTTTTTTTTTTCGGAATAAGCACATCATCCTGAGTTGAGTGATAGTTTGCATTTGGCTACACTATATGTAGTTCTCCAGATATAAGGCCTACAAGAACATTTTTGATTGAATGAAATATATTGGATTTCTTGTATCAGGAACCACAAAACTTTTGAACGGCTCCTAAATCAACTTTTCGTACCTTTTTACGGAATAAGCACATCATACTGAGTTAAATGATATTTCGACTTTGGCTATACTGTGTAGTTCTCCAGTTACAAAGCGCAGAAGAAAATATTTGATTGTATGAAACGTATCGGATTTTTTGGATCAGGGGCCACGAAATTTTTGAACGGCCCCTAAATCGAGTTTTCGTATTTTTTACAGAATAAACACATCATACTCAGTTAAGTGGTAGTTTTGGTTTGGCTACGCTATATGTAGCTCTCCAGATATAAGAGCTACAAGAAAATTTTTCCCTTAAAGATATTGGATCTCTTAATCCAAAAAGCAAGAAATATATTGTAGAAATGTAAAACTGACTAGAAGGTTTCCCTATTGAAAAAATAATTCTACATTCATTTTTTGAACAAATTGTTACTGTCAGCACACACTGTATTCATATCATAGCTAATCAACCACCTGTTTCATAATTTACTTTCCTATGTAGGAACAAACCATGGTTCGACCAGGAATGTACTAAACAAGCAGAGAAAAGAAAACAGGCAAAATTACGTTGGCTACGAAATCCGAACGAAATAACTACACGAAATTTCGTAGACATGTGACGGAAAACTTCCAAAACTTTTAGAACAAAGAAACGCGATTTTTCAAAACTAAAATTAATGAACTTATAGATAATAGTAAAAACAAACACATTCGGGACATATATATATACACATTTGACATCAACGAATTTAAGAAAGGCTATCCGCCTCGCTGTTATATATTAAAGAAAGCCGATGGAACAATTCTCACTGATACAGGTAGCATTTTAAATAAATGGAAAGATTTCTTTGACGATGAGCTTAAGAGGCCTAATCACTACGAAATTAAAATACCGCTAATTTTACAGTAATTATGTGATATCTTAAAGTAGATAAAAGATAATCGAAATGTGGAAAGAATTATAACCTAAATCAGTGGTGCCTACCCCCACTTATGTCCATGACGCACCCCCCCCCAATTGTCTACCCGTAGGTGTTCTTCCATGAAAAAATCTTCTTTTCGATTAATGTTTACACTCCCTCAAACATATTTATACAGATTTTTACCCCCCCCAAATATTTCAATGACGCACTTTGCGTCATAGCCCCCCCCTTGTAGGCACCCCTGCCTAAATGTGGAACAAGAGCGCGCTAGACAATATTATTTTGCATGAGGTACTTATCACGAGTTACCTAGCAGCTTTCCGTTTTCAGCCATTTAAAAACGCGAAAATAAATGCCGATTTTCTAAATGGCTGGAAATCGAAAGCAGATAAGTGAGTAATGATAACGGTACCTCATGTAAAATAATATTGTCTAGGGCGATCTTGTTCCACATTTAGATTATCTTTTATCTATTTGAAGATATCACATAATTACTGTAAAATTAGCAGTATTTTAATTTCACTGTGATGGGTCCTGTCAAAAACTAATGCTTGTGGAGAAAGGGAAATGTACACCGCAGAAATGTATATTCCAGACCTAACCGAATAGAAGTAGAAATCGCTATAGAGAAATTAGAATATGAAGGTCTAAGTAAGTCAAATTTGGTCAAGATTAGATAAATTTCATAGATTACGTACGATGTAGGCTTCAATACTACATTTTTTTTAAAAACAAAAATGAAATGAAATATGTCAAAATTCAGATTTGTAAAAAAAAAAAAAAAAAAAAAAAAAAAAAAAAAAAGTTCTCTCATTGTTTCATCTGATGAGAAATAAGATATTTGTTTATAGTAAAGTGTAGGGTCTTATTTATTACAAATCTCTGTTGTGCATTGTACTTGTCAACTTTTTAATTCTCGGATATTTCGGTGTCTGGTATATGAGCAAAATGTTACCTGAAGTAGCAGTCCTTTTCCTCAACAGTTGACAATGGTAAATGTAAGGGGAAAATCTTTGACAGGAAACGAGCTAGTCAGGTGCAACAAAATGGAAGAAAATCAACAAAATGGAAGACATTTTCAAAGAAAGCGGAAGAATGAAAAAAGGGCAGTTGGATAATGAAGAAAATACGAAGAAAGCGATTCACTAAGGACAAAAAATTGATTTTGTAGCCCATGCAATGCACTGTTTCGTCTATTAGGGAACAGTTCTCTTTACTTCTTTCTTGTCAGATTCTAGATAATATCTAAGTCAAAAAGATCTGAATTATGTTCAGACATGTTAGAAAATATTTTCCATAAAGAACGTTGCTTTTAGACTGTGCAATAGAAAAAAAATGTTTGCTCGCACTTGAAGTAAAAATATAACTAATTGGTTGTTATTTTTAAAGAAATGAAACACGAATCCACCACGTAAATATGACATACGCTCCTTATGACGTAAGCGCTCACAAGTTGCGTGACTCCTGCGAATAATTCACACCAGTTATTATTCTTTTTTGTGGGAACTTGTAATTTCATGAGAGACCAAACTAAAAATAATGGATTTCTCTTTCTATATAGTAAATACACTAAAAAAAATCATTACAAATGTTCATATTGTAAAAAGAAAATATAATAAAGTATGATTAAGGTAATTTTAGAAATGTGTTGTCTAGATGATACAGCGTTTTGATAGCGGTGCTTAAATATGTATTTAAGTAATTCACTTACATTTAAAAAAAAAAAAAAAACTTGGAAATTATACTATGGAAAAGTATTGCAGTCTTATAGAACAGGCATCAGATCAAAAGCAGAAAGAGATATCAAGATGCGGTTTTTTGCAATCGATTTAGCGTCTCAACGATGAGATAGGTTACAACCTCTTTGCAAACTTTCTATGCAAACCGGAAATGGTTCAAATTAACAATTTCCGGTTTCAACCTTTATCACCATAGAACAGAAACGGCAATAGATAACGACAAACGCTTTTCTTCAACTGATAAAGTATCTCAGATATACATATCATGGCAACCCGCAACACTCTACGATAACTTATGTGGTTGAAATTTACTAGTACTTCCGGTTTCAAATCTGATTTCCATAGAGTAAAAACAGTAAATAATATTTATCTAGAAGCAGTTTTTTGCAATCTATTCACCGTCCTAAGAATAGGTTCTATCTCCTCCCTTAGCCCTCTATTAAAACAGGAAGTGGTTCAAATTAGAGAGGAAAAAAGAGAGATGAAAAATATTACTCGTGTTAGGATAATACACGTGCACATATATAAAAATGGAAGGAAAAAATAATAAAAAGTGCTGAAAATCAAGGAAAAGCAAAAAAAAAAAAAAAAAAAATATTACGCTTCGCTCCAAATATGGTGGCGCTTTGTGGCTGATATGTCAATCCCACTCATATGTACAGGGCGCCGTCGTATACTTTCCCTTCAGGAGCTGATTTTTTACAGCACAGCATTGCGAGAAACGATTCGAATCCTTTGAAATATGAGAATGTGGAAGGAACCAGAGAATTAGTTAAGTGGACGCGAAACCAAAGATAAAGTGTTAGGAATAGTAGGAGAGAAAACATAGATATTTGAGGTAATGGAAAGAAACAGAAGCTGCACATTAATGGAGAAAAAGATGTAGATTATTGGAGAACTTGTATTCTGAGAGAAGTGAGAATCATTTTAGTCGAAGGGAAAGGAAGGAGTGGCAGAAACTGCAATTGACGGATACTATTGAAATAGATAACATCCTAGTCACGAAGAAGTTAGTTCAGAATCATGGTTCATTTAATCTCCTTAATTTCCAATAAGTGATCTGCCAGAAATCCAAAACACCTAATGACTAGCTGAACCTGCATTGTTTCCACAGCGCACAGTTCTAATATGAGCGCGAATCTCCTCCCTATTTCTCACTATATCTGTGCAAGTCCCTTTACGGACACAAGTAAAGGACATGAAGACTATACAAAGGGAGTGAATTGCTATAGACAAACATATAAATGTAGTATTTTAATATAAATATATATAATGTTGGGGTGAGTTTGTGGCAAACTTGGATAACTGATAGATGATACCAAATGCATTTTTTTCCTTATAATTCCATTTCCGAGTACGCCTCATTGTGGGTCCACAAGCCTCCGAAGTTGCCAGCTTGCAAAAGGTTTTGTCGTTCAAATTAAAGCAGAGCGCCTGAAATTCCGTCAACCCGCTATACGTAGCTCCTCTACGGGTTGCCGTTCACAAGGGTATCAACCTTAACGTCCTAGTGGCAATATTAAACTAATAGGGTCAAAACGACACTTAAAATTGGAATAGAAAAATAAAGACTGTTTTTTTTTTTTTTAAAAAAAAAGTGAATGAGAACTGGCAAATCTACACAAAATTTGAAATCGACCAATGAAAACGGCACGTTTCTAGCACTTGTGTTTTTTTAGATCTCATTCTCAAAAGGATTGGAGGCAAACATTTAAACTTTTCTTTGGAGACAAACATATAAACCTAGCATTTTAATATATGGACAGATGATGACCAAAAGAAATAAAACATATATTGATTGCTTTCGTCTGCATTTTATTAAAGTCAGATTCCTGTTATATTTCTTTAAGCGTTTCTGTCGCTGTTACAGAGTGACCTTTTATGCCCCTACGGCTAGGGATGAAATGAATGCATAAGGCTAACCTGTAAATTAAAATTTAAGAAAGGATTTTCGTGTAACCACCTTACGCTATACGAGTAGATAAATGGTGGATATACACAATACATTTGTCTGTTTGAAAGATAGAATTTTTAGAGGCTATTACAATCACTGGAAAGAATGGGGGAACCAAAGTTAGTGTTTCTACTAAACGTACCCAACTTACCTATTGCTCACCTTTATTGAATTTAGAGAAAATCAGAATTTACAACGACGGTGGTGAAATATAAATTTCTTTTACTTATTAGTGTGTTTTGATAATCAACTTTCCTCTAAACCGGTCTCTTCTGATTTCAGCATTTGTCCCTACAGGGCGAAAGTGGTAAGAGATATCGAATATTTTTTCATGTGGATTCAGGATCCAAAGGATACGTTCCATCGCCTCCTATTGATACCGGAAGTGGAGCATCTGGAATTCCAGTCAACGAACCTAAAATGTTCGTTACTGAATTCTCTATGTCTGTGTGTCTATCCCTCTTGCAACTTTTTCAATTTTGAGCCCTCCATTCGATAGAGCAGCGTTTCCGAACCTTTTTCAACTTGCGGCACACTACGGGTGTAACTTGAATTCTCGCGGCACACTCATAGATATTATTATTATTATTATTATTATTATTATTATTATTATTATTATTATTATTATTATTATTATTATTATTAGTTGCAAATATAAAATACCATGATAATTTTTTTCTGTGATTACTGATCTTCTCACAGAGATGAAAGCTTGATCACTGCTTTTACCCTATGCTAATTCATTATGCTTATTTTTTATTCTAATTTTAAAATAGAAAACAATTGCAATGAAATATAGGACTCAGGTTTTTAAAAATACGCTTTCTTTTTCGAAAACTGTATCAACCTTTCACTAAGAACGAAGATCACTAAATAAAGAACGAACAAACAACTCTCTTGTACTTTTAACTTTGCTGTTTTAACCAAAACGGTGCATATTATTGCAGTCACACAGCTTGTGATGCGTCGAAGTCAAAACACAGCTGTTGAACAAAGTGTTGTTCTGTCATTCACGTGCGAATTAGTGTTCTATGAACGTTCACTTGACGCATACCGTACAAGTGCTTCCATTTCTCGGTGTTAGTATGACTCTCAATTGAAGCGTAACATAGCAGCTAACCGTAGAAATGTATACGAGCCAAAATACTGTCTGCTACACAGTAATAGATGTAGAATAATATATTACAATTACAGTAATTTTTCCATGGTAGAAATTCATAGTAATGTGAAATACAAAAAGATACATTTTTTCCCTATGTCTTGCAATTTGGTTGCTATAGAATTAATAATTTTGTTCCTATTTCCTCGCGGCACACCGGTTGGGAAACGGTGCGATAGAGCATCAAAAACTATCTTAGAAAGTAATAGAATTTTTTGCGTCACTCTTACCGTTCCCGAGATATTGGCCAAGAAATGTCCAATTTCGGGAGATTTAAAGAGCCATATCTCAGGAGCCATAAGCTATAGAGAGATGATATTGGTTGATCAATACTTAAGAGGATGGTAAACATTTTGATACCAAATAGTATCCGGTGGCCGCTGTCCAACTGGCCACTTGTTTGGCCAGTGGCCACTAGTTAATATTCATACCAAAATGTTTACAATCCTCTTAGGTATTGATCAACACAAATATCATTTCTCTATAACTTAGCGTTCCGGAGATATTGGCCAAAAAAAAGCTCCGATTTCGGGAGATTTAAGGAGTCATATCTCGGGAACCGTAAGTCATAAGGAGATCTATATTGGTGTTGATCTATACCTAAGAGGATGATGAACATTTTGAAAGATATTTTGCGAATTTTTGCTAGAAAGAGGAGGTGCGGATAAAAAGATTTACTTTTACACGTAGGAACAATCACACTTATCCTTCCTGCTCCATCTCTTCATTCTTTATAAGTTCGTTCTGGCAATGGTCTTGGAGCATTCTCAACTGGTTTTAATTCTGGATCCCCATTGTCTGGAAATCTATACTTTTACATTCCTTTGTTTCTGTTATCTATTTATAAGCGGTGGAGAAAACGGAAAGTGATTCAACAGTTTCACTTTGCTTAGCTCATCATGATAACTAAAGCAACGGAAATCCATTAAAAATCTGTCCTTTCTCATCACCTGCTGTTTTGATGGTTTCTTTCTTTTTTATGTTTTTTTTAAGCGACATTTGGAGAGAAAACTCTTGTGATTGTGAAAAAACATATTAAATTCAAGATTTCAACAAATTTACAAGTGTCATGACTTCTACATACCGAAAATTGTTTTCTTGATGACCATTCGTTCGTCTGTTTCTCCGTTGGCCCATTCGTCCTGACATATTTATATGATTTTAGATGTCTCCGTAAAAACAGAAACCGCGACACACGCTTCCACCCGACAGATGCTTTCGTGTACTAATTGCGTGTGAGAAGAAGCATGTAGATAGATGATTGATGCTTTTGTCAGGACACGGGCCTTCCTGAGGGGCGTCTCTTTTTCTAACTTTTCTGTTTCTGTTTGAACACACTGTCCAACATATTCGGTAGGTTTTATAAAATTCTCTCGGGGGTAATTTTCGAATTTCCTTTCTACTTACCAAAATAATGGTGGTTTACGGGAGGATAAAAACCAAAAACAATTTTCTTGATTTATCTTATATAAATATTTCATTAACAACCCTATAACGTCACAGGTATAAATCATTTCTCTTGAAAAAAGAAAAAAAAACAGAAGAGGTGATTTACTCTTGGAAATGAGCTTTCTTCGGACAGAAGTTTCCGAAAATGCCTATTATACTTTTGTTTATGTTTCATGATTTAAATTAACGACCCTGGTGGATCAGTAGTAGATCGTTCACCTCTGGTGCATGGGCCCTTAGTTCGATCTCCGAAACCGGCAAGTGAGCTTTGTGGTGAACAATCACCGTTTGCGTGGGTTTCCTCGGGGTTCTTACATTTCCTCCCATTTTCTTCATTCCACCATTTCATTTATTTCTCATCTTCACCGTATCCTTTATCCTAGCCGGCATAATCGTGGGATGTAAAACTTAAAGATTTCATCTCATGATTTAAATTAAAAAATGGTAAGGAGAGAGTTTAGTATAGTCACCCGTACCTTATAGTCATATGTGCCATAAGCAGAATACCGAATTTTTGCACTGAGAAAATGGTTTATGGATATCTGAAAGATATACAGAAACTTTTGTTTTGACTTTATAACGCTTAATGATGCAAATGCAATGTTACCAGAATAAAGTAAATCGTGACACAATCGTTCCTAAATATCTTCTCACAACACCCATATCTTGTCATACCGCTTTCACACACCTCCATAGCTGTGAGTTTATTTCAATTCATGCAAATAGGTAGGAACATTTTTTTACTCATTTCCTATTGCATCTTTCTTTATTTTAGAAATTTTTCTTTAAAATTCCTATTAATGTGAGTTTCCAAAGTTGATGCAACGTTAAAATTGTTTCTTGCAAGTGAAATCCAAAAATTCTCTCCGGTTCGTGGAAATTATTAGACAAAATTCTTATCCCTCAAAATGCATTTTCCAAAATTTTCAGAGACGCCTTTTCGTTGTTTTGAAACTTAGCCAAATCAACTTCTCGTATAGAATACTCATATTCTTCTGCCAAAATTTATGCTACACAAATTTCGTGGTTATCTAATCAGCATTTCGAAAGAAATTGGTAAAAAGAATGGAAAACCTATTAATGTTCCCTCCCTTTATGGAGACAACTCTGAAAAATTCGTCTTAATAATTAGAGACCGTTTTTAACAAAATTTTAACTGTTTGGAGCGAGAAAGTAGTATAACCATGCTTTTAAATGTTGATTTTTTAAAAAAATCCCACAGTATCTGTAGTCTCAAATTTGAGAATATTTGACGAGTTTATTTTCAAAACCGATTGTTTCGATTTCCAGTTTTTTGGTAAAGTGACTCTTAAACGGTTTTTGAATCTACAGGGTAAATTCTGTCGAGTTACGCTATAAGGTTTATGAAAACTGGAAGATTTCTGGTTGAGATGGGAATGTAAAGTTAGTTATGTCTATATTTAAAATAACAGGAATATATACACCTCGTTCACCCACTTCTGTAAAATTACTAATTGTGGAATATTTCATCCCAAAAATTGAGAAACCGTTAAAGGTTAATTTCGAAAAAAAATAGTGATACAATTATACTACGTTACGCCATTATTACGATTTACGTTGTCGCCATTATTATTTAACTTTGTGCTGGAATACGCCATAAGGAAAATCAAAGATAGCAACCAGGGCCTAGAGTTGAACGGCATTCACCAGGTTATGGCATATGCTGATTATGTAAATTTAATAGGGGATGATAGGAGAACAGTAGAAATAAATGCAGAGATTTTTATTAAACGCTTGCAGGGACATGGGTTTAGAAGTAAATGCAGAGAAAACTAAATACATGGAAGTGCGTCGGGACCGTAATACGCAAATTGTGGAGGCGTTAAAATATTAAATAATGCTTTTGTTATTATTCAGTTCAAAATCTCTTGTCGTTGCGAATTCTGTCGAGAAATTTGTAGCTTAAAATATATAAAACGATAATCATGCCTGTGGTTCTGTATGGTTGCGAAACATGGTCACTCACTCTAAGGGAAGAACGTAGATTGAAAGTATTTGAGAACAAGATCCTGAGACGAATATTCGGACCCAAGAGGAACGTTAATTAGTGATGAGCAAATGCAAGACCAAGACCAAGACCCGGGTGGTCTTGGTCTTGGTCTTGATCTTGCACATCCGGTCTTGGTCTTGGTCTTGCACTGGAAAACTGGCTCCTGGTCTTGCGCCCCTAGTCTTGGTCTTGGTCTTGCTTGCAAGAGTCTTGCAAGTTTTGTTTTTAAGAAATCTTATGCTTTTTATAGGTTAAATTTTACTCTGGACATGAGATAATAAATGCTACAATGCGCCAATAGTAACGGAAATACAGTTTACCTTCGTATGATGATAGTGTACAACATAGGCAATGACCTTTATTATTTTTCAATTGGTGCCCAAGCTTATGTATAAGATAAACCACAACGTTTCATAATCCTTTCATATTTTTAACAGATTCAATACTCCACTGGTTTCCAAACTGGGGAGGCTAACCCTGAGATACATGAAAGAAAATCAAAATGGCACATATTACTGAAATACTATGAATTGCAAAATTATTTTTACACACTAAAGGAGTCAGATTTTTTAAAACCACGATTAGCTAATCTTTGTATCGAACAAACTTTCAACAAAATATTGAAATTTTGTTTTACTGATCCCAATATGTACTCTATGTGACAGAAACATGGACATTACGCAAAAGTGGTTTTAAAAATGGAGGCTTTCGAAACGTGGCCATGGAGAAAAAAGGGGAGAATTAGCTGGGTTGAACGGAAAATGAATGAGGTGTTCGAAATAGTAGCAGTAGGGAAGAAAAGAATAATTTTAGATGTAATTAAGAGGAGGAAGAGGAACTGGTTGGGACATTGGCTGAGGAGGAACAGTATTATGAGGAAATTGCTAGAGGGTATGGTAAAAGGAAAGAGAGAGAGAGGGGGGGGGACAAAGGAGACTGTAGTTTAAGGAAGGTACTAAAACAGAAAATTGCTGCGTCAAGACGAAGAGACTAGCTGAGGACCACCGTACATCGAAGCTTCTCAGCTGCTAAGCGACCTGCCATAAATGACAGAATAGCTGTGATGAAGATGATATGTTTAACAATATTGACCAAAAAAGAGAGAGAAAGTTAAAATAATAATGATTATAATCAAACCTCTTAATATTTTAGAATAATTTGAGTGAAAACTGAAAACGACTCAACTGTCTATGTCTTTTGTGTAAACTCAATTTATATTTTACTTCTGACCTGTTTTAGAAATACAAAATAACGGCATCAAACTCCAAGTTATTTGAAATTACTGTACAAAATCACTCCCACTTGTGAATATGGGCTATTTATTGTTGTATAATGTTATTCTGCTCAATCCTCGATATGCCGTATACCTAAGGAAACTAAAAGTTATATTGATAAACAATTATTCTACGTGTAAGCACCCGGCCATGAAGGCAAGCTTGCGACCACATGCACTGAGTTTTTGTTAATATCATAAAAATGTTATTTCGATATTAATTTTATGAGCACACGTTAAAAAAAATCCAACGGATGCTTAAGCCTCGGAACCAAGGCTATACCCATATAGTCGGCATATATGATGTACGGAATTACCCATGTTCGATACTACATTTCTCTTTACTTTCGGAAGAACACCAGTAGTATGTTTTGGAATGAAATCAAATATCTAGCTTAACGTCCCACGATTATGCATTGAGACTGAGGGAGACGGTGATGATGAGAAATGAATGAAATGGTGGAATGAAGAAAGTAGGAGTAAAGAGGAAAACCCCGAGAAAACCACGCACAGGGTGTTTGCTCACCAAAAAGTTCACATGGCCCAAGTTGGGATCGAACCAGGAACCCGATGCACCAAAGATGAATGCTCTACTACTGAGCCGATACTTGTGCAAGACTCTTGCGCAAGAGTCTTGGTCTTGGTCTTGGTCTTGCAGGTATGGTTTTGGTCTTGGTCTTGCACCTCTTGGTCTTGGTCTTGTATCGGGATTCCTGGTCTTGTTCTTGGTCTTGCGTGCAAGACTCTTGCGCTGGGAATGGGAAATGGCGGAAATTTCGTAACGAGGAACTACATAATTTATACCGGTTACCAAACATTGTTTGCGTCATCAAGTGTAGGAGGCTCAGGTGGGCAGGTCATGTAGCCAAGATGGAAGTAGGAAAGCTTTGAAAGTCTTAACTGAAAGACCAATCGGAAAACGACCATTAGGAAGGCCTAGGCGCAGATAGGAAGACAATATTAAGATGTATCTCGCAGAAATAGGAATACAAAATAGAAACCGGATCCAGTTGGCTAATGATAGAAGTCAATGGAGAGCTTTTGTGAATGCGGCATTGAACCTTCGGATTCCATAGGCCATAGAATTAGTTAAAGATACCCATTTACAGTATACATAACAAAATAACATCAAATAAATACCTAACATACAAGTGATAATTTTAATAACTGGTTAATCAGCGATTCTGTCACTTAGAGAATGTATTGCTTCTTTTAAATTTAGTGAAGGACATTCTGAATATAGCAGTATTTGAATCAACCACACAAAGTTTGTTGTAGAGGTCACATGTGCTCCAAATATGTGAGTTTTTCATTATATTGGTTTTCAGTGTTCTACTGTGAAATAAACCAGCTTTTTTGACATCTTCTGACGTTGGGAACTTTAAATTTCAGAGTAATTGCGTCACTTAGTTTTTATTGTGTATAGTTTTATATAGAAGGCAGAGTAACCGAAGTTTTCTTCTGTTGTCAAGGGATACAATGTCCACTTGTTTAAAGAATATATATATATATATATATATATATATATATATATATATATATATATATATATATATATATATATATATATATATATATATATACAGTGGCGGATCCAGGATATGATCAAGGGAGGGGCTAAACCATAGTTTGCCTTTTTATCCAGTGTAAAGCAGGATTGAAACCCATTTTATCCAGTGTAAACCTGAGCGTCAAGGGGGGGCTATAGCCCCTATAGCCCTCCCCTTGGATCCGCCAATGTATATATACTTGAAGCATAAGTACCTTACAAATATTGGTTGTATCATTTCTATTTTGCGGCTATTATTTTTTGCTTGTACAGTTCCAGATTTCGGCAGCATATTCAAATTTCGATTTAATGATTGCATTACATATCGTTTTTAATGTGCCTTGTTTCTTAAAACTCTTCCACTTCTTATCGTATACTCTAGGTTTCTATAAGCTTCGCCCACATTTTTTTTTTAACATGGTAGGAAAATGTTAGTTTGGTATTAAAGGTGACCCCGAGGTCTTTAAACTCTTCGATCCTTTTAATATTGACGTTACCAATGTAATACTTATATTTTAGGGATGTGTTCTTACGCGAGTATGGCAGTATAAAACATTTATTTACATTGAAGTGCAGATAATTGAGTTGACGCCATTTGGGAACAGCGTTTTTGTAAAGATACCGAGTTATTGTCATCACTAATACATCTTCCAAATTTAGGTCATCTGCATATAGAAGGCTGAATGAATTTTGCAGGCAATTGGGAATATCAGTAATTAAAATTTAAAATAAAGGTGAGGTTGAAAAGAAAACGACTGCAAATTTTGGTAGTCTATTTGCTTGTCCCGTAGTCGAATCCATGATGAAACGCTAGAGTTCTGCAAAAAGCAAAGTCGTGAAACTATCCAGAATGGTTGATTAACTGGCCTTGAAAACGGTGTTAGAAATTCCCACCATTATCGCTGAAGTTGTGATTCATATGAAGAACCTTTTCCTCAAGTAACAAACAACATAAAAGAAAAGAATGAGTCAATACTTGTTTTCCATATCTTACATAACATATGAAAGAACAGAAGTTGCTTGTAATTGTTTCTTTTCAAAAGTGCATACATATATGTTATTAATTCTAAAACACAAAACGTATCGTACGTTCTGCATAGCACACTGAGCTAACCCGCGTTCTACAGTTCTAATGTTTTTTTTTTTTTTTTTTTTTTTTTTGAACCTAATCATCTTCCATTGATATTATCTAGCATTATGTTTATTTACATGAAAGAACTATTGTACGAGGAGGTATCCGAAAAAACCGGACTGAAAGCGCGCGGGCGTTCGTATATAGGCATGGTAGAGAGTTCTTCCGCTAGGTAGGTCTAGTAGAGACCTTCTGAAATTAGTTGCTCAAGCGGCGACTGCGTAGGAGGTTGATGTTTGATTGTAATGTTGTTTTTCTCAACTGTTCTCGTTTGCCGTCTGGTGGCCCCATGTAGCGTTAAGTTGATTTTGAGTTTAACGTCCCGTTCAGCAGTGAGGCTATACGAGACGTGGACCTACTAATTAACGTGGAATCCGAACCAAATGACCTCCCGCCGGGAATCGAGCCCGGGACCGTGTAGCGTAGTCGCTAACGCTCTCGCCTTTGGTGGAGGCGGTCTCAGGTTCGATTCCCGGTGGGATCACTCGGTCGAAAAATTGTAACATGCTTTTTCAGGCTGAATGAGGTTTTTCTGGGTTTTCCTCATTCACACCAGGCAAATGCCGGGGTAGTACCTAACTTATAGGTCCCAGGACGCTTCCTTCCCTCCCCAATCCTTTCTTTCTTCTCTTTCACCGGATTGTGTGCTCGCCGCTCGTCATCCCTAAATGGCCTTAGATAACGAAAGCCCACAAATCTACATCCTAAATCCTAAATCGTTTGCCGTCTGCGAAATCGTGAGAGATTTAAAGGATCAAAAACTGTTAGAAAATTTGCTTCTTGCTTGCAACGGAAACTTACCAAATGCATTAACAGGCTTTCAATAAGGTTGCTATGAGCGTACACAAGCTTTCGAGTGGTTTGAGCGGTTTAAACATGATGAGATCAATGTTGGAAATCATGCTCTTTCTGAGCACTCTTCATCATCTCAAAACGACGAAAACATTGAAGAAATCCGCCAAAAGATCAACACGGATCGTTGTTTTACGGTCGACGAAATTTCAGAACAGACAGGAATGAGTTGTAGCTCATGTCAGCGGATTTTCAATGAGGATTTGCAAGAGAAGCGCGTTGCCGCTAAGTTTGTTCCTCGCCTGCTTAGGATCTGGATATTTGGGCTCTCACGAGTAGGCTATCGTTTCCTGTCCTCCGTATTTGCTAAACCTGGCACCGTGAGACTTTTTTCTATTCCCGAGAATGAAGAAAATCTAAAACAGACGCGTTTTGATGATGTGGAGGGTGTACAAAGAGTTTAGCAGAGAGCACTGGAGAGTTCCAAAGATGCTTTAAACAGTGAGGTAGAAGACGAGAATTGCATCGCATCTAATGGAGATTACTTTGAGGGAGATTGAAAGTATTTTGTAAAAAAAAAAAAAAAAAAAAAACTTAATAAATTAATGTTTTAAAACAAAAGTCCGGGTTTCTTGGGTCCCCCTCGTATAGTCTTTGTGCTGAGAAAGGAAATCAGCTAACAAGAAAGAACTGTTGGTTAGTATCTTGAATAAAATATTTGATTGTCTGTGTCCAAGGATGAATGTAATTTTAGAAAAAATCAAGCTAACATTTGAAATACAATTATTGTGTAAGCAAGCATAAACCACAATCAATCAAATTTCTACAAGCAAGTACTCTGAATTTCAGAATACTAAGCATGATATGTCAATTTGATATACTTTTATGTGTATTTGCTGTGGTATATACACCATTACAGCATTTGGAGGTTATACCTTTTAATACATTCGAATGTGTCGACCATACTGAAGCAAATGCATTTTGCTATAGCACGGCCAACAAGAGATGGTCTCTGACGTTTCTTACCACATGCGGTGGGACATCGCAGCCCATACTTTCATACCAGTGTTACCAACCACGATCACTCTGTCTTATACCATTAATTAAATTGCCACTACAGTTGCACCGAAAAAAACCTTAACATGCGAGTAGTGGCAATGTCACTGCGAGTTGTCAGAGACGTTCTCTTACTGGACGCACTATAGGTTATATTGAAAAGTGAGCTATTTGGTTGGGTGGTTGCATTGGAATTTATTGTTTATTTCAGCACCTAGGCTATATGATACGTAAACCTACAATTTAATGCGGGATCTGAACCACACAATCTTCCACCGGTAAACAAACCCGAGTCTCCTGCTCCAAAGGCTAATACGTTATCAATATAACCAAAAGGGAGCTCTAAAGAGCTATTTGGTTTACGCAATGAAATGAATACTAAACTATTTTTGTCATAAGTAATATTTCCAAAAAAGTTTGCATAGTTTAACTAAAATTGCAAAAGAAATAATTTTCAGGGTGCTTTTTGAATGAAATATTTAGCGTCCCACGTTTGATCTAAGAATCAAAATAAATTAATGCTTTTTGATTAGGAATTTGTAACTTTTCAACGTACAAGAAGTGAATACACAGTTTAACACCCTAAAGATTAAGATGTCTAGATAACTATTAAAATTACTGCATATTTTGAGTTGTTTTATTGTTTTTGTTTGTTTGTTTGTTTTCGTTCTTCATTTTTTATTTTGTAAAGCAATGAACCACAAGAATAGTGTATACTGTATGCAATTGATGACTCTCGTTCGATCTGGATCAAACTTGGCACGCTGCTAGACCCTGACAAGTTTGTGAATTATGAGACGCAGTTCTTTGGTTACTGTGACACGCGCCATCAAGTTGAGCTTTGGACTGACTAGATAAATAATGTTGCTCACGAAAAAAGATTTGGGACTGTCTCGTCTCAAAAAGTATCACGAGAGTACTGTCCCGTCTCCCGAGGTATATGTTTTTATGTTGTAAGAATTCAGTCTCGTCTCGTCTCGTGAGCAGCACAAAAAATATCTGCTGGTCAATACAAAAAATATCTGCTGGTCAATACAAAAAATAACTGCTGATCAATACAAAAAATATCTGCTGGTCAATACAAAAAATATCTGCTGGTCAATACAAAAAATATCTGCTGGTCAATACAAAAAAGTATCTGCTGGTCAATACAAAAAATCTGCTGGTCAATACAAAAAATATCTGCTGGTCAATACAAAAATATCTGCTGGTCAATACAAAAAATATCTGCTGGTCAATACAAAAAATATCTGCTGGATCCATGAAACTTATCTGATTTGGACTAAACTTAACATTGTGATAAAACCTAACAAACCTAGTACGCAGATGAAACGTTATGGTGTGGAGATTTGAAGGGCCTGAGGGGAAACAATCGTAACCCTCATTTTAAAAATAGGTGAGTTCAATGATAACACTCATGTGAGCTGAATTGTGGGTAGGGTTGAAAGTTTTAACCGCAAATGCAATTGGAAAACGACCATTAGGAAGGCCTAGCGCAGATGGGAGAAATATATTAAGATGGATCTCGTAGAAATAGGAATACAAAGTGGAAACTGGATCTAGTTGATTAAGGATAGAAGTCAGTGGAGAGCTTTTGTGAACGCAGCTTCGAACCTCCAGGTTTCATAGGCCATACAATTAGTTACTTAGTTCAAGTCTGAAACTACAGCATATCAGGGGCGGATCCAGGACCGACTTCTGGGGGGGCGGTGGTTTGTCATACTGTTACTTTTAAGGGCTCCAAACTTTGGGATGGGTTTTATTTATATATATAAAATAAGAAAGTTTTCTCTTCTGGGGGGGGGGGCGATCGCCGCGATCGCCCCCCCTGGATCCGCTCCTGCAGCATATTCAGTATACTGTTACTTCTAACTTGAATCGCTTCCATAATTCAGCTCACATGAGATTTAGTCTTTTCGAAAACGTTTTTGCTAAAATTTTCGCAAAAGATCCCTAGTCACTTTTTAGAATAGAAACACATGCAACAAATCTTAATTTCAAACATAAGAAAGTAAGCGTTGACAGAGTTTTTTAGTGGCGGTGCATATCGGGAAAATGGATGAGCAATCCCCCAAGACTCCTAGTATATTAATTCTTTCCCCCAAACTTAAGAAGGAACCTTTGACACAAGGAACTCAAAATTGAAGTGTCGAATTTTTGTGGAACTCTGGTGCTGTCAGGAAGGCATAGGGCTGACACATCATGGAAAAATATACGTTTCCGAAATAAAGTAATTATCATGGCAGACAGAGGCAAAATATCAAAATATTCTATAATGGAGTATGTGGGAGACCTCATGTGACAAATGGATTTTTTTTAGACATCTTGAGTTCAGCCTAGAGAGCTGAGTTTTGGAGAGCATGCAAAGCATAAATACCAACGCGACTACTGTGCCGGACAAAAAGTGAGAAGTCGAGAATGTTTACGTGCGGCGTGTGGGAGAATATGTTGCAAAATATAATGTAAATAATGTTCCTGCGGGTTCATATTTTGCAAAGAACCTTTGGGCAGAATATCATCAGATAAGCAAAATCATCATCGCAGCGTAGTGTATAGGTAATGTAGGGAGAGAGGATAATTGCAAGCCTAATTAACTGGAGCAACGAAAACCACCAATAGACAGCGTACCGGTCGATTGCGTTGCTTACTGCGAATCGTATTTGTGTTACCGCTCATTCACGTAGCGGCTTAGAGGAATGCTACAGAATCTCCATAGTGTCTGTATACAGGACTGTGCGTCTGATTTATTTCAATCTTAGAGTGACCATTTCGGAGTGACATTGCTGTGATATGACCGTCAGTTACCGAGAATGTTCCATCGCTGATTCGTTTCGTACAATTGTTTGTAACATTATTGTTGTCGTGAGAATGGCAAGTGTTCAGCCATCAGGGTGTGGAGTATGTGAAAAATGGTTTCGAGGGAAACGGAAACGAGCCATTGCAGGTCAAATGGAGTTACAGGCTGTAAGTTGGTTGCGTGGTTCGCTTGAGAAATCTTTCTGTTTTGTAGCGGAAGTTAATTATGTCTGTACAAATTGTTGGTGCAAAATCAGAAACTTGCTTAAGGAAGTTCCAGTGGCTAGTGGTGCTTGTGACGAAACTGTTTCGGCTAAAGCGGATATAATAGGTTGTACAAAGTGAACCCTGTTCATATGCTATTGATGTCACCTGTGTTGCAGAAAATGAACTATTTGGTTTCACTGGTGTTAAACACGAACAGTTTACCCATCCTCACCAGTTCTGTTCCCAATTTCGACCAAGTGCCAACACGAGTGTCAAAAACAGATTGTCAATGCTCCTCATGAAACTAGACATGATTTGTCAAACAATTTTCTAGCTGCACTATTTAAATACAAAGACGAAAGTGGGGTATGTAGAGTAGGGATCAGTGGCAGCGGTTAGTCGTTAAAAGTGGGGGGGCAAGACATGATCTGAATATTTGATATCAATGTTAGTTTTCCTGCTTGCTTGTAACACTTTGTTTGACGAAAGGTTGTATAACTATTAGGATACTGTCCTTTTCAGTTAAAATACCGTATATCGTGTTTCATATTTTATTAAGTAAATTGACAAGAGCAACGCAAGTAGATACTATCCCTTTGTACTCTTGAACAACGAAGGTGTAAGAAGAGATTTGATTCCTTGCTCATGAACACCTTAAAATTCTGTGTGAAAAATTGTGTGATCAGATTAGGGGCCTATTTAATAACAAATCTGCAAAACAAATAAACAGAAAGGATAATATTAATCAAATAATCATAGTAATGAATAATGAGGCTTGTTTTGCAAAAGTTATATTGAAACTGGAAATTAATGAACAATTTATATTTTTAATTTCACGCATGCTAATATATGTGCTAGTACGACATTTAAAGAAATATTTTTGCAGCTTCCCGAAACATGTTCGCTGCCATTAGTTTTTCACTTTCTTGGAATATATAAAAACTCAGCAATACTTAGAGTCACTCCATATTTCAGTTATATAAAATAATCCTAAAACCTAGAATTATGCTGAATTCACTAAATTTAATTGTATATACAAAACTGTATATGTACACCCCTAAACTCGTATATTACACTGCAAAATTATATATTCTTTACTGAGCTCCTTCGTGGCTAAGCGGTTAGCGTACACGCCTTTGACGTGGGACACCCGGGCTCGATTCACGTGGGGAGATCACGTGGTTCGGACTCCACGTTGATCATTAAGTTCACGTCTTATATAACTTCGCTGCTGAACAGGATCTTAAACTGAAAAAAATCAAATCAAAATATTCCTTACTATTAGAAAGAAGAAAATACATTTTAGGAACTGTCAATTTTTGTGCAATTAAAGAATAACTTGAGAAGGACTTCTTTTCTTGCGAAATGTTATCTCAATTAGTTCCAGAGCTGCTGACTAACATATCGAGCACTTGCAAAAAGAAATGAAAGTACGCTCGAATTGTGGCGCTCCAATAGGTTAATTTTTGGGTCATTTTTAGTTTCAGTCCAAACGCAATTCCTGTAGCTTTCTTAATTCCACGGGAAGACAACCAATACGTGCTCATCGAACGACGAATATTTTATGCCACCATTTTTATGCTAAGAACCAATAATATTATACATACAAAACTTTATATTTTCAAATGAAGCTTACTACATTGATGGGTAATTTCAAAAAGTGGGGGGGGGGCAACTGCCCCCCTTTGCCCCCCCTAATCGCCGCCCATGGTAGGGATGGTCAGAACCAGTCGCTGGCGGAACCGGCTTTCGGCTCTGAACGGATCCGCTTCTACAAGATCCGGTTCCGAAACCGGTTTTTCGGATCCAGGTCTGGAACCGGTTCCTAAGATCCGGTTCTAGAACTGGGTTTTCGGATCCAGGCCTGAAACTGGTTCTGAAAATCGGATCTCCAGGAACCAGTTCCGCCGGAACCGAAACTTTGTGGCCATCCCTAATGTAGAGCACTGCAATCTGTTCGCTAGGTCTTGGTAGAAAGGTTTGTTCCCACGGTTCGAGGTGTTAAAAATATAGATCGCAGTCTCATTCTCACCAAATGGAATTCCGGCAATTAAACTTGTGTCAATTATGGATAATACTTAAATATATACTGAAAAGTCAAATAACCACAGTGTTCAGGGACGCTTATACAGTGCATAGAAATATTGTTCTCTTTTGTAAAGCCAATGATGATTGTCATACCGTCTGGGTTTATTGTCCATCGGCGCAAATCTGTCTTCAACATTGGGGGGGACGGGTAAGACTATTCCCATATTATACATACATACATATATATATATATATATATATATATATATATATATATATGTATAATATGGGAATAGTCTTACCCGTCCCCCCCAATGTTGAAGACAGATTTGCGCCGATGGACAATAAACCCAGACGGTATGACAATCATCTAGAACCGGATATATATAAAATCGATGTTCAAAATATTTATGAAGTTGAAAAACAATGCTGTGAAGGATCAGGGAGCAGAATTGTCTTCAGTGGCGTATTTAGGAGGCTATCGGACTGTGCTCAAGCTCCCCCCGAAATAAATTTGTTAGTTTTTCGCATTCCACGCACAACAATAATCCTTCTTAACATTTCTAAGAATGTCATTGACTTTCCATTTTCTTATGCTCTTTGTTCAGAAATAATACTGTATTTGTCAAATTTCATTCCATGTAAGAACTGCGTCCTTTTGTTCTTTCTTTCGTCCTTTCTACTTTTCTGTTTCTTTTTCTTGATGTTACTTTCTTTCATTTCGCTTATCATAATTTATCGACCGTTGTCAGTTGTGATTCAAGTCGGCCATCATCAGTAACACCAAAACTAAGAGGAGTTGATAAGCGAAACTGGTGTTCGACACCAACTTGCGCGAATATCAACATGACAGGACTTTGGTTATTATAACAAAGGAAAAATTATATCGGTTAGCTATTTTTAAAAGAAGGAAATGTTTGAATTAAAGAAAATCAAAACGGGAGAATAATTATCCTGGGAAATTAGGAAGGCCAAGAGGATGCTTTCTTTTTCTTGTATGAATAGAATAAAGGGTTAGATTCACTTCTAAATTTTTGTATCATATCATATAGGATTTATCGGTCTACAATTCTTGCAATTATAACTTCAATTTATGCATAAATTAAAATATATTTAATTCTCAAACTCAGGTGGGCAATTGCCCACTTCCTTCCTTGTGTTGGACAGCCCTTCGAAACAAAATCCTAAATACGCCATTCGTTGTTTTCAACATTGGGTGGTGGGCAGATTTGAAATGTAAGAGAAAATGGCTATTATGCTATCAGGTGGTATTAATTCGCCAAATCATCTGCAGAAAAATCTTACTGATTCAGGAGACATGGCTAGGTGGACATCGCAGGTTTGGATGCCATGTGATACTACTTCTCTCACTTAATTTCCTCGTCTAACTGCAGAAACAGCATTCAGCATCTAGTAAATCGAGAATGCTCAGGCCTATGCGGCTGAGCACGTGAAAAGTGATGCCAGATTCGACCTATTTTATAATACAGTTGCTCCGAACATTTTGAGGTTTAAAATACAGTCCTGACATGTGCAATCCTTGCGTTCTTCTTGTAGAATTTGATAACATCCAAGTTGGGTCAAAATCCATTACTGGTTGGTATTGTAAGTGCCCAAGTGGAGCAAGGATTCTTGGCTGTTGTTCTCATATCGCCTCTGTTTTATAGTACTTGGCAATAGGCAGGTACATCCCATTTACTTTTCCCGCTGCCCACTTAAATAATCTTTTCGTCGACACCAAAAACTTGTGAGTTTGTCAGCACCGAGTTGGTATGCAGTGTTCCACATCTTTGCAGTCAGCATCATTTTGTTTCATTCATATGTCGTAAGGGTTATACAATGCTTTCCTCTTTTTACGTTTCGTTTGAGTTCGATTAGTCAGATATATATGACAACATCTCAAAGAAAATACTAATTTCAGTTGGTGTAAAATATATGCATTTTTGAAGTCAGTGTAAGTTTGTTTCATCCATGTGTCATACGGATTATGAAATGTTCTCGTCTTTTTTTTTTTTCGTTTAGTTTGCTGTCAATTAGTCATATTTTATATGTACGACCAGAACCCAAAGAAAATAGTAATTCTAATTGATGTCAACTGCTACGCATCTTCATGGATAAAATGCACCATTTCACACTGATTGCCCGGCACAGTATTCGGGAACTATAAAAGTCTCCACCGTGGTTTTTAACTATTATTTGTCGGTATTTACACTTTACACGCTTCCAAAATCCAGCTCCCTAGGCTAAACCCAAGGTACCTAAAAAATATATATATATATTTGTCACATGTAGTTTCCCTATACACCGTTATAATATATTTTGATATTTTGCCCTCGTCTGCCATGATAATTACTTTATCCCGGAAACTATATAATTTCGTAATTTGTCTGCCTCTATACCTTCCTGATAAAAACGAAGTTTCAAAAAAAAAAAAAAAGTGACACTTCAATTTTGAGCTCCATGTGTGAAGGGGCCTTTAGATACTTTCTTCTTAATTATGAAGCTATTCCTTTCGGTAAATTATATTTGTATGATTGTGCGTCCTTGAAAACTCAAATGTAGATATTAATTAAAACTTTGAAACGGTGCAAACAGAATGGTTCCAATGTGGTTCATTCATTGGATTGCATCCGCAGGGCTGGCTCTACCATATGTGCAACACATTCATTTGCACGGAGCGTCAAAATCTGTCATAACTATATTATTTAAAATAAACATTTCTTGTTGGAAATAGACTTCACGATGACGGTAGATAAATTTACTAAACTGACCTATTTGAGTACTACATTCATAAATCATGTTTAGGACGAACTAGTTTAAGGTTACATGGACAGTGCTAAAGCAAATGGTCAAACAAATCTCAGCATAAATTTGATTGTTGTCAAATACAAGAACTCAATTCTTGAACAGTAGCGAACACCTGTTCAATTTAGTTTATCACAGTTTTGATATGAAAACTAGTTTTGTCTTTACTAAAAAAAATCCTTATCATTGAAGGTGGAAACAAGTTTTTTAAAATACTTTTTAACAAAGTAGAAGGAAAATGAAAAAAAATAAAGATAAAAGAGCTAGTTGCACTGGGATTGAAAACTGATATATTAAGATTGAAGCTCGATATTGAATTTTATAAAACGCGTTACCATCTTTCCTCTGCAGGTGTGTTTGCTTTATCTTTCACTAAAATAATAGATTATTGTTTAAAGAAAATTCAGACACGACGAGATTGTATTTGTAGTGTTTAGGCCTTTCTGAGTGCGAGTGCAGTTTCCTTCCCCTTCGTTGTCAATGAAGTAGCATACTTAAAATCGTGGTTTTTAAGATTAGTTCTTTCTGGACAAAAGGGACTGCAAATTATGCCATTGCACGGGGCGGAAAATTACCTAGGGCCGGCCCTGTGCATCCACTTCTTGACAAAGTACTAGTTGGCGTTCTATGAATTACTCTAACTGATCGTTACTTCTTTGACAATTCCAGCCTTCACTGCCGCATGTGAAACAAAGTTTTCTTGTCTAAATGATTGCGGCATTTGGCATATTTAACGCATTTGGCTCTTCTGGCGAAATAAAACGAAGAATTCCAACTTTATCAGCTGTTCAAGTTGATGGATATATTCTCTTCAATGCACAGCAACAAAAGAGTTATGCTTCATTAAGGAAGGTACACTCTAGTTCTTTCATTATTTCCATAGACAGTAGAAATCTGACAGTCTTGCAGCGCACAATAATCACATGTCTTTACAATAATATTTTTTGTCTAACTTTTGAACAATTAAACAAAATAAATTATTATTACGTATGATTGAGAGGAATGTATTGCCTATGGCAAACACAAATATTGGTTTGTTAGTTGGTAGGTTAGTATAGAATTTAGCCTTTTTAGAATCGAGGCTGTAAGGGACACGGACTTCTAGCTTAAAATGAGGTATGAACCATATGACCGCCCACCGGAAATCAAACCCGGGTTTCTTGCACTGAAGCATACACGAAAAATATTCAATCATGTTTAGTTATTCACAAGTTACATTGAAAAATATTTTGTGTGCAGGCGACGTTTATGTAAAAAAAAAAAAAAATGTTTATTGCGCACTTTACATAAATTATCCTCTTGCAACAATCAGTGTTATGTAAGTTTCAGTCTTTCCCATTCTTCGATTTTAATGCTTGTTTCTAAACCATTAAAATTAAAACAATTGTTCTTCGTTCGTTTCTTTGTTTCATGAGCAATTAATCTTGCACAGTTTATTTAAGATCATTGACATCACTTTGCTTTCGACATTTTTTACCTTTTGAGGTCAGAATGATGATAATAGCATACATCTTTCCATTGTATTGTTTATGAACTTTACAAGTATGGTATCTCAAACTAATTGCCGTGATTGATGCCTAACGAATAAAGTTCTGAAATTTGAAATTAGGGAACCCTGAACTTCTTGACCTTTGTAAGGAAATAATGCAAAAATATCCCCTTTCAAATAACAAGGAAAAGCGATATGTTTTCCTCTAACGTGCAGCCAGTCGAAAGGAAAGTTCAAATGCTTTTCTCATGTTCAAGTAGCATAAAGAAGGAAAATAAATAATTGAACTCAGTAAGCGACGCTATATGTCCACTTAAGATGTTTCTTTGTGGTCATTGGATCAAAAGATCCAATATATTTCAGGCAAACATTTTCTTGTATGCCCCATATTTTGAGAACTACATATAGTATAGCCAAACCAAAACAAACAATTTACTCAGTATGATGTGCTTATTCCGTAAAAAAAAAAAAAAAAAAAAAAAAACGAAAACTCGATTTAGGGACCGTTCAAAAACTTTGCGGCTCGTGATCCACAAAATTCAATATATTTCATACAATCAGACACTCTCTTGTACGCCCCATATTTTGAAAACTACATATTGTGTAGCCAAACCAAAACTAGCAATTTAGTCAGTATGATGTGCTTATTCCGTAAAAAAAAAAAAAAAAAAAAATACGAAAACTCAATTTAGGGACCGTTCAAAAATTTTGTGTCCCCTGATCCACAATATTCAATATATTTCATAAAATCAAATATTTGCGTGTATCCTCATATTTCGAGAATTATATACAGTGTAGCCAAACCCAAACTATCACTTAACTCAGTATGACGTCCTTATTTCGTAAACTCGATTTAGCAGCCGTTCCAAACTTTTGTGGCCCCTGATTCAAAATCTAATTGTTGGCCAAGATCGCAATCTTTTAATCCATTTTTTGGATCATTTTTAAATTTCTTGTTTTTCTTTAACACTGACATGTGAGATAGAGTCAAAAAGTTTTGTTCGTCATCGTGATCATGGTGCAATGGTTTCAAATCAAGAGAATTATCTTGGTCATGTTCTTCAGGATTAGTGGCACAAAACTGTCCTCTACGAGTAATGGCCAGAAACTAAGGTCAGAAGGCCGATATTTCTGGAGTTTCGTCTGTTATAGAGGAACGAAGAGTGTGGGATAATTTTAATAGATGGAGTTGGCAACTGTGCAGAGTTTCAGTCACTCGCCACCTACGGCGCTAGTTGCAGGTAAACACAAATGGCGACTCGTTTGGAAAACTGGTCTCGCGAAAAAGATCGCTCAGTTGTTCGATTTCTGCGAGCGACAAATGTAACCGCAGCTGAAATTCGTCATTAGGTGGTAGAGGTTTACCTAGAGACTGTAGTGTCTCATCAGCATGTCGCAGAATGGTGTCGAAAGTTTGCAGTTGATACAGAAGACATCACCGACAACGCGCGTCATCATTCTGCTTAGAATACCACCACACCGTTGAAGCAGTTTCGCTGGGATATCATCGACCGTCCTCCCTACAGCCCGAACCTAGCTCGAAGCGACTTTCACCTGTTCCCGCACTTGAAGGACTACCTAGGAGACCGTCGTTTTGCTTCAAACGAGCTGATGAACCATTTCGTGACAACGTGGCTGAACACGCAAGAACAGGATTTTTACCAGGATGATCTTCAAACTCATCCCACGATGCGACAAGTACATCAACAGATATGGAGACTATGTCGAAAAATAACCTTATGTATGCACTAACTGTTGGTTGTATTGACTGTGTGCAATAATATATACACGTTTTACTGCAGGCTTTGTTACCTTACTTTTTGATCATACCTTGTATATTAGCACGTCATTCCTTCCTCTTCGAACTATTTCAAAAGGGTTGCAACCACATTGACCAAAATTTGCATGTCAATGTCGTAGTATAGATGATTTTAGAGCAAGGTTATTACCCTTCGGTTGGTTGAAATGGAATTTAGCGTCCTTTTTAGTACAGAGGTTTTACAAGACTTGGACCTACATACAGTTACAAAACATAAGTGCTCAAATAAATATATGATCACGACTATTATCGTATCTTGATATAATTCAATTGAAACAATACAGTTTTTAATTTGCTGGGCCGCGGTGGCTCAGTGGTAGAGCGTTCACCTCTGGTACTTGGGGTCTCGGGTTCAATCCCAGCCCTCGCCAAGTGAACTTTGTGGTGGACAAACACCGTATGCGTGGGTTTACTCGAGGTTTACCCGTTTCCTCCGACTTTCTTCATTTCATTCATTACTCATCATCGCCGTCTCCTTAAGCCTAACCGGCATAACCGTGGGACGTAAAACTCAAAGATTTCATTTCATTTTTTAAAAATTTGCAATTCAATAGTCACAATAGTTTTAAATAGGCATATTCAGCGCTGGTGCCGACATCTGTTAGTGTGGCTGTTTACTATTATTAATTATCATGATGCACAAACGGAGAAGTATCCCGTTTATAGTAGGATTCTCTGATTGAACTTAGGTATCCATGGAAAATAAATGAAGTAAAATCTTTTAGTTTAACGTCTCACGATTATGTCCTTTAGGGCAAGGGACGCAAGTGAATGATGATGGAAGAATTAGTGGAAGAATAAGGTAGGAGGACACGGGAGTACCCCGAGAAAATTCACGGGCATGATGTTGTACACCACAAACTTACTTGGCTGGGGATTGAACGGGTCGTTAAAGATGTATGTGGTCTGGCTTTGTCACGTGGTATAAGTCACACTTTTTGTTAACCAGTTTCGTCCATTTGTTTTCAATTACTAGATGCACTCGTGTTGATTATAGACATATCGGAGTCTAACGTAGTGCCCTGCTGCAGCAGTTTGTGATGCACGATGCCCTTCAAATTCCACTAAACGCACAACATAACCTTCCTGGGCGTCAGAGAGGGCTTCGCCACAGACTCTGGAATTTCTCCTCGCTTCGGTCATGGTATTTTTCGCACATTGTGGTACGTTACTCACTTTTCAACATCCATAATCAACAAGTTCAGAAATGGCTCGAGATTGTTATCTTTCAGTATAGATCCACAGATACAAATTATGAGGCGCCCAAACTTCGAAGTTCTTCTTATAGCCAGCTTTCTTCAAACGCTTTAACACCAGGATCGGCTCTACTAGACCCACATGCAACACGTACATTTGCATATGATGGCAAGTGTCGAGCGGCGGCAAAATCTGTCATAACTATAGTTTGTAATTAACTTAATGCTTGTTTTGCATATTTTATATGTCGTTATAGCCCTCAGTCCGTATATTTATATAATCTAGGTTACTGTTTTATCAAAATCCATCTAAATACTTCAATTAGATATTACCTTTTTTATTGTAGTACGTAATAAATTAAACATTTACACACTGTTAAATATTGTGTATGTATATATCACAAGATGGATTCTCTATATATTGTATGTTTTCCGTTGCCATGACGACCTACAAAACATGTCATATCACTATCACAACCGAACATCAATTATAATAACAGAAAAGAAATTACATCTATTTCTCTTTATATTTTCTTCTTTCTTTTGAACAGCTTGTGCATATTTTAAAAGCACATTTTGCCCGTAAATACAAGTTATTATATAAAAATTACACAATACCGTTACACATTTACATACACTGGTGGAGCCTCTGCAGGGTGCTTTCTGCAATTGTCTTGCTGTCTCTAATTTAACTAGTGATCAGTGTATATTTGTGGTCAATTCCATTTATATGTTTCTGACCAATTCCTTCTGACTATGAGATCTCGGAAACCAAAAGCTCTAGAAAAGTCCTGTTTTCAGTTGTCTATTTAAAATTTTGTGTAGATCTACCAGTTCTCATTGAAAAAAAAAATAAAAAGTGCCGTTATTGTTCTATTCAACATTTTATGGGTCGTTTTGAGCCTATAAAATTAACATTGTTGTTAAGGGGAAGCTGAGGTTCATGGCCTTGTGTTAGGCAACAAGTATAGGAGTTACGTGTGGCGGGTTGACGGACATTGCAGGCGCTTTGCTTAAGTCCGAATGGCAAAACCTATTGCATGATAGCAACTTGAAAAGCCTCAAGATCCGCAATGAGGCGTACTCGGATGGATATAGATTTATAAGGGGAAATTTCATTTGACATCATCTATCCCTTCTCCAAGTTTGCTACAAATTCACTCCAATATCTATACATTAAAACACTACGTTTATATGTTTGTCTATAAGAATGCACTCCCTTTGTGAGTCGTCCTGTCCTTATCTTGTGGGTGTAGAGATATAGTGAGAAAGTGGGAAGGAGATCTATTGTCATATCCAGTGTTTCTTTTAGAAGACATGTGCCGGGCACTCTAAAACTGCGTATTAGCAAAGACTACAGCACTTGTCTTACGTTTTTCTGAAGTACGCGCAACAAGACGTTTAATTGTCACTTATCGGTTCAAAGTTGGTAGTTACAGACACAAGGTACTACCAATCTCAAAAATAAAAAATGAAAAAAAAAGAAAGCAATAACTTCAGTACGAGCTTTAGAACACTTGTAAATTGCCAATAATAAAATATTTATTTATTTATTTATTTATTGTATTATGAAACTACTTCTCTCCCACTGTTGGTACTATTCTAGTACATATTACCCTTATCTCCTACGGGAGGCACTGCCCCCCTAAAATATACCTGATAGAAATACTGGTCACATCAGAATGATGCGCTGAGCAGACAGCGCAGCTTAAGCTAGGAACTCCGAAAAAGGACTTGAAATAGCTAATATCAATGTATTTGAAATGGCTGTACATGTATATTCATTGGTGTACAAAACTTAAGAACGAGACAAATGAACTAGCACAAAATATTGCTTAGTCGTTGGAAATGAATGAAAGCTGAACAGCATCTCTCACACGTGCACAGGAAGCAAATCGTTGCATTACGTGACATCAGCGTTACCGTATAGCTGAACGGATCTGCTTCCCCAACACAAAGCAGTTGAAGGAAATGGAGGAAACAATGTGTGTCAGTCAGAGACCATTTAAGGAGCATCGTGGTGTTGTTACTCACAACAACATGGTCCGGAGATAACATTTGAATGAATCTACGAGGGGAAGAATCATCGGGAAACTGAAAGAAAAATGAAGTGATAAATGTGGCCTAGGGGTTTGGTATTGCTCACAGTTATTTGATATGCAGAGGGGGCGTTTCAAAACACAAGCAATGCTATGCGAAGAAAGTGTGGTGGTCGACCATACAACAGCAGCCAGCAACCACTATATTGTAAAACAGGCAAGAAGAGACTTACGTGAAGCATCACATCTCGCTCAAACTCACGCTCGACACTGACACACCGTCTACATGTGGGGTGGTATCTTTGCCTGAAAGTCATTACATTGTGTTGGCGGTACCGTTTGCAGTGGTGCCAAGAACATCAGGCCTGGACCGAGAAGAATAGGATCGCGTTCTCTTCTCAGATGAGAGCAGATTCAGTCTAATAGCGATTATAGGTGGGAACTCGCAATGAATCCAATAACCTTGCTGAACATGATCGTTCTGGTGCTTCAGTTTTTTTCCTGTAAGGAAAGCATAATGTTGCATAGGTATACAGATATCTAAATTGTGAACGCGGTATACTCACGGTTCAACGTTGTTATGACACTGTACTCCTTTCCCACATACATCTTTTCAGAGGTGCAACCGGCTCCAGCTTCATCTTTATGGATGATAACGCGCGACAGCATCGAATATCGCAGATAGCGGAGCTTTTGGAACAACAAGATATTCGACGAATGGACTGGGCTGCCTGTTTCCCTGACTTTAGGATACTATTAATTGTAGTAATGAATAATGAGGCTTGTTATGTAGAAGTTATATTGAAACTGGGGATTAATGAACAAACTTATATTTTAATTCCACACATGCCATTAAATGTATGTTATTACTCTTAGAAAGTGAAAGACAGTAAATACTATAAGCATATGCTAGGACATTTAAAGAAATACACAATTGCAATATTAATTGCTTTGAATTGCAATTAATACACAATTCCTGTAATTTTCTTAATTTCACTGGATGAAAAATAACCAATACGTGCTCACAGAACGGCAAATATTATTTGGCAGCATTTTTTTTCTATGAACCAGTAATAAATACAAGAACTTTATATTTCCAAATGAAACTATACATTAAGGGGTCACTTCAAAAAGTGGGGGCAACTGCAGCCTCTTGCACCCCTCCTAATCTCCTCCCTGCATGTCACTCTTGTGCTGAGCATATCTTTTAGCAAATAGTGTCCTACTGCATAGGCGTCTCTGGCGGGGGAACGAGGGGGTCGCGTCCCCCCCAATATTTTGAAGTAGAAAGGTAACAAATGGAATCGAAGATAATAAATAGGTTGCACTAGGTAGCACCATTTTAATCACTTTCTTCGAGCCCCCCCCCCCCCAATTTTACATGCCAGAGACGCCAGTGTCCTACTGGTAGAAAGTCCGTTCGTCTCGTGTGCAACACTACTTAAGTTGTTCCATCCTAGAGTGTTTTTTTTTTTTTTTTTTTTTTTTTTTTTTTTTTTTTTTTTTACTAGTTGCTAAAGAAGTTGGCTTGTGTATCATTATTATCTTTTCATGACGACGAAGTGATATTAAATTGAAACAAGATTCTAATGTGGCTTATGTCTTTAACAGTGTCAAGGTCTTTGGCAATAGCTGAAAATTAACCCCTTTCTTGGCATCTTTGTTGAAGTTTTTAACACGTTGAACATTGAATTCTTAATGAGTCATTCATTCAGCAAAATGAAGCAAAAATACCATTAAGCCATAAGTTGAACGTTAAAAAAAATCTCCTACTCATATGCCATAAAAATAATGCGAGTTATGTAATGAATTTTATGAAAGCATTGCATCAGGACTGAATCCTTCATGCGGCCGATATCTTTCTTTGTTTCTTTTCAGATCTCAAGTTTCCTGTTGCATAACTTTAAGTAGTCAAATTATAGTTACTAAAGGTTTATTTTACGTATGTTGAGCTTTTATAGTTCATGGCAGCTTAGTTTGGCCACGAAAAGTGATTCATACGACGCGCAGAAACAAGGATTATCGGTAACCATCGCTTTAGATTTTACAGTCAAGGATAACATTTCAAACGTTTTATAATAACCACGCTTGTTATTTTAATGTATTAAATAGGGACATTCTTTAACTGTCGAGAAAACATTTGTGCTCCTAAAGGGTTTCTAGATAGAGGATACCAGTGGGGTTCAGTTCGTTCCGCGATCACTTTCAATTCCCATTAAATTTTAATTTCTTACGTTAGGTAACTACATTAGGTTGGCGCAAACAGTGTCCACTCCAGATATGTCACTTCGAAAAGTTAAAATACGAAAAATTTCAATCAGGGTCGGACCTAGGCAATTTGCTGCCCCGTGCAATGACATCATTTTTCGCCCCCTCTCAAGAAAGAACAAATCTTAAGAACCACGATTTTAACTTTGCTACTCCATCATAAATAACAAGTGGAAGGGAAAGGGCACTCGCACTCAGAAAACTCTAAACACTACAATCTCGTAGTGTTTGTTCTTTTAAAATAATAATCTGTTATCTTCTTAAAGATAAGGTGAAAGTGCGAAGTGCACATTTCTAGTATGCACACTTGAAGCCTACAAATGGAGTGCACACTAGTATACACTTCGTCAAATTAACTCTGATCCACACTTCGTTCCAGCGCCTCATCGTGGTAGAACATGGAACATTTATATAGCAAAAGAAAGGTGAACTTCGCATGCTAGAAAAAATAAACTAATGTTTATTATTTTGTTTATTTATTTATTTATTTATTTATTTATTTATTTTTTAGATGAACGACTTTCCAGTTATATTAAAGAGAAATATATCCTACAGGTTGACAATATGGGACAACCATGAAATGACTTAAAGTGTTTCTTTCATTCTTGCCAACAGCTTCAGCTTTGCAGTACCTACAAATATTTGCAATTTCGAATCTCTCAGGCATGCTTGAGCGAGGGAATATTTATTAATCCACAGAAAGGAGAGTAGCACTGCTGGTTAGGGTGCTGATAACAATGTTGCGGATGGTATTTGCAAGTAATGCGACTTAATTTCTTAGTCCCTAAAAGTAACTTGGAAATTCATTGCAAGTGAAAGAAGGCAACATGCAAGAGCGTTAGCACACCAAAGGTACTGAGTGGAGCACTATTTACCAGTAGCGTAGCCAGGATGTGTGTTTGGGGGGAGCCAAGTGCTGTTATAGGTACATATAGAAAAATTACAAACAAAAAAATATATAAACATAAAAATATATTAAAAAATTACAAACATCAAAGTACCAAAGTACATTGTTGGACCTCTTTGGGGGAGCCGGCCCGTCTGGGCTCCCCTTCCCTACGCCACTGCTATTTACAATAATGTGACGCAAAACTACTTTGGGAAATACATAATGTATCAGATCTTACAGAGTTCCTATTGTGTAAAATTACTTCCTGACGGTAAATTACACAACAATGACACTGTAATTGTACTAGCTCTACCGTATTACTTCAGTTACAGGCATACTGATTGGACTATTTCCACCATAATGTAGCTAATTATTAAGTTCCTTTTATGTTACTCTTTCTTTGTGAATAGACTTTACCCGTAAATATTCGAAGTAGTGTCTCCATATTCTTAATCTGCATCAAAAGTTAATGCTTACAAGAATGACAAGGAAAGAGGTGGTGCAGTTGAATAACCTGAGAAACAAAATTATTATTATGTTATTACTATTATGTCACTATGAAATATCAACGTGTAAGGGTCACATACGCTCTAGGTGGATAAGCCTAATTAACGTAATATGGTAAAAATAATAGAAAAGTAAGATTATTATCTTATAAGTCTGCATAAAGGGAGTCCTTTGTGTCGTATGCACTCCAATACTTTTATGCTCTACTCTACGCTTTCGGCACCCCGTATCTCTCTTGATATGCACCTGCTGTCTTTCCCGTATGCTCCCCACTGCGAAAATGATCACTCAGCTACGAAACATATCACCATGTCCAAGAATAAATAAAAACTACTAATATAATAGAAATTTTATAAAAAAAAATAGGAGACGGTCTTATGAAAAAATAACAGTATGTATATTATGTGGCTCTCATTTCTCAGTTACACGGAAGAAACAACTACACTACTTGTCCATAATGGTTTCATAGTGGGTACAGTAATAGGATTAGGTGAATTAAGAGAAATTTGTGAAATCTTTGATAAATGTGTAGAAAGAAGTTTTTAACTTGTATTTCACTTTTTTTGTCAGCTTTCGAAAATGCAAAGCGCACGGTAATTGGCATATTACGGCCCCTCACACAGACAAAGTGCAAGGAAATATGATAGTTTTGAAAGAAATTTGTTTGTTTCAAATAAAAACTAGAAAAAGAAGCCTATCTGCCATTCTGCCTACGAATGAATCTAAGTATTTATTATTCTATCCTAAAGCTTAACATTTTAATTCATGTGTCTTTTAAAGTTTATAATTTAGGAGCAAATAGCTGCATTACTGACAGTCTAATTATCACAATTAAGCTACATAAACCATGTAATACTTTAAGCACATATGTCATCATAGCACTATTAAAGAAATTACGTGGTTGCTTTCCCTACACTATTTTAAATTCCATTGTATACTCAGAGAACATAATATATATATGTTTATTATTGTTGTAACATTTTGATAGTCTATACTTATAAAATCACTAATTAGTATATTGGTCAAGTAAATTATAAGATCAGATCACAAAAATATTCACCTCAACAACAAAACTATTAAAAATATGACTTTTAAAATGTTATTAAGTCATTTTGAGAGTATCGTTGTTCCTACTACGAAGAACTGCCATCTTAAATATCCAAATGTAGTAATGTAGTGTACAGCTTCGCACACTACGCCACGCAGACTTGTGTACTTAGAACTTTTGAAGCACACTATGTGACATGAGTTCCGGAAATAGGCGCACTTCTATCTTTGGGACATAAACCAAACACATCTGCAGAGGAAGTATTGTAGTTTTTTCTATAGAGTTCAACATTGAGCTTCAATTTCAATCTCAGTACATTAGTTTGCACTTCCAGTGCAACTGGCTATTTTCTCTTCATTTCTTCATTTTCCTTCTACATTTGTTTAAAAAAGTAAAAAAAAAAAAAAAGAAAAAGAAACTTGTTTCACCTTCAGTGATAAGAAACTTGTTTGTGACAAAGACAGGACTAAATTTCGTATCAAAACTGTGATAACCAACTAAATACAACAGGTGTTCGCTACTGTTCGAGAATTGAGTTCTTGAATTTGTCAACAATCAAGCAATTCATGTTGGGATTTGTTTGACCATTTGCTTTAGCACTGTTCATGCGACTTTAAATTAATGTGACCTAAACATGGTTTATGAATGTAGTATTCAAATACCATTTTTACCTTAGTAAATTTAACTACCATAATCATGAAGTCTGTTTCGAACAAGAAATATTTATTTTAAATATTATAGTTATGACCGATTTTGCAGCCCCTCGAAACTTGCCGCTTCTTGCAAATGTACGTGTTGCACATATAGTTAGAGTTGGCCCTGTCAATATACTGAGTTTAATGAAGATAGTGTGAGATAATGTCAGGAGTCGATATATACCGTTCTTGTAATTTTTTAAAAAAGGAAATCAGACAAATAATGATAAAGAAGGAGCTTTAACAAAATATGGACAACAGAACTAAATGGTAAACTTTTATTAAAATTTCTGTGTTTTTCCGACAGTCTGAAGGTGAGCGGTAAAAACCCACGGTCCAAGAAGCTGGAATTTTAACTTGAACAACTTATGTTACTTCTGCAATGATTGTTGTTAAGAGTCTTCATTCCGGCGAAATTAAAATACCGCTAATTTTACAGTAATTATGTGATATCTTCAAATAGATTAAAGATAATTGAAATATGGAACAAGAGCGCCCTAGACAATATTATTTTGCGTGAGGTTCCGTTATCACAAGTCACCTAGCGGCTTTCCGTTTTCAGCTGTTTAGAAACGCGAAAATAAATGCCGATTTTCAAAATGGCTCGAAATCGAAAGCAGATAAGTGAGTCGTGATAACGGTTTCTCATGTAAAATAATATTGTCTAGGGCGCTCTTGTTCCATATTTCGATTATCTTTTATCTATTGGAAGATATCACATAATTACTGTAAAATAAGCGGTATTTTAATTTCGCCGGGATGAAGACTTAACAATTACACTGGTAATATTGACAACCGTTACACAAACCTTCCCTGCCACTCCAACTTCAGAAACACCAACGTTTCAGTCAGTACATTTTTGCGTGTAAAATACCATGTGTTCTAAAGTTTGAATTATCTTTCCAAAACAATATAACAAAAAAAAAAAAAGTTTTGGTTTTATAATGAACTTGGTGTTTCGTAAAGTTCTAACCTTTGATAAATAACACATCTTATGATTATACTGGAAATCACAAAAAAGAAAGAAAAGAAAAAGAAAGAAAGAAAGAAAGAAAGAAAGAAAGAAAGAAAGAAAGAATGTTAAGCATGACGTAGACGGTTCTAATCTATGACCATAGAAATAAATTATGTATTATTTTTTAATTGGTCGTAGGTCGCTTTCCTTTTTATTGCTGTTATTAGATTAAAACTTCAAAGTCACAAGCAAAGAATGGAGTTGAATATTCCGTTCTACAGTCACACAAAGCACAGATGTTTAGTAAGATATTCAAAAACGAAACAGTTCTAGAAGTAATGTGGCTAACAATTTCCCCCGATCAGGGTTCAGAATCACCTAGAATCAGATTAACACTAACCATACAACATCTTTGTTTATTGTCATATCTCTTTCGTGAACTGAAATATAAATAAATTTATAATCATTGTATTTTTTCGCAGTTAGAATCATTATATTTTAATAAATAAGCTCTCTAAATTGAGCTAATGACTGTGAAGCAGTGGGTTAAGGGTAGATTGTCCATCTTCGATATGAGGAGATCCTTATTAGGTTCCAGAACATTCAAGTTAGTGAATGGTGAAAGGAATTAGGAATTAGGAATTAGATTTCTGGGCTGTCCTCAACTAAGGCTATTTAGCCGAAACCGGATGACGTCCCTCGGCGAGCACACTATCCAATGAAAGGGAATGAACAAAGGAATGGGGAAGGAAGCGGCCTGGGACCATTCTGTTAGGTTCCATCCCGGCATTTCCCTGGTGAGAGTGAGGGCCTGGTAAAAACCTCACTCAAGATGGCTGACCTGAAAAAGCTGTTACACTTTTTCGACCGAGTGGTCCCACCGGGAATCGAACCCGGGACCGCTCAAACCAGAGGCGAGAGCATTAGCCACTACGCGACTGGGGGCCACCGAATGGTGAATGAATAACACCATTCACTAACAACTAGACACAAAATACTTCAGTTATATATTTCAAGAAAACTACAATTGGTGGGAAAACAGCTGGAAATGCTACCCAAAAGTACAGTCACCGGTAAGAGGATCTTTTAGTAAACACATGGAGAAATCGATCTATTTAAGTGGCAGCTTCCTTTAACATAGAAAGGAAGTCATTTCCTAAAATGTATTTTACCACTCAACAATATATTAAAATCTTTGAGTTTTACGTCCCACGTTTATGCCGACTACGCTAAAGGGGACGGTGATGAGAAATAAGTGAAATAATGAAATGAAGAAAGTGGAAGGAAACGGGAGAACCCCGAGGAAACCCACGCACACGGTGTTTGTCCACCACTTGGCGCGAGCTGAGATCGAACCAGGGACTACAAGTACCAGAGGTGAACGCTCTACCACTGAGCCACCGCGGCCCCTTTCAACAATATATTGAAGTGAATTGTAAGAGAGATGACTGAATTGTTAACATAGAGTCCGACTGGCTCTTTTTTATTCGTCAGAACAAAGCGAAGAGATCTCCTTCGTGGCTAAGCGGTTAGCGTACGTGCCTTTGGCGTGGAAGACCCGAGTTCGATTCACGGGGAGCCCACGTAGTTCGGATGGCACGGTAATCAGTAGGTCCCGTCTCACATAGCCCCGTTGCTCAAAGGGATGTTAAAATGAAAATCAACTCAATAAAGCGTAGACCGTTTTCTGCTAAAAAGACCTATTAGACAATGATAGAAATAAAGAACATTGCTTCCGTTAAATTTGAGAGAAACTCTTAAGGAAACAATTAACACCAAGAGGCTAATTAGTTCAACTGATCTGTATTCAGCAATAATTCCATTTAAATTGCAATATTCTCTTTTCCCTCCCGCCTTTTTCTTCCACCACCTCTGGTGCTTGGGGTCTCGGGTTCGATCCCAGCTTCGGCCAAGTGAACTTTGTGGTGGACAAACACCGTGTGCGTGGGTTTTCTCGGGGTTCTCCCGTTTCCTCCCACTTTCTTCATTCCACCATTTCATTCATTACTCATCATCACCGTCTCCTTTAGCCTAACCGGCATAACCGTGGGACGTAAAACTCAAAGATTTCATTTCATTTCATTTTTTCCTTCCACCGTATCTGTATTTACGTCCCTCAGTATACAAACTTTTTCCTAAATGACCACCTCACCAATCCATATATTCTCCAACATTAGTTTTCTGTTATGACCATTTTATCTTAATTCTTCTTAACATTCACATTTAAACACTTCTATTCGTTTGTCGTCGCTTCTGTTAGTAGCTATATTTCTGTGCGATACTTCACACCAAATAGCTAGTGTGTGTGTGTATTTGGTGCACGTTGTCTCAGGTTCGATTCCCAATGGGAAAGCACAGAAAATTTCCTTCACAATCATTCAATCATTCATTTCACTAATCAGTCATCTCCTTTAGAGTATAGGGCATAAACGTGAGACCTTAAACTATTTTCAATGAACTTTAAAAAGTTCGTTACCGAATTCTCTATGTCCGTATGTCTGTTTGTTATTTGCGATTTTTTTTTTCAATTTTGAGACCTTCATTCGATAGAGCATCAAAAACTACCTGAGAAAGTGATTAAATTTTGCGCGACACTCTTACCGTTCCCGAGATATTGGCCAAAAATAGCCGATTTCTATAGATTTAAGGAGAAATATCTCGGGAACTGTAAGTCATAGAGAGATCATATTGGTGTTTATCAATACCTAAGAGGCTGAATGAATATTTTGGTACCAAATAGTAACCGGTGGTCACTGTCCAACTGGCCGCTGGTTTGTTTTCTGGCTAAATAATACTGAAAAAGGAAGGATAACCATTCCTCCAGTCTAAGATGAATCTTTATTTTTGGATTGTTTTGCCCAATGAACACCATATATTACAGACATTATAATTAATTATGTGTGTAACGTATTTGCTTATTACATATGCATCCAGGAAGAAAGAAAACAATGGTCATACGTGACTTAGAAACTCCCCAGGAAGTAGGCTTACATTTTGCAAACGGTGAAAGATATTGAGAAAAAATAATCGAAAAAATCCCTTTGTGATACTCCTTGCCGATTTTTTTTTTTTATCAAGACGTCTCTCAATTGTGTCTGTAAAGGGACATGTACAGAAGTTGTGAGGAATGAGAGTTAGATTTATGCTCATATGCGAATGATGAGCTGTGTAGAGAGCGCAGGTTCTGCTAGTATATTAAAATGCTATGTTTATATGTTTGTCTCCAATCCTTTCGACAATGAGATCTCGAAAACCACAAGTGGTGGAAACGTGTTGTGTTTACTAGTCGATTCGAAATTTTGTGTAGATTATCCAGTTCTAATTGAACATTTAAGAAAAACATGGCCGTTATTTCTTTATTACATTTTTTTAGGAATAAACTAGAAGTGTTGAAATTTTAAAAAAGTAAAGCAGCATATCCTACGAGTTATACATTTAACACCACATAGATGTATGCGGGGTCGTATATCTCTTAGGTGTTTGTTTCTTGGGCAAATGATAATGAAAAACGAAGGATAACCATTTCTCAACTCTAAGGTGAATCTTCATTGTTTGGAGTGTTTTGCTCAATAACCACCATATATCACTGACACTATAATTAATTGTGTGTGTAATGTATTTGCTTATTACATACTGCTTGTAAAAAGAAAGAAAACACTGGTCGTACATGAATTAGAAACTCCAAACGGAAGTAGGCTCAAATCTTGCAAACGGTGCGAGACATTGAAAAAAATCTCCCCTTTGTGGTACTCCTTGTCGAGTTTTATTAAGACGTCCTTCAATTGATTCTGTAAAGGGTCATGTACAGATGTGAGGACTGACAAGGAGATTCATGCTCTTATGTGAATGATGAACTGTGTATATAGCGTAGGTTTAGCTATTACTACTACTAATAGTACTAAAGTAAATGCTCACAGTCACATGATTGATAAGCTATGCAGTAAATGCAGTGTGATCTTACAATAAAGAATAGGCTTTGCCCACCTGGGGGCCCAACACCCAGACCCCAGCTTTTGCTTGGCTTATGGACTCGCATCTCTTATGTATAAGCCTTTGCATTAAAAGTGAATTTTGTGCATTTACTTTTAATATTTCCTGACTTCGGCCATATGGAGTCTTCTCCCCTAAAACCCCGGCGTTTGCTCGGCCTAAGGACTTGCACCTCTTTAACCCACAATTCTACCAAACTTCAAGTTTATTTTCGTATTTCAACTACCTAAAAGATAAGATTTTGTATCCGAAGAAAACGCCCCTTAAAATAAAGTAGGAATTTCTATATCCCCCTTTCGACACCTTAAAAATTAAAAATATTCACTTTTGACAATTTTCATGTAAGTCAGTCCCGGAATGCTACAATCTTGTCAAATTTCATCATTCTAATCCTGCTGAAAGTGCGTAAAGATTTTGGTGTGTAGAAGATATTCCATATAAACAACAGGGGAAAAAGTTTTCAATTGCTCATAAAACCCCACTAAACTTGAAAACTTTTATTTTTGGTGACTTACTTAAATATCGCTAACGAAAACTTAAAAGCATACCGAATTTCAAGGTTTTATTGCAATTCCAAGTACCTAAAACATGAGATTATAGGTTCGAAAAAAGGTGCATTTTAATAACATGGTGAATTTCTTCACCCCCTTTATATCCCCTAAAAATTAAAAATATTCACTTTTGACAATTTTCTTCAGGGTTAGTCTCGGAAAGCTACAATGATACCAAATTTCAACCTTCCACGTGGAAAATAACCTTGTTATATATATTAGAATTTGGTAAGTATAATCACTGAAGCACGCAATTTTCCCGCAATTTATGCAGGCTTCCTTCCAGAAAACCTTGTCCGGTGGGGTAAGAGGCGAAATTAAAAACTGAATGAGTTACATTGGGACACTATTTGCTTAAGTACTTGCCCTAGACAAGAGTAACATGCAATCGCTATATAATTTATTTTAATTCGGGGGGGAGGGGGGCATTGGCCAACCCCGCGTGAAGCCTTTGTAGGGAAAGGTAGTTTTGTTTACATTTAGTTTTTCATCAAAACAAAGCCTAATATAAAAAGAAGTTATACGAAAACCTTCCAGGGAAGTGTCATCAAGGCTAGAATTCAGAATGCGTAAAGTGAATACGCAAAAGAGAAAATAAAGTTGACTTCATGTTTATCAGAATCATCCTTCTTTGCCTTCGCTTGAAATAGCAATTACACGCCAAGTTTCTTTTTTTTTCTTCCTTAATCACAGAGGTTGGAGGTTGTTCGGGCGTCCCCTTTCTGTCACGCCTGAAGCTTTCTCCATAGGTGACAAATCAAACAACCGACACTCATTTCAAACGCTGGCTTCAGATGGGCAAAAGGAATTTCAGATTGTATTTCCTTGTAGAAGAATCAAACTTTAATTTTTGCTATTTTTCATAAGAACTAAATCATTACATTTCCCCTTCATTTTCAAAAAATAATAAATAGAAGTAACGTCCCACGAATATGCCTTAAATGAAAATGAATCTTTGAGTTTTAAGTTCCATGGTTATGCCGGTTAGGCTAAAGTTGATGATGAGTAATGAATGAAATGGTGTAATGAAGAAAGTAGGAAGAAACGGGAGAACCCCGAGAAAACCCACGCACACGGTGTTTGTCCACCACAAATTTCACTTGGTGGGGGCTGGGATCGAACCCGGGACCCCAAGCACCAGAGGTGAATGCTCTACCACTGAGCCACCGCGGCCCTGCCTTAAATGACGTCAGAAAATACCCATAAAAAACAATATTGTTCACCACAAACTCACATAACCTGGGATTGAAGCCAAGCCTCTCGCAACAAAAGCCTACGCTCCAGAGCCGGATCAGCACGTGTAACGTGCAACCATGTGTGCATGACGTGCATTTGCACAGGGTGGTAAGTTTCGAGGGGCGGAAAAATCTGTCACAACTATATTATTTAAAATAAATATTTCTTGTTGGAAACAGACTTCATGATAATGACAGTTAAATTTACTAAGCTGACCTTTTATTTGAATGGTCAAAGCCCACCATGAATTACTTGATTATAGTCAAATATAAGGACTCAATTCTCGAACAGTAGCGAACAACTTTTCCATTTAGTTAGTTATCACTGCTTTGATATGAAAACTAGTGTTGTCTTTGTCACAAACAATTTCCTTCACATTAAAGGTGGACGCAAGTTTTATATAAAGGATTACCATCTTTCCTATGCAGGTGTGTTTGCTTTATCTTTCATTAACATAATAAATTATTATTTAAAGAAAAAACAAATTTGAGATTGTATTTGTAGTGTTTAGGCCTTTCTGAGTGCGAGTGCTTTTTCTCTTCTCTTAGTGTTCATGATGGGGTAGTATACTTGAAATCGTGTTCTTCTTGAGAAAGGAATACTGCAAATTGAATAGGGCTTCCTTGTATACAACATTGTGTTGATGATAATCCTTGCGTAAGCAAATGATAATGTTGATGCTAGGCAAACAATTAACGCAGGTTTGCTGGGAATTTAGCTGGGTTTCTATTTATTGGGAATTAGTGTGACGTATAGAATGAAAGGCTGAGACTTTTGCTGTGTGTGTTATTAGCATTTTTTCCGCAAATTTCTATGGACAGTGGAAATGGACAGTGCAACGGGCACAGTGGATCAGTGGTACAACATTTAATTACAGTATGAAGAATCCCTGGTTCGATTCCAGATGATGTGAATTAGTGGTGAACAACATTGTGTTCATGAGATTTGTCAGAGTTCTTTCGTTCCCTCACATATTCTGATTCTATAAATTTCTTTCGCAATCATTCATCAAGTGTCTTCTTTAGCCTAAGATATTTCTAGTGGCAAAGCGGTTAGCGGACGCGCTTTTGGCGTAAAAGTCCTGGGTTCGATTTCCGGCGGAACCTCATGTGGTTTGGATCCCACGTTAATCCATGTCCATGTCTTGTATAGGTCCATGTAGGTCCATGTCTTGTATAGCCTCAGTACTGAACGATCAGCTAACTCTAAATCAACCAATTAACCACTTCATGTATTGCACGCGATGACAATTTGTTTCAGTCTGTGATACAAATGAGACATTTCGTGCCGTAGCCCAAAATTCTTTAATATTTCTCAAAAAAAAAAAAAGAATACTCGACGACACAACATATACACTCACACACACACTAAAAAATATAATCGCGCGGCATTCGACGAATATTTACGCTTCATTAATGTGCTAATTTGGTACTTACGTGTGCAGAACTCAAACCACTGTGAATGCAATGTAATTACTTTTGGAACTGTTGAACAACTGAAATGTATGTAACTACTTTCGACTTCTCACACTGTCACTTGTTTACGTTCGTTTACTACTTAAATATATATTTTTAAAAAGTAGTTCAGTGTCATCAACCTCTGAAAAAAAAAAAAAAAATAAGGAACTCATGTCAATGGACATAGTGGCGATGACCACAGAGGTCAAATTCTCTCTGAGTAATTCGTTAGATAACAGCCGATCCACTTCTAGGTTATACATTTATATATATAAATCATGTTTCATGCAGTAAATGTGTGGTGTGCTTTGTCAACACACAAATTTTTTACACTCCGTGAGGCTCAGATGTAACCCCAGTGAACTTACGTTTTTGTCCACAGCAACATTATTTAGGGCAAGATCTACAGTGTAAAGACGAATCTCGATCCCTGTAGTGTGTTCAATGATTTCTCACCGGGAATTGAACCTGGGTCCTCGTGTACAAGAGGCACGCACTATAGACCTATCTAAGAAGGGAAGTTTAAGCTTAATATAAAGTAATTAATTTCTCCTTATTTATCGGGATTAGCACTACCCACTAGCAAACATGCACAGTGAGCGGCAAAAGTTCTTTACGTTTGATGAAATTAGTAAAAAACTTCAGAATGAAAGGACGATTTGAGTGCAGTTTTCAGTAAATTTAAAACAATTTAATTTTCTGTACTTTCCTCCGTTATTGCCAAAATAAATTCTACCAAACGGAAATAACTTTTGTAGCTGGCTGTAAACTAGTATGCCCACTCCCGTAGCCTCCTGGCTAGCGCGTTTGCTTTCGATAAGAGAGATGGCAATTTCAAACCCCTTTACATGTAAAACTCTTCGGACAAAAGTCTAAATAGTGGCTGAAGTCCCATCTTGCGGCATAAGAACATAAATTACACGCAAACACGAATATGATCTTTTTACAAATTGCAACGGACAAAAGTGCAATGGTATACATTTGTCAGCTGGAGGTGAAAACTCACGAGAGCAAGGAAACGATCTAGGCGTTTGGGTGACAGCGCCTTCTATAGCGTAAAGTGAGAGAGCATTTTCTCAAACAACTGTACTTGCACTTTTTTCTCAGTTATAAGTGACATGTCTAGAAAGTTTCGAATTACCAGATTTAGTATTTCACTTAAAGGATTTTTTCCTAAGGTTCACCATATAATAATCCGTCAAGCTTCTACATTGAAATTTACTTTCATGCTATCATTACAACAGTAAAATGAATTTAATTATCAATTTTATTGGAACTTAGGAATAACGTAAAACTGTCCTAGATCGTTGTTAGATTATGACCTTCAGGAACATTGGAAATGCATTACGGAACCGATTGCATTATACAAGGATTAAAATATATGATTCGTATTCCTGTATCAATTTTCCTTTTCACGCAGTTCGTGTCATATGTTGATGCATAGACAATTAAATATTTTGTTTAATATCCCACAGTTATAAAAAAAAAATGAAATGAAATCTTTCAGTCTAACGTCCAACCAGTGACGTAGGGGGGAGGCATCCCCACCCCAAAGAGGTCCGACAATGTACTTTCGTACTTTGGTGTTTGTAATTTTTTTTTAATATATTTTGCGTACGTGCCTTTGGCGCGGGAGACCCGGGTTCGCTTCCCGGCGGGAGCTCATGTGGTTCGGATTCCACGTTAATCAGTAGGTCCACGTCTCATATAGCTTCGCTGCTGAACGGGACGTAAAACTCAAAATCAGTCAATCAATTAAATATATTTTTATGTTTATATATTTTTTGTTTGTAATTTTTCTATATGTACCTATAACAGCATTTGCCCTTCCCCCCCAACACACATCCTGGCTACGCTACTGCGTCCAACTAATATGCCTGTTAGGCTAAGGGAGACATTGATTAACGCAAGGGAATGATGAGAGAAGAATTGGTGGAATGGGAAAGTAGGAGGGATCCCGAGAAAACTCACGGACACGATGTTGTCCATCACAAACTTCCTTGGGCAGGGATCGAACCAGAGAACCCATGCACTAGAGATAAGCACTCTATCACTGAACCACCATGCCCGCCCCCAGGGTTATAAATGTACAAGTGAACGATAATGGCAGAATTGTAAAATTAAAACAGGAGAGGAAACAGCAAACCCTAATAAAAACAAGAAACACAGCCCTGTCCACGAAGAACCAAGAACCATATGCAGGGCAAATATTTATTATTATTCGCCATTATTACAAAAATACTATCCGATTGTCGGTACTCTTCTTTTGGAGACAACATTGACAGGATTACTAGCTCCAGAACTCTATCCCGGTACGTTCTGTTTTCAAGTTGAAGAAGTCGCTACTCATATGTTCCTAGTGTCAACTAAAAGATAATATAATTCAGATTAATGTATCCAAGGAACAAAGTCATTTAACAATAATTTTAGGAATGATCCCCCCCAAAAAAATGGATCAAAAGATTGTGATCTTGGCCAATAATTAGTTTTCGCTAACGCTCTGGCTTTCGGTGCGAGCGGTCCCGGGTTCAATTCCCGGTGGAAGCACTCGGTCGAAAGAGTGTAAAACGTTTTTTCAGGCCAGCCACCCTGAATGAGGTTTTCCTGGGTTTTCCTCATTCACACCAGGTAAATGTCGGGGTGGTACCTAACTTATAGGTCCCAGGCTGCTTCCTCCCTTCCCTTTCCCTGGATTGTGTGCTCGCCGAGGAACGTTATCCCTCCAAACGTGACGGGCTAAATGGCCTTAGATGTCGAAAGCCCAGAAATCTAAATTCTAAATCCTAAATAATTAATTTTTTGATCAAGGGCCACAAAATTTTTGAACGGCCGCTAAATCGAGTTTTCGTATTTTTTTACAGAATGAGCATATACTGAGTTAAATGGTAGTTTGGGTTTTGTTACACTATATGTAATACTCCATATATAAGGTGCAAGAAAATTTTCGATTGAAATATATTGGATCAAAAATCAGTTCAAAGGAAAAATTTCCTTATATGCCACACTTAACATGAGCTTCTGATGATCAACCATCGTATTCGTGACTTTGCTAAGAATTCTCCTGTTTCCCGCAACCATCATTTTATCATCATTTAACTGCGTTCTACATCCTTCTCTTTTTACTCTATAGGAATTAACCGCGGAACACTCAACTAAAAATTTATTTTGCAAAATACTGATCTCTAAACACATTTCTTCCAATTTCTCCAAAATGTAGGGTATACTGTATATTAGACTGAGTCTTATGTATCAATATGCAAAGTGGGAATCAATGCCATGACTTACCAATGCCGCATTCAATAGATAAGACTGGTTCCAAAGTATCCAATAGAGAGTCACACTAGCGCTAGAATCCACTGGATCTCACCAGCAAAGCCTTACGCGAGAGAATGCATGGAACTCGACAGAAAGAGGCAGGATTCTGACCTTCTGAAGGCTCCTGACGATTGCGTCAGGGAGGAAGAGAGTTAATTTGTTTCGCTTGAGATATTTTAACTTTAAAAAAACTTTGGGATGTTACTATTTCTTCTGGTACGTACCCATGTATTCTGATGTGAGTAACCGATAGAGTGTGTTAAGGTTTTTCTTCAAACGTTCGCATATGAGTGTTGTGTAAAAAAAAAAAAAAAAAAAAAGTAATAAGTGATGTTATCACAGTCATATTTACGACGTTTCCCTGTGCTAATTCTCACGACTTGTATTTTTCCAAATATTTCCCAACTATATGTGCGACAACGTCATTTCATAAGGACTTCTTGTAAACCATTGTATGTATTATGAATATACCTTCTTATGCGACAACAGATCTCTCTCTCAACTGTTCAGGAAGAAAGTGTTGTCCACTTGAGCTCCTGTCTAATAGAAGAAAAAGTAATGATTAAGTTGAGTGTCAGTTGTTTCCTAGTTTCATTATCTTAAATCTTTCACTTCATGAAAGTTCCAAATCTTAATTTCCATCACTTAACTGGTCTCTCCCATATTTGAAGTACGCCATTTTTTCAGTTATTAGTAGGGCACTTCTCGGGAAATTAATGTAAAAAAAAAAAAAGACACTGTCCTTAATCTTATGAGTGGACACTACAAGAAAGGTGGGGGAAAAGGCCACTATTTAATGCTTTCGCATCATACAGAATTCCTAATACAAAACATAATTTTAAGCCGATTCAACATATTTTCAATTAACTGAAGAAGTTCGTTACTGGATTCTCTATGTCTGTGTGTGTGTCTGTTATTTGCAAATTTTTCAATTTTGAGCACTTTATTCCATAGAGCATCAAAAACTATCTGAGAAAGTGATGGAATTTTTCGTGTCACTCTTACCGTTTTCGAGATATTGGCCAAAAAATTTCCGATTTCGGGAGTTGTAAGGAGCTATATCTCGGAAACCGTGAGTCATAGAGAGATGATATTGGTGTTGATCAATACCTAAGAGGATTGTGAACATTTTAGTACTAAATAGTAACCGGTAGCCACATTGGCCAAGTGGCTACTGTTCAACAGATATTGGCGAAAAAAGTTTGGATTTCGGGAGATTTAAGGAGCCATATCTTGGGAATCGTAAGTCATTGAGAGATGATATTTTGCAATTCTTCAATTTTGAGCCCTTCATTTTGAGCATGTGCCTTCGTAAAACAACATATCATAGAACGTTTTAACAGAAGTCTTGAACAAAACACGTGAAAAAATAGTATTGAAGAAAATTATAAATGGATAGATATATTACAAGAATTGTTTCATAAGTATAATAATAAAATACATAGAACAATTGGTATAAACCCTGTAGAAGTTAATAAGAAATAAATCTTTTTAAGCTCGTTCTGGCAATGCTGTCGGAGCATTCTCAACTGGTTTTATCTGAAAATTACCAAGTTATGCGAATCACTCCTAATCAACATGCGCGATAACGCACCCAGCCAATCCGGCCCGTCAAACTAGCTTTACACGAGCGAATATATGCACCAAAATGGTCATTTTCAAAACATCACTGCTGAGTAATGACTAAAATGGTCATTTTCAAAACATCACTGCTGAGTAATGACTAAAATGGTCATTTTCAAAACATCACTGCTGAGTAATGACTAAAATGGTCATTTTCAAAACATCACTGCTGAGTAATGACTAAAATGGTCATTTTCAAAACATCACTGCTGAGTAATGACTAAAATGGTCATTTTCAAAACATCACTGCTGAGTAATGACTAAAATGGTCATTTTCAAAACATCACTGCTGAGTAATGACTAAAATGGTCATTTTCAAAACATCACTGCTGAGTAATGAATAAAATGGTCATTTTCAAAACAACACATCAGCAAAGCCAAATTATGTATAAACAGTTACTAGCAATGGAATGTTGTACAAAAGTCAAATCTTACGAGTGGAGGAAAATGAGAAGTTGAGATATGAACCCCTACAAATCGCGTCTTTCGTGACTGACTGACTCACTCACTGGCATAATGTTTGCTATGTTCCCAACCAGCTAGAAATGCAAAATTTTGCACATTGACATCAGTACTATTTACATATCCAGAGAATTCCATGTCGGGTATCATTGCTAGGAGGAAGGATCACTATCAGCCTCTCAGAGTACTCTTTTGTAGAGTCGAAATGAGAAAATGATATAACTAATTCCCACAAAAATATTTCTGCCTCAAAGTGAAGCCAACACTTTTCTACTCAAAGGATTAAAAATATACATGCATAAAAGTAATATGAAATGTAATTTTCGGCTGCAATCTTGAAGAAATGGTGCCAAATTAAAAAAAAAAAAGTATGAGCCACCACACTAAACTTTCTTCTTCCAATTTCTTAAACTAAACCATATTGAGCTGCAGTTGTTAATGAAATATTTTCGTATGAAATATGAACAAAGTTGTAAGACGTTTTCGGAAAACTTTGCTCAAATTTAACTCACCCCCCAAAAGTATACTGACCCTTGTAGATTTTTCCATAAGAAAACGACACAACATATGTTGGAGTTTTCTATGAAATATTTGTTTATAAAATAACATTAAAATCTCATAAGTCGTATTGGGCCGAGATTGCTCAGTGGTAGAGCGTTCATCTCTGATGTATAGGGTCCTTGGTTCGATCCCAGTTCGCGCCGAGTGAACTTTGTGGTGGACAAACGCCGTGTGCATGGGTTTTCTCGGTGTTTCCTCCCACTTTATTCATTTCATTTATTTTTCATCATTACCATCTCCTTTAGCCTAGCCGGCATAACCGTGGGACGTAAAACTTATAGATTTCATTTCATTTCATGGGTCGTATTTTACAAAACTCAAAAAATCCACCTTCAAGAGTAAAATACCCCCTTTTGGTTTTTTGTAAGGTGTAATTTATAGAGTTATTAATGAAATAAAAATAAAATCGCCTGAGTCGTTTTTCAGAAAATGGTCTGAAAAGAAGTCACCACTATGAGTAAACTCAATTTTTCTTAGAGAAATGACTTATGATGGAGTTGCTTTTGAAAAAAAATTTATGAAATATAAATAAAATTGTTAGAGACTTTTTAAAAAGAAATCACATTTTTTATTTTCACCGTTCAGTAAACTACCCTAATTTTAGGGGTAGGAAAAAATTGAAAAAATAAACCTCTAGAGAATCACATGAAAACCTTAACTTTAAAATGTGGTTGAGATACGTTGAACGGTATGGCCTCTAGGCATCAGGACGAACGGATGAAGGAACGAACAGATGGACAAATGTCGAAATAGTACTCTTTCGGTATTTATGGCTATGGAACGTGCAAATCCTAATCCTTTGAAACTTCGAATTCGATTTTTTTTCTTTTACAATTACCATACTTTCTTCTTTCGTCGCTCGAAAGTAAAAAAAAAAGAAAGAAAGAAAGAAAGAAAAAAATTTATAGGGTATTATATTACAGGAAATTTAATGCTGATCGCAGCTTTTTCAAAATCTTTTCTTAAACTATTTACTGCAAAGTATACTGAATCAGGCTATATGGAGTACAGAAACTAGTCAAGTTAAATCTACAAAAAGTTATGATACCCCAATCCAAAACACTCTGTTCTGAAAAGAAGCCAAGTTACGAACGAGTACAAAAAATAAAGTTCTGTATACGACCACATTATTCAGCTAAGGAAAGTTATGATATCAATTCTTCCAAGTTGTTGAAATAAATTTTCTCACTCTGAAAGTATTTGAAGAACTTTTCTAACTGGTTATAACAGATCCTAACTTTGGCTGAAGAATTTGACTGTGTTGATAACGTAAATAGTTGACGTTAGTAGTTGGTGTTAGTAGTTACGTAAATAGTAAATAGGAAAGTTCTTCAAATACTATCAGAATGAGGAAATTTATTTCGAGAACTTAGCAAATTCGATATCACAACGTACCTTGGCTGAGAAATTTCGCTGTCTTGTTAACTTCACGTTTTTGTACTTGTTCGGAACTTGGCTTCTTTTTTAATACGGAATGTTTTGGATTGGGATGGAAAGTACTGTAACATGCTGTTCTCAACATTAGATACTATTAACTATTCAGCTAAGGAGAGCTTGTAAAAACTAGAAAAGAGTAAATCAAATAACTAGGTCCTTAAGTTCTAAACCTCCTAAAAGATTACACAACATTCAGGAAGGTATTTAAAATTTTTGTCGCCCCAGGCAATTAGAAAATGACGGCCCCTTAATATTAATGTTTGCCACTAAACTTCTGTAATTGCCAGAACTGGAGTATGAAGAGAAACTTGTCCGAGAAAATTAGTCTATTCCCAAAATTGCCGCCCCAGATCATGGCTCATATTGGCCCATGCGTACATACGGCTCTGGTTACACTATGCAATGCTACTTAATCTATGTAGAAATCTTCTTCATTTTTCTGTTGTTCAATGACTTTACATGTGCTTTTTCTGTGTGGGATCTTGGATTTTGTCGCTGGTAAGAACGTAAAAAATGAAATCTTTAAGTTTTACGTCCGACGGTTATGCCGGTTAGGCTAAAGGAGACGGTGATGATTAGTGAAATGAAGAAAGTGGGAGGAAACGAGAGAACCCCGAGAAAACCCACGAGGACGGTGTTTGTCCACCACAAAGTTCACTTGGCGGGGGCTGGGATCAAACCCGGGACCCCAAGCACCAGAGGTGAACGCTCTACCACTGAGCCACCGCGATTTCCATGGAAACAGAATTTTGTTTAAAAACTTAATATTTCATACTAAAAAACTAGTTCAAATACCGGACTTTGTACACGAATATATGGAGCTTCACTGCACATTTTGCGAGAGTACTCGAAACTAAGTGAAATGGATGTGGCGGATTTTGATATTAGGCGTCTCAAATCTTAATGAGTATGGCATCAGATCGCATATCATTTCGTATGTTATGAACGATCCTATGAGATTTCTCGTGTTTAGAGCACGCCGTATTTCGGAAAGTAAGTTCGTAAGATTTCGATTAAAGCGACATCAGGTAAGAGAAGGTGAAAACAAGTTTGTTTTCTCCCCGCCAGCCGTATGTCGGTGAAAGAGCAAAAATACACGACAAAATGAAAGTGGTGCAGAGACTGATGAAAGGTATGTTTCGCTAATTTATTTTCTTCTGATTTTTATGCTTTTTTTAGAGGTATTAATTTAATAATAATAATTTAATTAATTTAATAATATAGCGCCTGGTATAAATATCAGTAGGATGTGCAGTGTAGTTACGTGTAGGATTTTCTACGAGATATGTCCCAAAAAATTTTCCTCACATAAATCCTAAGATATTTCCTAGGACTGATCTCATAGTGCAGGACTCATAGGACTTATCTTATAGCAGACGTAACTGTCGTAAAACTTACCTGATCCTAATGAGACTTGACATGCTCTTCTCCTTAACCTTTCAAAAATAACTGTACAGTTTGGAGTTGCAATGAAACAAGAATAAGGGGTAACAGGGGGTAAAATCCACTTCGTGTGTGCAAATTTGCACATACAGGCTACACAAATAATTTTCCAGTATAAACCACGTATACTGTAACTATCCCATTTTGATAAAACATAGTATATATTCCTATAATTTCTATCCTTCCCAGTGGCTTAGTGGCTAGTGGGTGTGCCTTTGGTGCCCGCTGCCCTGGGTTCGATTCCCAGTGGGAGAGCACAGAAAATGTAATTTCCCAATCATACATTTTCATTGGTCATCCGGCTCCTTTAGCCTAAAGGACATGATCGTGGGATGTTAAACTAAAAGAATTGATTGCATTTCCCAATCATCGCCATTGGTTGCGGTTGGGATGGTATAGTCCTCACAATACGGACGATTAGCACCGTGCATTCGATAGGAATGAGTTAGATAAGACTGTCAGATACGTAAGCGAATTAGGATCACTTCATCATTGTGACTAGCACGCGACGAAATCTGCCAATTTCCCATAGGAGATCTGCCAATTTGAGAAAGAGACCTTAGGTAAAGCTAGAAGAAGGTAGGAGAACAATATAAAGCAGGGTCTTAAGGAGATGACTATTAACAATACAAGCGGGACCAGGGGCGGATCCAGGACCGACTTCTGGGGGGGCAGTGGGTTGTCATACTCCTACTTTTGAGGGCACCAAACCCTGGGATGAAGTGAACTTTGTGGTGGATAAACACCGTGTGCGTGGGTTTTCTCGGGGTTCTCCCGTTTCCTCCCACTTTCTTCATTCCACCATTTCATTCATCTCTCATCTTCACCGTCTCCTTTAGCCTAACCGGCATAACCGTGGGACGTAAAACTCAAAAATTTCATTTTCATTTTCAAACCCTGGGATGGGTTTTATTTATATATATAAAATAAGAAAGTTTCCTCTTCTTGGGGGGGGGGGGGCAATCGCCCCCCCCTGATTCCGCCCCTGAGCGTGACAGAATAGAATCCATGGACAGTATTCAGACATAATTCATTAATCAAGCGTTAGTTACGTGATTAGTTAATGTACTAGTTCTGTGCTAAGAAGGGTGTACTTTTTGGTATTCAGAGATTGCTTGGAGTTCAGCTAATAAGTTGATTTGGATATGATTAACTAATATCACCCCAATACATAGGGTGAGAAGAAGAAATGTGACAACTACGAAAATCTAAACGTGTTCATGCGTAGTCTGTAAAAATGAAAATATATGATATACGAAACTCGAAATGTTTCCATGGTAGTTTGACATCACAACAACTTATAAATTTGTTAAGAAATCGGGGTATAATTAGCTTATTCATTTCTGAAGGATGTATTTATAACAGGAATAAGTAGAAGCCAATTAATATTAGCGACAATAGAATGATTATGTTGTAATTATAAGGGAAGATAATTTATTGATCAGTTCTAGGTATCCTCCAGGACATTTTCTACTCATCTCTCACTGTTCACTTTAAGAAACAGTTCTGCTATTGTAGAGAACTCGGCTAATAGCTGCGTCATAGTTAATTCAGCCGATGAGGTGAAAGGAAGGAAAGAAAGAAAGAAAAACAGGTAATTAATTGCCTTTGCAGTCTCATAATATAAGTTTATTGTGGCTAAATCAAGGTAAACCCTCTTCTCTAAATTAATTAGTCACATGCGGTCAAATTAGTAAACTACTACGTGCTAATAAGACATTCTGAATACACTTATGATAACAATACATTAGTCAAACCCATAGTATTGCGCTAATCATATATCAAAACGACTCTGCATAAGGCCCCACGACTCTTGTTTCTGCGGCTATGAACATTTGTGTTCATATGTTCATATAGGGAAGTTAGAATATAATAGAAACTTACCTGGGAACTCGTTATTTTTTTTATACCAATACAAATGCAACCTTCAGGTGTGTTACCTACTGACAAGTAACCCATTTGGAAGATTGCGAAATTGTCGAGAGAGAGAGAGGTCAAACTAAGGGTTATAAGTTGTTTCTTTTATTACATCTTGAGAAGCCTGCCACTCTTTTGAATTTGCTGTGAATGCAACTCGCATAATGAATGGTTGCGAAACATTTGTTCATAAGACAGGAAGATCTCTTTCTATTTAGGAAAAGCATATTTATTTTCACAAACAGAAAACCGAATTCTCACGAAGTGTGTTTGTCATTGTTGCTGTAATTTAATTTTTTCCCCTTTACATTAGTTGTTTGTATTTTCATGAAAATCAAGGCAGTAGTTTGATACTGGAAATTCCAAGCACTTCCTGTTAATCCTTGTATCACGGAGTTTCCGTCTCTTATTCTTCATGTAGAAAGACTTTGTGTTACGAAACATGCAAGTTGACCAGTTAAAGTAATTCCATGAAACATATGTGGGCTATGGAGATGAAATTATATTCTTTTAGATGCGTGAAATAATTTCCAAATTCTGTATAATAGTGGGTTGGCCAAAAACTTGTTTGGTTTATTAATCGTAGAACGTACAACGTCCTTCCAGCACGACGTAACGTCCTAAAAGTCCTGCCATGTTTATCTATAAATTAGAGTACTCTATGTACGTCCAGCAGGACAAAGTTATCCTGGTGGAAAGAGCATGGACTCTAGTTTTAATGCAAAAAAGAATTATGTTGGTACGACTGTTAGTTCAATAATGGCGGCATGTTTTCTAAAGCTGATTGTGTGTACGTTTACGGTTCTTATTTTGATCCACCAAACACAAGTAATGTGTGGAGTAGAGCAAATTTCGGTGATAACTGGGAAACACTAAACCTTTTCTTATATTGTTTATTGTATATTTTAAAATTCATACTGCTGAAAGGCTTCCGTCCTTCCGGAAGGACAAACTCACATTCTTTCCATTGAGGAGGTGCGTCCTGTCAGCAGGACGGAGGCTCGTGTACAGAAGTCCTTCCGGAAGAGTCTTCCAGCAGGACAGAGATTTGTACGTTCTATCATTAAAAGTGTTGTATAGTATTCATCGGTTTGTTACCCAATGGATAATACTTGTTTTCCTTGTGTGGATTCTGGGTTCAATTTCTTATTACGGTATCATGCATCTATTTTAAACCGATTTCAAAACAATAACAAGGTTCTCAATTGGCCCTTTTTTATATACGAGGTATGATCGAAAATACGGTGAATAATTTTATGGAATTTGATTTAATCTCCTTCAAAGTACTGTCCTTGGCTAGCAATGCACTTATCGCAACGTTGAATCCATGACTGGAAGCATTTCTGGAAGGCTTCTTTTGGAAGGACTTTTAGCTGCTCTGTCGGGGCTCTCTTAATGTCAGGAATGGTATCAAAACGTTTTCCTTTAAGCGCCATTTTAATTTTTGGAAAGAGTTAGAACTGACATGATTCTATATCTGGAGAGCACAGCGAATGTGAACAGACAGGAATGGGTATAAAAGGAAAGTGTGTATTGGTATACAAACTTCTCCCTTATATCTATTCCGTCTATCAATACAAAACTTGGTACACACATTTTTATCCCCTATAATAATTTTTGAGATACATTTTGATTGTGTGTTTTTAGCGGAGGCCACTCTAGAGGGGTCCAAACTTGATGGGAGGGATTTCTGGAGGGAATTTTCCTGATATTCTCCCAATTTTCCATGTTCAAGTACGTTATAGGCCCCAATACCTAGTCCCTCTGGAAAGCTTCTTTCATGCTGATGAGAATGAACTATAAACCATGACATTCCAATGAACAGTGTCGATGCAATAGTTATTTCACTGCGAGTCTATGGTTTTCTTTATACTAACAGGGTTAATGGGCCCCAGGGACTTACTCCGTTGTCCATGGCACCTAACTTTTTGTGCATGAACATAGTATATTTTTGTTATATTTATCGAATGGACTAGGTTTGATTTGGATGTCCGGCCGGATGACACGTTCATGTCCGTTCCTTGTTAGTCTCATATCAAAATGTGTGTGCATAATGCACGAACAAAATAATGCATTTTCTTCCCAATTGGCTTCAATTTTAATAAGTTAGCATTTTTGCTAAACATACATCTAATAGTTCCAAGTGAAAAACCTTTTTGTAAACATGACTTCTAGTCATAATTTCATTCGTTATTCTTTTGTTACTTCCTCTTGTTTCACCTCTTACACTATCGAGAAAATTGAACACATGAAATGAAACAATATGGAAGCAATTTGTCCGTCTGCCAACAAATATCAGAACCAAGATATTATATATATGCTATGAATGAGGAAATATTTGAACATGTTTCGAAAAAAACAATCAAAATCGTAGCCGCATTAATAAAAATAACCTTAATGACTTGTTGTAATTGGAGACAGGGCCAAAAAAAAACAAAAAAAACAGTATAACATCTCTCAAGTAGGGAAGAAAACAGAATCCAGGAGGAGAGGAGAACGCTTTTTTTTTTTTTCTGCGTGCCACTTGCGACCATCTTTAAAATACCCCCTTTCGTTCTATGCATCAGCGTTGTCAGGGGTAAATAATTGTCACATGTCACTTTGAAGAGTTTAATTCGGAAAGTTGTGGGTTCGAGACCAGACAGTGAGCGTTTCCAGAGCAATTCGTCATTCACAGCAAAGATGCCTACAAACATTTAAAAAATCAAAATTTAATTCAAACTTACTGGTAGTTATTGGGACACCCCGTCAAAAAATCCTGGATCCGGCCCTTGTTGCAGGTGTGTATCTTTGCAGGCAATGAAATAGAAAAATGAAATGAAATCTTTAAGTTTTACGTCCCACACTTATGCCGGTTAGGCTAAAGGAGACGGTGATTATGAGAAATGAATGAAATGGTGGAATGAAGAAAGTGGGAGGAAACGGGAGAACCCCGAGAAAACCCACGCACACGGTGTTTGTCCATCACAAAGTTCACTTGGCGGGAGCAGGGTTTGAACCCGGAACCCCAAGCACCAGAGGTGAACGCTCTACCACTGAGCCACCGCGGCCCCCGGCAATGAAATAGAAAAAACGAAACAAAGCAACGCCAGTGTGTGTGTGTGTGTGTGTGTGTGTGTGTGTGTGTGTGTGTGTGTGTGTCAATGCTGACATCATTGTGTCGCCTGGAACGAAAATGAGCTTTAAAATGAGTCTACATTCTTTTAGTTCCACCAGAAACGCAAATTAGGTGAGGTAAGCAGAGGTTTGATGGCATGATAAGTTTCAACCACGCCCGAAGTTTTTGATATTGTGTCATGAAAAGCATGATACAATTCGTTCGTAGGCCAAAAGGTGTGCATTTATAATCATCAGAAATATTCTAACATCAGTGTTAGACGATTGTCGATCAACAAGAAGTTTTCATACAATATTTTGTTGTCTACTCGAAGACAACAAGACATTGAAATCTTTCAACTAAGCATGTGTTGGTATTACTGTTTACTTAGGCCTAGATGAGTGACATATATAGCTACTGAAATTGGACGACGGTGAAAATAGGTGAAGCAGCAAGAGGAGGTGACCTAAATGTCCTTAAAGCGGTAGTAGGGAATAATCGCCCTCCATGACACACCAGAGTTTTTTGCTTTTTTTAAAAAAATAAAGAAAAACACATAAGAACATGAGAACTACCCGTTTACTTTATTATTCCTATGTATAGGGTATATATAAGATTTGCATTACATTGAATGTCTGTATCCCAGGGTATGAAAAGTAACAGAAAAATCTGAGTATAGTTGGCAAATAAATATTTCAGTAATAACTGCAGCACAATGTGATTTAGTTTAAGAAAATTTAGTGCAGTAGTCCGTAACTTTTATTCGGTATGTAGAGGCTATGAAACGTGTAAATCCGTTAAAAGCCGGATCACAATACTTTCTTTTCTCCTATCGTTGCTCGATGGTAAAAATAGGAAGTCCCCCGGACATCCCTAACGGACATCTCTTTGTTCACTTACTTTCAGTAGCGGATCTAGAAGATAAAATCTGGGGAAGTCAACCAGAACCCAGACTATGATAGGTATATAATGAGTTTCATATAAACTTTCAAAAATATGTAAATAATAGATTCATCTACGAGGGTCAGTCAGAAAGTTAGTTGCACTCCTTCGTAAATATTTTCGGTCAAAGGCTATTTTGATGAAGCTGTGTAGCAACACTGCAGATATGTAGCTGTATTGTGTGACGTAGCGGTTTTCAGGAGGCAAATGGAGGTGTTTCAGTCGTAAACATGTCTCGACAGCTGCAACTGGCGTCCAAGTTGGAAATGCATGCAGTGATTCGTTATTTTGTGGGCGAAAAGGTGCAACTGCGCTGAATTTACATTTACATGTATTACTTTTACATGTTCCGGTAAACTTCCTCCCTGAGACCCCCTGATTAGAATTTAAAAAAAAAACGCTTTGTCTTGGTCTGGGGCCTGGACCAAATTACCCGTGACCAAAATTTAATAACACTCGGGCCACTCGTCTGGTCCACAGGCCGCACATAAACAGACAGACAAACACACAAACAAACTCTGTATTTTATTTATATTAGAAGCAGTACAACCAGGTCCGTGCCGTAGGGGAGCGAGCGGGACGACGGCCCCGGGCGCCGAAGTAAGAGGGCGAAAAATTCGGGAGAAAAAGAAAAAAGATAGGAAAATTTCCTTGGAATATATGTATGGGGGCGCCGTCGTATACTCTCGCCCCGGGCGCTGATTTTCCACGGCACGGCCCTGAGTACAACTAACTTTTTGACTGACCGTCGTATTTTTGTCACTGAAAAAACTGGGGCCCCTTCGCCCTGCTACCCCGGGCTATATCCGCTACTGCTTACTCTTGTATTATTTTTCCCGATTTAAATATTCCCCTTGTGCTTACGTTGCTTCTTATCACTTACTTTCAACAACAAAAGTTAGCATATTCACGTCACTTGTAAGTAAAATTCTCGCATTTGCTAAAACGAAATTTACTCACCTTTATATTTTATGTTGTTGATTCATCTTTTAATTTTACCTTCAAACAGTGGGAATATCTCTGACATCTAAGCTATTAGCTGCCATGAAAGCTTTGATTTTGTCGGAATTACGACATTTGATGCTCTGTTCACATCATTTTCTCTTCGGGCTGTTACCTACGCAGGTCGAGGGCTCCCTCAAGGTTTTTCTTCTACTTTCTTTCTTCCTTTTTTTCTTTTCTCATCCAATTCTCTTTCTCAACCTTGACAGTACGTTATGAAAAGAAGTCACACATCCGTGTGAAATTACAAATGTGACACTAATAAATAATTTCTCTACCAAATAATAATAATAAAAAGAGTTGTTCATTTCATACATTGTACCATTATCTTTCTGGCAGAAATAACTAAGTCCAAAATATTAGTTTAGATATTTAGCTTTTATAAAGTTTAACCTTTTTAGGATTTAAGATAACTTTGGTTACCATTGCATAGTGTTGTGTTTCACCGCTTATTAAGATTCTATAACAGGTATTTAAGCCTTTTTTTATTGGTCAAGTCAAGCATGGATAAACCACACCCCAGATGCGTTTTGGAACCGGATGGTCAACTTGGTTGCGCCAAGTGGAGGCGAAAAGGCGTAGATTTTATCTTTTTTCTTAAAGCAAATTTCAAAAAAAAAAAAAAAAAAAAATCACGCCCTTAGTTTTCAAGATATCAGATTGACATTTTGCATACGGATTATGTGCACCTTTAAGTATTTTTCACTTCTTGGAGATCCCTACGTGAACCCGGGCCAGGGCCCGAGGGGCGCAATTATTCCGCGGGGTGATTTCTGTTTTTTCCCAAATATTTCGGTTCAGTAATATGATACGAATGTGTGAGTGGTATCATTGGAAAGAGCTCGCTATACTGAACAAAATCGCTTTTAAACCATGTCTCTAAGCCAAATAGCAGTGACGCAGTAAATTTTATATATACAACGTGTTAATGAACTATACGGACAAACTGTAAGAGGTGATTAATCGCATCAACATAAGAGAAAAAAAATCATATGGACCTATGGCGAAAAGTACATAGTTTCAGAACTAGGGCTGTCCAAAATCGCGAAAAAGCTAAGTTTCAACAGACCCTATTTCGAATTCCGGAAACTGTGTATAGTGGTCCTCATCAGCGTAAAGGAAGCTACGCATACATAACCCAAAACTGCATATTTCATCAATTTTCAATAAGTGTACAGGGTATTCCCTACGGTGTAATTTTCACATATGCTCTCAATAGAATTTTCAGATATACCCTGATTTCGAGGAGGGTCCAAAGTAGGCAGGAGGTAAGCCTTGACAACACAAATGTTATGTCAAGAAAATCGAGAGAGTTCAAAACAAGTTCTTACGGCATCTGTATTACAAGAAGCACAAAAAGTCCTCGTACAAAGAAAATATTTCATATAGAAGTCTGATTAAGGAGTTTAAATGTGATGAATTAATTGCTAGAAGAAAAATTGCAGACCAGATGTTTCTGTTCAAAATGGTAAATGTAATATTTGATAACGAAGAATGTTTACAACAATTGAGGTTTAATACTAGGAGAACTAATTTACGAACTAGACAAATGTTCTATCAAAAAAAAAATCAAATTGAATTGTACACTCATGTCCAAAATGATTGTCGCCTATCTATAACTGTCTTCTTGTAAGAATATAATTTGATAATGATTTTGCAGGGTACTTTTAATACTGATACCATGTGTGTGATCGGGAAATGTATATTTGTGGTAAATTTTATAGGAAAATAATTATAAATACGAAAATTAGAATGAGTAAAACAAAATGGACAAGAAAGTTTTATTTTCTTTTTATTCTTATTTATTGCTTTTTTGACATGGAATTTGACACATACATGTCTTTGCCGATTATACAGATACTAACATTATAAGAAATACCGGGCGAATTCGTTATCAAATTATATTCCTACAACAACATATTTATAGACATGTGACAATAATTTTGGACGTGAGAGTACATCTAAACTCACCACTAGTGAGAATTACAAGAGACTACAATGTTTTAACTAGAGAAGGTAAATATATATATATATATATATATATATATATATATATATATATATATATATATATATATATCGATTCTAATATATAGGGCTATACTTCAGTTGTATATATGCGTGTATGTTTATGCGCATGAATGTACGATAGGCGATATATGTATTTCTATTCAAGTATGTGTATATATACATGTAAGTACATGTGAGTGTGTGTGTGTGAGAGAGAGTGTGTGTGAACATATAAGTTTTGCTGCATTTCTCTTTATTGATTGATTGTATAACAGTTGTTTCTCTTTTCATTTTTATAATAAGTCTTGATATTTATTTCAATTATTGCAATGCCTATTGTAAAAGGAGCAATAGCACTGTTATAGGTGGATGATAAATAAATAAATAAATAAACAATTGACACCCAATGCTTCGGAGGGAAGTCGGAAGTGTTAAGAACCGGCAGTTCCATTAAAAAAAAAATAACGTGTGATACCATGTATTTCGACATGGTATAATTCACGTTTTCTACACTTATAAGCGTGAAAGCAAACATCCTAGCATGTTTTCCCGAGTACGAGAGACCGTACTGTTGACGATCCTTAACACTTCCGACATTGCACCAAATAATTTCGTGTTCACTGCTATCAAGGCTTATCATTTGCCTATTTTGGACCAATCATAAAGTCAGAGCATATCTCAAAATTCGGTTGATGGCATGTCTGAGAATTTCACCCTGCATGGAATACTCTGTACACCAATTGACCATTAATGAAATATGCATTTTTGGATTGCGTATGACTGACTTCCTCTACGCTAATAACGACCACCACCCACAGTCTCTCGAATTCAAAATAGGGTTTCTTGAAATTTGGTTTTTCGCGATTTTGGACAGCTCTTACTCTGAATCTATGCACTTTTCCCATAGGTGCATATAAACTTTTTCTCTTACTTTGATGTAAGGAATTACCTCTTACAGTTAGTCGGTTTAGTCCATTTATTATATATATATATAGGGTGTTCACTTATTATGTAACCAAAATCCACTGGTGAAGTCCTCATACCTAAACAATAAAAGGTCCATATGAACATAGGGGGGAAAACGCGTTGTCTCAAAGTTACGAGATGCCGAAATCGAGAAAATTGTAACTTTAAGGCTGCCTATGTTCAGATATCAAAGGCGGTTAAAGAAATATTAGCGGAAGTAACACATTGTCTATCTAAATAGCCATGTTTCAGAGTTGGGACGTATCAGCGCAACGAACTTCATAGAGGGATCTGCGGTATAGGTTCCGCTCTTCCACCTCTCTTTCTCTCTAAAACCATGTGCGCAAGCACAACCCATTCTGTGACTTTTTACTACATAATAACTTACATAGTATTTTAAATACATAATAAATCAACACCATATATATATATATATATATATATATATATATATATATATATATAATGGGTCACCTTCAAACTTTCAAAACAATTTCCCGCCCTTAGTTTTTAAGATACAAGATTGAAATTTTGCACACACATTGTGTATATAGCTACGTATTCAAAACAAAATCCATGATTTTCACGTTTTTGATGTATAATACGGACAAACTAGTAGTACTCTTGGAAAGGATGCTCTATTATGAAAAAAGCGGGGTATGAACCATGATTTTACGATAAATAGTAAGGAAGCAGTAGCTGTTTGACTGAAAGTCTATAATTTACCTTAAAAAGTGGAAATCCTGTAAACCATCGCTTAAATCGGTTTGGCAATATTAGGACTAATTAATGCCAATGCATGTTTTATGTTCTTTCTAGTCTTATGTTCTTACTTCTCACATAATGAACTCCCTCATGGCTAAGTGGATAGCATACTCGCCTTTAGCGTGGGAGACCCAGATTCGATTTCTTCCGGGAGCTCAAGTGGTTTAAATTAGGGCCGGCCCTAGGCAATCCGCCGCCTCTTGCAATGGCATAATTTCACGCCCACTTTCTCCAGAAAGAACGCACCTTAATAGCCACCAACTTAAGTAAGGGAAAACGAAGGGAAGGGAGAGTGCACTCGCACTCAGAGAGGCCTAAACACTATAAATACAATCTCGTTGTATCTGTTTTCTTTTTTTAAAAGAATAATGTATTACTGGCTGAACTTCCGCTCTATACACAGCGCATCATTCACATATGAGCATGAGTCTGCTTGCCATTCCTCACAGCATTTGTACATTTCTCTTTACAGACACAAGTGAAAGACGTCTTGATAGCAGGTGCTGTGTAATAAGGAAATACATTACACGCATAATTAATCATAATGTCAGTGATATATGGTGTTCATTGGGCAAAACAGTCCAAACAATAAAGATTCATGTTAGATTGGAGAAATGGTTATTCTTCGTTTTTCATTATCATTTGGCCATGAAACAAACACCTGAGGAATATACCACCGCTGTATGCAATTATGTTGCGTTGGAATGTATAACTCATAGGATATGATGCTTTACTTTTTAAAATTTCGACACTTCAGGCGTACCCCTAAAAAATGTTATAAAGAAGTAACGACCACGTTTTTCAAATATTCTATTAGAACTGGACAATCTGCACAAAATTTGGAGTATACCAGCAAAAGCTTCACGTTTCTAGCACTTGTGGTTTTCGAGATCTCATTGTCCAAGGAATTGGAGGCAAACATGTAAACTTTTCTTTAGAGACAACCATATAAACCTAGCATTTTAATATATAGCTTGTTTCCACCTTCATTGATAAGAAACTGAAGCGTATACAGAAAGAAGTGGATAATCGACATTTTACATTTTTTCATGAGAGGCAATTTTAAATGTTCATGGACGCCTTCTCTCCTTGTATGGCTGTTGTTCTTGTATAAGTTCCTCTCCAATGAGTCACTTTTTTCATAATATTAGTAGTGCATTTAGAGTTACAAACTAGCACCAACAGGTAGTGCCAATATCGGCTTTTCTCAAAAATTGCAGTGAGCCCCTTTTTTTCGTGTACCCTTCAACGTGTTTATGACGAAGACAAGACTAGCTTTTATATCATAACTGTGATAAGTAACTAAATGGAACAGGTGTTTGCTGCTGTTCGAGAATTGAGTTGTTGTACTTGACAACACTCAAGCAATCCATGCTGGGATTTGTTTTACCATTTGCTTAAGCGCTATCCATGTGACCTTAAACATGATTTATGAATGTAGTACGGTTTTCAAATAGGTCAGCTTAGTAAATTTGACTATTACCATCATGAAATCTTTTTCCGACAAGAAATATTTATTTTTAATGATTTAGTTATGATAAATTTTGCTGCCCCTCGAAACTTGTCGCCCCATGCAAATGCACGTGTTGCACATATGGTAGAGCCGACCCTCGTTTGGACCCCCATTAAGTTGTGGGTCCATGTCTCATATAGCCTTTCTGCTGAACGGGACACTAAGCTCAAACCCCTAATCCCAAACTTCTTACATAATTTTACTGTTCTTAAGCTGGATTGTCATTTTACAAGAATCTTGTAACTGTCATTTAAAAAATCTTGCAACCCTACAATATTTCTCCATGTAAACAGTCTTGAAAGGGACATACATTTTTTCTATCTTGCAATTAGTCAAACCATGTGCAACTTTCAGAATCGTTTTGCTTGCTACCTGCTACCGACCTCCCGCTGAAATAAAGAAGAAAACAGCTTTGTCGCTTCCGAAACGACGGATTCTTTTGGAAGGGGAGAGGAAGCGCGGCAAAATACACATTTTTAATGAGGAGATTCACTATTTGTCCACTAGAGCGCAGCGCTACATGGATGGAGAAATCTTTCTTGCTTTCAGAAACTTGTAATGGGTAAATAGAAAATAGAAAGATGGGGTTGCAAGATTTTTTAATGACAGCTACAAGATTCTTGTAAAATGTCAACCTAGCTTTACACTCTTCGGTTTTCTGTATTAACTTCCAAAATCTCAGATTCAGGGAATCAGTGGTTTCTGCAGAATGATGATGATCGTACAATAGGTCAAAATTGACTACGATGTACGAGTGTATATACGTCGTTTAAGATCATATGATGGACAAATGTATTTCGTACTCCAAGAATAAGAGTGTCGTATCTCAAAATAGGTTTTAAATTATTAACAATATTTTGTGTGTAGTAATTGTAATTTGTGTGTTTAAGAAAGATTTTCTCTAGAATAGTTACGCCTTGTGTATACATTGGTAGAACGTTACAATTCTCAAAAACGGAAAAGATAATCAAGTATTATATATCCTAAGGAGGTAGGTAGTATTATATATCCATAATATCCTAAGGAGGTAGTGAGGATCCGAATTTTTGCGAAAAAAAAAAATGAGTATCTCGCAAGCCGTTAAACTTACGGAGCTGAAATTCAGTGTATTAACTCTTTATTGGAAATAAACAGAATGTGTCCTAGCATTCTTTAAAATTCTCCTTTATGTGGGGGGAAGGGGCACTTTCTATATGTGGAAAATTGGTAGTGAGTTGGTTTGTAAAAATGATCGAAAACGATCGATGTTATTTAAGAAAAAAATCAGAAACAAAAAATACAGTGCTTGGCTTCATATATCTATTGCTTTCTGCTATAATAATTGCTGAAGCTTATGTTTATTATATGGAGCGCCACAGCACAGGGCAATCAACCCATAAAGTTGTGATAAAAATAGGCATAAAATTCGTACTGTAAGCTTAATTACACGGAAATTTTAAGTTTGGATTGTACGCATAATTGTATGGAAAATTTCACACTTTTTTTCCCCTTTACGTTGGTCTACTTACTTTGATTTGGAACTTTGAAATTTCATCCTTTTTTCCACTGAAAAGTATTGATAATTCAACAAGGAAATAATTATACTATGATAATTTAATTGAAATTCATCGTAATTTGGCACATGGCAAACAGCAGTGTGGTAATTGAACTTGAAGAAGGAGGGAAATTCCCATTCACCTCTGAACACTTTCCAGAAACCTCGTTCCCTTTCACTTTCTAGACGGGGGAAGGAACTTGGTAATGGTATCAAACCTTCATGTGTAATTACAAAAATTAAATTTATAAACAAATACACTGAGAAAAATCCATTATCCGGACAGCGGTATATTGTACAAATACAAGGATTCGTTATGTTTACTAAAGAAATCTGTACGGAGCGTACTTTATCCATATGCTACACAGGTATTGCCTTTTACCCGCTTAGATGTTACATTATGCTGCTGCAGGATATCTGACATCTAACAATCTTCTGTATATTACATACGTATTTTCTATACGTATGTTTCATACGTCAGCTATATATTATATACGTCCATCTGTGTGTGAGATCCTGACCGCCTATAGACACTCTTTCTTTCGCCATGGCTGACGTCATTGAACTACCGTCTTTTGCTTGCGAAACGAGGTTGTTTACAAACGGAAAAGAAGAGAGGAAGGAAACAAAAGCCTGGGTAAGTACAATAGTTAACTATTATTTTAGTTAAATATTCCATTAATTATATATTCTTTTAGTGTAACTTGCTTTAATATAATACAAAGTAATGTAGTTTATGACAATTCATACTATTGTAACTCGTTAATGATTGAGGAGAATGGAATGGGTGTATCTGAATTTTGAGAAATCTTTGAATATTAATGTTTTGAAACATTTTACGTTTCAAGGTAGCAAAATGAATGTTATGTGTTTATTCATTCCGTTTTATATGTGACGATTTATTACTTGGTGCAGATTTACTACAGGACTGCTTAACATAATTGCTAATAAACCGTTTTCAGCTCGAAAATTTCCTTGTGTAGTGAAGATTTAGGATTTAGATTTCTGGGTTTTCGACATCAATGGCCTCGTTATTCCGTCACATATGACGAATGACTTTCCTCGGTGAGTACACTATCCGGGGAAAGGAAGGGAAGAAAGGATTGGGGAAGGAAGAAAACGGCCTGGGACCTATATGTTAGGTACCACTCCGGCATTTGCCTGCTGTGAATGAGGAAAACCCAAGGAAACCTCATTCAGGATGGCTGGACTTAAAATCTTTTGATACTTTTTCGACCGAGTTCTCCCCCGGGATCGAACCCGGGACCGTTCGCACCGAAGGCGAGAGCGCTAGCGACTACCCTACGCGGGGCCACTTGTGTAGTCTAGAAAACTCATTTTTACTAGGATATTTGCAAGATTTTTTTTCTTTTAGTTTAACGCCCCATGATTGTACATCAATGTAAGAGAGAAGGTGACAATGAGATACATGATAATTGTGGAATCAAGAAAATGTAAGGAAACTGGAAAGTCTTAAGAATAACCACACCTACAGTGTTCACCAAAAGCCTATTTGTCGGGAGCAGGAATCGAACCAGGGACCTGACGCGTCAGAGGTAAGCGCTCTACTACAAAGCTTTCTTTTGTTTAAAGAACTTTTTTACATTGAAATATATATATTTTACGAAGATATTGACATATTTTACAGCCTCACTAAAATTTAAAAAAAAGTAGTCAGGGAGAGTTTACTTGTCAGATTTTTATTTTTTAATTTATTTTTATTTATTTTTGCTTTGTTATGTTCCCTAGTTAATTAATGTTTGGGTTACTGAAAATTAAAACCTTTTTAGTATTATTGTTATGTCATCACGTTGGAACCAAAAAAGTTAGATTTTTTTTCTTGTGTTTTCATATAGGAAGTTGGTAAGTTTGTGCCTTAGCATTGGTTTGGTTTCTAGAACGTAATTGAAGGTCATGTTCAGTTGAGTCTTGGCGGGTTTGAGTTCGTAAAGTGTCAGGCACTGCTTGTGCTCCTGTCTTCTGTCTGTGATGTTTCCTGGCTTTGGGCTGTGAGGTACTTATGTTGAGGAGTACCAACGCAGGCCGCGTGATATACAGGTAGCTACAACACAGCTTCAACAGCTACGAGTGCCAGGTGTTTGAATTTCAGCTTTCGTTACGGCGTGACTAATGCAGTATAGTACTAGGTTCAAATTCTATGGGTGGTAAAAATGGTATATTACTTTCGTGGTGTGGTAAGAAATACAACGTAATTGTTATTAGTTTATTAGTGTTTCTTCATAGTATAGTTTCACTATTTCTAGAAGGAATTAAGTATTAACGAAGTAATGAATAAGCAAAAGCACACTTTGATTGACGTTAACTATTTCTCATACTCCATTGAGAATGTTTTGATCCTCAGTTGCGCAAACATCCAGTGTGCGTTTTTTTGTTTGCTTACACTGCCTTACAGATGAGCTCCCTCGTGGCTAAGTGGTTAGTGAACACGCCTTTGGCGTGGGATACCCGGATCCGATTCCCGGCCGGGGGCCGCGGTGGCTCAGTGGTAGAAGGTTCACCTCTGGTGCTTGGGGTCCGGGGTTCGATCCCAGCCTCGCCAAGTGAACCTTGTGGTGGACAAACACCGTGCGCGTGGGTTTCTCGGGTTTCTCCCGTTTCCTCCCACTTTCTTCATTCCACCATTTAATTCATTACTCATCACCGTCTCCATTAGCCTAACCGGCATAACCGTGGGACATAAAACTCAAAGATTTCATTTCATTTTTTCGATTCCCGGCCGGAGCTTATGTGGTTCGGATTCCACGTTAATCTGTAGGTCCACGTCTCATACAGCCTTGCTGCTGAAAGGAACGTTAAAATCAACTCAGCACTGTTTTACAGATGCAATTGTTCGATTCCGAGTTCGAATGAAGCTTTTTACGGGCAGGGGGCGACTTTTATATATACAATCCAAGGATTTTAGTTATCAGTCAGTGATACAATATATAGACCTATATATATTACAAAATTGAAAGTGACTATGTTTGTGACTCTTAATCTCTTAAGAGCTGCGGTGGCTCAGTGGTAGAGCGTTCTCCTCCGATACTTCGGGTTCAGGGTTCGATCCCAGCCCCCGTCAAATGAACTTTGTGATGGACAAACACCGTGTGCGTGGGTTTCCTCGGGGTTCTCCCGTTTCCTGCCACTTTCTTCATTCCACCATTCCACCATTCAAAGGTTTCATTTCATTTTTTCTTAATCTCTTTGGAATCTTGTACTTAGGTTCACAGCGGAAGCGACGAAATAACTCGACTCATCCATTGTAGCTCTCTACGCAACCAGTTTCCAAAATGTTGGCAATAAGTTTGCGAAACGAGAGGTGACAACTCCAATTTTGGGTGAAAAGTAGCTATAAAAAATAATCGAGAAATTCATTGTCTATAAGCATTGTTTTAAAGTTGTAGATGTAAACTAAACAATATGTTCTACTCACTGGCGCAAATCCGGGGGGGGGGGAGGATGACGGATACATGTCCCCTCCAATCCTGGAACTGAGGGGGACTTCTCCCCAATAATCCGATTTGAAATGTGTTTTTTGGGAGAAATTTGATTATTTTTGTCCGATTGCTACAAAGGAACGTGAGATAAAATAGATGTCCCCCAGAATAAGCCTCAAATCTGCAGCCTCCCAACGCTGAAGACAACTCTGATCCTCCACAACATTGTTTTTCAACTTCATAAGTATTTCGGACATCGCCAAAAAATGTATGGTAACGGTCTAACCCCCTCCTCCCCCCCCCAATGTTGAAGACAGGTTTGCGCCGCTGGTTCTACTCACATCTTTGTAAACAGGGCGCAACCAATCCTTTAATTCAGGGATCATTTCAGGTTGTTTCGGGTACTTTTGTTCATATTGTGGTCAAAATAGTTCCGAAATAATTAACACTACAGTACTTACGTTAAGCAATTTTTTTGTAAAAGAAAAAGTGCAGAATAATTAAAAGACCCCAAAGGGCAAATATAACAAACATCTTCTTCGCCTTTATTCACGCATCTATAGCTAATCTTGTTGCTATCGGTAATGATGTATTACGTGTGTCTCTCAACGGAAACTCTGCGAACTAAAGGACATCAAGTTTGTAGTTGTTCTTCGTTAGAGGGCAAGGGTAACATAACAATGCAGGATTGTGGGGCAGTGAGTACGCTCTATTTCCAAACTCTTCATCAGTTGCGCTGATTAAAACAAACAAACAGAAAAAAAGGATGTAAAAACTGTTTTGAACTAATAATGCTTCTCTACAGATGAACATTTTGTTTGCAGCAAAAAGTCGCTAAATGTGTAAGTAGGTAAATCGTCATTTAAAAATCACCCAAAAAAAGTCTCCAATCGGAAAAAATATTTTTTGTCGCTATCGTAGGGCGACCATACGTCCCGTTTTGACCGGGACAGTCCCGTTTTAGGGGCGTGTTCCGGCCGTCCCGTCAGTAGATGGAAAAAACTAGTATTCGTCCCGTTTTATGTAAATGAAAGAAGTAAATAACAAACCCAGTACCTTTACTCCTTTTAAAAGTATTAATAATTAATAATAACAAAGAGGCAAAAATTGAACTGAAATTCCCTATATTAAACATACTCTATAGTTCGCAATACTGCTCGAAAGGCAGCAGAGGTTTTAGCAGTTGGTTGTGTGTTGAACAAATTTCAACGTGTCTTTCCTTTTTCATAAGTACACGCTCTGTAACAAAGAGAGAGAGGAGGAAATCTGATATCAAGGCACTGATAAGAACAAAGGTAGATCTAAAAGTCTAGGGTTGCAAGAACCTGTCCCGTTTTTAACTGAAAATTTTATGGTCAACCTACGCTATCGTTGAGGTAGAATTCCCCTTATTTAGCGACTTTACCCAAAATTGGCAACATTGACCCCCACCGAACAGCATCCCGTTATCTTTAGCCTAGCCAGTATAATAGTGGGACGTAAAACTTAAAGATTTCATTTCGAACAACCCTCCCAGAAACCTATTGTTATACCATTCCCAAAACACCCTTTTGTACAGTTCTCCCTATTCGAAAAAAATTGTAAATAGCAGTGTTCATAGATAAATATGGAACTCAATTTCCCTGAATTTTCCAGGTTTTCCAGGTATTAATTTTGCAAATTCCAGGTCTAGTGGAAGAAACTAATAGTACGAGAACACATAAATTTTAAGAATACTATATTTATATATTTGAGAATGGCCACCCTTCTACCCAATGAACGATTGCAATTAAATATTGAGTCACAAGAAAATAAATAATTAAAATAAATAAAATTTAAGTTGAAAAATATTAAGTTGAGAAGCCTACTAAGGGAATTATATAATACTTTTGTTCCATACTTGAATACATTCAAAATATACAAAAATATTGGCTTGGGGAAGAAAAAAGGGCCCGCGAGATTTTAACTGATTCTTATAGTACTCGACGATAGAAATAAATTACTGAAAGAATTTTCAAAATCGGCGCTGGTAAACATGGAGAAAATCGTATTTTCATGTACCGGTTCAAAATGGGGAAGAAAAAAGGACCACGAGATTTTAACTGATTCTTGTAGCATTCGACGACAGAAATCGATTACTGAAAGAATTTTCAAAATCGGCGCAGGCAAACATGGAGAAAATCGTATTTTCATGTACCGGTTCAAAATGGGGAAGAATAAAGGGCCCGCGAGATTTTAACTGATTCTTGTAGTACTCGTCGAGAGAAATAAATTACTGAAAGAATTTTCAAAATCGGCGCAGGTAAACATGCAGAAAATCGTATTTTCATGTACCGGTTCAAAATGGGGAAGAATAAAGGGCCCGCGAGATTTTAACTGATTCTTGTAGTACTCGTCGAGAGAAATAAATTACTGAAAGAATTTTCAAAATCGGCGCAGGTAAACATGCAAAAAATCATATTTTCATGTACCGGTTCAAAATGGGGAAGAATAAAGGGCCCGCGAGATTTTAACTGATTCTTGTAGTACTCGTCGACAGAAATAAATTACTGAAAGAATTTTCAAAATCGGCGCAGGTAAACATGCAGAAAATCATATTTTCATGTACCGGTTCAAAATGGGGAAGAAAAAGGGCCCGCGAGATTTTAACTGATTCTTGTAGTACTCGACGACAGAAATAAATTACTGAAAGAATTTTCAAAATCGGCGCAGGTAAACATGCAGAAAATCATATTTTCATGTACCGGTTCAAAATGGGGAAGAATAAAGGGCCCGCGAGATTTTTAACTGATTCTTGTAGTACTCGTCGAGAGAAATAAATTACTGAAAGAATTTTCAAAATCGGCGCAGGTAAACATGCAGAAAATCGTATTTTCATGTACCGGTTCAAAATGGGGAAGAATAAAGGGCCCGCGAGATTTTAACTGATTCTTGTAGTATTCGTCGAGAGAAATATATTACTGAAAGAATTTTCAAAATCGGCGCTGGTAAACATGGAGAAAATGTTATTTTCATGTACCGGTTCAAAATGGGGAAGAAAAAAGGACCACGAGATTTTAACTGATTCTTGTAGCATTCGACGACAGAAATCGATTACTGAAAGAATTTTCAAAATCGGCGCAGGCAAACATGGAGAAAATCGTATTTTCATGTACCGGTTCAAAATGGGGAAGAATAAAGGGCCCGCGAGATTTTAACTGATTCTTGTAGTACTCGTCGAGAGAAATAAATTACTGAAAGAATTTTCAAAATCGGCGCAGGTAAACATGCAGAAAATCGTATTTTCATGTACCGGTTCAAAATGGGGAAGAATAAAGGGCCCGCGAGATTTTAACTGATTCTTGTAGTACTCGTCGAGAGAAATAAATTACTGAAAGAATTTTCAAAATCGGCGCAGGTAAACATGCAGAAAATTGTGTTTTCATGTACCGGTTCAAAATGGGGAAGAAAAAAGGGCCCGCGAGATTTTAACTGATTCTTATAGTACTCGACGACAGAAATAAATTACTGAAAGAATTTTCAAAATCGGCGCAGGTAAACATGCAGAAAATCATATTTTCATGTACCGGTTCAAAATGGGGAAGAAAAGACGTCCGCGAGATTTTAACTGATTCTTGTAGTACTCGTTGAGGGAAATCGACTAGTGAAGGAATTTTCAAAATCGGCGCAGGCAAGCATGAAAAAAATCGCATTTTCATGTACCGGTTCAAAATGGGGAAGAAAAAAGGGCCCGCGAGATTTTAACTGATTCTTGTAGTACTCGTCGAGAGAAATCGATTAATGAAGGAATTTTCAAAATCGGCGCAGGCAAGCATAGAGAAAATGTTATTTTCATGTTCCGGTTCAAAATGGGGAAGAAAAAAGGACCGCAAGATTTTAACTGATTCTTGTAATACTCGACGAGAGAAATCGATTAGTGAAGGAATTTTCAAAATCGGCGCAGACAAACATGGAGAAAATGGCATTTTCATGTACCGGTTCAAAATGGGGAAGGAAAAAGGTTCGCGAGTTTGAACCGCTACGATGTATGTTCACGAATGTGCCCGTCTTCTCAAATTTAGTTAATTACTGTGACACTGAAACATGTGACACAGAGTCACATTGTGGATGACTCTGCAATCGGCAACCACTGCACATATACTCCTCCCGCCCCACAGTTTGATTATTTCGATCCATTCCTCACGTGCTAACGGCATGGTTCAACATCTGCAAGAAAGAGGTAAATGTAACGTTCAATTGGCAATAGCTTTTCACCAAATTAAGCTGCATGAAATCTGATTGCATATTTGACATACTGAGAAAATTCTAGCCCGTGGCCATATGTATCACATATCCCATCAGTTCATAAAAATTTTGAACACAAAATTACGGTCGTCCGTGTAACGTACTCCCAAAAGGCCTAATGTGTATCACCCACCTCACATTCAATGAAACCACATCCGTGTAGAATTTAGAAAGGAACTTCTTATGATGTATACAGGATGTCTCAAACGTTCCCTGATATAGGGTAACTCTGTTATTATCAGAGTTACAACAAAATGTAAGAGGAAAAACATCTCGAAATATGACGTTTTCAATCTAAAGTGAACACTTTTTAAAAAAATCGGACGAGATGTTTGTGCTATATACTCTTTATGCACCCAATTTTAAATGAAAATGCAACGTTGTCATTTACCTGGACCCACAACATAAGTGAATGAAGTTACTGTTTGAAACGGGGGCTGGCCATCGACATGTTAGCGTAAAAGACAGTAACTTCACTCACTTATGTTGTGGGTCCAAGTAAATGGCAATGTTGCATTTTCATTTCACATTGGGCGCATAGAGAGTGTACAGCGCAAACGGGTCATCCGATTTTAAAAATTCCTTCACTTTAGAATGAAAACATTATATTTGGAGACGCTTTCAAAAGTAGTATAATTTAGTTTGTTTAAATTTACAATTTAATACAAGTAGATTCGGATTTACATGCGTAGGATTTAGTATGCATCTAACTAATGAATTCTTTATTTTCATGCTTAACTTAGTGACTTGGCTTTGGACTGCAACTGATTATTGTAACCCATTATTGCTTGAGAAGAAACAAGATATCCGAATCTTCATTTGGAGAAATCAAACGTCTATTGGAAAGCTGGGGATTACAATCATTAATTTCTACATTTCAAGGTGCGTAAATTATATATTCTGTGTTTATTGTTAAATTACTATTACTATTATTGGGTTTAGAATCAATCAAGCACTTCATGATATTTTATGGGGATCAAGATGGGTGCCGGATAGATAAGTATTTGAGCGTCAGGCTCTTATTTCTTTTCAATTTAATATTTAATCAATGATTATTTTTCTCCCTCATTATTCCACCAAATCGTATTCCAAGATCATATATCCATTTTTGATCGATATATCTATATTTTTGATCTCTTTCATATTTCTATATTTTCGATTTTTGATATTGTTTATATTTCGATATTGCTGTATTTTTCGATATTTCGAACAAGTTTCGATAGTTTGTCGATATCGATTATCTATATCTAAATTCGGATATCCCAAAGCCCTATCGAACCCCCTCCGAAATGAAGTTTTTGGCTATGGACCTGATTAGGGATGCGCACGAGACAAGACGAGACAGAATTTTTGTTACGAAATTCGAGACAAGATAGAGCTCTTCCAATAGAAACGGATCCAGTTTTCGAGACGAGACATAACTTTCGCGGCACCTTTTCGAGAGGAGACAATCTCAAATCTTTTCTCTTGCGCATCCCTACACTTGATCATGAGGTATCAAAAAAAAAAAAAAGAAAAAGAAAAAAGTTAATGAGAAATACCGGTAACATGTAAATACAATATAGGTAGCTAAAACATTTTTGTTTTCATTCTTCAGTAATGCATTGTTATTAATCTCAGGGGGGCGCGGTGGCTCAGTGGTAGAGCGTTCACCTCCGGTGCTTGGGGTCCCTGGTTCGATCCCAACTCGCGCCGTGTGGACTTTGTAGTGGACAAACACCGTGCTCGTGGGTTTTCTTGGGGTTCTCCTGTTTCCTGCCACTTTCTTCATTCCACCATTTCACTCATTTCTCATTATCACCGTCTCCTTTAGCCTAACCGGCATAACCGTGGGACGTTAAACTTAAAGATTTCATTTTTTATTAATCTCTGTATTTTATAGTGTATTCTCAAGCTTAAGGTGATGTATAATTAAATTTTGAATTCAGTTAACTTATTTTGTTTCTCAGATTGTTTTTAAAATGTATGTACAAACGTTTATTTTCATTCTTGAGAGTTTAAAGTGACGTATAGTTATTAAACATAGTATTTAATATTGTACTCTTAACGTGGAAGTGATATACAGTTAACTTTTGAATTCAGTTAACATTTTTCTCTCTGAAATTGCTTTAAAACGTATGTAAAAACGTTTTTATTTTATTTCTTGAGTGCTAAAAGTGATGCAAAGTTATTAAGCTTACTACTTTATATTGTATTCTTAACCCTAAACTGATACACAGTGCGTTTTTGAATAAATTATGTCAAGTTATTTGAATGACGAACACTGGTAGAAAATACTGACTACTACTGGAACATTTTGATTTTAAGGTGACGACTACTGGTGCAAGGATTTTAAAATATTGTTTTTCCTCCAACGGCTACTCCTTTTTTAAATTCTAACTACATGGTCATTATAGGAAGGATCAGTGAGTCTTTCCAACTATGGTACAGCTCCGACAGATTCACGATGCTCAGAGAAGAGACAAAGTAGTGTTTTCAACCTTAAAGTGAGAACCACTGGCGTTTTTACCCTGCTATGCAAAAGTAAGTGAGTACTCCAATGGGGTTCCAATGCGGTACTTAATTTCTGCGTTTTAGATATATGGAAATACATGTCTCTAAAATGTAAAGAACTGATTTTTTTTTTTTTTACTGAAAACTGCAACTCGGTAAGCCTTACGGATACCGAGGTATGGGAAAATAAACTATAGGTATGTGGGGCTTGCATACTTGACGCTACAATTCGGAAATTGAATTAAAATATGTTGAGTTGATTTTAGTTTAGCGTCCCTTTCAGCAGCGAGGCTATATGAGACGTGGACCTACTGATTAACGTGGAATCCGAACCACATGAGCTCCCGCCAGGAATCGAACCCGAGTCTCCCACGCCAAAGGCGCGTACGCTAACCGCTTAGCCACGAAGGAGCTCTGAATTAAAATATGACTAACGGCTATCAAGATGTTGTCAAATAAAGGGAGGACCAACACAGTTAAGGGGTTTTCGTGTTAGATGCTAAAATTTCCGAAATCGGTCATGGAAAGTTAATAAACACCAGTAGCAATTTCATCTTAAAGTAATTAGATATCTTCATGGAGTGTTAGAACATCATGGAGTCTACCAAAATTAAATTTTAAAAGCTTTTGAAAATATAATCTGACATTTGTAAACAGTATTTGAAATATGTGTTTACCCAAAACTTCCAGCTAGTACATCTAACATCTGGAGAAACACTGTGAAATAAAAGCGCACGAGATCTTGAAATTTCGGAAACAATTATTGGTGGCAATAAAATTAAATAAGATGGTACTTCTATGGGTTAAATGAGTACCTCAGTACAATTTCGATCGAAAGTTTAGTTCAGTCCTAGGTTTTCTCCAGGCAATTCCAAGGGTTCATCGAGCTGTGCAAAAGAATGAAAATTCGCTGTCAATATCTAAGATAGTAACCAAGATATAAGGAATTATATATTTTATGACGTAAAAATAGAGATCTTTACTGATTTGTACTTTTGGGTCTTTCCTATAAGAAAAAAAAATCAGAAAACTACTGTATATACCTTAATAGACAATTCAGTGGGCGGGGACACAGTAGCTTAGTGGTAGGGTATTTAACTAATCTTTTTTGCAGAAACTATTGGAGTATTCACTTAACCCGTAGAGATACGATCATACTTAACTCCCTATTTAATTTTAAAATTAAATAAAAAGAAATATTTCAGTGTAGCGACCCACGATTACGCATTTTAGTCTCAGGGAGATTATGATTAAAGCAAGTGAATGTTGTTGATAGAATTGATGGAATGCAAAGGTGGGAGGAAAGAGAGTACCTTGAGAAAACCCACGAATACCATGTGCACTACAAACTGACTTGACCGTGGATCGAACCAAGAACCCAATACACCAGAAGTAAGCACTCTACCACTAAGCCCCCGTGCCCCCGCCCATTTAATTGTCTATTAAGGTATATACGGTTGTTTTCTGAAATTTCTTCTTCTTACAGCAAATACTCAAAAGTACAAATCCATGTGGGTCTCTATTTTTACGTCATAAAATGCATAATTCCTTATATCTCGCTTGCTATATTAGATATTGACAAAAAATGTTCACTTTATTTCAGAACCCGATGAACGCTTGGAATTGTCCAAAGAAAATTTAGAGCTGAATTAATCTTTTGATCGAAATTGTAATGACGAGTCTGAGGTACTCACTTAACCCATATAAGTACCATCTTATTTAAATTTTGATTGGATCAATAATTGTTTTCTGAAATTTCAAGATCTAATACGCTTTTATTGTCTCTGTAGCTGCTAGATGTACTAGCTGGAAGTTTTAGGTAAATACATATTTCTAATACTCTTTACAAATGTCAAAATATATTTTACAAAGCTTTTAAAATTTAATCTTGGTAGACCCCATGATGTTCTTAAATTCCATGGAAATACCTAATTATTTTAAGATGAAATTGCTACTGATGCTTATTAACTTTCCATGACCGGTTTCGGAAATTTTACCACCTAACACGAAAATCCCATAACTATATGGATCCTCCCTTTATTTGACAATATCTTGATAGTCATATTTTAATTAAATTTCTAAATTGTACTGTCTAATATGCAAGCTCCACGTACCTAGGGTGTCGCTTTTTATTTCACCATATTTCGGTAACTGTTAGGCGTACCGACTTGCGGTTTCGGTAAACACACACCTCTAACGTTCTTTAAAACGTTATTAAGACATATTTTAGAATATTTAGAAATGAGAGTTCTGGGAATATCATGGTACCCGAAAACCCCCATCAGGGCGTGTGTGTAGTGTATTTAATTGAAACTACTTTTGAGGTTGTTGTAAGCCCTCGTAATTACGTTTCCGAAACTGCACCACCTAGTACGCAAACCCCACACTTCTATGATGTCGCTCTTTATTTTCCCATATCTCAATATCCCTAAGGCTTACCGAGTTGAGGTTTTAGGTAAACAAATGTCAGTTCCTTACATTTTAGAGACATACATTTCCACATATCTAAAAAAATACAGACATTAGGTACCCCATGGTACCCCAAACAGCATTGGGGTACCCACTTACTTTTGAATAGTAATACATTTTGAGTTGTTCAGCATCAATAAACACTTTAGTTTTTCTACGTGCAACCCAAAAGTCCATACCTGACCGAATAGATTTTGTCCATTTAATCTCAAAAATGTTAAGATACTTTGTATTGTTAAGTACAACCAAGTTAAGCACACTGAATTTAATATTTTAAATATTTTCTGATTTTTGTTTCGGGTATTTCGTGCATCAAAACAAAGCCAGGATTCTGCTTGGAAGACAGTGAAAAGAAGCAGTGTAGGTTGTGGCTAAAAGTACGTCCTTTCTGAAGACAGACCCAATTGTATTTACATTCTTTTGTACGAATATATAACCCTAATAAAGATACTGTACTACAAATTATTTCTTTCTCCCATAAATTAGAATAAAATATTATCTCTGTTTAAAGAAAATGTTTGTTAGTGTTAAGTCATTTCAACTCTTTTTCTCTGTAATAAGAACATTATCCTTCGCAATATTTTTTATCTTTATGCTATTACGATTGGATGAAGTAAAATTCTATACGAAGCACTATTATTTCAGACATGCATTAATAACTAATGTATTGTTCTGTATGTAAGGCAATGTGTATACTGAACATGTCTAGCGAAGGTGTTGTTTTATTGGGAATCCCAAGAAAGAAAGAAAAAAAGTTGGACTTACCAACGTATACGTCTTCGAATTCTGGACTAATCCAAATTATCCAGAGAAAACATTATATATTTCTTTGTTGCTATTTCAGATGTATCCTTTATCCAAGTCATATGAAACGGAGACTTCATACATCGCTATACTTTGTATGAACTATGTTCCGTATTTACTTGATCACTTTGTAACTTTATCTAGTGTTGACAAGGCCGCAGGTGTTAATCGAATAGTTTAGTGTATCACTCATGTCACCTTGTGACTAAGGTACGTCCTGTCGGTATATATATGGTACTGGGTTCAATTAGCGATAAAATACATTTTTAGCGTTAAACAAATGCAAAAATCTACACGAAATGAGATACCGTGATCTCTGACTTACGGATAACACCAAGCAACTAATGGTACTGAGTGTGATTGAGTTTACTAATTACTATTTGGCTAAAATCAGTGTTCCTTTATCTATAGTTCTTTTCGTGCTTTGAATTGCAAAGTTTGAAATAACCGTTTTAAATTATTGTGTATATATATCTTCCGAGTAATTCTGAGAATCATTGCTCTTTCTTTAAGCAATGTATGAGACTGTTAAACTGCTCGTTGCTTAAAATGTTGCACTAAGAAGGATGCATCCAGGAAAGTCCAAATTTTGCAGAATGTCTAGAGCAGGGAAAAATAAATATGTTTAGTCGATGGCTGCACAACGCCTCCGCTGTCACCACGTTGTCACACAGCGAATACAGCGGACGTTTAAGAATATTCTGCACTAACTATTAGGTATCTGCCTGGGAACTTTGGTGCAGCTACCCAGTCTCCTTCTTGGTGTTGCATTTTTAATGGCGAGTACTGAGTAGGAATCATCTTGTGAGCGAACACGTTTTCGGCTGTCAGCATACTTTTAATTATTGTGACATTAAAAAAAACATACCTGTTAATTAAAATGTACAGAGAAGTTATTTCTGGAAAATTCTATTCAGGCCTCTTGTGGTAACAACTGCACTTTAGTAGAAGATACTATTAAGGAAAGGAATGAGGTAAAATAATCTTTATATCGTACAAGCAATGGATGATAACAGCTTAATAAATGATTGTACGTAAATCTTGTTTGAGTTTGAATATAGGATTGTATATGACTGTGCATTTTGCATTATTATTGAAGTGCTGCAACTAACTGCAAACCATATGATAAATTCTTACAGTAATATATCACATATTGATTTACTCTGTATGAAAACGAAAATAGTTTAACATATGGTTAACCTTCTTTGTGCCCATAATTTTAAAATTAACGCTTGTGTCACTTTTCAACACTTGGCTTTGCAGTAGCTTTCCAACGAATTAGCAGGAAGCCCAAACTTACAGAACACCCTGCAGGTAAATACATTTCTTTGGACAGTTTCACTGCTCTAAACTAAGATTTGAAAAGTGTAGCATTGTTAATTTTATTATTATTGGCACAATGGAGATTAACCATATTTTAAGCTATTTTTGTTTCCATACAGAGAAAAACAATATGTGACAACATTACAGTAAGAATGTATCATGCATTTCTCAGTATGTTGCAGCACTTCAATAATGGTGCACTATACGTACAATCTAGATCCTGAATATGTCCAATCCATATATTACAACAAGGGCAAAACGTATGCGATACAGGTAAAATCCGTATATTTCATATGGACAATCTATAAGCTACATACATCCAATCCATACATTACATATAGCCAACCTGTACGCGACATACGTATAATCTATATGCTGCATGCAGACAGTCTGTAAGCTACATATGTGCACTCTGTATGATGCATACGGATATTCTGTATGCTGTATCGGGACAAGCTGTGTGCGACATAAGGAAAATCTGTATAATACATGCGTACAATACGTATACTGTATCTAGTCGTACGTACGGGGCACAAGTACAATATAGATGCTGTCTCGGGGTTGAACGCAAGAAACACACGTACAGAACGTATATTGCATACTTCTTGAAATTATGCTCCGTCCTGATAGTCAGTGTGTGTCGTCATTATTAACCCACATGCTACATACGATCCTGACGTCACAAAGCTAGATATCACCTCCGTATATACTTGTTATTGAAGATTACGTCATACGAATGACGTCATTGCACTTATGCAGACAGTTTGTATAATACATACTTCTTCAGCTATACGTTTGCTGCAGGATGTTATATACGGTTGTACGTTAAGTCCAGAAACTACAGGAATTACGAATGTAACCTACGTTTTTAAGTATGCCACCTACATTTTTTTTCTCAGTGTAAGAAATCATCAGTTTATCAGGCTTTAATTGATAATTTATTCACAAGATTCCCTATCAAAGGCGTGGTAGATGAAGTTTCTATTCTATATGGGTCGACATTGCCAACTGACATGGTCGATATGGAAAAGATGTTGTATGGTGATAGAGAGATGATACTTCTTGCTGAGTATTTCAAAACTGACCAACAAAAATCGTTATCAGACTTAAGTCTAACAAGTAGATTGTCGATGAGAAGTTGCAGAAATCGGGTAGAAGTTGCAGAATCAATTTCCACGACAGAGTACGAACGGGGATTTCCCCTTATGAATTTACAGATGACTGATATTAGAAATAGATTAAGCCTCAAACATTGTCTAACTTGTTGTTCATCAATGTTAATGGCCCACCGCTAGACAAGCTCAAAGTAGACGAGCTAGTTATTTCTTGGCTGAAGGATAGACATCATTCCACTGCGGATGAATTACCGCCAAAAAGTTACCAACAGGAAATAAATCCGATTTCAGATTTGTTTTAAGGTGGAAAATTACGAGTTGCGGAAAATGTATACTTGTATTACTAATGGCTTATTTGTGTTATTCAACTTTGTACCTACTTTTTAGTAAGTCTCTTCTTTGCTTTAGGTAAACTACTTTGGAATAAATATTCATAATAATTGCAATTATGCATATTTGTAACGTGGTGTTTTAGTGATACACAAATTACAATTAGACCCTATGAGCATACTTTATGGAGATGTCTCACATAGGGTACCCCGAGCACCTTTATACTCTATGAACAACTGATTTTTCAAGTCTTTTGTGAGAAAAATACTGTGAATTGAGAAACCATAACCTTTTCCATATTGTACAGGTTTATTTTCCTGCGAATAGAAGTTTCTTGTGGAATGCGTTCAGAAATTAACACTTGCAAGAATACTCTCTTAGTACAAGTATATTTTAGGCACACACTAATTTCCCCCCACCTCGAACTGTTTCAATTTTCTCACTGACAAACACTTTACCATTTTATATCGTAAAGGTCAGATCCACCGTTATTGTAACAGAGTGGGGGTGACATCCAGAAGTCCTAAAGTGCAGAAGTCCTAAAAGGCAGAAGTCCTAAAAATATGGGCACTAGACCTAAATTTTAGGACTTCTGCAGTTTAGGACTTCTGCAGTTTAGGACTTCTGCACTTTAGGACTTCTGCACTTTAGGACTTCTGCCTCGGTATGATTTTTAGGACTTCTGCCGTTTAGGACTTCTGCCTTTTAGGACTTCTGCCGCGATATGATTTTTAGGACTTGTGCCTTTTAGGACTTCTGCCTTTTAGGACTTCTGCCATTTAGGACTTGTGCCGCGAAATAATTTTTAGGACTTGTGCATTTTAGGTCTAATGCCGTTTAGGACTTCTGCCTTTTAGGACTTCTGCCGTTTAGGACTTCTGCCGCGTCCCCGTGTAAACTCTTTAGTCAGTTAAGAAGAGGCCGTGGATCGTGTTCGGAGTTGATGACGATGGATTTTGGTGAGTCAGAGTAGGTCAAAGTGGATGAGAGTGGTTCATGGTGGATGGTGGGTCACGGTGGGTGGTGGATCAGAGTGGGTTGTCGTGGGTGGTGGGTTACGGTGGGTGGTGGGTCAGTTTGTCATGGGTCAAGTTTTCATTGACCCACGCCAACTCTGGGCTGTGCTATGACGCAAGCTGAAAATATGCGATTCTATTCACAATATAGTTTCATTTTTTATTGCGGAGACTGCCTTTGACTAGGCCAGAGACAGGCAAGGAATGAGGAAGTGTGTTGCTTGGTTGCCTTTGCAGAAACACATTTGAAACAAACAGTTATGTTTTAGAGATTCGAAATTTTAACTTCAACCTTAATGTTTTAATTGCTTATTATTTTTTGATAGTGGCAAATGAGAAATATTTATTGTATTTTGTCTCTTTAGACTAAAAATCCTGTGGGTGTGGTGCACGAACAAGATTATTTGTTTGGGTGCTGGACCCCGGAGCTCCCACGTAGTCGGTGCGCATGATGATCTGTATGAGCAGAAGAACCATTCCAAAGACATTGCAATCAAAGGAGAGGAAGAGGTGGATGAAGAAGAAAAATGACCCAGTATATTGAAAAGTGAAGTACTACAAGCAATCAAAGACATGCAAAGGAGAAAGGCCCCTGGAGACTACGACATACCAGTAGATTGCTCAAGGAATTAGAAGACAATGCAATGAAAGTGCTGTACTGAGAAAAAAATGTGTGTGTGTCTTGTACTTTTTGGATTTAACATACATAACTGAAAAAACATGTTTTATAATACTTTCTGTATAAGTGTTCCATCTATACTACGTACTTTCCGTATGAAACAATATAGGCAGTCAGGATCTCACATACCAATGGACGTGTATAACATATAGCTGACGAAGGTAACATCCATATTTGTATGTAATAGGGCTATAAGGAAGACTGTTATATATCAGACAGTCTGCAACGGCATGATGTAACATCTAAAGGCAGCACCTATGTAGCATACGGATAACGTATGCTCTGTACTGATTTCTGTAGTAAGCAAGAGGATTCCGTATATTTGTGCAAGTTGCCGCTGTCCGGAGAACAGTTTTTCTCAGTGTGACTTTACTTATTAACAAAATCTATCTGAGTGGAAAATGGCTAAAAGATTTTCTTGGTGTTACAATGATTGCATTGCTCACGAAAAAGCAATCGAGAAAGTGTAGGGATCCCAGAAGCATTAGCCCTATTTCCCACACTGGAAAGATTATTGTATGCGTACTGAACATGCGGCTCGAAAGTAAGGTAGAAGAGATGTTAGAAGATCAGTTTGGATTCCGGAAAGGAAAAGTCACCAGAGATGCTATTGGGCTGATGAGAATTATCTCAGAACGAGTTCTTGATGTAAAGGAAGAGTTCTGTTTGTGCTTCATTGACTACAGTAGTAAAAAGCTTTCGACAAGGTCAATTGGACCAAACTTTTGAAAATACTGGAGTGACAGACGGCTCATCCGCAACCTGCATAAGACAAAGAAGGATGCCTTGGAAGAGAATCCAATAGTGCACCTGAAGGCTGCACTTGAATGAAGGAGAACCCAATAGTGTGGAGATTGGAACAGGAGCTAGATGTCGCCCCAATTATTCAACATTTACACTGAATGTTTAATGGGAATTCAAGATTGGAAAGCAGATCATTAACAAGATTAGGTATGCAGATGATACGATTATAACAGGTAGAACGGAAGCAGGATTACAGGACATCATTGACACAATAGTTGACACTGGAAAACTATATGGAATGGAAATCAACATCCAAAAATCAAATCATGAGAGTATTCCATACAAACGCACCCTTACAGGTCAGAGTAGAACAAAGAGAACTTGAAGAGGATGATAATTTTAAGTGTCTGGGAAGTACTTGGATGAGAGACGCTTACTGTATCAAAGAGATCAGGTCAAGAATTGCTATTCCCAAAGAAGTATTCAAAAAGAAAAGATCAGTCTTAACTAGTAAGCTTAATATTGGACTTAGGAATAAGTTGGGCAAGTGCTGTATATGGAATATTGGACTGTATCGCTCAAAGACTTGGACATTACATAAATTAAAGAAGAAATATTCAGAGAGTTTCGAAATGTGATTTTGGAAGAAGATGGAGAAGATAAAATGAACTTAGAGAAAAAGAAACGAAGATTTTTAAAATGTATAGGAGAGAAGAGGACGCTTCTAGCCACCATCCTCCGTAGAAAGGCCAACTGGATTCGACACATCTTACAAAGAAATTGTTTTCTTCATACCGCCATAGAGGGAAAGGTGGAAGGAAAGTGAGGAATACGAAGAACACAAGTGATCGATGATTTGAAAAATAGAAGAAAATATTGGGAGTTAAAAAGATAGCTGAAAATCGAGAAATGTGGAAGAAACATCTTCAAGGCCAATAGTAATAATAATAATAATAATAATAATAATAATAATAATAATAATAATAATAATAATAATAATAATAATAAGTGCAGGAACTTAAATTCTACAATTTCGTAACTAAAAGGGTTTGAAAAGCAGGAGTAGTACTTGATAAGACAAAAAAGGAAGAAATTCATTTTTCAAGTTTTAAGAAGTGTATACGGCAACATGTATACGGCACACGAACATTCTCCTGCCATCTAGCGAATACAGAATGAACTTCGTTCATTGCTGTATACGTATACGCTATCATAATAGTAGTGAGGTAGAAAATTCAAATCATGTACGATTTATCAAGTATTACTTCCAAGGCATTTAAATTACAATTGTCAAATTTATAATTTAAATTATAATCCTTATGTGGGAATTTCTCGCAACATCTATGCAATGTAGTTAGTAAAAAAGACCTGCAACAGTAAGAGAACTGAGATCCCATGTATACAGAGTAAGGTTCAAAGGACACATAATATTTTTTTATTTGACTTTCAGCTTATCGCAACTTTCAGCAGCGAGGCTATATGAGTCGTGGAATCCGAGCCACATGAGCCAATGTTTAACAAGAGAACCACATATTCTAATAATTGTATTTATGAATATTTTAAAAGTCCTGTGAAATATTTTGTTCCAATTTTTTTTACATGCTTTTCTTTAACTCACAACGATTGGGAATGTCCTCAAATCTTACAGCATTAATTTAGCTCATTTTCTGAGTCATGGATTTGAATCGATTTCTGTTAAAAGGACGTATGTGCAGTAAACATAATTTTCGGGAAATGAGAAAAAACTGTTTTTTCACGAGTGGTTCGGTTGATGAAAAAAAGAAAAATATGTGTAAATGTACCTATTACGTACAAAAAAATATTAAACTTCTGACACATACGCCTTTTTAACAGAAAACATTGTGACATAACATGTGAAACCACGGTTTTTCTGAAATATATCTAAAATTTTAGACACTGTTACATTGGTAGTATATTTATGAAAGACAGAGATGCTAATAATAGTAATTTGAAAGCAAATGTTTTTCTTCCAAACATTACTTTAAAAAAAAAAAAACTCTGTCAGGATAAGTTCTGAATTAACACTTGTCGTTACTGTTTGCCTTACTCCGACTTGCAGGGGTGTAGCCAGCAGGTTTGTGTAGGGGGGCCGTCGTTTTTTAGGGGGGCCAGCTACAAAGTACAAAGTAAAAAAAAAAGTGTTGCTGTTAATGTTTTGGGAGCCTGAAAGAAAGGAAAATTTTGGTTTTCTTCTGGAAAACTAAAAACACTATTTTAGCTTCTTCTTCTTCTTATTATTATTATTATTATTATTATTATTATTATTATTATTATTATTATTATTATTATTATTATTATTATTATTAATAATATTATTATTATCCATAAATTATATTCAAGATAGTTTTTATTATGCTTAATCAAGAACTACTGTCCGGGACCAAACGCTATACTTTTGTGCATAACTATAAAGGTAACCAAGAAAGTTCTGTCCCTTTTCGTGGAGGTATGTGTTCAATTGGACCTCACACCGTGAGTTGAATGTGAGTGGAGATAAGACGAACGTCAGTTGTTGGTGTGGGTATATCCAACATACTACCTGGTTGTGAATATTCAGACACACCGTGAACTTGCGTAAACACAGAGGGAACATGGGACATCCACAGAGCGTCATAAGAGCATGTGTGCTGAACGAGTTCAAATGGAGGTCAAACGCCGCTATAGCGGGACAGAAGATATGCCAGGCCTTTGGTGAGGGTGTCGTGACGACGCGGACATTGCAGCGATGGTTTAACAAGTTTAAGGACGATGACGAAACTCCCGAAAACACCACGTGCCAGAAGACCAACACATGTACAGAGAGGAACTGGGGCTACAATTCAGTATGTGGTGAAACCATTCGGCAGCACATCCATCAACTTGTGAAGCACTACAAGTTGGGTCGATGGGTCTTACATATTTTGACTCCGGGACAGAAGGCAACGCTGCAGTCGCCTGTCTTTATTTACTGTTTCGGAGCCATTTCTGGACAGGGCGTTGACATGTGATAAAAAGGGTGTCTTATACGAAGCTCCACAGCGCCGTCATCATTGGTTAGTGTAACGCCCCATTGTAAATGATTCTACAATTGTATTATTAGTACAAGTTATTACTTACCTCTTGTAATCCTTTTGTATTTGGCAACCCTGCCGAAGCATCATGTTCGCGGGTTCGCGCAAGGGATTCTGGGTACTGAAAATCGAACATGAAGACATCATGGCATGATTAATTTGGTGCGCGTTGATAAACTATGTCAAATCTCTAATTTACAGCCGCCATCGTCACATTTAATAGTGTGTGTGCTTCACTTTATGCTTCAAGGAATTGTTTCACAGGTTTTGGCAAGTGTGCCACTATTTAGCATAGTATGAAACTCCGAATGTAGTTGGGATATACTTTTTAGCCCAGGCTGCCACGTGAATCATCTTTGTGTAGGTGTATGTTTTAAGTTGGCTCTGTTTGGTTGCTTCTGCATATTCAAATATCTAGTGAATAACATTCTCAGAGTGGACTGCTCATCATGTTTTTCAGTGAACCATATTTTTACTTGCAGTCAGAAATAATGTATCTAATGTCCAACTAAATTTTTAGCAGCGGGGCCCCCCAACTCATTCACAATGTCCGTGAAGCGTATCAGAAGTAAGTACTTTCCTCATCTATCCCATTTAGAAATATCCGTGCCTTTATGTAATATGGAAGCATCAGGAGTTTATGGTAAATTTGCCAGTGAAAATATGACATTCCGGAAATGGAATCCAGAACATTGTCATCATTGTGATTTATTCGAGTGGCAAGTACGGATACAGGTTTATCACTCGTTCCTGCTAATTTTGCTTGTGCTGTTTAGCCATGTGATTGTACGTAACCTGGTGACTTTTGTGATCCAGTACTCCCGAGTGACTATTTAAGAAGTCGAGAATTCAGCATTCTCCCAAGAAGTTGGAATGGAACTTTGTACATATGCTTACAGTTTGAAGTGTCTATCCATAAGAGTTAATATCTACACGTTTAACTCTCATCAATACACTATTTGTGTCTCTTACGAAGCGTTCAATTAATATGTTCTCAGTACGATGTTATAATAGTGCTATTTATCATTCAAATCTCCATTGATAATCATAGTAAATGCTTTATCTTCATTGTCTGTTAAACTGTCCAGTGAACGTCATGGATTGTTAGCATCAGGATCGGTGTGTTTATTTTTGGCGACCATGCCCCCCAGCTCTCGCCTACCCAGATCGGGTTGTGTGCAAGACGAGGAATTCTCTTCATGTCCTATCTTCTAGACGTTATAGCTTAATGGAAGTTCTCCACAACAGTGATCAGTTATTCTGTCTCAGTTTCTGAGCATCGTATGCGTTTTGAATAGCAGTTAGTGTGTATTTCTTTTGTGTCCAGTTGGAAATGTGTTCCGTTAATAGTGCAAGTGCATTTAGGGAAGGTATAGTAGTCTCTGCTTGTTTATACCTGTCAGAAGGGTAAGTACCCTGTGTTGTGTGTGCCCGCCTTCGTAGCAGGCTGACCATAATTCTGCTTTGTACAGAATTATCTTTTCGGTTGCTGATTCATTGGAATCGTAATTGCATAGCGCCCGTATGTGGATTTGCTGATGTCCGTCTTAAGAATGTAATTTCGACGATTGTCCATTTGCACTTATCAATGCTGATGTAAGCTATAGGAACGCCACTAGCTACATGATTGTTTAAGTAACTGCTGTGTATTGAGTTTATCACTGTCGGAAGCAGGAGTGTGCTTTCCGTATTTAGGAGACACCTGGCCGTCTAGCACAAGTTGATTCGATATGTGATCCTTTTGTCTCTCCACTTAAAGTTAGTGTGGCATTTACTTTTGTCAACTTATATGGATCACTTTACAGTCGTTTCCTTTCAGGTTTTATCCAAACACGCCACTACTTGAAGATTACATGGGTTTTGTTAGTCAGAGCATTACGTCTGTATAATTATGATGCTCACTTGTACCTAGCATCCTGATCGGCGCTGACGTTCAGCAATGCATTGTCCGTTTTACTTATAATGTCTAATATTTACACTTGTCTAATTTGTCCACCCTTTTATTTACATTCATGTCCTCATTTGTTTAGGACGAGTCACTTGTCTTATGTTTACATACGATGTAGCGAGAACCTATCTAGCATGATGTTTCTTTGGGGTTCCTTACTCCTATGGTGGTTACTAGTAAGTGCATCCTATTATACTTCTGAGTAGTACATAATTAGTGTAAACCCGACTAGTCGTGGTAAGTAAATCTACGTTTGCTCGAGCCATTTATCCTATTATCTGTTAGTGTCATATTACTCGTTATGCAATTTTATAAAAATATATATGTATATGTTCTAATATTTTGTTTCATATGAGTGTTGAATCCCATATCATTATTTTCAATTACAATATAGCAATATGATGGGTGTGAGTTTATTCAGTTAAGTAACTGAGCAAGTCACTAAGTATAACATTGCAGGGTTATCTCAGAAAGCAGTCACAATGGTAACTTCAGTATAATTTTGGTGTAATAATTGGTGAGATCCATTACTCTTAATCTGTGGATGTTTTAAGTCAAATAAAATGTTGCAACACCCTACCATAAGTGTTATGTTTTGCAAAATTGACTCCGCAGTCTTGTATTTCAGCTTTGGCATTCTCATAAGATTCAAATAGGTAAGGAAATCACAACACAAGGGAAGGGCTGTGTTCTGTGCATTCGTAGAGTGTACAGGGGGCAGTCTCGCACAGGTTGGATTCGTTTTACCGTTGTACTAAAAGTTCTTTTTTTCTTTTTTCTCATTCTTTTATTAACGCATGGATTTAGCGCAATCTTATACAGTGTTAGCATCTTTTGCTATTCTTCTCCTGTGTCATAGCATGATCACAGGTGGCGACCCTTACCATATATTTATCATCTCAGTGCTCCGGCACTGGGCAATCAAGCTTAGCTGTATCCCGCCAGGGATTGGGCCCTCTGGGGCGCTACATTAGCATCCTATGAACCGATTTCAAAACAGCCGAAATCAGCACTGTACCAAAATAAGGTCCTTCTGTGTGTTTGGTGCATCGTGCATCGGGAACTGCTACCAGCTGGTCAGAGTATCAATGCAACTGTGTAGTGTCAGCAAAAATTCAAAACTCTGGAACCATCACTTCTGAATTGCAAATGTGTCCTCGTTTACAGGACAACGCTAAGTCCCACGTAGCTAGGATGACTCAGGACACCATTTTCCGCCTTGGATGGGAAACAATATTGCAACCACTATATTCCCCGGGTATTGCACCATCCGATTATCAGCTGTTCCATTCTTTGGACAATCACCTTAGAGGACGCCAGTTCAAATCCCTAGTAAAAGTCCAAAATGCATCTGATACTTTCTTTGTTTCACGGCCCACCAAGTTCTACCGCGATGGATTCCATGGCAGAATGTTTTCAAAAGGTCGTCAATGCTGATGGGGACTATTTTTAAACTTCCAGGTTAGGTGACATATCGATGTTCGAAGGTGGTGAGTGAAAAAGCAACAAAACTTTTCTTGGTTACCTTTATATTTAAATTTAAGACCTTGTATACAGAACCTATTTACATAAGATTGATTTTCTTTGAAATTTCACTTAATTTCTTTACGGTTTCCTGACAAAAATATTTATTTATTATTCGTGACTAAGAAAAACATAATTATTTTATTACACTGAGTAGAAATAAAAGAGAGAGCGAATGAAATTCAAATTGAATAAAATCATTGTTTCTCACCAAATTTTCCATCCTCTATGTCTTTTAAAACACTTGTTAAAGCATATAAAAATAGTACCTTTGTTTTATGGCTGTATTTGTAGTACCTTGTTAAAATGTTTGTCTTCAAACTGTCAAATATAAATCGCAATAAATTGTGTAATCTGCTGTCACAAAAAAGTATCCTATTTTTCGATCGGTATAAGGAAGAAATACTATACTATTTTTCGATGGGTATGGAAAAAGCAATATTTTTCCATACTATTTTACCATAAATTATTAATTGTCAATAAACTTTGTTACTTTTAAATGAATGAAGCGAGATAATTTTACTGTGATGTTTTAAAAGTTGGTCATTTGTGGGGGCAGGAAACCATTTGGGAGGGCCTGGCCCCGATTGGCCCCTCTTGGCTACACCCCTGCCGACTTGTAAAGTACTTTGAATCCATATCGGAAAATACTGAGGTTAATGCTGGAATATACCTTGGCTACCTACATGCTAAATAAAACTCCTCCACACCTTAATATTGTGCCAGAATAAAAGGTAAAATTTTCTCAAGTATGGCAAGATAGCCCCCCCCCCCACACACACACACTTTAGAAAATTGAAACACTGACTAGGTCATTCGTTTGTACTACGTTTGTACCGTTTGCACCGAAAATGTTTCTAAAACTTAATCTAAAACTAATCTAAAACTTAAAACTAAGATTTCATTTTCTCCTCGTCCGCTTAGAAACGGGAATTTTCTACAACGATGGGTCAGGTGTTATTCAATGAATTTTCCAATAAAGAAGATATGTTTACACCAATCTTCATTCTCCTAAGTTGAGAGAATCATGAGATTTTCACTCTTTTACGTCTTCTCTTCACCTTGACGAACTGTAGATTGGTACATTAGACTGACACTTTGTGAAAATGATAAACATTATATATTTGAAACTAGCTGAAATGCCCGTTCTTCGCACGGGGAAATATGTTTATGGTGCCAAAGAGCATTAAGTAATTTGAAGATAAAACTGACATGTATTTAACTTTTTGTCAATGTACCTCCCAAAAAAGTTGTTTCTCAGTAATCTATAATTTTAGTTAATTATGCTTCTGAATAAGTAATTCTTACCATAACTCTGAAACGCGTTTCTTTGTGGAAATAGCGTCACTACTCTATAGATATAGACTCTTCTTGTGTTGGCGCATGACGATACTCAAGCTGGAATAGGTAAACTTCAGGGACGCCATAGAGATAATTGTGTTTAGATATGGGAGGCAGCCTTTAGTAGAAGTAGTAGTACAGATGGTAAGACTAGTAGTTGGTAGTAATAGTGGTAGCAGTGGTAATAGTAGAACAAATAGTAGTAGTAGTAGTAGTAGTAGTAGTAGTAGAAACAGTAGTAGTGGTAGTTGGCAGTAGTAGTAAGTAGTGCTAGTAGTAGTACAAATAGTAGTAGTAGCTCGGATTCGATTAGGTTAGGTTAAGGTAGGTTCTTTTGTCTAGCTTCCATCATCTAGACATAACCCCACCATTTTCCTTTCAAAACATTAAATAGGTTGAGAACCTGAAAATAATGATAATGATACCGGTAAACTTTAATAAAAATCTGTGGTGTAGCGTGGTATTCCGAAGTGGGGATGCGAAAGTTAGTCACTTGCACGACACAATACTATTGCAATCAGCAATACATAGCTATTCCGAGGGGAAATATAGGATTATGAAAAATTTAGAAGGGAGGCCTTCCTAATTGGTGGCCTAGTGGGACATACAGAAGCAAATGCGTGGATTAGGGTAGAAGCCAATAAGCAATTGTTTCAGCTTCTTCTTGCCACAACCGTTGTGACGAGAAAACTCGACCCCCACTGTTGTATAAACATTTTTTCCAGTATAGTTCCCTTGGGTAGCTTCTTTCTCCCCATACCATACTTCAATCTCGTTCTTCAAAAAGTCGCCCCTACAAATTTGTCATCTTGGGTCCGGAACTCAGGCCCCCATTCGTGAATATGGGTCTTAGTGTATACGTATATCATTTGTAGATGCCAATAAAAAGTACTTAAACCAACTCTGGGCGCCTGTTTCTGCGTATGTATTTCGTTGTCAGATATCCAGATACTGAAGGCAGTTGAGTAAATCTGTCTCCAACATTCGGGAGACGGGTAAGACCGTTCCCATATTTTTTAAAAAAGCGATGTTCAAATATTTATGAAGTTGAAAAACAATGCTGTGCAGGATCAGGGGAGCAAAGTTGTCAACATTGGGAGGAGGGTAGATTTGAGGGAGAAGGGCATATCTGAGGCTTTTTCTGGGGGGAGGGTAGATGAGACTCAAATTACAGTAGATGAATCTGATTTCTGAGATGAACCTGTTGTAGGCGATGTAGATGAAATTGTAGTACATGTCAGTATTAAAAATCAGTGCCATGAACACAATCTGTAATCTGAATACATGCATATTTATAATTGATATGTTTTTACTTATGTATCACAATGATCCAAATTAAAATTTTAGAACACTTGTTTTGTAATAATATAAATAATGACTTCCCCAAAAGTATGGAAGAAAATTAACTATGTATGGCGCAACAATACTCTTATTTGAGCAAAATTATTATGATCACAATACAGGAATTAAACAAATAGTTGAAAATAGACTAACAATAATTAATGACAATGAAGTATTAAAGAATACGATTTTTTAAAAAATGAAACAAGTCAAGGTACGTACATCAATTTCATCTAACTTTCCTTGTAGCAGTCGCATACAAATCTTCACAATTTCAAATCGGATTACAATTACGATGCATTTCATTACGATTAAAGCATAACTATTCTTATACTATTATTTACATAACCGACTTGCTTAAAAAAGACAATTAACTAACTATTTCTGTTTTGATCTATCTCCTTGATAGCGCTCGTACGTTCTGTACAGAAACTATAGCTTAGTTCAAAATAGATAGAGTTGGAAATACTTGAATATGCCACCGTATATCTAAAGCAAAATGTAGAGTTGCAGGGATGTGAAAGGAAGTAGTTGGGCATGCGCATTCGGCAGAAAGCAGACAAAAACCCCGTTGCTTGCAGTAGGCCTGAAAGCCCAAGGAACATAGCATTCAACAACAGGAAAGACAGAAAATGTGCATGTGAGTGACGCGCATGAGTAGGTTCCGCTTGTCACAGTAAGGCGAGACGGTGAGAGAGCGCATCCAGAAGATTGTAGTGGGAATAATTGTGATAATAACACGGAAACAATTTATATATAATGAAATACGTATTTTTTTCTTATTAACAGGGGTGCGGGCATACCGGCGTTCCCTTACGCTACGCCCCTGATAGAAATGACCCCGTATTCTTAATGTGTACCTTCCTAGTGGTGCACATTCTAGAACATTTTCGAACCTATAGGAAAATAATATAACATGCTGGCACATTCTACAACAATTTCGAACATTCTGGAACATTCTAAAACTTCCTGGATCATTGTAAAAGATTCTAAAGCACCCTGAAAATTCTAGAACATTCTCGAACCTTTGGGAAACTTCTATAACTGTCTGTAACATTTTCCAAGATTGTTGGTAATTCTAGAACATTCTGGAATATTCGATCAATAATGATTTGTGTAGAAAAAAAAGCAACATTAAAATTAAAAATATAGAAATGCACGCATTGTTGTTAAAATTTAACCCTTTTTTTCACAGTAGCACATTTGGTGGGGCGTTTTCTTCCTCTAGGACCCTTGCTGGCCCAAACCGAAACCTTCATGGATGGGAGATACAGGGCTACAATACCATATAACTCCCATGGGGCTCCGGGTCTTGGTTTCGGAGCCTTTGTAGCACGCACGGATAAACCACACTTACTTTTATTATATAGTATATTGATTACGGACATGAATTTTCTTTAGGTCTTACCAAATTGATGTTAATATTATATTCTAAATTCTCATTTCTTTCAGTTCATTTATACTCTCACGTCAAACAGAACGAATTTCTACATTGCGTTGACTCTTTCCTTTCATGTATTTCTTAATAAATAAACATACAGATTAGTTTACATTATGTTCCTATATTACTCAGTTAGATTAGATTAGTTTGTCTATGAAGTACACGAAAAATCTCCGATTCTCCATTCTTTTCCGTAAGTTACATGTATTTTTCATCTCTGCACATGTATCTCTGGACCTACTTCCTGTCACTTGGTCCGTTTTCTTTCTGCATGTTGTTAGTTGTGTACAGAATGATATGTCTGGAAACATACGCAACAATCATTACTCGTACAAATCGATGACGATGTGTTTTGGTGGGTCAGTGGTTCATGGTGGATGATGGGTCGCAGTGGGTCATAGTGGGTGGTGGGTCAGAGTGGGTCACGGTAGGTGCTGGGTCAAGTTTTCATTGACTCACGCCATTTCTGGATTAACTGGTTTGGGATCGGTTTAAACTTGAAACAGAATGTGTCCGTTTATTTCAGAAAACGAAACGTAATTTGGTTCAGTTTTCCTTGAAAACGGACACTATATTGCCACTTTTCAGACTATCCGTATATATTTTGGAAAAGTTCCAAACGATATAAAATGATTTCGTTTTAGGTTAAGATATTATGAGTCTGCTGTTTCACTTTTGAATGGAATTACGATTCCCCATGTGTTTTCTCTATGTATTTTTTTGTTAAAACACGTTAATGAGCAATAGAAAATACAACTGTCTTTCGCTTCAGATTGGTTTGGGTTAACAGCTTGAAAATGAAATATTTACGTTTAATGTCCAACGATTATGCCTGTTAGGTTGAAGAAGACTATGATTGAAGCAAGTGAATTATAATGGACGAATTGGTGGAATGAGAAACTGGGAGTGTCCCGAGAAAAACCATGAGCACGATGTTGTTTGTCTCAAGCTTACTTTCCTTGGGAACGAACCAGGTACTCCACCCATAAGATAGTTTAGTAGGCGGGGTCTCAGTTTTGATTCCCGGTGGGAGAGCATTTGAAATATTAAATGTCCTCGATGTGTCTTTGTTCGTGTCCCTGTCGTTCAAGGTTACTGGAAATAACTGTACAGCGAGAAAAAAATGAATATAAGTTACGGAGATACTTTCGATCCTTTTTTAAATTTAAACTTGAATTCTCTGGACTATAATTTTACCATGACCGAAATCCATCTTTCATCGTTAATAAAATATTGGGATCATAAACGTTTGCAATTTGCTACATAGATGAGAGTTTCTTGACTCTTACTTAAAAGAGCAGTCTTAGGGTATTGGCTTTTTGCATTCGTTTCTTGAGTTAGGGGTCCACGGTTCGATTTCCTACGAGGATATTAAGAAAAAAATTATAATTTAGAATGTTTAATATAATAACATGAAAAATAGTCAATTTCTGTCGTTCTTACAAGTTAGAGTTAAAACGACTTCCTTCACAGGGGAAAAACTAACAACATTACGTCACAGTCTACAATCTCGATTGATATTGTCTGAAAACTTCGTGTGTTTCGCAAACAATTCATGCATACAAATGGGTCATCCTTCAGGCCTAGTATGAGTCATAAATTTGTCTGAAACATCATTGTGGAATTGTTACTAAGTTCTTCCACTCTTACTAGAAATAATAATAATATTTTCGTTCGCCATTTTCAACACGTTCCACATATTCGTTCAACCAAAATTGGTAAGCTTGTCTTTTTTATATTTGTTAGTATATTTTGTTAAAATATCAATATAACGCATACATAATTCAATGTCTTTTACCCAGAGAAAGGGTGTTACTATATATCGTGATGAAGACAAATCCTACTTAGTTTCTGTTAAGGCATCCGAAGGTTCGATTTTCATATTGTCCAGTAGCTGACACCTTATTTTCCCCCTTTTTTCCTTCCAAAGTATCTCTTATAAGGCAATTCATCCTTATAAAGGGTCAAAAAAATTCCTTTTCATTTTTCTTAACCTCAGTATGCTTATTTTCATCGGAATAGGACGTAATGTTTAGGTCTCAAACATTCAGTATTATTATTATTATTATTATTATTATTATTATTATTATTATTATTATTATTATTATTATTATTATTATTATTAATAATAATAATAATAATAATAATAATAATAATAATAATAATAATAATATAGAAGACAAATTCCATATGAGGACACATTGAATTAAAATCTCTAAAATCGCCCCTAGCCATAGGCAAAAGTTAAAAAATTGTCGGGATTGGAGAGAAGTGTCACCATCAGGACATACCCTCAGCATACGTTCCTACAACTAGCTAAATGTTAGACGGAAAGTTTCCAGGCAAATTTCATGTAGAAAGTAGGGATACTGAACTCACAACAGCAGTAAGAAACTTTGTTTTTAAGTAGTGGTTATGCCGGCTAAGCTACAGAAAACGTCGATGATGAGAATGAAAGAAATATTGGAATAAAGAAAGTGGGAAGAAGCGGAACCCGGAGAAAACCTACACTCAGGGTGTTTGTTCAGCACAATGCCCAGCACAATGCCCACTAGGCGGGAGATGGGTGGAACAGGGTGAACCATTAAATTAACGGTGTCACGTCAGAAGGGCCCGAACAAAAGGGCGGGGACAAAAAGGCCCGAGTCAAAACGGCCCCACGTCAAAAGGACCCCGGTCATAAGGGCCCGAGTCAAAAGGGCCCCACGTCAAAAGAGCCAAGAGTCAAAAGAACCCGAGTCAAAAGGGCCCCACGTCAAAAGGACCCGAGTCAAAAGGGCCCCGCGACAAAAAGGCCCGAGTCAAAATTGCCCTGCGTCAAAAGGGCCCCGGGCATAACGGCCCGATTCAAAAGGGACCCGCGTCAAAAGAGCCCCGCGACAAAAGGCCCCGAGTCAAAAGGGCTCTGCGTCAAAATATGCTGGGTCAAAAGGGCCCCCGGCAAAAGGGCGCGAGTCAAAAAGGCCCTGCGCCAAAAGGGGCCTCGAGTCAAAAGGATCCCGCGATAAAAAGGCCTCAAGTCAAAAAGCCTGAGATATAGCCTGAAAAGCATGAGAAATATAAAAATGCTTATTATATTAAAAGTATTCAGTGGACACCACCTGATTTGTGTTGAAAGAACGTACATGTGGATTTGTATACAGTGTTAGTTAAAGTTATTACGACAGCCCAGTTACGACTCATGTGAACAGAGAAAAGTGTTGCAGGTAGGTATTGATCAGTGCCGTGTTATGGTGCGGGTGAGCGGGGCAACGGCCCTTGTTGCCGAAGTAAGGTGGGGCAAAATTAGGGAGTAAGAAATAAAAGAAAAGAAGGAAAGAAAATGAAAAGAAAAAGAAAAGGAAAAAATACTTGGAATATTTTAGATCAATAGCAGATAGTGTTACTCGTGTTAGGAAAATCTATGTACACCCAACCACAAAAGTCTCTCCCCCCTAAGTGCTCTAATTCCATAATTTGGGGTCCATGTAATTTGCAGTTGTGAGAACGCCTCGACAGATGCAATCCAATTTACACGTAACTTTTCTCGGCACTAACAACAGTTGGTAGCACTGAATCCAGTCTTTATGCAAGTAAAATTGTGAGTAGAAGACGCACGAAACATTTCTCCATTCTGAGAGGAACCTCTCTGGTTCAGAGCGTGTTGTCCAATGAACATCATATGTTAATCTCAATATTGTGTATGTAATGTATTATTTCAAAGAAATAAAAACACTGATCACACATGAATCAGAAAATGCTTGAAAGTAGACGAAAACAACTGCTCGAAATAATTTAGTAAATGATTGCCTTCATTGAGAGACCTTCTCTAATTCTCCTCATTCCAATATTTTTTTCTTTCTGGAGGAGAGAAAATCTTGCTTGTCACACTGAGTATGTATTGAAATTGAAATTGAAACATTTGAAAAAGTTAGAATCTGACCGGGATTTGAACGCGGGTCCGCCGAATATAAGTTCAATGCGCTAAACACTTACCCACCTCGTCACTTCATTTTCCGCCTAAACTATTAGCTAGTTAAAAACATTGCATGTAAGACTATACACAAAATACTCGTACTAATACTCGTATAAGGAGTCGTTCCTTATGAGTGTCACAATGACTTACTCGAGGTTTCCTTCTTTAACTCAAAAACAACTGATATAGACTTTCGTCAATGAGGAAAATATCGCGAAGCGTTCTTCAAGATGAGGCTACCTCTAGGGATGCGCACGAGACCAGTCGAGACAGGATTTTCCTAACAAAATTCGAGTCGAGACACGGCTCTTCCAATAGAGAAATATACATTTTTCGAGGCGAGACAACACTTTTACAGCACCTTTTCGAGACAAGACAGACACAAATCTTGTCTCGTGCGCATCCCTAGCTACCTCATTGTTTTTAAGTGGTCCCGATTTATATTACTGCAATTTTTCCTCGCCGTAACTTCTAATTTCTAAAGAAGAAAAGCCGGCAGACATTATTTTTGCATTCTTTGAATTGCATCAACACTTGTAGAAATAGTGTGTGCTATGTTTATGTAACATAGCTACTAGTTTATTTTCTTATCTTTGTATCAAGTGTGAAAGCAGAGAACTACCATTTCAGTGACCTGGGTTCGAATACCAGCGTGACAGTTATTTTTTCTTTATTCGAAGGTATTGTTTACGTAATTGATATTGTAATTCTGTTATTATTATTATTATTATTATTATTATTATTATTATTATTATTATTATTATTATTATTATTATTATTATTATTATTATTATTATTATTATGCGTATAACTGTATGAATTTCGATGGCAACTGTCGCCGAATATTAAAAAGTGAATAAGGTAGAACTATGAAATAAAGTAAAGAGATGCGCGTAGTTTTATCATAAAATTATATGGCGCAACGAATTTTATCTTATCGCAAACGGTTATCGTCGAACATACACGGTTAAAGGAGCACTCTGTTGATCAAATTAATAGAAGTTGCTAGAGAAGTATTGGCCACCGGCAGAAAAAAATACAGAGTAACTGCAAGTCGAGTACGTACTATTGTACAGGAGTATGCTCAAAGACCTTTAGAGAACTATCTTCGTGGCTTGGCTCACAATTTTAATTTGCAATCCACGTAAGCAGTTTGAGACAAATGTCAATCGTATTTGGCATTTGGAAAGTTAAGAAAAGATGATAATAAACTTATGTCCAATATAAGTTGGAAGAATTTCAAAACAGATTAAAGTAGCCAGAACTTTTCAATGTAAGTTCACATACTTTATATATCTGCGACTTGGGACTAAAAGGGCTAATGTCAACACGAAGTAGTTTGGAGTATATATACTATTCATATTAACATTTGCTTTTCTTGCAAAAGAAAATATTCTTTTATAGGCGTTAAAATTTGACGAACATCTCATTTTTTTTTTGCCAAAAAGTGACACTGGCCCTTTTAAACCCGAATCACATATTATATATATATGTATATATATATAATTTAATCGACAAGATATGAAGATTTTTCTTTGTTTGCAAGGATTCATGTTAAATAAGTACTTTTCAAATATAATAAATGTAATATGTTTATCTCAAAAATACTTTTTGTTAGTAATGTCTCTTTTTCACTCTTTTTATCGTATTGTAAGGCTTTATGCAACATTGGTACTTCTAAAATATAATGATCATAATGTAATGTTAATCAAAGTCAAGTTGTTCAAAAATATACTGTAATGTAAAATAATTATATACGTATAAAATTTGATCAGATGCAACAGAAAATACAAACAAATGCTATTTGTTTGTAATGTTTGTCATTTGTCTTTCAGCCGTTTTTAAATCATTCTTATAAGGCTTCGTGTTATGTTAGCACCGTTAATATATAATAAGAATAATGTAATGTTCACCGAAGTCAAGTTGTTTAGTGGAAAAATATATATAATAGTTTTTAGTAAGGATTTTTTGTTTATAATATACTTCTTGTTTCATTATTTTTTATTTGATTCCATGTCAGTAATAGTGTTGCCACGAGACGAGACGAGACGAGACTTCAGGCTGTCTCGTCTCGTCTCGTGCAAAACATGTCTCGTCTCGTGTCTCGTCTCGAAAAAATGTGCTCGTCCCGTCTCGTGTCTCGTCTCGAGAGGTTCTGTCCCATCTCGTCTCGTCTCGTTTTGTCTCGTCTTGTCTCGTAAAAATATAGCAGCATACAATGGGAACGAAAGTAAAATGTAGCATGCTGCACCATGCTAATCAAGATACAACTAACAAGGGAAGAGAGGGAGATTATATATCGAAGTGGAAGATGGTTTATATACCAATCGAAAGCACTAATGACGCCTATTACAAAACTGTAATAAAAATTTTCCGAATGCATATACTATGCGAGTTATATGAATATACAGGGTGTCCAGAAAATCCATTTCCACCCCTTGAAATCGCAAACGATGAGACAGATGCCAAAACTGGAAAACACGTTTTTGTTCATTATAAAAGTACAATGTATCAAAGCAAACATTGTTGTCCCAGGGCCACCCGCAGAGTCCCTGGCGGGATCCAACTCAAAAATTACAAAAGGTAAGGGGGTCAAGTAGTATATCGTTCGAAACTTCTTGGGAAATGAAAGAAGACGAACAAGTCCCAACTCTCTAAAAATACCCTGTGCAAAATGGCGGCCGGTCAAACTGTCAGCAAAAACGTCATTGTAGAGTTTATGGCCACCCTCCAAAGAAAGAAAAAAAAACTGAAACGGTAAGACAGAAAAAGATGCGTGTCATCTTTTCAAAAGTACAATGATTGAAAGTAAAAATGTTTGTCCCAGGGTCGTCCACAAGGTTCCAGACGGGGTCCTACTCAAAATTTTCAAATGGCAAATATGGTCAAATAAAACTGTTGAGAAATAAAAGAACACGGAACAAGTCTCGATCCTCTAAAATTACTCTGTGTAAAATGGCGGCCGGTCAAAATGTACATCTTCATTTCGATTTTCTGAGCACGTTCACTTTCCATTTTGCAATCGGCACTTGTTTTCATTCTGAGACATTTGTACGTATTTACTCTTCCTGGTGCAAGGAATTCTTTCGTTTGAATCATTTTATAATTGATAAACCAGATAACGAGCATAAGTACCACTGTTGTGCAGTCATAAACATAAATAAGTAGAGGTAAGAGTCTTTACTTCTGATGGCTCCAACCTCTACTTATTTATGTTCGTGGAAGTACATTATATGTTAACTAGTCAGTTCTATACTCAAAGATGTCAAATGTTGTCGTTTCTTATCTTTATGTCTTAATTTGCTTTTATTTTATTATTTTTTTTCTTTATTTAGATATTATTGGGCTGAAAGTGCAGAATCTCACAGTAGGGGCATTTCCTTTCTTTCCGTTGAGTACAAGAATTAAAGTGAAAATAAACTAAAAACACGGTTACAGAAAGAACAACTAAAATGCAAGATGTTTGCACAGTATTATCGTATAGCGTCCATACTTGTTCTTTCTGCTTTCATTTAATAACAGCTTTAAACGATGTGCTACTTGACCTCCCTTGCCATTTGAACAATTTGAACATGACCCCGCCTGGGACATTGTGGAGGACCCTGAGACAAATATTTTTACTTCCAATCATTGTACTTTTGAAATGATGACACACATGTTTTCCTGTTTTGACATCTGCCTCACCGTTTCAGGATTTTTTTGGGGGTGGCCATCGACTTTACAATGACGTTTTTGCTGACAGTTTGACCGGCCGCCATTTTGCACAAGGTAATTTTAGAGTATTGAGACTTGTTCCGTCTTCTTTCATTTCCCAAGAAGTTTCGAACGATATACTACTTGGACCCCTTACCTTTTGTAATTTTTGAGTTGGACCCCGCCCAGTACACTGCGGGTGGCCTTGTGACAAGAATTTTTGCTTTGATACGTTATACTTTTAAAATGATCGAACACATGTTTTCGAGTTTTGGTATCTGTCTTACCGTTTGCGATTTCAAGGGGTGGTAACGGATTATCTGGACACTCTATATATATCCATATAACTCGCATAGTATATGCAATCGGAAAAGTTTTATTACAGTTTTGTAATAGGCTTCATTAGTGCTTTCGATTGGTATATAAACCATCTTCCACTTCGATATATATTCTCCCTCTCTTCCCTTGTAAGTTACAAGTATTACCCAGAACACACAAGACAAGAAATGTCACGGTAGCTACACCGTGAAGCCTTCACCTCTGGTGTATGTGGTAGTCGGTTCGATCTCGGTTAGTGCCATGTGAGCTTTGTGGTGGACAAACATTGAATGTGTGTGGGGACCGCGGTGGCTCAGTGGTAGAGCGTTCACCTCTGGTGCTTGGGGTCTCGGGTTCGATCCCAGCCCCGCCAAGTGAACTTTGTGGTGGACAAACACCGTGTGCGTGGGTTTTCTCGGGGTTCTCCCGTTTCCTCCCACTTTCTTCATTCCACCATTTCATTCATTACTCATCATCACTATCTCCTTTAGCCTAACCGGCATAATCGTGGGACGTAAAACTCAAAGATTTCATTCCATTTCATTTCATTTTTCAAATGTGTGTGTTTTCTCGAAGTTGTCTAGTATCCTACCACTTTCTTCATTCCACTAATTTTCCCATCATCATCCATTCGGCCAAAGTTGCCTAAAGGTCTTAAAAATAAATTCAAATAAGCTCACAAGGCAAGGACAAATAGTTTACAAGATAATATATCTCTGCTGTTAGTTGTCTGAGGCTTCTCGACCCTGGCTTTTTTTTTTTTTTTTATTCTAAAACATTGAAATTTGTTTCACCAGTTTCAATACACGAATATACAGTAAATTGCTCATAGGTATGTCGAAGATGAAGACACTAATGTTAAATAATGTTTACACGACAAGCAAAGTTCGATGTAAAGGTGTCATCATCCCCGACACTATCGTATACTATCAGCCCACTTGCTTTATAGTGTCTGTATATATATATATATATATATATATATATATATATATATATATATATATATATATATATATATATATATATATACAGAGAGAGAGAGAGAGAGAGAGAGAGAGAGAGAGAGAGAGGGAAAGATATATAGATAAATAGAGAGATATATATGTATGTACACTTTGATTTCATATATTCCAGCCTTTAGGTTTCACAGTGTTAACCCATAAAAATCCAAAAACTACTTTCCATTTTAGCATATATAGATTTGTTGCAATTATTATTTTTTTTTAAAGCTCGGAACCAAATAATTTTATTGAGTAATGGAAAGTATTTGATTGAAATTTTATATGTTACTGCACACTAAGCTCTACTTAAAGTGCCATAGTAATGGGAGCTGAACGACACATCGGACGAAAGAATGCTTGGGGCCAGTCTTCATCTCCATGGTTCAAATCTGTTCCCATAACCGCGGGGTGTGTGCTACTATGTGGTGCTTGCCCCGTTTGTGTAACAAACTCATGACAGTACACCCAGATTAGCTAATGGCTTAAAAAAAAAAAGTTGATTTTTGGGTGGCCATTTTGGATTAAAGTTCCTTATATTGTCGGGATCTATTCGCAATCCTACAACGTACATCTTCATACCAAGCCGAGCGGTCTGCGGCGATAGACCATCGGCTTGAAGGTCCCGGGTTGAGTCCCGGAAGGGTCATGTGTATGGATTTTAACAACATTTGTTTTTTCGTACTGTCAGGGGGGGGGGGGGAAATCGTACGGGATAAAAGGATTTCAGTCTGAAAAAAATGGAGAGAATATCCTCCCCAGGATACTTTCATGGGAGTAAGGAATTGGTAAAAATATAGGATATATATTTTATAGCAAGTTTAAAAACATGGTTTGGGTATCCTATTTCTTTTCTGTTAATTATATTCTTCAGTGTTCGAATTTTGATCATTCTCATGATATTTTCTGCTTCCAACGGAGTTCCATGAATATTATACCAAATGTTCTTTACACTTATCAAGTTCGAGAGGTTTAGTGCGCCTGTAAGAAACAATTTCTGAAGATAATTCAGGTCCTAATGAATATTATTCACTAGGAAAGGAAAGTATTCCCCTCCTCTCGAAGCAGAGGGCAATTTCGCACTCTGGTCAGATCAAACATTTCCGCGTAACAAAACGAAGGTCCCCTTGTAAAACCTCTTCACCTAAAGTGTTATTGTTAGTATCATAAATTTGCTGAAACCAAACAATTTAAAGGGTTCGTCGATAATATCTTTGCTTGTTTTGTCGTCCGCCCGCCTTCCAAACGAAGAGGTGAATTTTACAACATGACTGCTGTATAATAAGCGAGCGATTGGTAAAATGGTATTTTATGTGTGTGTGTCTGTGTGTGTGTGTGTGAGAGAGAGAGAGAGGGAGAGAGAGAGAGAAAAGACAAAAATTTAGTTGCAAGATGACATACTTCAATTGCCGTTTTCGGTTCATATAGCAAAAAGAATACCGCCACCAGAGAATAAAGACAAGTGTAGACCTTACCCAGTTTTCAAATTGAATAGATGGTGGTGGTAGTTCGGTTTCTTGACCTTGTAAAAATCTTCCCTGTCTTTGATTTTGTTTGTCATCATTCCAGCCAGAAATAAAAAAATGAGAATTCCTCAGTTTACAGCAAGGGGAATTGGGGACAAGACATTAAGGATGATATTCCTGGAAGCTCATGTATCACGATTGTTTCATTCAATAGACAGAGGACACTTTTCTATGAAGGCTTTTCAACATGTTTTCTCACAAAGGGGATTTTCCTCTTGCAATCTATATGACCACTGGCAATTTCAATCTTGGCCATTCCCGCCAGCGTTTTCATTTTCGAGACACGAGACGAGACGAGACATTTCACGAGACGTCCCGTCTCGTCTCGTGTCTCGTCTCGTTTTCGAGACGGGACAAGTAGCCTGTCTCGTCTCGTGTCTCGTCTAAGAGGGTTTTGTCCCGTCTCGTGTCTCGTCTCGTTTACGAGACGAGACGAGACACGAGAAATGTCTCGTCTCGTGGCAACACTAGTCAGTAAGGCCTAGACAAAGAACGACGTGCACAGAAGGGGTCGTCCTCAATGCAATATCGTATGTCAGTGGCTCCCAATCATGTTTACCTGGCACCCAAAATGCAAGCCCTTAATACTTCACACATTTCTTACCGCTTGTTGGCTACACGTACTTTTTTCTGATCTTTTACCTGATTTCAGATGCACCATTGAATTTTCAATTCGATAATAATAATAATAATAATAATAATAATAATAATAATAATAATCTCAATATATTTATATTTCTTCTAGCAAGACTTCTGAATACCTTTGTAGTCCAATATTACTATTTACCAGCTGTATTCCTAATTAAACCACAGTTCGTATTCAAAAAATATTTTGCATTCCTACTTTTAATTTAACATCTCTCTTGTATCATTCGTAATATTTCTAATTAAGAATGTAGTTTATTTCTGTCAGTAGCTTCTGCACTTCTGTTCTTGGAAATGACACCCCATCAATGTAGGTTTTCATCGCTCCAATAGTGATATTTTTTTCGGTTCACCAGATCATATAAGGTAAATATCACTTCATCAAAGAATACCGGAGGGAGGGGCACGGTGGTTCAGTGGTAGAACGCTTAGTTCTGGTGTGTAGGACTACTGGTTCGATTCCCGGCCAAGTAAGGTTGTGGTGGACAATATTGTATACGTGAGTTTTCCCGGAGCACCCTCATTTCCTTTTGATTTCACCCGTTCTTTCATCATCATTCACTTGCTTTAATCATCGTCATCCTAAAGGGCATAATGTGGGACGTTAAACTGACAGTCTGAAAGTTACTAGAGAATACCATGTCATTTACGACAATATTGCTGTCATCGATATTTCATATCATTACTTCACAAAACTCAATGCTGTGATCAAAGTCGTCTTCCGTTATTTCATGCACTAAACGCATTCTCCTAGGATTTAAACTTATGCAAGGTCGTTCTGACGTATGATTAGCGTCATACTAAAGGTGTGACTACTGCAATTAACATATGTTAATCGAACTCTTTAGTATGGTACTAATCATACTTCAGAATGACCTTACATAAAGAGCATAGCGTACAAAAATTCATTGCGCTGAACTCTGGGAAACACGTAGCTTGTTAGCAACTCTGGTTATCAATGAATGCGGAATTTCCACAAAAGATTGTAAATTCAAAGAAACTGCCAAATTGCTACATTGTTTCGGCCTTCCTGATCGCATGCGGTACCTTTCTGCAAAACATTCAATGGTCTCTTAGGCAGCTGACTTCGAAATTGGGTTACGTTCGGAAAATGTAGCATTAAATAACTGTTGTACCTCTGTATATGATCTCTTTTTATCCTACAACTGGTGTCACGTCAGAAAGGCCCGAACAAAAGGGCGAGGACAGAAAGGCCTTAGTCATAAGGGCCTGAGTCAAAAGTACCCTGGTCAGAAGGGCTCCGGTAAAAAGGAACCCCTGACAAAAAGGCCCCACCTCAAGAAATCTGAGATATAGCCTGCAAAACTTCAGAACTATAAAAATACCTATTAGATGAAAAATATTACGTGTACATACCTGTTTATTTGTGTTGAAAGAACATACATGTGGAAAAACATATAGGGTTAGAAAATATTACGACAGACCAGTAATAACGATACGCGTGGACGAAGGTAAAGTAAATATTGCAGATGGTGGATTCTGCGATATTTGATATCAAACAATATCTTTTGAATGGAAATAGGTGGGTTTGACACATCAATTTAGGCTAGAATGTTGTTGATTTAAACTCATTTAAAAAATCTATCTTCATTCGTTTGCGAGATAGGATGCTACCTTTGACATTTGTATCTAGTAGACCAAAGTATCTAGGCAGGCAAAGAGACACGTAGACGTAGAAAAGTAAAAGGTTGCAGGTGTGTTGATGCGAAAACTGCACTGAGTCAGGGCGTGGACATAATGACCGCCATCCCAGATTCCGCCATATTGGATATCACATAATATTTTTAAATGGAAAGAAGTATGTTTAGCACATCAATTTAGGATTGAATTTTCCTACAAACGAGAATATGATTCATTCTTTACCAATCCTCATTCTTTTACGAGGAAAGTTTGCTATGTTTGACATTAGTGTGTAGTAGACAAAAGTATCAGGACAATAAAATAATAATGTGGCGGAGGAAAAGCAAATGTTGCAAGTGTGTGTTGTTGCAAAAACTATTATTCACATACTGTTGATTCACAAACTATTATTCAACACTGTTGATCACATAAATATTCAGATATTATTAAACAAACTACTATAAAATGTCCTCCAAAATTATTTTATCCCTCCAAGTTAATACAGTTAGTATTTAATAGCAAACACACAACGATTTATAACTTTCTTGAAGCATTTCGGCATCGTTGTTACAATTTTCCTGGTGTAGTGTGGGGAAATATTGTTCCAATCTCTACGTAATGCTTTTCTCAAACCTTCTTTCACCGTAACTCGTATATATTGACCTTACGTTGCAATTCGTTCCAAAGATTCTCAATGGGATTAAAGCCGGTACTGTGTGGTGGGGTTTAGCGCACTTTTGGGCAGTTTTAAAGCAATCTTTTCTTTACAACATATACTTTGTTTGGGATCAATATCTTGATAAAATTAGAAGTCCTTCTAAGAACGTTAAGATATATTTCTTCTGTATTTTAAAGTAGGCTGGAAGTTCTTGACATTTATTTCTGTATTTACTTGTCGAAAAACTATTATTCTACCATCATATTCATGCAGGTTTAACTTAAATTCGTCGATAAAAAACATTCCCACCAGTTTTTGGGTTTAATTTCAAAAGCTCTAGAAAATTTAAGTATCTTATATTTCTTAATTTGGGTAATACATGGTTTCTTTCTAGCAATTCTACCATTATATCTTTCCCGTATTAACTCTACATGGTACAATACACTGACCAGAAGAAACATCGTTATCACCTACTACTATTTGAAAGACGTTGTTGAGCTCTACCAAATATTCGAAACTGCAAATTAAAAGCATTCTATTGCTTTATAGTCGTAAAGTAACAATTAATCACAAATATACTTACTATTAAAATATGTTATACGCATGTGGTAACTTCTCAATATTTTAGAAACGCAAGCAAACGAACAGAAACGTTAAGAACACAATGAAGTACTATTTATTAGTTACTTGTCTAAATACTTTCTTCTACTAGAAACAAATGTCAAACTTAGCACACACTATCGCGTAAATGAATAGAGATCGGTCAAAAGTAAGGGATGCGCACGAGACGAGTCGAGACAGAATTTTCCTGAGAATATCCGAGTCGAGACACAGCTCTTCCAATAGAAAAATACACATTTTTCGAGTCGAGACATCACATTTACAGTACATTTTTGAGACGAGACAGCCTCAAATTTTGTCTCGTGCGCATCCCTAATTCAGATTATCGTTTGTAGCAAGATTCTAGCCTAAATTTATGTGACACAGGTACCCCTGTCTATTTGAAAATATTTTATGGTATATAATATGCGGAATTCAAGTTGGGTGCCATGATCATTTAACGCAGTTTTAACACCAATACCAACCTGTAACATTTACTTTTCCTTTGTCCATTTGTCTCTTTGTTACTGCCCTGTCATGATACTTTTTTCTATTAAGATACATATGTCAAACACCCTGTCTCATAACCTCCTCAGACCTGAGGTTGTGATAGCAGGTAAAAATTTACACCACTGTAATTAAATTGGTCATTCATGATCAAAAAGTAAGAAAATGTGGTCATTTGGTGTATCAAAACTGTGGGTGCATCACACAGTAAGGTATCATATTTGATACCTTAGGTTTTAACCAAGCAAATACAAGAATTCCTTGCCTCCAAGTTAGATGAACAGTTGTGCATGTAAATGGTGAAAATATTAAGAAACAATGTTATGGTTACACGTCTATACAATATTTAAATTTCGATTACAATCTAAATAAATAATATAAACAAGTTAAATATTACAATATGCATTTATTGTAATAGTATTCCAATAATAAATCCAGAAAATTAAGCAGCTTTCTTATTTTTAAAACCTTACACTGAATATTTTAAACTGTTGCCTTAGTTATAATTTCAAGTTTTCTTCGTATGTAGTTTTACATTTTTTTGAAATACAGCAAAGCAATTTCTTCCACTGGCAAAACAGAGGTATATGTGACAAGATGAGCATCGTACAAATGTTAACCCCATGCAATTTTCCATCCTGCATTTTGACCTACTAGCCTGTGCCCGGGATTATATTCTGGCATATGTTCTGCATGGCGTATTCTTGCTTTCTGAGGAGGCACAGGAAAAATTTGCCTCTGTTTTCTTTTCGCTCTAACGTCTTTTTCACCACTGGAATCCTGTGTTGAACTTGCTTCAGCGGCAGAATGCGTATCAAATATCAGATCTTGTGCAATTTATAACTTGAACTCATTCTAACCAAAAATGTATTTTCTTGACATTTGGTGGCGTTTAGCCTCTTTACGGTATTCAATCCACGTTGCCGCTGCCACGAAATCGAAGTAAAAATACATCTTACAGTCCATTTTTTGTCCTTGATTTGATGCGAAACTTGGATATTACACGATCTAACATTACAACACTGCCCAAATAAAGGTTGTACTTCTTGATAATTGCTGGTCTTGGAACCTGTGCATACTTCTTCTTTTTATACCAACATTCATCTGCAGGATTCACCCCAATATTCGAAGAAACAAAGAGCATAGATCGATTGTCGAACCAATTTACTATTAAAACTTTATCATCGTTTCGAACCACCTGATTGTAGCTGCCTCTATCTCGGATTTTAGTTGCAAGTCGGTCTTCAAATGCACATATTTTGGAATGTGAGATTTTATTATTGTTCCTGTTGCCAGACTATTTCTATCAGATAACATGTCCAATAAAGGGGGAGATGCAAAGTATATGTCGGTGTATAACTCTATGTTAACTGGTAAACTGTCTCACAATTTGAGAACAACACGTCCACCAACATCAATTGTCTCTGGATTTTGTAAAATATTAGGAACAATATTGCTCATACGACAATACAGATCGAAGGGCAAACTATTCCGTGAACAGACGACAAATACCTTTAGTCTAAATGGATTTGACTATCCTCTTATGTATTGTTTCATAGTTATATTCGCATGAAAAGGAATCATTTAATCGTCAATCGAAACCTGTTTAGATCTTGTGTTTTCTCTATACGCATTCGCAATTTGGGACACCATTGGGGGTATTTTCCATAAAGTGTTCTCTTCACGTTAGTGAGGTGTAACTAAATCATCGTCCACAGCTTTGAGATTTTTTCTGAGCTGGAGAAAACTGTCTCTGCTAATATTGTCGGACACAAGCGATAACTTAGTTCATCTATCCCGGAACATTTTGATGCTTGTTAGTCCGAATAGGTTCATTGCAATAAAACAACCAATTAGTTTTGATCTCTTGTGGCGTTATATTGAAAGATTTTCCCGGACACCTCGCAGTCCAATACTTCGTTACATCTTCAAAAAAGTAATCCCCGAAGTATCTACTGAAATACTCAGCTGGATTCTGTAACTACATTTGTAACTTCAAAACACCTTCCTGTAACTACATTTGTATCGGTTGTGACCTAAGGTATCATATTCTATACCTTTACTGTTCGTTACTATTATGATGAAATAACTTATATATCATTTCATAAAAACACATGGTGTTTCTTGTAACACTATAGAATGTAAATATTATCCAATGATATCAACTACAAATAATAAAATAAGTGAAACGTACCATGAGAACTCCTCACATGTGTTCATCCAGAGATTCCTGCCATTCTTATGCCTCTTGCAGGGTTCACAACCACACAAAACAATAGAACAATTTACAATCACAGAGCGCACGCCGAATAGTTGGTGATACCACAGGCACAACTTCCTTCGTTGAGAACGTTTCAAAACACGTCGCAAAATCCAAGGTATCACATATGATACCCCAGGTCTGAGGAGGATAAACAAATGGTAAAGTGTCAAAAATGAGTTCACATTCACATTTGTGGAAATATAAAGCCTAAACTGAAGTGTAAGATCATAGCCTTTTCCATTAAAAAATATACGATCCTCAATATAGTGTAATTCAAAATGGCTTCCACGGTGACCACACTCCAAGCCAATGCAGTTTTTGCAATAACACCAATGCAACATTTAATTTTCCTCCATCCACGCGTGTCGTTATTATTGTTCTGTCCCAATACTTTCGACTAATCCTGTATGGAGATCCCCATGTATGTTCTAACACCAATATTAAAGAAACGTTTTCAAGATAATATTGTTCATATAATACGTATTTTTCTACTTTGATTCAAGGGCAGAAATTGAATTTCAGAACTAAGGGAACAGTCATTAATAGATAGTCTGATTGGTTAGGTCTCGAGAATACAAACTCAGAGATATGATATGATATGATTTTCACTTTAGCATCCCTTTCGGCAGCGAGGCTGTATGAGATGTGGACCTACTGATTAACGTGGAATTCGAACCACATGAGATCCCGCCGGGAATCGAACCCGGGTCTTCCACGTCTACAAACTCAGAGGAACGCGGTTGAAAGCAAACTTAAGCGACTTAAGCGATAGGGATTGTTGCAGAACAAACAGCAACCAAACAAAATTAAGATCACCATTCAAGTTTCCTTTTTGTCTCTAATAACCACTGATATTCTTCCTTCTATTGGACAATCACTTCTACTTACTAAGGTGGCACTATCCCCTCGTGCATCTTTGATTTCCACTTCTGTTTTGATTTCAGGCTTTCTGACCGTGGGACTATTTTTACCCGGGCTCTTTCCACTCAAGCCCTTTTTCGCGGGGCCCTTTTGACGCCGGGCCCTTTTGACCCGCCCCTTTTTTCGCGGGGCCCTTTTGACCGGGGCCCTTTCGACGCGGGGCCGTTTTGACTCGGGTCTTTCTGTCCTCGCCCTTTTGTCCGGGCCCTTCTGACATGGAATCAAATTAACAACGCTTCAGTAATAATAATAATAATAATAATAATAATAATAATAATAATAATAATAATAATAATAATCAGTGGCGTATTTACGATTTTGTTTCGGGAGGGGCTTTGCCTAAAAATGTGAAAATTCTGTAAGATATTTCATATACTTTACTATAGTAAGTAAGATTTCGGGGGGCTTAAACCCGGAAACACCCCCTCTAAATACGCCACTGATAATAATAATAATAATAATAATAACGGTATTAAAAGTTGTAAAGTTGCCCTAAAATTTGGCAAAACTTACTCCGCCTTATGCAGAGTCGTTTTGACGTATGATTACCGCCATACTAAAGGTCTGACTACTACAGGAACATTAAGTTAGTCTAACTCTTTAGTATGACTCTAATCATGCGTCAAAATTACTCTGCATACCGCCCACTTAAACTTAGGGATTTCGGGGAAAGGGTTCGAGAAAGGGAAGGGGTTTCGAGAAAAGTTTACGATACTTTTCGTCTCGTCTTGATTCTCATCTCCAAAGCGAGAGAAATAATTTGAATAGCCTTGTCCCGTCTCGAATGTAAAATGTTAAGTCTCATCCCGATTTTGTTTGGTTTGTTTTAGAATCGAAATTAGAAATTCCTCATTGCAACACTAAACAAAACCGAAATATTTTTTGCCTAATATCACGTTTCTGCTTGTAATGGTATGACCTGAGCGATAATAAGTTTCTAATTTTTAATCTTCTACGAGATAATTATTATTCCTGAAGATTTGATAGTTCAAATATTGAAACATCCGAGTATTCAAATATTTGAACATAATAAAACGTGTGTCATCGCCGATCAATTGCCATCAAAATTCCTAAAGTAAAAAAAAAAATGACCGACGTGGATTCGATCCAAGAAACTCCAGATTACTGGCCACGCGCCTTGACCACTGAATCACGATCACTAAGCTGTGAATGATTCGGCTTTAGTCTGGTTACGTTAGGTTTCTTTGCCTCCGCTTGCAAAGTTGTATGTTATTTTTCTTCGTTTTAAAAAGTCTTTCGTATTTCTTTTATGATGATATAATAATCTTCGGTAAAGTTTATATTAATAACATGAGTTGTTCTTAAACCTTTAGTTCATAAGTTTGTTTGTTCTCCACACGAAACTACAGATATAACAGATTTAATTCTCATACTCTGCATTTGTTTCAAAGCAGTCGCCATTAGGTGGTCAAAGACTTATGTCTGCCACGATACAGTAAGGCCCTGCTATAGAGTATAAGTCCTAGGAAATATCTTAGGATTTATCTGAGGAAATATGTTACGACATATCTCGTAGGAAATCCTATCTTTTTGTGCCATAGACCCTACAGGTAATTACACTGCACATCCTACTGATATTGATACCAGACGCTATATTATTAAATTGCACACCACTTTAAAGAACACAAAAATCAGAAGAAAATAAATTAGCAAAACATACGTCATCAGTCCGTGTACCACTCTTCATTTTGTCGAGTATTTTTGCTCTTTGACCCACATACAGCTGGCGGGAGGAAAACAAATTTGTTTCCACCTTCTCTCGCCCGATGTCGCTTAAATCGAAATCTTACAAAATTGCTTTCCAAAATAGAGCGTGCTCTAAACACGAGAAATCTCATAGGATCGTTCATCTGATGCCATGAGATTTTCACTCTAGGAAAAATCGTAAGAGATTTCCAAGGATCTATCCTGTAGTGTATAGGGGTTTAACAGTCTCTTAATCTCCACATTATTTCTGTTGGTGATCAATGGGAATAGCGGGTGTATTAATATAAGGCCACGCATACGTTTTCTTTTATTTCAATACGGAAAGATTTGAAAATAAAACATAGTACTACTCATTAATTTCTACATACGAATGTCTTGACCTAACAACGAAGGGAGTAACCATACATTATTTACTAGAATTGCCATTACACAATATTAACTGCTCCTTAGCACAAAAGTGGTTTGTTTTTCAACGAGAACACATCAATGTGCACGAATTGTCTTAATAGTTATAGAACTTCACCCTTGCATAATATGACGTAAAAAACAATCAGATTTTTCTTCCAGGTCAATGTCTGACAGAGAAACATCAAGCGAGAATGGTAATCATATTTAACGAAACGGCAATGAGAGAGGAAGAAATTAAATCTTTCAGTTTAACGTCCCGTGATGATGCTCTTTAGGCTAAGGGAGAAGGATGATTAAGACAAATGAATGATGATGGAAGAATGGGTAGAATGAGAGTGTATGGGAAAACGGGAGTAACGCGAGAAAACGTATGAACACGATGTTGTCCACCACAAACTTACTTCGCCGGGGATCAACCAGGGACCCTCAAAGGAAGTTGCCTATAGTAGTAATGGCATGACCTGAGGACACTTTTTGGCCCCTGGGTCCCTGCCTCAGGACCCATGGTCCCTGGCCGGGGTCAATGACCTAGGGGTACTTGGGACCACCCCCTCTAAATTTTGGCAGGGGTACCATGGCCCACCCCCTAAATTTTGGCAGGGGTACATAGGACCACCCCCTTAAATTTCGGAAATTGCCAAATCTAAAAATTTGGTATGGTAGCCTAGGACCACAGTATGTACCTCTATCAGTATTGGAGGTCTATGTCGTTCCCTTTCATGGGTAAAAAATTGCCAAAAATTCAAATTTCGGGGGTTTTTGACCTAATTTATTCCCTTTGATGAGGTGTTATTACCCTATATGGTTATATGGGTGTATACAGGGGTCCATTACCCTTCATAAGACATGGGTATATTGATGCACCCCTTGAAAAATTTGGTAGAGGTACCTTGGCCCACCCCTTAAATTTTGGAAATTGCCCAATTTAAACATTGGGTATTATAGTACAGGACCTAATATGTATTATGATAAATTTGGGTGGTCCATCTCGTTCCCTTCTAGGGGTACAAAATTGCCAAAATATAAACGTAAGCAATACGTTATACCACGTGTTTGTTTTTTTGACCTAATTTATCTCCTTGGATGAAGTCCTATTACCTTATATAGTTACATGGTCATGTATAGGGGTCCATTCCCTATCATAAGACATAGGTTCATTTGTGCACTCCTTTAAAATTTTGGGAGGGGTACCTTGGCCCACCCCTTTAATTTTGGAAATTGCTCAATTTAAACATTTGGTATTATAGTATAGGACGCTAATATGGATCACTATAAATTTGGATGGTCCACCTCGTTCCCTTTTTAGGTGTACAAAATTGCCAAAATATAAACAAAAGCAATATGTTGTACCACGTGTTTGCTTTTCGACCTAATTTATCTCCTTGGATGAGGTCCTATCACCTTATATAGTTATATGGTCATGTATAGGTGTTCATTTCCTATCATAAGACATAGATACATTGGTGCAACCCTTTAAATTTTTAGGAGGGGTACCCTGGCCCAACCCTTCAATTTTAGAAATTCTCCAATTTAAGTATTTGCTATCATAGTACAGGACATTACTATGTATCATGATAAATTTGGATGGTCCATCTCGTTCCCTTTCATGGGTACAAAATTGCCAAATTTTAATACAACCACGTGTTTGGTTTTGGCCCAATTTCTCCCCTTTGATGAGGTTTTATTACCTTATATGATTATATGCACATGTATAGGGGTCCATTTCCTATCATAAGACATAGGTACATTTGTGCACCCCCGGGAGATGTACCTTGGACCACCCTTTAATTTTGGAAATTGCTCAATTTAAATATTTGGTATTACAGTATAGGACCCTAATATGGATCACTATAAATTTGGGTGGTCCACCTCGTTCCCTTTTAGGGGTACAAAATTGCCAAAATATAAACGTAAGCAATACGTTGTACCACGTGTTTGGTTTTTCGACCTAATTTATCTCCTTGGATGAGGTCCTATTACCTTATATGGTTATATTGTAATGTATAGGTGTTCATTCCCTATCATAAGACATAGGTACATTGGTGCACCCCTTTCAATTTTTGGGAGAGGTACGTACCTTGGTCCGCCCCTTAAATTTTGGAATTTTTTTTGATTTAAGCATTCGGTATTATAGTACAGGACCTCAATATGTATCATGATAAATTTGGATGGTCCACATCGTTCACTTTCATGGGTACGAAATTGCCAAAATATAAACGTAAGCAATACGTTGTTTGGTATTTTGGCCCAATTTATCCTCTTGGATGAGGTCCTATTACCTTATATGGTTATGTATGTTGGTCCATTCCCTATTATAAGAGATGGGTATATTGATGCACCCCTTTAAAAAATTGGGAGGGGTACTTTGGCCCACCCCCTTAAATTTTGGAAATTGCCCAATTTAAACATTTGGTATAATAGTAAAAGACCCTAATATATATTACTATAAATTTGGGTGATCCACATCATTCCCTTTCATGGGTAAAGAACTACCAAAAACTAAATTTCGGAGGTTATTGACCCCTATTTAATACGTTATATGGTTTATTACCTTTATATGTTTATGTGCCCTTTTAAATTTGGGAATTATCAAATAACAAAATTCGGTAAACGTTTTTCTAGGACCCATTGGTATTCCTCTTATGGCCACATATTCAAAATTTAAAGGTTGTTGACCGGCTTTATTATTGAATAAGTACAGGATTTATTACTTTTTCGTAAGACGCAGGTGTATTTGTGTACCAATCTTAAATTTTTGGGAGGGGTACATTTCTTATTGTCATATCAATAATTGGTAATTGTTCATTGGGTAAATCATTGTCAAATATTAGTATGATCACGTGATCACTTATTGACCTATGATGGGATTAGGAGTCCAGGACATTGGTACATTTAACCTTTGTAGGATAATTTGAGAATGCGTCATTGGTTTTTGTTTATTCCAGCCTATGGACCAAATATAAACGTAAGCAATACGATGTACCACGTGATTGACCTTGATGAGGTAATGTACAGGGATTCATTTCCTTTGTTGTGGTACTTCTTAAGTTTGAGTACACACTTAAACAGTTGGTTCTACTCAGGTAAACAAATGACGGATATTATTGACCTTATTGAACATATAATGATATGATTAATTCTAAGACTTAGGTATATCGAGAGAAGTATTCTTTAAATTTGGGAATTGTAATAAACAGAACTTTAAAATAAGGCGCGAAATTTGAAACAATACTTTGAACTTTAGTCACAGCTCATAGTCTATCATTTGTGGTGATTGATTTGACCTTGAGTTTTAGAAATCTGATAGCTAACCTTATTGAATCTTATGACTCATAGTCTTAAGGGAATACATGCTACAACACTGAAATTTAGTCACACGGTGATGTAATCTGACTCTGGCAAAGTTAATGTTGATGCAAGTTGATTGGTTGATCACTATCTTTCGTGCAATCTGATTGGTTGATGAGTTTCAAATCTTTGACGCATTCAGTTTTGTTTTAACATTTAAAAAGTTTTTGAAAATTTTTTTGTTTGAAACTTTGGTTTGACATTTTTTTTCGTTTGATATTTTTTAGTTTAAAAATTTTTGTTTCGAAATTTTTGTTTGAAATTTTTTCAAAATTTTGTTTGAATTTTTTTCGTTTGAAATTTTTAGTTTGAAAATTTTGTTTCTAAAGTCGTTTAAAAATTTTTTTGTTTGAAATTTTTGTTTCAAAATTTTTTGTTTGAAAACTCTTGTTTCAAATTTGTGTTTGATTTTTTTTGTTTCAAAATTTTGTTTGAAATTTATGTTTCAAATTTTTTTTGAAATTTTTTTTGTTTGAAAATTTTTTGTTTAAAATTTTTTGTTCGAAATTTTTGTTTTGAAATTTTTCGTTTCCAAATTTTTTTGTTTAAAATTTTTTTGTTTCGAAATTTTTTTTCGTTTCAAAATTTTGTTTGAATTTTTCGTTTCCAAATTTTTTCGTTTCAAAAATTTTGTTTCAAAGTTTGGTTTGACATTTTTAAAAGTTTGTGCACTCATTAGTAAAGAACCGGAACTGTTTAGAACAAAAACCTCTGGCAACATTGTGGTGCAATAGTACACGTCAGAACATGGGGTTGTACTTGAAATGAAAAAACACAATTTATTGAAATGGATCATTTTATTACACTACACATACATCCATACCAGATATATGATCTGGATATTGTCGATACAATGTATTTTGAACTTCTTGCACTAGTTTGTCTTTAGCATATAATTTTAATTCCAATTGAAGTCTTTTAAGGTCTATTGCAATATCAATTGGTGGAAACTCAATGTCCATTTGATCACAAATAAACTGTTTATCAATACAGGTATGCACCCACGAACGATGTTGACAACCATCACAATATCTAGATACATGTTGTACAATATGCATAACACATTTTTCAAAATAGTACTTTTTCAGGAATATACTTGTTTTGTTGCACACTTCCACTGCATGTTTCACACACTGAAATACGCTGATGAATTTGTTCCATTCAGTTTGTGTTAGATACACCATGTTGCGAGGGGCATAAAATGTACTCTTTTTACGTAACAGCACCATCTTCTCTTCGAGGACTGTACGCAGCACCACTTCATGATTTGAGCCTAATGATTTGACTATGGTCACATTTAGCTCATCATGAAAATAATCGTTCATTTGGTCGATTCGTGAACATAATATTTGCCCACAGGTCAGTTGTACACCAAATTGTTCTGCTTTTCCCAATCGAATCACAGGTTCAAATGTTCTAGCACTGATACCAATCATCACATGTTTTGTTTGAAATATATTTATTGGATAATAGCTTGCGAAGATGAACTCTTTATCGTTAGAAGTACACATCTTTCCTCCTAAAAAGCACTTGCTCAAATGATTTCGTGGGATGACAGTGTATTGGTTGATTTATAGTTATTACTGACGTCATAGGAAAGGAATGTGCTGACATTTGAATTCATGATTTCATCACAGTTACTGACGTCATGCTGACCAACCAAATTCATACAACTATGTCTGACGTCAAAGGAATGTGCTGATGTTTGAATTGATGATTTCATCACAATTGCTGACGAATCTGGCTGTGTACTAAATTCAAATTGATGACTTCGACCCAAGAATCCTTTGTAACATAAAGATACAGATCCAGTATTTAAGAAACGCAGCAGTTCTTCTTGTTTTGATGCTTCCATGGGTAAATATCTTGCTGGTAAAATTATATTCTTATCATTTTCAAGCTTCACTACGATTCTTAATCCAAACTTTGTAGGGATCATTTGGCTAGCTAAGATTCTATAAGGTACATTCTGTTTCAAATCAGTAATCTTGGTAAATGATTTCATCACATCACGTGTGTTTAGAAACTGCAGACAAGTAGCCATGATGATGTTATCATGAATACTAACGCGAACGATACTTATATATGATGCAAAACTGATGACGTTGCATTATCATGTTCTGACGTGTACTATTGCACCACAATGTTGCCAGAGGTTTTTGTTCTAAACAGTTCCGGTTCTTTACTAATGAGTGCACAAACTTTTAGAAATGTCAAACCAAACTTTGAAACCAAAAAAAAAATTCAAACAAAATTTTGAAAAAATTTTGAAACAAAAAAATTTTAAACAAAAAAATTTGGAAACAAAAAATTTCAAAACAAAAATTTCGAACAAAAAATTTTTAACAAAAAAATTTGGAAACGAAAAATTTCAAAAAAAAATTTCGAACAAAAAATTTTAAACAAAAAATTTTCAAACAAAAAAAATTTCAAACAAAAAAATTTGAAACAAAAAAATTTTGAAACATAAATTTCAAACAAAATTCTGAAACAAAAAAATTCAAACACAAATTTGAAACAAGAGTTTTCAAACAAAAAATTTCAAACAAAAAATTTTCAAACTAAAAAATTTACGTTTCACGGTTAACCGTCAAACTTTATCCGGTTTTTAACTATTCGATTAACAAATAAACGGTTTTGATCATATTTATCAGTGAGTGCAAAATGTTGAACGAAACCAAGATTTTTAAATGTTAAACAAAAAATAAAACTGAATGCAGCAAAGATTTGAAACTCATCAACCAATCAAATTGCACGAAAGATAGTGATCAGCCAATCAAATTGCACGAAAGATAGTGATCAACCAATCAAATTGCATCAACAATAACTTTGCCAGTGTTGTAGCATGTATTTCCTTAAGACTATGAGTCATAAGATTCAATAAGGTTAGCTATGAGATTCTAAAGCTCAAGGATAAATCAATCACCACAAATGATCTTAGACTATGAGCTGTGACTAAAGTTCAATGTATTGTTTCAAATTTCGCGCCTTATGTTAAAATTCTGCTTATCACAATTCCCAAATTTAAAGAATACTACTCTCGATATACCTAAGTCTCAGAATTAATCATATCATTATATGTTCAATAAGGTCAATAATGTCCGTCAATTGTTTATCTTAGCAGAACCAACTGTTGTCTAGAAACGTGTACTCAAACTTAAGAAGTACCACAACAAAGGAAATGAATCCCTGTACACTACATCATCAAGGTCAATCACGTGGTACATCGTATTGCTTACGTTTATATTTGGCTATAATAATCAAAACCAATGACGCATTCTCAAATTATCCTACAAAGTTTAAATGTACCAATGTCCTGAACACCTAATTCCATCATAGGTCAATAACTAATCACATGATCATACTCATATTTGACAATGATTTACCCAATGAATGAGATACTATCCAATTTTAAGAACAATTATCAATTATTGATATGACAATAAGAAATGTACCCCTCCCAAAAATTTAAGATTGGTACACAAATACGCCTGTGTCTTATGAAAAAGTAATAAATCCTGTAGTTATTCAATAATAAAGAAGTATCAAAAAATATAGGTCAATCAACTTCAAATTTTGAGTATTTGGCTATAAGAGGAACACCAACGGGTCCTAGAAAAACGTTTACCGAATTTTGTTATTTGATGATTCCCAAATTTAAAAGGGCACATAAACATATAAAGGTAATAAAACCTCTGTACATACCCATATAATATGCTAAATAGGGGTCAATAACCTCCGAAATTTGATTTTTTGGTAGTTCTTTAAACATGAAAGGGAATGATGTGGATCACCCAAATTTATAGTAATATATATTAGGGTCTTATACTATTACACCAAATGTTTAAATTGGGCAATTTCCAAAATTTAAGGGAGTGGGCCAAAGTACCCCTCCCAATTTTTTAAAGGGGTGCATCAATATACCCATCTCTTATAATAGGGATTGGACCAATATACATAACCATATAAGGTAATAGGACCTCATCCAAGACGATAAATTGGGCCAAAATACCAAACAACGTATTGCTTACGTTTATATTTTGGCAATTTCGTACCCATGAAAGTGAACGATGTGGACCATCCAAATTTATCATGATACATATTGAGGTCCTGTACTATAATACCGAATGCTTAAATCAAAAAAATTCCAAAATTTAAGGGGCGGACCAAGGTACGTACCTCTCCCAAAAATTGAAAGGGGTGCACCAATGTACCTATGTCTTATGATAGGGAATGAACACCTATACATTACAATATAACCATATAAGGTAATAGGACCTCATCCAAGGAGATAAATTAGGTCGAAAAACCAAACACGTGGTACAACGTATTGCTTACGTTTATATTTTGGCAATTTTGTACCCCTAAAAGGGAACGAGGTGGACCACCCAAATTTATAGTGATCCATATTAGCGTCCTATACTGTAATACCAAATGTTTAAATTGAGCAATTTCTAAAATTAAAGGGTGGTCCAAGGTACATCTCCCGGGGGTGCACAAATGTACCTATGTCTTATGATAGGAAATGGACCCCTATACATGTCCATATAATCATATAAGGTAATAAAACCTCATCAAAGGGGAGAAATTGGGCCAAAACCAAACACATGGTTGTACTAAAATTTGGCAATTTCGTACCCATGAAAGGGAACGAGATGGACCATCCAAATTTATCATGATACATAGTAATGTCCTGTACTATGATAGCAAATACTTAAATTGGAGAATTTCTAAAATTGAAGGGGTGGGCCAGGGTACCCATCCTAAAAAATTAACGGGTTGCACCAATGTACTACCATGAGCAAAATAAATGACGCGTCTCTTTATTTTGAAGTTTTTTGAAAATATCTCCGTTTTCTTTATATGTTCGAAATTTCGGAAGGTTTCCCCAGCAGGACAGGTTAATAACAAACCCGTTTTTAATATTTGTGTTAGATATTAGCTTAAAATAAAGAAATTAGAAGCAAAAAACATTAAATCGACAGAAATCTCGAGAATTACCAACTCTGCTAAAGTGGGAAATTTTCAAGAACGCGAGGGAATTCTGCAGTTCAACACGAAGCAGCGACATCTATGTCATTGAGAGAAGCGTGGATTAGATCTACAAACGAAAATTTTAACGAAATATTTCTAGTATGTCTTATTATATGCATTATCAGCGAACTCCAAATATATGAATCTATGCTAAGTATTAACGTATAGATAGTGCAAATAGTGGAAATTACCTATGGAAAAAGACGAATTGTTAGCCCAATCGTAATGAAAAATCGTCTTTACTGTAGAACAGGTTCAGCTTACGTAAGAGAGCAAATAGCTAATAAAGAATTAAAAAAATTTAAAAAAATAAAAAAAATTAAAAAATTTTAAAAAAAATTTAAAAAAAATAGCTCAGTTAGGTAAAGCAACGAGTTTGTATACCGAAGGTAGACGGTTCGAATCCCGTGGAAGTACTGTTGTCATTTTTATCACTAAGGTTATTTTATTTATTTTTTATTTGGGAAAGAATCAAATTGTAACATATGTGTAAAACTCATGACGATACCAAAAAAAAAAGAGAAAATATCGTCGCATTTGCATTAGTGTCTCTAATTTTTGTTTGCAAACAGATTCGTAATTATTTCCCCTGTGCTCACTGATGCATAACGAATGTTTTCCAGTAAATGTTAATTCTAATTTGGAGAATTTTATAGTTTCACAATGTTTCTCACTACATAGTCTTCTATCTATTTGTTTGGATATTTTGATAACAGATTTCCCTCTCTATAAATATTTGTCTTACATTGAAATTGTTTTGAATTTACTACATAAGCAAAGTTGCCCGAAGGAGGGGAGCTCAAGTAATAGATATTCTACGTAAAAGCAACCTATTGTAGAATGATGATGCTTCTTACCTTCAGCACATAATCTTAACGTTAGAGAGTCAGAGAGAGAAAAATCCTGGTTTTTCCTCCTCTATGACCACCCATCTTAAACCTCTACATATCATTGTTCGTCTCACATAATTTCGGCTCTCCAAAGACATTCATATTTATTATTATTATTATTATTATTATTATTATTATTATTATTATTATTATTATTAATGAATATGCCACCCTTACATAATGTTCTAACTTTACACATCTTAGTTTAAAGTGCTTTCTTTAGTAATAATTTGAGCAACCACGTCACAAAATTTAAAATGTATGAGGGGGCACGACGTTTTATTTCCCCTCCTCTCTTTTCAGCACCCTCCAACAGAAGGTATATAATTTCTGAGAAGCAGGGCAGACAAAATGAATAAGAAATATATTTAGAGCATCCTTTCCTCCTTCGTGAATGTAATATCACGTAGCATTTTTTATTCTACTGAAGACGACCCTAGGCCGTTATGGTTAGGTAACAAAAGAAATACCTAATATATTTATAGCGCCCCTTAACTGTAATATTCCCTCTTCTTTATTTGTTCGAGGCTTCCCTACACAACCAAAGGTGACAAAAAGAATAGGAAAAGTGTCTAAAGATTACAAAAGACTTTATATTTTGTCAGAAACAAGGCAGTATATACACAACATTGCTTTCGTTAACAAGTGTTTCACCCTTGAGTCGCTTATAAAATTATGCAGAATAACTTTTGCCGATCATTGTTCTAGAGGGATTTGTCCAGGATGGTTTGGTGTCGAGCTAATAACGATAAGTATATTTATTTACATCACTGTTAAAGAAATAGCAAACTTTCTGAAAGGAACTTACTTAGGAAACAGATCTTCCTTCTACTTAGCCAGAGCCCACTCTGAAAAATTGCATCTGGCATTCTGAGTGAAAGTTCTATGGGACTATTAGAAAAATATATTCCCGTTTTCACGCTGATGGTAGAATTTCTTAAAGAGTTATTGAATTACATTCGAAGGGTAGGCGTAAATAGCGCCCCCGCAACAATGTGGCGTGGGGACCGCACAAGCTGCAAGGCCAAAAAATATACAGAAAGTACGCAGGGGCGGAGCAGGCCAAATTTTCACACGGGCAAAGTGACTTTTTGGCGCCCTTCCCCTAGTAGTAGCCTATATTTTACATTTTTTCATAGTGTTTTTAATAGTTTAAACCAGGAGCGTCATTTCAGATTTTGCTTTGGGGGGGGGGGCAAAACCTCTTGATATAAGTAAAATTTCGCGTTTTCCACTGATTTACTACTATTCTAATGATAAAATCTATATACATCTCAAACTCACGGGGGGCAAATGCCCCTCCCTGCCCTCCCTAAATGACGCCCCTGTTTTAAACCCATTTTCAAAAAGAAATCCATTACCTAGGAAAAGTTCACCTGCCTTCTGTGGTACCGGGTCAAATTCCCGGTGGATTACTGTTGAACGATAAAAGTGGTTCGGATTCCACTATAATTAGTGTCCACATCTCCCTTGCCCATTAAGGCATAACCGTGGAACGCTAAACTCAAGCAAACAAACAAACAATACTTAATTCCCGGCACTCTTTATTCTACATGCCATCTCTCAATTTTTCGATACAGCCCCCTTAGTACTATGAAACTCTCTTCTTCCATAGTGAAATGGAAAAAGATCATATAATTGCCACTACTTTACAAGAATATAAACCAAAAACGTCAGTAGAAAGCACATTATAAAATTTACTTTTTGAGGCTCGTTTTGGTGCCCCTCTTTCTCTGGCGCCCCGGGCAGTCGCCCAGCCCTTAGTCCGCCCTTGAAAGTACGGACGCATAACTAAGGACTGCGGAGGAGAGGTTAACCTTCATGTTATGCCACTGGTTTGACGTGTTTGAAATGTTCAGTAAGTGATCAGTTGGTGAAATAATTTCGACGGTTACTGATGTTTAAAGTTTAGCTAAGACAAAGCTACCTAATCAAATACATTTGATATCGCGATGTCACAATTTGATTTTTCCTCACATAAAAAAGATAAAAACAATAGTAATAAAAACCCTTACTCGTACTGGGCTCCTAACTAACTAACAACCTAATTCTTACAGACTAGTTGCTCTGACCAACTGAGTTTCGATTTCTTACGCGAAAGAAGTCTGTTATATTAAGAGGCATGCTTTTCATTATCAAAACAGTTCGAAGTAATACGAACATGGCTTAAGAACAGAGACGGAACTGAATTACCACTCGATTGACCTTGAGGGCAAATCACCAAAGCGTAGCTATAAACGTAAGTTCAGCATGCATTTCTCTGGAGTTGTGTTCAGTATTCCTATCTGCCAGTCATGCTTGTTCGTAGGAGTAATATGTTACAAACCTAACCTTTCGATAGAGCACAATGACAGAGAATCAAAATTAATGAATTCTTGCCCTTGTGAACTTGGGATACCACCATGTGCAATAAAACTGTCGCGTCTTCTGAAGTGATATTTTATCGAAAATAACTCGTTTTCCTTTATATATCCGAAGTTTTTGAGGGTTTCAAAATGAGGAAACGTTACTGACAAACAAGGACGCATTTAGGGGTGGGTCCAGGTGGTCCGGACTCCCCTCTGAAATCCCAACTTCTCTGTAAATTTAGCCTAAATTTAAGGATTATCTTTTAAATTTTATTATAATTTATCCTAATATTGAAGTCGGACTTCTTCCGAAATAAATTACTGCATACGTGCCTCCTGACAATTTTCAATATATTCCTTAAATAAGTAAAATAACTAAATTAGGAGCAAAAAGCTTCAACACGGGCTAACTTTTGTCCACTGCCAATATTGTTAGAAGGGATATTAATAGCAAAAACTGCTAGGCAATGCTGAACCTTGGAACTTCACTCCGAACAGCAAGCTTATTATTGAGAACTACATATGAAACATTTTATCAAAACTTATCTAGCTTTTACCTGGCATGAAATTATTATGTACACCAAAATTCACTCTCCTAAAATGTGTATCTAAACATTACTTTACGTATCTACGAAGCAATGAAAATTATTTATCGAAATATGTGAGCAGGGAATTCTAACAGCCAGCCATTTTATTTAAATCGTAGTAAACCCTGTAACCGGGCGTTAACGTGAAGACGAAGCTTGGTCCATTGGTAAAGTGTTGGAAGAATATAAACTCAATGTTCGTAGGTTCGAATCTATCCACTCACCATAACATTTTGTTCTTATGTGTAACGATGAAATAAGAAAGAAAAAATGTATAACCGTTAAGACAAAACTTCAACCAAGTCTGAAGAGAACAATACTAAAATAGTAATACAATGACGTCAACCAAAAATTATTTCAGGTAGCGTTTGGACGAAATTACAGCTGTTAACAATTGCAGAAATAAAAACAGGCTGTAATGTAGTCTAGACTTCTGAATGCATTTACTTCCTGAAAACTTCCGTCTCGTCATTGGTATGCCGTTAATCATTGTAAAACCTTACAATTGGAAGTGAAATGACACAAACTAAAACAGTTTTAAATCAATAAATGTCTATGTGTAAAAGTAGGTGTCTTTTATCTGTAGTTCTGAGTTTCTTTTACTTTGAAGTGACAAATGAGAGAAGAAAGTATGGTGTTCGAAAAAAATCAAATTTGAGATTTCAACGAATTTACACGTATTATAGCCCCTAACACCGAAAAAGTTATTTTTCGATACATGTCCATCACTTCGTCCGTCCGTTCGCTACACTTTTCTGTGCACTCGCCTAGAAGCCATACCTGAAGCCATACCTCGTCTGGAAGCCATACTTGAACATTCCGTAAATTAGTTGAAAAATTTACGGTATGTTCAACTTATCTGCACCAAATTTTAGTTTAAGATTTTCATAGTATTTCCTATAGTTTTCTTTTTTTATTTCCCTCCTACTCCCAAAACAAGGGTAGTTTCCTGTACGATGAAAATAAAAAAAAGATATTTTCTCATAACTGGCTTTAACGATCTTGTTTTCTTTCTTTTTTTATAAATCAATATTTAATTAGCAACCCTATTTTGTGGTATAAGGCATTTATCTGAGAAAAATCTACAAGGGGTAGTTTATACTAAGGGGGTGAGTTTTTTCTCAGTGATTTTTTAAAATGGACTCAAATGTTTTCGTTCATATTTCATAAATAAAGATTTCATTAATAACTTATCAATATGGCATAACTCGTTTGTCCTAAAAAAAATTCGAGGGGTAGTTTATTCTTGGTGGAGTGTTGTCTGGGCGATTTGCTCAAAAACGACTCAAAAGAGTTTATTCATATTTCAAAAATAAATATTTCGTTAATAACCGAACAATATGGCAAAACTTGTTTGTCCTGAAAAAATATGCGAGGGGTAGTTTACTCTTGGGGGTGTTTTTCCTCTACGGTTTTCTCAAAAATGAGTCAAGCAATTTTGTTCGTACTCAGAAATAAATATTTCATTAAAAACCTAGTAATATGGAATAACTCGCTTACCCTGAAAGAATCCTCAAGAGATAGTTTATTCGGGGAGTTATTTTTCTCTCACGATTTTCTCAAAAATTACTCGGACAATTTTATTGATAATTCATAAATAAGTATTTCATTAATAACCCTATATTTTAGTATAAGTCATTTCTATGAAAAACAATTACAACGGATAGTTTATTTGTGGGGTCAAGGTTTTTTCCCCGACAATTTTCTCGAACAACAGGCGATTTTGTTCAAATTTCGCAAATAAATATTTCATTAATAACCAAAAGTATATCTTAACTCATTGTTCGAAACAATTCACAAGAGGTAGGTTACTCCTGACGTGTTCTTTTTGAACGACTTTCCCAAAGTGACTCATTTTATTTTTTTCATTTTTCATAAACAATGATTGCATTAATTGGTCTATTATATGTCTAATGAAAATGTGCTCAAAGTGTGAGTTAGTTTTGTAGTATGGATTTTCTTCAATCGAAGTTTTTTATTCGATAATCTGACATTCGATGTATTTGAATAATACGATAATTTTATTCGTATTATCCAAATACACACTTCAGTAACAACTGCGGCCTAACACAGTTAAGAAATTGAATTGAAAAAGTTTAGTGCGGCGGCCCTGTAATTGAATATTTTTTTTTAGAAACTCCCTAGCTTTTTGTGGTAAACTCAGGCTTTTCTTTTTCGAGCGACAAAAGAGAGAAGAAAATATAGTGATTGTGAAAATAATATCAAATTCAGATTTCAACGGATTTACATGTTTCATGGCGTCTACATACCGAAAATGTGACTTTTCGACACCCGTCCTTCCGGTCCGTCCGTTCGGCACACTTTTATATGCACTCGCCTAGAGGCCATACCGTTCAACTTATCTACACCAAATTTTAAACTTAGGGTTTACTTAGTATTCTTACAGGAGCTTTTCCATTTTTTCCTACCACCTAAAATAAGTGTGGTTTACAAACAGCCGAAAATCGAAAAACGCTATTTTCTCAAAAATGGTTTTAACAATTTTGTTTATTTTTCATTAATCAATATTTAATTAACAACCCTATATTGCAGTATCAGATATTTCTCTTAGAAAAATTTACGAGGGGTAGTTTATTCTTGGAGGTGACTTTTTCTCGACGATTTTCTCAGAAAAGACCCTGGCGAATTTTGTACACACTTCATAAATAAATATTTGACCTTACAACATGGTATAAGTCAATTGACCTGAAAAATATATGAGTAGTAGTTTATTCTTGGACTTGAATTTATTCCCAGTGAGTTTCTCAAACACGACCAGTTGGCAACCCTGTATTTCGACAACGAAGCTGAATTCGAAAACTGCAAGAGGACCATTTGTCTTTTTTTGATGTCACGAATCACCTCCCGAAGTTTGTGGACATCTTTCAGGTTCACCCTTAATGAAGCTTCTTTTCGAAAAGTTAACTATTAACTTTAGGCATTGTTTATCTTTTTTTAAATCACAAATGTCGTTATTAATTTTAAGGCAGAGAACTACCTCTGAGAGAATAGATCTTGAAAAATAATTTTAAAACTTAGACTTTTGTTTTCGAGACATTCCAGACAAGACGAGACATTTTACAAGCTATCTCGTGTTCAAAACATTTGCCTCGTATTATCTTGGATGTCACAAAGCGCGTATTGTCTCTTTCCCGAGACATGTCTTATCTCGTGCGCATTCGTTAACACTTGGAAAGGATTATCTTTCTACTCAAAGCATTGTTTTTATAATGGTTGCATATTTATGATAATTGCTGTCCACATAAATTACAGTCCTTTCAATTGAATTAATTTTTATTATTATTATTATTGAAATTGCAATATCTAGTTTAACGTTGGACGATTATGCACCTACGCTAAGGGAGAATGATGATGAATGAAATGGTGAAATGAAGAAAGTGGGAGGAAAACGGAAAATCTCAAGAAAAGACATACCCATGCACACGGTATTTGTCCACCTCAAATTTCACTTGGCACGAAGTGGAATCGAGCCACGGACCCCCTGCACCAAAGGTCCCTGCAATGCTTTATTATTATTATTATTATTATTATTATTATTATTATTATTATTAATAATAATAATAATAATAATAATAATAATAATAATAATAATAATAATAATTGAAGCGAGCTTAACGAGTTTCAACCGTACGACTCAACCAACGTTTGGGTGCCTATTCGTTCGTCTGCTCCTCTCATAAAAGACATTTCATTTTAATGAAACTAGTAAGTGCCTTCTTTTAGCTCTGCGAAGTAACTATTGCTTGGAATGTCAATCTGCAAAACATAAGAGGTAAAATTAACCAAATGGTGCAAGTTTCCACTTATATATACAAAACAATTTTGCAATATCAACTACGTGAATCTTGTCCCATAAAGAAGCCGAAACCCCTACACCGAAGAGCCCTCCGAGATTTGATCATTGTCCACACGGACTGAAATTGTCATTTGAAGCCAAGACTTTAATATGAAGCCAATAATTTCTTTAAAATAGACGGATAATTCGGAAGTTATAAGCATTTTCATATTTTTGCCTTTTCCCATAAGGGAGCCGTAGCCCCCTATACTGAAGACCCCCCGGAGATCTGATCATTGTCCACTCGGACTGAGTTTGTCATTTGGAACCAACACTTTAATACGAAGCAAAATATTTCTTTAAAGTAGACGAAAAATTCGAAAGTTATAAACATGTTAATAATTTTGTCTTTTCTCATAAGGGGGCCGTATTAGCCTACACTGGAGCCCCACGAGATTTGATCATTGACCACTTGGACTGAAATTCTCATTAGAAACCAAAACTTTAATATGAAGCCAAAAATTAAACTTTAACATCAATTTAAACTGACTGGGTTCCGGTTCCCCCCACTATTGTTTAGTTTAGTTAAGTGGTAATTTGTGACAGCTTCACATCATCAAAAGAATGTTTCACTTCCCCTCCCCTCCCCCAGGAGTTCGTGCTGGATCCACCACTGGAATCAATAGACACTCTTCCTATTCTTTTTGTCACCCTTGATTGTGTAGGGGCTCCCTCGCACAAATAAAGAAGCGGTAATATTACAATCAAGGGGCGCTATTATATTAGGTATTTTTTTAGTTACCTACCCCTAACCGCACAGGGCCATCTTTCGTAGAATAAAAAATATTACGTGATATTCCAATCATGAAAGGGGAGAGGATGCTGTAAATATATTTCTTATTCATTTTGTCTGTCCTGCTTATCAAAAATTACTTTCTGTTGGAAGGCTACTGAAATGAGAGGGGCAAAATAAAAAGTCGTACCCCCTCCTACATGGTTGCTCAAATAAGTACTAAAGAAAGCATTTTAAACTAAGATATTTAAGATTTAAACTAGGAAACTAAGATATCCTACATTATGTAAGGATGGCATATTCAGGATTATTATTATTATTATTATTATTATTATTATTATTATTATTATTATTATTATTATTATTATTATTATTTGAATGTTTTTGGAGCACCGAAATTTTGTGAGACGAACAATGATATGTAGAGGTTTAAGATGGGTGGTCATAGAGGAGGAAAAACCAGGATTTTTCTCTGTCTGACTCTCTAACGTAAAGATTATGTGCTGAAGGTAAGAAGCATCATCATTCTACAATAGGTTGCTTTTACGTAGAATATCAATTACTTGAGTTCTCCTCCTTCGGTCTACTTACCTTATGTAGTAAATTCAAAACAATTTCAATTCAATACAAATACATTCTAAAACTTTTCCGTAATTAAACATCTAGGGAAAATTAAACATTTAATAGGGAAATCTGTTATCAAAATATCCAAACACGTAGATAGAAGACTATCTAGTGAGAAATATTGTGAAACTTTATAAAATTCTCCAAATTAGAATTAACATTTACTGGGAAACATTCGTTATGCGCCAGCGAGCATATGGTGAGCAGTGAGCACAGGGGAAATAATTACGAAACTGTTTGCAAACAAAATTAGGGACGCTAATGCAAGTGCGACAACAGCATTTTTTCTTCTTTTGGTATCGTCATGAGTTTTACACATACGTTACAATTTGATTCTTTCCCAAATAAAAAAATAAAAAAATAACCGTAGTGTAGTGATAAAAATAATAACGGCACTTCCACGGGATCGAACCCGCTACCTTCAGCATACAGACTCGTTGCTTTAACTAACTGAGCTATTTCTTTTTTTTTTACGTGAACTGAGCCTGTTCCGGTAAAGACGATATTTCATTACGATCGTCCTACCAATTCCTCCTTTTCCATAGATAATTTCCACTATTTGCTCTATCTTTATGTTAATACTTAGCATATATTCATATATTTGGAGTTTGCAGATAATGCATATAATAAGACATACTAGAAATATTCGTTAAAAGTTTAGTTTGTAGATTTAATCCACATTTCTCTCAATGACATAGATGTCGCTGCTTCGTGTTGAAATGCAGAATTCCCTCGTGTTCTTGAAAATTTCCCACTTTAGCAGAGTTGGTAATTCTCGAGATTTCTGTCGATTTGATGTTTTTTGCTTCTAATTTCTTTATTTTAAGCTAATATCTAACACAAATATTAAAAACGGGTTTGTTATTAACCTGTCCTGCTGGGGAAACCTTCCGAAATTTCGAACATATAAAGAAAACGGAGATATTTTCAAAAAACTTCAAAATAAAGAGACGCGTCATTTATTTTGCTCATGGTAGTACCTATGTCTTATGATAGGAAATGAACACCTATACATGACCATATAACTATATAAGGTGATAGGACCTCATCCAAGGAGATAAATTAGGTCGAAAACCAAACACGTGGTACAACATATTGCTTATGTTTATATTTTGGCAATTTTGTACACCTAAAAAGGGAACGAGGTGGACCATCCAAATTTATAGTGATCCATATTAGCGTCCTATACTATAATACCAAATGTTTAAATTGAGCAATTTCCAAAATTAAAGGGGTGGGCCAAGGTACCCCTCCCAAAATTTTAAAGGAGTGCACAAATGTACCTATGTCTTATGATAGGGAATGGACCCCTATACATGACCATGTAACTATATAAGGTAATAGGACTTCATCCAAGGAGATAAATTAGGTCAAAAAAACAAACACGTGGTATAACGTATTGCTTACGTTTATATTTTGGCAATTTTGTACCCCTAGAAGGGAACGAGATGGACCACCCAAATTTATCATAATACATATTAGGTCCTGTACTATAATACCCAATGTTTAAATTGGGCAATTTCCAAAATTTAAGGGGTGGGCCAAGGTACCTCTCCCAAATTTTTCAAGGGGTGCATCAATATACCCATGTCTTATGAAGGGTAATAGACCCCTGTATACGCCCATATAACCATATAGGGTAATAACACCTCATCAAAGGGGATAAATTAGATCAAAAACCCCCGAAATTTGAATTTTTGGCAATTTTTTACCCATGAAAGGGAACGACATAGACCTCCAATACTGATAGAGGTACATACTGTGGTCCTAGGCTACCATACCAAATTTTTAGATTTGGCAATTTCCAATATTTAAGAGGGGTGGTCCTATGTACCCCTGCCAAAATTTAGGGGGTGGGCCATGGTACCCCTGCCAAAATTTAGAGGGGGTGGTCCCAAGTACCCCTAGGTCATTGACCCCGGCCAGGGACCATGGGTCCTGAGGCAGGGACCCAGAGGCCAAAAAGTGTTCTCAGGTCATGCCATTACTACTCCTATCATTGAGCCGCCATGCCTTCAATGAGAGAGAAGGGAATCGTGTTTTTTTAGGATTTCACAAAAGAAATAAAAATCTTGCGAAACTCTTACACAATTATTATTTTTAATTAAAACTTGCTTTGTCCAGAGATTTTTATTTCCTTTGTGAAGTTACTGGAATGAAGTAAAGATAGTAACAACCAGATAGTTGTTTTAAGATTGCATTAGTAGCCTCACATATATCCCCCATGCGTATGACGCCGTTTCGTCTTCGGTCTTACTGGATTATTGGTCTGTGCAGGTCACTGGGTCTGGTGGATCATGGGCCTGATTCCCTCTGGGTTTACTTAGTCACGAGTTACGAATTTTGTGACTCAATCCATCACTGGTCTATATCACTTTTTCATCAAATTTGCGGACCGCAACGCTAACTGATGCAAAATATGCGTTAAACGCATTCTTCTGTGAAAAAGTTCGCAATCGATAGATGATTCAAACTAAAAACTTGTTTCACTCACGTCCTTGGCCAATAGCAGTTGGGGTCAAGAGGGCGCAGTTGCTCTCCTGAATGTTTCATGGTGTTCTATTCTTGGAAATACATCTCAAAACATACTAATTTGCTCTTACCCACCGTAGTACTTAATGCGCCTAATGCAGAGCCGCTCTGTCGTGTGATTAGTGTCATACTAAAGAGTTTGTTTAACATATTTCCTGCAGTAGGCAGGCCTTTAGTCTGACGCTAATCATACATCAAAACGACTCCTCATAAGGTCTTTTTTGGTGACATGAACTGAAGCTGTAAACTGTATATACAATTGTTGAATGCTCTTTTCAGTTGGTGGATCTTTTTTGAACTTGATTCGCAAGTGTCATTGCAGTATTAGGCTGATATGAATGAAACTCGAGCACAACATAAGCTTTATCTGCATCTGTCGCCATCTTGAATAAATGGATTAAATGCTCATTGGTGCGATCTCGTGGCAGAAATCAGAAGCGAAACTTTTTGGGCCCTATGCAAGGACTAGCTTGGGAGCAAGGATGTTATAAAATAGATGATCTGCCCATATGTATCTTCATCCTATTAAATCAATGAAACCAAAAACGACCGAGCATCGACACGTCTTGATTGGGAACCCTCGTTTCCGCCATCGTCTGAATTGCTACTTTCGTTTCCGCCATAATTGTTGGCTCAAAACGTTGTGATCTTATTGGGCGGAGTGGGCAGTATAGAGGTGGCGAAACTGTAAGTATGTATTCAAGATTTTGTCGTAAGGGCAGATCCTCTATTGTATAACATCCTTGCTCGGGAGAGTAACGCTCCAGTAAGTACGAACGAAATACACAGTTCTGATTGGTTGGCGTTATCCATTTCTTGCCATGTAGCATTCATAGAGCAGAAATCAAACGCTTGCTGCTGTCGACCCTCGTGGCCGAGCGTGCTAGCGGTAGTAGTATTTTGGCGTGGGTTCAAATCCGGCCCAAGAACTTTTTTAATTTTTTAAAAAATATTCATAACACTTTTTATATTAAAATAAGATGAAAACAATACTCAAAAAAGTGATTTACTTACTTTTGTGCAGATAAGTAGTAGTAGTAGTAGGAACAGGTTAAAAGCCCCTCAGGGCTCGTTTTGTTCCATCTTGACCCCCATTATATACATTCTGTAACAACTTACAACAGCTGGCTAGAATTGCACGTAAAATAGCTGGCTAGAGTTGCGCGCGGAAAAAAATTTACTCCCGGGAGCATTACTCTTCCAAGCGGGTCGTCCTATGCAGAGTCGTTCTGACTCATGATTAGTGCTATAGTAAAGCGTTCGACTAACAAATGTTTCCTGCAGTAGTCAGGGCTTTAGTAGGATGTTATTCACACGTCAAAACGATTCTGCATAAGGCGGTTTGAGTTTTTCAATACGTTTGCAAAAGTTTTGTAACAATATGTCCAATAATAAAGCTTCAGTGAATTTGTGAATCGTGTCAATAATATGTAGTAACCCGGTATTATGTGCACGCGCGCATCGAAATGCTTGTGTGTATTCTCGACTGTGCTTATGTGCCAGTGTTTTGATTCCTCTTGTAAAAAATCCTACGATTGTCTCTGCTCGCATCATATCACAAAATCGTATGCAGTATCGAATATCGCAAGCTAAACGCAAAGTGTACGTTGCGTTTACGCAAACTGGTGCGGAATGACTCCCCTGATTTAGTATTGGGATTTCAATGTAAAACGATATCACTTCGTTTTAGCCCTGATTCGCTTTACGTATCTTTTAAGTTATTACGTTATTATAGTAAACATATCAACTACTAATTTACTGACCATAAACATGAATTGCATCCAAAAATCTTCGATTTATTCCTCTGTAGTATACGTACATAAAATGTCAGCAGCAATCATAGCAAATAATGATCTTGATAATACCAACATGTCCTACCCATCATAAAACAATAATCTTACTCATGACAACGAGTCAATAACAACGTTCTTTCTTTTAATTATATCTAAGTTATCTGTTTAATTATTGCGCCTCTGATCAATGTTGATAAAATGGGTACAGATTAATTATAGTATCGCTGTAAATGTCGCCCAGAACGGGAATTCCGTAACAGTATTCACAGAGAAGGAAAGAACCCTGGATATTTTCAAAACACTTACCTTTTGAATAGCCCTCGTACTAATCATTATTACATCAATCCTCGTATTAATTATTATTATTACATCAATATAAATATTTTTCTTTTCTCTTCTTTCTCCATATATATATATCAATTCATTTATAACAATATTTTTCTTTTATTACTAATTACATATCATAAACGTCGATTCATTACAAATATCATTTATGGGTCTATCCAAAATTATAGGTAATTGATGACTTACGCAGAGTTACTACTTAACTGTTCCTCTTTTACATTGAGCAATAACATCCATTTACAAACAATATTATTTATAATTAAGATTGTCATCTTATCAAAACAACAACAAGATCAGAAGGCAATAATTACGTTTAAAAGCTTCAATTTAAATTCACTGTCATGGATTTCAAGTTAATACAATCGAATCTCTTTTGAACATGCAAAATAAAATAAAGAAACATAACATTCAGAATTAACACAAAGATAAGATAAATTAATCACATGACAACATGTCGCACAAACATAAAGTTTAAATGAAGTATTCACAACACAACTCGTAATATCTGAGATAATAAATTAAGAATTGTTATCTAAGTTTAATTTAGTTAACATATCAGGTTTAACTAAAGCTTCAACTAGTTTCAACCATTTGTTTTTCGTGATTTTCGAAGGTTGCCATACCTTTAGTTCGTCAATATTGCGCAACCCTATAGATTTGCCTGTTTTAGCATCAACTAATTCAAACACTTTAGGATTGATTTCCTTAACACATAGGTAAGGACCAGCATAGACATCACAAAACTTATAAATTCGCTTTAAACTAGCATTGCTTTGCGGATGGAGCTTCAGAAACACCATGTCGCCAGTTCTGATCTGGTACTTATTCTCCTGTTCTTCCTTTACTTTTTCATTGCGTCGTTGGAATTTTCGAGATCGACGAGTTTGTACCATACTTATCAAATGTGAGGGTTCCAAATCCTCCGAATCTCTTAACTTTATATCAAAATGATGTTCAATGGAGTATATTATATCTGTTCCGTTATGTATATTTGCCGGTGCCACTCCGAGCGAATCAGAGATAGAATAATTTAAGAAATAAGTAACTTGAGTAACATATTTTACCCAATCCGAATGTTTGTCTTTACACAAGTGTCTGAAAAGTGTGCCAAAATGGCGATGGATATTCTCCACCACGGAACTGCTCGGATGGTATGGGGTAACAAAATGGACTTTGATACCCGCATTAGCCATTGATCTTATAAATGAGTCGCTACGAAACTGTGGACCATTGTCGCATAAAATATGTTCTACTGTTCCACAATGAGGTATGTATACGTTCAATATACGGTATATAATGGCTGAAGACGTCGCTTTTCTCAAAGGATAAGCCACAACATAACGGGAAAATATATCCATCACTGTAAGCAAGTAAGATTCTCCAGAAGATGCCCTTGGTAAAGGACCATATAAATCTATCGACAGGAAGTAGTGAGGTCTATCAGGTAGTATTGAAAGCATCGGCTTATTGACAGCACGGTTATTATGTTTAATACGCATACACTCTTCACAATCACTAATATACGTTTTAATAGTACGTCTGAGGGATTTCCAATAAAAGGATTTATTGATTAGGTCAAAAACCTTTCGATAACCAAAATGCCCAAAATCGTCGTGATACGCCTTCAGTATCTTAGGAATTAATGCAGGAGGAACGCAGATTTTCTTGCGATTTTTAAATTTAAAGTCTTTAATCAACAACACATCATTTGAAAGCACGAACGTGGTATTCCACCCTTTAGGGCAATTACAACCTGGGGCACATGACGACAGATGGTTGATAATTTTTATATAATCCTCGTGATCTCTTTGATTCTTTATCAAGTCTTCTAAATCTACATGAACAATTTCATCCTGAAGAATTTTAAAGACGTTGATACTTAAGATGCGCTGTTCTTCACCAGGGAATATTCTTGACAATGCATCCACGGGACCATTATTTATCCCTTTTATATGCTGTACTTCGAAATCGAAGGACTGGAGTTCTAGCGACCATCTTAATAATCTATTGTTGTACCCTCGTATACTGCGAAGATATCGTAACGAACTGTGATCGGTGATTATCGTAAAATGGCACCCACTAATATATGGAGCAAACTTTTGGATCGAAAAACGTATTGCTAACAGTTCGATTTCAGTAGTAGTATACCCCTTTTCTGCTTTCTTGAGTGTCCGACTCACACAATGTATGACAGCGGGACTTTCCATTGAAGGATTGGGTTGCCAAAGAATTCCAGATATTCCCGCTAGAGAACCATCACACTGCACAAAAAAAGGCATATCATAATTCGGATGATTTAAACGAATATTTCGCATTACACAGTCCTTCAGTTGGTTGAAACTTCGTTCCTGCAACACACCCCACTGCCATGGTATTCCCTTTTTGGTAATAGTGAATAAAGGTTGTGCAATTTCAGCAAAACGGGGAATCGATTTTCGAAACCAATTGAACAATCCTAGAATTTGACGAGTTTGTTTTACATTGGTTGGCGGAGGCAGATCGTTAATAGCCTGAACTTTGGACTCGCTGAAACACAAACCCTCTGAATCGATCTGATAACCAAGAAATTCTATTGACGTTTTGAAAAACTTTGATTTTTCCAGATTTAAAGTAAACCCAGACACTTCTAAACGTTTTAACACAATATCCAGATATTTCAAATAATTTTGATAATCTTTTCCCATAATTAATATGTCGTCAGCATACACTATTACATTACTCCTCAGATCTTGACCCAGAACTCGATTTAAGCATGATGCTAACGCTGCACTTCCATTGATCAGACCAAAAACTACTCGATTATATTCGTATAGATGTCCTTCGAAGGAAAAGGCCGTGTAGGGTCGTGATTCCTTATCTAGCAGGATTTGGTTATACGCCATGACCAAATCGAGATTCCCAAAAATAACGTTCCCTTGTAATGTACTTAAAATTTCTTCTACAGGTGGGTATCTGACTTGTTGTAATTTTATACACGAATTCAATTTACGCATATCTAAAACAATTCTCAGGCGTCCATCCTTTTTCGGTACAACATGAATGGGGTTTAAGTGAACACTTTGGGACGGACTAATTATCCCGTCACGCAACATTTCTGAGATTTGTTTCCTTACATTTTCCCTGAACCTGTAGGGAATTATATAGGGTTTAGTAACAATTGGGTTTTTGTTATGTACCTCAAGTGAATATAGGAAATCTTTACAACAACCTGGGCGGTTAGAAAATACCTTTCGGTGTTTATGCAAAATCTGTACAAATTGTGAAGTTATATCTGGGTCTTTAATTTCCAAATCATGTGAAATTTTTTGGACATAAAGATCGAACGGATACGTCCCCTCACCTTCATCAACTAAATTATTTACCATATTGCATTGAAGTGAGCTTTCTTCCATATGAGAAATTAATTTTTGTGTTATTCTGTCAGTTAACCCAGGTAAGGTAAATGTTTGGTTCTCAAAGTTTAAAATTACACGAAATTGTGTTATGAAGTCGAGTCCAATCAAAAGGTTTTCATTTAACTCATTTATTACTAGAATAGGAAGATTAATATCCCGTTCTTGCACAGATAAGACAATATGAGTTCTGCCCATAACTCGCTTTTTATGTTTCCCTGTATAATCAACTAGTATCAAATTTTCAAGCTTTTCCAATCTGGGATTTGAATATTCTTTAGCAATCTTACTCCAAAATGAAAAAGACAACAACGACGCGTTAGCTCCCGTATCAAGTAAAGCGTTTAGAGAAATTCCATTAACTTTCACAGGAATTCTTGCCGTACAGAACGACTTCAAAAATACAAAATCATTGTCATAATTATATGCATCATCAATGTCATCATCGGTTTCCCAGTAACAATTTGCAATGGGTAAATATTGATATACACAACGTCTATTTACTACATCAAATTTATATTTATCATCATAGTTATCCTTAAATAAATTACCGTCGTTCGCAAGTAAACTATTAGATGAACATTGAGATGAATAATCGTGAGAACCTTCAGCTGATATGGGATTAACCCCAACCATATCAGCGGGTTTTAGTTTAAATTATGATTAACAAATGAGTCAATTAAAGTACATTGAACACCACAATCTTGGTTATTCTCTCTTGATCCATTTCCCGTTTCATTTATTACTTCGGTCCTATTCCGACAGTTCCTGCCATCTCGAGATCTCCAATTGAATCTGTTTTGAGTCACACTGGTATGCATGACATTGTTACTGTAATTACGTCTTCCACGAAAGTTTCTTCCGTTCGTCCAACTGTTCCTCGGATTACCATAATTCGTTCCATTTCTGCCGCTAGAATTGAATCTTCCATTAGCCCCAGTTCCAGTACGTATAACGGATCTTTCACTAATTCCAATGCCAGTATTATCACGTGACCTCTCATCGCTGCGAAGGTTTTCGATATTTTCACTAGTTATATTCAGGTTTCTGACAGGAATTGGATTGGGTGGATTACGATTACTTCCGCTAGGGTTCGGGAATTGATTCTCGAAGTTCTGAACTAAAATTATCAGATGATTGAAGTTTACGCATTGAGCAGACAACAGTATCTGTTGTAATTTATATGGCAATAAAATGCGTACGGAAGCGATTATTCTGGATTCGGGCTGAAACGGATTGACAAGTTTAAGTTCATTATAGGCATTAATCGTAAAATCTGTAAGAGATTTATCGACCCGAGGTGAATAGTGTCGGGTTCGCACCATCGCATCACGGTTAGCTAACAAGAAATCATTTTCGTAATTAGCCAACAGGGCCCGTTTAAATTCTTCGTAGGATTTGACATGATCGCGAATAGCTTTAAACCACAAGGAGCAAGGGGGAAGTAACAGATGTGGTAACAACTTCATAAATTTAGATTGATCCACACCCATAATTTCACACTCTGCTTCAAACTTCTCTAAGAACGAGCTTGCGGTTTCGTCACACTTACCGCTGAATTTAGTCATGGCCTTAATTTCACTGACCTTAACGTTTATTTTACTATGATTATGATTTTGTTGGCGTTGATAATGGTCTGGAACCCTTTCGCTCTCATGTATCTGCCTTCTTCTTTTGCGATCTGGACTTTGGAATCGCCTACTGTGATCTTCCACAACTAAACCATCATCAACAGAACTCTTAGAAGAAAATATCCCGTCAGTTTCTATTAATGGATTTCTCGGGCGGTGATGCAATGCTTCCTGTTGATGATGCAATATTTCCTGTTGATTGGGAGTACCCAAAGCCTCCTTATACATAAGATCATTGTAGCCACATTCCCTCTCTTGTAACGATCTGATTCCCTCTTGTAAGTTGGATATCAGTATGCTATGTGAATTAACCTGGGCAGTAATATTCACTATCTGATTTTTTTGTTGGGCTGTCGTCGATTCCACCGCTTCAACGGCTTTCTTTATCGACTCTGTTTCTAGAGCTAGTTGATCCTGTCTATCTTGCCATTTGTTACTAAATTGTTGAAACCTAGTATCAAGTTCTCGCGTCATATCATTTGTAATTTTGACGGTAACTTCATTAGCTAATACTTGCAAATTTTCTTTCAAACTGTATTGCAAGCGATCAAAATTTTCTTGCACACCTTGTACTTTATCTGCAAGAGATTTATGCTGCACTAGTATCTGTTCTAACTTATCATCGTACAATTTTTGTTGTTGATCAAATTTCTGTTCTAGCTTTTCATCTTGTTGATCAAATTTCTGTTCTAGTTTTTCATCAAGTAGTCGACTAAACATATCAATAAGGTTAGAATAGGAATGTTCAGACACAGCTGTTGCATTTCCAGATATGGTTTCGTTTGAAACACTGGGTACTTCTTCAATCTCAGAATCCTGCATATTAACAATTCTTTGTATTCTCTTCCCGCTTCTTAAAATAGTGAAACTCATAAAAAGGTATATGTACTTATGCACATAAACTCAGTTCTTACTATTCTTCGGAACTAAATAGTATGGTCCCGTGTCTTCGGCACCAGATAAAACGATATCACTTCGTTTTAGCCCTGATTCGCTTTACGTATCTTTTAAGTTATTACGTTATTATAGTAAACATATCAACTACTAATTTACTGACCATAAACATGAATTGCATCCAAAAATCTTCGATTTATTCCTCTGTAGTATACGTACATAAAATGTCAGCAGCAATCATAGCAAATAATGATCTTGATAATACCAACATGTCCTACCCATCATAAAACAATAATCTTACTCATGACAACGAGTCAATAACAACGTTCTTTCTTTTAATTATATCTAAGTTATCTGTTTAATTATTGCGCCTCTGATCAATGTTGATAAAATGGGTACAGATTAATTATAGTATCGCTGTAAATGGTTGTTGCTACGGTGCGGTGCGAAACTAAAATGAATTTAGAAACGGCGTAGTGGAAATGTAGTATTAGAAGGTCAGTATATATTTATATTCGGTATCTCTCATGTTCATTACTTTTTCCTCTTGTTTCTGGAGATACTTGTTTTAGTAATACTAAACGTTACAAATATATTGTAAATACAACAAAAGTTGTAAAAAAAAGAGGATATAATGAATCTTATCGTAGTATTTTTGTCCTTTCTTTCTGCTTTCAGGCTAAAGGATTCGTGCGTAAGTGTTTACACAGTTTCTCGTATAGCTATGTTTATGTTTGTATGTTATGTCTGATGTGATCAAGTGGGAATGTTGCAGGAAGTGGAGCTTGAAGTACAAAGATTTAATACATATTTGTAAGTTAATTATTGTGTTGCGAAATATCACTTTATATGCATAGTATGTAAATGTTATGACAACATTACAAATTTTGTAGGGTGTATGTGTAGATGTCGTGTGGCTACTTCCGGAATTTGATGCTTTTATGTACGAGGTTGCGACAGGTGAATAACTGTCATACAAAGCAAGTAAGAATAGTTCGGATGTAGTAAGGTGTGTGTTTACGTTTTTAACACCTTCAGCAATAAAATTAATTGATTTTTTCTTTACGTGCATGGGTTACAATCCTGTTTCAGCGTAAACATATATGGCTGGCCAGTCCTATGTAAAAAATCGGTGCAAGTTATGAACGGTACTTTTATACGCTTCCTAACAAAATACATAAAAAACTATATGTACGCTTGAGAGTAGAAGTAAAATTGGACATTCTTGTATGGGCAATTCTGTTTTCACAAGGCATGAGCTAAGTTATAAAGACCGTAATATAGTGAATCACATGAAAAATAAGAAAGAGTATACGTACAAATACTGAATCTGAGTCTTAGCGTTATTAATCTGACGTTTGTGATATCGGTGCACAGCACATTCTAGGAAACATATCATAAGCAATGTAATAAACATTCTACTACTTGAATGATCTTTTCGGATCTTAGCCCTAATTGATTTTTAACATTTAATACTTATAGTTTATGGCAGGCACGGTTTAGTGTTCCGTTTACAAGTGATTTGAATACGTCAAGAATCGCAGTAATTAGAATGGTGAATCGGAATAAGCTAATTCAATAGGCAAGTACCGGCAAAAGTACAAAGTACGCATATTCTCCAGAAGAACACATTCAGTTTTGGAACAGAACTGTGGCTGATATTTAGTATCCCCACCGGTTGTACTTAAGGAGCCGTACTTCCCATTTAGGGAAGGACGAGAAACGCCATACTTTCAGGAATTATTCATTGACTATCTAGGATGTTAAAAAGTAGGTAATAGACTGAGTTCTTGCCCTTGTACTTAGGGTGTTTAGGTAGTGCAACAGTAAGATGTATCCTCGTGCACGGGAGATGAGAAGTAGCTGTTCTTAACTATTACCTCTCCCCCAATCCTGCACATATAAGATTTACAGTGTGTTACTTACTTTACAAAATTTAGCTGAGCTAAGTACAGCTAGCGAAGGGAGTCTCCAGGGCCCTTGTACTTCTACCTTTATCACATTTTAGACATAAACAAGGTACTCGATTCTGGAACCATGAAACGATTGATTGATTTTGAGTTTTACGTCCCGTTCAGCAGCGAGGCTATATGAGACGTGGACCTACTGATTAACGTGGAATCCGAACCATATGAGCTCCCGCCGGGAATCCAACCCGGGTCTCCCGCGCCAAAGGCGCGTACGCTAACCGCTTAGCCACGAAGGAGCTCGAACCATGAAACGAGTTGGAGGAGATGCTGAATGCCATCCCAGAACTGTTTAAATGAAAAAGCAAATTAATTAAAGGAATTTATTCCGAAGTTGGTCGTCCATCTGCTTTTGGTCAAAAAGCGTAATGACAGCTAGGAAAACTTTAAAGATCATGAATTTTTAGAACCGCTTTAAAAGGTTATAATACAGTAGGATAGGGTAGAGTAGAGTGAGGTAAGGTCGGGTCGGGTTAGCTTAAGGAAGAGTGCACTTTATGCAAAGCATTCATAGGGACCAATACTTAAACGAGCCCTGCCGGGCTTCTAACCCCGTTCTCGCTCAGCTATGTTTTGTGCAGTAAGTAACAGTGAAGATCTTATATTTGCAAGATTGGGAGAGAAACTGAAAGATACCCAAAGTCACTTTTTCTGCACACAGTGCACATCAAGGGAGGTGTAAACCCATTTTGCTAAAATTAATAGGGTATAATTTCTCGTCTCTGCGTAAGAATACCAAATGCAGCATGTACACGATACAAATGCTCATTGCTTTTTCACAATCCAATCATGAGGCAGTATTGCGCGAAGTAGTTTCCTCCGCTTGCCAAATAGTTCCATGTTTAGAACCGCTTATATAAAAATAAATAAACACAACTTCCATTCTCCTTGCATATTATCAGGCACACAAACGAGGGAATTATCCATTTCTTCGGGAAGGTTCTAGAACACACGTCCCCCCATAGAGGTTAATAGCTATGTTGGTTCTTTTATGTACCAAATATTTAATTCACATAGTATTTCCGAGCGTGCGTCAGAGAGTGAAGGCGGGTTAGAGCACCGCAGGGCACGTTGTTTTTTGTCTTTATTACAGCTAAGTGGGAAGGGAGACTTGTGTTCTAGAACCTTGCCCATTTCTTCCAGTCAAATTTTCAAAATTTTGCTAGAAACGGACGATTAACTTTGGAACTTAATCCGAATTAAGTCTAATCTGACTGCAACTTCAAGGCTGAAAGGAAGTGTTCTAAAAGACAGTCTGTTCTCTACATGATATGCCTGTAGTGTAGTCTGTCCTGGTAACAGTGGTACAGTTTCACGAGATGTGTGGATTATAGAGATAGTAATTTCACAGTTAAAATGAGCGAGTGCACATGGAAGAGAAGTAGATAAATTGTTAACTTTGACTGGCGTTGAATTTTTGTACAATGTAAGAAAGCTGCATTTACCTTTAGAGTATAAAGGTTGTGCATATAAAAACATTTCTATTATTCTACCAATTTTCATTTTTCTTAATATGTGTGAGTACTCACATTAGCTTTGTTGGGCAGGTCCCCCTCTCCATTGAGGTGTAATAAAGATACAAAAACAATGTGCCCTATAGGTCTTCAAACTGGGCTTCACTCGCTATCGCTCGCTTGGCAATACTGTGTGAGTTAAATATTGAGCTGTGTTACTGAAAGAAACTAACCTCTATGAGGAACCTGCGTTCTAGAACTTTCTCGCTTTTCTGCGAAGTTTCTTATCTCGAAATTAGCCCAAATTCATCGTATTTCGCTCATGTATATACAAAAACCCTGTAAAATGCGAAAATACACAGAGAACAACGATGGATGTGCATGCAAGAAGCACGCTATCCGCACAGGACTGTTGCACAATACACAGTAACAAAACTACTCGGGAGTCTGCCGGAACGTTTAAATTGTTCAAAGAAAGAAGTGTTAATTTTCCAGATACAAGGAGTCTGCACAAAGAAAATATATGCAATTTTTGTTTGTAGTGACCACGAAACACTAGATGGTGCGTGTTTTTCGCATGAATGATTGTTTTTGCGCATACCCAGCGTCGCGTCATGCCAGCTTCCTATGGACGCACGGCCGTCAGAGAGCTTCACCCTATTCTGAGCCAGATTAGATTGATTCCTTGCTTGTAGTGTGGCCACCAAGCACAGGTTGAGTTTCTTTTTTCATGAATAGTCGTTTTTATGGCATATCAATTTTCATGCATATTATCAATCTGTACAAAATTATTTACTTCCTTTCTTACTTTCAGAGTATTGACAAAGTTTCGCTGTTGATATAGTTGTGAATTCATGTTTTGGCGTCGCCATATAGGTTATGTAGTGTTTTTCATTAACAAATTTAATGTTGCGATTGATTGTTAAATGATGATATAGGATCGTTTTGTAAATCTTTGCAGTCTTTTGAGCAATCAGTAAATTAAATGTTTAATAGCTATGGCCTATCATTTTTCAGCGGTTAACACGGATTAGAAGCAAATGCACTGATTAACGAATTGATATGATTGGAACTGGAACTACTTAATGGTAAAAAAAAAAAATAATAATAATAATAATAATAATAATAATAAAAAACTATGAAACGGACGAGTGCAATATTGTTTACCATGAATTAGTAGCACGCAAAGAGGGGACATAAAAGTTGATATCTCCAAGTCGTGAATATTTTTTACTGATATTCCTTTATTCCTGAAGAATTTAGTAGAATCGATGTGAAAATAATTACATAACTTTATCATATATTTTCACTGTTCTGCCTTTGTTATTATTTACAATTACCTTATGGAGTAGCTGCATATATATAATTAGAATGTAAAGTAGAATGTACCGAAAAGAAGCAATAGAGTATTTTAGGGGATTGAAAGATCACCATTTGTTTAGTTTCTCGAGGTTTACTGAAGAAAAATATTCAGAAAGTTTAGTTCAGGAATAATATATTTTCATCTGTCTCAGTTTGGTGCCAGCAAACCCAATCACTTGGCATAACAGCCCGCTTTGTGGGCCTGAGCCGCTCCACGCCATCTGTTAGCGACTGATGGAACTACGTCCTGCCTGGCAGTGAACGCGTGGTCAGTGCGCCGCGTTGGGAGCTTTGTAGACCTAGTGACCATCACGTCTTTTATTCACGTGGCTCCCCGGTTTTACCTCACGACGCTGGGTGGAAGTCGAAAATTGGGAAGCACCGGCCGGGAATCGAACCCGGGACCACTCGGATATGAGTCCAACGCTTTAGCCACTAGAGTACGGCCCTGTTTTTTTTCTTAGTCACATATTGAACACAATATTAAGAACAAATCTAGTGAGCACAGGCTGGTTCTTATGAGAGTCACCACTTTCGTCAGTTTACTCATTGTTCCGTAATTCATGCGTTGAAACGCATATTAGGAAGTAAACAGTGCTGCATTTCCTTCTCATATATCATAAACAGAAGAAACGATTTTTTTCCTATGTGGATACCGCACGCGGCTTTGGCACGGAAGGCTCGAGTACGGTAGTTTGGATCCCCTCGTTAAGCTGTGGACCCACGTTTCATATAGCCGCACTGCTAAATGAGCTGCTAAAGTCAAAATCAGTGGGTTCAATCGATCATTGGAAAATGTTCATATAATTATGCGTATTTAGATGTTGTCTAATCCCTAAATATGCCGTGATGTAACGTTGACATGTTTTTTTAAAGCTGCTTTGAAATGAAGAAGGTACAGTCAGAAACAATATTAAGCATAAGCAAATTGGAACTATAAGAAATTTTGTTTCTGACTGTACATTGATGTCAACATAATTTTACTGATGTATGAAAATATACCATGTTTGTATTTCATAGTGTGTCCGTGAGTTTTTTCGTGCACTTCTGTTTCCTCCCACTTTTTGATTCGACTAGTTCTTCCATCGTCATTCACTTGCTTTAATCGTCGTTTCCATTGCCCGAAAGGACATGTTCATAAGACGTTAATCTGAAAGATTTTTTTTTTCTATTTCGTAGACCCCCTATTCTATCCATTAAATATAATTAGCTTAAAGATTAAATAAGTTAATCGCATGACCGTATCGTACATGCATTATTTCTTCTAGTCTTGCTGTGAAGAGCACTGAAAGTCATCACGACCGTTAGATTGACAAATGTTTTCTTTTCTTTTCCTGAGCCACTATCCCAATTATCCAAATCAATTTCTATTACTTTATAAATCGTCATCAGCTTGTGTTCTATGAACTGACACTTGTAATGTGTTAGGGTAATCCCGTTGTAATAAGCTTCGCCTTATGTCATTTGAAATGAAATGAAATATTTGAGTTTTACGTCCTATGGTTATGCCGATTAAGCTAAAGGAGACGATGATAATGAGAAATGAATGAATTGGTGGAATGAAGAAAGTGGGAGGAAACGGCAGAACCCCGAGGAAACATACACACACACACACATGGTGTTCGTCCACCACAAAGCTCACTTGGCGCGAGCTGAGATCGAACCTAGACCCCCCATGCCCCAGAGGTGAACATTACCACTTAGCCACCGGGCCCCCCTATCTCATTTGTAGTTGAGTGTATTTACCATGGGTCACCTCACAAAAATATTTCGGTTTAATGTCCTACGAATGTCATTTAGGCTAAGAGAGATGGATGACTAAGGCAAGTGAATGATGATGGAAGAATTAGTGGAATGAGAAAGTGGGAGTACCGTGAGAAAGCCCACGGATATCATCTTGTTTACCACAAAATTACTTGTGCGGGGATCGAATCAGGGACCGCACACATCAAACGTAAGCATTGTGCAACCGAGTCATTGCCCCCGTGTCACCTCAGAGTTGAGAATAGTAACTTACTGAGTTTTTTTTTGACGAACTAAATGAGCGAGTAAGATAAATCTAAAGCCTCGGAATAATCTAAAGCCTCGATGGGGACGTCCCCATGAGACATCACAGCCGTCATGATTTTCAGGTTTGTCTTAAGCTGTGTTCCTGTATAACTGCATCTTATTACTAATTTTTCACCTTCAATCCAACATCTTCAGTGTTACCTTGTATTTCCTGATGAATGTTTTATAATTTCAGTGTTCCCTCCGAGTTTCTTTAGTAACTTCTTGAATTCGGTGAACTCAGCAGATTGTAAGGATCTCCTTTCCTGTGGAACTGTAAACATATATTTATCGAAAGCTTCTGCTATACGAAATATAATGTTGTTTTAATATTTTGGGAGAGTGTTATAAATCTACATGGATAGTTCCATATGATGGAAGATCCTTACAATATGTCCAATTTAGAATTTTAAGAAGTTACTACCGAAAATAGCAGAGGACAGAGGAGTTAATATTTTAAATAATAAATAAATTACCTGGTTCTATTATAATGTATAGCACATACAGCTCTATTAATTCAATTTATGCTTCTTTTTGGAATCAAACAGTTTAGGTTGTTGTTATCACGTAAATTTATTTGGCTAATGCATGAATCTTTGGTTAGATCCTGGTGGGAGAGCACCGGATAATAACAACTTACTTCCATTTAATCTCTTTTAGCTAAGGGCATAAGCATGGGGCATTAAAGTTTAAAAAAAAAAAAATGTTTACAACATTTCATTTATGTAAGATACGGTATAATTCGTTAATCTGTTCGTTTGCTCTGCTCTTGTGTAGGTCCTCCAAATGATTGGTTCATTTATGATATTTGATAGTAAAGTTCATTGGGTCTCGTGTGGCAACATATAAATCAATAATCATAAGTAAACATCTTAGCTTCAGGTTCTTCAGGTTACTTGTTAATTATTTTTGTGTGAGTATTCTGTCAGGGACAAGTTACCAAAACAATTTTTCATATGAACTAAGTATCTGCGTAGATATAAGAGGAGATGATTTATTTGTAAAATACAATATTCAAATCTCTCTCTTTTTTTTTTTTTTTTTTTTTTTTAATGCTGTCAACAAATAGCTTAACTGCAGAATTTCTGCTTGCATGTTGATATTTTAAAATATGAATATGATAAATACATGGATGGATATGACGAATTCCAATTTTTAGGTAGGATACATTCCTTAATTTGTATTTCTAATTAACAAAGAATTAGTGTGTTTTTGTCCTCGTTGGATCGTAATAATTGTGTTATCGTCTAGGTAATTAGAATGATATTTGGAACATTAGCTTTCAGTATTAAAATTATGATTGGTTTACTTTTCTTTTCTTGTAAACTATTCCAAAAATGCATCTATATTCTGGAGGATATGTATATTTTGTAAAGAAAGAACGTTCATGTCCCTAGTAAAAAGTGCCCAAACTTGGATAATTGTGTATTTGCTCATTTTATACCGACTTGAAGATGGTATGTCGAATGAAGGTATCTTTAAGTATATCCGTCTATAGGATCAAGAAAAAAATGACTTTGAAAGTTGCTATCTTTAAACTACTGCTTATGCAATGGTAAAAGTGCTTACGTTTCGATACATTTCCACTTGCACTTTTTATACTGTATTGAGGGAAAATATCGCCTGGCCAATCTCCAATGCTTTCAGCACTTAAACTGCTAAGCCAGGAGAGTTTTTTTTTTTTTTTCTCTCAGCGCAGAACCTGTTGCTCTAAAGTTTGATACCCAAACTTGAATAGTTTTTCTATCCGGACAAATTTGTTTTTTTTTCTATCCGGACAAACTTGAATGTTTTTTTTTCTATCCGGACAAACTTGATTAGTTTTCTATCCGGACAAACTTGAATAGTTTTTCTATCCGGAATACAATCATGTCGACCCGCATAGAAGAACATGCCGCGATCTGCGATGTGATCGCAGAAAAATTGCCAGAAGAAAAGAATACCCAACAGAAAAGTATAAAAATATGTCTGCTATGTGTAGATGTCTTAAATGCACGGACGACTCCCATAAATATAGTTTGAACTGATTTTTACGTCGCGTAAAGCCTAATTTTAACTTTTCCAAGAAGTAACGTTTTTATTGAGCAAGCAGAGAAAGACTTTCTATCTTCTTCAAACTACTTTGAGTTTGTGAGTATATTCCCATTTCATTTTTTGATACATATAGATCAGGATAGGTTATTTTTTGAATACAAGCTTTAAATTAAATGCATGCAGGACTTGGTAACCAGCTCAAGAAATGAAGGAAAGTGTTTTTGAATTGAAGACTCTTCTTAAAGTTGCAGTAACTGATTTCCCAGACAAATACTCTGTTGCAGTAAAGCTAATGATGTATTGAGTATACCACTGTCTGAGGCTATATGTGAAAGCTGGGGTCATGGAGAAAAGGCCAGCAGCAAAGGATGGACTTACTGATGACATTGGAACAACAGACCAGCTTACATACATTATCTTATATGGATCCCCATCAATATATGTTAAAAAAAATCTTAAAGCTGCCCTCATTACAAAATACCGTATCGTATCATAAATATCTTAAATCTGCTTCTTTTAGCAAAATCCTTTCAAATATATATATATATATATATATATATATATATATATATATATATATATATATATATATAAACTTTACATGTTGTAACTCGAACTAGGGATACCGCCGAAAACTGTTTACCATGCTTCATGTAACGCTGTAATAAAAACGATAGTATCACCTTGATTTTTTTGTTTTGGAATTCCTGCAGAAAATTTGTGACTTACAAAAAGGCCATCGCAGAAAGACAAAGAAAATTCTGCCATTGGGATGTCGGCCAAGTCCGAGCCGAATGCGAACCCGCTGAGTAGTAATAACAGAACCACCATTACGAATATACTCCTCAACAAACGCACGACGCTCATCGCGCCACGTATACCGCTATCAATCTATGTCTGCTCCGCCTCCGTATCCCCGCCACAACTCACATAGCGCCCTCTCTAAATATTGGAGATCTGTTAGTCGGTCCCTGTAAATAAAAAAAGATCGCTAATTTGGTGTCACTTTTCTCGTGTCCCCATCGCCGGATATGTTTTAAAGTAGTTTCTTTGGATTCAGTATAAAAGCGCAATTTAAGATTTATTCAAGTGTGGGCACTTCTTACTTGTGGTATGAGCATTAGTTCTTTATCAGTCAGTAGTGACTTATCTAGTGGATAGTCTTGTTCCGATTCACTGCTCCGACTACTGTGATTTGTTTACGTGATTCTTCACATACTGAAATCACTTGTGATCAGAGCAGTAAACGGGAACAGGGAATCGTGTGTGTCATATCTGGAAATACAAAGTAAGATCGTTGTATCTTCACTATTACGTCTTTTCTTCGAACCGACAGTGTATATTCCCTGTACATTGTAACTTAAAGGTTACGTTGTCGTAATAAACAAGCAATACATAACAAAATACTACATTATGATAAGAACACTCATGATCCACGTTGCCATTAACTAGTTTGTATTTCCAGTTCCTAACCTCCTAGCAGTTGTACAACACCAATATTATTTCCGATTTATTTATTTTTTTCATCTCAAAACGGGACTCTGCAAAGTAAATTTTCTATACGGAGTTGCTTCAAGATTTCTATTGACTGGGTTAACTTTGAACTAGGCCGTATAGTCGCCAGCAAGGTGAGGCAAGGGGTAAAATTACCCTGCCCTGGATTTTCGATTTAGGATAACTTGTAAGGACTGTTGTGCAGATAGAAGTTTGTTTTTAATTACTTGCAAGCACGAACCCAAATTTTAATCTGGCGGGGCTTCAGTTTTTCAATATACACACGTCATGTTTACTTACTGACAAAACGTTACCATTGTATTTAATAGATTCGTATTTTTACCTATATTTTGTTAATAAATGTGTCTGTGTGTTGGTCTTTTCCTGTCCCTTTCCCCCTCCCCGTTGGAAAAATCCTGCAAATCTTCTTTTCCTCCGTGCCATTTAAGTTTTTTGCCTACTAACTTTGGAACGAGTGGACCAATGTAAATACAGTAACAATACCGGTAAGTGAACTTGTATGCTCGCTGGTGCCTGTACAATGAGACTAACTTAAGTGTCTAATTGCATGTGCATGTTGAGAACAAACAGGCGAACACTAGTCGTGTGTACATTTGTGAATAAAATTTATTTATCCATACTTTTTCGATCTTTACGAGATCCAGAAATCTCCATTGATCAACGTGGAAACAACTGTCTGAATTGAAAATCAGAGGAGCAAAGTAATTCATTTTTATCTCTGATCTCTTTAGTAGACTATTGTCTCGTTTCTTAACATAAACGATATACAAGTGAGTGTTTTTATATATCGTATCTACGCGTGTGTAACGAGTACTTTTTTCTTTATTTCTTAAATATTAGCTTAAAATACATGGTCTGTGTTATACATGAAGTATTTTTAACATCTGCGTGAAATCACATCTGTTTGCATTAAGCGACTGAGTATAAACACGGATATTAAAAGGTGAGAACGCTACACAGTAACAGGTGACTCATTGTGTTGTGCTATTCGCTCTACGATCAAGAAAGTAATTTCTTGAATTTAATTATGTTGCTCGCGTTATACATGCGTAAATAGCGTAATCATTTGTCAATTTACAAAATAATTGAAAATTTATTATTTAACACTTTTAGGTAAAGACGAATTTTCTTACGTTAAAGTAAAGACCTGTCTCAGAGACCAGTTCTGGGTATTTTAGGTTTGTTTGCTACAGTTGTAGGTTTTACTCTGTATAAACCCCAAGATAGGCATAACAACAACGTTTTATAAACAGAAGGAAGTTTTATTCCGTTTATAAGTTTAAATACATAAAACTTATAAATTATTTGTCTCATAAACCTACGCAAATTAAAAAAAAAAAATCATTAAAATGTTTCTAAAGTAAAAATATATGCTTTAGTCTTCAAGATACTTATGTTTATTAGCTATAGGATATACTCACATGTCCTAGCTCTCTTTTGCATCTGTATCCTCTTTAAACGCACAATCAATGCACACTTTTCGGCAGCACTCGAGACATATTGGTTTGCAGCGCCTTATGCACTTGTATGCAGTCTTTCTTTCCTTCACATAAGAATATTTGCTGCACGTTTTTCTTTTTGACAGTTTATCATCAGGAACTCCAGGGTGCACACTTTCTTCTTGTTCTTCACGAAGTGCTTTCATGATAAATCCTTGATGTCACGTGAAAGTTGTGGGATTTTCAGACATGATCGCATGTGAGGTATTATCAGATCCAAAGCCAAACTCTTCAAACACTCGAACCTGTTCACACAGAGATGAGTCCTTATAGCTTGAAAACAAAAAGGAATTCACGCTGCTCACATTCAACAATCGTTTAAAAAGGGCTAAAGGCCACCTCCTTGTTCTTCTGTTTGAGCTATAAATGGCACATTTCATATCGAGCAAATCGACGCCACATTTCGTCTCGTTATAAAAGCAAATGATTTCAGGTTTGCCGTTGTCTGAATTTAACTCTGCAGCCTGATGCTGCGATGATATCAACACAACAGCCGTGTTTTTCTTCTTGGCAAAAGATACAAGATTCGTCTGATCATTGAAGGCATGAATAGAAAAATCTACAAGCCTTTTACTGTCTGGAAGAAATTCTCTTGGAATCACCAACTTGTCCTTTTTCATTGTGTCTACGTAAGTCAGCCCTCTCTTGTTTAGCTCATCTACAGTCTCTATTGAGCTGAAGTAATTATCAGCGGTAATGTTCCTATTTGTGTGTTCAATGGGTCTGCACAGTCGAATTACGGATTGTGTCGGTTTTATGAGAATGTTCTGCTCCTGTTCTGTAACCCCAACACCAGCACCAGTATAAATGTAGGCATTGTACAAATAGAACGTCTTAGCATCAGACAGACACATGATCTTTACTCCATAGTTTTCAGTTTTTTTTGGCAGGTACGCTTTAAAACCACATCTACCCCGAAATGAAACCAGCATCTCATCAACCGTTAAGTACTCTGACAAGGTGTATGCTTCCTGAGAGTTGGGAATAAACATGGTAAATAACTCGCGTATTGCAGCAGCCTTATCTGTACCTTTGCGTTCCAACCTAGTATCAGCATCATCAAAACGTAAACAGGCAGTCAAAACCTTATAGTGTGTGAGAGATAAAGTTGAGGGGAAAAAAAATTGTCAGTTTGTTACATCTTTTGAAAACAAAGACTCCATTTTTTCATTACTTGTTTTGAAAATGCTTGGCAAAAGAAACAAACCAATATAGGCATTTATTTCTGTAGCATCTGTGTCTCTGTAGTTAGACAACTCTGTTTCTTACTTTTGCTAGTTTTTGGTTTGTAAAGGCAACGATTAGCTCAATCATATCTTTATCAAACAATAAATTCCAAACATCAATTGGTTTGGGATTTGCTCCCAGTGCTCTTGCAGAAGCAGCAAGACCAGGTATACCTCCCTTTACAATATTTCGAGCTGGAGTTTTGACTGCTCTGGGAGGCTCTTTAGTTGTCCGCATATACGCTCGTAAGGCGGACCATATTCTTTTTTTCGTAATCTACCAAACAAAAACTCTGGTAACTCTTGTTGATTTATAGGTTCATATTCTTTTAGTTCATCTTCAAGCAACACTTCGTCACCACTTCTGTCTTCATTGTCACTAGTAGATCCTTTTTTCATTAGGCAAAACGTAATCTGGGTCGACATCTGAGTCATCTTCTTCAACAATGTCGTCATTGTCGGATACCTCACTGTTTGAAAATCCAAATCTTGAATACGCTGAATATAATCTGCTTCACTTGTGCTTATAACAGCAAATCTTCCTTTTCCACGGTTTTCACCTTCTGATCTCTGTCCAGACCTTCTACACGGACCTCTAGAGGTTGGTGGTTCATCCATTGTTTATAGTCTCTCAATCACTTATTAAAAAAAAAAAAAAAAAAAAAAAGAAAGTTTTCAAAAATAAAAAAACGTTACAGTAAAGACCGGTATGACTGATCAGTATCACCAAAACATAAAGACCGATCAGTGAGACCAGGAGACTTTAAAATATCCACTCGACGCAAACAAACCACAAAAGCGAACTGACAGAGAACATGTTTCGAATATTGGGCGCTAGGGGGCAGGAAGGTACTGTGGGTTTCAGCTCTCTCGCGCGCTTCAGTGTTACCAACCCTAATACTGAAAGTAGAGGTGCTGTTCTCAGAGACCGGTCTTAACGTTAAAGTGTTAAGTCGTCTTGTTATGGTCGTTATTTTGAAATATTAAGTACGTTAATTTTTGTATTTTCGCAGTTATATATGCAGACTCTGTGGTAGCGGATTAGAATTCAATAATGGTGACTGTCCATTTCACCTAGAAGGAAAGATATGTAATGTCTGAGCGGTAAGTGAATATTATGCAAATTGTAGTAACTATTGAAAAGCTATTAGCAATGTCTAATTAGTAAACGTTACGCCACCAGAACATAAAACTCATGAGTGTGTCTAGTTCGATATTCAAACATATCTTTTGTCACAAACTAGTATACTGTATTAACTAATTGCAGTAAAAGTAATCTTGAATTTAGTCAAAGTTCAGAAATTCCTTATAAGGAAGAACTCACTTTGTCCATGCTTTAAAACCGCTGTCCTGAAACATTTACCAAATGTGACTTAGCAGCGTGTTTTTCCCCTGTACCCTTCATTTAGTTTCTCAAACGTTATTACTTGGATTTTCAAATCTTTCGTAAACAAAAATAATATTGAACGTTAGGAATTGTAGAGGCATTTAAATGTCTGTTGTATTTCATTCTTTAGTTCTTGTTTTACCGTGATTAATTGAGGACAAAAAAGTGGACTTATCCACCGTTGAATATTAAACTTTTTTTTTTTTCGCAAATTGGGAACTTGATAGTGATAGCACATTTGTTGTGTCTTGAATTGAATCATTCTTGGTTGATCATAGTGACCAATTTTATACAATAATTTCTGTTGTAGATTGAATGAAGACCATGTTGTAAGTGTTTCCCAGTGCCAAGATCGCTGAAAGTAACAGCATATACAAAACCATTGTTGTTAGTAATAGAAGGGATGAGTTTTGCTGTACAGTACTCCGTAAAGTTAAAAATAACTGAATACTTAAGTCAATTTTAACAGTCTTCTGGTACAGATGGAACGTGTATTTTCTTTGAGGTCAATGATTTTAAATAAGTTATTAACTGGAATTTATGTTCATCTTGAGAATTCCACTCTATTCACAGCTTAGTTATAAACCATCAGAGCACAAGATGCGTGTTTGGTTTTCTAAGTGGTAAGCCTGTGCTTCCGGATTTGTATTTTTGAATGTATAACGTGTGCTTCCGGATTTATCTAATTGTTCCATCTGTAAATAATGAACTGTTGATTGACAATTAATGAGACTTCACTCATTTACAATTGTATTACATTTCGGAAGATAGGATTTTTTTTTTTTTTTTGTATATGTGCATGTTTGTTAGCAGTATTTATGATTAGCACTGCTGACTGTGTAATGTTAGTTTGAACTTCGAAATGTGAATTTAGTGTAGAGATATGTCGAGAAATAACCGTACATTCAGAACCTAAGATGATTCAAATTTGGTTTTACGTAATTGTTCTATAATTTCGGAAATATTATTCCAATTGTATTGTTCATAAATGTTGTATGACTGGTTTTGAGTCTTCTGGAGTAATTATTATTTCGTATTAATTGTTATATTTAAAGGATTTTTATTGTGATTTCAAGTTTCTGAAATACCTAATATGATGTTGGAGTTTAGACTCCCATTTCAGCATTGAGACTAAATAAGACGACATTCATTTCTCTCCAACCAGGAATCGAACCCCGGGACAACATGCATCAAAGGCATGCTTTCTAGCCACTAGATCAAGTAGCTAATTTGGTCGGTGAAAAATAAATAAGACTCTGTCAGTCAAGTAAGTTTATGCTTCTGAGGAAGGAATTGTTTTTGAATTTTATTTTATCGAAATCTTTATCATAATGTAACAATTTTTATAGAGGGAATTTGGCTACGGACATTTAATTTGAAGTATTCACCAACTACCTCTATAAAAATGGTCGCGTGAGTACCTTAGGAGTCTGAAACGTGGATATTTGGATAGGGCACGTACTAATTCCTAAATGAAGTCTTGACCCTACTACGGTAGGTCCCGTAGTATTGGGGCTATGGACCTTTAAAGTTAATTTTTTTCATATTTTCGGCTGCCTATAACTCCGAAAGGAAACATTCCTGCACCCAGGTTGGTCTGTACTTTTTGTCTTATCGTGGTGTTGCAAGAATCACCTCCCTGAAGTTATCGATGTTGTGAAACAACCTCTATATTTATATTCGGATATCCCTTAAATAGGGTAATTTCGTGTTACGATACATACACCCGCGCAATGTATTGTGTGAGACTGTAAACACGCATTAGTGAAGTAGCAACTCCATACGAGAGCGTTAACTCGTGCCGACTTAACAGTCATGAAATGACGTTTCCACTTTATAATTTAGAATGTCCAACCATGATAACGGAGAAACCAAAAGAGACAGAGAAACGAAACTTTCCACGAAGCAACTAGAGAAGGGAGAACACCTGCCCGTGTATTGACGAACATCATTGGATGAACAGTGTTGCCAATCCACGAGAAAGTTATGTTTTTGTAAATCAAATGACCTAAATTGGATATCATGATTGGAAGCAACAATGACAAAAGAGATGGTAAACGCAGATCAGTGTTGCAAACTTTTCGAGAAATAACATGAAACATATGTTAAAACGCAAACGCCGTTGAAGCATACAAGGAGTGAGATACTAACGTTTAGTATGCTTTAAATATTGACAAGAACTGTTTACACTGACTCCAAGTCTAGAAGGGTCCGTTGAACAGTGTTGACATCAACAGAAGAGAAAAGTTGAGTTTGGAAAAGGTACAATAACTCGGAAAAGATCACTAGTGCAGTTCGGTTTAAAACCTATAATAAGAGGAGGAGCGCCACAATAATACATTTCGGAAAGACGAAGAAGCGTGGATTAAGATTGGAGTAGAATGTGGGCGCAGTGCACAACAATGTTTTCAGGAACTTGTTGAAGCATGTCGTAATGCGCCGTTGCCATATCGTACGGCGACGCGATGAGTAAAAGTGTTACGTGAAGGCAGGTCGACCGATAACAACACAGAGCAGCTCCTTACCTCCCTGCTTCATGCAGAACGCCGATGGACTCCTCGCGAATTAGCCGTGAAGGTAGGTATGTGTCACAAAACAGTGCTTAAACATTATTCACGACATTGTTAGGTTCCGCAAGATTGCTGAGCTGCTACCAGAGGGAGGATGAAGATTTTTCGGGGGGGGGGGGGGATTGTCACTATGGACGAAACCTGGGTTCGGTCATGTGAATTACGGTTGAAGCAACAGTCTAATGAATGGAAACATCCTTGTTCTTCTCGCCCAAAGAACGTGCGCCCTGTGCACAGTGGTGGTATGAAAGTTATATTTATTGTGGCTTATGATCCGTGGGATCATCCTGCAACATGCCATGCCACATGGGCAGGCCGTCAGGGTAACTTACTACTCCAAGTTCTTCGTCCGACACTCTGGAGAAAGTGATGGTACGTTTGGACACGGTACCCATCATCCTTCGTGACAATGCACGGTGTCATACGGCTAACACTGTGATGGAACTCCTGCATCGGTGGCAGTGTGGAGGTCCTGGAGCATCCTGCGTATTGACCTAACATGAGCTCGTGCGACCTTTTCGCCAAAATGAAGGAACCACTTCACGGGAAGCACTACGACACATGGAAAGCCATCAACCACGCTGACATAATACAATGTCTTTCACACGTGTGGCAGAAGGTGATAGAGATGGAAGAGAGTTACGTTTAAGGAACACTGTGCATAAAACCAAATAGGAATGATAACAATGTTGCCATGGCTTTTTATCCAGCCATTGTTGAATGTGACTTCCTTCGTCTCACTCAAATAGCTTGTATCTTCACATTTAAAGTAATTATTAATTAATTAATTGGCCTAACCATCATTTGCATGACACAAAAGTATGTAGTACCATGTCCTGCATAATGTTTTATGAATCGTTGCAAAGGCTGTCGGGCTGTTAGGTTGTCTGGATCGCTCTTGAGAATATTTCTTTGATATTACTCTACAGAAAGTTGCTTGTTACCCACGCCCTATTTATCGATCAAAATAATGTCATAGTGAGATGGTGCACCATCGTGTTGAAACCAGCAATCATTCAGATCGACATTCAACTTCTTAGAATGTGAAACAAACCACTTCCTTAACATTGTGAGGTGTGAGTGCTGGTTAACAGGGGCATATCAGGTTCTTACCCGACATCGCGGCTCAGATCATAACATGCGGATGGTTGTGATCAAGTTCTTTGCAAGAGTATGGCTTTTCTTTGCTTTAGAAGTAAGTGTAAATAGCCGTCCAGTTCGGTAAATTGCAAGTTCATCGGATGAAGACAGCTTTTCGTCTTGCGGAATTGTCTGAAACACATCAGGTAACCATCCACATGTACGTGTCTTTAGTTCATTTCATTATCAATTCGCTCGTTGACAAATATTGGCGTAATAGATTTCAGTTGAAGACCCTTTGTCATGTTTCACACCATTGTGGTTTTAGAATTTCTAGCTCGAAATCAGTTTTCACAGTGATTTCTTTGGTGGTCGTAGCACACGTGTCCCTTCAGGTGGAAGTTCGGTTTGTCCTTTATTGATCCCATCAGAAACAGTTTGTATTTCCAACGCAGCGTTGCCCTCTTCGAAGGGGCTGGGGTGCCAAATTGTGAGTAAGTCACGGCGCACATTCTGCATGATCTTACGAGAACGCAAACGTTCAATGGCCACACACTTGCAATCAGCCTCTCTTTGAAACTGTAGGAGCTCGTTCCAGGCATCTAAAATAGCAAGAGAGAATATTATTATTATTATTATTATTATTATTATTATTATTATTATTATTATTATTATTATTATTATTTAAGAAAAGAAAAAAAACGCTGCTTGAAAACGCAGAGGATTACAACTCATTCACATGACATTTCTAACGTTATTACACGGGGTGACAAGACACTTAAACCACCTATACAATTCAAATTGCTTTACTATAATAGACAGGTCTTATAAACTGTTCAGATTAACACGTTAACCGCCACGTGCATCACCGGTGATTCACAGTGGGTGTACTTTGCGGAGCCATATGCAATTATATGTGATTCATGGGCTTCTCATCCTTGTTTTTGAAGCCGTGTGAATCACCGGTGACGCACAAGCACATAAGTTTTAAATGGTGAAATAAATTTTCCGGTCTCACAAAAATGTTCGGCATCCTTGGTTTCCGGCTTCTGATAGTTTTTTTTTTTTCTTTTCTTAGAAATTATTTGATCATTTTGATACATATTTTCCTCCAATAAAAATGGCACCGCGATGCACCTTACCCAATTTCGCTCTGGCAGTCAACGTTTTAATATTAAGTCAGTATCAAAGCATGAAACATTTTCCCTAGTCATCCTTTATTTATCGATGCGGTAAAGTACATATTTTTGCATCCACAAACTTTTAATTACCTAATGTTACCCGCATCTAGGAAAGTAATTTGACACGATGAGTACGAAATAGACAATACTCTAATATATAGGAACAGTGTATTGCCACAGCCATCACTCCCTTGTCCGGTAACTGAAAACCTTGTCCCTGCCATTAATATTTCAGCCCTACAAATTATAATTCTCCGCAATTAAGTGGGCCGCGGTGGCTCAGTGGTAGAGCGTTCACCTCTGGTTCCTGAGATCCTTGATTCGATCCCAGCTCGTGCCAAATGAACTTTGTGGTGGACAAACACCGTGTGTGTGGGTTTTCCCGTTTCCTCCCACTTCCTTCATTCCACCATTTCATTCATTTCTCATCATCACCGTCTCTTAGCCTAGCTGTCATAATCGTGCGACGTAAAACTTAAATATTTCATTTTCTCTCAGCGGTTGTTAAATTGAAATTGCATTTATTTATTTATTTATTTATTGGACACCTATTACAGGAAAAGAATATTCCCATTTACAATAGGCTTACATAATTACAAGCTTTATAAATATTGAAACACACAACAAAAAGAAAAAATAAACATGCAATTAACATCACAAACATGAGAAAACACAAGTAAGAGATATATTTGTATTAATTGCTCCAATAAGAAATGCAAATATACAAATAGAACCTAGTAAAGACTATAAAATCAGCCCTTCGTGATAAAAAATGAAAGATAAACAAACAGAACATAACAAAAATATAAATATCCAAAATATAAATGTTGAAATAAGATTTCTGTCAAGAAGCAGAAATGTTTTCATTTAATAGAAATACTCTTTTAATTTCAAAATACCATAATCAGTGTCACGTTCGAATTGAAAATCTCTCTTAATCAAAAATTATATTTTAAGAGTTTTTACATAGACTGAATAAGGCATAGCAAAATCTAACTCGGCATTCTCCTGTATCAGCTTGTTGTATAATCGACAAACTCTCGTAATAGGTGAGTTTAAATGTGCCATAGTTTGAGACCTGTTGCAGATAAAAGGTAATCGATTTCTTTTCTTTTTTTTTTATTATTATTATTCTTATCATTTATTAAAATTCAATAACTTTAGACACTCTGAACTGTCGACAATTCCGTTCACTAATTTGTAGAGGAAAATTAGCTGAGAGCGCTCGTGTCTAGTTGCCAATGAACCACAACCAAAAATATTCAGAAGAGTTTTGTACGATACCTTTGCTTCTTAAGAATTAATATTAAAAACCTTATAATACAGATATCTCAAAAATTTATTTTAGCTACTTTCAACCTTGTTAATATAGTTTTTATAATAGAAGCATAATCAAGTCTACTTCTAACAAGGGTATTAAATACAGTTATTGAAGTATGAACATTGTGGAAGTCTCTGGTGTTCCTCATTACAAATCCTAAAAGCTTAAAAGCCTCATTACATACTTTCTCAATATGTACATTAAAAGACATCCTATTATTAATGATAATTCCCGAATCACTTACCTCTTGGCATCTTTTGATATTTAAGTTATTAATCTTATAATCAAAATAAATGGGATTATTTTTTCTTGAAGAGGTTATTGCAGTACATTTATTGATATTGAAATGCAGTTTATTTTTAAGACTCCAGTGATAACAGCCTGAGTAAACATCAAATAAAGTAGATCTTTGATTATTGAACACCACATATTGTTTTCTATCTTTTAGGTAAGATTAAATCAATCGAAGCAATTGTTCTGAAAATCCAAAAGTAGACAACTTCATAATTAATATATCGTGATCGTGATCCAATTTGTCGAAAGCTTTTGAAAAATCTGTGTAAATTGTATCAACTGAATGATTATGATTGAGGGACTCTGATATATACTGAACGAAAGTAACAAGATTTGTAACTGTTGATCTCCTGGGATAAAAACCATGTTGATAAATTGATATATATGGTTTAACATGATTAAAAATTTTATTATAAAGGATGTGTTCAAAAACTTTAGCTATTGTAGAAATTAATGAGATTGGTCTGTAATTTTCTATTGCTGTAGGATTTCCCTTCTTTAATATAGGACGGACTTTGCAAATTTTCCAAACATCAGGATAGAGAGAAGTTTTTAATATGAGATTATAGATGTGACATAGAGGTATCTTCAAAACTTTCCCACATTTCTTATCAATGTACGAAGGAATTAAGCCAGGACCAGAGGATTTAGATGATTTTAACTTTTTAATGGCATTCACACAATCTTGTTCAGTAATGGAATTTATCACTAGACAGTTAGGAACATTTAAGATGGGAAAATAATACCCATTATAATTTGAAATATTGACAAAATTATTGGCAATGGCAGAATCAGAAGTAAGTATTTGATTGTTATATATGATATGACTGACTTCTAAATTATTACTTTTTTTAAGGTAATTCCAAAAGCATTTAGGGTTTCTCCTTAAGTCGTTTTCTGATTTCCTTATATAAAGTTCGTAAGCCCTATTAACAAGAGTTTTAGCTCGTTTTCGTAGCTCCTTAAATTTATTCAAATTATCAACTGAAACATGCATATGATTTCTATAGTATTTTTTCTTTAAGTATACTAACAATTTCCTGCGTAAACCAGCAGGTGTGACGATGCTTTTTGAATAGTTTCTTGTTGGACACATTACTATCGATAATAACATTTAAAATATTATGAAAGTAATTCACTGCTAGATTAACATCTTTTATAGCAAGTAACTCTGACCAGCTTTGTTGCCTTAAATAACTATATAAATTAAGGAAATTAGCTTTACTAAAATTATATACAATACTAGTAGTATGATTAATACGCGAAATAATGTTATTAAGGTACAGCTGACAATGTAATGAGGGATGATGTTTATTTTCTTCTAATAAGGGATACATATTTCTAGGTACGTTAACTTCCAACTCAACACTAGAGAGAACTAAGTCAAGAGATTTACCATATGCATTCCTTACTGAGTTCATTGATCTTAAATTATGAAGTGAGACAAAGTTTTCGAAGGACTTAGATAACCTCACCATCTAACAAATCAAACGAGCAGTCTATAACTGAAGGAATATTAAAATCACCAACTATAATAATATTATAAAATTGTATATCATCTATTTCTTCAATTTTTTCAAAGAATTCAAGATATTTTTCCACTTTAGTATTCGGTAGAAAGTATACAACAATGACATAAATATATTTAGTTGCTATTTTAACTTTTATACATAATGCTTCAACATAATTTATAGCAATTGGAATTTCAGTAACACTATAGTTCTTTAAAATTGCTATAAGTGCACCTCCTCCATCTTTGTGAATTCTATCATTTCTAAATACATTATATCTTTCATCAATAAATTCCTTATTATATATACCGTCACACAGCCAAGTTTCGGTCAAAAGTATTATGTCTAAATTAGTGGCTGCAATACCTGTGTACAGTTTATGTAATTTGGTTCGAATACCCCTAACATTTTGATAATTTAAAAATAACGTCTGATCATTGTTGTTCATATTTTACGTTAAACTTCTGACCTCATCAATAGTAGTGAGAGTATATATAAAGGAATCATCAGCCTTTTTCCTTAATTTGATATTACCCGCATAGTCAACCCAGAGCAAAGCGAAGTTCCTCTCTCTCTTAACCTTCCTGGCATCACTAAAGATTATTCTATGGTGTAATGTTAAACACTGGTTGACATAAATAGTCCCACCCACTGACAGACCCAGATCCATGCAACTGAGATTTCTTTTCACTTTTCTTTTTGCAATAAATTTATCCTTATCTGATCTCCTAACAAATCTAACAATAATACTTGGTTCTGGTTGGCTGGGAGATTTCTTCAACCCATGACATACATCTATCATATCATTAGTAACACTTATGTTCAATGCTGTACCTACTCTCATAATTATATTATTAACATCTTCATTTGGTAAGACAGGTATACCTTGTATTTCAATTGTGTTCCTTCTACTATACTGGTCCAATTCATCTACTTGAACTTTTAATTTGTCAATTTGTTTTTTTAACGATAGATTTTGATTCTTTAATTCGTCAATTGTATTCATGCATTTATTCAATTCCTCAGTTTGATATTTGATGAGGTTACAATTCTCATCAAGTTTTTCATGGATGGTGTTTAAGGAAGCACCTAACTTATCCTCCAGTCTTTTATTAGAGCCTTTAATTTTGTCGACTTCCTTTTTGATTGATAGTAACAAATTGTGTGCTTCAGACAAAGTGGGGAGTTTTTCAGCCTTATCCACAGAACTGTCACCAGACATCCATTTCCGTCGGGCCTTCTCACAATCTTTACATCGCCATACATTATCTGAGGGTTTAAGAAATTTCACATCATCTTCCTTCAAGTCAACACAAGCACTGTGATAAATATTGCTGCACTCCTTACACTGAATTTTTGAATTTACATCTAGTCTAAACACTGATTTCGAACATTTACCGCAGATTCCCATGATGTACCACTCAAGAGAAAAAAGAAGAAAAAGAAACAAAAACTATGTGCACCCGAATAATGTGCTCCCAAATTCTTCTTTTATTTAAATGATTGGTTTTCTGACAGGGAGTAAGAAACTAACTTTTTTTTTTAATATTGGTAAATATGCAAATTATGTAATACGTATTTTTCACCATTTTTTATTGTTACTACTTGAATTCAAAGTTTTTGCTTGCATATGACCTGGTACTACGCACTTGTGAAAATTACCAAGAGTGAGTTATCAATTCTGAACAGTTTGTTTACATTCGATGCTAGAGTATCACGCAAACTGATAAGTGGATTTTATAATGACCAGTGAAATAAAATGACTGTATACTAGATTTGTCGATAACACTGGTACTTACTTGTCAATGCAGATACATCAGTTTCCTCTCGCATGCGGAAAAACCATTGAATCACGTCATTTAAACTGGAGCACATTTACAGTCACATACTCACAAGGGTTGCAAACTCACACTTTTCTCCATGGTTTCCATGCCGCCAATGGTTTTTCACCATGGTTAAATTAAAATCAATTAATGACGGTTGGTGACTAAATTCGTTGTCTTTTTTAAATTTTTGTCAATGAAATTAAATATGTCAGTTTAACGCCCCCACGATCATGCCCTTTTATGCTAAGGGAGTCGATGATTAAGAGAAGTGAATGATGACGGATGAACTATGGAATGAGAAAGTGGGAGTACCTCGCGAAAACCCACGAATAACATCTTGTCCACCACAAACTTATTTGTAGTGTAGTAGGCTTAAATGTGCACTGCGCATAAAATTTAATTCTCTTTCAACTGGTTTTTGTTTGAAATGACTGTCTTCAACCATAACAAAACTACTACGTTTACTGCAAACTTTTGTAAAATTGGGTTAGGCGCCTATAGAAAACGGCCGCTGAAAACAAAACTGAACGCCTAAAAAATAAATTAATGCTTGTTTACAGTGCTCTAAATACTAGCACAACTTTGTGTACAAAATTTTTTAAAATGAAGTTTGTCAACAACCTTTTAATCTATAATTTGATGATTTCAAATGCACTGACATCGTGTTGGTTTACAATATTTAACGTAGACAAAGCTAATTTCAAAGTTTTGGAAATTGAAGGCGTATATAAAGTGACTTTAGTCTCTTTTTTAGCTCTCAGCACAATCTTACTGGAGCTTATATTTTCACTCTAGGTGTATGTGTATCAGGGTGGATTGATTTAAATCAGTCTGATTTAAATCACTTGATTTTTAAAATAAAAATCGTTGATTTAAATCAAATTCCGAAATAAATTAATTTAAAGTGAAAATAAGTAAAATCTCGTTTCTGTTCTGTTATTTCGATTATGGAAGTTAATAATCATAATACAATGAGACTGAAGTGTACAGTATAGTATGAAAACAAGTGTCATGCAGAGGATGATTAGGGAAAATCTCGTTTTGAACAGGTAACGGAGCAATCCTGTTTTCTTCTTTTCGTAACATTGGGTTTGGGTTTTAAAATCGTTAACTATTCCAACAGGGAAATCACCATCGACATTTAAGACGAAAATTCTTTTTTGTGCGTGTCTGTTTGTTTGTTCCCAGATAATAGGGCGTATTTAGAGGGATGCTATCTTTTTTGTTAATTTTATAACTTTAGGTGAAATTTATGTATTTCATGCCGCAAGCTAGTTCTGAGTTTTTAAAAATAGGCCCCTGCCAAATATCAGTAACTTTTGTGAAATAAAGTGTCATTTTGATAAATGTTGCTGTACTTTTTCGTTAATGCTTAACCTTTTAAATTGTATCACCTATTTTTATATGATAGGGTAGAATCTTCATTATTCGATTAAAAAAGTACCAATAAGGCTTTTTACTTAGTTTTCTTCAAGACTGGAGGCATTTTAGAACAAGTTACATATGCTTTCACACCTTTCTGCGTTGAGGCATAGTGTGTGATGACGTCATAAATTTAAAAAGATATTTTTTGTTATGCGTATTATTACTATTTTTTGGCGGGTTACATTTTGCATTCAGAAGACTGAAATTTTGCACACTCGGTCAGTGCACCCCTTAATAATTTTCAGATGTTTTCATATCTCTGCGTGGAAACAGCGGGGTCGAGAGGGGCAAAAATGTTTTTAAAAAGGATATTTTTTAACACAAAATAGCTTTTTTCGTGATCTTCCCGCCTCAGATGGAGACATATGAATAGTACCGATTGAAAGGCTATTCTATTCCGAAGAAAATGATATACGTACTATGCTCCTAGGATAAATAGGGATGTCTCAGGAAACTGTTACTTGAGATCCTGTATTTGGGGAATATTATTTTTCGCGGGCTTAGTTTTCCACCTACAAGATTGAAATTTTGCACATTTACTCAGTGCATCCCTCAGTATTTTTCAGATTTGTTTCAGATATCTGCCTTAAAACAGGGGGAGGGGTCCACAGAGGTAAAAATTTTTAAAAAAGTGAAAGATTTTTAACAGAAAATTCCTTTTTTCGTGATTTGCCTGCCCCGGATACAATATGGAGACATTTGAAGGGTACCGTTTGAAAATTTGTTTTATTCTGAAGAGAATAATGTACAAATCATGATCCTAAGATAAACAGAGATGAGGAAATTTTTATATTACATCCGGGTCATTTGGCGCATTGTTTGAATGTTCTTAGCTCATTGTTAAATAGTTTCCTCACCCTTACTACTCAAGATAGAAGCTTGCAATTTTGTACACACATTTAGTATACCCCTTAGTATTTCCCAGTTGATTTTGAGATCTGTGCGTTAATACAGGGGAATCCAGAGGATATCAAAAAAAAAAAAAAGAAAAAGAAAGAAAGAAAAAGAAAAAGAAAAAATGACTATTGTTCTCAAAATTTCCCGCTTCAGGGACGTGATAGGGAAATGGGAATGTTACCGTTTCAAAAGCTGTTCTATTCTAGAGAGTGATATATGTACCATGATCCTAGGATAAATAGGGATGATGCTGTAGCTGCTTGACTGAAAGTCTATAATTTACTCTTAAAAAGAGCTATAATTTAAAAGGGTTAAGAAACAATTTTTGGGATTGATATAGGTTAATGATTAAGGATAATTCAAAATTCAACCCCAATACTTTCACTTAAATGGCATAATTAGTATTTAATACTAATTCCTAACGCTTTTTCTTCAGTTCGCGACTTATATTATACAAGGAGAAAGATTTGATTTAAATCAAAAAAATCAACAAAAATGATTTTAAAAAAAAACTATTTTTTTCCACCCTGATGTGTATGTATTACTGTATTTTTCAGCAAGTACTGGCCGAATCTGAACGAAATTTCGTGGAAAAGTAGCCAATCGTCTAAAAAATGAAGCTCGCAATACTTGTTGACTGAGCTCGCCTCAACAACAGAAGCTGTGTTCCACAGCTTGGCATCACGGGAGTTTTTGAGTTCGGTTCACCTTCTTGTTTAGTTTATGCAAGATCCCCACAGACGTAGAAAATGGGGGAATGTTATAACGAAATACTTTAGTTTGTATAATATTTACCTGTACCGTGGGCAAAAAGTGCTCATAAATATGTAATATACTTAGTAGAATGTTCATTTTAAATTAACAGAAAAGAAGAATGTTTTTAAGATATGTAGGAGATTATTATGGGATAGTTGTGGCTATGTACATGTTATGTGTTGACCTAGTCAAGTGAATTTATGTATTTTACGGTCTTAAAAAGAATATTTAAGACATATCAAGCAATAAAGGTGAGACTAATAATCTTTGAATATCTGAGTTGATTCTTGCATAAAGAAAAGTTATTATCGCTTCGTAACTTATATTTTACCAGACGGACCAGGTTGACGACGCTTTTCTATAGAGTCGTTATAAAAATTTGGTTTACCAAACCCGGGATCTTTTGAAAATTCAGTTCCCGAAGAAGGAAAGTAGGGCTGAATTTACTTGGATATTACCATTTATGAATACGAACTTAACCGTATTACGAAGCGGTAAGGTCATCAAAAGAAAAATGGATAGTGAAATAGTGCAACAGGAATCTAATACCAGTAATCCAGGTGAAATTAGTGCAACACCAAGTTTGTCATCTGAGGATCGACTTTTGTTAGCTGTGCAGCGACAAATTATGCAAATGACGACTGAGATAAAACAAACCATGGAACAGAAGCTCAATGAATCTAACACAAACATGGAACAGAAGTTCTATGAAGCTAACCAGACCATGGAACAGAAGATAGAACTGAAGTTCTATGAAGCTAACCAGACCATGGAAAAGAAGATAGAACTGAAATTTAATGAAGCTAGCAAGCAGTATGAAGAATTAAGTAAACGAATAGAACGGATAGAACTGAAATCAGACGATACGAAACAAACAATCGTCCAGGTGATGAACGACATATCCTCGCAGTTTGAAGAGAAATTAAAAAGGTTAGCCGATGAGTGTCAAGAAAAGCACGATCATCAAAATCATGAAATCTGTGCTGTAAAAAAGGATTTAACGTTAATAGAATCTTCCGTTAAACATCAAAAGATCCAGTTGGCTACTATGCAGGAAGAAATTAAAACGTTACAGGCTAGAGACACCATTTATCGCAATAATCTGGGCAGTTATCGCTTCGAGTTTCCCCAATCACCGGATATAAATACGCCTTCGCCGGAATCTGAGGAGGATATTATATTAGAGGAAAATTGTCCGAAGATCACTGATGAACGAAATATAAATGGTATCATGACACAGCACGCTACGGACCGGAACAATCACACCACAAGAACAAGGAGTGAGAAAAGAAAGGTAAAGCTAAGTGTCAAGATGAGCGAAATCAAAGCCATGAGTAAATTTAGTGGTAAGTGCAATGAAAATGCTAGTTCTTTCTTAGAGAAATTCCAAGACGAATGTAATATAATGTCTATCGACCGATCACAATACATGAAATTAATACCCCATGTATTACTCCCACCTTGTTCCTTATGGTTTAAGGCAATACGTGATCACATTAGTACATATGAGGAATTTAAAGCGGCATTGATCGCGAATTACGAAAATGACTTTTTGCTGGCAAACAGAGATGCCACTCTTAGAAATCAACATTTCAATCCTCGATTGCACAAATCTATTGTAGAGTTTGTTATAAATGTCTATAATGAATTAAAGGTTGTTAATCCCTTGCAATCGGAATCAAGAATAATTGCATCGATTCGCAATTTGCTTCCATTTAAATTACAGCAGATCTTATTTTCCACACAGTGTATGAGTTTCAGTCATTTATTAATGCTTGTACAATGCTACGAAACTCAATACCATGCTATGAATCTAACACAATCAGGAATGGGTAAAAATAAGAATAATTCTGATCATTTGGTCCCTGTTCGGAATTTGAATATCCGAAGTGTGAATAATAATGAACCGAACCTAAGACGAGTATACTCTAGCAATCAAAATGAACAAAATAGACAAGGCTATGTAAGGAATCCGCCTAACCTAATCAACCGAAGTAGACACAAAAATAATAGAAATACATGTCGAAATCCTAGAGATGCTATCAATCCTATGTATAGACATAATCATTGTTCACGAGATGGTACTTCGTATCCAAATTCAAATCACGATGAAAGACATGTACAACCTAATGTAGAACCTAACCACGATTGTGCGGTACAATGCACTTTATTAGATTCATATGCCAGTGCGAATGTAACATGATTACCGTTAACGAAATTAGGTTAAACCCATGTTGGTTATAGATTCTTGTGAATTTTCGTTTTAAAGTTTGTGTTAATATTAATAATGAAAACGATGGTTATAAATATTTGAAATGCATCTAGTTAAAAAGTTAGTAGCACCCAACATTCTTGATCAAATAAATAAGAATGAAAAATAACAATAATAATGAAAAATGTGTTTATTTAATAACAAAAAGGTGTCTTTTGTTTCTGTAAAATAAATTTATTTACTTCCATTTGATTATTCAAACGTAGGTCATGTTTAATTTTTATTCTTTCTTATTAATGTGAAGAATCATAATTCAATTTATAATTAGTTAAAGGCAAAAAAATTACTTTATATCAGATTGATTTGTGTTTAATTGTCAAAGATTATGTTAAGAATAAGATCCATTCTATAAAATCCATTATTCAATAACTACCTTGAATGAAATTCTTCATTATTTATGACATCTTAGTGCTACTATGTATACATTACAATTACAACATCTAACTTATTTGTTATACAATGCGCCCGAAAAGAATAAATATTATTTGTCACATCATCGTTTGTAATAATGATCGAAACTAGTAATCTTGATAATTTGTGTTTCACCCTCGTTAATTATATTTCTAAGCGACGATGTTTTTAATGATAAAGAATAAATAATAATGTAATAAAAGAGAAATATTAATGAAATCAAAGATTTATTGTAAATGTATTTATGTGAATGATAATAACTAATATTTTATATATATATGAGGGTTAATTTATATACGAGGTGTGATCAAAATATAAAGAACATATGTAATGTACGAACATTAATCTAATCAGACCAGTGGTTCTTGAATATAAAAGCCAAGTCTACTCATGACTTTTATATTCAGTCCCTTTGTCGGGCGACATTTTCTATAACGAAATACTTTAGTTTGTATAATATTTACCTGTACCGTGGGCAAAAAGTGCTCATAAATATGTAATATACTTAGTAGAATGTTCATTTTAAATTAACAGAAAAGAAGAATGTTTTTAAGATATGTAGGAGATTATTATGGGATAGTTGTGGCTATGTACATGTTATGTGTTGACCTAGTCAAGTGAATTTATGTATTTTACGGTCTTAAAAAGAATATTTAAGACATATCAAGCAATAAAGGTGAGACTAATAATCTTTGAATATCTGAGTTGATTCTTGCATAAAGAAAAGTTATTATCGCTTCGTAACTTATATTTTACCAGACGGACCAGGTTGACGACGCTTTTCTATAGAGTCGTTATAATGTCAGGGAAACAAAAGAGTCGTTCTCGATGATAAAAGCAACTTTAAAAAGTAATAAGGTTTTTTTGCGATTTAGAGATCAATCAATGCAACAATATAGAATAATAGGTTACAGATGCATAAAGTTATTAGATCAAGGTGTGTTATGCCATGATTTATGGTTAGGTACTTAACTCTGAAATCACGGTCCCGGGTTCGATTCCTGGTGGAGTCACTCGGTCGAAAAAGTGTAACATGCTTTTTCAGGCCAGCCACCCTGAATGAAGTTTTCCTGGGTTTTCCTCATTCACACCAGGTAAATGCCGGGGTGGTACCTAACGTATAGGTCGAAGGCCGCTTCCTTCCTTCCCCAATCCTTTCTTCCTTCCTTTTCCCCGGATTGCGTGTTCGCCGAGGGACGTCATCTCTCAAATCGTGAAGGGCTAAATGGCCTCAGATGCCGAAAGCCCAGAAATCTAAATCCTAAATCCCTTAACTCCGAAATCAGTTGAGCTACAGCATCTTGAATTCCTTAATGTAGACAGTGTGGCGTCTCTGACCTTCTGAGCTGAGTACGTACCTTTTCTTTAACATGCTTTATAAAAACTAGGTTAGTTTACATATATACTAGGAGAGTTGAGTTGATTTTGAGTTTAACGTCCCGTTCAGCAGCGAGGCTATATGAAACGTGAACCTACTGATTAACGTGGAATCATGAGCTCCCGCCGGGAATCGAACCCGGATCTCCCACGCCAAAGGCGCGTACGCTAACCGCTTATATATACTAGGAGAATACCCGTTCTTCGCACGGGGAGAATAGTTTTATTTTGGACATAAAGGACTAAATTTGGATTTAAACGACATCGTAAGTATCACTGTTCATCTCAGCAACCCCCAAAATTATGGATTTGGCAACAATATCGGCCATTTTCGATCATTTTGATATATACCTCCCCTCTCCCCCTTTCCAAAGTTGCGCCGTCAAAGTGAAATGATGAAAACCATCCCACGCCCGAACCTTATCTATGTGGAAATTTTCATCGAGATCGGTCGGGTCGTCCAAACAGTACAAAGTCACATAGTGACTTTAATTTTTATACATATAGACTAGCATATATTACCCGCTTCGCTGGGTTGAAATGAAAATTTAAATGCACAACTTCGTATCTCATGTGTTTAGTACCCGTGAAATATGCCGTTCTCGTTTTTAATGGCATCGGAAAGATCATTGATCATCTCGGCGACCCCGGAAACCATGGATTCGACATTAATATTGGTCATTTTCCATCATATATATATATCGCCCTCCCCTATGTTGCGGACCATGGCATTGGAAGTGTCACCGTTCATCTCAGCTACCCTGAAAAATGTGGATTCATCACTAATATCGGTCATTTTCGATCATCTTTAAGTATCTCTTCCTCCCCTCCCCCAAGTTGCGAGGTGGAATTTGAATTTAAACGGTATCGAAAGTATCACTGTTCACCTAAGCGACCCAGAAAACTATAAATTCGACACTGATAGTGGCAATTTTCGACCATTTTTATATATTTCTTTCTCCCCCTTCCCCAAGTGGCGGGGCTGATTTTGGATTTAAACCGGATCGGAAATGTCACTGTTAATCTCAGCTACTATGGATTCTACATTAAATTAGTCATTTTCGAAAATTTTTAAATGTTTATCCCCTCCCCCTCCCAACTATCAGGGTTGAACTTGGATTAAAACAGCATCAGAGGTATCACTGTTTCTCTCATCGACCCCGAAAACTATGTATTCAACATTAATATCGGTCATTTTTTATTATTTTTAAATTTCTCTCCCCCTCCCCTTGGGTATATATATATATATATATATATATATATATATATCCCTCCCCTAGGTTGGCTCGTTCAAGTGAAACGATAAAAAGCACCCAAGGCCCGATTCTCATATATGTTAAGAATTTGATCGATATTGGTTGGGTGGTTCAAAAGTTATTAGGTTTTATTAGTTGTTATTTATACGTCCCCCTCCTCTCCCCTAGGATCTACCGTTAAAGTGAAATTACAAAAATGTTTCCAGATCCGAACCTCATGTATCTTGATAATTTGATTGAGATCGGTCGAAGAGTTCAAGAGTTATTAAGTTACAAAAAAGTCACTTTGTCTTATATAAATTGATTTTTATATTTCTCCTCCCCTACGTTCCTCCGTCATACTTAAATCACGAAACGATCCCAGGTCTGAACCTCATCTATGTTGAAGATTTGATCAATATCGGTCGAGTGGTCCAGGAGTTAAGTTTTATTTATTTTTCTATACCTCCTCCCCCGCCCCGTCAGTTCTACAATCAAAGTGAATAGCCTAAAACCAGCCCAGCCTCAAACCTCATCTATGTTACAAATTTGATCGAGATCGTTCGGGCGGTTCAGGAGATTTAGAATCACAAACATAATGATTTTCAATTTTATATAGACTAGACCCCCTCGTTTGCTCGGCCTACGGCTTCGCATCTCTTATCTATCAGCCTTTGCATCAAGAGTGAATTTTATGCATTTGCTCTTTAATTACATTTCCTGAATTTGGCACAGCTGGGGGCTTCGCCCCCTGACCCTCACGTTTACTCGGCCTACGACCTCGCACCTCTTAAATCAGCAATTTTCCTGTAGGTTAGTCCCGGAAGGCTACAATCATGCGAAATTTCATCATTCTAATTCTGCCGAAAATGCCTAAACATTTTGGGGTGTAGAAGATGTCTCATAAATAACGTGGGAAAGATTTTTCAGTTCCCCATAAAACCACTCTACAGTTGGAAAGTTTTATTTTTACTTAATTAACGCTAACGAAAACGTACAAGTATACCGACTTTGAGTTTTTTTTTTTTTTTTTCAATTCCAAGTACCTAAAGTATGAAATTATAGGTCTAAAAAAAAAAAGGCCCATTTAAATAACATGGGGAATTTCTTCATCTCCCCTTTAGACACCCCAAAAATTAAAACAATTCACTTTTGGCAATTTTCCTGTCGGTTAGTCCCAAAAAGAGGAAGTGCCCAATAATTTGTGGGTGTAAAAGGTGTCCCATATAAATAACATGGAAAAGGTTTTTCAGTTCTCCATAGAACCACTCTACAGTTGGAAATTTTTACTTTTACTTATTTACTTAGTTAACGCTAACGAAAACGTACAAGCATACCGAATTTCAAGTTTTTATTCCAATTCCAAGTACCTAAAACATGAGATTATAGGTCAAAAGAACACCCATTTAAATAACATGGGGAAATTATTCGTCCTTCCTTTAGACCCCCTAAAAATAAAAAGTATTCGCTTTTGGCAATTTTCCTGTCGGTTAGTCTTGGAAAGCTACGATCATGCCAAATTTCAACTTACCACGTCAATCGGAAGTACCCTTTTAATTTATGCCAGCTCATGTAGTTTTATGTATAGTTAAGATTATGCATATGTTCAAGCAAACTCTTCGACGCATGTGCACCTATTTTAATGTTTTATTTATTTCTTTATTTTAAGCGTGTTCTTTCCCAGTGGTTCCACACATATTTCATGAGAATTTAACAAAAGTCTCCGGATCTAGACCTCAATATCTGACAGCGTTCATACCATAATTGTGTGTATAATCACTCGTAATCTCGATAAAGGTGCACCAATTATGTTGATTTACTTTTTGTTTGAAAAAGTATGCTCTGGCGGTTATTTCATATAAATTTCATTAGAATCAAGTGATATTCATCGGAGCTAGGCTGATATCGTAATTAACCGACTTCATTGTGTGCACGTACTAGCCTTTGGCTATCTGGGGACTCCGCCCCCAGACTCCCGCGTTTGCTCGGCCTATGACTTCGGATCTCTTATGTATCAGCCTTTGCATCAACAGTGAATTTCGTGCCCTACCTTTAGTTGAAGTATCTAACTGAACTAATAGGGTTGCGAAAAAGTGTGGAAAAAATAAGCGTACTTTTGTCAGGGAAAACAGTTCACAAAAATCTGTGGGAATCCTGTTACGTAACCCGTGGTTCCGGTCTGTTACCTTTAAGATGCTAATTGTCCCGGTATTAAAACCTTTACAACAAAATGTGTAAATTTTCTTAATTAGACTAATTTATTCATGACCTCATTTCATCAATATATATTTACTAAGGGGATACTTCTATGTTTAGTCACTAGTTAGCAGCACTGTTTTCAGAAATGAGTGGAAACTTACTTAGCAGTCGTGCATTTCTTGTTGTATGTTTGTTTTATGGTAATTTTATAATTATTGTTGACGATGGATGATTTGCAGTTATGTCTCGTTTCAGCATCGAGGATTATTGTAATATTTGAGTGTATATTTTAATGCTGTGGCTAGAGGCACGAGCTTTTTGCAATGCGCTAAAAAACGAAAAATGTCAGAATTGAGTAATTTTCAGTTTCTTGACGTTTTATGATACTCTATGTGTATTTTCATTGGTTTCCGTTGCGCGATAAAACTCGAAATTGGCATTTTTCGCGAAATTTCCAACAAGATACGAAATTTTAAAAATACGTTTTCATTAATTTTAAAACGCCAGTTTTCCGCTGACGGAACGGTAGAATGTGCATGAAAAGTGCATTTTGGGTGATTCCGACATGGCTATAGAGAACATGTTGTGCCTTAGCTATCACTATCTTAGGTGGATGGGGAGGGGGCGTTTTAATGAGCTACCCAATGGCATCATTGCAGACACCTTCTGGTTTCTGCTACTCAAGGTCAACCGCATAACACACATTGCCTGTCTTGTCATCGTCCTGTCTGTTGCCTTTTCCGCAAAAGCTACAAAATGCGAAACTTTATTTGGAAAATGTGACAAAACGCGAATTATGAAAAACAAAACGCGAAATTTTCAAATTCTTAATGCGAGAAACTCGTGCTATGGAGCAGTGGTGTAAAACTAGCGACACCAATGGCAAAATGCACTATAGAGGATGAGAAAGAATCAGTTCTGTCGAAATTCATAAAAGAATGGTGATGGATGCCTGTCACTCCAGTTGATGTGCGAATAAAGTAGAAAGGTTCTATGACAGATTGCTGCTTATTTCTGGAGCTTTACAAACAGTGGCGGCATTTTAACACTACTGCTCCACCCTCGTGTAGCGTTTCAACTTAGTGTTTGTTATTTATTGGTCGGCTTTGAAACCATGTGTATCATTGTTGCAATCTTTCAGAGCAATTGTGCGCTATTTGTCAATCAAGTTTCCGTTTGACTGAACCATAATTTTCCGTTACAGTTATTTGAAATCACCTGTAAAAAATTTAAAATTATCTTCATACAACTTTACATGATTATTGTTAACATGTTCATAGTACTAGAGCCTATCTGTCTCAGGTGTCCCCTCGGAAAATATGCGAAACATACTTCGGCCCCACGCCCGCTACCTCTGACGGATGAAACCCGCCTTTTGCGTAGGGAAAGGAAGTGAATGACGTCAGCTGTGTTGCCAATTTGTCATTCAGTCGCTTGATCTTGACGAGTGAAGATCGTAGGCTACTTAGAATGGCTAACAAGACAGAGCACAGCGAAGTTTGTAAAATAATTCATTGTGGCAACGCTTCTGCATCCAACAATTGAAAGATCTTGGTCGCAGCAACTTGTCCTTCCTCGTTGAAGCGAGGTATAGGAAAACACATCGACAGCAGCGCTAGAAGGGACACAGTTGAAATAGAAAAGCTTTACTACTGACTTTGCCCAAAATATTTAAAAGTGTGCTAGTTTCTCTCTTAAGAAATACACTTTCTTCCCCCGAATAGAATTGTACTACATATTAATTTTCTATTTCATGCTTATTATTATTCTTATAAATAACATTGTAGTGTACTCTCTTGATTTAGAAGGAATTCTAATACCGATCGTTTCTCTTTCCAGGTGGGATGGCATCTTTTGCGTGTGATGAAATGAAGGACACTGCTTGGACTGAAAGACCAATGAAGGAAGGTTCGAATGATATGCAGTCAGTCCCTGATGTTAATGAGTATAAGAATGAGAGTACAGTGCGTCGTGAAATCACTGGTAGGGGATGGAATCGTGATACGTCAAACTACGGAGATCAAAGTGATTACTGGAATCCAAATCGTAATACATTAGAAGCCAACTCTCGTGAAGACTGTAACGCGCTTTTCTTTCGTAGAAAGCCTCAAGATTCGCCTTCTCAGCCGTGGCGCAAAAGTAGCGTATCGTGGTCCGGAGCCAATTTGCCTCGTGCTCAAAGGTACCACGATAATTATCAACAAGTGGAGCATGATCATGGACAAAGTTTTGGGGACACACATTCATCCCCAAAACGGAATCTCTCTTTTAGTAGACAGTCAGCTCAGTCAAACAAGGGATCCGCATTTTCCAATCGCTATGGACAGTATAATGCTCCTCAATATTCCAATCAGAACGATTCGCCCGACTCTCAAAGAGTTTCACGCTCTTTTAGTGACCCTTCAGAATATTATGGCGATTCTAGAAATTCTGCTCAAGTTAAAAGTGTAGGTAACACGTCTTCTTCTCGTACAAATGTGTCTGGTAGTTCTTTCAAGCACTATACTGGACATGAATCACGCTTTTCTCCTTTGCCACGTGATAGACTACCCAAAATTGATTCTAGTCGTGAATACCATCCAAATGACAGCTTTCGGAAAAACCAAAATGTTGATTGTGCTTCAGAGAATCGTGATGACGTGTTCTCCAATTCCACCAATTCATTGAATAATGCCAGAAATGCTAGTCAAATACACTTACATTTATCTGGATACAAGGAATCAAATACTGTCAGTGGTGTAGTTCAAAGTGTTTCTAGTGCGGATGATGAGGAATTGACAGTGTTTAGGAACAATAAAGACCGCGAGTTTCGAGTTACAAACGTGCAAGACTCTTACAAACATTACGCGTCTGATGAAGAAAGTGAATCGGCATCATTCCCAGAAGATGAAGGAACAAGAAAGCAGGAAGAGATGGATAAATGCAATCGTGCATATGAGGACGAAGATTTTAGGGGGAACACTGAATATAAAGATGTTGACATGCGACATACTGTTCTGTGTAAGGATGTGGACATGAGAGAAAGTGTGCAATCCACAGAATCTACAGAATCTACAGATGGAGATATAGGCCTACCCTCGAAAGATGTAGATATGAGAGTAGAACTTATGCGTTTGACGAATCGTCCAGGCAATGATAAAGAGACCATTCATTCAAATCAAGGAAGTGTTAGTAGTGATGTTTCGTCCGGTGTGACCCAGCCGTTACATGGCAATGAATACACTCCATCGGATGTACTAATGGCGGAGTACGAAGTGGCATCTGAAAACAAGTTGTGTCCATTAATGGATGAAAGTAAAGAGGCACAAAATAAGAGAGTGGGGTTGAATGATAGTGTGTTAGAGAGACCTAGTATCCAACCATTCGTTGGGACAGTGTCTGAGTTAAGTGAATCGGCTTCCCAATCGCCAGCGAAAGTGATGCCTCTTTGTCCCCCTCCTCCTCCGCCGCCACTGTTGTGTCAAACATCACCTCCGCCGCCTCTACCACCACCACCGCCGCCACCACCATTATTGCCACCGCCATTGGTGAACCCACCGCGGTTCAATGTTAATTCCATAGACTTTTCAAAGCCACCTCCAAATTTTTTCCCACAAGAGAGGAACTTTCGGCCCAGAGTGATGCCGTTTCATCCTGACTTATCTAGGCCGCCACCTCCGTTACCCAGCTTCCCTCCATACCCTCCCAATTTAGGGAAGCATCCATTGAATCAAGATTTTCTTATGAGGCCTCCTCCGCCTGTAAATTTCTCTGACATGCTTGGAGATCGTGGAGTCCCTACGCCATCTTCAACGCAAAGCTTCGAGTCTTCTCATAGCCCAGCTACTTCAACTGAGTCTATACTAGCGTTTCCCGGTGGACCCAATCTTAGTACTCATCCACCTGTGTTGCAGCCCCCGTCGGCATTCCAAAGTGTACCTCCGTATGACAGTGTGACAGACTCAAATACGCAGCAGCCTCAAATCCAGTCTTCGGCTACAGATCAGTCAGAAGAAAATAATCAAACTATAGTTGAACAAGGAACAGATTCTTCAACCACCCCTACCATGGGAAGTAACGTTGATGAAAGTGTCTGCAACGATCAAGAGGGAGGAACAAGTGAAGTGAAAACGGAGCCCGAAGCAGAGAAAGAGAGCTCCTCAGAGGATCTACAACCCACTGCTACAGAGCCTGAACCAGTGATACCAACGAAGACTGTACTGTTAGGAAAGCTTCAGGCCAAGAAACGACTGCTTTCCTTTTCAATGGCTAAGCAGAATAAGATACCCACAAAAGTGACGAAACCCGTAGTGGATACAGCAAATAAGGAGGCAGATGAATTAAAAAAGCGCCGTAAGAAGGAAGAGAAAAAGGTGTTGGCGATTGAAGAAATCATGCGAGAAGAGGAGAAGCTGAGACTTGCTGCTGGGGTTGCTAGGAGTGCTTTACCTCCGAGCTTTAGGATCGAAGTAAAAATGGAAGAAGCTGAGAAGCCCACCACTCCTAACAGTGAAAAGCAAGCGGAGGCTTCCAAGGTCAAACCGAAAAGTGAGGAAAAAGCGAAGAAAGAGGAAGTAGATTCCGATGGGCGAAAGAGGAGTGAAAAAAGTTCCGAGTCAGGCAAGAGTCAAACGGATAGTAAACAAGGGAAAGCGAAAGATAAATATAAGGAAAAGCCACATAGAGAAGGTGAGAGAAGTCGCAAGGACGAAAGATACCGTCGAGGGCGGAAACACAATGATGGTGATTCAACCGATGAAGAGGACAGAAGTTCATCGAAAAGAAGAAACAAGCGAAGAAGTTCTTCGTGGGATTAAATTTCAGAAAAAGGTTGAAAAATTGCTTCTAATTTGGTGCCTTAACATTCGGAGGTGAACAACAACTATTTGTTTTTTTCTCGTGAATTTTGGTCTTTAATTGTTCTGTTGTACTTTTTATTTAATTGATCTGTACCTGTTGGATGCTGGGATTCTGTTAAGTTATTTTGATTGAATTGCTCAGTGAAACCTGTCTGTAAGGCAGAATACCGGTTTCTCATTTGTTCTTATTTTTAAAAGAGAGAAATTTATTTATGTATAGTTATAGGTATATTGTGTAGTTGTTGTGTGGCAGATCAATTTATTTTGGCAGTAATTAATATTCATTTCTTCGTGTGTTTAATCAAAATTCTATTCTGTCTCTTGAATATGTTCTACAAAATATGGTACAGCGATTAATTCTGCAGAACAGGACCAATGTATATGATATATATCGAACAAAACTCACATTACATAAGTTATGCTTTCATGTGAATTGTTAACAATTATTTAAGTTTTAGGTGATGGCTTTCTCTAAAAATTGTAAATGATATGTGAAATTAAAGTTAATTTGATGGCAGCTATTTGTGGTTCGGAGTTAGAAATAGGAAATTGAGGTGCACTTCCAGTCTTGTGTGTTGAAACTTTCTTGTGAGCAATATAACAGATAAACCTCACATTTCGTTGCTTTGCGGGCAGCTGTATCAAAACAAAGATTTCAAAAGGACAAGCTAACCAGGCTATCTTTTTTTAACCTATCAATTACCTTTACTGTGTTTTTAGATCAAAACATCCAGTATATTTCAATTAAAGATTTTCTTGTACGGAGAACTACATATAATGTAGCTAAACCCAAACTATCACTTAACTCAGTATGATGTGCTTATTCCGTAGACAATACTAAAACTTGATTTAGGGGCCGTTCAAAAATTTTGAGACCTCTGACAAATTCTTGGCCAAGATCGCAATCTTTTAATCATTCTTGTGTAATAATGCTCTCCGCAAGCGAACGAGATATGAATTTAATGTGTATACCATTGCTTACAAATTCAGAATATCACTTAAAAAAATAAATCTTCGTTAGTATTATAAACAGCTTCCTTGCTCATCAGACAATATAACTTACTTCCTAAACTCCTAGCTAGAACTAGGCATAAAATTAGACTGTCTAATCTTTGATGTTCTCTGCATATTTCTGGAGTTTTCACCGCAAGTAGCAGGTTTCAAAATGGTATTTCCATCTCATCTAAACAATAAAGAACGTGTTTCCCGATAAGCTTGTGTATTCGATAACTTTTAAGTCAAAATGAATTATCCGCCGCACACAATAAATGACTTGCCTTAATTTTAAAACGATCGTAGGTAATTGATTAAGAACAGTTACGGCAATATTAAGGAAGTATTATCTTTCGTTTCTATTATTTTGCATAATTTGTACATACAGTACTTATACCTCTTGTTCCGTTTATATATATATATATGATAATGACATATATGATACATAGCATACATGATAATAACAAAGTGCATACCGTTTTACTTGATTGCAAGCATGTGTCTTTTGAAAGAAACACTAAGTTTGCTTAGAAAATATCAATATCGTTCAATTTAATTGTAGATATGATTGTAATATGAACTATTAATGGAGGATTCTTCAGTAAATAATAGACGTAAAGCGAAAATATATTTATATGTTGAAATTAGTTATTATCTCCTGTATATTAAACGAACTCCATATTGCCATCTTAATGGACACTGGTGGTAAAGATAAGGTGTAAAAGATATGTATATTTTTTAAAAAAATAATTTCACTTATTAGTTTATTTATACGAATTATTTTAATTCATATTATTGTAAAAAGAAACTGTTTACAGGTATATGCATAATTAAGACTAGCCAAAGGCTAGTTTAAAAACATAATTGCGAAGTAGAAAATGTATCGAAAGCATTTCTATCTAGTCCATTCGTTTTGAAGTAACTTTTGTTGTTCACGAGTGTCAGACGTTAGAAACTATCTAATATTCAACTGATATACTTGTGTATATATATATATATATGCATAATTAATTTACTTTTAAGTAGCAATAAAGAACAGTCGTTTGTTAACGAATTTTTTTTTTTAATAAAGAAAATAATTAATGTAAGTTTTAATTATATTATTTGTTAACTCTCAAAGTTATTTCAAAACTTAGATGCTTGCCTTCGACTTAAAGTATTATTGGATTCTTTTATTTTAGTGATAGTGAATGCTCGTGTAAAAGAATTCCATTATAATGCCGAAGACCGTGTAATCAAAGTACCACAGCGGCAGAAGAACACTTGACAATAGGAAAGTTGAAATTACCATCATTTCAGCAGCTCGTATACTGATTTTTTTTTTTTTTTTTTTTTTTTTTTTTTTTTTTTTTTTTTTTTTGCCTTTTTCTCTTGGGCCATGACTCAGAGATACATTTTTTTCTACTCAAAGGAGTAGTCAGGTAATGAAGAGGCAGACAGGTGCATTCAGTTATTTCTTTCCATACATGTGTCATGGTTGTCATTGCTGAAAGAATAACCTGGAGAGATCAAAGCTCTATGATCGACCCTATTCTTTCATGTTTCAACAGGAGTTGTCCTCTTCTCAGACTGGAATAAAAAATGATACCTCTCGTCACGTGGAGTTCCATTGTTCCGTTGGAAGCAATAATCAGTTACTTCCAGCGGGTGTGTAAGGTTGCGTATCACTCTTTTGAGTTCTCAGGCACAATAAATGCATTCATGGGCGCATCCTTCTATCTCCGTTCATAACCGCATAGAATCAGATGTTCATAGAGTAAGACCATCAATAAATAACTCGGGGCAGAAAAAGGTCACTTGTTAAGATGAAGTAGGACTATATTTATTAATATAATTTTCTGTAACAATGGAGGTGGAATTTAATATGTCATTATCACGTGATGACATAATTTTAGACTTAAAACGCACATTATTCACTTTAAATTTAGAAAATGTTAATTCCTTCTGTGATGTTTAAAAGATTAGAAGAAAACCATGTTAAATAATAGCTTGTGTCCTAATCTCATATATGTGACTGTGGGTTGTCCCCCCGTCAAAAAAAAAAAAAAAAAAGTACGCTTTACGCAAATACATGACGTCTGTCTGAGATACTTGTACTTAAAGCATAATTGCATTTTCTGTTTAGATTAGGGATTGAGAAGTGGAAAGGGTGGACCACTATATTCGTGACCGAAATTGATGCCATGCTATATAGCTAAGATATTTATGACAGGTTATACAGGGTGTCCAATATACAACTCAACCCGGAGTTTGGGATAGTAGAACTTTTGAACCTGAAGTGATACACAAATAATGGTTATACCAAAATGAAGCCTTGTTCATGCATATATTTTTAAACTAGGAAGCAACGATTGAAGTACACCAGGAACCACAGAGTGTTGCCAGATGTAACTGAAGTTTTTTGCAAAAACATGTAAATTGACTCATAACTGATACGTATGGATGTTCTGTCGTTAATTTTCAGTTTTAGTTGGAGTAGCTTGGAAACTATGGAGCAGAAAAAAAATTTTTCATTCCTCCGTGAGGGGGAACTAGGGAAATCGTAGTTTTCATAAATTAACAATCTGAATTGGCAACCCTGCTAATGTTTCCGTGCATCAAAAGGTGTGTTAAAGATCTGTCTACATTATGCAATTCCTGAAAACAATGAAAAACAAACTTTGAAATTATCATGATAAAACGTTTACTTACATGAACCCAGCAACACTGCTACTATCAGAAATGAGTTACCAGCTCTACAGCGGATGCTGGGAGTGTCCCCTGTTTTGATTCAAACATTGGTTCACACGTTTCACCAGGTTCGCAGCAACTTTACGAAGATTAGACGTGTTAATGTTCTCAATAGCACTGCAAATGTTCGTTTCCAGGTCTTGAATAGTTCAAGAATTGTTCTTGTATACCTCTTGCTTTAACTAGCCCCATAGAAATGAATAGCAGTGTTGCCGAGTGCATGTAAGTAAAAATTTTATCATGATAATTTCAAAGTTTGTTTTTAATTGTTTTCAGGAATTGCATAATGTACACAGATACTTAACACACCTTTTGATTCACTGAAACATCAGCAAGGTTGCCAATTCAGTGTGTTAATTTATGAAAACTACGATTTTCCTAGTTCCCCCTTACAGAGGTCTCATCCGATTAGTTATCGGTGGAAATGAAAAATTCTTTTTTCTGCTCCATAGTTTCCAAGCTACTCCAACTAAACAAACTGAAAATTAACGACAGAACATCCATACGTATGAGTTATGAGTCAATTTATATGTTTTGCAAAAAAATTGATTTACACCTTCGGTTACACTTGGCAACACACTGTGATTCCTACTGTATTTCAATAGTTGCTTCCTAGTTTAAAAATATATGCATGAACAAGGCTTTATTTTGGTATAACCATTATTTGTGTATCACTTCAGGTTCAAAAGTTCTACTATCCCAAACTCCGGGTTGCATTGTATATTGGACACCCTGTAGAAGCCCGTTTCGTACGGTTTTAAGATACGAAAGTTTCGAATTTAAAATTTATGGTAGATAAAGGTGAATCCTTGATTCTTTAAGTGACAAATTGGTACAGTTCTGCTCTCAACCCTCAGACGTAGTCATATTAAAAAATAATCCATCATGTGTCTGAAAGCTCGGCATCCAATCAGGCTTTGATGCTTAGGTATTAAGAAAGGCTTTAGTGAGACAAAGAAGGTATTCCGCCTTTGTATTTTAAAAATTCTAGCTCAGATAAGGGAGTAATGGTGATAAAGGGTTCAGACCCCCTACTAAAACCGAAAATGGGTTCTCTAATAATATGGGATTGCACAATTAAGCATAAATAGTTCATTGGGGTCGTTACTTTCGCTGGGACTCCCGTTTTTGTATGTGGCCAGTAAATTGCACTTCAGTAAAGTTTCAACGGCAATTAGTGAAAACTTGAATAAGTATTTCTCAACTTAACATGAATTTGAGGCGAATCAAGAATTGCTGTTAAAGTTACTATTTTCAACCATCTCTGATACAAACTTGAAACTTTGAACAACTGGGACAAACCATGTGTTCAGTCATTCTCTAAATGAATTGTTGAATTTTTAAAGCAGTATTTTGTCGTAGGTTTCTGTCTTTTTTCGGATTGCTATTCTATGGTGAGGCATGACTTGAACAGAACGGGGAAAAAAATGAATTTTGTGTGTGTGATGGTAAAGGTCCAAATTGGAATTTGAAATGTTAACATTCTTACAGAAATTATAAAAATGATATAGCATTTTTATTTATCTGAATGAAGACACTTGCATAGTGTCGAAATTGTTGCATAACTAATTTTTATAAGAGTCGTGTATTACCTTGTCAATTTGGTTTTCATTTATAGTTGTATAAAATCTTGTACGCAACGTTAAAAGTGTGTTTCAAAGCAAATTTAATTGTACTTTTATTGTTATCTTTCTACATTCCATCGTTTTGTTCAAGCAGGAGAACTCTTTGCATTTTGCTTGAAGAGTTAAAACCATACTTACGTGCCATAAATATAACGCCGTTTTCACAGCTTCATTTTCTACAAGTCATATCGAATAAATGAACATTTTATTGTGAAATGCTGTATTATATAATTTGGTATTAAAAATGGTTATTTTTTTTTCATATACAGTACGTATATGTATTAACTCCCAGTGTATGTGACTTGTAAACTAGACACCAGTTATTTAATAGTTTAATTACGGTACTGTTAATTCAGGAAAGTAAGAAAACTCAACTATGACCAATGCAAATTGTTTTTGTACAGAATATTCCTACCTGTAAACTACAGAAAGTTGTGTGTGTAAAGCTCTTATGGGCAGGTTTCACGAAATGTGATTTTTTTATATATGTAAAGAAAGGAAAACAATTAAATACTTATTTCCCGTATTCTCGGGGACTTTTGAGAGTTGGGATGTAATAGAATATGTCAGTGGTTAATGACTATCATTCCATTCTCTGTCTAGAAGAGTTGGTTGTGTTTTAATATTCTCTGCACTGATGATTCCTTGAAAATTGAACATCGATCAAGCTTGAAACAGCTTGTGCGAAATGCTGCAAATGTTTGAAATCAATCTGGGTGCTAACTACCTGGGTAATAAAATTCTGTTTGTATTATGTATATATATATATATATATATATATATATATGACTTCTTCATTGTATAAGAATCTAGAGTCTAAAATAGAAGTTTCGATGGTTGCTTTTAATGTAATGGAAGAACTACTTTTATCATTTATTCAAATTCCCTCTTCTGATGTTGAAAATTCTTAAAAGTGCATTCGCGAAGTGTCCCTCGGAATTACTGTAAAATTGATTCAAATGCAAAGTTCTCCGCGGCCCAATGTGTATTGTACTAATTTTAGCGGTCCATACCGGTGATTTACATATTTATGGGCCCTCATATATCCGGAATTCAATCATACACTACAATAACGATCGGACACAAAATTGCTTTTAGTTTCTTTAGATGTAACTGGATATGAATGTGGATATATGAAAAACAAATTAGATCAAGTACTGCTTCTCTGAAACATGTTACCCACCCCGGCCACCATATTGGATTCAACTTTCGGTTTTTCGAATGGGAATAGATCCAAGTGACACACCAAATTCATGTAAAATTTTCTCGGAAATTCATTGGTGTAGTGAGTTTTACCGTAGCTTGTACCGTTTGCAAGGTATTGCATGTTAAATGTCAGGCACTTCACGGATATTGAACCAAGTAGAAAGCTGTGCGGGGCCCCGTGTGTATATGTAATCTTTTACGTGATTTATCGTTGACGAAATATTCTCTGAACGTACATACATATAGACACACTGACGTCAATACGGAAATGGTAGGTCTTCACCAAATCTGGTCGGATCTGGATTTACGTTAGGTATTTTGACCATAATACAATAGTCCTTGTTATAGTATAACATGGAAGTAATAATAGCCACTCACAGAAATGTAATAAGATTATGACACCAATGTTGTAAAGAATTTGTTTATACCTACAGTATTTTTCCAGTTAGAAGTTGATTTGTCAACATCAAAAACATAAGAGTAAGTGATATTACTCTGCAATGTCTATTCGCAAAGTGCCTGGAGGGCTTTAATGATAGAACGTACAACATCCTTCCGGCAGGACGTTGCGTCCTAAAAGTCCTATCATGTTTATCTGTAAATTAGAGTACTTTGTGTACTTCAGCAGGACAGAAGGTTCTCCTGGTGGAAAGAACATGAACTCCAGTTGTAGCGCAGAAAAAGTCATGTTGGTACGACTGGCAAGACGGCGGCTGTGTAAAATGTCCTTCCGAAAGAGCTTTCCGGAAGGACGTAGGCGTATACGTTCTATCATTAACATGCAATACCTTTCAAACAGTACAAGCTATGATAAAATTCACTACACCAGTGAATTTCCGAGAAAATTATACATCAATTTGATGTATAGCTTGCACCTATTCCCATTTGAAAAACCGAAAGTTGAATCCAAGATGGCGACCGGGATGGATAACATGTGTCAGAGGTCCAATTTGTTTTTCATATATCCACATTCATGTCTAGTTACATCTAAAGAAACTAAAAGCAATATTGTGTACCGAGTGCTATAGTAATGTATGATTGATTTTCGCATATATAAAGGCCCATAAGTATGCAAATTACCGGTACGGGCCCTTAAAATTAGTACAATACATATTGGAACACGGGAAACAGCATTTGAATCAATTTTACACCAATCCTGAGGGGACACTTCGCGAATGTACCTGGTAAGTGTGACTAAACTTCGTTCCGTTCACTTTCCTTTTCTGTCAACATTACTAATAAGTTTTAAGTGAAATTCCTTACCTTAACATATATTGTTGCAATGTTTGCAGTATTTATTTGTGTTGTTACATATCTATACTTAACAATGTTTTTCTTTCTTTTCGGTAAATTAATATATATCTGTCGCTTGGGTCTAAAAGGACCAATGTCACTTTTTGGCAAAAATGAGATACTCTTCAATTTTAACGTTTATAAATGGATGTTTTCTTGTGCAAGAAGAGCAAATATCAACACGAAGTAGCTTGGAATATATACCATTCATATTAACATTTGGTTTTCTTGCAAAAGAAAATGTCCATTTATAGGCGTTAAAGTTTGACGATCATCTCATTTTTGCCAAAAAGTGACATTGGCCCTTTTAGACCCAAGCCACAGATATATATATATATATATATCTTTGACTTTTTCGTGCTTCAAAAAATACACGTATTGCCTAGCAGATTTTTTCATCCTAACAAAATTTCAGATAGGAAGAGTTTACTCATTACATTACTGCAAAACAAACGCGATTTTTTGGTTTGGTTTCTTTCCTGCTACGGCCGGGAGTTCATGTGGTTCGGATCCCACGTTAAGCTGTAGGCCCATGTCTCATATGTCTTCTCTGCTGAAAGGAACGCTTAAATAAAATAAAATCAATCTTTCCTACTACGTTCCATGATTTCGTTTCTGTAAAATCAGGGAATTCTAAGAAACACGTAGTTATGTACACATTAGTCACATGGGAATATTTCACGCCATCTTTCAATGTCAACACTTCCCGGATTCTCAGATTTATTATTTTATAGTTGATATACAGTCATAAGTATAATGGAGGGACCACGACGTATAGTCATCTAATACCAGGGTTTCCCCATAAGTTTCCCGCCATATCAGAATATGAACTTTGCGTACCCCTAGAAATATTTGTGGTTAACATGGACATTTGCTGCATGAGTTTCAACTGAGACACACAGCCTGTGAATCAGCAGGAAATATCTGTGTGACGAAGGGGTGACTATGATTTGTCTGAAAAAGAACGTGCAAGAAGACATTCTACCAATAACATGGAGGTTGTATGCCAAGCTGTGGAGGCGAATCTGAGCACCAGCACCCATATGTTGACTGCCGAGATGGGTACTACAAAATCGAACATATAAAAGACATTGGCTAGCGTTGGCAAGGTGTACAGATGTCACCCTGGCGTTTGCCGAAGAACAGATGGGAGGGTGCACGTAGCCACAGTAACACATGTGGTGCATGGTGTCAACAAAGTGGTTTCAAAAAGTGTTAGCTTGTAACGTCTATTAAAATTGATTAGTTACAAACGATGTCCTCGTACAGACTGTACAGATATGTATAATTAGAATATGATTATTTTCTGAGACTTATGTGTCCTTCAGCCACACAGATTAACCCGCGATGGTCCAATATCCTCTTCAGCTACAACGATATCGCATAATAGCATAATGTCCAGAATTGATATATCACTCAATAATTCAATAGTACACTATTCTAAGTTACACTCAATGCATTTCACCCACTTACTCCCATGGCAAACCCATTTCTTCTTTTTGGTTCCCCCATGTGGTGGCCAAAAGATAGACTTCGCATCCTGTTCCTTGCTTAAATACCCAGTGGTATTCCCTGCTGCCACCTGCCGGAATGCGTGATAGGAAGTCCCAAAAACATCGCAGAAGGGATGGTTGATGTAGCGAGTCGATGCCGGATCGTCCCGCACGATCTTATTCCTTTGCAGGTATAACGAAGAGTGGGAGTATCTAAAGAAATGTTGAACAATGCAATGGATCAACGTTTCATTAGACGAATTGTGACGTCAGACGAAAAGTGGATTTACTATCGGACTTCAGACACCAGTACTCAGTGGTTGGACCCATGTCAGGACGCAACACCTGTGGTGAAAGACGGGAATTTGTTTGAACCGAAGTGATGCTCAGTGTGTGATGGAATTTTGAATGGCCCGTGCACCGGGATCTTGTTCATCTGTCAAGCTGTATCAGTGGTTAAATTCAGCCGGGGCTCGGCCCCAGTACTTTTTTGGGTGCCGGGACTAAGCCCCGGATCTTTTCTCGTTGCTTTTTTTTAAACTTTCTCCGCATTTGAAATAATGTTGATAAAATTCGTACTTTAACAGGTCTGGGGGGGGGGGAAGGAAGGTACTAATGCAGTGTGTGCAAACGATACCAGTCAGCAATGCTGAATGTGAGCGGGGTTTCAGTGTAATGAATAATGTCACGCCAACTAGAAAAGCGCTATCGGTTGAAAGTGTGTCATCTTTAATGATAATAAATATTAATGGTCCGCCATTGTCACACTGGGATCCCTTCCCGTACGTTAAGCGCTGGATATCCCAAGGAAGAAACACCACCCTCTCAAATTGCAAAAGACAGGAGGCAGAAGAAGACAAATCGAAGGAAGCTTTATGGAAACTACTGTGACTTAACTGCATCCATTGTCTTATAAGAGGTAAGTTCAGCTATTTTGATATTATTCACATAAAAAATGTGAAAATACTATGTTGTCATGAAATTTGTTTGATTTGTATTTGCACAACTTTTCCCAACTCTATTTAATATGGAAGTGCCTGGAATTTAAGTTACAAGATTTGACTAAACCGCACGCACACACACACACATTATATATATATGGTAACCAGGAAGGGCCCCGGTACTTTTTCATCACGAATTTAGGCACTGAGCTGTATCGCAAAAATGCACACATTTATTTATTTATTCAACACAACAGGCTCTAGGCCCAGTTACAGTGTTGTTCCTTAGAAATGCATTTACTCACAGTTATATAACAAGGTTATACATTTTCATTATCATGGGGCCGCGGTGGCTCAATGGTAGAGCGTTCACCTCTCGTGCTTGGGGTCTCGGGTTCGATCCCAGCCCCCGCCAAGTGAACTTTGTGGTGGACAAACACCGTGTGTGTGGGTTTTCTCGGGATTCTCCCATTTTCTCCCACTTTCTTCATTCCACCATTTCTTTCATCTCTCATCATCACCGTCTCCTTTAGCCTAACCGGCATAACCGTGGGACGTAAAACTCACAGATTTCATTTTTTTTTCATTATCACATATATTTTTAAGTCTGTTCCTATATACTGTTTCCGACATTCCAAAAACATCTATAGCAGATATCCTTTCAATTGCATTGTAGGAACCACTCATCCTCCATTAAGAGACTTAGCGAGGATATTTGTTCTTACCTTTTTGCAGTAAATATACTGCTATTTGCTATGCGAGTTTTACCTGACGGGACGTGCAATTGAACCTTCAAAGCAAGGTTGGGACACTCAATTTTACCATGTAATTTGTGTAAAAATAAAAGATCCGTATGTTCTCTCCCGTTGTTTTAGTGTGTACATATTGAAGTTTTTTTTTTTTTTTTTTTTTTTTAAGTTTTACGTTGTACATATTGAAGTTTTGTATTATTTCTAAATATGACTCACATAAAGGCATGTATCCCAAGTAATCTCGGGGCCATGGATAAACGACTATTTCTCCTGGAAGAGGAAAAACTTTCCTCTACCCCCTGTAGCTTAGCAACCGCAAACTTCACTGGGGTTCGCGAAGGCGTCAATGCTGCCAGATTTCTAAACTGAACTAACGAAGGTTTCATTTTTTAAAAGGATCCTCTTTCCTTCAGATAGACATAAAAAATAAATAAATAAATAAATAAAAACGAAGAGTGTAAATGCCTCTAAAAGGGTAAATATTCATTCTCAATTCCTGCAAGAGTCTTTGGTGCTACAATATACAACTTAAGGTAGGTAGTATGGTTCAGGGATTTATTTGTAGCCAGGGAAGCCTGGAAATTTCCCCCCTTCTAAACTTTGACTTCCCTGTCTTCAGATTTAATTCAGTCTTCCCAGCCTGGGAAGATATTTTTCCCTTTCTTAACCATAAACTGTTTTGAAGTGCAATGATTCAACTTCATGGTTTAGTAGCGATTATTTATTTATTTATTTATTTTAGTATGTTTACTGTCGCGAATTGCTTCCCGAAAAATTGTTCATAGAATTGCTTTCAGTTTCTTCTGCAGAGTGTAAGAGAGGCTTTTCCAACTTAAACTTACAGCATACTGACGGTAGAAACCATTTATCAGTAAAAACTCTCGAATCTCTTCTTTCCATAAACGTTAATGGGCCAGACAATACATCTTTCAATGCAGAAAAGTATGCCTTCAGGTGGATAAAAAGTGGATATCATGCTGCTAGCGACAAACCAACTGAAAAAGACGTTATCCGATGTAAACCAATCTCCTATTGCTTCACTATTCTAAAGTGAGGTACGCTGGAAAATATTGTTAATTTTCTCAGTACTGGAACTTGGGGGACTCTCCCTTCCATTTTTTTTTTTTTTTTTTTTTTTTTTAATTACAAACGTGATGATTTGTGAAGACATCCGAGACAGTATGAATTTCCTTATTCCATCAGAACATTACATAGTATGGGGTTTTCGTAAAAATCAGTGCCAAGAAAAAGCGCGAAATCTGAGTCCAATGAAGTTATTACTTAGAGACACCGTTCCGCAAGATACTGTGACGTATACCTAGACGAAACTTTGTACGATAGCAACACGTGCCAAATCAAAAATTTGTCCGACGACTCTTGACAATTGCACAGTTGCAACTTCGGACAAAAAAGGGGAAACGATCGTTATTATGCACTTTGGTGGCCGATTTGCTTTTGTGGATAGTTCATTTATAACTCTCAAGAAAATGATGCTCCTCCTGTCGATTATCATAGGACAATAAACGCAGAAATTTTCGAGCATTAGTTTGAAAACTCCATACTAAAACGCTTAGAGGAGGTATCTTCTATATATTTGTATAATGCCTCTTCCCATAGTCGTGTAATTAATCCGAAGCCTAATATTTCGTGGAGAAAAGAAACTATTCTTAATTATATGTGAATCTACAATAGTGCCATATCTAGTTAAGTCCCGATAATACCCGTTCTCCAAATTATTGATGAACAACTGCCTGCGAACGGAAAAAGAAAAGGTACGCAATTAGACGAACTAGCAGCATCATATGGGCATGTTGTTTTAAGATTACCTCCATATCATTGCGTACTTAACCCAATTGAAATGGTGTGGTCACAATTAAAACGGACGATAGCATCCCAAAAGATGAAAGGCGAACCCGTACCAAAACTGGCGTCTTTATTAAATAGTGTATTCAACAGAATTAGAGTTGACAATTGGAGAAATTACACAAGGGACGTGGAGGATATTGAAGACAGTTACAGAAATCTTCAGTCAACTCAAGTAGAGTTTTGGTGGAAAAAACAGATTCGTCAACAGACGATTCTGACTTACATCAGGAGTAGCACTTTTCCAGGGAAGACAGTACTCCATAGTTTTTAATATTCTCTTATTTGCGTAGATCATGCACCTTATAAAATTTGTGGTTGGTTACTGTTCAATTAAATTTTTTTCTTGTTCAAAATATTTGTATTCACGGATAGGAGAACATAGAATTGCATGTTTTTACATAATTTCCTATTTAAAAATAATTTCCCTATTTATTTTTGCGTTAATTAAAATATTGATATATTTTATTGCAAGTTTTTATTTTGTAATATGATAACGCTTGCTCTTGTAGAAGAATTCACATACAGTTAGAGTAATACGTGGCAGTTTTATTTTATTACCATTGGTAATACAATATATTTCTTTTATCCTTTATGATTCATTACCCGAAGACCAAAAATAACATAGAAGCAAAGTTATCTGATATACAACCAACAAAGAAGTAAAAATTTCAGGAGGGCTGAAAATGGTCGAAGACGAACTAACCCTAGCTACAGATCTCTGATTTCGATATGAACATTGGTTAAGAAACCTGGGCGATATGTATCTTTAATTAATGCTAATTATTTAACACTTATCCCAATAAAGCATTTAAATTTCTTATTGCTAAATGTGAAAATTGACCAAGATTACTTTTAAAAGTCAAGAATATAAAATTACTGAACAAGATGAATTTTTTTGAAACGAAGTGAAAAAGAATCCTTTGAGAATCGAGACAAGACTTCTTCAAACTTAACAAGACGTCTCTTCTCGTGGGCAACACTAGTCAAGATCGAGTTAAATCATTTCCGCGCGTCCAATTCGGATAATATACAATAAATCTAAAGAATATTTCTTTAATATCGCCTATTTATTGGCTTCAATGATGAGAACCATAAAACGCAGCCTAAGCTACTAACCTTAGGATACGTTTTCATGTAAGACATTTGCAAGCAACTGAATTATATTGATTTCAATACATTAGTAAAATATTTGCATACAAGTCATCATTTTCACAATAGCCTGTTTTAAATCACGTAGTAGCAATGTAAACTTTTTTTAAGTCTTCGAAGATAGGATAATAAACTTACTGTAGTGTTTTCAGTTTTGAGAGGATGGTACAGAGACCAAAACTAGTCTCGATCTCGATCTCGTCTCGAGTTTGAGACCCAGAGTTGGAGTGGGTCAGTGGGTCAACAGCATGCGGCCCACTGTGACCCACCACCCACTGCGACCCACCGACTCAGTATGATCTACCGACCCTCTCTGCTCACTGCGTTGTAGAGAGTATCTTCTGAAGACTGGTAAATTTGTCACCGTTTTACTTTCAAGACCTTCATTTCCTTTTCTTTTCCACTTGTTTCTGTCTACTTACCTGAGGTGAGTATATCTAACCAAGTGAAAAAAGAACTTCAGGCACAGTAATAATAGCAATAGGACTTACACTACAACTTGCTTTCGAGACCTGTGGGTTTTTAGAGCTAACTACTGGAAAAAATACATTTTTGAATTACGGTAATATAAAATTATTTATAAAAAAATGAATGTAACTATGTGTGCCTGATCATCACGGTCAAATTGAAAAGTCAAATGAAATTCCTTTGGTATATAGTTAGGCCTTAATCCAAATTCGGATGTTATGTTGCTTTTATTATAATGCATAATATCCTAAGGAGGTAGTGAGGATCCGAATTTTTCAAAAAAAAAAAAAAAAAGTATCTCGCAAGCCGTTAAACTTACGGAGCTGAAATTCAGTGTATTAACTGTTTATTGAAAATAAACAGAATGTGTCCTAGCATTTTTTTAAATTCTCCTTTATGTGGGTGGGGGGGTCACTTTCTATATGTGTAAAATTGGTAGTGAGTTGGTTTGTAAAAATGATCGAAAACGATCGATGTTATTTAAGAAAAAAAATCAGAAACAAAAAATACAGTGCTTGGCTCCATATATCCATTGCTTTCTGCTATAATAATTGCTGAAGCTTATGTTTATTATATGGAGCGCTCACAGCACAGGGCAATCAACCCATAAAGTTGTGAGGAAAATAGGCATAAAATTTGTACTGTAAGCTTAATTACACGGAAATTTGATGTTTGGATTTTACGCATAATTGTATGGAAAATTTTACGCTTTTTTTCCTTTACGTTGGTCTACTTACTTTGATTTGGAACATTGAAATTTGATCCCTTTTTCCACTGAAAAGTATTGATTGTTCAACAAGGAATTAATTATACTATGATAATTTAATTGAAATTCATTGTAATTTGGCACATGGCAAACAGCAATGTGGTAATTGAAGGAGAAGAAGGAGGGAAATTCCCATTCACCTCTGAATACTTTCCAGAAACCTCGTTCGTTTTCGCTTTCTAGACGGGGGCACTGGCGGATCCACGAGGAGGGCGGAGGGGGCGACCGCCCCCTCCAAAGGGTTGTTTGAACTTTCAGCATTTATCATTGGGAAATACTAACATGGTCTTTTTCCCGACCGATCCAATATGTGTGACAAGCATAGCAGAGTCTAATCAAAATGTGTGGTACTTAATAGTACTTAATACAGACATATTTGAATTGTGAATACTTTTCTCCCTAGTTCCTTGGGGCGGTCACCATAAGCCCCAAAGAAGCGAGAATATGATTCATTCGTTGGACGAACAGATGTGAAGAAAGAGGGTAGGACGGCCCACTGAACTAAAAACGTATATTTTAAAATTGTGTCCTAGAAAAAGGATATGGGAATGGAATTCGGGTCCTGAAACTTCAAGTACCTTTACCTTGAATAAAGAGAAATATAGAATCTTCAGCGCTCCTTACCGGAAAGCTCTCTGAAACTGAGACTTTTCAGTTGGTTGATTGATTAATACAGGGTTTGTCCGGAAAGTAATAGGACTGATTTTATTCCGCCATGACTGTACTTCGTAGCGTGCGCGCACCGACTGGATCCGTTAGCGGGCGTTCCTAGTTGCGGCTGGTCAGTTGTCTCCGAGCACACGGAGAGTCAGGACAGGCTTTTTCGCGCGACGTGTTTCTGTGAGTGGTGCAAGCCGAAAATGCAGCGTTCGTTAGAGCAGAGGTACGCGATTAAATTCTGTGTTAAACTCGGTAAATCTGCGACAGAGACGTTTGATATGATCAAGCAGGTTTACCCAGATGATGCTTTAGCAAGAAGTGGTGTGTTTCAGTGGCACAAGGCCTTTTCGGAGGGCCAGGAAGAGGTCGCCGATCAAGACCGTGCTGGAAGACCTTCGACTTCGACAAACACCGACAATGTGACTCGTGTGCGCGAAGTTTTGAACTCAGACCGTCGACTAAGTATTCGTTTAATTGCCTAGATGTTAAATTTACCAAAAACTGTGGTTCATGAAATTGTGACGGAGCATTTGAACATGCGCAAGGTGTGCGCGAAGATTGTCCCAAAAGTGCTCACTGACGACCAGAAATTGCGGCGAGTGGAATTGTGCCAAGAAAATTTGAACATGTGTGAAAGTGACCCCCAATTTTTGAATAACGTAATCACAGGTGACGAATCATGGATCTTTGAGTATGATCCCGAGACAAAGAGGCAATCTTCCGAGTGGCACACGCCGGCGTCTCCTGGCCCAAGAAAGGGAAGAATGAGCAAATCCAAAGTGCTCATTGTCTTTTTTGACATCAAAGGCATCGTCCACCATGAATTTGTTCCTCCTGGACAAACCGTCAACGCCAAGTTTTACGTGAAAGTGCTCAAGAGACTCAAACGAAGGGTCAATCGGGTCCGACCAGACATCGGAGCCGACTGGAAGCTGCACCACGACAACGCCCCGGCTCACACCGCCTTTCTTGTGAACAGCTACCTGTCCAAGGCCAGCATCCCAACGCTTCCGCAGCCGCCCTACAGCCCAGATGTGGCCCCCCGGACTTCTTTTTGTTTCCTCGCCTTAAACGCCCGATGAAAGGCAAACATTTTGAGACGACAGAGGGGATCCAAGCAACTTGCACCGCGGCTCTCAAGGCTATTCCGGAGAATGACTTCCGTGACGCCTTCAATGCTTGGAAATCGCGCTGGCAGCGCTGCATCGACGCAGATTGAGCCTATTTTGAAAGTTTTTAAAGAATTGTAACGATTGGCTCAATATTTTTTTTTTAAATCGACTCAGTCCTATTACTTTCCGGACAAACCCTGTATGTATTTACGTCGTTTGCCAAAAGCGATGCTTTACAGAACGAGGACTAGAGTTTAAAGTTGGATCTGAACCACTGTAGTGCGTTCGATGCTCACTCATCTTGAATCAAACCACAGAACCCCTTGCATCAAAGATCAAAGATACGTTCGCTAGCTACTAGATCAACAAAGAGAGCCGTGACTTTTGGGGTTCAACACGGAAACATTAGGAAGGGACCAGGGATTTATTATGACTTCAAATGGCATTTCATCTTTTCTTGAGAAATAACACAAGCTTGTTATTGTAATTCATACATAAAAGACGAAATCCTGAGTGAGTAACTTCGTACAGGCCAAACACTTAAGCTAGAAACTTGAAATTAGAACAGTAGATAAGATTTGTTAGGTAGGGTATTACTAAGGAAGGATTTTTTTTTTTTTTTTAATTCGAAGAAAGGAAGGGAGAATGGGGTGGAAATTACTTTAATAACATGGCCATCTCTTCGAATCCGCTAAGACTAGAGACTTGAAATTTGGCATTTGGATTTCTCATTTAAAATAATTTGACACGCGTTTCAACTTTTTTTTTTTTTTTTTTGATATAGTAAAACGGAGAAAAAAAGATGGAAAGAAAAAGTGGCGGCGATTGCAAATATTATATTAAGATATCAATGTCTAAGAATCTTTGAAGGTTAGAAACATGAAATTTCGTATATGGACTTTCCACTTAAAATACTAGGTAATTCAATACGTATAGCAGCATTTTTTTAAATATTTTACTTAGAAGGGAAGAAAAGGGGTGGGATTATTATTACTATTATTATTAGTAGTAGTAGTATAAGATGCCATATCTCGGGATCCCTTGCGGTTAGAAACATGAAAGTTGGTAGTTTGATTTTTCATTTAAAATAATTCAACATTTATTTGAACGTTTTTTTTTTTTTTTTTCACTTAACGTAGAAGAGAGGAAAAAAGGTGGGGCTGGTTCATTAAAATGCCTTAGGAGGTGTTTGAATTTCGTGACAGTCTTAGATCAATCCAATTCTATATGAAAGGCAGAAGGAAGAACGCGAAATATTGTGCCACAGTACCACGTAGGAACATTTGCTACGGCCGTATGTCGAGCAGATTGGGGATCTGGGGCGAGCCCCACCTAGACGAAGGCTAGTATAATATACCTAGGTAATTTTATTGTTGTTGTAAGCATACTATGTTTCGTGGACCCCACACAAATATAGAGATAGATTAATTTTGTATTAATTTTTCTAACTGCTGTCCCGCAAGCTACTCAAAATATAAATGATTAAAGCAAATTGTACACTCTTTCGTTAAAATGAATGATATCGTCAATACAGTTTTTCTTTTGTGCAAGTACTGTGCCAGACAGTGCATCTCATATGTTGCGGCGACTGTGTGTGAACTGAATCATGACACCGTCACGTCTCCGAAACGGAAGTACGTATTTAATTTAAATCTACAGAAAAAATACTCCCATTACAAAAAAAAAAAAAAAAAAAAAAAAAAAAAAAAAAAACGGGTCCCAAAGTGGAATCTGGGAATTTTATTTTCACAACCCCTTCTAGCCCCGGATTCATATGAGTCCCATTCTTGCAAATTAAATACTGGTCACCTTGAAGCTATGCTCATCTTCGACAAAGCGAACCGCTCCTCCCAAACGATCCTTCTGGATCCGCTAGTGGACGGGAGAGGGAACTTGGTAATGGTATCAAACCTTCATGCGTAATTACAAAAATTAAATTTATAAACAAATAAGAAATCATCAGTTTATCAGGCTTTAATTGATAATTTATGCACAAGATTCCTTATCAAAAGCGTGGTAGATGAAGTTTCTGTTCTACATGGGTCGACATTGTCAACTGACATGGTCGATATGGAAAAGATGCTGTATGGTGATAGAGAGATGATACTTCTTGCTGAGTATTTCAAAACTGACCAAGAAAAATCGTTATCCGACTAAGTCTAACAAGTAGATTGTCGATGAGAAGTTGCAGAAATCGGGTAGAAGTTGCAGAATCAATTTCCACGACAGAGTACGAACGGGAATTTCCCCTTATGAATTTACATACGACTTATATTAGAAATAGATTAAATGCTCAAACACTGTCTAACTTGTTGTTCATCAATGTTAACGACCCACCGCTAGACAAGCTCAAAGTAGACGAGCTAGTTATATCTTGGCTGAAGGATGGACATCATTCCACTGCGGATGATTTACTGCCAAAAAGTTACCAACAGGAAATAAATCCGATTTCAGATTTGTTTTAAGGTGGAAAATTACGAGTTACGGAAAATGTATACTTGTATTACTAATGGCTTATTTGCGTTATTCAACTTTGTACCTACTTTTTAGTAAGTCTCTTCTTTGCTTTAGGTAAACTACTTTGGAATAAATATTCATAATAATTGCAATTATGCATATTTGTAACTTAAATTTAACGTGGTGTTTTAGTGATTACCCAAATTACAATTATGAGCATACTTTATGGAGATGCTCTCACATAGGGTTCCCGAGCACCTTTATAAACTATGAACAACTGATTTTTCAAGTCTTTGGTGAGAAAAATACTGTGAACTGAGAAACCATAACCTTTTCCATATTGTACAGGGGTATTTTCCTGCGAATAGAAGTTTCTTGTGGAATGCGTTCAGAAATTAACACTTGCAAGAATACTCTCTTAGTACAAGTATATTTTAGGCACACACTAATTCCCCCCCCCCCTCGAACTGTTTCAATTTCCTCACTGACAAACACTTTACAATTTTATATCGTAAAGGTCAGATCAGAGAGTGGTGCTTAAGCGATTGACTAGAAATTAAACTCCGATTAGTGTCAATTTCACAGTCTTGTTTTATTACAAGTGTAAACTCTTTAGTCAGTTCAGAAGAGGCCGTGGATGGTGTTCAGAGTTGCTGACGATGGATTTGGTGAGTCAGAGTAGGTCAAAGTGGATGAGAGTGGTTCATGGTGAGTCACGGTGGGTGGTGGGTCAGAGTGGGTCGCCGTGGGTGGTGGGTCAGAGTGGGTCACCGTGGGTGGTGGGTCAGAGTGGGTCACCGTGGGTGGTGGGTCAGAGTGGGTCGTGGGTCAAGTTTTCATTGACCCACGCCAACTCTGTTGAGAGCGAGCCGTGCTTCTTGAAATCGAGATGAAACCGAAGCTGTCTCAGTCTCGTCTCGATACCATTCTGTGGATGGTATCAAGACGGAGAATAGTCTTGGTCTCGTCTCGAGTTTGGAACCGAGACGTGCTTTTCGAAATCGAGACGAGACCGAGACTACTCAGTCTCGTCTCGATACCATCACTAGTTTTCTGACACACATAATATACTGTAGTGGTATGTATAGTCTGTATACTGTAGTGCGTATGTATACAGAAAATGTATTCGAATAATAAAATTTGGGTCCCCGGTTAACACGAATTTTTTTTTTTAACACGAACTCCTGATTTTTCAGTCCCTTGGAATTCGCGTTAACGAGGGTTTACTGTATCACATAATAAAGTAATCCATTACAATGGTAACAGCAAGAATTTAGAAATGTTAACGGGTCGCTTACCGTTGCTACAATACAACGAGCAATAGGTTGCAATCATTTACGGTAATTCCAATTGATGGCAGCACAATGCAATGTTCGCTGACACACTACTAGCTAAACTGACATATATCGCAAATCATCTAAAGTCCAATGTCCCTATTTGTCATCTGTTGTATACTATAATAATTATTATTTTTTGAACATCACCATTTCAACTCCTAAGGGGATATGCCGTGCGAGGGTTAGGGGGGTCGCACAACTGTTCTTTTGCATTCCCTTATTCAGGGTAGCATAATAAAGTCCAGACAATATGTGGAATACAAATGTAGATTTTCGACCCCCCTCCCTAATACATACATATATATATAATCAATCGCAAACATTTGTTGTTGGTGCAGCAGAAAAATGCTTTCTGCCATAGGTCTCGTATCACCCAAGAAGAAACCCATAACTTGGAAGATGTTGAACTGTTACCTCACTCAGCGTACAGTCCTAACGTAGCACCTTGAAACGATCAGTTGAGTTGAGTTGATTTTGAGTATAACGTCTCTTTCAGCAGCGACGCTCTTCGTGTTTTTACTTGAATGGAGGTGCGATGGCTCAGTGGTAGAGCGTTCACCTCTGGTGCTTGGAGTTCCTGGTTCGATCCCAGCTCGCGCCGTGTGGACTTTGTGATGGACGAACACCGTGCTCGTGTGTTTCCTCCCACTTTCTTCATTCAATCAGTTCATTAATTTCTCATCATCACCGTCTCCTTTAGCCTAACCGCCATAACGTGGAACATAAAACTTAAAAGATTTCATTTTGTACTTGAAACTTATGAAGTATGCAAGTATAAGCTCAAAATTGAGTATATACTCATTTGCTTTGTGGTCAATGTTTACTCAGTTCTTCGAAATGTATATGTCAAATGAATTCACCTCGAGTTAATTTCTATTAATGTAGTGAAATCTCCTTTAACGGGCAGCTTTTTCTCTTCCGTCAAAAATATGTGTATTAGTGGGGGACAGAAGCCTCCCCCACTGCTTTTTTTCTTTTTATGGACACGCAGTCGTCTTTGTACTAAATAATGATGCAGAGCGATTGCAGGTCTATTCCTTGACTTTAAATTAATTTTGAAAAATATTAAATAAAATGAGGAAGGGACCGATGATCACCTTTAAATACTTCACCTGAATGGTAAAAGGTAAGTGGAATACTTGTTTGTTTCTTTGAAAGGAAAGGGAAGTTGTATTTTCCATTTTTGTGGGTTGCCTGCTTTTGAGGTTAACATTAAATTTAAACCAGAAGACAATAATATCACTCCTGGTGTCTATGGTTCTAAAACACTAGACAAAACATCCTGTTCCTAGTATCTAAGGAGGAACCTGCACCCTAGCCACTCAATTAGCTTAAGCTCAATCGATCGTCGTCAGAATGTATACCCTGATATGGCTTGGTTCCAGTGGCAAAGGGAAGGGGGACAGGGTCCGCACCCCACCCCCTCAAAGGGTTCCGACAATGTTTTTTGATGTTTGTATTTTTTTTTCTCGGAACAAACAACAATTGCCTTTCATGTACTTTATTTCAAAATAAAATATGTCACTAAATAGTTCCTAGACAAGCCGTGTTCGCCAACGTCGTCTTTATTGTTTAAAAATGTCTATATTTTCGAGAGTATGAAAATCAAGTTTTCCAAGAATCCTGCTGTTCAAAGAAGAGAAAGAAAAAGAGTGAGAAGGGCCTATATGCATTGCAGTTATTGTTAGAGGTCTGCGCGGATTTAAATTATCGCATCCGTACCGCATCTCTATTTGCATCCGTGAGGTAGCAAATATATACAACTTCTATATATCGCCCCTTTCCGTCATTAACGCAGTAAGCGACATCTTTTTCGAAATTGACTTTTTTTTTGCAGTTTTTGGCTCAGAATTTTAAGACGCATCGAATGGTCTAATCGCCATGTTTCTATCTTTAACCGTTGCCGAGATAGCTATGTCGCTTACACGGGTGTAATTCGACTTGCTGGAGGCAAAAATGTCGTATGTAACACTCAGTCGTTTGTATTTACTGCATAAATGTTTCCGATGAAACGAAGAAACTGACTTGTAGTCTATATTGTTTCAAACACCAAATTATTTTCGTGCCTGGAGCAAATAAATGTTGTATGAATATGATTATTACAATATTTCATGCCAAAAGTGTAGTAAGCGGCAGCTTGAAGTTTGTTCTGAGTCGCTTGAAACAATTTTGATGTAATGATTTGCAGTATTGCAGTTCTATTTACCTGCTAAGAACAAATACTTTTCCTTACAGCAATTTTGCTATCTCAAAAATGTACGTAAAAGGCTCTCAGCCTCACTTCTGAAGTAAGCGGTAACAGCGGTACTTATTGCTGTTTTACTTGCAATAACAGTGTGTAACGTCGTATAATGCATTTTAAGGTTTCATATTTCGGTGCAGAAGTTCTTCGGTGAAAACTTCCGAAGCTGCACGAGCGTCCACTTTACACGACTTCAGAGCGCCTACTGGGAAAAAATAGTGTGTGTTGCGAGCAAGAAAGGGGAAAGGAGCTAAGAGGTTCTACGCTTGGCGTTTAATATATTTTTCCCAGTACGTAGACTTAAAGTGACATTGTATGAACCATGCAAGAGGAAAACAATGGTAAGGTTTGAAGCAATTTTTAGGAACTTTTCACAATGATTGTTTCCGTTCCCTTTACTGTATGGTTTCAGATATCATTTTTTTAAACATCATTTCACTAAAAAGTTCACTAATTTCACTTTCATTATTTCGCTAAAATAATAATTTCGTTTTCATTTATCTATATTATAAAATTGAAAGTGACTATGTTTGTGACTCTCAATCTCTTGTACCGCCCGACAGATCTCGATCAAATTTTCAACCTAGATGCGGTTCTGGCCTGGGAGTGCTTTTAGCTATTCATTTTGACAATATAACTTAGGGAAGGGGGAGGAGGGGGACACAGAAAAAATTAAATAAAACTTAATAACTCTTAAACCACCCGACCGATCTTGATCAAATTTTCAATGTAGGTGAAGTTTGGGACTGGTATGATTTTTATCATTTGACTTTGACGGAGCAACGTCGGGGAGGGGGTGAAGGGGGAAATATACAAAAATCAATAAATATAAAAATAAAAGTGACTATGTTTGTGAATTAATAACTCTTGAACCACCCAACCGATCTAGATCAAACTTTCAATATAGATAAGGTTCGGGCCTGGAATGTTTTCTTCATTTCACTTTTACATCACAACGAAGGGGAGGGGGAGAAGGAGATATGTCAAAAAAGTAAAAATAAAAGTGACTATTTTTGTGACTTCATCACGCTTAAACCACCCGACCGATCTTTAAAAAAAATTCAACATAGATGAGGTTCGGACCTGATGTGGTTTTTATCATATCACTTTAACTGTAAAACTTAGTGGAGGGGAGGGGATAAATCTATAAAAATAAATGAAACTTAACAACTCTTGAGCCACCAGACTTATCTTATTCAAACTTTCAACATAGATAAGGTTCTGGCCTGGGATCATTTTATTATTTCACTTTCACGGTACAACCTAGGGGAGTGAGAGGGGGGAGATATATGTAAAAAGAATAAAAATAAAAGTGACTGTGTTTGTGACTCCATCACGCTTTAATCACTTGACCGATGTTAATCAGATTTTCAATATGGATCATGTTCGGGCCTGGGGTGGTTTTTATCATATCACTTTGACGGTAGACCTTAGGGGAGGGCGAGGAGAGGGGACAGATATATAAAACCTAATAACTCTTGAACCACCCGACCGATCTCAATCAAATTTTCAACATACATGAGTTTAGGGGCAGGGATTACTTTAGGCTATTCACTTTGACGATGCAAAGTAGGGGAGGGGGAGAGAAATTTTAAAAACAATGAAAAATGACCAATATTAATGGTGAATCCAAAATTTTCGGGGTCGATGAGAGAAACAGTGACACTTCTGATGCTGTTTCAATCCAAGTTCGGGTCTGGTAGTTGGGGAGGTGAGGCTACAACGAAGGGGAGGGGGATAAACATTTAAAAATGATCGAAAATGACCAATATTAGTATCTAATCCACAGTTTTCGGAATCATTCACATGAACAGTGACATTTCCGATTCAGTTTAAATACAAAATTAGCTCCGCCACTTGGGGGAGAGATATATAAAAATGATCGAAATTGGCGACTATCAGTGTCGAATTTATAGTTTGCACATTTTTACACAAGTTGATTTACAGCAGTCTGCCGTACGGCCTTTCTTATAAGTCGGACTTTTCGTCATGAACGTATGTAATATCATCTTAAAATCGCTATCAAAAAAATTGAAAGGAGTTCTTCAGCTTCCTTTTACTTTCTTTCTTTTTTCTAACTTTTCTCAAGACATTGCAGAAATCAACCGAAAATATAATCATTTCTCTGCGCAATTTTCTACCAGTAGCACGAAACAAATATTATGAGGGGTAACTGGAAATTTTTCGGCCTACCACACAAGGATGGTCCAGAGCTATTTTTCAACGGAGTCTTCTTTTAGCGGAACATACTTTTGCCAGCAGTGCTGCTTGTGCATAAAATATATATATATAAAATAAAATATATATATCCTTCATGTTCAAAATGTCCTCCATCATAGCTATAACGTCATCAACTGATTGAAAGTGGGTTCCAGTGAGGTATTTGAGCTTTGGAAAGAGGTAAGTCTGAGGGAGCCAAATCTAGCGAATAAGGAAAGTGCGGAAGAATTTCGAAGCCACAGAACTCGATGGTATACACTGTGCAATGGTGGATCTGTGCGCACGGGAGTGTCAACACACGTTTCTGCAACATTCCACAACGTTTCGCCTTGATGACCTCCCTCAAATGATTTCATTGAGCAGCATAATACGCACTGCTTATTATTTCACTCTTTTTGAGGTACTCAGCCAAGATGGACACCCATCATTTCACTCCCCCCTCCCAAAAAAAGGACCATCATTTTGCCACCAGAAGGACTAACGAACTTTTTGGGGATTGGAGAGGAGGGTTGTTTCCACTTGTTTGATTGGATCTTGATTTCTAGCTGAAAGTGGTGGACTCATGGTTCATCCACGATCGCAAGACGCTCGAGAAAATGTCACAAGACCTGCCTCAAAAGGAGTCAAGTTTGCGGCAGACAACATTCTCGCACGTGTTTTCAATTCAACATTTTCAAGACCCTCAGACATGATGCCTTGTGCATGTACAGTACAATTGATAGATTGTATCCCAATTCATTCCTGGAACATTTCCACCTTCTTTGCGATGAAACGTTCTGTCATTCGCCGGTCTGCAAGGACGAGATCCTGGATTGCTCTGATGTTTTTCCTCCGTAGTGGCTGTTGCTGGTCTTCCACTGCGAAAGGCTAATCTTAGCTATAGGTGTTTACACTCTTGAATTCTGCTACCCACTTTTTCATAGTGAAATAATATGGAGCATCCTTCCCTAATGTATCAATCGTGTTGTGAATGCCGTGTATAATCAAACCATGCCCGTTTTCAGAAGGTATTGGATCAGCGCATCTTTGTTCACTTCAATCAGCACCTTGTCCACTACAATATTCAATATCTAAAAGAAAAAGCTAATAGTGTAAAATTTATTATAAGGCCTTACGAACATATACACTATGAGCAGGAAACCTAAGATTCGGCGAGAAAAACTTGCATCGTGAGTAGCTCAAAAACTTTTTAGTCGTGTTTTGAGATAATCTTCGTTGTTACTCAATTCATCACCTCAGTGTGTGTCGTCATAATTTAGTCGTGGAAAACATCAACACAAAGTAGTATTTTCTAGATACTAAATTTACACAGAGAAGATTTAACATAGTTTCATTTCTACAATATTTGGAGAAACGTGAAAGAATAAAATGAGAACTGATGACTAGCCTTAAATCAGCGCTACTCAACCTCTTTTGACAGACGACATACTTTATCGAACTTACGACGACAAAAACTTGGGTTAGAAGTGAGCATTGTAGCTGCCGGTGATTTTTTTTTTTAAAAAACTCATGAATTTCATTTGGGTCTAGAATTTCTAACTGGTTTTCATACGGTTTGTGAAAAATGATGAAGGATGGGACATATTTTACTTGCTTAAATTCGTCCCGGCTAATATCGGCCACGGCTCAAGAAAAATGGCAAATATTCGCCAGTGTATCTTACAACTGGAATGAGGTTTTGAATTTTTGAAGTAAAATTGCAGAATACAAATTAAGTGTTAGTGGTAATGCCCATAAATCACATGTTGGATAGGTATAGCTGGCTTCTTGCTTACAAACGAGACGGAGAGATTTCTTGGGTGACCGAAGGAGTCGATAACTCACATCTTGAACACCCACCTGCGGAGTCCGATGGTTCCCTTTCTTCACTCAGAAGTGATCCTATTTCTTCCAATTTGCGCACTAGCGACAGTATTATGTTTCTGTCTGTGGCAGAACGTGAGAAAAATTTGTTTCTAAATGCTCTTTGCGTAGCAACAACAGATTCTGTTCTTCAAAACTTTTAACGATAAACAAATGTTGCTCCAAAGAGTACACTATTCTCACTGTGTCCTGGTCATACTCACATAGTAACACAGAATTATACAACGCAATTTCCAATACAATGGCCCAGTTTCCTGTTGACCTTGGCAAGGTTGCCATCTAACGGAGAAAAAACAAACCTCTGCACCGTACCACACCTCATTCCAATTGTAAGGTACACTGGCGAATATTTGTTGTTTCTCTTGAGGCGTGGCCGATATTACCCAGGATGAGTTTAAACCAGTAAACACCCCATAAATCTCACATTCTTCCTTCATCATTTGCCACAAACCGCATGAAAATCTTATTTCAGTTAGAAATTTTAGACCCAAATGAAATTCATGAGTTAAAAAAAATACCCTATGTATATATATAAAATTATAGGCCTTCCGGATGTCAAAATTTAACTTAAAATTCTAAAAACTTTTGCGACATTCCAGTTAAGAAAGTACCATTGATAAAACAAAAAAAGAAACAAGTTTAAAAGTTAATATATTTTTATTAATATCACTTGAAGTTAACAAAAGGATTTTTTAAAAAAAAGTTATGTTAACAACATAATCCTCCGTATTTGATCTTACAGGAAGTCAATATATATCTAGTAGGAACATCAGTTTATATTACGGAGAATTGTTAACTATAGTCCAGTTATCACAGTCAATTATTCAAATTAACTAACAAAAATATACTTTTTTACTACTCCTGTTATATCGTCAGTCTTCTGAGGATTGATCAACAATCCAAACACAAGAATCCGATGCCCATAAGCACTGTCATTTACTCTCAGAACCCGCAATTCTTGCCTTACTCTTTCATTTCCAACGATAAACAAATACTCAATTAAGTGAACATTAAACATACAATAATCTAAGAAACATCACAAACTCTAAAGAAATTTCAAAAATATTTGCTTCTTTCCCCTCCATTTTCGAAGGCAATGTTCGAAAAAGGAAATCATACAAAATATAGATTATTTGCAATCTACAGGACGGTTTTATTGGTTAAGAAATACCACATTGTACTTCGTGCAAATTTTTAAAGATGCCATACATTTGTACCACTTTCACAAAAGCAATGACGCGTATTTCAGCAAAAATTCTACAGCTTTTCGTGTCTTAGTTCTATTGGTGAAATTTTCAGGCAATGAAACTAAGAAATTGTGGATCATTTAAAAGAAGTTTGTATGGACATTAGTTGTGCAAGTTTGATAATGTTCCGTAAATTGTCTGAAGTCTGCAACTTTTGGCACATTTTCAATTCAAAAAATTTGCACTATATTTGTACTTTACAAACTACCGTCAGTAAATGTGTGCATATTGGAAATAATTTGAGCTTATACTTTATTATAATAAAAAAATATTTGAAGGACCATACTCTTCTAACCTAAGTAAAACTATTCCACGGAAAAAAATATTAAACAACCAAACAGAACATTGAAATTGGTTTGGTTTACTTATGAATATGGGTACAAGCTTTTTCAATGAGTGATCACAACTTTTTGAAAAATAGTATACCCTGAATGTGAAAACAACTAGGAAAACAGATATGCAACTGCAATTACGTTGATACTATTATATTATTCTAATAATCAATTAGTTTGTAAACTCTATAATTTAATTATTTAAAAAAAAAAAAAAGACAAACAGAAACGTTCAAATATCCCGCTACTTGTACTTGTTGTGCTAAACGTCACTTACAGTTTCATCTTCATGTGAATAACTGTAGGAGTCATTTCAAAATTCAACAAGTCATTTAACAATTTGAGTCATCTTAGTGCAAATGGTTGATTGTCATTATCAAAACAACCGGCACAATTAAAATCAACACCTCTCTCTCCTATTCTATATAATACTATAGACAGGAACAGTGGTATAAATAACAAATATTGGTCCCCCCCTCCCCTTCCTTGAAATCTTTAATGTTAGTTTAAATTTGCAACGTAATATTCCAGATTTAATTTTAAGAAATGTGTATTAGAATTTTTTTTTTTTTAAACTTCAACGTAAATATCACACTACTCTTTCGTACCTTTTCTTTTAAAGACATTTGGATGTCATGTCATCTACAGGGGGTTTCAGAACAACACCGACAACGTTTGGGAGGTGATTCCTGACACCAAAATAAGGCAAAAAGTATAGACCAACTTGGGTGCAGAAATCCGCCATTTCGGAGTTATAGGCTGCCAAAAACATGGAAAATGAACTTTCAAGGTCCATAGCTGCAAAAGTATAGAACTTACCGTAGTCGGGTCAAGACTTCACTTAGAAACTAAGGCCTGTGACAAACATCTTGGCATTTCAGCTAAACAAATAAAACGCTAGCTCTGCTGTGACGTTGCCAAGTGGTAAAGGGGTGTGGCTACGGGTAAGCAGACAAACTACAGCGCGATCAGCTGACAGGGGATAGACGTGGATGTGTACAATATAAACGTGGCAATACCGCTGGCCTCTCATTTGCTAGTAGCATTTAGAGGGAACTTGAAGCGCCGCCTTCAAATGCCAAGATGTTTGTCACGCCGTTTAGTATGTGCCCTATCCAAATATCCATGTTTCAGAATCCTAAGGTACTTCCGCAACAATTTTTATAGAGGTAGTTAATGAGTACTTCAAATTATATACCCGCAGCCAAACTCTATAAAAATTGTTGCGTGAGTAGCGCAGGATTCTGAAACATGTATTTTGGATAGCGTACATATTAGTTCCTAAGTGAAGTCTTGACCCGACTACGGTAGATCCCATAGTTTTTGAGCTATAAATCTTTAAAATTCATTTTACATGTTTTCGGTAGCCTATAACTCCGAAATGACGGATTTCTGTACCCAGGTTGGTCTATACTTTTCTTCTTATCTTGGTGTCAGGAATCACCTCCCAAACGTTGTTGTTGTTGTTCTGAAACACCCTGTATAAATATCGATAGATATGACAGAATTTTCCAAGAATTGTGGTATATATTTTAAATTATGCTTTATTTTCCAAAATTATGCTTTTAAAATTAGTTTCTTCTGGACCTTTAGACAACCACAACCATGTTGAAGGTACCAACCAGATGTGTAAATTGCTGTTATGCTTTTGGGTTGCCCTACTAATAACCAAAGATTGCTTTTACAGGATACATAGAAACTCAAGTAAAATAAGTCATACTTGGTGTTCAAGGTTCATTTTCAAGAAAGTATACTTATAAATACATGTTTTTTTTTTAAAAAAAAAAAAAATTAGAGAAATAAAATCTTCCCCTACAAGTAACAATGTGCAGAATCGGAATGAATGTTTCATGATTTATGACCCAAAGTATAATATTAGCACCAACAAATTACATACTGATATTATTCAAGTACTACGTATACGCAAAAATAGCAAAACTCTATAGTGTAAACTTACATGATATATAAAATACTAATATTACTACTGGAACACACTTGTCTGCAGTCACTAGAAATGAATATTGCAAGGAGATTTTACAGAGAGTACTGTTACAACAGAATGTATATTCCTTACTGGAACGTCAGTTACAAAAATTAAACCCTGAGTTAAGTAAATTGCAAGAATTAAAATAGCTATAATGAAAGCTTTCAATGTCTACATTCCCAATATCCCCTTAGTGTATCATATACAATTTTTCTGAAAGTTCAATTTTGTCTTTCATCACTGGGATTCATATTGGGCTTTCAGTATAATTAAACTATTAAGTTATTTAAAACTCGCATTGCAAGTCAAATTCAGTACAGCTCAAAAACTGTTCTTTCTTAAACGGTGATTTCTAGTCAAAATTAGACGCATTCTAGTCATAAAAGTTCAGTCCCAAAGTAAGTTTCGTGATTTTCGGGTACACAGACGTCCTGATTTTGAACAATAATCTATAATGATAACGATTATTATCTCTCAGTAGTTACATGCGTACAAAAAATTAAAACTACTGGCACCTAAGTTAAAACAGCAGTCAAATTCCTGAATTATATCTCAGTTACATTAAAATTGAATTTTTTTACAATTCAATTTATATTTCAACATTACAAAAAATCTCCTGTATACATCTAATTAACACAACACAAAATAATACATTTATGGAGATCTTTAGGTGCTGACAGCCTAAACGGAGGTCAAATTGGATCAACTTGATGTAATTTTTTCCCCTATACTAGAAAAATCAGACTAGTTCGCAATAATAAAGAAATGCGACACATTTAGCTACTAACACTTAAGTTCTCTATATAAAAAACGCAAATTTGACGAACACTTTATCACAAGAAAACCTGAGATTAATTGTTGGCAAGCCCTATTGGTCCTTGCAATCTTCTGACTCCAGCTATTTTCTTTCTTTCGGAATCTTTCTTTCCCCTCTCAAGATATGTTCAAAGTTTGATAATTTCGGAAGAACGCATTACGACATTCAGCTTTGAGCTCACTATAACAATTTTAAAATTACGAATACACAATATATATAATTGGCAAGTACTCCAACGTAAAGATGCACGAACGCCTTGATTTCTTAAAAAATCAGAAACAGTCATGTGTTTGATTTTTGATGTACGTATCTTTTTTAAATTATAATTCTATTTCTTTATTACAGATAAATTAATTCCGGGATTTATTGTAACATCTGAAAGTAGCTCGCGATATCAAGCTAAAACAGTATCGATAATGAATAATGAATATATACATATGTTTAAACTCTGAAAACATGATAATATATATATGGTATGACAATGATATCAACCATCATACAAATAAACTACCAACAATAAACAATCAAAGAAAGAAACATGCAGACTCTCTCAATAACTTTGCCTTAAACAGTCAACTCTCAACTATAAAACTTCAGCACCAACCAGTGCCTTTACTATACTCTTGGAGTGACCCGTACACACACAACACTTAACTAAAATTCAAATATTTTCGGTTAAATTTGAAATAACACACACATATATATATATATATACATATACACACACATACACACTACTGACGAAGAAATTAAAAATACACAAACTAGGAATTAACAATTATGCCACGTATTGTGCCTGGCAGATGGACACAGCAAACAATATCGCATCAGTGCAGTCTTTATCACAAACTTTTTAGAAGGTACTTGCACGTTACGACTAGATTAATAAATAAAATATATTTTATTTTACATACACATATATGTATATATATACAAACACATACACACAAAGAGAACAATATACATTATTATACACATGCACATACAATAATAAAAGAGAATTAAAAAGATAAACTTTGGTTTCAAGAGATAACAAAACACACACTTAAATGGAAAGAGTTGAAAAACACAGGAAAGGAGTGAAGAGAACTGGTACCCAGCTGCCTACATCTCCTCTGGCTCCTCCCCTAGGAAATCGAATTGATAGGCAAGATTCTTGGGTGTTGATTGTGCTCTTCGAATCAGCATTTCTCTGGAGAAGGTCGGTGTCATAGGTGACTCAGGCTCATCGAAGACACTGTCCCAAGCAATGCTAAAAAGGAAAATAATGCTCTTCAGATTCAACAACAAATATAAATACAATGAAATTCAAATTGTATTAGAATTATTTCGCAGAAAAGATAATTGAAAGTACTGACATTTCAAAAGCAAGTAAAACTTTAGAAATTCATGTACACCACAGATGAATACCTTTCCCAACGTTGAGAGCGAATCTTGGCAATGGTTCGAGCGGTTTACGACCATTTAGACAATTTAAATGACAAGTTTATCACAATGAAAAACTAACTAATTACGCAACCCAGGTTCATCATGTATCTTAACTATATATAAAACTACATGAACTGACATAAAATAAAGGGATACTTCCGGCTGATGTGGAAAATTGAAATTTGGCACGATTGTAACTTTCAGGGACTAACCCACAGGAAAATTTCCAAATCTGAATATTTTTAGTTTTTAGGGGGTCTAAAGGGGGATGAAGTAATTCCCATGTTAATTAATTATTTCCATTATTTTTTGACATATAATCTGATATTTTAAGCGCTTGGAATTGGAATAAAAACTTTAAAGTTTGCATGTTTATACGTTTTCGTTAGCGTTATCCAAGTAAATAACCAAAAATAAAAATGTCCAACTTTAGAATGTTTTTTATGGGGAACTGAAAAATCTTTCCCTGTACAGTTGAGAAAAGAAGAAAAAAAAAAACTATTTTGCAATGCTCTGCTTCACAACTGCGTGGATTAGATTAGCATAAACAACCCCTGCGATACCCCCAAAAGCAAAAATCAAGTAGTGATAAATCATGTGATCTGGAACGTCCAAGCCACATCAGGTAGTCATCAAATATTCCTTCAAGAAACTATACTACATGAGACGTTACCCTAACTTCTTTCGAGTAACAACAATGTTTATTTACTTCAAGAAGATTAACAAATTGCAAATTATGACACTGTAGAACTGGCTGATGAGGATCGTGCCACAAAGTGTGGACCTCACTATTCATCGTCGTGAAGTATACACCACACCTTTACTTTCAAAGAATATAACGCGTTTCATAGAACATGTGAATTATCTGTTAACCAATAATTATTTTGACCGTTGATGCTCCCACCCAGATGAAATTACGTCACATTACTGAAAAATACTTCATCCAATAGAAGTACGTCGTGATGTCTCACTAATGTAGTCAAGATATCTATAGTTCGAAATTCGTTTAAAAATGTCCGAATCTTTGTTCTTGCACAGTGGATGTGGTATGCACGGAGATGTAATAGTACTGTCGCCTTCCGAGCAATCCTATACGGCATCTGTTGTGCTGCTAGTTTGGGCACGCTTTCTCAGAAAATGTAATGTTTATATATTTCATATAGTGTGTCCGTTAATACACGAGAATCTTTTCTAACACTTAAAACAACAGGTTACATGTTAAGATGATCACCAATTAAATTAATTCTAATAATATTAACAAGACTAATTTTAGAATTTAACGCCTTTTTGTGGAACCGAAATTATGTCAAAAGTGAATCTACAGACCAACATCATGCATTCTAATAGGAATTAAACGTAGACATAGAACGGACCAACAGGTATGAATTTGTTAAGGCGACCACTTTCATACAACTTGGTTGAAATTTGACGTTATTCACCTTACCACCTATATTACAAGAATTAGGAAACAAAACTGCAGCACTAATCTTGTGTATTTTTGAGTTCCCACATGAAACACTAAATCCTTTGTTTGCGTGCGGTTCTCTGGAATCGTGCGACAGAAATATACTACTAAATAACTTACACATTTGTAAAGCAGGAAAAATCATATCTAAGATACACAGGCGCGCTTAAGAATATAGAAAATAGAAAAATGTAACAATTTCAGCAGTTCTTACCATGGGTTTTCCCGTGGAGACCTTTCCCTATCTGCATCTGAGGTGCTTTGGCACAAAGACTTCTTGGATCTAATCAAACGATTTCTTGGTGGTGTAGAGCTAATCACATTGATTTGAGGAATGTCTATATTCTCATTCCGGAATTGTAAGTTATTATTCTTCTCCAAGTATCTGTCATGATTATCATTGCTGGAACAATATCCAATTGAATCTTGACTACTAAAGTCAAACGATTGGTCGTTATCTTCTACGTTTGAATAAGAGTCGTCGTCTCCTGTTGACAGGCTTACGATACTATCATCTGTTGAACAAGACAGTTTCAAACTGTGGCACATACTGAAAGATGGCGCCAAAACATTTCTGTCATCACGTGGAGTTGATGTTCGATTCTCTGGTATAGGAAGCGATAGCTGTTTACTTGTAGTAGGTCTAAAAGGCTTCGCATCAGTCTGTGGCGTATTTGGAAGAACGATGTCTGTATCCACTAACTTGAAACCCTCTGAAAAGAAACAAAATAAAGATAATGTATCACATACAGAAATCGACTAATTCTTTTGAACGGGTTTGCTTTTAGTTTCAAAACAAGATGACGAGCAGGAGAATGATCCCTCATGTCACAGCACTTAAATAATGGCGTTGTGATGAAAAACTTTCGAGAATGTAACATTATCATATCTAACGTAAAACTAAACATGTAAAAAAATGTATGAATGCTTTTTGTTATTTACTTGTTTATTTATTTATTGAAAGTGAGTTCCTATTAGAAATAGTTTTAGTAAATTTAGTTAAAATTCTGAATACCAAGCATCTGAAGTAAAGTATTGTACAATGTGCAGAAGTGATTATGTCGGACGTTCTGTCGAAAGCCCTGGAGAACTGTAAACATCGCTTACACGTCTATTGATATTGAAGGTATACACATTGAACTATGAACCCTTATGTAACCTGGATTTTGACTAACTCTGTCTATAATCCAATAGGAAAGTCAAGAGTGTAGCCTCTCTCTCTCTCCACATCTTTAGTAAACCCAGCAGAATACTTGCCAGACATGGTATAAGAGTTATTCACACCAGTGAAGGACAACCTACACCTACGCACCCCTGGAATTACGTTGCATACCTTGTGAATGTGGCGGATCATACACGGGGTAAACTGGACGCACCATAGAAAGATGCAAAGCACCCAACAGCTACGTCAGACTTCAGCAACCCGAAAAGTCAGGACTAGAAGAGCCCAGCTTAGAGCTGGGACAGAATCAATCTTACAAATATTACCATAGTAGCCAATTGCAGCAATTTTTGGGACAGAATAATGAATAACTATTTCACTTCACAGCAACAATCTCAATACAGACAATGGGTTTCAACTCAGTCCTATCTGGTCAGTCCTTTTCAGGAACAAAAAACAGGCGTTGAACAAAGGCACTTCTCGTAACCACGACAGCCAATCAGGAGCCACCGTTTCCCTCACAGGCCCCCATTCATAGTTTGTTACGCTATTTCATTTAGTTGTCGTAAAAAGGAAAAAAAAAAAAAAAAAAAGGTAATGATAAGCTTCTTAGTGTATCAAAATTGTTAGTTGTCAAGGTGATGACCTTGAACTTCACTTTCAGTCTGCTAGTTTGGTATGAAGGTCAGTAGGTGCTACCATCTAGAAATTTCTTGCGTAGAAACAAAAAGTGAATCGTAGAAACAAGTGTCAATACGTCTACAAAATTGTTCTAATCGGACATGAATAACCTTGCTAAATTATGTATCTGAAACAACGTAGACATATCAAAAGTAATATCACGCTTACAGTGCTGATTGTATTGAAAGTGTACAGTTTGGAAAAATATACGGAAATTAGTGAATTAAATGTTGGTGAAGTGACGTACTTTTCTGATGGAAATTGAATTTTTACTCACTGAATTGCTTCAATTACATTATCAAATGGATAAGTATTTGGTTTTAGTTAGAATTAATGGTTTTGTTAAAATATGTGACTAAAATTAAACTACAATTTTGATATTACTTATAAATACAAGAACTATCACAAAACTTTCTTTATGCGGAATCTTAAAATTACGGTATTAACAGAAGTCTTTATTTTAGTTTTGCTTATTAAACGTAATGAAATTAATTTTTTTCTGTTATATGGCCATCTTTGATTTATATAAAGCACAGAGAAGCAAAATTCCGCTGCTGCCTAAGAAAACTTCTCATTTATTAAAAAGGCATGCAACAAACTCCGCCTCTACATAGTCACTATACATAAGCCCCCATATTTCCGGGCCCAAAAATTACAGACTGATTAGCTTATTATGTGCGAAGGGCTAAACTAACAGAATCTGTAATATTAAATAGAATTACGAAACATTATTTTAAAAAAAATCAAAACTCTATTATAAACAGGGTGTCTACTGGAATACCAGAAAGTAAATTCATGACTTTTCATGACCTTTTTGTTCAAATTTTCATGACCATGGCGATAAAAATTTACCATTAGTAATAATAAACCCCTACCATCAGTGGTGCATCGGAACTATGCGGGTTGCTAGTCTTAAATATCACTTATTGTGAATCTTAAAGAAAGAATCTAAAATTCTGCCGCCTTGTGCTCGAGCACAGAATAGCACTTACCTAAATACGGGTCTGCTCTTACCAGTGAATCACTCTATATTGTATTTGAAGTTTTAAATTCTGAGTATAATTATCCATGTAGCAGAAATTTGTCTGAAATTAAGCACTCAGAGAACTGCCCAAAGACAGAACAAATTATAAAAGAAATTCGTTTTAAAAAAATAGATCATCAAATTTAAAATCTGCAAACTCAAACGAATAATATTATTTGCATAAGTCTAAAGGCCCCAAAATACACAATTTACATTTCTTAGAAGTAAAGAAATAGCAGATCAGAAAGTTGGACAGTAAAAAGTTGTTACTATATTACAGAGACTAGAAGATGAAATGGGGAGCAGCTAGGAAGACAGTAAAGTACCAGTTAGCCAGCACTAACTGGTGGGGGAAATTCTCACAATTACTGACCTGATACAACTGTTTTTAGTACATGCAGTATGAGGTATAAAAGAATGAAGTATAAAAATATACTCTGAGATTTCAGATTTTCATGATCAGTTGGGTAAATAAAGGACTTTTTCATGGCTTTCATGACCACTAAGCAAAATATATGACTTTTTCATGACTTTCGTGACTTTCATGACCAGTAGACACCCTGATAAATGAACAATTTGGATTTAAGGACGGCTACTCAAGTACAATGCACAAAAAAAGTCAAATACTTAGAAGTAACATTAGACTCAGACCTAAAATTCGAAGAACAGATCAACTGTCAAATAGGAAAAGTAACAGGCAGACTAACCAACTTAAAATCGTGATCCCTTTATACATTACCCTCTCTCGACATTTTCCAGTGAGGTTATGTCATCGGTAGATTTTACGCAACACACGCTTGCTTTGGACACACTGAGACTAATTGCTCAACAGTAGGCCTATAGCTAATGTAAACCCACAAATGTTGCAAAGTACTTGGCAAAAAATCGAATATCACTTAGCCGTATTGGAGGCAACAAAGAAAGTGTATTGACAATGCAACAAAAATTTTATGACTATGTCCCTCTTTTGCCACAAACGTACAACTGTAAATCTAACAGCTTCTTAGTAATCAAATTGTGTAATGTGGAAATACACTTATGGATTACAATTAAACATAAACGGCTTCACTAAACCTTAACCATACAAAATCCTTATATGATCCGATCTTGAGAGCAAACTGTAACAGCAGCAATGAGATAACGGTTTTAATTTACTGTTAACTAAAGCTGAAAAACATTTGATCAAAAATCCGTGCTCCACAAAACTTAAACAACACATGGTAGCAGATATAAACAAAAATGGGAAAAAAACGTTTCATACAGATTCATGGATACTAATAAACATGCAAGAAAATAAACAGCATATAGTATAATATGGTGTTTATAAAGAACACTGTACAAAAAGCATTACATTTCCTCGTCTGTACGATTTGGGTGATTCTTGGATTATGTTGTAGCTGAGGGTCCCCCGGTCAATTTTTTAAATGGAGCCAACTCTCTATGGCCAACCCTGTGACCTCCAGAGGTCACCAATGGTCATACAACAGGTTTTCTGGAAACTGTTGCAAACTTGGCATATAAAATGCAGGACTGATGTAGTGGAAGGTCACAAATCGAAACGTGATGTTGGAGACGTCAGCCGGCAGATCAGTCCTACCGCTGTCCGGAGCGGGAAACTTGGACCCCTATCCCCACGTTACTACAGTACTAGTACTTTCCACACCCCCGGCCTCTGAGCCAGCCGGTGACTTTCTCCTTCCGGTACGTGTGGAAAGAGGAACGATGACTCTGTTCCCTCGGCACACTTGTCAACTGGGACAGCCGGTTGCCCTGTCTTGCTACATTATGCCGTACAACTAGTCATCAGGTTCAAACTTTATACCTTCAAAACCAGAACTTTCAACCTCCCCTCCTTGAAAAATCACGGGCAAATCAGGTTTTGCAGCATCAAAGAAGGTAGGCAGAAGTCTGTTGCTGAGATAGTGAATACGTGATACATTCCTAGCGTAACCCATGTATCACAGTACACTAGCAACGTGTGCGCAGCAACCAATACTTCTGGCTCCGCTTTTTCAAGTGCAGTACCAACCTAATATTGGATCTTTGAATAATTGCTTAGTACCGTCTTCGGGGTGCATGTAGCTGGGTTCTTTAAATGCAACCTAAAGTTGATGTTTGACGGAACCTGAAAACCAGAAGAACATTCGCGCACGCAGAATACCAGCCTCCTCTAATTGAACCTCAAACGTATATTGAAAGCACTGCAAATCTTGACGAGTGCTCTATCATGGGAACCCAGTCATTTCGCCGTTTTAGATCCCCGTTGTCCAACCGAAATGAAATGAAATCTTTGAGTTTTACGTCCCACGGTTATGCCGGTTAGGCTAAAGGAGACGGTGATGATGAGAGATGAGTGAAATGGTGGAATGAAGAAAGTGGGAGGAAACGGGAGAACCCCGAGAAAACCCACGAGCACGGCGTTGTTCAACCGAGCTTTCAAAACATTTGGTTCCTTTTCCAGGTCAAGCATCTTCTTAGCAAATTCAGGCGTCACACCCGTCATTTCAATGGTGGGGCGATACTTATTTAGTAGTGTTTTGTACGGCGTGACCTTTGTTGACCTCTGGAGGTCACAGGGTTGACCGTAGGGAGTTGGTCTCATATAAACAATTGACCAGGGAGCCCTCAGCTACAATATATCCAAAAATTACCCAAATCGGACAGACGAGGAAATGCAATGCTTTTCTGTACGGTCCTTTCAGAAATACTAAAACCCTTAAGAATGAACTGAAATGTGACAGCTTAAGATCGTAAATACCTCGAATAAACATTTATTCTGACCTCCATGTTCTGGGTAAAGATGATAATCAATCCTTGAAGGATGAGGGGAAAAAATGAAATGAAATCTTTGAGTTTTACGTCCCATGGTTATAAGGAGACGGTGATGATGAGTAATGAATGAAATGGTGGAATGAATAAAGTGGGAGGAAACGGGAGAACCCCGAGAAAACCCACGCACACGGTGTTTGTCCACCACAAAGTTCACTTGGCGGGGGCTGGGATCGGACCCGGGACCCCAAGCACCAGAGGTGAACGCTCTACCACTGAGCCACCGCGGCCCTGACGGATGAGGGCTCCTCAGCTCAGGAAAGGTTAGTGATGATGGGTTACGCTACGTGCTTCCTCGTCCAAGAGCATCGTGGACATGCTTGACAGGATTGTGGTTTGACGAGCACGCAGGTCACTTATTATGAGTAATGTTATCGGTTTCCAGAAATCCAGATACAATATGTACACGGAGCGGGCGTGCAGCAACATCAATAAACAAGATCTTCAAACTATATACATTAAAATTATGATCATAAGGGCACAAAATGCCATCACGATAACGCTAAATCGTCTGTTTCCTTTTCAACAATACGGCGCTCTGTTTACTCATCCACCATGAATCAACCTACACCGTGATGGAACCACTGCCCACAAAACGCCTCTGAATGATGAAGTTAGTATGATGCCGCATTCCTGGCTCTCGCGAAACGAAATGCCGTCCTACACCGGACGACAGACTGAAGCGAGTTTCATCTGAGTACACATTTACTCGCCCTCATTGATTCCCTCCCCATCCAAGATCTTCCTGACATGTGTATTATTTACGTTTGTTGTAAGCAACGACGAGCAATGGCAACACACCACCAGCTTCCTGCTATGGAGTCCCTGTTTATTTAACCGTCCGTGAAGTTTCATGGCTAAAACGCCACCCTGTGGAATGCGAATGACAATTTGCCATTTCAGAGCACTACCGCTAGCCGTTCTCTTTGCGATGACAGAAAGCAACCAGTAGTCTACTGTTGTCGGACGGTCTCCTGCGCGAAGTCTATTAACAGTAGAACAAAGCTGAAAGCACTCTCATAACGCTGAACCGGTGCTTTTATTTAAACTGAATTCCCTAGCCACTTTCGCCTGAGACTAAGTCTCAGTGATTCTATCACGGTCAATGTCACTATATTTACGATTCATTTCCAGATGCTACAGTCCACTGCTTCACGGATTAGATGATACTACAACATCCACTGTGACAGAACAAGTGTTGTTAACTGTGACTGATGTAATGCAGTCGAAACGACAATGGTGGTTGTGTTGTACTTTATGCCACGGTAATACCAAGTTGCTTAAGCTTTATCAAGCAGTGTATTATCAGCACGAAGAGAAGAGAAATCATTAACACAATAACTGAATAATTATTTCAATAGAATTCCGTATTAAAAATTCTCAATTATGCTCCCTGACATCATCTGCCACGATTTATAGTTCAAATATAAAATATCAAACTTTCAAGAGAAGAAGAATTACGATGTGGCCAATTCGAAGTTTGTAGAGGACTTTGCACAAGGTACTTGAACAAAATCTACATGTTAAGGGCAGCACAAACCATGACTCAGCACTTAGTTCTCACGTTTAATGTCAGTGTCATGTGAACTACTAAGACGCACATGCAACTACAGGAAAACCCACAAGCATAGAAAATTATTCACTCTTACCGTATACTGGTCTGAGATCACTTTCGCTTTCCTGCTGTGCGCTAACTTCTGCCTCGGCTACCTGTAATAATCAGAATAACGTTAACTCTTAATAAACACAATGCTGTTCTCAACTTACATCAAATTAAAATACAAGAAGAAAGAAAAATCATATACTATTTTCGGGTTAACTTCCAAAGTTGGACGTCCGTTTCAATGAAAATTTTAAAAATTTACAGGAAAGATATGGATAATTTGATCGTTTGTGTGCTTGATAATATATAAGGGTCTCGAAAAATCTGTTTATTTGTTATATATAAGCGGTCATAAACATGGGACTATACGGCGAGTGGAGGGAACTACTTGGCGCAAGGTAACCGAACAATTGCACATTGTGGGAAAGTAACGAGCATTTATGTTATCAACATGGCGAATGTACAAGGGCAATGAAGTAACAGTTTTTACATTTGTAAAGCAATACGTTGATAACGAGCAAAATATTTTAAAAGTTTGTGAAGAGCATGGTTTAATGAACCTAATAACAAATTGCAGAATATGTAGAAAGGAGATAACAGCGAAAAAACGTGGCGAAAGCGGACGCCCAACTTCGGAATAAATGCCATATTTTCAACTTTTTTTTTTTTTTTTTTTTTTAGTGTCTTCCAATTAAGTTGCTTTCCATTCGTTAAATAATTTTCTAAACACCGACTTCTCAATGAATCAATGAAGAAAAACTTATCAGACAGCGAGGGAAAGAAAGTGTTAAGAAAAAATTATAGAAGCGCCCAGATGAGCGACACGATGGGATGTAGGATCACGTGACAAGTTACCAGACTGAAATTAGTGGCGGGAGATAATACATGGGACGGACGGGTAGTCGTGAAGAAGCGAAAATTCGCACATAAAAGTTTGGGGAAAATATTTTGAAGCTACGTGAAAGGTGTGGTTAAATGCAATACTTTGAGACACGTCGATGGGAAATTTGGGTGCTCCAGAAGTATTGATGATTCCTGATGTGAATCAAAGGTGGCGCTACAGAAGGGTGGACAGTGCATATTACCTTCTTTATTGTTCGAAGGTCACAGTCACATCGAATATACGACTGAGCTTCTACCATATCTTCGATGGAACAACGATGTGTTTCAGGAAAAACTCTCATAATAAGGGTGTGAAGGTGGGAGCTTTAGAAAGGAATTAAATACATTAGAATTTTCTTCCAACTGACACCTCTGTCTAGTCAGAAGTAACGAAATTTCCTAGGTACGGTGGGTGAATGCGAATGGACGAAAAAAAAAAAAATGTAGCTAACGACAAAATAACAAAAGTCTGGATACTGTTATATTGTATGTACTCCGTTACTTAAGAACTACGAAAATATATTTTTAAAAAAGTGGTTACTAAAGACCAAAAATTGATGCAAAAATAACGCACCAAAAAACGGCAGGCAAAATAAATGTTAGTAATAGCAGTTTAAATTGCAAAAATGAATATATTCACTGTGCTCATGTCATTACATTATCAAAATTTCACATTAAACGCTTTCATCTTCGGTGAAGATTGTGGTACTGATTAATAAATTATGTTTATGAAAAGGGAATTTAGAATACTGTTAGAAATTCCCTGAATGATTAGGGAATTTAGAAATTAGATTGTCCATAACTCGGGAACCTAAAGTCTGCACAACGCAATATTTCAAACGATAATAAACGCATCAAGGTTTACCATTCTATCAAATTTGACCCCGATGAGATGAGTTCCGAACTATGAGCCTTTCTCTTGGAATGCAGAACGCAAAATATGACTGCCAGTAACTTGGAAATCAAAAGCCTGCACACAGTAATATTTTATACATTTATATAACAAGTCAACATTTTGTGAAAATTTAATTTCACAAAATTGTAAACTGTAAAATTTTAGAAATGTTTTTGATTTTTCTCTCCCAGAGTACCAGATTTTTTTTCTTTCTTTTTTTAAATCACACCATCAGACACTCACAGAAGCCACCAGCTCCAAATTCTGCCCTTCCAGGGAAGATATTGAAATTGGTATCTGGCAAGAGGTACAGATATGAATGCGAGATCGTTTCTACACGAGAAATTCGAATGGAAGAAGTATTCTCTTCATCAAAAGCGTCAACGAACTTCGTAACTCTCTCGAAATGCTCGGCATAATATCAATTTGCACTTAACAAGGTTCACCATCTCGTCAGAACTGGACTAGAAGCCACTGATATATCTGGTGCAATCGTAACACTCTAGCAGGTGATTTAAAAATATCTTTTTACATTAGAAACAAGTTTGTCAATGTCCGGGAAGGATGCGCGAACTTTCTTTGCAATCCTGTGTAAGGTGTGTGCTAAGCACGTCAAGATGTAGCGTTGGTCTCATCTGCTTTCCTCATGTATATGGCTGCATCAGACAGCAAGACAACAACGTTGTCGTGATTAATTCCATTAGGGCAAAATAAATTCACAGCACTGATAAAAGCTATAAAAACTGAGATTCTTTTCCACAATGTCTACTATAAAGAGAAAAAATTTCCATGTATTCTCAGGGCGAATTAGAACTAGAAAACTGTTAATTTCAATTTCTGCGCTCTCCATTTATTCGCCTCCTAAGGTTTTCAATACTTCTGTCAAATTATAATGGCTTTTTTCTCTATGAATTTGGATGCAAACCTGTACTGCATTCATCCATTCAAATCTTTTTCGCTGTTTGCCCAAATGTTGAAGAAAAAAAAAAAAATACAACAATCCATCGATTCTGTTTGATGCATGTTTTAATTATTTCAAAATTCAAAATTTGAGAACTGAAGATAATCTGACACTGAGGACGTCTGAATCAGTTACTGAAAACTATTCTTACCACCAACTTTAGTTTTAATAGCAATCATGTCGCTGAAAAACTACTTTGACTTTTAACAAAGATGCATTATTTGGTTGAACTAATTAATTAATAAATGATAGTTATAAAATATGTAAAAAGACATGACATGATTTTACTCCAAAAATGTATGGAAAAAAAAATATATTAAATATTTCGTAATATTGTTTGACCACAAAATCATGGTGCACTCAAACAATTAACTTCTGCCTGATTACAGTAAATGCAACCAACTTAGAAAAAATGTGAAATGGGCACCCCACGATCTTATAACCACCTACATTATTGATGTAAAGCAAAAGCAAGAATACGAATGAATGGAAAAAAAAGGGAAAAAAGAAAGCACATTTTTTGTCTTCAAATAAAGAACTAAGATATATTTCGCGTGGATTATTATATTTTACTTCACACGGATATTACGCAAAAGTTACAACAAATGAGTTGAGGTGGAGTTTCTCAATCTTTCCGATATCGCGGACACCTTGTAAGCACTGTTATTTCTCCACGGCTCCTCATCAAATTAGAAACTATTTCTTTCCAAATCTTAACTATATATAAAACTACATGAGCTGACATAAATTACTGAGCACTTCCTGAAGGGCTACGATTATTAAATTTGGCATGATTGTAGCTTTCCGAAAGTAACCGACAGGAAAATTGCCAAAACCGAATATTTTTAATTTTTAGGAGGTCTAAAGAGGGGATGAAGAATTTCTCCATGTTATTTAAATTGGCCTGTTTTTTGGACATATAATCTCATATTTTAGGTTCTTAGAATTGGAATACCAACTTTCTAAACGTTTTCGTTAGCGTTACCTAAGTGAATCATCAGAAATAAATATTTCCAAGCGTAGAGTGGTTTTATGCAGAACTGAAAAATCTTTCCCATGTTATTTATATTGGACGTCTTCTATACCTCAAAATGTTTAGGCACTTCCGGCAGGATTCGAATGATGAAATTACGCATAGTTGTAGCCTTCCATGACTTACCGGCAGGAAAATTGCCAAAGGCGAACATTTTAATTTTTTAGGGATCTAAACTGGGATGAAGAAATTCCCATGTTATTTAAATGGGGGTTTTCTTGGGATACAAAATCTTATCTTTTAGATAGTTGAAATAGGAAAAGAAACGATAGAATTGTGGGTTCAAGAGGTGCGAGGCTGTACGTGAGTGACAGTGTGTGAGGGCGAAGCCCTCGGATGGGTACATTCAGGAAATATGAAGAGGAAGTTCACGAAATTCATTGTTGATGCAAACGCCGATAGATAAGAAATGCGAGGTGGTAGGCCTAACAAACTCGGGAGGCTGGAGGCAGAGCCCCCAGCTAGCCAGTGGCTAGTCTATATTATAAAATTGAAAGTGTCTATGTTTGTGACTCTTAATCTTTTGAATCGCCCGACGGATCTCGATCAAACTTTCAACATAGATAAGGTTCGGGCCTAATATGTTTTCAATAATTTTACTTTGATGGAGCAGCGTAGGAGAGGTGGAGGTGGGGCAGATATACTAAAATCCATGTATATAAAAATAAAAGTGACTATGTTCGTGAGTTAATAACTCTTGAACCATCCGACCGATCTCAATCAAACTTTCAACACAGATGACGTTTGGGTCTGGGATAATTTTCGTCATTTAACTGAGAGTGCAACGTAGGGGAGGAGAAGATATATATTAAAAAAATTAAAGTGACTGACTTCATCACTCTTGAACCACCCGAACGGTCTCGATCAAATTTTCAACATAGATTAGGTTCGGGCCTGAGACGTTTCTTATTTTATTTTGACGGTAGAACTTACGGGAGGGGGATAGGAGGAAAGATGTATAAAAGTAAATAAAACTTAATAAATCTTGAACCACCGGGCAGATCTCGATCAAATTTACAACCTAGATGAAGTTTACACCTGAGATGGTTTTTGTCACATCACTTTGACGGTGTAAGTTAAAGTGGGAGAGGGAAGAGACATTTAAAAATGAAAGAAAATAACCGGTGTTAGTGTCGAATCCATAGTTCTCGGGATCGCTAAGATGAACAGTGACACTTCTGATGCCGTTTAAATCCAAATTCAGCCTCGCAACTTGGGGGAGGATGATATATAAATGATCGAAACGACCAATATCAGTGTCGAATTCATAGTTTTCGGGGTCGCTGAGATGAACAATGACACTTCCGATGCCGTGGCAAGCAACATGGGTAGGAGAGAGGATATATAAAAATCATCGAAAATGACCAATATCAAGGAGCGCTTTAGTAACAATAAAAGGTGACTGACTAACGAAACATATTGCTATTTTTTTTCTTAATTTAATCCAGCGAAGCGGGGTATTGATGCTAGTAATTTATGCTAATATATTATATATCATAAAAATGAAATGATAAATTATAGTTTTACGACACTAATTGTGTCATTTAACCAAACCCACTTGGCGTAACGGCCCGATTTGTGGGCCTGAACCGCTCCAAGCCATCTGTTAGTGACTGGTGGAACTACGTCTACCCTAGAACTTCCCGGTTTGCCTCACGACGCTGGGTGAACGCCGAAAATTGGGGAAGCATCGGCCGGGAATCGAACCTGGGACTAAGCGGATATGAATCCAACGCTCTAACCACTAGAATAAGTGTCCTTCCAATTATGTCATTTATGACAATGAAAACATTACAAATATTCCATTATAGCAGTTAGGCTTAACATGAATTGAACGTTCACTTAACAGGCCTCATCCCGGCCAAATTAAAATACCGCTAATTTTACAGTATGTGATATCTTCAAATAGATAAAAGATAATTGAAATATGGAACAAGAGCGCCCTAGACAATATTATTTTGCGTGAGGTACCGTTATCACAAGTCACCTAGTGGCTTTCGGTTTTCAGCTGTTTAGAAACGCGAAAATAAATGCCGATATTCAAAATGGCTCGAAATCTAAAGCAGATAAGTGAGTAGTGATAACGGTTTCTCATGTAAAATAATATTGTCTAGGACGCTCTTGTTCCACATTTCGATTATCTTTAATCTATTTGAAGATATCACATAATTACTGTAAAATTAGCGCTATTTTAATTTCGACGGGATGAGGCCTCTTAAAAGATGCATCAGCCATTACGTTATTTATTGGATCAAAAGATCAAATATATTTCAGGCAAAAATTTTCTTGTAGGGCTTATATCTCGAGAACTACATATAGTGCAGCCAAACCAAAACTATCACTTAACTCAGTATGATGTGCTTATTCCGTTAAAAAAAAAAAAAAAAAAAAAAGATTTAGGAACCGTTCAAAAAATTTGTGGCCCCTGATTCAAAAACTAATTATTGACCAAGATCGCAATCTTTTGATCCATTTTTTGGATCATTCCCAATGTTCTTCTCTTTTACTATTCTATTCTTAATTAGGGGGCCGCGGCGGCTCAGTAGTAGAGCGTTCACCTCTGGTGCTTGGGGTCCCGGGTTCGATCCCAGCCCCCGCCAAGTGAACTTTGTGGTGGACAAACACCGTGTGCGTGGGTTTTCTCGGGGTTCTCCCGTTTCCTCCCACTTTCTTCATTCCACCATTTCATTCATTACTCATTATCACCGTCTCCTTTAGCCTAACCGGCATAACCGTGGGACGTAAAACTCAAAGATTTCATTTAATTTCATTTCTATTCTTAATTAGTTGAAACGTAATGTTCATTACAAATATCCGAGATGTGAGCAACATAAGAAGACAGTTAAACGAAAATAAAACATCCAACGGACTCACTTTCAATTTCTCCGGCTCCCAGTGGTCCACGGAACACAGATTGGGAAACACTAAATTAAGGCTTTCAAAATGTGGGGTGGAGAAGGTTTAAATAGAGTAATCATATTTCCGTCCCACACTTACGACCGCTGGGCTAAGAGACACGACTAATTATTATGAAAGAATCGGTAGAAGAAAACGGACATGGTGTTGTACACCACAAACTCAGATGATCTAGGATCTAATCAGGGACCTCTCGCACCAGAAATCCACTGATCCAGCATGCCTCCGAAGAAGGACGAAGAGCATTGGGTGGCTCGAACGGAAAACTAATTGGAATAGTAGGGGACGAGCAGGCAATATTCGATGCAGTTAAGAAAAAACAGAAGAAGAGAAACTGATTGGACAGGGTGTCAACTAAAATTCCAAAATGAAATTTCGTGACCTTTTCTTTACCAAACCATAAACTTTCGTAACATTGAAAAGTTACTAACAGTATCTATATATTCTTTAGCACTTATCTTTATCTTATCTCCACTTTCAAAGACTGTTCCCTGGAGCGATAAAAACTTGGTGTCTTCTCACAGTTGAATAAACTGGTTAGATGCTATGAGATTTATATAGCCACTGCTCAATGATGCCAGCTGAAGGACAATCTCAAGAGCGAATTTGGGTGCGAATTCGGCCGAATTTTCATGAATGCGATAGAAACGTGTTTTCGTTGCGATTTGGTAGCGTGTAAAACCGGCCGCGCAGACATCTTTGCCGGTGAATTTTGACGTTTTATAGAACAAAATTTTCCAATCTCTACTTATATTTGTAAAAACAACACTTAACCTCGTGACCTTTTCTTGTCGTTTTCTGAATTTGGGAACGACAGACACCCTGTTGGAGTATTAGCTGAGAAAGAACTATTCTGAGGAGCGTAGCAGAAAATATGGTGAAACGAAAAACAGGTTAGCTGAGGGCTTCCAATAAAGGCTAAACTCCTAAATGTTGAAATAATAGAACAAAAGTTATTTTTAACGCTATTTTGAATAAAATCAAGTAACTTAATCTCTTCTTTTATATATTTGTTTCTGTATAAAACAAGTAATACAAGAATTAATAAGAATATTTACCAACTGGTCGACCATATCCACGGAGAGGGCTTTAACACTGGTGACGAACGATGGGTGGCACAGCACGTCATCAACTGTTGGCCTTTTTGAAGGATCTGGATCCATCATCCACGTTATTATCTCATAGAGTTCATTGGACACTCCTGCAAAGGATGAAAAAAACTAGATTCATCTTTGGCCTATGTAACAAGAACAAAAAATCTAAAATCCTATTATATACACAGGCCACAATGTTTGGACCTGAAACTAAAAAAATATAAAATATCACTATATCGGTATAACAAATTTATTGTTACTAGTGAAGTATTTTCCATTCAAATAACGTTCGAAGTTGGACTTTCTGTATGACGAACACTCTTTCCTGGAACCGTAGAACAACTTCATATATTATCATCTTGGAAAATTACCATGTCTTAAAGCTGTATGTACAACTTCTCAAAACAAATTTTATGTACTAAACAATTTATTTTCTCGACTTTTAGTAAGCTGACGTGAGAACTTTTAAACACAACTCTTTCAAAAACCAGAATTTCACAGATTCGCGGCTTCAGCGTTGTGTCAATGACTTAAGGCCAAACTCCCGATGTTGGACACACTCGGAAGTAGAAATGATTTCCACGTAACATAAAGGACTTGTAAGAAATGGAGTCAAAGTATAAAGCGAATTTATAAAATCACATATGTGGATTTAGTAGATATTTTGAGGGTACAGACACTTGGCAAAACTGTGATTTCTAATTGTCATAACTAAATTGCGCCGGAATAGAGTCTGTGAATCGTGAAATCTTTAACGCTAAAGCGAATGTCTTGAAATACATGTAAGTAACCAAGGAGTTATAACGAGATACTTTGTATCGATTCATAATTGCATATATCTCGGGCAGAAAGTGCTTTTACACAAGCACTATACATATTATAATGTTAATTAAAATAATAAAAGAAGAATGTTCTAACATAAGGAATATATATTATTGTTTTGTGGGTTGCTAGGTCGTTGTTTGTTTACTCTTACTTAACATGTTTGATTGCAAGACAGTTTGTGTGAATATACGTTAAAGGGGAATCAAAGAATAAATTATTTAATATTTATCATGAACTTGTAATTTCGTTAAAAGGTGATCATCTTAGTGAATATAACATCAGAAGATATTTTAAGGTATAAATGAGTATTGCCACTAGAGATATACTTATATTAACTGAACCAAAAAATTTTACAACGACTCACCAAAGGTAGCCGTTAACCCTGGTTCAGTTAATATAAGTATATCTCTAGTGGCAATACTCGTTTATACCTTAAAATATCTTCTGATGTTATATTCACTAAGATGATCACCTTTTAACGAAATTACAAGTTCATGATAAATATTAAATAATTTATTCTTTGATTCCCCTTTAACGTATATTCACACAAACTGTCTTGCAATCAAACATGTTAAGTAAGAGTAAACAAACAACGACCTAGCAACCCACAAAACAATAATATATATTCCTTATGTTAGAACATTCTTCTTTTATTATTTTAATTAACATTATAATATGTATAGTGCTTGTGTAAAAGCACTTTCTGCCCGAGATATATGCAATTATGAATCGATACAAAGTATCTCGTTATAGAGTAACTGCTGAGGTGGGTAGAGATGATACTATACTGCATATCCACAAGTTCAATCACGAATCGTTTAACCAAAGTAGTGTTGTCAAATCGACACCACGAATTTTATTTCCAAACAGTCACTTGCACATTCAGAATTGATCAATAATGACACACAAAATACGTATACGTTTCTTACACGAAGAATTTGGACGGATTGCCGTAAAAAAAAAAAAAAAAAAAAAAAAAAAAAAAAAAAAAAAAAAAAAAAAAAAAAAAAAAAAAGTCTTTCATTAGATTTTCATTTTTTCTGTCCAATACTGATCTTTAACTACTATTCAAACGGTATTTATTGTGTTTTTGTCATGTCCAATGATTTAGAAATTCAATTGTATGTAACTCGGGAACGCAAAGTTCGCACAACGTAATATTTGAGACACATCAAAGTCTTATGAGCATGAAAAGTTTGATTCCAATCCGATGAGTTGGGTGCATTGGGTTCTCGTTTTGGAATCTCTGAAACAAAAATAGACCATCCATTACTCAGGAAGCCAAGACACCGCACAACAGTATTTCACACGCTTATACTGCAGGACATTATATATATATATATATATATATATATATATATATATATATTAGTTTTCAACGAACTTAAAATGGCCGATTTCCGCAGATTTAAGAGGCCATATCTCGGGAATCCATAAGTCATAGAGAGATTATATTGGTGTTGATGAACACCTAAGAGGATGATGAACATTTTGGTACCAAATAGTAACCGGCAGCCACTGGACAACTGGCCACCGTTCCCCAGATATTGGCCAAAAAAGTTCGAATTTCGAGAGATTTACGGAGCCATGTCTCGGGAACTGTAAGTCGTAGAGAGATATTTTGCGAATTTTTGCGAAAAACAGAGAAGGTGCGGATAAAAAAAAATTGCGTTTACTTCTAGGACCAATGACAGTTATCCTTCCCGCTCCATCTCTCCATTCTTTTTAAGTTTGTTCTGACAATGTTCTTGGAGTGTTCTCAACTGATTTTATTTTTATTTTAATTATTTATTTTAGTTTAACGTCCAACGATTATCCACCGAGGGCAAGAAAGATTATGATAATGAAATGGATGACAATAATGGTGAAATGAAGTAAGTGGGAGGAAATGACAGAACCCCGAGAAAACCGACGCACACAGTATTTGTTCACCACAAAGTTCACTTGGTGAGAGCTGACATCAAACCAGATACCCCACGCACCAGAGGTGAACACTCCATCATTGAGCTTCCGAGCCCAGTACTATTTTACGTTAAGAATATAGTGTTACCCTCAAAATACTGTTCGTGAGAGAAACAGAATGTGGAAGAACTTTTACAAATACTTATTAAATGTACAGTACGATCCAAAACTTACTCTGGCGGAAGATCGTAGATAAAGTATTTGAAAACAAGATCCTGAGACGAATATTCGGACCCAAGAGGAATGGGTATGGAGAATGGCGGAAACGAGGAACTACATAATTTGTACTGTTTACCAAACATTGTTAGGGTCATCAAATCTAGGAGGCTTAGGTGGGAGGTCATGTAGCCAGAATGCAAGAAAGTAGGAACGCTTTCAAAGTTTTAACTGGAAATCCAATGGAGAAACGATCATTAAGAAGACCTAGGTGTAGATGGGAGAACAATATTTCGATGGATCTCGCAGAAATAGGAATACAACGTAGAAACTAGATCCAATTGGCTAACGACAGGAGTCAATGGAGAGCTTTTGTGAATGGCGCATTGAACCTCCGGGTTCCATAGGCCATAGAGTTAATTGTTTTTTTTTTTTTTTTTTTTTATTTTTATTTTTATTTTTAAATATGACCTAAAATTCGACCGGCTATTACTCGGGAACCCAAAGCCTACACAACATAATATAGCAGATCAAGGTCTACCATCCGCTCACATGACTTTGGCCAAACTTAATAACGCTTTGTCATTCGAAACAATGCGTGCAAAAATATTAGATATGTTTTTTCACTGTTTACAAGCTTCTCGATAACTTGAAATAGTATTACTTGAAAACAATTTTGTAGAAAGTTGGCAAAATTGTATTACTCATGACATTAGTGATAACACTATCGACTACCGACGCCCTATCGAATGTCGCGGAAACTTTTTATACGCCCTTTTAAAATAGTGAATCTATCTTTTGAGATCTTACCACTACCTGTATTCACAACCAAACATGCCATTGTATCATCTTTGTTGTTTACAACTTAACTAGAAGCCACATCTCAGGAGACCAACGCAATTCAATTTTCCACATTTACTGTACAAAGTTTTCACACACAATCAACTGAGTTACTATTGCTCTGCATATCATTATTATCTCGTTATTAAGTATTCTGCCTATTGGTAGATCCTGGAATTAAAAGGAGATCCCACCCCTCTTAGATTATGGTCTGGAAATGTTTTTTCCGTGTTTCGCGATCTTCAGCTTCCTCCTTTAACTGCCCTCTTGCGGCTATCAATCCCATTATCCCAGATCGAAGACCTTAAATCGAAATTTCTCTTTATGTTAAAGAGAGAAATGCCTGAGATATCGTTCTTCGCAAACTACATGTACAGAATCTGTGGCTTTAACAAAAATCCATGCAGTGATTCTATAAAGGTAACCAAGAAAGTCCTGTCGCTTTTTATGGAGGTCTGTCCTCAACTGGCCCTCATACCGTGAGTTGAATGAGAATGGAGATAAGGGGAAGGTGTGGGTATATCCAACATACTACCTGGTTGTGGCAGTTCAGTTACACCGTGAACTTGCATAAGGACAGAATGAGCATGGGACTTCCACAGAGCGTCATAAGGGTGTGTATGCTGTAGGAGTTCAAACTCGGGTCAAACGCCGCTGCAGCGCTGGCTTAACAAGTTTAAGGACGGTGTTGAAACACTTGAACACGCATCATGTGCCGGAAGACCACAACATGTAGAAAATGAAGGTCTTCAGGCAGGAATTGAGGCGAATAGTTCCCAGATATGTGAGGAACTGAAACTACAACTCAGTGTGAGTGGAGAAACCATTCGACAGCACTTACATCAAATTGGGAAGCACTACAAGTTGGGCCGATGGGTCCCACACGATTTGACTCCGGACTAGAAGGTAACCTGTGTCTCTTTGCTATCTAGTATAAGGAAGGAACCATTTTTGGACAGCCTGTTGACATGTGATGAGAAGTGGGTCCTGTACGAAGCTCCACGGCGTCATCATCATTGGTTAGCATCCCATGAACCGGTTCCAAAACGGCCGAAACCAGCACTGCACCAGAAGGTCCTCCTGTGTTTGGTGAACTGCTCGCGGCATCGTATATCGGGAACTGCTACCAGCTGGTCAGAGCATCGATGCAACTGTCTACTGTCAGCAGTTCAGCCTTGTTCAAGAAAAACTCAAAACTCTGGAGCCAACAGTCCTGAATCGCAAAGTGGTCCTCCTGTTACAGGACAACGCTAAGCCCCACGTGACTAGGATGACCCGGGACACCATTCTACGCCTTGGATGAGAAACACTACTACATCCGCCATACTCCCCGGACATTGCATCATCCGATTATCACCTGTTTCATTTCTTGGACAATCACCTTACACGACGCCAATTCAAATCCCTAGTAGAGGTGCAAAATGCATTTGATACCTTCTTCACTTCACGGCCTACCAAGTTCTACCGGGAACGAACCCATGGCCTTTCAGAACGTTGGCAGGTCATCAATGCTGATGGGGACTATTTTTGATCCTCTGGGTACGTCTTAGGTGACATATCGATGTTCGAACGTGGTTGGTGAAATTGCGACAGAACTTTCTTGGTTACCTTTATACATATCATAAGATATAAAAATATTCATCGAATACAGAATCCTGCATTTGAAAGCTGTTTTTAAAAGTTTAATACTCACCAGTTCTCAGGTACCTAGGGATCCTTTTCTGCCTCAAGGCATGCCACAGTTCGCCTTGACCTGGTAGTTCTAAATCGCAAGTTAACTCTAAGATGGAAATTCCTAGACTGAAAATATCAGCTGCCTTCGTGAAAGAACCATACAAGAGCTCTGGGGCAAGGTATCTAGAGTCGCCTTCAAGGGCATCTTTCACGTCATCCTAGAAATGTAAAATACCAAACATAATATTCTTAGAACAAGTCTCCACAAAAAGAGAACAAGAAAAATATATTTGCGAATGGCACATTATTATGAGACAAGAAAGCGCAATCAACCTTAGAATTGAAGTATAAAAATGAAATTATGCCATCATCGTCTCCCTTAGCCTAAAGGGCAAAATGGTGGGACGTTAAACTGAAAGATTTTATTTTTTCCACAATGCATAAACAGAAGGCCGGCTGGGTTGGGAGTCCCGTTCACGTTAGTTCCGCGACAAAGCGTTGCGGAAACAAATCTGAAGGTGGCCACACAGGAAAGTGACATTTAAATGACAGTACAGTTGAATAGGGGTGGCAAATACATATTATTAGACTATTGACTCATTATGCCAAATGGGAGGCAATTTGCAAGTTGTAAGACGCCATTACCCTTCACGCTCCCTCCAATAAATGCCCTTATCTTGCAAATGCGTACGTTTTGATCTTATCACTGTCTTGGGCACCCAAGAAAACTCCACAATACCAAAAATGAAGCGTTTATCTAAAAAAAAATGGTTACTTCAAATTTTCTGCAAAATCTGTTCAATTTTTAACTTTTAACGGTCATGATTCGAACACGCTTGCGATCGAAGATTTCTCCGGTTGCCTAATTGAAAAATGAAATGAAATCTTTAATGTTTTACGTCCCACGGTTATGCCAAAGGATCAGAGATAAGTGAAATGGTGGAATGAAGAAAGTGGGAGGAAACGGGAGAACCCCGAGAAAACCCACGAGCACGGTGTTTGTCCACCACAAAGTCAACACGGCGCAAGCTGGGATGGAACCAGGGACCCCAAGCACCGGAGGTAAACGCTCTACCACTGAGCCACCGCGCCCCCTCGTTGCTTAATTGTTTCGTATGTAAAAAAGCGTCGACTAAGCATAATATCGATATGAACTCAGAGTAACACCCGCACGACCTTCCCTAGTTAGAAGTCTCATTTGCGTGATCCTAATAATAATTGAAGGCTCGATTAGACGGATCAGGAGGCCTTTCCGGTGGTTGTGTCCAATATGACATTTTCTCAGTAAAATGTGAAAAATCGAAATACTGTAATACATTTTCTTTTTTCTTTTAATTAACCGAATCTGTTTCTCCATAAGAAAAGTGTAGGTCCTTCCTGGGTCTCACTTCTCAAATTACAGGATGCCATGTTGTAAAGTCCTTAATAAAATATTAACAAAATCGCCTGAACGATTTTTAGAGGGAAACCCATTTGTAGACTAAACTACTCCTTAAGACAGTTTCACCAAAGAACGACTTACTCCATATTGCAAGACTGTTAATGGAAAAAAACGTTACACATGCTTTAAAAAAAAAAAAAAAAAAAAAAGCACAACAGGGCGTTGTGGTACAAACCGTGTGGTCTGAGTGACAGAACACAGACTTCAAGTGAGAGAGTGTATGGCTGTTCACGGGGTGGGCTGAGTAGTACTGGTTAACGCATGGGCACGGTACGCCGAAGATCCCAGTTTCGAGTCCCGGTTCAGTCATGTACTTTTTCATTCTATGTGCACCATTCCCAACAAGTAACAAGTAACACAAGTAACATAACGCACCATACAATACTCTAAGACATTTGTACCTTATATATATCGAAGCATGACTAACAGCATGGATTAGGCTCTACAAGTATGAAACAAATTTCCCAGTTTGACATGAACCCCTTCTCATAATAAAACCTTTACAGAATTTAGTGAATTATATAAGGTTGAATTAGGTATAAAACTTATAAAATCTACAATTAACTTAACATATGGATAAGAGGAAAAAAGGAATATTAAGGTAGCATCATGATTGCGAACACAGGATGTGAAACTAACTTCCACTTACGGCACCGGATCATTCCTGTTCCACAAGCCTTCCTTGTTTCTAGATTTTCAGTCTTCAGCAAGATACCATCAAGGATGACAGCTTTTTATTCTTTCTTTCTTTTACCTGTACCGCACTGAATTATTGCAGATATCCTACCTGAGCCGATACTTATTAGCTGCTCCTGATGATTATCTACACCCAACTGCTTATGTTGGTAGTTGACAACTCATTAATGTAGCTGTCGGAAGGTAAAAAAAATGTCAAATGATACAACGCTATGAGTAAGAAGACAATTGCACACAGCACAAAACGATGCACAATAAAGCCTGAAAACGCTCATTAGCGAATACATACTAAATTCTTATATATTCTCTTATCCAAACTCCTGGAATTACACGAACTCCCTTGTGGCTAAGCAGTTAGCGTACGTGTCTTTGGCGAGGGAGACCCGGTTCGACTCCCAGTGGGAGCTCATGTGCTTCGGATCCCATGTGAAGCTATAGGTCCAAGTGTCATATAGCCTCGCTGCTCAAAGCGACGCAAAATTCAAACTGAAATCAAATCAAATTACGCACATGTAAACACGTTGGAGAGATACATATGCACTTTTTCTGACAACTGTTAGTTCATTTACAAAGAAGTTAGTGGATCTTGTTTGATGAATAACGTAATTTGAAAAGCACAAGGTGTCACAGGAAACTGCCATAGCATCGAGCATTTAGGATAAAGCCTCTTATGTAGGTAAAAATAGGTACAAGTTTCTCACAAGAAGTGTTAGTTGAGCAACTAATAGTCCAATGTCCAAACAATTGTTACCTATGTTCACAAACTTTTTCGTCTCTATTGACTCACATCGTCCGACAAATCAATACGATCGGTAAGTGGAACTGTTAACATTTAGTTTAACTGACTCTTGTTACTGATTGTATTTTGATCGTGATACAGTTATTCCAAGCTTGGAAATCAAAAAGAACCAAAGTAGTGCTCTTAAAATTTAGATCAGCAAATAATTTTATGAATAATTAAAATTACTCTTAACGCTGAAGGATTGTCTCACATAGTTCACGTACATTTCATTTACGAAGCTGGTCTTCTTTCCGCCTCAACCACAGGTTGGTGGGCAACATGGAAACTTTAAAATCTTTTCTGTCTCTTAGGAGATCTGTTTCATACTTTGGTAAGGTCTCTTTTTTTATAACTGCATCTAGATATTCTAACCTTGGTCTTCCTCTTACTGGTTTGCCTCTGCCTTTCCCTCTATCAGCACAGTGACCCAATTGAAGTGCCGAATAAGATGGTCAAGCATGCTGTTTCCTTCTTTTTCCTATTATCTTCATGATCTGTCGTCCTTCATTAGCTTCTTTTAGTACGTCCTCATTCCTCTTCCCTTCGGTCCATGATATGCGCAACATTCTGCGGCAACATCACATTTCAAATGCTTCCAGCTTGGATATTTCAGCTTTTCTCATTTCAAATACTTCCAGCTTGGATATTTCAGCTTATCTCATTTCAAATACTTCCAGCTTGGATATTTCAGCTCTTTTCATTTCAAATATTTCCAGCTTGGATATTTCAGCTTTTCTCATTTCAAATACTTCCAGCTTGGATATTTCAGCTTTTCTCATTTCAAATACTTCCAGCTTGGATATTTCAGCTTTCCTCGTCCACGTCTCTTATCAATAAAGCGCCACACTCCATAATAGGGTCTTAATAAATCATTTTTCAACGTCCAACGACACATTTCTTGATGTCAGTAGTCCTCTTTTCCTATTGCTTGTTTAGCCTGTGCTGTTCTGGAACTTATGTCTCTCATTTCTTCCGTCCAAAGATATTCGACTTGCTACATAGGAGAACGTCTTAACGTCTTCGATTTTCTCTCCCTCTAGCCATACGTTTGCCCCTTTCTGTTTTGCTCTTGTATGAAGCCCATATGAATAGTTATGGGATTTGCTTAACTCATTTTATATTTTTATTGAAGATTTTTAACTTTATGTTTCCGATACACACACAGACACAAAAATGATTTTCTATGAAGTTGAAACCTAATAAATAAATAAATAAATAAAAACTAGTATCTTTCTTTTAATATACGACTCAACCAGAACTGACATCCTGAAAGAAACAGAAATAAGACAACAGAAGAGAAGAAGCGATAGTCAACACACCACTCAAAAGAAGCTCAAAAGCATTAGTATTGTTAAAATGAACTATACTATACCTTGTCTAAGTCGAGTATTAATCCAAAGTCTCCTAGTTTGAAACGGCCCCTTGAGGTGATGAAGATATTCTCTAACTTAATATCCAAGTGTACAAAATTGTGGTCATGAATATGCTTGACAGCCTATAAAAAAAAATGTATATAATATGCACTATTAAAACATACATACACAAGACATATTTTTGTTATCTTGTTTGTGGTCAGGAGGTTATGCAACCCGAAAGAAAATAATAAAAAGCGGGTTGTATACAGCGTACATTTGTAATCGTGGGACTTCTGAAACATGTGTTTGTTTTGTTTCGGCTAGTACTACATTTTATATGGCGATGAACGAATAAGATAAGACACTGTGAATAGACTGAGTGATGGAAAAATCATGGAACCTAAAATTCAACACATGTTTTTCATTTGTGTCTAGTTTAAGAATACTTCACTTTACTTTCCTTAGGAACACTTAACACACTTATGGCCTCATAATAAATGATGAAAATGGCTGGTGAATAAATGGTACCACAGTATCTTACTCGAGTTACGTGTATCCTAAACAGTGTTTCTTTCAGAAAAAATGTTTCGGGAGGGCACACTTATTTATAGTATACGGAGGGGCAGATGTTATTTTCACACGGTACTATTCTATTTATTATCATATTATAGACGTGTTATTTTGGTCTCCCCCGGGGACACACTCAAGAGCTCCAGGAAAGGCAGTGCCAATTCCTCCCCAAAAAAAATGTCTGGAAGAAACACTGATACTAATGAATGAAAAAAAAGAAAAACAGAGTATCTCACGTTAGGAAAATTAACACCTGGTGTAACAGCCCGATTTGTGGGCCTGAGCCGCTCCACGCCATCTGTTAGCGACTGGTAAAACTACGTCCAAGTTAGCGGTGAACGCGTAGTCAGCGCGTCGCGTCGCCCCATCGCTAACTGACGTATCGGGAGTTTTCTAGACCTAGTGGCCATCACGTCTTTTATTCACGTGATTCCCCAGTTGGCCTCACGACGCTGGGTGGACGCCGAAAATTCGGGAAGCACCGGCCGGGAATCAAACCCGGGACCACGCTCTAACCACTAGACAAGGATGTTCCCATATGTATATAATCTCCTAATTATAAATAAGTGGACACGTGACTTATTATTATTATTATTATTATTATTATTATTATTATTATTATTATTATTTGGTTTTAAGTGATGGAGGTGCAATTTTCATATTTCTCCGCCAGATTGGAATACATGTTATCTGTTACCTGTAATCGCATCACACAAAACGGATTCCCCGTTTGAAATGAAGCTTGGAACATAGATCGTGCCACCAGGTTTTTACAACGTCATATTGATTAACGGGGCGTATCCTAAGGGAGTAAGGAAGTCCCAAATTTATGGGAAAAATATAATACCTTATGGGTTTTAATAATTATACTATTACTGAAATGTGTATCACAAGAGGAAAAAGGTAGTTGAAATATTTTACCATAAATCCATTGTCCAAAGAACGGGCATTTCGTGTAGTATTTAATCGAAATTTGTCTACGTTTAAATACGGATACCTTATGCAGCACACATTTTCAGTAATTCGAAAAATAACGATTAACTCTTCTAATAAATCACTTAATAACTAAAAATATTAGTAAACGAAAGAGATTATCAAGGTTACAATCAATAGATTAACTACAAATTACTGTTTTTTTCAGGCGGACCAGATACAAAAACAATACAAACAGAACACATAAACGATAAGTCAATATGAGTAACACACATATATAAGAACATACATACACAGAACGTTGAATAATATCACATATAATTTTATTATCATTTCAAACACTTAACAAATGTTCAGTAAGCACAAGAAAGCAGATGTTTAAGCAAAAGACAAGATAAATGAAGTCCACTTGTTCACATGTGCAACACAAACAATACACACGTACGTTAGACACAAGAACGCAAGACGAACTCACAGTTATGAACATCTCTTGATTTATTTAACTGAAAGCATAATCGTAAACAAACGATATGTTATGCAATTACTTCACGTACCCGCCTGCAGCATATTGCACACAAATTTACTGTTTATGCTTTGCAAATATTTACGTCCAATCCCTTTCTCCAAATGCTCCAAAGTTTAGTGCTTGACCAATTACCAATAATTGCGTTAGCACTCAGAAAAAAGTGGGAGCAAAATTGCATAAATGTGAAATCAACTCCACAAAGCTATAAATCACGCGCGTCGATCTTCCTATTCTCTCCTTCCCAGGGGGAAGGGGACTTGTATTTCAATGTTTATGTTAATTGAATCACTGAATTGTTTATTTATTCGTACTAGGAATTTTCTTCCGTTATTTTGAACTATCATTTTATAATGGACTACCGTAATTAACTACATTCTCAATTATCATTCTACCTTTTATCCTTCAGCTTCAAGCTGTACGTACTGGCTTTTATCCATTAAAACAGCAATTTTAAACTAAAAACTCAGATTCACAACTTTAACAAGGAGACGGAATTTGTAGGAGCCAGCCACACCTATACTTTCAGGCACAATCGCCTAGTGAAACTAAGGAAAAACTCTAGAAAAACCTTATCCAGGATCTAGCGTGTATGTCTCTGAAGCACAAGCTGGAAAAGCATCGAACGCACCACAGTGGTTTAGATTTTTAACTGGGTTTCATCCTATAGTTTTCCTGCTGGCAGGACGTTAACACAAATCAGTCAGTTTAGCCAGAATAGCCAATGATATCAGAATATAGGACCTCCGAACTACAAATCAATAATGCTAAGCATTTAGCTTAAGCTGATAGATTGTATTGGAAATAGTTACAAAAATTCTTGAGCTGGTTTGCCTATGTGATGAAGCAAAAGCGGAAGCGATAATCAGTAAACTACGTTATGTGGTGATGATCTACAATAATTCCTGCCAGCATTCGTGTAGTGGAATTGAGAAATATTTTGAAAAAATCCCTCACTCAGAGACTAGAGATTCGAACGGGAACCTCTTAACTATGAAGCGAGGTCCTTACCCGTTTTGCCCACGACACCCTGGGGCGGTAAGTCCATCACCAGATTTTTATGTAAACATATTTGTAACTTCTAAACAATCTAACTTTCATCCCTAATCAAAGACGAAACTATATTGAGAATATTCACTAGCTCACTGGCTAAAGAACGACATTATTTAAGAAATCTTTCTGGGGTTTTCATTTTCCTTCCTCCAGCTTCGATAAATGTTATGAACACTTATATTTACATCCACTGAAAGGAAAGAACAAGAACAGCTTCGAAAATCAGACAGCACGTAACAAGTAAAATACACACATGTAAGGGAGTACTTACCCACTTAATCATACACTATCCTCAGTATTTTATTTTTACTTCTGGAATTTTGAATGAAAGACAGATAAGAAGATTGTAACAGCAAGATTCCGCTTACATCAGAGATTAAGAAACAACAAGATACACATTTTATTAAGGAAACAGATACCATACATTTGCTCCAGAAAATCTTAGGAAAAACTAACAATAAATAACACCATATTATAGTTAATCTCACATAATGTTTTCTCTCCAATATTTGAATCTATTTGATATAACATAAACCCTTTGGATACGGCGAATCTTGATTTTCTTATACAAAAGCCATTCTGCTCAAAGAAAAATACGCAGTAACAGATCTTGAGAAAAATTAATTCTGAAACATTTAAACTTTGTGGCTACTAGCTATAGGAAGAGAGCTTACCTATAATACTAACTCATGAACTTGTGCATTAAGTAAGCATCTTTTTGTTTCAAATTTTCACGATGTTATTTCCTTCAAGAGCTGGCAATGCAATTAAGCTTTCGGATAGTATTGAACTTACTACGGTGCGACATCTAATAGAGCATAGGAACACATTCCCCTGAGCTACATATTACTACTCTTATACTTCTGAGGCAGCAAAGGACACTTATTTTCTAGTCCCAGAGATTTAGTATAAAAAGTCTTCCATTTCCATTCTCATTCCTGATGCCGTACACTGAAATTTGTACGGTGGAACTCCAGTAATGCACTGAGAAACTGATTGAAAGTTACTTCAGACACTCCTAGACGTCATGAGGTTACTTAGAACTAACTTCAGTATTATTACATTTTAGATTTATTAAAAACTAAATGGGATTTCGCATGACACAACATTTATTTTGATATTGACTAACTCAATCTTTTTTTTTTTCTGCTTCACTTTCTTCTTCAGTATGCTTAGAAGAGGTGTCCATTGTGGCTCGAAAGCTAAAACGCAAACAATCAAGCTAAACAACGAAAGTGTAGTGCGGAGAAAAGAGAATCTAGGTCACTTAAAATGTCGTGACCACATTGTAACAAATCCCCGCAATCAAATCGTATGAATTATTCCGTTCCCTTTATATTGACATCTCATAGTCTAAACTTTCTCTGTACTACAATAATTACAACGGAAAATAATACCGCATTTAATGGTAACATTTTAAAACTTGTATCCATAGGCTTCATGTTTATCACCCAATGATACCACATTAATTTTTTCCCCAAACATTAATAGGGTTTACATTACTCTTTTTAAAAAGAACACACTATTTCTTAACAAAGCCAGCAGTTGTTTTGGTGGTGGGGCATATGGAGCTGACTTCATATGAATTTGATGCCCTGAATTCAGATATGGCATTAGTTTTTGCCTAGGACTTTTGAGTAAAACATCTTCTTGCAAACAAGAAAAAAAATTTTCGAGGGGGAAGGAGGAGAATGAAGAAAATATTCTCTAGAAAAAGAGCAATGTAAATCCATTTATGAAAGACACTATTCCCATATATACAGATACACGCACAATAAAGTAAAAGGGAAGAATCACTATACAAGGAGTAAAAACAGCCGTCGTAACTAGACATTCTGATTAGAAATACTCCTTTCTCATCTTTCGTATAAGCAGAAAATTTTAATTCAAACCAATACTCATTCGTTTCGAAATGTGGCACACAGATTTGCTATATTGGGTTTCACAATATGATATACAGTAGACTCACGAGTATCCCGGGCTAGTTTTCTTTTATCGTAATTAAATAAGGAAGGCAAGGCGTTGCGTAGGCAACATTGCCAAGGCATTGGAAGCGAGAATCTGCTACGATCCTCCTACGTGTCGTGTGCAAACTACAAGTTGTGGCACGAAAAGAGCAGCGTTCTACTCCTTGTTCGTTGTTTCGTCACTGTGTCAGTACCACTGCCACTGTTCCTAATTATAACTGTACAGTACTGTATTCGTAAATTGTTCTTGGGGTATGCTTAATGAGTTCATAGAACTCCGGCCTATCCGTTTTTTTTTTTTTATTATTATTATTCAGCATGCCCTTCTGCCACATTAGGCTAGATACTCGAGTCTACTATATTTTAACCTCAACACCATTTATTCTACTCTGTAAGCTCCCGTATTACGGAAAAAAAAACGTCCTTCAGAGTTTTGAAAAATCCTTATTTATAAGTAGGTACTGCATTTACAACATAGGTAGTGAACAGTTTCAGCATCCACATTCTTATGTCGTAAAATTTACTTTTCATAACAGATTTGTTCCTCTTATCTTTGTTCTACATAGCAACCCCCACCCCGAAAACTTGACTAAGTCGAAACCCTAACGTTGATTGCCCATGGGGGCGCGGTGGCTCAGTGATAGAGCGTTCACCTCCGGTGCTTGGGATCCCTGGTTCGATCCCAGCTCGCGCCGTGTGGACTTTGTTGTACATAAACACCGTGTTTGTGGGTTTTCTCGGGGTTCTCCCGTTTCCTCCCACTTTCTTCATTCCACCATTTCACTCATTTCTCATAATCATCGTCTCCTTTAGCCTAACCGGCACTGAAGTGTGGGACTGAAAGATTTCATTTCATTTTTTTTGATTGCCCGTAACTTAGAACCGAAGTTCTCCACATTGTAATACTTCACACGCTTCCTAAGCTCGTCAAGGTCTACCACCATGCTAAGTTTCCTCAACATCTGATCTCATCAATTATGTACAATATATATCAGGTAGTTTAAAAAGTATTGAGTCTTTTGCGCACGAGATGCGGTTAGTGTCCCAAATCTCAGAATATATAACTCGCAGTGAGTCAGACCTAATGCCAATGAACAGCCGATAGTTGAAGGTTGTAGATGTGCTAAAAGTGGTGAAATTCTCACAATCAGACTTAAAGTATTGCGCCGTGAAGATGAGTAAACTTTTCGCAAAATGGCACTACATTTTACAATGTTATTTCCATAAAGGAGCAAATGGCACGCAGTCCATGAAGAAAAATAGGTACTGTTTATGGACAAGATACGTTATCAAAACCAACAGACAAAAGATGGTTGAGCAGCTTTCGTTTTGAAAATACCAATATCCAAGATGTTCCTGGCAGTGGGCGACTAATCACAGCAAATGTGCACAATAGTTTGGTAAAAGTCGACCAAAACCGGCATGTAAGCAGTCATGACACCTATCATCAAACAGTGTTAAACCATCTGGAAAAAGCAGCCTACAAAAAAGAAGTTGAACGTTTATGTGCCACATGATCTGACTTGATCGAATTTCTATCTACGAATCAATCGAAAGGTAACGAACTCGCACCATTTTCGAAGCGGTCGATCACAAATAATAAAAAGGGGATAACCTACAAAAATAATGTAGTAGGAGACAAAGATCGCGACTGAAGTGAGAAGCCTATACTGGAGAAGGAAGATTATGCTCTGTGTTTGATAGGATTGGAAGGGCATTGGCCATCACGAGCTAGAGCTACTGCCGCCGGACAGATCAATAAACTCGGACCTGTACTAGCGTGAATTAGCACGAGTGCAGCTAGCAATTCAAAAGAAACGAAATGGTCAATGCAAAAAGATGTATCCTACTAAACTAATAATACTAGACCGCTTGCATCTTTAAGGACTCGACAGAAATTGCGAGCACTTTGGTGCAACTTTTTTAAAGCACCCACCGTATAACCTGAACCCGACACAATCACGGTATCATTTGTTTTATTCTCTGTAGAATTCCTTGAATAGAGTTAATGAGTTTTAAAAGAGGCATCTGAAGACCACATGTCACAATTTTTTGACCAGAGACCACGTAGGTTCTATAGTGACGGGGTTGTGATGTTGCCGGAAAAATGACAGGTCATCGAAGAAAATAGTGCAAATGTTATTTTTAAATCACAATAAATGGGTTTTCAATTTTGACTCGAAAGAATCAATACTCTTTAGATAACCTAATACTAACCATCCTAGTGGTTTGCTGATCGAAGGTACTACCGAGACCTATTTTGCTTCATATCAAAGAATACCGAAATGGCAAACAGACTTCATGAACATGATCCTCATAATCAACTATTTACCAGACATCAACATCACTAAATAATTGTTAACACATGCCATCTATTTGGTGTAGTGGTAGCGAGGTGGCTGCCCGAAAAAAAATAAAATAAACATTCATACAAGATGCATTTGCATGTACAAACAAAACAATGATATTTTTTAGATTAATGTCCCACTGTTGTGCCCTTTAGACCAAAGGAGACAGACAATTAATGGAAGTTAATGATAGTTTAATTACCTTTTAGTGTTCTCCCACCCGAATCCAACCAGAGTACACGCGCTACGCAATAGAAAATCTTTGAGTTTTACGTCCCACGGTTATGCCGCTTAGGCTAAAGGAGACGGTGATGATGAGAGATGAATAAAATGGTGGAATGAAGAAAGTGGGGAGAAACGGGAGAACCCCAAGAAAACCCACGAGCACGGTGTTTGTCCACCACAAAGTTCACTTGGCGGGAGCTGGGATCGAACCCGGGACCCCAAGTACTAGAGGTGAACGCTCTATCACTGAGCCACCGCGCCCCCCACGCTATCCAATAGACCAGCGGGAAAGCCTACATGCAAATCACTGCTTTATGCCTGGGAATGAATATGAAGTACTTCGAACTTCCGTCGATCGAAACAACCAGTACCCAAATGTACACAATCACACCTATTTTGAATTTCTTCTTACATTTAGTCATAAAACTGTAAGGTAAACATTCACTTTATTCCGTTAAATATGGCTCTACTGTTGATAAAACTTTCTTGATTGTACTGCATCTTGTGAACCACATACACAAAGTTATTGACTGTAATAGCATACGTCATGGGCAAATTACCCGATATTTGCGGCAAGGGGTGCGATTTTGCCCAGTTAAAACACTAAGTCCTCTCGTTCGCGACCTCTGCCTTTCTCTGGAACTAAACATCTGCATATCACTTGATGGTATTTTCTTAGTACGATGTTAAATGCGTGGAATACTGAAAGGTGTCGCCTAAAACTTCAATGTTGCTTCAGTCAATGCCACCTTTTTCAAATCAGTAACGGCGAATGTGCGATTATTTGGCTGTTACCGTATTTTGCAATGGAGAGAATATAATATTTAACAGTGATCTGTTAAAGTTTCAAACGTGCACTAGTACAGAGGTCACCAAGTGAAAACATTCCAATCATAGTAAAACCTGTTTAAAATGGCCACCGTTCGCTCCACATAAAAAGCCCAACTTACACAAAGTGGTCAAATTACGGAACAATACCACAGGGCTCCAGATGAGACGAAATTATTTAGACGGTCAACTATATAAACAACTTTACAAAACATATTCAACTTCTCGTCCCTTATTCACTGATCAATTACTCGAGGAAAAGGAGAAAGTACAGGAAGATGCTTAGTATAAAAAGTTACCATAAATTGTAATAAATTCACATTACACATTTAATAGTTAAATTAATTCCATAATACTACAACATACCTGCAACATATCTGAAAGGCACTGCCAAATAATAACTTCTGGTGTCTCGTGATAATGGAGAGAAAGGCAATGAAGACTAGTAACACACAATTCTAACTGCAAATATAGGTGACCTTGCTCCTCCCACGCTTTGTACAACTGAACACAATTGGGGTGTCTTGAAAGCTGTTCATGTCGTTCGACTTCTTTGAGTTTATTCGATCTAATAAATTAAAAAAAATAAATAAATAAATAAAAATAAAATATGCCACATGCAGTTAAACGCAGATCAACACTTCTTAGAATTCTACGCATTATTATAATTTTCATATTGTCTCAAGCACTACATTAAACACAAGATTTATTGCACATGTTCAAAGACATCCACACTTAACGGTGCTCGCGATTCGCTCTTTGTTTCTTAAATTGAATGCCACTTTTTAGCATCGTGGCTATATGCAGTGTGGCCTACAGTTTTACTGGGATCTGATCCATGTGATCTCTTATGGAATTTCAAACCAAGGACACACGTACGACATACAAGAAAATTAAGCATTTGGCAACAAAAGAACAAATACATGTAGATGACTTAATTACCCAAAATATATTAGTCGATGCATGCACATTCCAAACTGTACGCCCCTTTCAGGTTCAAATCTTTTTTGTAACTTGTCTCGGACCACCCTTAGGATCTTACAAAAGCCCACCTCCAAGAACAAATTAGGTCTCCGACTTTTTATTTTCCCCGAGACAAATTAGTTATGCCATATTGTGAGGATGTTAATGAAACACAAACAAAATCGCTCGAGTATGTAACGTAATCGACACATAAATGGAAATAAATTGTATCTAGTTCTAATCATTATCTATACATGAAGACATATGCACTGGAATGAGAACGTTACGCTAGTCCACCACTACTACTATTACTATCGCCTCTAGTGGCAGTTTCTAAAACTGCGGTTTCTGTCCGCCGTTTGGCAGTATAAGTCTGTCAATGCCGTCTACTAACTTTCAGGAACAGGCGGCAACAGAAATTGCCCTAAAATAAATCGCATATATTTGAAATTCTGAACATATGAGAAAACCCATTTATAACTGACATATTCTAGTACAGTTTTGGATTTAGAAATACATCAAGTTATCTAGATAAATATGTTAAAAATTAACTAGCTAAATTCTGCCCTCTCATCCTTATGCCATTAATATTCTATATACCAGTCCTTCATTCCATTGCATTTATGCATTCTCCTTAATATTACTTATATTATGTTTCAAAACTTCAATGTTTTTGCAAGTAATAATATTAAATGTTGTTTTGTAAGCTTGAGAAGCTTTGTATAAAACGAGTATGGTTTAAACTTGTTCAATTTTAGTAATCTTCCGAACTTTAACTAAACTACGAAATCTATGCTCAGAGTAACGAGGATTGAAAATTCTGATATATATATATATTTGTACTTGTTGTTCCTTATATTTAACATAATGGGATGCATATGAACTGCAAGTGAATAATAATGGAACGAAGGCGAGAGCACCAATAAATCAAGGGACACGACGTTACCCATCAGTAGCTCAAAATAGAAACGAAGACCCCACTACCAATCCATTCTATAATCACCGTGTGGCACACAATCCATACAAGATAGTTCATCGAGAGTTTATACAAACCTCCCATCCCTGCCCCCACCTTCTCTTACATTACGAAGCCGGTTAAACAGCCACCTACATTGATAATTTGGAACCCTTATAGCAGAAGCAAGGTTGTAACCATTAAACCATTAAATACACCTATTTACTGAGCAGGTAAAACCAAAATAAATATTCACAGTCAATAACTATCTAAACACTACAATGTGCATGTCGTACTTACCTATCTCTTTGACTTCGAAACATTCCCACTGTTTTCTTAATTGCGTAGAAATTACCATCGTCCTTGCTACGAACTTTAAACACCTCTCCGAAGGATCCTTCGCCTAATTTGGTAACCACGTCGAAACATTGTATAAAATACGGTAAGTCTATACTATCATCATACAGATGACTTAGTGACAAACCTAAAAAGTGTTAAGGAAAATAGAGGCCAAAATGTCCATTAATGCAAAATTCAGTATGCGCTACACTCAAGAATAATATTAACGCTGTTATTCACTTCCGATTTCAATCTATTAGCAGGCATCACATTTCTAAAATTTCGGATTTCCCTTGGGGACCATGGTACGAACGATTAAAAAAAAAAAAAAATCAACTTCCTGTTCAAAGTATGCGTATAAAAAGGTCTGCCGGACTTCCCTCTTGCAACTAAAATGGTTGCAGCTCCAGTGAAAGAAAGCAGAGCTGCCATATGAACTCCATTCGAAATGATATGCCAGACATGACAGGTAGTAAGTCCTGTGACACAGCTGACGCATGACTCGCTAATGGTATGTTCCAGGCAGTTACCGATAAGGAATAGCATCGAAACTTCTAAACACACACTACAAAAATGTAAGGTATAAAAGAAACGCACTCATCGCTTGCATTCGACATCAGTGATTAAATAAAACAACTCCTTTTTATATCCTACATTTTGCCCTTTGCTTTGCCTACGTAAACTAGGTTCTTGGGAAAAGCAGAGAACCTGATGATGTAAGGAATATTCAGGAACTAAAATCGGATTAGGAATCAGATTTCTGGACTTTCGGTGCCTATAGCCATGTTAGCCCATCATATATGAGGGAAGACGTCCCTTGGTGATCACACTACGCACGGAAAGGAAAGGAAGAAAGGATTGCGGAAAGAAAAAATGGTCTGGGACCTCTATATTAGGTAGCATCCCGGCATTTGCCTCGTGTAAATGAGGAAAACCTCACTTCAGAATGGCTGCCCTGAAAAAGCTTTTGCACCTTTTTCAATCGAGTGTCCCCACCGAGACTGCTGAACTGAAATCGGAAATAACTATACTAATTAGTGCAAATGTTCTTAATGGAGTTTTTAAGGTTACGTCAGCAGAATGTCAATCATTCCACAAATTATCTACAAATAGTTACTAACCTCTTGATTGCATCAGGAAAGAAACGCGACACAAAAACAATATATCAACCCTTAGATTATTTAAAGTAATCTGAATTTACTAGCTTCGCTATATACAAAGGATACTCTCTGAATCACCAGAACTGAACGACACTGCTTTCGCTGATCTTGTATACAGAGAGCGACTGACTTCTGCCATTAATGTCTGAGGCTTACATTTCAGCCTGGGAGGGCCCTTCAACTTGGGGCACCGACTCTGGAAATAGGAGAAAAGGAAGTCAGTAAATTAATATTAGACGTACAAATACAAGATATACATCAAGACATAGACTACACATGCCAGATTAACAACGCTATATTCGTTGCAACAGTAACAGAAAACCCAATTGCTGGTATGGACAAGAATAAAAAGACCCATCTCCAGTGTGACGGACCAATCTGTACCTTGAAGTTATCATCGACAATGAACCCCTACATCACCCACGATTAATTTCTTCTGTACAATATCTCTTTTAAGAAAGAAAAGCAAACAAGTCTCCAAAGACTTTACCCTTACAATGTTGCACATTTTCCTTTATAATCCTAATTTACATAAAACATCCCTTCCCCCTTCGGTAACACGAAAACCATTCAAAAGCCCATCATTCAATAATGAAAATCTTAAGACCAAAAAAATGTGGACTGGTCTCCAGTCCAGACAAATAGTTTGTCGAATTGATAGAGCAATATTCAACAACAAAATCTCTTAGGCCAAAAAGTTAATAATGTTAATTTCAACAGTACTAAAAGTGTAACAAATTTTGTCCTGTGAAATTATTAATTGTGGATTTATAATCTGAGAATGACCTAACTCTTCAATTTGTCACCATGTCATAAGCCACAGTTATATTTTATACAGAAGTCTAGGTAGAACAAAGACCTCATTTAACTCACAAACTTTAGACTTGAATGCAGGGTTTGCAAAAACCGTTTTTTATTTAAAAAACAAAAATAAAAAGTTTTTTGGTTTAAACCAGGGTTGGCAAAAACCATGGTTTTTATTGAAAAAACCAAAAAAAAAACAGTTTTTTTTTGGTTTAAATAATTTACTCTATGTATTTATATTAGATATGGACAGAAATTAGCTTGTTTCGCCTTGGTGTTATTATGCAACAACAAGATTATGCTGGGCGGGGTCACATAAGCTTAAAGCTGAATCCAAACCGTTTCTCGGCTTACATCCAAAAGGAATTTGGACACGAAACCGGGACTAATTGGTCACAAATGCTATTGCCGACTCACTCAAGGAGGATTCCTGAAAAAAATACGTTGTACTGATCTTTACATAGGTCTACTTGTTAATATAATTGTCAAGAGTCATTTCAGAAGGACAAAATGATAAACAGTTGCAAAAGTGAAACCATTATACAGAATTATATATGGACAATTTCAAAATACTGCAGAGTACAGAAGAACTAATTTAGTCCAAGTTAGTTCACTATGACTTTTATTAGTCCAAGTTAAAGAAATACAACAACTTAATTTGCATATTACTAAGAAAAGTGACTAAAGATACGAATTATTTGAGTCCACTTTGGCTCTGACCCTTTTACACATAAATAGATACCAAACATACTTCTGATTTCAATAAATGCCTCTCGGGGGGTTTGCATGACCCCTCCCCCAACAAAAGTATGGCATTTCGATGTATTTTATCAATAGTTAACATTATTAACACGAAACAATATTTAGAATTTCTGTGATTGCAATTGCATAACAAACTATAAAAAAAAAAAAAAATCACAAAAGAAACATTCATAAACATATATATAAAAAAAAAGTTGCTTTTGTAGTATAATCTCTTTGAGTAACGAATGGGAAATTTAGGTCTGAGCATAATACGAATAATAGGCTATACGGGAGTGAAACGTAACAATCCACAAATGTGTGTTCATCAAGATTTTACGAACACCCACACTTTTACGGACATTTTTCGTCTTTTGGTTTAAATTAGTTTTTTTTTTTTTTTATCAGCTGGTTTAACCCTGCTTGAATGTGAAAGAAATATACTAAATCGAATTAAGCAGAACAAAAATAATACAACTTAGCTTCTGTGATATTACTGTAACAGCAATGTCAAAAATAAAATAAAATGCTACCAGACCCGATGAAATATGAAGTCTAATAATAAAGATCTTGCATTATATTGTGCAGCCTATATGAGATAAATGTAACAAGAGCATTAGTAAGGGCATATATCATGAACAATGGAAAGCAGCTTTTGTAAAAGCCAATAGCGAAACTCTTCTATCCTTCATTGCATTCAGATTATAGACCTGTGAATATACCAGAAGCATCAACAATTTTAGAATATTCACGAGCAGATAAGTTTCTTCCAAGAAAATAGTCTGATAATTTTCCTTCAACCTGGTTTCTGTAAACTTCATAGCACGCAACAGCTCTAACCAAGAACTTTATGCCTCAGCAAATCCACTAAATACTCGAGAAGTATTAATAAAATTAAATTAGGACCCGCAGAACATTGAGATGTGCTGAAAAGAAAACACACTGAAAATAAACCCGAATAAATCCTACGTTATTTTCATTGGATTCAAAAGAATTACGTCAAAAACTGACTTTAATATCCCAAACAAACTGTAAATAACGTAATACTACCTGTTGTTGATTAAAAAAAGGGCTCTTATTTGATAAACATTTGAACTGGGAAAATCAGGTAGACTATATATGCAGAAAAGCTTCCGACTCAATTCATTCCACAAGTAGACTGAGAAAAATTCTGGTTGTCAGAAAAAATGAACAAATAAAATAAAGAAAAGCTTAGTGCTTTCTAGAATAAAATACTGCAATATGGTTCATTTAGATTTGGGCAATCATCCTTCAAATAGACTGCAAAGAATTCAAGAATGCCTGCATCCGTTATACATATATTCAACTTGAAATATTCGAATCTTTAACCAGCAACCTTAGAAATCTGAGGTGAATGAAATTGAAGGTACGAGGTAGGTTTCGCATACTTACAAATTTACTTAAGGTGGATCACTAGGTGTTCTCGGTGCCATGCTAAACGCTGCTTGAATAGTGCAGCGTTGACAGATAATGTCGAGTGTTACTGATGCCAGATAACAAAGGAAGTAATGCTCGGATAATTACTGCAGAAATTAGTTTTCTACCCTTGCCACAATTCACAGCTAAGTTCCGCCTTTCAAACTGCAACGCTAGAATGCAGGAATTTTCTTATTGTGACTACCACAGTAAACGTTCAAATTTGGCAACAACGCATTATGGCGCTCTGCGCAACTTCCTTCTCAAAATCTATTTCCTTACATGTAAATTAATATTTAAATAACAGTATTAAGAATAATAAGTAATTGATAGGGAAATGGGTTGTCGAGTTCGCAGATCAATGCTTCGCATATTATTCCTACCGTAGCTATTGGAAATTCAGTGTTCGTTAAATTTCCAAACACCTCTTTGTCCAACCTTTTACGCATCAAATACTTTTGTGATGATATCAATTCCGAAAACTCTCCAGTATCTGCTCGACAGCGATTAACTATCATAATGCTACAATACAATGGGTAAAATTATGCTTTTATAAATCTTCACCTTTAATTCCTATGACATTGGTCTTAACGAAAGAAGGTGTCGTACTGAGTAGTAAAACAATTCGACGAAAATTCCCTTTCATTTCTTTTTTCAAGGATTTAAAGAGTATCACTCCGTGTTAGTGATACAAAACAAAGGCTTCTTTACATCTTGCTGTAAAGTACTGCTATACCATGTATAATCTTCTATCATTGGAAATGCTTTTAAATGTGGTCACAGACGTGATCAAGAGATGACAACACAAGCGCATGAGTAAGTTAGCTACACATTTCAACTATTAGGGTCGGCAAAAACTTTTTTTTATTATTATTATTATTTAGATTTCTGGACTTTCGGCATCTAAGGGAATTTACCCGTCACGTTTTGAGGGATGACGTCCCACGTCGACCACACAATCGGGGGAAAGGGAAAGAAGGAAGCGGCATGGGACCTATAAGTTAGGTACCACCCCGGGATTTTCCTGGTGCGAATCAGAAAAACCCAGGAAAACCTCATTCAGGGTGGCTGGTCTGAAAAAGCGTTTGACAATTTTTCGACCGAGTGCCCCCACCGGATTTTTTTTAGAAACACAAAAAATCCGGTTTCTTTTTCTTTAAAACGGACTTTTTGGTCTAATAATTTCTCTCTGTATTTATACTACATATGGACAAAAATAAGCTTGTTTCGGCTTGGTGTTACTATGTAACAACGGTGTTATGCTGGAAGGGGTCAGATAAGCTTAAAGCGGAATCCAAACCGCTTCTCGGCTTACATCCGAGAGAAATTGTCCTTCATTTGGAATGGAAGTTCCACCCACTTCACTCCAACACCAATAGTACATTCGCTTATTCGGAAACCGTGACTCTCTCCCTCCATTTTAAATTTAGGAGGTCCGGTCAGTAAATTTATTAAAATCTGGAAACTCCTGCCTCAGCCACCGGGAAAATCCTGATATTGCTTTACATGTAATATTTTATGGCCAATGTATCATAATCAGTACGCTAAAACTGAGATATTAAATTACAATTTAGTCTGCACACAAAGTCCAATTCAAGCTAATATCGGAAGTTATGTAGCTAAGGTTGCCAACTGGCCGGTTTTTCACCGGCCTGGCCGGAAATATTGCTGTTATTTTGATTAAAGCCGGTGACCGGTGCAAACTTCTTACCAGCCCATTTACGACCGTTTTTTTCAAACTTTTATCTAGTTTGAAGAATAGACTTGAAAAGCAACTTTCATTTGTAAACCCAAAACTGTCACTTTTCACCATCTATCAACGACTAATATATTTTGGTCATCTGTTTACATCATTTTAAAGAGATGACAGGCACTGTATCACGGAAAATTTGAAATTTACTTCTAAGGAATTTTACACATTTATTGAGAGCAAAAAAGGACTTCTTAAAGCAATTTCCTATAGTTGAAGTATAAGTTTAAAGAATAAATTTCATTTTCCAAATCCAAAATTGTCACGTAAAGATTAATTTGTTCTTTGTTTCGATAATTTTAAAGAGGTGGTGATAAATACAATAAAATGATCAACACCGATTTGAGTGTCTTATTTATAGTAGGAATGGCCAATTCCGGAAAGTGAAATTTCCAGAATCTGGAATCCGAAAAATTTTGGCCATTCCTAATTTATAGCACATTGTATCTATTAAGCTTATTAGTGAATGTACTAAAACCCTATATGTAGCCAATTGATAAACCTTGCCTATTTCTATCAAACATGCTTAAGCAACCTTCGCTTCTTTACAGGGTTTGCAAAAACCATCCTTTATATTGGAAAAACCAAAAAACCAGGTACTTTTGGTTTAAACCCGTTTTTTTGGTTTAAATAATTTACTCTATGTATTTAAATTAAATATGGACAGAAATTAGTCTGTTTCGTCTTGGTGTTATAATACAACAACAAGGTTATGCTGGAAGGGGTCACATAAGCTTAAAGAAGAATCCAAACCGTTTCTCGGCTTACATCCAAGAGAAATTGTCCATTTTGACACGAAACAGGGACTAATTGGTCAGAAATGCGATTGCCGACTCACTCACAAAGGACTCCTGATAAAAATACGTTGTACTGATCTGTACATAGGCCTAGTCGTTAATATAATTGTTAAGAGTCATTTCAGAAGGACAAAACGATAAACAGTTACACAAGTAAAAACATTATATTGAATTATATATAAACCGGGGAAACTCCCGCCTTAGCCATTGGGAAAATCCTGTTAGTATTAAAATGTATTTGTATGTAAACTGTTAAGGTCAACGTATCATAATCACTACGCTAAAACTGAGGTATTAAATTACAAATTTGGTATGTAGATATCATTCAATAAAATTAAAACAAAGTCAAATCCAAGCCGATGTTGGAAGCTACGTAGGCAGTTGATAATTCTGCCAATTTCTATCAATATATTTAAGCAACCTTGCCTTCTTTATAAAACAACAGGCATTCATTCAAGTAGAAATATATATAATTTGGTTTCATTTCGTACGTTTAGGTTTAACATCCTTATGAAATATCAAGGTTATCACAGAGAAGACCTTTACTTAGAGTGACACCTCGAATCGCCTTGGTTTTCAGTTGAAAGAAAGGTGGTGGTTCGACCGAGAATTAAAAATGGGACGCCTTGATCAAAAGGTGAAAAGGAGATAGAACTAATGCAGATAGTTAGGTATACGGAAACGTTACCATGAAGTTCACACAATCTAAAGCATTTTTCGCTTTTATTTACTAGCCAACCCTGTCAATTATCAAAAAACTATACATATGAAATGTGTAGATATTACACCCGGTAACTACACCTGGATACGAAGAACGCAAAATTTTGAAAAATAGAAGGAAATATTGGGATTTAAAAGAAGCTGAAAATCACGAAACGTGGAAGAAACATTTCCAGGCCCAGATCTAAAACTGAAAAATTCTCATTAGTGCCAAGACCTGCCGAAAGGCGGAATATCCACTAATAATAATCCATCCACTACACCTACAACTCGATTCTTGAACTAAATCAAGTTATGCTGAACTTACTACTGGAATACTTATTTGCAAACAAAATTAAAAAGAAGCTTCGGGAAACGTTCGAAAGAGCTCTTTCCCTAGAGTGAACTACCATTTATGAACATTATCATTTAGTAACTTGCGCAACATCATGCATTATTAGTCAAATATTTATTTATGAAATGTGAAAAATCGCGTGATCATTTTCGAGAAAACTGTCCGGAAAAAATCTCTTGCCAAGACTACACTACCCCTCATGGGATTTTTCAGGATAAACGAAATGAAATGAAATCTTTCAATTTTACGTCCCACGACTATGCCGGTTAGGCTAAAGGAAACGGTGATTATGAGAAATGAATGGAATGGTGGAATGAAGAAAGTGGGAGGAAACGGGAGAATTCCGAGAAAATCCACGCACACGGTGTTTGTCCACCACAAAGTTCACTTGGCGGGGACGGGGATCGAACCCGGGACCCCAAGCACCAGACATGAACGTTCAGGATAAAGGAGTTGTGCCATATGGTCAAGTCATTAATGCAATATTCATTTACAAAATACGAACAAAATTGCTTGGGGTGTCCTTGAGGATAGTTCACCCCCAGGAATAAACTAACCCTTCTGGCATATACTGATAAAAGGAGGAAACAACCGATATCTTATACTACACAACAATCTTCTACAGGTGCGAATTTTATCGTAAAGGGTGAAAAAGTGAGTGACTGGACCGAGATTCGAACCCGGGATTGAGAAATTTACTACGGATATGTTGATTGACGTGGCGTCTAGGCGAGTGAACACATCGGGACGTACGGAGACATGCATCGAAAGACAACATTTTCAGTATGTAGGAGCCATGAACTGTATAAACCCATTGAAATCTCAAAGTCATTTTTTTCTGACAAAATCATACCTTCTCCGCTTTCGCCGTTCAAAAGTAAAAAGGAACGAAAATAACATCTTTCCTTAAACTACACAGGGAAGGCTCTAGAACACACTGTCCCCCATATAGGTTAGTAGCCAGGGTGGTTCCTTTGTGTACCGAAGTTTAATATTTGACTCACACAGTAATGTCGCGCGAGCGTTAGCGAGTGAAGGCGGGTTAGAGCCCCGCAGTGCACGTTTTCTGTCTTTATTAAAGCTAAATGAGAAGGGGGACCTGTTTTCTAGAACCTTGCCAACTACACACCATAGTTGAAAGCCTTATACAATACCTAACACATCATTATACATTCTCCATTGAGAGTTAAATTTCAAAAAAACCTCGTTTAAAGACAATGCGAAAAATTCACTTCCTTTACTTCAACAACTCGTGCGATTAAAGAAACAAAATTTCTCCACAGAACCCGTAATCATATTTTTTTTTCATTCCGAGATCACGCATCAAAACTCAGTAACCTGTTAGACATTTGAATATAATTCATTCAGTATATTTCCTTTCAAGCAATGATAGAAGACAATAAAGTGGGGTGATCATTATATTTTTACGAGATTTTCCAGAGGTTTTTCGAATTACCTTCCTGTCCACAAAAATAAAGGCAGTTTACTGAAGGGTGAAAAAAAAACCTGCTCTATTTTACTTCGTTTTCATAAAGCAATATTTCATTTACAACCCTACAATATGGTATATGCCGTTTACCTGAAAAAATCCAGAAGGGTCAAGGTAAACAGTGAAAAAGTGACCGGCTGGATCGAGACTTGAACCCAGAACCTCCGACATACCGTGCCGATGTATTAAGCACTACGGCACGCGGTCCGCTTCCCGGAACAGCCACCCATTCTTTCACCCTCGACGTCGGTGCTCTCATCTTTGACTACGTGGGTTATACCAGAGATCCCTGCTGTGATTGGAAAATCCCATGTCCATATACCAAGCACCTTATGACGGTTGTGATTTCACACATACTAATGAAAGAAGGAAGGAACCGCGTTACTTTAACACACCAAATCCTCTATAAGTACGAATTCGGACGTAAAGTGGACAAGGTGGCGTAGTGGTTATTGCATCGGCACGGTATGCCGCAAGTCCCAGGTTCGAGACCTGCCCAGTCACTTATTTCATTCTTTACGTTAGAATTTGCACCTATAGAGGATTTGGTATGTAAAAAACTGATTATTTCCTCCTTTCGTTAGTTTATTCCTGGGGGTGAACTTTTCACGGACGATTTACTCAAAAATGATTGTGGAAAATTTGTTCATATTTCATAAATGTTTCGTTAACAAACCTACAACATGACTTGAATAATTTATTTAAAAAATTACAAGTAGTAGTTCTCTTTAATACAAAGTTTTCCGAAAATCAAGGTTTGAAAAAAGTCTGGTATTTTTTAAAAAAAACCAACCCACCTGGGCCCATAAGGGTTTTTTCCGGTTATTCTCGGGCTTAATTGGTTTCTTCGAGTTCAATTGGGTTTTCTCGAAATATTTCAATGTCTTTGGGGTAAAAGTGTTAAAATGTGATTTACATTTTAAGATTATCAACTTGCAACAATTTTCTATTAACTGCCGTTTTGATATAAATGGCCGTCATTTTGAAAATTTACACTGGATCACCGTCAAAATATATACAGCTAATTTAGAGGGTCTCGTGCTTCTACTCTGAAAATTTCAAATCGAAAGACCAAAAATTGCACTGTGTACCGTGGATACCGGCTATAAAAACACGCCATTTTGAAATTTTACTTTGGTATACTGCCAAAATCTATACAGGAAATTTAGTGTGTCCCGTGCTTGTACTCCGAAAATTTAGACCGAAAGTTGTACCTTGTAGTGCGTATGATACAGGCAGACAAACGAACAAATTTAGATCAAGTCATACCAGGAGCCTCCGTGATGTTCGCCAAATATGAATACCAAATATATTAATTGAAAACAAAGATATAATTAATTACAATTCATATTTTACAAAAAAAAAAAAAAAAAAAAAAAATCTTTCAAAGTGCCATATATGAAATAAACATCCTTTTGTAAGTTCACTTTAGATACTTTGTGCGTTCAATCACGGGAACTTCACCATCACTTGTTGCAAGACGGTACTTTACCGAAAATCAATTTAAAACAATTATCAAAGTTATAAATCATATTTTATAATGTTAACTAGCCCTTCGTTAGCTGGGAGCTCCGCCCCCAGTACCTCATATTTGCTCGGCCTACGGCCTCGCAACTCTTGAACCTACAATTCTATCGTTCCTTTTCCTATTTCAACTGTCTAAAAAATAAGATTTAGTATCCCAAGAAAACGCCCATTTAAATAGCATGGGAATTTTTTCGTCCCAGTTTAGACCCCTAAAAAATTAAAAATGTCCACTTTTGGCAACTTTTCTGCCGGAAGTGCCTAAACATTTCGGGGTGTGGAAGACGTCCAATATAAATAACATGGGAAAGATTTTTCAGTTCTGCATAAAAACACTCTACGGTTGGAATTTTTTATTTCTGATAATTCACTTAGGTAACGCAAACGAAAACGTTTAGAAAGTTTTTATTCCAATTCTAAGTACCTAAACTATGAGATTATATGTCCAAAAAAAGGTCCATTTAAATAACACGGAGAAATTCTTCATCCCCTCTGTAGACCTCCTAAAAATTAAAAATATTCAGTTTGGGCAATTTTCCTGTCTGTTAGTTTCGGAAAGCTACAATCATGCCAAATTTAATAATGGTAGCCCTACAGGAAGTGTTCAATAATTTACGTCAGCTCATGTAGTTTTATATATAGTTATATGGTATGATATGATAGGATTGTTTCAAAATGTCTTAAAGTAAGATCTTCCAGCGTAAAATAAATAGTTTTATTTTGAAGCATTGACTTTCGATGCTTTGCGAGTTCAATTGCGGGAATTTCCCAAGCATTTCTTTCACGGCGGGTTTTTATCGAAAGCACAGTTTTCTTTATGTACATCAAAACTTCCATTAGTAATATCATAACAAGAAGCTCAAAAACCTAGCGGGTTCTTTCAGGCTGGGCCCACTTGGGCAAACCCTGCCAAAAATGCCTATAATAATAATTTAGCTTATATTTTGTAAATAATCTCTGTAATAATTACAGCATGACATGATTCAATATAGGAAGTAAGACATGTTAGACGGACTTGTTTAGACATAACTGATATAGATTAATGCGCCGACCACACGACTCATTCGATTGCAAAGTACTTATGTATACTCCACACTCCCTATCATCAATTAAAAGTTTGCATTTGGAAAACACAATATAATCTCGCACGAACTATTTGAAGAGAAAAGCCTCACCACTACGGTATGAAATGACTAAAGAACATCATGGCCACCGCTGTTCTGTGCGCAAAACATGTCCACAAATCAGACTAAACGTTACGAAAAATCAGGAAGGTTCTAGAACACAGGTCCCCCCATATAAGTTAGTAGCTAGGTTCGTTCCTTTCTGTACCAAAGTTCAATATTTAATTCACATAGTATTGCCGAGCGAGAGAGAACGACTGAAGGCGGGTTACAGCCCCGCAGGGCATTTTTTTTTCTTCTTTTTTTTTTGTCTTTATTATAGTTAAATGGGAAGGGGGACCTGTGTTCTAGAACCTTCCCCGAAAAATCTTACAATCCGCTCAACAAACGTATCAACAGACGTCAAGAATTTTGACGCAAAAACAGTCGGTGCAGTTTTACTATACAGATCCACAGATTGGAAAATGTATAGAAAAATTTGGGCAAGTCTTTAATTTGTCTATTTTATGTCGAGAACACAACCCAGCCAACCTCTGCGGGACTTCCAACCCGTTCGTACTACTACTACTATTACTACTATGGATCCGTATTGTAAAGCTGCACTAACTGAGCAATCCATAAATATCGGACATAACGCACACATATTTTTCGGCCTATGTTTAGCAGAAGGGGTCCTGCTCTCTTCTCTAAAAAATGTTACAATTTTGGTAATTTCTGTTTGCATCCGGTTAGATTAGGTTAGTTTAGTTTAGTTTGTTATATTAGTGTAGGGTTCCCGCATAATTTTCCAAAAAAAAAAAAAAAAAAAAGGTACAATTTCGCTTATTTCTACTATTAGGTTAGTTTAGGTTAGTTCAGGTTAGCTTAGGTTAGTTTATGTTAGGTTAGGTAAGATTTGGTTACGTTAGGTTACGTCTAAGTACTTGCATCATTCATTTCTCCTGTAAATTTGGTGTTTTTTACGTGCTCCTGGAACCCTTGTACTAAACACAAGCAGAGGTTATGTTCATCTCTGCATTAAATCCCATCTCAATTTCTGTTAAAATCCATAAATCTTTATTACTGAGTCAAATTTAAATTGGAAATATTTAAAACTTATCTTTGAATATTATTATCATTATGGGTTAAATTCCAAAGTTGGGCGTCCGTTTCCAGCGAAATTTTTAAAATTTACAGGAAAGATATGGATAATTTGATCGTTTCTATGCTTGATAATATATAAAAGTCTCGAAAAACCTGTTTATTTGTTATATATAAGCGGTTATAAACATGGGACTATACGGCGAGCGGAGGGAACTACTTGGCGCAAGGTAACCGAACAGTTGCATTGTGGGAAAGAAACGAGCATTTATGTTATCAACATGGCGAATGTACAAGGGCAATGAACTAGCAGTTTTAACATTTGTGAAGCAATACGTTGATAACGAGCAAAATCTTTTAAAAGGTTGTGAAGAGCACGGATTAATGAACTTAATAACAAATTGCAGAAAGTGTGGAAAGGAGATAACAGCGAAAAAACTTGACGAAAGCGGACGCCCAACTTCGGAATATATGCCATCATTATTTTGGTAAAATTCACAGTAGCTACTCTAGTTGGTAACCTTACGCTGATACGAAAAATTACACTTATTAATTTTAACAAAATGGACCTACACTTCCCTAAGCTACCTTAAGTTGGACCGGTACCCTAGCACCATTTTAATCCGGTCCAATTTATTAATCTGTAGCTGGAGCATGTATTATAAAGTTCATCCAAAACTTCAAGTAGAACTTCCCTAATTATTAGTATTCCTTACCCTTTTAGTCACGAAGTCCTGGCCACGACGGTCGTAAACCATCAAATTTCGTTCACCCGACATCGTCTAAAAGTTCAAATCTTGACGTAAATAAACTATACACACGTAACACAGACGCTCACATTTATCAGTTTAAGGAACAATTTAAAAGCAAACATCGAATTAAAACAATAACGGTTATTGACATATCAAAGCACGACGACGTGCATAACCGTCCACACAACACACCAGCTAAACTTTCAAATAACAACGAATTTACTCAACTAGGTGGCACCAACAATGCAACTCGGACTGGTATTGGTCGCTCGGTACGTGACGTCACGTGGAAGCGAGGAAATCGCGTCTTCTGCTTTATCATATACTTTTCTTATGCTCTGAACGAGTTCAAATTTTCTTTGATTTTTTAAAATAAACATAGATATAAAAATATCATTAATTCTAACATTACAAATAAGCAAGTTAAATTACTATATAATAATAAATATAAATTAACATTATAATCCAATTGAATTAATTTGTTTATTTTAGTAATGACTAATGATAAGGAATATTGATACAAAAAATGAAAGGATATCTTTGTGTTTTACGTCCTACGATTATGCCGGTTAGGCTAAAGGAGACGGTGGTGATAAGAGATGAATGAAATGATGGAATGAAAGTGGGGGGAAACAGGAGAACTCCGAGAAAACCCACGCACACGGTGTTTGTCCAACACAAAGTTCACTTGGCGAAGGAAACGGGCAAGGACGTACGCAGGGGGTGGGTCCTGGGGGTCCGAACCCCCCGAAATTTCTACTTTTGTGTAAATTTATCCTAATTTTAGGGGCAAGTTTAAGAATTTTAATATAAAATACCCTCATATTGAGTTTGGACCCCTCCCGAAATAAATTCCTGCGTACGCTACTGGAAACGGGAGTATTCGAGGAAACCCGCGAACGCGATGTTGTCCAACGCATAGTTAATTCGCCGAGGATTGAACCAGGGGCCGTCCGCACCAGGGGTAAGCGTTCTACCATTGAGCCACCGTGCCTCTTTTTGTTCTTCATTGGTTGCTCCATATTTTTTTATTGAGATATGTCACACGCAATGACGATGCCAGGAGGTGCCCCGGGGAGAATTCTGCTCGGAGCTACGAAATTATCCCCTGGATTCTCCGATCGTGCTTAAGAGGCCTCATCCCGGCGAAATTAAAATACCGCTAATTTCACAGTAATTGTGTGATATCTTCAAATAGATAAAAGATAACCGAAATGTGGAACAAGAACGCCCTAGACAATATCATTTTACATTAGATAGCGTTATCACGACTCACTTATCTGCTTTCAATTTCAAGCCATTTTGAAAATCGCAATTTATTTTCGCGTTTCTAAACAGCTGAAAACGGAAAGCCACTAGGTGACTTGTGATAACGGTACCTCACGCAAAATAATATTGTCTAGGGCGCTCTTGCTCCACATTTCAATTATCTTTTATCTATTTGAAGATATCACATAATTACTGTAAAATTACCGGTATTTTAATTTCGCCGGGATGAGGCCTCTTAACCTGGGTTATCATATTTTCGCAGTACCGCTTTAATCCGGCGAAAATATGATCTTTAGTCAATTAAATCCCTTTCAACTTGTTCCGAGGAGAAACCTTGTGAATTGATCACTGCTCTAACGGATAAATATCCTTGCTTGCTTCAACATATGTTTCAATGTGTCGGAAGTCTCATGTCCGTTCGTCCGTCCTTTTGTCGACAGGTATAAGAGTAAAAGCGTAAGTGATACCACAAAGCATTCTTTCTTTTTTAAACGATTCAGTGTCCCAAGAACAGGCTTCGTCTCAACTCTTAGCCCTCAATTCAAACCGGAAGTGGTCGCAATAAAACAAAGACGGTCATAGATTACGAGAGGCGGTTCTTTTTGCAATGGATTCAGCGTCTCAAGACAATACGGTATACCACTAGCAGCCGGAACATTGGCAAAATGGTAAATGATTGGAATTTACTAGAAGTTCTGGGCTCAATACTTATTTGCATCGTGCAGAAATGGTAAAAAGAAATTGAAAAACTTTTCTTTACACAGATTCTGAGTTTTGTCTCGATTCTTATTTATCTGTTGAAACCGGAAGTGATTTGCAATTTTCTGTTACAATACTGCTTGCATAATGGATAAAAGAGAAATAAATAGCAACACACAGTTTTTGATATGCATTCAGTACCAAAAGAATATGTCTCAGCTTTGATTTTATTCCTCTACTGTAATAGAAAGTGACAGACATCCGGTTTCCACTTCCATTAGCACTTCCGGTTTCAATATAATTCTCCATAGAGCAAAAACAGTAAGAGACAGCAAAAGATAGATTAAGTGTCCGAGAAACAGGTTCTATCTTTTGGTTTTACTCCTCTGATAAAGTAATTATAATTTTGACTAATGAATTCAGATAGTCTAGAGAGCTACTCCGTGGCTAAGGGTTAGCGTAGGCGTCTTTGGCGTGGGAGATCCGAGTTCGATTCCCCGCGAAAGCTCAGGGGTTTGGATTCCACTTTAGTTAGTAGGTTCTCGTGTCATATAGCCTCTCTGCTGAACGGGATGTTAAAATCAACTCGACTCACATAGTGTAGAGTCTGTCGTAGTTTCATACAGTGAAAGGAGACTCGCTTGTTTTTCTGTTAACTTTGGAATATTTTGTACATATTTCTGAACATAAAAGTTCCATACTATTTTTGCATATCGAAACAATTAACACAGTAGCTTCCAACCTTGCTTACCTGGTGCCCTTCTTCGTAAATCCTGCATATTCCAAGCATATATACTTCCGAAGAGAAAGACATCGAAGCGTCTGTCGTATGCATGAAATTTGCTAAAGGTAAATTCTATTTGGTCATTATATGGTAATTTATTCCTAATATCGCATTTTATTTCAGCCAGAAGCTTGCGCTCTTCCCCTCTTGTGCGCTCTACGTTTGGAACCACTGATTAAGCACTAAACATAATAGTGACGTATTGTACTAGGACATGTATTACAAGAAATAAGGAACTTAAAAAAAAATAGTAGAAATATTTTCAACTTTGGACCAATATCACCAACAAAAATTTCTGTGTATGCATCTCACTATAGTCAGTTTTCTCGACGTTTATCTATACTATGAGCCTCATTTCCTATCAGTCTACGGCAATTTGCGTACCGAAAACATAAAATATGCATTTAAGAAAAATATAAATGATTGTGTGTGAGAAAAAAATGCGGTCCCAACGGCTGCAAACGATCATTTGCCTATCAATACGCAATAGGGAATAAAATTTGACTTAGTGACGTCATAGCAAAAATTAGTAAGTACGTGACATCATCAGTATTCTCCTAGCAGCATTATGGATTCGAGACATGTTTCTTGCACTCCCTACAACTAAATTATATACGGAATACAAGCCACGAAATACAGGGGTCCTAAGGCAAGTGAATCATCGGACTCATGCATTAAATATGGCTCTGAATATCGAATATCGCAAATTACAACACTGTTTACGTTGCGTTGACGCAAACCGATACGGAATAACGTCCTAAGTATTTATATTCTTTTTTTTTTAATCTCTTTCCGCCCTATGCAGAGTCGTTTCGACGTATGATTAGAGACATACTAAGATACTGACTACTGCAGGAGACTTATTTTAGTCGAACTCTTTAGTATGGCACTAATAGCGCTTCAAAACGACTCTGCATAAGGCCCTTTGAATCTTCTATATTTCTTCCGCCTTATACAGAGTCGTTTTGACAAATGATTAGCGTCATGCTAAACGCCCGACTTCTGCAGGAAGCACATGTAAGTCGAACGCTTTAGCATGGCACTAATCACACGTCAGAAGGACTCTGCATATGGCCCCTTATATTTAAAAAAAAATCTGAATACTTATGTTCGTCGCCCTCCTTCTATTCTAACTCGTGCCTTCAGCTCATGTGTCCCTGCTTCACTTACTGGTGGAAGAGTTCAAAATATTTAGGGCCTTATGCAGTCGTTCTGACGTTTGATTAGTGCTATACTAATGAGTTTGACTAACATGTTTCCTGCTGTAGTCAGACCTTTAGTATGATGCTAATCATACGTCAAAACGACTCTGCATAAGACGGTTAATTTCAAAGTCATTCACTTTCATTAATCATTCATCATCTTTAGCCTAAAGAAGCGTAACCGAATGACGTTAAACAAAAAAAACTTTTCATTCAGAATTGTTCGTTGTACTGATGTTGTAAACTAGTAAACAACATACCTGTATTTAATTCAGTGTGTGCAAGGAAGGAATTGCATCATGAAAGAGCTTTTTCTCTGAAAGGTTTCTCAAAAAGTTCGTGCTGTAAGTCCTTCTCATAACCTTCAGGTAAAAATTAATAAAACAAATACGAGCATTATTTACATTTAGTCATGTCTGCGAGTTAATATCAAGACACGAACTCCCCTTGTATTAGTAACTCTTTTGAAAAGCGATGAAACATTACATCTTTCCCCAATTCACACGTTGAGCAACAGCAGTTATTATTATTATTATTATTATTATTATTATTATTATTATTATTATTATTATTATTATTATTATTATTATTATTATTATTATTATTCGCAACTATAACAATGCATTGGATTTAAATTTTACGCACCAATCGGCAGGTACTAAAATCTCCTACAATGTTTACTTCGCGCTCTGTTCCACGTGACGTCACGTCGCTAAAGAATTGTGGGTATTTTCTTCTCTCTCAGCAGAAAATGTAATACTCTATCTACAATTACATTGATACTCAACAAACATTAAGCACATTGTGTTGCGAGTTATTCCATTGGCGCCCCTGCTGTTGAAGATTCCAATGTTGCTCCATTACGACTAAACTTGCACCGACATTTCCTTCACCTTTACATCAATAAAGTATATAATAATTTTGTTGTGTTTTTATAATTCAGATCAATAATTTTGTTGTTGTTCTTCTTTTCTTTAAATGTTTTATTTCACAGTGGAATTCCTCTTTTTGTATACATAAGTTCGTGAAAGATACCGATCAAAATTATAATTGAGAAATAAAATAAAATAAAATGTGTTTCTAGAAACACCCTTTCCTTTAAAAAAATAAAAGAAATCATATTAAAAGTAAAAAATAACAGAAATATTACTAAAAAGTAGAAAATAATTCTGTCAAGAAAATTACATTCCAAAAAAAAAAAACTTGTCTATGAATGATTAAAAATAAAAAACTTGCGGATTGCTCTCATATACAATCAATTTATAAAATATGCAATACAGATGCTACTGTAGGGTGTAAAAACACTGATCGAAGTGAGACGGTATGCGGTGGTATGCCATACTGCCTCTGGTTTTTTAGTGATCAAGACATACCATCATTGGAGAGTTCGTGCCAAATACCTTTAACAAACCCATTTTTACACACACTAATTAACGAATAGCTTTACACGTAAAAAGATTTTATTTCTTTCAGCTGTCTTCAAAGAAGTTCATCCAGTTTATATTTTAATGTGCCATATTGAATTGCTTCATTCTTAGGTGTGTCTTTTTACCTTAATGCATATAAATGTCATGTTTTCTGCATGGTCGGATTTACGGGTTGTCTGCTGTGGGGGACGGATATTCTTTGTAATACTTCTTAGTCGGTTGGGGGGTCCGGGAGTTTTTCCGCACGAAATTGTTAATATATAAAAAAGTTGAGAATGCTCCAAGAGCTTTGCCAGAACGAACTTAAAAAGAATGGAGAGATGGAGCGAAATGATAACTGTAATTTTCCTACATTTAAAAGCAAATCTTTTTATCCACACCTTCTTCTGTTTCTGGCACAAATTCGCAAAATATCATCTCTCTATGACTTACCTTTCCCGAGACATGGCTCCTTAAAACTCTCGAAATTCGAACTTTTTTGGCCAACATCTGGGGAACGGTGGCCAGTTGTCCAGTGGCTACCGGTTACTATTGGCACCAAAATGTTCATCCTCCTCTTAGGTATTGATCAACACCAAAATAATCTGTCTATGACTTACAATTCTCGAGGCTCCTTAAATCTCCAGAAATCGGCTCTTTTTTTTTTTTTTTTTTTTTTTGCCAATATCTTTAGAAAGGTAATAGTGACGCGAAATATTCCATCACTTTCTCAGATAGTTTTTGATGCTCTATCGAATGGAGGAGGATGCTCTATCAAGATTGAAAAAATCGCAAATAACAGACAGACACACAAAGAGAATTCAGTAACGAACTTTTTAAGTTCATTGACTAGGCTTTTGAGCATTTTCGGTATAATTCTCTATAATACAACATAAGGGGATATATATTTTAATATTTTCTGCAAGTTGTTAGCGAGGGATCAAAGTCTCCCCATGACCCCCCCCCTTAATTACAGAGAAGCTCTTCAATGATTTTCAATCTTTATGTAAATAGAAATGCAATCTTTTAGGCAACATATCACCCACTGCATATCAACAATTAGGTACCCGGTATATCGGGTCAAAATCGTAATAAAACATACTGCCTCTGCTTTTTTTCCACTTCGAACACTGGTTATAAAAATAGTGTTAACACACAGCGTAAATCAGACAAATATAAAAATCAGGCAAGAACCAGTCGTTCTTTCAGAAAAAAAATGTTCCGAGGGGTCAAACTTAGTATTCCGGGGGGCACTGCTGGTGTTGTTCTATTTATTATTGTATTATAGATGTATTATTTTGGTCTCCTCCGGGAGGGCACTCTCAGAGCTCCGGGAAGCAGTGTCCTCCAAAAACATGTCTGGAAGAAACACTGGGCAACAACTTGTATGGTAGTAATTATAACAAGGATGTTTTAAAATAGATGATCTGAGCATATACTGTATACATACATACATATATATATATATATATATATATATATATATATATATATATATATATATATATATATATATATATATATATATATATTCATTCTATTAACTCAATGAAGCCAAAAAACAACCGAGCATTTTTCGTTTCCGCCATGAAAGTTGGCTTAAAATATTGCGATTTTTTGGGACGGCGTGGGCAGGGTGGGGGTGGCGATACTCTAACGTATGGCTTCACCATTTTGTTGTATAGGGAGATCCTCTATTTTATAACATCCTTGAAATCCTTGAATTATAATTTACTTCCTTACCTCCTTCGGTTCAGAGCAGAGACAAACTTAAAGTTCCACATGAAACGTGGTGATGTATCGTAGAAGCAAGCGCCTTAACGTGGATTATTAAAAAAATTCACTAATTACTTTAAATTGCTTTACTCTCCTGACTTTCCGCGAAACTCGTAACATTTTAACTTTTGCTCTTCAAAACGCTGCAACTCTTTTTGCACTTTTTAAAAACGTCTTCCCAATGCTCGTTGTGTTGTTTAAATTCGTTTTCGTTTCTCTACTTGATCCTTACCTGACTTTTGTTCCGTTCGTCTCGTTACGAGCTTGTCATGTAAAAGCAATAGATAATGGCTATTTAAAAGATTATTTACACTTACTTCATGGAACTTTACATCTCATTTTGTGAACTATTACATGAGCCTCATTCCGCATCGGTTTGCGTCAACGCAACGAAATTTTGGGGGCCACGGTGGCTCAGTGGTAGAGCGCTTACCTCTAGTGGATGGGGGAACTGTTTCTATCCCCAGCTAAGCAAGTTTGTTTTATCGTGTCCGTGTTTTTTCGGGATACTTCAGTTTCCTTCCCCAATTTATTTGTTTATTTATTTATTTACCTGTTTTGCATACAAATGAGAGTATCCTCGAGCACGCATACAGTTGTCAAAATTACAAAATAATTACATATCTCATTCCATCATAATTCACTGACCTTAATGATCCGTCTCCATTAGCCTCAAGGGCTTAAACTGAAAGAAGTGCTTGGTAAAATGTATATTTATTCATCTTTTAATAATAACGATAGTGATCCGTGAAGCACTTAAGCAATTAAAGCAGAGGCGTCATTTCAGATTTCGCTTGGGAGGGGCAAGAGCAGCACTAACATAAGAATCTCACGTTTTGTACTAGTATATTAGTAGAGAATCGATTAAAGCATATGTATTCCTCAAACTCTTGGGGAGAATGGCAATTGCCCCCACCTGCCTTCTTTAAATGACGCCCTGAATTAAAGCCAATTGTACCCACGAAAAAAATGAGTAGAGTGCAATATACTAATAACATTGTAACGTATTGAACTAAGCACTACACAATTAGGTTTTCAAGCTCTCCACTTAATAACAATAACGTAAATAAGAGGTAAAAGATATCCAACTGCAATACCTTGAACTATTTTTATTAGTTTAGAAGACTTTGGATGCCCCATGGGGACACTCGGTTGAAAAGTTGTTACAGCTTTTTTGGACCAGCCATCTTGAGTGAGATTTTCCTGGGTTTTTCTCATTCATGGCAAGCAAATGCCGGAATAATATCTAACATACGTGTTCCAGGTAGTTTCCTTTCTTTCCTCTCCCCCGGCTGGTGTGCTCGCTGTGAAACGCAGGGTTGCCAACTCCGGAAAATAAAATTACAGGCTCCCCCTCAACATTCCCTATCACATTGGCTTAATTGTTAATTATCTGTGTTCGGACCCATTCATTGGAAGGAAATGTACTATCGTTGATGAAAGTACATTAGATTTTCATTATGCATATCATTAGTACATTCATTGATAAGCTTATTACATACATTGTGCTAAAAACGAGAAACTAAAGTCGGTACTGATCATTTTATTGTACCTACTAATAGCTACACTCATTTTAAATTCGAAACAGATGAACAAAATTATATTAATCCTTACGTGACAATTTTGGATTTACAAAATGAAATTTACTCTTTAAACTTACATTTCAACTACAGGAAATTGCTTTAAGAAGTCCTAAGGAAGGAAGTTGGAAGTTTAAGGAAAGTTGTCGTATGCAGCAGCTATGGACGTGAAACTAAGCAATGCAAAAAATGTCTAGGAGTTATTTGCCAAGAATCGATGGACAATTTAAATTTATCGCTATATTAATGCCGAAAAATTATGAACAATTATACACTTCTGTCTCTATTGTTAAAAATAGTGTTTCACAACAAAATATAATTATGAAATTTCTTATGTTAAATAAATAAAAAAAAACTACCATAGATTAAAAAATATCGCTTAATGTATAATACAACGGAAATTTGTATTTGTGAAGGCACTGTTGAAGAATTTCGACGTTCGATGTTTTATTCTGGATTACAGATTTCAAAATACGGGTCATTAAGGATCTGGTAAGAAGCTTGTATCACTCACCGGCCTTAATTAAAATAACAGCAATATTTCCAGCCAGGCAGGTGAAATACCGGGCTATTGCCAACCCTAGCTGAACGTTATCCATCATATCCTTCATACGGGCTTAACCCATAGATGCCGGCAATGCCCACAAATATGTAGGCCTATAAAGAAATAATTTCGAAGATAATAATAAGATAACGAATAGGATTCTTTATTATTTTTTTATTTAATGTAAAGTGATTGCACTTCTTTTCAAATCACAAAGTCATTTGGGCAGAAGGGGGTACATGATAAATTAATTACTATTACTTAATTTGAACAATGATTAAATAGAGAGAACGACGGTACCCTGAGCACAATGACCTCTATGACCTTGTGAATCTAAAATGAGCTGTGCTTTCGAATGTGAAAGAATATTGATTTTAAAAATTAGAAGATGGAGAAAGAATGAAATATTAGTCTAAAGGGGATGGATGATCAATGAAGATAATTTTTATGGTGGAATGAGAATGTGGGAGAGATAGAGAGAACGGAATCCTGAAGAAACCCACAGTCACTGTTGTTTACTATAAACTCACATGGGATGAGATCCAATCAGGAATTGTTTGTACTGTACCAGCGATCTATCATGAAGCCACTGTGTCTCCCAAACATTCAATCCGACATTTTATGGTATTTCACTTTTATACTCCAGAAGATGAAGATGCGAATCAGTTGCCACTCTCTTTTTTCCCCTACACTATGATATTTTAATGCTAAAGTTTCATTTTAATTAGTTTGCATACACAATAGATTAAAAGATGTAACTAACTTACAGTTTGAATTATTTACTTACAATACCTCCCATGATGAATACCCGCTAAATCGAGAGATACGTAATAACAATAAAACCATATTGGACTACAATTCTTCATGTCTTTTATAATTTATAAAAGCTTCGTTGTCTTTTTTCCGTTTTGGCATCTAATTGCTGGTGCTGAATGCGATAGAACGACGATGGTAGAATTGACAGACTTAGGAAATGGGAGATTCAAGAAGACCCACTACTGTGGTGTGACCATGACTGGAGAAGAACAGTGTTTGTAGGTTTCCTTAAGAAAATTTCCGTCAACTGACTCAAAATTTTCCCTTTTCTCAACAAAATTTCACTAGTTTGTTGAGTATTCAATATCTATGACAAAAGTTATGAGATAATATCAATTTAGTTATATATATAAACAGTTGCTATTGTATTCGCTTATTTATAAAAAACAAAACAAAAAAATTTAAGCATTTATATTGGTCAATCAGGCAGCGCGAGAATTTCCCTGGATTTTCACGTTTTATTGAAAAATTCCCTTTTTCCCTGTCCTACAATTATCTACGAAATTTCCCTATATTAGGGAAATTTCCCTCAAACTACGAACACTGGGCTAGAAGCTAATCAAAAGCAGTGATGCCAATCTACATTATAAAATCACACCTTGCAAGGCATAAATTCCCATTTTGCTCATAAGTTTTCCACGCGCTATCCTAATTACATAATTTTCAAAATTCATAAAATATGAACAGTGTAACTAGTATATGCTACTTACTTTTTTCGATATTTGAGTGAATTATTAGTAAATTCAGATCTCTCAAATTCTTAGTAAGCATTTTTCTTAATTAAATGAGTCTTAAGAAATTGTTGAAAACAAGCACATTTTGTTGTGAGAAATTAAAATTTTCATCATGCTTTTGTGCCATAATGTTCTACTGAACATAACGTACTCAAAGTTCATTCTTTACTTATTCCGTGTGAGACGTTTTAGAAATTGGCAGTTTGTGCTGTGTTAATGTACTTCCTTTCGTTCATGATTTGTTTTTAAGGTCGAGAGTACAGTTGAGGAGTTTGACGTAATGAGGGCGTAAGCAACCTTACACCCATTTTGCATCAAACACATAAGTGCCTTTCACCATGCTCCTGTCAAAATTTCAACTCAATATCGAAATAAAATGTGAAAGAAAAAAAACACTACTTAAAGTTTCAACATCGTTTTCCTCCAAATGCATATTTCAGACTTACGCCCTTATTGCATCAAACTCCTCAATTTATGTTCCTGGTTGCTTGTTTCTCTTGCATAAATAACTTTCAAATAGCAAAATTTCAGAACGCTGATTTCAAGTTGAGTTCCTTCGTGGCTAAGCAATTAGCATACGCACCTTAGGCGTAGAAGACCCGGGTTCGATTCCCGGCGGGAGCTCATGTGGTTCGGATTCCACGTTAAAAAGTAAGTCCCGTCTCATACAACCTCGCTGCTGAAAGGGACGTTAAACTCAAAATCAACTCAAGCGATTTCACGTTTATTTCAAGTATCATTAGCCTACTTCTAGCTCGTACATAGGGATGAGCACTACTCCAGACATGTCTCGAATCTCGACTCGAATTCGAGTCGAGTCACACTTTGTAAACTTCGAGACGAGTCGAGACTGCTCGTAAAAATCTCGACTCGACTCAAATGTCTCAAAAATCTTTCTATAATTTTTAATATTATTTTGAAGACAGTATTCACTCAGAAACAGCCTTGAAACCAATTCCAGCACTTATCACTTTAGAAGGTATAGAATGCATAAACTTAATATGACGATGAGAGGGTGCGAATCCGTCGTGTTCCAAGGGAAGAGCTCCTTGACACTTGTACTTCGGGACGGAGACAAGCTGGCGGCGGCTTAATTATTATCTGGGGAACATTGAGGTGAGAACCCAGGTGTCTATTGGAGCTCGAGCAAGGCACCGTGACGGCCTAGGCGTATCGCTCACTGCTTGCCGACTACTTACACCGCATCATGACAACCATGTTTCCCAACGGAATGTGGTATTTTTCGACAAGATAATGCACTAGGTCACAAGGCCAGGAGTGTGATGGAGTGGTTCGAGGAAAACAGGGGCGAGTTCCAAGTGATGTTCTGGTCCCCAACTCGCCGGATCTGAACCCAATCGAACATATCTGGTATGTGATTGAACGTGACGTCAGAGCGCATCGCCCCCTTCTAGGAATTTATGGGAATTAGGTGACATGTGTGTGTGGTGCCAAGTCTCTCCAGCGACCTACCAAGGATCATTGCGTCCATGCCATGACCCGTCACCGTTGCTATCCATGCCAAAGGTAGACATACTGACAATTAGGTAGGTAGTCATAATGTTCTGTCTGATGTGTGCGTATATTTTAACTCGTATATTTTGTCTGGACTCGAATTTCGGGATGTCTCGTCTCGAATTTGGCTCGAGTCGAGACAGAACCTGTCGAGTCGAAAGACGAGTCGAGGCAGAAACATATTTTTGAGTCGAGACAACATTTTCTCGAGACGATTCGAGACAGGCTTAAATCTCGACTCGACTCGACTCGGCTCGGTTCAACTGAGCCATCGCCTCGGGCCGGCTCGGTTGCGATGAGCCATCGGCTCGGTTCGGCTTAGGTGAGCCATCGGCTCAGTTTGGTGAGCTGTTGGCTCGGCTCGTTGGTGAGTGAGTAGTGAGCCGAGCCGCTCGAGCCGTTGACAACGCTACTCGACTCGTGCGCATCCCTACTCGTAGATAATTTTGTCTACGTTGATGTAATAAATATATGAAAAATCCTATCTATGTTGCCGATTTCTACGAAGAATCTATTTATCTTTATCCCTATCCGAAAAACTAATGTCATCAATCCCACAAAATGGGATTTTTCCCACGGGTTGGCATCATTGAGGAAGAGTTCTTAGTACTAGAGGTGAGCCCATCTATAATTAGGTGAGTTCTGTCGACTTAAGGATTTTGAAAAATAACTCCTAGTTGAATATTTAGCAATGACGAAAATTATACATTTATATTTAATATAAAATAATTTTCCAGTTCTTCTGGAATGCCCAATATCTTAAGGGAACAATCAACTCAGCCGTAAAAATGCAACACGAAATGTCTTTTATTAATATAATCAAAGAACAAAACAATACAATATACAATGTATTAAAAAGTAAACATGTTTCAACAGTCAGAGCGAAATGCTTGGAATTCTACTTTTCTTCAGTTGTTCAGTGTAACTGCGTAAACATTGCCACTATGATTCACATCTTATGAAGTATTGAAACTGTTATCACACCACATGCAATTAAACATTAGTAATTTGTATATACACAAAACGATTGTCTTAAGTTTATTAATATTACACATGAAGTACAAAGCTACTGCTATAATTCTTTTGTAATTTGTCACTTGTCCTAGACAAAAGGTATTGTTTAAACTTTTAAACGTTAAGAAAATATGTTCGACATTAAGAAAGAACAGATGAAGTCATCGAAGAAAGAATACAAGAGCATTACCTCACATTTTTACTATTGTTTTTCTTAGAAAAAAGTAAACAATGTATAAACATTTATACGCTTTTGAATTTAAGCAATCGAGTAGTAGAAAAAATAATGAGCAAATTTGATCATTTTGAAACATATTGCTTTTTATTTGTAAACATGATTACCACTGACGCAAATCCCGGGGGATAAGGGGGAGATGCCCCTTTCCAATCTTCGATCTGGGGGAGTGTCCCCCCAATAATCTGATAAGAAATGTGTTCTGGGGGAAGAAATGTGATGATTTGTGTCCTATTATCACAAAGGAAAGGAAATGAAATTGATATCCCTCCAAAGTAAGCTTCAAATCTGCCCGCCTCCCAATGTTGAAGATAACTCTGCTCTCCTGAAGACAACTCTGCTCCACAGCATTGTTTTTCAACTTCATAAATATTTTGAACATCGCTTAAAAAAAAAAAAAAATATGGGAACAGGCTTACCCGTCGCCCCCAATATTGAAGACAGATTTGCGCTGCTGATGATTAGTACAGACTAGTTGTTGAGTGTAAAGTAAAATTGTTTTCTACGCCAACATATCACATAAAACTCTCAGAGCTTCCCCATGGTAAAATACTGGTGACTATAGGGCGTGTAACTTTGGTGCAGAAGGTCCTGTGTCCGATGCAGATGCAAGAGCACCAAACGCACTATATTGACTCAGATCACATTAGATATAGCCTCGCTGCTCACAAGGATATAAATTCATATCAATTAATAAATCATGGCAAAATGACTAGTTTAATATCTCATCCGAGTTTAATTTTTGGTTCGGGCTCACCAGACTCGAATTCACGTTAATCCATATTTCTGAACATTAAGCTAGTAAACATATCCTTCATGTTCCTGATAAACTCTTTCGTCCCGAGTATTTTGTTGGAGCACAAGTATTTCGTCGCCCCGAATGTATTGTTAATGTCCAATGTTTTTTACGTGATATATTTTTTTCTGAGTAAGGTAAAGGATGCTATACATTGTAGCAGGGATGAACCCACGTGAGAGGTCCACCGGGTCCGGAAACCCCCAAAACTTGGTAACTCAACATACATTTGTACATTTTATCAGTAAAACTATACTTGTTTAACAAGGCAATGTTTGAGTTACCATGAATATTTGATTTCACATTTCATCTGTAGTTTCTCTTATAAAAAAGATCTACTTCTATTATTTATTTCTGAAAATATCGTGGAAGTATTTTATAATTACTTATCGTATTTTCGGTTGCTGAATAATACCCGCTAAATACTACATAGACGTAGTGGTTTCCAGTATTGGACCCCCCTAAGTTTGACCCCCCCCAACAAAGATTTCTGGGTGTGTGCCTGCATTGCAGACTGGCACTTGTAGAAAGATCTAACAATGACAACAATTGCATATTGTTGGTATCTCAAAAGACAAATAAATGATTCTTTGGCTAGATTCATAGATCTGAATCATATTCTCATATGCCTACCAAACTGACAGAAACTTAATTTTATATTTCTGTCTTTAGTAAGCGTTAATATGAAAAGTCTTGTAAAACTAGTATTTCCTCTTACATTCTTTTACTGAAACCACAATTTGTTAAGATCTAATACCATTTCCGGTTTAATATGTATGCCATACAGTAAAAAGTAATAATAGGTAGTGACTGGGAAACAGGTTCTCGATGTGAATAAGATAACGCGTCAAGAATAAGCCCTGTTCCCAAGAATAAATCCTATTTCAATTATTGTCTCTCTACCAAAAACAAAAGTGGGTTCATTATTATCTAATGATAGAACGTACACGCCTACGTCCTTCCGGAAAGCTCTTTCGGCAGGACTTTTGTACAGGGCCGCCGTCTTGCCAGTCGTACCAACATGATTTTTTCTGCGCTACAACTGGAGTTCATGTTCTTTCCACCAGGAGAACCTTCTGTCCTGCTGAAGTACACAAAATACTCTAATTTATAGATAAACATGGTAGGACTTTTAGGACGCTATCCTGCCGGAAGGATGTTGTATATACATTCTATCATTGAACCTTCTCAAGTAAAACTATAATAAGTACTACTGGGAGATCTAAAAGATAAAAACTGTGGGGCGCAGCCAGAACCCAGACTAGCTATATCCAGTGCTGTTATTCTAATTTTTTAACGAGCTCTGTATATGCAGAGAGACAGTAGATGGATAGATAAATATATTTATTTTAAATAGCATACTATATTTATTGTAGTATACTATTGTTCTATATGAATAATTACCTACACGCATGCATCAAGGTATACGTATACTCGTGTACTGATCTTGTGCCTCCCCCCTGGAAAAATCCCGCGCTAGTCCATGCCATCAGCGTAACAAAGAATTCACGACATATCTATTTTCGAGATATAATTTTGAAATATAGGATGCTATAGTGTTATTGGGCCTTATACAGAGTCGTTCTGAAGCGTGATTAGTGACATACTAAAGAGTTTGATCGACATATGTTTCCTGCAGTAATCAGTCCTTTAATACGACGCTTATCATATGTCAAAATGACTGCATAAGGTGGATGTGTGCGATTTCCTGGACATGAAATGAAATGAAATCTTTCAGTGGGTAAAAAAAAAAAAACTGAAATATTTCAGTTTAACGTCCCTCGATTATGTCCTTTAGGCTAAAGGAGATTGATGATTAAGTCAAGTGAATGACGATGGAACAATTGGTGGAATGTTAATGTAGAAGGATACGGGAGTATCCTGAGAAAACCAAGGACACGATTTTGTCCACCACAAAGTTACTTGGCCGGAGATCGAAGCACAGACCCCATACACCAAAAGTAAGGGCTCTGCCACTGAGCCACCGTGCCATCGTGCCCTCCAGTCACAAAATAGAATCCTTTATCCAAATAATAATAATAATAATAATAATAATAATAATAATAATAATAATAATAATAATAATAATAATAATAATAATAATAATAATAATAATAATAATAATAAATATAAAAAGTATTGCTCAGTGAGCGCACATGCCTGGCGCTTGTAACGTGTGCACGTTCCAAGTTAAAAAAAAAAAGAAAGAAAATGAAATGCAATAAATCATGGACTTAAAATAATAAAAGAGACAGAAATGGAAAATAATGAAAAATCTAAGGACATTCAAGTTACATTGAAATGGTCGTTTAAATGAAAATTTAAAAATCTTATTTTTTTACTTTTTAAGATTGTGAAAATAGCTTCTTTTGCTGAGTTGTTCTTCGAAGTAAAGGTGTGTTGTAAACAGCTGCTCTGGAGGCAATGAGGTGTACGCGTGATGACAGTTGTCGGTTGCGCTGATCTGGCCTTGGTGGGTGGGCGGAGTCTTCCCTCCCTACCAGGCTTCGTTCATGCGAGCGAGCGACGGCTGAGTCATTACGCATGGAAAATCATAGAAGAGAAGTTGTCTTCTCGGCTGCATTTGTGCCTCTAGTGCGAATTGTGTGATATTGAGTTTAAAGGAATTTGACTTTACGAGTTAAAAAGTTTCTATTACGGAATCTATAATATTAATTTTGATACTAAATCGGAGGTTAATTGTCTTTAATATGCTTAAATCAGATGGGTTAGTTTCCTAGCTTAAATAATTCGTGACTGAAAGTAAAAAAAAAAGGCTGTGATTCAATGTTCTTACTACATTAGTAGTTAAAAAAAAAAGATAGGAATAAAAATTTAGTAGTGAATATCAGTTTAATATGTGAGTTAAATACACTAAAGTTAGCCGGTAATTTAATTTTTGTAGGAGAATTGTGCCTAATTGGAGTACTCGGGAGGGGAGTTCAGACCCTTTGACCAAACTAAAACAAGCTTGTAAAATTCGGTTAAAACAGATAGTTATGTCGCTTTGTCACTTAACTAACTACAGTAGATGAACTTTTGACTATCATAAATTTAACTTTAAACAGTAGTAATTTTGTTTAGAATTGATAAAATGGTTTGAATTAATACCTGAAATTAGTGTATAATATTCTATTGCAGTAAAATTAAGTAATTAAAATCCGGAAGTTTGAAGTAAATTATAAAGGGAGAGCTCTGAACTGTAGCTATACTTCCTAGCTTAAAGTTTCAAATATATTTTTTTAAAATCTAATTAACTTTCTGACTCTAGAATGAGCTTGTAATTAAATCGTGAATTTTTGCAATTAATATTCTGTTGGGGAAAATTGGGACTCATTCATTTTTGTATGGCAGTTGGTTTTTAAGTAGGGAAAGTCAAATTCCAATCCATGGTGGTGATGTGGAGTCTCTGGATAAAGGCGTAAGAATGTTTTTTTTATATTAGATATTTGAATCTGGTGAGTATTACAGAGTATTTAATATTACTGGTTACGGTTGAGTAGAGTAGTGGTAGAGTAAGTTTTGGTAGAATTTCATCTTACTCATTACCCAATTGCGTTAATAGTATTCATAAAAATAAACGTAATAGATTGCGGTCTGGTTGAAATAAGTAAAATATAAATTAAAATAAACTAAAACCGATTAGAGTCAAATCATCAATCTCATTTTCCGGGTGATTAAAATTATAGATTACGAAGAATTAAAATTGGACTCACAAAAAATTATACTTTATTCCTTCTAGAGCAGTCTGTAGTGTTTTTCAAGAAGCTATTGTAATTAAAGATTTGATGATATTAAGCTTGCTTCAATCCAGAGTTACGACCATTTTCATTTTTTTTTATCTGTGATAATTTCCTTAAATTATTAAATTCAAGAGATATATTTATTTAATTTTCAACGAAAAGTTTTGATTGGAATTTTTGTATATAGAAGTCTCAATAATTATTAAAGGTCTTGAATTGAAAATAAAATTTTATTTCTACCTGAATAAATTCAATCAGTGTTTGAAAGAAACGGGTAATGTTAAATGGAAGAGGCGGAATAGTTTATTTTTGTGGGGGTTTACAGGTGCAGCTGAGAGGTACTGCTTCGGCTGAAGTCACTCGCACTTTAAATAATCCAACCAAAGAATTTCTTTTTTGCTTTATTGCGAATTATGGTTGTAGTAAAGTGTGATAGCGATAATTGTGACAAAAAGTTTTTCCATGCGTAAATCACTCCCTTAATATTTTTGTTGAAGGAATTATTAATTGGACGGGGAGTTTAGAGAATTAAATGCTGGTTGAAATTAGTAGATTTGTTTTCAAGAATTTAGTAAATTTAAATTTCTCAAGTAAAGTAATTAAAATAATTAAGTTTTGTTAGTTCCGTAATGTTGGATGTTCTTAGAGAGAAAAATTAAAATTATGTTTTGGATTCGACTAGTATAAATGAGGAATGACATCGTTTGTAGGTTGCATTTAATTCACGTTTAGGTCAATGTTATTCGAACTTGAGTTTGAGGTGTAATTAAAGCTATTTAAATGCAACTTTGATTATTTGAGTATTTTAATAGGTTAATAGAAATGCTATTTAGCTATACAGAACAGCTGTAATAAATTGAGTAGTCAGTGTGAAATTGACTTAAATCCTGAAAGTGAAGAAATTAGATTTAATTTGCGGAAAACTTTAATGAATGGTTTTGGAGTATTAGCGTACGATCCTTAGTGAGTGCGTGTATTCTTAAAAAAAAAAAAAAAAAAAAAAAAAAAAAAACGCCCAAATTCATATTTCATAATATCGTAATCGTATTAAGATACAATTGGATTATTTAAAGGTTGTTGTTGAGTGACACCATTCAGCTAATGCTATCCAACATCGAATGAATAAATTGTGTTTAATAAAGAATTTTCACAAACCTTTTGGAAATTTATGATTTGTAATTTATGTATTTATTCATTGTTTATATGCATTATAAGAATTTGGATGTGTAGTGGATTGTTTACTTTTGAGAGTAGATCATATAGTAGTGGTTCTGGTGTAGATTTCTTAAATTTGTCATATTTCAATGAACTTTATTTTGTATAATTTCTATATTTGTTTGTTATATTTGCCTTTTGCGATCAACATGTCATACTCAGATTTATCGGAAGGTACGGCTTATATGAGTCTAGAAGATATTCCTGAATATTCGGTGGTTGAAATAAGAGATATTAATGATCCACGTTTAAGACAATTACCTGACGATGAAGTGATAGCACGAATTAATGCTTATAGGGTAGAATCATCATCAAGTTCTAGTAGTAGCGCATTAAATCCTTTAGAATTTAATGAAAGCGAAGGGTTTTTGCGAAATATGGCGGAAACTTCGTATGAATTGGTATATCCGAGTACTGTACGAGGTCAAACGAGCGGTTCGACTTCTGGCGTAACTAGTAATAGACCAACTGATATAAGTGAATTCAGAAGCATGAAATTTTCGGAGTTAAGGATTCATGACGATAATAATGATGCAAATTTAGGAAAATTAAATACTATTCGTCATGGTACGTCTGAGGATCGTAAATATTCAGTTCAACCTAACTTTGTAGAAAAACTTAAGCAAAGACCAAATAAAATTGAACCTAGAGATGTTCAAGAAATATCGGTTGCTTTATCTGATTCCAAAATTAGCGATACAGAATTAAGATCTAGAATAGACTTGAAAGAGCCTAGTAGAGTGGTAAGTGCTGCTAAGTCAGGAAATAGGATGCCAGATTCTTTTGTGTGTGATAAGGTAAAACTTGAGAAAACTGAAGCTAGTAAGCTGGAACAACGTAATAGTTCTAGGGAATTTTTGAATCGAATGCCAAATATGAATAATATGGGGTCAGTTAATCCGTACTTAGAATTTTGGTCCGGAAATTTAAATCAAACTGAAACTTTGAAAATAAAAGGGGAAAAAGCCGAAACTTGTCCTTGTTTGGCATGTAATAAAGAAGGTGTTCGAAATAGAGGAGGTAGCCCTTTAACATATTCTAATCTTTTGGGTCATCAGAACGAAATTGATTCTGGGATGGAAAATAATTTGAAGAAAAAATATGATATTAAAGGTAAATATGGAAATTTAGGTGACACTAAGAAAACATCTCAGTTAAGATGTTTAAATTGTAATCAAGTAAATGATTATCAAAATAATGTTAGGGTTGGAAACTCTTCTGAATCAATGAATATGTATATAGATAAGTACATTTTTAATCAAATAAGTAAAATTGTTGATAAAAGACTGGCTCGTTTCAGCGTCATTGACGGCTCAAATGGTTTTCAAGTTTTCGAACTTTTATTAACGATTAATGATCTCATTTTTCATTATAATTTTCCGTTGAGAATGCTGCTATATTCTGTTTCAGTTAAAACTACTGGTCGCTTATATACAGAAATTATGAATGGCATTGGTAGTCAACTGTCTTGGATTGAATTAAGACATCGTCTGGTTTTCAAGTTTATTTCTATGATATTACGTAGTCATTTGGTGAATACCCGAGTTTATAAGATAATGCAAGCAAATGAAGGCATATTGGATTATATTGATAGAGTGTTTAATGCTGCTAAGGTTTTAGAAGTAGGACATTCTGAAACGGACATTATTCAAATTTTATGTCATGGTATGAACCCGGAGTATAGGTTCAAGTGTTTTGGATACATGATGCCGAGATCAATTGAAGAAATGAGACAATTAGTTGATAATTTCGATCGGTATAAGGCATCTAAAAAGGAATTTGCTGAGCTTAGTGCTATTAAAAATAAAAATGCTAGACCTTTTGCTGCTATTAATATTCAACCCACTATGTCCAGAAATTCTAAGGCTACATATAATGGTAGATCTAAATATAATCCCAGCAATTGTAATAATATTAATGCTGTTAAGCATGAGGGAAAGAATAATACATGTTTTGGTAATGATGGTAAGAATTTTGGAAGGCATGATACAGTTGGGAAAAAATATTTTTCTGAAAGGGGAAATAAAGACTTCAAGTATGTGAATAATACACTGGATAAACATAATAATGGTAATGAAAAGCGTATTAGTAATGGTGGAAATAATTATCGATCTTCGAAAGATCCGGTCAGTGGTTCAATCGGTGGTCGGACTTTGAAAATTCCTTCAAGTGATTCGAATGCCTCAGCAGCTTTTGTATTGGGTGATATTGGACGTAATTTAGTTGCTGTTTGTGTCGACAGTGGAGCTAGTTTGTGTTTGGTGTCCTCAGACTTGGTTAATAAATTAGGAAACCTTATAATTAAGCGGAAAGACATTGAACCAGTCAAATTTAATTCTATGATGGGTCAAAGTGTATCCCAACCTATGGAAGTTACTATGCCGTTACGAATGGGAGGTCTTAAATTCGAAATTGATCTGGTGGTGGTTAGTGGTCTACCATGTGACATCATTTTAGGCACTCCATTTTTACAACGTTCGAAGGCTGTCTTGGACATTGGTAACCATATGCTGAGATTTCTTGAATTGAAGAGGTATGTTCCCTTGCGGAGTAATGAGGTGGTGCGAGAAATTATTAACAAATCTAAGGTTGAGTTGTCATCAGGCAATGAACAGGTTGTTAATCCGGTGTGGATTTATTTGATTGATAATCACGATACCTCGTTATCTAATAAAGGTACTGGGTGTGAAGGAATATCTGGGACATCGCCGCTTGTGTCAGACTTTAAAAACTTACCATCTAAACAGGCAGTTTATGTTCATGGCAGTCCTGAACTGATTGATGCAGCAGTACAGTGTAATTTGTTAGCTGAAACTAGGGAGGTTGGTTTGCAGTGCGATATTTTTTGGGAAGAGGAAGAGCAATACTCATCGGGAATTAATGAATATATTTTAACAGAACAAACTCATAATTCTATTGATCAGTGTGGCGGACTTAATTCAAATTTAAATTCCAATATTTCGGAAGTTTGTGGTAAGACTGGGGACCGTAATAGAAAAGATGAGATCAAGCGTGAAGATCCGTGTAATGAAACCGATAATAATTGGACTGAGTCATTTGAAGAAGAGTTTGGACGAAGGTTTCAGAATTTGAAAAGACAGTTAGGGATGGATAGTTCAAGTGATATAGTCATCCAAGGTGAAGAAATTCAATCCGAAGGTATTGAAAACAAGGAAATGAAGAAAAAGGAAGAAAATTTGGAAGTTATGGAAAATGATGATTATTGGTTGGATCCTGACTCGGAGTCTTTTGTTAGATCGATAAAGGAGGAGTATAAAGATGTGATTAATAATCGGGTTGGATGCTTAAAAAATTATAAATGTCATTTGTATCTTAGAGAACAGAAATACTTTAATGATAAGCCGTTTCCAATTCCTAGAGAAAAGAGAAAAATTTTTGAAGATGTTATTAAGGATTTAGTTGAACAAGATGTTTTAGTTGAATGTGATCATTCTAGTTATGGGAGTTCTTGTTTTATAGTTAAGAACAAGGATGGTTCATATAGGCTTGTAGCGAATTATGTAAAATTAAATAGTTTGTTGGCTGACTATGTTTTTCCGACTCCACATATGGAAGAGTGCATAGGTAATTTATCTGGATGCCCTTTTATAAGCTCCTTTGATTTAAAGAAGGCTTATTTCCAGTTGCAGGTGGACGAGAAAAGTAGAGAACTAACCACTATAGTGACCCCTATAGGTATTTATCAATATAAAAAATTACCAGCTGGTATTAAGATAGGTTCAAGCATTTTAGCTAAATGCATGAAGGAGGTGCTAGGAGATCTTGAACAGTATGGGGTATTTTGTTATTTTGATGACATATTGATAGCAAATAAAACTCGTAAGGAGCATGAGAGAGCTATACGAATGGTGTTGGAGAGACTTAGGGAAAATGGTCTTACTATTTCTCCAGATAAGTCTTTCTTTTTTAAAAAGAGAATTAAGTATCTGGGGTTTATAGTTGATAAGGATAATGTCTGTATGGATCCTAAAAGAGTTGAAGCTATTAAAAAACTTCCACCTCCCAAAACTAGGAAGGCTGTTCAAAAATATTGCGGAATGTTAAATTTTTATGCTCGTTTCATACCAGGTTTTCAAGAATTAATTGCTCCGATTTCTGAACTGAGATCTACAACAAAAAAATTTGAATGGGGTGAGGAGCAAAATAAGGCTTTTGAGGAAATTAAGAAAATGTTTAGTGAACATGTGATATTAAAAACACCAGACATAAATAAGCGGTTCTTAGTCCATGTAGATGGGTCTAGTGTCGGTCTTGGAGGGGTAGTGTCACAAGTTGATGAGACAGGAGAGATCAGACCTGTTGGGTTTTATTCCCGGAAATTAAGTGAAGCAGATCGTCACAGATCTATTTATGAAATAGAGTTTTTGAGTTTAGTTAAAACCATTGTTAGGTTTAAACATTATTTATTTAAGGAATTTGACATATACACTGATAACAGAGCGCTTACTTGGGTTATTAATAATTCTAGAAGGCTTCTTAAATATGGCTCATTAATAGAACAGTTATCTCAGTTTAGCTTTAAAATCCATCATATTAGAACTACTGATAATAAAATAGCTGATTTCCTTTCTAGGACCTATGATGTTATGAATTATGAAATTAAATGCGATCTTAGTGATAGGGAAAATAAGGAACATCTTGTTATGGTGAATTTATGGAAATTGCCCTTTATTAGTGAACCATTGGCAGAATTGCAAAGAAAGGATCCTGAACTTAAGAATATAATAGATCAAATTGAAGAAGGTAGAGAAATTCCGAATTTTGAAATAAAAAAGGGATTTTTGTTAAAAAGAACTAAGGCCAGGGTAAATGAATTAAAAATTGTTGTCCCTAAAGATCTAAGGAAGAACATAGTGGAGTATTATCACCTTGAATATCTAACAGGTGGACATTCGGGAATTTATAGAACTTTGCATAAAATAATGAAAAAGTTTACATGGGAAGGGCTAGTTGACTACGTGAAAGAGTATGTTAAAAGCTGCCCAGAGTGTCAAAAGGCCAAACCCTCAAATCAGAGGAAAATGGGTAGATTAGGATCGCAGGTAGTTGAGAGACCTAATGCTAATTGGATGGTGGATATCATAGGGCCCTTGCCGTTGAGTGATGGTTTCTCATATGTACTAATAGTTGTAGATAATGCAACTCGTTTTTGTATGCTTGAAAAGCTGAGACGTTTATCTTCTAAGAATATTTGTGATAAATTATATGATCTTTTTACTAAATTTGGATTTATTGAAAGTTTGTCGAGTGATAACGCTTCTGTATTCTCCTCTGATTACTTTAGGAAATTTTTGTTCAGTGTTGGGGCTAAACATATTAAATTAAGCCCATATCACCCTGAAGCAAACGTAGCTGAAAGATATATCAAAACGTTGAAATACGGGCTTAAATCCTACTTTGCAGAACAGCAAAATAAGTGGAGTTCGGCTATAAAGGAGTTGCAATTTAATTTGAATCTATCTCAGCACGAGGGAATGAGATCAGTCCCTTCAGAATTGTATTTAGGTAGATCTTTAAATAGTCCGTTGGAAATAAAATGGCAAATTTGTAATGCTGATTTGCAAGGAGAAAAGTCTGAAGAGTTATGGAAAAGAGCCATGTTTAACATGAAAAATTATTGGGAAAAAAGAAAAAAATTATTTGAAAATCAAAGAAGGGAAGTAAATTTACAATTAGGAGATAAAGTTTTGGTAAAAAATCATGAAAAATCATCACTAAAAGATAAAATAACTAAAAGTTTATGTTATACGTGGATTGGTCCTTTCACTATAGTTAAATTTTTGACTTATAACTCTGTGTTATTAGAAGAAGTAGGAAATGAGCAAAATGTGAAAAGAGCACATGTAACAGATGTTAAAAAATATTGGGAGCGTAGGAATGTATAAGTTGCTTAAATTAATTTGAATTGTAATATGAAACTGAATTTGGACACTTCAAAACCATATCATTGAAGGATAGTTGAATTAGCAAGAATTAGTGGTAAGGTAGTTTTAGAATTAGTTTAGGGATAGGTTAAGTTAGGTTAAATATTAGGTTAAGTTACGCTATCATGTTCATTTTTCATTGTCATTGTAACATTATCGTTTCTAATGTAAGGACTCTTGCAATTCAATTATGTAAATGAACAATCTAAATGGAACTCTTCATTTCAGGAAGAATTGCTGTTTTATATAAGATGTGATAGCTTTTGTATATTTCAGGTTTCACTAGAGGGTTTATCATAGTAAAGTTGTCCAAATCGGTAAAATGTAAGAAGTTGGTATTGAGGCATGATCCATGTTTGTTATGGTGGAGATTGGCGAAGATTTCCAGGACAAAAAAGCTGCAGCGAATTAAATCTGTGATGTGGAAATCTCTCCGGAAAAGGACTTAAAGAATGGAATATAGAATATAAAAATTTTTATGTGAATTTTTATATATTCTGAGGCTTCGAGATTTGTAACGTGTGCACGTTCCAAGTTAAAAAAAAAAGAAAGAAAATGAAATGCAATAAATCATGGACTTAAAATAATAAAAGAGACAGAAATGGAAAATAATGAAAAATCTAAGGACATTCAAGTTACATTGAAATGGTCGTTTAAATGAAAATTTAAAAATCTTATTTTTTTACTTTTTAAGATTGTGAAAATAGCTTCTTTTGCTGAGTTGTTCTTCGAAGTAAAGGTGTGTTGTAAACAGCTGCTCTGGAGGCAATGAGGTGTACGCGTGATGACAGTTGTCGGTTGCGCTGATCTGGCCTTGGTGGGTGGGCGGAGTCTTCCCTCCCTACCAGGCTTCGTTCATGCGAGCGAGCGACGGCTGAGTCATTACGCATGGAAAATCATAGAAGAGAAGTTGTCTTCTCGGCTGCATTTGTGCCTCTAGTGCGAATTGTGTGATATTGAGTTTAAAGGAATTTGACTTTACGAGTTAAAAAGTTTCTATTACGGAATCTATAATATTAATTTTGATACTAAATCGGAGGTTAATTGTCTTTAATATGCTTAAATCAGATGGGTTAGTTTCCTAGCTTAAATAATTCGTGACTGAAAGTAAAAAAAAAAGGCTGTGATTCAATGTTCTTACTACATTAGTAGTTAAAAAAAAAAGATAGGAATAAAAATTTAGTAGTGAATATCAGTTTAATATGTGAGTTAAATACACTAAAGTTAGCCGGTAATTTAATTTTTGTAGGAGAATTGTGCCTAATTGGAGTACTCGGGAGGGGAGTTCAGACCCTTTGACCAAACTAAAACAAGCTTGTAAAATTCGGTTAAAACAGATAGTTATGTCGCTTTGTCACTTAACTAACTACAGTAGATGAACTTTTGACTATCATAAATTTAACTTTAAACAGTAGTAATTTTGTTTAGAATTGATAAAATGGTTTGAATTAATACCTGAAATTAGTGTATAATATTCTATTGCAGTAAAATTAAGTAATTAAAATCCGGAAGTTTGAAGTAAATTATAAAGGGAGAGCTCTGAACTGTAGCTATACTTCCTAGCTTAAAGTTTCAAATATATTTTTTTAAAATCTAATTAACTTTCTGACTCTAGAATGAGCTTGTAATTAAATCGTGAATTTTTGCAATTAATATTCTGTTGGGGAAAATTGGGACTCATTCATTTTTGTATGGCAGTTGGTTTTTAAGTAGGGAAAGTCAAATTCCAATCCATGGTGGTGATGTGGAGTCTCTGGATAAAGGCGTAAGAATGTTTTTTTTATATTAGATATTTGAATCTGGTGAGTATTACAGAGTATTTAATATTACTGGTTACGGTTGAGTAGAGTAGTGGTAGAGTAAGTTTTGGTAGAATTTCATCTTACTCATTACCCAATTGCGTTAATAGTATTCATAAAAATAAACGTAATAGATTGCGGTCTGGTTGAAATAAGTAAAATATAAATTAAAATAAACTAAAACCGATTAGAGTCAAATCATCAATCTCATTTTCCGGGTGATTAAAATTATAGATTACGAAGAATTAAAATTGGACTCACAAAAAATTATACTTTATTCCTTCTAGAGCAGTCTGTAGTGTTTTTCAAGAAGCTATTGTAATTAAAGATTTGATGATATTAAGCTTGCTTCAATCCAGAGTTACGACCATTTTCATTTTTTTTTATCTGTGATAATTTCCTTAAATTATTAAATTCAAGAGATATATTTATTTAATTTTCAACGAAAAGTTTTGATTGGAATTTTTGTATATAGAAGTCTCAATAATTATTAAAGGTCTTGAATTGAAAATAAAATTTTATTTCTACCTGAATAAATTCAATCAGTGTTTGAAAGAAACGGGTAATGTTAAATGGAAGAGGCGGAATAGTTTATTTTTATGGGGGTTTACAGGTGCAGCTGAGAGGTACTGCTTCGGCTGAAGTCACTCGCACTTTAAATAATCCAACCAAAGAATTTCTTTTTTGCTTTATTGCGAATTATGGTTGTAGTAAAGTGTGATAGCGATAATTGTGACACGCTATGGGTCCCTGGTTCGATTCCAACACCCACAAAGTGGGTATTGTAGTGGATTTTCTTGTTCTCTAGCACTCTTCATTCCACGATTTTTATTCATTACCTTATCACTGTCTTCTCCAATCTCGGTGCACAATCTTGAGACGGTAAAGTAAATGGGCCTTATGCAGAGTCGTTCTGAGGTGTGATTAGTGATTAAAGAGTTCGATTAACATGTTTCCTACAGTAGTCAGGACTTTAGTATGACGCTAATCATACGTCAAAACGATTCTGCATAAGGCCCAATATATTTTACTAACTGGGTTCGATTCCCGGCGAGAGCTCATGTGGTTCGGATTCCACGTTAATCAGTAGGTCCCGTCTCATATAGCCTCGCTGCTGAAAGGGACGTTAAACTCACAATCAACTCAACTCAATATTTTACTAACTGTGAAATCCTCCATGACTGTATGGTTACAATATGACCATTCGACGCCGGTGGTAAGGGTTCGATTTTCGGTGCGAGCTGTTGTGGTTCACATCCCGGTTAATCCGTAGGTCCAAGTCTATACAGTAAGCCTACATAAGACATGAATAAGGATTAATATGAAGATCACGCTCTTAAAAATTCAGTAAATGAAGCTATTTTGAAATTACAACTTCAATATTATAAAAATAAAGGGTTTTCACAACCCATTCCTTTCACTCCTTAATATTCCGTGTGGATCAGGGGGAGGAAAGTAAATGACGTAAACATTGTCACTATTCATCTCAGCGACCCCGAAAACTATGGGCTAGACGCTAGTATCCATCATTTTTTTACTTTTCTTTTTTTACCTATCACCCCCTTCCTACCTCCTCACCCCTCCCCCGCCGAAAATGTGATGAAAATGTAAGTAAGGACAGGGTTTATTCATGTACCAAAAATTATGAAAATCAGTGCAACTATCTAGGAATTAGGTGACAAACATTTTTACATTTATATACATTTTCTTATATTTATTTTATCGAACTCAAGCTTTATTTATTTCAGAAATTTCCGTTTAACGTATTTTAATTGTTGTAATATTCAAATTAAATGTAATTGTTGATTTACATTCACATTAAACAGCTTCTGTTGAAAGAATTTCAATTGATGTAATGAAGGCACGGTGGATCAGTGGTTTATTTCTCCCCACTGGTTTAGTGGATTGCGCGTGCGTCTTTAGTGTACGTGGTCTTGGGTTCGAATCCCGATGGGAGAGCCTCAGAAATTTAACTGTCCTCGATGTTTCTGTGTACATGTTATTCTTTTTAAAAGTTAATGGAAAAACAGTAATGTTTAACCCTTTTAAGCTCTAGTACCTATTGTAAGCAGTGTTCGTAGGTCTCCTTAAGAAAATTTCCCTCGACTGACACAAAATTTTCCCTTTTCTTATCAAATTTCTCCTTGTTTGTTGAGTAGCTATTTCCTGTGACAGAAATTATGTCACTGGATTAATCTGAGTTGAGTTGAATTTCAGTTTAGCGTCCCTTTCAGCAGCGAGGCTATGTCAGGCTTGGACCTACTGATTAACGTGGAATCCGATCCACATGAGCTCACGCCGGGAATCGAACCTGGGTGTCCCCTGGATTAATTTAGCTATATTAAAGGAAGTGTCAATCTCATTTTTTTTGCTTATATTTTTTATAACTTCTCTTTAATGCTTTTAGCACACACATACAGACACTATTGCTATTATATTGATTTATTTATGAAGAACAAAGAAAAAATTAAACCTTTACATTGGTCAATCAATCAGCATGAGAATTTCCCTAGAGTTTCACCTTTTATCAAAAAATCCCTGTTTCCTTTTTGCTAAATGTACTTACGAAATTTCCCTACATTAGGGAAATTTCCCTCAAACTACGAACTCATTATTCGATTAAAAAAGAATCAATAAAGTTTTCTTTTTGATTTTCAAGCATAGAGGCATTATAGAACACGTTATTTGTAGTTTCACGCCTTTCTGCGTCGAGACGTATGAGGTGATGACGTCGTAACTTTATTTTATTTATTTTATTTATTTATTTATTTATTATTTTTTTTTTGTTAGGCCTATTAATAATATTTTTGGCGGGCTTACTTTTGCACCTAGAAGATTGAAATTTTGCACAAAAATTCAGTGCGTCGATGAATAATTTTCAGATCTCTGCGTTAACACAAGGAATGTGATCCAGAGGCAAAAAGGTAAAGAAAAAAGAGGGGTCTTTTTACCAAAGAATCCCGTTTTCGAGATCTTCCCGCCTCATATACATGATGAAGACATGCGAATGGTGCCATTTGAAAGGCCGTTCTCTTCGGAAGACAATGAGGTACAAAACGTGGCTCTAGGATAAGTGGGAAAGTCTCAAAATTTGTTTAAAACCTGAGATTCGGGTCTTTTGTGGTAATCTGGAGAACAGGCGTGCACAGACCCTTGGATTAGGGTGGGGGGGAAATCAATAGCGGTACTCCTGAAGATATGCAACCACATTGTAATCATTATTTTCTTTATAATTATGTAAAAGCAAAACTCCTCTGCTTTTATATTGGAGAGAAGGAACAGAAAAGCTTCGCCTCAACTCTCTTTTAGAGTCGGCGCCTACAGATAGTGTGTTAGGTGTGTGTGTGATAATATACTGCTGGGACGAAACAAACGAAAGGAAGGTTGAAATATAATTAAATCGGGAAATTTTGGTCGAGTATTACAAAGTTGAAAGTGTTATTTTGTATAGCGATGATTACAGACGTCTTTCAGGGTCCGTTTTTGTGAAATATAATTCATATTAGCTGAGAAAATTATTTTTAAAAAATCGAAAAAAACGCAATGCCAAAACATTAGATGGGGCGAGCGCCTCCACGTGCGCACGCCTATGATCTGGAGCATTGTGGGGATCATTGGTAAATATCCCCAACCTTACTATTCAAGATAAAAGCTTGAAAATTTTTACACACATTTACTACACTCCTTAGTATTTTTCAGTTGATTTTAAGACAGGAAGGGGTCCAGTGGGGCTAAAAAAAAAAAATTAATCTGAAAAATCCCGATTTCTCTCGAAATTTCCCGCTTCATGGAGATGATAGGAAAATGTGAATGGTACAGTTTGAAAGGTTACTCTGTTGTAAAAAAAAAAAAAAAAAAAAAAAAAGAGAGAGAGAGAGAGAGGAGCCATGATCCTAGGATAAATAGGGATGAAGACGTAGCCGCTGAAAGTCTATAATTTACCTTAAATAAGCCGGATTTAAAAAGGGTTACGGACATGGGTACGAAATAACTTACTAAGGAACGTTCGGTAAATAAGTTAACTTTAAAAGTACAAGTGGTAGAGCGCTTCACTCTGGTGCGTGGGGTCCCCGGTTCGATCTCCAACAAAGTAAGTTGGACAACGTGGCGGAGTGGTGGACACCGTCCTGTCCATGAGTTTTCTCCCGCATTCTCATTCCACTAAGTCTTACTTTCCTCCTAAAGGTCACAAACGTGGGATGTTAAGTTAAAAGATATCATTTTAATTGTTGTAATGTACTATTAGAGTTTTCATTTTTGATTTCCAGTTAAACATTTAAAAACGCTTGCAAGAAACCTATACAATTATTAGACTTCCAAATTATAAGTGTCGGAAGCCTTACAGAACGATTTTGTCCCTCCGTCCGTCTGTTGACAGGTATGAGAGCAAAAACAGTAAGATATATCCAGTGGCGTATTTAGGGGGAGGGCTTCCGGGCTTAAGCCCCTCCCGAAGTCTTACTTACTATAGTAAAGTATATGAAATATCTTGCAGAAATTTCACATTTTCAGTCAAAGCCCTCCCCGAAACAAAATCGTAAATACGCCACTGGATATATCGATATAAGGTTTTTTGCAACTGATTCAGCTTTCTAAAAGTAGGTTTTATTCAAACCGGAAGTGGTTCTAGATAGTCATTGTTTTGTTTTAACTTTTATTGCCATGAAGCAAACACAGTAACAGATAGCGAGAATCGTTTTTTCTCGAACGATTCAGCATCTCAAGGCAACGTACCATGACTACCCGCAATTATTAAGTATTCGGCCTTGCGCCAGGTCCTGGGACTAAAGAGTTTTTTTTTTTTTTTTTTTTTTTTTTTTTTAATTTTAGATTTAGGAGTGGAAGTGTTTCTTCCACGTTTTTCGATCCTTAGCTTCCTCTTTTAACTCCCAATATTTTCTTCTATTTCTCAAATCATCGATCAGTTGTGTTCTTCTTTCTATTCCTCGCTTTTCTTCCATTCCTCCTTCTATGGCGGTATAAAGAAGACAATTGAAGACTTTGGGGCAAAAACAGGTTAAGTCCAAAAAATGAAAATGTAAAAGAGGTAGCTTCACAACGGTTTCCACTCAACCAATTTTCTTCAAACTTTGGCACATATATAGTAAACCGAAAATAAATCGACACGTATTTTTTTCTGTTTCTTTCGGAAAATAGGTTGAGGGAGGCAAAAGCCCCCTTTTCAAAAATGGACCCTCTTGACTAAAAGTCTTGTGGGCATAACCGCCAATCACTGATCGTTTGGCCACTACAGGACCACATTTTTGAAAACATCAGAATGTAACGTCATTCTAGATTTCGGTAGAATTGCTCGAAACCATGATATGTTGTAGATATTATGATCCTGAGAAAAAGTATAAATTTGCAAAACCATCCATCACTGACCGTTTGGCCACTACACGATCACCATTTTTTTTTTTTTTTTTTTTTTTTTTTTTAAGAAACTGATGGTAACAGTATTCGGTATTCCGATGGAAGTGCATGAAACCATGATATGTGGTAGATATTGTGATTCTGAGAAAAAGTCTAAAGAGGCAGAATCACACATCACTGACCGTTTGGCCACCATAGGGCCACTTTTTTTTTAACGAGCAGGAGGTAACGGTATTCTGGATCTCGGTGTAATTGCTTGAAACTGTGTTATGTTGCACAGTGTGGTCCGGAAGTGGGCGTACCCCTAATTGGTGTTTTCTGACGGTTTTAGGTTTTACCCACATTTGTTTAGTAACATCGCTAGGCATTGTCTGGTAACAGACGGAGAATGGTGGCTAGACGTGTCCTCTTCTCTCCTATCCGTTTTAAAACATCTTGGTTTTTTGCTCTCTCTGTCCATTTTATCTCCTCCATCTTCATCCAACACCACATTTCGAAGCTCTCTAAATATTTCTTCTCTAACTTCCGTAATGTCCAAGTCTCTGAACCATACAGTCCAATGCTCCATATATAGCACTTGACCAACTTCTTCTTAAGTCCAATATTGAGCCTGCTAGTTAAGAGTGATCTTTTCTTGTTGAATGCATCTTTCAACTATGGCAATTCTTGACCTGATCTCTTTGGTGCAGTAAGCGTCTCTCGTCAAAATACTTCCCAGGTACTTGAAATTATCGACCTATTCAAGTTTTCTTTGTTCTACTCTGATCCGTAAGGGCGTGTTTCCACTGGATATTCTCATGACTTTCGACTTTTCGATGTTAATTTCCATTCCATACAGTTTTCCAGTGTCAACTATTTTGTCAATCATCTCCTGTAGTCCTCCTTCGGTTTTAGCTATTATAACCGTATCATCTGCATACCTGATCTTGTTAATGATCTGTCCTCCAATCTTTAAATCCCCAGTTCTCGTTAATGCTTCCTTCATTAAACATTCACTGTAAATGTTGAATAATTGGGGCGACAAACTACATCTTTGTCTGACTCCTCGTCCAGTCTCCAAACTATTGGTTTCTCCTTCATTCAAGCGCAACTTCGCTCGTTGTCCTATGTACAGGTTCTGAATGGGTTGTGGATCTCTCCAGTTGACTCCGATTTCTTTAAGTATTTTCAGAAGTTTCGACCAATTGACTCCGTCGAAAGCTTTTCGCCAGTCGATGAAGCACAAGCATAGCTCTTCCTTCACATCAAGAACTCGTTCTGAGATAATTCTCATCAACCCAATAGCATCTCTAGTGACATTTCCTTTCCAGAATCCAAACTGATTTTCTTCTAAGATTTCTTCTATCTTACTTTCCAGCCGCCTGTTCAGTATGCGTGCAATAATCTTTCCAAAGTGGCAAATAAGGATAATGGTTCTGTGCTCGCTGGATTTCTTTGCTTGCTCTTTCTTAGGCAATGCAATCATTGTAACATGTGGCCCCGATTAGCGTAGTCGCTAACGCTCTCGTCTTCGGTGCGAGCGGTTCCGGGTTCGATTCCCGGTGGGGGCACTCAGTCGAAAAAGTGTAAAACGCTTTTTCAGGCGAGTTACCCTGAAATGAGGTTTTCCTGGGTTTTCCTCATCCGAGGTTGTACCTAACTTCTAGGTCCCAGGCCGCCTCCTTCCTTCCCCAATCCTTTCTTCTTTCCCTTTCCCTGGATTGTGTGCTCGCCGAGGGACGTCATCCCTCAAAACATGACGGGCTAAATGGCCTTAGATGTTGAAAGTCTAGAAATCTAAATCCTAAGTCCCTAATCATTGTAACATTAAGAAAATCCTTTGGCCATTCTCCACTTAGGTACATCTTGTTAATAGTGAAGTCAGCACTTTCATTGCATTGTCTCGTAATTCCTACCCCACAACATTCTAGCAAAATCGAAAGTGTTTCACATTTAATGTTCCTTCCAGTTTCAATACTGATTTAGACAGAAGAAAAGCAGTGAAAGATATCGAGATGCGGTTCCTCGCAATTGATTCAGCGTTCCAAGAATATGTCTCATCTTCTGCATTTATCCTCTATCCGAACCAGACATGGTTCAAATTATACATATCTGGCTTCAAGGTTTATCGTCAGAGAACGAAGCCGGTAACAAATAAATGACTTTTTGTAAACGATTCAGCGTCTCAAGACAAAGTACCATGGCTATTTCGAACTTTCTACCAAAACCGAAAGTGGCTGAAATTTATTACTGTTTCAGGTTTCAATAGTGGTTTTCATAGAGCAAAAACTGCAAGATAAAGTGATACAGAGATGCGATTCTTTGGAATTTCCCCAAAATAAACACAATCTTCTCCGCTTACCCTATATTGAAAACGGAAGTTGTTAAAATAAACCATTTTGGGTTTCAACATGTATAGAAACAGGACAAAATGGTATTAGATAGCGACAAACGGTTTCCTGTGAACCACTCAGATGTCAAGAGAGCAGAGCATCGCAACCCGCAACACTACCCAAACCAGAAGTGGTTGAAATTTCAATGCTGTAGGCCCTACTTCATAGAGCAAAAACAGTCAAATATATCGATATGTAGTTTTTAGCAATGATTCAGCGTTCCAAAAATTGGTTTTACATCCTTCGTTAACCCGCTATTCAAACCGGAAGTGATTCAAATTAACCATTTCCGGTTTTATCGTCATAGAACAAAAAGAGTAATAAGTGAGTGATAGTAAGTAAGAGAAAGTGAGTAATGTTTTATATATATATATATATATATGGATTCAGCGTCCGAAGAACAGATTCTATCTTTGATATTATCTAGCGCGACCATAGTCCCGTTTTAGCGGCGTACCCCTGCCGTTCCGTCAGTAGACGAAAAAAAGTAGTATTTGTCTCGGTTTGTGCAAGTGAAAGAAGTAAATAACAAACCTAGTGCCTTTAGTTCTTGTAAAGTTATTAATAATTTATAATATCAAAGAGACAAGAATTGGATTGAAATTCCATACATTAAACACGATCTATATATAGTTCGTAATACTGCTCGAAGGGCAGCAGAGGTTTTAGAACTTGCTTGTTTTTTGAACAAACTTCAATGTATCTTTCCTTTTTCATAAGTATCGAATTATTTGACCCCGCCCTGTAACAAAGAAAGAGACGAGGGGAGTTCTGACCAGGGGCGTCATTTCAGACTTCGCTTGAGGGGGGCAAGAGCACCACAGGCATAAGAAGACTTTCACGTTTTGTAGTAGTATATTAGTAGTCAATCGATTAAAGTATATGTATTACTCAAACTCTTGGGGGGGGCAATTGCTCCCTCCTGCCCTCCCTAAATGACGCCCCTGGTTCTGACATTAGGATGCTGATCAGAACAAAGGATATGACCTGTTTCACGTTCCTCAGGATTTTTAAAGGGACGAAACATGTCCCGTTTTCAGCTGAAAATTTTATGGTCACTCTAATATTATCAACTTAATGTACCTAGTAGTTATACTACTACAAGCTTGAATATTGAATACCCCGTAAAAGACGGTGTGCTGGACATTTTATTACCTATATAATCTTCCAACACACCTGACAGTAATTAGTCTGGTTTCTCCCTCAGCGACCACTATCACACTTCACATTTCTCCAGAACTGGTAGTTCATGGCTGAATTAGCTTCTCTCTTTTTCTTCACATCAGCATTACAACTTTCTGCCTTAAGATAAAAATTTTATTGCAAAATAGGCTCGACATTTGCAAGTTGGGAAGCTACGCCTTCCCTGTTTAAATGCACATACATTGCGCCTTATGCAGAGTTGTTTCGACGCCTGATTAGTGGCATACTAAAGAGTTCGATTAACATATGTTTCCTGCAGTAGTCAGGCCTTTAGTACGACGCTAATCATATGTCAAAACGACTCTCCATAAGGCGGATTATAATTAAATGCAGTTATTTCTATTCTAGTTCCTGACTACAATTTCCATCAAATTGTCTCGTCTGATGTGTATGAAGCAGACCAGAAACTATAATAATAATAATAATAATAATAATAATAATACAATCACAATCGGCAAAAACACGAATTTTCTTCGCTTACAACTATATCTAATACTTACAGCATGATTGACACTTGATTTGGGAAAACTTATTGGTCTTACTGTCCTGGAGAAAACACTGTATTTATTGAAGAGAGAGTTAACGATGCTTCAGTAATTTGAGTGGATTGACATTCGAGTAGATTTTCTGTCCGAATGTCCGTCCGTCTACGACATGATGGGCCTTATGCAGAGTCGTTTTGACGTATGATTACTGAAATACTAAAGGCCCGACTACTGCAGAAAACATATGTTAGTCAAACTCTTTAGTATGACACTAATCACGCTTCAGAACGACTCTGCATAAGGCCCGATAACTTTCAAAAAATGTCTCTGATTTTAATGAAACTGGGAATATGCATTCCTTTAATTTCCAGAAATAGCTTATTACTTGGGATTTCTATCTATTGAGTGTAAGAGGTAAAACCTACTCATGTTACACGTTTGAGATCATAAGACTTGGCACCGTAGCGAGACTCGTAGACAGAATTTTCTGAAAGAAGGCTTTGACAGAAGTTGATTTCCAAACTATTAACCAGTTAACAACTTAGAAAACCGACACATGTTAACACATACATGATGATCAAGGTTTTAAAACATAACTCTAGGGAAATGTAAGTAGTGTATATACTCTTGTTTACTCATAAGAGGGAGGGCCACCAGGGACGTCATTTAGAGGAGCAGGAAGGGGCATTTGTTCCCCCTGAGTTTGAAATTTATATAGATTTTATCAATAGAATAGTAGTAAATCAGTAAAAAACGCGAAATTTTACTTACATCAAGGGGTCTTGCCCCCCATAAGCCAAATCTGAAATGACGCTACTGAGGGGCACATGCCCAAGTGTTTCCTGATCTTTTCAGAGAAGGTTTTGTCCTCACAAATACGTTTAAAGCAACTCACTCTGTAAGAAGATCGTATGTGTTACTAATTGAAGAGTTCATGAGAAAACAATGATAACCCTCATTATAAAACTGAGTGAGTTGGTTACAGAAAAACAATGATAACACTTGTGTGAGCTGAATTGTCGAAAGAGTTCAAACAACACCATATTCAGTATGCTATTTTTTCTATCTCGAATTGTATCCGCAATTCAGCTCACATGAGTGGTACTATTGTTTTCTTTTTTTCTGTAACCAACTCACGCGGTTTTAAAATGAGGGTTATTATTGTTCCCTCCCCCAAACTCTTCTATTATTGCCTTCATAGCGATTTTTTTTTTTATTTAAAATGTTTAACTATAAATACAACGGAATCTTTTTAAGTTCCAAGTTCAAACGGATACGAAAAAATTCGAATCTTCCAAAAATATGCATTATTAAATACGTGAAATCAACTACTGTATCTACATGAAAAAAAAAAAATATGCAATAGACCTTAAGGGACCATACTATTTGCGTGAAACAATACCTCACACAAACTACATTTATTAGCACATAAACTAAGCCACACGTATCATGGAAAATCAGTACCAAATACACTGAATTAACAAAGAACCACATATAAGAGAAATAACCTTAATTGTCCTTTCCCAGTTAAAGTTCGTGATCTTGTAAGTTGCTTTGATCTGACTAATCAATTAACTCACTCACTCTATTGCCTATGGAACCCGAAGTTCAATACCACATTCACAAATGTTCTGCATTGATTTCTCTCCTTACCCAATTGGATCCAGTTTCTACTTTGTATTCCTATTTCTGCAAGATCCATCTCAATATTGTCCTCCCATCTAAGCCTAGGCCTTCCTAATGGTCGTTTTCTGATTGGACTTCCAGTTAAAATTTTGAAAGCGTTCCTACTTTCTTTCATTCTGGCTACATGACCTACCCACCTGAGCCTCCTAGACTTGATGACCCTAACGATATAATATTATGTGAACGATATAAATTGTGTTGTTCATCGTTATGAAGTTTCCGCTATTCCCCATTCCCGTTCCTCGTGGGTTCGAATATTTGTCTCTAGATTTTCGGCACTCAGTTTGCTTTCTTCCCTCAGACTAAGATACCATGTTTGGAAACCACACAGCACAACAGGCATAATTATAATTTTATGTTTCAACTCCCTCGACAGAATTCGCGACGACAAGATTTTGAACTGAACTCGAATTTCCTGCTTTCAGTCCACATTTCATTTCTTCGTGGATATGGCTTTGGTCTGTTAATGTTGATCCTAGATATTTGAAAGTATGCACTTTGTCTTACAGTATTACGATCCCGACGAACTTCTACGTACTTAGTTTTCTCCGCATTTACTTCAAAGTCCATGTACCTGCAAGAGTTTTAATAACACCTCAGCATTTCTTTCTCTTGTTCTCCTATCATCCCCTATTATATTATATCATCAGCCGTTGACCATGACCGTTGGTAGTTCTTACATGGTCAACATGGCCAAAGGCTAGTCTAGATATATAAAAATGAAAGTCACTATGTGACTTAATAACTCTAACCACCCGACCGATCATGATCAAATTTTCAACACAGATTAGGTTCGAGTCTGGGATGGCTTTTATCATTTCACTTTGACGGTGTAACTTATCGGAGGGTGAAATATATAAAAATAATCGAAATTGACCAATGTTAGTGTCGAATCCACAGTTTTCCGGGTCGTTAAGACGAACAGTGAAACTTCCGATGCTCTTTACATCCAAATTAAGCCCACAATAGCAATATTTAAGACAAAAAACATCGTCTGTCAAAGAGTGGCTTCAGTAATAGTAAATGACTGACTAATGGAACATATTAGTATTTTTTTTTAACCCAGCGAAGCGGGTAATTGACGCTAGTAAGAAAATAATAATGATTACCACAGCCGTCGACGTTATCGCTCTCAATATGAGCGAAATAAATAAATACCACCAAAAACAACGCCTTTGGTGTTGCCCCTGTCAGTTCGCGGACCATCTACCATCTCTCTTCTTCCCTAAACTTTTTATCAAATATCATCCGAACTATTACCAATTAGCTTAGCGATCACAAAATCTACGCATTCGACATTAATATTCGTCATTTTCGACGCTCCCCCATCTCCTCCATCCACTACGATGGGGACTAAAGTTGGACTTAAACGACATCTGGAGTATTACTATTCATCTCAGTGACCCCGGAAACTATGAATTTGAATTAATATCCGGCGTACCTGGTATTCATCATCTTTATGTGTACCTTTTGACCTCTCGTGCCGAAATTGAAAAAAAAAAAAGGCTTCGTAGGCGATTAGTCCTGATGAAGATCTGGTGGCACTACCTCACTCTTTTGTATGCAGAAAATTGATGATAGACATATACACATTACTTTATCGTTATTGAAGATCGCACGTTCTATGCTAATTTGAAGACGCGGGACCCAATGGAACTATTTCAAAATATAGCCATTCGTGGAGTCACGAGAAAAATGAGCTCAAATTTAGCACCTTGAAAATACTGCTTATTCCAATAGTAAAAGTGGCCATGCTTGGATCTAGCCGGTGAGTCAAAATGTTGTTCTCGATTTCATTACTTTAATAGCATATATTCCCGCTTCGCTGGGTTGAAATGAAAATTTAAATGCACAACTCCGTATCTCATGTGTTTAGTATCCGTGAAATATGCTGTTTTCGTTTTTAATGGCATCGATTTAAATAGCATCGGAAAAATCATTGATCACCTCGGAGACCCCGAAAACCATGGATTCGACACTAATATTGGTCATTTTCTATCATATATATATATATATATATATATATATATATATATATATATATATATATATATATATATATAATTCCCCCTCCCCTATGTTGCGGGCCATGGCATCGGAAGTGTCACAGTTCACCTTAGCGACTCCAATAAATTTGGATTCAGCACTAATATCGGTCATTTTCGATCATTTTTAAATATTTCTTCCTCCCCCTCCCCCAAGTTACGGGGTTGAATTTGAATTTAAATGGAATCGAAAGTATCACTGTTCATCTAAGCGACCCAGAAAACTATAAATTCGACACTGGCCGTAGCCATTTTCGATCATTTTTATATATCTCTTTCTCCCCCTCCCCAAGTGGCGCGGCTGATTTTGGATTTAAACCGGATCGGAAATGTCACTGTTCATCTGAATGATCCCGAAACCTATGGATTAGACATTTATATTGGTCATTTTCGATTATTATTATTATAAAGGGTGGCCCAAAAGTATTATACACCCCTTCATTGATCAAGTATAAAATTCTAGTTTATGGGTTTCTTTCCTTCGGCTCTTCCGAGCTTAAGATGTAAATAAACACACATTAAGAACAAATAATAAAGAAACTAAGTCTACCAGATAGATAACAATAAGAAATGATATAAAAATGCAGTACGATACTGTATCCTACTTTTGGGTCACCTTGGATATGGCTCCTCTCCTCCGTGCTGCGGCACACGGCATCACTATTGTCACTGTTAATCTCAGCTACTCCTAAAACTACGGATTCGACACTAATATTAGTCATTTTCGATCACTTTTAAATGTTTATCCCCTCCCCTACGTTGTACCCTCACCCTCCCCAACTATCAGGGCTGAACTTGGATTGAAACGGCATGAGAAGTGTTACTGTTTCTCTCATCGACCCCGAAAACACTAATATCGGCCATTTTTTATCATTTTTTAAAAATGTCTCTCTCCCTCCCCCTCACCTAGGTTGCATTGTCAAAGTGAATAGCCTAAAGTAATTCCTGCCCCTAAACTCATGTATTTTGAAAATTTGATTGAGATCGGTCGGATAGTTCAAGAGTTATTAAGTTACAAAAATAGTCATTTTCATTCTTATATAAATTGATTTTTATATATATATCTCCCCCTCCTTCTCCTCCCCTACGTTGCTCCGTCAAATTTAAATCATAAAAACAATCCCAGGCCTGAACCTCATCTATGTTGAAAATTTGATCAAGATCGGTCGAGTGGTTCAGAAGTTATTATGATTTATTTATTTTTATACCCCGTCCCCCAAGCCCTCACTTCTACCATCAAAGTGAATAGCCTAAAACCAGCCCAGCCTCGGACCTCATCCATGTTACAAATTTGATCGAGATAAGTCGGGCGGTCCAGGAGATTTAAAGTCACAGGCATAGTGATTTTCAATTTTATATATAGTTTTAGAAACTTCTTAAAAACCTTGGGGGAGGTATGGAAAATTGGCCTATTAACCTTCTCCTCCCACTACATGGTAGTAAAACAAACATTTTCTCCGAAATCCGGTGTTGCCAAGAAATTCAAGCTAGCTGACAATTTTCGACCAGAGGGGTGAGTGCGTATTCCTCTCTGTCACTTGAGAAAGGTTTTGGCGAAAAAAAAAAAAAAAAAAAAGTAGCGTGGAAACTCCGAATGGTTTGTGTTGTTTTGTTATTTGACAATTTGAGTGGAAAAATCTTCCTTCTTCCTTTGGAGAGGAACAAAATTCGAACTGGACGGCAGCTCTCGGCAAAGATAGGGGGTGAGCAAAAGCTCATCTTTTCAGTCATATGAATATGGAATGGAATGTCTCAAATGTTTTGGCGAAGAAAAAAGTAGTCTTGAAACTCCGAGTGCTTGATGTTGCTGTTATTTGACACTTTCAACAGAATATTTCTTTTTCCATTGAGACGGAATGATCTATATATGCAGGCAAATTGGTCAGTGTTTGTTTATTTCCCCCTTCTCTATATAGAAAGAAAGAACCCAATGTGTAAGCCATTAATCACAGTGTAATGGGGACCAAAGCTATGGCAACGTCGTTGAACATAAGTTAAGTTACAATGTCACTAGTAAGAGGATATGATTGTTCGGACAGTTCCGATTACCACCCACTAAGGCTTTTAAGATCCTGCCAGTTCTCTATAGATTATTCGAATCAGTGGAGAGCTTTTGTAAACGCGGCATTGAACCTCCGGGTTCCATAGGCCATACAGTTAGTTAGAGAGTTTTTTTTTTTTAGATTATTCGAACAGTAATGAGCTTTTCTTGCCATTATATTTTTTTCCCCTGTAATATAACCTTAAAAACTTCTCTTTCTATTGCAGAGGCGTAGCTAGCTATGTAGACGTTTACCAGGAGGCCGTTTAGTCGAAGTGAGTAATACGGCTTCTACAGGTCACAGAGCTTGATTTTCATGCGACTAAGTCCATTGTGCAAGTTCAATGGCATTTAGGGTATTTGTGCTGCCACTTGCTACCAACTGTGGTTGAATTGAGTGAGCGCATCACTGCAGCTGTGACTGATATCGACCCTGACAAGCTAGGAAGAGTGTGGCATGAACTTCATTATAGACTAGATGCCTGTTATGTTATTTGTGGATCGCATATTGAACATTTATAATGTTACAGAAAAAAAAAACCTTTTTGAGTTGATTAGTGTGTGTTAATCTGTTTACATATGCGTTATTAAAAGTTATATATATGTATGAAATCGGAAACATCATTTTGACTCACCATGTATTTCTAATTACACTTTCTACATAAATCTCAGGACTGAATCTAATGGAACTATTTCTACACACGTACACATATGGGGTTCCTCTCAAATGTAAGACATAACTAAATATCCCAACGTTAATATCAGTTTTTCTCGTGACCCCGTGAACGGAAATGTTTAAACATATTTTCATTAGATTCAGCATGTCCAAATCACTATAAAAACGCAATTGTAAATTTATCCAAGCGTGCGCACATTTTACTAGTAGCATAATTGTTAGTGCTTTACCTTTCAAAATCTTTTAATCTATTTAAGATATTACTTCCTACTTAACACTTGTTCACTTGAGGTTATTTTTATTTCGCATACAATTAATATCTAGAAGGCAAAGTTAAATAGTTTTCTTACACCTGAAAACGTTATTCGCCGCATTTCTTTGTATCTTTAACCCAATTTTGAAGATAAAATTTACACCACCAAAATGAGATTACCCAAAATCACATCTACATTTTACATACACGTACATACGACTAGATTAGGAGAGAAGCATTATACGACATTCTCACAAAATTTGGAATACTGAAAAAGCTAATTAGATTAATTAAAATATGTTTAAATGAATCCCAAAGTAAAGTCTGGGTAGGAAAATTTTTGTCCACGAGCTTTCACGTCGAGAATGTCCTGAAACAAGGAAATGCGTTGTCGCCATTATTATTCAAATTTGTCCTGGAATACGCTATAAAGAAAATCAAAGATAGCAACCAGGGCCTCGAGTTGAACAGTATTCACCAGGTTATGGCATATGCTGATGATGTAAATTTAATAGGGGATGATAGGAGAACAATAGAAAGAAATGCAGAGGTCTTATTAAACGCTTACAGGGACATGGGTTTAGAAGTAAATGCAGAGAAAACTAAATACGTGGAAGTTTGTCGGAATCGTAATAGGACAAATTATGGATGCGTTAAAATATCGAATAATACTTTTGATAAAGTGTATACTTTCAAATATCTAGGATCAATATTAACAGACGAAAACCATATTCACGAGGAAATTAAATGCCGACTAAAAGCAGGGGATTTGAAGTTTAAAATATATAAAACGATAATCATGCTTGTTGTTCTGTATGGTTGCGAAACATAGTCGCTTACTCCGAAGGAAGAACATAGACAAAGTATTTGAGAACAAGACCCTGAGACCAATATTCGGACCCAAGAGGAACGGGAATGGGGAATGGCGGGAACTTCATAACGAGGAACTACATAATTTATACTGTTTACCAAATATTGTTAGGGTCTTCAAGTCTAGGAGGCTTAGATGGGCAAGTCATGTAGCCAGAATGGAAGAAAGTAAGAACGCTTTCGAAGTCTTGAATGGGAGACCAACCGGAAAACGACCATTAGGAAGACCCAGACGCAGATGGGAAGACATATTAAGGTGGATCTCGCACAAATAGGAGTACAAAGTGGAGACCGGATCCAGTTGACTAAGGATAGAAGTCAGTGGAGACCTTTTCTGAACGCTGCATTGAACCTCTGGGTTCCACAGGCCATAGTTAGTACATACAATGATTAAGGTTACGGAGCAATGTTTTTTATGCATTCATTTTTCTCGAAGACTGTTTGACCAACATCGGCCAAATTTTTCACAATCATTGTTTGAAGCAGTACGATCACGATTGGTCGTGCCTTTGAGAAATAGTGGTACTGAACTACAGTAAGCAAACTTTGCATAGTAATACTGGTACGCGGAGTTCGCTCGCTCAGCTCAATGTTGCAACCTAAATGAGGTTATCCTTGATAATATTCCCAATAGTAAAATTTAATATACACCAAATACGAAATTTACATTTTCGTGCAATTATTTGCTTAAAGCCAACAAGTCAGCAACACAATTTGATAAAGGCATTTCAAAAACATCAAAATATTTGATCAAAACATGTAGTAATTTATCAATACATAGATTTTACATTAAGAATCTTCAAATCAAATGATGTACCTTTTCGACTAACAAGGGACCATTTTTTTACGATTTTTTTTTTTTTTTTTTGACAATTTGATATCTGAAAATGCTTGCTATCATCGAATGCAGCACCCAAAGAAACCGAGAAAAACAAGTTTTTAGCGGCAAACGTAAACAGGGCCGGAGAAAAAGGGTCCAAAGTTCGATTACAGGACGCAGAAAGTGCATATAAAAATCATGTAATTTTGAAACGAGTGGAGAAATTGAGATCAAATTTGAGGTATGAGTATCGAGTGTGAAGCTCTTCAGAATAGGTATATTGCGCATCGCGTCGACCATCTTAAAAGTCACCATATTGGAGTTATCGAAAATAAAGAAACGGGAAGGAAATCATGTGGCATATCAACTTAGGCTAGCTTGTTCCCAGAAATTAAAATATGAAGTTAGTTTTTACCAACCCTTATGTGTTGAGTAGTCACGGATTCTGGAAATTTTGAACAGACGAAATTAATGGTAGTGTCTTCTGCCATTTCAGACGATTCAACATGAACCAGAAACATGATCTAAATAGGGCTGTGAGAGTGGGCACAGAGAGTTATTGTTGTGGATGAGGGAATATTATGTTCTTAAATCAAGCTTGAATGGTGCATACAATTCTATCAATATAGCATCTTAAGGATCCTCAAAACAGCTATATAAGAAAGTTGCTCATAAGGCGGAAACTGCAGATGCTTCAATTCCAACAGTAATTAGTGTTAATGGGCAAAAGCGTTTTGAACCTGTAACCTAATTTGAGAAGTCACACCGGAGACTTACAAAGCACTACTTCCGTCTCATGCAGAGTCATTGTGTATTTATGACCCATTTCAGCTAACGTTACTGGTTCTAACACTCGTTAGTACTCCTCTACGCATACACCGACGATTGTGGTCACCTCTGCTATATATTCTTTTTAGCAACAGTGTTCATTTACATGTGAAGAATTGCAATTAATCGAAATGCACAGAGAGGAAAGACATACTTTACTGTATATTCAGAAGAAAATGTAATTTGGAAATATAAAGATTGCAGGGAATATCAATATTTGAGAAGGGGAATAAGCCTTCATCCCGATCGTAATTTGTACACCGCTTATCGCTTATTATTATTATTTTAGTAGTAGTAGTTGATGATGATGATCAATCATCATCTCAATTCCTTCACTCGTTTCAAAATTACATGGTGTTTATATGCACTTTCTGCGTTCCGTATTCGAATTTGGACCCCTTTATCTCAAGCCCTGTTTACCGTCTGCCGCGAAAAACTGTTTTTTCTGTTTCTTTGGGTACTGCATCCGACGATAGCAAGCATTTTCAGAAATCAAATTGTCAAAAAAAGAATGGTCCCTTGCAAGAAGGAGCGTGTTACTTTTCACTGAGACTTCGTTCTGAATCTACACTTAAAAAAGGGTTGGTCAATCGACAGTAGACCGCGTGTCCGCTTCACATGCACAGCCTCCGTTTTACCGCTCTTCATTCAGACTATAAAATGTTTCGTATTGGAAAATATAAACTCAAGTAATTTCCTTTGATTAATAATATGTTAAGTATACTTTTTGAGAAATTTGTTGAAATCAGTTTTTTTTTTTTTTTTTTTTTTTTTTAAATATAAGTAGTTTTCTTTATCAACGAACTTAAAAAGTTCGTTACTGAATTCTCTATGTATGTGTGTCTGTCTGTTATTTGCGATTTCTTTTTTATAATTTTTAAACCTCAATTCGATAGAGCATCAAAAACTGAAAAATTGATGGAAGTTTTCGCGTCACTCTTACCGTTCCCGAGATATTGGCCAAAAAATGGCAGATTTCCGGAGATTTAAGGAGCCATATCTTGGGAACCATAAGTTATAGAGAGAGGATATTGATATTGATCAATATCTAAGAGAATGGTAAATTTTTTGGTATCAAACAGTGACCGGTGACCATTTTCCAACTGACCACTTGTCAGTTGGCTAGTGGCCACCTGTTAATATAGATACCAAAATGTTTACCATCCTCTTAGGTACTGATTAACATCAATATCATCTCTCTATGACATACGGTTTCCGAGATATTGTCCAAAAAAGTTCAAATTTTGGAAGATTTAAGGAGTCGTATCTCGGGAACCGTAAGTCATAGAGAGATCACATGAGTCTTGATCAATACCTAAGAGCATGGTGAACATTTTCGTACCAAATAGTAACCGGTGGCCACTGACCACCGTTCCTGATATTGGCCAAAATGTTGGAATTTCGGGAGATTTAAGGTGCCATATGTCGGGAACCATAAGTCACAAAGATATATTATTTTGCGAGAAACAGAAGAAGATGCAGATATAATGGTTTACTTTAACATGTAGAAACAGTAACCGTTATCCTTCCCGCTCCATCTCTCCATTCTATTTAAGTTCGTTTTGGCAATGCTCTTGGAGCATCCTCAACTGGTTTTATTCTATCTCCGCTAATAAATAATAAAGGAAGTTGTGTATTTTTGGTTAGGCTAAGAGCTTTAATTTTGCCTCTTCGTGTATAGCAGTTGCATAGGAATAATCTAGCATTTTTTTATAGATGATTATATATATATATATATATATATATATATATTGTGCTAAATTCACTGAAGAACACACGTGTTATGACTTGTCTACAGCTTTTCTGTTGTGAACTTCATTATTTTAGTTCCTTTGCTTACTTGTTGATTATCCAGTCTCACTTTGAATTAAAAGGTAAGGATCCATCGCACTAACTTTCTCACAGAAAACTGAAAATGTAAGATTGCATTTATTAATAAACTAGCTGAAGATACCCATTCTTCGCATGGGTCAGATAAAATATATATGTAAACAAACTCAACAACGAAAAAAATATCGGAGATTTTCTACTACATTTACATATCCCGATAAACGTACCCTGAGACCCCCTGGTTCGAAATAAAAAAAAGCCTCTGGCCCTCAGCCGATAGGGGCTGTATTTTGAAGTCAATGTCTATAGGAGTATCACTATTCAACTCAGCAACCGCGAAAACTATAAGTTTGACACTAATATCAATCATTTTGGATTATTTTTACATGTCTCGGTATCCCCCCGGCCCGCAGGGAGGTAAATGCGATCGAAGTTTCACCATTGACCTCAGTCACCCCGAAAACTATGGATTTGACACTAATATGGATAATTTTGGATTATATTTACATGTTTCGGTACCCCATCCCCTGCAGATGACCCCCGGCTCGCATACAATGGTAGCTGAATTTGCAAGTCATCGCTAATGGAAATGTCACCATTGATCTCAGCGACGGCGAAAACTATGGATTTGACACTAATATCCCTCATTTTGGATATTTTTTACATGTCTCGGTCCCCCTCCCGTGACCCCCGGTCCGCAACCGAATGCGTTCTAAGTTTCACCATTGATCTCAGCGACCGCGAAAACTATAAATTCGAAGCTAATATCGGTCCTTTTCTAGTACGACCCCTCTGGTTCGAATTTTGAAAAAAAAATGCTTCGTCTTGATCTGGTGCCTGGACCAAGGTACCCTTGACCAAAATTGGTAACTCTCGGTCGACTGGTCTATTCCCCAGGCCGCACACAGACAGACAAACACGCAAACAAACCCTTTATTTTATTTACAAAATATGACTAAATTGATTAGAGAAAATAGTCCAAATTGATTAGAAACTTACTATTTCATGGGGAACACAGTAGTTTATCGGTTAGATCGTTGGACTCGTGCTCGCATGGTTCCGGGTTCGATTTCCGGCCGCTGCTTCGCAATTTTCGGCGTCCACCCAGCGTCGTGAGGCCAACTGGGGAGTGACGTAAAAATAAGACGTAATGCCACTACGTCTAGAAAGTTTCTGATGTGCCTGTAAGGGACAGGGCACCGCAGCGCACTGGCCACGTGCTGCTGGAACAGGCTTAGCCTCACAAACGGGCCGTTACGCCAAGTGGTTCATGAAAAATTTAATCGCTGAACATAAAGAAGTGAAACTGCGTACACAATACTTCTTCATAAACAGAATGTGAATATTACATTCACTTCTACTACTAAACTTGGGATATTATCATTATTAAGAGGATAACTAATATCTGACAGGCTTTTCTGAATCAATGAATTACGAGCACATCTTGGGAATAGAATCCCGAAACTAAAGTACATCCGATGTCCCGTGAATGAGACTCTCGATCTAAAACCAGGTGTGTCCGTAAGTTTCTAGTGTCTTCAGTTAATTTTACCTTTTATGGAACAATGAACTAACACAATAATTAAGTCATTAAAAATTGTAGTATCAAATGATTTATCTATATTAAGATGATATGTTTATATATATATATATATATATATATATATATATATATATATATATATATATATATTTCTGGTCAATTTCTTTTGACAATGAAAATTCGGAAACCACAAGCTCTAGAAATTTATCAATTTTGCTAGTCGATTCCAAATTTTGTGTAATTTGCCAATTCTCATTTAAAACAAAACAAAACAAAACAAAACAAAAAAAAAAATCAATGTTTTAATGGTCGTTTTGAGCCCGTAAGATAAATATTGTTGATTGGGCGTTCCTAAGGTTGATATTCTTGTGTTAGGCACCCAAAGAAAACAATTTCCATTTGACATCATTAAAATGCTAGGTTTATATGTTTGTATCCAATTCTTTCGACAATGAGATCTCAAAAACCACAAGAAATATGCCGTTTTCACTGATGGATTGCAAATCTTGTGTAGACTGTTTAGTTCTAATTGAATATTTTTTTTTTTTTAAATGGCCATTATTTCTTTATTACATTTTTTAGGGATACACTGGAAGTACTGAAATGTTAAAAAGTAAATTATCATATCCTACGAGTTATACAGTCCAACACCACATATTTGTATAGGGATTAGTATATCTCTACGGCGTTGTTTCATGGCCAGATGATAATGCAAAACGAAGAATAACGATTTCTTCAGGCTAAGATGAATCTTTACTGTTTGGAGTGTTTTCCCTAACGAACACCACATATCACTGACATTATAATTAATTGTGTTGGTAATGTATTTACTTATTACATGTATGTATACTGCATGCAAGAAGGAAGAAAGAAAACACTGAACATACATGAATTAGAAATTCCAACTGGAAGTAGGCTCAAATCTTGCAAACGGTGCAAGATATTGAAAAAATAATCGCAAAAATCTCCCCTTCATGGCACCCCTTGCCGATTTTTATCAAGACGTCCTTCACCCGTGTCTGTAGAGGGACACGTACAGATGTTGTGAGGGATGAGGAGATTCATGCTCATATGTGAATGATGTGCTGCGTAGGTAGCACAGGTTTAAATTAAAAATAGATTTGTTCGTAAGTACGATCGAAGACTATAGAACTGAATTCGACTAGACTCTTGGATCAAAACTGCGCATGTGCTACTGCAATTTCGAAAAATCAATCCGAGTTGAAAGAGGAAGTTAGTGCAATTGATCCGTACCATTAATTCAGGTGGTACAGATCAAGAAATGCTCTAATGAGTCAGAATCTCGAATTTCTTTATCCCCCACATTACATATTTTGACACCTATTCACATTTCACTGTTATTTCTTTATTTATTGATCATCGTTCGAAAGTAAAAAAAAAGACGAACTTGTCTCTTGAACAATACGTATTACACTAACCAACTGAAGTAAGTAAACTTAGTCAAAATTACGATGTTACCAGAACTTCAAGTTTGTTTCAGGAATGTTTATATTGAGTTTATTAAAAACCTTATAGGTAAATCTTGCTTACAAAACATTGATTCATTCAGAAATTTTACAAACTAATCTCTTTGTCTTTGAAGACCAGTGCATTTCAAGTACTTTTCGTGTTTCACCTTGTATAAATTTGAACCAAAAAAAAATAATTAAAAAAATGTATTTTTACATGCAAAGTACTTAGAACACACACAAAACAATTTCATACCGTTTAAATTTATTTATTTTACAAATTTCTCGGTACATATAATAATAAATGGAAAGATAATATACTCCAGCATTGTAGAAAAGCATAAGGGAAAAAAATCAAAGGTTTTTGACAATATTCTACTTATTACCACATTCATTCCAAACGAATGCATCGTTTCTTTTTATCTTACTTTTTCATGTAGAGGTATTTGGAAGCCTAAAGATAATATGAGCAAAGAATTAAAGAATTTGTCTTCAACCACTTTTTGTAGCTTATTTTTATTATATTTCGACTAAAAAAATGACTGATAAGGAATTCCATGTGGATATTAAAGACTCTTCCAAGCCTCCTTTCCACACAATGCAGAAAAGCATACTAAAAACTCTTAGGCAAAAAGACTAAACACAAAATTTGGGTATGTGCTGTTTTTTTTTTTTTTTTCTCTCTTTAAGATTGACAAACATAGACATCAATGGAATGCTCTTTCTAACACCGACACACAATAATTGCTAGTTATGTTCAAATGGTCATCTCATTGCTTCACCCTTATGAGATGTCAGATCTGTCTATGGATGGCACTTCTACCAGCCTGATTCAAACAAAAACATCAGGTCCTCGTCTTCTTTCATTCCTGTTTGAAACGCGGATTCCAACAAATTGTGATTTTCTTTTTCTTTTCTTTTGGAGCATTGTGAATCACTGCATCCATTCAAAATACATAAATATTTACACTAAGTTCAATGTCAGTAACAATTGGAAAATATACAGAATGTAGAAAATAACAGGCTGCTGATGATTCTAACTCAAATGCTTTGTCAATCACCCAGTAAACAGATGAATCATTTTTTTTTCTTATTACTCTTTGTTTTATGATTCTAGTAAATGACAATGAAAATTAAGTTCCTGTAATAGTCGTCTCTCAGTGGGCAACTTCGCAAGTTCATCGCTTGCGTTGGATCACTGTTCCCATCACCGTTAGATTTATTTTTATGTTTTGTTTCAATTTCACTGACACTTGGGATTTTATTTTAAATGCACTCACACCCAGGAGTCCCCACCTGCCGGGGTCCCACCATCCATCACCACACCTTTCGGTTGATCATCATAACCCCACATATCCCCAGGCCCTGGTTGAAGCTGTCCATCATACGCAGGCTGGGCTGCAGGTTCGTACTGTCTATTTTTCTTTTTTTCACGATTCACTTGAGCATAAAGCGGCTCTCCTGGTTTCGCTTGCTGAAAGAAAAAGAAACCAGATCAATTGTCATTATACAGTTCAATACATAATTTCCTAAGATAGTATATTCTAAGAAAATTTTTAAAAATTCAGAAACGTATTATAGTTTTCTTTTTCTCAATAAAAATCTAGTAAAGGGTTCGTGCATTTTCTACTTATTAAAAACAGCAAAAAACATACATTTATCATAATTTTTGTAACTAATACCAGGATCAGACTTAGGGAAAATCGCATTCTGCACTCGAGTACATTATCATCAGTAACGGGTAAAGTAATAATATGAAGTTGTCTGTTTACAAATAACCTGTGAATTACGTTAAAGCGCAGTGTTTGATCTACAGAATAGTGCTCCAGACAAAAGGGAACAATTTCTTTCTTGCCCTGGTCTAAACCACAGACAGTAAAGGAAACTAATCTAATCAAACAATGAACAACCACGCTCAGGAATTATATCATTTTCTACTTACAGATTTCTGTAGTTCTTGAATTTCCTTGCAAGTTTTCGACTCTCCCCTGGGTCTTCGTCACGGAGGTTAAAAACAGGAAGAAAAAGAATCGAAACATCAAGGAATAAAAATGAACGGACATACCATAGGGAAGAGATGTGTTGTACGGAAACATGTTGTCAAGTGCGTAAGCGTTCAATGGTGAAGGGGATGCAAACTAAAATATGGCAAAGTCAATTTGTGCGCCTTACTTTTTCCTTATTTGAAGGTTGCCAACTCGTTATTATTTTTATTGTCATGCCAATGCTGTCAAAATTTTGTAATTACCGCCTCCCATTCGTCACTCAACCATCGCTTGTCTAAATTTAATTTTGGTCTTTTTTAAATGGATAAATAAATTTTCAAAAAACAGTCTCTTTATTTCATTTCAAGCTCCAAATAAAATTTTTGAATCTTCTATCCTGTGTTCAGTTTCTTCTAAATGTTTCGATAAACCTGACACCGGATTCTCTGCTCTTGAATCTCTAATGTGCTTTTTTACTCAGACTTTTAGATTTATTTTCGTTTTTCCTATGTAATTCTGTTGGCAACTGCATTTTATTTCATGAATACCAGATTTTTCATTGGGATCCGTGTAATAACTCTTAAATTAGGTAATGTTCTTTTTCAAAGTTTTGGGGGGCTTTAAAGCTGTATAAATTCTGTATTGGGTAGAAATTCTATTTAATGCAGTTGTCAATCTGGCTAAAATAGGCAATCCAACGTGTTTCCGTTCAATACAGCTCTTCCCTTGGTAAGTCCATTCCATTTTTATTCTTTGATGTTTCTATTCTTTTTCTTCCTGTTTTTAACCTCCATGACCAAGAATTCAGGGGGAATCGAAACCTTGGAAGTTTGAAGGAAATTCAGGAATTCAGAAATCTGTAAATAAAATAATCTAATCAGATTCCAGTTTTTTTCATCTGAATGACAACAAACTAACTTTTTTGTTTTCCACGTCTATTAGAAATTGAGTCACCTGCTTACATTCTACGTTTTCAGGTACAGAAACTGAACGGTATGCAGTAAAAAGGAGGCTGTCCTAAGTATTATCAACGAATGTATTCATTGCTCTGCAATATTAGCAAATAATATTTTTCAATACAAAAGAGCAGTAAGTCTTGAGCTCTTGTGTTTTTGCGCCAAATGACGTATATGGGTTTCTAATAATAATAATAAAAGCAATATCTAAACTGAAAACAGTTTTATGTTCCCCATCATTATACCTCCCTTAGTCAATTAAATATCTCTCCCTCCTGTTTCAAATTCAAAATCGCTACCATACACTTAGCTCTATTAAGATTTTCAATTTCACCGCTTTCAGTGGTAACGTTCCCTGAAGATCGTTCATCACACTTCAAATCCTGAATAATCCTTACTTTTGCGGCTCCCTCCTGGAGCTTTGTTTACGAAAAATGAAACTCCACGAGAACCACAAACAAAGAAATAGGTTCATCAGAAAAATGCAGTGCACAGTATGTCGGAAAAGTAACGGAACTTTTTTTCTTTACAATTTACCTCCAGCTACATATTGAAGCAACATATCATCGGAAAGCTGGATATCTGTTCAAAAAGACGAGACCACAATTATGAAAACCGATTAACGGAGTGAAAAAAAAAAAAAAAAAAAAAGTGAATGTAACGTGTCACCTCGTCACAAAAATACGATGAAGCAAAGAGCCAATATTAGATTTTGTATTAAGCTAGGTAAAACATTTACACAAACATTGGAAATGATGAAACAAGTATATACTAATGAGTGCTTATCTCGTACACATGTGTTCGAGTAGTCTACGCGATTCCGTGACGGTTGTGAGTCCTTGGCAAACCCAAAGCCAGACAGACCGGAAAATAAAAATCGCGATGGAAAAAAAAAATCACCCACGATGCAAATTCGACTTTGAGATGGATGGCGGAGGAATTAAATACAACGAAAGACATGATTCACGGGATTTTAAGAAACGGAAAGTCTCTGCTCGATCTGTTCAGCATACCTTAACTGACGACAAAAACTTGCTCGCGTTGAACATTGCAAGGACCTGGTTAAAACAGCCAGACGAAACAGAACATTCGATTGTAACTGTTGATGAGACTTGGTGCTTTTAAGTACGACCTGCAAACAAAACTCCGAAATGCTACGTGGAAGTGCACACTTCGTCTAAACTATTGCTGCGATTGCTCGTCAAATGATTGGCTATAAAAATATTTCCTGGTTGTTTTCATTTCCTTTATTTTTACCCTAGTCGTAAACAAGACTCCAGGCTTGAACCGGTATCTTGAATAAGCAAGGGTTATTCATAAACTAGAATTTGCAGTAAGTAAAATGTGAGGTCTGATGCTAAAAATCATTTGCATCTTTTGTTTTACAACAAGAAGAAATCGTTCCTTCTCTCAAGGAACAGACGTAAATCTCGGAACTGCCACCTGATTGTATCAGCAAAAGGGCCAACTTTTTAACAAGTTAACATACATAACTTTAAAACTATCACAAATGAAAAAAAAAATCTTTCTTGCTCCAAGTCCTTGACTTAAATGCGAAAAGAAACAAAATAAATAATAATTAAATCAATAAGAGAAAATAATTTGTTTCCCCCATCACCCTCTATCCGGCCCTGAAACACACAGAGAAGTTATTGGAAATTAATAGTACAACGGAAAGGATCCAGCATACAATAATCTTTTCAAAGTATCTCAAACAGATTTTAAAATTATGTTGAGACTTTTAAATTCCTAAGGAAGTTTTGTATTTCACCAAATCGAGAGTGAAAAACATCTCTTATACAAGAACGCATTTTGTTCTCAATTACATCCTCGCTTCCATTCATACCATTCTCATATATGGACAATTTTCCGCCGCAGACTATTAGCTCGTAAAAATATTGTCAGATTCTCTCTCTTGTTCTCATGTATAATATGGAATTTAAGGAATTTTTCATAAAATGTTCTCTGGAGTGGTATACATACGAAACCTCCCCATTCCCTTCGTAATTTTCAGGCGTATTTTATGGAAATTTCGTCGTGAAAGGTATTATTTCAATTTAGTTAAGTCTAGCTACAAATTCAGAAGACTCCACTCCCTTCTTCCCCGCTCATGATGTTCAAATTCTATGTTAAACAATCAATTCAAATCTTCGGGGTTTAAACGGAATGTTTAACTTCAAATAACACACGAGAACAATTTTGCTAAAAGCCGTTAAAAGCCATAATGATCATGTCATGCTCTTGTTATATTGAATTAAATTTAACTATTAAAAAAAAATATATATGTTCATTGGGTCATGAAAAAAATGACTCCAAAGTTGGGATATAATTGATCCCACTTGACATACTTTATATTTAAAATCACTTTTGAAACCTCATGGACGCGTATGGTTCCATTGAATTCAGCGTCCCGACAGTGTAAAAACAAAAATTGAGTCCTTCAGTTCCAAAGCAGCTCTTGTCCATTTACAGAAAATTGCAGAAAACTTAGAAAAAATGTAGAATGTGTATGTTTTGTAGAACAGGGAATACTTCAGTGTGTTCTCGTGAAACACCGGAACCTCCTCAAATATTTCCCGTTCTACAAAACGCACCGATCCTATAGTTTTTCTCGGTTTTCTGAGATTCTCTGTAAATGAACAAGAGCCGTTTTGGAACTGAAGGACTCAATCAGAGATTTATCCAAGCGTGGGCACTTTTTACTTGCGACATGAGAGTTAGTTGTTTATGTGGAAACGAGCATTGGAAAAATTGAATATTTCCGTGTTAAAAGTAATCAAAGTTCTAATACAATATTCATGAATTTTCCTGTTCATCAGATTTTCGTCTTCCGTGGTAGGTCAAGATGCAAAACTGATTCTACATTCCAAATACTATGATTTTGTTCATGAAAATTTAGTCACTCCACAATATATTAGGCGTTCTAAAAATGGCACCCACGGACAACAACGCTATTCTTCAGGTCAAAATAAAGCGAAAATATTATATAATGGTATACTCTTCGAAGCTTCCTTCAGCCGCTATAGGGAATCAAAAATTTCACTATGTGATTACGTCGCATATTAACTTACTATCATTAGAACTGCTCTACGACTCCATCAAGGATTTACATTGATTGTTACGCTAATTAAATGGTGCTAGTGTCAACATGTATCGAATTTAACTGCCATCTGGAAACAAACGATGTAACTATTTGATGGATTGGTAGATCTATTCTATAGCTCTGTATCTGCGATGCTGCCTCCTAGTGCAATTAGTGTCTATTTATATACATATAATGCAACTTTGCCTTTACATACGTCCAGCATATGTAGTAGTAAGTAGGCTAGTGTACCAGTTTTTCCATGAGAGATACTCAAACTCTTGGATGTTCTATTAATGTTCGAAAGTGGATCCTCTTCGATATTTTTTGTACAGTAATTTCCAGAAGAGCGGGACAATTTCGTCTGAGTATTATCTTAAATAAAATATAATTTGGAGATAATAAGGAAATCATTCATCTAAAAAAAACTTTGTACATGACTCTACATTAAACGGAAAAAAGGAATATATCGTTATTTTCGTTTATGGCGCAATATGCTTAATAGCTTATTAATATCTTCATTTCCTTGATAAACATTATGACATCTTAAAACATTATGAATAAAAACTTGATTTTCTTATGGAATGATTTGTATCTGGTAAGTGGAATTACTCGCTATAGTTTATGATGTCAGGACACAACAATTTTATCCGATTCTTCAGTTTCATATTTTTTTTTTCTAGTTACCACCAAAAATGCATATTTTCTACCCACTTGTACTTTAATGAATAACGAACGAAATCGTGAAAGAGTGTAGTCTTCTGTGCCATACAGAGTATCATTTTTCTAAGCTAGAGTGTGTCTTAGGAGTCTATTTTCTGGTCATATACGCTTTCATGACCAGAGGGGAAAAAAAGGATGCTCTACGACGTTTAATATTAATCTAACTACCGAATACTGATAATGATTGTGGAGTTTATTAGCCATGTGGCCATCACTGATTAATAATAATAATTTAAAAAAAAAAAAAAAAAAAGCCTTTTAAGGTGTTTTACACAAGTATTCTGCTGTCTATAGTGGGAGACTGACTCAACTTTCGAAAACCTTTTTATTTTGACGGGAGATTTCTTTCTTTAGCGTCGTCCCTCAATCAAAATTTTCGTTTCTTCGTCCTGCTGTTCTTTCTAGCATACTTTTTATTAGACAACTTTTCAAATTATGTCCTAGCTTAGTTTTTATTGCTTCGTTACTTATGCCCAGTATGGTTTTTCTCTACCTTCAGTGGGATTCTTTGGTTCTTGTGGTGAACAACCCCAGGTTTTCTTAAGTTACTTTATAGTTTCTCACCTACGTTCACTAACAGATTCCCTATTGGTTTCTCATTTCATTCAGCTAATTTCACTATTCCTCTTGTCCTCCCTACTGATCTAGTGGTGAGCGCGCGCACCTTTGCAACACATGGTTCCATGTAAGATTCCCGGTGGGAAAGAATCGAAATTTGAACTCACCACAGTGATTCGGATTTCACCTTAAGTGTAGGTCCACGTCCCATATAGCCTCGAAGCTGGAATGGGACGCCTACTCCATGAAATAAAGAAAACATATTTGTGCTATTAAAAGCTGCTATGTGGCATTCTCATTGAAAATTAGTTATATATTACAACTAGCCTTTGTCTAGCTGGGAACTCCGCCCCGAGACCCCCCGCGTTTGCTCGGCATACTGCCTTGCACCTCTTACACTCAGAATTCTACCGAATTTCAAGTTTCTTTTCGCATTTCAACTACCTAAAAGATAGGATTTTGTATCCCAAGAAAACGCCCATTTAAATAGCATTGTGATTTTCCATTTCCCTGTAGATCCCCTAAAAACTAAAAATATTCAATTTTGGCAATTTTCCTGTGTGTGACTCCCCGAAGGATTCAATCATACCACATTTTATCATTGTAGCCCTTTAGAAAGTGCTTAAACATTCTAGGGTGTAGAGGATGTCCCATATAAATAACACAGGAAAGATTTTTCAGTTCCCCATAAAACCACTTTAAAGTGGAAATTTTTATTTTTGGTGATCTACTTAGGTAATGCTAACGAAAAACGTACAAGCATAGCGAATTTCAAGTTTTTATTCAAATTTTAAGTACGGTCTACTTAAAACATGAGATTGTAAGTCAATAAAACATGAATAACACGGGGATTTCTTCATCCCCCTTTAGACAACCCAAAAATTAAAAATATTCACTTCTGGTGATTTTCCTGTTGGTTAGTCATCATGCCAAATTTCAATTTTCCACGTCAACCAGAAGTACCCGTTATTTTACCTCAGTGAGTTCGTGTAGTTTTATATGTAGTTAGAATATGCTTTGTATCTTTCCTTATATTTCTATATGTGAATTCTTAATAGTTTACTCGTAATAACGAAACAAAACTTAACACTTGCCAATAATGTAACGGATGAGAAAGGACGTTTTTTGTTTCTCCTGGAAAGTTCACAGTTCAGCACATAGCTGTTTATCGAGGCGCACGATATCTACATTTTAAACAATTGCAGAACGTTTTATTTTTAAATCATACTTTTTAATGTCCAAGTTTCTGTTCTGTACACTACAATACTTGATTTTTTTTTTTTTTTTTTTTTTTTTTTACCGCAGCTTTTAACAAAATTGCCTTTTCTTTTTTTCCTAAACTCTTACTTTGCCAACCCTACTCTTGCTATGTTGTATTCATTTTCCAGACTTCCACTTGACACGTGATAATAAATGCAATGCATTTATCTGAAGCTACTTTCAACTACATTGCAAATGACGCATTACGATAAGGTTGTAAAAACGCATTATTCATTATAAGTATTCTGCCATTATTGGCAGGTCACTTGTTGCAACTGAAAAGTTTCAATGTTCCACGGTCTTCCGCTAACCTCTGTCTTCACGTACGATTTCTCTGTTTGATATCCATTAATTGTAGTATCCTTCACCCCGTATCTCTTTTTCCTGTCACCATACCCTCTAGTACGTCCCTCATGAAAAAAATCCTTACCCAATGTCCCAACTAGTTTCTCTTTCTCTTCTTAATATCTAAAACTGCTCTTTTCTCCTCCAACATTTCTAACACCCTCTCATTCGTTTTCCGTTCAACCCGGCTAATTCTCTCCATTCTTCTCCACACTCATATTTTGAAAGCTTCCAGTCGTCTCTCATCATTTTTACGTAGTGTTCATGTTTCTGACCCATACAGTACAATAATCCACACGAAGCATTTTACGTCTCTTTCTCAACTCTTTATTCAAGGTTCCACAAAACCGATTTTTCCTTTCTCCTAAAGGCTTCTTTCGCCATTCCTATCCTTGCTTTTATTTCACGTTTACATTTCATATTATCAGTAATTATGCTACCCAGGTATCAGAAATTAGTCACCTGCTCTATTTTCTCCCCTCTTAGTTTTATATTTGACATCGAACGCTTCGTTCCAATCACCATGGCTTTTGTTTTTCTAACACTTATTTTAATCCCATATTCTTCACAGCTCTTTCTCAAGTTTTCGAACATCTTATTGCTTTTCTCTTTTTAGATTCTACAACAAGCGCCACAGCATCTGCAAACCCCATACACCTAATCATTCTCCCTTCTCCTGAAATGTCTTCATTTTGTGGACTCTTTTTCATTATCTCTTCTTGATAGATCCTAAATAATTTAGGCGAGAAAAGTGCACCGATTTCTAAAATTGTTTAGAAGCATCAGAAGCAAAACTGCTAAAAGTTTTATATACATAATTACTGTTTCACCGAGTTCATGACATCCCATGTATCTGAAAGCGTAGCGAAGTTCAAAATGAAATTAACTTTAAAATTAGAAATCTTAACAAATAAAGAGACACAGGATTTAAAGAGTCAATCAAGATTTCAAAACTGCATATATTGTAATCTACAATTTTTCAATGAACATGAATACAATTACAGTATTTTGTTAGAAAAGAACTCGAAATTGATTAAAAAAAAAGTTTTGGTTACAGACAAGACAGATGAAAACAGGAGGACGTAGTTATTCAACGCCCTGTATTTAAACGTATACGCAAAAAAGCGGTTTAGCAAATACACACAAAATACAGTTTGCATTATGTATGTGAGTAGTGTAGTAAAATTTATCAATATACTCATGCGTTCTAGTGATTTAACGTTTGTTATTTTTCTTAGCTTAAATACGTTATTACAACACTAAGTGCGGCCATAAATATGTACTTAAAAAAATACTACTATGCAAGCCAGCTAACATCTACTACAGGGCATATAGAAGAAGAAAACACCCACCAGTTGTTACAAGCAGGGACAGGTTAGCTGCGTTGCACAGGCTGGCAAAGGAGAAGAAGAACAACAAATTTAGTCGCTTTGGCCAATGGGGTTCAAGTATATTAAAAACACTAAATCCTCATGAAAAAATGTCATAATGGGGGGATAATAATAACACTTAATACAGGGGGTTCTCAAGAATATACCCAAAACAACTGATGAGATACTTTCATCATTTGCCACCCCTTGATCAACAATTAGACAAAAAAATCAAATAATAAATATGTGTTACAATACGTGTAGATACCATTAAAGCACATACGAAACCATATACTGTGGTAAAATTACAACACTGCTGAGATACTTTCTATTACACTGAAGTCATGCAGCTTTACCTCATGCGAAAATTACACACTGGTCTTTCAACACACAAGAAATTTTGATTGAAATGTCACCGATGAGAAAGAGAGAGAATTTTTTTTGCGCTAGAGAATAATACAGTAGGTGAAGAAATATCCAGGATATTTCTGATTGTAACGGTGTATATTAATATGTGATACAATCCCCAATTTCCAATCATCAATTTAACACATGCAAGGGTGACATCATCAACACTTCAAAATTTGAGTAACTACAGATTAATGTTTGTTAGTGCAAATGTGCATGCACGAGATACTGAAGCTGCATAACTTACAGGAGGTGGGGGATATATTCTCACCCCTCCAGGAGGTGGAGCATGGGATCCTCCTTCGGGGTAGGACATATCTGCTAAAGGAATGTCTTCATTCTGAAACAAATCAGTAAACATTGAATTTAAAAATGTTTAAGAAAATACAAAACTACAGCAATATTCTACGGATTATATAAATGTAATCAGGTCATAACAAAACTAAAAGGAATATATTGTAAAATTTCTTTGTGGTTAGAGCAAGGTTTCATAAAATCAGAGTTCGGAATTGACTCCCACTATCGGTTTACTTATAAAATCTTTTATAACAACAATATTTACCGTAAAATACTATACAACACTTTCCCTAATTGTAAGGTAGAAAATTAAGTGGTCCTTGATAAATGCGGTCGCGGACAGGAACTCTACAAAGCCCCGAAACAGGCTAATCAGAGTAGCGTAGGAAACCCCAATGCTCCGAATCAAGCAATGAGGGTGCTAAAAGTAACAGAGATCTGAAGCAGACCAAGCAACTGAGGTTGGGGTCCCGACAGAGCCGCGAAGTAGGCTAAGCCAGGAGGAAGGGAATAGCCAAGAGTCCCGAAGCAGAATTGAGGCTTTGGGGGTAGGTTACTCCTAATGCTCCAAGGCAAGCAAGAGGAGGGAGACCAGAAAACTGGTACCGGTCCGCTAGTTGTTGTCCATTATATAGGCGTCCAGAACGGCGGTGGCGCTGCTGCTGTTCTCTCATCATGTGGTTTGTAGAGCAGCTGGTGGTCGGTCGTCTGCTACTCGTAGTAATCCCACGTAAATCCATGTGGTGATGCTTACAAACAGGAGAATATGGCATTGTTTGTATACAGAAGCACATGGTGCATTGCAATATATACAAAAGCACTTACGTAATTTCCAACAGGGTAAAGTAAGAAATACTTATTTCGCAAACTGGTGCTTGAAGCACTAGTCACTGTTGGTGATACTGCTACTTCAACACTGTTGTGAAAAGTGGGAGAATATAAAGTTACGTACGTTTCGTTAAAGTACATCCTTGGCCAGTAATATTGTTAACCTTGTATACTAGAAAGCAAAGTTAAATGAGATGAGTATCACTACTCTAACTGGGAGGCACGTACCTTATGACTTCGCTTCATCGATGTGCGCGTCTCTCAAGTTATAACCTGCTTGGAAAATCTTTCATTTACCGTCCCACGAATGTCTTATAAGCTAAGAAGGATGAGTGATAAGTGCAAATGTTTGACTATGAAATAGTTAATGGATAAAGGTAGCGGGATTTAATTTATTTTAAATAATTAATTTATTTTTGTTACCTTTGGATCATTATTATGCTGCGAGGCTAAAGCAGACGGTTACGATAATAGTAAATAAAATTCTGGAATGAAACGAGTAGGAGGAAACGGGAGAATCCACGTTCATGGTGTTTGCCGCGAGAACAAATAGAAAACCAGATTAAACCCATGGACATAATGTTTCACCAGGTTCATCCGTCCACCAGCACACGACGATTGTCAAACCTACTAAGCATGCTCCAGTCCACTGTAGTATGTCACGTTCATGAATTCGGAAAACTCCATGAGCTGCTGCATTGTGCCACGCGAGTTAATCCCACCTCAGGCCTAGAGGTGACAACTGCTTCAAAAATCCGCATACGTACGTTGCCTGAAACAGACTGTCACACGCGACGAAAAGTGGGTGTTTTTATAAATCCGAATATGTAAAAACAGTGGTTGAGTAAGGTCTAACTTCCAGAACAGATCGTCAAACAGGGTCGTTTGAAGCATTATGTCGTGTATGTGTATAGTGAAACTACGAGGGGATACTTTACTTCTAGTTTGTTCCTAGCGGTCGTAACATCAATGCCAGCCTTTATTCCAAATAGTTGGAACAGATGTATGCTGCAACTAGGCCCAAGACATGCCGGATTAGTGAACCGAAAAGCACCCTGTTGCAACAAGCTAACGTAAAACTACTCACGGCTCGAGAAACGTAACAAAATATTCAGGAACTCGATGGTATCGAATTAATGCCACATCCAGCATATAGTCCAGATATTGAAAAAAAAAAAAAAATGAAATCTTCAAGTTTAACGTCCCACGGTTATGCCGGTGAGGCTAAAGGAGACGGTGATGATGAGTAATGAATGAAATGGTGGAATGAAGAAAGTGGGAGGAAACGGGAGAATCCCGAGAAAACCCACGCACACGGTGTTTGTCCACCACAAAGTCCACTCGGCGGGGGCTGGGACCGATATTGTGAGTATCGAATTCCCATAGTTTCGAAGTCTACCGTGCTTTTCCCTACTGTGAAACAAAACTCACTTGTTATATTAATGTGATCACAAGTACTCTAAGGGCATCGTTACATAATGCATCTTCAATTAAATTGACTGCTTTAGATTGTCTTCGTCAAGGATTTCCAGATGTCTTGGTTGCGGTTGACGGACCGAAAGACAGAAAATAGTGTTAGTAGTGGCGTAACTAGAAAAGCATTCATCCGACAAGCGGCGGATAATTTCGCGAGTCTCTACCACGCCAATTATTATAGTCTTCTAGCTATCCATGACATATATTAAAAACTACGGTGTTGTAATTACTAAAGCTTCTTTTTTCCAACCGGTCTGTGCGATTCCTAGTGGGTGAGGGATTTATTTTCTTGTAATACCCTCGCCTAAATGCGATTGAGAGGTTCACTATTCTCTGTAAATTATTACCTAGGTTTTATCTTTAGGTTAAGACTACCCGACTTCCTCTAAGTACCGGGGTCATTGGACTATGGCGCATTATCTTCAAACCACCTGTAATTTACATCAGCCAGTTTTAAATTGAGGGCTTTATCTTCTACAAGGTGGTCCGGAAGTGGGCTCCCCCCTTTAATTTCAACAGTATATTGTTAGTTACGGTAGAATGTCTGTACAGAGTTACCTTGAAGTCTTAAGAGTCATAAACATCGGTATGATCACCATCCATGTCGTAACACACCTGAATTCTGCGCCAAGTTCTCGCAGATGTTTTGCGGAGATATTCCGGAGTCACGAGGGTGAAGGCGTGTTCCACAGATCCTCGTAATTCCTGCGTTGTGTAACATCGAGTATCGAGTGTTACTTACTTGTTGCTTTATGAAACCCGAGAGAGCATTGTCTGGTGTCGTCAGATCGGAACTTCTTGGAGATATGGTGTCGTCAGATATGACTTCGATCACACGTTGTTGATTACTCCAACTTCACTGCAAATAACTGTTACCAAGCAGCAGAAAACAGCACAAAACAAGTGAACATGAATAGCAATGTTGCCAGACATGCCAAGCAATGTTACCAAGCAAATCTGGGTAAGACCTAAAACTGTCAGAAAACACCAATTAGGGGTACGCTCTCTTCCGGACCACGCTGTAGTATGCTACAAAGCATCCTATGCCTTAAAAATAGGAATATTGTATATCTGTATTAAGTTAAACGATCTGGAAAGTTAAACGTAAAACACATCTCTCTTCGTTTAAATCTCTACGAATCGCTTAGTTTTCTTGTGTTATTATACAATAAGTTTATAATGCTGTATTTGGACATAGGTAAAATTGAAATATGAGGATTATTTTTCATTATATTCTTCATACACGAGGGTTGGAGCTTTAATAGTGATAACTATTTAGTTACAACTGATACAAAATATACACATGTTACAAAGGCTTACAGCATTTCAGTGTAGTTACCTGCATTGTGTGTAACCTTTGCCAGCAATGTGGAAATCGTTGAATACACGTAGCAGCACCTATTGTGTTAATAGTTCTAATAGACCGAACTACTGCCTGAGGAATCTCTGGAACAGTTCCGAAACGAATGCCACGAAGGGCTTCCCTCATCTTAGGAATCAAGTCAAAGTCAGAAGGGTCTAAGTCCAAGGAGTGCGGTGGATGACACAGCATTTCCCACCCCCATCATTCGAACAGATCAGTCACACCTCTAGCTGTATGTGCCCGAGCGCTGTTCAGCAAAATGTGTCTCCGCTTCTGTCTCAAGACTGGTTACCAGTTGTATTCCAGAAAGGGACAAAAATACTGCCACATTGACGGTCTGATGTGGGGGAAGGTATACGTTAGGGTTACATCATTCCAGTCGTACACGAGAACCACCATAAATTTCACATTGTTGAGGTTCTGACGAACTTATCGTGGTTACCCATAATGACGCCCCTCGTTTGATTGGTGTTTCAATTGTGGGTCGTACGATTTCGCCCATGTTTCATCAAGTATAATAGTACGGCGTAAGAAAGAGTTTCCTTCTCGCTCGTAGCGTTCCAAGTAGGTACGAAAGCGTCATATTGTGGCCAGTTCTGCATTTCCAACAACTCATGCGGAACTTACATGGTGCGATTTTTCTCATCAACCCAAGCGTTCCTTCAGAATATGAAGAACAGGTGTATGCGCTATTCCTGTTTCTTGGGTCAGCTCACGAATTCTATGACGTCGATCAATGTCTAGTAACATCATTCACAACTTCACGGACGCGGGGACGACCAGGCCGTTGCATGTCTTCCACATTTTGGCGTCCGTCCTTGAAGACTTGTACCCATCTTGCCACTGTTCTGTAAGGCAATGCAGATTAACCGCAAGTCTCTTGAAGACCTTGATGAAACACTTGTGATGTACGGCCTCTGGCACATTCAATTTTCATCTAACTCCGTTGTTCTTGTTTCGAAAACATCCCAACAACAATACCTTGCCTTACACTGCCCGTGAAAGCGTGTGTAACATAGACCGCTCACTACACGAGGTTCTGTTCTTTTCGTCTTCTGCGCTTGCGTGTGACGTCAGAAGGGAGAGTCCATTTGCGGTCAGCTAAGATAGGTATGTAACTGAAGTGTGGTATGGGGTACATTATTTGATTCCGTTGTGAGGCGTCTCTAAAGCAGTGTTACCACCATTGAAGTTCCAACCCTCGTACATAATTTCCCTCAAAAGACGGCTTTGGTAAATCAAAGAGACGACATGATTTCAATAAAAACAACAGACCACACTCCAGCAATTAATACCTGGAGAAGACTGAACTAACTACGCTCAACATATCTTCTAGATTAAGTCAATAGTCTTACTTCTGCCATACCAACGCTAATTTCTATTCTCTTACTGTCTATGAAATAGCTTTTTTTTTTCTAAGAGTATAAATACGTATACACACACAAATACTAGACGAAATACTGTAACACGAATATTTCTGTACATAAATTTATAATGAAGAATTTTTGTACATAAATCTATAATACAAACCAAGGTCTCCAACAGGATTTATTCTAGAAAAGTCAAAATTTCACAATATTATGTAGAGCAAAAGATAGTGCCTAGAAACAACTCAAATTATTTGTATATGAATTGTTCGTTTAATCTGAACAACTATTACTCAAAATATACACAGAAGACTAGATTGTTTCAATAATTAAATGTCAACAATTACTAGAGATCTGAGAAATTTAAACAACATGCAGAAAATGCTGATCGAGTTCATGGACGTTTAGCGAAATACTATCCACAAGGTAAGTTTATTTCAGTTTAATATGCATTTACAAAACTTACTGCATATATTCTCATAATATGTGAAAATGGTATTCCTATGGAATGCTTGATATTATGTTGACTTATGAATCAATTCTATCAAGGCTCTGTCAAGCAATCTTATAAACGAAAAGAAGTTTTCTAACCCTCACTTGAATTGAATTGTTTTGGTACCTAATTTTCCTTATCAAAATGAAGTTTACACGAAACGATGACCTAAAGCTTAACAAGGGATTCGAAACATAAGAATTCCAACCGGGAATCGAACCCGGGTTTTGAGCCTAGAATGCAGTAACACTAACGATTTAGCACCTCCTTGACCATAGGATTATTACACTTTCTTGATCACGAGTTCCACGTTCATTTTTCTGCATCAAGTGTGCCAACTGAAATAACCTCTCTACTATATAAAAGAGAGAGAGTACAGGTTCAACAAAGGGCATATCCGGTTGCAATGATGTGAACAGACTTTGCGGGAGATGGCTGCAATTCAGCTTTAGGATCAATATTAACAGATGAAAATCATATTCACGAAGAAATTAAATGTCGACTAAAAGCAGGGAATTCATGTTATTATTCAGTTCAAAATCTCTTGTCGTCGCGAATTCTGTCGAGGAATTTGAAGCTTAAAATATATAAAACGATAATCATGCCTGTTGTTCTGTATGGTTGTGAAACATGGTCGCTTACTCTGAGGGAAGAACATAGACTGAAAGTATTTGAGAACAAGATCCCGAGGTGAATATTAGGACCCAAGAGAAACGGGGAATGGCGGAAACTTCATAACGAGGAACTACATAATTTATACAGTTTACCAAACATCGTTAGAGTCATCAAGTCTAGGAGGCTTAGGTGGGCAGGTCATGTAGCTAGAATGGAAGAAAGTAGAAACGCTTTCAAAGTCTTGACTGGAAGACCAATCGGAAAACGACCATTAGGAGGACCTAGGCGCAGATGGGAGGACAATATTAAGATGGATCTCGCAGAGATTGGAACACAAAGTAGAAACTGGATGCAGTTAGCTAAGGATAGAAGTCAGTGGAGAGCTTTTGTGAACGCGGCATTGAACCTCCGGGTTCCATAGGCCATAGGGTTAGTTAGTTAGAAGAGACCATGCAGACTCTATATTCCAAAACAAATTGTCCTAAAATGGATGGAATATAATAAAAAAAAAATAAATAATAAAAAAAAATAAAAAAAAATCACGAAACACGAACATTAATGTCAATGAAAAAGAAGAAAAAAAATGAAGAAAAAAAAATGAAGTTGTCTACATATCTCAAAAACTATAATAAAAGGGGATGCCTAATTGAAAGCTTATTACAAAGACATAATAAAGAGCTTAAAAACGATGTAAAGGACGTAAGGTAAATATGGATAGAACATTGTCAAAGGTCAAGTTGTTTGAATAAAATAAATAATAATAATAATAAAGTATATGCATCTTCTTCGAATTACCCAGGGCGCCCCATGTGTTTGAAATATCTCACATTTGGATTTGGAATCTCCCAACTCGATTTATCACACAACGTGACTTTTGACCTGATCATGTGACACAATTTGGTCCTTACGGAAAACCGGATACGCTATTATTCGAATAGTTCAAAATTTCTTCTCAGCTACAATTGAAGTAGATTTTAGATTCTAATAAATATACGAAACAGAAGAAAAATAAATAAATAAATAAAGTTAATATGAAATTCATGACATTCAGAGATACACACTAACATGTATAGCTAGCTAGCGATGGGATTCCACCACTTCAAGAAAAAATATATTGGCTTTAGTAACAACATTTCCATCAACTAAATATTGTTAATTAAATGTTTGGGACGATCGTTTATTTCGTAAGACATACAAAAAACACATCTACCAAAGCTATTTACACATCGGAAAATTTTAGCTTAGGTTTGTCACGTACTATGTGTGATGATAAAAAGACCTTCTTTGTTCTCCTATTAACTTAAAAAATGTGCTGATATGTTCATGTATAAACACTTTCCCTGTATTCTATTCCACTGGATACAACTTGTACTGTTACTAAAGCTGAAACGCGAAAGGTTACTTAGAATAAGGGGAAACTGTCTGTTGATACCGGAAGTATACCTTGCATGAAAACGGCATAATTCTGAAATTACCTCCTTCAGGAATGATCAATTCATTATAGCATCAGCATCACCACTATTTTTCTAAGAACTTCCTAAGAACATAAATTAGTACTTGACGTACAGCATTTACCATTCACATGGATTCAAATTTTACACTTTTAGTATATATACATTCCATCACTGATTATAATAAAATAACTCACCCGTGGATAATTTGAAGGCCCTGGACTTCGCGATGCACTGTTCATATTTGGTGCCCGTTGCATCGTTCTGTCCTCATAACGTGTGCCCCCCTGGCTGGCCATTGGACGATTTAATGTGCTATTTGCATTATTAGGAGAATTAGGACCAGCATTTCGCGCTGCTACAGTCTTTGTCACGAAATCCTGTTCTTTCCAACCGTGCTTCTTGTACACTTCACGTAACTCCTGATGCTGCCACATTGTAAACAGAACTTGACCAGCAAACTTAAGCACTCGTGGTGCATATTTCTGCCGCTGACGCGTAATATTCATTAAACGCTCCACTCCACCAGCTTCCAAAAGCGACCTGAAATACAACGATTTTTAAAATATACTGGTTTTGTACACAAGATTTTCAGGAGATATACATACTGTATTATCCCGACCACACAAAAGCATCGCAAGTAAGCTTAATCTGAAATTTCGAAAGTATTACAACAATAAATAAGAGAAAGTGTGAGACAGAGAAAAAAAGAGATTAATGTAAGACAGTTCCACATTTATAGGCTGTATTAATTAAGGATATTCTACACCAAAGATAATTAAAATACAGAGATATCTGTTGGATATAGGAACATTACGTCACTGGTTGGTGGAATAGAGTAGTCTGTACATGATGAAAAAGAAACGTGTACATATCAATTCATGTATCCGGTTAATACATTAAAAAATATATAGTTTAATGAGCACTACTTTGTAGTTTTATATTGCTCCAACAATAAACGATAATAAACTGGAAATGAAATGAAATCTTTGAGTTTTACGTCCCACGGTTATGCCGGCTAGGCTAAAGGAGACGGTGATGATGGGAAATGACGGAAATAGTGGAATGAAGAAAGTGGAAGGAAACGGGAAAACCCACGCACGCGGTGTTTGTCCACCACAAGGTTCACTTGGCGTAAGCTGGGATCGAACCAAGGACCCATGCATCAGAGGTGAACGCTCTACCACTGAGCTACCGCGGCTCCCTATATGTAAAATGAAAATGCACAGTACGATTGTATATGTTGGAGTGTATGTCGATGATGATGTGATTTTAGGTCAAAATATTTCATGTATTAATGCTGTAGTGAAAAAAAAAATCAAAATCACATCGACTTACAAGAAAACAAGAATTCCAATACGTTCTTTGGTATAGAAATAAATATATAAATAAACAAATGATGGTTTCGAGTTGTTACAAAAGAGTTACATTAAAAACATCCTAAGGAAATTCGAACTCAGATTCGAATTCAGTGAAAACCTCTGCTGATTATCGTCAAGATTTAAATCAATATAAGAATTCTGAAAGGGGAAATGAAACAACGTATATGGAAATGTTATGATCTCTAATATATCTGTAGGAACGAGACCAGATATATCATGTGTGACCTATGTATTCAGGTAGAATAAAGATCCAAGAGACTTCATTTAACAGCACTAAAGAAGAAAAAAATGAAATGAAATCTTTAAGTTTTACGTCCCACGGTTATGCCCGTTAGGCTAAAGGAGACGGTGATGATGAGAGTTGAGTGAAATGGTGGAATGAAGAAAGTGGGAGGAAACGGGACAACCCCGAGAAAACCCACGAGCACGGTGTTTGTCCACCACAAAGTCCACACGGTGCGAGCTGGAATCAAACCAGGGACCCCAAGCACCGGAGGGCACTAAAGAAGAGTATTCACGCATTTAAAGGGGATTATTTACTGACATTTTGTACGGAAAATGAGAAATTAACAGTTTGTGCAGATGCTAGTTGGAATGTAACAGAAGAGACGAAATCGTATTCTGAATATAGGGATTTCTATACTAACATGGAAAAGTAAAGAACAAAATTTTTTATGAATCAGAAATTGTAGCAATCTGTAAAGGTATTTGTGAATTAAAATGGATAAAGAGCTTATTAGCTGAGTTGGAATTGATAGAATGTATTAATAAGGCTTTAACACTAGAAGCTGATAGTAAATCTGCTGTAGATTGGATAAATCGAACAGATGTAAAAGTCAGAACAAAATATAAATAGGAAGAACCTTTTTGTAAAGGACAAGGTGTCTAAAGAGTAATCCAATTTGCGTCATGTAAGGTCAAAATAGATTATAGCAGGCATGTTAACAACAATAGTGACAAAAGAAAAAGACTAAAATGTGTAAAAATGTATTGCTTCTTTAAAGAAAAAAAACTATACACGGCTAGCATAAATGATTCATATTTTCAAAAGTATCACACGTACGCATAAAAGATATACGAAAAGAACCACAAGCTCACCAAGTTTATACACCCTCTACAAATGTTCAATATGTGCCTCTTTGATGACAAGACACACGTCCAGACGATACTCGAGATCATTCCATACATTTTGTAACATAGTCCTGTCAATTGTCTGCACTGCAGCACTGATGCGTGCGTTCTTTGAGCTCCAGTAAGGATTGCGGTAGTCGGGGGTGCGTAAACAAGTCTTTAATGTGCCCCTACAAGAACAAGTCGCAGGGCGTTAGAACAGGAGATCTGGGAAGCCCGGTGCTTTTTCCCTTTACACAAGCAACCAGTGTCCTTGAATTACCGATACCACGCAAAATGTTTTGTTTACATGGCAGTTCTTTTTCCGTACTCTCTTCTGAAAGCGCGTTGCACAGCTATAACAGACGAACATCTAGCATATTCGACACATTTTTTTTTTCTTTCTTTCCCTCCATTTTTGACAGGTACTAACCTTTTACTACCACACTGCACACTGTGAAACCCGATCGGGAAGATAATGGACTCGTGCTGCCACACAATATAAACTTGAGTTTAAGGTTCTTTCCATATTATATATATATATATATATTTCATGTGTGTACGTGTAATATTTTTGAAAACATACCCTTTTTTCAAAACGAATCAATCATTTATGCTAACCCTGTATATTGGCTCAGAGCAAATGACGCAAAAGGGTGATTTGTTGGATATGGTAACACTACGTCACTGTTTGGTGGAGTAGAGGAGTCTCTGTATGCTGAAAAAGAAACTTGTGCATATCCAGTCCTGTATTCGGTTAATACATTAGAAAGTTTACGGTTTAATAAGCACTGCTTCGTAGTTCCACAATACTTATATATCCACGTAACATCAAATGATAAAAATATCACATCTTGAGCAAAAGGAAGCAAATATTTTGCACTTACCACTGGTACATACGGATGCACACGAGACGAGACGAGACACAATTTACATGACAAAATTCGAGTCGAGGCACAGTTCTTCCAATAGGAAAATATACATTTTTCGAGTCGAGACATCACTTTTACAGCACATTTTCGAGACGAGACAGCCTCAAATCTTGTCCCGTGCACATCCTACTCGTACATTTTAGAACCCAACAGGAATATTACGAACTACACAGAGTTCTTCATTTTTTTAACGAATAAACGAGGAAAGGAAACTACATATGAAATCAAATTTAAACGTAAAATTGGTTCATCCCACGTGTAAGGCAAATTCTCTGAAGTAAACTGCCCAGAAGTAAGATACTGCAAAGGTAGAGGAATGTGAGTAGGGAATCTTCGTGGGAATTTTACTTGCTGTAAAGTTGCTTACAATGGGACGGATCCATAGAAATTCATTTTAATTACTGTTCCTTTCTCTATTGTATTCTTTCAAAAACTGGATGAAAAGGCCAGTGAAGGTATGAAACATGCAAGTGAAATATGCAAGTGATGATTTATACATTTGATAACGAAACACTAATCATAGGTAAAATTATAACAATAGATATGTTTTCAAGGAATGTGATAAACATAAGCGACCTATCACATGTGATAAATCATGTGATAAAACTAAGTTTAGCTTATACAGGTTTAGTCAAAATTATGTAAACACTGAATGGACATACCACGTGGAGGCAAAAATACTGTATTCTATTAAAATGTATTGTAAGGTTCCGCATGTCCCCATAACATGCGATAACCATGTGTACTAACGTGTGTTAATAGTAAACAAAAACATCGCAGACGATGGACCCGAAGAGGAGTCGCCCACATTCGTCGTCAGCAGTCGGTAAGACTGAGATTACCGATGGCAGCCTACACTCCAGGATAAAAGAGAGCAGCACGCATCTTCGAGCATCAATCTGCCCAGGTTGATCGAACCACCTAAAACCCCCTCTCACGACGCTTGGTCACCGAGAGGTACCTATCCTTAAGCCCACGACGCTTGGTCACCGGGTTCCTGCCCTCTCTCACGACGCTTGGTCACCGGGTTCCTTTCTTTATTTTACCCAAACTATTAGTGAAATTGCTTTCTGTATAGCTTTTGTATTTAAGAAGACAAATTTATAATAAAAGGTGATGGGAAAGTCCAAATTCCCGTGTACAGTAATTGCTCTACCTTTATAAACTGAAAGACTTTTACAGTATTGTTTTGTAAGACGTATTTTTGGCATTTCAGTGTATTGTATTGTATTGTTGCATTGTTTTGTTTTGTAACATTTTCAATCTCTTTCGTTTCAATTGACACACAATGGCTAATCGATTAACACTGGAGCCAAGATGATTTGTAAGAAGCCTAATGGAAATGTACGTTTCACCTACCCTGGTCCGTGAAAAGTTCACACAACGATTTGTACGTGGTCCACCAAGCCGTTTGACAATGTACCGCATCTAAAATAAGTATGTGGCTACAGGATCGGTAGCAAATAACTATAGAGACAATGCCGGACGTCCAAGATCAGGACGATGTAAACAAAATATTGCTATCGTACAGCAAACTGTGTTGGTAATCCTCCGGAATCAAGAGTTCGATGCAGTTTGGAAACAGGAATACCTCAAAAAAACAGTGTGGCGCATCTTGAAACTCGACCTTGGAACGAGACCGTACCACATCCAAGTCACTCAAGCTTTAACATTGGCGCAGAAACGTGAGCGGTCGGAATGTTGTTAGATTTTAGCTGAAATGACCAATATCCAGCAAGATGTTGTGAATGTAATGACATTCGGCGATGAAGCCACTTTACATATCAGTAGGTTTGTGAACCGATAAAACACGATTTTCTGGGCACGGGTCATTCAGGAACATGAACGTAACTCCTCCAAAGTAATTGTTTGGTGCGCTGTGACCGCCGCTGGAGTCATTGGACCCTACTTCTTTGACACACAAAAAGTAACCACAGACATGTCCTTACGGATGTTAAAGCAGTACACCCTTGATGAACTACCACTAGAAATCCGCCATGCAGGGTATTCCCAACAAGATGGCGCTCCACCGCACTGGACCCAAACTGTTGGAGACTATCTCAATGATACGTTTCCCGGTCAATGGATTGGTCATGATGGACCATTGCGCTGGCCTCAACAACCGCCTGACTTAACATCATGCGCTTTCTGGTTATGGGGCATGTTAAAGGAGCGCGTTTACCGTAAAGTTCGCTACATTAATGACCTAAAGCATCGTATACGGGATGCAGTAGGTATATCATATCGGAGACATTCACTTGCAGTATATCATATCAGAGACATTCTTTCGTGTATAGATGTATGTACAGTTTGAATACATTGTTTTTTCCCCATTCAGCGTTAACATAATTTTGACCACCCCTGTATATTAATGAAAGAGGAAACAACCGATTTTTTACACACACTAGATTCTCTATACGTGTGAATTCTGTAACACAAAAAGAGTGAAAAAAGTGACAGACTGCATCATTGCTCGAACCCGGGCCTTCCGGCATACCGTGCCGATGAGTTAACTACTATGCCACCCAATAGGCTTCCCAGAACAGCCACTCGCTCTCACTCTCGAGATTGGTGCTGTCCGCGTGGACCACCAGTAGAGTGCACCGATTGTACAGCACCGACACTTCGAGAGTGGGTGGCTGTTCTGGGAAGCGGAATGGGTACATATAAAGTTTAGCTTAGTTTAGGATTAAATGATAGACTGATTGTTTTCACAAGTGAGCTATAAAGCTAAAGAAAGAGAAAGTTAGTAACACGTATCATGTTTCGAAATAAACAGAATAACCCAAGCAGTACAAGAAGTTGGGCCAAGTTCAGAATTCATACCAACTTCGTACTACTTGGGCGTGAATAAGAAATTATTTAAACACTTTACTTTGTGATTATGTACATATAGTCACAAAGTGCCAAGAAAGACTTTTTTTTAAGTACTATCAAGTTAAAACACAATCTTTTTCTTGTCTAATTATTTTGTATGTTTATTATGCTGCTTAAAAAGAACAAGTCAGTATTTTATTCCTACAACCCAAAGTATTTTCAAAAATGCAATACAAAGAAATTAAGAAACTTTATATTATATAGTACTAAGATTGGTGACCAATATTACACAGTTCTCTCCGGCTTTTTGTTAAGAAATGTTTGAAAACCGGATTGCATCAGCCTGGACCGTATGTAATGTGACACTACCCTAACGGGAAATTTAGGATTTATATATTTCTGGGCTTTTGGCAGGCATGGCCGTTTTAGCTCGCCACGTATGAGGGATGACGCCCTTCGGCGAGCACACTATTCGGGGAAGTGGGAAAGGAACAAGGAATAAGCCTGGGACTCATGTTAGGTACTATACTGGAATTTGTCCTGCGGGAATGAGGAAAACCCAGGTAGAACTTCAGTCAGAATAGCTGGCCGGAAAAGGCTTTTACACCTTTTCGACCGAGTATCCCCACCGGGAATACTACTCTAGCGCCACCACCTGTGCAGCTTTCACTTTGCTTTCATATTATTTACCCTATGAATATCAATTTAAATATTAGAACAATGAGACAAAATTACGCTCAGCTGATCCATGTTTTTGGAACTAATGGTGATCATAAAATACATGTTATATCTGTACATTGTGTCTGTATACGTACCTTGAGAATTCCGCATTTTTCTTAATAACTTCGTTTAATGTTGCTAAAACAGCTGCTATTGTATCGTCTGAAGTGCCTTGGTCGTGCTGTGGATTCCCTGAGGGCAATTTTTGAACAAGATCTCGCATTGCGTATTTACCTGCAAAGTTGGACATTGTTTTCAAGGCTTTTTTTAGTTTATCATAACGTATCGCTTAAAATCTATCTATTTAATAACCGATTACAATTTTTTTTTTTACTAACAACATAGAGATAAAGAGTGACTACAAAATCTAAATGTGATATCTGCCGAAGTTTAATCACATCATTTGGAATATAGTCAATGAACGAGGGGTATATTGACCAACTCATACTCAGGAGGCAGGGGCATATTCGAAATTACTCAAATTCTCAAGTTTACATTGAATAAATATCTCTAACGAGAGTTCTCGCTTTCTGGATGATAGGAGTGGGGTAAAGATAAACATTTTAATAGCTTTCTTTTTTCTGAGTACAATTTTGTCGGTAGGTAATGAATGATATTTATTGGTATGAGATCCCACATACTAAATATAATACAGTTACATTAAGAGACAATATCAACGTCCTAGCCACACTGGAATACCATGAGCTCAGCGAAGTCAAGCAGTACTCGGTCTGATCAGAGGAAAGAAGGAAGACCGTTTGTACTCGTCAAACGGTTTTGGTATTGCGGCGTCCACCCAGCGTCCTGAGGACAATTGTGGAGCTACCTGAAAGAAAGTAGTAGCGTACTCCGGTCTAGAAAGACAATTAATGGCGATGGGAGAAAATGTGCTGACTATACATCACTCCAATGGCCTGAGTTCCACACACCCGTTGGTAGGCCTGGCTCACTAAAGGCTATCGCGCGGACAGTTTTTTCTTTTATTTTATATTAAAATAGAAACTTAGTTGATCGAACAATATTGACGTTTACGTCATAAAGTGGTGATAACTGTTGCTTTAATATCTTTACATTTCACTCGTTTATTCTAAATTATATAGAAAATTTTCTGAATTTACAACTAGCTGTCGTTCTTGATGGGTTAAAAGGTTATTACATCAAAAGATACAGTTCCAAAATTCTTTTACTGTCTTAGACGGCACTACTATCCATTTTCCTCTACATTCCTTTGCGTAATTTGGCTGCCTTCGGCAGTTCAAGCTTTTTAATTTTTTTTTTCAATAAAATACACAATTTTGATGTTTACTGTGGTACCCTTGTAAACATACATACATATATATACCGACTCCACACCTTTGAACCTTGAGTCACCCGAACCTGAAATCTAGAATTGTCTATCTTCAACCTTAAGTGCACTTTTTTTTTTTTTTTTTTTATTTCATTAATAAGTCAATGTTAAAACCAACTTTTTCTTGAAAAAGTTCGTGCTTCTCTCAAACGAAAGGTTATATTATCTACAACTAGCAGCGTTCACCCCGCTTCGCTGCGGTCACCCCGGAACGCAATAAACTTTGTTACTTAGATAATTTTTACTTTTTCGCTTTCAAGTGATATGATAAAAACCATAGAAGATTGCAGTAAATGTTAACATTATATCGCCTGTCATTTATGTTAACCCGCCCCGCTTCGCTGCGGTCACCCCGGAACGCAATAAACGTTGTTACTTAGATAATTTTTACTTTTTCGCTTTCAAGTGATATGATAAAAACCATAGTAGATTGCAGTAAATGTTAACATTATATCGCCTGTCATTTATGTTAACCCGCCGAGTGACACGGTCATGCGGGTTGCATATAAATACGTTTATTTTTACCTATGATGAACTAACAAAGGATTTGTACGTTATGGACACTTGAATGGTCAATTATCTCAAGACACTGGTAATTAAAAATTAAAGTGATATGATAAAAACCATCTAGGGTCCAAATCCTAATAACCCCCCAAAAATGAAAGAAATTGGTTCAGCCGTATTAGCGTGATGAGGGAACAAAGGATTTGTGCGTTCTCTTTTATATATATAGATTAAAGAAGTGATATATAATCTATGGAATATCTATTTTGAGCTCTATGCAGGTGACACATTGTTAATCACACATCATTTACTCTACACTTTTTTTTTTTTTTTTTTTTTTTTTTAATCAAGAGGGCACTGTAGTCTAATGGTTAAAGCGCTGAACTCATATCCACGTGGTTCCGGGTTTGTTTCCTGGCCGGTGCTTCCCAATTTTCGGCGTCCACCCAGCGTCATGAGGCAAACTGGGGAGTCGCGCGAATACAAACCTCCCGATACACCGGTTAGTGGCTGGGTGACGCAAGGTGCTGACCACGTGCTCGTCGCTAAGGTGGACGTAGTTCAACCAATCGCTAACAGATGGCATTGGAGCTGCCCAGGCTCTCAAATGGGCTGTTACGCCTACGGTTTTTTTAACTGTTTTTTATCTTTAATATTCTGAAAGAACAGAGTCTTATAGACATACGATTCGTTCATTTACTTCTCTAAAACTTAACTGAAGAACAAAGTAAATTGAAAAAAATGAATTTTACGACGAAAACTGAAACAATTTAATTATATCGTACTACAGAATACTATTTTAACACTTTCCTTTTACTGCTATTGTTACCCTGGAACTTTATGATCTACTATTACCGATACATCACATGTGTCCCTTTTGTAGCAAAACTGTTAATTAGTGGCCTACTGTCCGCTTCAACGTTACAATATTAATTATTGTAATGACTTATGAAGCCTCCTGATTAATTAATTACAGTTTGTGGTTACATTATTGGAAAGGTTCTGAAAATAAAATCTTCTCCCTCATTGGATCTTTGTCAACTCTGAAAGGCACAATAGTGTACAGATTTTTGAACACTGATAACAAAAAGCAACAATTTCAATAATAAAAAAATCGTTTGATTTACCTATGAGCTCCTTGTTCCGCTGATCAATAGCTAAATTCCTAAGAGCTGTGGCAACAGCACAAACTACTCGGTCCACCTCCATTCTTAGCAATTCAACAAGAACAGGAAGACCTTTTTCTTTGCGCACAGCGGCACGGATTTCAATGCTTGGCTGCCAATAACAAGCGGCCAGGTTTTGAAGAGCACCCGCCGCAGCTTCCAGAGTTTCAGGGTTTGAGCAGCTTGACAGTAATGTGAGGTAACATTGAACCACCTACACAAAAGAAAGAAAGAAAGAAACATTAGTCGCTACTCAAAAACACATTTTAAACATTACCGCCGACGAAAGTAATAAGGGAAACACATATAAGTTAAAATAATACCCAGGGTCGTATCCAGAGGAGGAATATCAGGTTCGGACATTCCTGCAAAATTTCTCAAATTTATTAACTAACTCTATCGGCTACGGAATCCACACATTCATGGCCACAAAAATAAAGATTTTATTATCATATTAGTTAAAATATAATTAACTAACTAACTCTATTGCCTATGGAACCCGGAGGTTCAATGCTGCGTTCACAAAAGCTCTCCACTGATTTCTATCCTTAGCCAACTGGACAACTGATTTCTGTCCAGTCTATACTTTGTATTCCTATTTTTGCGAGATCCATTTTAATATTGTCCTCCCATCTGTGCCTAGGTCTTCCTAATGGTCGTTTGGCGATTGATCTTCCAGTTAAAACTTTGAAAGCGTTCCCACTTTCTTCTATTCTGGCTACTTGACCGGCCTACCTTAGCCTCCTAGATTTGACGACCCTAACTATGTTTGGTAAACAGTATACATTATGTAGTTTCTCGTTATTAAGTTTCCGCCATTCCCCATTCCAGTTCCTCTTGGGTCCGAATATTCGTCTCAGAATCTTGTTCTCAAATACTTTCAATCTGCATTCTTCCTTCAAAGTAAGTGACCATGTTTCGCAATCGTCCAGTATAATATTCATAGTTATCGTTTTATAGATTTTAAGCTTCAAATTCCTCGACAGAATTCGAGACGACAAGATATTTGAACTGAATAGTAACACGAATTCCCTGCTTTTAGCCGACATTTAATTTCTTCGTGAATATAGTTTTCGTCTGTTAATATTGATCCTAGATATTTGAAAGTATCCACTTTATCAAAAGTATTACACTAAAGAGAATCAAATAATAGCATGCTCCATTTTGGACTCTCAAACAAACCCAGTCCTCACCTACATGTAGATGGAGGATGAATTTAGACTTAAAGCGCATCAGAAGTGTCACATCATGTTATAGACAACGAAAATTATAAATTAGACACTAATATGCATCGCTTGTCGGTATTTTGATGTCACCAGCTTTCACACTCCCCACGCTGATGTGTGTTAAAAACCCAAGTTAATCATATACCAAAAAATCATCAAATTCAGTGCAGCGGTGTAGAAGGAGCTGGCCGTCAAACATTATTACATCGCATTTTTATTTGCACAGAAAATGCCCCCTTTCTTCTCTTACTTCAAAACGAAAATTTTGAAAAATAGTGAATATGTCACCTTATTTTTAATGAGGAATTCATATTCCAAGTGTATTTTTTTTTTTAACTTCACGGGCTCGTGATATACTATTAGCATCAATTTTGATCCACTTCCTTCCCCTTTAGATACGCACTTTAATCGAAGTAACATGATAAAAATACAACCTGAGGTAGCTGATAACTATATTCAGAAATCTATTTTAAACGGTTCAACTTCTTTCCTGTGATACAATCATACACAAAATGTGTTTCTCTTTTATATATTAGACTTGATGAAATATCCCCATCTATACTGGGAGAGAATGGTTTTGTCGAAAATATGTGAACCCCTTCTCCCTTTATATATTTTAATAACAGTATAACGATAAAAAGTTCGTAATGCCATGAGGCTGAGTTGGAGTTAAAGGGGAAGACCTAGTCTGTATACAAATAAATAGCTGTTGGGTTATATATTCTCTTAGTAACTATTTTCTAATGAAGTATATTAGGTGACATAGTGTAGAAACTATTCAATTCGTAAATGTAAATAAATAAAAAAAGAAAGTGACTTCATGCTTCCTGAAGCACCCGACCGATCTCCATTAAATTTTATAGTGATCTTTATTATCAACTAATTTTGAGAATATTCATTTTATTTTGTGCAATGGAAACAAGTGCGTTTCGTTTCATTTCTGCATTTTCTTTCTTGATGGGAACAGATCTGGTATTGTGCTCTTACAGACTCTGGTAATACGTCATGATAAGGCTCCAGCTAATGGGAATACATGTGCACACGAAATGAATAAAAATTCGTATGTTATGAGGGGTTTGGGACTTCATTTTACGCCTGGGTTCTAGACGGTGGGGCTTAGTGGGAGAAGTGGAAGAAGTGAAAGACTATTCTGGAAGATGGCGACATGAGAATTAGACCTGCGTGATATAATATCCAATTTTAATTTGATACTGATATTCTTTTCTTACCCTTTGTATACTTAATATAACAAAGTATGTAACTGTGAAAACTTGTCAAATATACTCAAGTTGAATTGCAGATGCATTGGATTCATTAATTCCTTCGTCGCATCTTTCGTGCGTAGTCCGCCTAGTATAAGTTTCTTTATGCTATACTTTCTATAATAGAATGAATTGCTGAAGTATATCGTTTTCAATATAACCTGTAATATAGTGGTTTATTGTGGTTGTTTGGTTGGAATCTCATCACAATTAGCGGGGAAACAGCATTTGTGAGTGGATAGCTTTGTATGTATTCAAGCCGATATTAGCGAAGCTTAGGGTGACCAGATTCTGACAAGCGAAAAGTAGGACACACATAATAATATATGATAGTTTACTGTGTCGGCAGTACGCATGTCCTTATTTCATTTAACGTTAACCTTAAGTTAATCATTCATTTTAGTTAAAAAAAAAAAAAAAAAAAAAAAAAAAAAAAAAAAAAAAAAAAAACACTGAGCAAAAGTACTGAAGAAATTCTACGCAACTTCAAATGCTTTGATGAATGAAAAACAGTAGTTTATTTTTATGAACGCATAGTAAAACTTCGTGTTGGGCTAAAGATTTTCTTTTATCGATTTTCGGAGCGTGAGATTATTTTAAGGAATGAAGAAAATTTAGACCAGCACGAGGGAACTTCTACTTATCTTGTTAGCATCACTGTCGTATCTTGAAGTAGAAATCTTTCCTACCTTACCAATATCTCAAGAAGCCCTTCTCAGTAAAAATAATGTATTGGAAAACAATGGTTTGTTGATTGTTCTCCTTTCCTAATTTTTCGGAGTGTTATAAAACACAGAGGTTCATCATTCAGAAAAAAAAAGTGCATGTGATTCAAAATGTTGTGAACAAAGGATAAAACATTAAAATATTGCAAATAAGTTACTGTAAGTCAGGACATTCCGCAGGACATTTTAAAAAAGAAGGACATTTCTGGATTTTCTAGGCGTCTTCGCAACAGGCAGGACAGCTCTTTAAAAAACAGTACCGTACTGCGAAAATCAGTACGTCTGGTCAACCTAGCAAAGCTGTCAACGCACGGATGCTGAATGGGATTTCAAGTTCGATTCCCGAGCTTGGTTATCACGTTGGTTTCTTTTGCCATCCGCAGCAATCATTATAATTTTCAACATAGATGAGGTTAGGGGCTAGGATGTGTTTTGTTATTTCACTTTGACAGTGCAGCTTAGGGGAGAGGGAGGAGGAAATCGAAAATGGTCGATATTTGTGCAAAATTCATAGTTTTCATACTCGCTGAGATGAACAGACACACTTCCGATGCCGTTTCAATCCAAATTCAGCCCAGAATAGTAACATTTAATTTTTATTTACATAGATTATTTTCTGATTTTGGATTATATTTTCTTTGTTTCTATCCTTTTAAGAGTGTTTCAGTTATAGCAAAAAGTAACTGACTAACGGAACATATCACTATTTTTTCTTGTTTTAACCAAGGGAAACGGGTAACTGACGATAGTTCAGTCTTCTCCGCAACAAAATTTCAGCACCTGATTGTTTCCCCTTGATTTATTCCTTTGCAATATTTGTCTGTTTGCTTAGATGCTTAGGGCCTTATGCAGAGTCGTTCTGACGCATGATTAGCGTCATATTAAAAAGACTTAGTTACTGCAGGAAACATGTTAGTCGAACTCGTTCGTATGGCACTAATCACACGTCAAAACGACTCTGCATAAGACCCTTAGTCTTTAAGTGTGAAATCACGCAAGAGGAACTTCCACCTTTAATTGGAACAATGTAGTAGCTGTTTAATAAGGATTCTTCTGATGTTCTCCATGAACTCTGTTAAAATGCTTAACACAACTAGGAACACATGTGGGTTTGGTTCACTTCAAATAAACTCATCCTCTTTCGGGGTAGAACGCTGACGCCACGATAATAATGTATATACCAGTAGTTCTTCCGTCATCTTAAAACTGTATACTATATTCATAACTTAGCAGATTATTTTATCTTTCATGTTGTTTTAGAAAACGTACAGTTGACAACGAGGGTGCGCACAAGATATCTATATAAAATTCTAAATTACAATACCTTCTTTTGTTCTCACCAACAGAACACTAAAAAACAAAATTATTTTCTTTCTAGCGCACCTATATATCGTAGAGTCCCGATTATCCGAGCTAATGTGGACCGGATCTAACTCGGATAAGCAAAAACTCGCTTAACACGGATGAATACATAGTTTGGTACAGTATATATTATTGTTGTTCACTGAAGATTTCTCTTTATTACATTATTTATTATTACTGTCTTTATTATTTTCATTGGACATACAGTACAGTACATACATACGTACAAATTGAATTAACCATAATACAGTAAAGAAACTGCAGGTTCGATATTGATACGTATATAAGTAAAACACAATAGAAATAAAAGTACTGTTTAGCGGATACATATGAATCCTTTAAAAAGTTTCTCAATCTTCTGCTTCATTACAATCTGCCCCATTTTTTGGCCATTATATTGCGCAGACGTCGCAACATCATGTCAGCTGGTGTCGTAGGGGGGCGTTGTCTTTATGCCAACTTGTTTTTTGCTTTGTTGCTGAAACAAAGGCTTACAGAATGCTTATCGTTGTAACCAGACTAGTTTTTAAAATATATTTTGTTTGTTTGGATTAAGCTCGGATAAAACGGAACCTCGGTTAATCGAAACTCGGATAATCGGGACTTCACTGTATACAAATATTTGAAAATTCTCAGTTTCAATAAAGACAGGCACATAGAAAGAAAGAATTCTCGAAGAATAAAGAATCTTGAATTTTCGTGCACGAACACTTTCCGAGTACTTTTGTTATTATCACTATAGTTATGCTAGGCCTATTGGTTTGTGTACTATAACACTAATGGACCAAAGACTTACCTCAGGTTGCCAAAGTAGTTCCATCCCCCTCACAGGTTCAGTTCTTTGAGTAGTGCTTCGACTAGTGCTCGCCGTTTCTTTCTGCTGAACTGGCTGGGACTCTTTCTTCTTTTTACTCGCTCCAAAGCAACCCAAATTGTCCCCTGCAACACAGAAACAACGAATCGTAAGTCACTCGAATAAGGTACAGACATATCACAACCAAGCGATCTAATTACACAAATTTTGAGAGATTTTGAAAGAGGCATCACTTTTATCTCAGTTTCTTGACTGCTTCGTGAATCTGCTGTTCTAAGCCCGTTTTGATAAAAACAGTGTGAGCTTAATTTTCTTGAAAGAAGAAGAAACAGAACGTGAATGATAAATCTGTACTTACAAAGTAATTATAATTTAGTTTTTGATGCGTAATAACGCTATAACTGAGAACTCTGCTTTGAAATTACACATTTTAATCTCCTATCTATTTCCTTGAATAGCAACTGCCAATGTGGTCTTATTTTGCAAAACAGAATCGAGTTGAGGTGAGCTGATTTTGAGTTTAACGTCCGCGAGGCTATATCAAACGGGACCTACTGATTAACGTGGAATCCGAACCACATGAGCTCCCGCCGGGAATCGGACCCGGGTCTTCCACGCCAAAGGCATGTACTCTAACCTCTTAGCCACGAAGGAGCTCAGCAAAACAGAATCGAAATTACAATAGAAAACAAGGAACAAAAGCTGCAATTAGTAAGGTTGGAGGCAGTTTCTATTAGTATTTGTTGCAGCATTAAAAACAGTTCTCTGTCATGTCCAGAAGGAAAAATTTCAATGGGAGTTTTACATGTTATTAGTATGAGAGGGACAAAAAGAATATAGTTTTACGAACTAGCTGAACACAGTTTTTATCAATTCTTCCCATACTTCACTTCGACAAAGTGACGTTCCATACTAAACTCTATATATTGGGTATCTTTTTAATGTTATACTTTCGGCAGTAAGTGGATTCTTCACATCAATAATATAAATAATCAATGAAAAGTTAAGAGCAGTACTTAGTTCTTTTCGCACGACGCACAACTCACGAAACTGAGACTATGATGTCTACGATATAAGTACGAGATAAATAATAATAATAATAAAAAAAATGGCCATAAAATTTAAATGAACTGAAATGAACAACTGGAGAGTATATAATATGATTTTTAAAAATGTGCACTTTAACAATCTATCATCCTTTGAACACGACAGTCACGTTGAGATTTACTTTTCATTTACTATTATGCATGCCACACAATTATTCTGACTACGTGGAATGAACTACTAAAATTTTGGTTCAGGTACTGCCCCTACAGCTTTCATACTTCAGATTATCCTGGTTTCCATATATTATATATCTAATTTGTTAAATTCACTGCCTATGGACGTCCAAAGCAGTATCTTCTTATCAAGCTGTATGTATTATTAAGGTATCATCAAACTCACTAAACCACTCTTCTACCTTAGGACTGACAAATGTAATGTAAAAACAAGAAAACGTCATTGACTCCAAATGCACAGGGCGTCTACAGAGATAGTAATCTCCGTATTTTCTGTAGCCTTCTAATCTCTAACAGCCTTAAACATTTAAGGTATTAGAACTACTTAAGAATGTAGCTCTCCAATGCACAAAAACACACACTTCACAGGTAACCTTACAAAATTTGACGTTACAAAATATATGCCTAGTAATGTACACCATTAAAAATCAGTTTTGAATCAACACAGCGTAGCTAATTAAGCACGTAAATTATCATTGCAGAATTCCATCACACAGGGCTCGTGATGGTTGAAGCTTGGAAAAGAATAAACGCGTATGTGATCCAGCAACACGTTTAATATGTTTCACCTGTAGACCCCCTGTCAAATACAGCATAATAAAAAACACAACAATACAAAGTTGTCTGTTAATCTTTCAGTTTGTATAATTAAATAATTGTATTATGTAAATTTCAAATAAAATAGTCTACATAAATAGAATATCATATATATACTGTATATCTTTATAGAATTTAACTGAGAAAATATGAAACAAATGTTTCTTGAACTAAAATTAATGTTATAAACACATAAAGTGATGTATTTACTTACACAGTGTTGCACTCACTACACTTCCATAGTCCACAACATGCACATTTTTCACATCAAAATGCAAATTGTAGCAAACAAAAACAAAAAGAAACGTGTCAAAATAAATCTAGCATTTTTTAACATTAAATAAAACTACTCAAAAAAGAAAGTGGATCTATTCAACTACGATTTTGTTGTTGTTGTTGTTTCTGATAAAGACATGTTACAAATTCTTACCTTGACAAAGACTGTATGCTATAAAAAATACTTCAATCAGAAAGCAAAACTAATAATAGATCTTACAGAAAAACTTAACACTAAAAGATCTCGTTATATACATACGCTAAAAGCATATCGTTAGTCTTATAGTAAAGAAAGCAACCTACGCTATACCTAAATCTACATCTGAAAACTAATTGTATTGTTGTACGATTTTGCTATCTAGAGTTTTAGGAGGAAATGGAAAGCAGGAAAGCTAACTTAATAGGTGTTATTGATAACAAGGACTGAAAGCGTGCACATTACTTCTCCCCTTTTCCGAAAACTGCATCTGAATTTGGCATTCTCATCTTTAAACAGTTCAACTGGTCTCAAATTTTGCACGACCATCAGATCTGTCGGAGCCACGATTAGGAAAAACAAAAACCTCAAAATAGCACATTCATAGAGGAATAAACATTAAAAAAAACTTCGTCCGTAGGAGTCAAATAAGCGAAACAACGCCTATACAAAAGCAATCACTCATTTATGTACGTTATTATTATTATTATTATTATTATTATTATTATTATTTTAGCGTTGTATAACTTCTAGGACACATACAAAAAAATTCATTCATACGGAGTACAAGGAAATTATTTAAAGTTTAGCCGCTTCGCCTATTATTTTACCCACAAGGATATTAATATATTTGCTTCTACACATTTGTTTTTTTTAAAACCGAAATTTAGAAAGCTTTGCACGGTAGCCTATTATTGAACTGATATGCAAAAACTAGCCATTTCTGCCCATCTAAAGAAATTCTGATTCTATCGTTTCGCATATCACATTCAATCAATTTGCTAATAATATCGAAGTTCGCTCTGCAGTTATTGTAGCTGAATGGCTTCTCTCTTGCCTGTAATAAAACTCGAGAAACCAAAAAGATATTTCGTAGTTCTCTCGATGTAATAATAGAAAGTACCCTCAGAACTTGTTACTTAAACAAATTGTTTTAACTAGCTGTACTACGAACTATATTTTGTGCAGGGTTGGCAAAAACTATTGTTTTTATTAAAAAAAAAAACCGGGTTTTATGGTTTAAATAATTTGCTCTATGTATTCATATCATATATGGACAGAAATGATTTTGTTTCGCCTTGATGTTATTATGCAACAACCGGGTTATGCTGGAAGGGGTCACATAAACTTAAAGCGGAATAAAAACCGCTTCTCGAGTTACATCCGAGAGAAATTGTCCTCCATTTGTACTCGGAACCAGGACTAATTTGCCAGAAATGCGATATGTCTGCCGACTCACTCACGAAGGAATCCTGATAAAAATACGTTGTACTGATCTTTACATGCTTCTTAATATAACTGTCGAGAGTCATTAAAGAAAGACAAAAAGATAAACAGTTGCCCAAGTGAAACAATTATACAGAATTACATATGAACAATTTCAAAGTACTACGGAGTACAGAAGAACTAATTTAGTTCAAGTTAGTTAACAACGACTTTTATTGGTCCAAGTTAAAGAAGTACAACGACTTAAATTTGCATATCATTAAGAAAAGTGAATAAAGATACGAATTATTTGAGTCCAGTTTGGCTCAGACTCATTTATACATAAATAGATACCAAATATACTTCTCATTTCAATAAATGCCTCTCGTGGGGTTCGTGTAACCCCCTCCCCCCACACAAAAAATACGACATTTCGATGTATTTTATCAATAGTAAACATTATTGAAACGAAAGAATATTTAGAATTTTTCTTTGATTGCAATTACATAAAAAAAAAAAAAATCACAAAACAAACATTCGTAAACTCAAAAGTTGCTTTTGTGGTATAATCTTTTCGAGTAATGAATGGGTAAAATACGAATAATATACGGGATTGAAACGTGATAACCCACAAATATGTGTTTATCAAGATTTTACGAACACTTACACTTTTACGAACATTGTTTGTTTTTTGGTTTAAACCAGCCAACCCTGATTTTGTGTTCAACAATGTGTCTAAGCAAAAACCGAAGACACTCTTAACTTATCCATATAGGCAAAAACTAACTTTTTTAGAGCCTAATGTTCAAATATTTATTTACATTACTGTTATCTGAGTATCTATTATACCTACTCTATTTTTATGTTACCCCATCGATTATTAACACACCACCTCCCTACTCATTACTAAGTAAATCATGCAATACCTAATTTTGAATTTGTGCATTGATTACATGTCTACTTGTGATTTGAGTTCAAATTTTATGACCAATACTAAATCAAAACTACGTGCATGAATATCACAGTTTACACCGAAGCTTTTACAGCAAATTTGTACCTACTTTGTTATACAACTACTTTGATTTTACTGTATTTATTTGTTTGATATTATTAACGACTTTTGAGCAATTTACAAGCGTTTGTATTATCTTTCCATGACCACTATATCAATATTGAAAAAATGGTATCTAATGCATATACAATGCACAATAAAACCGTTGAGTTGAGCACTCTTTAGGATACACAAAATTTTTAGCATTGTATTAATTATGAAACCAAGCTGTACCACTATGTACTATATCTAAAACTACGTAACTGTGGTCATATCTTCGTGACACCAATCAGACGTATCACTAATGACTAGGCTAGCAATACATAAACTTAAAATATAAAAATCTTCACTTATTTTGCTACTTTAAAATTACAATTTAATAAACAGAAACACACTTATGACCACAACACATTCAACAATTTCGCTGAAATCGACAAATTACATTGGGACACACAATTAATATTTGTAAGACGCGTTTCTTTTTCTTGTCACACTTTGATTACCTTTGCATTGTAATGAAAGGACCCATTGATTGCACAATTTATCTCCTTGAGCTAGACATTGTAAGGGATACATTTATTCTGGATGCAAAATTGACCTAAGCAAGGAAACGCCACTTATCCCTATCACTGTACAACGCTTGATTTATGTACACTCATGTCCAAAATTATTGTCGCATATCTATAACCGTCTTCTTGTAAGAATATAATTTGATAATGACTTTGCAGGGTACTTTTAATACTGATACTATGTGTATAATCGGGAAATGTATATTTCTGGTAAATTTCATAGGAAAAAAAATTAAATAGGAAAATTAGATTGAATAAAACAAAATGTTGCTAAATGGACAAGAAAGTTTTATTTTCGTTTTATTGTTCTTATTTACTACTCTTGCCACATACATGTATTTGCCGATTATACACATACTAACATTATAAGAAATACCGGGTGAATTTGTTATCAAATTATATTCCTAACAACATATTTTATAGACATGCGACAATAATTTTGGACATGAGTGTACCTTATTTAATTCCACCAGGAAAAACTGGAAATAGATGAAATTGGTAATGCTAAATGTATGGAAGATTTTCTGACCACCATTTTCCAAGAACTTAATCGATCAAAAAATTTCGCATCAAAATCATGTGAATTGTATTTGGTCTAGGAATTAATTCGTGCGGGTGGACAAGAGATGGCGCAACGAACGGAGCGTCCCACAGTTCCGTATATCCACACATGTGTTGCAAACCCCTGTCATCGCGTATCGTTCGTAGTATAGGGCAGTGGATTAAAGCGTCAACAACACCAGTTTGTAGTTAAGTGAACATGGCGCAATTTGTGCCTGATAAAGTGTTTTTGCGGGGTCTCCTGCTGCATTACTTTAACATGCAGAAAAGTGCGACTGAAAGTCATCGTATTTTGGTGGAAGTGCATGGTGACCATGCTCTAGCTGAGAGAACGTGTCAGAAGTGGTTTGCACGGTTTAGAGGTGGTGATTTCGGCTTGGCAGACCAAGAGCGAGCTGGACAGCCAAAAAAATTTCAAGACGAAGAATTGACAGCATTGCTCGAGCAGGATTCGTGTCAAACGCAGGAACAACTTGCAGCAGCATTAGGCGTTGATCAAACAACAGTCTCCAAACGCTTGAAAGCCATGGGAATGATTCAAAAGATGTCACATTGGGTTCCACATGAATTGAAAGACAGAGTCGTTGAAAGACGAAAAACCATTTGCGAATTGCTGCTTCAACGACAGAGCAGAAAGGGGTTTCTGCATCGAATTATTACGGGTGATGAGAAGTGGATCCATTACGAGAACCCTAAACGAAAAAAGGCCTGGGTGAAACCAGGTGAACCAGGTCCATCACAACCAAAACGAGATATTCACTGTGCAAAGGTTATGCTGTGCATATGGTGGGATATGAAAGGTGTGGTGTACTATGAGCTGCTGCAACCGGGTGAAACTATGAATGGAGAACGTTATCGACGACAATTAATGCGTTTGAAGCAAGCTCTGGCCAGAACACGACCAGAATGGGAGAACAGACATGATAAACTTATTGTTCAACATGATAACGCTCGCCCACATGTCGCAAAACCGGTCAAAACCTATTTAGAAAATGTCGGATGGGAAGTTTTACCCCACCCGCCGTATTCACCAGACGTTGCTCCTTCGGACTACTACTTGTTCGATTGCATGAACAACGATTTGATTGGACAGCGGTTTACTTCTTCAGAAGATATCGAAACATGGGTCTCTGACTGGATCGCTTCCAAGGATGAGGACTTCTTTCGCCACGGAATCCGTACATTGCCTGACAGATGGGCGAAAGTGGTGGCTAGCGATGGACAATATTTTTCTTAAGGTATTTATGTATTTTGTGTTTGTACTACAGCTTCAATGTGTGCGTACCAACCGCACGAATTAATTCCTAGACCAAATAACTATCATCAGTTCACAAAAATATGCCTTTTGTGGCTCAAACATCCTCGGACTAATATGATTAGAAAGAATGGAAAGAGTCTTGGATCCACAAGAACAACACAAGAACAAGATCAAGACCAATCGTAAACATCCGACTTCTGAAACTCATCTCTGATGTAAACATTGTCATGCAAAATTTGGTCTATCTAGTTTCAATAGTCTTCACGAACACTGGTTTCAAAGAAATGCGGACGTGGAAACATAAAAGAGTTTCGCTCACTCAGCTCAAATTTCCCATAATAATAAGTATATTTAACAAAAGTTATTTTAATTTCGCGTTATATTTTTGCTTTGTAGTTAAACAACGTCACCAAAACTTGGTACTACACAAGGTTTTGGCTTTAGATTGTTGCACTAACTTAATGCTTTTAACCAAACTAACCTCTACGCAGTTAGCCCATTAAAGACATTTTCCTTATGAAATGAAATCCGTAAGTGTAACGTCCCATGGTTATGCCGGCTAGGCTACAGGAGACGGTGATGAGAAATGAATGAAATGGTGGAATGAAGAAAGTGGGAGGAAACGGGAGAACCTTCAGAAAACCCACGCACACGGTGTTTGTTCACCACATAGTTCAATTGGCGTCACCTGGTATAAAACTAAGAACCTCATGCACCAGAAGTGAACGCTCTACAACTGAGTCACATCGGCACCTGACATTTTCTTATGAAATGATACACTTTCGAACTAACTTGCCAAAAAATATTTTAATGTTCGTCTTACAATCGATAGTTAGCTTCTCCTTCATAAAATCTCGCCTGTTTCAAAAGAACACTTTTCCTTTAAATAGCTTACCAGCACCATTTCTCTTTTTAAAGACATGAAAGCACGAAGAACGTGTAAAGTTATCATCATCTTCCTTAATCTAATTCTCTATTATTTCATACAAGGCTATACATATTGTTGGATGTTCAGTCGTAAGTCAGTTTCCGTTAAATTGCAGGATGTTATGCAAAAACATATTATTCCTTAAGATTTTTAAATATGTGACGAACATAGGTACTCATAGACAAAGAGGAGGAGATTTTAAAATAAGTAACATATTACATATTATCATCCCCAAATTTCATTTTACAGACGAGTGTCAAAATAAGAATGAGGAAACAAGCAGCCGAGAACATTAACTTGTTCAGGAGCGGTTTAGGTCTCACTATTTCGCAAATGTTCGTTGCTAACGAACGCTGATGTGATACTTTATTTATTTATTTATTTATTCACAAAGTTTCATACAGCACTAAGCTAATTAGCTGAAACTATACAACATAAAGACAAAGCGATAACAAAAGAGAGTGGTAGAATACAGAACCAAGGTTCATTTCTCAATATAGAAGGTTCTCATCAGTTGAGTTCTAAAGTTTCTCTCAGAGGTAAAAATGTTACATCCTGTTTTCAGTGTATTATAGTCGTGCGCTAGTCTGTAAAACAAGGAGCGCTGTACAATTGAGAACCTAGGTGTCTCATAAGTTAGCAAACTGAGAGAGTGAGTTCGCCGCCGAGGAACGCGAAAGTTAATCCACGATAATAGTTTCAGAATCAATTTTGCCATTGATGATATTATACAGAAGGTAAAGTAAATCAGCTCCGCGGCATCTTTTTGTCTGGGAGTCATTAAAAACAATTAGTTCTTGTTTCGGGTAATTAAGTAACTGAAGAATTCTAAATCTAACAATGCAAGAAAGAAGTTTAATTCAGAGTCGTGATAGATTAATAGGTATTGCCGTATTCCATACAGGGAAACAACATTCAATAATCGGATGAGTAAAAGCCTTATAGAACATCGTAAGGGCAGGGAGACTTTCAGGAAAGACAGTTGCACGATAGAAACGAAAAGTTGTCAACTTTGGTGCCAATTAGATTTTGATGATGCAGCTTTCGGACTATAAGATACCATGATTTTTTACCATTAAGAATAACGATATTATGCAAACAAGAGAACAGTACTGCAGGTAAGTTATACAGGGTGTTTCAAAAGGCCCTTACCACCCCTTTTAAAATCCGTACGGATGTATTTATATTGAGCTTGATGTGAGAAATATTCAATAGGGCTAGAGGCAAACCTTTTGGATAATGATTCGCGGACGGCCTCCATCTTGAACTTTTTATTTCAAACAATAGGTGGGTCATGTAATGCATGACCTTAGGCTAGAATTTGCTCAGGATGTCAAATCTGAAATCAGATTTTATGTATCATTATTTGGTGAGAAGTTATTTCTCTTTATTTAGTGATTACTACTCTTTTTGCAGGTGATGAACCATGCCGTTAACAACTGAGCAACGCATCCAGATCGTCAAACTGTGGGGTGCGAGAAGTGTCCGTGCAGCAGCAGCCAATTTCAATCAGCGTCATACACAACGTCACCCTGTGTCACATGTTGCAGTAGCTCAGTTATTAACCAAATTTGAGGAGACAGGCACGGTCGTGGACAGACCGCGTAGTGGACAACCGCAGACAGCAACGGACGAGGCAACAGCTACGGCAGTGCTGGACTACTCCTTGATGTCATCATAGCGGAGGACACGTCGTCTCTCCATGTAAAGTGATGTGATTCCCAGTTTAGAGTACAGGGTTCTACAGGGACACAAGTGGCATTTGTATGACTGCCTGTGAGCAAATTTCCCCAGCTGTCCTGCTCCGTTTTCATAGGGATTGGGAGAGGCGTCTGCACACATGCATTGTCCAGCACGGAGCACATGTGGAGCACATTATGTAACAGGTTAACATCAACTGTCGTTGTCCATAACTTCTCACCAAATAAAGATACACGAAATCTGATTTCAGGTTTGACGTCCTGAGCAAATTCCAGTCTGAGGTTATGTATCACATGACCTACTTATCGTTTGAAATATAAAAAAAAAAAAAAAAAAATCAAATTTAAGATTTCGGCCGTCCGCGAACCATCATCCAAAAGGTTTGCCCCTAACCCTATTGTATATTTTCTACATCAATATAAATACATCCGTACGGATTTGAAAAGGGGTGGTAAGGGACTTTTGAAACACCCTGTATATTTAACATTGAAGATAACTTCAAAAAGACAGTGGAAGGAAAAGAAAACAAATGTAATCTCTAATATCCCAGGCTAAAGGAGACTGACGATTGATTTAAGTGAATGAATTGGTGGAGTGAGAACAGACGCGATGTCACAAATTCACGTAGTAGGGATCAAACCAGGAATTACAGGAAAAGAAATGATATGACAGAAAAATTATTGATAGTTCCTTCCTGATTAATAATAATAATAATAATAATAATAATAATAATAATAATGAATACGTGTGTATACACGAAATTTAAGATGTTTTCTGGAAATTCAGCAGACTGCTTCTCATGTGATGATATTTTCTAAGATGTAACTTCACACGGAAACAATTAGAAGGTAGATAGATAAGAATGAAAAACACAAAGGCTTCAACGGAAATTAGTTCTTCCAAAACTAGGGAAAATAGGAATATACAACATGTACAAGAAAACAAATACATATAACTCCAGTTACATATTTAAAACTCCTTAAGGTAACAAAACAAACATCACTTGAATTTCCTAATAATAGCACGCTTTCCAATTCGCTTGGCACAATTAACATAAATTAGCACAAATAAACTCAATAAGTTTAAACTTGCTTTTTACAAGAATTATTATAAAGGGCAGAAAAAGTGCACAGCATTTCGGAATAACCAACAATTACACTTTTTTTTTTTTTTTTTTTTACTTCCTTAGTTTCTTGAAATACCAGATGATTAAAAAAAAAAGTCTTTATGGTGCTGTAAACATTGATTTATACCACGATACCTGATATTATAAACAATGAAAAAAATGTAAAAATAGATCCACTTAAACTAAACTAGCTCCACAAAATCACAAAAAGTTTTACTACTTTAGGTTCAGAGAGTAGAAGAATTATCTATGGGAGAATATAATACTTACCAAACTGCAACTCCTTTTGTCAATGTAATAATCAGCTAATATTTTACACAATTCTTCTGTATTAAAACATTTGTGAAGTATTCCATCAAATATCACTGGTATAAGAAATTACTTTTTCACCATTGTAGACTGCTTACAGAGGACCATGAAGTACCTTGGGTATTTCCACTTGCATAACTGCTGGCATATAAACAAATCAATTTATTTGTTGATCACTTAATGAATAGTTCAATTCTTTGTCTTTCCCATGCTCATTGGGTCTGTCTGTCTGTCTAGAATAGACTGTTGCAGTTGTTTGCTTTCGATTTGATCAAAAAACACATTTTTTGAAATAGTCGCCGAATTCAGTCACTTCATTAAGTAATTTAATAGTTGAATTAAACTGTTATCATTTGTTTCCTACATAAGTGTAAAGTTTCTAATTATTCTAGTTTTCAGAACTTAATACTTTTCTGTTAATCTTGGTGATGAATATTTTCATCATATCATTCATGTACATTGTAACATGTCATTTTTCACCACATATTTCTTATTTATTTATTTCACTGAAGAGTAACATTCATTATTAAACTTTTGTGATCTCCATCAACTATAATAGCTAAGTTTATCATATTAAATAATTTTGAAATCAAACTGTTCTGATTCTTAAATGTTTATCTATAATCTTATCTTTATTATTATTATTATTACTGTACAGCATTTCAAATGGTATCGTATGATTACTGTTTGTAAAATCAATGTTTATACAAAAATTGTCATCTTGAAACTTTAAATGTGTAAATAAAATTGTTTCAAATTCAAGTGTGCATTTCCTTTTATGTGCTTTTTCTTCTTTTCTTTGTTTTCCAAACAAAACTTTGAAATTCTATTCAAGAAAAAAATATATTAAAATGTGAAGAGATTTATGAAAATACTGTGTATTCTTTGCAGATTTACTGAAATTGGCGATCTAAAATCACTCACAGTATTTTCTTTTAAGCTTTTGTATCTTCTGAAATTGAATATTGCTCACCGATATGTAATATGGCTTGTGCTTCAAACTTATCCCGTTTTAATTCTGTCCTTGACTTTTTTCTTGCCATTGTAAACAAAGAGTTCCTTCAGTGCGTAGTCTTAATAAAACACAGCTCCTAAACAATTTTAATATTCAGACTCCACTTTTTCGACGCATTGTAGCAGACTTGCTGCTTCTCCATAAAGTTTTCAATGGAAAAATTAATTCCGAATCTGTTCTCAACTTTCGTGTGCCTTCTCGCTTTGCTCGCAGTCATAAGTTACTAACATATGTAACACTCGGACTAGCAGTTATAAAACATTCTTTATACTTTAGGCTGGCATCATTGTATAATAGTTTATCGTGACATGTTGATATGTCTGACTCTGAAAATCATTTTAGAAACAAACTAAAACTCTTTGTAAATATGGTTTCATTTTATATATATGGTGATGGTAGTAGTTGTTTTTTATGCACTTTGTTACATTGTTTCAGTGTAAAATGGACTAACATCTGTGTCCAAATCATTTATTAATAAATAAATGTATCACAACATAATGCATATACGAAGCACAACGTTGTTTTACTGCAGTTTTGAATTACTTAGTTTTATTTCAAGTAAATTTGTTGTGTCCTTGCGTTGTGGCTGAGTGCTTTGGCATTTCTCGAAAGTTATTGACAATTCTTATTCATTTTCGTATTCTCCATGGCTTATTTCGGCACACTAGTGTATCCATGCTTTATTTCAGCACATCGTTGTTTTGCAAACTAGAACTTTTACTGGCACAATGACAGTACATAATCTACACTGACGTTCAAACTTGTTAATTTTTAAAAATTCATATGATGATACTAGTCCTTGATATTTGATTTTTTTTTAACTGAATGTATTTGTGTCCCTTAAACTTCAACGTTAAAACACACCAATCAGTTTTAGAACGTTGTTTTCGATTGTCAATTTTAAGTTTTGGTATGAACAGAATTTAATTTCATGTTATATTATCACTGTTAATTCCTTGCTTTCTCAATTATTGTACTATGAATTAGGAACTCTGCTTATTTCTCTACATTTAGACTGACTTGTAGGAAAATGCACTGCATGTGTATGAACAAATTTAATTCGTATTTTTAAATGTTTCGTATAGCATGGATAATGGCTTTCAAACACTATAGTTTTTCATTGATTGTTATTCTTTTTTTTTTCTTCTGTCTTCATAATACTGTCAATTATGTATGCTATATTATTTTGATTTCCTTTTCCATGTTTTGTTTTCTAAGTTTGTTTTAAGTTTCTTATCCAAATGAAAGTGATTTTGCTAAATCTTAAATTCAATGTAAAACAACTTACACTGTATGGATCACTGATATAAGAAAGAAATTATTTTAATATTAATAAAAAACAGTTTGCACTTCCTTATTGTTCCTTTTTCTACCAAAAATTAAAAAAAAAATGTTTGAGTCTACTGGTAAATAAGGTATTTTTGGTATCCATGGTACAAATGAAAGATTTGGTACTTAATCCGCTGCTCTTCCATGGTTTTCTTCATGCTTTATAAATTAATCTGTTAAATTCTGCTAATAATTGTTCTCCTTACAAATACATTTTTTAAAAGTAATGTATACTATTTTTGCAGTTGAAAATTTACGTTATGCCTTGTGTTGCTTTGTCTATTTTCATTGCACTTACTGAAAAACTATGTCCAAATTTTTATCTAAATAATAAATTATGAGTAATAAAAAGTTAAAATAACATACATGTTATTGAAAGTTTTAGTAACACTTCATTCCAGTCACCATATTTTGATTCTTTATTCAATCAACTAATGACGTTTGTCACATGCAAAAATTTCCGTCTTTGTTTAGTCCTGCGAGTGTTCTCCTGTGAAAGTCGCTTTTGGGCAAAATGGGTCAGAGAATGTCCCACCCCTTCCCCCTGTACCACTTCTACAACCACAACTATTTGTTGGCTTCCTTCAACAATGCTGCTGCACTTTTTCAAACCCTGGTTTAACAATACCTCACATGTGAATCAAAAGTCTACTCAATGTTGCAATGTTAGTTACCAAGTTGTAACAATCATAATAAAAGAGTACGAAGAATCTAGTAGCACCAGATGGGAAGCAGACTGTACCTTTGGGTTGAGCTCCGGCCCTGCTTTGCGTAGGAAGAGGGTGCTTATCATAGTTCGGATCTTCTACTTCCTGACATCTATAGGATAAATTTCGTAATATGCATACACAATTTTCTACACTTTTGTTGCCAATATTCGATTTTTCAATAGCTGATCTAACTACATAAAGAAGAGAGTCCACTAATCCTTCACACTCTCGCAGCTTCTTCCTCGCATACTCCCCAGCCGAACTCACGTTCCTGGAAACAAAACGACAAAACATTACTCAAAATTTATTGGAGGATTTCACATTTATTTATATCAATAATGACAGTTTAAAATAACAAAGAACTAGCTCGTTTTAAAATAACAAAGAACTTTTCTTTCCTCAATAATTTACTGACATGAAAAGGTAATTTATTTGAGCGAGTTTAGCGTATTGACTAGCTCTCTTGTTTTGTATGTACTATGCTTTTACTACGTCCCAATTATATTTAGAAATTTGTGTATAGCTTGGGAACCGTAAACTTTCACAATGTAAGATTTCATATGTCTTTATAGCATGTCATGATCTACAACCATACTAAATTGGATCCGATCGAATGATTTAAATACATATGAATTTTTGTTTACGAAAATATGACGCAAAATTTGACCGCCCGTAACTCGGGAACCTCTCAAGCTTCGGAGTACTACGAGCAACTTGAATACGGCTGTTTACATAATATATCAATCTTTGGGTTAAATCAATTTTTATGACTAGTTAGAGAAAGTACAGAGAGAAGACAACAAAGGGTCTTTCCTAGTAAGATAGTGAAATCAGCCCTTGATCCAAAACGTTTGTTTTCAGTTTTATTTCTTTTTGACAATGTTGCCATCACTTTCAGGCCCCGAAAAAAATATATGTTGTACCTAAGGGTATAACAAATTTTTAACCCAAAATCAGCGACGTGTCCCCCCAAAATTTTTTCCTACAATTTTTTTGAAATTTTCAAAACGCAAAAAAGATACGCATCGATGATTTTGAAAAAAAAATTACACATTTACATCTAGATAGTATCTACAATTTGTGAAACTTTCAAAATTTTTCGACCACCCCCACCAAAATTTATAAATATTCAATTTTGAGCAGGTATGATACGATAATTCGGTAAGGGGAGGGGGTCAAATTTTTTTGAGGTAGTTTTAGGTCAAGGATAACCTTTTGGGTCAATAGCGACCCAATTTGGATCAAGGACCGATTTCACTATCTTACTAGCAAAGACCCTTTACATTATACTGGGCTTGAGACTTTTCCGCACCAGTTGGTGTTAGTATCCCAAATCTGAGGGTATAAAAGTAGCAGCAGGTTAGGTCCAACGTCATGTAACAGCTGAAATCTTTGAGTTTAATGTTCCACGCCAGTTAGACTAAGGAAGACAGATGAAGGCAAGTAAATGATGGAGAAATTGATGGAATGAAAATGTGGAGTAACCCGAGAAAACCCACGGAAATAATATGGTCCACCACAAACTAACCTGGTCGGGGATCGAATCAGGGACCCCACGTACCAGAGGTAAGAGCCGCCGTGTCCCCATTTGACAGCTGACAGTTGAAGCTTGAACATATGCAAAAAGATATCGTTATTCTTTTAACAGGTATTGCGCAGTGAAGATGGGAGAACATTCCGCAAAACTTTGCTACATTTTACAAATTTATTTCGGTAAAGGCACAAATGCCGCGGAGAACCATGAATAAATTTGAGCTGTTTATAGACACGATGCTTACCAAAAGCAACAACAAAAAGATGGTTCAATCTCTTTCCTTCTAGAAATTTAGATGTCCGAGATACTCCTCGCTGTAATGACCAAATCACAGCTTAAGTAGACGTCATTTTCGCAAAAGTCGAGTAAAACTTTCATGACCTAAATATCCATTACCCAATCAGTGTTAAAATCATCTGAAGAAAGCTGGCTACAAAAAGAAACTCGGTGTTTGGGTGCCACATAATTCACTTAAAATCATTTACTCGATCTAATTTCTATCTGCGAATCTCTAGTGAAACGTAACCAACATGAAATATTTCTAAAGTGGTTAATCACAAGTAATGAAGATTGGATAACCTGCGACAACAATGTGGGAAGCAGATAGTGGTTGAAGTGGGAAGCTCTACAGTTTGTGGTAAAGCCCACCCCGACGCCCAAGAAGGTTATGCTGTGCATTTAGTGGGATTGGAAGGGCATCGTGCATCAGAAACTGATGGCGTTGAGCAGAACGATCGACTTGGACCTGTACTGTCGACAACAGTGAAAACTGGTCGACAGAAAGGGTGTCATATACCATGTTGACACCGTCCACACCGCATACATTTTTAAGTACCCGTCACTAATGGAGACAACTTCACACGAAGGTTTTAATGCATCCACCGTACAACCCGGACCTGGTATTATCAGACTCATTGTTTTTGGTCTCTACAAAATTCCCAGCACAAACTGACACATTCACAAAACAATCTTCGAAACCATCTGTGATATTATTATTATTATTGTATTTTTAAAGAGAGACCAAGGAAAAATGACAGGTCATCGAACAAAATGCCGCATATTTCATAATGTTTTTAAACCTCATTAAATGTATTCTCAATTTTGACCTCCAAAGCTCTATATATATTTTAGACAACCTAATAATAAGTCTGATCAAACGGGAGGAGAAAGCAGGTAAAAACAGACCTCTACTGTAAAGTAACTACAGTTTAGTAAGATAAAAGTAAACTCCAAATGTCGAAAGGATTTTTCGAAGTGAATTTATAAATTAGGACCACCAATGAGGCTACTAAATTCTTTAAATCTGATTTCTTACATTACGAAGAGAAGTTCGAACAAGACCATCTCGGTATGCGTACATTAACTAACTAACTCTATGGCCTATGGAACCCGGAGGTTCAATGCCACGTTCACAAAAGCTCTCCACTGACTTCTATCCTTAGCTAATTGCATCCAGTTTCTACTTTGTATTCCAATCTCTGCGAGATCCATCTTAATATTGTCCTCCCATCTGCGCCTAGGTCTTCCTAATGGTCGTTTTCCGATTGGTCTTCCTGTCAAGACTTTGAAAGCGTTTCTACTTTCTTCCATTCTAGCTACATGACCCGCCCACCTGAGCCTCCTAGACTTCACGACCCTAACAATGTTGGGTAAACCATATAAATTATGTAGTTCCTCGTTATGAAGTTTCCGCCATTCCCCATTCCCGTTCCTCTTGGGTCCGAATATTCGTCTCAGGATCTTGTTCTCAAATACTTTCAGTCTATGTTCTTCCCTCGGAGTAAGTGACCATGTTTCGCAGCCATACAAAACAACAGGCATGATTACCGTTTTGTATATTTTAAGCTTCACATTTCTCGACAGAATTCGCGACGACAAGAGATTTTGAACCGAATAGTAACACGAATTCCCTGCTTTTAGTCGACATTTAATTTCTCCGTGAGTATGATTTTCCTCTGTTAATATTGATCCTAGGTATTTGAAACTATCCACTTTATCAAAAGTATAATTTAATATTTTAACGCATCCATAATTTGCTGTATTCCGGTCCCGACACACTTCCATGTATTTAGTTTTCTCTGCATTTACTTCTAAACCCATGTCCCTACAAGCGTTTAGTAAGATCTCTGCATTTCTTTCTATTGTTCTCCTATCACCACCTATTAAATTTACGTCATCAGCATATGCCATAACTTGGTGAATACCGTACAACTGTAGGCCCTCGTTGCTATCTTTGATTTTCCTTATAGCGTATTCCAGAACGAAGTTAAATAATAATGGCGACAACGCATCTCCTTGTTTCAGGCCATTTTCGACGTGCAAGGTCGTGGACAAAAATCTTCCTACCCGGACTTTACTTTCGGAATCATTTAAACATATCTTAATTAATCTAATTAGCTTTCTCGGTATTCCAAGTTCTGTAAGAACGTTGTATAATGCTTCTCTCCTAACCGAGTCGTACGCCTTTCTAAAATCAATAAATAGTTTATGTACCGGGGTATTGTATTCCCACTTTTTTTCGAGTATTTGGCGAATGGTAAATATTTGGTCGATAGTTGATCGACTCCGTCTAAATCCGCATTGATAATCTCCAATAATTTCATCTGCGTATGGGGTCAGTCTTGCTAATAGAATATTTGAAAGAATTTTATAGGATGTTGACAGAAGAGAGATGCCTCGATAATTATTACAGTCAGTTTTGTCGCCTTTCTTGTGAATTGGAACAATGATTGATTCTTTCCACTCTTGTGGCAATTCTTCCTTGTTCCAGATAAGGAGAATGAGTTTGTGTATCTTGTTCCACAATTTCTCGCCTCCAGCTAAAATTAACTCAGCCGGAATTTCATCTACACCCGGAGATTTGTGTTTCTTTAATTTCTTTATAGCAGTTTTTACTTCTATTCGGTTGGGTTCTGGAATATACGGTTCTGCGGTGTGTATCTCCATTTCTCCACGCACACTAGTTTTCGTTCTCGTGTTAAGCAAATCGTCAAAGAAATCTTTCCATCTATTTAAGATGCTATCCGTGTCAGTGAGAACTGTACCGTCAGATTTCTTTAATATATAAGCACGAGGCTGATAGCCTTTCTTAAATTCGTTGATTCCCTTATACATGTCCCGGATGTTTTATATTTACTATTATCTTCAAGTTCCTTAATTTTAGCTTTCAGAAAATCGCGTTTCTTTGTTCTAAAAGTTTTGGAAGTTTCCCGCCTGATATGTGCGAAATTTTGTGTGATTATTTCATTCGGATTTTGTAGGCAGCGTAATTTTGCGTTTTCTCTTCTCTGCTAGTTTTATGCATTCCTGGTCGAACCATGGTTTGTTCCTACGTATTTCCGCGTGTCCCAATTTTTCTTCTGCTGAAATTTTAATGCTATCTCTAATTTCAATCCAGGTATTCTCAACACTAGTGCACTCCGAATCTTCTAAAGCCGAGAATCTATTCGAAACTTCAATCTGGTATTTCTCTCTTACTTGGCTCTCTTCTAATTTCTTTAAATTGAATCTCTCCGTTTTCGGACAATGAATATTACCTTTATTCAACGATAACCTCTCTCGTATTATCGCTGCTACCAGGTAGTGGTCGGTGTCACAATCAGCCCCTCTAAACGACCGGACATCAATTATGCTAGATTGCCTTCTTCTATCTACTAAAACGTGATCAATTTGATTATGTGTTTTCCCGTCTGGTGATGTCCAAGTATATTTATGAATGTCGCGATGTGGGAATTTTGTACTCTTCACGATTAGGTTTTTGGATGATGCAAAATTTACGAGCCTAACACCGTTGTCATTACTTTCTTATGCAGACTTTCGTTCCCTATAATCGGTTTGAAAATATCCTCTCGTCCTACCTTCACATTGAAATCCCCTAATAGAATTTTCATATGGTATCGCGGGAGTTGGTCAAATATCCGTTCCACTTCTTCGTAAAAACTGTCTTTTATATCGTCATCCTTATCTTCAGTTGGGGCATGTACATTTAAAACAATAATATCACACCACCGTCCCTTAAGAGTAATAAAAGAAAGTCTGTCATTGACAAATTCAACCCGTTTAATTGCTGGTAATATACGTTTATGAATGAAAAACCCTGTTCCTAACTGGTGATTTTTGTTTCCTTCCCCGTAAAAGAACGTAAAATTTCCGGAATTCTCAGATCCATTTCCTTCCCACCTAACTTCCTGAACTCCTACTGAAAATGAAATACAATATGCTTACATACTTTTCGTCCCCCACAAAAATACTTCAATAAATGACTTTAGATCAACTCGAGTTTTTCTATTTCAAGTGTGCCCTCGGAAAATATGTGAAATATTCTTCGGCCCCACCCCCGCAACCCTCTTACGGAGAAAACCTTACATTTGCTTAGGGAAAAGAAATGAATGACGTCAGCTGTGTTGCCAATTTGTCATTCAGTCGTTTGGTCTTGACGAGTGAAGATTATAGGCTACTTACAATGGCTAACAAGACAGTGCACAGCGAAGTTTGTAAAATAGTTTATTATGGCAACTTCCGCATCCAACAATTAGAAACATTTCGGCTGAAGCAACTTATCCCTCTTCTTTCGAGGAAGGTACGGCAAAACATACATCGACAGCAGCCCCAGCAAGGGCACAGTTGAAATGGAAAGGCTCTAGTAATGTCATGTGCAATAAAATAAATAAATAAACAAATAAATAAAAATAAGCGAAGGGATGTCCTTCACATCTCAGTATGTATAAAATCTAGGATTGAATTACAACCAGAAGAAGTAGCGTTAATTGCAGTCTCCAAACACACACAAACCAAGTTTCATCAAAATTGGGATTTTGTGAAAATTAAAGCGCAAACAGACAAAGATGAGTTCACATCTATATGTTGGATAGTAAACACTCGCTTAAGGAAACAGTGACTCTTTCGATCTACATGTATATTACTGAAGAAGCTGCGAAAAGTTTACAGAGATTAAAGAGGAAACAATTGAGAAACCTACGAAGAATCCAGTGTGTCTCACAAAGGCGTTTACATTGTTTGCATGTTAACACCAGAGAGAACGTCAAATTGTTATTATTTGGAGCCCTCATGATCAGTGTGTGTAGCCATTAATTTTTTTCGTTTTCTTTCTTATTCAGTTGTTGTTTTTCTTTTATTTTCAGTTCAGTTGCCAGTAGCAACACAATGACTGGAAACCGTTTTCTTTGAGCAACAAAAGTGGATTTTAAAGTGTTTCTGAAAATGTGAGAACTTGAAAGTAGTACAGAGATGATATTGCACCTCCATCACGTGTAACAATTACGAAATTACTCGACAAATTTGAGAGAGAAGGAACTGTTTGCGATCTGAAGAAGGGACGATGTGGCAGGAGAAAATCAGCAGCGAACGAAAAGAGAAGGTGGAACTAGTGTTGAAAATATTCACAAGATACCCTCGGAAGTCCATACGGCAAGCTTTGCATGAATCACATGTGTAAGAAATCAAGTGTTTACTGCATTTTAAAGCAAGCAAAATGGAAACCTTATATTTTCAGGTTGCTTCACGCAATCAATGAGGACGATCCTGATAGGCGCCTCCAATTTTGTGAATAGATTTGCGATAATGAACAGTTGACTGATTTTACTGTTTGGTCTGATGAAGCGACTTTTAAATTGAATGGAACCACCAATCGCCTCAACTGTGTGTACTAGACAAGAACTAATTCCAATGTTATAGAAGAACGAGCTGTTATTCTTCTTGGGTTATCTGCGTGGTGTGATATATCTGTCAGAGGACTTGTCGGGCCATTTTTTTTTTCAAAGAACAGTGACAGGTGTAGAGTATCTTAACATACTGCAGCAAAAAATTGTGCCAGCTGTTCATCAACTGTATCTAGATGAAGATAGTTTTCTCAGCAAGATAGCGCACCGCCATATCATCATCGAGACGTTCGATAATTCCTAAATGAAACATTTGTTGAGAAGTGGATAAGCTCACAAGGAAGTATCAGGTATCCACCCATATCTCCCGATGTAACACCTTGGACTTCTTTCTGAGGAAACTCTAAAGAAGAACGTCTACGCCACAAAACGACATACGCTGATGCCATGAGAAAGGAGATTGAAACTGCCTGTAAATTAGGGTGGGCCGAAAAAATTTTTTTCAGATATTCAGGATTGAGTAGTTATCAAAAGTTGTGTATTGGTACGAAATGAAGCCATGTCAAATATGTTGATTTTAAAACAATATTTAACCGGGCCCCCGTGGCCCTAAAGTTCCTAATTTTTTGTTGAAATAAAACGATTTTAGGTAATAAGAACATTTTTCCAGACAATACTATTAATACATAAAACATGAAATACATGGTTTTAATATACGCAAGTAGCTATTGAAACCTTAACTAACTTTCATTACCATATTAACCACGAAAAACCTTTGTGTTGAGCCCAGCTCAGAACTCTCAAACTTTAAGAGAATATCACTTTTTCGCATCTGGATGCAAAATGCACAACACTGGCTTTCCGAAGGCGGCGCTTACATTGCTGAATTCAAATAAACTAGAAACAATATGACTGCGAGCCTCTCTTCCTGTATTGTCTTGCCTTCGAATTAAGGATATGATTTTGAATTACAAGCCAAAATGCAAAACGATCATTAACCCGATTAAGAAATAAGACACCTCCATTAAGAGCCAAATTAAAGAAATTTAAGAACGGTGCTCAGAAGTTATTTGATATTTTCTCTTACAAATGCTGCGATAGAGTAACCTGTAAGTGTGATAAATCAAATTAAATGCCGCATTTGGAGTAGGAGCTTATATTAGATCAGAGAAATCAGAGACAAATGACGATTGACAATGTAGATAAAGCAGAACCCCATAGACTCAAAAGAAAGCATGACACACAGATCGATTATGATGCTGCGGTACCAAATACAAGAGGGTTACAATCGTTAGCCTCAATCACGCACTTGGAACATACATTAAGTGCTTCCACGCCAAATTCAGTCGATGAAGAGTTCGCATGGAGCTATCGTTTAGAGAATAAAATCTGAAGTAAACCTAAATAAACAATACTGAGCCCTAAACAAATGAGTACCGCCAAAGATTTAACAGGTGTCTCGAATAAGTCGGCTGCTAAAATTGTATCCGCTGTTTTAGAAGATATTAATTTACTGAACAAAACTAACCAAGACAAGATAAAACCAGAATCCATAGGAAACTAGCAAAAAAAGAAAAAAGAAAGAGAAAAAAAGAAACCGTCTACAGTGTAAAGCTACTAATTTTAAGGGTCTATTTTGATGGCCGAAAATACCAAGCTATAGTTCTAATTGACAATTGCAGTAGGCAAAGCACTGAAGAATATGCGGATTATATCGACTTGATCGATTGGTCAGAAGTAATAGCAACGAAACCTCCAATTTTGGCTAACGTATCGACAGAAGAACTAACCGAAATGATTGTGGAAAAGAGGAGGTTTCACAGTTTGTCACGTTTCCCTTCCACACACAGGCTTTGGAGAGGTGTGTAAAGGTAGTAACAGAACCTTCTTCAGAAGTATGCGGTAGTGTTGCACGAGACGGTTATATTCGCGCAAAACTGGAAGCACGAAAGTATCTACCAAGCTTCGAAAATAAATCTCAATATTTTGTTCCAAGATTCAACTAAGGAGCTTTAAGTAAGAGGAAGGTGGGTGGGAAGAACTCGCTGTGTAGCCATCTCCACGTGGTGAGTTCTGGGCTGGTTTGGTGTTTTTGGTCAATTTTTCAATCTTACCTTATGTATTTGTGTCCGTACTATTATATCTACTAAACACCAATCAGACGAAGAGCTGCACATCAGATCAGAACATTTAAAATCCTGGGGTCAAGTTAAAGTATTAGGAATCTTAACCAATTTTCTATACATACTTAAAATAATGGTATATATTAAAAAAAAAATAAATAAATAACACTTTTCGGACCCGCAGGTCCTGGTGAAATATTTTTATCTGCCTCTGTTTTGGGGAAGAAACATAGCAATATACAACTTTTGCACGGTACTCAAACTTAATTTTCTGAAAACAAATATTTCAATAATATTTTCACTACTCACAACCATATTTTTTCAGGATTAACGTTCTTTCGGGTTCCCGGGGCCCGGTTAAATATATTTTTATCCGGCTCTGTTTTGGCGAGGAAACATGACATTATAAATTTTGCACGGTACTCAAACTTAACTTTCTAAAAAATAATATTTTCACTATTTACAACTATCTTTTTTTAAATAAACGTTTTTTAGGGCTCCCGGGGCCCGGTTAAATAACTTTTTTCCCGGCTCTGCTTCTGTGAAGAAACATAACATTATACAACTTTTGCACGGTACTGAAACCTAACTTTCTAAAAAAAAATTCAATATTTCACTGCTCGAAACTATTTTTAAAAAAAATAACGTTCTTTGGGGCCCCGGGGGCCCCGTTAAATATCTTTTTATCCGGCTCTATTTTGGTGAAGAAACATAACATAATATTATACAACTTTTGCATGATACTCAAACTTAACTTTCTAAAAAAAAATTCAATATTTCACTGCTCGAAACTATTTTTTAAAAAATTAACGTTCTTTGGGGCCCCCGGGGCCCGGTTAAATATCTTTTTATCCGGCTCTAGTTTGGTGAGGAAACATAATAGAACATTTTACAACTTTTGCACGGTACTCAATTTAATTTTCTAAAAAAAAAAATTTTTCGGCCGTTTTCGGCCCACCCTACTGTAAATGCATTGCAATGTAAAGCATATTACATGTCTGTCGGTCTATTTCACAGCGCTGCCGACGATGTATTGCTGCCAATGGAGGACATTTTGAACATATTCCATATTAGAACATCATCAGCAATGTTTTGAACATCTTTCTGACTTAGAAAGAATCATATTTTGTTTAATTTGTTTCAGTTAAGTTCAAGCAGTGTAAATCTCTTTGTGGGATACCCTGTATTTTGTTTCAGTATTTTGCGTAAATGCCTTAACGAGGCTTGATTGGAACACGACAGCTGTAATCTTAGACGATACGTAATTGTACAAATACATATGTACTTACCTCAACACTCCTGAAGCATTCCTAAACACTGTCGACCAACATGTTTCTCCAGGTGAAGTAGGATCCCAACCAGAACGGGGAATAATTATGTGGTTTACTATTACCGCTAATCCATCATCAATTATGGATTTCTTAAGATCCTAAAAAAAAAGGAAAGGAAAAGAAAAATAGATTAGTATAATCCAGTTATGATAGTAGAAACACATTTTTGTTATTATTATTATTTATTAAAAAACCATTCTGGAAGCACAGAAGAATATATTTTAATTCAACGATCTACATTCATCTTAGCAGGCAACACTAAATTTAAATCTTCGTGAAACAATCATCATTTTTGCTTTCTCATTACGGAAGTGAATCAGAAGGTGTGTGCTCCCATTCCTTAAATGATGTCATGTTGCAGATGTTTATGAAAACATGAACATAATTATAACAGAAGTTTTCGGAAAATTTTGAAGAAAACTCACTCTATCCTTCGTGGATCCTTTAGGGAGAAATTACATATGTCGTATTGTTAACGAAATCGCCTGAAGCTTATTTGAGAAAACTGACTAAAATAACTAGTTTATTTGGATCTTTTTCTTGAGAAATCACTTAAGACGCGCTCTAGGGTTGTTACTGAAACATGTATTTCACAAATACTGACTAAAATGTCCCTCTAGCTAAAGCTGAAATTAAACGGCATCTGGACTGCCACAATTAACTTAGTGAAACCAAAAACGATTGATTCGACGCTAATATCACACTTTTTCGATTATTTTATATACCAACTTCAGACGTGCTGATCCAGGCTGAACTTGGACTTCTGCAGCATCGGGAGTGTCACATTTCACCTCAACGACCCCGAAAACTATGGTTTCAACCATTAATATCCATCATTTTTATAATTATTGTTATAAGGCACCTCTCTCAAATCTCACTCTCCTAGGAGTGCTAGGTGGGTTTACCCCCAGTGGCAGCTAGACCTGGACTTAAAGGCACAGGAACTGTTATCAACAGGGACTCGAAAACTATAGATTCGACGCTTATATCTGTTGTTTTTGATTATTTTTACATGTCACCATTTCAGCTCCTTGGATACACTGGGGAACTGGAATTGGACATAAACGGCATCGAGAGTGTCCCAATTCACCTCGGCGACCAAACACTATGAATTCGACGGTCATTTTCGATTATTTTCATATGCCATCTCCTCCCACTCCCCCTGTGTGTGCCAGACGATCTTACTCATACAATATTGTTTTTCATACTGTAGGTGATGGTTGTACCAAGTTTGATTGAAATTGCTCCAAGCGTTCAGAGTTATGCCGGAACATGCACTCATCCATCCACCCTTCCATGTATATATGCATATGTCTCCATGCCCTCTTTAAAACATGAATTTTCAGAAACCCCGGGACAAGAATTCGCTTGTGTTAAATGAAAAATTTGTATACGAAGTTTCATCTTCCAATCTTGACAAGATCGTGAGATACTAAATTTTTCGCATAAATCTTGACCGCTACTCACCTCCCCTTAAGAAATGGATTCCAGTCAAAGTAACATGATAAAAAACTAAGCTAGAAAGGGGTCAAGTCAGGTAGAAGAAATCAAAGTAAGTTCATCGGTCTAGGAGTAGTCTGGGGACAAACATCCTTACACTAGTTTTTACTTTCGAGCGACGATAGGATGGTTTTTTATTATTTTACTTTGATGGTGCAATTTTGGGAGGAGGTGGGAGGTGAGTAGTGGTCAAGATTTATGCGAAAAATTTAGTATCTCACGATCTTGTCAAGATTGGAAGATGAAACTTCGTATACAAATTTTTCATTTAACACAAAATGAATTTAGGGGAGAGGGGAAGATACATAAAAAAACATCAAAATTGACCGATATTAGTGCCAAATCCATAGCTTTCGGGGTCACTGAGATGAACAGTGACACTTCCAATACCGTTTAAATGCATATTCAGTCCTTTATGTCCAAATTGAAACTTATTCTCCTCGTGCGAAGAACGGGGATTCTGCTAGTAAAGTATATAATAATACAATCACAAGGAAATCCGTCGACAATTCATTATCAAACCATGTAGAATTTTCTATTTACATGAAAACTATTCACTATTTTTTTCTAGAATACATTTTCAGTGTATAAAATGGGAAACTTGTGTTCTTCCATACTGCTATAAATAATGCTGTAAATACAAATAAATTTGAATGAGGGTATGGAGACGATTAGATGAGTGGAACAGAAATGCAATAAAGACATGCTGAAAGAAGATAATAAAGAATAATTTTGGAGATAAGTAGCCACGATGAGGATAAAATACAATTTGTTTAGACAGTTTCTTTTAGAGGCGGATAAAAAAAAAAAAAAAAAATATATCGCAGCTGATGGGAGTGGATAATTTCTATAGAGAAGTAATTGTAAAAAAAGTCATCTTCCAGAAGAGGAGGAATGATGATGTTCATGAGAAGGAAATTTCCCACATAATTATGATAAAGAAAAACTATACGAATTTTTCATTGCAACATTACCACTATAGATGTGAATGGGATGAAAATCAGATTGAGAAGGTGCAACTGGACAAAATATCAAACCCGGATCTTTGACTTAACCCTTTTGTGGGCAATGGGAAGCATACTTCCCGCCAAGGGAGTCTAGGTATGCTTTTATTTGCTGCAATGGGAAACGATATTCCCATTAGTCTTTTCACTATGGAAATGGGAATTGCACTTGAGAAATGATTTTGTTTGTTTGTTTTGAGTGTGCAATGTGGAGCATAGAGAAGGTATAGTCCCATCCGTTGAAGAAAAATTCGCCCACGAAAGGGTTAAGATGATTTGGCTACTGACCAGCAGGATATCTTTGAAATGAAATCTTTAAGTTTTACGTCCCACGATTATGCCGGCTATGCTAAATGAAACGGTGATGATGAGAAATGAATGAAATGCTGGAATGAAGAAAGTGCCAGGAAACTGAGAATCCCGAGAAAACCCATGCACATGCTGTTTGTCCACCACAAAGCTCACTTGTTGCAAACTGAGATCGAAGCAGGGACCTCATACACTAAAGGTGAACTCTCCTCCACTGAGCAATCGCGGCCCCAACAAGATATCTACCCCGCTCCCTGACTAGCCACTCATTTCACTTTTGAGGTCAGTGCTTAACCAATCAGAATACACATCGTCTATTCTCTGCATGCAAGAATACCCATGTACTGGTGCTTGAATTACGTATTAAAGCTAAAAATTGAAAAATCAATCGATTAGATGTTCATTAGTAAACTTAATGGATCAGTGGCGTACGCAAGATGGGAGTTTCAGAGTTTTAACCACCTCCTTCCGCAAGATGATATAGAAAAATGAAGATTTATCGTGTAAGATATATACACACAAACACCTGAAATAATACAAACTAGGGATACAATAAAAGACAAATTCTGACCAAAGCATATATTAACTAATAAATAATAGCGTTACAGTTTCGGCAAATTAACTTTGCCTTCATCAGACATGTCATCAGACCTGTCTTTTATTGTATACAAGAAGTTCCAATGCTAAAATGAGTGGTATTCAAATTAGGAATCTTTAACCTCCTTCGCGTACTTCTACATACCCCACTGTAATGGACTGTCCAAGCACAACTTAGCTTTTGTACCGTCATGTGATTTGAATGGATCAAGAGTAGCTTAATCAGGCAGTGGACGGGTACCGTAACGGTTAGGTGATCGGCACTATAGGCTGAAGACCTGGGTTCGATTTGCGGTCCAATCGCATTTTTTCACAGTCTTACTTTATTGATTCTGCTGTATTAGTCTCTAGTTTACATTAGCAAAAGGTACAACCAAGTTTCATACAGTTTTATACTTCAAATTGTGCTATTGAAAGAGGACAGTGTGTGTTGGGAGGGTGATAAGACATAATTTTTTAAAGGAACTATCTTACAAAAGCATGAATGCTACAGTAGTATACAACTGAAATAAAGTAAATATACAAACAGTTTGCTTGTACAGTCCGCAGCACAAAACCTGCAATGAGCATGTAAGTTTATTGTAAAACGACGAAGTCTTTTGCTCCAAAATAAGTGAGCAGGGGAGGACGCCGAGGTTTCTCTGGTGTGATTCGTGCCAATTAGACGTTACGTTGATTCCCTGCGCTGTTAGGCGTAGTTTCACAATAATCTTACATGCTTGTGTTGCAGGTTTTTTGTTGTGGACTGTCACACCTAATATACAAGAAGGTACTTACTTCACATGAAGATAAATTCCAGAGTACTCCTGTAACCAGTTCTTTGACTTCAACATCTGGTGTTTTTCGTAGTAACATTATTAATGCGGGAATCCCACCAGCGTTTTTGATCGCTCGTTTATTTTCATCATTTTGTCGTCCGTACGATAGATTTCTGAAAAAAGAAGGAAAATAAGATAGTGAGATGAGACTGTTTTATTCTTTATAACGAAAGAATGGTTAAAATAACATTATTCCACTCAATCTACCAGCATATGCACCGATAAAATAGCGTAGGATTGTGAACTCTTAGTTGTGGACAAAAACGACCCGTATCAAGAATAGCTTTCCTTCAGCCCTACCTATAAATATAGAAGCTTGCCAACTTAGTAATAAAACATGGGAAAGATTTCAGAACACATTGTTCCCCTATAAGATGGTTGTACAGCTATATATAGAATTTTGTTAGTACTATTTTTTTTTTTTAATCAGTAGTAATTGAACCTAAGGAGAAAAAATAAAAACTTATGTATGTTTTCACGTAATCTGCTTACACTAAATTGACAAGTTGACAAGATACAGAGACTGGTGTCAGTCTGATACAAAAGCCGAAACCTGAAATTTGAAATTACAGGTGAGGAAGACTTGGGTTTGATTCCCGGTGGGAGCTTACGTGGTTCGGAACCCACTAAGTTGTAGATTCACGTTTCCCACAGCCTGGCTGCTGAACGAGGCACTAAACTCAAATCAAATCCAATCCAATTTCAAATATATATATATATATATATATATATATATATATATATATATATATCGGGTGATTCTAAAAATGGCGGCCACGAACAACAAAGTGCTATTCTTCAGGTAAAATTAAGCGAAAATCCTACATAATGGCATACCATCCACAGTCTTCATCCGGTATAAGGAATCAAAATTTCACTGTATGGCAAGGTCGTAGATTAACTTGGAAACATTAGCACTGGTCTACGAATCCATCAAACGGTTACATCGATTTTTATGCTAATAAGTACTGCTAGTGTCAACGTATATCAATTTTAACTACCATCTGGAAACAATCGATGTAACTATTTGACAGATTGGTACATTTTATCGTGGTTCTTGCGACGTTCCCATATAGTGCAATTCGCGTCTTTAGACAAGGACCCAAGATATACAATTATATATATTTTTCGCTTTATTTTGACTTGTAGAATAGTGCTCCGTACTCCAAGTTTAACTTTAGTCTCGAGCCAAAAGAAAATAATTTTACAACGTCACAACTTTCCTAACAGATTTTTCGTAAGGCGGAAATTTTTTTCAGAGTAAAACAGAAAAAATTGTGACGTATATATTCTAAAATATGATCTCGTACATGCAAAAGACAACAATGATTCAAATTTTCTGTACACACACACACAAAAAAAAGTTAGCATTCAGAACTCTTACCTTAAAGCTCCGCATGCATTGCGATAGACGTCTGGTACCTCATGGCTTAGTAACTTCACTAATGGTGGAATGCCACCCAATGACCGTGTTTTCTGCTTATTTGGGTCATCCATATAACACAAATGCTGCAAATAGGCAGCAGCGTTTGCTTTGATCACATTGTTAGGATTACTGAGGAACCCTATTACTTCGGTGAGATTGGGATCTCGCCATCTCATCCCTACAAATAAACACTTCAGAATCAGTACATTCTGACTGAACACTTATATTAGCTTCAGTAAAATATATTATGTGAAATCAATCGACTGAATTTATCATTATTATTTAAATGTTAAACAGTCGATAAAGCTGCAAATAAGTACACACCACATATAATTATATCTTATCTATTGTAATAAGATACACTGATTCTCATATAAGTATCTGCTATCGCGAAGTATTATTTATGGAATAACTTCCTGCAGCGCGAGTTACGTATTCAAAAGTCTGGTATACCTGAATACGTGACAAGATTGTTATTGTTAGTTGTAACTGTAGACACAAGAACAACATTGTTCAACATTTACAATATAATATAAAGCAAAGAATTTGTCATCAATTCAGTTACTAGTAACTAAATAAATAAATAAATAAACTTCAATGACATAGTGTCAACACAAAAATTACAATAATATCTTACTTTACTTAGCCAATGTAACAAAGCAAAAGAAATAGTTGAAAATTTCCTATGACGTTCATCTAGGTATCCATGGTAGACCTCATTTTGTTTCTGAATAAATCCTACACTGATATATAAAATTGCTTTTTTTTTCAACTTTGGAAGGCAATAACACAACTTTGAAGTAAAGTAGAATGTATATTTTTTTACACCAGAGGAAAGAGTATGCGCTGAAGGTTTTATTCTACTTATGAGACAGGTGTATATAATTAGTTAAACTTTCACTTTTACTCCTGACAAAATACAGAATCAAATTTGCAATTTTTTTTTCTTTTTTCTTATGCTCCGTCAGTTTATGTTCTAGCACAATAAAATCAATATCTATATGTAGAGCTGTTCAATTTCTTCCACATGGGGGTTCTCTTTGAACAGGAGTCTTGCACAGACCCAGATATCATTATGTAAAGTTCAGTGTTCGAATTCACCCCATCTTGGGGGCGACTTTGAACGCAGCATTTTTTTATTATTATTTTTATTTCAACACGTTGCGAATGTAAATGAGCAAATGTAGATGAGTTTCGTAGTTAAAAGAACAACATACAATCTGAAAAAGTTTCATGTGAAAATTCAGCTGTTCTAAGAAGTTATTCGAATTTCTTTTTCCAAAGTGTTCAATGTCACCCCCACACTACGGTACGTCTGTTCTTTCATATAAGTAACTTTTTTTCTATATCTTTGGAATTTTTAACATTAATACTAAAAACAGGATTAAAAACATACTAAACTGAATTATGAATAACTAACATATTAACTTCAATATCAAAAAATCATACGGAAGTTGAACAGCGAAAAGGAATTCCTACTGATTAAAAAATTAATTACAGGCACTTTAGAAAAAAATTGTAAAGCATATACATACGAAACCGCACACTAAAGCTGAAAATAGAATATTGTGTGAATCTGGATATTATTCACAGAACAATGAATAATACAATGATGAATAAAATTATTAATGACATTTTTAATATCATAAACATGATCCCTATACATGAATAACGCCAATTATAAAAACAATGTGGTTCTGTCTGAGTCTTAGCAGTTCTTGTTAGTATCCACCTCCAGAAAAGCTTTCAGCTGTCAGGTATCAGGTGTCAGGAAAGAATTTGAAATGACGCATGTGTTTTTACACCAAAACATTCCTTAACGAGCGCTTGCAGGTCGAATTAGTTGACGATATAATCCAGAACACTCATCTGTAATGTAGCTAAAAAGGAACGTGGTGCGTACTTTATTCCCTACATCAGTGGTTCCCAACCTTTCTTGACTGACGGCACACTTTATTGAATGCCTACGACTTGTTTGGTTTCTTATTAACCCTTTTAAGTTCTAGTATCTAAAGTAGTGTCTTCATTATTCTATCAAAAATGTACCAATATAGCTTTTTACTTTTTTTTTTTCTTCAAGTCTAAAGGTATTGTACAATTTGTTACCTATGATTTCCCGCCTTTCTCCGTCGAGACATAGGAAGTGATGACGTCATAAATATTTTATGATAGGCCAATTTACATTTTTTGGTCACACCTACTTTTGCACCTGAAGATTGAAATTTTGCACGAACATTCAGTGCATCAATTAGTGTTTTTCAGATCTCTGCGTTAAAACAGGGAGGTCAAGAGGGACAAAAACAAAATAAAGGGATATTTTTAAAACAAAAAATCCCTCTTTTCGTGATTTTTCCACTTCAGATACATGGAGACATGTGAATGGTACCGTTTGAAACTATGTTCTATTCTGACCATAACCCTAGGGATGTCTTAGGAAATTTTTATATTACATCCGGGTCTTTTGGAGTAAACTGGGATACTGTGGGGCTCATTGGTAAATATTTTCTCCCGCCCTTACTATTCAAGATAGAAGCTTGAAATTGTGCACACACATTTAGTGAACCCGTTACTATTTTTCAGTTGATTTTAAGATCTGCGCATTAACAATAGGGAGTAGAGAGGGGCTTAAAATTTGAATTTAAAAAATCAGAAAAAATCCCGATTTTCCGTTTCAGGGACATGATAGGGAAATGTGAATGGTACCGTTTGAAAGGTTGTTCTATGTTGAAGAGAATGAGGTAGAACCATGACATTAGGATAAATAAGGATGATGCTGTAGCTGCTTAACTGAAAGTCTATGATGTACCTAAAAAAAACCTTAAAAGGGTTATAATAGTTTGTATAAAGTAGTCACTATAGTTGCTCCCGCTGGAGGCGTTGATTGGTACAGTCTGTATCAAAATTACGTAATTATTAAAAGCGTTATGATCTTTTAAATTCTAAAATGTCGCCACACACCCTATGATACTGCTCGACATATGGGTACACACCGGTTGGGAACTACTGATTTCCATATTTGTATACCACTCTTACATTAACTTCTAGTAACTACTCACCGATACGGCACTAACTGGAAACAAATAATTATCAAAATTGAGATTAAAAATAGTCTACTGTTAACTTGATTATGATTTTGCAAAATGCTGCGTCCGCATCCACGGCATGCTCCTCACTGGAAAGTAAGTCCTACCAAATCAAAGTTATACCCCTGCTTTCGATGCAATTAATAACCAGATTCGGAACTTAAACAGTTGTAAATGCAATTATTTGAAAAGAATAAAAAAATCATATTTTAGATCACTAAATACAAATAAACCACCACTCTTCACAAAACATTGAAGAAATTACAAATGTACAAAAGTTTACCAATCACCTCGCATTCGTCAAGCAGAACTTAAAGAAATGTATTAATATTAAATATTTAGTAGTTGTGAAAAGACGTCCAAAACTCTACCATCATATACCTTTGACCCGCGTGCTGTACTACGCATCGAGTTAAATCTTAATTATTGTAATTATCATTATCTTTTTTAGTTCCATAGATCGTGCAAAGGATTACTTACGTTATTTTCCAAAATAACATTCTGTTATTACAGTTTCTACAGGACCACATGCACATTCTCTACCATCTGAATCAAGTAGAATATCAGCACCATAAATGTAGAAGCCGAAAAATTAAATAAAGTTACTCGACATAAGCAATCATGTACAGAACAAATGTGGCAAAATAAACACTAGGAAAAAAAAATGAAAATTTTGACCAAACCAACCCCTATTGTCGCCATCAACAGAAGGCGATCGAATGGCCGGATGCAGAGGGAGGTGGTCGGGTGCCTCTTCTTCGTCATCAAACATGGCTCTTGGAGCTGGGCCATTCTCTTCGTATGTTCGAGGGTCAGCGCCATTACTACCATAACCAGCGGGGACAGTGCCGTATGGAGAAGGGGGAGCATATCCATACAGTATTTTTTGGTCATCTCCTACATAGGAAAAACGGAAAGCAATGAGGCATGCACAGAGGAAACAGGTGATGTCGGGGAGAATCCTTCGATTTAAACAAATAAACAAACATAAAGTTAGAAAACTAAAGCAATTAGCAGCAGAAGAAATTAAAAATAAATAAATAAATAAAAAAAAAAATAAAATTAAAAAAAGAAGGAAGGAGTGTTGTCTGCATGCTGTGTAAAATTGCATCAGGAAGGTGAACTTTTGCCACTTAGTTCTTTCTTGAGGAGAGACTAGCTTAGCATGCGGTGTATGATATTTTTGTAAAAAACAGTAAATAAAGAAAAACCATGACAATTTTCGATTACAGCGATTTCTATGATCAAAGTATACATTTACAAAATTGTATGAAACAAAAGTTATCCGTGTCTTTGAGGTATCGTTCCTCGGTAGGAAAATACCTAAATGTGGTTAAGACTAGAATGAAAAATAAGCAATAACTAGGAAAGTCTTTACCATGACTCTTTGAAAATACTTTACTATGGCCAAAATACTAACATTCAGATTTGGTTCTTTGATTTACTGTAATCTTTGAAAAAAATAGAAGAAATTTATTGTTGGTTAAAACGAAAAAACTGTAAAGTTTTGCGTATATTTGAACTACGGTGAAAAATGTATATAATAAACGGAGGAAAATATACGAAACTTAATGGAAGCGGAAACTTAAAATACGGAATAAAAAGTTCTCAGAATGATGTGCAAACTTTTGCGGGACTAAAGATGACCAAAATATATAACTAGAAAGAAATAACTGTTACCTTAGCTGAACTTTAGTTACACTGAAGCTTGTGGAAAAGTACAGGTTGTCATGCTGGAGTTCAATACATCATCTGAAAGTAACTACAAGCTGTAGAAGCCAAACTTAACAACTATAGCGTAATATCTTGACAGCCTCTACACAGAATCATGTTCGAAAAAGATAGATTATTTTTCTTTCTTCAGAAGTTCAGTACTCAAACACGAATGACTGTGTTATGCACGGTGTTACAAAATACGCAAAGACATTTTGAGAAATGAATCCTCACATGAAAACACGAATACCCGGACGGAACTCATGTGGTTCGGATCCCACGTTAAACTGTCGGTCTACGTTTCATATTGCCTCGCTGCTGAAGAGATGCTAAATCCAAATCAACCAACGAAAACATGAAAAGAGTATAGACCAAGACTGGTAAACAAATGTATCACTTCAGAGTTACGGGTCGCCGGAATGATATAAAAATAGCCATTACTCGATCTGGAACTGACATTTCGTTCTCAAATTCTGCTGCTTTATGTTATCGTTTTGATCAATTTATAGCGGGTTATAGCTCCAAAATGATGCATTTATGCACACATGTTAAAATATGGGATAAGGTTTTCGTGTGAGAATTCATTACCTGATGTTTTCTGATGTCTTTTCCGAACATTCTATATATGAACGTAGAAGACTATCCATAATATATATTACACACGGGTCGATGTAAAAATGCATAATCGCACATAACCCATTTAACATCACCTACTGCCATCCAGAGGGCACATACCCTCCATTACAATGTGAAATTGCCTTAAGTAGTTGTATACAGTGTCAATGAACCTAAGTTAGTGAAGTCAATCGTTGTTTTACAACCCGTTTAGGGTTGAGAGGGGCGCTTCCTTGTGAGTGCCTAAATGCAACCTCACTTACCCGTAGTGCACCTTATATACTGCATTCATTGTAATGCAGGCTAACGAGGCTCTGGCGACTGATAACACCAGAATAAACATGTTATATTGAGAGGGGTGGAGATCTTGGGTCAGTTTTGTTTATGGCAGTCCGTTTTTGTGAAATTGTGTTGACGTGCCGGGGACAAATGGCCTTGATATTGACGGCCCCATTAAAAAACAACAACAACAACTACTACTACTAGTAGTAATAATGATAATACAACCCGTTTATTGAAAGAAATAATACGGTAAGGGGCAGCAGAAATTTCGTCTATCAGAAGAGGGCAGAGCGACAAGTGGGAATGAATTTGGACTTGGTTGAATACTGTCTGTAACAAATGAAAAACTTCGACAATAGGGAAATTGATTGTACAAGTTAGCGAATTTTACTTTTCCACTGTTAAGAAATTAAACCATCAAGCGTTGCTTTAACCATGTTCACAAGAAGAACTTGGAAAAAAATGAAATGAAATTGAGTTTTACGTTCTACGGTTATGCCGGTTAGGCTAAAGGAGACTGTGATAATGAGTAATGAATGAAATGGTGGAATGTAGAAGGTGGGAGGAAACGGGAGAGCCCAGAGGAAACCCACGCACACGGTGTTTGTCCACCACAAAGACAACAAGAACTTGACTTCATGCTACAGATTACTACTATAGAACGAGTAAACAGAGTTCCACGAACATTGTTGGCATGCCCGTCGTGGTGAGTGATGGCAATAGGTGTTGCTGTTCAGTTCCCACTTCACGTGAACTTGTGCACTTTTCGCATCCGATTCGCGTGTAATCATATATCCGCCGTGTATATGAGCACCGGACTTCCCCCACTAAGGAATCTCCATTTGCTTACCTCACATTTCAAACAGCAAAAGCTGATTTACCTATCGCGACAGCAACAATTGTATGAAGTAATCGCTGAAGAATTCAGTTTATTTAGAAATAACATGCAAAAACTAAGTTGACAAACGTGCAGAAAATACTGTGAAGTTGATTTAAAGGCTGCAGAGTAACAACGCCATTTATTTATTTCCCTGTCAACAAATGATATATTTCCACATTCTTATCTTACTGATGTCATCCACACAGTTCAATAAACTTTACTAAATTTTACACAGAACAAGATTGATTTAAAGAAAAAGTAATCAGTACGTCAAAACAATTAGTTTTCCCCATAATTTCATTTAAAAAAAAATGATTTTAACATGGCGTCTTTAGTCTACAGATTTCAAATGTAACGATTATTTTGAGATTGCCACGTGTGGGGAACACCTACACACATGCATGTGTCATTCTATGATAGTTCACATCATACGAACGTGCTGAAAGGGTAATTATGTAAGAGGTATCAAAGGGTAGTTCGAAGACAGAAGAGAAATTCACAGAATATCCTCAAAGAATCTAAACGTCAGATACCAGTACGTTGACTATGAGGCACACTTAAATCCGGTTCCTTTGTACATTGTAGAATTTATTCGAATAGATTCGGAAGTTCATAATAACGTGGTTTCATTATGCCACTAATATTCTGGGCTTTCATTGTCTGAAATGGGGTATTTTGAGTTGGAGCATTATTTTCTTTATTTAATAGTTCCACATATTACCAGTATGTATTACTTCACATATTTTCGAATATACATTTCTGATTTCGTGTTTTGTAGTATTGTGTGAAAGTATTTTTCACATTTTGTGACACTTAAAAGTAAAAAATCCCGTATTTCCTGCTTTACTTTCTACCGAATGCAGTAATAACACGACACAAATACAGCATTAATAACGATCTCCTTATACCCCCCCCCCCCCCCCCGTAGTAGGTTAGACTAGAACATTTAAGATATTTCGACCTACTACGCTACCAAAGTACAGTATAGCGCAATATTATACACCATACGCACGATATATACCAACTAACGATTTACAAACATGTTCAATCAGAGTTCACTATCATTCTTGGTGAAGTAGAGAGAGAAAGAGAGAGAGAGAGAGAGAGAGAGAGAGAGAGAGAAAGAGAAAGAGAGAGAAAGAAAGAAATGAAATCTTTGAGTTTTACGTCCCACGGTTATGCCGGTTAGGCTAAAGAAGACGGTGATGATGAGTAACGAATGAAATGGTGGAATGAAGAAAGTGGGAGGAAACGGGAGATCCCCGAGAAAACCCACGCACACGGTGTTTGTCCACCACAAAGTTCACTTGGCGGGAGCAGGGTTTGAACCCGAGACCCCTAGCACCAGAGGTGAACGCTCTACCACTGAGCCACCGCGGCCCCGAGAGAAAGAAAGAAAGAAAGAAAGAGAGAGAGAGAGAGAGAGAGAGAGAGAGAGAGAGAGAGAGAGAGAGAGAGAGAGAGAGAAATTTCTTGATCGCCCTCCATCCTCTCTCTATAGTTGCCCAACGGTCATTTTAATTATTAAATCTCTCTCTCTCTCTATGACCTATGGAACCCGGAGGTTCAATGCCGCGTTCACAAAAGCTCTCCACTGACTTCTATCCTTTGCTAATTGGATCCAGTTTCTACTTTGTATTCCAATCTCTGCGAGATCCATCTTAATATTGTCCTCCCATCTGCGCCTAGATCTTCCTAATGGTCGTTTTCCAGTTAAGACTGAAAGCGTTCCTGCTTTCTTCCATCCTTCCATTCCAGCTACATGACCTGCTCACTGAGCCTCCTCGACTTAATGATCCTAACAATGTTTAGTAAACGGTACAAATTATGCGGTTCCTCGTTTTGAAGTTTCCGCCATTCCAAAATTCCAGTTCCTCTTGGGTCCGAATATTCCTTACTGTAAATATTTACAAGGATTGATCAGAAAGTAAGGTTACAAAGCCTGCAATGAAACGTGTATATGCTATTTCATACAACCAATACAGCCAACAGACAGTAGATACATTTGGTTATTTTTAGACAGTCTCTATCTCGATTGAGGGAGTTATTACATCGTGGGAAGAGTTTCTGAAGATTCCCTCCTGGTTAAAATCCTGTCATTGTGTGTACAGTCACGTTGTCACGAAGTGTTTCACCTCCTCGTCTGAAGCGAAGCGATGACCTAGATGGTCCTCCTTGGTGGTCATTCTCAATTCTGCCACCAGATGTCGTAACGTGATCCTCCTGTTGTTGTGAATTTGTTCCTCCACGCGAGCTGTGTTCAAATCTGTTGATGCCGTGCTGGGTCGGCCACTGCGCCTCCTTTTCGCGACGTTTTCCCTACCAGCCGAAAACTTTCGACACCCTTCTGCGACATGCTGATGAGACATTACACTCTGCCGGTGAATTTCAGCCGTGGTTACATAGAGAGGGCTTCTTCGCGAGACCAGTTTTCCCAAACGAGTCGCCATTTGTGTTTATCTACAAGTACCGGAGATAGAGGACAGCTGAAACTCTGCATAGTTGCCAACTCCATGTATTAAAATTACCACCCACTCCTCATTCCTCTATAACAGACGAAACTCCACAAATATCTTAGTTTCTGATCATCCCTCGTACTATGAGTCGAACTCCGTGTATTTGTAAAGCAATAAGATAATAGTACCCTTCGATATATTTGATATCTCTGCATTCTGAATATACTCAGAATCAAGTTAATATATAACATTATTTGGTCTATCTCTCTGATTATGTACAACCTAGAAAACTAACTTTCTTTTACTGTTGTAGTATTTGGATCATTGATTTTTTTTTTTCAAAACTTTAAGTTCTAACACCTTTATCGTGAAGTTTCTTTATTTGTATAGATAATTTTACGTTTTCAAACATGTTCTTATCATCATCTTTTGAACTTGTCTTGATTCTTCATATATTCTGTGGACAGCTTTGAAGCATTTCCCTGACTTTCCAGGTAAGTGTAAAACCCTGTTTATCAATACTTTTGAAAGGAATTGCCCGATCTGTGCCGAGTTTTCTTTAATGGAGAAAAAAAAAAAAACATGTTTCACAAAACTATACAAAAGTTAGTTTGTTCGTTCCAGTAGAGGCTTTTGAGGGAAATCACATCGGTAAAAAATGAAATATTGTCTCTAGAAGATAAGGGAAGAAAAGCTTTCTATACGAAGTACGAGTACATTAGGTAAGCTTTCTGGAGATACAGTGAAACCTGTCTTTAGCGGAATCGAGCGGGACTTGCAAAAATTTCCGTTAAAGTCAGGTTTCCGCTTAGTGGAGGTAGACCTTTCCTTTCTTAAAAAAAAAAAAAAAAAAAAAAAAATGCTTATAAAGGGGCATACTGAGAAAATATATTGCTGTACGTACATTGTTCGATTACAGTACTTCTTTCTTCTACGAATAAATACACAAAAAAATTAAAATGAATACAAAATATGCTATGCACACGTTTACTTTATTTTTCTAATAGCCAAGCAGGGTTTTCTGTGTACATTGCTGCTTGGCTTTCCGCATAAACTTTAGCCTGAGAAATTATACTAAGTGAATCAGAATCATTTTTTCGTAAGGCAAATTTTTGCAGTTCCTTTAAACTTCTGAGAGAATCTTGATATGTATTTATTCTACACTCTTCTTGCAACTCGGTATCGTATTCCTCTTCTTCCTCTCTCTCGTTTTCTTCTTTCCGACATTCCCTATGATTCTTGGTTAAGTTGCGGGGATTAAGGAAAATTTGTGGGGGTGAATATGAGTAGTGGTTGGGGAAAGTCAACACTGTCCAGAAATATTTAACAAAAGAACGAACATTTTATCGCAGACAGTGTAATGTATATGTCTCACAGAATGTCTAAACATCTTCTAAACGCTGTAGTCCGGAACTCAGAATTTTCCGTTAAATGTTTATTTTTCTTTCCGTTGTCCGCGTAACACAGTTTCCGCTTAATGAAGGGAGTTTTACACGTTTTGTTCTCCAAAATTCATGGGACCGTGAAATATTTCCGTTTAAGACAGTTTTCCGTTTAATAAAGGGTCCGTTGAAGACAGGTTTTACTGTATATATATATATATATATATATATATATATATATATATATATATATATATATATTACCGATGTGACTTCCCTCATAAGCCACCACAAATTCAAAGAACGTGTACACTTCTGGCAGCACCTGTGCATAATGAAAATTCTAAATTATACAAGAAAATGTTATACAAGTAATTTGATCGATAAAAGTAGACAAAGCACATACATGGAAATATTACCCCACACTATTTACAACCCCGAAAGTTAGTAATTTTGACTGAACCATTGGAAGACAGGTACACATACACACTAAATGTTTAGGAACTGTGGTACATTTGGCACAAAATTACGTAAGAGAAACACCTGCAGCTAATTACAATTTTTGGTTATCTATACAATTAAGTACACATCCAGGGACATATTCAGCTAGGCGAGGAAAATAAATTTCTACAGAATAATACGGAGGCACTTCTGTGAAAATTACTACATATTGGATTTTCTACAACTATGATCAGACTTGCTCATTATTTATATTTCAAAGGATAGGGGTAATTGTTTCTTTTTCCTATGGTAGCCATTGAAACTAAAAGTGTTCATAACAATCAGTATATTATATGACTATAAATTTCAAGCATTAAACGTTACATCTGTGTAAAGCTAGGCTACCATCCTGCAAGAATCTTGTAGCTGTCATTAAAGAATCTTGCAACCGCATCTTTCTATTTACTATTTACACATTACAACTTTCTGAAAGCAAGAAAGATATCTCCACCCATACAGCACTGCACTCTAGTGGACAAATAGTGAACCTCCTTATTAAAAACTTTTATTTTGGTTCGCTTCATCTCCCCGTCCGGAAAGAATCCGCAGTTTCGGAAGCGACTAAACTGTTTTTTTTTTCTTTCTTTCTTTCTTTCTGTCAGTGGGAGGTCGATAGCAGGTAGCAAGCAAGATGACCCAGAAAGTTGAACACGGTTTGACTCCTTACAAGATGAAAAAAATGTTCCATGTCCCTTTCAAGATTATGTTTACATGGAGAAATTTTGTACGGTTGAAAGATTTTTTTAAAATGACAACTATAAGATTCTTGCAGCATAGCAACCTAGCTTAAGATGCATATGAAAAATATTGTAGAAAGTCATACATAACCCCGGAAAAAAAAGTATAGTTATTGATTCTACCAGTTTAGAAGTTTTTTTTTTCGAACTCCCAACAATAATTTTAGTATGAATTGCTTCGTGAACAACACTACACAAATGCTTGTTTATAAGCTCATTAACTCGAGTCTTCACGAAAACAAAAAGTATAACGCTTCATGAAGCGCCTCATGCTGAAATGCTTTTACAAGATCGAAAAAAAAATGAAATTTTTAAGTTTAACGTCCAACGGTTATGTCTACGAGGCTAAAGGAGGCGGTGATAATGAGAAATGAGTGAAATGGTGGAATGAAGAAAGTGGAAGGAAACGGGAGAACCCCGAGAAAACCCACGAGCACGGTGTTTGTCCACCACAAAGTCCACACGGCGCGAGCTGGGATCGAACCAGGGACCCCAAGCACCGGAGGTGAACGCTCTACCACTGAGCCACCGCGCCCCCAAGTTCGGAAAAAATTCTGAACTGGCAGAATACTAACAACCACGCTCTGCATGCTTTCTTCCTGGGGTTCCTTATGCAATTTGCTACATTATACTTCATATACATCTTACGTAGATGCAACGTTTAAAGCCTGAACTTCATATCCATACGATATATTGAGTTTTATGAACCAGTAACCATTTTATGTGTGCCATAGGCTGAAAAAGACCAACCTTAACCCACGATCTTTAATCTTATCTAACGCCTAGTTATATATATATCTTGCTTTCCTACTCAAGCTTCCTTCATATTTACGAAATTCGACATTTTAACAGGTTGTTTGTTAGATTCAATGAATTTTTTGAGAGATACATTATCCAAATTAACAGATTTCTAAAGGGTGGGAGAAAAAAATTAACAATTTCTCTTAAATACTAAAAGATTTATTCTAATATTAATGAATAACTAAATATTTATGTATCGCAACAGAACTTGAATTAAGTAATTTGCTAGAAAGAATTTGTTCTTGGATAATAGCGTAAACATAATAAGTTCAGGCAAATACAAAGCTAGATTTAAGTACTATAACTAACATGCATAGAAAAACAAAATAACATATCAGTGCCATTCATAATAATAAAAGTACTGCTATTTCTTACCATAACGCTCTCCAGGTCCTCCTGGAGAAGGGGTGATTCGATAATGCTCTTGGCGAGGTGGAATCAACGTTGAGTCCAATTCATCATATCCGGATTGAGGATACGGTGCACCTTTGCGAAGGTAATCTGCAAGTAAAGAAATCTGTTACAAAGGAAAGATACACATAAAACACACACATACACAAAGTGTCAAATGTTACAACTTAATTATTTAAAGAGTGCTGATAACCTGAACGTAATCTGAAAGAATCTAATTTAAAACACAATCCATAACCTAATGATCACTTAAAAACAAGAGAATCGTGTTAACCACTGGAATATTTGGCTATTATTAAGTGCGAATGGGTCGGTGAGTAAAAATGTACCTAATTTGACAAATGGCGGATTATACTGCACTATGAGGAATACGAACACTACGAAAAACCGATGGGGATCAATTAAAAACATTCAAAACGTCAGTAGGAAGAAAACAAAGGAATCAAGGCAACGTTAGAAAAGTGGAAGAGACAAGAGCAATAAAAAGGAAAAATTGATTAGGGCAGTGAGAAGAAACAGTTTTCTGAAGGATGCAAGAAACTGTATTAGAAAAAGAAAAGAAGAACAGAATGCAATTGATGCAAGGATAATTTTCATGAAGCCACAGAAATTATCAGATGACGATACAGTATTGTCCAGAAAACTCCGCCTAATGTAGACCGAAGGGTGGCTGAGTTTGTGAAAATGTCGAGTTATCGGGAATGGGGTTAAAAAAAGAATAAGTACGAGTGTTTCCTCAGAAAATACAGTACTGTGCTTGTATACATTGGTTGCTTAAGAATACAACAGAGAATAAAATGCCCAATTACTCGTAAACAAAAGAAAAGTACGTACTTTATGAAGGCACAGAGCCTTTACTATACATGAAAATGAAAATTAATGAATACACACTGTACACACAGTAATTTACCTGAGAAGGCAGACCTCAGAAAAATACTTTATAAAGGCATAAAGCTGTCTATAACGAAAATTAACTAGCAGACTTTGCAAAAACTAGCTTTATATATATCGGATTATCGAATGCCGAGGTTTAGGGAGTTTACTATAGCTCATAAAAATTGTTCGCAGCACCAATGAAGTATCAGTGACACCAGAGATAATGATCGTGAAATTATTTAAGAACGTTCAACAATACATTTATCTCTAGTTTTAACGGACAAAACGAGGGTGATACTGGTCTGGTGTTGCCGACTGTCCGTAAGTCTCTACACTAAGTCTGCAGTGCATAACACCCACAATTTTATTACGAAAAGGAGGAATAATAGAGACTGTGATTAAATACAGTGATACTATAATAGTGATCAAAACTACATACACTGTGCGGTATTTTCTTTTAACCAAGTGCACCATCCAATATGACAGTGTACAATACCTAGTAGTCTCTAAATACATACTGTAATAAATTGAATTTAACATTTCTACTTTAAAATCAGGACCTACAAACTGAATCAGCTACTCTGGATTTTATCTGTTGCTTCCGATACACGTTAAATGGAGGTAACAAGAATTTTAGGGAAACCAAAAATGTATCAAAAGATTGCGATTTGGGCCAATAATTAGTTTTTGGATCAGGAACCACAAAATTTTTGAACGGACCCTAAATCGAGTTTTCGTATTTTCTACGGAATAAGTACATCGTATTAAGTAAAGTGATAGTTTGAGATTGGCTACGCTATATGTAGTTCTCCAGATATACGGCCCACAAGAAAATTTTTGATTGAAATATATTGGATCTTTTGATCCAAAAAAGGAAGGAATGAATTTACATTTTACTTCTGTAAAATGTGTATTTATTCATTGGAAATTAAGTTTTGGGTAGTTATGAATCTTCTGTATCTCATTTGAGTAATATGCATCACTTCCAAAACTGCATTAAAAAGAAAGCTGTTCTAATATTGAACTAGACATATGCCGGTTAGTTCTATATTTATGATCTGGGGATTACATTTCAGAAATATCTAAGAAGTATGGAGAACATATATTCCTGTTTTTCTTTCTTTCTTATTTATTTACAAGATGAGTTGATCGAGTACTTGGAAACATTGCACACCCTCACAGTCTTTACGCGTAAGACAATGAACATACATCAAACAAAAGCATTAATCGTATTTCGAATTAATCTGAGTATTTTTAACACACGTGCGTTCTCAGACTTCAGTTTATTTTCTGGAACATTGAACTGCAAGGGTAACATTAATTATGTCTTATTTACAATGGGACTATAATTCATTGTACGAAATATATATATATATATATATACACACACACACACATCTATTTTATGCACGGAAAATGTTTCAACTCCTGTGCGTTCCAACGTAAACCACGAGGCCCGATCTAAATTTAGATTTTCCCTTGGTTGTTGCCAGTTCCAAATATAGTTCATTGAGGTTCCGAAGCACTGACCCGCACCGACTAATGTTGACACTATTTTTTCCAACATCATAATGCAATTCGAACAGAAGCTAAAATGCGCACAGTTGCGGAAACGAAGCTTAATCATCAAGAGACATGGTAAAATGGTCGCTTTGTTATCCTCATGTCAGCCCACCATTATCCTGTATTTCTCTAATGTTAAGCAAAGGGTACAATCGTCAACGGATGGTGCAAGTAAATAATGCTGATCAAAAGTGTTTATTCCGTACGACCTTAAACTGTTTTACAAATACAGTACTCGTATCCGATGCTCTAAGTAAATAACATCAACGTGTCAAAATTTCGTTCCTATTCTTACAGCAGTGTCAAAGACGATAAACTGTGGGACAAGACTAGCAGGAAAAGCATGGAAAAGGATTTATATGTTTACATACTTTCTTCTTCATATATATATGTGCTTTTCAGTTAAAATTTTGAACCTTTAATTCTGCAGAAATTACGAATTCTACAGAAGTCTCTACAGAGAAGTAAATACCTACAAGAACAGAATTCCTATGCCTTTAACCTCTACTTTTTTTTATTTCTTTCTTTTCGTTTTTACAATGCTGTAAACATCAGACCAAAGGTTTGGCTTGTAACATGTCGCTTTGTACTTTCGCAATGATAATTCTTAATATTATTTCCTGTTTAGTGTAAATCAAACTTTACATGCAACTATGTGAAAGATTGTCCGTGGCGAAGTGCAAAGGCTGCTTTGATTAAGTGTAAAGCGTAGGAGCTACACACCCGCACACGTTATAACTAAGCAATTAATGAATATATGGGTTATGTTACGCGCAACATTTTCTTAAAATGATTGCAAATTATATATTATAGCAAATTACTATAATACAGTTAAATATAAACACACTTCGACGACAAATCTTTAATATTCTAAGAAACATGCGGTTTTAAGTTTTCTCTACACTCTTTACAAAAACAAGTTAATAAAACTAGATCCTTATATTTATTGCCGTTTTCTAAAAGAGTTTTTAAAGACTGTTCCTTTCCAGCAGCGACACTATATGAGACGTGAACCGAAGTTTAACGTATGGTACAAAGCACATGTATTCTTACTCCCACCGGACTCTCTCTTCCCCCTCAAGACGGAAAAGCTTGTTATACATATTGATATTCGACGTGCTCTTTCTGGACAGCAGCACATATTTTAGATACCAATCATCCTATGTACAAATTTCTTATAACTATTCTATCAGCCCTTGATTCCATATTTTCCAACTGGACACAACACACTGAGCAAGGGAGTGTGATAAAAATACATAAAAACACAACTCTTACGGGTTTGAGCTTTTATATATATTTCACATAGCCTTGCTCAATGTAATGTGTTTAGGTTGACAAATTTCTTATGCTGTTACTGGTAAAAAAAAAAAATAAATAAATAAATAAAAAAATAAATAAATATTAGAAACAGACTATGGGTTAGATTAAACATTAAAATTGGCTCTCACTGAATAAATATGACATTCTGCAACTAGTTTCCAAACAAATTCTTAATCACAGAACATCCTGAGCACGTATTTGCATTGAAGTAAGAGACATCAATAAGGAAGACATTATGGAATACTTGAACACCAAATAAGAATCACATGAAACTAGAAGACGCGAACATGGCAGCATATTCTGGGCGGAAGTAACATCACGGGAGACGGAAATCGTTATGTCATCCTCATTCGCCTTAGCGTTAAGGGATTTCTCCACTTTCCACCTATCGAAATACCACTAACATTGAGGAATATGCCGATAATAATAGGAAAGATTCATAAGGAACTTTATAAGTATAGATCTGGGTGCAGTTTTACTATACGGATCCACAAACTGTAAAATGTACGCAAAAAATTTGTTGGTCTTTAATTTGCCCATTTTATGTCGAGAACAGAACCCAACAAATCTCTGCGGGGTTTCTGAACCGTTCCTACTTCTTCTACTACTTCTACTCCCATTACTACTACTACTACTACTACTTATACTATGAATCCATATAGTAAAACTGCACGTAGATCTGTAAGGGAGAGAAATGTTGATACTTCGGAAGAAAGAAGGAAAGAAAAAAGAAGCATTTTAGATGTGGTGCATTTGAGATAAACAGTTCGCGTCCCCACCTTGCAATCAGCAGGTCCGAGGTTCGAATTAGAGACCAACAATAATGACATTTTTTTTTCAGTGCCACCAGAGGAACGTTGTGATTTATGGATTTATGATAACTTTTGTTACCATAGCGTAGCGTTTTGACTTCTTATTTAGGTCCTATAACTGGCATTTAAGCCGGTTCTTTTATTGGTTAAGTCATGCATGGACGAAAAAAAACCCAGATGTGTTTTGGAACAGGATGGTTAACTTGGCGGCGCCAAGTGGGGGCTGAGGGGCGTGACATATTTCTCTTAAGGCAAATTTTAAAAACAATCACGCCCTTAAGTGGTTAAGGTATCAGATTGAAAATTAGCATACAGATTGTGTGGGCCTTTGAGTATTTCTATTTTTTTTTTTTTTTAGATCCCTACGTAAACTCGAGCCCGGGCCAGAGGGGTGCAAATGTTCCTAGGAGGTGATTTTTTCAGAAAAAATTCCGGTTTTTCCAAATCTCCCGATCCTATATATATATATATATATATATATATATATATATATATATATATATATATGATTTGCAAAATAAGTGTTACAACTCTTGAAAGGTGACTCCTACCACTGAGACAAGAAAAAAAGAGTTCTCTTGAACTTTCGGCTCTCGGACATAGTTTCGGATCTACAAGATGCCGAAAGCGTGGGAAAATGACTTTCGGACGCCAATAGTTTGGAAACTATCCAACGTAAAGAGGACGGGTAAAAAATTTACTGAAGAAGTCATACCTGCTGTACTGAATTTTGCATGTTTCACAATCCTACCATGCATGCGCAAGGGATTCCCCAAAGGAACGTAGGTAGTCCCGGATAATCTGCCGAATGAAAATTGGTCTAAATGGATACGAATTGATAGGGTTTCTACCAGGTAACAATAATTCGTTTTTATTAAGTCGATATCTGGAACAAATACAACTGGCGGACACCTTCATGCCCGTTGTGTGTGGTTGCATAATCGCCAGGTACGAATGCTGGCCAACAGTAACGTTCTGAGTATTAAGTGTAGCGAATTTGTACTCAAATGCTCTAGAAAGACATCCGAAGTGCCGGTAGAGCACAACAGATGAAGCAGGGGGATTCACATGTATGGAAACATTTAACGAAAACTGTCCAGAAATGCATTCATACTAAGTAGAAGTGAGTTCAAACCGTCAGAAATGTAAGGATTAGCGTCAAGAACATGAAAGCCATTTCAAATTCACCAATAATATTCCCTCAAACCGACGCAATATGTGCACGGTTGCATACCACTAAGGATGCAACAACTGAGGCCAAGTTGAAATTGTGCAAGGGGACTCACTAAGAAACTTGGTAAGCTAAATGAATGTCACTAGTGGGATCGCATGATCGATATTGAAATGTGGCTAATGTGTGTGTTGATATCGACATGTAGCTAATGGACAAATGTCAACATGTCCCACTACTGCTGAGACACCGTCTCACGTGCGAAAATTAGGAAAATAACTACTCGGGTCTTGAATCTGAGGTCGTGGGCTCCCAGTAGGATTGGAAACTGCGACCACGCGAGTGAAAGCGAGCGCTCTAGCCCTGAGGTTCGAGGGAGCCTCACTTTCTCTATATTCATTTCTTTGAGGGGTACTCACTTTGGCAAGAGCTCTTGTACAGCCTCCCGACATACTTGTGTGTTTCATTTTGTTACTCCTACTGCACAGTTGTAAACAATGAGAGCTTTAAGACGTTTCATCCTATTTCTCATGTAGTTTTGTTTTCCGTATGTATGGTGTTCCAGCTGTAGTGTTACATGTGCCAAATTGGTTATTTTCGTCTTTGTCTTGGCATGTGCACTGTGTGTAAGATACCAATTTCTGGAGATATTTTCCTATATTTCGAGTACGTCATATTTCCCTGAAGACATGGGAAATACAAGTTTATTTTCGCGCTCTATCACAGAATTTGAACCATGGATTAAGAGATTTCTTTTCATATGTGTCAACTGTGGGACAATGTCCCAAACAAAGAGGAACATTGATACAATCGTGTTCTAGTTACGTTCTACCAAAAAGTGCACCAGATGTAATAGCAGAATGTACAACGTTATTTTCCTAGTTTTCGCATGAGACGGTGTCCGCCCTTTGTTTTCAAGATACAAGATCGACATTTTGCACATGCATTGTGTACGTAACTATGTATTTTTCAAGAGTGTTTCAAATCCCTACGTGAACCCAGGCCCGGGCAAAAGGGAAGCAAATACTTTGAATTTAAAAAAAAAAATCCGCTTTTCCCGTTTCTGGTGTAAAGAGTGGTACCGCCGGAAACGATACTCTATTCTGAAGAAAGAAAAAAACGAGGTATTATAACCATTATAGCCATTATTCTACGACAAATAGTAAGGAAGCAGTAGCTATTTGACTGAAAGTCTAAAATTTACCTCAAAAACTGGAAATTTTAAAAGAATTAAATCTAACGGTCTTCCAAAATTCTTTCCCGTGTAGGATGACTTTAGATCTGGATCTGGAAGAATGTTAATGTTAGGACAAGACAGTAATCACACCCTTTCTACTTTTGATTCCACAAATTAATCCTTCTCACTATTTTTTTTTTTTTTTTTTTGACACGAAGTACCTTTTCTTCAATTTCTTGTGATGTATGACAAAAGTCAAAGCTTTGCAGGGGATATCATTTTATTTTTTCAAATTGAACAACAGTGTACAGTAGCTGTCTGCATGTGTAGGTGGACGGAGTTTCCGCATATTTTATTTGGGTGTTCTCTCACACGCTACATAGATGAGACCAATTTAAGAGGTATTTCCTGTCTCTGTATTCACACTGGATAGAATTTTCAACTCAGCCGCTGGAAGAACATACAACAGGCGACAAAAAATAGGAGAATGAACCATGTACAGGCTTTACAACGAAGAAAAAAAATATTATACGAAGATCAATAACCATTGTACGGAACAACATAATACAAAAAAATGAACTACAAAAGATTTATAAAGTAAAAACAATGGAAGAAAATTATATATATTGTAAAAAAATGGATTGTTGATTTCCCCGTTTACCTCCCTATCCTCACCCTGCATACGAACACATGAAACAGGAAATTAGAAGACTGAAAATAAAAAGTAATTCTATTTTTAATCTCATGCATTCGTTTGTCTGTTTATACATGAAATACAGGCGAAAAAAGCTCATGCGTTACGCCCAATACACTTGTAGCACATGCGTGTTGATTTCGATGAGTGTCTATGTATCTTTAAAAAAAAAAAAAAAAAAAAAAAATCTACACTTCTGTTAGCAATGGGATAAAGAGACTGTCAATCATGAACCACAGTGAATCAAGGACAACGGACGTATTTTTTTTTCTGTTGAAATAATTAAATCTTTTAGTTTAACGTCTCACAATTATGACCGTTAGCCTAAGTGAGATGATGATCAAAGCACGTGAATGATGGTGGAATGAAAATGTAGGGGGAAACGGGAGTACTCCAAGAAAACTGACGGACACGATCTTGGCCACCGCAAACTTACATGGCCGGGGATCGAGGCAGGGACCACACGCACCAGAAGTAAGCGCTCTACTTGGTGCCTGCCAGCCAACACCTGAGACACCGGACCCCGTTTTTTTCCTTTTCAATGTACAGTCCGCAGCAAAAAATCTGCAACATGAGCATGTAAGTTTATTGTGAAACGACGAAGTCTTTTGCTCCAAAATAAGTATGCAGGAGAGGACGCCGAGGTTTGTCCTGGCGGGATTCGTGCCACGTAGACGTTATGTCCATTCCCCGGGCTGTTAGACGTAGTTTCACAATAAACTTACATGCTCATGTTGCAGGTTTTTTGCTGCGAACTGTACTATCCGCAAATTCGTCTATTGGGATGAAGAGAAATTGAATATCAACTTTAAAAGTGATTGAAGGGTACCCCTGCTAAGTAAACTTCCACAGTTCGTTAATTTATTAGAGTTCAGCGTTCCTTTTTAGCACATAGGCTATATGAGAGTGGACCTACGGTTTAAAGTAGAATCCCAACCACCGTAGTGTGTTCAAAATTTCATGGCTTTTCCATCGGGAATCAAACCCGGATCTCCGTGTACCGAAAGTGCGCGCTAGGCACTAGAGCGGCGGGTACGTTACTTGACAGTTTGTGTTCTTTTTTAATACCACATCACACTGCATCGTTACAGCTACGTATATTTTTCTTGTTCACCTTAACCATAGGTTGGTGGGCAACATGGAAATTTCAAAACTTTTCTCTCCCTTGGGAGAATTGTTTTTAAACTTTGATAGGGTTACGAAGAAGAGATCTTAACTGCATCTAGATATTCTCTTCTTCGTAACTGCATCTAGATGTTCTATCCTTAGTCTTCCTCTTCCTGGTTTTCCTTCCGCCTTTGCCTCTATCAGCACAGTGATCCAATCGGAGTGTCGAAAAAGATGGCCAAGCATCCTATTTCTTCTTTTTCCTATTATCCTATTATCTTCATGATCTGTCGTCCTTCATTAGCTTCCTTTAGTTTCTCATTCATTCCTCTTCCTTCCTTTAGTTTCTGGTTTTCATTCCTCTTCCTTTCGGTCCATCATATACGCATCATGCTGCGCAAACACCACATTACCAATACTTCCAGCTTGGATATTGCAGCTTTTCTCAATGTCCACGTCTCTGATCCGTAAACCGCCACGCTCCATACCAGGCTCTTAATAAATCGTTTTCGAACGTCCAACGATACATTTCTTGATACATTATAGTACTATAAAAAAATAACCACCCATTTTTCTTTTCAAAATCTTTTAATATTGAACAAATGACTTTAGTTTGTAAAACTACGATTTCTAATCCAACACTGAAACCGGGAAGTGATGGATCTGTTATATCCGGTTTCAACAGGCAAAGGACGGACACAGGATTTACTCTTAGCACTCTAAATCCATATAAAAATTACTTCTCTCTCTCTTACACTTTTTGCTCTAATACCCGACAACAAACGGACGGACAGTCTTCCTGTAAGACATAATAGCATATTTATGTTACTCAAATTATAAATGAAGTATTTGAATAATATGTTTTTAGTTAAGACTTCGAACAGTGAAAAGAACATTCGCTTCTGTTTGATTGAGCAGCATTCTTTTTTATTACTAGAGTTAGAATTTTTAGGTGCGTGCTGTTTCTTTAACCCTTTTAAATTATTAAAAAATATTTTTTATGTCTATTTTTATTATTTTTTGGCGGACTTACTTTTGCACCTAGAAGTTTGAAATTTTGCACACACATTCAGTGCACCCCTTCGTATTTTTTAGATTTGTTTTAAATCTCTGCATTAAAACAGGGGGTGGGGTGCAGAAGGGTAAAAGAAGTAAAAAAAAAAAAAAAAGATATTTTTAAACAAGAAAAATCACTTTTCTCGCAATTTTTCCGCCTCAGATACATGATAGATACAAATAAATGGTGCCGTTTGAAAGGCTGTTCTATTCTAAAGAGAATGATGTACAAGCCATGAGCCTAGAGTAATTAGGGATGTCTCAGGAAATTTTTACCTGAGACACTGTTTTACGCTGGAATCTGGAGTATTGTGGGGATATTAATTTTGGCGGACTTACTTTTGTACCTAGAAGATTGAAATTTTGCTCACACATTCAGTGCACCCCTTAGTATTTTTTAGATTTGTTTCAGATCTCTAGGTTAAAACAGAGATAACACTGACTGCTTGACCCGTTTGATAACACTCTGACTACGACACTATTAGGCCCGTATTTATATATTGTGAGCCTTTGTGCTCTAAATAATTTGCCGCCCCCTTCCAGCACAAACTTATGGCTCAAACAAGGAAATAAGTCATGATTTTGCAAACATACCAACTCTTGTTGAGTAACAGTTTAGGTATTACAAGTTACAAAATTTACAACGTAATTTTAAATGGCCTAATTCTTTCAATGATGATTATGATGTGGTGTTCTGTCCGAAAGTAGGTGTTTGACCCGAAGGTCCCTGGGCAAGGTTAACCATGGTAGTTTCCCATTGCCTTCCATGGGATGATGATGACGTATTAACGACGGAACCTACAGCTAACTTGGGATCCGAACCACTTGTGTCACCACTGCGAATCGAACCCGAGACCCCTTGATTACACGGCAACGATCCATTGGGGACACTCATCCATTGGGGACACATTCTCTCAATACTGGCATGTAATTTATTCATGTAGGTTCTAATTTACGTTCTAAAGAAAATACATTCTATTAATTCTTAATCAACCGCTATGTCGTTTCTATATTTCATAATTTCACTTGAATTGTGATTGAATTTCTCAAATATTTACTCTTATCATTGTAATTAGTAAAATGTGGAATATATATATATATATATATATATATATATATTAAAAACTAGGCAGTATTTTTGACATTGTTTATTTTGTACTTATCACATAATTAAAGACTATAGTAAATTTAGTAAAAAACATTTTATCGACTTTATATGTAAAAAATTATATTACACAATGATTGTGAATTCTTTCATTTGTGTTTAAGCTACTCGAACGAATAAGAGAAATTCTTTCCAAAGTATTTGCAAAGAAACTGTTTTTCTCCTGTCTGCATTATTTCATCGGGTATTAGGTTACTTGCACGCACAGAAGAGAAAAGCATTTATCAGCTTACATAATGAGTGGTTTTTGTCTACTTTAGTAGTTTTAATCCAATTCAACTTCAAGGTCATTCTCCACTCCCCAGGGAGGGGGCGAGATTTCAAAAGTAACCGAAAACGACAGAAATTAGTGTTGAATTCATAGTTTTCGAGGTCTCTGACAAGTAAAGGTCACGTTTGGGTGAATCGAGTTGCTTCCGAAGATACATGTGATAGAATAATACTAAGTGTGCTCAATATGTCAGGGAAATTTTAGGTGCAAAGCTTAAAGGGTTTAGGAGATACACTCACTAGAATATCACGTGGAAGCACATGTTATAGCCTATTTCAGTACGTGATCTTATGATCACTGATGACATTCCAGCTGCCAATGTTCTCAATGCTGATCAAAGTCGCTTCGAGGAGGAATTGCGTTTGTACTGGACGTTGAGGGAGAAAGGATTAGTGAAGATCAGAACAAGAGTAGTATATTATGAGTGCAATATCTCATTCCTACATGATAATGCCAGTTATGCCCATGGACGGAGAAATTCTGCGCCCCATGTATGTTCTGGTGGTTAAACCACACGGTAGGTTTCCTGCAGTAAAACCAGCCAATCCGGCTTATGTTATCTTAATCTCATTTGCCGGTAACACAGCGAACATGAACAAGTAGGAACTTAAAACTTTCTATTCGAACGTCATGTGGAAAAGCATTCCAGGTAATAGGAACAAAGTTTTTCTGTTACTTGATTCATGGCCTGCAAACAAAAACGACAGTCTTTCATTACATTGTGTGCCAGAAGGCTTTGAATTGATCAAACGGCTGATACCTGATGGATGTAGTGGCATGATTCAGCCTCTCGATGTTCACTTCTTCCGTCCATCCAACACCTTTGCTCGTTTCATCACTGATACAGAAATAACAGGAAGTGACGTGAATATTTAGCATCATGACAGGCTCATACAAATTCAGTCGTTCACAATTTACCAGTTTAGTGCTCCTTGCTTTCGCAATATAGTTTGATTTGCTTTCTATAAGGCTGGATACTTGAATGAGGAGCCTGAAAGTTGGATCGTTCCTTACGATTACTGCTTTGACGAATTTGTGAACGGAAAATGTTTCAAGTGCGACTTGACTGCGTTGGTCAGGTGTGCTCACTGTGAGCAGAATATTTTTGCGATGCATGCACTCTTTTCTGAACTGCATATTGATTGTAGTAATTGGTAACTTTTCTATACAATAACAAAACCACATCGGATTTGCAAAACAAACAACTTTCTCTTGTGCTTCATCACTTGAATATGCTGGAAACATGAACATACGCTAGTTTAGAGGAAATAATACGTATAAGAGTTCTCTCTTATGTTTTGGACTATGTATAACGACTATAACATGTATTTCCATGTGACGTTCTAGTGGCTGTATCTCCTAAACCTTTTGAGCGTTGCACCTAAAACTTCCCTTATATATCGAGCACACTTAGTACTACTCTATCACACATGTTTCGGGCAGCAACTCAATTCAGCCAAACGTGACCTTTACTTCTGAGTTTAACGGTATCAGTTTTCATGATGTTCAAGTTCATCCTCACCCCTTGGAGCAGGGGTGGGAGATGATGACTTTTTAAAAATAATCAAATAAGCTAACTAATTTGTAACTACTGTAATTAGAACGAATTAAACATACTTTCTCGCGCTTACGAGGGACTCTGCGGGTTGCTAGTTTTAAATATTACTTTAATGTGAATCTTTAAAAAATCCAAAATTTTGCCGCCCTGTGCTCGAGCAAAGAATAGCACTTACCTAAATACGGGCCTGGACACTATTGGCTATTATTTCGAGCACGACTAAACGGCGTGACAAACATCTTGGCATTTGAAGGCGGCGCTCCAAGTTCCCTTTAAATGCTGTTAGCAAATGAGAGGCCAGCGGTATTGCCACGTTTATATTGTACACATCCACGTCTATCCCTGCCACCTGATCGCGCTGTAGTTTGTCTACTTAGCTATAGCCACACCCCTTTACCACTTGGCAAGGTCGCGCCAGAGCTTGCGTTTTATTCGTTTAGCTGAAATGCCAAGATATTTGTCACAGGCTTTAATTTCAGTTAGCATAAGTTAACATTTGTTTGAATTTTAGATGTCGCGTTTGTGTTGTGTACAGTAACGGGAACTGTACTCACACGTCAAACCATGAGATCCCAAAGGCATGAGTCCCAAGAATTGTCCTTCCATGCGAATACCATATTTACAATTTATTTTATTATACCTGTAACAAGCAAACAGCATGCCAATTAACGCTCTAGAAATCTACTTATATACTCAAATACTCTAAGAAAACCAAGATGAAGTATTTAAGACATGCTTCCTCTACTAAGAAACAACACGGAAGGAAGGGACGGAGATAGTTCTATAACCATAATGTATATGTCGAAATGTTTACGATTATTTTGTTCTTTTTCTCTCATGTAAAAATTTTGACACAAATCGACAATGTATATACAGATGGTGATCAGAAAAATGGAAACACCTGTAGTTGGCAACACGTAAGATGTATGGGTTAGAAGTGGTGTCGTGGCGCTTGCAGCGCCGGACCGCTGGTGGTGGTGTGTTAGGTCGGTCTCCATACTACGTCAGGCGCAGTGGAACAGCAGTGTCCAGTGGCTGCAGCAGACGGAGGTAGTGTAAAATGGGAGACCTCTCAGATTTTCAAAGAGGGCAAATTGTTGGTGCGCAGTTATGTGGAGTGAGTGTGACGGCGGTGGCTACTGTGTTAGCTGTGTCGCGTGGGACAGTGTCGAAGGTGATGACGGCCTACACAACACACGGGAAAACCACATCGGGGAAGCGGAACAGTGGGCGGAAGAAAATCATGAGTGACAGGTCACGCCGGGTATTAAAGCGCATTGTCACGCAGAACCGTCGTGCCACTGCGGAGCAAGTGACGGAGGAACTCAATCAGCACCTACCCCACCCTTTTTAGACAATCACAGTCAGCCGTGAATTACAGGACATGAACTTACGGGGTCGTATTGCACGGGCCAAACCGCTCATTAGGGACCATAAAACTTTCGCACGCCGCAAACGGTGCCGCGACCATGCAACTTGGACCGTTGAGTACTGGAAATGTGTGATATGGTCGGATGAGTCATCCTTCACCCTATTCCCAACCACGAGCCGTGTTTATGTGTGGAGAACGCCCAAAGAAGCTTATGATCTGCAGTGTCTCCGCCCAACTGTGAAACATGGCGGCGGCTCGGTGATGCTGTGGACCGCCATACCATGGTTTTCATTGGGTCCTGTGGTCACACTTAGCGGACGAATCACTGCCAACGATTATGTCGCAATTTTAGGAGACCACTTGCATCCTATGGTCCGGATGTTGTTCCCGGACAATGACGCCATTTTCCAGGATGATAATGCACCCATTCACACAACTGGCGTTGTTACAGCGTGGTTTGAGGAGCATCGGGATTAAGTTCAACACCTCCCCTGCCCCTCCCAATCAGATCTCAACATAATTGAACATCTGTGGTCCGTCTTGGAAACACGACTCCGGCGACGATTTCCACCTCCATCCTCTCTCACAGAACTGGCCGATGCCCTGCACGAGGAATGGTGTAAAATTCCACTTGCTACCATTCGCGACCTCTATGCCTCCATCCCACGTCGCTTCAAGGCTGTTCTGAAGGCGAAAGGTGGCCCGACACCATATTAATCTGGTAAGTTGCAATTTCGTTCAGGTGTTTCCATTTTTCTGATCACCATCTGTATATATAAATCCTGCATCATTTTCAATTAAATATTTTCGTGCTAGGCTTTATGCTTGCTTACTAACCGTCCTGGTAAGATACTCACTGTTGTTCTTGATGTTCTAAAATTGTAGTTATTATTAAGTATTGTTGTAATTTACTATTGTTGTTTATTTCACGTTACTGATGATGTATTAATGATGTTAATGATTTTATTAAGAATTTACAATTGTAGTAGAATAGATTTAGGATTAGATTTCTGGGCTTTCGACATCTATGGCCATTTAGCCCTTCACGTATGAAGGATGGCGTACCTCGACAAACACACTTTTCGAGGAAAGGGAAGGAAGAAAGTATTGCGGAAGGAGTGAAGCGACCTGGGATCTGTATATTAAGTACCATCCCAACATTTGCCTGGTGTGAATGAGGAGAAAACACACACAAAAAAAAACTCATTCACAATAGCTGGCTTGAAAATGCTTTCTGCACTTTTTCGAGCAAGTACCCTCACCGGGAATCGAACCCGGGACCACTCTGTACTAGAATGGAGTTAACTAATAAATTTTAATTTGAAGTCGTATATATATTCAGCATCAATATTGCATTATGATATACCTGATATTATAAAGAATCGAGTTTTATTGTAATTTTGGAAATATTTTCAATTCTGACGAAAATTTAATAAATGTTCTAGAAAAATTCAGGGAAAACAACATGCATCGGGAGATTAAATCTATTATTTGATAAGAAAAAAAAATCAACATCTCTATCTATGATGAGTATCCGAATTTTCTTATAGAAATCAACAAGCACGTATGCAAGGCTCTGAAACTGTCTGCAAACGCTGCTTTGTGAATTTGATATGGATGGGGTGAGATGGATTCAGGAATACAAGGACCCACGTAGAAGGACATTCACCTGGAACGGGAATCCCTGCAATGTTTATGTTTCACAGTAGGATAAGTCTTTTCCACATATGTTCCAGACTTTCTGTTTCACCATAAAAAAAGAAGAAAAGTGGCATGCGTTCTTTTTTCTTATATAAAAGACGGAAACAAAAAGGTAAACAATTCATGGCAAAAGTCCAACATTGAAAGCTAAATTCAACGCATATTCGACAACCACAGAGGCGTGATGCTCCGCTAAACTCCGAAGAGTTTACGCGCTTCACTCCGTCTCATGAATGTTACGGATTGTACAAATCACAAAGTCTAAAGAAATGACAATTTGTCATCCATACTGATGCTAAAGCTCACAAACTTAGTTCTGAGTAGATGGAAAATGAAATACGATTGCGGAGAATACGGATGAAACCTATAAATAAGGAACAAACATTTCATAGGAATTCGGAACAGCCGATAAAAAAAAAAAAAATCAAAACAACAATGTATCCTTCTTCACACAGGTATCTATTCTTCAGTAAAATACTAAATAGTAGTTCCTAGATAACAAGCAGATAAGCATTTGTTCCGTGTTTTATACATCATACTTTGGAAATAACTAACCTAGAGAGAATATCGTGTGTGTGCGCATTGGAATAAAACTAACGTATTATTCTGAAACTATTATCTAGATGTCCAACCCACCGTTGCTAAGGTGAATATATACACTGGACTTCGGCATGCAGCTGGCTCACATACGACCAGACTCTTGCAACATTTTGTCGTCCAAGAGGCATTTCCAATCTCCCAAGCCCGGAGCTAGAACGAGCACACAACCACACCTCACTCACATCAAACCCTCAACTGCTACCAACGATCCCAAAACAAGAGTTAAATATAGGACAAGTCATCAAATTCGCGCTGCCTCCATCTGCTTCCTCTCTCGCCTTTACAACCGCAATTCCTCTTGGGTGAAGGAGGGGGGAAGGGAAGGGGGGGGGGGGGCGAACAGCTCACTTGGACCTAAGGTAGGCGTAGACTTAAGCGATGCTTTATACTTCCGTCTTCATATACATTTTTTATCAATAGATTAATGCCATAATTTAAAAAAGAGTAACAGAGTGTTAACACGACTAGGGTCCAAAATTCAGTAAATTCCACTAGATATATATGTATATATCAAAAACTGCCATGATTCCGATAAGAAATCATATATGTAACACACGAGTTTTTGAAATAAAAATGAAATTAAATCTTTAAGTTTTACGTCCGACCCGACGGTTATGCTGGCTAGGCTAAAGGAAACGGCCATGATGAGAAATGAATGAAATGGGGGAATGGAGAAAGTGCGAGGGAACGGGAGAGCTCAGGGAAAACTTACGCATACGTTCTTTATCCACTACAAAGCGCACTTTGAGCGAGCTGGGATTGAACTAAGAACCCCTGGCACCAGGGGTGAATGGTCTACCACTGAGCCACAGCGTCTCCCTCACACTCGTTTTTGTAATGAAAAGCAATAATTTATTTTATTTTTTAAATGATACTAGCAGCGTTCACCCCGCTTCGCTGCGGTCACCCCGGAACGCAATAAACTTTGTTACTTAGATAATTTTTACTTTTTCGCTTTCAAGTGATATGATAAAAACCATAGAAGATTGCAGTAAATGTTAACATTATATCGCCTGTCATTTATGTTAACCCGCCCCGCTTCGCTGCGGTCACCCCGGAACGCAATAAACTTTGTTACTTAGATAATTTTTACTTTTTCGCTTTCAAGTGATATGATAAAAACCATAGTAGATTGCACTAATGTTAACATTATATCGCCTGTCATTTATGTTAACCCGCCGAGTGACACGGTCATGCGGGTTGCATATAAATACGTTTATTTTTACCTATGATGAACTAACAAAGGATTTGTACGTTATGGACACTTGAATGGTCAATTATCTCAAGACACTGGTAATTGAAAATTAAAGTGATATGATAAAAACCATCTAGGGTCCAAATCATAATAACCCCCCAAAAATGAAAGAAATTGGTTCAGCCGTATTAGCGTGGTGAGGGAACAAAGGATTTGTACGTTCTCTTTTATATATAAGATATTTAATTATGTTAATTATAAATATTTCTAATGATTATAAGAGATACACAGTGACAATTAGTTTGGAGTTTAACACCTCTTGAATCACCGGAGGTATGTAAATCGTGGACCTACGGCTTAATGTGGAATCCGAATCACATGAGCTTGCGCCGGGAATCGAATCCTCACCTCCCTACCAAAGGTGCGTACGCACTCATAACAATGACGGAGCTCTAAAGCGGTATCACAGCAAAAAACGTTAGATATATGGAGTAACGGTTTTTTTTTTGTGCAATAAATTCCACGTCCCAAGAATAGGCTCTATCTGCTTCGTTAACCCTCTATTCAAACCGGAAGTGGTTAAAATAAACTATTTCCAATTCGAATATTTAACGCCACAGAACGAAAATGGTATTAGATAGCGACAAACGGTTTTCTGCAATCAATTCAGGATATCAAGAGATCATACCATCATAACCCGCAACACTACCAAAACCAGAAGTGGTTGGAATTTACTACTACTTCCGGTTTCAATACAGATTTCTGTAGAGCAAAAAAAAACAGTACAAGATATCGAGATTTCCTCTGCAATCGATTCAGTATTGCTAGAATAGGTTCTCTGTTTTCCCTTAATCCTGTATTCAAACCAGAAGTGGTTCAAATTAATGATTTCCGGTTTCAACCTTTATCACAATAGAACAAAAGCAGAAAGGGATATCTACTAAATTGCTTTCTGATATGGATTCAACGTCCCAGGAACAGGTTTAATCTTCGTTCTTATTAATTTATTGCAACCAGCAATTAGCATCAACTATTGTAACAGTAGAATAGATGTTCTACTTCTAGTTTGAGTATTGAATTCCCATGGTTTGTGAGTATAACGTATTTTCACACTGCTATCAAAACTCACTTCTTTTATTTATTTAACATTTTTCAATATGCCCGTATAACACATTTTATGAAAAAAAAAAGTTATATTCCGTGACTTAAGTGTCTTCACTATAGTGAAATTAAACTACCGCTAATTTTAGAGTTTTTCTGTAATATCTTCAAAACAAATAAAAATATTCGAAAAGCAGAAACGTAGTGAAATAGACAATATGATTTTGCATGTGGTACCGTTATCACAACTCATGTATCCGCTTTCGATTTGCAATTGTAGATACATTTAGCATTTTTTGCTGGTTCTGTAAATAGCGGCATACCAAAAGCAGATAGATGAATTGTTTTAAAGATACCACATACAAAATCGTATTATCTAGTTCACTACGTTTCTGCTTTTCGAATATTTGTATTTGTTTTGAAGATATTACAGAAAAACTCTAAAATTAGAGGTAGTGAAGAACCTTAATGCGTTAAACATTTTCAACGGGCAGCGGTGTCTCAGTAGTAGAGCGTTTACCTCTGGTGTGCGAGGTCCCTGGTTCGATCCTAGCTCGCGCTAAGTGAGCTTTATGGTGCACAAATACTGTGTGCGTGTTTTTTCGGGATTCTCCCGTTTCCTCCCACTTTCTTCATTCCACCATTTCTTTCATTTATCATCATCATCGTCTTCTTTAGCCCATACGGCATAATAGTGGGACGTAAAACAAAGATTTCATGTTTTAGTTAAGAAACAGTACAGAAAATAAGACATGATTTATTTATTTATTTATTTATTTATTGTGTTAAAGGACTGCGTTTATGGCGTTTAAAGGCGCGACTCCGAGTTTCCTTTACACGCTGTTAGCAAATGGGGCGGTGTTGCCAGAGACTGTTAGCTGCTCGCGCGTATTGCGTGTGCTTAGCGACACCTGTTTATCACACGGCAACGTCGCGTGGCAGCTTTTGTTCCATTCGCCTAGCCATAAATTTTGTCCCATGCTTTAGTCATTATCACGCAATATTACTTAGTTCCCTGATTCGTGATCACTATTAAATGACTATTATTCATGAGCATTCTAAACTTTTTTTTTTTACACAAAAAGCACAATATATAATTGGCACAAAATCCCGAAGGGTTTAAGACATACGAGTCCCATTACCGTTGGTTTAGGGTATCTTGACCAGGTAGATAGAGGGAAAACTATTTTAATGCATTTGAGATGAACGCAGAAATTCGATGACTCATCTCTGCAACCCCATTCCTTATATTAATTTCTGAGTTATAAAACATCGAAAATGCTAAATATCACGTTTTAAAACGCCGCGGTTTGATACTATGGAGCGTATCGCAAGAAGATCAAAGAATTATACAGGAATCAGTATGCGCTGTATCTCAATATCCATATTTTACAATTCTCGGTACCGGCGAAACGAATTGTATACAGAAAGTCGGACAAGGGGAACACTTTGAAGCACTCGTTTTGCCAGTACCACGAAATTATAACATATGGATATTCAGATAGAGCGATACTAATGCCTGTATATTTTTTTGAAGCACTTGCAACAGGTCCCGTAGTTCTTGCCAGAGAATTTTAACTCGTTTACTGCCATGTGTATGGAATTTCACACATACAGTTCTCCTATACGCCGCGCCGCTTGGGTGATTTTCCATAAACAAATAATATACATTTCTCCTGTCGCGTTTGTTTGATAGATGTGTATGCAGTTACATACATGTGACATAGAAATCAAAATTAAATGTCCATGCCACGTGCATGCAAAACCAGTCTAGAAAAAATCGATCTAAGTATTTAATGAATTGGTAGATGTACTGTATGGCTTTTTATCTGCGATGTTGCCACATAGTGCAATTCGCGTCTCCAGGTGAGGACCCGAAAGCTATATAATTATTTATCGCTCTATTTTGACTTGTAGAATAGTGTTCTGTAGTCCGTAGGCGCCATTTTTAGAACACCCTATTTTATATATATATATATATATAATTTCAAAACAACATCGACAACGTTTGGGAGGTCATTTCTGACACCAAGGTAAGACAAAATGTATAGACCAACCTGGGTGCACAAACGCTTCCTTTCGGAGTTATAGGCTGCCGAAAACATTAAAAGTAATAGAAAGAACTTTAAAGGTCTATAGCTCCAATAATATGAGACATACCGTAGTCGGGTCAAGACTTTATTTAGAAACTAGTATGTACCCTATCCAAATATCCATGTTTCAGAATCCTGCGGCACTTCCGCAATAATTTTTATATAGTTGGTGAGTACTTCAAATTCTATGCCTGTAGCCAAACAGCCCCTACAAAAACTGTTGCATGAGTACCTTAGGATTTTGAAACTTGTATTTTTGGATAGGGCATATATTAATTCCTAAGTGAAGTCTTGACCCGACTACGGTAGGTCCCATAGTTTTGGAGCTATGAACCTTTAAAATTCATTTTTTCATGTTTTCGGCAGCCTATAATTCCGAAAGGAAGCATTTGTGCACCCAGGTTGGTCTATACTTTTTGTCTTATCTTGATGTCAGGAATCGACTCCCAAACCTTGTCGGCGTTGTTTTGAAACACCCTACATTGCATATATAAAATAAATTTAACATTTAAAAATACCATAATCCAACCCCCTGCGCAGAAAACAAATAATGAAATCTGAATGTTGAAGTTTTCCTTCAATTTAAGAACAATAACAAGGGAGTAAATAAAATAGTTCATATTTCCCTCTAAGTAAAGGCGTACACAAAATGGCGTCGACTTCACGCCTGAGTACCTACGTTATAAGGACCACTTAGTAAATCACATGACCTGCGCGAAGTAGAACTCATCTGAACGGAAGGTGCATCTGAAGGTAAAGCTCTCAACATATTTTATTGCCAATATTGTAAAAGTGTTTCCAATATCTATGTATTTTTATTTCTAATTAACTTGTATTTTAACGCAGCTGCAGAAGATATACCTATTTTATTGCACTGACCAGATCAAACACCTCAAATTGCATTTAAAATGTGTGCATTGGTTTCATACTTTTCTGCAGCATTGTTACTATTTTAATTACATAAAAAATTAACGATCCCTGCTATTAACTACTTATTAATTACGGTCATTTTTGGGTTAGGATTATATTGTCTACTTTTTTTGTTGTTATTTTTGCAACTTTACAAATTTCTGTTCGTTTTAAACTTTGTATCCTTGAATGACCTTGAGCGCCATGACGGTATGCAAATCGAAGTTATCAGGTATTCAGAATTGCAGTTTCCTTGTTAACAACAGTCAATCAAGTATGTCTTTTATGCTATCATTAATTTTCTGTTAGTACCACCGTACTGTTCATAATTTTAATTTCTCAAAATTCGCAACTGACTTTAGTTCTTGTTTATTCTTGCACCTAAGAATGTCCTGGGGCATTATTAGAGACGATGGGCCTTACGCCGCGTCGTTTTGACGTATGATAAGCGTCATACTAAAGGCCCGACTACTACAAGAAACGTATGTTAGTCAAATTCTTCAGTATGGCACTAATTATGCATCAGAACGACTCTGCATAAGGCCCGATGTAACTATTTGGTTTCCATTTCGTCATATCCACCACCATACTGTTGTCTTACTGAACAATTTTCTAATTCTCATATAACACTGTTCCCGTTTATGGGTTAAGTTCCAAAGTTGGGCATCTGTTTCCAGCAAAATTTTTAAAATTTACAGGAAAGATATCGGTAATTTGATCGTTTGTGTGCTTGATAATATATAAGGGTCTCGAAAAATCGGTTTATGTATTATATATAAGCGGTTATAAACGTGGGACCATACGGCGAGCGGAGGGAACTACTTGGCGCAAGGTAACCAAACAGTTGCATTGTGGGAAAGTAACGAGCATTTATGTTATCAACATGGCAAATGTGCAAGGGCAATGAACAGACAGTTTTAACATTTGTGAAGCAATACGTTGATAACGAGCAAAATTTTTTAAAAGTTTGTGAAGAGCACGGATTAATGAACCTAATAACAAATTGCAGAAAATGAGGAAAGGATATAACAGGGAAAAAACGTGGCGAAAGCGGATGCCCAACTTCGGAATAAATGCCCTGTTTATTTTTTAAAGTTTATATATACCTACAAGATATTATGTCAGAATTCAAAGAACTTCTAAGTGATAACATTGTTACATTCCGAATGAAGGATTTAACTGAACGGAAGTTTTTTTTTTTTCAACGTCGTGCATTTTTTTTCCACACTCGTAACAGTGATTCGAAAGAAAAAGTTTTAATGTTTATTTATCTACTTGATTTCTACCCGAAAATTTCCGATATGCATCTCTGTGGCATGTAAACTCGACTTTCTTCAGCAGAAAGTAGAAGAGAAAAAAGAAATCTCACCTTTAAGTCACAAAAAGTGTTCGTTCGCAGATATATTAAAAAGTTGACATGACGAAAGGTATTTCGCAGGGGTGCCCACAAAGAGGGGCTATGACGCAAACTGCGTCATTGAAATATTTTTTTGGGGGGGGGGGGTTAAAATCTATATAAATATGTTTGAGGGGATGTAAAAATTAATCGAAAAGATTTTTTTTCATGGAAGAACACCTACGGATAGACAATTGAGGGGGGATGCGTCATGGACATGAGGGGGGTTGGCACCACTATTTCGCATTGAATTTTCCGATATATCAAGATCGGAAAGAACAACTAGTAGTTGACAGTCTAATAATGCATATAGGAAATCACAAGATGAGTACTAGACACGTTCATGAGCATGTGAAAAAGTCCTTTAATACAATAAGCTCATAAACATGGTTTTAGGGTTATTAATTGTGATCTAGAAGTATTACAGAGATAATACGTTTTGGTCTTATGCTGCTTAATGCAATTTAAGTATAAGTGTACCTATATATGCTAAGTACCCCCCTCCTGCCGTAAACGTAACTCTACGAGTTTAAGGGTCTCCACTACAGCGAAATTAAACTACGCTAATTTTAGAGTTTTTCTGTAATATCTTCAAAACAAATAAAAATATTCAAAAAGGAGAAACATAGTGAACTATACAATACGATTTTACATGTGATACCGTTATCACAACTCATGTATCCGCTTTCGATTTGCAATTGTAGATACATTTAGCATTTTTTGCGGGTTCTGTAAATAGCGGCATACCAAAAGCAGATAGATGAATTGTTTTAAAGGTAGCACATGCAAAATCGTATTGTCTAGTTCACTACGTTTCTGCTTTTCGAATATTTGTATTTGTTTTGAAGATATTACAGAAAAACTCTCAAATTAGCGGTAGTTTAATTTCGCTGTATTGAAGACCCTTAAGTACAAAACCTTGCAACATAAGATTGTAATAGATCAGTAGCATTTACACATGAAAATAATTGAATATACCATAAAATTACTGTAGGTAGACAACAACGGATGAACAACAGCATTCTTCAACAAATTTCTTAAGTATAGAATACGAAATATACACTTTTTTTTTATTTATTAAGAATAAGTTGACACGTGCTCAAGCATTTTTGAAAATTCCGTTTTCAAGAGAGAAGAAGGGGGGGGGGGTCAATTTTCATAATTTTCTCTCTACATTCAAATCAACGTAGTCTCACAACCGTTTCAAATGAATTTTGAAATATAGTTAGGAATTGACTTAATGCAGATTTTTACTATCTCACTTTTAATAAAATTCGCATACTAAGGAGATGAAGAAGTTAAAACATTTCTTATAAACATATTGCAACGTCGAACACTTTATGTAGTTGCTTTTCAAGCGAATATTTAACTTTATCCACAATATATTGACAAATTTATTACATAAAAATACATAATAGTTTTTTTTTTAATTTTGAGTTTAGCGTCCCTCTCAGCACGCTATATATATGAGACATGGGCCTATAATTGAACGTGGATCCGAACTAAATGCGCTCTAGCAAGGAATCGAATTCCTGTCTCCCGCTAACCACATAGCCACGAAGGAGCTGGGTTGCAAAACTTGTCCTACTTTTGTTCTTAATCATTAATTAGCACACGCACTGAGTTTTTCCATCTATGAAGTTTAAATAATGGAAAATTCGACCACATGACTACAATCAACTTATCATTATTGTTTAGGCATATAAATATTTCATAAACCTAAATATACCCGACTAACTAACTATGGCCTATGGAACCCGAAGGTTCAATGCTGCGTTCACGGAAGCTTTATATAGACTTTTATCCTCAGCCAATTGGATCCAGTTTCTACTTTGTATGTGTTTCTCTATTTCTGCGAGATCCATCTTAATATCCTCCTACCATCTGCGCCTAGGTCTTCCTAATGAACGATTTCCGATTGGACTTCCAGTTAAAACTTTTAAAGCGTTCCAACTTTCTTTCATTCTGGCTACATGACTTGCCCACCTGAGCCTCCTACACTTAATAGCTCTAACAATGGTAAACAGTATAAATTGTGCAGTTCCTAATTATGAAGTTTCCGCTATTTTCCATTCCCGTTTCTCTTGAGTCCGAATATTTGCCTCAGGATTCTATTCTCAAATACTTAATACTTCCAGTTTCTGTCCTTCCCTCAGAGTAAGTGACTATGTTTTACAACCATACAGCACAACAGCCATGATTACCGTTTTATATTTTTTAACCTTTAAATTCCTTGACAGAATTCGCGAAGACAAAATATTTTGAACTGAATAATAACACGAATTCCCTCCTTTCAGTTTTTTTTTTTATATGGTTTTGGTATGTTAATATTGGTCTTAGATATTTGAAAGTATCTACATTTGTCGAAATATTTTAATTATTTGATATTTTGACGTATTCATAATTTACAGCTTTACGATCCCGACGATTTTATATGTATTTAGTTTTCCCTATATTTACTTCTAAACCCATATCCTTCGAAGCGTTTAATACACCCTCTAATTTTTTCTATTTTTCTCATATCATCCCCTATTCAATTTACATCATCACCATATCCCATAAGCGGGTGAATACCATTCAACTCCAAACCCTGGTTTCTATCTTTGATTCCCCTTATGGCATAATCCAGGACAAAGTTGAATAATAATGGCGACAATGTACTCCCTTGTTTCTGGGTATTCTCGATGTGAATGCTCGTGAACAATTATTTTCCTACTCGGATTTGAGATTCACTTAAACACAGCTTAATTAATTTAACCAGCTCTTTCGGTATTTCAAATTCTGTAAGAATGTTGCACAATATTTCCCTTCTAACCAAGTATAAATATGCTACATTGACTTGATCCCTAGTCTTCCGTTGCAAGCGCTGCTATCGGGCTGAAGGAATTCCACTCGCTTTCTCTCGCTTAGCAACAGCTGAACCATTATTGGCTCAACGCGTGGGTGTGTGAGGGTGTGAGCGTTAGTTCGCATTTTTGCCACGGGTCAAGACATTTTGGCAGCACAATAGTAGGTCTTTCAAGAATCAATAAATAATTGATGTACTGAGGAATTGTATTCCCATTTCTTTTCGAGTATTTGTTGAATGGTAAATATCTGAGGGATAGTTGATCGATTTAATCTAAATCCGCACTAGTCATCTCCAATAATTTTATTTGCGTACGAGGTAATCTTGCTAATATAATGTTTGAGAGGATTTTGTAGGATGCTGACAGAAAAAGAGATGTCCCGATAATTATTACAGTCAGTTTCGTCGCTTTTCTTGTGAATTGGGACAATGATTATTTCTTTCCATTCTTGAGGCAATTCCTCCTTGTTCCAGACAAGAATGATGAGTTTATGTATCTTGTTCCACAATTTTTCCTCTCCAGCTAAAATTAACTCAGCCATAACCTCGTCTACACCTGGGGATTTGTGTTTCTTTAATTTATGGCAATTTCTACAGCTATTCGGTTAGGCTCTGAAACATGCGGTTCAGCAGTGTGCATTTCACTTTCTCCTCGAACATTGGTTTTGGTGCGCATTAAAATAATTGTCAAATATATCTTTCCAACTATTCAAAATGCTATCTGTATCAGTAAGAACTCTTTAATATAAAAGCGGGAGGTTGATAGCCTTTCTAAAACTTTTTTCTTACAGGATGAGGTTGTTAACCTCATGCCAAAACCCTAACCGAAGACATAAATAAGTTTTGGTTTTGAGAAAGCAGTAACAGTAATATGCAGATAGACCGGTCAGCCTAGTAAATTTAACCAACATTATCATGAAGCCAGATTCGAACAAGATATGTTTATTTTAAATAATATATTTTTAATATTTTTCATTTCTATATTTTAAGCCACTTTCTGCAAATTCACGTGTTGAAAATATGGTAGGCACTGTACATATGCAATAATACTAATGCAATTTGAAAAATTCTTGAAGAATTGTATATTTTAAGTCGGGGATGCAAATAACCAATCGCCCGCTCGCCCGAGGCGAGTGGTTCATCGCTGCGGGCGTGTATTTAATATCATATTGAAGGTAAGTAAATGATTTCTATTGTGGAATGTGCGCTAGTGGCTTTTTTTTTTTGGGGGGGGGGCGGCTAGTAAAATTTTGTTGCTTATTTGCATCCTTGTTTTAAGTGATTAAGTTCTTATATGTTACCATACGACAAGCTGATTGTGGAAATATATGAACATATGGTTAAATTTCTAATTATCTCTCTATATGCAGCTTCCAAAATGGCGAGATTGCTTAAGGTTCGCTTGTTTCATGAATGGAAAGAATTGGTGGAGAACCCACCTGAGGCAAGTATTTTTGTTTTCATAATACTTGTGTTTCATACTCAAATAAGAATATACTTACACAGCTGATTAAGATCCGAAAATAGTGTTAGAAGTGACAACTGTTTTTCTAGGCAACCACAAATCTAAAAGCAGTATCTGCTTGACTTACCTAAATTCATCAAATAACTGTAACGTTAGCTTAACTAAGTAACAAACAAAATTTATATTTACTTGCGAATGGTTACCTCTAGTTTTCCTTCTCACATTAACTGATATTTAATGATATATGAATTTTTAATGATCGTTGTTTAAACAAACTAGTATATATTACAATGAAACGCAAAATTCAATTATTTTCGTTTTTAAAAGTGGTCAAATAGTAATTAGTATCACTCTACAGGAACATTGAAAATTACTTTTTTTTTTTTTAATCACAATTTCTGAGAATCCTGTCCATTTATCTTCACATAAATATTTTTCGTTTTTATTCTAGAAATGTATCACAGAAAGAGTTTTGAAAATTCAGAGGGGGGCTGGATATATTATTAGTTTTGGGCCGTGTAGTATAGGTGAAACATAATGAGGAGTATAACTCTTGGTTGAGAATAATCGTAAAGTTTGGTTTATGTGCAAATTAATATTAAGACAGTAAAAATAACATATGTCAGAAGAGGTCTACCAATTGGAAAGTATTCATCTTATGATCTAAAGGTTCAATTTCGGTAAAACTTTTGTGTGAAATATGGAATTTCATGATGTTTTTGTTTTATTATTATTATTATATTTACTCTCTTATTTGGTTTGAATGTAGACTTATACTTTGATAAGTTTTGTGTAGACAAGATAACTTATTTAAAGGAACTTATCCATTTTTATACAATAAAACGAAAGCTGAAAAAATGCTTTATTTCTTGTGCGTGGAGGAGCTGTCCTTAATAAACTTACATCATAAAAATGCCGAATTGAACCAAAATTTTATTTCTATTTTGTTTATTTATTTTTGTATTAGTATTTAACGAGTAGCAGCCATATTTTAATAAATAGTAAATACAATCTGATTCATGGTCTTCAGAAAGCTGTCAACAAATCACCAAATTATAATGCTGAGCATGTAATATCTAAAGCTAATTAATTATCAGTAATTACTCGACAGTTTACTGTAATAATCATAACTTTGCAGGGTTTCGTTGCAAGACCCTTAAAGGATGATAATGGATCGTATGTTCTAACATCATGGGAGGCCTTCATTCACCCTAAAAAAGGAGTAAGTAAGAAATTTCAAGTATTTACTCAGTAAATGTGTAAAATGTAGTGGGGGAGAGACAACTATGTCGGTATAACTGACTATACTAGATACTGAAAGCAACAATTTTGTACGATGCGGAAACACATTACTAAAACATAATTCTAGTAGTATTCCTGGCGTGCTCCTTTGTAAACCCTGGATACCTCACGCCTACCTTTTCCTGCCTTTCACAACAACAACAAAATGTTAAGCAAGTAGCATCTGAAAAGCTTAAGTGTACATGGTCGTTACAAGTAGCGTTGTATTTAGAATTTCACAGTTTTTCTGCCAGTAGATTGCGTCTCTTGTTCACTCCTTATGCCTCCCCCCTCCTAGTTTTCAGGTTGAAAACCCAGTAATTGAAAACCATTATAAAAACCGTAGAGAAAATATTTTAAATGTTTTGGGTTAAAATATTTACGTTCGCTTTTATCCTAACATAGAAACAACAGATGTCCAAAGATCAGTTCCTTATTTTAAAATCTGGCTTTTCATCCGTTTGGTTAAGGGAATTAACAACAGTGTGTTAAGGAAAGCAATAACAATATAACAGAGGTCACATTTCAGACGAGAACACAGGAAACTAAGAAAGTATAATGCAACTAGATACTATGTACTTATAATAATAATAATGGACAATAACGGTGCATTTTTTTTTTTTTTGAAATGATAAGAAAATGTTGTAATGCAATATAACAGAAATTACTGGCTAACATACCCAAAGTAACCGCAATTTTTAAAAGTAATTCACAAATACGTTAACTTTTGAATTACAGAGAATATGGTTGATAATAGACAACGCAAAACCACGCTCAGGAATTCTATCATTCTACTTAGAGATGCCTGTAATTCCTGAATTTTCTTTAAGCTTCCAAGCTTTCGACTCTCCTCTGGAGTCTTGGTCACGGAGGTTCAAAACAGGAAGAAAACAGAACAGAAACATCAAATAATAAAAACGGAACGGACTTACCCAAAGGGAAGAGCTGTATTGTACGGAATCATCATGTGTACAACTGAATTTGCATCATCTTCACCTAGAGATTACTGACGCACTTGACAACATGTTTCTGTAACAGCACAGCTCTTCCTTTGTTAAGTCCTTGCATTTTTATTCCTTGATGTTACCATTCTTTTTCTTCCTATTTCTAACCTCTTTGACCAGTACTCCAAGGGTGAGTCGAAAGCTTGGAAGTTTAAAGAAAATTCAGGAATTACAAGAATCTGCAAGTAGAATGATAATCGATAATAGTAACTAATTTACAATACAATGCTTCGACAATTATTTCAGGGAAACCACAGATCTTAAAGTCAGGAAATTGGAATTTAGTGAAGTTAAAGACAACTTAAAAAAGCGTAATTGTCTTGGAATGGACTGGATGCGAATGCTGGTTATTAATCACACGAATGGGCACTAAGTTTTCGTACTCAAAATTCTGAAGAATATGTTCAGAGCGAATGCGTTTCGTGTTGAGAATGCGGAACAAAACTTAACTCCACAAAATACACTATTTACTGTTTATTTTTTACTTCCAAATAATAATAAATAAAACCATGTGTAATTGAAGAACAATGATTTGCTGGTGAGTTGACACATGGAGGGAAAATATATGTGTCTTCGAAGGCACTACCAGTTTTCTGCTGCATGTTTTTCCACGGGTACTAATAACAACACGCATCGAAATTACGGTGTATATTTTGTCCCTTGCTCTGTAAGCGTGAGCGAGAAGCATCATTAGCCAATCATAGCCTGAACAACGGAACCATACAAATAAGTATTTATTGCTGTTTGCAAGAAAGAACAAAAAGGGGGTAGTTACCGAATAATTCGATCAAGAGATGTGGGTAAGAATGTCATTGGCATAGGACATAAGTGTTTGTTAGAAAGTATTTGAGTAGGCTGACACGGAAGATTTTGTTTCTGCGTTTCTTTAAAAAGCACAGTTATATAAAAATTCACGGAGTTGTAAGTCTGATAATAGACAACCCCTCCCATAAACAACAATTAAAACTTACCATTTGTCGTAAGATGACCATCCAAGGCTGGGATTGAATGTATCAGCAAAAATTTATTTCATAACTTTATTTAAATTTAAAAGTAAGCAAGCAAGCACGCACGCACACGCGCGCACACACACACACACACACACACACACACAAAAAAAAAAAAAAGACGCCAAGCTTAGGTTGTTCAATAGTCATCGAAAATTTTCTCAAGATATTTAGAACTTAGGCAAAGTAAATAAAATTATATAAGGGCTTTTGAAGATATTATTCATTTTATAAATATTAGACACTTGCAACTTTCTCAGTGAAAAAAGTACATTTTTGTAAGAATGAAATGAATATGCTATTCATATTTTAACACCTAAAAATTTGTTTGTTACAGTCACCTTGGGAAGGTGGTATATACAAATTGCTCTTCACTTTTGCGGAACACTACCCGTTTGTGCCTCCTGTTGCCGTCTTTGATCCCCCAATTTGGCATCCAAATGTGACATTTACAGGTAAGTTAACTGGAAAAAATACTGTTATGTGGCGGTATTTCAATAAATTCATTACAGCAGTCACATGTAACGTTTCTTTTTGTATCACTGATTTTGATTTTTCAAGTTTAATGTTTGAGATGCTTACGGGAACATTCCTTGCTATTTATAAGAACTACATGATATTCAAAAAGAGAACAATGACAATAACACTATAAAATTACTTTCAAAATCAGTTAAACTGTTGATAGCAACTCAACTTTCCTCGGAACGTCCTCTGCCTTCAAGATCTCCAAAACCATGCTACTTTCCTCTAGGACATTGCATTTGACCTGCTGTGCTCTCTGCTGAGAATTGAAAAACAGAATTGGTTTTCTTCAAGGTTAAGTAGTGGTGTTCAATTGAATTGCTTTGACTCCCAAGGGATTTGGGGCGCAAATGTATTCTTGATCTCTAACTTTCTTTCCAAAATTTAATGCTGTTAGTGTACTAGACGCCGTCAGAAATTATAAAAGAAAAATTTTGAATTACTTTGATGATTATTATATATAATACTAGCTGAACCTGCACTATCTACTCAATGCAGCGTTTTGTTATGCCCATTAATCTCCTTCCCACTGTACATGTCTCCTTACTCACACAAGTAAAGGATAGGAGACTCACAAAGGGAGTGAATTGCTATGTATAAATGTTGGAGTGAGTTTGTATGAAATTTCTAGAAGTAACACGATATCAAGTGGAAATACTTTTTCTAATAAATTCATATCCGTCCGAGTACACCTCATTGCGTCTCTTGAGGCCTTTGAAGTTGCCAGCACGCAATAGGTTTTGCCATTCCGATTTAGGCAAAGCGCCTGCAAAGTCCGTCAACCTGCCATACGTAACTTCTCCACTGGTTGCCTAGCACCGTAGTTTTGGCGTGCAACAATGTTAATCTTATAGGCTCAAAACCGCCCCTACAATGTTGAATAGAACAATAACGACACAGTTTTCGAAAATTTGAATACGAACTGGACAATCTTCACACAATTTAAAATTGACCTGTGTAAACGGCACGTTTGTACCACTTGTGGTTTCCGAGATCTCATTGTCGAAAGTATTGAAGACAAACATATACACCTAGCATTTTAATATATAGACTAGCTGAAACTGCGCTCTCTACACAGCGCATCATTCACATATGAGCATGAATCGCCTTCTCATTCCTAACAACATCTGTACATGTCCCTTTACAGACACAAGTGAAAGACGTCTTAATGAAAATCGGTAAGAGATACCGTAAAGGGAAGATTTTTTTTTCGATTCCTTTTTCAATATCTCGCACCGTTTGCAAGATTTAAGCCTACTTCAAGTTGTAGTTTTTAATTCATGTATGATCAGTGTTTCCTTTCTTCTTGCATGCAGATGTAATAAGCAAATACATTACACATACAATTAATTATAATGTCAGTAATATATGATGTTCATTGGGAAAAACACTCCAAACACTAAAGATTCAACTTAGACTGGAGAAATTGTTATCCTTCGTCTTCATTATAGTTTGGCCATGAAAGAAACGCCTAAGTTATGCAACCCCTGTATGTAATTATGTGGGGTTGGAATGTATAATGCGTAAGATATGATACCTTATTTTTATTTTCTTTTTTTTTAATTTCAACACTTCCAGTGTACCCGTAAGAATGTAATAAAGAAATAATGGCCATGTTTTTTAAATATTCAATTAGTACTGGACAATCTACGCAAAATTTGCAATCGATCAGTGGAAACGTCATCTTTCTAGAGTCTGTAGTTTCCGAGATCTCATTGTCGAAAGGATTGACCACAAACATATAAATGTCCACAAACGTATAGTTTAAAAGAACTCCAAAGATGGCAGCACAATTCATTTGCATATATTTTGGAGAAGGCTTATTAAAATACAAAGGCTTTCAACGATAATTTTCGAAAATAAACTTTAAAGATCTATTTAATAAATAATTTATTTAAGGTACACATACTTTAAGATATTTGTGTTTGTTAAACGTGAATAACAAATAACCGTAAATCAAAGGTTTGAAATCAAAAGTTAGAGGTTGGAGCATAGGTGTTTTTATTGCTATTGTAGCATTTTAATAGACAGATTACATGGGTGAATAAAATAGCATGAACAGCCATGAATTACTATCATTATTGCACAGTAAGGATCCTGCAATCCTTATCTGCTCTCAGTTCATTCGTCACTATCGTGGTGCGTCTTTATGTCTGATCTTACGGACTTTCGAAGAGAGCAGATTGCTAGTTTGTTAAGTATGTGGCAAAAGCCACACGTTTCTAAGGATATTACGAGCTACTCAGTCAATGTTGCGCAAGCATATAGCGAGAGAAAATTTCCTCTGCGAAACAATAATAGCGGGCGAAAAACTAAACTCTCTGGTAATGATAGGTCATTAAATCAGATCGTAACTGACTGAAGAACTGCCACCACTGAAGAACACATTGGTGAAAACTCCATATGTATGTTCATAGGTCTGCTATCTCCAAACCCATCACAACATTGGTAAATAGCAAAAAGTTACATTTGTGCAACGAAGATGCATTGTCGTGCAGTGGAAACATGTCATGTGGTCACGTTAATTCATCTTTTATTTCCCACCGTAAGACACATGTACGTCTGGCGAATACTTTCAGAAGCTTACAATCCAGACTATCAGCTTGGACAACTCTCCAGAATGAGGGTTGTTCTATCATCGTGAGGCAGTCATATCCTGGCGTTCTGCAAATCCGATTATAAGCGTGGATAGAACAATGTCTGGTAAGACCGATGAGTCTATGTTGGAGGACACGTCCGTCCTATCGCGTACACACTGTCTCCTGCAAGTGATCCAATCTTATAGAATGGCATGGACTCAAGTTATACATCTTGGAATGTCTAAGTGTGGTTTAAGGACGAACAACAGGAACTAGCACACTCCTCCCGGGATCTACAATCACTGAATCTGATCATAATTGAGCCATTAAAGTATGTTTTGGAAAGCAGAATTCTAGTTTGAATCCGCTAGCATATCTCAAGGAAGTCGAGCAGGTTTTGCATGAAGAGTGGTGCAACACCATATTAAACACAACCCAGCACGTGCCACAGAGAGTGCATTCCTAGCGAACTCAGACTGTATTATTATTTTGTGCCAAACCCCAATCCCTCTCCATATATTATGAAATAGTCTGATATATATACACATCTATTTTCTAGTTATTTAGAAATTGGATTGAAAAGGTCAAAATATTTAGGCCATATTGTCCATATTTGTATTAAATGTCACATGTTTTTGTCAATTAATTGCCGTTCTATTTTTAAACAGGAAAAGTCTGCCTTCACATCCTGCACAACACTATGTGGAAACCAACAATTAAAATTAGAGACATCTTAGAAGGTATCATTGAATTGCTTGACGTTCCTTATGCCATCAGTCCAGCAAATGCGGATGCATTTTTTTTATATTGGTAAGTATGACCTTTTGTCGTTAACTCTGATGTATTGTCAGTAAAACATGTTATTTTTTACTTCCTCCAAGCTGCAAGAGAAGTTGACGATTCTATATTCAGCGTACGATACTATCTGAAAATCAGTCAGTGATTATGATCTGCATGGCATGTTAAAAGTACAAACAATTGCAAATGCTATCTTTGAAATTATGTCTTGTGCAAGTGTTAGACAGGGTTACTAAGGCATGTGATGGTGAACCATTACTTTTTCCTCTGGTTCAAAAGAGTTGCAATTAAGGAGCTGAAAAGAAATAGAATGAGATTTTGGAATAAAGAAAACACATATGCAAGAACTGAGTAACAATGACTTAATTACAAAAAAAAGGAAACATGCTAAGCTATCGTGTAGTTTACTTCCATCTGAAGACGAGGATTTTATGCTAATCATTTTGTAAATGTAACACTTGCTTTTGGCCAAAGTAGTACTAACAAACGTTATTAGGAAAATGCTAATCAAGAAATAAAGGTAAATGGAAAAAACGAAAGAGTAGTATCCCTATTAATGAGTCTCTGATAAAAATATCCTATCACATTTTTTAGTCCGATCGACTTTGCTTTTTGTGAGAACCAGTTTTATGAAATACTAGCGTCAATTGCCGCTTCGATAGGTTAAAATAAGAAAGAAAAAAAAAAAAAAATAGTAATATGTGCCGTTAATCAGTCACTTTTTACTATTCCTGAAGTCGGTCATTTTTATATATCTCCCCCGACTCCCAAGTTAGGGACCTGAACTTGGATTCAAACGGCAAGGGAAGTGTCACTGTTCATTTCAGTGACCTCAAGAAGTATGTATTCGACACTAATATCGGTCATTTTTGAATTTTTGATCGTATATATATAATAATAAAAACTATCCCAGGCCCGAACGTCATCTATGTTGAAAATTTAATCGAGATCGATGGGGTGGTTCAAGTATATATACAGTAGATGAAAACGTGATATTTTGATTTTGTGTAGTAGAGTATATCTAATGTGTTCGCAGAACGATCAATAATTTGAGGGCCCTCCTGGTTACCCATAGACCGAATTATATGATCAACACAAAAACTTTTTAATAACGACCCCCCCCCCCCCCGTATCTAACCTTTGGCGTGGTAGTTTCATAATTTTACAAAGAATAAGAGATTCGTTATCTTGAGGATCAAAACGCACTTACATAGCAAATCTTGAGCCTGTATATCCATAGTTCAAAAGAAAATTGGAAAAATTTTTAAATCTTAAACAATTTCGGAGACCTGGTAAGTGAGTCAGTACGTTTACACTTTTTCTCTAGACACAGATAAGTACGACTCAACCCCAAGACGGAACAAAATTGTATATAATATATGAAAGCACTACACAAACAGTATAATACATATTCTCAGCTAATGCCATTCAACTTTTTCAATGTACGAAAGAGAGTATCGTAATTACCGCGACACTGCTGTAGGTTAAGTGCAAAAAAAATGATATGGTCAGTCAACAGAGATCCTTATTTATCAGTTTGGTCATTAATCCGTTATTAATGTGTAAAATTTGAAAATAAGTTTTTTCTCGAGTTATAAGCGGCGATAATAATAATAAACGGTGTCAAGAAATGTAAGCCTAATATTTTGCTAACATTGTCTTTTTTAACATAATAATTCTGTATGATCATGTAGTACAGAGTGTAAATATAGTGTTTCTCTTTTCCCACCCAGGGAGAACAAGGACGAGTACCTCAAGAGAGCCCGCAGACAGGCTGTTTACTTCAGTACCACACAAATAGAAGAGCAAGAAGTTCCAGATCTTGCTGCGTACGCAAAGACAATCTTCGTAGGCTCGTTACAACAGTATCTGCCAAAAATACGGATACAGACAAGTCAAGCTGCTGAGGGACGCAAATTGGCTACGAACGGAAATAAGAAGAAAGATAAGGCAAAGGGAAAAGAGCAAGATAACGAGAAACATGGTGCAGTGAGCAAAGAGAGAAAAGAAAAGGAGGTGGAGAAGGCAGAAGAGAAACAGGTCACAGAAATGGAAGAAACAGATATAGGGAAGGAACAAAATACAAGAAAGGAAGAAGGGGAAGAGGACAGAAAAGAATCGAGCAAGAAACAAGATATGGAGAAAGAAGAATGTAGTGTACATTACAATGCAGAGGAGGAAGAAGGGATAAACCAACAAGAAAAGGGAAAAACAAGAGAAAATAAACAAGCTACAGATGAAGAAGCAGGAAGAGGTTGCCAAGAACTCCAAGATAAGATTACAACCCATGAAGAACCTTCGCCACAATTGGAAGAAATGGTGGACACAGATTTGGAGGAGCAGGAACAAGACGGAGATGAACCATGGGATGATGATTGGGAAAAGGAACTAGATCTACTAGATTTACTAGATTTAGATGATGCAGAGGAAGGGAAGGATGATTATTATAGACAGGACATCGATGTGGGTGAGACAGCTGATGATTTGGGTGGACATGAGCTAGATATGGGGCAGGTCGTAGGGAAGCAAGAAGTACCAATGAGGGGCGACAAGGAAGGTTGGGAACAGAAACAAGATGTAGGAAAGTTAGGAGAAGAAAAGTGTGAGGAAGGGATACGAGGAGAAGAATGTGAGAATACAGGAGGGGGAAAAGATTGGGAAATCAAGTCCGATATAGGAAAGATAGGAATAAAAGAGTGTGTGGGGAAGACGGGAGAGGAAAAGGACAAGGAACTTGAACAACGTGAAGGGAAGACAAGAGGAGAAAAAGAATGTAAGAAGACAGGAGGGGGTGAGGACTGGGATATCAATAAAGATGATGGAAAGATAAGAGGAGGAAACGACCTCGAGAGGGAAACAAAACAAGTTGAATTGGAAATGGAGCAAGATGTACGTGCGTTGTAAGACGAAGAGGAGTTAGGAGAGTCATCAAATGGGGAACAATATGAATGGAAAGAAGAAGAAGAAGAAGATTCTAAGGAGGAAGAAGAAAAAATAAAATGAAGGAAAGTGTGAGGAGTAAACAAGATATAAAAACGTGAATAGAAACAAGATGTGTCACAGACAAAGTGATAAGTGAAGGAAAAGATAGAAAAGTACAACGCAAGGTAAAACAGCCAGAAAAGAAACTAGTTTCCTAGTGTGAAGTTCCTATTCTTTCTAAGAATATACTTTCGGAATTTGTATTTAAAAAATTGTAGTCTAGGATATCGCTAACTCCTAATTAAGAGTAAACTGTAAAGAAAATTGAAATAAATAAATAAATAAATAACATTTTTTATTATTTTGGTCTCTCATTAGAAGTAAAAGGCAATATGATCAGGAATTTGTGAAGTAAATTCTCAATTTCTAAGTCTATTTGTCACGTAAAGTGGTCAACTGAACTATTTCGATTTTTTTTTCTTTTTTTATCTTTCTTAATGTGTTACAGAAAACTGGATATAAACTGCGTATGCATGTGAAAATTACTGACTACAGGAAACTACTCAAGTGAAGACATTTCTGCACCTAACAGGACAATGAATATACAAGATTTGCACACACTTCATTATCCTCCTATCGAGGTTATTGATAACTACTCTTTAGTTGTCAGCTTCTTTAACCCCTGACTATGATTGAATGGAAAAATAGTTCTTATTTTACTTGTTTAAGACTCCAGCTTTTCTATTTCTTTATTATAGTATACAAATTTCTTATAGCTTTTCATCATCTTACTGGAGAATATTTCTCAATAATACACATATTTTTAACGCTATAACGCTAAAATAGGCAGTAACTTATGAAACATGGCATGTTGGAAACTTTTTTTTTTTTTTTCCGCTTACAGTGGGCTTGGCAACTCATCCTTTAACATCAATAACATGACTGTATCAAACACATATATGAGGCATGGCTACGGAATCCCTTTTTTATCCGTTACTTAAGCGCAAAAGAAGCGAAATGTTAACAATTTTATGACTGGAGAAAGTGGAAGCAAGAACAAAGCACAAAATGAATGTACAGTTATCATCAAAACTGCATACTTTTTCACTGCATGATGTACTTTCTGTCCATAACTTTGGAACGACTTGAATCAACCTGCATATTGTTTTGGTACTGCCTCAGAAAATCGTACTCAAATTAGTTAGTACGTTCCGAAGAAATGGACAAAAGTGAATGTATGGCAGAGATATAGACTTTTACTAACGACTGAATGAACAGAAGAAAGTAGATAGTATTGCCTAAAACGGTTCCTTGGGGCTTACAGTACGAAGTTTCGATAAGACAAGACACCAACCAGTACAGACTGTTTGAACATATCCATGAAAATGTATAGAAAAAAAGGTACCACTGAATTTTATCAGCTGAAAATATTAAGAAAATGCAATTTCCACTAACTCTTAGCATAATAATGAAGTACGAAAGTAAAAAATAATCTCTGCATTCCGTTGATACTCACCGTGTGCATGTGCTTGTTGAGGCGGTGGAGATTCACTCCGTTCGCTTGGGCTGGGTGGTGTCGGAGGTCGTTCCCCATACCCTGGTTGTTCGACGTAGTTGGCTGTTTCCCCATATGGAGGATACCCTCCAGGATATGGTGGTCCTTGGTAAGGGTATTCCCCTGGAGGTGGGTAGTGTTCATAATCCTGATACCCAGGCCGGTAGTGATCTGGATATCGGTGTGCTGAAATTCAAGATATGAGCATTACAATCACTTGCACAGATAAGCGGAAGGTAAAAATGCAGAAAACAAAGAAACCTCTCCTATGGTTCAATGCATTTCTACGAGTTATAAACATATCAATACTAGACGTAAAGGTTATTAAAAAATACAAAAAACATGAAAACAAAAGAAACGAGATGTATGTACGATTAATGCAATCATTTCCAACTGGTCTATGAATGACGCCAGAGTATGAATCTATACCCAGTGCAGCGACAGAGGGAAGCAGAACAAATGGAGAGGAGAGCCGAGGCAGAATGGAGTACAGAAGTGTTAGCAGTGTATGGATCTGAAAAGTTATGTTTCTGGTTTACCTGACACCACTGCCTTTATCAACGCCAAGTTTCTCGTCTGTATATTGGCTGTCTAGTAGAGTAATTGGATGACATTTATTATCTCTCCTAAATCTATTAAGGCTCCGGAGCCGATACTGTGACTTATAGTGAGCCGTTGTGAATGACCTTTCTTGTAAGTATACCCACCGTCGCTGACGTGCCTACTCCCTACAGACGCACCTCCTCGCTAAACGTTAAGCGTCCCTCTGCTGCCTCGACTCGGTTAGATAGCATTCGTGCTTTTCAGTGGGCACCTAGCACAAGCTGGTTCCTATTTCATGCACTGTAGTTTTTACGCCATACACTATTTATACTAATGACTACATTACAGTTACAAGTAATGAACCGTAATCACTACTAAGTAAGCCACAGTCAGTACCAAGTGATTTGGGGGAGAAACTAAATAATACACAGGATAATTTATTGAGAATGAATCAGAAAAAGGTGGCGTTACAGAGGACGGAGTTGCAAATGACACGTTAAACTTGCTTTATTTGTTCCTAATATAGGTACGTATAGAAACAATATTGATATAAGAGCAACATCTGACATGGACTCGAACCTCATCTTTCACTTCACGGAAGATACTCAATCAATTGAGCTACAAGGAGACATGGTGATTCAGTGTTATAGTACTTGTCTGTAGTGTAAAGGAGTCCCTGGTTCGAACCCCAGCCATGCGAGTTTGTGGTGAAGAAGATAGTATTCGTGGGTTTTCTCCAACATTATTATTCCACAAATTATTCCCATCTTCTTTTACGTAAAGGGAATGACCGCGGGACATAAAACAATATATTTAATTTCACTCAAATTAAGGTACAGAGACAAGACCGGTTTCCTGTGTTCTTTGATGCTTTAATTTATTTAGGATCAATTAACCAACTATCTACATTTTTTTGTGCGTGTGTGTGTAAAAAAAATGAAATGAAATCTTTGAGTTTTACGTCCCACGTTATGCCGGTTAGGCTAAAGGAGACAGTGATGATGAGTAATGAATGAAATGGTGGAATGAAGAAAGTGGGAGGAAACGGGAGAACTCCGAGAAAACCCATGCACACGGTGTTTGTCCACCACAAAGTTCACTTAGTGGGGACTGGGATCGAACCCGGGGCCCTAAGCACCAGAGATGAACGCTCTACCACTGAGCCACCGCGGCCCTTGCGTGTGTGTGTGGGGTGGGGGGGTGGGGTGCCAATCCACTATGTTGAGTATGTTGATTGAGCATGTGTTAAACATGCAAAATGAAGCTTGTGGCTTGGGTCTCCCTGAGTCCAGGGATTGTGTTATTTCAGTATTCCATGCCGGACACTCATGACTTACAACTTTGTGATGTACTAATTTCAAGATTCAAAAGTAAATATATAGCAACCTATCGCAATACACTCGGAACGGAATGGAGATTTACTTTTCTAACGGATTTTCTGTACTCTGGCACTTACTGTTTCTTTATTTCATTACAGTACAATAGTTATAATACTACTAAAAAGTCATACAAACTACTAAAACCTTTCAAATATACGAAACTCAAAACTACAACTGCTGGAAAAAATATCCTCAACAAAAATTGCACTTGTTAATTGCATACACACAGTTGCTTGCACAGTCACGTAAAAAACTGGAATCTTTTCATTATAATGAGTTAATTATAACCTTCGAATCTTTTTTCTTTCTAATTTAAAGGGAAAATGATTCTTCTTTCAAATCAAGAAGTTTTTACTTAAATCTCCTGTGTTTTTGATTAAATAAAGAAGTTCTTACTTACAAAGTGGCTAAAGTTCTGGTATAATTACTGGTTACCTGGTTGTGTGTAGACTGTTACACGAAAACTTTTAAGATGGAAAACACGGATTTTTTTTTTTTTTGCCTTTTTTATTTTCTAAATTTTTATCTTATTTGTCGTTCTCAAAGATTTAAAACTTCTCTAACGATTTATTTACTCGAGAACTATTACCCATAAGGCGCTTATTTTATGAGTTAATTAACACCTTTTCGTTTTTTTTTCTTTCTTTTCTTTTTAAGTTCCTAACGAAGATTAAGTAAAATTACATTTTAAGTGCACGTAATACTTCTATTTTTCATCCAGTTCTATTTGGGGGACTCATAACAACATTATATGTATACAAAACTTGACGAATTCTCTTAAATATCAAAATACTTTGTCTACAATCTTATTAGCCTTTTCAGGACCGGTAGGGATTTCAAGAAAATCAGGCCTTTACGTTGGCGGCCCCTTATTTTCACGACACGACTTATTTTCATTTGTTTGTCTTCTCGTATACCTCCTCTCTCCTATCCCTCCTCCTTGTGGTGCTGACGCCACTGTCGTGGGCCCTGCAAATAGGTCTGCTCCTTTGTTCTTTAATTTGCTCCCCCTTTCTATTGTCCTTGGCCTAGGGTATTTCACGCTCCAGATTATTTCATTCCATCTTGTCCTCCACTGGCGTGGCAACGTTGCATTTTCTTTATTATTGGGTGCTATACCAGTGTCGAGCTTAAACGGTTGGTCCGATTACGAAAATTCCACCATTTTAGATTGACAACTCTCACTTGAAAATCAAAATGTTCTTATCATTTTTGCATATCTTCAATAGTTACCGAGTTGGCCTATGGCAAGGGACTTTTGATCCGCTCGGTGTATAACTCTCACCCGTTCTAATTGTCACAGGGACATGAACGATACCTCATTGAAAAGCTTATAGGACACAGATTCCAACAATAACTCCATAAGCTTTACAACAAGGTATCGTTCATTTCCCTGTGACAATTAGAACGGGTAATAGGGCCGCCAACGTAAAGGCCTGATTTTCTTGAAATCCCTGCCGGTCCTGAAAAGGCTAATAAGATTGTTTACCACAGCGTGCAATAGACCGTACTTCCTTTACAAGTATATAAATAACCTGAAAGACAGAATCCAGATTTTAAATGATTCATTATATAAAGACAAATAACTCGGCGCTAATTATTTCATATTACACTGCCAAAATTTTCTACAGATACTCTAAATGGAAAGTTCTTATTACTCCATAATCTTGCACTAAAATTCTTGATATTTCGGATCTAAAAGTGGTAATTCCTCGAAAGGACAGAATTGAGGTAAAAGGGAAATAAACAATTACAAATGCAATTACAACGTAGAAGTCATTGCATTTTACCAATTCACTATACACAAGTATTCTTTACAGTGACTACTTCGCTGTGTGTTTGAAATGGGCCACATCGGCGTGTGAGAAGATACCTTTTTTTATTTCCTTTGTCATTCATCAACCAAGCTGAATAAATACCAACATTATCCCGTCATTTATTCAAATAATCAACACGGTAGTTTTTTTTTTTTTTTTATTCGAATGTTTCTGTGTTATCTATTTTAAGTAAAGTTCTACTTATTAACGCGTGTCCCGAAAGAGAATTTCCCCTTTTACCCGTCTTTGATGTCTTCTTTCAGGATGAACACTATATTCGTATTCCCACTATTTTCACATATGAATTTCACTTCGCACACTTCGCAAATGGTATTTCGTATAACATTTGTTAAACCACATTTTGTAGGCGTTAAATGTTTCTCAACATTCTTCCTCGATTTACAGGCATAATCAACAACCTTTTAACTGATTTATTATTTTATAAAGGCTAGGCAGTTATTAATTTTTTTTTTTTTACTAATTTTTCTTAAGTTCTAATTTTATATGCTAAGAGTTACTGTTTCCTCCTCATATACGTATGACGGATGATTATATTAAAAAGCAATATTGAATTTGTTGTCTTTCTTGTAATATAAACAGCCCCAAAATACGAGGGTGATTCAGAAAGTAATGCCTCCAAGCCCTACTCGGCCAATACTACTGCAAACATTCTGAACTGTTTGCAATTAAAGCACTGATGTTTAAACTATAGAATGTCAATTGTTTCACCTTCCTATCTCTTCTCATTCCAGAGTAATGGAGCAATCCATGGCATAGAGTGGTGACGTCCGATTGAAACTGCGGGCTGTCATTGAATTTCTGACTGCGGAAGGTTGTGCACCGAGGAACATTCATCGCCGGCGACGAGTCGTGGATACGTCATTACGTCCTCTACTTAAAAAAAAAAAAAAAAAAAGTTCTATCTGCTGGCAAAGTGGTGTTGACATTCTGTTTCACCCTGCATATAGTCCGGATCTTGCGCCTTGTCATTTTTGGCTCTTTCTCAAACTTAAGGATCACTTCAAGGGCCAACGGTACAGTTGTGACGCGGAAGTGGAAGCAGCAGTTCGGCAACAATCACAATTCTTCGTTGATTACATGAAAAACCTTGTTTCACGTTGGTGCAAGTGCTTTGCCCGTAATAGGGACTATGATGAAAAATGATGCCACCATTTGTAGCTGACATTGCAAGCTTTCCACTGATACCTGTATCGTTGCTATCTGTCAAACACAAATAAAGGTAACACCTTGGACGCATTACATTTTGAATCATCCTCGTAGAAATGCTTGTTGTTTCCTTAATCTACTATTGCATTTATTTTAGAGTATATCGTACTGATGCTGTCTAGAAACGGCCATGTTGAGTTTTGACTCGTTTTATAATCAAAATTGTCAGCAGCAGCTTCCTGAAAGAATCACACCATTGGTATTATTTCCGCACTGGCAGTACACCCAACATCAAGAGGCTTCGGATTTGGCTATAGCAACAGGTTTTCTCTACTCTTTTGAAAACTTCACATACGACATATTGCAATATCAACGATGATATGTTGTTTAATCACATTGGTCAAAAACTCCAATTGTTGTTTACAAGGTAACAATGTGCGTAACTCGTAGGAATATCTGTGTTGTTGTTAGGAGTATTTCTGTCACACTTAAAAAATAAAATAAATACCAGTCTGGTAGCTAACACTTTTTTTCTTTTTTTACATATCCAGTATATTGCCAAATAGTATATTGGGTGTAATAAAATTTCAATTTTCAATTGATTTTTCCTTATGAAAAAAAAAAAAAAAATCACAAGAAGATTATATTGCCTTGATTTGCTTCACACACATGAAATACTTCCTATAATATGGACCAGAAATTTGGGGTATGCACTTTTTTTCGCGAAAGTTTTCATTAATTGAGGAGTTCTATGTAATGATGGCCCATAACAAGAAATCATGTTCTGAGGAAATCGCATGTTAAAATTTCAAATATACATATATATTTTTTATCTAACTTTTGTACAGTCCGCAGCAAAAAGCCTGCAATATGAGCAAGTAAGTTTATTCTGAAACTACGCCTAAGAGCCCAGGGAATCAACATAACGTCTAAGTGGCACGAATCACGCCAGAAGAAACATCGGTGTCCTCCCCTGCACACTTATTTTGGAGCAAAAGACTTCGTCGTTTCACAATAAACTTACATGCTCATGTTGCAATTTTTTTTTTCCTTTTTTTTTTTCCTTCTACAACATACAAAGATACTAATACTTGGCTTGACTATAACATATCTCTTCTCTTTTCCTTGCTATCTAAGAGTATTTGTACCTCGTTTCAGTGTGTTTTTAACTCCTTCTTCAGTCAACAATCGTACTCAATTTTCTATTCACTTATGCTCTCTTAATCTACACTATTTCTTGCGTTTTGTTTTTCTTTTTCTATTCCGTACAATATCTTTTCCATAAGCAATTTTTCTCCTCTTGCTCCTCGTATTTATTTCTTTCAGCTGTGTTCCGAATAAATTTTTGTTTCGTCTTCTTCCGTTATTACTTTTCTTCCTCTTTCTTTCATGCTTGTAAATAAAATTATTCTTGGATTTCATATTTACGTTGCATTTTTGATAAAGAATGGGCATATTTGCATGCACAGTTGATTTGCAGATGAAATAACCGAGTTCTATAATGCATGTATGGTATGAGAGGTTAGTATATATTTCTACCGTCACTGCATAATTCATAGAAGGAGGATCCACAGGTTTTAGAAGAGAGGATACTCCTGAGGAAGTCACTGATACGATGCTGAAACTTAATGAGTATACTATGCTTTTATTATATCTATAAGCCTCGACTCAATGGAAATTACCCAGTACCTAAGAAGAAGCATCCATTTTAGTGAGTAGTTGTACACTCATGTCCAAAATGATTGTAGCATATCTATAACTATCTTCTTGTAAGAAAATAATATGATAATGATTTTGCAGGGTACTTTTAATACTGATACTATGTGTATAAGCGGAAAATGTATATTTGTGGTAAATTTCATAGGAAAAGAATTATAAATACGAAAATTAGAATGAGTAAAACAAAATGTTGCTAAATGGAGAAGAAAGTTTTATTTTCGTTTTATTGTTCTTATTTACTGCTCTTTTGACATGAAATTTGCCACATACATGTCTTTGCTGATTATACACATACTAACGTTATAAGAAATACCGGGCGAATTCGTTATCAAATTATATTCCAACAACAACACACTTATAGACGTGCGACAACTATTTTGGACATGAGTGTACATGCAAAATTTTATTCCTTTTAACATTTTCAAACCTAATTAATACGGATCATTATGTTCTTCCTGTACGTTTTTTATGTGCAATTTTTGACGAACACGGAAAAAACTTGTCTGTAAGGAACCCACATTCAACAAGATACCTTGTAACATGAAAAATTTACACGTCAGTGAACTTATAAATAGTATAACACCGTCCATATTAAGCATGATTGTATACGCAACCGAAACGAAACTTCATGTTCAAGATTAAGTTTTATTCCACTTTCATCTGTTACCAGTACCTACCAGGATCAGCTGCAGGACTGTGCGCAGGATAAGGCTCTTGCCCCGTTAGATGTTCGTAATTCGGTGCAGCAGCATACTGCGGATGAGGATAGGGGCCTGTAGTCGAGGTTGGGGGCACAGTGCTGTATGGCACATAATCCACAGGTTGTCCATCAGGTCCTAAGTGATGCACCTCCCGAACTACCTTCGTTACGGTCGTCACCTGCAATAATCCCAAGATTCACATTAACAGATGCAAACATCAGAATACAATTACAGCAATAGATCATCGTGATATATATATTTAAGCTTGAAACGGAAGAAAAATGAACATATTCTTAATAAACGTTTATTAAATATACTTTACACTTACGAAATATCTTTTAGCTGAATAGTCTGCCTATGCTGTTCGTTACTGGTAAGTTCACTTATAAGCATAACAGCGTTTTGAAACAAAATGAAAAATAAAATAAAAAAAAATATATAAAATAAAAAATGAAATGAAATGAAATCTTTAAGTTTAACGTCCCACGGTTATGCCGGTTAGGCTAAAGGAGACGGTGATAATGAGAAATGAGTGAAATGGTAGAATGAAGAAAGTGGGAGGAAACGGGAGAACCCCGAGAAAACCCACGAGCACTGTGTTTGTCCACCACAAATTCCACACGGCGCGAGCTGGGATCGAACCAGGGAAAATATATATTTAAAAAATGGTCTTGTGATTATGCACTTCAGGCTAAATCAATGCCATAACCTTCTCTGACTGACAAGATGCGTTACTGAAACCCGCGGCATCGCCACATACTTACGTTACGTTAGGTTAGAATTGATGACGTTGACTGGTACAGTATCTCAAATTTGAATTTAACTTATTTGTAGAAATTTCGTGCTTAAAGGTAGCAGAGTCAACGAAGTATCAAATCAAAAAAATCTCCTTTAAATCCACAAACCCTACATTCTTTACGCAGGGAGACATTAACCCATTGGGAAACATGGTTCATTCAGTGCTGGAAGAACGATGAATTGTTGTTACGCTGTTAAACTCACGGAAAAGCTGGACTTTAGGTACAATTTTCTCGAAAGTATGAACTTGCACACATGCTACTCTAGCACTCAACCCATCATATAAGTTCTTTATAGTCCTTTTGGGTGGCATAATACATCTCCTAAGATTTTAAAATTTTGCGGTTAAGTCTCCTAGGACTGTCATGACACACCGGTCGGAAAAACCTGGGCAAAAATATGAGAATGATAATGGAAAAAATGAGGTGATAAAAAAATGAATAACCTAAAGAAATTTATGCACACCATGCTACAACTATGGATATATACAGAAGGGCAGTTCGAAAAATTCTCTCTAATAATGACGAACCCCAAAGTGACCATTTAAATACATAATAATTTATTATTAAAGGTGTAAAATCTAACGAGGGCTGTTTTCCAAAATGTCAAATAAGAAGAACAGTGGAAAAAGTACAAGCAAGCAAGTCGAGTTCTATGTCTCAAGAGTAAACATAGTGGCAGAATATTATAATGACAAGTACACGCTTATGCCTGAGTGGGATTGGTAGCCATGTCTAACAGGTCTTGTGAAGGGTACGTTTGAAAGAATTCTAAGGTGCATCTATAGTCATGTCCGTAGCCAAATGGGAGAAACAGTTGCTTCGCAGGAAATCAACTTGGTGGCTTCACTATTGTAATTATTTATTTTGGAAAAGTATTTTTTCGAGTATGATAAATCCACCTCAGACTAGTTTTGTTGATTTTGAACACAAACGTAAGTAACAAATTTAAACTGCGATTCTAATTCAGTTCAGAAATGTTCTGCTGTAAACCCTAACCACTTTAATCCGTACAACAAACTGACACTTTCAACATACTGTACATGAAAATCAATTAAATAAATGTAAACCACCTCGTTACTGATCCATGAGCTTAAAATAGGTTTATGGAGGCTTAAGATATGAAGAAAAAGGATAGCGAGAGCACTGGGACGCACTTGGGTGGACTCGCTTTCTCCGTTACGACTGAAAGTACAGTATAATCTCTTCATATACATATATCTATGTTAATACAGTAAAAACTGTCAACTTGGCCATCTGCTTATCTGGAACCTGCATTTTCCCATAAGACATTCGTTACTTATTACTCGGTAAGTTGGCCACCTGTCTATCTTGGAAGTTGGCCTCATTGAAGCAATGTTTACACTATGATGATAATGATGAATTTATCTTGACCTTTCAAAGTACCGTTTTGTTATTATTTTTTTTTTAACTCTTTCGTGTTCCCATGAGAGGCAGATGCTTTGTATTTGTGACTGGAGACAAAGAAGCATGTATTTCTATGATTTGTTCTTGGAGGTCAATGGCCAGAACACTACCCTGATCAAGAGGTGGTGCAGAAAGATATGAATAAGAAATAACACGTACAGGAATTCAGGAAATGGTTGTACGTATTTGTTTACCCTGTCTGTTTTGGTAAAACCACTAGCTATATCCGCTCCTTTCATCAGTGGGAAGCTTTAGTGATTCCGGAAAATTCTCAAGGTTAAAGCTAACTAACCATCTCAATTGTAAACTATTGGCACCTGACGACTTGTCGAAAGGTAGTGGAGGTTTTGAGATAGGAATTCCCTTAAGATTTTCTCAAAACATTTTTTTTTTTTTTTTTTTTGCTCCGAGGGAAACACTTGTACTGTAGCACATTAACAAGAGGTAGTTAACTACAATATTAAACATACTGTAGTAATTTTTCCTAGTACTGTACATTGTTATGATTACTCTATATGCATTGTAATTCTAGAAATCCTATTCAAAAAATACACCAATCTGTTACTTTCTGTAAGTTGGCCACTTTTCAATGGAACCAATAGTGGCCAATATAGACAGGTTTCACTGTATATAATAGTTGTAAATTTGAGATGTTTGTATGAGCATTTTATATTGCTCTCTCAAGCAGTTAATTAGTCAGTAGTCTGGAAACCAATTCCTGTGTTTCTTCGTTAATAAAATCATGCCAATGACACCTAACAAAGGGTATGCTTACTAGAATTTTGTTCGGGATTGTTTACTTTTGTTAGGGATGGTGCATCATCTCAATAAGGGGTGTGCAGGAAACGCTGCTTGAGACTGCTGGGCTATGTTAGCTATCAATTGAAGTAGAGACGAATAGTGACACTTACCTGCTGCGTCGTCTGTTGTTTCTGCGTTCGAGAAATGAGCGTTGCTTCGCCACTATGCACCGACAGATGAGATGAATTTGGGGAGTGATTGTCCGAATGACCATTCGTTGGATGATATGTCATATCTACCGGATAGCTACCACCTTGTTCTGGCTGCCCTCTGAAAGAAAAAAATACATTATGTTACAAAAGGTGTTACAATTGTAAATAAGCCTTTCACATCTATACAAAAGTTTCGGAAAATGACGCAAAAAGTATAACTTGTAAGAATTGAACTGAGTCAAGGTTCTACTATGAGTTGTAGAAAAAACATGCATTTCCCGTTATTTTTCGGTACTGTAATAATGCCTTCTTCAGGGTATTGTATAATACCGTCTCTTGCTTTCTAAGTCCTGACTCCAACGCGAACAGAAGACGAAAGCAGGGCAGGATATCATTTAAAAATTAAAACTTACTTAAATCTTCACATTTACCTTGGAGATCTTTAGTAAACTTAAATATTTAAGAGCAGTTTCTATTAAATAAAAAAATTAAAAAAAAAAAAAACTTACTGTACATGATGCAGAAACAAATTAATCATACGTACTTCCTAGTAAAAGGTTTGTTCCTCAAGTGAGCCGCGCCTATATTGAGAAGACTTGGTCAAGTTAAGATAAAGCAAACTTTTATCAAAATGAGAAAGTATTTCACAGAGCTTTATCTCACCTAATTTTTTTTTTTTTAAATTATCATTTACGAGTTTCTTGTTCTTTCCTTGATGCATTTATAGGTTTATAAATAATTATTATCAAGTATTACGAATGGCAAACCTATAAATATATCACGGAGAAAATTTACCCAACGGGCAGAGATGAACGAGCAACGTTCACACTTTGCAATCTGAATGACCCGGCTACAATCCTGCAGTCGGTCATCCTAACTACGTTTCTTCTGGGATTTTCCTCAGTGGTACCGGCTCAATATCGGGATGGCACCTTTAAGTTTTGGTAATCTCGTTTCCGAAATCCTTTCCCACATTTAACTGTGACGCTATATCAAACTTTGATACTACATGAAAATCACTGGCTTTGCAGACCATGGAGCCAGATTATATTGCAAGGATCCCCACATCACAACAGACGTGTCAACTCAACACGTGCTATTATTTATAAACAACATAGCAGACAGCAAGCCAACGCGGAAGGACACCGAGGAACGCCGAAAGCAGACGGGCCTCACGAAAGGACCCGAGGAGGACAAATAAAAGGAGGAACACCGAGGGACCCAGCATCAGTCGTCCAACTGATCAAATCACCTACACCGCCCTGAGGTCGCACTGGACTAGGGATCCTTTCAACAACAAAGCCTTGCGAAGCTGCCTTGAGCTGAGGGGGCTATCCTTCCAAACCCATCGAACCGGCAGGTGCCTTGGAGACTGCCTTGAGAGAAGGGGCACCGCGCAAAACACCTATACTCATCTATTTGGACATTAACAAGGAAACAGCATTATTATCTTTGTAATCAAAGACGTATTGTATTTATCAAATTTTATAATAAATTGGTGAAGGGATAAAAATCTCGGATCATTATTGACTCTACCAAAAACATTGCAATATATATTCTCCACATTGATTTTCAGTTCCATTATTTCTGGCTTTCTAGACTCGAGTTTACTGCCTCTTTACGCATCTAGTTTCCAAATACTGTCTCATCACCCTGGATCAAAATTTCGAAGCCCATACAACGGGTCGAACCCAGAGCCATGCGTATTAGCTATTAAGCCAATAACTGTTTATACATTCACAAATTTGTATTTGGCTTTCGCCTGTGTATGTGAGAGAACCCATTTGGTGGTGTATATAAATATAGATCCTTAAGAGTACCATATTTCCCCGAAAATAAGATGCAGTCTTATATTATTTCCACAGACAAAGTAGGGTCTATTTATTTATACAAATACAAATATCTGTATACTTTTATAATGTATAAGTAACTTGGAGTTATGAAACTAGTGTAGAAATTTGGGGGTAGGCCTTTTGTTACGAGCAAACTAAAAAGCCAGGACTTATTTCCTGATTGGGTGTTAGTTTTAGGAAAACACAGTAGTATCAGATAGGGATGGACAAATATTTATTCCTTACTAGCTTATATTACCTGCTTCGCTGGGTTGAAATGAAAATTTAAATGCACAACTCCGTATCTCATGCGTTTAGTACCCGTGACATATGCTGTTTTCCTTTTTAATGGCATCGATTTAAACGGCATCGGAAAGATCATTGATCATCTCGGCGACCCCGAAAACCATGAATTCGACATTAATATTGGTCATTCTTGATCAGTTTTATGTATTTCCCTTTCCACCTCCCTCAAAATGCGGGGCTGAATTTGGATTTAAATAGCATCAGAAGTGTCACTGTTTATCTCGTCGACCCCGAAAACTATAGATTCAACACTAATATCGGTCATTTTTGATAATTTAAAAATTTCTCTCCCCCTCGCCCTCCCCTACGTTACATCGTCAAAGTGAATAGCCTAAAGTAATTCCTGCCCCTAAAGTCATGTATGTTGAAAATTTGATTGAGATCGGTTTGATGGTTCAAGAGTGATGAAGTCACAAAGGCCAAAGGCAGTTATTTATTTATATATATATATATATATATATATATATATATATATATATATATATATATATATATATATATACAGGGTGCGAATTGGCGGGGGGGATGCCAGGGATTTCCCCCCCTGACAAAAATCTTTCCCCCTCTGGAGTATTTTTAAATGGACATGAAGATAGAAAAAGGGAACAATTCTTACTTTGCGTGAATGAAAATTTATGAAACATCTCACATCTCAACTGTTTTGTACTTGTTAGTGTATATATATATATATATATATATATATATATATATATATATATATATATATATATATATATATATATGTGTGTGTGTGTGTGTGTGTGAGAGAGAGAGAGAGAGAGAGGACGGTGCGCATATGGGTGAAATTCATCCCCCCTGGGAAAACTTTTCAATTCGCACACTGTATATATATATATATATATATATATATATATTACATATATCTCCCCTCCCCATTACCCAGGTTGGCTCATCAAAATGAAATGATAGAAGACACCCAAAGCCCGACCCTCATATATATATGTTGAAAATTTGATCGATATTGGTTGGGTGGTTCAACAGTTAAGTTTTATCTGTTTTTATTTATACACCCCCTCCCTTCCCCTAGGATCTATCGTTAAAGTGAAATTACAAAAAATATTTCCAGATCCGATCCTCATGTATCTTGAAAATTTGATTGAGATCGGTCGGATAGTTCAAGAGTTATAAAGTTACAAAAATAGTCATTTTCATTCTTATATAAATTGATTTTTATATATATATCCCCCTCCTTCTCCTCCCCTACGTTGCTCCGTCAAATTTAAATCATAAAAACGATCCCAGGCCTGAACCTCATCTATGTTGAAAATTTGATCAAGATCGGTCGAGTGGTTCAGAAGTTATTACGTTTTTTTATTTCTTTTTATACTCCCTCCCCAACCCCTCAGTTCTACCTGAATAGCCTAAAAACAGCCTAGCCTCGAACCTCATCCATGTTACAAATTTGATCGAGATAAGTCGGGCGGTTCACGAGATTTAGAGTCACAAACATAGTGATTCTCAATTTTATATATATAGAGATGACATCCAGAAACGTGATGAATAATTAGCAGCTGAAGTTCACACGCCCGTTCCGCGAACTTATACGAATACCTTCGGAATGAATCAGTCAATAGTGATAAGAGTTTTCAGTTCATACAAAGAATTTAGTTCTCTTTACTATGCTTAATAAGGAGATGGACATTTATATCTAAAAAATTTTTTTATATATATTGAGTTGAGTTGATTTTGAGTTTAACGTCCCGTTCAGCAGCGAGGCTATATGAGACGTGGACCTACTGATTAACGTGGAATCCGAACCACATGAGCTCCCGCCGGGAATCGAACCCGGGTCTCCCACGCCATAGGCGCGTAATATTATATAACAACGCCTATAGAAAGTTTCATACTCTCAGCGACTTTACATTTCTATTGGTTGGCACACGCAAATTTAAAACTGTAACCTTGATTTGTATGGGTAGCTTTGCTTCACAATTTTTTTTTCCCTAAGGCATATATTTTAATCTTACGCACTACTAGTCACTGGAAATTTGCTTGAAAAAGTTTTTAGTTTCAAGAAAGACAAAATCAGGAAATCGAGTATTTGTACACTGACACACGAGACAAGTCTTTTCATGATCATGGTTCATGATGTGTCATTAGCTGGGATTTATTTATAAAACCCTTGCAAATATCTCTAACATCGTCCATGTCTCAGGCCATTGACAGCTACTTAAGGATACTCTTTGGAAGTACATGAACGATTCCGGTGAAGTACCCGAATCTGTTCCATTGTTTTTATATTACATACAACAAAAGTTCTGGTGGAATAAGAAAACAAAGAAATTCCATCTGAATATTTTTTTAATGATTTATTTATTTTAGAAGCCGTATAACTAAGTCACCCCACACTATGGCCTATGGAACCCGGAGGTTCAGTGCCGCGTTCACAAAAGCTCTCCACTGACTTCTGTCCTTAGTCAACTGGATTCTGGCTTTGTATTCCAATCTCTGCGAGATCCATTTTAATATTGTCCTCCCATCTGCGCATAGGTCTTCCTAATGGTCGTTTTCCGATTGGTCTTCCAGTCAAGACTTTGAAAGCGTTCCTACTTTCTACCATCCTGGCTACATGACCTGCCCACCTGACCCTCCTACACTTAATGACCCTAATAATGTTTGGTAAACGATATAAATGATATAGTTAATCGTTATGAAGTTTCCGCCATTCACTATTCCCGTTCCTCTTGGGCACAAATATTTGTCTTAGGATCTTGTTCTGAACTATAATAATAATAATAATAATAATAATAATAATAATAATAATAAAATGTCGAATATGGAACACATTATTAACCGGAACTCAACGTCCAATGCTACTTTCTTTGGTGGATTGTTTCTGGTACAATACTTCATATCACTTCAAAACAGGGAAGAAGCAAGGGGGGTGAGAGCCCGGAAATGGTTAAGCCTACTCCCAGAGATACTGTAGTTTGATATAAAACTGTACTTTTTCAGTGTTTAAAAAAAAAGCTGCTCCTCAAAAAAATAAATAAAAATAAAAAATAAATAAATAAAATAAAATAAAAAAAAATAAATAAAAAATGTTCCTTCGCTCCCCCTGCCCCAAGAAATTAAAATTGGCGTTGTCACTCGCTCAAAATCTCATAACGATAGAGAATACATGCTCAATTAACTACTGAAGGAACCTTGGTTACCATAAACTTAAATTAGATATGGATATTGCTTTGAAACTACATATCACTTAGATATCTAACAGTGAGTAGAGGTCTGACGGCCGGAATTTCTAACCCGGGCCCGACCCGGCCAGAGAATTTGTAATGTTAGATCCGACCCGAGTCCGAAATATGTACTAGCCTTTAGGCCCGAGCCGGTGTGATAATCAAATGAGTCCGAAGTAAGCCCGAATAACAGAAACTTAATAATTAACACAAAATTGTATTTTTATTTACAGCAATTAGAGGTTTAATTTTGCAGTTTAGAGTCTTACGTGATCCAGAGAGAACAACGAAATAAAAGTTATCGTTTATATTTACTAACTCTAAAGAAAATGGTGGTTTATAAGAGTTCCGTCTCCCTTAGCTTCGGTTCATAAGCGTGGGACGTTAAACTAAGTATTTCATTTCATTTAGATCTATATAAATTCTCATGAAATGGAAACATGAATACTTTATAAATATTTAAAATAGAATATCAATGTGTGCAAATACTTATGCATCTAAATGTGTACTGAACTCACTTAGTCCTCAAGCAGTTTTCCCTTTTTTCCCCATTCTCACCAAATAAAAAAATTTCCTTTTTCTTGAACTGTTAAAGCGCGAAATAAGTGCAATTGTTGCTATTCAGTTTCCACAACGTTTGATTCTTCTTTTTTCCAAGTGAAAATGGGAATGCTATTTTTTTTTTTTTTTTTTTTTTTTTTTTTTTTTTGTGGAGAACATGTGAAAAAAATGATTCCGATATCAGCAGAGGAAAGAAATAATAATAATTAAAAACAAAAGATATAAACTGACATCACCTTAAAGGAAGAAAAAAAAAAAAAGCAAGACAACTTGTTCTGAATGTTTTTGTTCCTTTAATTCAGTGTAAGAAACAACACTTTCACTCACTGACAAACTAAGCATGTTTACTTTCAGTTTCTCTCTCTACTACACAATGATAAATTTTTAGTGTGGATGTCTCGAGTTACAAATTTAGATGTGAATTAAAAGTTCTCCAGAAAGAATGATCTAATAAATATTATTTACAAAGTTAGGCCGAAATGGCCGGAGAAATGTGGTTGTATATTTAAAAATTTTCGGCCTGAACCCGAAGTAATATATGCTTTTTAGGCCCGAGCCTGTGCAGACCTCTATATCTGACCAACACAAAATAAACCAAAAAAGAAGGGGGAAAAAGCATTCTAGCTGTAATATTGTGAGGCAACTGGTGCTGTACTGTACTTTCAGCAAATTGCAATAGCTCCTGTAATATTTGAAAAAAAAAAAAATGATCCAGATAGATGCGAAACTGAGCTAACACTTATATTGGTTTCAGTATTTTTGAAATAAATCTAATTTTTGCACGAGCGGGTGTTCTGATTGAGCGACAAGGAAGTACTATAGTATATCTACTCCCTGCAGAAACCACTATTTTTTTCTTTTATTGTTAGAAAACAATCCTTTCCTCTGTTTTATTTACAGGTACGAAACTTTTTACACCGTATGCTAGGTATTATTTTAGAGGAAAATGATGAGATACGACATTGCGAAGTGAGAGTGTCGGTAGGTGACCTATCTCAGGGTCTCGAACTATATTTCACACGTCACATTTTACAGGGATTCCGCTGTCTTGCGAATGAGCCGTTACCAAACTCTATTGTTCTTTTCAGAGATCATTCCATTTGGAACAATCAACAGGAAGTCGAGAATGACGCATCTTTTCCAAGTCAGAGCTGCAGTCGGCTTCCCGCTTAAACGAGCAACATAATCACCCAACACGTTATAGTCATTGAACATGGACAATGTGCCCATTACTGGTTTCTGTGAACTCTACAATCCAGCATTTCACAACAGGAAGCTTCCATATAACATTTAATAACATGATCAATGTTGTACAACAACCAAAATGGGTCAAGAACATTCTGTAGTACTACACAGAAGTTTTTATTTTTTGGTGTGTGTGTGTTTCATCTGATGTTAGTATAACAACAACACGTATAATAAGGCCGTATGTAGACAAGTTATGTTGGATTTATATCCCCCCCCCACACACACACAAATTCTCATGCTTACATTGAATTAAATTAATTGTCTATGTGGGACCGTCAAGTGTAGGAGACTCAGGTGGGCAGGTCATGTAGTCAGAATGGACGAAAGTGGGAACCTTTTCAAAGTTTTAACTGGAAATTCAATCGGAAAACGTCCATTAGGAAGACCTAGATACAGATGGGGGGACAATATTAAGATAGATCTAACAGAAATAGGAATACAAAGTAGAAATTGGATCCAGTTGGCTGAAGAGAGAAGTCAATGGATAACTTTAGTGAACACGGCATTGAACCTGCTGGTTCCATTATAGGCCATAAAGTAAGTTAGTTAATATGAGACCGCTTTTGTTCAGAGAACATTGATTCGCCTTGTTGCAATGTAAAGAAATATACAGGGTGTTTCAAAAAATATGAGTTTTATGTCCCATGGTTATGGCGGTTAGGCTAAAGGAGACGATGATTATGAGAAATGAATGAAATGGTGGAATGAAGAAAGTGGGAGGAAACGGGAGAACCCCGAGAAAACCCACGTACACGGTGTTTGTCCACCACAAAGTTCACTTGGCGGGAGCAGGGTTTGAACCCGCGACCCCATGCACCAGAGGTGAACGCTCTACCACTGAGCCACCGCGACCCCAGGGTATTTCAGAACAAGACCGACAAACGTTGGGAGGTGATTCTTGACACCAAGATAAGATTTAAATGTATAGACTAACCTGGGTGCACAAATGCTTCCTTTCGGAGTTATAGGATGCCGTAAACATGAGAAAGTGAACTTTAAAGGTCCATAGTTCCAAAACTCTGGGTCGTACCGTAGTCGGGTCAAGAGTTCACTTAGGAACTCGTATGTGCCCTACCCAAACATCCATGTTTCAGAATCCTAAGGTACTCACGCAACAATTTTTATAGAGGGAGTTTGGCTACAGGCATATCATTTGAAGTACTCACCAACTACCTCTATAAAAATTGTTGTGGAAGTACCGCAGGATTCTGAAACATGGATTTTTGGATAGGGCACATACCAGTTCCTAAGTGAAGTCTTGACGCGACTACGTTAGGCCCCATAGCTTTGTAGCTATGGACTCTTAAAGTTCACTTTTTTTTTGTTTGTTTGTTTTCGGTAGCTTATAACTCCGAAAGGAAGCATTTGTGTACCCGGGTTGGTCTATACTTTTTGTCTTATCTTGGTGTTAGGAATCACCTCTCAAACGTTGTCGGTGTTGTTTTGAAACTCCCTGTATATGGATGAAATCATTAGTTGAACACCTGGTAACTTTACAACCTGACAAGTGCAAGCAAATGCCGATGAAGCTGACAGAAGTGTCTTCCGAAAAACAACATGGAATGTTATTTCTGGACAAACTCACATGGTCTCTGATCAATGATGATTTCAGGGGTGGCTCCCAAGAATTTCCCGCACATCCACGAAATTTCTTCCAGAACATTCCAAAATTCCTTCCACATCCTATGCTGCTGAGTAAAGAATCCCAGTATTTTTGCAATACTACTCTAGTGTGTTGAAATTATCCCCGGAGAAAATCTCAGATCATGGTCTCTGATCGAACCAAGGAGCGTTTTGCAACAAAGATTAGAACTTTATCACCGAGCTACCGAGTTTTTCTCTGTCGTATAAACAGTTCGAATTCAAGTATAGTCGAGGAAGGCGTAAGTGAGTTTATTATGCTTTACAATATATTTTTATTGTGCATTGTCGTTATTATATACACGCAGGGTAAGAGCATCAATCCATACTAGGCCTTTTACTTCACAAAATTATTGGTATATGTAGAAAATTGGATTAATTGAATTTAGCTTCCATCTCAGCAGCAAGGATTGTATCAAGTACAGACCCACAGCTTAACGTCGGATCCAAATCACATGAATTCTTGTCAGGAATCAAACCCGGGTCTCCGGAAGCAAAGGCGCGTACGCTATGCACATAACCACGAGAGGCTCTGAATATCTAGAGAGGAAGGTAAGTAAATGCAATGGAAAAGTAGTGAGTGATGATTTCCGAGGGAGGTTCGAAAGGAAATACCCCTCTCCCGGAGCCGTATCTGCTATTGTCCTAAACGTGGCTTCGCGGTATTTTCATAGTAATACTTTTAACCCGGAGTGTATTAAAATTTCCCCTGGGAGAATTCTAAACATTCTCCCTTCCTTTTAGCCTTAAAGTTGAATTGGAACTGAAAATTTGAACTCCGCTCGTCCATCCCTTCTAAGGTTAAAGAGTGGTGAGAAGGAATGGGCAAGAACAGGTCATCCGTTGATTTAGAATAACATAAATTGAGTGCTTCAACAGGCCTTGTAGATTTTCATGGGGGTCTAAAGCTCTAAAGGGAGAAATATAGAGCTGTGGGTTGGGGAATTGACCCCATCCATGTCTGGATAAAACACTGCTTAAATTTGATTTGTAAATATTAACATTATATACCACAAAATGGATCTGAAGAAGAGGAAAGTAAAATGAAACCATTAAAATAGCAATGCAAATCATTGAAAAAAAAAACAACATAAAAACAAGATGGCGCAGGTTTGCAATACACTTAAGGTGAGTATAAGGTCTACACTATGACCAATAGATGGCAGTACATTTTGTATGGATCGATATTATTCAAAGTGATCCAATGGAATTCAAGAGATCAGTATTCAAACTTCACTCAAAAACAAATCAGAGGATAATCCGTGCAGTTTATAATTGTTTTGTTTAATTCATTGTTGAGACCAACAAAGAAACAAAAATATAAAAATCTGCAGAGATTATTCTTAGTTTAATAATTTGTCAGTGAATGGTTGTGGTGGCGTATTTCGATATTTATAACTTTCAAAAAGTGCGATTTGAAATGTTATACCGCGCTACTCATTTGAAGTTACATCATTTTCAAAAAGTTCATATCTCGTTATATCATATCTTGAATTCCTTATATCAAGGTCTATGACAGGGAAGCTTTTGTGATCATACAGAGAGTTCATTTCCGTCGCGAGGAAAATTTCCCTATGTCATTCAGTTAATTCGAATTTTAAAGATAATGATTTCTTGAATACAATCGTCATGCGCATGTCTTCTTGGGTATTCCTTTTATTTGATGACTTCAGCATTCATTCGTCATCATTTGAGGCGGAAGTTTGAAGGAAAAAGGAAGAATAAGAAAGCACACAGTTTTAAATATTAAAAATAATACCGATGACATGTCAATATAAAGTGCAGTAAAATTTGTCAAAACTTTACAACGCATGTTAACTTTGCCCACTGCGTTGATTTGGCCTCAGAAATCATACTTTTTTTTCCTTTAAATTGATTTGAGTTTAGCGTTTCTTTCAGGAGCGAGGCTTAGAAAGGTATACCTACAGCAATATGACCTCCCGTCGGAAACCTGAGAAACCATATAAATGAAAATAATATAACTCTATAAGAAAAGAATCAATCAGATTTCTGTAGTTTCACTGAATTAGCTTATATGTCTTTTTTTTTTTTTTTTTTTTTTTTTTTTTTTTTTTTTTTTTTTTTTACACGAGAAGCGGAGACGTATGTAAAAATTCGTCGAGTTCTATATAATTTCCCTTCAATTTCAGATTTTTAACTGGGCTATTGATCCCAACTTCTTGAGAATTTGACTCGAAAAATATCGTAGGAAACTATACTTCGAATTTCACTCACATTCTTAGAAATATCTTGCAAAAAGCAAATGCATATTTTAGACATTTTGAGCTTAAGGGCCTTCACTACAGCGAAATTAAACAACCACTAATTTTAGAGTTTTTCAGTAATATCTTCAAAACAAATATAAAATATTCAAAAAGTAGAAACGTAGTGAAGTAGACAATATGATTTTGCATGTGATACCGTTATCACAACTCATCTATCTGGTTTCTATTTGCAACTGTAGATAGATTTAGCATTTTTTGCGGGTTCTGTAAATAGTGGCATACCAAAAGCAGATAGGTGAATTGTGGTAAAGGTATCACATACAAAATCGTATTGTCTACTTCACTACGTTTTTGCTTTTTGAATAATTTTATTTGTTTTGAAGATATTACAGAAAAACTCTAAAATTAGCGGTAGTTTAATTTCGCTGTAGTGAAGATCCTTAAACTAGGCTTAAAATTCATCGCAAGCAAATTTTCATGGGGAACAGATTTAAGCGATAACGATTGTTCCAGAACAAACCACCATCGAACAAAATCAGGATCACCAGTCAATGTCCAACTGTTAAACCACTAATATTCTTCCTTCTTTTGAACAAAGAATTCAATTTACTAATGGGGCGCCATCTCCTCGTGTCTTCCTCATTTCCACTTCTGTTTGATTTCAGGTATTTTGGATATGGGGCCGTTATTACCCGGGCCTCTTTGTCATGGAGATCTCTGACATGGAATCATTTGGAGTACAGAAGAAAGATTTCAGAGATAGAATCTCCGTTCCAAAACCCCGAAAATAGCAACGATGGGAGCTGATTTGCTGACCTAACAGTTACATCAATCAATAAACAGGAAATCTGGCCAGCCTAAAAAATTTCATGGGTTTTAGTGTAATGAAGTGCACTGTTTACAAACAGTATTTCTTCCAGACATCAGTGGTAGAGCGCGTACCTCTGGTGTGTGGGGTCCCTGGATCAATCCCAGACAAAGTAAGTTTGTGGTGGACAACATCGTGTCCGTGGGTTTTCTCGGGGTACTCCCGTTTCCTTCCACATTCTCATTCCACCATCATTCACTTACCTAAATCACCCGTCTCCCTTACCCGAAACTACAATATTTCATTTTTTCTTCCCGACACACCTTCGGGAGAATGAGCTTTGTCCCGTGAAGTTGACCACCCGCCCCCCTGGAACTACTAAAAATTAAATTGGTATTGACAATATACCAAAATAAAAATAATGTCCCAGTGAAGTCTCCTTATATTTTGACTTCCCGTCTCGCCCTCGGAAAAAAATTTCTGGAAGTCTGTATATATATATATATATATATATATATATATATATATATAGGGTGTTTCAAAACAACACCGTCAACGTTTGGGAGGTGATTCCTGATATCAAGGTAATTCAAAAAGTGTAGCCCAACCTGGGTGCACAAATGCTTCCTTTCGGAGTTATAGGCTGCCGAAAACATAAACTTTAAAGGTCCATAGTTTCAAAACTATGGTACTTACCGTAGTCGGGTCAAGACTTTACTTAGGAGTTAATGTGTGTGCTATCCAGAAATACATGTTTCAAAATTTTAAGGTAGGGAGTTTCGCTACGGGCATTTAATTTGAAGTACTCGCCAACTACCTCTGTAAAAATTATTGCGGAAGTACCACAGGATTCTGAAACCTGGATATTTTGATAAGGCACATACTAGTTCCTAAATGAAGTCTTGACCCAACTACGGTAGGTCCCATAGTTTTGGAGCTATGGGCCTTCAAAGTTTTTTTTTCGTGTTTTCGGCAGCCTGTAACTACGAAAGGAAGCATTTTTGCACCCGGGTTGGTCTATACTTCTTGCCTTATCTTGGTGTCACGAATCACCTCCCAAACGTTGTCGGTGGTTTTGAAATTCCCTGTATATTATATATATATATAGGGAGAGCTACCTGACTTAAAGATTAATTTATGTGCCTTCTTGTTAAGTACGGTATTTATTCTTTAGAGAGGTTAGCAGTTAAACCCAAAATCGTCAATAGAAGAATCCGATCATATTCGAGCTCATAACGCACAGACACTGCGTCGTCACAAATTAGGTTGCATAGAAACGTTTATATTGCTAATTCAAATACAGAATGAGAGTCCAGACAGTAAACTGAAGCGTATAACGCTGCGGGAAAACCCACAAAGTGTATCCTTGGAAACTACGGTCAACTAAAGCATCTAGTAAAGCGACTGGTTGAGTTTGAATGCCACCTTTAGTATTAATGAATGAATCTTTGCCAGGCGATTGTTCAAATTGGAAGTCATAAACGGAATGTAATCTGAAGTGTTCAAAATTTATTTTGAAGTGGAAAAGTGGAAGCACTTGAAGCAGAGTGTCGTTCTACATAATCATTCAAAAATAAAACAAAAGAACTACTATCAAAGGAAAAAATATTAATTCCCAGAAATAAAATTGATTCCCAAGCAGTAACAAGAACCCTTGAATTTACTTACACATATACAAAGTCTGTGTCATGTAGCCACTGAGCCATCGTTACCAGCAACTAATCCACTATTTTTTAAAAACGTTAATATCACTGCTATCTGCATCCAACACTTGATAAAACCATGTTCAGAGACTTACTAATCACAAGTACAAGTGGAGTCATCTGTCTGAAGTACACTGAAGTACGGAAAACTGATAAGAAACAACTCAGCTGCCACACTTATCTCGCATAGGCCTTCGTTTCTGTTTGTACACTGCACACAAGGAACACATATTAAGTGACAAGTGCTCTCCGTACGGAGAATTAAAAAAATCTTGATTATTCAAATAAAAAAAATAAACATATATGATACACGTTTTATGTGATTTGGGACGCAAATTTCTAGTTTCAGAGTAATGGTAGTGCGTAAGATGTAGAAGTAAGACTTTTCGAATCATCGGACTTACAACAGTTGGAATGCTATTTTGTAAATTTTTGTGATCAAATGAGTTATAAAGGCTGTGATTACTTGTAACTGGAATCTGAAGATTAACCGATCCACTATTACCACTTAAAAGTGGGATGGTCTGAGCTTGTTTCTTTGACTGGACTGCAGCAATATTATATATATACGTTTTCGCGAACTGTATGCTCCCTTGAGGATTATCAGTTAAATATTTCAGGAATCCAAGAATAATACACTGTGTGTGTAATATTTAGTAAGTAGAAAACGTTTAATTTTTAAAGTGGTTTTCTATCTTTACCCACTAAGCGTAAAATGAAGGGCCATCCCGTCAACTTGCGAGGCCTCAAGCGACAGTGAACTATGGAGCCAACGATCAATGTTTATCCCAGGTATACACTCGGAGGGCCAAAGCCCTCCGGAGCTCAGAAAAAGAAAATTGCTATTGCCAATATATATCAAAATAATGCCCCAGTGCAGCCCACTCGCATTTTCGTCCCCCCCCCCAAAACAAAATCTGCCAGTAAAAAGGGTAAAAAAAAAAAAAAAATCATATCCAACCTGAATAAATTATTTTGCGCCGACTTTGATTTTTTCATGTCGATGATACCGATATCCCAGTATATACAGGGTCTTTATAAAATTATTATTGGACTCTAAGCCCTTGTCATTTGTCTTGCGTGCGTTTTTTTTTTCCTTTTTGCAGATTGTAAAAAAAAAAATAAAAAATGAAATTTGTTCCCTGGACAAATGTGGTTGTTATCATTAGGTTTCACCTCTACTTTAACAAAAACTTTTGGCGACGCGGGTTTGCATCAACGCAATGCAAAATTTGCGTTTTAGATTCTGATAAATGAGATAGCTATTATGATGGCTTTTTGTATTCTTTTTATGTTGCGATGCACACAAGTTGGCGAAGACTGGTACAGAATGACGCGGACAATGTAGGCCTGGCAATGCGATGCCAAATCCTGTCGATCAGTGACTAGGCTATGTTATAGAGCTTTGATTTAATGAAATAAATAAAACGAAATCTTTTAAGTTTTGCGTTCCACCTAGGCTTTTATGCCGCCGAAGCTAAAGGAGAGGGCGGTAATGAGAAATGAACGAAAGGATGGAATGAAGAAAGTGGGAGGAAACGACTGAACCCTGAGAAAAAGTTTTTTTTATATATATATAATGAACAAAATGTAAACAGTCCTGCGGCATGTTCAAACACTGCGTTTTCCCAAGGAGATAACACTAAAGAAGTACGTGGATCACTAATAATGAAGCAAAGGATCATTGTCCCATTTCAGTCCGTGCAGCTATTGACAGTTTCCTGGAAGATGGATCGACAGAGAAGGATAAATTTCTTGGTCTGCTCATAGCCCTGACCTGATGACTGTGGATTTACTTTTCTTTTGGGGACACGTAAAAGATCTGGCGTATTCTCAGAAAATTCAATATTTAAATTAGCGGTGTATACTAGTTTCACAGCATAGGCTACCATTGATCTTATGTATTATTATTACTAGTACTAGTAGTAATAATATACAAAATATGAGTAAAAAGAAACAAATAGTGATTGGCATGTTTTGGTTGTTCTTAGTTTTCCAATTATTACTGTGTCCCAGCGTAAATGAAATGGCATCATATCTCTGCGCAGATAACTTGTGGACTGCATCAATATGTATATATTTACAATGGCACTTCCCTATAAAGCCACCTTTGTTGCTGACGTTGGTTGTCACTCCGTATCAGGCTTCGTAAAATTTTGCGTACAGCAATGCAACGCAGGAATGTAAAAAGTCATTATAATTGCTATGCCGATTATCACAACCTAAATAGCAAATTTTGCATTGCGTCGACCCATACCGTTACCGAACTCCCGTTATACCATGCTGAATCAAATCAAGAGCATTTTCCGTGCTGAAACAAAGTAAAAGCAGTTTTTCATTAACCAGTTTGCAAGCACATCAAGAAATACTTGTAGTAATTTTGCTATTTGACCGCACGCGCGAGCTATGGGGAGCATTGCACCCAACTTTTTGACAAAAAAATGAAAATAACATCTATAAGAGGGCCACTCACCGAGCGACGAAAAGGTCTGTCACCCCGCTAGCAGACAATTCCTATTACGCCCTTGCCTTAAGTACATTGTTGTGCTGATTTTTAGGCTTATAAACAAACGTTGTATAATCAGTTTACTTTGTAACAGAAATAAACGTTGAGGGCTTTATGCAGAGTCGTTTTGACGTATGACTAGCTTCATACTACTGCAAGAAGCATATGTCAGTCAAAGTCTTAAGGCCCTGGCAATTTTCGTCGTAGTGTTTCATTTTTCCGCTAGATATCACTCACGACGCTCATCACAGAAAATTAAAACCGACACGTTCTCCAATTGAGAATACTCTCTGCGGGCCCCATTCAGTAAAGAAACTTGGCAGAATTTGCGGATCACAACACAACGTAAATAATGCATAAACAATTGCGTAACTGCAAAAGCGACAATCGCAACGTAAAATTCAAATTTTGCATTCCGTTGAAGCAAACCTTTTTTTTTTTTTTTTTTAAGGTAACCTCGGTTGTCCTCAAAATATGACACTGAATTTAGTTCAATTTAAACAATGAATAATGAACACAATGGCATCTATCCCACCAGACATGCTGGGCCACCAAAGGTGCACACATCTAAATCTACTAGACGAAAAAAAAGTATATTTTTTCATCGCATTAGTTCCATAAATCAGTTTCCCATCTGGGTTGTACGGTGAGAGTATGAATTCGAATGTTTCCTGTAGACCCTGTATTTAAAATAAGGGGAAAGTTATAGTGGGACTTATGCAGAGTCGTTCTGACGAGTGATTAGTGCCATACTAAAGAGTTCGACTAACATATGCTTCCTGCAGTAGTCAGGCTTTTAGTATGACGCTAATCATACGTCAAAACGACACTGTATAAGGCCCAGAAAGTCGATGTGAACCGTATTCTGAAACTACCGGAGTGCAAAGCTGTGGAACACGTTTTGTTTTCGAACCAAGTCTGTCACTGCCGAGCTTTACTACTTTTTTTTTTTTTTTTTTTTTTTCATTCTGACTACATGACCTACCCACCACAGCCTCCTGGATTTAATGGGCCTTCTGCAGAGTCAAAATTACGCATTATTAGTGTCATACTAACGAGTTTGATTAACATATGTTCCTTGCAGTAGTCAGTCTTTTAGTATAATGCTAATCTGACGTCAAAACGCCTCTGCATAAGGCGGAATGGCCCTAATTATCTTAGGCGAACGGTATAAATTATGCGGTTCCTCGTTATAAAGTTTCCACTATTCTCCATTCCTGTCAGACCCGAGTATTCGCCTAAGGTTTTTATCTTGAAATATTGTCTTGGATACTCTTGTTCCAGTTCACAACGAATCCACAATTTGCCCTATTTAAAATTCGAAAAAGTCGACAAGCTTTTACCACAAATATCGGCTCTATTAGACAGACAAATTCGAACAACAACACCCCGAGTATTACTATCACCCAACCTAAGTTTTAAACAAAACAGTCGCAGTGCGCAAATGTTCAGTTACTAATTCATAACCTTATCATGGACATGTGTGTTTCTATTATTTTGATATCTATTTGTATATGTGATACTGACAAGGAGACTTGCGGAAGTGTCACTCACCGATTTAAATGAAACTTTGCGCACTTGCAGAACATCGGAAATTAATCGACACGTGTTTTCTTTTTTTCGGCAATGGTGCGGGTTTAAGGGTAGAGACTAGTGCTGTCGAAATCGGTTTTTGAAAAAACCGAAAACCGGCTTTTGAAAAAATTAAATTTCATAAAACCGAAATGTCGGTTTTGGAAACCGCATTTGCTGTTTCGGTTTTCAAAACTGCATTTGCGGTTTTCGGTTTTCAGAAAACCGATTTTCTCAAAAACCGAAAACCGCAAATGTCACAAAAGTTCGACAGCACTAGTAGAGACCACTCTCTGAACGTTGGGGATGGTATCGAAGCATAGACAGGGGGGTTAGGACAGCTGATTCAGAATCTGACGTCAAAATTCAGAATGGCGGATCCAATATGGCGATTACAATTTCACAAAGTCTTCTAGTTTGAAATGCTGTATATTTAACCAAGAACAATCAATTGGCAGGGATTACTGCGAGGTGGTTGCAGACCGATTTGGAACCCCTTTCTGTAGTTATTTTAACAAGATGCTTGATTAAAGTGTGTCTTTTTACCTTCACTATTCGGGGTGCTTATTGAAAGTGACTCCCCTCCCCTCTCACTAGTCAGGATCGTATTTAAAGTGAGTCCCCTCTCCTCTTATTATTCTGGGTCCTTATTCCAGAGTCTAATGCAAAGTCGATTTTGTTATTAGATTCGTAGAGTGGTCACAAGTAATCAACTTTTGAATCTATTTTAAGAACAAAAGATTGCCTCAAAATTGAAACCATTCCTGCAGGAATAACTAGCAGGATTCAGCCTCTCGACGTGTTGTTTCTTCCAGACGATAGGAGAAACTTCTTGAGACAATTTTCTGACACTGACTTTTTCTACAACATTAATTTACATCTCCGTAATAATATAACTAAGATCCAAGCACTGATTGATAACCAATATTCTTCTCCCAGATTTGCAAATCTTATTAGGTATGCGTGGTACAAAAGCGGTTATTTGAAAAAGAAAAACCACGTGTATTTGAAAATCACATAACATTTTGTTTCAAAGATTGTGCAGCATTTTGCGATTTACAATGTTTATGCATCACACGCATTTTTTTTAAATGGAATATCATTACTGCAAAACGTTTTCTCAATAAATTCATGATTATAACAATTGAGAATGTATGAAGATCTGACATAGTGAGAGGCGAGGGGACTCACTATACATAAGCACCCCGAATAATGAGAGCTTCGGAGACTCATTTTAATGAACTAAGTACAGAAAAGGGTTTCAAATCGGTCTGCAACCTTCTCGCAGTAGTCTGCTGCCAACTATGATTGTTCTTTGCTAACTTCAGAGCATTTCAAACTAGAAGACTTTTTTTTAATTGTAATCGCCATATTGGATCTGCCATTTTGTATTTTGTAAATTTGACGTCAGATTCTAAATCAGCTGTTCTAAAACACCCTGGAATCATGTTTTCTTCTAGATTAAATGATTGTTTTCTGTATATGCTTCGATACCACCCCTAACGTTCAAAGGGTGGTTTCTACCCTTAAACTCGCACCATTGCTGAAATAAAAAAATACGTGTTGATTATTTTTCGATATTCTGCAAGTGTGCAAAGTTTCTTTCAAATCTGTGAGTGACACTTCCGTAAGTCTCCTTGTGAGAAAAGTATTAAGCAAGCACCAAAGAGGTCTTGAACTAGTCAAAAGAATAGCTTTCACTCCAAAGAGGTGTTCGTAAAGATCTCCATTACCTTCAGAATATTACTGACGATTTCTACTTCATGATAGTCATGAGTGTTGGAAGATACGACGCATATTCGAATCGCATTTTCTGTAAACCAGATGGCATCTCACAGATTTGATTAAGAGGATAGTAAGATTCCGTTCCCAACGCATCCATGCTATTTCACGCAGTCATATTGGTAAGTCTATTTTGAACAGCTAAGAATAGGAATTAGTGGAACATTTTATATTTGTAAACGATGGATTTCTTAAATAAACAAGTGGTTAGGACCCCAGTCTAAACAGCATGTTACACTTCATATTGATTTTTCTGAGAACAGATGTTAAACCTATTAATTAATCCGTTGATTGGAACCATGTCCAGCGTGAACCATCTTCGATATACAATTTCATGTAGACTCGCATGAAGAAAATGGTGTATACAACGAGAATCCAGAACAAAAGGACACTTCAATAAATCAATCGGTGTCCACATAGAATTTCTGCCTTATTTTAGAACGTAAACACATGTCCCAAACGTTGTAAAATGAATTCTAAGATGATATATGCTTTATTTTCTAGAGAAATCCTCACGTTTAAGATAGTCCACGAGTATTATTATATTACCTGAATATTTAATTAACATAATTCCAATTAATACTCACGTATATTGTGGCATGTCAGAGCCCTTTTCCTGTAGCACTCTCCTGAAAACAGAAATAAGAAAATAATTCAACGATTACTTACAAATTACTAATTATGTTCTCAAAAAATGTAATCTTACATGCTGAGAGAGGAAAACAGGCATATTTAACAAAGAACTTACGATGGGTGAATTCAGAATTTCCATATACAGTACTGTATATACATACACATTGCTGTTTGTGAAACTGTAGCATCGAGAATGAATTACTTTCGTTCTAACTACTTGTTAAATGTCTTAGTTCTTTCTAGCTAATTGTTTCATCTTTTGGGATGCTTCAAAACTCTCAGGATTTGCATGGCAAGGCATGACGTGCGAACGACTGCAATTGCAGAGAGATGACGTATCTATGAAGCCAGTAACATCGTTTGTTCGGTGTGTATACCGCGTAAGGGTAGTTTATACAGCATTTGAGGTAATAGACTCTGAAAAAAAAATAAACAAGCATCGTTTAGGATAGTCATTGTTCCTATCTGAAGTCAAAAAACGCAATAAAGAGAAGTGCGTTCAAACGGAACGGCAGTCTACTTACGGGAAGGCGCCTTCTCGTATCGCGTAATCGGTATAGATAGAGATCTTGCCGCCATGACGTAGTGGTCAGTGCAATGTGACTCAATACTAGATTACATATATTTTTCTGCATGGCCGTGACGGACCATATAGCGTTGTCCACAGAGTTAATTCAAGGCTGGATGGTTTAACAGCGTCTACTTACTGAATGTTGGATTGGCGGCACGCGTTGCTTTAATCGGCTTCCACGGACAAAAGACATCAGATTACAATGCGCGTGTGAACACCGTTGTTGGTTTGCTGAGTGGCAGACGGCCATATTTTGGAAACAGCGCCACTTCAACCTCTCCTACAATGATGGCCGTATACGCAATAGACGCAATCCCCCTTAGTGCAATCTGACAGCGTGTATTGTCAAACGTCATAGCGGCCGAACAGCACGTGTAATTGTGTGAGCCGCTATTGGGTACAATACACGATCTGGACTGCTATACATTGACGGCAAGTTCGGTACAACAGGAAAGTTCAACGTGCTTACGTCAAGTCAGCTTTTGAGCCCACATTGGACGTTATGTTTCAGCACTACAGTACCCGCTACATTGCGACTTGGAATATGCAAATCTTCTTTGACGAACGACCGGCAGCGCTGTTCCCCTGACCTACCATATGCAGGATAACGTTGATCGGCAACTTGTTTGTTACGGCTTTCGAACAGACGGTGTCTTGTGGACTTGCTTGGAAGGACTGCTGCAGGCTATAGTTCGGAATAAATCCAGCAAATGTTTGGTTTGATGCCACGACCTAGAATACATCTATTTGCATTATGTGCGTAGTTCACACATACTGATTTATCAAGAACAGAGGTGTTGTCCAGTTTTAAAATAATCAACATTTCTGTATAGTAATGTAACAAACGTGTGGTATAAATTTCATTGCACCGACACATTATTTCCGTTACAATTTTCACTCACAAACAGCAACAGCAGTGCGATTATGTTATCTATTATTCATAGGGTCACTCCATGCAAAGTGATCGAGAAAAAAAAATTGGAGCTCGACCTTTTCAATAATAATAATAATAATAATTTTTCATGAATGTTTATATCAGGGTACTTCAAAACCACAATTATTTTTCACATCATCCCATGGCGACGCAAAGGCTGGCGCCATTTTGCGTTTCTTTCGATTTTAGGCGTTTACGTTGTTTTGAATATCTCAGCATTTATTTGTCCTAACGAATTTGTCCTCACCTGATGTATTGCTGTTATATTAGTTAATCATACCCAAATCAACTTATTAGCTGAACTCTAACCGCCTTATGCAGTCGTTTTGAGGTGTGATTAGTGCATTACTAAATGTCTGACTACTGCAGGAAACATGTTAGTCGAATTCTTTAGTATGGCTCTAATCACGCTTCAGAACAACTCTGCATAACCAAAAAGTACACTTTCTTTAGTACAGAACTAATACGATACTAACTAATCGTGTGACTAAAGCTTGAGCTCTCTGAATACCGCCCACCAATATTATTTTGTTCAACCGGTATCTTATCTTTATATATTTTCCCGTTAAACGCAAATCATATTGTATAATTAATCCCAATATACTGTTTTCTTTACCATAAAATGAACGCAATTTTCTGTATAATGCTGAAACATGCACTCAAAATTATCAATCCGTTCAGCTTACTGTCAAAAGATTATATTAAGAGAATCTGTACACTTTTTCTCTCAAAGTGTCCATTTAGAAGCGAATGCACCCTCGATGATGATGTGAACATGGTACACACATTCTCTTTTATAGCCTCTCGCTCTATTTCAGTCTCTGACGATGTTGCCAGATCTGAAGATTAAAAAGTAGCGAGGTTCTCCAAAAAGTAGCGGATATGAACCATTTACAGCCCAAATATAAAAATGAATTATTTTGCATTTACACACTTTTACTAATCATATTCTCATCGATTTAATGGAAACACCTGGAGTTGTAAATACGTCAGATGTCTGGGTTTGCAACGGTCAGAAGGCGACCGCTGTTACGGACTGTGTGTTGGGGTAAACAATACTACGTCAGAAACAGTAGAACTGTACTGTACAATAAACTGGGTAGACGGAGAAGTATAAAATGGGCGACTTTTCTGATTTCCAAGGCGATATGATTGCTTAAGTCAGTTTTGTGGGCTCTGAAATCTTCTGTATTTTTTTTTCTTCCCCAGTTATTCCTCACTTCTCTAATTTATTTGCTAAATTCTTTATCTGGGAGCCGTAAGTTTTGGAAGTTTTTACTGTAACTGCATTATGTCAATATGGATAATACTTATATTCACACGATGTTCACGTTTACATAGTTCCGTACAACTGTTAGACCTAGGCATTAACAGACAACAACACGATCAGTCATATTGCAACAGCTCAAACTCAATAAAAGTTTAGGTTGTCAGATCTGGAGATTAAAAAGTACTGAAACAACATGCTGGTTTTAGTAAAACTATTATTTATTGTGAATAGAATACTAAAAATACGAGGAACATAAAAGTAATAATTTGTAATTTCAATTGAAATAAAGTAGCGTGATAACCTAAAAGTAGTGTGTCACCGAATCTGAAATTCTAGTAGCGAGGACACCTTAAAATCGCCCAACCCGCTACTTGTAGCCCGATCTGGCAACACTGTTCCTGCATCGAGCGGAGTCATCATATACCATCCCTTTAGCAGCCGTGGAAGCCCGAGAAACGAAATTTTCATGTAACGTTCTGACTTCCCGATATCACTGCGGACGTAATTGGCTAGGTCGCTTCTCTTCTAAGACAAGCAATGAAGGTTCGCCTGGGACTCATTTTAAACATTTTCAACCTTATGCAACTACTGCACGAGCGTCTTAAGACGTTAATTCACACACAAGCAATAGACTAACGTATGATACCAAACATTCGTATTTTTTGCCTTAGATAAGGGTTTTCTTTTCACTACAGTTATTTGAAATTAAAAGAAAGTGCATCATGACAATGACTATGTATATTGTTTCAAAATATGATTTTAAAAATCTACGAACTACAGAGGCAAGAAAAAATCAATAGTTCTGACAAAATATCGAGCGTATATGTACGGTTATAGAACTCACTACGAAACTGAGTAGTTTTCCTCAACCAACTAAATGAATGATTGGACGGTACCTTTACATATAAAACCTTGATAACTTACTTTCATATTTCAAGGTTTGAAGTCTGTTGTATATTGAAGTATTTTATTAAATAGTATAATTAAAATAAAAGATATTTTAGATTAAATCCTATTGCTTTTCAGACAAATTATGTTTTCAAATTTCGAGCAATTTGATTATTTCAGAACTTGGAACTGTTCCTATGTAAAATACTTACTAGGAAAATTGACTCAAAAGATTTACTTTCGACCTTTAAGGTAACCGAACCGAACAGACCATTAAAGATTATTTTCCTGAAGACAAACAAATTTAAGTTTCCAGGGGTGCAGAGTGAGAGCAACTGACAACACAAGTGCAATAAAAACAAATAGTATAGACATTTTATGCTGTCTTACTATAACTTAATTGTGAATGTACTTATATAATGATAGACGAACATTACAACTGGGATAGGATCCGTTGTATTCTACATTTCAATTAGTTTAATAATAAAATGAATCTACCATAGTAAACACCATACGCGTAATTTTTTGGGGGGTTCTCCCATTTTTCTCGCCCAACCATTTTACTCATCATCATCAGCGTCTCCCTGACTTTGAAGCATAAATAAATAAATAAGTGATATGAAGGAGAGGACAAACTCTACACGTCATTAGCGTTAAACGAAAAAAGTAGCCAAAACACAAGCTATAGCCTACACCAATCAACTCATACATGAGTTTAGGAGCAGGGATTACTTTAGGCTATTCACTTTGACGATGCAACGTAGCGGAGGAGGTAGAGAAATTTAAAAATGATCAAAAATGACCTATATTAGTGTTGAATCCGTAGTTTCCGGGGTCGATGAGAGAAACAGTGACACTTCTGATGCTGTTTCAATCCAATTTCAGCCCTGATAGTTGGGGAGGGGGAGGGTACGATGTAGGGGAAGGGACAAACATTTAAAAATAATCGAAAATCACTAATATTAGTGTCGAGTCCATAGTTTTAGGAATAGCTGAGATTAACAGTGACATTTCTGATACCGTGTGCCGCACCACGGAGGAGGGGGAGCTATATATAATAATGATTGAAAATGACCAATATTAGTGTCTAATCCATAGTCTTCAGGATCATTCAGATGAACAGAGACATTTCCAATCCGGTTTAAATTCAAAATAAGCCTCGCCACTTGGAAAAAAAATGAAATGAAATATTTGAGTTTTACGTCCCACGGTTATGCCGGTTAGGCTAAAGGAGACGGTGATGATAAATGAATGGAATGGTGGAATGAAGAAAATGGGAGGAAACGGAAGAACCCCGAGAAAACCCACGCACACGGTGTTTGTCCACCACAAAGTTCACTTGGCTGGGGCTCGGATCGAACCCGGGACCCCAAACGCCAGAGGTGAACGCTCTACCACTGAGCCACCGCGGCCCCTTCGCCACTTGGAGGAGGGGGAGAATTTTATATATATATATATATATATATATATATATATATATATATATATATATATATATATATATATATATATATATATATAATGACCGAAAAAGGCCACTATCAGTGTCGAATGTATAGTTTTCTGGGTCTCTTAGATGAACAGTGATACTTTCGATCCCGTTTAAATCCAAAGTCAGCCCCGCATCTTGAGGAAGGGGGGAAGGGAAATACATAAAATTGATCAAAAATAACCCATATTAGTGTCGAATCCATAGTTTCCGAGGTCGCTGGGATGACCGGTGACACTCCCGAACCCGTTTAAATCCAAATTCAGCCCCGCAACTGGAGAGGGGGAGATGATAAAATGATCGAGAATGACCTATATTAGTATCGAATCCGTGGTTTTCGGGGTCGCCGAGATGATCAATGATCTTTCCGATGCCGTTTAAGTCGATGTCATTAAAAACGAAAACAGCATATTACACGGGTACTAAACACATGAGATACGGAGTTGTGCACTTGAATTTTCATTTCAACCCAACGAAGCGGGTAATATATGCTAGTTAATATATCTTATTTAGCTCAACAAAATCTCATGCGCAGTTTTCGAGAAAGGAGAAAAACTACCTTTTCGTAAACCTGAAAATTCATGCTGTTTGAAAACATGAAATAATAGAGATGTTTACACGTTTATGCACATAGTACTTTAGACATAGAATGGCCGGGCGTATTGCAATCGCTAACGCTGTCGTCCTTGGTGCCAGTAGTCCCGGATTCGATTCTTCGGTGGAAAAAGTGTAAAAACTTTTTCAGGCTAGCCATCTTGGATGAGGCTTTCCTGGGTTAACCTGATTCACACAAGGCAAATACCGGTATGGTACCTTACATGCAGGTCACAGGCCACTTCCTTGCTTCCCTTTTCTCGAATAGTGTGATCGTCTAGGAACGCCATCCCTGATGTGTGATATGATAACATGGCCGTAGATGCCAAAAGCCCAGAAATGTAATTCCTAATCCCAATTCTTTCAACATAGAACCGTTGCTAATGTATCAATTTTAGTTTTTTTTTAAAAAAATGTCTTGTACTAGCTTGAGAGACTGTCGGTTAAATTTAGTGAATCCTTTGGCAAAATTTCCCAAATCAATCTCTGCAAAAAACTTAGAAATGCATATAACCATGGATACGTAACTCCATTTTTATGCCTACATTTGAAACTCAACCCGGCCCTAAGAATTAAACATTAAATACATGAGGATAGGCGATACAACGAGCACATTTTTAACAACAACGATCTCTACCAAACGACGTGTGTAAAACTGTTTGAAATGTTACCAATTAGCTCTTGCACATGTAATTAACTTGGGATGCGTGTCAGGTTTTCACCGCAAAAAGAGAGCTTGCTGTAAATAATAGTCTTTTACAAGGGATCCGAAACAACACATAGCAAGGCCAAGCAACCAAGTCAATACACTACTTTTCCAGAAAACAGAACTGCAATGAACCAAGGATGACGCAATGGAAAGAAAGAAATTTTCACAAAGACGTCAACATCTGTTGACAACATTGCGTTTTGCCAGTGATATTATTATTATTATTATTGTTATTAATAATAATAATAATAATAATAATAATAATAATAATAATAATAATAATAATAATAATAATAATAATAATAATAATAATAATAATAATAAAGTGCGGACACTACGTATATATATGTATTAATGCATTGCTATGAAAAGAAAACAACTTGCACTGATTACTTCACAACTGCTACACCAGATAGCTTTATCCGTTCCCTCGTGGCCAAACTGCAGAACACTTTGGTTTGGTAGTTGTTCATATTAGGGATGGCCACAAAGTTCCGGTTTCGAAGATTTTCAAATACACGTGGTTTTTCTTTTTCAAATAACCGCTTTTGTACCACGCATACCTAATAAGATTTGCAAATCTGGGAGAAGAATATTGGTTATCAATCAGTGCTTGGATCTTAGTTATATTATTACGGAGATGTAAATTAATGTTGTAGAAAAAGTCAATGTCAGAAAATTGTCTCAAGAAGTTTTTCCTATCGTCTGGAAGAAACAACACATCGAGAGGCTGAATCCTGCTAGTTATTCCTGCAGGAATGGTTTCAATTTTGAGGCAATCTTTTGTTCTTAAAATAGATTCAAAAGTTGATTACTTGTGACCACTCTACGAATCTAATAACAAAATCGACTTTGCATTAGACTCTGGAATAAGGACCCGGAATAATAAGAGGAGAGGGGACTCACTTTAAATACGATCCTGACTAGTGAGAGTTAACGCACAGACCTCAAATTCAACTGAAAAATAGTAAGGGTTTACTAAACGTGTGTACAAAATTTCAATCTTCTATCATGAATAGCAAGGGCGGAGAAAATATTTAGCAATGAGCCCCACAAAGCCCGAGATTACTCCAAAAGACCCGGATGTTATATAAAAATTTCCTAAGACATCTCTAATTATCCTAATATCATGATTCGTACATCATTCTATTCAAAATAGAACAGCTTTCAAACGGCATTCACATATTTTTAGTATGTATCTGAAGCTGGAATATTGCGAAAATACACTTTTTAAAAACCGTTTTGCCCTCTGGACTCCCATATTTTAACGCAAAGATCTGAAAAATACTAAGGGGTGCATTGAATATGTGTGCAAAACTTCAATCTTCTAGGTGCAAAAGTAAGCCCGCCAAAAAAAAAAAAAAAAAATGAATATAGGCCATGAACATAGGTGAAAATGAAAACAAAATAATAAGTTTTTAAGTTATGACGTCATCAGCCCTATGTCTCAACGCAGAAAGGCATGAAACCATACGTAACGTGTTCTACAACACCTCTAGACTTTAAAAAATACGGAAGTAAAAAAGCTTTATTGGTTCTTTTTTATTCGAATAATGAAGACAATAATTTAGTGCCTTTAGATAGGTACTAGAACTTAAAAAGGACTAATAGAAATACCTTACTGTCAAATACTATGACTTATTTCGAACAAGGAACAAAATCACAAAGGATTAAAAAAAAACTGACTTTTTTTTAAAAGATTTTATTTTGAAAAAGTGCATACATATTATACCTAGCTTCCCAAGTGCAAATTTTATTTGATACTTATTCGCCTAGTGAAATTAGAGCTAGGAATTCTTTCAATTATTGTTTGAAAACTAAATCTCTGTAGTTTAGAACTTTACCATCCACAAAGTGAAACGAAACTTACTTGCTCACATTTTATTATATTGTTATAATTAGTAAGATGAATAACAAGCCTTATACTTTGTAAGGCTTTTTCAAAAAATATCCTGAATGAAACCGGTTTGGAAAAACACACTAACAGCATACCATCGCCCTGTTATCTACTCAATTTCTTAATTTTATTGCAAGACCCTGAATTGCAAAGAGAAGTTTGTAACAGTATGCGGGAATCTATTATGTTAACAAACATATTTGAAACAGTATAGACATTTATTGCAAATTTTAAATATGTTATTGTTAGTTCGCAAGATAGGACTTGAAAACGGTTATTCGAAGTACCTGTAAATGTGCTGTCATCTACTGAGCAGCAAAACAAACATTACCAAGTTTTGATATTGAACACGTGACGTTTGTTTCACATTCTTAAAAGTACACCAAGGCTTCCAAACAATCCTAAGTATTGCAAGCGAAACTCGAAATCAGATCTACCACGAATATGGTTCCTTGAGCAATTTCATCTTCAACGTAATTCTCCTATGCATTTTAGGAGGGCGGGGATTTGCGTTCTATTCTACGATCTTGTTAAGTTAATTGATTAGGCCTAAATCGAATATGTATTTATTAAGGAGGCTGCATACGATTTCCTAACTATACATAAAACTATATGAAATGACTGACAAAATAAAGGGGTACTTCCGTTTGACTTGGAAAGTAGAAACTTAACATGATTGTATGTTTACGGGACTAACCCACAGGAAATTACAAAAAGTAAGGATTTTTAATTTTTAGGGGTCAAAAGGGGGGATGAAGAAATTCCCCATGTTATTTAAATAAGCAATTTTTTGGACATACGATCTCATATTTTAGGTACTTGGAATAAAAACTTGAAATTTTGCATGCTTCTACCTTTCCGTTATTGTTACATAACTAAATCACCAAAGGTAAAAATGCCTTATGCAGAGTCGTTTTGACCTATGATTAGCGTCATACTAAAGGCCGACTACTGAAGGAAACATATGTTAGTCGAACTCTCTAGTATGACACTAATCACCCTTCATAACGACTCTGCATAAGGCCTTCCAAGTTTAGAGTGGTTTTATGGGGAACTGAAAAATTGTTTCCATGTTATTTATATGGGACACCTTTTACACCCTACAATTATCGGCCACTTCCTGTACAGTTACAAAGATTAAATTTGACATGATTGTAGGTTTTCTGACTAACCCACAGAAAAATTGCGAAAACATTTTAGTTGTTAGGAATCTGAAAGGGGGATGAAAAAATCCGTTATTTAAATGGATGTTTTCTTGTGATAGAAAATCTAATCTTTTAGATAGTTGAAATTGAGCAGAAAACTTGAAATTCGGTAGAATTGTGGGTTTTGTCCCCAGCTCACCAAATTCAGCAAATATTAAGAGCAAATGCACAAAATTCACTCTTGATGGAAAGGCTGACACATAAGAAATTCGAGGGTCTGGGGGACGGAGCCACCAGCTAGTCAAAGGCTAGTTAACTAAATGTAAAGCTTTGCTTGACTCATAAGCTTTGCGAATTAGTTTTCATAAACGCTTTTTTTAATGTACAGGGTGTCCGAGAAGTCCTTCCCTGATTACAGAAATTGATAACTCAGGCTAGAAATAAGATAGAAATATGAAACTGGTGTTGAATTGTTTACAAACTATAAAAGTTTTTGTCTGTGTTAGGTTTGTTCTGTTCTGTTTTACCAAATCTCAATTTTGTTTGTTTTAGGTTTGTAGGACTTAAGTAAGAAGCCCAAGAAGCCATGCCAACCAACCAGGAGAAGGCACAGTGTGTCCTGTGGTACCATGAGACACGATCACCAACCACGGTGCAGAGACAGTTCCAGACAACATTTGGGAGGACTCCACCTGATGTCAAGAGCATTAAAGCCTGGTATGAGAAGTTCAAGAACACAGGGTCGGTTGCTGACCTTCCGAGGTCTGGTTGACCAAGAACCTCAGCAGAAACGGTGGAGGCTGTGCGGCAGTCTTTTCTGAGAAGTCCTAAGAAATCGGTGCGCAGGGCCTCACGTGAATTACAGATGCCAAAAAGCTCTATCCATGACATTTTACACAAAAGTTTATTGTTTCGTGCTTACAAAAAAGTGCAACTCGTTCAGGCCTTGTTGCCCGACGACGGTACACGTCGATATGACTTTGCGGTCGAAATGCTATCACGTATTGAGGACGATAATGGTTATCTCAGACGAATTGCCTTTTCCGACGAAGCGACATTCTTTGTCAGTGGAGTAGTGAATCGCCATAATGTACGCATTTGTGGTTCAGAACCCCCCAGGGAGGTCAGGGAGTTCACCAGAGGCAGTCCAAAGGTGAATGTTTGGTGCGCGTTATTGCACGATCGAATTATCGGGCCATTCTACTTCGCTGAGGATACCATCACATCTGCAGTGTACCTGGATATGTTGCAGCTGTATGCTGTTCCTCAGCTGCTTCAGTATCGCCCCGATGTCGTTTTTCAGCAAGACGGTGCACCACCTCATTAGGGTTTGGACGTCCGTGCCTATCTCGATAGGACATTTCCTGGGCGATGGATTGGTCGTGATGGACCAACAGCTTGGCCTCCACGCTCTCCTGACATAACCCCATTAGACTTCTTTTTATGGGGTTATGTCAAGAATGAGGTCTACCGAACACGTGTACCAGATCTTGAAACCCTGCAGCAACGAATAACCACAGTCGTTGCATCGATCCCTCCAGTGATGTTGGCTAATGTGTGGATGGAAATTGAATATCGCCTAGATGTGCTACGTGCTACCAAGGGTGCTCATGTGGAAGTGTACTGATGTGACCAAAACTTTTATAGTTTGTAAACAATTCAACACCAGTTTCATATTTCTATCTTATTTCTAGCCTGAGTTATCAATTTCTGTAATCAGGGAAGGACTTCTCGGACACCCTGTAAGATGTAAGAGCGTTACAATGAGAATAGTAGCAACTGCATTTCTCTCACCAGTGGAGTATTTTACAAGCAACCGAGACTACAGGCGGTAGCTCCTCTGCAACATAATAATAATAATAATAATAATAATAATAATAATAATAATAATAATAACACATTAGTTTCTATATATTTTTCGCAAACCTGAATACATTCTAAGACACAGGCGTTAACGCTTTGAACTCAACCCCTCTCGCTTTATTAGAGACTATCGATGTGTGTGACAATCAATCATTTGATGTACCACTGTCTATGGGAAGCAGGAAGTCGTATAACTACTTGGAGTGCTTGAGTATCCACGTTGGTTCTACATACATTAATAATGTGCTATCGAGTAACGGGCTGGTAAACAGGTAACTTTCCTTTGGATTTATCGGCGTCCGCCACCGGAGCAACAGAGTAAATGGAAATTACAGAGGAATGCTATAGCAGCCATTTTGAGGGGTTGCTGATTATTGTTTACGGGCATCATTCAGTAGCGGTTTGCGTCAACGGATTGCAAACTTCTCATTTTACGTTGCGAATGACGCCATTGCAGTTACAATTATAATCTGTTTCACATAACCTGATAGGAAAAAGAAGTCCCCCCGCAACCACGCTCAAGTACAAGTGAATGTTGGTGTTCCGTGTTCCACTCGGGATTGATAGCGAAAAGGAACAGCAGTGCTTTCTCAACATCAGGTGCGAGCGAATTGACGTACGAATTTAGAGTTTACACGATTCTGTTTATTAGAAAAGCTTCCCTCCCTGTGAAGGTCAACGACTTGCTTTCCCCTTCTGCAGTGGTAAGTGGTGGGAGATAAGGGAGTTTACTATCATGTTGCCTAAAATAGACTTTGGTGCATTATTTGCGATGGATTGTAATCCGTACATTCTGCGGAGTACTTTACGGAATGAACCCCTCAGTTAGTACTCTCGCATGGAGAACGTGTCAACTTTCATTTACTGTGGTGAACATTGACAGTGATATCTAGCGAGAAAATGAATTAGTACGAAGAAAATTGTGAATTCTTATTAATTAATTAATTTATTTATTTTACAAAGTAAACTGTAGAACGTTTGTAAGCCTAAAAATTGGCACAGTGGATTTAAGGTCAAACAGCAAAATCACTATACATACTCTGTATTTCGTGATGGAATAGCAACTGATGAACGAAAAACTGCTCATGCTTTGTTTCACAACGGAAAAAATGCTCTTGGTTTTTCCAGCATGGCATAACCAGGCACTTTCAGTAACGATTTGTGTCAATGCAATGCAAAATTCACTATTTATGTGTAGGCCCTTATTTATATGTTGTGTGCCCCTGTACTCTAAATAATTTGCCGCCCCCTGCACAAAATTTGCCGCCCTTCCCGAAAACGATTAATATTACAGTTAAATTCATAGTTTTTGGGATCTCTAAAATGAATAGTGACAGTGTTAATCTAATTCAAGTTCAAGGTCATACTCCACTCCCCAGGGTGTGGGGGCGAGATTTTGAAAATATAATCGAAAACGACATATATTAACGTTGAATTCATACTTTTCGAGGTTGCTGAGTTTAACGGTATCAGCTTTTTTGATATTCAAGTTCATCCTCAAACCCTTGGGGTAGAGGTGGGACAAAATGACTTTTAAAAATAATAATAGATAAGTTTGCTAATTAGTAACTACTGTAATTAGAGCGAATTAAACACATTTTAACATATTTTCTCGATCTTGCGCGTGATCTGAGGGTTGCTAGTTTTAAATATTACTTTATTGTGAATCTTAAAAATAATTCCAAAATTTTGCCTCCTGCTAAAACCTGTCGCCATTCTGTGCTCGGGCAGAGCAGAGAATAGCACTTACCTAAATACGGGCCTGTTTAGGTGTGATAATCGACATAAAAATTATAATGACTTTTTGCATTTTTGCGTTGCAATGCTGTACGCGGAAAGACTGATACGGAGTCACAACCAACGTCAGCAGCAGAGGCGGCTCTTTAGGGAAGTGGCATTGGTAAAAGGAAAATAACATTTTATCGATGCAATCCACAAATTATCTGCGCAGAGGTATGATGGCATTTAATTTACGGTAGGATACATTAATGGTTTGAAGCCTGAAATTCAACCAAAACATATCAATCACTATCTGTTCGTTGTTAGGCATATTTTGTATATTATTAACAATTTAGAAGGTTAGCGATAGTCCATGCCGTCAAACGACTTTACACCGCTGATTTAAGTCTTGAATTAACTTAGCATACGCCATATCTGATACAAGATAAAAGAAAATACAAAGGTGTCAGATCAGGGCTACGAGGCGGCCAAGGAATTCAGTGCACCAATAATCTTTCGTCTTTTAAAATAGTAAGGTACGTTTGAATGTGATGCGGCGTTAATGGTAATTTAACAAAAGGAAATTGTTTATCGTCCTGTACTTACGTCTTTTGGGCGAAAGGAGACATAACAGAGAAAAAGAACAAGAAAATTAATAGGAAAAAACGTCCACCATAAATTCACATAATATAGGCTCGAACCTTAAGTTCTTTTTAGAAGAGCAGAATACTTTAAAACTACCACAGTAACTTCTACGAGTCACAGTAACTTCCAAATATCTCTGGAACATATTGATTCCAGAGCTTGCAAGCTAAACACAGACGCAACAAATGGGAAAGAAAAATCATAAACCATTGTTTTAGATGTAGAAAAAATAAACTACAATAAAAAAGACGCTACCAGATTAACTTTAGTCTTTAACCCTTACAGCTAATTCTATTAAATCGATAGCAAAGAGAATACATTCACAAAGGAAAACTTATTAACGGAACGGATAAAAATTTTGAGAAAGGGTTGAATTCAACACCGGCTGCTAAGTACAGAACAAAGGAACAAAAGATGTAATTAAGAAACTGTAGATTCCAGTACAAGTTATTGCTAATGGTTAAATTATGCGCCGTTTTTAGGAGACGCTAAAAATCCTTGGAATAATGTTTCACTGATAGAAACAAGTAGACATTTAACACAAATTTATTTCTATAAAACATTAACAATGAGTAGCAGGACTAAAAATTCAATAATTACAATTTTGTATCTTTTGAAAAAAAAAAAAAAAGATTATGCTAAGCAATCAAAACGAAGGCGAATTATCTAAATATTAATTTTTTATTTGGATTTCCCACGGTTATATCTTAAAGCAAAATGAAATATTTAATTTTAACGTCCAAAGATTATACCCTTTACGCAAAAGGAGACAGATGAAGAAGGCAAGTGAATGATGAAGAATTGGTGGAATGAGAATAGGGGAGAAAACGAAAAATGAAGTTTTACGTCCCACGGTTATGCCGGTTAGGCTAAAAGAGACGGTGATGATGAGAGATGAGTGAAATGGTGGAATGAAGAAAGTGGGAGGAAACGGGAGAAAACCCACAAGCACGGTGTTTGTCCACCACAAAGTTCACTTGGCGCGAGCAAGGTTTGAACCCGGGACCCCAAACACCAGAGGTGAACGTTCTACCACTGAGCCACCGCGGCCCCCATGTGGGAGGAAACGAGTGTACCCGAGAAAACAGACGGAGACGATGTTGTGCACCATTTGTGGCCGTAGATGGTCGTTCGGATCCTTCACGTGTGTAATACTTGGGACCATTTTTGAATGTTTCAATCCATTCGTAAACAGTCCGTTGCCTCAAGACACTGTTCCTATATTATGCCGAAAGTCTTTGGTGGATTGCGGTCCCTGATCCATCTTCCGACCACAAAAACCGGATCACTGCTCGTTGTTCCTCTTTGATGCAAACTTCTAATGGAACGGCCATGATCTATCTGCAGCAGAAGGAAGACAAATTGAGGAATTAGGATCAAACTTTTACAGCATGACCACAACAGCATAACAATAAAATAAACGAGACAGAGGTCAGTGTAAACAATATAAGAAATTGCGGATAATTTTTGACTTACCCTCGTATGTAATAACTTATTATTTTTCCATATCATGCTTGAGAGAGAATTAAATTTATTGCGTACTCCACTGATGTGCGCAGTGCATCTTTAGACTATTCTTTTTACTTGCCGGACAACAACAGTAATGCTCCTTACACAGAATTCCAGGTTTCTATTAGTGGTTGGTACAAAAACCTGTTTCTCGGTTTTCAATTTTTGGAAAGACTAAAACCGGTTTTAGAAACTTTCAAAAAAATCTGATTTTCTATCAAAACCGGTTCAGTTTTACATTAAAAAATCGAAATTCTGTTTTACTACATACCGGTTTTTATAAAAAGAAAACGTCTCTGCCCATCTCCAGTTTCTATACACACACAATACATTCAATAGATTAGCATACGAAAATTATGCTCAATAGAGCGCTATGGGCACTTCTTAAAAATCGAAACATCTCAGCCACTCCGCGTGTTTGAAGTGAACTGACAGCAGCAATTTCTCACTGTTTCCTAGGCGGTTGAAACCAAAAGGTAGAGAGAAATACACGGCTCTCTTTCTACATATACAAGCCTTTTTGTAGAACCACCAAATGTTTCGCAGTCACGACATGCCACATGATATTAATGTTCGCGCCATCCTGTCCGAATAATAGCCCTTGACATTTAAGATGTCCCAAATGACCTAACCATCAATTCTTTCCATTACCATCTTTTATCTCTCCTTATTTATAGCTTAGTTTTGTGTTACACGATCATTGATTTCTTCGTAAAGGAGATGCAGGCCATCTTGTTAAGATGCAGAATAATTCTTCGTGAGGTAATTTGTAATTATCATCCTGTGTCAATAAACAATTCTGCTGCACTTGTCTCTACCTTACATAAATGTTACATCTTCAACTAAATAAACACAATCTTCCTTATGAGGCCCAACGAAATCTTGACATCGTTTTGTTTACACAGTAAGACGTTGGTTTGAGGTCAAATGTTTTCATAATTCTTCCATAAAATGAATTATATAAGGTGTTTCAAAACATTAGTACAAATTTTAGAAGTATCTTCTCATAAGATTATCTTGGCATTGAACATTAAGATAGTTAATTAAGGAAGTCAAAAGTGAGGACATATACGAGGGTAAATCAATATGTAATTGCAATATTTTCTATTTTTTAAAGTTGGCTCTACAGCATTGTGTGCTCAGCAGACGCTAGGTGTCACCGTTGGCTTTGCCTGTGGTATGTTGCATCGTTAAATCAGTTTGCTTTGCGCTATTGCGAAGTAAAGATGGCCGCGACACTCTCCGTGTGCATTGTCATCCGTTGTTTGTGGTGTTAAGTTATACCGGGAGCGGTAATTCATAGACTTTCAGCAAAATACGGAGACAACGTATTGCCAGTGAAGTGTTTATCAGTGGATTGAACAGTCAAAAATTGTCGATTGAACGTGAAGGATGAGGAAAGAGCAGGGTGTCCAGCTACTGAACAACTGATGGCATTATTGAACGAGTCCGTGCCTTGATTCTGAATAGCAGACGCAACCAAAAACCTACTGTGCAATGCCCAAGTGGAATGACAATTCGATTTCTGTGAGCGAAACATGTAGCTGCGGCTGAAATTCACCGGCAGCTGGTAGAGATTTATAGAGACTGTACTGTCTCGTCGTCATGTCACAGAATGGCGTCGAAGGTTTGCGGCTGGTAGAGAAAACGTCATCAACGAGGAGCATAGTGGCCGACCCATCACGGCATCAACAGATTTAAAGACAGCTCGCGTGGAGGAGCGAATTCAGGACAACCAGAGGACCACGTTATGCACCTAGGGGGCCATCGCTTTGCTTGAGACGTGGAGGTGAAACACTTCATGACAACGTGACTGAACACGCAAGGACAGGATTTTTAGCAGGAGGGAATCTTCAAACTCATCTCATGATGCGACAAGTGCCTCAATCAATATGAAGACTATGTCGTAAAATAACTTAATGTATGTAGCTACTATCTGCTCGCTGTATTGGTTGTATGAAATAATACATACACGTTTCACTGCAGGCATTGTAACCTTACTTTCTGACCACCCTTCTTAAGTAGTTTTCGACATCGTATATAACATTACGTCCTTCTCGTCACAATAAATAAATAAAATTTGCAATTTTTCGAAGTTACTGTTAACAGATATCTGGTGGTGAGGAAAACTTCCGCTTTCAACTGCACAATCAAATGTTTTTCCCTTTTAGGCATTGAATCTCGAACACAGTAAAACTTACGCCATTTCTAAGTAAGATATCTAAATTTTAATCCACGGAGATGAATAAAGTACACAACTACTTTGTACTAATTATTTTTGTTACGACCGTTTCATGTGTCCGTGATCTCGTGACTAGATATTTTAGTTCGCACGCAAGAAAGGTTCGACTCCCGGTGAATGCTCTCGTAGTTTGGATTTCGTGCAACAATAGAAAAAAAAATATTTAAGTTTTCGATCAGACTTGGAGGATTAAGATAAAGCACAAGTGAATAAGAAGGAAGCACAAAAGTTGTGAAGCCAACGAAATAGAGAGTTTGTCTTGAACTTTACGAGAAAGAAGAAAGTTACGTAACATTGCATGCTTATTAATATATGTGTGTATATGGGTCCTTTCGTGCACATGCTTTAAGAAATCTACTTAAGACAATACGAATGTAGTGGAAGATTAAGTATACATGTTTTTCTTTCTATCATTTGCAAATGACAGATGATTGATCAACACTAGATGAAATCTTACATAACAATCTTTCCAAATAAATTCACGTTCATTACAAAATACCATTATTACTTTACCAGTGAAGGTCCCGATTCTCTAAAGAATTAATTCTTCACTGAATGTAACGCTAAAAATTCCGTAGTTCAAACATGTATTCAAAAAATAAAATGAAATCTTTGAGTTTTACGTCCCAATAACTATTGTCATACTGAATGTTTACTATTGAACTTGCACTAATGTTTTCCTTATGTATCTAGCTATTATATGTTTAAAATACAGTGTTCTAAATCAATGTGTGTGTAAGTTACATGCGATTTTCCTTAAAATTCCTTAAATGTTGTGCAAAGTAACCCCGTCTTAAGGTACTCTAATAAGAAATTGCCTTTAAATGATGTTATACGTATATCACTCTCTTCTGTGGACCTCCCCTGATGCGCAAGTATTCTGGTAACTTCTAGATGAAATTTTAGAAGTCCAGGATATAAATTTCGAGACGGGAAAATAAATAATTCCTCGAAAATAGAGACGAGACTTTAAAATATACGACACGAAATGAAAAAAAACCGTCCCGTGAGAAGCTCTATAAACATTATCCGCCTTATGGAGAGTCGTTTTGATGTATGATTAGCCTCATACTAAAGGCCTGACTACTGCAGGAAACATATGTTAGTCAAACCCTTTAGTATGGCACTAATCACGCGTCAGATCGACTCTGCACAGAGCCCTATGTAATTAACCATACACTAAAAGGGCGGTAACCTCTCAAAGGGCGGTAGTCTTCGAAACCTCTCAACAGCTTTCTAATGAAAATCGTACGTAGCACACACAATGTTTGAATTGAAGTAAGAATCTGAAACCACCTTTTTATGGTTTAGTGCACATTACATCATGAGAATGGCAAAAAAATGGTGCATCCAAAAAAAAATTATAAACATGATTCTACAACTTTTAGATAATAAACATATGCGCAAGTAACCTAGCAAACAAATAGGCAGATATCTAGATAATTATTCACATTCTTAGAACATTTTTAACACCATTTCCACACTGAGTTTCAGAGATCTACAGGAAAACAAATTATAATTTTTCACGTATTATTCAAGGTTCTGTTGTACCCCATTCAAAGCGTTTATGCAGGGAACGAACAGACAACGTTACACACTTTCGCATTTTATTGTACAATCCGCGGCAAAAAACCTGCAACATGAGGATGTAAGTTTATTGTGAAACTACGCCTAACAGCACAGGGAATGAACATAACGTCTAAGTGGAACGAATCACGCCAGGATAAATCTCGACCTCCTCCCGTGCACACTTATTTTGGAGCAAAAGACTTCGTCATTTCACAATAAACTTATATGCTCATGTTGCAGGTTTTTTGCCGCGCATTGTACAACATTTCATCTTAAGAGCGTACTTGCCCTATTCTATAGCCCCGAAGGAAATCTTTGTCAACGTCAAGAATTGTGGTACTAACATTGGAATAATCAAGATTTCAACGTTCGAAATATTTATTGGAATAAACCAATTAATTTTAAAGTACTTACTCAAAATACAGAAAGAAACTAATATGACACAAAGTAATATTAGCAATGTACGCGACTGATCCAGCTCAACCAATCTTGACCAAACTTAGCAAGATAGTTAACATTAACCGCCGTATGCTTAGCATCATACTAAAGACCTGACTACTGCAGGAAATATATGTTAGTATAACTCTTTAGTAAGACCCTAATCATAAGTCAAAACGACTCTGCATAAGGCCTTAAGAGGCTTACAATAGTGCGCGTATGAAATATTATTGCCTTTGGTTCCCGAGTTACGGGGCTTCAAAGTTCGAATTTTGACAGTCATATTTTTGAAGAAAAAAAGGAACCAACTGGTGTTTACAACAAAAAATACAGGGAACGAACTTATTAAAAACGTTCCGCCTTATGCAGAGTCGTTTTGACGTATGATTAGCGTCATGCTAAATGCATGACTACTACAGGAAACATATGTTAGTCGAACTCTTTAGTATGACACTAACCACGCGTCAGAACGACTCTGCATACGGCCCGTTAATTTTAAGTATAAGGAAGTAAATGGTGAATACTTATAATAAATACTTTTTTTTTGCGATAGGAAATTTACAAGTAGCAGCATTTTTTTTTACAAATATATACGTAAATAAAGGAATGTGATTGTTTATTTGACTTGCTACTTGTTTGCAGCATTTGAGTGGAGTCCATAAGTAAACCATATCACCCTTTCTACAAAGAATATGAGGCCCAAACAGCTTTCAAATATTGAGCTTCACGGTAATCTTAGGGGCTTAACTGTTTCACAAGGGAACAAAGCATACACTCAACTCTTTAGTTGACAATGCACATTCAAACTTTTGGCAACAATTTTGAACAATGGACAAAAGACTCAGTATTGATTAAATTAGTACAGAGTAAAGTGCCGCTATACAAAATTTGTTAACGACAATACTAAATAATAACCAGTTAAGAATGCTCCAACAGCATTGCCAGAACGAATTTAAAAAGAATGGAGAGGTGGAGCGGGAAGGATAACTGTGATTGTTCTTACATGTAAATCTTTTTATCCACACGTTCTGTTTCTCGCAAATATTTGCAAAATATCATCGCTCTATGACATACAGTTCCCGAGAAAAGGCTCCTTAAATCTCCCGAAATTCGAACTTTATTGGCCAATATCTGGGGAACGGTGGCCACCTATTGGTACCAAAATGTTCACCACCCTCTTAGGTATTGATCAACATCAACAACATCTCTCTATAGCTTAAGGTTCCAGAGATATGGATTCTTGAATCTCCGAAAATCAGCCACTTTTTTTGGCCAATATCTTTAGAAAGGTAATAGTGACGCGAAAAATTCCATCACTTTCTCAGATAGTTTTTGATGCTCTATGGAATGGAGGGCTCAAAATTGAAATCTCCGCAAATAACTGACAGACAGACACAGACATAGGGAATTCAGTAACAACCTTTTCAAGTTCGTTGAAAATGTGGCGCCGCGGTGGCTCAGTGGTAGAGCGTTCACCTCTGGTGCTAGGGGTCCCGGGTTCGATCCCAGCTCCCGCCAAGTGAACTTTGTGGTGGACAAACACCATGTGCGTGGGTTTTCTCGGGGTTATCCCGTTTCCTCCCACTTCTTCATTCCACCATTTCATTCATATCTCATCATCACGTCTCTTTTAGCCTAACCGGCATAATCGTGGGACGTAAAACTCAGACTTTCCTTGAAAATGTACTGAAGCTTATACTGCACATTGAAAATTGATTATCTCAAAGACAAAGGAAAAAGTCATGCGTATTAGACTATCTCTTGTAGTAATCACTAATATTACGAATATTTGCTTTTTAGAAAGCTGCGTACTCTTTAAGTCGATTTATATCCAAGAGACAGGCATCATTGGCATTTCCAAATCATTACTGCAATTTCAAGGAAAAATCCTAGTTCTATCTATTCACTAATTACAGGTAACCTTATCTATCTATCTTCTATGGCCTATGGAACCCGAGGGTTCAATGCCGTCGACTCGTACGATGTCGAGTGGCTGGTAGGAGTAAAGAAGTGTTGGCAGAGTACGAGTAGTCATGAATCCATGACTGCAATACATAAGTATAATTATCCTTTGTAACAAGAGCACCTATATGTCCATCAATTGTAGCTTTCCCTCTCTTTCCTTCCACGTTACTTCACATCATATAATACAGTTCTTTTTCACCCATGTTCCAATCAGTTTCTCTTCCGCTTTTTTAATTGTATACACTATTAATTACATCCATTCTGAACACGTCCTCATCAGTTACCTTTTCGACCGAGCTATTTCCTCTATTCTTCTCGCATTGTCTTTTGTAATCTAATGCAGAAGCTAACGAATGACCTAGGAAAAATTGGTCAGAAGGAATGAGAGAATTCCACGGATACAATTGTTATTGACAAGGAACTCACATGGCTTGAAATCAAACCAAGAAAACCTTCATACCAAAGAGACTGGATCGAGTAAGGTATACACATACGCATATGTACTGAAAAAGGTTTTAATGTTGTATACTTACAAGCATGAGTCTACTAGCTGGCTACTAGACATAGTGCCTCCTAGTACTGCCTCCCCTAAGTTGCTGCCGGCTGAGCTGCTGGAGATAGGTCCATCAATGACTGGTGGCTCACGATCGAGCGACACCTGTCAACGAAAGAAAAGAAAGAAATCAACTACCGAGTATTCTTCACACTCAAGACAAGCTACGATCCTCAGTTTTTAAAATAATAATTGTAGTCTTTGGAAAATACTGTTGAAGGTGCGTGTGACCTTATTATATGATGGATATATTGTAACCATGTTGATCCCTATGTTTTAACAATAACATGCACCTTCTATCTTTCAACTCTTGGGCCGGCCGCACGCTGACCAAAGGTAGGACAGCCAAACAGAAGCAGGGTGAAGCAGAAGAGGATGCGGAGAAGAGATGCCTCATTGCATTGACTTTCTGTTTCCATCGCAACGTTGGAGATGCCTTAGCCTAGCATGTAGTCGAGTAAACATGCAATAAAAGGTTTTGTTGTGTTGTACCTTAGCTTGGCTACCCTGTCCTCTGGTCAATGTGTGGCCAGCTTTACACTTTACGATTAGCATATATATATATATATATATATATATATATATATATATATATATATATATATATATACAGTGAAACCTCTACTAACGGACACCTCTATAAAGCGGACACCTCCCGTAACGGACATATTTTGTAATCCCCAAACACTGTAATAGGAAAAAAACATATTGACAAACCTCTCTAAAGCGGACACGGACAGTATTTTCTGTCTTTTATAGGTATTATTTACCTTTGTATTACGGACACTTTCTCTAGAAACAAGTTGAAAAATACAGTAAAAATACATTTTTTGTAATTCATACATGTGTCACCAAGGAAGCATTGTGACAACATTTTGCCTCCTCAACTGTCTACTCAGCAACCCAGACGAAGCATTATTTGTTTAGCAACACCCTCATGTCCTTTGCTTGCATTTCACTCCCACCCAAGATGTTTTAGACACAAAAGTGATTGGCAATTGCCTGCCGTTTGAGATGACATGTTATTCTACTGTTCCTCTGGAATCTCTGACCAAGCAGAAGACAAATTTAGTACCTTTTGCCCTCGAGTACCTCAAAAAAGACACTATTGGACCGCAATTAACCCACAAATTAAAGGAACATATTGTAAACGTAGTAAGTAGTGATAAGTGTAAAGTTTAGAAAACTATAACATTTTATTTCCATGTTCTGTCTAGAACATAGAGTATTGAATGGCAAAGGATAATGCTGGTTCAGTAACATTTTGGTAATATTCGTAAATACACGATTAATGCAATTATTTTTTTAATTGGATATTACATTGTTTGCTAATTTACGTAAGGAAATATTGACACCTCTCTAAGGCGGGACACCTCTCTATAGCGGACAATTTTTGATTCCCTACGGCTGTCCGCCTTAGAGAGGTTATGCAATTGCAAGGACATGCTCAACTGTCACTCTAGCTACAAAGACAGATCCGTTAAAAAGTAACAAAGAATAATCACATAGCAATTCTTTTAAAATATGGAATGGTAGCCGTTTCTTACATATTTAAAATTAATTCAGCGTCAGAAAGACAGAAGGAAGTAGCAACACAATTTGAAATTTGGTGGCTTCTTTTATCTCCCACTGTTTCTCCTCGCGACCCAGTCACCAACGTTCATTCGATAGCAAACCGACGTCACGAGATAATCTTACAGATACCCAGACCAAAGCCATAAATATACCTCACATGGAATTTCTTTTGAATACACATTATACATATAGTGGCCACGCGTAGCGTAGTCGCTAACGTTTTCATTTTTGGTGCGAACGGTATCGGATTTCAATTCCCGGTGGGAACACACTGTCGAAAAAGTGTAAATGTTTTTTTAGGACAGTTATCCTGATTTATGTTTTCCTCATTTGTACCAGGCAAATGTCGGGATGGTACCTAGATAATGATCATAGGCCACTTCCTTATTTCCCCAATTCTTTCATCTTCTCCGATTCCCCAGGTGGTGTGCACGCCGAAAGATATCATCCTATATACGTGACTGTCTAACAAGGTCATAGATGCCGTATTTCGTAGAAACATAGGTTAATGGTTGGGATAGGCGGTGAATCGAGCTCAGAAGCTCCCGGCGTGCGAAGCAGCGCTTGTCCCTGACCGAGCTATACCATCAAGAATAACGATATTTATTTCTTGCATGATAAGCTACTTGTCCACCAAATTTGGTTTAGATCCCGCCAGTAGTTACTGATCAAGTACCACATACAAGTCAAGCCAAGCTCGGCCACCAAATATTCGTGACAAAAATTCGGATCCACATTTAATATCCGGATTTCAGATTCTGGACTAGATGTGGATATTTGTTGCCTACGTGACATATTACACTTTTCCACAGTTGGAGTTTACAAAACGTGAAAATGATTGAAAATGTAACTTTGTCCTATGCAAAATGAAAGAGTTATGGTGTGAACTCCAATATCCTGTCTGTAGGCTAGTGGAAGGCTGTGACAGTCGAAAATAGAAGGTAGCCCATGGAAGACAAATGAATGCTATGAATTCTGAATGAGGAGTTGTATGTTTTCAATATATCGAAACCTTTTAACAATTACTTTAATCCTCAACAAGTGTCAGCGCATTTGCACGTACCTCGAAGACCACTTTTAATCCATGGTTTGCAAAACCAAGAATAAACCAGTTAAGAATGCTCCAAGAGCATTGCCAGAACTTAAAAAGAATGGAGAGATGAAGAGGGAAGGATAACTGTCATTGTTCCTAGATGTAAATATTTTTATTCGCACCTTCTCTTTCTCGCAAAAATTAGCAAAATATCATCTCTCTATCACTTACGAGATATGGCTGCTTAGATATCTAGAAATTCGAAATTTTTGGCCAATATCTGGGGAACGGCGGCCAGTTGGTCAGTAGACAGTTAATCAGTGGCCACCGGTTACTATTTGGTACAAAATGTTCACCATCCTCTTAGGTATTTATCAACACCAATATGATCTTTGTGTGACTTACGGTTCCCGAGATTTGGCTCCTTAAATCTCCCGAAATCGGAACTACCTTTTGGTCAATATCACGGGAACGGTAAATCATAGAGAGATGGTATTGGCGTTAATCAATACGTAAGAGGATGGTAAACATTTTGGTACTGATAATAATTGGTGGTCACTAGCCAACTGGCCATTTGCCACCGGTTACTATTTGGTACCAAAATATTTACCATCGTCTTAGGTATTGATCAACACCAATATCATCTCTCTACAACTTATGGTTCCCGAGCTATGGCTCCTTAAATATCTAGAAACTGGCCATTTTTTGACCAATATCTCGGGAACGGTAAGAGTGACGCGAAAAATTTAATCACTTTCTCTGATAGTTTTTTGATGTTGTATCTAGTGCTAGTTGAAGGAAAAAAATCGCAAATAACAAACAGACGGACAGACATAGATAATTCAGTAACGAACTTTTTAAGTTCGTTGAATATTTAATGGGTATATCATATCTACAGCCTACAGGATTGTCATTTAAGTGGAATAGTATCCTCCAACTATGATAATGTTCTCTTTGGGATTTACTGTTTTGTAAAAAGGTATTTTTAAAGTGTAAAAAGGATTATCCCCTGACCCCCGCGTTTACTCGACCTACGGCCTCGCACCTCTTAAACCCAAATCCTACCTAATTTCAAGCTTCTTTTCTTATTTCAACTAAAAGATAAAATTTTGTATCCCAAGAAAACGACCGTTTAAATAACATAGGAATTTCTTCATCCCCCTTTAGACATATTAAAACTAAAAATATTCACTTTTGGCAATTTTTTCTGTTAGTTCCAAAAAGATATAATCATGCCAAATTTCAACTTTCTACGTCAATCAGAAGCACCCGTTATTTTATATCAGTGAGTTCATGTAGTTTTATACTGTATACTAGCTTTTGGCTAGCTGGGGGCTCCGTTCTCAGACCCCTGCGTTTGTTCGGCCTTCGGCCTTGCATCACTTACACCCACAATTTTACCATATTTCGAGTTTCTTTTTGTATTTCAAGTATCCAAAAAAATAAGATTTTGTATCATAAGAAAACGCCCATTTAAATAACATGGAAATTCCTCCATCTCTCTTTTAGACCCCTTTGAAACTAAAATATTCACTTTTGGCAATTTTCGTGTTGGTTAGTCCTGGAAAGCTAGAATCATGCCAAATTTTAACTTTCCATGTCAATGGGAAGTACCCGTTTACTTTATGTCAGTTCATGTAGTTGTATATATAGTTAGGATAGAATGATATTACAGTACTCTATTTACTGCACTTGTTTATCGGCTTTATGCTACTCTTTCCTTTAAAAAAAATCTTGAGGGGTGGCACTGGTTACATATATTATTTACTGTCTTTATAGATTCTATCATCACCGAGATAGTTCACTTGTTCCAAATTATAACGACCTGCATGAAATATGGTTCTTCGCTAAAAGTTTGTTTTGACGTAAGAATTGTTCTTTAAGATTATCCATCGATCATAATATCTATCATCTCTATATTTTACTTTCTTCCATACCTTTTATTACTTTTCTAATAAAACTAATGACCGAACAAATCTATTTTCCTCTTTGTAGTCCTCCAGGCCTTAACATACTTTGTGGTTCTGTGCCAAATGTTTCCTCGACTAACTCAATGCTCAGTAAAATATGCCTTATTCTCCCGTTTATGCAAACAAAACGACTGCAATGATAACACCATAACAGTTTCTAACACTTAAAATGCGGCATCCAGAGGTAAAATAACTCGCGTAAAGACAGTAAAGAGGATCAAGAAATTCCATGTTTGAGATACTACAAGAAGTATTTATAGTAAACAAAGTCACATATCCTTTTATTATAGCCAACCAACATGTCTTTGCTACTGTACAGGTTGCGTAGAGACTAGGGAATACTATAAATTTTAAACAGGATATGAATGACCCTTGTTACCCGTCATCTTAACGGACTGATTCCATTAACGACTTCGGACAAGATAATCGCTCTAGCAATTGCAAAAAACATAATTCGGAAATTCGTTCACGAGTTATGATGTGAAGTAAGAATCAGACGTACTAACTTCAATCTTATAAGGCCCACTGAGTGATTCTATTAATAAATGTTAATGAATGAATGAAAGTGAGCTCTGCATCTAGTATAACTTTGCAAAAATTTCAACAACAAAAACGGGTATGGAAATGCCTCCAAACTGACATGATTCGTACGCTACGATGTGAGGTACAAATTATTAGAATCCGTGGACTTCGAAGATACTTTGGTGTGATGCTTGTACTAGCACCGTTTTGAGGTTGGTTTACTCAGCACTGAGGCAGTGGAGCGTGAAGAAGACAATATAAAATGTATGGACAAAGGGTTTTGTGCCTCACAGATGTCTAAATATGGAATATAAACAGACGACTGCAGCAAATGTGCTTGCACAGTCAAGATACAGAAATTAGTAAACGCATACAAAACCATGAAAGCAATAGACAGAAGAGAAATACACGTTGTGACTACCACGAAATCCACTGCGTATTACACAGTCTACTGTTACCATCTTCAAGAGTTCAGCAGACCATGGAATGACATACCTTATTCAGATGGAAATGTGGCGGATCGTACAGCGTCGCCCATAATAAAAAGATACTGCTTGTTCCCAGTTGTCATTTTTACATTTGAAAATGAAAATGCAACACAGGCCTACTTCCGCTTGATTTGTTTTGTAAATGCTAACCAGCAATACAAATGAAGTATTGTTGTGTGCACGAATTCAACAAATAAATATCGATTCCTGGCGGGAACTCATGTGGTTCGAATTCCACGTTAATCAGTAGGTCCACGTCTCATATAGCCTCGCTGCTGAACGGGACGTTAAACTCAAAGTCAAATCTACAACTCAATAAATAAGTACAGATATATTCAGAAGACTTCTTGCCCACTGCCAAAGTAAGCAAACTGAAATAACGTTCTGCTTTTCCCATCTGAGAACTGGCATAATGTGACGTCACTTTGTGCCTGTTCTCATGCACGGCCGTCTCTTGAGACGGCCGGCCGTATCCTATGGCGATCACTATTTTTTTCCTACAAAATACAGATAAGAATAATAGTAAACTCAAAATGATGATGAGTTACCTTCCGGGTTGTAAGCATTACAGTGACAACAATACTCAATTTCCAACACAAAGTAAAATTAAAAAAAAAAAAAATACATAGCCATCACCACATCAATGGGCAGGGAACAATGTCATAATTTCTACCTATTACGTAGAAGTATTACTGTGGAATATCTGACGTAATCAATAACACTTGGAAACAGGCGCCTACCCAAAACAACAGTACAAATTACAGGATTTCTGTTTTCTGTACACAATTCCTCATGAAATATGTTATTTATGCCTTACATGACGGTCCACATATTCTTTCCTCTGAGCTGAACTAGCACTTGCGCATCACTGATGTCAGAAATGGCTTACTCGTAGCCAGCGGGATTGAGAGCATCTTGTTCAAAGAAAGATGAATGATGTTGAAATAAGGGGCGTCGAAAGAAACTTGGAAGCCGAGCAGAAATCTCTGCTTCTCCTACAGAAGGTATTTACTCGGATGAAAGAGACGACCACACAATCTACTTTCGAGCCAACGACAAAAAGAATACTAATGCTGACAAAGGACAAATTTCCATTTTTTTTTTTAACGGAGCGAACATGAGAAAGAATACGATTTTAGTAGCATTAGCATAAAATATATGTAGGTTGGTAAACCGGCAGGAATATAACAGAGAAATTCACAATTACTATTTTGCTAAAGGCTACAGGCCTAAAGATGAATGTATTTCAGATTTGGCGAAATCAGAAAAGTTTTTAACAATCGATATGGAAAGTTGAAAGAAGCACCTTGGGATGATTCCAACTGAGATGTTTCAAAATATACGAAGTGCTGCAAAAATATAAATTGATGTCTGAATTTATACACTGACTAGCAGCGTTCACCCCGCTTCGCTGCGGTCACCCCGGAACGCAATAAACTTTGTTACTTAGATAATGTTTACTTTTTCGCTTTCAAGTGATATGATAAAAACCATAGAAGATTGCACTAATGTTAACATTATATCGCCTGTCATTTATGTTAACCCGCCCCGCTTCGCTGCGGTCACCCCAACCCGCCCCGCTTCGCTGCGGTCATCCCGGAACGCAATAAACTTTGTTACTTAGATAATTTTTACTTTTTCGCTTTCAAGTGATTTATAGCGCCTGTCAGTTATGTTAACCCGCCGAGTCACAGGGTCATGCGGGTTGCATATAAATACGTTTATTTTTATACCTATTATGAACTAATAACAAAGGATTTGTACGTATGGACACCTGAATGGTCAATTATCTCAAGACACTGGTAATTGAAAATTAAAGTGATATGATAAAAACCATCTAGGGTCCACATCCTAACAACCCCCCAAAAATGAAAGAAATCGGTTCAGCCGTATTAGCGTGATGAGCGGACAAAGGATTTTTTTTACGTATTGACACCTGATTGGTCAATTATCTCAAGACACTGGTAATTGAAAATTAAAGTGATATGATAAAAACCATCTAGGGTCCAAATCCTAACAACCCCCCAAAAATGAAAGAAATCGGTTCAGCCGTATTAGCGTGATGAGCGGACAAAGGATTTTGTGCGTTCTCTTTTATATATATAGATAATGTTTAAAATAGCAGAGAAATCTCAAATCCATGTTCTATCAATGCAATGGAATAGTATATAGAGTTAATGTAATTCGACCAAGGGGGTCACCAGAGAGCTTATACAGAGAGGACAAAAAATTGAAATAGTAACTGAGTCAAAGTAAGGTATCGACTGAAAAACAGATTCTTTCAAACAATTTATTTCTTGACTCCCTTTGTCACTGATACGTTTCTCTGTCAGCCGCTCTGGTTGAATTTAATTAGACAGAAATATTATTCCCTCCAACTAAAGAAATTGGGATTTTTTACTACTATCAATTAGACGGTGTAATGCATCAATTGACCAAGCGCCATTTTGCGAGTTTCGAGATTTTTACATCAGTGAGTAGGAGCCAATGTACATAATGTAAAAAAAAAAAAAATGGTTTGAAATCCTACTATTTGCTTAAACACGTTCAGGAAAAGCTATTCGACCAAGCGCCAATGACTGGATCGTAATGGTAACTTGTTTGAGTTTCCTTCAATATTTCAGAACCGTGTTTTGGCGCTTGGTCAATTGATGCATAACACCGTCCAATTGTTTGGCGCAAATGAGTGAATCCAGGATGTATGGGACATTCAGCATGTATTTAATACGGGGTACGGACAAAATCTCGCGAGCCAAAACGTCGCCGCCCAAAACATCGCCAAAACGTCGAAGATGTACCCAAACCATTTAATACTACGGGGAAATAGAAACTAATCACGGGTCTCTCATTGGATTCTATGGATTCGATACTAATATAATTTGTTTTCTACTATTTTTACGAGTCATCATTTCATCCTATGGGTGCTGATGGACTCAAATTGTACTTAAACGCCATTGAGAGTCATAATTTGTCTCGTCGACCTCGAAAACTATGAAAACACTAATATAGGTTACTAGCAGCGTTCACCCCGCTTCGCTGCGGTCACCCCGGAACGCAATAAACTTTGTTACTTAGATAATTTTTACTTTTTCGCTTTCAAGTGATATGATAAAAACCATAGAAGATTGCAGTAAATGTTAACATTATATCGCCTGTCATTTATGTTAACCCGCCCCGCTTCGCTGCGGTCACCCCCGAACGCAATAAACTTTGTTACTTAGATAATTTTTACTTTTTCGCTTTCAAGTGATATGATAAAAACCATTATAACGCCTGTCATGTATGTTAACCCGCCGAGTGACACGGTCATGCGGGTTGCATATAAATACGTTTATTTTTATACCTATGATGAACTAACAAAGGATTTGTACGTAATGGACACCTGAATGGTCAATTATCTCAAGACACTGGTAATTGAAAATTAAAGTGATATGATAAAAACCATCTAGGGTCCAAATCCTAATAACCCCCCAAAAATAAAAGAAATTGGTTCAGCCGTATTAGCGTGATGAGCGGACAAAGGATTTGTACGTTCTCTTTTATATATATAGATTATCGATAGTTTTTTACATGTCATTCCCACTCCCTAAGCGTTTTAGGAGTCTTATCTCCATTGGGGCTGAGCTTACACTTAAACGGCACAAAACTGTTACCAATCAACTTAGGGACCCCGAAAAATATGGATTCGACACTCATAAAGGTCATTTTAAAATACTTTTATATGTCTCCATTGCCCCCACCCTCTCCAAGAGTACTAATGGGGAATGAATTTGGAATTAAATGGTACAAGGAGAACCTGCGTTCATTTTGGCAACTCCTAAGACTAGGGATTCGACACTAATATCGGCCGTTTTCGGTCATTTTTGCATGCCAGAACTTTTAGTCTCGTTGAGGGTATTAGAGGGTCTTACCTCCTCTGAGAGCTCAACTTGATTTAAAGGGCATCGGATCTGTCACCAATCAACTTATGAATTCCGAAAACTATGGACTTTAAACTAACATCGGTCGTAGTCTTTAATTTCTTATGCCTTCCCCACTCCCCATAGGTGTGCAAGAGGAGTCTTACCCCCACAGTACTACTTCCAAAATTGTAAGTAAAATTAAGTAAGTACCAATTTTTGTTACAGTTATTCCAGACATTCCAGAGTAATGCTGAAGCACACACAGACACACAATATCCTAATCCTAACTACCAGGTAACCAAAAAAGTTCTTGACGTTCTGGAGCAGTGATAAACTAAGAGCAATATAGTGGACGGCACGTATCTTTAGGTTTCGAAGTAATCTCCTTCAGCATCCAACACCTTTTGCAAACGTTCTTGCAGCTCTACAATACTCCAGTGATAAAACTCTGCGGTCGTGGGTGCAAAGAAATCCGTGAGTGCGTTCCACAGGTCTCCCTCAATTGCGAAGGATTTCCCATGGAAATGGTTGTCGAGGGAATGAAACAGGTGGCAATCTGTTGGCGCAAGATATGGTGAATATGGTACATAGCACAGTGTCTCCCAGCAAAGTTGCTGAAGCGTTTTACGGGTCCTCTTTGCCACATGTCACTTGACACTGTCGTGCAGGAACAGTACACCCTTGCGATTCACCAATGCTAGCTCCTTCCACTGCAATGTACAGTGCACTCTTTGTAACTGCTGAGAGCAGAGGTTACCAGTGACGGTCTTATCAGGCGGGAGAAACTCGTTTGCCCACAATTCCATCATACAGTGAGCATGGGTGCAGAAGTGTCTTGAGCAGGGTCACGTGGCTACTACCACTGTCTGATACGCTTAACAGTGTCATAGAGGACCCACTTGTGGTCACCAGTGAGCAAGCGAACGAAGATGGGTATATTCAGCTGCCGAGTTAGCAAGGACGAACAGGTTATCATTCGCTGTTCCTTGTTTTATAGGTGTGAGGCCGTAGGCCGAGCAAATGCGAAATTCAGGCGGCGAATCCCCCAGCTGGACCAAATTCAGAAAATGTTAAGAAAGAGCAAATGCACGAAATTCACTCTGAATTATGAACTTGGTAGACTATCTTCCATTGTTCATCGTTCCAGTCTTTATTTTATTTTGATCCAGGAGTATCTGATCGTAATGTTTCCTGCTTGAAGGAATGGTTTATTTAACGCAATCCTACAGCAAGATCATAGATTTGAAGACTCTGGACCACCTCCTATTTGATACGGACTGGAAATGGTTCTTCCGGAGTAGTTTACATCTATTCCATTTGCTTGTTTTTCCAATGAACTTGTCCTGTATTACTGATACTACTTTCTGACTATCGAGCTACTTTGTGCCTAAGCGGTTAGCGTACGCGACTTTGGCGTGGGAGACCCGGGTTCGATTCCCGGCGGGAGCTCATGTGGTTCGGATTCCACGTTAATCAGTAGGTCCACGTCTCATATAGCCTCGCTGCTGAAAGGAACGCTAAACTAAAAATCAACATCAACAACTTTGTGACTACCTTTCAAGTGCCGGACACACCGCTCCGCCCGATCTCTGAACTATTTTTGTTTTTTCAAAGAATGACGGTCTTTTCTCAAAATAACTACTTGAACATGTACTTCGACTCTTAGTTAACAACTTCTCTTCCACATTTTATAGTATCTACATGTTCTTCACACTATTCAACTGGCTCATGGGAATGAAAACCGTAAGATCGCACGTTACAAATTAGCATCCAATACTGCCCATATTACTACACGATTGAATATCGCATACACAAAGGCTGTTGAAGTAAAGAGACAACTAAGGACAGGATTAATACACACACCACTAGATGTCGTTGAAACGGTGCCCAGGGGCGATCCAGAACCGACTTCTGGTGGGGGCGGTGTGTTGTCATACTGCTACTTTTAAGGGCTCCAAACTTTGGGATGGGTTTCATTTAATATATATAAAATAAGAAAGCTTCCTCTCCTGGGGGGGGGCGATCGCCCCCCTGGATCCACCCCTGGCATCATCAAAGTGTGACATCAGTTTTCTGTTCATTAGTTGTGTGTTTATTGCCAAGCAGCTTTTCTCAATAAATTTGTCTTGACATGAATTTTCGTTTTTTTATAAAGAATGTTTTTATTCTCAGAAATGAATCCAATAAAGGTTTTGTATGGGAAGAGTGTCTATTAAAAAAAAATCAATAGTCCGTGTTATGCAGAGTCGTTTGGATGAATTATTAACGTCATACTAAAGGTCTGACTACTGAAGGAAACATCTTAGTGGAAACTCTTAAGTATGGCACTAATCACGCGTCAAAACGACTCTGCATAAGGCCCTTGTGATCAGAATGACAATGACAATATATCCAATCTTCCATGAAAATCCCAGATTTTATTCCTGGTTTAAGACAATCTTCTCCGGCGCTGATGAAGTACATAAAAGCACTACTCTGACGAACAAGTTGCTTGAATAAAAGAATATTTAAAGAAAAAAGAAAGAAATGAAATATTTAAGTTTTACGTTCCACAGTTATGCAGGCTAGGCTAAAGGAGACGGTGATAAGAAATGAGTGAAATGGTGGAATGAATAAAGTGAGAGGAAACGGGAGAACTCCGAGGAAATCTAGGCATACGATGTTTGTCCACAACAAAGCTCACTTGGAATAAGCTGAAATCGAACCAAGGATCGTTTGATAAAAAGACGAGGCTGCAAATACTGTTGATTCAGAAAGTAAGTTTGATTCTATGCGCTGACTAATGACTTACTAATGTGTGCAATTTGATTGTGAACTCCTATATCCTGTCTTACATGCACCTGCTCTATAGACTAATCCAGAGCTCTGACAATCGAAAACTAAAGGTAGTCCACGGGAAACAACTATGGACCTTATGCAAAGTCCTTTTAAAGTATGATTAGCAATATACTAAAGACCTGATTACTGCAGGGAACATAGGTTAGTCGAAGTCTTTACTATTACACTAATAACGCGTCAGAACGACTTTGCATAAGACCCCAAATGAGCAGGAGGCTCATTCTGTAGTGGTTTGGGTCAACACGAGGCAAAATTTGAGTTTTAGTTAGTAATAGTTAGCATAGCACTTATAATTATTTGCATTGCGTTGTGACCCGCGAATTATGCAAACATCGTTACTGTATGAGGGCTCAAATGTTCGGTATGTTATAAATTCAGGTTTGACATTCTGAGTGAGAAACTGTGTTCAAGAGTGGGCCTCATTTTTTTTTAACGGTTTGCGTCCAAGCAACACAATATTTCAGTTTTATTTTGCGATGATCCACGTAGCAAATATAATTTAACACTTATTAGTACATTTCCTGCATCGCATGGTGAACCGCAAATTTTGCGAAAATCGATACGGAATGAGAGCCACTTAAAAAAAAGGGACACCATTCTAATATTTACTTTGTTCCTCAACAGGTGTCAGCACATTTTTCGATGCCTTGGAAGACTATTTTTAAACCTTGTTTCACAGAATCAAGAACAACATATGTAATAGGTGTATCATATGTTTACAGCCTTCTAAAATTGTCACTTAACTGGAATAATATTCTCGAACTATGACAATGCTCTCTTTGGAATTGAGCGTCTTGTAAAAAGGCATTCTTGAAGTAGAGCACATAATGAACTGAACGCACTGCTACTATATAATTGCAATATCATAGTTGTGCACATTCCTGAAAATTTTTTGATTGCCTTATACACTGTAAGGCAAAATATAAATAACTAGCAAACTTGCAGGTCCTGCGCAAGCACAGGATACTATTGTTGTCTGAATGACTGAATATGATGCAAAATCAAAAATATTTATGGCTATCAATCTTTAAGAGTTTCTCGATAATTACTCGAATTTAAGACGTCCTTGAATCTAAAACGCACCCCAATTTCGGTGGGTTAAATTAAGGAAAAACAGTAATATTTTCCGTTTTTACTATTACTAGAGCGCTCTTTGAAATTGGCCATTTTCGGTGATTTTTATATATCCCTCCCCAAGTTGCGGGGCACGGCATGATAAAAATTATCCCACACCCAAATATCATGTATGTTGAAAATTTGATCGGCATCTGTTGGGTGGTTCAAGAGTTAAGTTTTATTTATTTTTATATATTAATCTCTCCTCCTTTCCCCTAGGTTCTACCGTCTACTTGAAAATATTTTTTTAAAAAAATCCAGGCTCGAACATCATCTATGTTGATAATTTGATTAAGATCGGTTCGGTGGTTGAGCATGATGAAGCCATAAAGACAGTCACTTTTTTATTTTTTTATTTTCTTTTACATATATGTACGCACTTTCCCCCTACATTGTACCGTCAGAGTAAAATGATCAAAACACCCCAGCTCCGAACCTTGTCCATGTTGAAAGTTTGACAGAGATCGGTCGGGTGATTCAAGAGTTAAGTTTTATTCAGTTTCATATATTTACCCTCCTCCCCTAAGTCCTACCACCAAAATGAAATAATAAAAATCTTCCCAGGCACGGACGTCATCCACGTTAAAAATTTGATAGAGATTGGTCGTTTGGTTCAAGAGTTAAGTTTTATTGATTTTTTAATAATTCCCCCTCCTTCCCCGCCCCTAACTTCTACTGTCAAAATGAATAGCTAAAACACTCCCAGGCCAGAACTGCACCTACGCCAAAAATTTGATCGAGATCGGTCGGGAAGGGGGGGGGGGTTCAAGAGATTAAGAGTCACAAGTATAGTCACTTTCAATTTGGATCTGAAGTATTTTGTTAATATATAGATGAGCAAATGAAACACAAATAATTTTGATTATTTTCACTATCAGTTGGATCTCTTTTTGTCTATAGAATTGATTTTATTACATCAGGCAACTGAAGAGTGGGAACCAAGTAACACTATAGGAGCTCGATATTGTTACTTCATTAAAGGTATGCGAACTGCTCTGTTGTGGGCCTCTATTGCTACTTGAATAAGAAAAAATAATAATAATAAATGTGAGTCACACTTCAGAATTTGCTATATTTGCTGTACATTTGCAGCACGATGATAATTTTCATATAAGGAATTATACTTTCATATCTGTAGTTTCCATCAATGATAAATGAATGCGTTCAAATACAAACTCTTAATTTGCACAAATAAGGAAACTTGCTCACACATTACTAAAGAGTATAACAGTAACAGCATATTTAGAAGTAAAGAATGCATATACAGGGTGAACCTGAAAAATATGCACAAACTCCGGGAGGTGATTCGTGACATCGGAAGAAGAGAAAGTCCTCCTGCATATTGTCGAATTCCGTGTGGTCTACGAGCAAGCCCGTATTTATATATTGTGCGCCCTTGTGCTATAAATAATTTGCCGCTTCTGCACAAAATTTGCCTCCTCATTCTGCCACTCCCAACAGCGACCAATATTAGAATTGAATTCAAAGTTTTTGGGGTCGCTGAGATGAATAGTGACAGTTTAAATCCCGTTCAAATTCAAGGTCATACTCCACTCCCCAGGGAGGGGGCGGGATTTTAAAAGTAATCGAAAATGACAGGTATTAGCGTTGAATTCATAGTTTTCGAGGTCGCTGGGTTTAACGGTATCAGCTTTCATGATATTCAAGTTCATCCCTACCCCTTGGGGTGGGGTGGAGAGGATGACTTTTAAAAAATAATAAGATAAGTTAGCTAATTATAATTATAATTATAATTAGTAACTACTGTAATTGCAGCAAATTAAACATATTTTCTCGCTCTTCCGCGGGACTCTGCGAGTTTCTAGTTTTAAATATTCCTTTATTGTGAACCTTTTTTAAAAACACTGAAGACCGCGGTGGCTCAGTGGTAGAGCGTTCAGCTCTAGTGCACAGGGTCCTTGGTTTGATCCCAGCTCGCGCCAAGTGAGCTTTGTGGTGGACAAACACGGCGTGCGTGGGTTTTCTCGGGGTTCTTCCGTTCCCTTCCACTTTCTTCATTCCACCATTTCATTCATTCTGATCATCTTCCATCATTTAAATTTCTTCTTTAGCCTCGCCGGGATAATAGTGGGACGTAAAACTTAAAAGATTTAATTTAATTTATTTTAAAAAATGCAAAATTTTGTCGCCCCCTAAATTCTGCCGCCCTGTGCTCGAGTACAGAATAGCACTTACCTAAATACGGGCCTGTCTACGAGTAACAGGGGTGCCAATTTCGAACTGAAATTCGAATCCTGACAGTTGTAACGGAATAGAAGATGTGCACAACAATGTATCATGAAAGAGGACTTTTGTCTTCTTTTGATGTAACGAATCACCTCCCAAACTATGTGCACATCTTTCTATTCCGTTCCAATTGTCAATATTCGAGTTTCGATTCGAACTCCTCCGTGGCTAAGCGGTTACGTACGCGCCTTTAGCGCGGAAGACCCGGGTTCGATTCCCGGCGGGAGCTCATGTTGTTCGGATTCCACGTTAATCAGTAGGTCCACGTCTCACATAGCTTCGCTGCTGAAAGGGACACTAAACTAAAATCAAAACTCGACTTTCGATTCCTAGTTGGCAACCCTAAATTTATTTGATTAACTAATGACACAATAATTGATTGATGACTAATAATGGAATAATTATTGAATGAATAACTGGTATTGTTATTGAATTAATATATTGATCAACACCAATATCATCTCTCTATGACTTACGGTTCCCGAGATATGGCTCCTTAAATATTCCGATATCGGAACTCTTTCGGCCAATATCTCGGGAAGTGTGAGTGACGCGAAAAATTCCGTAACTTCTTTGAGATAGTTTCTGATGCTCCATCGAATGGAGCTTTCAAAATTGAAAAATTCGCAAGTAACATACACGGACAGACACGGAGAACTCAGTATCAAACTTCTCAAGTTCGTTGAAAATAATATATATGCCTTTTATCAGACTTTGATCCGACATTTTGTTCTTGAGTTATGGCCATTTTTACATGTTTTCGACAAATTTTTGGCTCTGTTGCATTTCTGCATCCAGGTTGGTCCATACCTTCTGTTGTATTGGTGTTAGAAATCAACTCTCAAAAGATTTTTGTTGTTGTCTTCACAGCAGAATTTTCTTATTGTTTGATCTTTGTAAGGGATGAAGTGTTAGTATCTGTCTTTTGTTTTCAAGAACATACAAATTACATCAAAGAACATACATACATTACTGAACTATGGACATAAATTCCTCCTAATACGTCACCAATTTAACGAACTTCACACGAGTGTGATTAGGGTTGATTTCAGATTCTTTCTTGGTGAAGACGTTTAATATACAGGAGTGAAAAGTAAATAGTATTGTTAAAATATTTGTAGTAACCAGGGGCGGATCCATGGAGGGCGATCGCCCCCCCCCCAGAAGAGGAAAACTTTCTTATTATATATATATATATATATATATATATATATATATATATATAAATAACACCCATCCCAAAGTTTGGAGCCCTTAAAAGTAGCAGTATGACAACCCACCGCCTCCCCCCCAGAAGTCGGTCCTGGATCCGCCCCTGGTAGTAACACCTACTGAAAACGATTGCGCATATGTACTCCTCCCTCCTGGTGGGGGATCCTCTAAAATCACTAAGTGTGATAGTTCCCTGTCTGAGCAGGAAGCATACAAATGCACTCTGCTTGTGGCTACATGAAGGACATCTACTGACAGATTAGTCACACTTCTACGAACTACTTGAACTTACGGAGGCATCTGCGCGACATCTATTAAACGTTGGGTAAATTATTTCGAACATTTTTTGCTTACTGCCATCTGAAGTTTCTATCTTGTTGGATACTTTTTATGTTTGATATAGCACATTTACTTGAAGGGGTTGTACTGCATTAACTTCTTGTCGAGAACTATGAAACCAATTGGCTGCAGCGACCCTCCAAAGAATAAAACTCGCCCTTTTTCAACACAAATGCTACGAGACTAATCCTAAAATTTGGAAAATGTTACTGTACCCGTAAACCATCCATAAATAGGCTTTTGTCCTTATTTACTTCAAATTCTCAAGATATCACAAACAGATCTAGCAGTAAATTGGAATCCCCATATTCTACACTCAAAAAGACTCTTAAATGATTGCAAAATACTTCCACCTATATCTTCATAATAAACAATTTGAGTAGATTGCTTTTTTTTTTAGTAAGAGAAAAGAGTACAGATGAAGTGAAAGATAACATTTTCATGCTACATCAATCATTTCCCTGTTAAACAAAAATAGTTCTATTGAGAAAGTGTAAAAATGTATGCTCAATTAGGAACTCTTCGAGGGAAGTGCGAGCCCGAAGGCCCCTTTCGTGGATGTGCCCCTGCTGAAAAGTGTCAATGACATCACTTCACTGACACTGAACCAAGGATACTGGTGATTACTGTTAGAAGAATCAGACACTTGATAGGGTCGTAGTTATTTTTACTAACTCATAGGGATATTTTACAACACCATGAAGATGGTAGCAAAGTTATTCTGGTCTTAAGATGTGTTAGTTTTTACAAGTATTTTATAGTTGCCAGATAATTTGTGTGTAAACTTGAAAATGTCTCTTAATATAACTCTAAACATACCATTCTTCATTGTTATTTTAGATTTTTGTTTTTCTATGTTAATGAAATAAACTGTAAAACAGGACTGCAGAGGTAATAAGTAATACAAAGTCTCCCTGCCCTTACAATGCTTTACAAGGGTTTTATTTCCTCGATCACTGAATATTATTCACCTGTACGGAATATGGCTATACCTCAGTGGCGGATCCAGTGGAGGCAATTGCTCCCCCAGAAGTGCGAACTTTCTTATTTTATATATAAAAATAAAACCAATCCCAGAGTTTGGACTTCTTAAAAGTAGCAGTATTCCAACCCACCGCCCCTCCCCAGTATTCCCCCAGAAGTCCGTCCTGGATCCGCCCCTGCTATACCTACTAATGTATCTCGCCTTTGACTCCGTTTTAAACTTTTTTGCCATATTCCGATTTATAACTCCCGAGTTACGTGATCACTCGAGGCAGGAACTAATGTCTTGAATCAACTTGTATCCCTGACAAACAACGTCGCGCAGCTGATTTACTTTACCTATATAAACATCGTCAATGGTAAAAAGTTGTTTCTGAATTCTTATTACCTCAGATTAACCTTGGTGTTCCTCCGTGGCGAACTCGCTCTCTAAATTTACTAACTTAGATTATAACACAGTTTCAACGGATTTCAACATTTTTACTACTGAACAATACTTTAGAAACCAAATGAAGAGAATATTGGTAATTTAGAGGTGAACTTTCTTTTATTTGTGTTTTCAATGTTCATGTTCAGTTTCAGGCAAATGACCTTGTGCTCTGTAAAACTTAGTGAATAAATAAATAAATAAATACACGGAAAATGAGTAAAAGATTTGACACACGAAATGTATTAAGTGTCTATGCAATTATCATTACACGACTACTTAGCACTCTTATTATAGATCACTATATTGACGATCCAAGAAGTTGCAATCTACCAGAGCTCGGGGCAAATGCAAGTTGTACAGTCACGAACATAAATAAGTAGAGGAAAGTCTTTATTTCTTTTTGCTCCAACCTCTAGTTATTTCTGTTCGTGGTTGTACAGTCCGCAGCAAAAAACCTGCAACACGAGCATGTAATTTTATTGTGGAACGACGAAGTCTTTTGCTCGAAAATAAGTGTGTAAGGGAGGACGCCGAGGTTTCTCCTAGGGATGGGCAAAACCGGTTTTTATAAAAACAGGTTTTCGGTTTTTTATAAAAACCGAAACCCGAAAACCGACATTTCGGTTTTCTCCAGAACCGGTTCGGTTTTTCACCGAAACCGGTTTCGGTTTTCTCCAAAACCGGTTCGGTGAAAACCTTTCGAAAACACACAAAACTATTTCTGTGGAAATGGATTCGGTTTCCGGAGAACAACGAAACACCATTCTGGTCAGAAATAGAACAAATTAAAAAAAAACGGAATCGGTTTTGAAGAAAACCGAAACCGGACCAGGTAAAAAACCGAACCGTTTTGGAGAAAACCGATAACCGATTTCGGTGAGAAACCGAACCGGTTTTGGAGAAAACCGAAACCGGTTTCGGTGAAAAAAAACGAAAAACCGGTTTTTGTGCCCACCACTAGTTTCTCCTGGCGTGATTCGTGCCACTTAGACGTTATGTTGATTTTCTGGTCTGTTAGGCGTAGTTTCACAATAAACTTACATGCTCATGTTGCAGGTTTTTTTTTTTTTTTTTTTGCTGTGGACTGTACAAGTAATGACATCCTATTCTGTTATCTGGAATTGAATGACCAATAAAGAAGCGTGAAACACACGATTAGCCAATCGAAATGTCCGAAACAATTCTCAGATGGTCCTAAAATGATAGCTCTGTCATTACTCGAATTACTTTCATTTATTGTCAAAGCTTCCTCAGAAATATACAGGGTGTATCAAAACGGACTTTACAACTTTGATAATTCATATTTATTTATTTATTTAGCTTACAGACATGGTTTCGATGTCATTTTGTACCAAAATACATTAAGTTTTTTTAGCTTATACCTAAAGAGGTTCAATATGGCTTCCGTTAGTGATGCAGCACACGTCCCATCTGAAGTAGATTTTTCGCTAAAACCGCTGTAGCACGTCAGGTATGACTTGTTCAATTGCAAGACAGATCGTTTGAGATGCAACCGTTTTCTCAACACACGCCAAACTGTCATGTGTGGGACGCCCAGCTGTCGAGAAGGACGCAGAGTTGATTTTGTACGACTGTTCGCATAGCTTTGTCTCACTTGCTCTACAACGTCTTGACACGTACGGGATCGACTTGAAGATTTGTTGTGTCTCACTGAACATCCAGTTGCAACAAAACAGTAATGCCACTGATAAATAGTAGGCCTACTGGGAGAATCTTTACCATACTTTGTACCAAAATTACGTTGCACAGTTGTCGTAGATTTGGATTCTTCAAAGCAAAACACACAACTAGCACCCTCAGGACCAGTAAAGCCAGCCATCTTTGCTACAACTGCCGCTAGCGCTTGCGGTGGCTTGTTTCTGAACTAGTGTACTACGTGAGTCAAAACTTGATGTATTTTCATACAAACGACATCAAATGAATAAATAAATATAAGTTTTCAAAGTTGTAAAGTTCTTTTTGATACACACTGTGTACTGACGACCTTAATTCATCCTAAACAGTTAAATAATTCTAATGTATTGTCAAACAAAGATTGTGAATAGACCAACTTACCTCTTTTTTTTCACAGTTCGTCTGCCTCAGCCACCATTTAGCTCGTTAGTGGCTGGGCTAATCAAAAGGGCGCCGTTGCCATCCTGGGTTTTCGTAAACTTCTTCTGGAACATCCCACCACGCTGGCACTCCCTGAAATTACACAAAGCACATGAGTTTCTCGCAACAAATAATACACAGCTAATATTTTTATACCACAAAAGAAAGAATTGGTTTCACAACTCACTTTAATACATGTAAAAGTTTTGGATTGTAACTTCGTATGTTACCAAGCAAAATTGGGTATATTAAAATCTGTTTTATGTATATTTAAAAAAAAATCATGAACAACGAAGGAGAGGGATGTGCATTCGCACTCAGAAATGCCTAAACACTACAATACAATCTCGTTGTGTCTGCTGTTTTTCTTTAAATAATAATCTATTAAGTTAGTAAAAGACAAAGGAAACACACTGCTGAATAAAGATTTTAATATTTTTTTAAAGAATGTAATATCACGCTTCAATCTTAATATATCATTTGCATTTCCAGCGCACCTAGCTCTTTCGTCTTTATTTCTTGATTTTCCTTTTACACCTCTTAAAAAATAAAAAATAAAAAAACTTGTTTCCACTTTTAACGATAAGGAACTAGTTTGTGAAAAAGACAAGACTAGTTTTCATATCAAAACTGCGATAACTAACTAAATGGAATAGGTGTTCGCTACTGTTCGAGAACAAAGTTCTTATATTTGACAACAAACAAGCAATTCATGCTGGGATTTATTTGACCATTTGCTTTAGCATTGTCCATGTGACCTAAACGTGATTTATGAATGTACTATTCAAATAGATCAGTTTGGTAAATTTAACTACCATCATCATCAAGTTTCTTTCCAACTTAAAATACTTATTTACCTATTTATTGTAAATACTAGGAATGCAATGGATGTACCCGATTGCAATGAAATGACCTGAGCGAGCTTAAACTACGTAATCATTCCTGGCCATTATGCAATAATAAATGCCATTTTTAATTGTTGACAAAAAAATCGCGTGAAAACTTAAGTCTATGCAAGCGTTTTTCGGTGATTATTCCTCGATATTACATCGGATTTTTGATTTCGACCTATGTTATCACTCAGCACGACATACTCTATCAGCGTGCTAAGTTTGGTTGAGATCGGCCAAACGGTCTAGGAGGAAGCGTTTTTCGGTCATTATTCCTCGATGGTACATCGGATTTTTGATTTCGACCTATGTTGTCACTTACCACGACATACTCTATCAGCGTGCTAAGTTTGGTTGAGATCGGCCAAACGGTCTAGGAGGAAGCGTTTTTCGGTGATTATTCCTCGATGGTACATCGGATTTTTGATTTCGACCTATGTTGTCACTCAGCACGACATACTCTATCAGCGTGCTAAGTTTGGTTGAGATCGGCCAAACGGTCTAGGAGGAGTTCGCGGACAACCAAACGGCTAACCCGAATATAAGAGCTTCGCTTCGCTCAGCTCAATTATAATTATGAGAGACTTCGCCGCCCTTCGAAACCTGTCCTCCCGTGCAAACGCACGTGTTGCACACATGGCAGAGCCAGCCCTGCTGTATCCAGTCGTTAGAAATACAAAATTTGTGACAGAACAAATTTCGAAGGTGAATATTCAGTCTTTAGTGGGTATTCATCTGCGAGGTATCAGAGCAAAAACGTTAAAGAGTCTTCATCCCGGCGAAATTAAAATATCGCTAATTTTACAGTAATTATGTGATATCTTCAAATAGATAAAAGATAATCGAAGTGTGGAACAAGAGCACCCTAGACAATATTATTTTACATGAGATACCGTTATCAAGACTCACTTATCTGCTTTCGATTTCCAGCCATTTTGAAAATCGGCATTTATTTTCGCGTTTCTAAACGGCTGAAAACGGAAAGCCACTAGGTGACTTGTGATAACGATACCTCACGCAAAATCATATTGTCTAGGGCGCTCTTGTTCCATATTTTAATTATCTTTTATCTATTTGAAGATATCACATAATTACTGTAAAATTAGCGGTATTTTAATTTCGCCGGGATGAAGACTCTTTAAGAGATATTGAGATGTTTTTTGCAATCGATTCATCACTCCAAGCATTCCTCCATTAATCCTCTATTCAAACTGGAAGTGGTACAAATCAACCACATCTAGTTTCAACATATATCCCCATAGAACGAAAACAGTACGGCATACTGAGCAATGTCTTTGATGTGGAACAGGTTCTCTATTGCAACCTCTATAGAGCAATCTTATTCCTCTATTGCAACCAATAGTTATGGTCATACTACTTGGAGTTTGAGTATTGAATTCACAGAGTTCGGAAGTCTACCGCTATTTCACACTGTGAAACAAAACTTGCTTGTTTCTTACAGCTAAAAAAAAAAAGTCTTGAAATGTGTATTTACTTTTAAGAACTCTCTCTCGCCTTGTTGACAGACCTAGTTACAAGAGAGACTGACATAGTTATTATGTCTATTAGATGGCAATATTACTTAATTGACACTGTTTACTGTAATAAACTTAGGAAATCTTTTTGACTAAATTCTTGTGCAATTTCTTGCAAAATATGACGGCAATGCAATGGAATGGGTAATAATGTCCTTATCTGATATTTATTTATGATGTGCAAGCCTCTGATAGAAGTTTCATTTAAAAGTTAAACTGCATATTATACAGGGGCCGCGCTGGCTCAGTGGTAGAGCGTTCGCTTCTCGTGTATGGGGGGTACTTGGTTCAATCTCAGCTCGCACCAAATGAACTTTGTGGTGGACAAACACCGTATACGCGGGTTTTCTCGGAGTTCTCCCGTTTCCTCCCACTTTCTTCATTGCTCCATTTCATTCATTTTTCATCATCACTGTATCCTTTAGCCTAGCCAGCATAATCGTGGGACGTAAAACTTCAAGATTTCAATTTTTTCAATCCCGAACGGTCTATCGAGAACTTGGTACTGATGAAAAAGTAAAAATATACCACTAGTAACACACGTCAGGATAAACAATCAAACAAAAATACGATTCCTTATTGCGAAGGGAGGGGGTCTGTTTTATTGCACTCTAGTGTACATTAAAGCATTTTTGAAAATTCCTGGTTATGCCCCATAGCCTAAAGTAGACGGGTGAACGATGAAGGTAAGAATGATAGAATTGGTGAAATGATAATGTGAAAGGAAACGGAAGAACCCCGAGAAAACTCACAGACACGATGTTGTCCATTATAAACTCACTACCTTTGAAATCGAACCAGACCCCTAACACCAGAGTCGAGCGCTCTACCACTGAGCCTCCGTGTCCCTGAAAGTATTTGTTTGCATAAACTTATATCCCAATTTGTTAATCTGTTTCAAAATTATTGGTAAAAGAACCCAAGAGTGGGATACAAGACTTCTGCTCGCTAATGTACGTCATCATCATCATCATCATCATAGGTATTCTGCCTTTATTGGCAGGTCACTTGCTGCAGCTGAGAAGCTTCCATGCTCCACGGTCCTCCGCTAACCTTTTCGTCTTCGCGTATGATCTTTCTGTTTTAATATCATCCATTAATTGTAGTCTCCTTCGCCCCCTCCCTCTCTTTCCCGCCACCATACCCTCTAGGACGTCCCTCATGATACAATCTCTTCTTAGGCAATGTCCCAACCAGTTTCTCTTTCTCTTCCTAATAATATCTAAAAGTGTTCTTTTCTCACCCACCATTTCTAACACACTCTGATTCGTTTTCCGCTCGACCAAACTAGTTCTTTCCATTCTTCTCCATACCCACATTTCGAAGGCTTCCAGTCGATTTTCGTCACCTTTACGTAATGTCCACGTTTCCGCCCCATACAGTACAACACTCCACACGAAGCATTTTATGAGCCTTTTTCTCAACTCTTTGTTCAAGGTCCCACAAAACAGACTTTTCTTTCTTTTAAAGGCTTCTTTCGCCATTCCTATTCTTGCTTTTATTACACGTTCGCATTTCATGTCATTACTAAGAATACTACCCAGGTATCGAAAACTATTCACTTGTTCTATTTTCTCCCCTCCTACTTTTATATTTGACTCAGACCCCTTCGTTCCAATCACCATGGCTTTTGTCTTTCTAACATTTATTTTCATCCCATATTCCTCAAAGCCCTTTCTCATTTTTTCTAACATTTTATTGATTTTCTTTTCAGATTCTGCAACAAGCGCCATATCGTCTGCAAATCTTATACATCTAATCATTCTACCTCCTACCGAAATGCCATCATCATCATGTAGGCTCTTTTTCACTATTTCTTCTATATTTAATAGTGTTGGCGAGAGGCAGCATCCTTGTCGAACTCCCCTTCCAATTGCACTCTCTTCCGTCAGTTCTTCCCCTATCCTAACACTTACTTGTTGGTTCATGTATAAGTTTCTTATGAGTCTTCTATCTTTCCATTCCAACCATATCTTTGTTAGAACTCCCAACAACAATTCCCAATTCACGCGGTCAAAAGCCTTTTCTAGATCAATAAATACAACATACACCTCTTTCCCTTTTTCTATAAACCTTTCACCGATCACCCTTAATAATCCAATAGCATCTCTTGTGCCCTTGCCTCTTCTGAACCCAAACTGCTCTTCCTCAACATCTTTATTTGTTCTTCCATATAACCTTCTGTTCAGTATTCGGAGCAGGTTATATTAATATAACCTAATGTACGTAGGTTATATTAATTCAAATAGTTGTAAGGAACTGCGTAAAATTACAGAATAAAACCAGTTGAGCTCTGACATTGGCAGAGCAATGACAGAACGACTGGAGAGATGGGGCTGGAAAGATAACTATGATTGTTCCTACATTTAAAAGTAAATCTTTTTTATCCGCACCTTCTTCTGTTTCTCGCAAAATAGCTTACGGTTCCTGAGATATGGCTCCTTAAATACTCCGAAATTCGAACTGTGGCACCGCGTAGCGTAGTCGTTAACGCTTTCGCCTTCGGTGCGAGCGGTCCCGGGTTCGATTCCCGGTAGGGTCACTCGGCGGAAAAAAATGTAACCTGCTTTTTCAGGCCAGCCACCCTAAATGAGGTTTTCCTGGGTTTTCCTCATTCACACCAGGCAAATGCTGGGGTGGTACCAAACTTAAAGGTCCCAGGCCGCTTCCTTCCTTCCCCTATCCTTTCTTCCTTCACTTTCCCCGGATTGTGTGCTCGCAGAGGGACGTCATCCCTCAAAACGTGAAGGGCTAAATGCTCTTGGATGCTGAAAGCCCAGAAATCTAAATCCTATTCCGAAATTCGAACTTTTTTGGTCAATAACTGGGGAACGGTGGTCAGTGGCCACCAGTTACTATTTGGTACCAAAATGTTCACCATCTTCTTAGCTATTGACCAATGTCAATATCCTAACTATATATAAAAGTACATGAACTGAAATAAAATAAGGGGGTACTTCCGGTTGACGTGGAAACTTGAAATTTGACATGATTGTAGCTTTCCGGGACTAACTCACAGGGAAATTGCCAGAAGTGAATACTTTTTAATATTTAGGGGGTCTAAAAGGGGGATGAAGAATTCCCCCATGTTATTTAAATGTTTCTTTTCTTTCTTTCTTTTTCTGACATATAATCTCATGTTTAGGTACTTGGAATTGGAATAAAAACTCTGTATTCTTGTACGTTCTTGTTAGCATTACCTAAGTAAATCAGTAGAAATAAAAAATTCTAACTTTAGAGTGGTTTTATGGGGAACTGAAAAATCTTTCCCATGTTATTTACATGGGACGTTCTGTACACCACAAAATATTTAGGCACTTCTGGTAGGATTAGAATGTGAAATTTGACACGATTGTCGCCTTCCGGGACTAACCGATAGAAGAATTTCCTAAAATGAGTATTTTTAATTTTAAAGGGGTCTAAGGAGGGATGAAGAAATTCCCATGTTGTTTAAATGGTCGTTTTCTTGCGATACAAAATCTTATCTTTTAGATAGTTGAAATACGGAAAGAAACTTGAAATTTTGTAGAATTGCGGGTTTAAGAGGTGTGAGGCCGTAGGCCGAGCAAGGGCGGGGGTATGGGAGCGTAGTCCTCAGTTGGACAAATTTAGGAAATTTGAAAAGCAAATGCACGAAATTCAGTATTGATGCAAAGGCTGATAGACTAAATAAGTAATGAGAGGCCGTAGGCCGAGGGTCTGAGGGTCAAAGGTTAGTCATTATATAGCTTATGGTTCCCGAGAAATGGCTCTTTATCTCCCGAAATTGGACATGTTTTGGCCAATATCTCCGGAACAGTAAGAGTGACGCGAAAAATTCCACCACTTCCTCAGATAGTTTTTGATGCTCTATCGCAGCGTTTCCCAACCTTTTTCAACTTGCGGCACACTATGGATGTAACTTGAAATTCTCGCGACACACTCATAGATATCATTATTATTATTTGCAAATATAAAATACCATGGTATTTTTTTCTGTGATTACTGATCATCTCACAGAGATGAAAGCTCGATCACTGGTTTTCCCCTATGCTAATTCATTATGCTTATTTTTATTCTAATTTTAAAATAGAATCAATTGCAATGAAATATAGAGGACTCAGATTTTTAAAAATACGCTTTCTTTTTCGAAAACTGTATCCAACCTTTCACTAAGAAGGAAGATCACTAAATAACGAACGAACAAACAAATAAATGTCTTGTAGTTTTAATTTTGCTGTTTTTTACCAAACACGGTGCATATTATTGCAATCACACAGCTTGCGATGCATGCAAGTCAAAACACAACTGTTGAACAAAGTGTTGTTCTGTCATTCACGTGCTAATGAGTGTTCTACGAACGTTCACTTGACGCGTACCGTACAAGTGCTTCAATTTCTCGGTGTTTATATGACTCTCGATTGAAGAGTAACGTAGCAGCTAACTGTGTAAATGTGTACGAGCCGAAATACTGTCTGGTACACAGTAATAGATGTAGAATAATATATTACAACTACAGTAATTTTTCCATGGTAGAAATTCATAATAATGTGAAATACAAAAATTTACATTTTTTCCTATGTCTTGCAATTTGGTTGCTATAGAATTAATAATTTTGTTTCGATTTTCTCGCGGCACACCAACGGTTCATTTGCGGCACACCGGTTGAGAAACGCTGTTCTATCGAATGGAGGGCTCAAAATTGAAAAATTTGCAAATAATAGACAGACATAGAGAAATCAGTAACGAACTTTTTAAGTTCGTTTATTATTATTCTATTAACATTTGAAGTTATGAAGTACGTATAAGCTCTTTGTTTTGGAGTCAGCTCTCCCTAAAACGTTGCATAGAAAATGATATTCACCCTGAATGAGCTGTGCGCTACTGATATTGCAGGGGTGCATATTTTAACTACTTTCACATCTTGCTTGACATCTACATAACACAAACAAGATAATTTCTGTAGTGATGCTATTTAATGTGATAACAGAATCCTGTAGAATTATTTGAGAGATTGGTGGAGGCTAAAATGAACATCTTAGAATGCCAATCATTTCCATTCCACGTCCAAGGACACTGGTCTTTAAGCTAACACGGAGGGCAAATAACAAACATGGTGGAATAATTGGCGGACAGATGAATGGGGAGAAACTCCAGTATCCTATATAAACAAGCTCATTACATTGATCTACTAGCAACCGTAGTAAAAAGAAATGTACGATTGAAACAGCAATGTTACGCTTTACAGTTACTCAACCATGAGATGATTCTACAGTAAAAGTTATTTTAGAATAATTTTGGTTAAGAGGCTCATTAACATGATAATAATAGTTCATGTGTTTGAAATCAAGTGGAAGTTTTACGTCCCACGGTTACGCCGGCTAAGCTAAAGGAGACTTTGGTGATGGGAAATGAAGGAAAATGGTGGAATGAAGAAAGTGGGAGGCAATGGGACAACCCCGATAATGCCACACAAACGGTGTTTGTCCACCAGAAAGTTCACTTGACACGAGCTGGGATGGAACCAAGACCCCATCCACCAGTGGTGAACGCTTTACTACTGAGCCACCGCGGCCCACTGCATGCGTTTGGTAATTTTATATTTCAGAGTTGTCAACCTTACTCCCAAAATTTGAAGCCGTAGCGCCCTTCTGTAAATACGACCCAGATCTTACATAGATGTGGAAGATATCTAATGAATATTTTCTTTCAGTTTCTAATTAAGCAAAAAGTAATTTTCCTTTAAAAATATAAAATACTAAAACTAAATAAATTACGAAATATTTTTTATTTTGAAGAAGTGGTGCAAATCCTCCTATAGGATGTGGCGCAATATCTTAATCAACTTTAAGAAAAATGTAGGTGTACTTGAACATAGTTTTCATTTAAAAAATCGAGTGATGCTTTTCGGATCAAAAGATCCAATATATTTCAATCACAAATTTCACATAAGTCTTATATCTGGAGAACTACATATAGTGTAGCCGAACCCAAACTATCAGTTAACTCAGTATGATGTACTTATTACGTAGAAAATACGAAAACTCGATTTAGGGCCTGTTCAAAAATGTTGTGGTTCCTGATCAAAAAATTTATTATTAACGAAGATTGCATACTTTTGATACAATTTTGTTCTATGAATAGGCTTGTTTTCTGAATAAATCATTTTAAACTCCTTTTCTAACTTTCCTAATTCTTGCGTCCTGCCTTATTCCAACTTGAGTCGGAAACAGTGTTCCAGTTGGGAACAAATTATCAGAACTATTTCTCTATAAACAAAGCTGTTTAATAATAATAATAATAATAATAATAATAATAATAATAATAATAATAATAATAGTGTCAAGTGAATTAATAAATATACGAACTTATAAGATCTAACCCTCACTTAACCTATAACACATCCTTGATGGAACCCTGCACGGTTTATTTCTTTTGACAGCACAGAGCAAAATTTTGTTACAATTTAGAACGTTTTTTTCAGTAGCTAACTTTGATGACGCTGCAATGTATTACCTTGCAATAAGTTCTCCGAGAAGAATAGAAATCCTCTACCATATAGGTTACTGATTTTCCTTGTTACTAGCTACACTTGCCAATAGCCAACGATACAATAAGATTTATAACTACATAGCTATAATTGCAATAATGATTTGCAATCGGGAGCCATCTAATAAAATCGGCGAGTGCTCTTTTCGAACTTGAAGACATGCGTCTTTATTTTGCCACTAGTTGAAATGCCCGTTCTTTGCACGGGAAGAATAGGTTTATGGGAAATACTTGAATCTCCTTCCCCTTAGAATATTTATTTCAATAAAAGTGTATTGATAAAAACACAGAAGACATTCTTTTTTCGCATAAATATTGAAATACCCTACCCCCACAGAATGCGCCGCTAATCAAATTCATATGAATAAAAAAACCAACTTGAAATGGGTACTATCTATTTTCCAAAGGTCATTTCAAACGGGTAGGACATTTTCCCGCTCCGAAAACTATGAATTTAACACAAATTTTAGTCATTGTTGACATTTCACTTTCACCCCCCGCCCCTTTACCGATGGTCTTACACGACATTGTGAGCGTCACTGTTCATTTCAGCAACTCCAAAAACGATTGGCTACACACTAATATTAGTCATTTTGCATTATTTTTACATGGCCTTCTTTTTAACTCCCACTTCTTGGAGTGTCTTATCCCCCACAGTATTTCTTGCAGATTGAACATCATTTGCCTAATATGTTTAGTTAAAATTGCTCCAGACGTTTCGGAGCTACGCTGGAATATATATTCATACACATACAGGGATATACGGCTTTTTAGTTTCCTCTGTATATTCCCTATCCAGCTGACTATAGGGCGACCAGGTTCTGACAAGCGAAAAGTAGGACACAAATGTAATAGTATATGATAGTTTAGTGCGTAGGCAATACGCATGTTCTTATTTCGCTTAACATTAACCGTAAGTTAATCATTCATTTCTGTTATTAAAAAGAGAAGTACTCAACAATAGTATTGAATGAATTCAACACAACTGCAAATACTTTCATGAATGTCAAATACATGATTGTTAAAGCAATTAAAACCATTTGGAGTCAGTTTAATAATAATAATAAAAAAGTTGAAACATAAGATTTTAATGGAATATAAAAATGCGGTTCATCTTAACGGTTATTTATCCATTTGCATTTTTTTTCCAAAACATTTAGCAAATTATTTTCATTAATATAGGATATCTGTTTACCAACTAAATATCAGTACATTGCTTGGTGACATATTTTTCGTCTGAATGTACAGCGTGCAGTAACATGCTGTTTTGCAAAATCATGTCATGGAATTCAACTTTGGTAAAATTATAGTTGCATTTGGTTATTATTAGGTGTTTAAGGGTTTCTGTTTTCAACTAAGAATTCTCATCAGTCTACAAATTATTCATTATAAAAAATACCCACTAAATGGGAGCATTTGTAACAGGGAAATACATCTATATTCTATCACATACTTCGTAACGGGGAATGAGTTTCCTTCAAAATGCTTGAATAATTCACTCCATCTTAAATCTATCCTCATTTGAACAGTGTTCCATTTTTTATTTGTTTTTTTTTTTTTCAGAAATAGCAGTTATTACATTTCTTTACATATGTAATCTCATCAAATTGATAGGAATCGTTCGTTTCTTTTCCTCACAATTTACTAATGTATTTCAAGCTGCTCTGGCCATTCCCCATTCAATTACTGAGTTCAATCTCGTAGAGTTCAAAAATTGTTAATGTCTGCGAAAGTTGTGGATCACTGCTCAATATACTCGTTACAACTTGAATAAAGTAGAAACTTTCAGGACATTTCGCAAGACAGTTTTTTTTTTTTTAAAAAAGGATATTTCTCGATTTCCTAAGTGTATTCGCAACACTCAGGACAGCTCTTTGAAAAACAGTACTGTACTGCGAAAATCAGTAAGTACGTCTGCTCACCCTAAGTTGACAGGCTCGTTCATGTCTAAACTTGGAATTAAATGTCATCGCCAATTGTAACCTAATAGCTTGGCGAATCCAAATTATGGATTCGAAACTAATCTGTCATTTGAGACATTTTATTTTTCACCCCTTCCCAACCCTGAATTTCGACGGGGCTGAATTTCGACTTTAACGCTATCGATAGTGTAATTATTAGTATCGAGAACTATGGATTAGACATCAGTATTGGTCGTTTTCGATTATTTTCACATCGCAATCCTTTTTCACCACCCTCGAGGTGCCAATGGGGATTAAACTTAGACTGAAATGCTATAGGGAGTGTCACCAATCAACTTAAGGACACCGAAATTTATGGATTCGATACTAACATCGGTCGCCTTTGATTATTTTTTCCATTCCACCCAAGGGTACTAATGGGGTCTGAACTTCGATTTAAACGGCATAGGGAGTGTCGCAATTCATTTCACGGACTCCGAAAACTATGAATTCTATATTAATATAGGTCGTTTTGTATCATTTTATATGTTACCCCTCCCCTAGATGTGCAAAGGGGTATTACCCTCACTGAGAGATACACTCCCAGTTGACGGACATCGAAAATGTCACCAATCAGCTCATGGACTCCAACAACTACAGATTCACAACTAATATCTCTCGTTTCCATTCATATATAATCCTCCCCTTCTCATTCTTGGGTGCTCTATGGGGATCTTACCCTAACAGTACTGTTTTCTAGGCTGCAAATAATACGTGTACCAAGTTTGATTAAAATTGCTCCAGGCGTTCCAGAGTTATGGTGGAACAAATACACACATGCATATATTTTTAATCATTAACAAAAGTACTCGAATGAGGAAATTGATCTGGAAATCACTTTTTTTTCTGTTGCAGCTCTCGATGTGCAGACTACGTCCGTCGTTGCTGAATATTTATACTTGTAAGGTTCACTTTTTAGTTCCTTTCTCATTAGGGAATTTTGTTCGTTCACATCAACCGGATATCTCTCTCACACGCTCCAGCAGTATGATATTGTATACGGAGGTGTTTTTTTTTAACATTAAAATAATAAATATCGCTGCGAACACCGGCCGCATCAATCAAGTATTGCTGGTTACGATATTATATATTTGTAATTATTTGGTGTAAGATATAGAAGCTTGCTTTTACAATCTGAGAAATGCCTATGGGAATACGTAGAAAATCTTTCAACTTTACGTTCCACGTTTATATCGTGTAGGCTAAAGGAGATGGTGATGATGAGAAACGAATACAATGGTAGAATGAAGAAAGTGGGTGGAAATGGAAGAATCCCAAGAAAATCCACGCACACTGTGCTTGTCCATCAAAAACCCAGTTGGGTGCGAGCTGGGATCGAACCAGGGACCTCTATGAACCACCGCGGCCCAGGGCGATAGGTAAAGCAAATAGGGCATAAGACTAACTTGAAGAATGCCATAAACAATCGTTGACAAAGTATGAGTACTCTGACATTTAAAAAAAATCGATTCTGCAGTTGTTTGTCACCACTATCTATATTACAGATATGCTTCCCATATGAGAGAACTGCTTGTTCTCTCCGTGTAGCTCAGTTTCGAAGGGGAGCAAAGAACTGTGACGTTAGACAGCATGCAATTGGATCGTTGATTATATATATATATATATATATATATATATATATATATATATATATATATATATATATATATATATATCTGGTGTTCTAAAAATAGCGAGAGCACTATTCTACAGGCCAAAATAAACCGAAAATTATGATGGTATGCCATTCCGGGGCCTACTTCAGCCACTATAGGGGAATGAAAGTTCCACAAGATGGCAACGTCGCGGATTAACTTGGCGCCATTAGCATCACTCTACGAATACGACAAGCAGCTGAATCGATTACTACAATAAGTGATGCTAATGTCAATCTATATCGATTTTACAGCTGCAATCTGGAAAGAATCGATATAACTATGTGCTAGATCGGTAGATCTAATATCTGGTTCTTCATTTGCGACGTTGCCACATGGCGACGACGCATTCGTGTCCAGACGAGCACTCGGAAGGTATACAAATATATATATACCGCATATTGCTTTATTTTGACTTGTAGAATAATGCTATGTGGTCCGTGGGAGCCATTTTAGAACACCCGACAGCTGTATTTTTCTCAACTCTACTTGAATAATCACACTCAGAAAAACGCACAGAGCTGCATTAGAAAGATCGAGAAACTCTCAATTTTTTTCTTGCATATCTAGTGGAGTATTTAAAGTATATAGTACAGTTATCTATGTTACAGAGCCCTTTAATCATAAAATCTATTGTAAGGAAGCGAATTGACAACCGGAATGATTTTCTTTTCCTTAAAAAAAAAAAAAAATCAACATTTTAGTTCTTCCAAAACAAACATTTTTTATTTAAAAAATACGCCCATTTTATAAAGTATTTCTTTTATGTCTGACTTTTGACCTTGTGGTACTACCTCAGGGCCCGACTTGTTTTGATGGAACCTAAAGGAATCTTCAGTCCCAGGGATCTGAATTTTATGTGTAAGAGGGATACTTTCTATATTACGTAGAATTACCCACTTTGTTACTCTAAAAAAATGTATACTTCTTTGTTTCTAGAACTCGAAATATATGCGAATGTTAATGGCACAAAGTGTATCCCACTATACGCGAAGAGAGCTTCACGGATTCTCTTTGTGAGACAAGAAAATTTCTTAGTTTCATGTGTATAATAGAGCATGAATGCTTAGAAGATATTTTAAGTAAGAATGCAGCTTTGACTGAGTACAAAATTTAATAAAACCCAATTTTGTCCAATAAAACCTACTGGTGTGTGTTCTTCGCAACCATGTTGGTAAGAGGCTGCAAAAGCATATTTTTTTTTCTTTTGGTTATCATAATTCTTTCAAAACAGATACAGTATGCAGATAATGAAATTAATTCTTAGTCATATGTTCCACGGTTATGCCAGTTAGGCTAAAGTTAACGATGAGAAATCAATGGAATTGTGGAATGAACGAATGAAGTACGAGGAAATAGAAGAACCCCGAGAAAACCCAGCCATACGGTGTTTGTCCACCACAAAGTCCAGTTGGCGCGAGCTGGGATCGAACTAGAGATCCCATGCACCAGAAGTGAACGCTCTATCATTGAGCAACCGCAGCCCCCAGTATGGAACTAATATCTCCTTGTAACTATTGACAAACTTACTCTATTTTATTTTTTATCTTTACTTCTAAAGAAAAAAAGGGAAAAATGTGTGCAGTAAGAACACTAAGAGTAGAAAAGTAGAGCAAGAGATTAGTTTTAGAAATTAGAAGTGACGTTCTAAACATCGAAGGATAGTAAAAGCAGAGATAAGAATGGCGAAAGAAGCTTGGTGAGAATCTGAAATGTTTTAGGAATTAAGTGCAACGATAGGGAGAGAGAAGTCTTTAGGAAAAGAAAGGATTATTATTATGAAGATCTGATGTGAATGGGAAGTAAATGGAAGGATAGGAATAGGGAGACGAGCGTTTAGGAAGAAAATCAGCAAAGATGGAAATGGCGAAAAACTTGAGCAAGAAGAAGAATACATTCTGTTTGACCGTTAGACAAAAAGAAAAAAGTTCCGAAAAAGATCCATAATATATTTCACGTGGAGTATTCTATTCTACACAGAGAAAAAAGTATGTGATGTACGTGAAAACGTAGGTTCCATGGTAAAAAGTGTAGTTTTTACACTTAACGTACGACTATAGACAAGGGGCGGATCCAAGGGAGGGCTATAGCCTCCCTCTTGAAACTCAGATATACACTGGATAGAATGAGCTTGAATCCTGTTTTACACTGGATAAAACGGCAAAATATGGCTTAGCCCCTCCCTTGATCATATCCTGGATCCGCCACTGACTATAGTTAACATCCTAAAGCAAACGTACACCTGAAACCTTATGTTTTTATAACGCTTTCCGTATAACTAGTATACGTGAGTAGTAGAAAATGGATCGATCTGGAACAGTTTTAGCCAACTCACAAGCCACTGAGAAAATGACCACCGTGCACCGTGAGCCCACGGTCTTTTATGACCTCCATTTTAGGGGTGAATTCGTTCTCTTTTATGACCACTTTTTGGGGGGTGTATTCATTCTCTTTTACGAGCACATTTTAAGGGGTGTACTCATTCCCTTTTACGAGCATATTTTTCAACCCATATGTTAATTACGAACACATAGAAGAGCACATAACACATAGCACTATTTTAACATAGCAGAACATAAGACTACGTAACATAGCAAGGGAGTACTCGTTCCCTTTCATGAGCACTTTTTCAACCCTTATTTTAACATAGGAGATAACACATAAGATTACGAACACATAGAAGAGAAGATAACACATAAAACTACGCAACACACAACAGAACAGATAATACATAAGAATACATAACATAACAAGGGTGTATTCTTTCCAACCCCTATTCTGAACATAGCAGATAACACACAGAAGAGAAGATAACACATAGCACTATTTTAACATAGCAGATAACATATAAGATTACGAACACATAGAAGAGAAGATAACACATAACACTACGTAACACACAGCAGAACAGATAACACAAAAGAGTACGTAACATAACAAGGGTGTATTCTTTCCAACCCCTATTCTGAACATAGCAGATAACACATAGAAGAGCAGATAACAGATAGCACTATTTTAACATAGCAGATAACATATAAGATTACGAACACATATAAGAGCAGAAGACTACATAACATATCAGGCCTCCATTTTAGGGGTGAACTCGTTCCCTTTTTCAACCCCTATTTTAACATAGCAGATAACACATAAGATTATGAACACACAGCAGAACAGATAACACATAAGACTACGTAACACACAGCAGAACAGATAACACATAAGAGTACCTAACATGACAAGGGTGTATTCATTCTCTTTTATGAGCATATTTTCCAACCCCTATTCTGAACATAGCAGATAACACATAGAAGAGCAGATAACACATAGCACTATAAGAGCAGAAGACTACATAACATAGCAGGCCTCCATTTTAGGGGTGAACTCATTCCCTTTTATGAGCATATTTTTCAACCCCTATTTTAACATAACAGAAATGACATAAGCATGTCCTCAAACTACTGACCATCGTGAACAAAGGTCAAACTCGAAAACGAAACAACATATCGAGGTGCTGTTTCCACATTTAGCAATTGGTCATCAAAAAGTACTGACCATCGAGGTCAAAGGTCAAAACTCGAAAACGGAGCCACATACTCAGGTGCTGTTTCCACATGGAGTAATAGGTCATCAGGTACCACAAGTTCCAAAATAGTGGCCATCGAGGTCAAAGGTCAACATACTTAAAACCTAATAACACGAAAACTGAGCCACATATTGAGATGCTGTTTTCAAATCTAGTAACTGGTCATCATCTACTACAAGTTCTAAAATAGTGGTCATCGAGGTCAAAGGTCAAAATACTTAAAGCCTAATAGCTCGAAAACGAAGCAACATATTGAGGTGGTGTTTCCACATTTAGCAATTGGTCATCAACTACCACAAGTTCCAAAATTAGTGGTCATCGAGGTCAAAGGTCAAAATACTTAAAACCCAATAACTCGAAAACGGAGCCAAATATTGAGGTGCTGTTTTCAAATCTAGTAATACGCCATCAACTACTACAAGTTCCAAAAATAGTGGCCATCGAGGTCAAAGGTCAAAATACTTAAAACCTAATTACTCGAAATCCGAGCCACATACTCAGGTGCTGTTTCCACATTTAGTAATCGGTCACCAACTACTACATGTTAAAAAATCATGACCATCGAGGTCAAAGGTCAAAGTACTTAAAACCTAATAACACGAAAACTGAGCCACATACTGAGGTGGTGTTTCCACATTTAGCAAGAGGTCATCAACTACTACAAGTTCCAAAATAGTGGCCATCGAGGTCAAAGGTCAAAGTACTTAAAACCTAATAACACGAAAACTGAGCCACATATTGAGGTGCTGTTTCCAAATCTAGTAACTGGTCATCAGGTACCACAAGTTCCAAAATAGTGGTCATCGAGGTCAAAGGTCAACATACTTAAAACCTAATAACACGAAAACTGAGCCACATATTGAGATGCTGTTTTCAAATCTAGTAACTGGTCATCATCTACTACAAGTTCCAAAATAGTGGTCATCGAGGTCAAAGGTCAGCATACTTAAAGCCTAATAGCTCGAAAACGAAGCAACATATTGAGGTGGTGTTTCCACATTTAGCAATTGGTCATCAACTACCACAAGTTCCAAAATTAGTGGTCATCGAGGTCAAAGGTCAAAATACTTAAAACCCAATAACTCGAAAACGGAGCCAAATATTGAGGTGCTGTTTTCAAATCTAGTAACTGGTCATCAGGTACCACAAGTTCCAAAATTGTGGCCATCGAGGTCAAAGGTCAAAATACTTAAAACCTAATTACTCGAAATCGGAGCCACATACTCAGGTGCTGTTTCCACATTTAGTAATCGGTCACCAACTACTACATGTTAAAAAATCATGACCATCGAGGTCAAAGGCCAAAATACTTAAAACCTAATAACACGAAAACTGAGCCACATATTGAGGTGCTGTTTCCAAATTTAGTAATTGGTCATCAGGTACCACAAGTTCCAAAATAGTGGTCATCGAGGTCAAAGGTCAAAATACTTAAAACCTAATTACTCGAAAACGGAGCCACATACTCAGGTGCTGTTTCCACATTTAGTAATCGGTCACCAACTACTACATGTTAAAAAATCATGACCATCGAGGTCAAAGGCCAAAATACTTAAAACCTAATAACACGAAAACTGAGCCACATATTGAGGTGTTGTTGCCACATTTAGTAATTGGTCCTCAGGTACCACAAGTTCCAAAATAGTGGCCATCGAGGTCAAAGGTCAACATACTTAAAACCTAATAACTCTTAAATGGATCCACATATTGAGGTGCTGTTTCCAAATCTAGTAACTGGTCATCAAATACTACAAGTTCCAAAATAATGATCATCGAGGTCAAAGGTTAAAATACTTAAAACCCAATTACTCGTACACGAAGCAACATATTCAGGTGTTGTTGCCACATTTAGTAATTGGTCCTCAGGTACTACAAGTTTCAAAATAATGACCATCGAGTTCAAAGGTCAAAATACTTAAAACCTAATAACACGAAAACTGAGCCACATATTGAGGTGCTGTTTCCAAATCTAGTAACTGATCATCAACTACCACAAGTTCCAAAATAGTGGCCATCGAGGTCAAAGGTCAAAATACTTAAAACCCAATAACTCGAAAATGGATCCACATATTGAGGTGCTGTTTCCAAATCTAGTAACTGGTCATCAAATACTACAAGTTCCAAAATAATGATTATCGAGGTTAAAGGTCAAAATACTTAAAACCTAAATAACTTAAAAACGGAGCCAAATATTGAGGTGCTGTTTCCAAATCTAGTAATTGGTCATCAACTACTACAAGTTTCAAAAATAATGGTCATCGAGGTCAATGGTCAAATATTTAAGCCTTAATAACTTTAAACAAAGCCCGTGTGATCTATTCAATTTTGTACAAGTGAAGAAGGAATAAATTTGAGTGGCTTATTTAGTTTTGTATTAATGAGAAAGAAATCCAATTTTAACTAGCGCAGAATTTCTGTAACAAGAAAGAAAGCAAAGATATGCCATATTAACTAGCTGAGAATTATATGTCATCTTGTATTATTTAAGCAAAACGAAGAAAGCGAACATGGACCATTTTACTCAAATTTGGATGGAGTATTCATCTTTGTATGAACCAGAAAAAAAATGAAGAAGGTTCAATATTTCTATACAATTTTGTACTACACAAATAAACGAAATTTTATTTTTGCATCAATCACAAGAAAATCAAATAATAGAGGGAACAAATTTCAGTGGTCTATTTTATTTTTGTACCAATCAGAAGAAAAGCAAAGATATACCATTTTAACTATTTAAACAAACGAAAAGATAAATTTGAATGACCTATTCAATTTTGTACCAACGAGAAATGCCATTTTATACCATTTTGTATTACTCCAATAAACGAAGGAATACCAGAAAAAAAGAAGTGAAGATTAGGTGGATTATTTTCTTTTGTACCAACTAGAAAAGAGAAGAAGAGCAACTTTAACTAGCTCATTATGTACTGTTTACACAAACGAAAATTGACCATTATGTAACTTTTGAACTACTGAAATGTTCTATTTTTGTATCAATCAGAAAAACCCGAAGAAGGATCATTTTAAGAAGTTCATAATTTCGATGTTCTACTTTTTATACCAACGAGAAAAAAAATGAACTAGCTGAATATACAAAAGAATAAATTTAAGTGACCTATTCAATTTTGTACCAATGCTGAAATGTCATTTTTAACTGGTTCAGAATTTTACTACACAAATAAACAATGGAATATTGCACCATTTTGGAGTATTCAAATAAACAAAGGACTTATAATTTGTGTCAACTCTAAAAAGGATCATTTTAACTAGCTGAGTATTTTATATCATTTTGTATTATTTCAACAAGCAAAAGGAAAAAGCAAAAAAGGACCATTTTAACTAGTCTAATAAACGAATGCATAAATATGAGTGAGCTATTTAATTTTGTAGCAACGAGAGGATTATTTTATACCATTTTGTACTACTCAAATAAACGAAAGAATAAAATTGTAGTAACCAGAAAAAGCGAAGAAGGCCCATTTTAACTAACTGAGAATTTCTGTACCTTTTTGTACTATTTAAACAAACGATGGAATAAATTTGAGTGGCCTGTTTTTTGTACTAACCAGAAAAATCGAAGGAGGTCCCTTATACTAGCTCAATGAACGAAAGAACAAATTTGGGTGTTCTACTTTTTATACCAAACAAATAAGAACCATTTTGTACTACTCAAATAAACGAAAGAAAAAGCGAAAAAAGACCTTTTTATCTAGCTTAGAATTTCTAGTAACTAGCCTATTGAAGAATGAATAAATTTTGTTTGCAATTAAAAAAAACGGAGGTCTATTTTATGTACATTTTGTACTACTCAAATAAACAAAGAAATACCATATTCTGCTACTCAAACAAACGACGGAATAAGCTCAGAATTTCTATACCTTTTTGTGTTATTCAAATAAACGAAGGAATAAATTTGTGTGACTTATACCAACCATGAAGGTTCATTATTTCATTTTTGTAACAATTAGAAGAAAACAGCTCAGAATTTTATACCTTTGTGGTGTTACATTTTGTATATTTTTGTGTCATCCAGAGAACAATTTAAATTGACTCTCCCTGACAATTCAGTTGCCAGAGTCCAATGTTAGTTATCTATTAAATTCTTAATACTACAGTACTACAAATTGATCCAGTTAACAGTTCAAGTTCTTTTATTCTTACACAATCAAATGCATATGCTACAGTGAGCTCATTGTTCATTTACAGAATTAAATAATTGTTTATCTTTCTCTAAAAACATTTCTACTATTTTGTTGATATAATAATCACACTCTGTAATGTATTCATATACCAGATTAAATTTTTTCTCCAAAGTATAAGTGTTCTTAATATTACAACCTTTAAAATGCTTCTTTATATAAAGTTTATAGATTTTCTCTCTCATTTCACGTTTAATCAAGATTGTCCACACCTTTTGCAATAATTCGTAATCATACTGCAGCAAACAGTTGTGATCTTTTTCATTCTCATTATGTTTAGAACATGCTTCACATAATAATACTGAATTTCGTGTATACTCATTAAATAATTGTATAACACATGTATCACTAATAGTTTCACTAGTACAGTCGCACTCATTAGCTTCCAGTTCAAAACAGGTAATATTTGAAACACTGTCATCATCACTTTCCGGGAGTATTTCATCATTATATCTATTATAGCGTCTAAAATAATGCACTTCTTCTATTTCTTGTGTTGGATATATTATTCTCACTTTATCACGTAATTCATCTGGCAAATCGGGGTCAGACGGCTCGATTAACAGTATGGGTTTCTCGTTTTCACGCTGAATTTCTTTTTCTCTAGGTGAAACATAAACAATCTCCTTGCTAGTCATTTTTTCTGCTCTTCAGCAAAAACAAATCAAGTGTGATACATCTATTTATATACCTAGAAAAAAAGCATTCTATGCATTCTCCGTGTTTAATAATATGTTTCAAAACAATACAACATCGTGATGTATGTTCTATTATTTCCAAATATACTCCATAAACTTATATTCCATTATAATAAAATACATAAATGCAAAAATATATATTTGTCTTTTTTGACTTAGACGAGGAAAGAAAGTCTATAAATAATTGAATCGTTGAGCAATAGGCAATACACCTGTTAGGTAACGCATTCATAACGTTGTTTAAATATCTGCTTTTCTTACTTTGATATAATCTCTTCTTCTGCTGTGATCAAAAATGGCCATGCATGATGTTACGGAAATAACTATGGAGTCTGTTCTACACAATTATGACTCAACTCTGGTTTGTTAAATCTCACGTTCAATATTTTATGAGCCTTTCTTAGTGAAGGGAGAGGCAATTTAAATTGTTCTCTGGATGACACAAAAATATAACATCACAAAGGTGTAACATTCTGAGCTGTTTTCTTCTGATTGTTACAAAAATGAAATAGACCACCCGTAATACAAAATGGTACATGAAAAAATAGGCCATCCAAATTTTATTCGTTCTTCACTTATTTTTCTTATTTTGCTTGCTATAAAAGTGAATAGCTCAAACAAATTTGTTTTTCTATGCTTGGTATAGAAAGTAGACCTTCTCCGCTTTTTTAATTGCAAACAAAATTTATTCATTCTTCAATAGGCTAGTTACCATTGACCTTCTTTGCTTAAGCCACTCAAATTTTTCTTTCCTTTTTCTGCTTGCTATAAAAGTGAATAGGTCAGACAAATTTATTCTTTTGTTTGTTTAAATTGGGTAGACCAAAAAAACAAAAAGCTATAACATGCTGAGCTATTTAAAATGGTATTTCCTTGCTTTTTTCGATTTGATACAAATTTTTCAAAAAGGTATAAAATTCTAAGTCAATTAAAAATGGTTCTCGTTGGTAAAAAAGATATAGGACACCCCAATAAATGCTGATCCTTCTTCTCCTTTTCTGGTTAGTACAAAGTGTTAATTCTTTCCTTTTTTCTGCTTGGCTAGTTAAAATAACCCTTCTTTGATTTTCTTCTGATTGGTACAAAAAATAGTACAGAATGGTATAAAGATCTGAGTTAGTTAAAATGGTTCTTCTTTACATTTTTTCTGGTTCATACAAAGCTAAATACTCCATCCAAATTTTGAGTAAAATGGTTCACGTTCGCTTTCTCAAATTTAGCCCTTCGTTTTGTTTAAATAATACAACATGCACTAGAAATTCTAAGTTAGATAAAAATGACATTTCTCCTTGGTACAAAATGGAATAGATCACTTATATTTATCCCTTCGTTTATTTAAATAGTTAATATGGCATATATTTGCTTTCTTTCTTGTTACAGAAATTCTGCGCTAGTTAAAAAGGTCTTTTTTCGCTTTTTCTTTCGTTTATTTAAGTAGTACAAAATGGTATAAAATACTCAGCAAGTTAAAATGGAAAAGTAGAACACCCAAATTTGTTCTTTCGTTCATTGAGCTAGTATAAAGGTACCTTCTTCGATTTTTCTGGTTAGTACAAAAAAACAGGTCACTCAAATTTATCCCTTCGTTTGTTTAAATAGTACAAAAAGGTACAGAAATTCTCAGTTAGTTAAAATGGACCTCCTTCGGTTTTTCTCTGGTCTCACTCATGTTTATGCCTTCGTTTATTTAAATAGTTTAAAATGGTCCTTTTTGCTTTTTCTTTTGTTTGTTGAAATAATACAAAATGGCCGTTTTTAGAGTTGACACAAATTATAAGTTCTTTGTTAATTTGAATACTCCAAAATGGTGCAAAACTAAATACTCCATTGCTTATTTGAGTAGTAAAATTATAAAATAGTCCTTCTTCGCCCTTGTTCTTAGGTTGGTACAAAACTAAATAGACAACTCAAATTCTGAGCCAGAAAATCTATAAACTTTATTTAAAGAAGCATTTTAAAAGTTGTAATATTAAGAACACTTATACTTTGGAGAAAAAATTTAATCTGGTATATGAATACATTACAGAGTGTGATTATTATATCAACAAAATAGTAGAAATGTTTTTAGAGAAAGATAAACAATTATTTAATTCTGTAAATGAACACTGAGCCCACTGTAGCATATGCATTTGTTTGTGAATGAATAGAAGAACTTGAACTGTTAACTGGATCAATTTGTAGTACTGTAATATTACAAACATTGGACTGTGGCAACTGAATTGTCTGTGAGAGTCAATTTAAATTGTTCTCTGGATGGCACAGACATATACCAAATGTAACACCACAAAGGTATAAAATTCTGAGCTGTTTTCTTCTGATTGTTACAAAAATGGTATAATGGACCTTCCTGGTTGGTATAAGTCACACAAATTTATTTCTTCGTTTATTTGAATAACACAAAAAGGTATAGAAATTCTGAGCTTATTCCGTCGTTTGTTTGAGTAGCAGAATATGGTATTTGAGTAGTACAAAATGTACATAAAATAGACCTTCTCAGTTTTTTTTAATTGCAAACAAAATTGAATAGGTCACTCAGTTTTAATAGCACAAAAGGTACAAATTGACCTTCTTTGCTTAAGCCACTCAAAATTTATTCTTTCGTTTATTTGATTAGTACAAAATGTTAATTCTTTCCTTTTCCTGCTTGTTTTTCAAAACTGAATAGGTTACAAAAATTTATTCCTTCGTTTATTTGATTAGCTATATTGGATCTCTTTCGCTTTCTTCGTTTATTTAAATAGCACAAAAAGATATAAAATGCTGAGTTATTTAAAATGGTATTTCTTGTTGATACCAAATTGAATAGGTCACTCAAATTTATTCATTTGTTGATTTGTGTAGCACAATAATACTCAACTAATTAAAATGGCCCTTCTTTGCTTTTCTTCTGATTGGTATAAAATTGAATAGATCACTCAAATTTATTCCTTCGTTTCTTTAAATAGCACATAAAGGTATAAAATGATCCTTCTTCGCCTTTTCTGGTCAGTACAAATTCTTTTCTTTTCCTGCTTGGTTTTTTCATTTGTTTGAATGACACAAAAGTACAGAAATTCTGAACTAGTTGTTTATTTGAATACTACTGAGCTGGTTAAAAAGACATTTCACGCTGGTACAAAAAGTAGGACACCTAAACAAAACGTATATAAATTCTGAGCTAGTTAAATTGGTCTTTTTTTCACTTTTTTCTTTCGTTTATTTGATTAGTACAAAATGGTTCTTTGTTTGGTATAAAAAGTAGAACACTCAAATTTGTTCTTTCGTTCATTGAGCTAGTATAAAGGTACCTTCTTCGATTTTTCTGGTTAGTACAAAAAACAGGTCACTCAAATTTATCCCATCGTTTGTTTAAATAGTACAAAAAGGTACAGAAATTCTCAGTTAGTTAAAATGGGTCTTCTTCGGTTTTTCTGATTAGTACAATTTTGTTCTTCCGTGAAAATCCTTTGGTTGCTACAAAATTAAATAGACTAGTTGAAAATGATATAAAATGATCCTTTATTTTGCTTAATCCTTTGTTTGTTGAAATAATACAAAATGGTATAAAATACTCAACTTCGGTTTTTCAAATGCATTACTTCGTTTAATTGATTTTAGAGTTGACACAAATTATAATTCCTTTGTTTATTTGAATACTCCAAAATGGTGCAAAACTAAATACTTCATTGTTTAAAATAGCCCTTCTTCGCCTTTTGCTGAGCCATTTCTCATGGGTACAAAATTGAATAGGTCACTTAAATTTATTCTTTCGTATATTCAGCTAGTTCATTTTTTCTCGTTGGTATAAAAAGTAGAACATCGAAATTATGAAGTTGTTAAAATGGCTCTTCTTCGTTTTTTTTCTGATTGATACAAAAGAAAATAGTCCACCTAAATTTTATTCATACTTCACTTCTTTTTTTCTAGTTGGTACAAAAACTAAATACTCTATTCCTTCGTTTATTTGAATAATGGTCCTTCACTTTTTCCAGTTGGTACCTAAGGAAATAATCCAATCAAGTTTTTCTGGTTCGTACAAAACTAAACACTTCATCCAAATTTGAGTATTACAAAAATGAAATGAAATTCTGAGTTAGTTTTTTTAAAAAATGGTCCTTCTTGCTACAAAATTGGAAAGCTCACTCAAGAGTACAAAATAGTATTGAGCTTCTGAGCCGGTTACATTTATCCGATTGTTTGTTTAAAATACGCAATTATTTCTCGTTGATGCAAAATTGAATAGGTCCCTCAAATTCACCCTTCGTTTGTTTAAATATTAGAACATGGTCTAGAAAAAATGACATTTCTCGTTGGTACAAAATTCAATAGACCACTCAAATTTATTCCTCTTTCACTTTTTCTGCTTTGTACAAAATTTATCCGTTGCTCCGTTTACAAGCTCTCGATTTTAGAACTTGTAGCAGTTGATGACCAGTTACTAGATTTGGAAATAACACCTCAATATGTGTCTCAGTTGTCGAGTTATTGGGTTTTAAGTATTTTGACCTTTGACCTCGATGGTCATTATTTTGTAACTTGTAGTAGTTGATGACCAGTTACTAGATTTGGAAACAGCACCTCAATACGTGGATCCATTTAAGAGTTATTTGCGTTTAAATATTTGACCTTTGACCTGGAAGGTTATTATTTTAGAACTTGTAGTAGTTGATGACCAATTACTAGATTTGGAAACAGCACTTCAATATGTGGATCCATTTTCGAGTTTGACCTTTGACCTCGATGATCAGTACTTTTTAACATGTACTAGTTGATGACCAGTTACTAGATTTGGAAACAGCATCTCAATATGTGGATCCGTTTTCGAGTTTGACGTTTGACCTCGATGATCATTATTTTGGAACTTGTAGTACCTGATGACCAATTGCTAAATGTGGAAAGAGCATCTCAATATGTGGATCGGTTTTCGAGTTATTAGGTTTTAAGTATGCTGACCTTTGACCTCGATGGTCATTATTTTTGGAACTTGTAGTAGTTGATGGCGTATTACTAGATTTGGAAACAGCACTTCAATACGTTGCTTCGTTTTCAAGTTATTGGGTTTTAAGTATTTTGACCTTTGACCTCGATGACCACTAATTTTGGGACATGTAGTACCTGATGACCTATTGCTAAATGTGGAAACAGCACCTCAATATATGGATCCATTTTCGAGTTATTTGGTTTTAAGTATGTTGACCTTTGACCTCGATGGTCACTATTTTGGAACTTGCAGTAGTTGGTGGTCGATTACTAAATATGGAAACATCACCTCAATATGTGGATCCATTTTCGAGTGATTGGGTTTTAAGTATTTTGACCTTTGACCTCGATAACCACTAATTTTGGAACTTGTAGTACCTGATGTTCTATTGCTAAATGTGGAAACAGCACCTCAATACTTGGCTCCGTTTTCGTGTTATTAGGTTTTAAGTACTTTGATTTTTGACCTCGATGATCACTAATTTTGGGACATGTAGTAGTTGGTGACCGATTACTAAATGTGGAAACAGCACCTGAGTATGTGGCTCCATTTTCGAGTAATTAGGTTTTAAGTACTGTGACCTTTGACCTCGATGACCACTATTTTTGGAACTTGTAGTAGTTGATGACCAGTTACTAGATTTGGAAACAGCACCTCAATATGTTGTTTCGTTTTCGAGTTTGACCTTTTGTTCACGATGGCCAGTAGTTTGAGGACATGCTTATGTCATTTCTGCTATGTTCAAATGTTCAAAATAGGGGTTGAAAAACGAGTTCACCCTTAAAATAGAGGTCGTAAAAGAGAACGAATCTTATGTATTATCTGCTCTCCTATGTAATTTCATTAGGGGTGGAAAAATGGTCATCAAAGAGAATGAATGAATACACCCTTGTTATGTTACGTATTCTTATGTATTATCTGTTCTGTTGTGTGTTGCGTAGTTTTATGTGTTATCTTCTCTTCTATGTGTTCGTAATCTTATGTGTTATCTCCTATGTTAAAATAAGGGTTGAAAAAGTGCTCATAAAAGGGAACGAGTTCAATTTGCTCTTTTGTATGTTCGTTATGTTACGTAGTCTGATGTTCTGCTGTTTGTTCATAGGGGTTGGAAAATATGCTCATAAAAGGGAACGAGTACACCCCCTAAAAAGTGGTCATAAAAGAGAACGAATTCACCCCTAAAATGGAGGTCGTAAAAGACCGTGGGCTCACGGTGCACGGTGGTCATTTTCTCAGTGGCTTGTGAGTTGGCTAAAACTGTTCCAGATCGATCCATTTTTTACTACTTACGTGCTTCCCCTATGAAAGAAAGGATTGTATATACGCGGCAAAGATCTCACAGATGGACGTATATAACATATGGCTGACGTTTGTAACATACGAATGTAATATATGAAAATATGTTAAATGTCAGACATCTTGCAGAGGCATGGTGTAACATCTAAGCGGGGAAAAAAGGTAGTACGTATGTAATATATGCGTAGCATATGCTCCGTACAGATTTGCGTAGTAAACATATGGAATCCGTATATTTGTATAATATACCACTGTCTGGATAACAGATTTTTCTCAGTGTACGAGATAGAAACATTGGTATTACAAAGGAACGATAGAATGAAGAATGGAAGTCTCAAATGTGGCTGCGAAGAAGATTTAGAAAATTAGCTGGGTTAAACAAACAAACAAACAAAAACAAGTAGGCTATGCCGGTTGGTATGGTTGACAACGAGCAGACAAGAGGAAACAATTGAATGAGTGAAATGAAATGACATCTTTGAGTTATACGTTCCACGGTTATGCCGGCTAGGCTGAAAGACACTATGATGATGAGAAATGAATGCAATGGTGGAATGAAGAAAGTCGGAGGAAACGGGAGAATCTCGAGGAAACCCACGCACACGGTGTTTGTAGACCACAAAGTTCACTTGGCGCGAGCTGTGATGGAATCAAGGACCCTATGCACCAGACGTGAACGCTCTACCATTGAGTCACCACGGCCCCTCAATTGAATGAGAGTTGGAAAGGGAACCATTTCAGAACTTCAACTTTGATTCTGGATGGAAAAATGAGTACATTCCAGAAATATAAGTTTCATTTTGCACTCATACGTTTCCATAGACCTCAATGTAGATCACCTAAAATTAAGAAACGTGTTCCTCGTTCTTCTCAAGCGGTAGATACCTACGAGGAACAAAACTATTTCAGTTTAGTTTGTTTTGTGGAATGTGTACCTTGCGCAACTCATTCAATTTTTGTGACGGGATACGACGCAAGAAGAGAGCAGGAGCGGCTTTAGGATTTTAATTTTGGGTAGGCCAGCTCCATCGTTTATGGCTACATATACACATATGATTGATTAATAACAGTAGGAAATTACTTTTACAGTACTGGTTGATGCTATTTGTCAAATAATTATCTACTGTTAATATAAATAATGGAAAATATGTTTACTCTTTATTGTATCTTTTAGCGTCGTTCATATAATATATTTTTCAAAATTTTTGGGTAGGTTCGTGCCTACCCGCTAAAGACGCCACTGGAAGAAAGCACCTCTTTCCGAGACGACAGAGCCTCAAACTTTTTCTTGATAAGCAGAGCTACTTTGTCACTAAGCGGTTAGCATACGCGCCTTCGGCGTGGGAGAACCAGGTTCGATTCCAAGCGGGAGCTCATGTGGTTCGGATTTCACGTAAATTGGTAGGTCCCGTCTCATACAGCCTCGCTCCTGAAAGGGACGTTAAACTCAAAATCAACTCAACTCTTTTTCTGTTAGGCAATCTGATTGGTCGGTGAAGACTGGAGCGAAGAGCACCAGAGATTGAAGCTAGAGATTTAGAAAATGATTAGGGTATTACTTGAGTAAAAAATATAAGGAACAGAAGGCATCAAAGAAGGTAAATGAGGAAGGGGAAGGAAACTACACAGGACAATTGTTACGTCAAAATATAAGAGGGCGGTAGTCAATGGAATCTTGTAACTTGCAACAAATACTAGAGATCACAGATATTTATGATGATCATGATATTTAACTCTGTTAGGGATCAAGTCAGTATGGTTGGAACATCGTTTTATTTTTGTTTCGTTCTTTGAAAATTATTAAATTTTGATTATATAAAATATACACATTGGTACATGTAACATACAATAAAACACACAAGCAACCCACCGCACATGGTCATTGTGTAGCGCAGTTCGTGCTGTGGTATCTTTCCCGGAAACCGCCTCAATTATTTACATACCAGTAGCAGAACGTCAGGCGAGTGTGGCCTTCATACAAAACTGGTTCATCACCCGAATGTGCGCTTGGATGAAAAATACTAAAAGGAGGATTTCATCCAGAAAAATCACTCATTTGATTTCAATTCTAGATAACAAACAGCGAAATCAAACAATGCTTAACTATCACGGTTAATCTCGATGTAAACGTAATCAACGGCCGTTCGTTTCTAACTAGAAACACTGAAATTCTTTATGAAATGATTATTAAATGATGGTATGCGTGGTACAGTGTGTGTGTCTGAAGAATCCGTTCTTCAGGAAGTGACGTGACAAGAGATGGAATTAAGCGACAATTTCAAAGAGAAAAAAATGAAAGTGGGTTGCTTTAGAATTCTGGAAATGGCGAAGCCAGCGGCGGCTCGTACTATATGTTGCATGGTTGAGCAACCGGATACTTTTTTTTAATACTAAAAATATTTTTAAGCATTAAAGTATTGGTATCAGTAAAAAAAAATAAACCTTTGTTTTTGAGCGCAAAACAGTATTGATGCATTTCTTTAAAGAAATCAATTAAAAAACTGAGAGAAAGAGAGTGATTTACATTTTCAGTTGCAGTGAGCGTTGCCACTGGAAGCAGTAACATTGAGCATATGGCAGCGAGCTCCTATCTCTTAACATGGGGAAGTGGATTTATTCTTGCATCGCTCCTATCTTCCCGTATTGCCCGCTTGCAGTTGCACCTTCTTCCGCAACTGGTCAGCTTCTATAATAATTACGAATTCTTCCGCTTAGCAGCGCTTGACTCAATTGATAGGGTGAGGGAGATACAGACGTTTGGAAGAAAGAAGTTATTCACAAAACACAAACTCGCAAAGAACAAATGTAAGTCTGGTGGTAGCAAGGACGGATCCAGGCTGAAAGTTTGGGGGACGGTCGTTCGAAGTCAATATATTTTATTTAACATTTATAATACAAAGGTGAAAATTCCTGGGATAAGTTTATTTTAAAAAAATATCCAGTCTGGGGGGAGGGGTCGATCGAGTCTCGAAGAAGAAAATGTCTTACCACTGGTCTAATTCCTAGCTCTGTGTATTTCGTGCACATGATCCCGTGTTCGATTTCCGGCGGAGAGCATAAAAAATTAATATCAAATCATTCACTTCCAATACCCATCTGTCTTCTTTAGCCTAATTTGCTGGAATGTTAAACTATTTTTTTTTTTCATTTTCGAAGGAAAACATCTTAGATTTCATGCTTATTTATACTAGAACAGCAGACAAAAATACGCGGTTTCTGAAAATGGACTTTTTGTACCGTATATTTATACAAAGAAATGCTAACAAAATGCATATTGTCGAAGGAGAGAGGTGTTTATGGACCCTAAAGAAAATAAAGCGGCAAGTATTTGCGGTAGCGATGCTTTCTATTCAGAAAAACTTGCCGAGCAGCATTTCCGATTTCAATGAAGTCAGAGAAAAATTTGAAACCCAAAAGAACGAAGAAAGACTTTCCATTCTAAAATAATGCATAGTTTATATAATTAGATAACTTTGTTCAACTGCCTGCATGCAATTTTCTTGTTTTTTTTCTTCTTTTCGGCTTAACGCCATCATTCATGGCTTACAGCACATGCTATATATTCGATTTATCGCTTGTTCAATAGCATAAGTGTAGAGGTTTTGTATATAAATAGTGTATAAACGTACACTGATAGTGATAAACTATACATACATGTATACGTGGGTCCTTTCTCATCTCTCCACATAATTGAGATTCAGTGATTTCTCTCTCCGTTCCACCAATTTATCCAATTTTTTTGCAAAAAATCAGGGCTCTGCCTATTTAGCAGTTTCTCCTAGTACCAATTATTATAGTATATATAAAAGCTACCTACAACAAATGAAACACACACACGCATGTCATTTGAAATTTTGTTATTTTTATTCATATTTATTTTAATATACTGCACCACTTTATTCTGTGTTGACGTAAAACTTATTCCGTACTTTGAGCCTAGATCCCAATCAGTAAACCGCCATTTTGATCCGCATAGTGAATTCAGTCCATACTGTAGAACGGACAAAATAAAAGAGTCCAAACAAAACACATTGCAGAAAATGTCAGATTCCTTTTGGATCGCCTACTGAATCCAGTCTATACCAGAGAACGGCGAGGGGGATAAGAATACAAACAAAATACATTGCAGAAAATGTCCGATTCCTTTTGGATCGCCTACTGAATCCAGTTTATACCAGAGAGCGGCGAGGGGGGTCTATATATATAATTACTGTGTCATTACTAATTGAGCCATGGTTCAAACGTCATTTTCCTTAGTATAATGTGCCCTTTCTAACGGTATCACTCATATGTCTGTATCATACACCTGAACCGGGAAATTCGGGAAAAACGGATTTTTTTTTCCTGAAAAAAATCACCCCCTTGGAATAGTTGCGCCCATCGGGCCCGGGTACTTTACTAGTTGTAGAGTCTACTATAGTAAAACAAGAGGTCGCAGAAAACCTGGATATTATTAATCTCGATGGGTAATTCTAAGCCACAATCGAAAAACAGAAACCGAAACCACACAATACACATTCTTGGGAGATATTTTTTTGTTTGTTTCTTTTAAGAATTGAATATATATATCCCCTCTGGGCAATATTGACACACTTGCCAACCGTGTATTTGTAAAGATAACTAGTGCAGTTACGTATTTCCAGATGGTCGCCTGGTATGAGGAAAAAAATAAGACTCATGTTAGAAGCTCCGTTCTATAGAAACACGGATCAGTCTTCCAGGAGTTGTATCTCTATTTAAAACTTTCCATTCCTTCAGAACGACAGCAATAACTGGAATTCGAATGCCAAATGGCCTTCTACTCTGCATGAGGGTTTGCAAAAGTTTTATTGCTGCAATAGATTTCAGTGATTTTTTCTTCCCCCGCTTTTTTATTATTATTATTTCAAGCTGTTCTAGTGCCGTTCGAACAATATTTGGAACATCATATATCGAAACGACATTCTCGTAAAACGGGCAGATGGTTCTATGGATTTTACAGGCAGATTGACCAAACGTGGTACGGTCACTATTCACATCCATAGAGGATAAATTCATCTAGTTTTTTTCTAAACAAACAAACAAAACAAAAACTAAGGAAATTTTCCTAAGAATCATCATGTTTAACTCATCAGTTTATTTAACATTTGTACAGTTGTGTTAAAAATAAGGGACAAGCCATACTAATTTTGTCGTCTCTGCAAGTACATTTTTATCCTGAATTGCAGAACTTAATACTTTTTTTTTTGCATCTTCAGTCTAAAACAACTAATTGTTTTGGCTTGGCATACTACAAAGACCTCTGGCCAGCCAGACATCAATCACTAAAGTGATTTGTGATAACCATATTTACTTTTTATCACCGTTATTCCTTGCTCACTAGATCTGAATTACCCATCCCTTAACCGAACTATCACCCTAATAGCCTCACAATGGTGGATCAAAAGCAAAAAACAAATTTATTATATTCTCCCCTTATAATTTAAGAAACAATAGGAAATGCGTAGCAGCTAAGTAAATATGGAAAGGGAACACGTGTCATGTATATAATATCTAGTAACACAATTCATCAGTGCTGTCAATCCAATAATTTCCACTACGTCGACAAATTGTAATGATAGGTGAATGAAAAAGTTTTGGAGACACTAATTTTCAATATCATCACTAATCATTGACAAAATAAGTTATATTGGGCGGAGTGACAACATTTCCCATTCACACACGTTCATACATAAAATAAGGTATAAATTAATTTAAAATATTGCTTGAAAAATATTAAACCTTTGAGTTTTACGTCCCACGGTTATGCCGGTTAGGCTGAAAGAGGCGGTGGTGATGAGTAATGAATGAAATGGTGGAATTAAGAAAGTGGGAGGAAACGGGAGAATGCCGAGGAAACCCACGCACATGGTGTTTGTCCACCAAAAAGTTCACTTGGCGGGGGCTGGGATCGAACCCGAGATCCTAAGCACCAGAGGAAAATATTGCTTGAGTTAAATTGTGAGTTCCGTAATATCATGACGAATAGTAGTATCAAATTTCCTGGTTAAAAGCAACTTTGAAGAAGATACAAGCCAGATTCAAAAAAGTATTGTCTACCTTATTTCTTTGAATAGTTCTGTAACTTTATTTATCAATCCAGATAGTAAAATTAAAACAGATTTCCACGAACTCTGTATCTCTTGATAGCTTTACTGAAAGTCGGGGCATTAGAATAATCCTCGTACCATTTTGAATGTAAAGCTCTTTAAAAACAGAAGTGTGCAGCTGTTTCTTGATCTCACTATTAGCGGCTGTAGCTGAAAAGAAAAGTAACGCGTTTATTAATAGAAAATAGCATAGGTTCTATCACCAGCAAACACTTGCTCGCTGGTTTAGTTTCCAGCCCATGCCCCTTTGGTGTGCGTGGTCTTGGGTTCGATTTCAGGTGGAAGAGCATTGTACGCATCATGGTAGTTGGAATTCCACCTTAAACTGTAGGCCCACGACCCCTATTAGCCTGGTTCTGAAGAGAGACGCTAATTTTTTTCTAAAAAATTACTGTCAGCAACTTCAAGTGAAGCAAACCAATATACAAATGTCTAAACTACATCATATGCACTGAAGAAGACACATATTCGATCATTCGTTTCCAAATTGTAAAAAGAAAAAAAAAACTACTCTTTTGTTTAGCTGTGTTTAGAATGATGGAAGATGTGAAGACCTATGGAAGTTCCAGGTAAGTAAATAAAATGAGTGACAACTTTCGATATCTAGGCATTATTATTATCATCAAAGATCTAGATTGTGAACAGGAAATTAAAGAAAAGATGGGAATGGTAAAAATGAAGTACCTTGACGGGGAATTGGACCCAGTGTAAATACATATCCCCCTCTACCCATTTGGACATGATAACCTATTAAAGGGAACAATCCGTGCCGATTTTTTATTTAGAATTTTCTTCATCGTTGAAACGGTTCCATTGTTAAAGGTTTGGATATTCATTTTAACAATCAAGCCATTTCAACAATGAAGAAAATTCTAAATAAAAAAAAAATTGGCACGGATTATTGCCTTCAATAGATTATGAATTTCCTTTCTAAAAGTTTGTTTGTGCAAAGGTATCCAAGCAACACACTCCCCCCTTCCTTATCTGTCTCTGGCCTAGTCAAAGGCAATCCCTACAATAAGAAAAGGAACTATATTGTGAATAGAATCGAGCACAGCCCTTTATGACAGTGTTCAGAAAAGATTTTAATTAACAGGAAATCAATCAAAAATATCGAGACTTCCCTGAAAACATGTAACACGTCTACCCATTGATGTGCACCCACACAAATTTCAAAAAGTCGGCGCCGTTGAAATCATCTGTAAACATGAATGATGGTTTTGCCGTTCTTCATGCATGTCAACCGTGTATGGGCTCGTTCATGCAACTTGATTGTTTTATATTTAGGTCCGCCAATCAAAACAGCAGACGAAATCACGTGACTATTTCCTCCGATTCATTCTTCTAGTAAGTTGGACAGCAACTTGGTACGTGTCTGGGTGAAAAATTCATGCATGATGAAACAAATCTTTCATGCAGGTTGGTCATGCAAATGTGTGTGTATCTATGGCCCCCATTAAACAAGGTCTCTTTCACAGAAAATTGTATTAAAATAGCTCCTCCACTCAGAAGGTATTGGAAGAAGACATTTATGGAGCCTCCATTTTCAACCCACTCACTTGAATGTGACCAGTGTAGCTGTTGTTTTTCACCGAAATTTCTTTAGCTTATGAAAGTGTTAATTTACTGAACACAATTGTTTTTCTTTAAAGTCTTTGAACAAGTTGCTTCGCGACAGTGCTCTGTCTTTATCAGTTTGCCATTTGGCGGCACGAAAACTTAACGATTAAAAAAAGTAGAAAAAACTAAAAAGAGAAGCTCTTGCTGATGTTTTGGAATATCTTGTACAGTATGTGTAAAGTGTTACGTTAAAAAGTGCAAGTCATTGCAAATCTTCTATTTGACTTACCAGCTATCTTATTAAATTTCGAACTAGCCATCTTATTAAATACCGTGCCAAAAAATATTGAACGTAAAACCAATTATGACACAAAGGTGCGTATAGTATGCTACGTAAAAGTGTTAAAATCATGTCGCAATTTCAAAAACGATCACTAATTACTTCATAAGATGATGCAATAAACGAAAAGAATAACTTCTAAAACATTCGAAAGAGTGAGTAGCAAGGGCGCCAATTTCTCTGTAAATGGGGGGGGGGGGCATTCAGATGCAGAAGGTATATATATATATATATATACACAATTTGTCTTAAAATCCTCATATTAAAATTATGCCAAATATTGTACATTCATAAATACAATAAAGGTCCCATATGAGCTTTGGGGGGCGGGCCCCCCGGTCCCCCAGGATCGGCGTCCTTGGTGAGTAATGACAAGATTATTAATTTGACGCATTAGTGGTAGCCTGGACCCTGTTAGGAGTTCGACTATGGACTTGCGTAGCATACGCTCTGGTCAAACAAAGGATATCAGCTTCACACTAGAGGAACACAATGAAAGCGTTATCAGGAACACTACGAAAGAGCTATGGATACTTCGAAATATATAATTGATCGTTGTAGAAGTTGTTTCGTGTCGTTTTTCCGTATTCGACGTCGTGGATTTGACGTTTATATCTTTGTGGTCAATTCTTTTGACAAATATGTCTCGGAAGCCACAGCTCCAGAAAGATGCCGTTTTCACTGATCGATTGCAAATGTAGTGCAGATTATCCAGTTCTAATTCGATATAAAAACGGCCGTTCTTTCTTTATTGTATTTTTAGGGGTACACTGCAAGAGTTATTTAAAAAAAACATCATATCCTGCGAATTATACATTCCAACACCGCAAATTTGTATATAAGGTTACATATCTCCCAGGCGTTTGTTTCATGGCCAAGTGATCATGAAAAACGAAGGATAACCATTTCTCCAGTCTAAGATGAATCTTTTCTGTATGGAGTGTTTTGCTTAATGAACACCATATATCACTGACATTATAATTAATTGTGTGTGTAATGTATTCGCATCTTAGGCCTACATACTGCATGCAAGAAGAAAGAAAAAACTGATCGTACATGAATTAGAAACTCCAACCACAAGTACGCTCAAATCTTGCAAACGGTGCTAGATATTGAAAAAATGATGGAAAAAAATCTCCCCCTTATAGTACCAAGGAGATACATGCTGATATATAAATGACGCGCTGTATAGAGAGGGTAGATTCAGCTAGTAAACAGGTAAAAGGTTAAATTACTTTTGATTTCGTATGTTTTCCAGTAAACGATTGTTTATCTTAAAATACAGGGTGGCCCAAAAGTAGGTATACATCTCTGCATTGATCAAGTATAACATTCTAGCTTATAGGTTTATTTGCTTCGGCTGTTCCGAGCTTAAGATATAGGTAAAAAATACATTAAGAACAAATGATAAACTAAATCTACCTGATGGATAACAATAAAAAAATGATATAAAAAGCAATGAGTTGATCAGTACGGGACTGTATACCTACTTCTGGGCCATCCTGTATATGCATGGTAGTTAATAAGTATTTTGCATGCAGGGGAAGAGTAACGTGATTACCATTATATTTTCTTCGTCTGGAAGCGACTAGACCAACTTGAAATTGCTAAGTTCCGAACTCTGCAGTTATGGTTTAGGGTTTATTTCTCCTGTGAGTCACTATTTTTGGGAGGACCCGCTCGGTTTACACAGCTTTACCGCATCTTCTCGTTAGTTCGGTTCTTAACCTGCTGCTTAGAAGGTCGGGTACTGGGCTGAGCTTAGCCGGTGTTCACAGAGTTATGACTAGGGCCCAGAAGTTGAGGAAAAATCCTCTTTTTTTACAAGTATCCGAAGACAAGGCTTAACATAATATATGTTCATTTTGGGTCATTGCAGGCCAGAAAATGGTGGATTTTATTTGTCCTTTTTTGCCTTTTTCGGCGTTTTTATGTTTATTGGTCTTTTTAAGCTTTTCATAGGTCTTAACGACTTTATTGCACTTCATCTTTCGACAATAAATTTACTGGCCATTAACTCGAATCACCACCACAAACATCTTTTCGTTAGTAAAGAAAATTCCAATGATAAGACATTCTTCAACGACTGAACTGATAAGACCAGATCTGCAACAATCAATTCAAATAAGGAGGCGTAACAATGTCCTAAAGCAAGGGGGATGAGGGAGGGAACATTTCTTATTTTAGTTTCTACTTCAGTTTGTGAAGGGCATACCGTTAACCTACCAGAAACTTGTATTTCTTGAGCATTATATTCATTAAATATGTAATTCTAATCAAATTTGGTCTTATTTTTACGTCTTTTTTCAAGTTTTTAGGTCCTTTTTTTAAAATAGATATTTTTAGGTCTTTTTATAGGTCCTTTTCTGGCAATTTTTAGGTCTTCAACTTCCAAGTCATAGTTATGACTGTGGCTTACCCTTTACCAGGAAGGATTGAGCACAATGCTACACTAAGAAAAAAAATGTAGGTGGCATACTTAAACAGATAGGTTACATGCGTAATTCCTGTAGTTTTTGGACTTAACGTACAACAGAAGTATAACTGAAAACGCATGCTTTATAATACTTTCTGTATAACTGTTCTATCTATATGTACTTTCCGTATGAAACAATGTAGGCGGTCAGGATCTCACATACAAATGGACTTATATAACATATAGCTGACGAAGGTAACAAGTATATGCATGTGATATACGGAAAACTGTTAGATGTCACACATCCTGCGTCGACATGATGTAACACCTAACGGCAGTGCCTATGTAGCATACGTATAACGTATGCTCCATCCTGGTTTCTATAGTAAACAAGAGGATACCGTATATTTGTACAATATACCGCTGTCCGGAGAATAGTGTTGCCACGAGACGAGACGAGACAGCCTGAAGTCTCGTCTCGTCTCGTGTAAAGCATGTCTCGTCTCGTGTAAAGCATGTCTCGTCTCGTGTCTCGTCTCGAAAAAATGTTCTCGTCCCGTCTCGTGTCTCGTCTCGAGAGGTCCTGTCCCGTCTCGTCTCGTCTCGTCTTGTCTCGTAAAAAATATAGCAGCATACCATGGAACGAAAGTAAAATGTAGCAGGCTGCACCATGCTAATCAAGATACAACTAAGTTATAAGTATTACCCAGAAAACACAAGACAAGAAATGTCACGGTAGCTACACCGTGAAGCCTTCACCTCTAGTGTATGTGGTAGTCGGTTCGATCTCGGTTAGTGCCATGTGAGCTTTGTGATGGACAAACTTTGAAAGTGTGTGGGGACCGCGGTGGCTCAGTGGTGAGCATTCACCTCTGGTGCTTGGGGTCTCGGGTTCGATCCCAGCCCCGCCAAGTGAACTTTGTGGTGGACAAACACCGTGTGCGTGGGTTTTCTCGGAGTTCTCCCGTTTCCTCCCACTTTCCTCATTCTACTATTTCATTCATTATTCATCATCACTGTCTCTTTTAGCCTAACCGGCATAACCGTGGAACGTAAAACCCAAAGATTTCCTTTAATTTTTCGAATGTGTGTGTTTTCTCGAAGTTGTCTAGTATCCTACCACTTTCTTCATTCCACTAATTTTCCCATGATCATCCACTCGGCCAAAGTTGCTTAAAGGTCTTAAAAATAAATTCAAATAAGCTCACAAGGCAAGGACAAATAGTTTACAAGATAATATATCTCTGCTGTTAGTTGTCTGAGGCTTCTCGACCCTGGTTGCCTTTTTTTTTTTTTTAACATTCTGAAACATTGAAATTTGTTTCACCAGTTTCAATACACGAATATACAGCAAATTGCTCATAGGTACGTCGAAGATGAAGACACTAATGTCAAATAATGTTTACACGACAAGCAAAGTTCGATGTAAAGGTGTCATCATCCCCGACACTATCGTATACTATCAGCCCACTTGCTTTATAGTGTCTGTATATATATATATGTACAGAGAGAGAGAGAGAGATGGAAAGATATATAGATAAATAGAGAGATAGATATGTGTGTATACTTTGATTTCATATATTCCAGCCTTTAGGTTTCACAGTGTTAACCCATAACAATCCAAAAACTACTTTCCAGTTTATCATGTTTAGATTTGTTGCAATTATTTTTTTCTTTTAAGAAAAACCAGAACCAAATAATTTTATTGAGTAATAGAAAGTATTTGATTGAAATTTTATATGTTACTGCACAGTAAGCTCTACTTAAAGTGCCATAGTAATGGGAGCTGAACGACACATCGGACGAAAGAATGCTTGGGGCTAGTCTTCACCTCCATGGTTCAAATTTGTTCCTATAACCGCGGGGCGTGTGCTACTATGTAGTGGTTGCCCCGTTTGTGTAACAAACTCATGACAGTACACCCAGATTAGCTAGTGGCTAAAAAAAAAGTTGATTTTTGGGTAGCCATTTTGGATTAAAGTTTCTTATATTGTCGTGATCTATTCGCAATCATACAACGTACATCTTCATACCAAGCCGAGCGGTGTGCGGCGATAGACCATGGCTTGAAGGCCCCGGGTTGAGTCCTGGAAGGGTCATGTGTATGGATTTTAACATTTGTTTTTTCGTATTGTGTCAGGGGGGGGGGGGAGAATCGTACGGGATAAGAAGATTTCAGTCTGAAAAAATTGGAGAGAATATCCTCCCCAGGATACTTTCATGGGAGTAAGGAATTAGTAAAAATATAGGATATACATTTTATAGCAGGTTTAAAAATATGGTTTGGGTATCCTATTTCTTTTCTGTTAATTATGTTCACCAATGTTCGAATTTTGATCATTCTCATGATATTTTCTGCTTTCAACGGAGTTCCATGAATATTGTACCAAATGTTCTTTAAACTTATCAAGTTCGAGAGGTTTTATATGCCTGTAAGAAACAATTTCTGAAGATAATTCAGATCATAATGAATATTATTCACTAGGAAAGGGAAGTATTCCCCTCCTCTCAACATGAAAGCAGAGGGCAATTTCGCACTCTGGTCAGATCAAACATTTCCGCGTAACAAAACGAAGGCCCCCCTGTAAAACCTCTTCACCTAAAGTGTTATTATTAGTTTCATAAATTTGCTGAAAGCAAACAATTTGAAGGGTTCGTCGATAATATCTTTGCTTTCTTTGTCCTTCGCCGGCCTTCCAAAAGAAGAGGTGAATTTTACAACATGACTGCTGTATAATAAGCGAGCGATTGGTAAACTGGTAAAGTATGTTTTTATGTGTATGTGTGTGTGTGAGAGAGAGAGAGAGAGAGAGAAGACAAAATTTTAGTTGCAAGATGACATACTTCAGTTGTCGTTTTCGGTTCATATAGCAAAAAGAATACCGCCACCAGAGAATAAAGACAAGTGTAGTCTGTTCTGTTCTCTTCCGCCATCTCAGCCAGTTCAAATTGAGTAGATGGTGGTGGTAGTTCGGTTTCTTGACCTTGTAAAAATCTTCCCTGTCTTGGATTTTGTTTGTCATCATTCCAGCCAGAAATAGAAAAAAATGAGAATTCCTCAGTTTACAGCAAGGGGAATTGGGGACAAGACATTAAGGATGATATTCCTGGAAGCTCATGTATCACGATTGTTTCATTCAACAGACAGAGGACACTTTTCTATAAAGGCTTTTCAACATGTTTTCTCACAAAGGGGATTTTTTTTTTTTTGCAATCTATATGACTACTTGCAATTTCAATCTTGGCCATCCCCGCCAGCGTTTTCATTTTCGAGACACGAGACGAAACGAGACATTTCATGAGACGTCCCGTCTCGTCTCGTGTCTCATCTCGTTTTCGAGACGGGACAAGTAGTCTGTCTCGCCTCGTGTCTCGTCTAAAAGGGTTCTGTCCCGTCTCGTGCCTTGTCTCGTTTACGAGACGAGACGAGACACGAGAAATGTCTCGTCTCGTGGCAACACTACCGGAGAACGGATTTTTCTCTGTGTATAATACCAGGCAATCAAGGTTTTGAAGTTGCATATAATTAGTGGATATGTGACAAACTAAATGTCGAATTGTTACAGTCGTAAGCTCTAATTATACGTAAAAAAAGCGAGTCTGCTTTCACATTATAGAGAATTACAATGATGTTTCAAACTATGGGAATTCAATATCGACGCCGGAAAAAGTAGCACCACTTCCGGTTTCAATAGGGGGACTTTTCGTTTCCACAAACGGATAAAACCTATTCTTCCATGTCGTAAAAAAAAAAATCTCGAACCCTCTTAGTTTCTGCTCTGATATCTGTCGAGAGGTGCGTTTGTGAGGGTTGGTGAGGAGATAAAATTGTGAAATGAAATGAAATCTTTGAGTTTTACGTCCCACGCTTATGCCGGTTAGGCTAAAGGAGACGGTGATTATGAGTAATGAATGAAATGGTGGAATGAAGAAAGTGGGAGGAAACGGGAGAACCCCGAGAAAACCCACGCACACGGTGTTTGTCCACCACAAAGTTCACTTCGCGGGGTCTCGGATCGAACCCGGGACCCCAAGCACCAGAGGTGAACGCTCTACCACTGAGCCACCGCGGCCCCAAGAGATAAAATTGTGTTTGCACAACAAAACAAACCAGTTGTTAATAATGATATAGACTACTGATTTCGAATTTGCTAGAAAACGCATAGCGCATAAATCAGCCTAGAATAAGTTTGATGAAAGAAGTAAACTGTCAAAATGAAATATATATATATCCTATAGGTGAACGATAAACGGACTGGTAGATTTAAGGGAAGTGAATACTGGAAAACTCTAATAAAACCCACCAACAAAACTTCCACCATAAACTAACACGATTTAGGACCGAATCAGAATTTCCTCACACCAAAGTTAACAGCTCTACCACTGAGCTACCAGTTATATACGTAGAATTACCATAATGACAATGACCGGTCAACTGACTGGAACCCTGAACTTTCCGATTGCAGAGTAAGATAACGACTATTGTATATTTCGCTCTTTTGTGGTTACTATAATGTGAAAGTTTACACTAATTGTATTAATATTATTATTATTACTGTTAAAAATGAAGAGAAATGTGAAATTGAATTTGATAAATCTAACTCAAAAAACGGTTAAATGAATAAAATATAATAAATTAGCAAATCTCTCATTATATACAGTTTGAAATCCCCAGTTTATACAGAGCAAATCTGGGGAACAAAACATCTTGAATCTCTTTCCTATTGTCTAGTCTATAAAATGTATCAGAATTAGAACAAACACGCTACTGCTAATTCCTATCATGAAAGTAACGCTTCAACCCGCCAATTGTCTGTTTAAGCGTATTAATTCTTTTCTCGGAAATATTTCCTAATTAAGCCTTGGTCATGCATCTCTTTTATTTATCAAGTTTTTGGTGCATGTAATTTGTACAGGAACTGCTGACCATCCATTGCGTTCAGCTGAAGCATTCTTTTAATAACAGCTTATGTACTTATCCAGCAGAAAGTGGTAAGCAACCTTGAATGGTTGGTGGGATTCCAGGAATGTCTATATTCTGCTGACCTTCGTGCAGGCAGGATTTCCTACTTTAAACTTCTGCTCTACATGGATTCTTGCTTGTCACAAAGTCAACTGAACGATTCTCTCTTCACTGTACTGTGTGATCACAAAGTAATTAAATGTATTCTTTATAACATGCAAAGATTTTTTTGACTGTGCTTTCTACAATACCGACTAGAAGTAAAATTATCGATAAAAACTCCGTTTCCTTTATAGAAATAGCTGAAATATTTTACAATTGCTAACCTTATTCTTTAATTCCCCATTGGAATTTCTCAGTCTTTTACAGCTAACGTAGATAGATGATTGCACTATTGAAATTGGTGAAATGAAAATGTGGAATGGAGCAACTGAACTATGAGAAACTGCAGGGGAAAAAATGTTGCCACCAAAAGCTCTCTTAGCCCTGGGATCAAACTAGGAATTCATTACACCAGATGGCAGTTCTTTTTATCCCTTCTCTGTCCACATTAGTTTCAAAAGTTGATAGTGCGACGCCCCAATTTGAGAAGCTAAGTGGTGTCCTGGCTAAGATTCTGGCAAAGAGATTCTTACAATTTCTGAGAATCTTGATGATTTCTAACAGCTAACTTACATTATACCATATTGAATATGCATGATATATTGGACCTAAAATGATCTACCGTGATTATCAAGCCCCAGGACAAAAATCTACTGGATCTAAATCACCATCACTGACATTTCCATCACATGTAGAGCTGCACACAATAATGAGCTTCAAGAATAATTTACACAATGCGAATTTAGTGGTCAATTAGATTTTAAGAAGTTGAATGAATATTTAAACGAGAATTTCTTTTAGACGTTCGGTGGTAACCAACAATTCCATTAAATAAATTTTATTCATATATACATGCAAGCCTCCTGCTAGCTGGGGGCTCCGCCTCCAGTCCCCTACGCTTGTTCGGCCTACGGCCTCGTACCTCCTAAACCACAATTCTACGGAATTTCGAGTTTCTTTTCCTATTCCAATTATCTAAAAGATAAGATTTTGTATCCCAAGAAAACGCCTATTTAAATAACATGGGAATTTTTCATCCTGCCTTTAGAACCCTTTAAAAACTTAAAAATATTCACTTTTGGCAACTTTCCTGTGGGTTAAGTCCCGAAAAGCTAAAATCATGCCAAAAAAATTTCATCGTTCTGATCCTGTCAGAAGTGTAGAACATATCCCACATAAATAACATGGGAAAGATTTTTCAGTTCCTTATAAAACCACTCTAAAGTTGGAAATTTTTACTTTTGGTGATTTAGTTAGGTAATGCTAATGAAAACGTACAGTCCGCAGCAAAAAAAACCTGCAGCATGAGCATGTAAGTTTATTGTGAAACGACGAAATCTTTTGCTCCAAAATAAGTGTGATGGGAAGGACGCCGAGGTTTTTCCTGGTGTGATTCGTGCCACTTAGACGTTATGTTGATTCCCTGTGATGTTAGGCTTAGTTTCACAATAAACACATGCTCATGCTACAGTTTTTTTTTTTTTTTTTTTTTTTTTGCTGCGGACTGTACAAACATGCCAAATTTCAAATTTTTATTCCAATTCTAAGTACTGTACCTAAAATATGAGATTATAGGTAAAAAAAAAAGTCCATTTAAATAACATGGAGAATTTCTTTTTCTCTCCTTTAGATCCCTTAAAAATTAAAAAATATTCACTTTTGGTAATTTTTCTGTCGGTTAGTCCCGTAAAGCTATAATCATGTCAAGTTTAATAATTATAGCTTTACAGGAAGTACCCAATAATTTTGGGGTGTACAAGGTGTCCCATAGAAATAACATGGGAAAGATTTTCCAGTTCCTTATTAAACTAATCTATAGTTGGATTTTTTTAGTGATTTTGTTAAATAATGCTATTGAAAATGTACAAGCATATCAAACTTCAAGTTTTTATTCCAATTCCAAGTACCTAAAACATGAGATCATTGGTAAAAAAAGGACCCATTTAAATAACATGGGAAATTTTTTCATCCCCCCCTTTAGACCTCTTAAAAATTAAAAAATATTCGCTTTTGGCAATTTTCCTGTAGCTTAGTCTTGAAAAGCAACAATCAAGCCAAATTTCAACTTTGCACGTCAAACGGAAGTACCCATTATTTTATGTCAGTTCATGGAGTTTTATATACAGTTAGGATAATTATTTCCTTTTGGTCAACGCTTTCTATATCCTTTATTATTTTTTTTACAGCTCCTTTGTGTCGATATGATTACACACGTCTTTGTTGCAGGAGACCAGGGTTTGATTCCTTGTTGGAGCTCAAGTGGTTCTAATTCCATGTTAAACTGTAGTTTCACGTTTCATATAATCTCTGTACTGAACGGAACGTTAAACTCCAAACCACCTGCCTACCTTCGTTTCTTACTTTTGTACTTTGTCTTTACTTTAATGTGTATAGTCACGGCCTTGATATCTCGGGAGGACACGGAATATTGACTGTTGGTCAAGTATCGTGAAGCAGTTTGAAACTGTATTTGAATTGAAAGGAAGCAAACTCCACAAAGACCAGATCGCCCAACTAAGCGTTATTTGACTAACTATAAACCTTCGTGCGTTGGAACGCCACGGAGCTTTATTATGGAATTCAAAATGGGACATTATTAAAGTTTGGAAACATTTTCCCAAACAGGAAATTTCTTTTCAAGGTGAGTCCGGGGAGCCATGATTAATAAAAATGATAGTACAAAATTTTTGAGTATTGGTAGATAGTATTTTAGGCTGTTATATATTTATTGGGGATTTGTTTTAATTTTTTTATGGAAGTTAGTAAAAGAACCTAATTTAGCAAAAAAAAAAAAAATAGTTTTTAATTTTATTTACACAGAATGAATTATTAAGATATACAAAAAAAAAATGAGAGAACATTTACAAAATATAAATTTTGGTTACAAAACTGATTTTGCAAGGAGACCTAATTTTTTTTGCTTAGAGTTTAACTAAGTTTTATAAATAGGAAGTGATTTTATATGAGTGTGTGGAGTTTTTTTTTTTTTAACCCACATGGTTGATTAACTTTTTCACTTGTTCTGGCGGTCTCCGTTCTTCCTCCTTCACCAGCCTGGATCCTCTTTATTATATTTCCAACTTTATTACGCTTTAAACAATTAAGAGGTCTTGTTTATTTGTTAATTTTGTCCCTTAGGCCAAGTTATTTTAACAAAAACATTTTAATAGTTTGTTTTCTTAAAATTTACTTAAGCACAAATTATCTTATCCATTTTTTTTTCAAAAAATCTGTTTCCCAACACAGTAGTAAGATACGTATTAGACACAATGAGTGACCTGGTGAGTTACTGGGCTTAATTTTTTATAATACAAAAATAAATAAAAAAGTGAAAGTGAAATTCAACCAGCTTTTACCACACTATTTCCACACTTTTTCAAATAAACTCCATTACTTTTCCCAACAGAAACAGCGATGAAAATGAAACGAAATATTTTGTCCTACTGTTATGTGCTTCTCGCTAAAGAAAAGCGCAATGAAATCTTTCGGTGTAACATCCAACGATTATCCTCTTTAGGCTAAGAGAAACGAATGATTAAGGCCAGTGACTGATGATGGAAGAATTGGTGGAATGAGAAAGTGCAAGGAAACGGGAGTACCCCGAGAAAACCCACGATGTTGTCCACCACAAATTTACTTTGGCGGGAATCGGACCAGGAACTCAATGCACCAGAGGTAACCGCTCTACCACTGAGCCACCGTGCCTCCTAAACAAAAAAAAAGATAAAAGAATAGGTGGAAAGCGAATGTGGGAGGAAACTGGAGAACTTCGAAAAGAAACACACAGACATCATGATAACCACCATAAGTTTACATAATCTGGGATCAAATCAAGGATGTCTTGCACAAAAGGTGTGTGCTCTACTATTCAGCAGAAGTAGAAAATCACAGCCAGATAAATATATAATACGATAGATCAGTGATTAAGCTATTATAATTACGCAGCTTTGTGAAAGAAAAAGATTTCGATTAGTTTAATAAAGTGTTCGATAATAATCAATCTGTAAAAATTTAGTATAAAAATTAGTATCTAACTAATTTAAATACTAATTCCCGCATATACTTAACTAATCTAAAACGATAAGCCTAAGTCAATGCAATTGGTTAATTTGTAGTTTAGCGTTCCTTTCAGCACCGAGCCTATATGAGACGTGAACCTATATCTTAACGCGAGCTCCGAGTCATATGAAGTCTTACTGAGAATCGAATCTGGGTATCTCGTCCCGAAGGCGCGTACGCTAACGATATGATCACGATATAGAACTTTGTGTGTATAGTGGTCTTCGCCCCCAGTCTATGGCTTCGCGTCTCTTGTGCACCCGTCTTTGCATCAAGAGTGAATTTCGTGCATTTGCTCTTAACATTTCCTGAATTTGGCCCAGCTGGAGGCTTTGCCCCAGAGCCCCGCGTTTGCTTGCCCTACTACCTCATACCTGTTAAACCCACAATTTGACCTAATTTCAAGTTTCTTTTCCTTTTTCAAATACTTAAAAAATACAATTCTATATCCCAAGAAAACGCCCATTTACATAACAGGAATTTTTTCATCCCCCATTTAGACCCCTCAGAAACTAAAAATATTCACTTTTGGCAATTTTTATGCCAAATTTCATCATTCTAATCCTGCCAGAAGTGCCTTTACATTTTCGAATGTAGAAGATGTCCCATATAAATAACATGGGAAAGACTTTTCAGTTTCCTATAAAACCATTCTGAAATTAGAAATTTTTATTTCTGATTTACTTAGGTAACGCTAAAGAAATTCGGTATACTTGTACGTTTTCAAGTTTTTATTCCGACTCTAAGTACCTAAGAGATAAGATTTTGTATCCCAAGAAAACACTCATTTAAATAACATGGGGAATTTCTTCATCGCCCCTTTAGACAATATTCACTTTTGGTAATTTTCCCGTAGGTTAGTCCTGGAAATCAACAATCATGTCAAATTTCAGCTATCCACGTCAACCTGAAGTACTCATTATTTTATGTAAATCCATGTAGTTTTGTATATAGTTAGGATAAATAAAGTAACATTTCGAACCCTTCCTGTTGGTTACACCGCAAACCTTAAAACCTCACGAAAATTCAAGATCCCGCAGCTGCTGCACCTAAACATTTTGAGGTGTGAAAGTACTCCCAATTAAAATACACGGGGCAGATTTTTTTTTAAAAAAAAAGAAAACAGCAGCATAGAACCACCTAAAAAGATTTTTCAAATGATTTTGTTTCCTAATTTCAAAAATTTTTGGTTCCTGTTTCAATTAGAAGTACTGTGTCTTCTAAGTTTTTCATTGAAAAACAAACGTCTATGGTATTATCCCTCTAAATATGAGGGAAATAAAAAAATACCGAAGAGCAACGGTTTTGACGGGTCAGTTCTCGGATCAGCTGCCATGTCTTTTCTTATTTATTTATTTATTTGTTTGTTTATTTAACAATCACCAGATACAGCTCAGAGGCCATTTTACACTGGATATCTAACAACAACAATGGAAAGGATTTGGAAAGGTATCGGCCAGGGCCTGTTTAGGCATTTGCCTGGTAGGACTGAGGGAAACCCTGGAATACCTCAGTCAGGATGGTCGGCAGCGAGATGCGCCGAATGCGAAGCCAACACTCTACCACTTGAGCTACTTCGCTTGGTCAATTCTTGCTTAATTCAGGCTAAAATATCATCGGAACTGTCGCCGATGAACATAGCGATCCCGAAAACCTTGAATTCGACACTAATATCCGGTGTTACGGATATTTATTTATAATCATTTATGAACACACTTTGACCTTGCGTAATTTTCTCCCCATGCTGAAATTCGTGAAATGGGTTCATGAGCGATTAGATCCATCTGTGAGCAAGATATGCAGAGTGGGCAATCTAGACCACTCCTTTTTATGATAAAAATTGATAACAGGCACACAGATTATTTCATTATTATTAAGATTTACATCAATTACCCACTTTGCTGATTAAATTATGAAAAAATACTAATATGTTCCGTTAGTCAGTCAGTTTTCACCCTTACTAAAGCCATCTCTGATATTGGCCATTTTTGATCATTTTATATATTTCTCCCCCCTTTCCTCCCAAGTTGCGAGGCTTAATTTAGATTGAAACGGCATCGGAAATGTCACTGTTCATCTGAGCGACACCAAAAACTATGGATTCTGTAATAATATATGTATTTTTTATTATTTTAATTATATATATATATATATATATATATATATATATATATATATATATACCCCTTCCCTCCCAGATGTTGCTGAATTCGGACGTAAACGGGATCGGAAGTGTCACTGTTCAACTCAGTGACCCCAAAAAATATGGATTTGAAGTAGTTAGGGATGGTTACTTCTAGCGCACTTTCCCCCTCCACCCCTGACTAACAAAAACTATGAAGCCGCCACTGTGCACTTTAACACAGAGGGATAACCCAAAGTGAGATTGAATATGCTTTTATGACATTTAAAATCATAAAAACTTACATCTAAAATATTACAATTGAACCCTACACAAAATATATTTATTGCATCTTAATCTCCAGTTTATAAGCTTTCATTTGACACTTGAATCATGAAAATCCGTTAATAATTAGCTTAGAAAACTCAATGAGAAGGAATACATAGAACTCCGGAACAGGTGATCTGTCACTGATTCATTTTGAACGATTCCAGTACTAACATTGGAACATCACAACACGAGATCATAAGAAATAGGTCAAATAAATATGTTTAAAAAATCAGAGTTTATTTCAGCAAAACTGCCGTCGCAGAAATCCTAGGATCCATCTGAGAGGTCAGCGCTGATGTTGTTGTTGTTGTTTTCCCCCCAGATAGATCCTAGGATTTTTTGTTCAATTTCTATGTGTCTTTCTTCTTTCTTTCTTTCCTTCCTTCCTTTGAGGTCTGTAAGCGAACTTGTGGCTTTCCACCCAGCCTCAGTATAGCTACCTATCTGAATACGAGTCACAACATTCACCCACACAGCTCACAATCTTATTGCATCCATCCCGTCCCATCCCTGGCGCCAGGTTCCCCTTCCCCTCTTGCTGTCCCAAGTAACAGAGACGCCCAGCCATATCCCACACATGAGTCAGAGGTGAGGACACTGTAGCCATCTGTGATGAAAGACAGCCGTATAGCTCAGTTCACTTTACAGTTCCTTGAGAAATTACAAATTTATACCCCGGCCGTAGATATAAATTTGCAATTCCATGGCGAGGATTCGAACCTACGTTATCAGTTTACGAACCACAAGCTTTATGGAACTGCGCGCTAACCAACTGAGCTACGGGTTAACGCTGTGTATAGGAGAGAAAATCGGTCCTTATATATGAACAAATACTTCTACAAGTAACGCCATCTATTAGCAAAGTGATAAACTAAGTGATATGTAACGCCATCTATTGAGTAGGTGAGTAACTGCTTGAATATGTTCGCCTGCCCGGCAAATTTAAAACGAAAAATAAGAAAATTGTGGATATCTTGGTTCCTATAAGAGATAGAGGGCTGATATTTAATTTTTGGCAATTAGTGTTTGGCTGACCCATAAGTGTTGCCAACCTATAAAATTAAAAAATCACTAAGTCTAGTAACAAATTTGGTCCTAAGTTTGCAACACTGCAAAAAATAAAATTCATAAATTTGAAAAATAAAAAATACTAGCATAATCTACATAAAATTCTAAGACTTTTTTAAAGAATAACATTTTCCCGAAAACTCAAAAATAAACCCGTAAAAAATTCCCGAAATTTTGAATTGGCTGTAACATTGTCAAATATTAACCGATTTTCAAAATTCAAACGTCAATCAATAGAGAAATAAATTGAAATTCTTCTGAATGTGTTGTAGGTTGCATAACTCTAAGGATATAATTACAAAAAACTCAAATAATTCTCTTATTTATACATGTATCTTTAAAATTCGAATGACATTCAAAAGTACTGCTTCTCCTTATGCATTGTGCTTGTATAATGATCTTAGTTTTATGGCTTTATCACCATAAAACACTTAGAACATACTTAAAATTACAAGTTCGGATATTGATAATGGAATCTTCTGTTAACCTCGTTCTCTATAGGAAACAATGACTTCTTAAACTCTGTCCATTGATCGTAATTCAAGCTGAATAGACAACCGTTAATATCAAAAACTACTTGAACTTCGGTTTGCACATTTTTCACAATTACATTGAAGTTATTAGTAAGAATAAACTTCTTTTGGGGATCCATTTCTAAACACTCCATTTTTTACTTATGACAACATATTTTTGTTCATTTTCATTCACTTTTGGATTTACATACAGAACTCAACAGTTGGATAGTTTTCTTTTAGACCAGTGTATTTGATTTTTATTCCATCTTTAACGATCTCATCAATCATTTTATCTGTTAAGTGTTTTGTAAATCTAGGTGGAAGAAATATCTTAAACTCTTCACATTCAACTAAAATGCTCTTCCCAAACTTAGTTTTAATCTTTTCCATTTTCACAACCTTATATTCCGTATTTAATTCTAATTCTCTTAATCCAATAACCTTCTTTTGTTCAAGACTTCCAAGGTTGTTTAAAAAATCAACGTGTTTTGCCATCGTGTTTATTATATAGAAAATCAATGAACACTTTTCAATTTTTATCTTTATTAAAAAAAATATTTAATCATTTTCGTCAATTTCGTTTGATGGAAAAACTTCCATAAAACAATCGTTAATGAAAACAGTTTGAGGGTATCTTTTCGATACCCTTTAAAGTCGCTTATGGCTAACTGATAAAGGGCCAGTGATACTGGCTCTTAGATTCTTGAACCGTAAGGGTTGAGCAAAACGCTCACCCTTAAAATCTCTATATGTCCGTTGATATTTTGTTAACTATCTAAAACTCTTCTACTACTTTCTCATTCTTGGGATCATATGTGAAGTTCTTTCGTCCAATTAAAATCGCATAGCATATAGTATCAGCAGCCACAGCTTCTGCAAAGTCTACAACAATCTTTATGTTTGTTCTCTCGTTTACTGATACATTCTTTCTCTTACTACAATTAATCACATACATTGGTCTGTTGTCTATAAACTCTTTAGGGTCATAGTACATTTCGGTGTTGCCACATGTTATTCTCTTAAATGCAGTATAATCTTCATACATCTTGAAATAATCCTTGTTAGCAATATCTAAGTTTCTTGATTCTTTTGGAAATACCTCATTCCTCCCATTCTTAAGATAGATATTCTTTACCTTACAATGATCAAACTTACTTGCATCTGCTGTTTGTTTGCCACTTCTATCAGTTTGGAACATTACAACTACGAAATCAGGCATATCAAATTGTCTAGAATTAAATTGAGTAGTAACATCAAACTCCAAGAAAGAACCTACAACAGTCTTCTGAACACATTGATAAGTATGGAATGAAAACATGATTTTTGGTTCTTTAAGAATATTCAACTTTAACTTGTTTTCGTAATTAGACTCGTATTCAACAATAGGCATTCTTATCTCCATACTTTTTATTGTTATTTTTCCATCATGAGGAGCTGCTCCCGATCCAGTCCATTTGTACAAAACATCGTTATTGTTGTTAGCTTTTGTAAATGTTATTCTCAATCCACCTTTCCACATAACCTCTTTGTAATCACTTAAGAAACCTGGAATTAATCTTAATGGGTACAAAACACTAAAGTCCTTTCTTAGACCAAGTTTATCATCTGTTTCAAATCCTGCTTGTTTTAAATATTCAACTTCTGGCTTGGAAATCTTTAATGTTCCGACAGCTGTAGATGTTATTCCAGGTAGCTCGATCTTATCTATAACAACTCCATGCTTTCTAACCTCAATTTGAGAAAAGAAGAATGGGAAGAAGTTATCTACAAGTTTTATAGTATCGTTTGCGCCAAATGTTCCTCCAACTGATGCACCAACAACTTCAAAAGTCATATGACAATCTGCTTTGTGTGGATGTACGAACCCATCACCCACGTTGAAATCGAACTCAATATCTTTGTTAGCTTCATTCAAATTATTAAATGTTCTTGCGTTAGCTTTAAAACTCTGTAACTCATAGCTCTCAATACTATCCATTTATTATAAAGAAAATCTTGAAACAACGCTTTATGGTAAACGCCATCAAGCTATATAAATATTAGCATTGTCGTAAAGTCGACCGAGGAAAAATTTTCAGAAGTTAAGAGCGCCAATTCACCGCTTTTATAATCCCCATCCCAACTTAACCTTAGCATTCATAGCAGTACCAACCCCAAAAGCAGCTAATCGTTCACCAATTGGCGCATCACTACTAAATGCTCTTTTCCATGCTTTAGTTTCCAGTTCCTTATCTGCAATATGTCTCGACTCTGTATCTTTATTGTCTCTGTAGTATATATCGTGTTCTTTACAAGCCTCATCTAATGGGTTAATACCTTTATCACCTCTCTCTAACCTTTCTTGTAGCTTAGTCCCAGGCCCGCAAAATCTAAAACCTGGAATATGTAATTCAAATGGGAGTTTATTAATCAAATCATTTACTAATCCTTTCCCAAGCTTCTCATCATTCCAGAATCGTGGTGGTAACGTATTTAAGATCTTAATCAAATACCCTATGCCTTTTGGATCATTAGGAATAAATTGTGAAAGCTTATTATTAATCATACTCACTATACCTACTTTCTCATTGTAAAAGTTATGATTTCCAGCCCTTTCTTCTCCATCTATAACTATTAGCCGATCAATTAACTTTCTCACATCATCCATCCATATATATTCTTTAGGTATTTCGGTATATTGTTTAATTCCTTCCCCAGTCCTTTTAGGTGTCGTGTTCTTTTTAGGAGTTGGGGGTAAAGTTGGTTTAATATAATTATCCCAAATAGGCTTGATAATATTAATGTACTTTGAACCTCTACTAGATGCTACCTTTTTATCTCGATTATATTTTTGGAAGGCAGCGTCTGAGTCTATTATTATCTCCTTGTACTGTTCAAAATCATCATCATCATAATCTTCAATGGTTTTATTAGTATTCGTCGTTAACAATTCCCATAGACCTTCTGTTCCTTTATAAGTTTTACCATTAATTATCAAATCATCACCATTCACTTTAACTTCCAAATTTCCTATCTTGTTTATTATTTTTCCATCTTCTTCTACAGTTCTTATCCCAAACACAGTGTCATTTCTTTTACTATAATATTTCGTTGCAATCTTACCAAATGATTGTGCTGTTGTTAAAGGTTCTACTCCTTCCACTTTGTCTTTAATTTGTTTTCTCATTTGTTTTATTTCTCCCGTTATAGGTGTATCACTACTGCTTGGAGAACTATCATAAGGTATCTTTTTAGGTGTTTCTAGTAGACTAGGATCTATTGAAGCCGTCTTATGTACAACTGGAACAAGTTCAGTTATTAGATTTTTATTTTGTTCTGCTACTTCTTTGATCTCACTTCCCAAGTTTTGAATAGCATCAATTACAGGCTGTTCTTGTGTCTTAAATTTATCGTATATACCTGCTCTTTCTTTCTTCCAAGATTTGAAGCCCTTTATCAAGAACTCCTTCAGCTTAATATTCTTATCAATTTCTTTCTCATCCATTTATTGTATAGCAAACGAACAAACGTCAATGAACGTCAAAGAACAAACGTCAATGAACGTCAAAGAACGTCAATAAACGTCAATAAACGTCAAAGAACGTCAAATGTTAAAACGTAAAACGTCAATAAACATCAAACGTTTAAGAAGTGTTTTATCTTGTTCCTATACTTACCATTGTTTACCTTCCTTGTCATATCAATTACTATGAAACCATAATCTTCTTGCCAACATTTTGAACATATCTCTTTAAATTTATCATAAGACATATCTCCCCCAACAAACTCATTATACACATGTTTAAGATTAGTATCATCTTGTCTGAATATGCATAGGAAGTTGACGTTATCTCTTATAAGCTGTTTAGGTACTTTTGAATATGTTTGTGCAAGATAGAAACAGTCTAAATGTCTATGCCTACCTCTTGTAAAGTAATTTCTAACAGTATCTTGATTCTCCAAAATGTAATCGTCAAATACAACAACAGAGTATTTTTCACATTCATCAATAGGTACAATAGAATCATTACTGCTTAAGAACGTTGCTATTTGCTTCTTAAACTTTAGTTCTGCTTTCTCAAATCGATCTTTTAACTGCTCATACTTTGGCTGATTCATGCTTTTAGAATATATGTAGAAGTAATTATTGTTTAACCAACCTGGCTGTAATAAGAAGTTAAATAGCAAAAACGTTTTACCACACGCCGACGGACCCACGATAAGACAACGAACATCATCAGGTATAAGCTCTCCATTTCTTTTCTTAGCTGTTGTTTCTTTTATCATCTCTTTTACATCCCAATTAATAGTTTTCTTACTCATTTATTATAGAGAAAATCAGCGGGGCCACCAGCACTGGCCCCCTTTCAAACAGTTTGAGGATGAACTGTAGGGTGAGCGTTTTGCTCACCCTTAAGAACATTTTGGACCTCCGAATACAGCGGGGCAAATCTTATGATCTTATATCTTTAAGTTGTTCTCTAATCTTAAGCAACGTATCTTTTATATATTCACCATCCATTTCACCATTCAATGTTATTATCATCTCTAACTGTTCTTTAAATGAGTTAATACAAGTGACAATGGTTTTATATTCGTCTTTTCTTTTGCTTATGTTTAACTTCGAAGACAAACCTGTTATTATAGCACTTCCAGTTGCAAGAGATGTTGTTAATATTGAGTAAATTGTTACAGGTATAAAAATATTAATAAACCCAGTTGTTGCAGAAAGAATAACCGACAACGTGATCAAAGTGTAGTATGCATATTTAACAATTCGTAGTTTTCTCTTTTTCTTCTTTAAACTGCATTCTAACTTTCGAATGACATCTTCTATTAACTTGATTACTTTCTCTCTTGGAATATCTCTAGGTAAATCAAACTCATTCATTTATTATATAATAAATGGCTAAGGTATTTAAGCTAACGAGTGATACTTCTGTTTTAAAGAAGAAACTCTATTACGAATTAGACAACAAGAGCAACTATTTAAGTATAGGACTAGTTGGGTTTTACAGTACATATCTAACTCCAAACATAACAACAGAAAAAAACAGTTTCTCATATGGTGATAGACAAGTTTTTATACCAGAAGGGCAATACAGCTTAAACAGTCTTAATGAATATTTAAAATCTCAATCCATTAACATAACATTATCAGAAGATCATTTAAGAAATAGAGTTAAAATTGAAACTGATAGTAATGATATTACAATTGGGAGTATAGGCACTGTCCTCGGGTTTAATGTTTTTGAAGTTTTAGAAAAGAACAAAACACATATTGGAAGTAAGTTGCCAAAGTTTCATCCGTTTGATACTATAAATGTTCACTGTAATATAGCAGATGGCATGTTTGTTAAAGATACAGAATACACACATAGAGAAACAGGGATCATAGCATCATTCAAAACAGATGCTGAGTTCAAACATAGTATTATTTACGAGCCCACTTATCCATTATTTTTCCCTATATCCAAAGACAAGGTTGACAATTTTGAGATAAGGATAACAGATGAGAATGATTCCTTAATTGATTTTGGTGGAGCTACAACAACTGTACTTTTACAAACCAAGATTTTCTCTTAGATAAATAGGAAGATGTGTTCTATTAAAGGTTGTATGTTTAGTGTTCCTTATAACGAGCTAAAGGATCTAAATATTGATCATGTATTAACAAAGAAACAACTTAACGATAAAGCTAAGAAAATTAAAGAAGGTAAAGGAATGGATTTAACTTTAACTACTGCACAAATGAAAAAGATTAAGAAAGAGCATATTGGCGGTTTTATCTTTACAATTCCAGCCATTTTAGCAGCTTTAGGAGCAGTTGGCTCATTAGCAGGTGGTGCAGCAGCGATTACTAAAACTGTACTGGATGCTAAGAAGAATAAACAAGAACTTGAAGAACAAAAGAGACACAATATGGCCATGGAAGAAAAGCAGGGGGCAGGTAAACCAAAGAAGTCAAAAAACTAAAACCATTGACCAACTTCGATATAGAGAGGTTGGCTAAAGAACTAAAGATAAAACGATTTAGAGGTGTATTTATGAGTGATGAACTTCCACAAAAACCCCATGTACATGAGTGTGGCGTAGTTAACCTTGATAAATCAGAAAACATTGGTACTCATTGGATATGCTATTGGAAAGATAACAACATAAAGTACGTGTTCGATTCTTATGGTGGTGTTCCTCCTAAACAACTGGTACAATATCTTGGTACCGAAAACTTCTTTTACAATGACGAACGAATACAAGACTTTAACTCAGTTATATGTGGTCATCTTTGTGTTAAGGTTTTAAATCTTTTAAATCAAGGGTATTCTTTTAGCGACGTTATGTATATGATTAAAAATGAATAAGTGCTTTTATGGTTTGTATCCATAAAAGTTTTGTTTTGAGATAAATATGGAAGCTATACACAATAGATTTTTAGATTATTTTGAGAAGCATGAGGATGAACTAGATCCACTAGTTAGTTATAATTTTTATCAGTATTTTGAGCAAGTTAGTGAGATAGACTTAAAAGATAAAAACAACGTATACAATGTTATTGATCTATGGAAAAGGTTAATACCAAAAGTTTTGTACACGGAAGAAGAGTTGAGAAAGTTATGTCCAATAATTACCTTAAAGGACTTGTTGTCGAGTTATAGCTCTAGACCATTACAATGCAGTTATTGTGCTAGTAAGTCATTAACAAAAGGTTTGGGCAGATACATTTGTGGCGATTGTTCTGTAGAGAGTGGTTGGGTTTACAGTACTTGTGAAGAAACGAAAGCTGCTTGCGTAAGAAAACCATGGTACGATACTACAAAAAGATTTAAGTTACAGCTATCTCGTTTGCAAGCTTTACAGGATAGAATTATTCCCGAAGAGGTGCTCAAGGTGTTAAATGATGAACTTAGAGATATACCAAGAGATTTAATATCAACAAAAGATGTTCTAAAAGTACTAAAGAAAAACAAATACACAAAATATTATGATGATGTCTATTTAATACACTATCACCTTACGGATCAAAAACCATTAAACTTACGACATATGGAAGAAACACTTATAAACGACTTCGAAAACTTACACGAGGTCTTTAGGGAGCTGTATCCGGAAAGAACATTGTTTATTAACCTAAAATGTGTATTGTACCATCTGTTGAAAAAGCACGATGTTCATGTTGATATTGATTTTAAACACTCACCTAAACAAATAGAGATGCTAAAGAAATGTTTTGAAAAACTAGGATGGACATTTTCTGTATAATAAATGAGTATGGATATATTTGGTAATGTTAAAGATAGAAAAGGTGATGTTGATATTAGTGAAGAAAAATTAAAATTGTTGGAGAATTTAAATGATGTTGTTAGCGTAAGTCAACTTAGGTCAATAGAAGCTCAATTAGAGAACGATAGAAAACGATTTGAAGAAGCATTAGACACATACATAAAGAAAGAAGATTTTCAAAAGATTAGGATGGATACTACTAAACTGGTTATGCAGAAAGAAACCATGCCTCTACTATATCGGTTAAGAGCTAAAAACGTTAAGGAGCCAATCTTTAGAATATTTAATCTCTCTAACGGTTACAAATTTCTCTATAATGGGAAAATAATGCACATGGACTTAAGTCTGGATAAATACTTTCTAGATATATATTTGGGCGATACTTTGATTAAAGAGATACCTTTTGACTTTAAGAAGAACGATATAATTACGATTAAACCAAATAAAAATTCAGCTATGGAAGAAGGTCAATTATTGTTTGTTGTAATGTACATAGAAAGAGAGCTTTCCTAAAGACGTTTGCTATATAATAAATATGGATATCTTTGGTAATGTTAAAATGACATCAGAGTTAGATAATGCAGTTGTGAGAAAAGATATTGCTATGTTGAAGGAAGAGCTTAACTTCATTAAACGGAGTTATGTTATAGAGCTTCATAGTCGATTGATATCAGAAAATGTTGAAACTCCGTTCTTTTTAATACATAATCTATCTATCGCATACAAATTTCTTTATAAAGGTAGGTTAATGCACATAGAGTCATCTTACAATACGTATTATATAGATCTATATTTAAATGATTCTCTAGTTGAAACTTTTCCATTGCACTTTAATACAAATGATCTATTAGCAGTTAGGCCTTCTAAAGATTCTGGCCTCAAACATGGTAAATTACTATTGCTTCTTATGCATGTAGAAAGAGAAGACGAAGATAGTGATGATGATGGTGAGAATGTTGAAAGCATAATATTAAACAACGGTAGTTATTGATTTTCTATATAATAAACAGGATGTATTGTGTTAAGTGTAAGAAAGTGACAGATACGAAGAAAGATACTATTAGAATTGAACAAACAAAGAATGGAAGATATCTAAAGAAAGGTATTTGTTCTGTATGTGGTGTTACTAAAACTCAATTCGTTAAAAAACCTGATTGACTAGAAGAAGGTAAAGGTGTTAGAGAAGACATTGTAGAAGAAATTCACAAACCATCTAGAAAAAACTTTGACAGATTAAGTGTAGTTATAAAAGGTATCGATGATCTTTGGCAGGCTGATCTTGTAGAAATGGATAGTGGAGTATTAAAAGGCGTTTCCAAAATCAATAAAGGTTATAAGTATTTGCTAACGATTATAGATGTGTTCTCGAAATATGCGTTTGCTGTTCCTGTTAAAGATAAGAGTGGGAAGAATGTTACAGAAGCATTCGAATCCATATTAAGAACGAGAAAACCTAGCAACTTACAAACAGATCAAGGTAAAGAGTTTTACAATAAAGAGTTTAAGAAGTTGATGGAGGAAAATAAGATTAATCACTACTCAACCTATAGTGGTAAGAAAGCTTCTGTGGTTGAAAGATTCAATAGAACGCTTAAGCAGAACATGTGGAAAAGGTTCACAACACAAGGGAATTATAAATGGATAGAGATATTACCAACACTAGTTAAAGAGTATAATCATCAAATTCATAGAACAATTGGTTTAAAACCTATAGAAGTTAACAAGAAGAATGAGCGAACAATATTGGAGAAAGTGTATCAAAAAGAATATAAGCGTGTTAAGCCCAAATACAAGTTAGGTGATCATGTTCGTATAAGTAAGTCGAAAGGGTTATTTGAGAAAGGATATACACCTAATTGGTCAACAGAAGTATTTGTTATCAGTGAAGTTATTCCATCTAATCCGCCTACATATAGAATTAAAGATTTAGAAGAAGAGGATGTGCAAGGTAGATTTTACGAACCAGAACTATTAAAGACGAGGCATAAAGATGAATACTTGGTAGAAAAGGTGTTGAGAAAGAAAGGTGACAAAGTATATGTCAAATGGCTAGGGTTTGATGATTCGCATAATAGTTGGATAGATAAAAGTAATGTTGTAGTGTAAATATAAATGTTTGTCTTTTATGGTTATTATGCCATAAAAGGATAGTTTGAACGAGATAAGGGGATAACGAAACGATACCCCTCATAGCATATTTCCAGGGTCGCTATTGCTCACCCTTAAGAACATTTTGGACCTCCGAATACAGAGGGGGCTAAAAATGTTCTGAAATTTAGTACCATCTGCTTGCTTCGTTTGGTTTCGCTGTGTGGGATTTTGCACATGGGGAAATAAATTCCTCCGAAGCTAGGAACTTCAGAAACTCATCTTACACAGTAAAACTAGGTGGTAATGAAAATGAAGTTAAAAATAAAGATTTTCTATATAATAAATATGGGTACTATGGATAGTTCTCTTAGTCTTAATGACATTTGCTATGAACAGATCAAAGATGACTACTGGTATGGTTTGTTTGGTGACTTTAGACTGATTATAGATAAGAAGACTGGTTACTTCAATGCTACTAAGCTGTGTCATGATGGCGGAAAGCCGTTTAAAGATTGGTTAAGATTATCTAGATCAAAAATCCTTTTAGAATATTATAACACAAAATTAGGCGGAGCAGAAATGCTCCACCAAAAATCATCACATTATTATATAGAATCAAAAGGTACAAACCAAAACGACTTGTTGATTTCTGGAACATATGTATACAAAAGAGTGTTGGTTGAAATAGCTTCATGGTTATCGTTTGATTTTTATGATAAGTGTAGCAGCATTATTGAAGACTACTTCACCCAAGACTTCAAACAAATTCGAGAAGACCAAGAAGAGTTACAAACAAGAGTAGAAGAGATAGAACAACAAATGAACGATTTAAGAATAGAAAACACAAGACTTAGAGAGATAGCTGCAGAACATACAGAAGATCCAGGGAAAGTACACAAACTAGTTATTGTTAAAAAGAATCTCTCCCCTATTCAACTACAAAAGATATTAGAAAAGTACGAAACAGACAAAAGAGAGCAAGTAAAGATCTATGAGAGTTACAGATATTGGGTTGGAAGAATTCAAGAGCGTAACATAAAGACAAGATTACAATGTCTACAAGAAAAATATCCAGACATGACTATATTGTCTAAAACCAAAGACCCAAACTCGATTAACCTCCTAAACAAAGTAAAAGAAAAGTATGATTGTGTTATTTCACATCGTTGTCATGTAGACCTACGGAATGCGGATGGAGAAGAAGACGATGAGTTTGTTATTGATTTGTTTTTAAGTATAAGAGATTTGTAGAGGTAAAGGTAATAAGTTTTGGTTACAACTGGGGGGACCACCAGCACTGGCTCCCTTTCAAACATACAACTTTTATGGTATAATAGCCATAAAAGATAATTAGTTATGCATTACCCTCTGCTGCAACAGCGAATGCTACATTCAACATATCACCTAAATTGGGATTATTATGATATTTTCTTATTATAGCTCTCCAATCTACGTAATGTCTAAACGAATATATAAAGTCTATAGATAGGTCTTGATAAGTTGAAATGTTACGCCAATGAACTCTACCTTCGAACTCTGCAATAAATTCTTCTGTTAAATTTTGAGACATTGAAATCATTTCCCAATCTATTTTGTCAGCGTAATCTCTTATAAAGTTTTCTGATAATTGTTTAGTTCCACATATGTACCACCAATTAACTCTATCTGCGTGTTCTCGTATAAAGGCTTCAGAGAGTTCGTTTTTGTAAGATATAGCATCAAAATCAACTTTATCTATAAACTCATTAATAAATTCTTCAGATAGCTTTTGATGATACGATACTTCTTTCCAATCAACTCTATCTGCAAATTCTCTTATAAAGTCTTCTGATAAGTCTTGGCTTCCTGAAATAATCTCCCAATCAACTTTATCAGTGAATTCTCTTATAAACTCTTCCGATAACTCTTTCCATAAACATATTTCACTCAAATTAACTTTCGACAGATATTTGCGTATGAAGTCTTCTGTAATGTGATCATAGTTATATTCCTCCTCATAATCATCATAGCCTATAGATAACCATTGTTCATCAGTCAGTGAATCTAACATCTCTTCGGACAAGTTCATAACGTTTGCATAGAGAATGTTTTGTGTAAGAAATGAGTTGTTTTCTTTAGTGGCCTTCTTGAACAAATGATCTAACATACCTATTGAGATGCTAAAATTTATTTTGTCTTTGTCATTATAACCACCAATATCTAAATATTTACATACACAATCAAATACAGGTTTGTAAGACAATATTTCCTTAGCACTAGTCATGTTTGTTTTTATTCTTAGATTTTTTAAATTGATTCATTTTTGCTGGTTTTCTATATAACAAATATGGAAGCGCATTTTGATTTATTACATGATAGACTTGAACTAATTCATCATGATCTTAAACTCTTAGCAACACTACTAGAGAAGCAAATACTGTTAAAGGAAAAAGAGTTATTAGTAATGCAACAAAAAACATCTGATTTGAGTAGTGATGATGAATATAAATATGGTAGTGATGATTATGATGATACTGATGATGATGATGATGAGTAAGCTTACAAAAATGATTCAGTTTTAAATGTGTATATGTGACTTTGATGGGTTAATCCCATGAAAGCCGTGTTCTAATACAACGCGTAATATGTAGACAATAGCAGGGGTGTACAATGTTAAGCGTTGTACTAGGACAAATGAAAATGAACTGAAATAACCCGGTGAAGATAAAAATTGAAGAGTATAAAGATTTTCTATATAATAAATAAGATGAATAATTATAATAGATTTACTGTAGTAGAGTTAAGGCGACAATGTAAAGAGAGGGGAATCAGAAGATATTCCCGATTAAGAAAAGCAGAACTGATAGACCTTCTTAAACAACATGATGATGAACAAAGCAGGAGACAGATTAGAAATATATTCCCATTTAAACAAGAAGTAATTGAAGAACCAAGAATCAAAGTTGAATCACAACCAATCGATGTAAAACGGCAGAACATTGCATTAAAATCAAGATTAGAAACATGGAGATTTACAACAGATTACAAACCACAAGATCCACTTGAACAATATATTACTGCAACATCTAAAGCTATATCAAACAGATTACAAATTAGCTTAAGTAAACATAGTTCATTGAAAGCTAATCTTTATATAAGTTGTACATATAAGAAAGGTGAAGAAACTCAAAACTTCTATTTTAACACTGAAAACCAAGAAATATATCGATCAAGTAATTTGAAAGAAGAAATAACTAAGATGAAACAAAGGTTAAGAACAAGAATGGATGAGCTCCAAGCTAGAGGTTCTGGCTGGGCTCTTATAAACATTAACTTTTTACAACTAGCAATCGTCAAATATACACCATATAGAGGATCAACATACATAGAATTACCTAAACAAATTCAAAACAAAAAGGCAGTAATTAATGTAAAGAATGAAGATGAAAAATGTTTCTTATATTCAATTTGTTCTGCACTATACCCAGTTAATAAAGATCCACAACGACCTTCCAAGTACAAGCAAACAGTCAAATACTTACAAGAAAAATTAAAAAATATTCATTTCCCTGTAAAACTATGCGATATTCCAAGAGCTGAAAAATTACTTAATATTTCTATAAATGTTTATGCATATGATAAAGACTATTCAATCTATATACTACATCACACACAAAACAAGCAAGAAAAGCATGTCAATTTATTATATGTAAAAGAACAAAATGAAGACCAAGTTAAAACACACTATTGTTGGATTAAGGATTTAAGCAGACTAGTATGTACACAATTAACTAAAAAGAGAGCTCGAAAATATTTATGTGACAGATGTTTGTTATACTTTTACTCTCAAAACGCTTTAAATAAACATGAGCAAGATTGTTCGTTAAATGAGCCAGTAAAAATAATAATGCCTGAACAAGGTAAATGCGTTGAATTTAAAAACTACCAATACATAATGAAAATGCCATTTGTGATTTATGCTGATTTTGAATGTTTGTTACATAAAGTTATGGGTTGTGAAGAATGTTATCCAGATAACGAGCCATATACCAAAAAATATCAACGACACAAACCATCTGGATTTTGTTATTATGTAGTAAAGAGTGATGGAAGTAAAACCAATCCTGTTGTGTATAGAGGTAAAGATGCAGCTAAGAAGTTCATAAGAATGTTAAAGAAAGAAGCCAAACAAATATCAAACATATATAGTCAAAATAATGAACTGCCATTAACACGTAAACAGATAAAAGAGTTCAACCAATCCGAATCCTGTTCTTACTGTAAAGTAAAATATACACCAGAAAACCACAAAGTTAAACATCACGATCATATAACAGGAGAGTTTGTAGCACCTCTATGTAATAACTGCAATTTAAAAGTTAAAGTACCAAAGTTTGTGCCAGTGATCATACATAACTTGACAGGATATGACTCTCACTTGTTTATAAAAGAGCTTGGATGTAATAAAGAAGAAATAGATCTAATACCCAATAACGAGGAAAGATACATATCATTCAGTAAAAAGGTTGGAACTATTAAATTGAAATTTGTAGATTCATTTAGATTTATGGCTTCTAGCTTAGACAAATTGTCATCGAACTTGAAACCTGAGCAAATGATACATACCCAACACTTTTATCCTAATCAAGAACAGTTTCAACTTGTAATAAGAAAAGGTGTTTACCCATATGATTATGTTAACAATTGGGATAAGTTTAGAGAAAGAAAATTACCACTAAAAGAAGCATTCTTCAACAAGCTTATGAACACACATATAAGCGATGAGGATTATAAGCATGCAAAGAAAGTATGGGAAACATTTGGCATTAAGAATCTCGGACAATACCATGATTTATATTTGAAAACAGATGTATTATTGTTAGCAGATGTGTTTGAGAACTTTAGAGAAACATGTCTTAAAGCTTATGATCTTGATCCAGCTTGGTATATGACAGCACCAGGTTTAGCTTGGGACGCAATGTTAAAGATGACAAATATAAAATTAGAATTATTGTGGGATTATGATATGGTATTAATGGTAGAGAAAGGTATAAGAGGTGGGATTAGTCAATGCTCAAAAAGATATGTGAAAGCAAACAATAAGTATATGGAAGATTACAATAAGAATAAAGAAGATTCTTACTTAATGTATCTAGATGCCAATAACTTGTATGGGTGGGCAATGAGTCAATATATGCCGTATAAGGGATTCAGATGGTTAAGTGAAGATGAGATAAGAGATATAGATTTCACAAATATTCCTGATGATTCTGATACTGGTTACATATTAGAAGTTGATCTTGAATATCCTAAAGAATTGCATGACTATCACAAAGACTACCCATTAGCACCTCAAAACATGTGTCCACCTGGTTCAAAACAATCAAAACTCTTAACAACCCTATATGACAAAGAAAAATATGTAATTCACTATCGAAACCTAAAACAATGTCTTTCACTTGGATTAAAACTTAACAAGATACACCGAGTAATAGAATTCGAACAATCAGATTGGTTAAAGAAATATATTGATTTAAACACGCAGATGAGAACTACAGCAACAAATGACTTTGAAAGAGACTTCTATAAGCTCATGAACAATTCAGTTTTTGGAAAGACTATGGAAAATATTAGAAAGAGAGTTAATATCAAACTTGTAAGTGATGAGAAAAAATACGAGAAGCTTGTAGCAAAACCGAATTATAAGAGTACCACAGTTTTTACGGAAAATTTAGTAGCAGTTCACATGAACAAGGTTAAAGTGCAATTTAACAAACCGATTTATGTCGGTATGTCAATTCTAGATTTGTCAAAATATTTAATGTACGACTTCCATTATAATGTGATGAAGCCAAAATACCAAGACAAAATAGAAGTATGTTATACAGATACTGATAGCTATATATACCATATTCAAACAGAAGATGTGTACGAGGACATGAAAAACTACATTGATTACTTCGATACGAGTGATTACCCTAAAGATAACAAATATAAGATACCACAAATCAATAAGAAAATACTTGGTAAGATGAAGGATGAGATTAAAGGTACAATCATAGAAGAGTTTGTAGGTTTAAGAAGTAAGATGTACAGTATAAAAGCACCTCAAATAGATTTAACAGATAAAGACTTTAAAGGTAAGTTCGATAAAGAAAAGTGTTGTAAGAAGGCTAAAGGTGTTAAGAAGAGTGTCGTGTATAAAGAACTGTCATTTAACGAATATAAGGACTGTTTGATTAGCCAAAAAGAATATTATAAGAAGATGAACTTGATTAGAAGTTATAAGCACGATTTGTACAGTATAGAAGTAAATAAGTTAGCTTTAAGTTGTGTAGATGATAAGAGATGTGTTTTAAAGGATGGGATCAATACCCTACCATGGGGACATTATAAGTTAGAAGAGTTATAGTTTTAGATTTAAGTTTTTAGATGTAAGTTTTTATGATTTCAAATGTCATAAAAGCATATTCAATCTCACTTTAACATTGTAGTTAGGGGAATACTTTGCGCCGTCTAACTTTCTATAATTAGCTGGCTTCTTCTGCGCTGGTCAAAAATATTTGGAGGGAGGAAAATGCGCCAGAAGTAACCACCCCTAACTACTATTTGACACTAATATCGGTTATTTTTGATCATTTTTAACTGTCTCTCAACCTCTCCCTCCCCTAACTTGCAGCGTCAGTAATTAGATGATGTTTATTAACTTCATATCTATATACGTATTGTCAAGAAACAGGGACCTAGCAAACATCCCCATACAAGGTGGTTGACGAAAGAATGCAAAATAAAGTTTAAAAAAATACCCAACATTCATGGTTCTAGATGACTATTGGAGGGACTTTCATCCAACGATTGATTTGCAATATATTGCTCGTAATGAAGGCATTTTTTGTCTATATACAGTACACGTTGGAGCCTTCTCTCCTTTAGTTCAAGTAATAAAATAATGTATTTAATGTTTAATACAGTTTTCAAGCCACCAAACGTGGTTTCTCGTACCAAATAAAATAGAGGTCATAATTCCCTTCCACACGATGTTACGGAGATTGCAACGCATGAAGAGTACTTATCTTACTCTCATACGGAAAATCACCGTGTCTACTTTGGCAAACCGCGAATCACTTTCCCAAAAACTAACGGGGATTTTGTACTTGGTGAACACAAGTAGCAGTACGCTTGGCAACACTGCATCATCGACGTGCATTGACCGGAGGAGGAGAAGCTTACCTACCCTCTCCCTGGGTCTCCCACTGACCACGCTACCTCAGCGTTGGAAACTATAGAATCACAAATTATCAGATTCCATTTTTTAGAAGATTCAGATTTGACGAGTTTTGCGCCCCCTTTAGCAGCAAGTCTATATGACAGGTGGACCTACAGTTTAATGTGGGATCGGGAAATATACATTTATACTACGAAAGTCAAATTAACTTAAAATATAAAATATGGAGCCAAATAACACGATATTAAAATCACAAGCTTATTTTTAAATAACTTAAGTTTTCCATCTTTCAATGTAATTAGTATTCGACTGTCTCAACAAAACTGAGTGATTTTTCACGTATTATAGGTAATACATTCATCTATAGCATAAACAAAATAATAATAATAATAATAACACTGAACTGAAGCTGAAAGAGCTAATCAAAAGTACTGAGCTACTTCTATTTTAATAATAATAATAATAATAATAATAATAATAATAATAATAATAATAATAATAATAATAATAATAATAATAATAATAATAAGCTTGCTATTGAGAGTACCAATACACATCACTATTCTTCAATTTATTAAAAAAAAAACAGTTTACTTGTCATATACGTGCATTTATTCCGGGATTTCCCATTTCCCCGTACATTCTTCACAAGTTTTGTAATTCACTCCGTTTTCTTTAGTCGAAAGAGGATAATCATGGGACGTAAACTGAAAAGTTTCTATTTTTCCATACTCTGTTTTCTTCAGTTCTCCGTTTCAGAAACTGTATAGTGGATCCTATCTGTTTTCCTCTCTTTATTCCTGGATCAGTGGTAGAGTAATTATTTGAAATCTTTCCTAATAATTAATTCTCTTTTCTAATAATTAATCCTATATCCTAACCTTCTCTTTTTAGGGCGATTGACAATTTATTTGCATTAGATCCAAATGATGCAACAATATTTCACGCATCAAATTTTAAGGATGGTAAGTAGCAAGGAAAAGGACAATGGGCCGAGATTTAAAAGCACCATCTCAGAATTCATCCGGTAAGTTGAGGGACAAATTTCAGTCAGAGTTGTCGGCACGGAATCTCCTGATTACTAGATAAAAGAAAAGAAAGTTTTGCAACATGATATTATATATATATATATATATATATATATATATATATATATATATATATATATATAACGTTTAATGAAAATGGGAAAATTATGCATTCTAAATGACCTTTCGTATAGCGAAAAAGATTTGTGTGTGGTATTGCGTTTCAATTGACTGTAAGAGAAGAGAACTTCTGAACGGAGCTTTCTGGGTTCTCACCACCGCAGGCAAGTAGCTAATCTTAAGAAGGATAATCACTGCGAAATTAAAATACCGCTAATTTTACAGCAATTATGTGATTATTGATATCTTCAAATAGATAAAAGATAATCGAAATGTGAAACAAGAGCGCGCTACACAGTACTACTTTGCATGAGGTACCATTAGCACGAGTTACCTAGTAGCTTTCGGTTTGCAGCCATATATAAGCGCGAAAATAAATGACGAATTTCCAAATGGCTGGAAATCGAAAGCAAATAAGTGAGTTGTGATAACGGTATCTCATGTAAAATAATATTGTCTAGCGAGATCTTGTTCCACTTTTCGATTATCTTTGATCTATTTGAAGATATCGCATAATTACTGTAAAATTACCGGTATTTTAATTTCGCCGTGATGGAGCCTCTTAAGACAGGGAATTAAAAAAAAATCAGAAATAGTTACGACGAAAGTACATAGCAGCTAACTGAAAGACCATGTTGTCGGTCACTTCCTTCGTTTATTCTGGTGCCAGAGACTTGTAAATTGCTACTGATATCTCCAGCTTGAAATGTTACATATTATACTGATTAATAGAATAAATATAGTTAGTTGCCAACGCTGAATGCAGGTTTGACGTACAGACAAAACTTGTTCCTCCAGACGGGAATCAGTGTCTGTCTTCTAGCTTGTTTCTTAGCCCTGTGATGTGATGTGTGCACCTGCACGCAGGGACGTAGGGGTGGAGATACTACCTAGGGTAGAAGACTTCTTGATAGGTGTAGCTGGGGAAGATTTCGCGCGCACGCGGCCTCACAAAATTGATCAATTATTTTCAGTTCCATTTAAAGCCAATGAACATTTATTGTTCATTTTGTTACGTCCAATAACATTCACCTGTTCCATAGATTTCTTGTTTAAAAGGAAAATATATTACTTAAAAGTAGGGTTGTATTTATGCATGGGTCTGGCTGGCAAATTTTCTCGAACAAGTTATTTTTTCTTCCTTCACTTTTAGAAATTTCACACACTTATTACGCGCGCAAATGAATCCTGTATGAAACGAGATTTTGACAACTGTAAATATCCGAACAACATAAAATCTGTTTGGCTAAAAAGAGATCCAACATTTTATTTACGAATTATTTCTCTTCTTCCATAGTTAGACGCCGTATTCTTTTATCGTAATTTCGAAACTTTGCCACTGGTGATATACTTCCAAAATTCTCTATAGTTTTCAAATACTTATTAACCCAGCCCTCAGCGCAAAAAGTTTATAAATGTTACACGGTTATCACAAACTTGTCACTATTCTTGAGCTTGGAAGTTTGAATATTATAGTTCATTAAAACAAGGATTTTAGGAATGCTTTATAAAGATGGATCAAAAGATTGCTATCTTGGCTATTTGGATCAGGGGCCACAAAATTTTAGAACGACCCCTAAATCAAGTTTTCTTGTCTTCTGCGGAATAAGTACATCATACTGATTTATGTGGTGGTTTGGGTTTGGCTACACTATATGTAGTTCTCCAAATATAAGCCCACAAGAAAATTTTTGCCTGAAATATATTGGATCTTTTGATCCAAAAATTAGTTATTTAGCTTACAGGTGTGTTTCATAATTCTCTTTTGTACAGGTATTGCAAAAGAACTAAGTTTTATTTTCTCCTCTTGCACTTAAATACTTATTTTCCTCACTGTCTAAAATTCTTTACACCAGTATTTATTGATACTGAGGGGTAACGGCGCTCATTTCTGTATAACTTCGAGGTACTCAGATTGTAGGAGGCATGTGCAGTCTCAGCCCTCCTAGAATCGGCGCCCATGTTAAGGGACAGCAAACATGTTAATACGGCTCTGCTTGAAAGTGCTATCCAAACGTAGCCTACGTGGTGGTTGCCACAGATTTTGCGCGAATCTAGATGTGTTATCCACTGCAAATTACTTGACAGAAGTAGATGAGCGCGTGCATTCAATCCCAGGATCACCCGTTCGAATTTTTCGGAAGCTTCTACGTTTTCTTATTCTGTTTAATTATTACAGGGTAGAATCACGTAATTCGTTCATGAACTATAAGATTTATTACGATGTAGGCCAGTTAGAATAATAGCACAAAACATACATTGTACGTACATAATTATTAAAAAAAAAAAAGCTTGACAAAAGTAGATGAGAATATCACCAATTAATAAGTTGAATGTTAATTAATAGTCAATTAATATTTTGACTATTTTGATTAAGTTAACGCGTCACGTTCGCCTGCCTTGAACAACCCTCTCCCGCGGAACTGTGGGCCTATACACAGTGTTGGAATTGGAAAAAGAAAACAGAGGCAGTGTGTTTTATTACGATTTTGACTCGATATACCGGCTATCTAAATGTTGAAATGCAGTGAGGATATGTTGCCTAAAAGATTGCATTCTTATTTATATGATGACTGAAAACTATTGGAGAGCTCCTCTGTAGTAACGGGGGGAGATGGTAAAAATGATATGGTGAGATTTTGATCCCCTCCAACAACTATGGGAAAAAATATCCCCTTATGTTGTACTATAGAAAATTATACACGAAAATGCTCAAAAACCGAATGAGAGTATTAACAATTTCTTGCGGGAAAACTCCCGATCCACCACTCGACTGTAGGGTATTCCAAACACCCGAAAGGTCTAAGCAGACAACCCCTAAATACGGCCATGCTAAAAAAAAACGGCATTTGTATGCATTAAGGCAAGACACATACACATACATACATAAGAAAGAAACAATTCAATATGGCACATCAACATATAAACTAGATGACCGTCTCACTTCGACCACTGCCTATACAGGGTGGCTCAAAACTAGGTAATCCCTGCATTGATCAAGTATAACATTTTAGTTTATGGGTTTATTTGCTTCGGCTGTTTCCGAGCTTAAGATATAAGTAAAAATACATTAAGAATAAAGAAACTAAGTCTACCTGATGGATAACAATAAGCAATGATATAAAATGCAATGAGCTGATCAGTTCGGTACTGTATACGTACTTTTGGGCAATCCTGTATAGTAACCAGATGTGAGGTATCTGCCCAAACAAATTTTCAGGCTTTCTGCTACACAGCACAAATAGTAAGTTCCATCCTGCAAGCCACTGCATAATGAAGCCGCCCTCCGGTTACTTTTGAGTCACTGGGTCCACGAACATCATTCTACGTGGAGGAAAGAATATGATTTTTTAAATGTTCTATTATAATAAAAAGAATTATTCAGAGCTTTTTTCACAGAAAGGGGGCGGAGGAGTGAGATATATAGGGACACAAATTTGTGCAGTATGGAAAATAGGGCACACGAAAGTCGCTGTTGGTGGATTTTCGTCATTGTATTACTCAATACAAAGTATGAAACTAAGAAACGTCTCCGTCTGTGCATCGCACTAAATCCTAATAACGGACAGTAACACTAATAACTGTCTTCCGCAAACCTCTTCGTCTTCACGTATGATTTCTCTGTTTTGATATTGTTCATTAATTCTAGTCTCCTTCGTCCCCTCCCTCTCCTTCCTGCCACTATACCCTCTAGCACGTCCCTCATGATACACCTCCTTCTTACTCAATGTCCCAATCAGCCTCTCTTCCTCTTTTTAAAAACACCTAAAACTGTTTTTCTCTCCACCATTTCTAACACCCTCTCATTAGTCTTCCTCTCGACCCAACTAATTTTCTTCAGTCTTCTTCACAGCAACATTTCGAAAGCTTCCAGTCGTTTTTCATTTTTCCGTCATGACCATATGCCTGTCCCATACAGTACAATATTCCACGCGAAGCATTTTATGAGTCTTTGAAAACTCTACTCACGGTCAGGGACCTTGGTGGCTCAGTGGTAGAGCTTCACCTCTGGTGCATAGGGTCCTTGGTTGGATCCCAGCTCGCGCCAACTGAGGTTTGTGATGGACAAAGAGATCGTGTACTGGGGTTTTCTCGGGGTTCTCTCGTTTCCTTCCACTTTCTTCACTTCACCTTATCATTCCTCATCATCACCGTCTTCCTTAGCCTCGGTGCATATGCGTGGGACGTAAAACTAAATATTTCATTTATATTCAAGCTCCCACAAAATTGTACTTTCTTCCTCCTAAAGGCTCCTTTGGCAATTCCTATCCTTGTTTTCATTTCGTCTTCACATTTCACGACATTACTAATAATACAACACAGGTATTGAAAACTAGTCACCTGTTCTATTTTCTCCCCTACTACTTTTATATTTGACACCGACCCCTTCGTTCCTATCACCATGGCTTTTGTCTTCCTAACTTTTATATTCATCCCATATTCTTCAGAGACCATCCTAAGTTTTCTAACATCTAATTGATTTCTTTTTTCAGATTCCGCTACAAGTGCCATATCATCTGCAAACCTAAAACTATAATTAATTAATTTTCCGTTTTCTTTCCCAGAGATGCATTTCAGAACGTCCCAGCACATCTTAACCAAAAGAACGCTTACTCTAAACGACTAAGCTCATGTAAGGAATTACTGGTTTATTAGGATTTTTCACGCTTTAATAGCTAGACGTATATAATATTTTCTCCATTGTTAAGGAATGTTCGAATATTACTTTAAGGTACGATTGGATTTCATTTTTTCTCCGTAAGGAAATACCATGCGTTTAGAAATAAAACCTAACTATATGTAAAACTACATGAGCTGACATAAATTATTGAGCACTTCCTGTAGGGCTACAATGATTAAATTTCGCATGATTGTAGCTTTCTAGGACTAACCCACGGAAAAATTGCCAAAAGTGAATATTTGTAATTTTTAGGGGGTCTAAAGGTGGGATGAAGTATTTCCCCCTTATGTAAATGGACCTCTTTTTTTTTTTTTTTTTACCTATAATCTCAATGTTTTAGGTACTTGAAACTGAAATAAAAAACTTGAAATTCGGTACGCTTGTACGTTTTTGTTAGAGCTAAGTAAATCATCAAAAATAAAACTTTGCAACTGTAGACAGGTTTTATAGGGAACTGAAAAATCGTTCCCATGTTTTTTTATATGGAACATCATCTACACCCCAAAATGTTTACGGACTTCCGACAGGATTAGAATGGTGAAATTTGGCAAAATTGTAGCCCCACGGGAATAACTCAGGAAAATTGCCAAAACTGAATATTTTTAGTTTCTAAGGGCTCTAAAAAGGGGAATAAAGAAATTCCCATGTTATTTAAATGAGCGTTCTGTTTGGATAGAAAAGCTTATCTTTTAGATTGTTGTAATATAAAAATAAACTAAGGGCGTAGGGCGAGTAAACGCGGGGGCGTGGGGCAGAGCTACCAAAAGGCTAGTCTCAGTATAAAGAGTGTCTTCTCTAGTTTGAAGGAAATACAGTTTATTATACGTACCATAAATTAATAATTATATATATATATATATATATATATATATATATATATATATATATATATATATATATATATAATTGAAAGTACTGTTGTTCTCGACATTTTAATATGAAACAGCACAGACCCAATCGTACCGTCTGTGACCTCACAGTGTTCCATACTATGTAGAGGAAGCTTAAAAAATAAAGAAAAATGAAAAAAAATCTCCCGTAACGGCGCATGCGTGAGAAAAAGAAGAGTGAACTCGTTTCTGACGTATGACATATTCTGTTCAACGCCTGTTACAAAAACAAAAGAGTAAAACAGAGTAATTGTAGAGAGTATGAGCCTCATAAAATGGGTTATTTCAACTTCATCAGTAAAAGCTTTCATTTTTCTCCATACTCAGTTTCTCCAAGCTAAAATACGTGAAATACTAAGGCATTCTAACTAGAAATACAAATGATAAAACGAGCTGCTGATTTTTTTTTTCGGCTGCGAACATTTTGCGCGTGTAATGTATTGCACTCAAAGAGTCATTAAAGAATTGACTACCTGTATTTTTTTCTTTTTCTTTTACGTCTACCTAGTTTTTTTTTGTTTTTTTAAAATAAAACTTCATATTTGTAGGACCATATACAACACTTTAAGAGTACTAATATTTCTCGTTTGCGAGACATATTTTCATTGTTGTATGAATGCAAGTTGAAAACTAAACCAACATTGAACAACTACTACTGTTATTCACAAGAACAGAACATAAACGCCCGCCTAACTGACCCTTTATTATTATCTTCTGTGAACATTCTTTGTAACACATGTAGAAAACTATTTCATCTGAAAGTAGCGAATAATTTGTCAGCGAATGTAAGATGAAAGCCAGGCTTCATGTTTCATCTGATGTCTGTTTCCAACGCCATTATATTTGGCTTTCGAGAAAGGAGCTCCATTCTTCATTCAAACACCAAGTAACAGTGTTGGATTAACATCGATAAATCCTTTGACTTGAATCGAACCCGGGATCACGCGCGTTAAAGTTACGCGTGCTAGTCAATCGGCTGATTTTCATGTACATTCTATATTACAAAGTAGATGAAATTTCTTTCCTTTAATTTGTTTGTCAGTGAAGACCTTTCAAATCCCCCCCCCCCCCATCTCTTAAGGTTCTAAAGAGGTGTGTTCGAAAAGTATCTTTGAACTTTGGTAGGCAAAAATACATTTATTGGTTTGGAAATCCGAAACACGAATCGCCTTCCAAGTAGTCTCCTTGGTAATGCACACAATTCACCCAGCGCTCCCGCCATTGTTGAAAACACTCCCACAACGCAGTTTTTGGAATGGTGAACAACCGTGCCGTCCCATTCCAAATGTCGTCTTAGGATTTAGATTTTTGGGCTTTCGGCTTCTAAAGCCATTTAACCCGTCACGATTTGAGGGATGACGTCCCTCGGCGAGCACACAATCCGGGGAAAAGGAAGGAAGAAAGGATTGGGGAAGGAAGGAAGCGGCCTGGGACCTATAAGTTAGGTACCAACCCGGCATTTGACTGGTGTGAATGAGGAAAACCCAGGAAAACCTCATTCAGGGTGGCTGGCCTAAGAAAGCATGTTACACTTTTTCGACCGAGTGACCTCACCGGGGACCGTGATTTCAGAGTTAAGTACCTAACCATAAATCATGGCATAACACACCTTGATCTAATAACTTTATTCTATATTGTTGCATTGATTGATCTGGCAACACTGCTGACGCTTTCTGCGGGCGGGAAAGGATTTACGACTGCGCATGGGCGTCCCCTCTCCTGTATATCTACACTGAACGAAGTTTTCAGCGCTTCACTGGTTTACGCGGAAAAAAATAAGGTTCGGTACTTTTTGAACACACCTCGTACATCCACCGATGCATTGTTTTTGAAAAATATTCTGAGGAACGGTTTGGGTTTCGTTACAGTTAAATGTAACTTGAACAAGATTATCTTCTTTAAAAGTTACAACTGGTGTTAACTATGAGACGAGACGTGCATTTTCAAATTCGAGACGAGAGAAGAAATTTTGCGAGTCTAGTGGATAACACTTGTTCATACAACTTTTGATTCTCAAACAAACAAATACAGACACAATAGACAGTTCCATCTCTCTCTTTCTCCATTAGCTGTAACACAAAGAAAAAGGTGTTATTATAAAATGTTTGTTGGTCAAACAAGGTAATTTCAATTCGTTGGCAAACCATCGGCAAAGCGGTCAACTGCAACGTACGACCAATATTGACCATTGGATAGCGTATCCTTCCTCGCTGTTCGAGATTAATGCCTATGTCGTTAGGAAGACATGTCTGTTGAAATGCTGTTCATACAAGTACAAAAATTGATATGTGAATACTTTTCAATATAAAAAAAAATACAAGATATGATCAAAAAGTAAGGTGAATGTAGTTGCACAGTGCCATCTAATGATGATGTATCCATTTCAACTAGTGAACCCAGTAGCCTAAATCTTTGCTACAGCCAGTGTCGAGTTTGAGCGAGTTGTGACATGTTAGTTGGCTACAGACGGCGGGAAATTTCCCGCAAAACGGAAAATTGTTAGCATTGGCGGGAATGCGAGAAATTCTGTTGCAAAATGGAGAATTCTGTCAACTTTCCTTCCTTTCATGTCGTCTCTTATTGTGTTCATCTCTTTTTACATGGAATAATACATGGATTGGAAGCGTTTATGAAGGTAAAAAGAACCAAAACAGGAAGAGAGGTTTTTAAACCGAACCAAATGGAACTGATTGTTAATCACGCCAATATCCGTTTTCTGCGACAAGAAAGAAGGGAGGGAGGGTTTATGGCCCTTTGCTTACTTTATTTGTTATACCCAGTCATTCACGGAATTTTAGGGTGAAATGAGGGAAGGATATAATACCTGGAAGTACCTAGCACATTCACACACACACACACACACACACACAGTCATGGATTTAACGTTGGGATAAGTGCATTGCTAACCAAGGACAGTACATTGAAAGAGATTCAACCTAATTCCCTGTAAGCTTTTTACTTTGTTTCTGATAAAATTATTCGCTATATTTTCTGATCATATCTCGTATAATAGTTCATTCAGTTTACGAAAAATCTGTATTCCGATTAATTATTTCTGAAATTACTATTAAGCAACAAAAATATTTTAGTAAAAATGATTGGTAATTTTAACTATACTCAAAATGTAATGGTTTTGTTTGTAGGTGAGAACTATAATCTACAATTTCAATATAAACTAGTCACACGTGTCAAGAACTAAAATCACATTTTATGTTCAAGCAATGTATTTACACCACAATTACACAGGAATTTAAAATTTTGGAAGGCGAGGAATTTACTTTTCGCGGTATTCACAACGTTCCTATTGTTAAAAATACTGACATAATATAAAACTAAGGAAAGAAGTTCAGTAAATACCGAACATTTTTTTATAAACGGAATTTACATTTATACTCTTCAAACAGAATATATGAAACACCTCAAGAAATGTTTCTTGAATTGAGGATGTGATGCAAGCTAACGTACTTCAATAGCAATACAAAAATGTGACTTCACTGCTTTTACGTTTACCTCTTTGTTAAAGTTAGCATCGGATAGAAGTTTGAATTAGGCACTTGAAAAAATCCAAGTGATAAGATCGACTTTCAGTCACTGCCATATGGTTAGGCAACCAAACCTACAAAAATGGTACGATGGGTTGCATAATTTACAATTTCAACAGAACTAAGACAACGGCAGTTTGAAAACCAATTAACATAGCCAGTCTCGGATCGAAGTCTCGTGTGTTCTTACGTAGCCGGGAGTTTTACATTCGTGCTTTCGTTTGGCATTTTCGCCACTCCACTGAGGGCATTTGCGTAAAGCACAAATTCAAATAATGTTCGAATCCCGCTGGAAAGGGACTTTAAATTCCTATGACTCAGAAGCCACAACTATGCTGCAAAAGGGATTTTCGTAACTGACGAATCTACTACGAGACAGGATAGGCAGCGGGATCAATCAAGAAAGAAATTAAAGAATTTTTTTTCTGGAAACGTATCTTTTAAGGAAAGAAATCTCAATAAAAAATGGTTGTATCTAATGAGAATTAAGAAACTCTCAATCTGTAAAATTCGGAAATTTTGGATTCTTTTACGAGGAATGATATAAAAATAATCAACTCGGAACAGTTTTTTTTTGTTCACAAACGAATATCAGCAATTGAGCGGGTAAAATTTGTTAATGGTAGACTTATTTTATTACTTCTAAGGGCCGGTGGTGTATATTAATGTTCTAAATATACACTCACGTCCAAAATGATTGTCGCATATCTATAACTGTTTTCTTGTAAGAATATAACTTAATAATGATTTTGTAGGGTACTTTTAATACTGATATTATCTGTATAATCGGAAAATTTATATTTGTGGTAAATTTCATAGGAAAAGAATCATAAATAGGAAAATTAGAATGAGTAAAACAAAATGTTGCTAAATGGACAAGAAAGTTTTATTTTCGTTTTATTGTTCTTATTTACTACTCTTTTGACATGAAATTTGTCACATAGTCTTTGCCGATTATACACAAACTAACATTGTAAGAAATACCGGGCGAATTCGTTATCAAATTATATTCCTACAATAACATTTATAGACATCCGACAATAATTTTGGACATGAGTGTACAACAGAACATAAGAACGACGACATAAAAGACATTTTTTTTACGAAGAAGTGCAAGGGGTATTTGACCAACTTCCAAGTTATCATATGAAAAATCTATTAGTTGAATTCAATACAAAGGTAGGACGAGAGTATTTTCGAACCTATTATAGGGAATGAAAGTCTGCATAAGGAAAGCAATCACAACGAAGTTAGACTCAAACTTTGCAACATCCAAAAACTTTATCGTGAAGAGTGCAAAATTATCACATCTCGGTCTTCATAAATATACTTGGACCTCACCAGATGTAGAAACACAATCAAATTGATCAGGTTTTAATAAATAGAAGAAAACACAGTCTAGCATAATTGATGTCCGGTCGTTTAGAGGGGCTGATTGTGACACTGATCACTACCTGGTAGCAGCGATAATAAGAGAGAATATCGTTGAATATAAAATATTCAATGTCTGAAAATGGAGAAATTTAATCTAAAGAAATTAGAAGAGAACCAGGTAAGAGAGAAATACCAGATTAAAATTTTGAATCGATTATCGCTTTTAGATAATTCGAAGTGCACTAGTCTTGAGGATACTTCGGTTGAAATTAGATATAGCATTAAAATTTCAGGAAAAAAACAAGAACTGAAACACGCGGAAATACGTAAGAACAAGCTATGGTTCAACCAGAACTGCACAAAGCAAGGAGAAGAGAAACTAGCTGTGGATAAGGAGGAACTGTATCATAAGGGACGTGCTAGAGGATATTGTGGCAGGAAAGAGAGGGAGAGGGCAAAGGAGACTACAATTAATGGACGATATCAAAACAGAAAAATCATACGTGAAGACGAAGAGGTTAGCTGATGACCGTGGAGCATGGAAGCTTCTCAGTTTCAGCAAGTGACCTGCCAATAAAGACAGACTGTCCTTAAGCTCAATAAAATTTTTTAAACGGTGGCGATGACACCACCGTGAAAGAACTTTCCTAACGAAATGTGTGACGATAATTCCCGCAGTCACTTTAGCATAAACAAAAGAAATTGACACTTGACCCTACAAAAATAAGTTTGTATTAAATTGTACTCCTTCTGTGTATATATTTGATGTCAATGTAAACTGTTTTATGTAGTTCAGAGTATCCTGTAGCAATTAAACCTAGTGTGAGGACAGGTCTCTCTCGACAGTTGAGGAACTTATGAAGTTGTCACTGTTCGAAACGACGTTCGAAAAGAAAAGATCTGATGACCATTTATTCCAAGCCGTTTTACCACTGGTCGTCTCGTGTTTATTGTCCGTGTAGCATGGAATGTTATGTACACTCAACACGTTACATATATATTTCTTCCACTTGTTTATTAACACATGAGATAAGCAACTAAAATAAACTTCGATAAGCTATTTGAAGAAAGAAAATGCCATCCAATTAACTTTCACCGGGCATTACAATCAAAATATTTGCTGCTCCACATAAAGATCTACATAAATCTAGAGTAATAATAATAAAAATATTTGATTTGTGTTTGGCCAGCATAAAAGCTGAACTTATTTCCACAACTCTATCCTATAACCATAAAACGTTTCGAGAGGGAGGGAGGGAGGGAGAGAGAGAGAGAAAGAAAGAAAGAAAGAGAGAGAGAGAGAGAGAGAGAGAGAGAGAGAGAGAGAGAGAGAGAGAGAGAGAGAGAGAGAGAGAATAAGTTTATGTAAGCTAGTTGCAGAATAAGATGCCTTCACTACTACGATTGATCGAGTGCCAAGTTATTCCAAATAATATTTCTCCCTTTATAATGCTCGACTAGTTTCTTAAACAACACAAACATTTACAAATATTTGTTTTGCATTGCAGAAACCAATCTTATTTCTCGCTCTGTTTGAGCTGACCTTCTGGTAGTCTAATAACGAAAACACAGGACTGATTTTGTTACATATCAGAGGTCACCATTAAGAAGCAACTACTACTACTACTACTACTACTACTACTAATTATTATTATTATTATTATTATTATTATTATTATTATTATTATTATTATTATTATTATTATTATTATTATTATTGCTATATCTCAGTTTTAATCGACTTCAGCTTAGTAATCTGACAGCCGTCTTTGGAAAGTGCAGATTATTTGAAGAAGAGTTCTTCTCCAAAGAACTTTCTGACCATATGACAGGTGTCTAGTATTACTGATTTCTGTAGATTTGTTAGATGTTGTTTTGTGTTTATCTGTTCAAGTTGTGTTACAGTACTTTTAGGGACAATTGTAGTTGAGACAATAAGTGGTCTTACTGTAACTTTCTGACATTTCCATAACTTTTTGATTTCGTCAGCCTGGTCTTTATATTTCCTTATTTTCGTACGAAATGTTATGAGTCAATGATACTGCTACATCTATGAGCGTTCTTTCTTGGTCCATTTTATTGATCATTATGGTAATAATGATATCGGGTCTGTTTCCAGTTACCTCTACATCTGTTCTGATTTCTTCACATCACAGTACAGTTTGTATTTATTACTTTCAAGTACTGGACTTGGATGGTATTTGTAGTGTGGCTTGGTATCGGTGATTGGTTCGATGTTATGTCTCAGAAAGTGGTCAATGCTTTTTGCAACATTATTGTGTCTTTTTAGATAGTCTGTGGGAGCAATTGCATGGCATGCGCCTGTGATGTGTTTAATTGTTTCTGATGTCTCTCCTCACTTTCTACATTTTTCATCCGATATTTCTTGCTTTAATATGCATTAACAGTAATTATCATTATTATTAAACAGCAGCTCCAAGAACAAGGGTAGTCTGGTTCGATAACCTATCTGTCAAATACTTAATGTACACTTTCCGGAGAAAGAAATTCGTAAGAGTCGATCCGAAGACTTCAGTTCTTAATGATCACACCTCATCATTCGCTTGGTGCAAAGTAGAACTCGAATCCTTCTGTCTACACACTCACAACACATAGTAGTGTACACCCTCCCGTATTATATTCCTAAACAACTATAGAATGCATGATTTTGAGTAAAGTTTCCTTCATCGAGACTGAAAATAATTGAGTGTAACTTGCCAAAAACCATACCAAAGTTGCAGGATATAGTCACAATCTTACTGGAGACTGTGCCAGGTCATTCTTAGGAAAGTTGGATCTACAGTACATTTGGCATTGCGATCGAAAGCAGAAACCAGATCCCACGAGAAGTCACAAACCGTTCTGCTATTTCGTGTTACCTAATGACTAAGGGGCGGAAGTTGATGAAATGTTTTTTTTTTTTTTTTTTTCTGGTATCGCGTACACAAGGCCTATCAAATACACATAATATTACACTTTGTTCTGAAATAAAAACAAGCAATTTTGAAGTGATTTTTTTCTGCATATTTTTCCAATTTTGAGCTTTTAGGTGAATTTCTCGATTTTAAGTAATTTTCTTTGTAATTTTTCCTAGGTTTCGGTCATTTTTTGTATTTTTTGGTAGGCTCTGGTATTTTTCAATTATTTTTTGTCATTCTTTAAATTTTGGTAATATGCACGAGGATCTGCACCAAACTAAATAATACATTTTCTCATAGGATGGCAATTTACAGGCAAAAAAAAAAAAAAAGATTATCTGAACTACATATATTATCTGTGTTCCTATTTTGTTAAGACAATAGTGATGTACTGCAACCATATGCAAGGTAAGAGGATAAAAATTGGAATTTACATTTTCATTAAATACTTCCAAATTAATTTTCATGTCTGCAACATTTTAAATTTAATTTCTGACATTTAAATTTCTAACTTTCTCGAGGGTCAGCATTTTCGCGAAAAGAGGCAGCGTGTCTGGGAAGTTCGCCCTCCCCACAACAGTGTGTCTTTGATTTCTTTTTCTGATTTTTTATATACAATTTGTTAAATTGTAAACAATAATTTCTCAATTTACATGGACGCATTATTTCTTTGTTTTTGCAGTTACGCGCAAGAAACAAACACACTACGCTACATAGTAGGCCGAGATGCAAGAAAAAAGTACATTTTACGCTGAATAATTTGCTGTATTTGTGTTAATGAGTAAATTGTCAAAATATATATTTTATTTGGTACTAGCGGATTGCCCGTTCTTCGCACGGGGAGAATGGTTTCGTTTTGGACATGAAGGGAAATGGGGTCTTTATTTATACTTAAATGGCATCGGAAGTATCACTGTTCATCTCAGCGACCCTGAAAACTATGAATTCGACACTGATATATAAAAATTATATACAATGACCAATATTAATGTCGAATCCATAGTTTTCGGGGTCGCTGAGATGAACAGTGATACTTCCGATGCCATTTAAATCCAAATTCAGCCCAGCAACTTGGGAAAGGGGGGCATATATAAAAATGACCCACCATGACAAATATCTCCTCCTCTCCCACATTTCTGGGCTGCATTTGGATTTAAATGGCATCGGAAGTTTCACTGTTCATATCACCGACCGCGAAAACTATGGACTCGACACTAATATCGGTCATTTTTGATCATTTTTATATATACTTCGCCTCCCGCCCCCTCATTTAAGTTGCACCGTCAAAGTGAAATGATAGGAATCAGAGATCGGTCGGGTGGTTCAAGAGTTATTGAGTTAGAAACAATCAGCTTCATTTTTATATAATAGAATATTTAGCGTTCACCTCTGGTGCTTGGGGTCCCGGGTTCGATCCTAGCCCCGCCAAGTGAACTTTGTGGTGGACAAACACCATATGCGTGAGTTTTCACGGGGTTCTCCCGTTTCCTCTCACTTTCTTCATTCTACGATTTCATTCATTACTCATCATCACCGTCTCCTTTAGCCTAACCGGCATAACCGTGGGACGTAAAACTCAAAGATTTCATTTCATTTTTCATTTCAATATTTTATTTTCATTTAAAATCAAACTTAGGTATATCAACTGAATAATCTACTTCATTTTTTCTGGTATCGCGCACACGATGTCCATCATTTCGTGTATTTGTTGTATTCTTTTAAAGTTACGATCAATTTAATAGTCATTTTTTATAATTTATGTCATTTTTCCATATTTTAACTTCATTTTAGACGCCATATTCGTATATCTACTTTTTTAGATCATGAACTTCCGCCTCGTACTAATGATGCACTACAACGCAATTATTAACAGTCAAACATGACATGGCAGTCAGATATATTACGTAGTCTCTATTGTAAATGCATCCATGCTGTTTTCGAAAAAAAAAAAAAAAAAAAAAAAAAAAAAAAAAAAAAAAAAAAAAAAAAAACTATGAACGTCTCCAAAGAGCTAACTGGTCAGAACCTATGCTTTTCGTATGCGAGATATCACGATTTAGTTCTGGTAGAGTCATATGCGATCCGGGTCTCACGCTAAAATGTAGGTCCACATCCTATAATGAACGGTATGAATGAAAAGTTTAGTTTCACGTCCCATGATTTCTTACCGAGGATAAGGGAGACGCTGATGATAATGAATGAAAGGGTGGAATAAAGGAAAACTGAAAACTGAAGCACACTTTTTTCTTGTGAATAACAAAAATTGCCAAGTTACTTAAACTATTCAAACAGTCATTCGTTATTCGACTCCATTATTCCAATATTAATCTATACTCATATTCTATTTCATTTGTCTGTGGTCAACACATTATGTAACTCGAAACTAAGTTATGAACAGCGTGTTATATAATATCAGGCGCGTATTAATTATGCATATACCAACAAATCTCTATTTTGTTCGTCTGTAGTAAAGTGCTTGCATAATTTTGCAAAAGAACATTCTCAATAGCGGGTTATAGAGTCTCACGCAAATATGCAATTATTCATACTGCATACATGAAGCAAAGCGTATTATGTATGTCCCGTTGGTTTGGCATACATTTCATGTAACTCTAGAAAAGACACAGTAGGCTATTCAGAACTTCTATGCATATCCTAGGGAAGCAGGAGGGGGTTCAAGTATACCTTTTCATGTATTCTTCATAAACCCTTATATTTTTCCTGGGCATTCTGCTAGTACTGTCATAAAATTATCTTTTCTCTCTATGGTGAGGATGTTATGCAACCACAAATAAAATTATAAATACATGGAATAAGAGTGGAAGTCTATAATTTAACTTGAAAAGGGGAACTTCAAAAAGGGTTAAGAAAGAAAACTGGTGAAAAGCATAGAGGGAGCCTTTAAATCTGAGAAATACATCTTCATTTCTAAAACAAAGGAACTAATTACAACACGCGTACTAATCCGAAGAGAATAGAGTTTCTAACCGCTTCCAGTATATTAAGCATGTGCGAATGAAGCGTTGTTCTCATGTGTTCTGGCTATTTATGTGATCAATGAATAGATAGCTTTCATTGATTGATTCGGCTACTCATCCACACAACACAGAATGAAACTGCTTACCACAGCCTGTGATTCAACATGTGACGTCGGCGTCTTCGTTAGCACAATGAGTTCACGCTTGTGGGAACATCGACCAATCTATTTCCATTACGAGGCTTAGAAGACGACAAGCAGAGCATGGATTAAGCAGTAAGGTCTATTTTAACCGATTATTCGGAGTTCTTGCACATAAGTTCTCATCTTTCTTCCATTTCTTTTCTCTAGTATTAAAATAGGGATAATGTGGGTGAGGCGTGAAACAAATAAGGAAGGTTTATCAAAAATTAAAGAAAAAAATTAAGTGAGCGAGTTGAAAAAAAAAATGATTTGATAGTAGGTATAGCCAAAGGTAAAAGACGGAGATGAAAATAATACAACTGGCAACGAAGACGAAATTTAACGCCTGAATATTCTACGAGGGTATGCCCAACAATGAAATTGAAATCTTGCGCCAGTGATAAGCTGTTCGTGGCATATAATACCATCTATGGAAGAAATAACGTACTATAGTACGTGGCACTTGAACTGGCCTATGACGTTCAGAGCTGCTCTCACTTCGACCAACCCCGCTGCAGCGCCGTTGCCAGCGCAATAAAGTGGAAGACTGCTTCGGCCAAAACTAAAATAGAAATTTGATGTTTTTAATCTAAAACAGTAACCGAGAGTTACAGAACACATTTTTCTGAGAATATTGGTGAAACAACCATGTTAGTAGGTTAATTTAGAGCAAAGGTACCAGGGACGATGGGATCCTTGAATGATGGGGGATTATTGTTGGGATCTTGTTAGAGAATGCAACACTTCGTACAAAAGAAGGAAGTAGTATACATTTGTGTAACTCAATGAAAGTTTCATACATTCTGGTAGTTTTAATGGATTTTTTGTGACGTTTTTTGTATATTTGTAGTACTGTTTATTGTAAATTGTGATGCATGTAAATTGTATTGCATTCTATGTCTGTGCTTGTGGTAATGAAGCAAATCGTTTTTTCCACCAAATCAAGAGATCTGAAAGCGTAGACATAAATATCTTTATTTCTCTAATAATAATAATAATAATAATAATAATAATAATAATAATAATAATAATAATAATAATACAGCGATTACTCTGCAACTTGGAAGGTTCATTGAGTATCAATCAAGATTTCTTTGGTGTAATTCATGTGTTATTATTCATAAGGGGACAACAGCTATGGTTATGAAATACGCGAAAAAGATAAGGTTTCAGGAAATTTCCCAAAAATCCCTCTGTTACAGGAAAATTGTACGTAATGGAGAAAAACTGAATACATATTCGAATTCAGCGCACAGAGTTCCTTCAAGGAGAGGTGTTTTCTTTTTTTTTTTAATGAAATCTTTAAAGTTTTACGTCCCACGGTTATGCCGGTTAGGCTAAAGGAGACGGTGATGATGAGAGATAAGTGAAATGAAGAAAGTGGGAGGAAACGGGAGAACCCCGAGAAAACCCACGAGCACGGTGTTTGTCCACCAGAAAGTTCACACGGCGCGAGCTGGGTGTTTTCTCTTAATTTACAAAAACCTTGTTAACTAATGTAATCCAAAATGGCCGATATTAGTGTTGAATCCATAGTTTTCGTAGTCGCTGAGATCAATGGTGACAGTTTTATTAGCGATGACTTTCAAATTCAGCTACCATTGTATGCGGGCCGGAGGTCACCTGCGAGTGGGGGGTTACCGAGACATGTAAAAAATAATCCAAAATGACCGATATTAGTGTCAAATCCATTAGTAAAATAAAGAGATTTTTTCTTTCGTTGTTCAGTTTGTTTAGATAGATATTTTATCTGACCCGTGCGAGGTGCGAGCATTTCAACTAGTTATATGTAACTATCAGAATACCCGTTCTTCGCACGAGGAGAATGCGGTTTTCTTTCTTTCTTTTTTTTTGACAAAGTACTCATAGGGCCTGAATTTATTTATTTGGAATAAACAGCTAAAACGATTATCTTGGAGTCAATCCGTTAAGATCTGTACGGGTACCGATAACTATCTACGTCCCGTTCAAAATCTAGAACACAATCTTTCTTCTATGCAAACTGCATAGTAGCAACGACATGTTGGTTGCCTATAATAAAAGGATATGTAGAAAAGTGCCTATCCGTATGATACATGAAATCGTGTGATCCACTGTACTGGCTTTAACAATTTGTTTACAGCCTGGGCGCCTAATTTACACTGGAAAAATTAACAATTTACAAGTAGAATAACAACAATGGAAAATAAATTGGAATGAATCCGGCCGAAGTTTAAATATACCACCCCGGCATTCGAACAATAAAACTGAGGAAATGCCTTGGAAAAATCAAGATAGACGACCACCAGATTTGAACCCAGGACATCACAACTACAAAGGAAAAATGTTTAGCACTAGCATGACTTCACTGGGTTGATTATTATATTTCCATCGACACAGAATATGAGTTTAAATCCTGACTCCGTAGGTTCAGAAGATGATTTTTGCAAGAATGAAGGACCATCTACAAAACTGGATAGAAAATTACAGACTTATTTTTTAATGTTACTGTTTGCTCTCTCTCTCTCTTTTTTTTTTTTTTTTTTTTTTTTTTTTTTTTTTTTTTAAGGAAATGAAATATTTGAGCTTAACGACCTACGAATATGTCCTTTACGCTATGGCAGACGATGATTAAGTTAAGTGAATGGTAATGGAAGAATTGTGGGGTAATGAAAAAGTGGGAAGAAACGGGAGTGTCTCGAGGAAACTCAAAGACGCAATGTTGTCCACCACAAACTTAGCTGGCCGTGTATCGAATCAGGGATCCCATGCACCAGAGGTAAGCGCTCTACCACTAAAGTCTTTCCAGCCTTAGAACAAAGTAGACGTAAACAAAGCGAAACTTATTACTCCGCGGCTCACACGTGCTTCGGTAGCGACAGACGTGAACAGCAAAATCGTCTGCTTGCTTACTGTCGTCGCATAATTTCCTAAGTATAAGGCTATAGTTGGTTGATAAATAATTAACACACTGACTACTCCTATGTTGGAAATATGCATTTTCTTAAATCGTTATATAAACGAGATTGCCTCTGTTCCTATTGTCCTCTTTTGTGTTTTATAACACGAGACGAAAACGGATTATTGTCACACATCACCGCCATGGAACTCTGCATTCTACAATAATTTTAAATGAGTGGGGTAGGCGTGCGAACGCATACGCATGAGCATTAAATACTATATGTCCAAATACGGATGAGGTTGAAATAAAGCCACATCTGTTGTTAAATAATATATATATAGTGCGTTTATTATCACAAAATGCAGGATACATTCAGATATCTTTATTTGAAATTATTATTTTAGTAGGAATTATATTGCGGTAGGATACTAGTGCAGTGAGACCAACAACCAATCATTGGTCATCAACCCACTGGTAGTCAGGTGGTTTTGTTTACATCTTTTTTCTAAGGCTGGAAAGAGAATAGAAGCAGGTGCGCAGACCACGCATTAACAACTTACGCATGCACTATCTAGCCAACCATAGGCTTGAAACATCAAGGAACTTAGTTGTTGTATTCCAGTGCCGCAAATACAATTGACTTCAAGAAAACAATATAATCTGGAAAAATAACAATTAAAGCTACGAAAAACATTAAATACATCGTTCGTTGTCAAAACATTTCACAACAATGCCGATTATTTTCACTGCCTGTCATAATTATCGCCACACCCGAGCAATCATTTTCTTTCTCGTACACAAAACGAAAAGAAAGTTGTCTTTGACAGCTTAAACGGAGAACTCTCTACTGTGAAAATACCACGCTTTCTATTCACCCAAAAGAAGGATTAAAGAAGTTGTAAACAGGAGAAAATACATGTAGTCTACTGGAATATCAGCAATGAACAAACGAAAAAAAAAAAAAAAGATGGGAAATACAATCTCCTCTTCGGCTGTTCTTACCTCCCCTCGACGTTTGTTCCCACAACAGCAAATCTGATTCGAAAGAGAAAGTAAACAACGACGGAAACACAATTACTGCAAAAGCATATGAGTCAAAGTATTGCGACGAAAATGTGTAAACGATAAAATATATAACTGGATTATTTTCATGTTTGTTTTCTCTTTAACATTCAATGACTTTGCAATGAAAAAATAATAATGCAAAATATATCAGGATCCTCCTATTAGAAATACAATTCACTTTAAAATTTATTACAAAACAGGAGCACGGTAGCTCAGTGGTAGAGCGTTCACCTCTGGTGCGTGGGGTCCCTGATTCGATCCCAGCTCGCGCCAAGTAGGCCTTGTAGCGGACAAATACCATGTTCGTTTGTTTTGTTGGGATTCTTCCGTTTCCTCCTACTTTCTTTATTCCATTGCATTCACTTCTCATTCTTAACATCTCTTTTAGCCGGCATAATCGTGGGACGTAAAACTCAAAGATTTCATTTAATTTCTCATCTTCCTCCCCTCTCCTACATTGCGCCGTCAAAGTGAAATGATAGAAATCATACAAGGACCGAACCTCATCTATGTTGAAATTTTGATCGAAATCGGTCTGGCGGTTCAAGACTTATTAAGACACAAACATAGTCGCTCTCGTTTTGGGATCACAAGATTCAATATATTTCATTCAAAACATTTTCTTGTACGCCTTACATTTGGACAACTACATATAGTGTAGCCAAACCCGAACTATCACTTAACTCAGTGTGATGTGCTTATTCCGTAGAAAATATGAAAACTCGATATAGGTGCCGTTCAAAAATGTTGTGGCCCTTGATAAAAATAATTTTTGGCCAAGATCGCAATCTTTTGATCCATTTTTGGATAATTCCTAAAATTCTTGTTATATATATATATATATATATATATATATATATATATATATATATATATATATATATATATATATATATATATATATATATATATATATTATCTAGCCACTTTGCTGGAAAAAACTACAGGAGACTGAAATACAGTGGTTTCTCGTGCGGTGACACTCAATTCTCTGTTCTTTTGTCTTTCGTCATTGTAAACGAAAATCTAAGAAGGAACTGCAATACTTTGAAACGGAGGGCACAAAAATGAATGTGTGGTATTCTGGGCAAACAGTCTCTTGCCTAGGGCTGTGCGATATCAGGATCTGAATATCGAAAATAATATTAACCGACAGATCAAGAATCTTTTATAGAAATATCAAACACCAAAATATTGAAACATCGAAATCATAATATCAAAAAAATCGAGCAAAATTGTCTACTTCATTCTTACTAGAAATCGAAATATAGAGAGTGGGTGTAAAGTTTATCCCCACGAAATAGGGATGGGGCTTCACGAGTTTACTTTGTGCGACTTTTTTTAAAATTTTAAATTTAGTTCAATATGATTGTGCACGAAGGCTAGGGAAAACGGTGATAAGCAGGCGACATGACGAAAGTGGAAGGAAACGGGAAAACATCAAGATATCTTGTGCACATGGTGTTTGTCCACTATAAAGCTCACTTACAAGGAAAGCTATCCAACTCCTCGACCAGTATCGCATTGGACTTTGCACAAGTGGAAGAACATATTGAGAGATGGAAATATACTTCCTATTACGATTTGCAACGTCGTCGAACCGTAAGTACAATGGTCGTTCTCCCATAGCCCCTGAAAGTTATGTACTCTGGTCATACATGCCAGAATGTGATGCAGTGGAACATGTTTTCTCACGAACACAAAATATTGTGAACTAAAGGTGATAACAGTCAGTGGTGAGTGGGATCTCTAGTACGTCATTGATGCGAACCCCGATGTCTAATAGAACACGATACGATACACCGATCGTAAGTCCCAAATAAACACGTTTACCCGGTGGGGAAAAAATACAAGTTTTAAACCACAACGCAAAAATGGTTTTCTATGGTTATTATTATTGTTATTAGTATGAATAATAATAATAATAGTATTATGATGATGATGATTTGTGTGACTAATATGAGCAGTATGATGAGTAAAATAATAATAATGAGAAGACGAAGGCAACAAATGTATTGTTGGACCCGTTAAGTAACTTCGGACTTCGGCCCGTCTTGAGTGTCCTCTAGCACTACTATAAAGGTTTTAGAATCCACAAACAACCATACCTCAGCCGGGTTTTGAAGTCAGAACCCTTTAATAGCTGGCTTGACGCCTCAATCCACACGAACACGAGGTTTGTAAGAACAAATAGTATAGGACAGGGTTTCCCAACGTAGGGGTCGCGAAGATAAGCAAAAGAGGTAAATATAATTAAAATCTAAAACCGGGAAATATTTTTAAATAATTATTATTTTGAATTTTGTTCTGATAAAGACTTTTTTTGTACATACTGTCAAGAACAACAAAAAAATTGGTCTACTAAACATTCTCAACAGATGCAGAGTTGATTAAAAATAAATATAAATGAAAGAAGTACAATATGAAACTAATGAGAACTGCATATTGAAATACCAGAAGAATGCAAATGCGCTTATTTTCTTTTTTTATCATACGTCCCAACATTGAGCGAGTTATGGATTTTTAAATTTTTCAAACGGCCTCCATTTTGAAACAGTATGACGGATCGGATTCGATCTTTGTAATATGAATGAACGGACCAAATTAGGTTTTAATTCATTCGCTTTTAGGGAAGTTACTGTATCCAGTATATACAAGAAATGGATTCTACTATTATAGAAATAGATGGATGTAGTGAGACCTCTGCAATATGTATATTAAAAATCCGACACGAGCTTATTACAATCCAGAAATCATAAGGGGGTCGCTGGCAAGAGGATGTGATAAATATGGGGGTCGTGATCGGAATTAGGTTAAGAACCACTGGTATATTATTATTATTATTTCTTTGTCGTCGTCTTCGTCTTATTGCCGACCTCATGTTCGTGTTGGTTGAGGCGTCAAGCCAGCGACTCACGGGTCCCGACTTCGAATCCAGGCTGGAGTATGGTTCTTTGTGGATTCTAAAACCTTTATAGCAATGCTAGAGGACACTCAAGACGGGCCGAAATCCGAAGTTACTTAACGGGCCCAACAATATAGCCTATTTGTTGTCTTCTTCTCATTATTATTATTTTTACTCATCATACCGCTCATATTAATAATACTAATCTTACTACTACTACTACTATTAATAATAATAATAATAATAATAATCACAGAAAGCTATTTTTGAGTTATGGTTTCAGATGTCCCTTTTCTCACTGGGTAAACGTGTTCGTTTGGAACTTACGATCGGTGTATCGTATCGTGTTCCATTGGACATCGATTATCAACAATGACGTACTCGAGATCCTAATCACCACTGACTTATTATCTTGAGTTGGCAATATTTGTCTTCGTGAGAAAACAGGTTCCAGATTCTGGCATGTATGACCAGAGTACATAACTTTCAGGAGCTATGAGAGAACGATCATTGTACTTCCGGTTCGACGTCGTTGCGAATCGTAAGAGTAAGCATATTTCCATCTTTCAATATGTCCTTTCACTTGTGCAAGTTTTAATGCGATACTCGTCGAGGAGTTGGATAGCTTTCCTTGTAAGTGAGAGGTGGGATCGAACAAGGAACTCGCGCCAGAGGTGAACCACTGCGAGCCAAGAAGAGAATTCCATAGTCTCATGAGTATAATAGAACATGAATGCTTAAATGATATTTTAACTACGAATATAGCTTTAAATATACACACAAAATTTAATAAAACTCATTGTTTTTTTTTTTCTAAACGTCTTCTCACAGCCCTGTTTAGAAATTTCTGAGAGTCTCCTGCCGTACCCTACACCTTACGCAACCCAACGAAGTTATCTGTATAATGGGTTGTATACCTTCCAGGTATATATTCCCTAATCGAGGCACTAACATAAACATTTGGAGAAAACATTTATCCGGACAAAATTTTCTTTCTTAAGCACGACGAGCATTTTCTTGGTCGGTTTCTATAGACGTTCAGCATCTAACACTCAAGGAAATAATCATTTTAAAATAACGGAGATTCTACTCTAACTTCGTTACAAGCAATTCTTATTTCGTAAAAATAATACTTTTAAAACAACGAGTCAGAAACTGACTGAAACGAGGTAACATACTATGAGTCCTTTCCTGCGGGAATCCGGGTTCAATTTCCGGTGGGGGCTCATGCGGTTCAGATTCCAGATTAAGCTGTGAATCCACGTCTCATGTAACCTTGGTGCTGAACGGAATGCTGCAACTAACTAATAATGTAACTCAGTTCCAATCCCTTGTTAACGATACGATAATTACATGAACAAGACGAACATTATAATTCTATCCCACAATTACATTGTCTATTATGAATGTGAATGTAAATTTTAATTGGGCAGCAAATTCTACAGCAAATTTGTCACACAGTGAATTTATGGAAAAGTATTGTCAGAACTATCCCATTCAGGACCGGATCCAGGATTTTCTGACGGGAAGGGAGGGGGGGTGCGCCAATTACTACCATTACATTTCAATTAAATTTAATCTGCGGTATGAATCAGGAATATTACTTTGCATGGTGAATTCTTTTCCTTCAACCTTCAGAAAATAGACTTCAACTATTGCTTTTGCAAAACTGCTTTCTTTTAAGCCCCAAAAGAATACATGACGGAAGAAAGTTTCCGAAAGTGTTGCTATTTTCACTGCTAGCTTCTCATTTTAGATAATGTATATTTACAGCGATAGGGGGTGCATGCGCACCGGGGCACCTCCCCTAAATCCGGTCTTAATCTTATTCAATACTTGTTACTATCTAGGTATTACAAGCTAGTCGGCAAGGCCACTAAATGCTGTATCAACATTGTCAACTTATCCACTTGCAGCCTTTGATTTCATACTTCTTAAGTTATTATAATTGTATTTAGTTGTATCGAAATTTTGGACCACCCTCTTCATCAAACAACACTTTTATACCAAGTTTCAGTCAACTTAGATTTAAGGAATGATTACAAGGTTTGATAGTGAGACAGTGAAAACTTTAGAAGTTCAAAATATAACCTCGAGATAAAGTTCATATTGCAGTAGCCTGAAAAGAGAAACACTCTTAAAGATGCTTCTTATCTGAAAGAAGTAATGGTAACCATGCCAATCATTTGTTATTTCTGGGTTTTAAAGCAGGAGTTGTGTAATTTGCTGGTTAAAACAATTATCTAATTTACTCAACATGGTGAATCTCAGCTATATTATACGCCCTAAAGACCATCTGGAAACGCAAAAATCTACTACATGTACTTTCACTCACAAGTGCTCTAAAGATAAAGATGAGTATTTTCGAGATATTACTCGTTTGTGGAATGAAAATGAAATAAAAAAAAAATAAATCTTTAACGTCCCACGTTTATGCCGGCTAGGCTGGAGGAGACGGCGATGATGAGAAATGAACGAAATGGGAGAACCCCGAGAAAATCCACGCACACGCTATTTGTCCACCATAAAGCTCACTTGGCGCGAGCTGGGATCGAACCAAGGACCCTATGCACCAGAGGTGAATGCTCTACCACTGAGCCACCGCAGCCCTCTCTCGTGCTTTAGTGTTAAGATCAGGGCCGTGCCGGAGGGGCGAGCGGGGCGACGGTCCCGGGCGCCGAAGCAACGGGGTGAAAAATCGGGCCAATAAGGGGGCAAAAGAAAGGAAAAAATACTTGGAATATATGGATGGGGGCGCCGTCGTATACTCTCATCCCTGGCGCTGATTTTCCACTGCACGGCCCTGGTTAAGATGTATGAATAATTTTTTAAAAAATGGCTGTGGTTGTAGCATGAAGCCATGCTATAAAAATTTTGCATTATTTGTATGGTGCGGTAAAAAAAAAAAAAAAAAATACACTATCTCATGTAAAACCTACATCGAACCATCTCAAGGTAAATTAATATAAGACCATAGACTGTAAGTAATGCAACTTCAAATAAATAGGCAACCAGACATTTGTTTCCTTTCTTTATCAATAAGAATGAAATGAAACTTTATTGATTTAATAGCTGCTGCATTTGTTGGACTCCCCGTCCATAGTCCAGCATTTATTTGTCGCCATCTGCATAGCCAAGCACACAAACACTTCTGAATCTGAGACCTGAGTGAGGCCACGCCAGGTTCAAGGACCAGTGTTGCCAAATTGCTCCGAGCGCCCTTCCGCTGTCTCTCTGGGTTCTCAGCACGCAGGTGGGCTTTTATAACGGGCCGTACGTTCCACTTTACCTCTGCTACGTGATGGTCGCAGCCAAAAGACAGAACGAAATATTTCCAGCCACTGCGACGTTACCCCTTTCATTTTAAACGTGAAGTATGAATATAAACCTCACGGGTCACATTTTTCCTACTGCCTCACTGATTACAATAAAAGACCCCAGGTGTCCAATGCTCTAAACTTAAAACACCACTGTAAGACTGTCTATGGTTTTTTTTTCTTTTTGTAAACAACAGATCAGGGAAATAAGTTATTTCTATATCCGATTACTTTCGTTCCTTCATTTGGAGTTTAATGTCCTATTCGCAACGAGACTAGGAGATTTAACGTGAGATATGAAACACATGAGCTCCCACCGGGAATCGAACCTGTCTTCCGCTCCAAAATCTCTAACATTAACCATACAGCCACAAAGAGGTTCTTGATTGCTTTCATCTCGCTCAAGTTAATGAGTAAACATCTATAATGCTCCTCCCAGTGCAATCAATATACGGGGCAGGGATTTCACTCGTTACGTAAAAGAGAGGTCTCCAGTGATATTAGACGATTTTCACAGAGCTTTTACGTTGTTAGGCATATTTTCTTTCAACAACCACTAACAAAATCACTCAATCCGCGTTTTACTAGGCATATCCTCGTTATATTAAGATTTGGGTTCGATTCGAATGGAGGTAATATTCATAGTGACCAATCATCCCCAGGCAACTATGGAACTACTTGAACATTACATAACGTATTGCATTGCAGTTAATCTAATATAAACAAAATAAAGAGTTTGCGTGTGTGTGCAGCCTGAGGACCACACGAGTGGACCGAGAGTTCCCAAATTTTGGTCACGAGTACCTTGGTCCAGACCCCAGACCAAGACGAAAAGTTTCTTTAAAATTAGTTTAACTTTAAATATATTGGCACTTTTTTTTTTAATACATCACCATGTGACAATAAAGACAGAACCGAATATAAAGAAGTCTTCACTCTTAGAAACCTGAAAGTCCCTCCAATGAAAAGGAAATGAAGTTGCAGTTACACGCATTTAATGTACTTTCTCTCATTTCTTTTTGAAGATAAACCCATAATAAACTAGTTGAGAATGCTCCAAGAGCACTGTCAGAACGAACTTAAGAATGGAACAGATGAAGCGGTTAACAGTAATTGTGATTGTTCCTACATGTAAAAGTAAAACTTTTTATCCGCACCCTATTCTGTTTCTCGCAAAAATTCGCAAAATATCATCTCTCTATGATCTAAGGTTCTAGAGACATGGCTCCTTAAATTTACCGAACTCGGAACTATTTTTTTGGCCAATATCTTGGGAACGGAAAGTCATACAGAGATGATATTTCTGTTAGTCAATACCTAAGAGGATGGTAAACATTTGGTACCGATAATAAGTAGTGGCCACAGGCCAAACCAGTGCCCAGTTGGACAATGGCCACCGGTCACTATTTGGTACCAAAATATTCACCATCCTCTTGGGTATTGATCAATACCAATATGATTTCTCTATGACTTATAGTTTCTGAGATATGGCTCCTTAAATCTCCAGAAATCGGTCATTTTTTGGCCAGTATCTGGGGAAAGCTGAGTGTGTCGCGAAAAATCCATCACTTCCCCAGATAGTGTTTGATGCTCTATCGAATGGAGGGCTCAAAATTGAAACAAACAAACAAACAAACAAACGCAAATCAATCAATCACACACACACACACACACACACACACACACAGAGAGAGAGAGAGAGAGAGAGAGAGAGAGAGACAGAATTCAGTACGTTGAACATGCAGATGGAATCACATTGTAACTATCTGCGTAAGGATCTTTAGTACCGTAATGTGTAATTAGTTCGTGAGAAAACATCAAATCACATCACAATCTTCTAGAAGTATGGAAGAAACAGACGAAACTGAATTGCATGTTTAGTTTGCCTTGTGTATATCCTAAACAGTGGTGCCCACCCCCCCTTATGTCCATGACGCACCCCCCCAATTGTCTATCCGTAGGTGTTCTTCCATGAAAAAAATCTTCTTTTCGATTAATTTTACCCCCCCCCCCATCAAACATATTTATATAGATTTTTAACCCCCCCTCAAAATTTCAATGACGCAGTTTGCGTCATAGCCCCCCCTTGTGGGCACCCCTGTCCTAAAAATTGGACACAAATCCTTCGTTGGAATGAGACAGTGCTAGGAAACAAAACAAAATAAAAACTGTACATGGATGCATGGATGTGACGCAGACTTGCTCATAATAACGAGCAGTGTTTTATTTCTGGCGGTACGCAACTGTACGTAGTACTTGCACCTTTTAGTGTGAGCGAAATATCTCCTCTTCAAAGTAGTCTTAAAAAGTAGTTAACGAGAAACTTCGATAATATCAAATAGTAAATAAATAGTTTATTGAAAATCAGAGTTTTTATTCTTTTCCTTTTCCTTTTTTTTTTCTTTCCAGAGAAAGAATTACGAATCTTCGTTCCTTCTTGAAGTCAGTTAATTGTATTCAGGGACTAGAAATATTTGGGCCCTTCGACTTCTAAGCGTCTTAGATAAAAGCAAGGATTTCAAAAGTCTCATAAAATATATTTTAAGATTGTATTCATTTTCTTGTAAACTTGATAAATTAATTGCAACTGGGAGCAATAGCTTAAAAAACAGTCCATTTTATATTTTTTATTTTTTATTTTTTTCAGATAATTAGCTGGTTTTCAGGTTCCAGTCAACACATGTATCTCGTTTTGCGTCTGATGGAAAAGATAAAATTCCATTTACAAGTGAAAGCAGAAATTTCTCTTACTGACCTTCACAAACAAGGAAATAAATTTCATACCATCTCAATGTATTTTTGTTAGTGAGAATTCTTTCACAACAAAGCATGTCAACGTTTTCTCTATACATGAAAACACCAAAGAAATACTCATAAATAATGTTTGTAACAAAATAATAATAATAATAATAATAATAATAATAATAATAATAATAATAATAATAATAATAATAATAAACTATAGTAGACTGAACAGTAACCATTTTTGACTTCCGCAAAGTTGTGATTTAAAAGATATGACGAAATCTGCTTTAACCCTTCTACTTTTTAAAGATAAATCTTAGGTTTTTAGTCAAACAGATACTGATTCCTTCTATTTATCGTAGGATCATGGTTTGTACCTCGTTTTCTTCAGAACAGAGCATCCATTCCAGCGGTACCTCTGGCTTGTGCAAATTTTACACCAAACACGGGAAAATCAGTTTTTTTTTTGAAAAACAAAATCAAAATTTTTCGCCCCTCTGGCCCGGGCCTGGGTTCACGTAGGAATCTGATTTTAAAAAATACGTAGTTATGTACACAATGCGTGTGCAAAATTTCAATCTTGTATCGTGAAAACTAAGGTCGGGATAAATTTTTGAAAGTCTGAAGGTGACCCATTTATGTGTATGTATTAAAAACTTACTCTTTCATTACTATTTCGCCCAGAGCATGGTTCAAACGCCATGTTCTTCAGTATAACGAGCCCTTTCCAACGGCACTACTCACATGGCCGTATCATACACTTGAACCGAAAAATTCGGGAAATAGTGGATTTTTTCTGAGAAATTACCCTCGGTATTTTTCGCCCCTCTGGCCCAAACTGAGTTCACGTAGGGATCTGAAAATCTCTCGAAAAATATGTAGTTTTGGGAGCTGATTCCGGCTCCGAGACTAGAAAGAAAAAAAAAAAAAACTCCTGTGGAACTTTGATCAGTGAGAGATAGTTTCGGAGATATAAGGTGCCGAAATCGTGGGAAAGTGAAATTCAGAGTTCTCTCATCCCAATTCAGAACTCTAAAACATCGATATGTAGAGAGTGTGGTTTAGAACATGACACTCGAGGTCATACCTGTTCGACTGAAAAATGTATGTTTCAGATCTCTGCAAGATGTGTGCGAGGTATTCCCCAAAGGAACTTATGGATTCCCTATAACCTGGCAAGTAATCCCTATGTTGCTTTTAAAAGTTTTTGGTGATACTGAACACATACACAATATACCAAATTCACAACAATATGAGGTAACTCAAAGTGGCGGCCTTTCGAAAATTAAAATACTCAATAACTTTTTTAACAACTGTCCAAGTTTTCGTAACAAAAATTAGAAATTACTTTACTTTTTATCATATGGCCCAAATTTAAGGGAGTTACGAAGTATTAAAATTTTTAAACGACTTCCATTTTGAAACAGTATGACGGATCGGATTCTATATTTGTAATATGAATGACCTGATCAAATTTGGTTTTAACCCATTCGCTTATAGCAAAGTTACTGTATCCACTATATACAAGAAATGGATTCTACTATTATAGAACGAGATGGATATCGTGAGATCTCCGCAATAGGATCCCACACAACCTTATTACAAATCAGAAATTATAAGGGGGTCGATTTCAAGAGGATGTAATAAAATGGGGTCGTGATAGGAATCAGGTTGAGAACCACTGGCCTAGAGCATAGTTTAAATACCATGTTCTTTAGTATAACGAGCTCTTTCCAACAGTATAACTCATTCCGTATCATGCACCTGAAATGAGAGATTCGAGAAAAAATGGATTTTTTTCTTAAAAAGAAGAAAAAAACTCGGAAGAGTTACGACCCTCGGGCCCAATCCCGGGTTCACGTAGAGACCTCAAAGAAAATTGAGAAATACTCAAAGACGTATACAATCTGTATGCAAAATTTCAATCTAATATCTTGAAAACTAAGATCGTGAAAAATTTTTGAAATTTGCCTTAAGAAAATAAGAAACAGTCACGCCTCTCCGGCCCCTCTTGGCCATCCGGTTCTTTAACGCATCTAAAGTGTTCTTTGGTTCATGCTTAAATTTTTCAATAAAAAGAAACCGGCTTAAATACATGTAATAGAACCTAAATACGCGATCAAAGTTACCATAAATCCTAAAAGGGTTAATGAGTTGAGCACACTTGAAACACTTATACGGCCACTTGCACTTTGGGTCCACATATGGGGGAGATGGATAAACCAATTATCAAATTTCGCACACAAACTGGTCCCTAAGATGTGTTATTAAGTGTGTTCGGTAACTGTGTTAGAAAATTCGCCAACGCTCCACCAAAGGTGCTTGAGAAATGATTCTGGAAGTTTGATAAAAAGCAATCAGTTTAGTTTTGGTGTACCAAATCCGACATCTATTAAACTCTTCCATCTTAAAGTTCGGAAAGACGTTTTAATATGCAGCATCACAAGTGGTCAGATTGGCACCAATAGAGGCATTTTAATTTTAGATTTTGCCGGGGAGGGGGAATTTGTCCATCGATTTTAGAGTTCCGCCTTTTAATTAGTATATAATATATTATAAACCACGTACTTCTCAAATTCAGGAGGGGTAATTACTCCCCTGCCCTCCTCAATGACACCACTGACTGACAGCAGTGACAACGTTGCCTTGCATTTCTTTGGGAAGGGCAACAAATGTAGATCCAGAGAAATATTTTGGAGGCAGATATGGTTAATTACACAGTTTTATTACGAGGGGCATGTCAAAAAAGGGTCCATATGTTTTACGCAGGGTTAGCAACACTGATGCAGAGGCATGCCCAAGTATTGTGCTCACAACAGAGGTAGAATCGTTCGAGTGGGGTGCGAGTAGCAGTAAGATGAAATGGCTGACGTAATTCAAAATCTCGTAAAATGTGAAGTGAGATCTGTTATACGATTTCTGAACGTCAAAGGACAGAATGCAGCTGACATCCATTGGAGATTGCGTGCCATTTACGGACCGACAGCAGTGAGTGACGGGAAGGTCAGCCGATAGTGCAGACAGTTTCGGAAAGGTAATGTTCATGACGATGAGCGTAGCGGAAGGCCTAATGTTCAGACGGACGATCTGCTGGAACGAATTAGAGAGAAAGTGCGAAAAATTCCAAAACAGTTCAGAATAACTGAACTCGCCAAGGAGTTTTCAGAAGCGTTAGCGAAATCATTTTGACTGATTACAAACTAGGTTATCATAAACTGTGTGCAAGGTGGGTGGTAAAAATGCTGACAGAAGCTCGAAAGGAGCAAAAAATGACATCTGCAGTTATCTTTTGGTCCACTGGGGGGCGGGGGAAGGGATGACCTCTTTTGTCACATAATAACGCGGAATGAAACCTGGATATGTACGCCACTGGGGGACTTGAAGCAGCAGTCGATGCAATTGCGACACATTGATTCTCATAAAGCGAAGAAATTCAAACACAAACCAATTCAAAAAATAATGTCAACCTTGTTTTAGGACCAAAAGGTGTGATTCTTGTGGAATTCTTGAAACCAGGATGAACAATAACAGCAGATGTGTACTACCGAACATTGAAAAATCGGCGACGTCCCATCCAAAATCAGAGGAATGTACGCTTTGGAATTATTCTGATCCATGACAATGCACATCCACACACCACTACTCGTACTGTTGAGACAATTCAAAGATTCTGATAAGAACCATTCAATCATTCCCCTTACAACCCCGACCTTGCCCCCAGAGATTTCTTTCTTCACCTAAAAATGTGGTTTGCATAGAAGCGTTACAATGAAAGTGAAGTGCTCAGGACATCATTTTTTAAAAAAAAAAAAATTAATACAGAGTGTATACGGGAGCTTGTGCCACGCTACCAGAAAATCATCTTCATGGTGATTGTCAAAAACTAAATTCCTACTTATATAGCAATCTCAATTTTTTTTTTTTTTTTTTGTATAATTTAATTTAAATATTGGGCCTTCTTTTGATATGCACCTCGCACTTGACCTATATTACAATAAAACATGTCTGGGAGGGGAGAGGCAGGTGCAGATCACTTTCCTTGCCCCCTTTGGAGTCGTCACTGGTTGCCGGCGTAGACTCTCGGATGTATAGGACGAATTTTCCCCAAAATTCCTTACATTATACTACTGCTATTACCTATGCACAACCAGGGAGTTATGCAGCGACATCTGGCTACGTATAGCTCCCAGGTCTGTCAGTAATCTTTAGCGAATATTTCCTACGAATTTAAAGTAAAGTCACGCAACTAATCATTACAATCAACCAACGTTGTCAGATCTGAAGGTTAAAGAGTAGCGAGGTTATGCTCCCAAAGTAGCGGATTTGAACTATTTGTAGTCCAAATATAAAAGTGGATTATTTTGCAACTATACATTTTTTACTAATCATATGTATATAATACGTCAGATATCTGGGTTGACAACGGTCAGGTGGTGACCGCAGTTTCGGACTGTTGGAGATGGCGCGCTAGGGCACACCTCCATACTACGTCAGAGGCAGTCGAGTTGCATTTTACACTGAACTAGGCAGACAGTAATAGTATAAAATGAGTGACCTTTCTGACTTCCAAAGAAACGTGTTTGCTTAAGTAAGTTCCGTAGGCTCTGAAATACACTGTACAACGTTTACAGTCTGCTTTTCTAATGATATTCCTCACTTCTTTAATTCATTTGCTAAATTCTTTATCTTGGAACTATGAATTTTGGAACTTTTAATTGAAACTTTACTTACTCATTATGTTCATATGCATAATACAGTGACCCAATTAAGTTTACGATGTTTACGTTTATATACCTCTGTACAACTATTCGGCCTAGACATTGAAACAGAAACACGTTAAGTGATACTACAACACAGCAAACTCAACAGAAGACTGATAATGTCAGATTCGGATATAAAAATGTACTAAAATAAGAATTGAACTCGTGTCGAACATGTTACTTTCAGTAAAACTATTCTTCATTGTAAATAGAATATTGAACAAACAAAACTTTTGTTGTATTATATAAAACAAATAATTTGGGATTTCATATATAAACCAGTTGAGAATGCTCCATGAGCATTGCCAGAACGAACTTAAAAAGAATGGAGGGATGGAGCGGGAAGGAAAACTGTCATTGATCCTAGATATAAAAGTAAATCTTTTTATCCGCACCTTCTCTCTCTCTCTCGAAAAAAAAAATAGTAAAATATTATATCTCTATGACTTACATTTCTCGAGATATGGCTGCTTAAATATCTAGAAATTTGAATTTTTTAGCCAATATCTGAGAAACGGTGGCCAGTTGGCCAGTAGACAGTTAATCAATGGGCACTGGTTACTATTTAGTATTAAAATGTTCACCATCCTCTTAGGTATTGATCAACACCAATACGATCTCTCTACAACTTATCGTTCCTAAGCTATGCCTGCTTAAATATCTAGAAATTTGAACTTTTTTGGCCAATATCAAGGGAACGGTCAGTCATAGAGAGATTATATTCGTGTTAATCAATCCCTAATAGAATGTTACATATTTTCGTATCAATATTAATTGATGGCCACTATACAAGTGTCAACTGGCCATACCGGTGGTCAGTTGGACAGTGACCACCGGTTACGCTTTAGTATCGAAAGTTTTCATCCTCTTAGGTATTGATCAACATCAATATCATCTCTCTACAACTTATGGTTCCTGAGCTATGGCTCCTTAAATAGCTAGAAATTGGCCACTTTTTGGCCAATATCAAGGGAACGGTAAGCCAGAGAGAGAGAGATGATATTGGTGTTAATCAATAGCTAAGCAGAAGGTAAACAATTTGGTTCCGATATTAATTAGTGGCCACTGGCCAAACCAGTTGCCATCGGTTACTATTTCGTACCGAAATGTTCACCATCCTCTCAGGTAATGAACAGCACCAATATGATCCCTATGACTTACGGTTCCCGAGATATGGCTCCTTAAATTTCTGGAAGTCTGCCATTTTTTGGCCAATATCTCGGGAACGGTAAGAGTGACGCGAAAAATTTAATCACTTTCTCTGATAGTTTTTGATGCTCTATCGAATGCACGGTTCAAAATTAAAAAAAAAAAAAAAAAAAAAAAATCGCAAATAACAGACAGACCCACAGACATAGAGAATTCAGTAACGAACTTAACAAAGTTGAAAAGTATCATATTCTATAGAGTTATAGCCTGTACATAATCAAAAGTAGCAGAAAAAGTAGCGTATCGCCTAATTTGAAATTTTGTAAGCGAAGACCTTTAAAAATTCGCCCAATCAGTCACAATCTGGCAACACTGCAACCAACTACTTGCTGTAAACTGATAACCTAACGTTAAACGGCAATTCTCCGAAACAGCCCCCGCACACCACTGGAAATGGTAATAGCTTTCAGCCATAACACCTGTTTTCACTACAAACGATGAATCAGATGAATAAAAACAGCAAATAGAGAAACGAACTCCATGGAAAGTTTGAAGTAGGGATGTACCGATACCACTTTTCACCTATACTGAAGAGGCCGATACTGCTGATACCGATACTTTTGGACACATTTCTTATATATTAACGGGAATTTTCAGAATCATGAAATGATCAATATTGTAATAGGATATATTAGATATAAGGCCAAAATTTGACATACAAAGACAAAAAGGATACAAAAAAAATGTCTTTAAATTTAATCCAGCTCACATAAAATGAACTAAAAAGTAGCAAATACTTATATAGTGCAAACTTAGTTTTAAGAGCCAGTGATTGATATTTAGAGTGATAATGTACTTTGATAGTTACATTACATTTTCTAGTGTCTATAGACTGAAATAGTGATGTCATTTCCTCCTCGTTACCATGGTGATCGCCATGTTTTTTTTTTAACAAATGCATGAATCGAAAGGAATACTGTTAAGTCTGCTGTTAATAATCACAGACTGTTAATTAGACAATTGTAAAAAAAAAAAAAAAAAAAAGTAAAGTTAGTAAGAAAAGGTACAGATTAAGAATATGGGGCCACTATTTCGAAAATTTACGAGTGAAATTCAGTAATTCATGAAGTAACATCTAAGTAATCTTCTACAGGGACCACATTTCTACGTAAAATGATAAGATAGAAATTGTATAAGAAATGATAGGGTCATTACCACGTAATCCATAATGAACAAAAGCAATTATACCCAATGTAGAAATTCTAAGGTAGAGACTCACGAGCTGTCGGCACAATGAAACTAGAACAAATATACGATTTGTCTACAAGAAAAAAATCACTGTCTACTTTGAAAATAATGTTAATTATATTGGCGCATTCAGATTTCTTACACCCACGCTTTAAAATATGAGTGCCTAGTTACAGTGGCTACAAAATAAAGAAGCAAACAATCAAAAGAATAAAATAAATAAATAAAATAAAGGACATTAGGCTTGTAGCAATATGCGTGCTGAGAATTTTAAGTCTGGACCGATTTCCGATCGGTTAAATTATAACACTAATTCTGTAGCCCTACACATATGCAATGTAATGTGTGATGCTGATGGTACTAAATAAAGATTTTCCAGAATTATTTAAGTTTAATATCCGATAATAAACAAGTTAAGTATTTTGACACTTAATGTAACCTCCAAATGTATAGATAAATACACAAAATCTACGGTATCAAAGGAAACATTTCACTTTCAACGCTTGTCATATTTTAACAGTATTATTTACCAAATTGCTTGCTTTTCCTATCTTTTCGTAGTTCCATTCATTGGAAATCTTTTTTTTTATATACACAAGTATTCCTTTTAATCTAATGTTTGCAATCCAAAAGTTAATACGTCACTCTGTTTTCGCTTTGCATTTAGGTTCTTAGGTCATGTTGTTTAGAAAATAAAACTGCGATCACCATGGCAACGAGAAGGATGTGACATCACACTATTTCAGTCTATTACATACATACAATGCAAACGGATACTACCTTTACAAATTTTTGTTGTTTACAAAAATTATGCGTGCTGAACCAGGTGTTGCTGTGTATACCATAAAAATAAGAGGGTCATATAAAGCGAAGTCGAAATCGATAAAACTATTAACTTTAGAACTAATTGCTTTAACCAGTAAGTAGGAGAAAATAAAGTGAGCGTCTTGTGGGTTTCTTCCATAGCATTTTCTTCTGAATCGAAACCTCTTTCCCGTTTGGGATTCAAATTACGGGTCTGCCATCCTGACCATGGGCGCCCGAAGGGGGAGGGCAGGGTGGGATCCCTGGCTCACGAAAATGTATCCCCCCCAGAAAATATTCTTCTCTCGCCCACGTTCCTGATTTAGGACCTTTGGCTTTTCTTCAACACTATTTTGACATCGAGGGACTAAAAATATCAGTTGTGTACGAGTAGTGAAAATCAAAGGCGTACATATGCGTAATAGAATCAATTGTACAATTAATAATTTAAATCAGCTTTAAGTCTAAAAGAAATTGATGAAATATAAGTGTTACTGATAATATTAAACAAATTGAAAATAGTTTCGGAAAATGTATCGGTAAATATCGGTGTCCCTTTGCCGATACCGATATTTTCAAAAGTGGCAGATATCACCGATACCGATGTATTGGCACATCCCTAGTTTGAAGATATACACACAAGACATCAATATAAAGACAAACGACAATCAAGTGCCTAACTTGAAGAAAACTGGAATGTTCTCAAACAGCATGATGACCACCCAGAACAGATTGGTAAACACAACTAATACCATACACCATAGAACTAATCGCAAGTATGAAACCATATTACAAGTATCAGCCAGTGGCGGTCCAGGGGGGGGCAATCGCCCCCACCCCCAGCAGAGGAAACTTTCTTATTTTATATATAAATAAAACCCATCCCAGATTTTGGAACTCTTAAAAGTAGGTCTAAGTAGCAGTATTACAACCCCCCCCCCCCCAGAAGTCCGTCCTGGATCCGCCCCTGGTATAAGCCAAATCTAGTTCTTGAAAACAATAAAAACGACACAGTCTGGGAAATCAGAATGAATGTAACCAAACTGACATATCAATAAAACGGACCAAGAAGTAATCCACCAAAAAAAAAAAAAAAAAAAAAAAAAAAACGTTGCAGGGTGTCCAAAGTCAAAAGATTGAAGGAGGACCGCACAGAGTAGATTCTCCGTGAGTGCATCACTAGTGTAAAATAAACACGCAAGTATATAATTAAAAAAAAAAAACGAAGTTTGAGTGAGTCCAGACCAGGATTTAGATTTCTGGATTTTCGCCATCTATAGCCATTTAGCCAGTTAAGTATGAAGGATGACGTCCCTCGGCGAGTATCCGGGGAAAGGGAATGAAGAAAGCAACTTGGGACCTATAAGTTAGGTACCACCTCCGCATTTACCTAGTGTGAATGAGGAAAAAACAGGAAAACCTCATTCAGGATGGCTGGCCTGAAAAAAGCTTTTTACACTTTTTTTTGACCGAGTCCCTCCACCGGAAATCAAACCTGGTACCGCTCGCATCGAAGGCGAGAGCGTCCACGACTACACTACGCGGGGACACCGGTTCAAACCCCGTACATCCCCCGCCCTTTGATCTTAACAATTTCAAGAAATTAACATTGTGAATAGCGATCTTCACGAGAGTAACATTCCACTTGGTAATAGCCACTCAGCATCTTTGGAAGAGCGTTAGAAACAAATTTATGGGAACTCCTAAATCGATATTTTCTCTTTCATCTAAAATCCTTCAATACATTTTTAAAATTCCTTATTCAAGAGCATGAGTAGAGCGCGCATTTTCCGCAGTCAGCTTGCTGAAAACTAAAACATCTAAAAATAAACAGTACATATAAAGAGACTGTTTCCAGATGCCACTTGTTACCAGGGTTGCCAACTTTTCTTACGAAAAAGTCGGGAACGGACAATCGGTGCTGGAGTCCCCCCCCCCGAGACGAGTACACGTCCGGCGAGTCGTTGAAAACAATGTAAATATTCAGCTGAGTAACACAAACCTGATGAATGTTGCACCTTATTTTTTATTTTCCTGCATGGAATATACTGTCATTGGGAGACCCGGGTTCGATTCCCGTCGGGAGTTCATGTGGTTCGGATTCCACGTTAATCAGTAGGTCCACGTCTCATATAGCCTCGCTGCTGAACGGGACGTTAAACTCAAAATCAACTCAACTCAACTCATAATCGGCTGGATTATCAACTCAAAACAATTAGGGAATAACTATAAATTAAAAAAGAGCTGTTAATTATTTTTTGACTCAAATGAAAATACAAATTTGTTAAATTGATTCCATACATAAAACTGTGCATGTAAAGGAATGTTATTTCTTCGTAAAAAAAAATGGCCCAGTAAAATATTAAAGTAGTAATAATGGCCCAGTATTAAAATGGCCCTTTGCAAATCGATAAATCGGGACAATATGCGTCCCAACGGGTGTCCAGTCTGGACGCGGGACAAATAAGTCAGAAATCGGTCCAGTCCCGACAGAATCGGGACGGTTGGCAACCCTGCTTGTTACCCGCTTCCAGTCAAGTTCAATGAGGAAACAGGCAGAAGGCGACGTGTACGACAGAGGAAGAGGAGAAGGGAGACAAAGTATTAAACAAGTTGCAGCAACTATGACGAATGAATGAGAGAGAGAGATGCAATAGGAATAACAGGAAAATAAGATGATCCATATTCCTTAAAAAAAAAAATCCTAAAATCTTAATTATTCACTTCCATAACAGATGTGTGGTTTTTGGTTTTCACGAAAATATACTGAGAGTTGAGTTGAGTTGATTTTGAGTTTAACGTCCCGTTCAGGAGCGAGGCTATATGAGACGTGGACCTACTGATTAAGGTGGAATCCGAACCACATGAGCTCCCGCCAGGAATCGAACCCGGGTCTCCCACGAAAATATACTGAGAGATGTGGGTGCAGTAGATTTCAACATCACTATGAAATTTCTTCAATTAAGTAGCTCAGAAATTACATTGATATGCTTATAGATTGGTTGTTCGATGGTTTACTAATTTTTACGATATCTAGTAATAAATAATTGAAATTTTCGAGCGCTTGCTACTGATATTTTGCGAACGTTGAAGCTGTCAGTTGTAATGAGATTTCGAGGCAAAAGGTACACAACAGTATTTGGACAGAATTATTATTTTATTTACAAGTGAAGGTGCCAGTGATTCCGGATTTATGAAATACTTTAGAAGTATGAGGTGCATCCAGAAAATAATTTTATCTATGCCGGCAAACACAAAGACACAAAACATTTGCCATAGATACAGCACAGGTGGCACTACTTTCCAACATATTTACCACCAAATTTCCGGCATGTGTCATACCATGAGAAGAACTTCGTATTTCGATGTCGTAAAACTCAGAACCAATCCCATAATATGAAAAATAGCCCGGAGCAAGATCCGAGCTATACGGTAAGTGGTCAAACACTTCGTAGTGGAACGAATGTAGAAGATCGGTTCTCACATGTCATATAGCTCAGATCTTGCTCCGACTGATTTTCATGTCTTCTTTACATCTCAATACATTCCTGTCCAGTAAGCACGCAATTCCAGACAGCTCATATAACTTACCCCTCTCAGTACAGAAAATAGAATTGATGTAAGTCATTCAAAGAGGTTTGGAAAAGAATTTGAACTGAACCAGTGCCAGTCAGCCAAGAACTTCAACCAATGAAGATACGTAGACTCCTTTAAAAGCAACTGTTTGAGAAGAATTACTTTTAAAGAAATCATTTGGAAAAAATTGGCGTAAGTGTTCGGAATATAGAGGCAATAATAAAACATGTTACTTAATGTGAAATACTGAAGAATGGGCAGATTATCCGCCTTTTGAAGCCGCAACTTGAAGAAAAACTATTAGCTGTACTCATACAACATCTGTAGCAATAAGGAAAAGATGAACTCTACGTTTTAGATTCTTTGTCACCTTTGATCGCATAAGGGTTCACTATCTTCTCCACAGGAACTTTTAAAAGGGAAGAAACTAAACTCCAAAGAGGAGGTTGTTGAAGCTGAAAAAGAATGGATCAACTACTCTTCTGCAAGTAAGAGGCCCTATCACGTCGAAATTAAAAGACCGCTAATTTTACACTAATTATGTGATATCGTCAAATAGATAAAAGATAATGGAAAAGTGGAACAAGAGATCGCTACACAATATTATTTTACATGAGATACCGTTACCACGACTCATTTATCTGCTTTCGATTTCCAGCCATTTAGAAAATGGCATTTATTTTCGCGTTTATTAATGGCTGCAAACGGAAAGCTACAAGGTGACTCGTGATAATGGTACCTCATGCAAAAAAAAATGTCGAGTTGAGTTTGGGTTTAACGTCCCGTTCAGCAGCGAGGCTATATAAGACGTGGACCTACTGATTAACGTGGAATCCGAACCACATGAGCTCCCGCAGGGAATCAAACCTGGGTCTCCCACGCCAAAGGCACGTACGCTAACCGCTTAGCCACGGAAGAGCTCCCAAACAAAATGTCTAGCGCGCTCTTTTTCCACATTTCAATTATCTTTTGTCTATTTGAAGATATCACGTAATTACTGTGAAATTAGCAGTATTTTTATTTCGGAGTAATAAGGCCTCTTAAAACGTTTCCTTGGCGCTAGAACAAGTGTATTGCAGTATCATAGGACTATATTTAAGAAAATACAACGTGAAAGTAATTTCCATCTTCAGTAAAAAGTAATTAGAACCCCACGTGCGAGAATAACTAGTCAATAATGAAAACACCACACGAATTCACCAATTCCAACATTCTAAGCCTCAGAAACGCCACTAACTTTGCTGCAACTTTATCTTAAAAGCTTCCCCAAATTTGTTTGATTCGAGGTTCAGTGAATGCTTGCAAAAAGAGCCAACAAAAACAATGGTGGGGGCCACCTGACTAGGATAGAGTTAACCATTTCCCACAGTTCAGTTCTCGGTTCTGGTTTGCCTTCGTTGGTAACATCATTATTCCAAAGACGAAAACATCGCGCTAACTTTGGAATATTCTCGATTGTTTACGAGTTTCCAGAATGCTCTGGGAACTTTCGTAAAATTCTTAACTCTTCGAGAAGTTCCGCAACAACCTAAAATCCTGTAAAAAGTTCTCTCCAAAGGAGAATTTTGTAAAGAACGCTTTCGTTAGATTTAAAATAACACAAAATAATCTTCTCACAGAACAATATTACCCAACTTATATATATGAGTGTGTATGTGTGTGTGTGGCTTAGAGCTTGCGTTCTCATCTCTGATGCTCAGGACCGGAGGAGGTACGATATTCAACCATGTAGTGGACAAATACCGTTGCAGGGCGTATTACAGCTCTTCAGTGTCCATTTTCCTACCCCATCAATCATTCCACACTTATTTGCTTGCACTTATATACCGTCATACATCTAAGAAAACTAGCTACTTCGTATCAAAATTGAACATCATTGTAATTTAGCAGATGTTTCAATAATACCTTCTGTATCCTCTTTGTCTGTCCTTTTATGATGCATCTAACGCCCTGTAACTCTAGAGCGAAAAGGGTTATCGACAAATCGATAGCTCCCGACCATAGATTGAGGACGTACTGTTTACAACTTAGAATCTGAATCATTGCAATGAGCTCCATGTTGTTGTACCAAAAATAGAAACTGGAACCTTGTGTTCCAAAGGCACACCTTCTAATCATTCGATTAGGAGTAGGAATCTATAGATTCAGAATCAACTCTTAGTTTACTAGGACGATACACTTTTTTGAAACATGGGTGTCAATTTCATTTACGGTCTTTCTGAGAAAAGGATGACCCACAGTGCCTTCATTTAATTTGTTAACATAACTTTCTTTACCTAATACATAGTTGTAACCAGTGGTTCTATTCAGCCGGTTCGCACCGGTTCCCTAGAATCGGTTGTTAAAAATATTTCGAAGTTCACAGAACCGTTTGTTATACCGGGATATAACAGTAAATTTTACCCAGTTACACCCAGGAACAGTAGATTTTTCGTTTCACTATCTTTGTTTTTAGAAATTCTTACAGCTACAGGGTTAAACCTATGATCTCACAGAACAAGGTATAAGCGTTCATTTCTTAATCTCAAATGCTTAGTTATCAAGAATGAGAACTGGGATCACACGAGTGCAGTGGTAAGGGTTATTTATCTTTCAAACGCATACATACCATTGTCAACAATAATTGTTGATCCACTGCTGGATTAAGGTCTTTCCAATACTTTATGACAACAATCTATTTTGGATAATTAGTTTCCAAGATATTCGCAGTGCTATCTAATTTCCTCACACCGTCTTGTATTAGGATGCTGTGTAGGTTTCTACTTGTCACTTGGTATTCAGTAAAAAAAAAAAAAAAAGGTTTTTCTCTCTGTATAGTTTGTTTCACCGGTTCTACAAAAAAAAAAAAAAATAGACCACCAACAATGGTTGTAACCACCTATAAGATGTCTTTTACAATTAACTTTAAAACGTAACAACTGTTTCAATAATATTCTTCAAATTACAGCAAACTGTACTCAGATTGGCCAAATGCCTCCTCGCTGCTCTCGCGCCATTGGTGCACAAGAACCCGGTATTGTCTCTTTAAAACACACTATAATGCTGCACGATTCCCGACAAGAGAACATCAAATGCATAACAGTGGTTCAAATCCCGCTTAAAACTGTAGGTCTCATCCTATATAACATAGCTGATGACAAAACGCATAATCAGATTGGACCACTTCGAAAATATTGAAAGAATTTCACATGTGGCTACCTACTTTTCCTGACGACTGTACATACAATTGCACTGACAAATGTATTATCAAGATGACAACTAAATAGAAAAAGAATAGTGGTTTGTTGCAGATGTTCATTGACTATGATATAAATATCCGGCCACATCATTCTTTTTTTTTTTTTTCTTTCTTTCTTTCTTTCTTAAATCCACATCTCATACTCTCTGTAAGGAAAGAAGTTTGCTTTAGAACATGCGATGAAGAAAATCAAAGATCGCAAGAGCGGATGAATATTCAATGGTTTTTAACTTGTTGATCATATACAATATGTACACTGCAGAGATGTGACAGAAGATTAGAGATTAGTGTAACAAACATTCTTTTAACATGTAAATAAGTTGACCTCGAAAGTAAATGTAAACTAGTTGAGAATGCTTCAAGATTGTTGAAAGAACTAACTTAAAAAGAATAGAGAGATGGAGTGGGAAGGATAACTGTGTTTGTTCCTACATGTAAATCTTTTTATCCGCATCTTCTCTTTCTCGCAAAAATTCGCAAAATATCTTTGTATGCCTTACGGTTCCCGAGATATGCCTCCTTAAATCTCCTGAAATTCGATTTTTTGGGTCAATATCTGACGAACGGTACTATTTGGTACCAAATTTTCACCATCCTCCTAGGTATTGATCAACATCAATACCATTTCTCTATGACTTACAGCTCCCGAGATTTGACTCCTTAAATCTCCCGAAATCGAAACTATTTTTTGGCCAATATCTCGGGAACGGTAAGCTATAGAGAGATGATATTGGTGTTATTCAATATCTAAGAGGATAGTAAACATTTTGGTACCGATAATAACTGATGGCCACCGGTTACTATTTGGTACCAACATGTCCACCATCCTCTTAGATATTGACCAACACCATCATCATCTCTCTGTAAGTTAGGGTTCCAAAAATATGGCTCCTTAATTATCTGAAAATCGGCCATTTTTGGCCAATATATCTCGGAAAGGTAAGAGTGACGCAAAAAATTTCATCACTTTCTCAGACAGTCTTTAATGCTCTATCGAATAGACGGCTCAAAATTGAAAAAAAAATCGCAAATGACCCCCCCCCCACACACACACAAACAGAGAATTCAGTAACGTTCTTTTTAAGTTCGTTGAAGACAAAAAGTGAGGTCACATTTTTCCTTTCCTCGTGTCAGATCACTGTAGCTGAGTGAGTGAAAGAAGATTCTGACTTAAAACAGTAGTTTGGAGGTGACTTTCCCAGTTGGCGGCCGCAGTTACAAGATACAATACAGAAATGTAACCGCAGAAACGAAGACCGAGAGAGGACAACGCACATCGCTATGGCAAAATTAGTTCTAGTGAAGAGCTCAAGATGGAGTGAGGTGAGGTGATTTTGAGTTTAACGTCCCGTTCAGCAGCGAGGCTATATGAGACGTGGACCTACTGATTAACGTGGAATTCGAACCACATGAGCTCCCGCCGGGAACCGAACCCGGGACTCCAAGATGGAGTGAAAATGTATCCTTGGGACACTTAAATTGATTGCAGAAAACAGTTTACCATTTTTACTCTATAGTGATCAACGTATCAACGTACTAGACGGAAATGGTTGATTTCTACCACTTACGGCTTGAAAAACGACTCCAAAACTCGATTACTCGAATTTGACCTAGATTTTCAACAAATTTGGTAGCTCATCCATCATGTAACTCAGATTTTTTTTTTCTCTTGGACGGATACGCGAACAGAGTTTGGTTTTCGTTAAAAATTATTTGTCAAGTTTTCATTTGAATTCATTGATCGGAGTCAAATTCCTGTCCAGCACCGAGGTCGTATGATACATGGAACAACCGCTTAATCCTCGGACTACCAATGGTGGGGTACTTTGTGCCCACCACAGTATATATATATATATATATATATATATATATATATATATATATATATATATATATATATATATATATATATATATATATATATATATATATATATATATATATATATATATATATATATTGTGTAGTTACTCTTCTAATAATTTCTTTAAAATTGTAAGAACATTTGTTATTGTTCGACATGTTTAACTAAAGCGAATACCTTACGGTGATTCAAATTGAACATTAGTGTGTCTCATAAATTTGCCATTTTAAGATGATGGAGACAAAGTAACTCGCTTCCGTTGGTATGTGACTGATATTTGAAAGTGTCACTCCTAGATGGCAGCATAATAAACAGCTACCAAAGTTAGCCTTATCCTGTGTATTGTTTACTTTAGCCACTGTAGATTTTTGCGAGAGTTTGTTTCCTTTGCGAGAAATATTTAATCTTAACATGTGGACACAAAATGATCCTCCTTGGTAGTCCGCGTTACAAAAACTACCTAGGTAGTGCGAAGGTTAAGTGTCTTCATCCCGGCGAAATTAAAATACCGCTAATTTTACAGTAATTATGTGATATCTTCAAATAGATAAAAGATAATTAAAATATGGAACAAGAGCGCCCTAGACAATATTATTTTTCGTGAGATACCGTTATCACAAGTCACCTAGTGGCTTTCCGTTTTCAGCTGTTTAGAAACGCGAAAATAAATGCCGATTTTCAAAATGGCTCGAAATCGAAAGCAGATAAGTGAGTCGTGATAACGGTATCTCATGTAAAATAATATTGTCTGAGGCGCTCTCGTTCCACATTTCGATTATCTTTTATCTATTTGAAGATATCACATAATTACTGTAAAATTAGCGGTATTTTAATTTCGCCGGGATGAAGACTCTTAAAGAAAACAGCTCAATACGAATCGAACCCGGGACCACGTACACAGAAAGCACGAGCTTTAACCACTTCGCCACGAAGAGAGACTGATATCCATTTAATAATGTTGAGGAAATGTTAAAAGAGACTTTGTGATTAACAACAGTAAGAACGTTTCTCCCACCACTGCAATTGATTGGATGAGAAGATTGCAATCAAAGCCCTGTAGAGGAAGTCAGAGGAAGAGCTAGCTCCAAGTAGAACAGCTGGAGCCCCCCCCCCTCCAATCCGTAGGTAGGCGTTTCACCTCCTGCGAACCGCTGAGTTCATTAGTGCTTAATCAAATGTCCTGCTGCATTTCTGGCGGTCGATAGCAACGGAAATTCATTTCCTCGCTGCAATGAGAAAAGGCAATCTTCATTTACACACATACTCATACACATACACATACACACACGCATATCCTCTGGTATTTTATTTTGTGTCAGAATGGGAAGAGAATAATTACATATTGACAAATACAACAAACTTTCATTTACATCTGGTTGTTTTCAGTTGTCCTATTAATTGTTATAGTCTAATTTCAACAACACGTTTTGAAAAGGAAAAGTGGCTATGAACATTACCCATAAACTGGAAAAATCAGGCATTACTGATGCAAACGTCCATGAACCACAAGAAACACATAATGAATATCAAGGTTACTCTCGCAAAAGAACAAAAAATGAAATGAAATGAAATCTTTGAGTTTTACGTCGCACAGTTAGGCTAAAGGAGACGGTGATGATGAGTGATGAAATGAAATGGTGGAATGAAGAAAGTGGGAAAAAACGGGAGAACCCCGAGAAAACCCACGCACACGGTGTTTGTCCACCACAAAGTTCACTTGGCGGGGGCTGGGATCGAACCCGAGACCCCAAGCACCAGAGGTGAACGCTCTATACTGAGCCCCCGCGGCCCCCTCGCAAAAGAACAATTTTGTTGGTATCAGAAAACACAAAGACAGAAATTATTTACAAAAATAAACTATCCGGTACATAAGACAGCTTTTCTGTGGGATAAAACCCTTATTTCTAAGCCAAAGTTAGTTAACTAGTTAAAGAAGCATGTTAGAGATAATTGGCAGATGTGTTAAATTTTATGGTCTTCCTCTTTTGAAAATAGTTATCCTTATCTAAATTTGCAATATTACGTTTGTAAATCTGTCGAAGACATTTTCAACCAGAGACGCAAGGGATCGGGAAAAGTGGTGGTCTTCCCTCAGAGTAAGCTATCATAATACTTCGCAGCCATACAGCACAACATGTATGATTATTGTTTTATATATTTTAAGCATCAAATTCCTCGACAGAATTCACGACAAAACATTTCGAACTGAATAGTAACAAGAATTCCCTGCTTTTCGTCGACATTTAATTTCTTCGTGAATATGGCTTTGGTCTGTTAATAAAACATCTCCATTTCTTTCTATTCTCCTATCATCCCCTCTCAGATTCACATCATCAGCATACGTCATAGCCTCGTGAACTGGCAGTGTTGCTTTCCTTTAACATAGGATATTACTAGTGTGGAGCCCAAACGGCTTGTGCGATTGGTAAAATTCCAACATTTTAGACTGAAAACCACTTATATTCAACAAGTTCTCTTTTTTTTTTCATTCTTTTACATCTTTACTTATAACGGAGTTGGCCTAAAACTTTTGATACACCCTGTATACAGTGGTAACAAAAATAATCAAAATTTTCGTGTTTTCATTGCTAATCCTTTTAAACATATAAAAATATATGTATGTAAAGCATGATGCAACATATAGTAACCACATCTATCACATTGTAAGTTATTGTACTTCTGTTTTTGACATTTTACTATTATTAACAAGGTCTAGAACGCTTCAGATACGGCTGTTACAGACAGGACAACCCGGCGCGCTTACCACGTGTTAGCCGCTAGTCTAGACGTAGTTCAGCAAGTCGCTAACAGATGGCGTTGGCGCGGCTCAAGCCCGCCAAGTGGTTTGATTTGGTTAAGCGGAATAAAAACTGTCAATTGAATCACACTGACAACGAATTGGGTATTTTAAAATGTAATAATGAGTTTCTTTCTGCTAGGAAGAGAATATGCTACTTCAAATAGGTTTGAAATGTTATAGATTACTATTAACGATTTAATGAAAACTCACCAAGGAAAAGTCAATTAGTTCACAGTCCAGCTATTAATAATAATGTCAAACAGGAATTAGCAAACTAAAATGACAGACTTTAGTTCGTCTGAAGTCTTCATTTATGACCTTCTTGCCATCAATAACCATCAATACACATATGAAACAAACCTACATCTCTTCCTGTATGAAATGTAGAGAGTTCTACATATATGTTAATAAGAAATTCTAGGTTTGGTAACAGAACAAATAAAATCTGTTTTTTTTCTTTCTTCTCAGAAAGTGATTATCTACATTAATCTATATGTTCTTGTTAAAAGGAATGTCGCTTTGCTATGCTATGAAGGACAACTGGTTTTACGGAAATGATGATAGAGTTCCTGAAGAATCGAAAACAGACCAATTCCCGAGGTAACTTCCTTCTACCAAGATAATTTGCTGAATGGTTTACAATCATCCACGAATGAAATCGAAAAGCTTTAACTCAGTATTCAGCGATGAAATATGTGATTCAATTATTACAAAATCTGAGATGGGGAATATTCTACAAAATGTATGCACTTGCTCTGTATGTACAACAAAGCTTACAACAGAACACTGTGACCCTGGGTATCGGATGTGGGTATTATGTCCATTAAGCCACCATATGCTTGAAAATGAAGTGGACTGATTTAAATTTGATATATATGAATAATGCATATGTGAATCAAAGAACTATGAGATACCACCAAGGCAATTAAATGTGGCAATGAGGCAAACTTTCCTTTTTGTTTTGTTTTTAGAGTTAAGAACCAGATATGCCTGAGGGGTGACGTTCTAGACACACGCACACGATAAAAAGGACCCCCGGGAAAGAATTTTTGAAAGAAATTGGCCATTACCTATAAGCAAATCATTCCAGAGTTATCCTAGTCGGACTGCAACACTAAAGAAACCTCAACTCAGTATGACCTGTTACGGATTCAGACCCAGAAGCACTCAATTGCGAGGCAAGAACGCTAATCATTCTCCTACGAAGGACCACGGTACCTCAGTGGTAGAGCGTTCACCTCTGGTGCATCGTGTCCTTGGTTCGATCCCTGCTCGTGCCAAGTGAGCTTTGTGGTGCATAAACATCGTGTGGGTTGGTTTTCTCGTGGTTCTTCCTTTCCTCCCACTTTCTTCATTCCCCCATTGCATTCATTTCTCATCATCACCGTCTCCTTTAGCCTAGCCAGCATAACTGTGGGACGTAAAACTAAAAGGTTCCATTTCACTGTGATAAGCTCGTTCTGTCCCTTGATCTCATTCACATTCTGTGAATGCTACAGAAGAAGCAGTTTCAGTTAGACATCTTCGTGTTTCTAAGAATTTTGAGTAAACGTGAAGCACCAAATAGTTAGCACATCGAGGCACCTCGTGTCCTTGTGGCCAAAGTATTCGCTTCCGGCGCGTGTGGTTGCGAGTTCAAACTCTGATGAAGGTACAACATCTTAACTAAAAACTCTTATGTTTTATTTCCTTTTTTTTAATAACAATTCTCATAATCTCGATGCTTATGTATATGAACGTAACATACAAGTCACATCTATATTTCTCTGGAAACAGGGAGGGTAGTAGAAACGTTATTAAAATAGGTTACTGTCAGATACGAACCAGAGATTTCTTGATTAAGAAGCGAACTGTTAAGTGTTTATCGGTATGGATTGACAAATTTGTTTTGCAAACATTTCTGAAATGAATTTATTTTCAACAATGTGATCATCTTACACCATTCAGCCTAACCAGCCTTGCACCACTTAGACAACAAGAAAACAACATCCAGTTTTAGGTACTGAAAACTAGACTCAAAATTAGTCCATCCTTCCCAAACATACAGACTGATTTTGGATTTCAGCAGACGATGTGTTCACTGTTCTAGTTAACTGTACGTCCACGACATATCTATGAAAACCTGAGATTCCTGAGAATATCTCGTAGACGATCGTGGGGTTTTAATGGGTTAATGGAAGAAAACTTTATAATTATAATACAAAAGCAAACGGAAAACTTTGCAATTTATTACAAAACTTGTTTAGCTCTATAAATAGATCTTTTCCACCAGAATAATTTCACATAATTGCAGGAACACGTGGTAACTTAACATTTTAGTTACGAAGAGCAATACTGCTCTCTCTCTCTCTCTCGCTGCTCTCTCTCTCTCTCTCTCGAACATTTAGGAGAAGCTCTGCGCCATCAGCGTCTCTCGTCGCTCCCCTTCGCCTAGATATCGATCCAGTGCAGTGGACTGACTTGTCGGCATTTTGTCACCCTCCCAACTCAGCATCCCACTTTGCTTTAGGCCATTGTTCCCAAACATGGGAAGCTATTTTAGTGGTGGCCACGAGGTGAACAATTGCAAAGGGAGGAAAAAAGAAACGTTCGCCTGTTTCTTCTCAAACAGATCAGCGACAAACTACTAACAATGAAATCAATCTCTTTTGGAACATTACTGATATAACCTTGTGATTATCTCCAACAATATTTATTATAATCTGTATTTTCTGAGAGGCGAAATACTTGTATTTCACTGAACATTTCGTGGCTGTATCACAACTAAAATGAAATGACATGAAATGGTGGAATGAAGAAAGTGGGAGGAAACGGGAGAACCCCGGGAAAACCCGCGCACACAGTGTTTGTCTACCACAAAGCTCACTTGGCGCAAGCTTGGATGGAACCAAGGAACCCATGTACCAGACCTGAACGCACTACCACTCAGCCACCGTGGCCCAGTCATCATATAACTAAAGAAGATAGATGAAAAGAAAGATAAGTGATAATTATTATTATTAACGCAATGAAGAGAACGGAAAGAAGCAAGTAAGCTTCAACAATCTCTCTCAGACAAGGATCAAATATCTGATTTCGAGAAGAACGTAAGACACACTTTTGTTTTAAAGAACTAGAATATTAATCCAACTATTACGGGTATTATACGTAGAGTAACGAATGCAAATATGTTCTTTTTACTTTGTTGGCCGACAATTGTGTAGCAGAAAAACAACTTTAAGAGGCTTATTCTTCCTTCCTTTTCTTTTCAGTTTAAAGTCCCACGATTATGCACCAAGGCTAAAGCCACGTTTCCACTTTACATGAATCTTGTAGCTGTGATAAAAAAAAAGACCTTGCTACCCGATCTTTCTATCTACTGTTTAGATTTTACAACTTCTTGTAAGCAAGAAAGGTATCACCACCCATGCAGCACTGCAGTCTAGTGGACAAACAGTTAAGCTCCTCATTAAAAACATGTATTTTGGCGCACTCCCCCTCCCTGTCCAAAAGAATCCAATGTTTCGGAAGCGGCGAAACTTGTTTTTCCTTTAATGTCAGTGGGAGGGCGATAGCAGGTAGCAAGCAATACGTCCCAGAAAGTTGGAAACTGCTCGACTCCTTGCAAGATGGAAAAATGTTTTATGACCCTTTCAAGACTGTGTACACGGTAAAATATGGTAGGGTTTCAAGATTTTTTTAATGACAGCTACAAGAAGTTCTAACGTGACAACCCATCTTAAGTGATAGAATGAAGAAAGTGGGAGGAAACGGAAGAATCACGACCAGAATATACTTTATTAGTAGACAAGGTCAGTTTCAAAGGCACTTGTCTCTTTCCGTTTATTTTGAACATTATCGCACCTGAAACAATCTCTAGATCTACTCTACTATCAGCCATTTACCTTTCCACTGCAGCCGCTGTCCAGAGATGGAGTGGGTCAGTGGGTCGTAGGTCAACCCACTGCAACCCGCCAAGCGCCGTGACACAGTCTCTCTGCTCAAGTGCATTGTAGACAGCATCTTCTGGACACTTGTGAATTTGTCTACGTTCTAATTTCAAGGCCTCCATTTTTCATTTGTTTCTATTTATCTGTTTATTTAGCCTAAGATGAGTATATGGAAGTGAAAAAAAGAACTTCAGACACTTTCGGATATTGATATTTGAAATTGTAATAATAGCAATAGAACTTACTACTTGGCTTTCGAAACAGTCGAATTTTACACTTTTTTCCCCTTTATGTTGGTCTACTTCACCTTGATTTGAGTCTCAAATTTCATCCTATTTTCCACTGACAAGTATCTATAATTCAACAATGAAATAATTATATATGATAATTAAATTGAAATTCGTTGTAATTTGACCCGTGAGAAACATTGTAACATTTTATATCGTGAAACTCAGATCAACCAGTATTGTTACAGAGCGGTGCTTGAGCGATGGCCGTAGAAATTCAAACTTCGATTAGTGATAATTTCACATCATTTTATTATTATTATTATTATTATTACAAGTGTAAACTCTTTAGTCAGTGGAGAGAAGTGCGTGAATTATGGGTCAGCGTTGACAGACGGTGGGTTTTGGTGGGTCAGAGTGGGTCGTGGTGGTTAAGAGTGAGTCACGGCGGGTGGTGGGTCAAGCTTTCATTGACCCACGCTATCTTTTCCGCCGTTACAGTGACGGACGCGGAAACGTCCATATATCACGCTTTCTAGCTATGATACGGTAGATTTTAGAATACGATGAGGATTCCAAACCATGTTCAAAATATACTCTGCCATATAAGCCAGCTATCTACTGTGTAACCGCTCACCGTCATTGTAGCGGCGTCAGCAGTGAAAAGTTTAAGACAAGAAGGATTTTGATGGATTCAACATGGCTCAAATTCAAATAAAATGCCTTTTTCGACCTTCCATTATAATGAAAGTAGCGAGGAGATAAGAAGCAGATGATGTTAAAATCACTGTACCAGTAACACTGATTACACTACTGGAGAAATTCGACAATATAAACTCCAGCAAATCCACCACAATCTGGTCATTTTTTTTTTTATTGTCCAACTAACAAACGATTAAGCTGACACTGAACACATGATATTATACAGAAAAGAACACGTATTTTCTAAATTGTATGTATTTCACTACATATAAAGTTTTGATATTACACTGGATAGCATAACATATCCCGCCATAACCCACTTCGCTTGTTTTAGTGGCTAGATGGCGTGCTTTTTGTGCAGGTCACGGCCTCTATCAACAGCGAGATTATAAAACACTGAATTCTAAGTTTTACATTCTGTGGTTACGCCGGCTAGGCTAAAGGAGACGGTGAAGATTAGAAATGAATGAAATGGTGGAATGAAGAAAGTGGGAGCAAACGGGAAAACCCTGAGAAAACCCACGCACACGGTGTTTGTCCACCACAAATTTCACTTGGCACGAGCTGGGATAGAAGCCAGGACCCCGTGCACCAGAGGTGAATGCTCTACCACTACGCCATCGCGGCCCCAATTACAATATAAAGTTGGCTCGTAACCAGTATAGAGTGTTCGATGTTCTCCCACCGGGAATCAAACCCTTGCACACAAACAAAAAGAAGTGTGCTTGTCACTACACCAGCGAGGAGGGCTTACAAAGTTTCGAATATAGGTATCGTCCACCCTCATGTCAGGATCATTCTTTCTTTTTTTTTCTTGCACAGGAACTATTTAGCTTTAAAAAAAAATGGGTTGTAGATCTTTCTAAATACTAGCTGAACCTGAGCTCTCTACACAGTACATCATTCACAAGAGCATGAATCTCCTTGACATTCCTCACAACATCTGTACATGTCCCTTTGCAGACACGAGTGAAAGACGTCTTGATAAGCGCACCGTTTGCAAGATTTGTGCCTACTTCTGGTTCCGGTTGGAGTATCTATTTTATGTATGATCGATCAGTGTTTTCTTTCTTCTTGCATGCAGTATGTAATAAGCAAATATATTACACACACATTTAATTATGTCAATGATATATGGTGTTCATGGGGCAAACCACTCCTAATAATAAAGATTCATCTCTGACTGGAGAAATGGTTATCTTTCGTTCTTCATTATCATTTATCCATGAAACAAACGCCTGAGAAATATACAATCATATTGTGTTGGAATACGATGCTTAATTTTTTAAATTTCAATATTTCCACTGTACCCCCAAAAATGTAATAAAGAAATAACGGTTACTTTTTTAATATTCAATTAGATCTAAACAACCTACACAACATTTGTATTCGATCAGTGAAAACGGCATCTTTGTAGAGTTTGTGGTTTCCGAGATATCGTTATCAAAAGAATTGGTCACAAACGTATCAAGGTCCTCACACATATAAACTTCTCTTGACCACAAACATATAAACGTAGCATTTTATAATTTTAAACATAAATGCAATTTTCTTGACACACTAATGTATTTCGTCATGTCAGCATTTTCCAAGTATTCTTTCAAGTATAACTCTAAGATGATTAATGTACTGAATGGTTTCAATGGCTTAATAATAGATCGCAGCAAGGAAAGCTAGATTTAATAAAGAACACTATTTAGTGAAAGAAGTGAATGGTGGAAGAAGAAAAAAAATATCTAAAGCTTCATCTGCAGTCACGTACGCCAAGGAGCATTTAGCGTCACGCTATATTCCACAACACGTCACTTGGATTCACAGGAAGGCAATGGACTTCGCTATAAGACATTTATTCTTTCAAAAGTTAAAATGAAATTAAAAATTTACTCAGTTTTATCCACTGAAGGTCAATAAAAGAAATAGGTTACGGTGTATAACGGAGAACTAAGAAATAAACTTGATAATAGTGAAATAGGAGGAAACTTTTTTTGAATCAGATAATTAACGTGTTCAGGATTTTAAAAAAATGATTTTTTTCAGTTTTACGTCCCACGGTTAGGCTAAAGGAGACTGTGATTATGAGAAAGGAATGAAACGGTGGAATGAAGAAAGTGGGAGGAAACGGGAGAACCCCGAGAAAAACCACAAGCACGGTGTTTGTCCACCACAAAGTCCACACGGCGCGAGCTGGGATCGAATCAGAGACCCCAAGCACCGGAGGTGAACGCTCTACCACTGAGCCACCGCGCCCCCATGTTCAGGATTTGAACTAGACAAGATTGCCCATAGTACCCAAGGTTCCTTGAACTGAATTGAGTTTAACTTCCCGTTCAGCAGCGAGGCTATATGAGACGTGGACCTACTGATTAACGTGGAATCCGAACCACATATGAGCTCCGCCGGGAATTGAAGCCGGGTCTCCAGCGTCAAACTCACGTACGCTAACCGCTTAGCCACGAAGAAGCTCAAGAGGGAAGGGGAATTTAATCTTACATTCTTGACAGATGAGATCAACTTAATCGTATGCAACGGGGCGATTAGAAATCAAAGGAAATATGTCACAGAACATCAAAATCGATTATGTAAAAATTATGAAAGAAAATAATATCATTTAAATAAGAAAACATTGATATCGAGGGTCCTTATCCCCTTTTAGCCACTTATCATTAACTAATGTCAACTATTGTTACCTAGTTTATACCGCAAAATTTTCGTATGGGCTAACTTGCAAATATAGCGTGAATTTTTACCCTTTAGTCTTGATAGATTACAACCCCAAATTATCTGATTATTTCGAAAGGTTATGATGGAACAAGCAGAAGTTGCGTCGAATTGCAGAAGCTCCCTGTACAAAGCAAAGTGGTGGCTGCTATAGGAGACGTGGACATACTGATTAACGTGGAATCCGAATCACATGAGCTCCCGCCGGGAATCGAACCTGTCTCTCCCATGCAAAAGGCGCGTACGCTAACCAATCAGCCACGAGGGAGCTTTGGACTTGAATATCGAAAATCGATATCGATTAAATATCGAATTTTCAAAATACTGAAATAATGATCACCAAAACTTTTTTATATCGATATTTGAAAATGATGGACTGCACGGCCCTAAGAGAAGTTGGATAATTTTGGAGTATAACAAGTCATAATGCCAAAACAATCGTACAAAAAAGGTTACTCTCTCAGAAACAAAATCTTACCATGATGGTGATATAAGGATTCAATATGGTCATTCCTGAAAATACATATTAACTCTAAAATCGAGAGGGATGATATATAAAAACTATAAGTAGATAAATATTAATAAGTGTAAACTTTTCTAATACAGAGAGCTGTTAAAGCTCATAGCTATGCTCCCTGCGAATATAAGTTATAAAATTAAAACTAAATAGAAGGTACGGACCACGGCACTAAACTTTCTCGCTTCAATTCCTTAACCCTTTATTTGGCACTGTTGCTCTTAAGCAACATCGAATTCTGGTGCGTTATCCGCACGAGTTTTAATTTCAGTGATCATTTAATTGGCATTATTGCTCTCATACAATATTCATATACATGATTTGAGAATCACTTGTTTAGATACTTCTAATCTTCGTCAACAGGGGACAGTGAAATTTAGTATTGTAGACGCTTTATCTCCTACGTTTCGCGGAAATACGTTTTTATTTGTGGTTTCTTGCTCTGTAGGAAGAGATTTCAACGAAACAGCTGCTACTTACTGAAAATATTCTTATGATTTTGACTATAGGGCAATGCTGTTCAATAGCAATACATATGACCTATTTTATGGTAATGTTGCTTTGAAATAAACATCTTGTGCTTTGTAACCAAAGTACAAAAATGCTTTAAAAATTACGAAATTATCAGCAAGACATGGCTCAACCATAAAAACAAACTAAATATTTTAATGGTAATGCTATCAATGCTTGCCAATTAAAGGGTTAACAAGAGATAAAGTAAAACTATGCTGTAAAGCGAATTAAATCAAGTTGTGCTGCAGTTATTAATGAAGCATTTTCTTGTGAAATACGAACAAATAAGGCATTTTCGGAAAACACCCCAGGCAGTTTCGCCAGAAAAAAAACTACTAAAAAATAAAACATATATATATTGTAGATTTCTTATAAAAGATGACTTATGATATGTTAGGGTTAATAAATAAAATATTTATGAAATTTCTTTTAAAAATGTAAAAACCACTCCGAAAGAGTGAACTACCGCTAGCTCTTGTAGATATGTAACGTTATAGGAATATTAAAGAAATATTTATATTTTTGAAATATAGCGAAAAATCGCCTGATTCGTTTTTGTGAAAGTAGTATGAAAAGAAAATAGTCTCCAAAAGTAAACTATTCATTCGGATTTTTTAGTAAGGAATAATTTAGAGAGAATATTAATAACAAGAGTTATTAATGATATTTATTTACGAAAATATGGACAAAATTATCTGAATCGTTCATGAGAAAACACCAGGAAAAACTCCCCCGCGATAAAGTACCCGTCGTAGATTTTTTAAGGACAAATGAGTAACACCATATTATCAGGTCATTAACGAAATATAAACAAAATCGTCGGAGTCATCTTCGAGAAAATTTTGTGAGAAACCTCACTCTAGGAATAAACTAGTGCTAGTAGATATTTCACAACAAATGAACTATGTCGTATTGTCGGGTTATTAATGAAATATTTATTTATGAAATATAAACAAGATTGCAAGAGTAGTTTTTGAGAAAATCATCCGAAAAGAAACTCATCCTAACAATTAAACACCTATTCTATTTTCTTTACGCAGAGGAATCACATATCACATAATAATTCTTTTAATTGATTTGCAAAATATAAACAAAATCATTAGAGCCATTTTTGAGAAAATTGCACTATTTTATTTTTACTCTTAAAGCATACTACCCTTATTTTTAGTGTAGGAAGAAAATTCGAAAATCCTCTCGAAGGATCACATAAAAAGTTTAAAATTTGATTAAAATACGCTGAACTGTATAGCCTCTAGCTGAATGTGTCTGAGTACATAAGGACGAACAGACGGACAGACAGAAAAATCACGTTCGTTTTCGATATCTATGGAACATGAAATATGTAAATCCGTTGAAATCTCGTATTCCGTTTCTTATCACAATCACTAAAAAATTCTTTTGCCCTGTCGTCGCTAAAGTAAAAATAAATGAAACTATATGCCAGTATATTTCAACTGTCAAGTTACGCAATAGTTGTTCGCATTCTCTTTGTTTGCATGAAGATTCTAAAATAATATTTTTTCGACCATATCTTTGAAATCAGTTTCCAAAACGTTTCTCTTTTATGTGCCATCTAGCTAATGCCATCGAGCGTATTTTACAAACACTTCTGAAGACAGGACGAATAGTTGTCTCAACCAACCTAAGAATAAAAAGAAAAGAAGTGGGTCAGGTTACAGAGTCATTGCACTCGCGGCGTAATGCTGCTCGCAGTTTTCTTTAAGTAAATGTATGTAACAGCTTACGAGAAGCGACGTGGAAAAAGTATAGCAAGTGTTACAGGTAAAAAAATATGCCCGAAGGGAAAATTTACTGCAACACGTATCGAAATTCTGGTTTTCTATTTCTTAAAGTACAAGTACCAGCATTTGTATAATCTTCAACACAGATGCATATGCTCCAGTACTCTTATATTTCTGTTAGGGTTTTCGGAACGAATTTGTTAGTGTAGAGAAAATTAATTTTCTATATATTTTCTAACAGAGTGTCTAAGTTGGTGAACATATTTCAAAGTTACTGACATGTTAGAGAAGTTAAAAAGGAAGCAGGAATGTAATAGGGCGTATATACGGCGTATACCACTTAGTATTTTTTATAATGCAGCGTATACTTAACTCAAATCTACGGAGGAACAAGCATATACGAGAGTGGATGTACGCTGTACAAATAAAAATTGTGAACGTGTACCTACTAAGATTGGAGGGCAGATCATTAACAAGATCAGGTATGCAGATGATGCGGTTATAATAGCTAAAACCGAACCAAGACTACAGGAGATGATTGACAAAATAGCTGACACTGGAAAACTGTGTGGAATGGAAATCAATATAGAAAAATCGAAAGTCAAAAGTATATGCTATGGAAACGCGCCCTTACGGCTTAGATTAGAACAAAGAGAACTTGAAGATGTCGATAATTTCAAGTATCTGGGAAGTATTTTGACGAGAGACGCTTACTGCACCACAAAGATCAGGTCAGGAATTGACATAGCCAAAGAAACATTCAGCAAGAAAAGATCACTCTTAAATAGCTGGCGGCTCAATATTAGACCTGAGAAGTTGGTCAAGTGATATATATGGAGCATTTGACAGTATGGTTCAGACTTGAACATTGCGAGAGTTAAAGAAATATTTGGAGCGATTCAAAATGTGGTGGTGGAGGAAAATGGAGAAAATAAAATGGACAGAGAGAGCAACAAACGAAGATGTTTTAAAACGGATAGGAAAGAAGAGGACACTTCTAGCCACCATCCTTCGTAGGAAGGCCAATTGGATTGGACATATGTTGTGAAGAAACTGTCTTCTTCACACTCCCATAGAAGGAAAGATGGAGGGGAAGCTAGGAGTAGAGAGAAGAACAACTGTTCAATGATTTGGAAAAAAAAAAATAGAAGAAAATATTGGGAGTTGAAAGAGGAAGCTGAAGATAGAGAAACGTGGCAGAAACATTTTCATGCAAATTTTAACTTCAAAAAATCCTCATTAGTTCCAGGACCTGGGGAAAGGCAGAATACTTAATAATAATAATAATAATAATAATAATAATAATAATACCGAGCAAACATTTTAGCATTACATCATTAGGCATCAATAGGCCTAAGTGCATGCTTACCCCTTACACTTTTCATTGTTGTTCTTTATTAGAGGGTTTAAAATAATCACAAGTTGAGTATGTCATTGAAGAAAAATAAAATTTATCACAGATATTTTATTAATAACAATCCTATCGAAAGAACTGCGACACATAGGACCTCGGAGTATTATTATATAAGAAATTTACATTAGCTGATCACATTACCGTTATTGTGAAGAGTGCTATGAGAATGCTGGGTATTTTTTTTTACAGATTTACTGAAATTCCCGGTCTCAAATCACTGGGTATTTTCTTCGAAGGTTTTGTATTTCCTGAAATTGAATATTACTCATGGATATGGAATATGGCCTGTGCTTCAAACTTATCCCGCTTTGATTATGTTCGGAACGTTCTTCTTGCCACTGCCAATCAAGAGTTCCTTCAGTTCGTAGTCTTACTAAAAGACAGCTCCTAACCAAACTATTCACTCGACGCATGGTAGAAAACTTGCTGCTTCTTCATTAAATTACCAACGTAAAAATTGACTCCGAATTATTGGTTTGTGTTTTCAATTTTCGTGTACCTTCTCGCTTTACTCGCAGTCATACGTCACTAACATATTCAACACTCAGACTATTATACAACATTCTTTATATTTTCCATAAGTAGAAGCTTTGCTTGGTATATCATTAAACGCAAACTAACTATTTGCTGAGCAAAACAACGTATTCACATTTAACAACTAACACTTTGGCTTTATCAGACACTATCTCAGTGTCAGTTGGCGAAACTGTCACACGTATGTAGTTTCTTAATGTGAATATATTGTTTTGCTCAGCAAATACTTTGCGTTCTTTGTATTCAGGCTGGCATCATTATATAATAGTTTATCGTCAGATGTTGATATTTTTGACTGAAAATAGTATTAGAAACAAACTAGTCTCTGTAAATGTGATTATATATATATATATATATATATATATATATATATATATATATATCGTACTCGACATACCGAAATCGTACGATCTTGAGGAAGCCACACTGACATAGAGTTTCTTGGTAAGCGTGTGCAAGTCTTTGGTTCCCGAGTTCTGGGCCATGAAATTTTGGGTTTAGACTAACTGTTAAGTCATATTTTACGAAAAAGTAAAGGCTATTAAAAAAAATAAGGCAAAATACACGAAACAATATTGTTAAGCGCTAGTTTGAGGGTAAAGATTAAGCAATGCAGTGGATATTTACAATAAAGCTTTGCTAAAAGGAATGTGGACAAAGTTTATTATTTTTTTTTTTTTTTTAAATCACAAATGGAAAATTCATTAACGCGGTTTTCTTAACATAGAGCATGAGTTCTCACACGTTTTAAGAACCTGTACTGCACCTATCCATCTATTCCAAACTTAATGATTTGTTTTTCGCTGCCCATTAAATTTACAAACGTTAGTATATAGAAAGTAGGATACTTTATTACGTAAAATCAATGTTTTATAAACTTAAAACTGGAATCCATATAAAACAACTTCAAATTTTAGTGAAACCTTAACGAAATATCAAGTCAAATAATGAAACAACGAACGAAACTATTTTCCACCACCTCCGTTAGTATTGGACACAATTTCACATTTACTGTATTTTTTTTAATGTATTTATTTCATGTTAGGAATTGTCGTTGAAGTCTAAATGAAGTTCTAACGCCTCAAAAGGGGCATTTTTTGAATGAAAACGCGTCTTTTTTAAACCCTGATCCACCTTGCCAATAATATAAATGTTCTTGTACAGTGTCGTGCCATGCAGAAGTCAGTACGACACTGAATTTCGCTTACATAATAAGGTGTCTCAGAATACGTATATATAATCATCACACGGTAAAACACAATAGCAAAGGGAGAAGTTATTGACAAACTGATACCAGTAAACGATTCGGAGTGAAATTGTTTTAATGGATCCCAGTACACAATACTGCACTATCACCACCCCGTCTCAATGTGCTAGTTTGTTACCAGCTTCGCTATGACACGGAACGTAGGAACCAATCAAATGTGAGTAGGCAATTCTTCAACCAATCATTATTAATTAGTCATAGAAATACTCGTACTTTTGAAACGATTTGTCCCACCAACGAGCAGAAAGTCTTCAACTCATTCTCAGCTTAAAGTAGGATTCAATCTTTTAAAATTACCAGTACGGGCCATAACCACAAATTCTGCTATTTTTTCCTACACTTCTAAGCCAAGTGTATATAGCTGGCAGTAAAAATACATACTCACCACACGAATTTTCTCTTTTGTAAGTAATTTCGAAGTAAAGGACCAATGTAAAAACTTTTTATAGTACGTTACTTAAAAGAATACGAGATGGGTACATATCCTTGTCCTACCGAATGCACAAATCAATTAACACAACATACCGTAACACTACTTAGTATATACACAAACATGTAATATAGAATGTGGCCCGAAAGTAGGTATACACAACTGCATTGATAAAGTATAACATTCTAGTTTATGGGTTTATTTGTTTCGGCTGCTTCGAGCTTAAGGTGTAACTAAAAAGGCATTAAGAACAAATAATAAAGAAACTAAGTCTACCTGATGGATAACAATAAGAAATTATATAAAATGCAGTACGGTTCTGTATACCTACTTTTGAGCCACCCTATAATTATACCGCATTGCATTAATACTGAATATATTGTAGTATTTATTACCAATTCATTTAGCACTATGTGTGTAGCCTTCTGTAAAAGTTGCCCAAAGCTTTTCTGCATTACTTCACTTGAAATGTTCCCCAATTTTGATAATTATCCCCAAATACCAACTAGATGTGGAAATTCACTCAATGTATTTTATTATCACACGATATATAATCTTACTTAGAATTTCCATTTACTTAGAATTAAATTTATTCCGTCATCTGCATATGTAAATATCGGACTGAACAATATTCCTGCCATTTTTCGGCAATAAATAAAAGGCACAAACAAAAGTAAAAGTTTCAACAAACATCAGTCAAGAAAATGTCGCTTTTGAACTTAAAGAAGCCGAAAGTGTTAAAAACTAATTTCGAAAACATTAACTAAACTAACTCAAAAGAATAGTATAACTAGCGAATGCGATTCAGTAAACTACACAGAAACATCGTGTTTCAGAATCTAGCAATTGTTAGAAACTTATTATTGTATAGGCAGTAGGAATAATGAAGGGAATATTATATATATATATATATATATATATAAAAGCCGAAAGGACTTGTTTTGCACACAAGCATTAAAAATGCATTTGATTTTCTGACTTCTCGTCTTCAAAAGAACAGCAAATTTTAAGTTTTCGGTGCTGGCTCACCACATATGACAGTGACAGCGTTGCTCGTGTATGATCAGTTGTAACTTTTTTTTTTCGGAAAAAAAAAAAGTTCAAAACTCTCTTCAGCACCGTAGTTGTAAGAGACGTAGACAACTTTGTTTTAACATGGAGCTGGAACCACATGAGATCTAACCGCAAACCCAATGCACTCTACTGGACAAAATACGAAAACAACAACCTCTGAGAAAAGGAGGAGGATTTTTTTTTTTTTTTCGTTTGTATGTCAACATATTCGATATGATTTGGATTCAATTTTTATCTTTAGAAAAGGTGAAGAACCTACAATTTATTGGAAGCAACTATTTTTATTCCCAGCTTAATTACCTAATAAGTTTAACAAGACACTTCCAGTTGATAAACATTTCGATAACTGAATATCATAACTTAGGATTCGGCAAATGGAACATCGGTTATATAAATTATTAAATATAAACTCCCACGTTTTTAAGTATTTCATCGCATGTACATTTGAGAGTATTGCTCGAGCGGCAACCGAATTCTAGATGGCTTGAAAAATCACATGCATACGGTTCGCATACGATTGAATTGGATTGATTGAGTTTAACGTCCTTTTCAGCAATGAAGCTACATGAGACGTGTACCTACCAATTAACGTGGAATTCGAACACATGAACTCCCGCCGGGAAGTGAACCCGGATCTCCCACGCCAAAAGCACGTACGCTAACCGCTTAGCCACAAAAGAGTTCTCGCATAGCATTGAATGATCTATGACAGTGTCTGCAGTCTAATTATTATTATTCTCATTACGCTCATGACATGCTTCAGACTGACTTTCCAAGAGCTTTTAACTCAAAAAGCATAATTATTCCTCCGAATAGCTATTATCTACGACTAGACTGGACCTGAGAGATAATGTATTGAAATACACTAACAGTGTTATAGCCGAGTGGTTTGCGATATTGGGAGTCCAATATGAGCCGTGTGTATCTTGCTTAACCACTAATTCACCACATTTTTCACTGTTCTTTAACCGATAGATCACAACCATGGGACGTAAAATCCAAAAAGTTGAAAAAATGAAATGAAATCTTTGAGTTTTACGTCCCACGGTTAGGCTAAAGGAGACGGTGATGATGAGTGATGAAATGAAATGGTGGAATGAAGAAAGTGGGAGGAAACTGGAGAACCCCGAGAAAACCCACGCACACGGTGTTTGTCCACCACAAAGTTCACTTGGCGGGGGCTGGGATCGAACCCAAAAACAGTTGAGTAACCCATTAGACGGCATTCTGTATTTTCTACCTCTTAACGGTATGGCCCGATCTTATTTCGTATCAGACTTCGCAAACATTGCGGAACGATATGCAACGCACAACATGCAAAAATCAATAAATCCAATGCCGATTATCTCAAATTTTGCTTTGTATTGACGCAAACCGATACAAAATAGGGTGGCTGGTCTTGGATCCCTAATGATACTTTCTTTTTCTATATAGCTTAGTGATTGTTTTTAAATGGGTTCTTAAATTTTTCTTTGAAAAAAATAAGTTATGAACCATAGGTATTTTTGTGACTTTTCAAACTATTAATCTCAAAGACCGAAAGTATGGTTTCAGAATTCATAAACTTCTAGAAATGCCAGTCCTTGTTTCTCTGGTAACAACACAAACCGGATAATGTCTAATATACTTCTACCTAGTACAAAAAAAAAAAAAAAAAAAATCGATATACAATCCTAGCATTAATTTGAACTAATGGACAAAATGAAGTTTGAATTATGTTCTCAATTAACAAAATTTGTGTGATTAACATACCATACAACTTCAAATATCTAATTTGCTATATTTCTTTGTATCAAATATTTTGGTGGATTGTACTCATGATTCTAGCAATATTAAAAAAAAAAAAAAAAATCCTCCTATATCCTACTGTTAAATTTAGAAACACGGCAACAAAAATTAAGGCGCACACACACATTATATACGTTATTTTCAAGTTTGTTAGAAGATAGACAACAGGTGCCAATCTATATATATAAAAGAGAACGCACAAATCCTTTGTGAACTCATCACGCTAATACGGCTGAACCAATTTCTTTCATTTTTGGGGGGTTATTAGGATTTGGACCCTAGATGGTTTTTATCATATCACTTTAATTTTTAATTACCAGTGTCTTGAGATAATTGACCATTCAAGTGTCCATACGTACAAATCCTTTGTTATTAGTTCATCATAGGTAAAAATAAACGTATTTATATGCAACCCGCATGACCATGTGACTCGGCGGGTTAACATAAATGACAGGCGCTATAATTTTAACATTTACTGCAATTTGAAAGCGAAAAAGTAAAAATTATCTAAGTAACAAAGTTTATTGCGTTCCGGGGTGACCGCAGCGAAGCGGGGTGAACGCTGCTAGTAATATCATAATAACAAACTGGAGGTTTTATTTTTATGTGTAAACTGTAAGTGTGAAATATGAAATTCTTTTGCAACTTCAAACACTTTCGCCAACATGCTTTTATAATTGAGTCGTTCAGTTCCAAAACGGCTTGTGCCCATTTACAGAAAATCTCAGAAAACCGAGAAAAACTGTAGGATCGATGCGTTTTGTAGAACTGGAAATATTTGAGTATCTCACATGAACATACTCAAGTATTCCCAGTTCAACAAAACCTGCAGATCCTACATTTTTTATAAATTTTCTGAGATTTTTTTTTTCGTAAATGAACAAAAACAGTTTTGGAACTAGAAGACTCAAATATACTCGTGAAGATGCAGTACCGCAAATAAAGATATTTTTTCTCTTTTTTGGAGGGGGAAGAGAAGTGTCATCCTTGTCCAAGAACCATTATACCAGCGTTTCCCAACCGGTGTGCCGCGGCACACTGGTGTGCCGTGAATGGGCTGCTGGTGTGCCGCGAGGAATCGAAACAAAATTATTAATTTTATAGCAATCAAATTGCAAAACGTAGGGAAAAAAGTATATTTGTATTTCACATTACTCTGAACCTCTACTATGAATCTACAATTTTACGTTTCACCGGATTACTGTTCTGTACATTTCTAATGTTGAAAAAAGTATTTGTTATAATTGTTATGACCATTATTGCTTCTTTATTGTTGCAGACTATTTCGTAACTTGGAAATTTAAAATATTCAATCCTTTCGACAAATTACCTACATTTGTGTTTTAAAAGTAAAAGAGATTTGTTTGTTTGTTCGTTATTTAGTGATTTTCCTTCTTAGTAAAAGGTTGGATACAGTTTTTAAAAAGAAAGCGTATTTTTAGAAACCAGAGTCCAATATTTCATTGCAATTGTTTTCTATTTTTAAATTAGAATGAAAAATAAGCATAATGATTTACCAAGGGGGAAAAACAGTGAAAGAGCTTTCTTCTTTGTGAGGATATCAATAATCACAGAAAAAATACCACTCTGTTTTATATTTACAAATAATAATATCTATAAGTGTGCCGCGAGAATCGAAGTAACACCCGTAGTGTGCCGCAAGTTGAAAAAGGTTGGGAAACGCTGCATTATACAATAGTTCTGATTGGGAAGTCTGAAAAATACACCAAGTTCAGTAAAACTTGTATTTATTTTTTTAAACAAAAGTTATTGTTGAACAGACAACGATACACATACTCAAATGCATGTCGCATTTGTTCAAATTAAATTAAAATATATAACATGCCGACGAAGAGGAGATAACAGCAAAAGGTACTTGTTTGTTGTATAGATATGTATTTTGATGCTATACATTTATAAGAAAATAATATATTACACCTTGTTTGAAGATTGAAGCGAATGATGAACTGAAAATGAAATTACGAAAATTTCGGGACTATTGAAACTTATTTCTTCGTATTATTAATAACTAGAGACCGGATGTTAGGCAAAATGCCTCTTCCTTAATATTAAAGATATGATCAAAAATAACGTTTTAAAGTTTATATCGGGAGTTACAGTTTCAATTTAAGCCAATTTTATTTTGCCTATTTCGCCCCTTACTGCCTAAATAATTGCTTTAGTGAATAATGGTGCCTATTCTACGCATTTTCTTCAAAATACGAATTTATTGGAAATATAATTTTGTATTTCAAGAGAGAAGCATTGAAAATAGCCTCTTACGAGAATTGTAACTGCTGTTTATAGTGATAAAATGCTGTAAAACAATGGACTACTGTGTGCACTGATAAAGTGCTGTAAAACTCTGGACTGCTCTGTGTACTGATAAAGTTTATAACATTTGGACTGTTATGTGTAGTGATAAAGCGCTGTATAGAGTGTATTTATCAAATATATATATGAAATACATGTCAAGCTTCGTTTTTAAATATACAGTAAAAGAAGATTAACAAACAGTTTGCGTCTATATTGTTTGAACATTCTCTATGACTTGAATTTATTTTTTAACTGTATTGAGTATTTGTGTTCATTATTTCCAGTTACATTTTAGTGTCTATTTTACTGCCTGTTTTTAAATTTTAAATGCCTATTTTCCCCACTTATTTTCTAGATATTTAATGCCTACACATCCGATCACTATTAATAACTTTGGTTTCATTCTTAAAATAGTTCGTCCGTGGCGCAATGAATGTAAACGAATCCTTAAGATTATTTTATTTCAGGCCTGTATTTCTTTCTCACTGTCTTGCAGCATATAAAATCCGTGATGATACAAACATATACTGTCATTGCTACTTTCCATCCATTGTATTATAGTTTAGAGAATGCACAATAGTTAGAAATAACATTGCTTTATTATTAAAACTGAATTGAAAATTCTGGACTGCTGACGTTTCTGATGCAATGGTTAATTAGTAGACAATGCAAGTGAAGGTAATAAATACAATGCTGATTGGTTTTTGTGTACAATCTTACTTATCTCAAATTAAAACTTTTCCGCTATTGTTGCCTGCTAATTACTACTCATTACACACACGCATGTTACCTGTCAAACGAAAGAGAAAGCCCATGATTTAGTGACGAAACAAGTGAGAGGAGGAACGGGATGTCATACGTAATGATTCAACTGCAAGGCTTCATTTGGTTTCAAGTTTCATTCCCAACAACAAAGTGCGAGAGGGAAGTGCGAAAAAAAACTCAGGAAAAAAAAAACACATGGGCTCCTATTTGAAATAAATGCAACTATAAACATATTTTTAAGAGTTATACGCATTACCTTTTAAGGGTCAGAGTCGATTTGTCTGTTTCGCGAGGAAAACGTATGAAGAAAATTAATATTTCGAAAGGATTTCCTCTTTGTCATTCTATCAAATATGTTACAACAATTCATGTGTAGGCCTACATGTGTGCAAACGGTCAAAAAGTTACATTCCGTTTCAAATGTCTGTCTCTGACCAAAACTCAAAAATGTTACTAAGGCCTGTGACAAACATCTTGGCAATTCAGCTAAGCGAATAAAACGCAAGCTCTGGCGTGACGTTGCCAAGTGGTAAAGGGGTGTGGCTATGGGTAAGCAGACAAACTACAGCGCAACTAGGTGACAGGGGATAGACGTGAATGTGTGCAAAATAAACGTGGCAATACCGCTGGCCTCTCATTTGCTATCAGCATTTAAAGGGAACTTGGAGCGCCGCCTTCAAATGCCAAGATGTTTGTTTTAATTCTTAATCTCAACAATATTCAATCAAAACTTCTTTTCGTTCTAACGAGTAATACGGGTAGTATTCCAGTCAGTAATTGAACTTAGGTCAACAAGTAGTAAAGAAAACAGTAATTTAGTGTTTTCAACGGCTCGAGCGGCTCGGCTCACGGCTCAGTCACCGCCGAGCCGAGCCGGCTCGAGCCCTTGGCTCATTTGGGCCGAACCAAGCCAAGCCGATGACTCAGCTGAAGCAAACCGATGGCTCACGGCTCGAGCGGAGCCAGTTGACACCACTATAGTAATCATTATTATTATTATTATTATTCAATTATGAGAGATTGATGTCCGAACTGGTATGCAATACTGTATGTACACCACATTTCCTCGAATCAGAGGAAAGGAAATCCAGCCGTTCGGAGCTACTCTGTCCACTGTGTTGAGAGTATTTGGGTTGAATATGGATGAAGCAGAAAACTCAGAATGAATATGGCACTTGATTAAAAAAAAATATAAAAAATAATGGAAATGAAATCTTTGAGTTTAATGTCCCATGATTATGATTATGGCCTTTAGGCTAAGGGAGACAATGATTAAGGCAAGTGAATAATGGAAGAATTGGTGGAATGAGGATGTGGGAGGAAACACACGCACACCAAGTTGTCCATCACAAACTTACTTGGCCGGGGTTCGAACCAGACGCCACGCACCAGAGGTAAAGTTGGGAAAATTGAGATTTGTAGGTCTTGAATAGTTGACTAATTCCTTATGATTGGGTATCTTTTGTTTCTAGATAGCAGTGCATGCTGTCATTCTCTGGGGAACATACCGTGTGGAAGTATTCACGATTTACGTTTAGAAATCAATAGGCTATTTCACTCACTCACTCACTCACTCTCACTCACTCACTCACTCACTCACACACACACACACACACACACACACACACACACACACACACACACACACACACACGGTATATATGCTCAACCTGCGCTGTCTACTCATCGCATCGTTCTTATGACCATGAATCTCCTTCCCACTGTGCATGCCTCCTTACTCACACAAGTAAAGGATAGGAGACTCACAAAGGAAGTGAATTGCTATATATAGATGTTGGAGTGAGTTTGTAGAAGTAACACGATATCAAGTGGAAATATTTTTTTTTTCTAATAAATCCATATTCGTCCGAGTACGCCTCATTGCTTCTCTTGAGGCCTTTCAAGTTGCCAGCATGCAATAGATTTTGCCATTCAGATTTAAGAAAAGCGCCTGCAATGTCCATCAACCCGCCATACCTAACTTCTCTACTGGTTGCCTAACACAGTAGTTTCAGCCTGCAACAGTGTTAATCTTATGGGCTCAAAACGGCCCCTACAATGTTGAATAGAACAGTGACGACACGGTTTTTGAAAATTTGAATGACAACTGGACAATCTACACATTTGTAATAGACCAGTGAAAACGGCACGTTTCTAGCACTTGTTTTCGAATCTCATTGTCGAAAGGATTGCGGACAAACATGTAAACCTAGCATTTATATACAGGGTGGCCCAAAAGTAGGTATACAGTCCCGTACTGGTCAATTCATTGCATTTCTTATTGTTATCTATCAGGTAAACAGTTTCTTTATTATTTGTTCTTAATGTCATTTTACTTATATCTTAAGCTCGGAACAACCGATGCAAATAAACCTATAAACTAGAATGTTATACGTCATCATTGGAGGGGTGTATACCTACTCTCGGTCCACCCTATCAAGTAACTGCGAGCTCGACCAAATTAATGCAGAATTGGAAGCATATTTTACGGACTATTCGAAAAATTGCCTGCAAAATTCAGGTGCGTCTTATACTAGAAATTAATATAAAAATGTCCAGTGTTTGATTTAAAATTCCCACCAGTCTTAAAAATGGCCATATATTCGATGCCACGGGAAACCTATCTCTATCTGGCAACATTGGATTCAACTGGCAGCAGCAGTGCACCGATACGACGAACATCAGTTGCGGGGATTCACAGCTTGCTAACACTGTATCCCTCCCGCCCCGCCACCACAAAAGTTGTAAAAATGTTACGGTATTTTTTTTTTAATCTTTAAAATCAAGGTGTGCCTTATACTCCGTAAAATACGGTATATTTGATTAGACATCATCACAGACAATAAACAAGCACATTGACAGTACATGAATCGCGGCATACATTTTAACGTTTTGAGATAAAAATCATATATGCTTTTACTGGAGATCGGACAGAGGCAGAACAACACTAAGAGAGCCATATATCAAATATCTTGGTCAAAAAATATAGAATTAAAAAAGAAATATTCAAGATTTACGTCAAACGCTATATGAAGGATAATCAATGGAAGAAAATCTGAATTTAATTGACGAGAAAACTGGGAGGAAACGAGAACTCACATCTCACAGTAATGGCGATCTATGCAAATGAGTTCATCACTCTGTTGAAGCCCCCAAAGTTGCCACTAGGTGACATTCGTTCAGTCTCCCTACCTCCGAGATAAGCAAGGTATACCTTTGCCAAGAGCTCACCCATCTAACATGGAATGGTAGTTCACAACTCTTTGTAACGTAACTTCGCGAAACATGATTTTAAAACTCTGAGTCGATATTACGAGTTCACGTTACTTTCGACTTTATTGGAACAAGGATTGAACATTTCATCAAAGTAGATATATTAAAATGCTTTGAAACTTAATCAGGTGGATTCAACTCCCAACAAGAGAGAGGGAGGCATGGCATAAGCGAAGACAGATCCTGTCGTGACCACACACAACATACCAAAAGACAGGCTTTGCTGTACTTAATGCTACGAGAAACCTGACGCTGAAAGGATGACGAAAAATATCGATTTCCAACTCAGCGCCACGACGGCGCTCGGCGAAACTGACATCTTTCACTGGGAGGAAGTTCTCGGAAACGATTCACCTCAGATGCCTTTGCTTTCACTTCAATTCCTTAGCTCTGTAGTTATGGAAACAATCTAGATACAGACATAATTATTCCATATTTGCTTCCAAATATTCTGAAAGTTTGTGAGTATGTGTCTTTTACAAAAGAAGCACATGATTATTCAATTAGCATTTATTATGTCTAAGACAAATATTCGTTTAAATGCATACCTCACATTCCGCAATAAACACGTTTACGTTAGAAGGTTTGACAATTACAATTACAGCGGTTGGGTGTAGAATCTAGTCACAAAAACGATCATAAAAGTAGAAATCGCTTTGGCTTCTGTTACTACATTCACAATCCTTGAAAAATAAATGTTCAGTGTTGCTCACAATACATGTCTTGAAGATGTCTTCGAGAAGTTATCATTAAAGTGCTGTCTCGTCTCGAAAGGCTTTTTTTTTATTTTATTTTATTTATTTATTTATTTACAATTGGAAGACCACTTCCTCATCAAGAAAATTCAGCTTCCTCTCGTCTCGCGGGCAGGCGCGAACCCAGAAGTTTTTGTTGGGGGTTCAATCTTTGGTGGAGTTCGATACAAGTCACTACGTACATCTATTGTATTGAACGATATTATTATGTACCCGACAAGTAACTGTAAAATACTTCCACCTATATTTTCAGAAGAAAATGATAGAAGTATCATTTTTTTTTTTAAAAAAAAGAGAAAGAGTACAGATGTATTTTAGCATCAAATGCTCAACCTATATCAATCATTTCCCTGTTAAACAAGGATAGTTTTATTACAAATTGTACAAATGTGTGATGAGTTACAAAGTTTTGAGGAGGTCCGGCCCCGGTGGACCCCCACTGGGGTACGTTCCTGCTTGTGGGCAACATTAATAAAAATTATTGGCTCAACAAGAACTATTGTAGAAATTTTTTTTACGAAAAACCCTACGTAACAAACCAATAATATCACTTTTAGGGCTTTGAAGGTGCAAAGGAGGATTTTTTTTTCATAGCAAGTACAGAGTGTGGCGCGGGAGACCCGGGTATGATTTCTGGTGAAGGCTTCAATGGTTCAGTTTCATTTGTTGAAGTTCAGCGAGTCTGTTCAGTACCAAGGCTATACGAGACGTAGAACTACAGTTTAAGATGGAATTCGAACCATCGTTAATACGTTCGAACTCTTTTTGATCTCCCACTGGGAATCGAACCCAGGAAAACTTGAACCAAAAAAAGCACGAGCTAACCACAAGGTCAATGGAGAGGACTCTCATGCGGTTCGAACCTAACGTTCAGCTGCACGTCCGTGTCTCATAGTCCCAGTGCTGAAAGGGGCGATGAACTCTATTTCAACCAACTAATCTTCTCAGCAAGTGTACATCATTATGAAAAATTCAACGTTCTGCATTGTTAACACTTTCAGTTACGTATTAGCAACTTCAAGTGTGACTTTTTCTAAAATTCTTGACAACGTTTCATTTAAAGCCATCCTCATCACTGGCAGATCCATTGAGAGGGCAGTAGAGCCGACCACCCCTTCAAAGACTAGCATTTTTTTGCTAATGCTCAGCTATTTAGCATCTCAAAAAGTTATTCGTATTACAAATATACTACACGATATCGTCGCATGAGAATTAGAGGAACGTAACTCCATTTTCGTTGGTTTACATGCGAAAGGGCAAAAATATTATTTTCTTAGAAAGATGTGTTTTTAGTAAGATGGCAATTGAGCTACATTACAACAGATGATCGACAAGGAGAACAGATGGCGTTACGTTCCATTTACACCAAGTGGTGCTTTCAAAATTATGCCCAAACATGAAGAAAACGAAAACCGCATTTTTGGAATTACGTTCGTCTGGTTCCCATGCAACGATATGAGAAACAACTTACGCAAAACAAAATGAGTGTATATTCATCGTTTAGAAGGCAATCCAAACGACTCTGCTAGTACCTCCATCTCGTATCTCAGGAGGACAAAGCTAATTTTTGAGTTCCATTCGGGTACTTCGCGGCTTTGTCTATGCAATCGCCTCCCAAATGTAATAGAAATTAGGACATAATCTGTACACTCTAATACTGCCACGGAACTCTAGTAGTGACCATTCTCATAACTCAATTACTGTTCATGAAAGACGTGGATTCTATGCCCGGTAGCAGTACTTCGAATTCTATGTAAAAGTAAAGATTCACTGTAGCTTCCGTAGTGGAAAGGTACGTTATACAAAACAGACTCCAGTTGAAGTAAAGTGGGCACCACAGATAGGCATTTAGCATTGAGCCCAGTTGCTTCAATGGGGCTCGAACTTAATCGGTTTAGCAACAGTTACGAACATTTTTATCAGCACACAAATTGGCAACTTTAATTTCCGGTAATTATGTCTTCCGCTTAGATAACATTTCTGATTTTTTTTCACTGGTGTACATAACTTACTAAAAAACTTATTCTGTTAGTATACAGAATACCGTAGCACCAGATCAGAATATGTACAGACTGAAAAGATACTTCAGAGAAACAAGCAAAGGATGGTAAACGTTAAAAAAAGAAATCAGATTTGACCGAATTTGAATGTTTCATAGCCACTACATGCCGAAAGTTATTTCTGGATGTATGCCCTCTGTTCGTCCCATACACTCGTCTGGGCAGCATCCCGTTCAACATACCTAAACCACATTTTTAACATTATAAGATTCATTCATAAGATTATTCAGGGGCGGGAGTCAAATTTTCTTCTTCCTCCTAAAATTGGAGATAGTTTACTAGATTGAAAAATTGAAAAGTAACGATAAAAAATTGCTATTTCCAAGGCAAAGATTTTGACGATCATAACGTTTCATAAATCAATATTTCCTAACAACCCTATGTTTTTTTTTTTTTTTTGCCATTTAATTAATCGCGCGCACACACAGAGACGCGCTTGCTCGCACAAAAGTAGATCAATGGTTCTCAAACTTGCAAGCCTCGCGACCCATTGGCTGAATAGGATTATCCTGAGCGTTCTCTGTCATCTTAACCCAATCTACTCATGCACAAGACTGAATATAAGACAGATGAAACAGGTTAAGAAACAGAAAAAAGGCTGGTATATATAATTAAAAGAAATTTTTCTACAATCTGTCTACCGTTAGCCATCTTTTTCTTTACATCCCCTTAATAACCTATCGGTCCCCAATCGCCTTTTTATCTTCCAGCGCACCTTTGGAAACAAGGACACCCTCTGGGGGCATTAACGCCCACGTTGAGAACCAAGTGGGAAGATCCTTAACATTCGACTTTCTTTCTTGCGTGAGGTGACGCTATAGAAGGCTTGCTGCATGCTACAGATATCCGATAGTTTCGGCGCTGAAGAGCCGGGTTCGATTTCCGGTGGAAGCTGATGTAGTTTGGATCCCACGTTAAGCTGTGGCAACACATCTCATATTGCCTTGGTGCTAAAAGGAACACTAGACTCCAAATCAAGCAACGAACTTTGTGAAGCCCATTGCTTCTAGGGACGAGCACAACACACACAATTACTTCCACCAAGGATCGAATCTGCATCTCCGTTCTTTATATTCATGTTACTCCAGTCCAACAGTGTATTTCTCACGCAAGTTTGTGTCACGTGCTCAAGCTATTGTACTTTTCTTGACGATATTACTGTTGTAGCTGAATATATACGATGCTTTTCTGTTAAATTCATTTTTGTAAACGTTGTGGGTGGCTATGTGATTGAATGAAAGAGGGGTTATTAACACAAACAAAAGGCTACTACATGAACAGTGGTGTCTCACGCACATTCGTGTTTCCCAAATCCCACCTGACTCTTTGCTTTGAAATCAATATTTCAGTTTCTGTGGAAGCCACGATTCGGTAAGTGGAAATGCAGTCGGGTGCGTGTATTTCACCCAACGAAAGCTGCTGACCAGAATTCTTGGAAGCCACGTTGTCATTGGCGTTAATATTTGATATTGAAACGCTTGAACATGGCAGTCCTGTTGACACGAAAGCACTTCCTTTGTACGGAAAGTTATTACACAATTGTATTTGAAATAGACGAGAAAATAAAGGGCATTCACAATTCCCGACAGTCAAAGCAAGTTGGAGAAAAGTATTCGATAACTTCTGAACTGATAGTGTTTTGAACCGAATCGATTACTTTAAGACGCAAGTTTGTTACTTTTGGATCAAAAAAATTTCATATATTTCAGCCAAAAATTTTCTTGTAAGTCTTATATCTGGAGAACTACCTACAGTGTAGCCAAACCCAAAATATCACTTAAGAGGCCTCATCCCGGCGAAATTAAAATACCGCTAATTTTACAGTAATTATGTGATATCTTCAAATAGATAAAATATAATTCAAATATGGAACAAGAGCGCCCTAGACAATATTATTTTGCGTGAGGTACCGTTATCACAAGTCACCTAGTGGGTTTCCGTTTTCAGTTGTTTAGAAACGCGAAAATAAATGCCGATTTTCAAAATGGCTCGAAATCGAAAGCAGATAAGTGAGTCGTGATAACGGTTTCTCATGTAAAATAATATTGTCTAGGGCGCTCTTGTTCCGCAGTTCGATTATCTTTTATCTATTTGAAGATATCACATAATTAATGTAAAATTAGCGGTAGTTTAATTTCGCCGGGATGAAGACTTAGCTCTGTCCGATGCGCTTATTCCGTTAAAACGGAAAATAAAAATTATTGGCCAAGATCGCAATCGTTTGATGCATTTTTTGATAATTCCTAAAGTTCTTGTTAAAAAATAATTCTTGAAGCCCCACTCACTCATTTCCAATATGATCTGTAGCGTGGTACAGTAGTAAAGCGCTTACCTCCGGTGCGTGAGGTGGTCCCTGGTTCGATCTCCGGCCAAGAAAGTTTGTGGTGGACAACGTCGTGCTCGTGGGTTTTCTCGAGGTAATCCCGTTTCCTTCGACTTTCTCATTCCACCAATTTTTCCATCATCATTCACTTGCCTTAATCACCTGTCTAGGGATGCTCACGAGACGAGTCGAGACAGAATTTTCCTGAGAAAATTCAAGTAGAGAGACAGCTCTTCCAATAGAAAAATATACGTTTTTCGAGTCGAGACATCATTTTTACAGCACATTTTCGAGACGAGACAGCCTCAAATCTTGTCTCGTGCGCATCCCTACACCCGTCTCTTTTAGCCTAAAGGACATAATCGTAGGACGGTAAACTCGAAGATTTCATTTATTTTCTTTCTTTTCTCCGACCGTAAAAACGTACTCCCATACTTTTAGTAGCAAATGTGGTCTAACAGTTGATACAGTGATCTTTTTTCGTGGCTACATGGTTGGCATATGCACCTTTGGTGCGGGAAACTGGTTCGATTCCCGGTGGAAGATCATCTGGTTCGTATCCCACGTTAAGCTGTAGATTCACATTTCTCTTACATTGTCTCACTGCTGGAAGGGACGATAAACTCATATCCAGTAAAACTGAGTAGCTTTTTAACTAGTTTGACACTGGTCCTTTTTTATTAACGTCGCACAATTGTGCACCGGATGAGCGATCTACGACTGAGCCACTGCGGTCCCTTTACTGTTTTTTTTTCACTACAAGAAACGTTTTAATCCAGGAAAAGGAATTCACGGCTCCATTTTACCACTCATTCTCATATGTTAAAAATACCTCCAATATCAAACTCATGCTATCCCCATGGTTTTCTACCTGTTATAATCAGACCATCTTTTACTGACGGAACAGTACGAAAACTCCGAATATTTTGAAGAACATGCCAGATCTAACAACTATAGGAAATTATATTTCTTAGTAAAGATTACGCTCTCGAAGGGAAGTCAATACTGCACACATATCCAATATAATATCAATTAAACAAAAGTCATTTTATTGGATTTTTTCCTGGAAATTTCATAAAAAATTCAGGCTCAGATTAACGAGGTGGTAAAATCTCTGCTGAGGCAAGTCCTTGGCTCCATTCCCTTATTTAAAACAAAATGCAAGATTCAAAGAACATGGTTCAAACTAGGGTGGATTGATTTAAATCATTTGATTTCTTTTAAGTAAAAAAAAACGTTGATTTAAATCAAATTCCGAAATAAAACAATTTGAAGTGAAAATAAATAAAATCTGGTTTCTGTTGTTATTTCGATTATGGAAGATAATGATCATAATACAATGAGATTCAAATGTACGTACAGCACACTATGAAAACTAGTGTCATGGTTAGCGAAAATCCCGTTTCGAACGAGTAACGGGGGAATCCTCCTTTCTTCTCCTCGTAACATAGGTTTTTTTAAAATTATTAACTATTCCAACGGGGAAATCAGCATGGACATTTAGGATGAAAATTCTTTTGTGTGCCTTTCGTTTGTTTGTTCTTAGATAATAGGGACGTATTTAGGGGCGTCCGTCCTCTGATTTCTTTTTCGATTTTATATCTTATGGCGAAATTTATGTATTTCGTGCCGCAAGCTAGTTCCGATTTTTTTTTTTAATATGTCCCTACCAAATAGTAACTTTTGTGGAAAAAAAGTTCATGTTGATAAACGTTGCTGTACTTTTTCCTTAATGTTTAAGAAACATTGTTTGGGACTGAAATAGGTTAACGACTGAGGATTAATTCAAAATTGAACCACAATACTTTCAATTAAATGGCATAATTAATATTTAATACTAGTTCCTAATGTTTTTTTATTCAGTTCGCGATTTGTATTATACGAGGAAAAAGATTTGATTTAAATAAAAACATATTCAAATACAGTGAAAAAAATAAAAAATGACTTTTTTTCCCACCTTAGTTCAAACATCTCGTGTTCAAATGTGAAATGTACTTTAGAAGTATATGTGTTTTGTATTTCCAACTTCTTCGTGAAGATAATTTATTTTTTCTAATTGAGAGGTATAAATACATTTACTGTACAGTTGGAATTAAACTAGCATACAAAAGCAACTTGGTTGCTTTGAGAATACATAACATGAATTATTTATTCTGCATAAAACTTTCATTTGGATAGAAGTAACCAAATTAGGTTGTTTCATGATTTAATTATCACGTAAAATTTGCTTCATTTAAAGCTCTTGATTACTTTTCAAATCATCTTTTGATTTGATTTGAATGTAGAGTTTCTTTTGAGCAGCAAGATTATATAAAAAACGTGGTCCTACAGCTTAACGTGAGATCTGAAACACAGGGGCTCCCGCCAGAAATCGAACCCGAATCTCACATGCCAAATGCACGTACGCTAACCGCTTAGCCACGATGAAGTTCCACATAAAAAGAAAAAAAATGAAATTTTTAAGTTTTACGTCCCACGGTTATGCCGGTTAGGCTAAAGGAGACGGTGATGATGAGAAATGAATGAAATGGTGGAATGAAGAAAGTGGGAGGAAACAGGAGAACCCCGAGAAAACCCACGATCACGGTGTTTGTCCACCACAAAGTCCACACGGCGCGAGCTGGGATCAAACTAGGGACCCCAAGCATCGGAGATGAATGCTCTACCACTCAGCCACCGCGCCCCCACGAAAAGCGAGATAAAATAAAATAATGGGAAAAGGTGCAGGGATAGGAGTTAAAAAAAGAAGAAGGGGTAAAACAAGTCAATACAGTATAATAAATTTTGAAAACTCTATTTATCCTGTGTGCGTGTATCATCATGATCATCATCACAGGTGTTCTGCCATTGTTGGCAGGTCTCCTCCTGTAACCGGGAAGGTTCCATGCTCCACGGTCTTCCGCTAACCTCTTCGTCTTCATGTACCATTTTTGTTTTGATATCGTCCATTAATTGTAGTCTTCTTCGCCCACTTCGTCTTTTTTCTGCCACCATACCCTCTAGCACATATCTCATGATACAGTTCCTTCTTAGCCAATGTCCCAACTTGTTTCTCTTCCTCTTCTTGATAGTATCTAAAATTGTTCTTTTCTCCCTCTCCATTTTTAAAACTCTCTCATTCGTTTTCAGCTCGACCCATTCTTCTCCACACCCACATTTTAAAAGCTTCGAGTCGTTTCTAATAATTTTTGCGTAATGTCCATGTTTCTGAACCCATACAGCACAATATTTCACACAAAACGTTTTATGAGTCTTTTCTCAACTTTTCATTCAAGGTTCCACTAAATAGTAATTTCTTCCTCCTAAAGGCTTCTTTTGCCATTCCTATCCTTGCTTTTATTTCACTTTCACACTTTATATCACTACTAATACTACCCAAGTATCGAAAACTAATCACATGTTCTATTTCCTCTCCTCCTACTTCTATGTTTGACACCGACCGCTTCATTCCAATCATCGTTTTTGTGTGTGTGTGTTTTTTTAACATTGATTTTCATCCCATATTCTTCACAGCCCTTCCTCAGGTTTTCTATATTTAACCTGCCTTTCGCGATGGTGGATACAGATTCGAATCCCATGGAAGTCTATGACCATGAGCTGTTAAGTCACAAAATGTTTCTAAAAAATAAAATTGAAAAATCTAACTCGAATACATCAGTGAACTAACAAGCTGTTTGGGTGGCCACAGAACTTCGAATCGCAGTACTTCTCTACGTATTGCGAGATCTGTTCCAAAGTTAGTGTTTCTTAGAAAAGTATCTACTTCACTAACTTCATTAATTTCAAGGAATCAATTTCAGTATAACTTTATGAAAATTAAAAGATAACTAATAAGTTTTCCTTAATGTACTAAAAGTTTGGCTACTTTCAGTTACTGATAACGAAAAGAACAAAACTCGAACACTAGTTAACAATAGAAGTTGAGAAAACTGAAAGATAAATTAACAACTTTAAGATACGCCTAAAATGTGAAGGTAATTAGTGGCATCTTTAGAGCAATATTACTTTTCTAAGAATTTAATTTAAAAAAAAAATCATTGAATTCCTGGAACACTGTATCAAAAGTTAACTTGTATAGGAATGTGGTAAATTGTCTGCATACGGAAAAGAGCTCTCTCCGCTTGTCTAGTGGCTAGCGCGCGCGCGCCTTTAATGCACGGGGCCTAGGTTTGATTCTGTAGTTCAATTACTCAAAAATAACGTAATTGCGAAACACTAAAAGAATGAAATGAACTAACTAAGTTTTACTTTCTACGATTATGCCAGCTAGGCTAAAGGAGACGGCGATGATGAGAAATTGAGGAAATGGTGGGAGGAAACGGGTATACCCGAGAAAACTCACGTACACGGTTTCTCCACCACAAAGTTTATTTGCCGCGAGCTGGGATGGAATTATGGGCCCCATGCACCAGACGTGAACAAATTACCACTGAGCCACCGCGGCCCCCTACGAACTCTAAGACTAGGAATGCAATGTATATACCCGATTGCAATGAAATGAGCTGAGCGAGCTTAAACTACGTAATCAGGAAGCGTTTTTCGGTGATTATTCCTCGATGGTACATCGGATTTTTGATTTCGACCTATGTTCTCACTCAGCACGACATACTCTATCAGCGTGCTAAGTTTTCTTGAGATCGGCCAAACGGTCTAGGAGGAAGCGTTTTTCGGTGATTATTCCTCGATGGTACATCGGATTTTTGATTTCGACCTATGTTCTCACTCAGCACGACATACTCTATCAGCGTGCTAAGTTTGGTTGAGATCGGCCAAACAGTCTAGGAGGAAGCGTTTTTCGGTGATTATTCCTCGATGGTACATCGGATTTTTGATTTCGACCTATGTTGTCACTCAGCACGACATACTCTATCAGCGTGCTAAGTTTGGTTGAGATCGGCCAAACGGTCTAGCAGGAGTTCGCGGACAACCAAACGGCTAACCCGAGTATAAGAGCTTCGCTTCGCTCAGCTCAATAAATACTTGTTGAATTGCACGTATGATCCAATTATCTACATTTTTGTTAATGTATTATCTGCTATACAGATCTGTTGTCTTTAAATAAGCATTTAACCCCCCCCAATTCCTTTCAGTGCTGTTCCCGTATCTAATAGGAATGCGCTAACTTACTACAGTGGCGAATCCAGGGGTGGGGGCAATCGTCCCTCAGAAGAGGAAAGTTTTTATATATAAATTAAACCCATAACAGAGTTTGGAGCTCTTAAAAGTAGCTCTAAGTAGCAGTATTACAACCCATAGCCTTCGCCTCCCCAGAAGTCCGTCCTGGATCCGCCCCTGACTTACTATCACAGTTCAACGTGACTATGTGATGCAATACATTTTGCTTGTTTTTTGGTAGGTTCTTGTCTGTTCGCTGCGCCTTTTGTAGTTCAATTATTTGAATATGATGTAATCACTAAACACTATGCTTAAGATGAAACACTTATTTATTTGTGCACGATACATTAAATACTATCATAAAACTTTCAACACTTTCATGATCTATCTATCCTTTCTTTTTTAAGACCTCATCATTTTCTACATTTGTAAAGCCTTTATCAAATAGTAACTGTACAGACCTACCGCTTTCTAAAGTGCTGGAGAGGTTCGAGAAATGCTTTCGGGTTTCTTCCTAAACGAAGGGAAAATCCCAATCTACACCTCCTCTTAGCACAAAGGGAACAACATCTTACGCGGCCAATGTAGGTGGGGACCGACTGACTCCAAGGATAAGGAGTTAACCTCTACCAGGTGCAAACGGCCTCCTGAGAGGGCGAATGAACGGGTTTAGGTCAGGGCATCATCTTGTCCTTAGGAGGTAAAACTGTCCTAAAAGCCCGAGATGGTGGTCAACAGCATGGAGATGTGGAAAGGAAATGGGAATATTACATTTTTTTTCAGAAGGGACGAAGAAGGAGAATAAATAAACATAATGATCATTCTTCCTGAGGTAAAATAGTAGCCCGTTGGGATCTCCGGGTAGAATTATCAGGAGAAAATAGTAATTCCATTTGAGCATAGGAACCTGAAACCTAAGAACTTTACGACGTGCGGTTAAACTTTAAAATTTAAAACCAGGCATGGATACGTGTAAAGTAAACATACTGAGTTTAAATGAAGTGAAATGGTCAAAAAAAGTTGAGTCGGTACCGGGAAATTACAAAATATTCTATTCAGGTGACGTTAAGGCCGAGAATGCTGTAGCGACAGCAATAAGAAACGAAATAGCAACAAGCATAACCAAACATGCAACAAACTGTTTGATGTTTGTAAAGCTAAGTGCAAAACCAGCAGATATTGTAATAATACAAGTGTAATGCCAACAACCGATGACAATGCATTAGTATAATATATGACGAGATTAGTGACATTGTATTAAGAACTAATGTTAACGCCATAGTAATGAAATGCTGTAACAGCGTAGTGGGAGGAAGAACTGCGAATAAGTTGGTCGGACCATTGGGACTAGTTAGAAGGAACGCATAAGGATAGACACTGATCGACTTCTGTACGCAACATAATATGGTGGTGACGAATACGTGGTAAAGAAAAAAACTGTACGGGTGGAAAAGTACAGGAGATAAGAAATGTTATCAAATTGATTATATTCTTGTCAAGCAACGTTTCAGGAGTAGTGTATGAGTTGTGAAGACACTACCAGGAACGAACATTGATTCGAATCACAATCTCCTAGTGACGGAAATGCAAACTTGTTTAAATTTAATCAGGAAAAATGGGAGCTTAAATTTAATCAGGAAAAATGGGAGCAGAAATAAAAAATGGAAATCACAGCGATTAAGTAATATGAACAGTGATGTGAAAGAAGATATTGACAACAAATCAGTGTAATGGGCGATACGGTAAGCAATATAGAAAATAGTTAAGGAAAAATTGAACAAGATTTTACCTGACACATTCCATAACAACATTAGCAGGGCTGGAAGAGCAGCAAGAAAACCATTCGTAACTGAAGCAACGCTTAAGAAGATAGAGGAACGCAGAAAGTCGAAAATTACAGACATCAAACAATACATAAGACTGCATAATGAATTGAGATGCCACGTTTATGGAACAAATGAAAGTAAATGGAACAAATGTGTGAAGAAATAATGGAACTTGAACAGCGCGGCAGATAGGCTCTGATGTATCAGAAAACATAAAAATTAAGAGGGAAAGCTAACGAAAGTATACGCACGTTTGGAATCGAAGATCAACTAGGTCATCGTACTCATTGACCATCAAAGAATTCTTAGAATCTGGGAGGAATACTTACACGATTTGTGTGATCAGAGGAACAACTCCAAAGATATTGCGATCGAAGCACAGGAAGACACGGATGGTTACGAAAAACGACCCAGTATACTGAGAAATGTAGTACAAGACATGAAAGACATGCGAAGGAAGAAGGCCACTGTAGACGATGATATACTAGTAGATTTGTTCAAAGGATTAGGAGACAATGCAATGAAAGTGCTGGCTTCACTTATTAACAAGATCTACAGGAGTGGAGAATGGCCAAAAGATTTTCTGATGTTACGGTTGCACTACCCAAAAAATCACAGAACCACTAGTCTCATTTTTAACACTGGAAAGATCGTTGCGGATATACTGAAGAGGCGGCTGGATAGAAGAGATGTTAGAGGAAGATCAATTTGGATTCCGGAAAGTCACCAGAGATACTGTAGCGTTGGTGAGAATTACATTAGAATGAGTTCTTGACGTAAAGGTGGTGGTGGTGTTTGTGCTTTATCGAGCGAGTCGGAAAGCTGAGATGAGCTTAGCGTCCTTCTTAGCATCGAGGCTACATGAGACGAGACCTACTGGTTAACGTGGAATCTGAACCACATGAGCTTCTATCAGGAATCGAACCAGGGTCTCCGGCGTCAAAGGCGCGTACGCTAACCGCTCAGCCACGAAGGAGTTCCGGGTCAGAAAGCTCTCTACCGAGTCAATTGGACCAAACTTCTGAAAATATTTAAATCGGGGTTAGCTGGAGAGACCAACGACTCATTCGCATTCTATACGTAGCACAATAAGTGAAGTTGCTCTTGAATTAAGGAGAAACCAATAGTGTGAAGATCGGAATAGGACTCCGATAAGGATGAAATGTCACCCAAATTATACAACAATTACAGTGAAGAAATTATCTTGTTCATACTATCATAGAAGGAAAGATGGAAGAAAAGCAAAGAATAGAGAGAAGACAAGAACAACTGCTCGGTGATCTGAAAAATGGAAGAAAATATTGAAAGTTAAAAGAGGAAGGTGAAGATTGAGAAACGTGGAAGAAACATTTGGAGGACCGAATGCAAGAAAGAAAAAAAAAAAAAAAACTCATTAGCCCCACAACCTGCCAACGGGTAGAAAACTTAATAATAACAAGGACCTGTCGTTGCCGACTCTTAATTCAGAACCGCGATTAAAAGAGAGGGGGGAAAATGTCCTTATGCCATTTCCCCTTGTTTATCCTATGATGTTATGTAACCCTTAGAACCATGACGTAATATGGGTTGCATACATGTAAAATTTCTTAAAAACAAAGAAACTTGCATATTTTCATGTAATTTTTCACTTACCCCCAAATTCCCCAAGGCGAAAATTTAAAAAAAAGGGCTACGTACAGGATTAGATCTAGTGAAGATGTATGTATATCAAAAATTTGGTGGCTCCTTTATATGTGAAAATCTGTCGACAGACACACATTATTTTTATTATTATTAACGATTACACACTTACTGACCAACAGATTCCCGGTGGGAGAGTCTTGAAATTTTCAGGCATTATACTGAAACTGTAGTTCTATGCCGCATACAGCCTTGGTGCTGACAACGGCCAATAAACTTGAATGAACAAACGAGCAAGAGGCCAACCACATTAACAACCGGAAACTAAACACTAGGTCAAATGCCCAGAATATGGTACCGGTATATTCATTCCTTTCAGTTGGTAAGACTTTTTTCGAACTTTGTTGGCGTTATTGTTCCACTGACAGTATCGACTATCGAGTCAATTTTGTACTGTGCTCTTCTAAAACAATTTGCGATGTATTTACTGGTAATAACGAATGATGTTGAAACACACCCACACACTGACTAGAAGACCCACCTACAGCACATCCACACACGCGAGACAATTTTCCGCATCACACATCATAAGCAAAGTATAAAACCAGCACAGTGTTCCTGACCGAAATCAATTATTTGCATGAAACCTACACCATCAGAAAATCAATGGATTTTTCAAACAGGAAGTGAAATATTCGGAATACTTAGTTAAATACCATTAAAAAGATTCAGTTTCAGTTGAAGAACTAATATATTGTATGTGGTCATAATGTTCTATATATGTAAGGAAATTAATGGAGCATTTACATCCAATAGAGACCATGTGTAACGTTGGTGTCCTACATAGTCGTGACAGCGATTCATATGTTACTAAAGAATATGTTCCCACCCACATGAGATCAATTCTTTCGATTTTGTGTGAACTTAAACCAGTCCGTGAGAGTTTACGTCTAGAGCTAGTGGAACAGCTATCTCTCAAGTCGTCAACTTTTCCATACAACCACTTCCTTGTTCACAAAAAAAAAAAAAAAAAAACAGTTTTACTACGACGGGTTTTGGAAAACTTCCCCCTTGCTTAACTCATTTGAAATTCATCTGAAATCCAGGTGGGAGATCAAGAAAGTACCTTTAGAAGTTTTACTTGGACTATGTTTCATATAAAAGAATTTTTGATTGATTAAGGAAATGAAATCTTTTAGTTTAATGTACTACGATTATGCCCTTTAGGGTAAGGAAGACAATGATTAAGGCAAGTGAATAATGATGGAAGAATTGGTGGAATGAGAAACTAGAAGGAAACGGGAGTACCACGAGAGAACCCACGAACACGATGTTGTCCACCACAAACTTTCTTGGCCGGGGATCGAATCAGGGACCCCCACGTACCGGAAGTAAGCGCTATGCACCACTTTTTTTAAAATTCAGACTTATTTTCTACTTCCACCACTTTTCAGGACCACTAGACTCAACAGGGACACGAACACAGAAACATAGAAGACAGTTAAAATTCCACCCTTGCTCAAAGGGAATCGAACCCCAATTGGTTTTACCCCAAGATCGTCAGCGTAACGCCTCAGACCGCTTCACTGAACCACCGCGCCTCTCTGAATGATTAAGAACGTGAGCGTTTGGAGTGAAGATTTTATTCTCGGCTGCACAATACAACTGTTTATTTAGCCACCAAAAGTGGGCTACATGAAGTAAGACGTCGTGAAATCATAGCAAAAAGAGCTCCAAATTGTAGTGACGGAAGCCGATGTGCTGACCACACAATACTCAAATCCTTTGTCCGGCCAAGGTCTTTCGTAGGTTGTAGCGAAGAATTTTAATTTATGTATGTGAATTTCTTTATTTCTACGATTAACCAAATCAAACTTGATGGATGCTACCTTATTAAATGGTCTAAAAAAAATCGTGGTCGTGAGCTTCTAGACAGTTGTGTCAGAACTTTTTCAGGTGACCTAAAGTTAAATGTCATATAAACAGTTACGGGAGGCCGCGGTGGCTCAGTGGTAGAGCGTTCACCTCTGGTGCACGGAGTCCTTGGTTCGATCCCAGCTCGCGCCAAGTGAGCTTTGTGGTGGACAAACACTGCGTGGATGGGTTTCCTCGGGTTTATCCGTTTCCTCACACCTTCTTAATTTCATTCATTTCTCATAATCACCATCTCCTTTAGCCTCTAGCGAGCATAACCGTGGGACGTAAAACTTAAAAGATTTCATTTTATTTTTTTTTTTTAAAAAACAGTTATAACACACAACTATGTGTACCGGCATTTTGGAAGACTGCCTTCATAAATGGATAATGACTTCCGGATATTTTATCTTGAACATTTGTTGCTAAAATTAAAATACTAATTAAAAGACTATTTTTGTACGATGAAGAATAATTTAAAATATGAAAATGAACAAAATCAAACGTAATGCGACTACGTGGTTCTTACTAAAGAATACAATGTAAATGAAGACGAACAATTGCGACTCAGAGAACTTCACCCCTTTGTTCGCCTGGTAACAAAAAACAGTATCCTATGCTTGAATTTTAAAATTTAAATATAAACACAAACACGGTTTTGAATAAACATTTTTTTTTTTTTTTACGATGGCTGGATATTTCACGGAACGTTACCTTGAACTTGGTTACAAACGGAAATGTCCAACTATGGCTTGGAATTCTTCAAAATAAATAGAAATATAATGAGATCCAGTAACCTGGCAAATAAACATCGAAAAACCGAAAGCCATGAGAAATGCGCCCTTACGGGTCAGAATAGAACAAAGAGTACTTGAAGAGGTCGATAATTTCAAATATTTGAGAAGTATTTTGACGAATGGTGCGTACCGCACCAAAGAGATCAGGTCAAGGATTGCCAAAGGCAAAGAAACATTCAACAAGAAAAATCACTCTTAACTAGCAGCCTTAATATTGGGCTAAAGAAGAAAGTGGTTAAATGTTATATATGGAGTATTGGGTTTATGGTTCAGAGACTTAGACATTACGGAAGTTAAAGAAATATTTAGAGAGTTTCGAAATATGGTGTTGGAGGAAGATGAAGATAAAATGGACCGAGAGAATAACAAACGAATATGTTTTAAAACGGATTGAAGAAAAGATGACGTTTGTAGCCACCATCATTCGTAGAAAGGCCAATTGGATTGGGCACATCTTGCGAAGAAATTGTCTTCTTCATACCGCCATAGAAGAAAAGATGGAAGGAAAACGAGGAATAGGAAGAAGAACACAAGTGATCGATGATTTGAAAAATATAAAATATTGGACGTTAAAAGAGGAAGCTAAAAATCGAGAAACAGGGAAGAAACATTTCCCCGCCAAAACTAAAAATTCACGGAAAAAATAACACACAATAGTCCCAGGATCTGCCCACCACAGAGAAGAAAAAAATCTTCGTAACACAATTTTCAGTGTCTTTGAACATGATAAAAAGTCGTATTCCAAAATCCCCCTCTAAAGAGTCTCCGACACCTTCACACTGCAGAAAGTCAGAGTACCTTGTACTAGTTGATTATTAATTGCCGTAAGTAAATATCTGTGTAATGACGTCAAAACTGCATAATTATTGTATAGGTGTTACCCCTAATCGTCTATCTATGCCTCCCTTGCTATATACCTTCTCGAACCGAAATGAAAAGGAACTGGCCACCCTACTACTCCTTTACTTGGTTAATGGCCGTAATTAGTTAATGCTGAAGTAAGTGGGGTACAATGAAATGAAATCTTTGAGTTTTACGTCCCACGGTTATGCACGGTTAGGCTAAAGGAGACGGTGATGATGAGAGATGAGTGAAATGGTGGAATGAAGAAAGTGGGAGGAAACGGGAGAACCCCGAGAAAACCCACGAGCACGGTGTTTGTCCACCACAAAGTTCACTTGGCGGGGGCTGGGATCGAACCCGGGACCCCAAGCACCAGAGGTGAACGCTCTACCACTGAGCCACCGCGCCCCCGCAAGTGGGGTACAATATGCCTTCGGATGGAGCGTTCAGAAATTAACACTGATGTGTTTTTTCAGGACGGGTCCCGTCTCCTTCAACATGCTTATTCCAACCACTCTCTCATAGTAAGTGATCTGTCTCCTTTAGCCCAAACAACACAAACGTGACACACTGAACTACAAGATTTAACTTTATTTCATTTTTCAATATAACATCTTACAAAATTTTAATATTTCTGTTTACATTTTTTCTGAGTGATCATTAATCGTTGATTTAAATGTCGATTTCATTTTACTCGAGATTCCCGTTTACATCTTTGATAAGCCAGAAAACACGGCCCATATGATGAATATAGCATATGTAGATAATTTCGTCTTGAAATATTTTACTTTCACAGGAGATACTCATGAAATAACAGTGCTAAGGAAGACTTCCATATAGCTTTGCATATTTGATTCTTCTATACAAAATTAATGATAATGCCTATTATAAGAGCACCTATGTAATGGTTGATATTTTCCTAGCTGCGGTGAGAAATCCCTTATTCAGTAGATGGAAAGAGCAACCGATGCCTACCTGCTCCACTATGTCGAGAGGTCAATGAACCCTACCGCTTGATTCTCTTCGGAACGAGAACTGACGTGGCGGTCGGTTACGTGTGACCGTACGCTCACCGGCGGCAATCACTACGCACAATAATCGATTTCTGGTGTCATTCGCGCTCAATTTCTACGAACTTTGTTTTCGTTTCTTCTTTGTGTCTAATATTCAGCTGCATTATCATCTTCAAATACTTACATAGCGTGAGTTAAGAGCAGTCTTTCAGTAATAATTGACATTCTGTCTCCTTTCTCAGCGTACACAAAAAGAAAAAAAACTATGCTTGTATTATGTGTTCTTCTCAAAGACAGGTTCTAACCCATGTACCATGACATTGCTAGACAAGACAGGACAGTAGACAGTGTAAAAAATGTTACACGGAAAACTGAAAATTAAGAGTTGGAATAGGTTGAGAATTAGTTTTAAGCTCCTAATTTTAGATCCATTTCATCTTTATTATTTATTTATTTTCTGCTTAAACGCAAATTATATTTCCTCCATATACTATAACACTACTATAGGTCAAAATAAAATATATTGTTTCATACGTAATACTTTTATTGGGGGGGGGGGGGACCTACCGGGAACAAGTTATTGAGGAAATACTATCGAAAGTTCACGTACACGTTACCAGTTTTTTTTTTTTGCTTGAATACCTTTACATAACTAAAAGAGTACCCGTTCTTCGCACGGGGAGAATAGTTTCATTTTGGACATAAAGGGAAAATTTAAGATTTAAACGGCATCGGAAGTGTGTCTGTTCATCTCAGTGACCCCGAAAACTATGGATTCGATACTAATAATCGGTCATTATTAAATACCTCACAATCCCCCTCCCCTAAGTTGCACCGTCTAAGTGAAATGATAAAAGCCATCCCAGGTCCGAATCCTCATCTTTGTTGAAAATTTGATCGAGATTGGTCGGGTGATTCAAGAATTGAATTTATTTTGAGTTTACCGTCCCGTTCAGCAACGAGGCTATATGAGACCGGGTGGTTCAAGAGTTATTAAGCCACAAACATAGTCACTTTAATATATATATAATAGATAAGGGAATGCAGCACACTTGCACGTAAGATGTTTTGACAAGTAGGCCTCATATTAAAGACTTGATAAAAGCAACACCTCCTGTGATAAAAGTCCACAAAGGGAAATGAAAGGGTCATTTAACAGAGATCTCAGTGGATTCGACACACACGCATTATATCTATCTATATATGGATAGACAGATATAGATATTAAAAAAGGGGACCCCATATTGATCCAGATTTATTTGTTTTAAAGTACTGTCACAAAGTTTGTCTCTTCTTTCATTCCTCATCAAATAAAGCTCTTGGACACTGATCTATCAATGAATCTCACATTAATGTTCATATAATAATCATGTATTTAGTGTATATTCCCTTAATTTAACGTTCAGATTCCATGAGACGTGGATCCACTGCTGAACGCAGCATTTGAATATTATAAACCCCTTGGAAAAAGTCAACCCAAGCCTCCTCTATAAAAGACAACGACTGCTTATTCAACATTACGGACCACCTTACTAGAAATGCAGTTCCATCTTTTCCCACTTAATATATTGCGATATTTGAGAGCAAAACTTTTTAATTCTTCAAACTACTGTGGTGTGAATGAAGTTGAGAGAAGTGAAGGGGAAGCAGAGAAAGTAGAACTGATTCAGGGACACACGAAATGAAGCCATTAAATGCAAAAAACTCGCTCAGCCCTTTCACTTTTATAATCTGCAGTTGGTGTCATTGCGCCTCTCACTATCCCGTGGAAGCCATGATCTACTTAAGCACTATTTGCTTTGACACAACCTCATAGAGAAAAGCTAGAAATTCCTAGAGGCTTTAGAAGTTTGTGTCCACCAGTGATTCTCTGGAATATGTAATAACCACACGGACAAGTAGGATTTTACAAACAGATTAGTTGCTATGGATGAACGCGGGGTGCGTCTAATTGACCCTGAAATCAAGAAAATGAATAAAACATGGAAATGTACCTCTTTTACACCCCAAATATTCTAAAAGTGCATCATTCAACCAGCAAGGTCATGCCTGTGTTTTGGGACCACAAATATGTAATTCTGACTGATTATTTACAAAAAGGGTCTACAATCACATTAACATACAGCAAAAAATCCCCGCAAAAATTACGAGGTGAAACCGAAATAAAGAGACAGAGTTTGTCTTGAAGCGTGTGTTGTTGCTGACGGTCACACTAAGCTCAGAATTACTCACTTTTATGTGTAAATGTGGATACGAACCTTTCCCCCCACCCACCACAGTCACCAAATCTGGATACGTCCGATTACTTCCTCTTCTTGAATATGAGGAAATATTTCCGGAGTATGCGTCCTGATGACGAGTTCATTAATTCCGTGGAAACCTACTTTGCCTCCAAGTTCGCTGACTTTTATGGAAATTGCATTAAGGACCCAACAATGAATGTGAGAGATGTATGAAAGCAGAAGGTAAATATATAGGGAAGGACGCGTTTGTAGACCAACTGCAGATTCCTAGTTCATCTCAACGAAGGTCAAGGTATGAACTTTCTAGCCTTCCTGACTATGTCGCTGATATTAAATTTATGGAAAGAATATAGAGTCGCATTTCCTGAAATAGCATGTTCCCTATATATCAAATTATGAGATATTATGTCGTTTGGTTTAGAAATTGTGTATAAGTTGAAATCAATTTTCAACCCCGTTTCCTCAGTTTATTATTCTCTATCAGAATATTCAGTAGTTAAGAATGGCAACCTCGAAAATTTAATATATTTCAGGATATACAGTCACCATCCAAAACATTATGACCAGCTGCTACATCTTTGAACAAAATCCTTGTGCTGACTTCAGGAGCACGGGTCATAGCAAGAGTCGCTAGCCAGACGGTGACAGATTTCACTTACTCGGTCACTGATGCTTGTGCATAGAATGGGGAAGGCCCGACATATATCAAAGTCTGATTGGACGCACCTTGGATGGCCCAATGGCTGCGAACGAGTTTCTTGCAAACAGCGCGATTTGTGGGATGTTTGCGAGATTCTCGTAGTCATTATCTTTCACAGGTGGGAACAGGACACAAACCAGCACCAAAAAAACAAGAAGTGGGACGGCCACATCTCGGTTAAAATGTCAGATATCGTAGACTTTCGAGGTAGGTAAAACAAGCTGTGGCACAATTGACACCAGCTTTTAACAGTGGGCAAAGCACGAGTACGTGCGAGTGCACATCGCACGGAATCGTCGATTACGAGTCCAATAGGCATGTGCCAATCGTCATTGGACCGCCGAGCAGTCATCGTTTCATGGTCCGATGAATCACGATACCGGTACTGCCTTTATTACATCGATTACTGGGTCACACTCTGCCGTATTGCAGAAAAATAGCTGCTCGAGATGTACACAGTAGGACGAAGTCAGGTCTGTTCTAGCTTCATTATGATTTGAGGAACCTTTATATGGTTATCCGTGAGCACGGTAGTGCGTGTGAAGGGCATCGTGATGGCTCCTAGCTATTGGTAGATCATTCTTCATCATGTAAACCCATTTTAGTGGGTCATTTCCAGCTATGGCATATTTTAGCACGAGAATGCTCGTTGTCACAAGGCCAATTTTGCGCTGCACTAGATCGAGAAACACAGTGGTTAATTTTAATTGCTGCAATTACCTCTAAACTCACCTAATTTTAACCAAATTCTTAAACTTGAGTTGTTATTTAACGCCAGATCCCTCATCAAGCAGCTCATCACCTCCCTCCGGGGAATTTACATAAATTAAGTGGCATATGTGAGGAGATGTGGTGCGCCATGCCTTCAGCCACCTATCAAGGCATTGTTGCTTCTATGATAAACCACACTGCTCTTGCCCTGTGAACCAATGGGGAACATACCACATATTTGATAGATGGTCATAACGTTTTAGCCGGAAATGAAATATTCCAGTTTAACCTTCCATGGTTATGTCATTTAGGTTAGACGGACGAATAATGAAACTGAATGCTTATGAATAAATTGATGAAATTAAAGTGCGACATGGAATAAGAAAATTTCGTGAAAACTCATGGATCCCTCTCATTAAAGCTGAGCGTTCTACCACTGACCAATCAGGAATTCTGGTATGTGAGCAATACAGCTCATTCAGTGTAGAATGACTAGTGGTCGTAATCTTATCTTCCGACCTTATTTGAACAGTTTGCAGGACAATATCTTCCAGCAGGATAACGCACGTCTTTACACTGCCATGGCCATCCACTGTGCTCTACTACTAGATGCCTTCTACTCTGGCGTGCTAGGTCTGCGGACCTAAGCTATATCGAGTACATGCCAGACATCCTGCGATGGTGGCTGACCGTCATCTGGGCTCCAGCAATGATAAACATCTAATATAAATAAAATAAAAAGTTTGTTTGTGTGTTTGTCTGTCTGTCTGTGTGCGGCCTGGGGACCAGACGAGTAGACCGAGAGTTACCAAATTTTGGTCAGGGGTACCTTGGCCCAGGCCCCAGATCAAGACGAAGCACTTTTTTCAAATTTCGAAACAGGGGGTCTCAGGGGGGGCTTGGGAACCACACAAATTGACCGAGAGTTACCAAATTTTAGTCACGAATACTTCGGTCCAGGCTCCAGACCAGAGTTAAACGTTTTATCAAAATTCGAACCAGGGGGGTTTCAGGGGGGAGTTTACCGGGACATGTAACAGTAGTAGAAAATGATCGATATTAGTGTCGAATTCATAGTTTTCGCGGTTGCTGAAATCAATGGTGACACTTCCATTAGCGATGACTTGCAAATTTAGTTACAATTGAATGCGGGCCGAGAGTCAGAGGGGGGGGGGATACCGAGACATTGAAAATAAATAGCCCAAAATGACCGATGTTAGTATCAAATCCATAGTTTTCGCGGTCGCTGAGATCAATGATGATACTCCCACAGGCGTTGACTTCCAAATACAGCCCCCGTGCGAAGCATGGATATATTCAACTAGTTTTAAAATATAAAGATCTACAGCGAGCGCGGGCTACGCGACAAAGCAATTTCAGTGTTTCCACTCGTGCTGATAACAGACAAACTCACCGAGAGTTACCGTGCTGATAACACCTGTTACTACGGTGAATACTGTTAGCAACCTGCATAACAAATGATAACTATGATTAAAGAAAAACCAATATTTCAAACGGTTCAGCAATTTCCCCGTGACAATTAAACAAACAACATTGATATTACCTTTACATATTGGAAAAAATCGCACCCATCCTACTAGAAGCGGAATTTTTGAAAACGTTACGAACGTGTCCAATTATTTTTCATATAGAGTTTATGTACGAAGTTTCTTCTTTTTAGTTTCACATCCAGTGATTATGAACCGAGGCTAAGGGAAACTGATGAGATGGATGATAATGATGGAATGAAATATATTAAAGGAAACGGGAGAACCCAGAGAAAACCCACTATATAGTGTTTGTCCAGCACAAGCTCACTTTGGCGAGACCAGGGACCCCACGCACTGGAAGTGATCGCTCTACCACTGAGCCACCGCGGTTCCCTTACACAGAGCATCCCTTCCTAACAAGGTGGCTCCAGAGATACACTATATTTGGCATCCATTTCTAATCTCCTCATTGGCGGATTTAGTCCGGGGCTGGGGAGCCCTAGGCCCCAAACTGTTTTGAGTAACAAAAGTAAACTCATGGGTGTACCTATCATAATTCGGGCTCAGGCTGCCCCCCGTTTTTATCTTCTAGATCCACCACTGCTACACACAGAAAAATTCTAAATAGTCTACAATCTTTTCCCTTCAATTTCCATTCGAGACTGAAGAATATAGTAGAAACTCGCTTCGGAATAATTTGCAAGGGATTTTGAACTCACACAACGCAAGAGTCAACCATAAGCACTAACTGTGTAGCTAGACTTAAAATGAAACTAAGGCAGTGAAGATGTCTACACTGCAACGATATTGTGAACATTACCTAGGCGGCGAGCAACACAGGGAAAAATGCTAAATAAACTTGAAACATTTTACTTATTCAACGAACTTTCAGATACACTTGAGTTTATATCAACACCAACAAGTCAGCCAAGGATGTTTTAATTGAAGACTTTGAGGATAGATGACATTCGGCTTCTACATATATAAATATCCTTTCCCGCTGGTCCAGTGGCTACGGCGCCTCCCTTTGGTGCATGGGGTTCCGGGTTAAATTCACAGTGGGAGAGCTTTGAAAAATTTGAACGCACTTTGATTATTTAAAACAATGACTAAACTCCACGTCAAAATTACGAAGTTGGAAAACAGAAGTTATTGAAGTCTGATATTCAACTTCTCCTTTACGATACTTTATTTACAATACAAGGGCGGATCCAAGGGGGGGCTATAGCCCCCCTTGACCCTCAAATACACTGGATAAAATGGACTTCAATCCTGTTTTACACTGGATAAAGCGGCAAACTATGGTTTAGTCCCTCCCTTGATCATATTCTGCATCCGCCACTATATATATATATATATATATATATATATATATATATATATATATATTGTTGGTTGGAATCCCAGCTCCACAACTTTAGGAAATGTAATGTCCCTACAGCTATAGGTAGAATTCTAACCGGATAAGCTCCCACCAGGAATTGAAAAAATGAAATAACTAATACGTCCTACGGTTATACCGTCTAGGCTAAAGGAGACGGTGATGATGAGAAATTAATGAAATGGTAAAATGAAGAAAGTGGGAGGAAACGGGAGAACCCTGACAAAACCCACGCACACGATGTTAGTCTACCACAAAGCTCACTTGGCGCGAGCTGGGATCAAACCAAGGACTCAATGCACCAGAGGTGAACGCTTTACCACGGAGCCACCGCGGCCTCCACCAGGAATCGAAGCTGGACCTCCCGCGCAGAAAGTGAGTACGGTAACAGTACAGCACGAAGGAGCTTGATTTTACATTTGTCTCTATGTTCTCTGAAGTGAACTTTTTTATGTAGTTAAAGATTAAATTCCTCAAGGGGCAACTAATTTACATTGCATATATACATAGTACAAGAAACTGAAACAAACAAAAATCAAGTTTAAGCTACTTGAATGATACCCAACATTTATCTATAAAGAAGTCCCCTATGCAGATCATACAGGAAAAGACCGTTTTAATGATTTCAGAGACTGTTGCGTTACATGTCGAGAAGGTACGGATATGGTTGCATGCAATGGAATTTCCGGTTTGCTAAATACTTAACAGCGAACGGAAAATCAGCAGGTGGACCTCAACTTTTTCCTTAAATTTCTGTAGAATGTGATCAACCATCACACTGGGCACATCAAAGAAATTACACCTAATCTATGTAATACAAAATAATAATAATTTCATTAACCTAACAGCAAGTGGTAATAAATTATTATATTCCTAGCAGTAGTGCTGCTGAAACCATCTTAAACTGGAAACAAATGTAGACGACGGGAGTTTTAAAAAGTAATTTCACAAGTTTCATCCCAATATTCGTATGGTGGGGCTGATTAAAAAAAAAAAAAAAAGAAAAAGAAAAAAAGTAAACTTACAATGTTCTCAATCCGAACGAGCTATCATGGCATCTGAAGTGACGATGCCAGAGGGGAACAAATGGGTCAAACGCCCCCTGATGACTAACTTTCTTACCAGATGACACATAGTAATGTAATCAACGTAAAATTACAATTCCTAGTATACGGAAAAAATAGCTGCTCCTCCGTTTGTACCCCCCTCAAGAAATTAAATCTAGCGTCGCCACTGAACCGAAGTCGAAGTATCTCGATTACAAAGCTTCTAAACAATTATACAGCAGAATGATGCAAAAAATCGCAGTTTCTACCACTTCTCATCACACCTCACTACTACTGAGCGGTGTTTCTTAAAAAAAAAAAAAAAAATGTTCCGGGGAAGGCACATTTAGTATTCGAAGCGGCACACATTTTCATACGGTACTACCTCTTCTGTTTATTATATTATATACGTATTACTTTGGTCTCCTCCGAGGGACACTTTCAATGCTCCGGGGGGCAGTGCCCCCATAAACCTGCCTGGAAGAAATACTGCTACCGAATTTGATAATTAAATCTCCCCTAAATATCTTAACGTAAGTAAATTTTAAATAACAGAATCCTTCTTGAGAATAACTAGCTAATACAACAATGGTCGATCATTTCTTGAAATTCTTACATCTCATACTCCGGGTTATCTTTTCACCCTGATTGTGCCAACAAAATCTGGGAACGCTGAATATTTGTATTCAAGATGATTTTTTCCTATGGTATACTCTAGGTCTCGTGGTTACCACGTGATTTTCTCAGACGAGCATTTGACGTCCAGTGATCAACCTAAAATGTGCGTGACAGGTAGATTGGTGAGTCAGAGGGAAATTTAGGTATTGTGACACCTAGACATCAATATTTTGTAGTTTCCCGCCCTAGGTATCTAAATACAAGAAAGGTGGCTCAGTGGTAATGCTGTACCTTTGCCCGAAGGGTCGTTGGTGTGATTGCAAGAGAATATAGTGGACAACAGAACATTAGGATGTTAGTTTTCTTGAGATTTACCCGTTACCTTTCATCATTTTTTTCTGTTTTTTTCTTTTTTTAGTTTTCTTTAGTCTAGGACACTAAAATAACATTTTTATTTATAACGTTATCTGAAAATAATGTTTCGTATTATATTAAAACTAGGAAAGAAATATCAGAACTAAATTGCTTCCTCGAGTTTGCCGATTTCAATTCTATGTAACAAGAATGAACATCAAGAATTTGATTAATGAAGATTATCGTCATACTTCAGCACCAAGGATATATAAGAACCTTTCTGAAGTATGGTCAGAACCACTTCTCAGATTTGGAAATGGAATTAGGACGTGCATTAGTACCTGGACACACAGAATATTCGTGCTTATACATATATATATATATATATGTTGTCGACCACAAGCTTACTTGTCCGTGGATCGAACCAGGGACCCAACGCACAACAGGTAGGCGATGTACCACTGAGCCACCGTGCACACACACACACACACACACACACACGTATATATATATATATATATATATATGTGTGTGTGTATGGAGAAAGAGAGAGAATCATCGTGAACAAGAAAAATGTGAAATAATGATAGTAATAATATTTTTGAATAGGCTAGTACACAATTACGAGTTTAATTCTTAACTAGTGTGGCTCTATATTAACATGAATGACTTTAAATCCTTTAATGGTTTTAAATCTCTCTCTCTTTCTCTGTGTGTGTACATATAATCCGTTTAATCCGTTGCTTTCGACACGTGCCCTTAGTATCCATCAAACACGACTCTACATACAGTAACATATACAAAATAATACAAGATCGAAGCTATCGCCGAATGTGTGATGTTTACTACAACATATGATTTTGTTTATGGTAAGTCGCGCGAAGAGACTATTAATTCTCGAGTTTATAAACATCGTGAAAAAAAAAGAAAGAAAAAAAAAGCAAACATCTTTTAAAAGGCCGGCCGGTCATCAGTTATAAACACCAACCCATATGGCAGAAATAGTTTTCAAGACGCTTATTACTCGAACCGCGTCGCACAATCAACCCATTTGTATCATGTTCTGCCTTCTTGCACGCCGGCTTCTATTCACAGGATTATCTCCATTCGTCGTCCACGTAGTCACGTACCACATTTTTTACTTAATGAATGAACCTTTATTTCGAAGTCATACAATGTAACTCTTATTGGTAACAATTTTCAACAGTTCCTTATTAAGGAGTAATTTGTAGTTAACATGTTTATAGATACGACATACTCTGACTATAGCTCTGTCTCCCCTCATTATAATACAATACATGGCCACACTGGACAAAACTTTCCTGAATTTCATCACCTATGTCAGGCAAATGAATTGATGGTATGGTAATGTAATATGATTATCTATAAAAGACCGAATATTAATCTCAGCAATCCCCATAAGACAACAGCCTACAGGTACTAAATATTTACTGTCAGTACAGAAAAGTTAGATCCTAATCTTGAGACAAACTTAGGTCCTTTTTCAAGCACAGTAATCAAAGGATTTGGGAAAAAGTTTCCGAAAATCGTCAGTTTGTGTTAAGTACATTAACTATAAAAATAATTCCTTCTACATTCATTAATAGGAATTATTTTTCAATCGTCATGGTATAAGAAACAATTTTCTGACATCAGTTTCCAAATTAAACAAACCTTTTGCGTGTACCAATATGGATTTTTTTTAAAAATCATACCCAGCGCGATCACTACTCATACAAAATTCAACAATTACACTGCTCAAAATCTAACATTAGATCGGTATCATCATCCACGTCACTAGGTGAAAGTAGTGTTGTCGAAACTCTAGTTTTTTTGTGTGTGTGTGTGTAAATACGTAGTTTCAAAAATAATCTTCCAATATCTTCAAATATTTATTAGAAAATACGCTTAAATAAAGAAGTTTCAATGAAAGTTACAACAATTGATGTGGAATAATCTTCGTGGTGTTTACATATAGGAATTTGGAATTCCCGGCTTTTACATCCGGGTCTAGATATTAACACAAATCAGAGAAATTCTACAATAATGAGTCACCAAAAATGCCATGGGTCACTTCCATTTTTTCTCCCACGGCCTTACAAAGGACAAGGTTTGTTAAAAAAATAAAGAAGGGACTAACTAAAATGATTGGCACCTGTTATCATTTCTTTCGAACTTTTTTGTTCTTTCTTCCTTTCATTGAAGTTCTGCACAAAATAGAATGGAACCAAATTTATTTTTTCAATATATATATATATATATATATATACAACCAATTTTGCTTGAAAACAAAACAATTTCTCACAAAACTTTCAAAATTTTTATTTATTTTTTTTTAAGTTGATAGTTATGAACGCATTTATAATTACTTTCAAACAAATATATTTAAGGAGTAAGAATCCTGATTAAGCCGATGTTCAACTAGGAACATAATTTGTGCACTGGAGTATAGCAAGAGAGTGCATGCAGACATAACATCTACTACGATCACAACTGCATGTCAAAATCAAATTCACATCCACTATTTTTAACGAGACAGAACGAAATGAAAACGCCACGTGACCATCGGGGGTCCAATAAGAGGGCAAATATCAGGCAGGCAACATCCAAATCGCGTCCCTCCGACTTTTTTTTGTTTCTAATCTTTCGTAGACAATATTTGTAAACATACCCTGTACACACAACTCATCTCAAATGTGTTATTTGAACATGAAGTAAAACTATTTTCAAATTTACTTTTCCCCCTCCCCCTACTTTTGACCATATTTATTGCTGTAATTCTGAAACACGTCACTTGACAGTAGTACAATACCGCAATATTTGTAGCCAAAAAATAGGTCAATTCATTCCAGATACACTACAGGATTGCAAAATATCGTACAAAAAGTGCATTTGCCGGGCTACAGTGCTTTTTATAGTGCAATACACACATAGTGCTACCTGTTTTAATACAACGACGTAGATTTTTTGTTAAATGTAATACTTTTGAAACGCATTTTTTTAAAAACAGGGTACTCACCTCGCGTCATGTTTATTGCTAAATCCAATAGGCTGATATCCGAGTTATTTCACTAGAAAATAATAAAAAAAATTACAAATGTTTTCTCTTCGTACACTGGTTGCTTTGTCGAATGCACTAACTACACTACTAGCACTCACAAAATAAGATGTGAAAAAGTCTGCAGCTGGAGTAACAAAACTATTCTACACTTCACACTTCCTATTCCATATCGTATTTTCTTTTTCACTTTTTTTTTTTTTTTAATAATCTTGTTTCTCACTTTAGTTCAATCAAATGAATTTTTGACACACCTCTCCTGTGCATCACAGGCTCCTCTTTTCTCCTCGACCTTCACTGAATCTACAATTACTATTTGAATTCACCGAACTGTTACGCGCTGCCACTACATTACTGTACATATCAGCGTTAACATAGCTTTAAAATAATTCTTTGTGCGCTTCTTTTCTTGCTACATCTAACTAATTTACGTACAAAATATACTGTTTACACTTCTCGTATACAGACGTAAGTTTTTCTCATGGTAAATCCACTAAAAAAAAAGAACACATAACCAAGACAGCAGCTCTCCAAATCCCTATCAACACGGGCGTTATACTAGTCTCCGACGCAATGCATAGTGGGTAGAATCCATCTGTAATCACTTCTCCACAGAGCATGAGCAGTAACCTAGCCTCGCAAAGGGCTCCACAGAATTTCCGGCTGCGAACATGCAGCCATGGAAACGGCATTTGCTGACAGGGATGAGTTAGAAATTGTGCTAGTTGGTAGTACGAGGCAGGCCATTTAGTGGTCTGGACGTTCCTTCGTTTTCCCTTATTACAAAATTTATGTTAATAGTTGTGTCATTATAAACGATTTTATATTTAAAAAAAAAGAAAGGTAAAATCAAAAGCTACACGATGCATCTTAGCGCGGGGATTCTTCAAGCGCTAAGGATAAAAGTAAGAAAAAGAAAGAAAGAAAGAAAAAAGACGGTTTGAAGGCAAAAGTACATAAGCTTTATTTTCTCTTCTTTGTCGCATTTGATTGCAAATTTAATTTTACTCAACGAAGATGCAAATAACGTTGGAACTACTTTGTACTTTCTCACCTATGCAAATACATGTACAAAAGTTAAAAAAAAAAAAAAAACTACTCACAATTTATTTACATTAAAAAACTTACTTTGAGTTTGTTAGCAACTACAGTTTTTTTTTTGGGCCGCGGTGGCTCCGTGATAGAGCGTTCACCTCTGGTGCATGGGGCTCCTTGTTCGATTCCAGCTCGCGCCAAGTGAACTTTGTGGTGGACAAACACCGTGTGCGTGGGTTTCCTCGGGGTTCTACCGTTTCCTCCCACTTTCTTCATTCCACCACTTCATTCATTTCTCACCATCACCGTCTCCTTTAGCCTAACCGGCATAACCGTGGGACGTTAAACTCAAAGATTTCATTTCATTTCAACAGTGGGACGTAAAATTCAAACATTTCATTTCATTTTTACAGTTTTTTTCTTTTACTAGTTACAAGTGCCTGCAAGTAAGCTTTAGGGTACTAGTTGCGCCTGTGAGACTTTCGGGATCAATTTTTCATTGAAAATTGCACTGCAGTATTCTTTGAAGAACGGTGAAAAATTGGAAATGAAAAAAAAAAGCCTACAAAACAAGTTACTTTAGTTACAACCAACGACAGTCTGCCCTAGTGTTGGGGGGAAATAGTAAATTTGGGGGGGATAGGCACCATTGCTTCACATACTTTAATACATTTTACTGTGTACGGAATGAAGAAATGAAGAGGCCATTTTATCTATGCAAAGCATAATTTGGGCGTAATGTCGTGTAAGAAGAAAAACAACGTTCAAAATATCTAAGATATCCCTGTACGTAGCGAACACTTTCCTATGCGGTGGGAGACCCAAGTTCAATTCCCAGCGGGAGCTCATGTGGTTCAGATTCCACGTTAATCAGTAGGTCCCGCCTCATATAGCCTCGCTGCTGAACGGGACGTTAAACTCAATATCAACTCAACTCTTTTCTCATGCGCGGGCCGTGGGGGCTCAGTGATAGAGCGTTCACCTCTGGTGCATGAGATCCTGGGTACGATCCCAGCTCTGCCAAGTGACTTTATGGTTCACAAACATACTTTTGTGGTTCACTTTCTTCATTCCACCATTTCATTCATTTCTCATCACCGTCTGTTTTAGCCTAGCAGGCATAATCGTGGGACGTAAAATTTAAAGCTCTTATTTTTATTTTCTCATGCGATTTATGAACATTCGAGTCATTATCACGTGTGGTTCTGAGTTCGATTAGTTGGTTGGATTGGAATTTATCGTCTTAATCAGCACCGAGGCTATATGAGACGGGATCTACAATTTAAGTTCAATCTGAACCACCTTGATGCTTTTAAATTTTAATCCTTTCCCAATGGAAATTGAATCCAGAACAATGTGCACCTTAGGCGTGCGCGCGCTCTAGGCACTAGACCAGCTACAGTCGGTCGGATCTCACGAAAACTGTATGTACACGCTTCATATAGCCTCTATGAGGTAAAGGAATCTTAGGACCTTTTTAGATTTGATAAATCATCAGGGGTAGAGATTTTTTATAATATGCAAGAGAGATATTTTCTATTTACACACGGCTACATCGCTTGAAGATATCTCTCGCAGAAGGTCAACAGAGTCTGACATCTTTCGGAGGTTATGCGAACTACTTCAGAAAATTCCACTTTCTTCTTAACGGACAAAACAGGGCCACGATGTGTGGTTGTGTATGTGGGGGGGGGGTTAAATTTAAAAAAAAAAGTTTCGTTAGGCAGCCCCTCCTGCTCCTCAAGTTACGGGACTGAATTTGCACTTAAATGGGATCGGAAGTATCACTGTTCACCTTAGCAACCCCCAAAACTATAAATTCCACTCTAAAATCGGTCATTTTCGATCTGTCGGATGGTTCAAGAGATTAGGAGTCACAAACATAGTCATTTTCAATGTTATAATATAGATTTATTGTTGTAGTATGTCATCGCTCAATCCTTGATGTGCCTTATATCTAAGGAGGCTAAAAGTTATATTGATAAATAATTATTCAACGTATAAGAATCCGTCCATGAAATCAAACCTGCAGCCACATGCATTAAGTTTCTGTCAATGTCATGAAAATATTATTTCGATATTAATTTTATGAGCACACATTAAAAATTTCCAACGGATGCTTGAGTTTCGGAGCCAAGGCTATACCTATGTAATCGGCATCTGTGTGTACAGAATTACTGATGTTCAATACTATATTTCTCTTTAGTTTTGGAAGAAGACCACCACTAATATGCTTCGAAATGAAATGAAGTATCTAGTTTAACGACCCACGATTATGAACCAAGGCTAAGGGAGACAGTGATGATGAGAAATGACTGAAATGGTGGAATGAAGAAAGTAGGAGGAAACGGAAAACCCCCGAGAAAACCCACGCACCGGTTGTTTGTCCACCAAAAAAGCTCACATGGCGCTAGATGACACCTATGTGGCTTGAAAACGAGCAATATCTGCAGAAAACGCAAACAACCAATTCAGAAAACGACATACTGTAGCTATATGCTACAAGGACAGATCAACTCGCATGGATTGCATAAACTACTGGGAACTAGAGATGCAAGGGCTCGAAAAAAAAACGGCTTTTTAGAAAAAAGTGAACGGTTTTTTCTGCTTCGCTTTTTTGCTTGGGAAATTTTGGGCTTTTTTCAAAATTCTGCTTTAAATTCATAAAGCATATTTTGTTTCGCTTCTCTATAACACCAAAAGTCTTTTAATTAGTGGTTGATGCCGATAATAATATAAAACCTCGAAAATAAACCATGAATTTCGAAAAGGTATTTCAAACAATTTTACTTCTCAACACATTTACATTATGAATTCCAAAGGATTAACCAATGTATATAATAAGATTTTTTTAACCTCCTATATACAAAAGTAAGCAGGGTTGTCAAGAACCATGGTTGTTTTTGAAAATGCCAAAAACCCGTTGATTGGGGGGAGTTTAAACTAGTTTTTTTTGTTTAAACCAGGTTTTTTGGGTTTAGATATTTTGCTTTATGTATTTATATTACATATTGACAGAAATACGTTTGTTTCGCCTTGGCGTTATTATGCAACAACGGGGTTAGGCTGAAAGAGGTCACATAAGCTTAAAGAAGTCCGGTCAGTAAATTTCTTCAATTGGGAAACTCCCGCCCTAGCCATCGGGAAAATCCCATCATTATTCTAAATGTAAAACAATAACGGAAAAATCCTGTTATTGCTTTGCATGTAAAATTTAAAGGTCAATGTATCATAATCAGCACGCTAAAACTGGGGTATTAAATTACAAATTTAGTACGTACATATAATTGAAAGTCCAATCCAAGCTAATGTTGGAAGCTACGTAGGCAATCGATAATTTTTGCCAATTTCTATCAATATATTTAAGCAACTTTGGCTTCTTTATAAAACAATAACCATTCAGGCATGCAGAAATATACAATTTGGTTTCGTTTCGTATGTTCAGGCTTAACATCCTTATGTAATGCCTGGGTTATCAAGGAGAAGACTTTCGCTTAAAATGACATCCGAACCGCTACTTTGTTTACGCATAAAAGAAGGATGTAGTTCGACCGAGAATTGAACATGGGACACCTTGATTAAAAGTTGAAAAGGAAATAAAACTAATGCAGATGGTTTGATGTGTGGAAACGTCACTATGAATTTCACACGATTAGCATTTTTCGTTCTTTTTATTTTTTGGTTTAAACCAGTTGTTTATTAAAAAAAAAAACAGCTGGTGTAAACCAGCCAACTCTAAAAGTAAATACTTCTTTTAAAAAATACACAAATAACTAGCAAAATTCTATGTAGTATTTTTACTTCAGAATATTCCATACCCTCTTTTTGTAACAAAATAAAATTAAAATAAAACATAAGAGAAATACTTAGATTTATATGATACAGCTTTTGGTTCGATTTATATGGTACAGATACAGCACATCTAGAGCTGTTGGTTCTGTATATTCTTGAAATTCTACAGTTTTATATAACCATCATGGTTTACTCAGTCCTCAAGTTTTCTGAATTTTTAACAAGAGGGATTCAACATATGAAGGGTGTGAGGCAAGAACATGGTAACCCACAATTTTACTATTTTAGAAATTAGAGATTTTCTGCTGCACAATCCATTTTGAAAGTCGGAAAGATGATTTTTCACATAAGACTATACATGAAGGATTAAACGAAGCGGTATGCGTTGCTGTATCTGGTGCTGCATAACTCAGCAATTGAAAATTTGTTGGTTACCATGTTCTTGGCTCACACCCTTCATATCATTACGGAACTCTCCCCCACCACCAAAAAAAAAAATGACTAAGGAATATATGTTTAAGTTAAGATAAATACAACTGTACAACAAACATGACTGAGTGGAGCTTTTGCGCTTCTATCGGGAAGTACGGGATTCAACCCAGTAATCGACTATTCTGACAAAGCTTTTCTTCATTCCATCTGTGAAGTAGAAATAGTGCGTGTACTGTGAGTTGTCCGACTTCTTTTCTTATTGTTTTTAAATCGTTATTATTACTAACTACCAGCAGTAATGGTTTTGCGAAGGTTAGGGGGGTCGGTCTTTTGGACTGAATCCTGTTCCCCAAAATTACGCAATATCTAAAGCAAACGAAATATCTATTAGTTATGCCTTTACTCATAAACTTTAAGTTCTCGTCAAATAAAAATTAAGAATGTTTAGGAAAAACTAAACATTAGTAAGGAAAACCCCTCCCAAAATACTTTTCTAAATCCGCCACTGATTCTCAGTATAAAATGATCAAAGTCGTATCCGGAAGATTATCGCTAACTATATAAACGGAACGAAATATTAGTTATGCCTATACTCATAAACTTCAAGCTCCTCTCAAATAAAATTAGGACTTTTTAGAAAACGAAACAATCAGAGAAACCCCTCCCAAAGTACTTTTCTAAATCCGCTACTGATTATTTGTATAAATCGGTATTCAATGTTGTATCTGGAAAATTATTGCTAAATCGTTGCACAGCTACAATATAACAGAAATGTGAAAGTACGGTTCGACGGATATATTGAAAAACGTACGCTTTGACGGATATATAGAAAGACATAAGTTTAACTTTTGCGCTAGAAGCTAGATTACTAAGCTCTTAGAAATGAAACACGGATGACAAACTAAAATGATTTAGAGAAGAAAAAAAATGTCGATAACTCAAAAGTTAAAATAAAAATAATAGCCTCTAAAATTGCCCTCAAATACTATATTCTTCATGTTAGCTTTAATTCGTAAAACATGTGCTCCATCCATCTTGATGGTGAATTTCAGAGCGAAATATGGCATTTAGGTCATGGAATTCTTATTTAACTATAGAATATACTATAAGAAAGCTACTTAAATAGAAAAATCATGGAAATGAAAAAAGCCAAAATTTCCAAAATTCTCGTTTTTTCCCAAAAAAGCCGGCTTTTTATGTAAAGAAAAACGATTCAAAAAAGCCGGCTTTTTTGCATCTCTACTGGGAACACATTCACTCCAGTGGCATTTTTACTGAAGCCAAGCAATTCAAGTATAAGACGTAATGACTTTCCCCCCTTTTTTACATTCTATAAAAAATCAAGTAGTACCGGTACTTGTGCAAGACTGTTGCTTGGTCTTGGTCTTGGTCTTGCAGGTATGGTCTTGGTCTTGGTCTTGCACGCAAGACTCTTGCAAAAACTGCAAGACCAAGACTCTTGCGCACATCACTATTCCCAAGTAAACGCTGTGAAATCCATTGTATATACATTTTGTTTTTATCAAATCTATATGGACTTTTATAGTCATGCATATCAGTCTCTTCGAACTTTGTACACTTTTCTTCTTGGCTACACATCCATAAATTCAACCATTTCGACCGACTCTAACAATCTGTGTTAGAGTCGGTCGAAATGGTTGTAACGTGGGTTCCTGTCACCACGGCATGGCGCGTCCTCAGGTTGCGGATCGAGGAGAAGGCCTCTAGATATAGAGGTTACCTGCGAATATACTGAATAAGCAGTCGCGGACAGAGGACTAGGAGAGGTCCTCCAGCTTGGGGGTTTGGGTAAGGCTAACACCCTCATCCTGTAAAAAAAAGTACTTGTTCAAAAACATTCACAAAAGCCTCGGACAAGGACTGATAACTTGGCACGACATCAGCAAAAGAAAATGGACATGAGATTTGGAACATGGAATATTAGAAGTCTTTATAGGGCAGGCGCGTTAAAATCTGTAACGAGTGAGTTAGAGAAATACAGGATGGACTTAGTAGGAGTTCAGGAAGTTAGGTGGGAAGGAAATGGATCTGATAATTCCGGAAATTTTACGTCCTTTTACGGGGAAGGAAATAAAAGTCACCAGTTAGGAACAGGGTTTTTCGTTCATAAACGAATATTACCAGCAATTAAACGGGTTGAATTTTTTACTGACAGACTTTCTTTTATTACTCTTAAGGGACGGTGGTGTGATATTGTTGTTTTAAATGTACATGCTCCAACTGAAGATAAGGGTGACGATATAAAAGATAGTTTTTACGAAGAAGTGGAACGGATATTTGACCAACTCCCGCGATACCATATGAAGATTCTATTAGGGGATTTCAATGTGAAGGTAGGACGAGAGGATATTTTCAAACCGATTATAGGGAACGAAAGTTTGCATAAGGAAAGTAATGACAACGGTGTTAGACTCGTGAACTTTGCAACATCCAAAAACCTAATCGTGAAGAGTATAAATTTCCCACAACCCCACGTTCATAAATATACTTGGACATCACCAGACGGAAAAACACATAATCAAATTGATCACGTTTTAGTAGATAGAAGAAGACAATCTAGCATAATTGACGTCCGGTCGTTTAGAGGGGCTGATTGTGACACTGATCACTACCTGGTAGTAACGATAATACGGGAGAGATTATCGTTGAATAAAGGTAATATTCAATGTCCGAAAACGGAGAGATTTAATTTAAAGAAATTAGAAGAGAGCTAGGTAAGAGAGGAATACCAGATTGAAGTTTCGAATAGATTCGCGGTTTTAGAAGACTGGGAGTGCACTAGTGTTGAGGATACTTGGATTGAAATTAGATAGCATTAAAAGTTCAGCAATAGAAAAATTGGGAGACGCGGAAATACGTAGGAACAAACCATGGTTCGACCAAGAATGCATTAAACTAGCAGAGAAGAGAAAACAGGCAAAATTACGGTGGCTACAAAATCCGAATGAAACAACTACACAAAATTTCGCAGATATCAGGCGGGAAACTTCCAAAACTTTTAGAACAAAGAAACGGGATTTTTTGAAAGCTAAAATTAAGGAACTTGAAGATAATAGTAAAAATAAAAATATTCAGCACATGTATAAGGGGATCAGCGAATTTAAGAAAGGCTATCAACCTCGTGCTTATATATTAAAGAAATCTGACGGAACAGTTCTCACCGATACGGATAGCCTCTTAAATAGATGGAAAGATTTCTTTGACGATTTGCTGAACACGCAGCCAAAAACTAATGTGCGTGGAGAAAAGGAGATACACACCGCAGAACCGTATATTCCAGAACCCAATCGAATAGAAGTGGAAGCCGCTATAAAGAAATTAAAGAAACACAAATCTCCGGGTGTAGATGAAATTCCGGCTGAGTTAATTTTAGCTGGAGGCGAAAAATTGTGGAACAAGATACACAAACTCATTCTCCTTATCTGGAACAAGGAAGAATTGCCACAAGAGTGGAAAGAGTCAATCATTGTTCCAATTCACAAGAAAGGCGACAAAACTGACTGTAATAATTATCGAGGCATTTCTCTTCTGTCAACATCCTATAAAATCCTTTCAAATATTCTGTTAGCAAGATTGACCCCATACGCAGATGGAATTATTGGAGATTATCAGTGCGGATTTAGACGAAATCGATCAACTATCGACCAAATATTTACCATTCGCCAAATACTCTAAAAGAAGTGGGAATACAATACCCCGGTACATCAACTATTTATTGATTTTAGAAAGGCTTACGACTCGGTTAGGAGAGAAACATTATACAACGTTCTTACAGAACTTGGAATACCGAGAAAGCTAATTAGATTAATTAAGATATGTTTAAGTGAATCCCAAAGTAAAGTCCGTGTAGGAAAATATTTGTCCACGAGCTTCCACGTCGAAAATGGCCTGAAACAAGGAGATGCGTTGTCGCCATTATTATTTAACTTTGTGCTGAAATACGCCATAAGGAAAATCAAAGATAGCAACCAGGGCCTAGAGTTGAACAGCATTCACCAGGTTATGGCATATGCTGATGATGTAAATTTAATAGGGGATGATAGGAGAACAGTAGAAATAAATGCAGAGATCTTATTAAACGCTTGCAGGAACATGGGTTTAGAAGTAAATGCAGAGAAAACTAAATACATGGAAGTGCGTCGGGACCGTAATACGGCAAATTGTGGAGGCGTTAAAATATTAAATAATGCTTTTGATAAAGTGGATACTTTCAAATATTTAGGATCAATATTAACAGACGAAAATCATATTCACGAAGAAATTAAATGTCGACTAAAAGCAGGAAATTCGTGTTACTATTCGGTTCAAAATCTCTTGTCGTCGCGAATTCTGTTGAGGAATTTGAAGCTTAAAATATATAAAACGATAATCATGCCTGTTGTTCTGTATGGTTGTGAAACATGGTCGCTTACTCTGAGGGAAGAACATAGACTGAAGGTATTTGAGAACAGGATCCTGAGAAGAATATTCGGACCCAAGAGGAACGAGAATGGGGAATGGCGGAAGCTTCATAACGAGGAACTACATAGTTTATACGGTTTACCCAACATTGTTAGGGTCGTCAAGTCTAGGAGGCTTAGGTGGGCAGGTCATGTAGCTAGAATGGAAGAAAGTAGAAACGCTTTCAAAGTCTTGACTGGTAGACCCATAGGAAAACGACCATTAGGAAGACCTAGGCGCAGATGGGAGGACAATATTAAGATGGATCTCGCAGAGATAGGAATACAAAGTAGAAACTGGATGCAATTAGCTAAGGATATAAGTCAGTGGAGAGCTTTTGTGAACGCGGCACAGTACCTCCGGATTCCATAGGCCATAGAGTTAGTTAGTTAGTTCTAACAATCTGTGATAAATGAAATTCTTTGTGTTTTTCCATAACTGCATTGAACTCGGGAATAATTTTTGTCACCATCAAACTTAGGTCCGATTCCACATTAAGACGATTTCGCTTTTAAGTTTCAATACTGCAAAGAGTAGAAAAGACCTGCTCACATAAGTAAGTGGTGAGGAAAAACATCAAATGTTGCAATGTCTTTTTAGACAATTCTTCATACTCACAGCACACACGATAACCAATTTGAGTCAGAACGCTATTCGCAGTGGCGGATCTAGGAACATATTTTGGGAGGGGTATATATATATATATGGAATTGTTGGCGGGGGGCGCGGTGGCTCAGTGGTAGAGCGTTCACCTCCGGTGCTTGGGGTCCCGGGTTCGATCCCGGCTCGCGCCGTGTGGACTTTGTGGTGGACAAGCACCGTGCTCGTGGGTTTTCTCGGGGTTCTCCAGTTTCCTCCCACTTTCTTCATTCCACCATTTCATTCATTACTCATCATCACCGTCTCCTTTAGCCTAAGCGGCATAACCGTGGGACGTAAAACTTAAAGATTTCATCTCATTTTTTGGAATTGTTGGTAGTGGTGGGAGCTGTCCGTCACTTGAAAATGAAATCCATGAAATTCCGAAGCGTTGTGCTGTTAATGTACAGCTGCTTTTGATAAAATGCCTTAAGAAAGAAGGAATTTTCTCCCTTGAAGTAGTTCTGGGTATCGGTTGACCAGCTTCAGGGCAGAAATTTAGTAAAATAGGAGAATATTTGATTCTAGAAACGTAGGTATAATTTCTAATTGCTTTTTTTAGTAACTGAAAAAAAATACTTCTTGCATAACAGCTGAGTTCTATTTTATTAAAACACATTTCACCTTTTAGGCGTCGTGGACCTACTGACTAGGTCCCACGGGAGAAGATTAACCCGACTAATGTAATGGTTAACGCGATGACATTTGGTTCAAATATTTTAATACGATATTTTTAATTAAAATACAATTTATATAGAAGTAAAGTAAGTATGTAATATCTATACATAAATTCAAAATTCGAAATTTTAATTATGAAGTATCTATATACAATTTTGGAATTCGAAATTGATTGTAATAACACGAGATAAGCACTAAAGCGCTTGATTGACAAACCAGAGTAAGAATTAAAAATAAAACAATATTGAATAGGTTTACAACAGGGGTGGCTAGCCTTTCTTAAGTTTGAGAGCTACTTCTCATTTCTGAAATCGCTAGTGATCTACTAATCAAAATATAGATTAATAATGAGGACGTGATCGACAGTAAAAAAGAAGTAAATACGTACAATAAAATTAAGATTACTTAAATATTTTTTAAAAACCTAACTAATTCATTTTTATTTTCTAAGAAACGTTCATTTGTTATCGGAAACTAGAAATCAGTCCTTCATGACTGACTGATACAGGCAGTGTGACACAGACCACCGCGGGCTACCTCTCATGATTGCCGGTAGACTAGTAGAACATGGTAGATGTGTTGGCCATCTCTGGTCGGTTATAATGACTTGTTTCGAAGAATGGAAAAGGGTTTGAATCAAAGATTTTTTTTGATGTATTTGGTCCATGTTTCAATTCCCAGTGCTAGTCGGTTTTATCTCACTTTAAACTATGGATCTATCTTTGCTATGGCCGAGGTTAAATTTCAGATATCAAAGCAAACCGAATTGAACCGGTTAATTTGTTGTAGCTTTCGTAGTTTGGAAGACTCCTCGCATTTCATAAACAGAAACTGGGGAAAATATATTTCTTTCCTTTTTGTCAACAGAATAGACCACTGGACGACAGGTATAAGCAAATTCTTATCAAAACCTGTTTTTTTTTGTTTTTTTTTGTTTTTGTTTTTTTTTTTATCAAAAGATCCAATATATTTCAGACAGAAATTTTGTTGTAGACCTTATATCTGGAGAAATACATATAGTGTAGCCAAACCAAAACTACCACTTAACTCAGTATGATGTGCTTATTCCGTAAAAAATACGAAAACTCGATTTAAGGGCCATTAAAAATTTTTGTGGCCCCTGATCCAGAAAATCCAATGTTCTTCATTCAATTATAAATTTTCTTGTAGGCCTTATATCTCGAGAACTACACATAGTGCAACCAAATCAAAACTACCACTTAACTCAATGTAATGAGCTTATTCCATAAAAAGAATATGAAATCTCGATTTAGTGTCCAATCAAAATTTTTGTGGCCCCTGATCCAAAAAAAAAAAAAAAAAAATCAATATATTTCATTCAACTAAATGTTTTCTTGTACGTCTTATATCTGGAGAACTGCATATAGTGTATGTAAGTGGTACCATATATAGTGTACCACTTAACTCAGTTTGATGGGCTTATTTCGTAAAATATACGGAAACTCGATTTATCTAAAGGCCGGAGCTCCTCCGTGGCTAAGCGGTTAGCATACGCGCCTTTGGCGCGGGAGACCCGGGTTCGATTCCCGGCGGGAGCTCATGTGGTTCGGATTCCACGTTAATAAGTAGGTCCACGTCTCATATAGCCTCGCTGCTGAACGGGACGTAAAACTCAAAATCAATCAATCTAAAGGCCGTTCAAAAATTTTGTGGCTCCTGACCCACCATCTTATTATTGGAAATGATCGCAATCTTTTAATCCATTTTTTGGATTATTCCTAAAATTCTTGTTAACCAGATATTTCTCGCTTTCCTTCCAAGAAGCTGGCAGCCAAGAAGGGTTGGAAGCGGTGCCTATTCATTTCTTTGTTTTTCTACAGGGAGCTATATCTCGCTTCCATGCGATAAGTTGAACAGGTCCAACTTATCGCATCGTATCCTATGCGAGAGACGTATGATGATAAAAACTAATTTAGATTTGATGATTTCTGAAATTTATCTCTACCGTTGATGATTTATCATCAAATTTAAATTGCGCCTCAAACTACTAATGAACAAAACAGTCTAAATAAATTCTTTGTAATGTTTGCGAACTCAGGTACCCCAAACACTGTAGTGCATTTTCATTATCCGTCAAATTCTTTAACATAGAACTAACTAGATGTATGATCTATGGGGGCTGGAGGTTCAATGCAGTGTTCACAAAATCTCTGCATTGACTTCTATCCTTAGCCAACTGGATCCAGTTTCTACTTTGTATTCCTACTTCTGCGAGATCCATCCTATTATTGTCCTTCCATCTGCGCCTAGGTCTTCCTAATGGTCGTTTTCTGATTGAATTTCCAGTTAACATTTTGAAAGAGTTCCTACTTTCATACTACAATACATATACTACATATACTTCAGTATTGAGTTGTTATTGAAATATTGATTTTAAAAAAATCGTTAGATCAGTTCTCGAGAAAACAGCAATTTTCAATTTTAACCCCTCAATAAACTACCTTTAATTTTGAGGGTAGAAAGAAAATTCAACAACTGTCCGAAGGACATCTTATGAAAATCTTAAGTTTAAAATTTGGTGACGATACATTGAACGGTATGGTCTCTAGGTGATTGAACTCATTTGCATCGGTTTGTGGTGGACAAACATCGTGCGCGTGGGTTTTCTAAGGATTCTCCCGTTTCTTCCACTTTCTTCATTTCACATTCATTTCTCATCATCACCGTCTCCTTTCGCCTAGTCGGCATAATCGTGGGACGTAAAACTCAAAGAATTCGTTTCGTTTCATTTCAGTTACATCGGGACGAACAGATGGACAGCAATTTATACCCTTTTCACTTTTTCAGTATGTAGGCTCATGAAACCTATAAATCCATTGGAATCTCGAATTTTTTTTTCCAGGATCACCATACTTTCTTCTTTCCTATCGTTTGTTGAAAGTAAAAATGGAAAGATGTTGGGAATATGTGGTTTTCAATCTAAAATAGTGAAAATTTTCCAATTGCATTAGCTGCTTGGGCACCACACTTGTGAGTTGGCATATCTAATCTAATCCAACATAAATAAAATAAAGAGTTTATTGTGTGTCTGTCTGGTTGTCTGTGTGCAGCCTGGAGACTAGACGAGTGGACCGAGAGTTACCAAATTTTGGTCACGGCTACCTTGGTTACCAGAGTATACCGAGATATGTAAAAATAATAAAAAATGACCGATATTAGTGTAAAATCTTGAGTTTTCGCGGTCGTTGAGATGAACTGTGATACTCCGACAGGCGTTGACTTCCAAGTACAGCCCCATCGGCTGCGAACCAGGGGGTCTTAGGGGGCGTTTACTGGGATATGTAAAAGTAGTACAAAATTACTGATATTTTTTCCTTTCGTGTTCAGTTTGCTTACATAGATCTTTTATCTGCCCCATGCGAAGAATAGGTATTTCAGCTAATGTTAAATGAAAGGGTAACGTTCCCAGTTCAGTAGTCTGTTCGAAGAGAACGCAAAATTGACAAAGTGAACGTGAATATTGTTGTATGAGGAATCTTAGAATACCTCAAAACCCTGTACTTAATAATTCTGTATTGTTGAAATGATGAGGGCTCAAAAGAACAGTCTACTGAACTGGCAACATTGCTTTTGTTTATTTAGTCAATTTGCAACGACAATATTATAACAATGGAATGGCAAACTTGCGTTGAGTTATTCAAGATTTAAAGTTCTTCACATATTCAAGATTAGTATTTTATAGCTGAAGCAAAAATGAAATGAAATCTTTCAGTTTTACGTCCCACGATTATGCAGACTAGGCTAAAAGAGACTGTGATGATGAGAAATAGCTAAAAGAGACTGTGATGAAAGCTCACAAATACGAGGTTTGTCCACCACACAGCCCACTTGACGCGACCTGGAACCGAACCTGGGACCCCACGCACCAGAGACGAACGCTCTAACACTTTTCTATTGTTGCTTTAAATTGAAAAAAGTAAGTATGAAATTAACTTTTGCTGACGACTGGTGGATCTAACTCGGGCCATAGGTGCTTAAAGGAGCAGTTCGGCTTAGAAATGCATTTTTTACAATTTATTTCCACTTGTAGAGTTGAAAATTCTAAAAGGAATGGTGTTTGTTTGATCGCGATACGTTCAGTCGTTAGCGAGTAACAGAGGAAAAAGATTTTGTGATGACGTCATAGGTGGGCAAGTAGCGAGAGCAGGCTTACATACTACACAGTGCCAAGCATTTCGTTTGTGAGAGGTGCAGTGGCACGTTCTAAGTGAGGTTTCCTTTTCCAGAACTGATTGCAAAGACTTACAAATATCATCTGCATGTAGAAAATATCTGATGGTAGGCTGTACAAAAATTTTTATAATATTATAAAACGTATCCTATAAAGCATGAGTTCAGCGTTAAAAAAAAAAATGAAACCAATATGTAAATAGATGGCGGACGAGATTGCTGAAACACTTAAGTACCTTTTCTTTAATCATTCTTCCGATTCCCAAACATAAGTATGTTCATTTTCACGTTTTGTTGCAATTTTTAACGCTGACCCTATAATTTTGTGCTTCAAGGTATATACAGGAGCGCAACATATGAGGCAAAAATGAAATAACATCTGTAAAGTTTGCCAGAATACGAAAAACACTTCACCGGTTAAATTTCTTTTATTCTCATAGCTGTTCGCGAAACAACTCTTATCACCTGTTTCATCATCATTGTCACGTGATACATAGAAATTAAACGATGAGTCAATGTCTTGAGGAAGTCATCGTCACTGATTCTTTCTACAAGCCAGTATATTTCACTCCCTAATTCACATTGTATAGCTTATTTCTAAAGCAGTATCTTCAGAATTATGAGTGACATCGTCTCTATTACCCTCTAACGCCTCGTCTTGACTACAACCGTCAATTGCGTCTAGTACGATATTTGTACGTTGGTAACTGGACATAGATCGGCGCTTGTTCAATGGCTCGGATTTTAAACCTTTCAATAATATACTTGGAACAGCATTCTTTCTCAGTTTGCGTGTAAATAATTCTCCTGGCATTAGCCAGAAGTGGATCTAGACGGTAAAAACTCAGAGGGGGGGGGGGAGTGAGTCAGAACCCAGACTATGATATTTATATCATGTTTACTAAAAACTTTCAAAAATATCTAAATAATAGCTTAAATCAATTTTGTCACTCAAAAACAGGGGGGCCTAGGCCTCAGCATAGATCCGCCACTGGCATTAACTTTTCTTTCAATAAACTTGACTTCTCGAAGGCAGGCTCTTCAAGATGTTTGGAACACGAGTGATTTTATTTGGTACATTGTTTTCCCATTGATTTTCTTGGGCCATAATTTATATCGATCTGGTGATTTCTCACGACTTAGAAACGTAAGAAAAGATACTTTACGTCCTCAGCTTCAATTGCACAAGAATTACAACCGAAAACACAGCAGGTGTTAGGCATTTCTACTTCACTTCACAGACACAGCACGCGCTGCACTAACACGTCTTTTCTACTTCACACTAGTGTTTCTTTCAGAAAAAATCCGGAAGGGGAAGGGACACTAGAGAGGCACATTATTTTTACACAGTACTATTATATTTATTACATTATAGACGTATTATTTTGGTCTCCTCTGGGGGAATCTCTCAGAGCTTCGGGAGACAGTGCCACCCTAAAAACATGTCTGGAAGAAACACTGTTTCGCACAACAAACGTAATTACTGCTCTCTCTCTACTCTTTTTTATACTAATGCTATAAGAAAAACTTCCCTCAAGAATTCAACACAGAGCAAGACTGCTAACAAATCCAAAACACAATCTATTAAATCCAATGTACTATTAAAGGTTTATCAGCTGCGTACAAGGGAGTGGTTGCTGGCTCACATTGAGTTTCTTGCGTATCCCACCCATAACGTCACCATTTACGATTCATTAAAAATAAATGCCTGTAGAAGCTGAACGAGACGGCCTATCGAGATATAAAAAATAGGGGTCTCTTATTTTTTGTTTCTCTTTCTATTGCACCAAACTTGTTTTTAACTCGAACAACTCCTTTAAGCTCCTCAGTTTTTTGAGTAACAAAAATAAGATAATTTTATATATATTGAAAGTTTATACTAATATAAATTCATGATTTACCTATCAGTCTGTACTGAGAAAAAAATGTATGTGAGGTACGTAAAATCATATGTTACAACAAACGTATAACTGAAAACGCACGTTTTATAATACTTTCTGTATAAGCGTTCCATATGTACGTATTTTCCATATGAAACAATATAGGCGGTCAGGATCTCATATACTAATGGACGTATATAACATATAGCTGACGAAGGTAACGTACATATATGCATGTAATATAAAGAAAACTATTAGATATCAGACATCCTGCAACGGTATGATGTAACATCGAAGGGCAGTGCCTATGTAGCACACAGATAAGGTAGGCTCCGTACTGATTTCTGTAGTAACCAAGAGGATTACGTATATTTGTACAATTTACCGCTGTCCGGAGAACGGATTTTTCTCAGTGTGGGTTCTGACTGGACCCTCGTGTTTTACGTTCTAGATCCGCCACTGCTTTCGCCTTTGCTGATTGTTGGTTCCAGGTTCATTTCCAGGTGCAGATGATACGATCTCCAATTAGCCTATAACAGAGCTTGTCGTTTAACATATAATAATAATAATAATAATAATAATAATAATAATAATAATAATAATAATAATAATAATAATAATAATAATAATAATAATAAGTGAAGGCTACTCATCGTGAACTTAATCTTTCAACGTAGAGAAAAGCTCTAACTGCAGCTGGTATTCTGTAACGGGTTTGTTTTACATTAAGGTAAACGGAATATTTTTAATCCTTTGCTACATAAATACTTGAGATTATTGCTCTCGTGTGTGTAGAATATGACTTTGGACATTTTTAAAATTTTTATGATAGGAATCATAGAAACATTCCGTTGTCATTTTGACGACATTTTTTAAAGCATTGTTGTATTGCGCACGGCATGAAACACACGCCTTGCCAATAAAAATGGTTTGTGGTGCGTAGAAGAATATTTATTGCATTTTGTTCGTTTTATTACGAGGGGCAACAGTCTACAACACCACTTTCTGGCTTCTACTTTAAACGTAGCGTGCTGTTCGTGCAATAAGGGTACACAAACTCCCTTCTCTCAACACATCTACTTTGGTTATGCGCACTTAAATTTAGATTTCTTCCTTTCTATATTTTATTTGTTTTGAATTTAAAGATGTCTGCATTTGTTTTAGGTTTAGATAGATGACAAAAGCTGAAGGGAAAAATTTCACCGAAGATCAATACGTACTTTAAAATATTCTATTTTTTCTTGGGGGAGAATATAATGGGTCTTTGTCCTAGTAGGGGCCGCGGTGGCTCAATGCTAGAGCGTTCACCTCTGGTGCATTTGGTCCTTGGTCCGATCCCAGCTCGCGCAAAGTGAGCTTTGTGGTGGAGAAACGCCGTATGCATAGGTTTCCTCGGAGTTCTCTCATGCCATCCCAATTTCTTCGTTCCAATATTTCCTTGATTTCTTATCACCAACATCTCCTTTAGCCTAGCCGGCATAACTGTGGGACGTAAGACTTTAAAAAAATTCATTTCATTTTTTTCCGTAGCATGTCCTTTTTCGGTCGTATTTCGGGTAATCTTAAAAGGGACAATAAAACACTGCCTTTGGTGCTGATAATAATAATAATAATAATAATAATAATAATAATAATAATAATAATAATAATAATAATAATAATAATAATAATAATAATAATAATAATAATATGATTGGCATATGGTACTTCCATTTCATCTCTCATTCCAATGCTTAGGTAATGTAGATAGAAAATGGGGATAAGAGGTACAATTGAACCTAAGAACGTGCATCAACTAGGATACTGAAAAGTCTATTTGTCTTGAAGACGTGAAATTTCTGTGTCCTATAGCACGCCCAACAAGAGATGGTCTCTGAAGTTTCTTACCACATGCGGTGGGACATTGCAGCCCCTACTTTGATACCAGTGTTACCAACCACGATCACTCTGTCTTATACCATTAATTAAATTGCCACTACAGTTGCACCGAAAAAAACCTTCAGACACGAGTAGTGGGAATGTCACTGCGAGCTGTCAGAGACGTTCTCTTACTGGACGCACTATAGTTAAATGAAAAGAAACGAAATCTTTTAGTTTAACGTCTCACGATTATCCCTTTAAGCTAAAAGAGACGATGATTAAGGCGAGTGAATGAGATGGAAAAATTGGTGAAATGAGGAAGTGGGAGAACCCCGAGAAAACCCATGGAAACGATGTTGTCCACCACAAATTTACTTGGTGTTCTACTTGAGGATCGTTTGACGAGATTAGTCCCATCTTGGCTTTGTGCCGGACAAACACCGTGTTCGTGGGTTTTCTTGGGGTTCTCCCGTTTCCTTCCACTTTCTTCATTCCACTATTTCATTCATTTCTCATCATTACCGTCTCGTTTAGCCTAGTCAACATTAATGTGGGACGCGAAACTGAAATATTTCATTTTCTTTTTCGTTTGACCGGAAGCTGTATCTCTCTGTAATTTTGAGCCATTAACACGTTCCCCTTCATTTTCCATTGTGACAATAATTACACAATTATCTACGATTTTTATCGCCTTCGTAAGTCGGTCATTAAATGGATCAGTGAGATCTGGGAAGGCTCAACGAGGGGACGTTGGCTCTGGCGGTTTCCTCTGGAATCCCTGGTTCAGTTTCTGACCAAATAAGTTTGTGGTTGACAACATGTCCGTGGGTTTTCTCGGGTTTCTCCCATTTCGTTCCACATTATCATTCCACCAATTCTTCCATCATCGTCCATTTGCTTAATCATCATTCTCCTTTAGCCTAAATGACATAATCGTGGGACGTTAAACTGAAAAAAAATATATATTTCAATTTTGTAAAAGTAAGGGAGTAACATAACGTGCTTTTATAATTAAGAGAACTGATTGATTGACATCATTGACTACTGTAGGGAGTACCGATGATCTCTTGATGCACATAGAAACCACTAGACACGATGGTTGGTGTAGCTTGACATGATCTTATGTATCATCAAGGTTATCAAGGACGAAGTTACTGTGGCTGCAAACCAGTCCGGACTTGTATCCAGTGCAGTTAGCTGGTTTTCAAGTCATTATACAATATTATATTGGACAGAAAAATCCAGTCATTTCCTCTACAACACTATTTTTCTTCCAAACTCTGGACTACGAGGCCATATCACGGGTAGAACCAGTAAAAATGGGGCTTGAGAGCATTATTTTAGATTTTGTGTAATAATCCGAATTGTGTATGAAACTACCACATGACTATATGGTTAGCGTACGCCCCTTCGAAACAGGAGACTTGGATTTAATTCCTGGCGCAACCTCATGTGCTTCGGATCTCACATTAAGTTGCAGGTGCACGTTTCATATGACATTGGTGTTGAAAGTGACGTAACGTACAATCCAACCAACTAAAAACTCATCATCCAAATATAGGGCGTCCCAGAAGTAATGACTCATATGTTGTTGGATGTGGTAGGTTAGGCTATATGTTGTTGTTTGTTTATTTTTTGTTTTGTTTGTGTTGTGGTGTAATGGCGGTTTCCTTTTTCAGTTGGCAACACTACAATATGGCGACTCGTCTGACGCTTGTGAAACGTGTCCAATGCGTTCGTCTATTTCCTGAGACATACAACGTTACGGAAGACCAGCGACGAATGAAGGAGCTGTACGGTGATCCTGTGCCACAGCGGAAGACAATAAAAAGATTAAACAAAGCCTCCGATACCACGCCAAGTGTAATTAACGCCAAAATGCCGGGTAGGCCTAGATCCGTCAACAATCTCGCAAGTGCGGCTCGGATACAGGCGGAACTTGCAAGGTCACCGCAGAAGTCAAAATCGATTCGACGGTTGTCTCGCAACTTGAATATCCCAAAGTCATCGGTTACCAGGGTTATCAAGGATCTGAAACTGCGCCCGTATTATCATCGCCTGCTTCACACACTCACTGGGGACGAGCCCGATCACCGTATCGAGTTTGCTGAGTGGTACCTGTGGACGGAGTGGAGGAAAATCCTGACTTCGAGAACCACATATCCTGGACGGACGAAGCAAAGTTCCATCTGTCGGGGTCAGTGAACCGTCACAACTGTGTGCACTGAAGTCCTGAAAATCGAATTGTGGTGATTGAAGATGATCACCAGAGTCCTGATGTGATGATTTGGTGTGGGTTAACGCTTGACGGTGTGCTGGGGCCGTTTTCTCTTGGTGGTTCGGAAGACGTACTTGAACTTACTGGAAGAGTCTGTGATATCCCTGTTGCGGGAGAGGGATGATTTTGAAACATTGTGCTGGCAGCAAGACAGTGCTTCATCACACTTTCCCCGGATTGTCCTTGACTTTTTCAGCATCATTTTTCCCGTCGACGGATTGGTCGTCGGAAAACAGTGGAGTGGCCCCCACGGTCATCAGACCTCACCCCTTCCGACTTTTTCCTATGGGGACGTTTGAAACACAATATATATGCAAGACCCATAAATAGTGATGCGGAATTGAAGCGCGAATCACCGAGGAGTACAAGAACATTCCTGTTCAGATGTGCCGAGATGCGTGCAGAAATGTGTGTCTCCAGATACAGACATGTATCGATGTTAATGGTCGCCAGGTGGACCTCTAAATGGAGAATACGGATTAGATACTGTAAAGCACCTGTATTTTACATCATTCCTCTGTACCTACCATTTTGTTTCATCCCATTCTTGTTTATAATAAAAATGTATTGATCGCTCGAAAGGTAAGTCGTTCCTTCTGGTACATCCTGTGGATGGGCTTCTATAAAATTCAAGTATGTATTAGAACGCCATTTTTGCTGTTTACTTTTCCAATGGTACAGAACAACTTTGGTAACTAACATATCCAAATACATGTATATACAACCTACTTCTGCTTTCTGATAAACTTGTAGTGACACAACATTTGTTATTTTTGAAACAATTTCTTTACTAACATCGTTTTTAGGAAAAGTCAATTGTAAGGTCGTGTAACTTGCCAAGTCAGTACTACATGATGATGTTACGAGATTGTTTGAGTCTGTGAATGCGATTAGATTATGTTTTTAAGTAACCAAGTGTGTAACTTCTTTTAGCTGATATCTTTACGGATATTTACCGTTAAAATAAAGGTACCCCAGTACTGCGTTTTTCTTTAAGTACCGTATATATTAAAACCAGAAGTATTAGTTTGATTTCTAACAGTCTACATAGGCCTTTCAATTAAATTCCTACTAAACTTGATTGATTGATTAACTGACTTGTATTTAAGATCCTTTTCGGTACGGAAGTCGCGTATTTAATCTTTTTAATTGGCAAGCATTGAGAAATTCCCGTAACAAAAATTTTAGGAATGATAAAAAAAGATCAAAAGATTGCTATCCTGGCCGATATTTTTTTTTTGGTTCAGGAACCAAATTTTTTTTCAACGGGCTCTAAATCTAGTTTTCGTATTTCCTACGGGATAAGCACATCAGACTGGGTTAAGTAATACTTTGGTATTGACTACATTATATGTAGTTCTCCAGATATAAGGCTTACAAGAAAATTTTTGATTGAAATATATTGGATCTTAGATCAGGGGCCACAAAATAACAGGCCTTAAATCGAGTTTTCGTATTTTTCGCGAAATAAGTACATCATACTGTGTTAAGTGATAGTTTGGGTTTGGCCACACTCTATGTAGTTCTCCAGATATAAGGCTTACAAGAAAGTTTTTGCCTCAAATATATTGAATCTTTTGATCCAAAAATGCTTTTTTTCTTTTTTTTCATGATTGAAACACGTCTTCCTGATCATGATTTCGTAATTTTTGAAGCATCTTGATATTTTAGATACAAAATATTGTTTTTTTTAAGCAACATTGTATGAAGATAGCAAATTATGTGTTGCTACGAAGCAATATGGTCAATTATAATTAGGAATATTTCTTAGAAGGAGTAATTAACAGCAGTTTTGTTGAAATATCTTCCTGCAGACCAAGACATCATAAATATAACAAACTTTTACTAAACTCGAGAATTTAAGTTGCTGTCTCTTGCTGATAAAGGTTACAGCTATCTAATCAAATGATTCGCAAATTACGTGCGTGAACATTGTATGCAAGTTATAGTGCTAATTAAACCATCAGCGAAGTTATTATAACCACAGGAAATACTATAACACAATAGAGACCGATATTAATTATATGCAACAACAGGCTCAAATAAAGGGTTAAGAAGATATCTGCTGCTTCGAATGGAATCTGAAACACCACTTGGATTTTTATTGTACCCACCAGAAACAGAATCTCGAACCATATGCACAAACATTAATCAAATTAAAAGCTGACCACGAATGAGTGATAGATTCAATATGTGATAATGAAATAATTAGTTCAAGAGAGAACAAGAATAGCTGGGAAAGGCCCAGTGGTCTTGTGGGAAACCTGCCTACTCACCTCTGTTCAAAAGTCTTCTTCTTCTTCTTCTTCTAAATATTTTCCCTCTTAGCTGGGGTCGGGTTTTCCGATCGCTGTTTCTGTCGTGTGACATATCCTCTGTGATCTTCATTATATATATATATATATATATATATATATATATATATATATATATATATATATATATTTGTTACTGCAGTATAACTGTTATGTTCTCTACGGAACAGTTTGAATGTGTAATACGTTTTGAGTCTTATTATTTGAAGTGTTTATCTCTTCGAAGTGAAAAGATATTTTTTTATAATTCTATGGTGTCACGAACAAGCCAGCGTATTCAAGTGTGTAGTGTCTAATGGCACATTTGACCGATAAGAGATTGCAGCTATTCTCGATTACATTGACGATATTTTGAATAGTTGTGATGATAATTATCGTCCTATGATGATGCAGGAAAAGGAAGTAAAATTGTTAATTTGAAGACAAGTAAACTTCTGACCAATCAGAAAATTAAAAATCTGTGATTTAGGACTGCAATGAATGGAGACTCAAGAAGGGACTTCTTGGAGCAATGTGCCACCGAATGTGCAACTATCAACGAGTATATATCATTTAATGCTTACAACAAAACTAGGGTACAAGAACGTGGCTTATCAGTAATGTCGAGATTTGTATGTAATTACATATGTTTTCCTTCATATGTAGGTTCGTCAAATCCTTAAATGTTTGTGATTCACATCTGTATGGTGCTTCAACTCAAGTTTCATATTACATATTTTTACATATTTTTTACCAATATTACATATTTCTATGGTTTGTACATATATATATATATATATATATATATATATATATATATATATATATATATATATATATATATATATATATATATATATATTACATAAAACTGTCTTAAAATTTTGCGTTTACTGAAATTTTGTACGAAGTGCACTCCATGCAAGAAATAAAAATTTGCGAACTGAAAAAAAAAAAAGTACTCTTGACACAAATGCATCAAGATACTTCAGTGAGTGAGTTTTTCAAAGATTTGTGCCAAGCAATGATAGCAGCAAACATTCTTTGGAACAAAGTTCCAGTGCTAAAATACCGTGCTTTTCTGGAGAAGTACTGCGGGAGTCGAATTCCTGACGAATCCACAAGTGTTATCTCGAAGTTTGTTATAGAGAAGCTATAGATACCATAAGGGCATAACTAGGTAGGTCATATATTTGGATTTCTGTGGACGAAACAACAGACGTTTTGAGACGTTATGTAGCAAATTTAGTGATTGGAAAGTTAAGTGAAGATGCTCCATTTAAATCCTATCTTATTGCGAGTAAATTGCTGGAACGCACGAATCATTCCACGATTGCTCGCTTTATAAACGATGGTCTTAAAGTGTTGTGGCCGGGAGGAGTTCAGGAAGAAAAAGTCCTTGTTCTCTATACATACAGTGTAGTGTACATGTTAAAAGCGGCTAGAGCACTTACAGTTTTTTACCCTCACTTAATTCATTTCACCTGTATGGCCCATGCTCTTCAGCGTGTTGCTGAAGAGGAGAGAGACAAATTTTCCGAAGTAACTCAACTAGTTTCTTCCACGAAGAAAAAAAAATGTTTGTTAAGGCGCCACAACGTGTTCAAGTTTACAGAGATCAACTGCCAGACGTGCCACTTCCTTCGGAGCCTGTGCTAACGCGATGGGGCACTTGGATACAGGCAGTACATTTCTGCAATGAACATTTTCAAAAAAATTAAGCCTGTTGTTCAGTCATTTCCATCGGAGTCTGCTGTGTCAGTTGGCATTGCTCAGAAACTGTTTAATGACTGAAAAATAGCATGTGATATCGCATACATAGACAGCAATTTTGGTTGGCTACCTACAAGCATTAAAAAACTAGAGATTGTTGGGCTGCCTCTTCCGGAATCCATGGAAATCATAGATAATGCAAAGAGACTGTTGCAAGGTGTGTGGAGATGTAAGAGAAAAAGTTCGAAAGGAACTAAATGCAGTGTTGGAAAGAAACCCGGGTTACGACAGCCTATTGGCAGTGTGTGAGATTTTCAGTGGTGAAACAAGAACCCTCCCTGAAGATATTTCCTCCAACTACATCCCCCTGTTGAAATACGCTCCTGTTACCTCATGTGATGTGGAGAGATCATTCTCTGCATACAACAATATTTTATCCGATCGCCGACAAAATTTCACTTCTGATCATTTGGAAATGTACCTTCTAACCCATTGTGCAACAACACAGTTGAACTGCAGGCACATCTTTTGTAAGTACTTTATTTCAAACTAAAAATGTTCATTAGTGGAAATATTCTTCAATCTTAGTTCAGCTGGTATTGTTTAAATGATATAGGACTGCTTTTCCCTGCATGAAATAAATATATATAAAACAATACATTTCGTCTTAAGTTGCTTTTAGTATTTAAATTTGTATATTGCGTATTATTCATTTCAAGATTGGGCCGTGGTGATAGATGCACATTTAGTGTAAAAGATTCTAGATTTGAAACGGGACCACACCACACCACATGAGATTTCTGACGTACAAATGCCGTATGCATTGCTTTTCTCGGGGCTTTCCTGTTTCTCTAATGCCGATTCACATCTTCCTTCATTCGCATCTGACTTTTATTATGCTGCAATCAGTCACGTCAGTGACGTATGGCTGTCTCAGCTGTTCAAGCATTTCACTTTATTGGGGGACTTGCATTAAGCAGGATAAAGTATAGTAGATTTTCCTTTTTATTTTCATAATTCGTTTAAATATTGCATACTCATACGCGTGTTAATATTACGTTTTCATAAATATGTAACATATGCAATATTACATATTCTTATATAATATTACATATTACTTACATTTTTAAGCAATTTTTGTTACATATTTATGTACATATTTAGGGGGTTGATATTACATAAAAATCCGGACTCTACTTATCAGCAAAGGTTATTTCACTCAGACTTTGTTGAGGAACTTGTGAAACCATATAAATGCTGATAGATGAAAAGAAAAATACTCCTACACTTCAAAATCATGTTCTGGTCGCCATGGAAGGATTTGCGGTTACCTGTGTTAGCAACGGGAGATCTCATACACCAGACAGGGTTGGAAAAGATACAGTTTTTTTTTTAAAAAAAAAGAACAAAACATGTCTTTAAAATATGAAAAAGGTGTTCAAAAGGTTTTAAACGTGTTTTAAAACACACACACACAAAACATTTTAAAAACATTTTGAACAGTTTAAAACATGGTTTTAAACATATTTCAAAATCGTGTAATCACGTATTTATTAAGACTTTTTTTTTGCTCTTGCAACAGATCTTTTCATTTATTTTATTCTCGTTAAGGCTACACTGTGTTGGGTACAGAATATTTCAGTATAGATTAGTAATTCTCAACATATTTCATATTATGACCCCCTTTTATTACACCCTCTTGCCAGTAACACTCGTAAGTACTTTCTTGCTTGTAACAAGCGTTTTAGATATATTTTAAAATCTACCTTCTATAGAGTTTTCACACAATCTACAATATGCATGGCAAAACGAAAGTCCTCACCATCCTTGTGTATTGAGAATGGGTAAAGGGAAAATGATGAAACTTGGAAGTGGTCTGACATATCAGATGGTAGTATCAAGCATCACGACAGACATCTTTGATTGGTATTTGAAATTTCAAATGCAAAGGGAGTCATGTTACATGTTTTAAGCCTAGAATTTTATCAGAAATACGCTTGTGCGGTTGTTTTAGCCCTAAAACAAGTCATTTCGGAGTTACTGCTTCTGAAAGTTTTCTAGTTATGCCTTTGGGGGCTAAGATCTCGTTTCGTGGAGACGGGTGAGATTTTTGTAAACTTTGATTACTATTTCAGAACACTGATGATAATAAAATTATTTTAAAATAAATGTTCGAAAAGTAATGTTTGAAGCACACTTCATGTTGTGCTAACTTTAGAATATTTTCTGGAAGCCTATGTAATTGGTTGTTTTTAAGTCAATAATTTATCGAAGAAAGATAATGTTTTGGGACGTTCAGAGCGCAATGGATCCAAATCCACTTTCAATAAAATTCACTTTTGCTCAGCAAATGAATTCTATTTCAAAACGCAATATCTTCGTAACCAAGAGTCCAAAACAAATGTAACTAAAATCATGCGAAGGGCGTGAGATAGTTTCATATGACAGCCGCTAGACAGGGGCGTCAGTGGGACAGGAGGGCAACCGCCTCCATTCCCACTCTGCATTTCATATTTTGGGGCAGTAAGGCAGTTTTAGAAATCTTTTGATAAGCAAGGTCCAACAGAACAAGCTTGAGGTCCTTACACCGAATAAATACGGAGAACATACAGATGATTCAAACTGGAAAGTTGCTTAGGACCAATTTCCAGAATTTTAAGCAGGCCCGAAACTCGGAAGTAGAGTTACCTTTGGAATCCTTGGGCCAATATATATACAAGAGAGCAATATAGGCCTATAACTCCTTACGACCAATAGAAATATATTATAACTGATCAAACTCCGAAGTAAGGACTTCAAATTTTTTATATTGAACTTTGCTCAGCAAAAGGTTTCTGAATCTGCATTACTATTCCCAAAACCTGAAATTCAGGGTAAGGGGCGGATGACCTCTAAGCGTACGCCTTTCTCTAGCGGCATTTATATAAAATTCTAGATTGCATCTTCTCATGTAGTTTTTTTTTATCTCGGATTCGTGGTTGTATAAATATGACGTTTTCCGTCGGTGCATTCTTTTGGACACACCCTGTATTTATTTAAGGTAATTATGCATCATTGGCTATGACATTCGGAGCTTGACTTATTAATCATTCCCACACTGCAGCGTACACAATATAATGTTAATATCTTAAATTTATGAGTAAGGAGGGGGAAATTAGCCCTCCTCCCCATTCCATCAACACTCTTTGTCAACACTCTTTGTCTAGCGGTTGTCTTATAAAACTCTAGTCCACACCCTTTCACGTGTTTTTTTTTTTTTTTTTTTGTTTCATTTATTTCGTCCCCTTGGCTACGAAGATACTACGTTTGCTGAGCAAAACTGAACTTTTCTGAAAATGAACTTGAATCCATTGTGCTCTGAATGCCACATATCTAAAAATATTTTATAAAATCTCAGTTGGAACCAAATTTATCCTACAACCCAAGTTTGTTCGAAACGCATAAAATTAGTTTGTTTACTTTGATCGATTGCAGCCTTGTATCAGTAGCAAGGGCTATATGAGACAGGGCATTTTGTTTAAAGTGTGATCCAAACCACTAATGCTAAAAATTTACGTCCGATCACAGTCAAAATCTATCCAGCAAATTTCGACGTCTCGTGCCTCTACGTACCCTCAAAATTTAGTTAAAAGACCGAAAATTGCATCCTGTAGCGTGGTGCATACATACATATAGACAAACAAATTGAGATTAAATTGTCCCAGACACTAACGTTCGGCACTGGTGTTACAATAAGTATCACGCTTTAATGGTTAGTTAGGAGGGCGATTGCCATAACTTGCGTTTTCTCGCCTGGTCCCTTCATACAAGCTATGCCAGAATGTAAAGCTGTTAAGAAAATTTAGAACTGAGGTGGGAAAGAGGGACGAAATACAATTTTCATAATATAATGAAAAAGATATTGTTGATACAAAGTTAATTCTTACCAAAAGTTTCCAGTTCCATCTCAACCACATAACTGACGTTAGAATCATCAGAAGGAATTTTCGGATCAACTTCTACCATTTGTTTGGGTTTCCAGTTTTTCAAGCATTGCATTTTTTTCATAATTATTCTTCATTCTTTGAACTAAATCAACCATTTCTTCCTTACACTTTTTGCAACGAGCTCGTATGGTCGTTTTCTTATTTGCTGGAGTTTGTGTTACTTTAATAAATTTGTTCCAAATGATGTCCTTTATTCTTCCCGTTAAACTCATGTTAAACGATTCCAGGTTGCACGGAAACTGAGAACCAACATTTACTGTATCAACGAATATGTGCGATATTTTAATTTCAGAACGGCAATTTAGATAATAATCTTTTGTTTGTTTTCTGAATACAACAAAAATTTGTTTCCATTATACGAGGGTCATTCGGAAAGTAAAGAACGTTTTATATTATAAACACTTTAATAACTGATATACAAAGGCAAAATTTGTGTTACATACTATGTGATACTTAAGTTTCTTTTCGACATAGTCGCCGTGTAAATTTAAACACTTGTCATACCGTGGTACAAGTTTTTCTATGCCTTCGGCATACACAGTTGCCGCCAAACTGTTGAACCAATCACTAGCAGCTTCCTTAAGTTCATCATCACTACTGAAATTTCAGGAAAGAATTCGTGCAGCCCATCAATAGTGAATCGCCTATCCTCTTGAATTCTTCCTTTGAGTTCGTCAGTCACAACAGAAGGCCAGCCCGAGCGTTCCTCATCGTGCACATTCGTCCGTCCGTCATTAAACATAATGCACCACTTACGAACTGATGCTTCATTCATTACATTTCCAAACACCTCAGTGATTTGTCTATAAATTTCTATCGGACGCACTTTTCTTGCATTCAAAAATCTTATCACACTACGAACCTCACACTTGGCGGGATCAGTAATTGTATTGCACATTTTACAGTCGCACAGCGAAGCAATAACGGACTGTAGCGGATCGCAGCTGGTGCCAGACTGAGGCTAAAGCATGCCCAGGTCAATAACCAGCGGCAGCGGGGGTGGGGGAGCACGCGCACGCGCTAGCGCAAAACGTTGTTTACTTTCCGAATGACCCTCGTAATTATTTTATTTATTTTTTTAATATCAGTTCTACAAGTAGTCCAACCTTCGACTACGACACTTTCTCGCAAGTTAACTGGGAAGCATTGAAACAATACAATATACGTTAAAAATAAGGGGAAGAAAGAGACAAAATAAATTGTAGATCACCATATTGACCAGTAGCGTCTCCTGACGTGGATGTTAGGGCGTTGGCAAGAAATGAAAAATATATTAACCCTCACAACCATAGTCAATACTAGAAAGGGAACCCCCTCTTCCCAGGAGCAAAGATGGGCCAACCAACATTTTTTTACTGATCAAAAATATTGTGATAAATTTACCTCAATTTACACATAACTATTTTAGTGGCATTCGTATTCAGCATACGAGTATTTAATAGTGACTATACATTGCCCACCCATCGATTTCCTGAATATAGTCTGTACCTGGAAGTTCTCGCAATTTTCGAAAGTAAGGAACCATGATCGTCACTGCATAATGTCCTATTTACGCCAACATATAAATAGCAATTTACTTCTAACAATTTAGGCTGGAAATTATAAAGAGCAATCAAGGAGAATGTTATTACGTAAGGAAAACATTTAATTATAATAATTATAGTATAAATAAATATACCCTTAAAATATGAAACTGAAAATCAAAAACAAGCAATTATTTACTTACAATGAATTTCAGCTCAAGTCGTCTTTCTTTGCGTAGAAACCTCTGGATTACTGCTTTAGAAACAGTAATCGAGGCCCGAAACCGTAACTCTTGAGGATGACCCACTAACGACAAAGTAAATGAAAATTAGGGAAATAAAAAGGCAGAATGTAAAACCGTTCTGTAGCTTAACGTCCAGGCTTTTTTTTTTCATCAGTTGACACTTCCAACACATGATGTATCTTTTCACCGTACTCCTTACACGTATTTTAGTAAAAAGTCGATTGCACCATTAACTTTTGAATTGAATGATATGTTTAGCAATAAAAAAGTGCGTAGATCATACCTCCTCTCCTCCCCAAAAAATGTTTTCCTTATTACTATAAAATATATGTACATCCACAAATAAATATATAGACTTGGCAACGCTTAAGAGAAACAGAAAACTCAAGACGTTAATTTCCTAAACAACGCCTTGGATCACAGAAGGAAGCACGAGGTGAGGAACACGAGGCGCATGCGCATTAGGAGTTTTCTAAAGCAGTGAAAATTCAGCCAAAGCGTTGCCAACGACTTACTCGCAGAGTTGCCTCCTCAAAACACGACGGAGACCGCCCAACGTTTCTCTTTTCTTTTGCACTTCAACAGTTGATTCTGCCTCGTTGAAAATAAAAAATTCAAAGTTCTGACGATTCGTTTAATTAAATTAAAATACTCTTTTCTTCATTTTTCGTTGGGCGTTAACACACGACTTGCACACCCAGAGAAGACGCTACTGATATTGACCTGCTGTGACCACGACAAATCAAAACATTCACATGCGAAGAAAATAGTCTTCTGAATGGGGAGCACTTTTGACAATTTTCTTTCTCTGGCAGTTTTTTTTTTTTACAAAAATAAAATAAAATAAAAATAAACATAACCCTGACACCAGAAGAGTAAAAGATGTTATAAGTGTCCCACAAACAATGAGACACAAACGTTCAGTTTTACATGAAGTGTAAAATGTGTGCTGTCAGAGAACATTTTGTCACAGCACGTGGCAGCAAAGCGATAGGGAGTTAGTCTTATATCGACTTTTAGTAATACAGACACGGTGCGCACATACAACAGTCATAGCTCACAGAGTGTCGAAGAGAAATTGAGGTATCAAAGAGCTTGTTCGTGTGTTGTTTGTTCTACAACTTTAAAGTGAGCCTGTCAGCTGCCACATTAAGTAGCTGCATATGCCAGGCATTTCGGAAAGAATGCCGTGATCGAACGAAGAGTTTTGAGTCTTTCGGACGACCACATGTGTTGGATGACGAGGTCCTGATAGGAGTCATCGGGGATGACAGTAATCTAACGTGTGGTGAACTTGTGGAAAGGTTCCGTGTTTTTACTGAAACAGTCAAATTGTACCTGCATGGGATAGGGAAATCATACAAGTTAAGCAAATGGGTACCCCACACATTGTCAGCAGTCAACAAGGAAGAACGAGTAACAGCCTGTTTGTCCTTGCTCACTCGGTTACTGACCACAACCGTCTTTGATCACTTACTCAATAATGACGAAAATTGGCTCCTCTATGACACTCCCAAGTGCACCAACAGTGGCTGTTCCCACATGACCATGTTTCTCATACCTCAAGACCATCTCTGTACCCACGAAAGATTATGCCGTCTCTATGGTGGAATTGCCGGCAAATGGTGCATAACAAATTCCTTCCATCTAGTCAGACAATCACTACTGACCTCTACTCTTAACAGTTGCAAAGTTTGCACGGAGTATTGCTGCAGAAGTAGCCGGCATTGGTGAAACACAAGGGTGTGCTGTTCCTGCACTACATGGCCAAGCCAAATGTGCAAAAAGTATCTGGGGGACCCTTCAGCAAATTGTCTGGGAGACACTGCGCCATGCACCATATTCGCCGGACCTAGCGTCAACAGATTACCACCCGTTTCATTGTTCTACCACTTCTTTGCATCCACGACAGCCGAGTTTTATCAGCAGGGTATATTGCGCAACTGCAGGAGCGTTGACAAAAGGTGTTGGATGCTGCTGGAGATTACTTCCAAACCTGAATGTAGGTACCATTCACTGTATGACTCTTTGTTTATCACTACTCTAGATTACCTTGTAGATTATTAGTTTGTGTTGCTTCTTGCATGCAATATACTTTTCATGACTTGTTTATGTATTTTATTTCCTTTTTGTGATCATCACAAGGCTTTGACTGTAGTGCAACTTTCATCAATAAATAATAAATAAATAAATAAATAAATAAATATATAATAATAATAATAATAATAATAATTCTTAATAAAGTTTCGAATCAAACAACTGATCATTTTTATTATTTCACGGTTCTTGCTACAAGAAGTCTCCGTACTTGGCATTTGTCGAACATAGGAAAGAAAAAAACATCTGATGATCTACAGCCACAGTCTCTAAACCTTTTAACCTTTGCCATTCAACCGTGATTATTCAATCCTTTTTCATTAACATGGAAGAAAAGAACGAAATAAAAAGAGAACTATCAACGTCTAAGAACAGACAACCATGTGGTGAATCTCAGAAGAGTGGCTCGTGATTTGAAACACTTATGTTTGAGAACGAATAATGAAGGGCTTACCACAGATTAGCTCCGGACAGTTAAAAGGAAAGTTCTTTTGTATAATCTACGACAAAAGAAAATAGGATATATAATATAAAGTTTGTAGATCATATATCCCATTTGCTTTTTTCGATGATTATACAAATTAAAATTGTTTTAGTGTGTTAGGAGTCGAAGTAAGTAAATAAAATCTAGTTTGGTTTTTGAAACATTATTATTATTAAGTATTCTGCCTTTCGGCTGGTCCTGGGACTAATGAGGATTTTTTTTTTAATTTTAGATTTTGGCCTGGAAATGTTTCTTCCACTTTTGTCGATCTTCAGCTTCCTCTTTTGGTGTCTTCCCGTTGTGCCTACTTCCCGTTATGCCTACAGGCCCTCCAGCACTTTGTAGAAAATATTTTTAATGATCTTATCTGTAGGCAGAACGGTAATTCCCGTTGTGCCTACTTCCCGTTCTGCCTACTCTTTCGAGACGGGGAATTCTGTGCAGGGAGGGATCTTTTCTAGGGATTTTTTCTTTAGTAATTCTAATAGATTCTGTAAGAAGAATAACTATTCCTTTAAATTTCATCATATATTTTAAATGTTATCTTACTTGCTCTTCTCAGAAAAAATGACTAGGTACAGTTTTGTTATTAGCAGCGTTATTCACGTCTACTTTAGTAGAGATGTGTTTTTTTAATACTTACAGAGAAATGGAAAATTAATTGATTCAGTTACAAGAAAATAAACTTATTTCGGTCTAATATCAAGTCATTTCACAACAAAATTTTATTCAGTTTTCCAGTAGTTCATCTCCAACATTCTAAGGCTCGCAGTACGTAATAGGTGCTACAGTTCACATCCTCAAAATATATTTGGCCATATATTAAACAAACAATGCAAGAAGATGCATAATTCGGTCTCTTTTCTTTTTCTAAAAAAAAGCCTTTGTCTTCTACATCACAGATCTTTTTCCGGCATCACCTCTATATATGATCAGGTGCTTTGTCCTCTATACATGATTCTGTATTACACGCAATATGTCGTACTTATATTGTAAAAAAAGAAAAAAATGGGACCGCAATGGCTCAGGGGTAGAGCGTTCACCTCTGGTGCATGGGGTCCATGGTTCGATCCCAGCTCGAGCCAGGTGAGCTTTGTGGTGGACAAACACCGTGTGCGTTGGTTTTCTCGGTGTTCTACCGTTTTCTCCTACTTTCCACTATTGGAACAGAGTGAGAATGAAGCTTGTATGCTGATGTTGGAGGTAGGAAAAAAGCCGAAGGAACCAAAGCTGAAATATAAGCGAATTGAACAAAAAATAAAATCATTGAAGGCACGTCTGGAATCACATGTAATAGACTTGGTGGCTTACACAGATGCAGTTGCATACTGTTTGCATTTAGAACAGTGATGGTGAGATGTTTTAAATATATTGGCTATATTAACGATATATGGTATTAACATTGACGATATGTAGTATTTACATTGACAATATAAGTATATGTAACATTGCATGTAGTATAGAATCGTGTTAGAAGACAAATTACCTGTTAAGGTAATGCCAAAGAAGGAGCAGTGATGTAAAAGACAAAGGCTCTTTTTTTCAAAAGGGCCGCCTTATGCATCCTCTTGCATTGTTTGTTTAATGTATGGCCGAACATGTCTTGAGGATGTGAATTGTGGCACTTTTTAGTACTGCAAGCCTTAGTATGCTGGAGATAAACTACTGGAAAACCGATTAAAATTCGGTTGTGAAATGAATTGATATTAGCCCGAAGTAAGTCTGTTTCGTGTTCGTTTCAGATACAATGTCAAACGGGTTACTGGCAACTGAATCAATCAATTCGAGGAAAGAGATATGATGGAGACAAACACTCTTTTTAAAGGCCGCCTTATGCATCCTCTTGCGTTGTTTGTTTAATAGTTGGCCAGACATGTCTTGGGGATGTGAACTGTGGCATTTTTTAGTACTGCAAGTCTTAGCATGCTGGAGGTAAACTACTGGAAACCCAAATAAAATTTTGTTCTGAAATTGCTTGATATTAGATCTTTTTTTTTTTTTAATGTTTGTTTCACATACAATGTCTAACATTCTTGCAACTGAGTCAACCAATTTTCCATGTATGATGAAACTTGTAGAGGTGGTGGTTGTTTTTACAGAAGCTTTTAGAAATACTAAAGAAATATTCCCTACAAAAATTCCTCCCTGCACATAATTCCCCGTCTCGAAAGAGTAGGCACAACGGGAAGTAGGCACAACGGGAATTACCGTTCTGCCTAGAGATAAGATAATTAAAAATATTTTCTTTAAAGTGCTGGAGGGTCTGTAGGCAGAACGGGAAGTAGGCACAACGGGAATGAACCCCTCTTTTAACTCGCAATATTTTCTCTTATCTTTCAAATCTTGGATCAGCTGTGTTCTTCTTCCTATCCCTCGCTTCCCTTCCATCTTTCCTTCTATGGTGGTGTGAAGAAGACAATTTCTTCGCAAGATGTGTCCAATCCAATTGGCCTTTCTACGAAGGATGGTGGCTAGAAGTGTCCTCTTTTCTTCTATCCGTTTTAAAACATCTTCGTTTGTTGCTCTCTCTGACCATTTTATCTTCTCCATCTTCCTCCAACACCACATTTCGAAGCTCTCCAAATATTTCCTCTCTAACTTCCGTAATGTCCAAGTCTCTGAACCGTATAGTGCAATGCGCCATATATAGCACTTGACCAACTTCTTTTTAAGTCCAATATTGAGCCTGCTATTTAAGAGTGATCTTTTCTTGTTGAATGCTTCTTTAGCTATGGCAATTCTTGATCTGATCTCTTTGATGCAGTAAGCGTCTCTCGTCAAAATAATCCCCAGATACTTGAAATTATCGACCTCTTCAAGTTTGCTTTGTTCTACTCTGATCCGTAAGGGCGTGTTTGCACGGGATACTTTCATGACTTTCGACTTTTCGATGTTAATTTCCATTCCATATGGTTTTCCAGTGTTAACTATTTTGTCTATCATCTCCTGTAGTCCTCCATCGGTTTTACCTATTATAACCGTATCATCTGCATACCTGATCTTGTTAATGATCTGTCCTCCAATCTTGAAATCTCCAATTCCCATTAATACTTCCTTCATTAAAGATTCACTGTAAATGTTGAATAATTGGGGCGACAAACTACACACCAAAATGCAGTTAATCATAAAATAGATTTCATATCTAACTATCTGTTCACGAAGTTGATTCAAATGAAGTATATAACCCCAAATGTTGCAGTGCTGGACTTTCTACGTTTAGGTGAGGAAAGGTTTAGGGGTTTCCAATACATTGGACAAAGAGCCATTTTTTTCTAACATGGAAATTAAGTAACTTTATATGTAACAAGAATTTTAGGAATGACATCCCCCCCGCAAAAAAAAAAAAAAAAAAAAAAAATGCATCAAAAGATTGCGATCTTGGCCAATAATTAGTTTTTGGATCAGGAGCCACAAAATTTTTGAACGGCCCCTAAATCAAGTTTCGTATTTTACTTTATTTTATTTTATTTTATTTATTTATTTACGAAATAACCAAATCATACTGAGTTAAGTCATAGTTTGGGTTTGGCAACACTGTATGAAGTTACCCAGATAAAAGGCCTACAAAAATTTTTTTACCTGAAATATATTGAATCTTTTGATGCAAAAATGAATGTAACGATGTTTGTTCTTCAATTTCTCGTAAACCACAAAACCGATTTGGTGATAGTTAGTACATGACTTGACCCTTGCCTTGCTTAGGTTTTCATCATGTTGTATTGATTAAAATAGGTATTCATAGGGGGAGCGGGAGATTAAAAATTTATGCGAAAAGCTGAGTATCTACCGATCCTCTTAATATAGAAAGATGAAACTTGGTATATCAATTCTTCGTTTAAAACAAGCTCAGCTCTGTCTTAGCGTTTTATTTTAAAGTTTTCGTTTTAAGGGGGACATCTTTTATATATAGGGTGGCGCCGAGCCGACCGACACATTTCAAGCTTGAATATTGCGTAATAACTCATATTCCTTGGGGGCTGGGAACCGAAAGAGGAAGGAACGGCACGTTATATTGTTAGTCCACACTGAGTAAAAAAGGACTAGAATTTCCGTGTGGATACCTCGTATTTACGCGGGTGCGCTCCTTAAGTAATGTAATTTCATGTATAAAAGTACAGCAGGTGGGAACATCATGCCAAGTCTGGAGTTCGACGTCGAACTAGACTCGCTGTGATTGGATAATTTTATTCACATGATTGATTTCGTGTTAAATACTATTACTCTCGTAAGGTAGGGAGTCACAGATTTAGAAAGAACCAAGAGGGGACACTCGTAGGAAGGTAGTAACATCATTATATACCTAAGTTACCACCGTCGGAATGGGTATGGCGTTAATTCTAGATTTGAAATGGTGGTCCCACAATACAAAATTTTCGCTGGACGGTGGTGTAGATCGTACTACCGATGAAACAACATTACTTAATGTGGTGACCCGCGTAACCTGGTAAAAACAGCATTTTCATGCCGACCGGATTATGCATTTTTCTCCGTGCGGTGTTGTCAGATGGCGGGAAATTTCCCGAAAAACGGGAAATTCTTAGCATTGACGGGAATGCGGGAAATTATGCTTGAAAATGGGAAATTCTGTTAACTTCCTTTTCATGTCGACTCTTTCTCACTCTTTGTCTTCATCTCTTTGTACATGGAGTAATACATAGATTCGAAGCTTGTTTGAAGGTCAAAAGAACCAGAACAGAAAGAGAGGTTTATAAACCTATCCAAATGGAACTGAGTGTTACTCGCGCCAATATCCATATTCTGTGATAAGAATGAAGGGAGAAAGGGTTTACGGCCCTTTGCTTAGTATATTTGTTATGGCCAGTCATTCACGCAATGTTAGGGCAAAGAGAGGGAAAAGAGGAAAAAATATAATGTTTGGAAGTAGCACACACATTCACACAAACACATTTTTTTTCTCTATACCAAATAAATTATTGACAGAAAATAGGATAGCCCTATAATAAATTTCACCTCCCATAGGAAAACACGTACTTCTGATTGATTATTCATGGTTATTTGATTTAATTTGAAATTATTATATAATTAGTCATTAATATTAATGAAATAATTAACGATTAATATTCTTTGATGGCGGGAAATTTTGGAAGCGATCGGGAAATTTGAGGGCTTTTGGGCGGGAAGTCTGTTATTCTGAATCTGACAACACTGATAGTCAGTCGTAATGGAGCATTGGAGCGCATTTCATCGTGTTACGTCAATTCGTAGTTATTAGGAAACTTTGTGCCAGAAACGCATTTTTTTTTTTTTTTTTTTAAAAAAGAAGAAACTTTAATGATGGTCATATCATGTTCCGTCTCAGAATACCCTAGCGGTTTGGGTGAAGAAATTCGAAGAGGTTGGTAGTGTGTTGAATATGAAACATGGAGCTCCAAGAACAGTGCGAAGTCCTGAGAACATGGAGAGACAAACATTAATGTTTATTAGTCTTTTTTTGATATTTTTATTTTATTTCCCTGCGCCGCTTTCTACAGAAGGGGATGAACTTGGTCTTAAACGGCATTGGGAAATCACTATTCATTTCAGCGACCACGAAAACTATAAATTCGACACTCACATACGTCGTTTTCGATCATGCTTGTGTCACCACTCCTACTCCAACTAGGTGTGTTAAGGAGATCTTACCCTCACTGAGGGGTTAAAACTGTACTTAAAGGGAATTGGGACAGTCACCAATCAGCTTATGAGCACCGAAAACAGTGGATTCGTGGATTTGTCATTTTATATCATTTTGTATGCGTCTTCCTCCCACTCCCCCAAGGTGTGCTCAGGGGGCCTTCTAACCCAGATATTACTCTTTTCCAGACTAACTAATGCGTGTGCAAGTTTGGTTAAATTGTTCGAGGCGTTCCAGAGTTATGTTGCACAGATATACGTACATCGATATATGTATAATCTTTATATATAAATCAATGTATGTGTACCAGTCCAATATAAGTCTGGAACGCCTGGTGCAACTTCCCATAGTAAACATATTACTTATAATCTGGGAGTAAATACTGTTAGGGTAATATACCCCTAGCACCTGTAGGGAGGGTGAGAAAGGGTGACATGCGAAAATAATAAAAAACGACTAGTATGAGTGTCGAATCCATAGTTTTCGCAGTCGCTGAAATTAATAGTGAAATTTTAAATCCCGTATAGTATGGGTAACACAAACCTAGCAACTCCTGAGGGTGGGAGGGGGTGACATATAGAAACAGTAGAAAAGGACCGATATTAACTGTCGATCCACTAGTGCTAAAGGCGTTTCTCCTTGTTATATATAAAGATTGAATTTAGTGTGTATATATGATATGTCAGTATGTGTTTATTTCCCAGGATAATTCTGGAGCAATTTCAACCTAACTTGGTAGATATATGACTCACAGTTTGGAAAACGAGTACTGTGGGATAAGAGACCTATTCCACTCATATGAACGGGAGCGAGAAATCGTGACATGTAAAAATAACCGTAAATGACCAATAATAGTGTCGAATCCGTAGTTTTCAGGATCACTGAAATAAGCAGTGATACTTCCGATACCGTTTAAGCCCTAAAATGAAATGAAATATTTCAGTTTTACGTCCCACGATTACGTTGTTTAGGCTAAAGGAGACGACGATGACGAGAAATGAATGAAGTGGGAGGAAACGGAGGAACACCGAGAAAACCCACAGTGTTTGCCCACCACAAACTCACTTAGCACGAGCTGGAGTAGAACCAAGGACCCCATGCACAAGAGGTGTGAACGCTTTGCCACTGAGCTACCGCGGCTCGTTAAAGTCTAAATTCAATCTCTATTAGGATGGAAGGTGGGAAAGGATGAAATATAAAATTGGAAAATGACAGATTACTGTCGAATTTATAGCTTTTTTCGTAGGGAAAACGGTTGGCCACTTTTAAATGACTTTTGGAACATAATACCCATCACAGGATGATTTTTCATCATGTCACTTTCATGTAAAGGGTATTGTAGTGGGGGCTGGCAGAGCCTTAAAAAAATTAAGCTGGAAGTAGAACATATCTTCTGTATTTTTTTATTTCACTTGTATCGAAATGCGTATCCTAAGGGGAAAAGGGCTCCAAATATATTTCAAAAACCTATTTCCCCGTGCGAAGAACGAGCATTTTAGCTTGTCTATATGTTAATTAGTATCAGTGAGTTCCCTCCTATCCATATTTTTATTGTATGAGTCTTCGGGGTGTGAGACCCGGGTTCAATTTCCGGCGCGAGTTCGTCCAGTTCGGATCCCACGTTAAGCTGTAGGTCCACGTCTCATATAGCCTCGCTGCTGAACGGGACGCTAAACTAAAATCAACTCAACAACTCTTTCTTTACTAAACTTTGAGGACATTTTCCTTTATACAATAATAATAATAATAATAATAATAATAATAATAATAATAATAATAATAATAATAATAAATGCTCAGCTTAGTGCTTGCTATTTGAAGTGTGTAAAGTGCCCGATAGATGTCGACACAATACACACAAAGTAGCACAACTCTTGCCTTACCTTACTCAAAACTTCACGTCAGAACAGTTAGCGATGCGTGATGCCACGTAACAGAGTGAGCAAGACAGTTCATTACTTAAAAAAAAAAAAAGCTTAAATTCGTAAACAACCATTGTATGAAACCACGTCATGTCCTTTTCAGTCTTTCTATTCAATTTCAATTTTTCATATAGACGCAAGAGGTGGTTCATGGGAGTGCTTTGGTTCAGAGGTAGAGGGCTCAACTCTTGTGCAAGGAGACCCTGGTTCGATCGCATAGCATATAAGTTTGTGGTAGAATGTTTTCTCCGGGTTTTGCTGTTATCTCCGACATTCCACTAACTCCTTCACAATTATCATCTCATTAGTCACCGTCTAGTTTGGGTTCAAACCCTGCTCCCGCCAAGTGAACTTTGTGGTGGACAAACACCGTGTGCGTGGGTTTTCTCGGGGTTCTCCCGTTTCCTCCCACTTTCTTCATTCCACCATTTCATTCATCTCTCATCATCACCGTCTCCTTTAGCCTAACCTGCATAACCGTGGGACGTAAAACTCAAAGATTTCATTTCATTTTCACCGTCTAGTTTAAATGACATCCTTAAATGCTTCAAATAGGAACAAAATATTTCAGTTTAACGTCCCACGATTATGCCCTTTACGCTAAGGGAGGCAGATGATTAAGGTAAGTGAATGATAATGGAAGAATTAATGGAATGAGAATGTAGAAGCAAACGGGAGTACCCCGAAAAAAACCCACGGACACGATAATGTCCACCACAAACTTACTTGGCCGGGTATCAAACCAATGACTCTATACACCAGAGGTAAGCGCTCTGCCACTGAGCCACCGTGCCCCCTCCGTCTGCTTTTCCATGTTATTTATATTGGACATCTTCTACATCTCAAAATGTTTAGGCACTTCCGGTAGGATCAGAAATGGGCGTTTTTTAGGGACACAAAATTTTATCCCTTAGATCGGCGTTTCCCAACCGGTGTGCCGCGGCACACTGGTATGCCGCGAATGGACCGCTGGTGTGCCGCGAGGAAATCGAAACAAAATTATTAATCCTACAGCAACCAAATTGCAAGACATAGGAAAAAATGTATATTTTTGTATTTCACATTACTATGAATTTCTACCATGGAAAAAAATTACTGTAATTGTAATATATTATTCTACATCTATTACTGTGTAGCAGACAGTATTTCGGCTCGTATACATTTCTACGGTTAGCTGCTATGTTACATTTCAATTGAGAGTCATACTAACACCGAGAAATGGAAGCACTTGTACGATACGCGTCAAGTGAACGTTCGTAGGACACTCATTCGTACGTGAATGACAGAACAACACTTTGTTCAACAGCTGTGTTTTGACTTCGACGCATCACAAGCTGTGTGATTGCAATAATATGCACCGGTTTTGGTTAAAACAGCAAAGTTAAAAGTACAAGACATTTGTTTATTCGTTCGTTATTTAGTGATTTTCGTTCTTAGTGAAAGGTTGGATACAGTTTTCGAAAAAGAAAACGTATTTTTAACAATCTGAGTCCTATATTTCATTGCAATTGTTTTCTATTTTAAAATTAGAATAAAAAAATAAGCATAATGAATTAGCATAGGGGAAAACCAGTGATCAAGCTTTCATCTCTGTGAGAAGGAGATCAGTAATCACAGAAAAAAATTAGCATGGTATTTTATATTTGCAAATAATAATATCTATGAGTGTGCCGCGAGAATTCAAGTTACACCCGTAGTGTGCCGCAAGTCGAAAAAGGTTGGGAAACGCTGCCTTAGATAGTCGAAATAGGAAAACAAACTTTAAATTCGGTAGAATTGTGGGTTGAAGAGGTACAAGGCAGTGGGCCGAGCAAAGGTGGGAGTTTGCGAGCGGAGTCCCCAGCGGTGTCCCGACAAAACGTACCAGCGACAAAACGTACCACTTTTGACGACCTGTCATAAATGACGACATATCATGGATTAATTAAAGCATTTCTGATATTTATTCCACGACAAAACGTACCACTTATATAAATTACAACCTGCCATGACTAATTAAAACATTTCGGATATTTAATCCGCGACAAAACGTACTATTTCATGTTAGGAAATTAATTCCTCATGAACAGGTAAAACAACGGCAGTATAAGGTTGAAAAGAACAGACAGGTAATGTGTCGAGATGTCAAAGTGCAAAAACGCATAGGTAAAAGAGGGCTCATTTACAGAGGAAATGTAGCAGCTTATAAACTGAAAGACACAGCTATAGATCATGGAAACTTTTTGGATATTATTCCTTTCTTAACCAAATTTGATCTTCCGCTTAAAAGTAATTTAGATAAGGTCACCGAGAAGAGTCATATACGAGGAAGTAAGCAGGATAGTGGTCGCATAACTTTTACTAAACACGGTGAATTATGTTTTGAATGCTATCAGCACACTTATCAGAGAAGGTATTTCGAAAGAAGTCTCTCAAGCTTCAATATTTTCTGTTCTATTAGACACTACTCAAGATATAGTAGTTTCAGGCCAGTGCTCTGTTGTTTTACGGTATGTTGTTAAAATGGTTGTTAAACAAAGTATTGTTGTCATTGTAAAATGCATATCTACCACAGGCCAGTGTCTTTGCGGTTTATTGCTGGAAATTCTGCACAAGTTGAACCTTGATATTAAGAAGTGTATTTGAAATTCAACCGATGGCTCAAGTAACATGCAAGGACAATATTCGGATTTTTACAATTCACCTATGATCAGTTACACGTGTGATTCAGTTGATTTTGAGTTTAACGACCCTTTTAGCAGCGAGGCTACATGAGACAGGACATACTGATTTACGGGAAATCCGAAGCACATGAGCTCCCGCCGGGAATCGAACCCAAGTCTCCCACGACAAAGGCGCATACGCTAACCGCTTAACTACTAAGAAACTCAGTTACACGTGTGGTAATACGCTCATATACTCAATCATCTCATATGTGATCTGACAAAAAATTGCATTGATTCTGTGTCATTTTTCTGCTGAATGACTGTGCGATATTTACGCGTGAGTATTAGCAGCGAATGTACATTTGGAAGATCAAATGTTAACAAAGGCGTCTTACAGTTATTGCGGAAACAAGAGGGTAGAAAACACACTGTTTTTCAGAAAAAGTTTGATAATTTTTGAACCCAAAAAGTGCTTTGTATATAGAGTTGACCATAACAATTAAGATAATTGCTTCTACAGAAAATATCAAACCAAAAGCTAGGTGTAAATCGAAAGAATATATAAAAGATCTTCTCAAGTTCAAAACAATTCAGACAGCAGAAATGTTCCTTAAGATATTTCAAGTGACGACCTCTCTGTCAAACTATCTCCAAATAGAAGGTGCTGCTAGTGTAGTCCTATCGGATAGTGCAGACTCTTCTGTTTCAACCGAAAGAGTAGAGAGATGATTTTGAATCCGTTAAGAATGCAGCATTAAGCTTTGCAGAATGGGCCAATAACAAATTTGAAGACTTAGAACGTGATTTCTTTTTTTCTATTGACCTGTCGACAGTTCGCCTTCAGAGATGGACAAAGATTTTTCCTGTAAATGTGAAGATGAAGGTGCTTCTATCCAATGGCCAGGCACTGCATCGAAGCATTCAACACAATATTGGACATGGTAGTTTTGAGTATGTCTTCAAGATTCAAGACGTGAATTTCGATAAACTTACATATTTTCTGAAAACACTTCAGTTAAGAAGTTTCCAAGGATACTATAAATGTATTCTCTTGGCCTTTTGAAGGACGTGGATATCCTTGAAAATCAGTCTTGATGACGAGCACAACCGAGGAAAAATGACTGTGCTGATGGTGCAAGTGATTCAGAATTAGAAGAAAATACATTTGTTTACAAGGAAAGCGAATGCAAAACGTGTTGCAAAATTGTCCAATGTGCTGCTTTTTAATTTTGCAGAATTGTAATTTGTGCAGTAATACTTATCCAGGTTTCCAGCATACAAACTTTTATTGACTTTGCCCGTAACTCAGGTAACATGTGAAAGAAATTTTCGAAATTGAAATAAACTGAAATACATTAAAAATAGGCTAACGAATACCATGTCTCAGAAACATTTGAAAACATTTTGTTGATGTCTATTGAAAAGATTTATTAAAAATATTTCGAATGCAAAAGTGATAGATACAGTAGCATCAAAAACTAGTACACTAAAACATCTGCTAATTTTGTAATATAGTATACGCTCTCCTTGAACTTCATATAATATTTTGAACAATTCAGAATAATATACTGGTGAAAGAATATCAGGTTTTAATTGTCAATTGTTAATACTATTGACTTACTGTAGAAAGAGAACTGTGCAATTGATTTGTGACATTGAGATGCTGGTGGCCCTTGTGGGAGAAAGAGCCCGCGCCCCTCTAATAATGCCTATCCGTCCCTGGTCCAAAGCCTGGATAAAGTGTGATGGAAATCAGCAAATATTCAAATATTGCATATGCAAGATTCTTGTTGGTCTTGGTCTGGCGAGAATCTTACAGGTATGGTCTTGGTGTTGCGAGAATCTAGCAGGCATGGTCTTAGTCTTGCATCGGTACTTTTCTCACCACCAATCTGTTCAACTTTTAACCTTATTTTGGCCGATATATATATATATATATATATATATATATATATATATATATATATATATATATATATATACCGTCCTATCAAGTGGTACGTTTTGTCGCCTGACATTATTTGATGGCTGATTGGAAGACTCTAAGCAAGTAGCCCTCCAGGCAAGTGGTACGTTTTGTCGCTTGTCATTATTTAAAGTGTTTTTAGAAAACCCTTCACAAGCATCCCTCAGGGTAAGTGGTACGTTTTGTCGGTGGTACGTTTTGTCGCTAGTACGTTTTGTCGCGTATTCGTCCCCAGCTAGCCGAAGGCTAGTTTTAACTAGGAAACTTAATTTCTGTTGTTTTTCTTTTGTTTGTTTGTTTTGTTAATGTTGAAACCAAAATCAACTAAATTTCGTAGTGTAGTATATTTTTTTCCTCTGGAAAAGCTAAAAATGTCTTTAGCTATTACCAACCAAATTCATCCATATGCCGCAGTGACGGCCAATGTTACGCGCCAAATTTTATTTTCTGATCAAAAAATACTTCTCTTTGCATGGAGTAACCCCACACCAAAAAAGAAAGTAATATACTAATGTGTCCTCTCTCCTCGTTTTCAAAGTGGGAATTCTAAATTCCTAATTCTTATTCTATACTTTGTATTTCTTCAATAACAGTCAATATTTCGGATTAACCAATTTCCTTTATAAAATAAATATTAAGTGTTTGAAATCTGGACACTGTCGATTTTTCTATAAATAATAATTATTAAATAAAAAGTACAGGAAGTTTGGATATCCAATTTTGCTTTCTTTTCTCCTTCTTTTGCTTGTTATCTTAGTCGAATTTTAATTTTCTAATATATATATATATATATATATATATATATATATATATATATAGGTAGATATATATAATTGAAAGTGACTATGTTTCTGACTTCGCACCACTTGAACCACCTTACCCATCTCGATCAAGTTTTCACCACTAGGTTCACGTCCATTTAGACAGCCCCCGCACCTCATCAAAATCTTTCAAAAATGGTGTCAATCGTTTGTGCATTGTTTGTGCAGAAAGGTGCAACAAATTTTCTTTTATGCAACAATGAACAATAGCTAGAACAGAAAAAAAGTTAGGGCTGTCTACATGAAGCCCCCACCTTATCAAAATCACTCAAAAATGGTACAGAAATTTTCGTTTTTGCAACAATGAACAACGAGCAAGAACAAAACCAATGCGGGGCTATATATATGCCTTGTCAAAACCGATCAAAAATGGTGTCAATCCTTTGTGAATTATTTGTGCAGGAAATTGCAACGCATATTTTGTTTGTGCAGCAATGAACAGCGAGCTAAAACAAAAACAAAGTTGGGCCAGTCTAATGCCTGGCTCCACATTCTCAATATAAATTGAAAACTGTGTCAATCGTTTCTGCATAATTTGTGCAGAACTGTGCAACAGAAATTTTCGTTTGTGCAACAGTGAACTATGAGCTAGAATAAAAACAATATGGTGGGGCTGTCTAAACGATAGCCTTCACCTTGTCAAAATCGGTCGAAAAGAGAGTCAGTGATTTGCGCATAATTTGTGCAGAACTGTACAACACAAATTTTCGTTTGTACAACAATTATCAAAGTGCAACAACAAAAACAAGTTGGTTGCTATCTAACTGATAGCCCTCGCGTTGCCAAAATCGGTTGAAAATGGTGTCAGTCGTTTGTGCATCATTCTTGCCTTAATACGCCACACAAATGTTTGATTCTACAACAATAAACAAATTGGTGGCTGTCTAACAGTAGTCCCTACCTTGTAAATGTTTTTCGAAAATGATGCTTATCAAGTTGGCCGGGACATTTGAAAGTGGCCAATATTTAAAGACATTGATCGTTTGTGCTTCGTTCGTGCTGAAATGTGCTCTTGTTTTAATGTTTGTAAAATAAGACTAACAACGTTAATTACATTTCACTATTTTTGTAGTGAGTGAGTTTAATATTCTGATCATTTGCGCTACGTTTGTGACGGAAAGTGCTCGAGTTTCATTGCTATTGGAATGAATTAAATGATGTTAATAAATTTTGAAATGTCCCGGCCAACTTGACGCCTCGTTGGAGTGTTTTCAATATGTCAATCTATTCTTCAACGTTCGTGCTCGAAAGTGCTTGAATTTTATTGTTTATACTGTTAAACAAACATCGTTTTCAGACACATGACGAGAAACAAAGTGGTAACATTCATAGTATCAGGTGCGTGAACTATACTCCCGACTTCTAGCACAAACGGTGAGATTAGTGTCATGGGTTAGTGCTTCGTTTGTGCACAAAACCCCATCGTTTGTGCTTTATTAGTTCTGGAGATATATGCAAAAAATTTGTAGGGTTGAAGTTCACGCTTCCCGACCGACATCAAGCATGAACAAAGAATGTATTGCGTTTGTTATGAATCGATTGTGCTCGTTAGTATGTTGGTTTGTGCTTCAATAGTTCCTTGTGAGTTATAAGCGAAAAACGGAAAAGAGTTGGACACTGGATACAATTTGTTATATTTCTTTTGAAATAAAATGCTTGCATTTCTCTCAGATTTTAAGCGGAAACAATGGGATTAGTGTCGTCAGTTAGTGCATAGTTTGTGCTCCTTTGTGCACGAAACCACTTTATGTGTGCTTTTTCCGGAGATATATGCGAGAGTATCTACCTGTTTCTCGCTCATATCTCCGCAACTAATAACGTACAAACGATAAGGTTTCGTGCAGAAAGGAGGACAAACAATGTACTAAGCAACGGCTCTAATCCAATCATTTGTGCTTCACATATTTTATGTGAGGCACAATGCAAATATTGGGAGAAATGCAAATATTTTATTTCAAAAGAAACAAAAAAATGTACCCAGTTTCCAACTCTGTTTTGAGATTTTGACTTATAACTCAGGAAGTATTGAAGCACAAACGATGGCGTTTCGTGCACAAACGAGCACAAACGATGCACTAACGAACGGCACTACCTTCATCGTTTGTGCTTGAGTCATGGGGCCAGCGTAAACTTGAAACGCTACCAGTTTTTCACGTATATCTCCGGAATTAATAAAGCACAAACAATGCGGTTTCGTGAACAAACGAGCAAAAACGATCCACTAACGAATGACGCTATTTCCAACGCTTGTGCTTGAAGTTGTGTGTGTCTTGTGTGTGTGTGTGTGGGGGGGGGGCTAGCGTGAAGTTGGCCACCTACTAGTTTTTCGCTTATATCTCCGGAACTAATAAAACACAAACAATGAGGTTTCGTGCACAAACGAGCACAAACAATGCATAATGTCCGTCTGGACTCGATTTCTTAGCCAATGATATCGTTTGTATTTTGTAATATATCTTCGTAATAAACTCATTCTTTATATTATCTATTAGATATACCTTTTCAGTGTCTCAATTTCATACTTTCAAATTTTTCCCGAAATTTTATTAACCCATTATCATCTCCTTTCCTTATTTTACTTGTTCAGGTTTTCACACTACTGCTCTTATAAAAGTCTTGAATATAGAATACTGTCCTCGATATTTGTGTGTTCGTAGAATTGGAGATTTTTAAGGTAAATTTTAGACTTTCAGTCAAGCAGCTACTGCATCATCACTATTTATCGTAGGGTTTTGGTTCTTACCTCATTCTCTTCAGAATAAAGCTACTTTTCAAATTGTTGAACCAATTAGTTGAACCTTCTTCCTTTCTATAAGTTGGTGTTTATATACAGAGTGAATTTTAAACTGAAGACAAGTGTCTTTTAACTCAAAGAAAACAATGATAAGGAAGTTATAGAGCGGAGGGGAGAGAAGAAGAAGAAACGAAGTCATAACATGTGTACTTTGTCTGATGATCATGTCGACGACATGTAAATGTGTTTTTCGATCCCATGAAACCCTTTATACATCATTTGGGGGAGAATAAAATAAACCTCTTGCGTTGTACACTTGAAGGTCAAACTGATGGCGTCATGACCCCACCAACTTGAAGAGCTCTTTCTGAAAACATGTAACTTGTTTCGCTGTTCGTTTACGATGAGAAATATATAGCAAGTGGCAAGAAAGCTTTTGGCCAGTTGGCTATTGACTTTCTACGTTTGCACTTAAAACGAATGTTTTCATACAATCTACATTTTGTTGTACTTACAAGCGATGCTTTAGATCCTTTGCAGAGTGTCATAGCATCACTGGCGGCTTATTGGTTATTGACTTGTCCGCCAGCGTAAAACGCTTGCTTCAAGCTTGAAAAAAGCACTGAATGCAAGGTTGCCCCATGTAACTTCGTTACTGGAATCCAGCTTGCGGCATGCTTGCACGTTTTCGAAGAGAATTGGATGCAAGCTTGGCCAACTTGCAATGCAAGCTTATAGCAAGCGGTTTGCAAGCTGTCTCTGCTACTAGTGATATATATATCCCGAAAGGATTAAACATATAATGGAATACAAGAACCAAAAACGACGATTTTATGCGATATAAGAATACTCAGTGTACTTCCAACGTTGTATCTCCTTGTTTCTTATGTATTTCTCTTCATTAAATTGTCCTAACGGTTCCCTATTCTTTCTAATGCTTTTGTCCTCAGATCTTTTTTTTTATAACATTTCTTTTTGTTTTGTTGTCCTTTCCCCGTCTTTTAATTCGCTATTTAAGGGTTTTCACTACAGCAAAATTAAACTAGCGCTAATTTTAGAGTTTTTCTGTAATATATTGAAAACAAATAAAAATATTCAAAAAGCAGAAACGTAGTGAATTAGACAATACGATTTTGCATGTGATATCTTTACCACAACTCACCTATCTGCTTTCGGTATGCCACTATTTACAGAACCCGCAAAAAATGCTAAATCTATCTACAGTTTCAAATCGAAAGCAGACAGATTAGTAGTGATAACGGTATCACATGCAAAATTGTATTATCTAATTCACTACGTTTCTGCTTTTCGAATATTTTAATTTATTTTGAAGATATCACAGAAAAACTCTAAAATTAGCGGTGGTTTAATTTCGCTGTAGTGAAGACCCTTAACTTCCTCTACACCTTTATTCCTTCCTCAACACTTACGACAGAGAAATAAAGCAGAAACATTGGTTTTTGAAGTTGTAACTTGCAGTGCAGGTGCTATACTAATGGCAGATGACGAAGCGCCTGAAAGACTTCTTAAAATGTGCCATATACATACATAACCCCTCGTGCTGACATTACGTAGCATGTAAATCAGGTTCTTTATACATGAACTTCAACCTTAAACTGCTGGCAAAACAAAACAATCCATGACTTCTTGCACAGAAATTTTACAGTGCTAAAGGTCAATGTTGACCTCTCACCTTACAAGAAACACGTGCTGTACAATTGGGTGCAGGGTGTATTGATCATTATAATCCTTATACTAGGCTACTCAAGTGGTAAGCAATGGTTATAGAATCAATTTCACATCCTTATTTATATTTTACGTTCAATCACTCTAGCTCACACATACGATGAAAAAATCAGCATTTTGCTTTCCTTTATGGAATATTTCCGTTTAAACAAGAATTTTAGGGATGATCCTGAAAATGGATCAAAAGATTACGATCTTCACCATAATTAGTTTTCGGATCAGGGGCCACAACATTTTTGAACGGACCCCAAATCGTGTTTATCATACTGACCCTGAGTTAAGTGATAGTTTGGGTTTGGCTGCACTGTATTTAGTTCTCCAGATATAAGGCGTACAAGACAATTTTTGATTTAAATATATTGGATATTTTGATCAAAAAGAAAAAAAAAATGTTGAAAAGGTTTGCTCTGGATTCATAGATTCGAAGATAAGCTCGTTGTAATAGTATGATTTAATTTATTGATTATTTTTGCATTTTGTTTCACTTGGTTCTATTTTCCAGTTAAATAAAGTCAGTCCGTTTTACTCCGACCCTCACGTAAAGATCAAGAAGCTTGCAAAGTATAGAATCTTAGAACTAAATCTCACTTCTAATGGCTGTAGGCCAAGGATAATGGTTGTTACTGAAATTTTAGAATTTAGGATTTAGATTTCTGGGCTTTCGGCATCTATGGCAATGTTAGCGCGTCACGTTTGACGGATGATGTCTCTCGGCAAGCACATTATCGGAGGAAAGCGAAGGAAGGAAGCGGCCTGGGACCTATAAGTTAGTACAATTTGTCTGGTGTGAATGAGAAAAACCCAGGAAAACCTTATTCAAGATGACTGATCAACCGAGTGTTAGTGAAATTTTGTCTATATCTAGTTAAGGTGCTATTATTCGCCCGGTGACAAATGCAAGTATAATTAATAGAAACTTTTTTGAAACTAGCAATCTATTGCTCAGTGGCGGATCCAACCCGGAGTCAGAGGCCTACGCCCTCTAGTTTTTTGAGTGACAAAATAATTTAAGCTATATTTTTGAAAGTTTATAATAAACTCATCATATACCTATCACAGCTGGGTTCTGACTGCCCCCCACCGATTTTATCTTCTAGATGCACCACTGCTTTTGTTATATAGGTGAGAGGTATATGAAAGAACTGCCACAACTGAAAGATCGACACCCACTGTCGCCTGGCGAAAATCTCACCTGGAGAAAATGTCGCCACTTAAAACATTGCGTGCCAAAATCTCTACTTCCAAAAATTTTCGCTGTTTAAAATGTCGAGCACCAAATTTCAGTGACTCAAAACTTGTGCGTCGAAATCTCGCCAGGACAACACATATATGATTTTTTGGGTAATAAAACAGACTTACGTAACTTGAGACCAGAAATTCTACTTTGGATACTAAAAGCGTAAAATAAAATGACGGGCTCAAAGTGATTGTATATACAATTTCGAATAACTACATGCTTACCTCAAACTGTTTTCGGTAATATGAAAAGAGGAACACACACACACAAACTCTATGCCCATGATAGGATTATATAAAAACTGTATTTTTTTTTCAGATGGTAAAATACAGTTAGAAGTATTTTTCTGGTTGCAACTGTGAAGTTTTTTATTGATACAGATACGAATAATACATAATACTCAATTGAAACTTCACTTGGAATTTTTGATGAAGTACTTCTTCTGGTTGTCACCTCCTCAGTTGTAAAATAAACCCAAATTAGAAGAAATCGTATCCATAAAGTCCAACTTAGTTCAATCACTTGTTGAGCACGGACTGCGAAGACTCTTTTTCGAGGGAAATGTTAAATGAGGTTGTCTAAAAACTATTGAGTCTTTGGAGGTCAAAATTGAGAATACATTGATTGTGTGTGTAATAATAGATTTTAAAATCTAAAACGACTAATTGATGGAAGTAGGGAAAATGCCATAACTAGAAACAAAGTACAATAATTAACCCTCTGCTTCCCGCGATTTGTTTCACTGACAATTCGAGTGTCCCCAAGACATACCTTTGTCCACTTATCTTTCTTGGAACCAAAAGTAGGGAGTAATTAATGAAAAACCCATTGAAGTCAGCAGGGCAAAAGCAAGATTATTTGAAAACATTCTGCTGTTTCCTGGTATAACATGTGAAATCATCCGAACCTGAACCTTTATTGAGTGCGAAGCCAATTAGGTTAATAACCGCAAGATGGTGACAGCATGAACTTTATTGAGCCCGAGTAAGCCCGAGCGAGTCTTAATTACAGAAAGGTCATCTTTGGAAATGACTTCGACTAGAGGTGTCTTTTCCTTATAATGATTTACTTGGTTTTAAAATATGTAGTCACTGGAATGCTGACTGTGAGTTAAAATGGGCAACCGAAATGTGACCAGGCCTTGGTTGATACGAAAGGTACTAAAAAGCATTGATGAGTGCTTGGGCAAAAGGTATAAAACAATTGAGCTCAGTTATTCAAAGCCTGTCGCCGCAACTGTTCTCTACGCTAAGAAATCTATTCTAATACATAATTTTCTCTAGACCTTCTTCGTGGATTCCTAAAACAATTCTGGAAGTTGTAAAAACTTATGGAGTTTCTGGCTGTGATAATTTTCTAAGAGGATTTCCAGGTCACTGATGCATGGTTTCAGTTAAGTTGTATAAACTTCCCAATTAATAACAAGAACGAAAAGTTAACGCTTCAAGACTATTGCTGTTCTTACTTGGAAGATTGTGAGTGAAGAGAAATTATCTTCTACTGTTAGCAAATTTCCTAGTGTTCTTCTTCCTTTTCTTAGACAATGACTGAAATCGTAGGGCACCATGCGACGTACCAAAGGGTCTATAACCAAACTCAATATGATACTAGAAATGGAAAAGGAAGTGTTTCTTTCTAACTCGAAAATAAGTTGAATTTAAGTGCTTTCAGAATCCACATTTGATCTCCTTATCGACACCTCCCTTTTCCGATTTCTGGACAATATTTCAGAGTTCTTCAAATAGAGGTGGTTATCAAAATAATGGAAGCGCGAATAAGGTGCAACATGTGTGAGGTGGTAGAATTGGGGGAAATGCCTAGCCGTGGTTAGTGATGTGTGACTGGTGTAATTGTGTATAGTAGGTCAGGCAGGGTAAAACAGATACTACTTGTGATCTAAAATGGGAGACCTCTCTGGGTTTCGAAGAGATCAAATTATACGTGCGAGATTAGTTGGCTCAAGTTTATCCAAGTTAGTCATTATGTTAGGTGTGTCGCGAGGAACAATGTCTAAAATGATGAGGACCTACAACACTCATAGCAAAACAACAATCTGTAAAGAGTGACAGCGTTGGATAAAAATCACCGAGCATTAAAGAGGATTGTCACCAACAAGAGTAAAGTGGATGCAGCAAAATGTGACTGTGGAACTGAATTAGCAACTGGAAGAGCCTATTGCGACAATCACCGTTCGGCGCGAGTTGCATAATCTGAACGAATTTTCGATTCTTTTTCATCGCCAATAACGCTTTAGCGCAAGAAAAATTGTTTCAAGTACTTTGAAAGAGAACTCCTGATGATTGCAAATGCTGTGGTCGCCGGCTCATTTAATTAAAAGAATTTTGAAGAGATATTCACATTAAATGATCCGGGGACCCACAAACCCTCACAACAAGTGAAAATTTCACCGTTGTCGGCCAAGGCAGCTAACAGCAGGAATACGCTTCCTAATTACTTACTTAAAACGCAGGTAAAACACATGTAAGAAAAGCTACAGCTAAAGGCATGCGATTCAAGCAGGTGGATGAACGAAAACAATTGAATATAAACAACAATTTTTATTAGGCTGAGGGCCTCAATATTTAAATATACAATTTAAAATGTTTATATTTCAAAGTATTTAACTAAATATTTGTCCACTGTTCAGATATACTAGGATACTTATGAAGTTTGGTCTGCCGTGTAGCACGTCCTATTCTTCCTTCTTGATTAGGAGCTCACTACTTGCTCCTGCCTGCTCCAGCAACCGTCCTATTCTTCTTTCTTGATTAGGAGCTCACTACTTGCTCCTGCCTGCTCCAGCAACCGTCGAGTTCGAAGTGGACGAGCCTCTCTCGCTGCCTTCCGAGTATGTCCGCTTCGTAGGCTCGCCGACTGGACATCAGTGTTGCTAACCCTTTGTGTGACGTCACCTGCAGAGTTCTGTGGGAGGGGACTACCACAGATGGTGCTCCGTAGACGGGCGAACTCACGAAGTACAGGTCGACTGGATCTGATGAAGTGGAACTGCGCCATCACTGAGACTCCTGGGCCTCGCTGGTACAGTGAAGAGAATGGAACTATGAATAACAGGAAAAAAATGCATTAAGTTTGGCGATTAAAAAAAATGGGATGCAAACGCTGCATGGAATTGTTGATACTTAAAGTTTGTTGGACATTTTTTTTTAAGATGACGTGGACTGGACTCTTCTTGAATATTGGACGACGAATACAAAAAAAAATATATATAGAGAGAGTACACGAAATAACATTATATATATAAAAACAAGACGATGGTTGATATATACATTGAAAATCACTGGTCTTTTTTTTTTTTTTTTTTTTTTTAGGACATGAATGTACATATAAGCGTTCTAAACACTATGTCATTCGATGGAACGCATTTCCACTGAGTGGGACACTTGAACACAAGACACACATGAGACACTGGATTTTTTTAAAAAGTGTTCCTGGTGGACATTTGGAGATCAAAGTATATCCGTTTAGATTGATGACAGCTCACTATTGTAGTTATTTTGCACACATTCTGAGAGATTGTTCACAGTACACAATGGGACAGTTTTTATTTGTTCAATGAGATCACACCATAAAAACTTTTTTTTTTTTTTTTTATACTGAGCTTGACGTGGGATGTTGACACTGAAGTTCGTGCTGGACGATGAGTGAATTGAGACACTGGTTGCACTTTGCACTTTTGGGATAAAGTTCGAGGCACTATCGAATATACTTTCTTTCTTTTTTTTTTGCAATGAAAATATTGAGCCTCCGCCTGTGCACTGTGTTTAATCAATCGTCTCGGTCACCCACCTTCGTCTGTCCCACGCCCCGCAGCCACTTTTCCCGCATGTATGCTGTTGGTCTCCACAATTTCAAATTGTCGACAGAATGTGTGCCGTGCAACGAACCGTCCTTCAGGTCTAATAGCTCAAATACTTTATTGCCCACACGCCTGTGACAAAGATAAGGCCCCAAATAAACGTCAAAGAATTTATAAATTTGCTTATTGATGGCACTGCTGACTGGCCTCGACCGCAAGAACACGAGATCACCAGTTTGGATTGAGGGTAATTTTTATCCCTTTTCTTTGATCTTGTCGTTCCTACGATCAATCTTCCGACGTCTCTTGATGTCAGCCATTAGAAGACGTTTTCGCCAATCTGAAACGTCGTCGTTCAGCCCCTGTTCTCTCAAAGAGACTTGCCATACCCGTTCAATGGCAACACTAGGGTCATCATTGAGATGCATCTCTATCGCCGACATTCCAGAGGATGAGGAAATGGAATGGTTCAATAAAATTACTATTTGGGACACAAAAAGTGTCCAATTTTGATGTTTTTGAGAACAAAACAATCGGAATAGCCGTGAAATGTCCGAATGTACACGTTCAATGGGCGATGAAGAAGGGTGGTAAGGTGTCATGCGTAGGTGTTGTATGTTATAATTTTTGAGGAACCGTTCGAATTGATGGGACACAAATTGTGGGCCATTATCGGTCAGAACTTTAAGGGGAACACCGAAATGCTGAAAGTACCTGCTCTCCAAGCACTTGATTATGGTCTGCGTATTTGCGGATCGCAAACAATATGCCTGTACTAGGCGAGAAAAGCAATCCATGACGGTGAGCAGATATGTTTCTCCATGTTTACCTCGTGGAAGAGGCCCATATAAATCAATCGAAATTAACTCACCCTTAGTGGATGGAATGATGGACCCCATGGAAGGTGCGGTGGGAATTTTGTGGTGTTTGGTACGCATGTAAACGACACAATCGTGTACATAGCGAGCGATATCTTTTCTCATCCGTGACCAGTGGAAGGAGCGGGATATACTGGACAAAACTTTGTCTTTTCCGAAGTGTCCCATGTCGTGGTATGACTTTATAACTTTGAATGTGAGCTGTGAAGGCAGGCAGATGCGGAATCGCTCGGGAAAACGGAAGACTTTGATTGTGAGAACGCCGTCCTGTATGCGGTACAATGTGTCCCAAGTTTTCTTGCCCGATGGGACCGCCGTGTCTGGGGACACGTGGGACGCGGCTTTTGCTTCAATGTATTGTATGATCTTGGCGTACTCGGTGTCACCACACTGAATCTTAATGAGTTCTTGCCTCGAGACACTAGCGACATCTTCATTAAGTACATTGAGAGCATGTGTTCTCACCACCTTCTGTTCGAGGGACGGGATTAGTCTCGTGAATGCATCAATGCACTCGTTCTGTTTCCCAGGAACGAATTGAATTGAAAAGTCAAATTTTTGTAATTGAATAAACCAGCGAGTTAATCTGGGGTTCCACGAGCATATGTTATTTACGGAAGTCAGAGCTTTATGGTCTGAAATCACAATAAAATGGGTGCCCAAAAGGTATGCCTCCCATTTCTTCACAGCACACACAATTGCATAGGCCTCAATTTCTGTTATTGTGAATTTAGACTGCGCCGGTGAAAGTGTTTTTGAAAAATATTCGATGACTCGTCTATTGCCCTCTTCATCGACTTGCAAGAGAGCTGCAGCGACTGCTTGCAAATTTCCATCAGTTTGAATGTAAAATGGTTTTTCATGATCAGGGAAAGACAACATTACATCATCTACCACGTGATTGACGAGTTGGGAGAATGCATTTTCGTGAGCTTCTGTCCACTGCCAACGTGAATACTTTTTCAGAAGCTGGAAGAGGGGCGCCGCTAAAATAGAGAAATTTGGGACATAGCGACGATGCCACCCTATTATGCCTAACCATCTCCTCAAAGACTTTACGTTATGAGGTTTTGGGAGACGTTTGATGGCTTCAGCGGCCTGGGGATTTTTTCGATATCCACGTGGTGTGATCTGAAAACTGAGAAATTGCGTTTCAGACTTGAAAAAGTCACACTTGGCCAAATTCAGCGTCATGCCTGAATGTTTAATTTTTGAAAGTACTTCGTCTAGCAACGACAGGTGTTCTGTTGGCGTGGAATTTCCAAGGCAGAAGTCATCAATGTATCTGATGGTCTGGCGAGCGAGTTCGTCACCAAGTACATGTTGCAGGCACATATTTAAGGCCGTTGAGCCATTCTTTTGTCCGTTCGGTACCTGGCACCACTGATACTGGACACCACCATTTAAAAATGCAGTGAAAGGCCTGGAATTTGGGGAAATACCCACTTGTTGGTACGACTGTGAAAAGTCTAGGGTTGAAAATATGCTCTTTCCGCTAAATTTGGCTAGCAATTCATCAATCTTTTCTGGTCTCTGATGGTGCAACGGGGTAACAGCATTAGCACCTCTCAGATCTGTCACCAAGCGTATAGATGGAGTGCCATCTTCATTTACAGTCTTTTTGGGGACCACGTGAAGAGGATTCAAGTGAGGTGACGAAGCTTTCTCTAAAACCCCAAGGAAAAGCAGCTTGTTTATTTCACGATGGACTGCATCTCTATATTTGTGTGCAACAGGGTAAGGCTTTCGTACAATAGGTTTCGTGTGCGTGATGTTAAAGTCGTATTCAAAATCGCGACACAATCCTGGGAACTTGGCAAAGACATGTTTGTGCTTAAATAGAATGTTAGTAAGACTATCTTTATACTCTAAAGGAACGTGTGATGACTCTACTGCTTTCATAATTTCTTCATCGGAAGCAAAAAGCTCGGGGTGACTTTCGTGAGATATACCCCTCCCATTGAAAACGTCAGTAGGAGAGTCTGCACAATTCTGCGTGTAAGCTACAAGCATGGCTTCGCATTCTTGTGCGCACAAAATGCTTTCCGTGTCGTCAATGATAACGTCATCAGACTATAGCACAATTCGTAATCCTGTTCTGAGTGCTTCTCGGGAGTTAACTTTTGCAAAAACGAGTCTTCCGTATTGGATGGGGCCACACTGGAATGTAGTACTATGTTGTTTACGGTTTTGCGAACTTTTCTTTCACTGACCACGGGCAGAAGGTTGCAAATAGCATAAAAATCCGAATGGTGAAATGTAGCGGTGCAGTTACCGTAATCTAGAATGGTACGTAACTGTGACAATACGTCAAGACCCAAAATGATATTTTCGTTGATGTTCGGAACTACTAAAAATTGTACAATAATTTCCAATTCTGCAAGTTTGATAGGAATGCAAGCTTTTCCTTTCACATGTGCTCTCTTTCCACCATGAAACCCTACAAGTGATACATGTGAAACTGGGCTCAACCGTAGTGACGAAACTATTTTGCTTATATTTGACCACATATCTAAACTAAGAAGTGAGCATTGTGAGCCTCCATCCAAAAGACACGTGTACTCTTTTCCAAGAATTTCCACCTTAATATTTGAACTGCACGTGCACTCAAGAAATTCTAATTGTTTCATGGATGCAGCATGAGGTTCATCATCACTCTCTGAATCACTGTCACCTAAACTTTCAAAATTGACAGTATCACTTGACTGGACCACGTTGAGAAGAGACTGCCTCACGAAAAAGCTCTTGCAATCTGTCTCGCAACTTAAATTATCTCTAATGGAGGATTTGCTTACATTATCGTTACCCGTGCCATAGCTATTCTTGACCTCCGAACCAAGAAAGCTCTTTACAAATTTAAATGGCTCTGTTGTTCGTGATACATGTCATCGTCGCTCAACGGTCGGAACGCCGAGGAACTGCGTCGTTCGTCACGATCATCAGTTTCCGGTTCTGAAGACGGTGATTGAAAGCGCACGTGATTTTGCCTTTCGTTCCTGCTCGGACGCTGACTATGTGAAGGCAGGCTACGGTTCCGGTTCCGTCCACGATGTCCATTACGGAACGAACGTGACGATCGGGACTGAGCGTTACGAGAATGCTGCAAAGTGTTTTGATTTTCACGCGCGGTTTCGTTTTGCTCATACGAAATCAGGTTCACATGACTCGGAAACGTTCGTGACGACGTATTGTTATTCAAAGAAGCAGAAGTTTGCGTGTTGTTGGCGCGCGGAACATATGAAGTTGTGTGTTGTAGTGTGTTGAAATTACTGCGTGGTGTAGTGAAACGTGACGCGTTGTGAGACGTGGAACGAGTCTCATTAACTGATCCCTGCAAAGCTTCGAGTCTTTGTACGCAACTTACAAAGTCATGGAACCGTTCATGTTGAGTTGCGACTAGATACGTTTGAAATCGAGTGGGGAGCAAAGGAATGACAGTTCAAATTATTTCGGTATCGGTAATAGAAGGACATAACGCCTTGATATCTTGGAAGCGGTTTACGACGAATGACTCTACCGAAGCGTGCTTCGTGGGCGTGAAACGTTCTGTACGAAGAGCTGTAAGTCTGTTCGCCACGATGAAGCTATTTTGATAATGTTGTTTCAACGCGACACAGAATTGACTGTAGTTACTTATTTTGGTGCGATTGAGATGAAACCAGGAAAGCGCGTCACCCTGTAAACAGAACTCCAGCATTTCAAGATATTGGCTGCGCGGGACGTGTAGGAAACTCATTTCCCTTTCGAATTTTGTAAGAAAGCTGTCGGGCAAAATTGACGCGTTAGTTCCGCAGAACTTAGTGAGATGGGCAATATCAGAGAACCTAACTTGCACACGTGGCACTACACGGTTGTATTGTTCACCTTCCCCGTCAGACAATGCACTTTCATACGCTTCGTCACGATTCTGTGATTGCGTGGGAATATTGGGGAGGGGGACGTTCGTGAAAATTGACTTGGTTGCGAAGAGAAATGGGATGGCTGGGCGTTGAATACGGTCACCGGAGGCGGTTCCTGTACAGGTGTAGTGTTACGCAGCTCTTGCACCTGCGAGAGTACAGATTGTGCTTTGTTATAGCTGATGGCCTTGTACGTTTCCAGTTCTTGTGAAAAACTCAAGAAGAGTGCATTATACTGTCGCACGAACTGAGTAAGAGACGAATCGACCTGATGAACTCGCGACGCTAAATGCTCGTAACCTTTAGTACAGTGATCCTGAATGGTTTTCGTATCGTTTGAAATCCGTGCTGTATCACGCTCGAGATCCACGATACTACTCTTATTCTTCGCAGTTACGGTTTCAAGGCTCGTACAGCGTTTGTCAAGAGACTGAATGCAATCACGTGTTTCTTCCAGACCTTTCTCCGTGTTTTGCATAACTGTAACAACGACGTCGCAAAGTGACGACAATTCCGTTTTCATCTCCTCATTCGCGGCACTAAATTCAGTATGTAGATTTGTTTCTAAATCCTTTATTGAGCCAGAAAGTTTTTGTTCCACGCTTTGTATATGTCTGGTAAGCTCATCCTGGTTAGATTTGAGCTGATTGTTTATATCTTTTGCCTGATCGTTCATTAACGATTTCATCATTTCTTTAAGCCCTTCCATGCTCATAGCCATCTTGATTTGACCACTTCTTAATAACATACAATTATCATGAAAACTCTAATACCGTCGCAAAGGAAATACTGAAATTGAACTTCGCGAGAAAAAAAAAACGCAAAAAGTGCAGAATGAGGGCTGCATGTGAATACAAATGATCTACAATCGATGGTCTAAAAGTACAGATTACGTTGATTTTTTTTTAAAGATGAAAGTTAAGTTATACTGATATCAATATGAAAGCAAGTCAGACCAACATGCATGGGGGCATGGGAACACGTGATCGAACAAAAACTTTCTGATAGTACTAAATGAAACGGACATATAAATACACTTCACTCGCGTGCTCTAAAATCTTACATACTACGAACATTTATGGCACTTCACTCGCGAAAACCAAAACAAAACAAAACAAAAATAAATGCATTGACACTTCATTAGAAAAATGTGAACATGGACAAATATTCATGAATGGAAATTGCTTCCATGGGATCTAGTGGAAAAACTGATAAAAAGTACAAGGAACATCAAAATGAAGGTAGAAATTAAACTCAGAATGCCAACGATAGTTCTGCCGAAAATAAAAACGTGATCATAAAATAGCACAAATTGACTCTTTCCTTTGTCACAAAACAGGCGTGAAGGCGTGTTAGAACCTGAAATCGGAGGGGTCGCTACCGACATCCACTCTGCATGCCACGTGGTCGAAACTATGACGACCTTTAGCTAGCCTTGTACGACACAGTGTTATCTCGTTTTGCGAGCAAGAAAACGAGACTTGAGTCTCATAATCTATTAATTTGTGGTCGCCGGCTCATTTAATTAAAAGAATTTTGAAGAGATATTCACATTAAATGATCCGGGGACCCACAAACCCTCACAACAAGTGAAAATTTCACCGTTGTCGGCCAAGGCAGCTAACAGCAGGAATACGCTTCCTAATTACTTACTTAAAACGCAGGTAAAACACATGTAAGAAAAGCTACAGCTAAAGGCATGCGATTCAAGCAGGTGGATGAACGAATACAATTGAATATAAACAACAATTTTTATTAGGCTGAGGGCCTCAATATTTAAATATACAATTTAAAATGTTTATATTTCAAAGTATTTAACTAAATATTTGTCCACTGTTCAGATATACTAGGATACTTATGAAGTTTGGTCTGCCGTGTAGCACGTCCTATTCTTCCTTCTTGATTAGGAGCTCACTACTTGCTCCTGCCTGCTCCAGCAACCGTCCTATTCTTCTTTCTTGATTAGGAGCTCACTACTTGCTCCTGCCTGCTCCAGCAACCGTCGAGTTCGAAGTGGACGAGCCTCTCTCGCTGCCTTCCGAGTATGTCCGCTTCGTAGGCTCGCCGACTGGACATCAGTGTTGCTAACCCTTTGTGTGACGTCACCTGCAGAGTTCTGTGGAAGGGGACTACCACAATGCATAACAAGGTTCATTGAGTCACTTTCACATTATTTTCATCAACAGGCCATGTTTATGTGTGGCACACGCCCAAAGAAGTTTATGCTTTGAACCATGTTTTTGTACTATCAAACATAGCGGCAGGACTGCGAGTGCCTATGTGGACATCTTTGGTTACTACGTGCATTCTGAGTTCAGATGTTGCTTTCGATGATAATGTGCCAATTTACAGTATTGGAACTGTTGAGAAATGGCTTCATGAACATTGAGATGTACTACATCTCCTCTGGCCACTTCTAAGCCTCAGGCATTAACAATATTAAACCCTATGGTCATATGTGGAGCTCATACACTTCAGCAAGTCCTCCCCATCATTGCTGAGGAAAATAAGTTGTTGTATTGATTGAAGTTGTTACAATATTCATCTGGAAATTATTCATGACTTACATATTTTCATTTTACGATGAATGAGATCTGTTTTGCATGCAGAGGGGTGTTCCATGCCATATTAGTACGGTGTGCAACATTTCCTTCAAGTGTTTCCATTAGATTGATAATCACCAATATCAATCAGCATATGATACATCAATATCACGACCCATTTTTCTTGTAAATGTATGCCAATCTTCAAGATCATAGATGTATCAAATGCGCTGTCTCCCAACGTTTGCGGCAATTCAATCACAATTAAAAAATAAAACTGGATTGCCATGAGCATTCTCTTTTCATCCAATTCTCTGGATTGAAACTCACAACAGACTATGGCTTTTCAGGCGATATCACCGTTACTTTTGGCTTTTTAGACCGAAGTTCTTTACGTTTCTTATTTTTCAGTTTCTTCACTTTTCTCATAATGTTGAATCAAAATCACAAATTATTAGAATCCACTCGATTTTTAGGATTTAACTTGAGTTTAGCGTCCCTTGCAGCAGCAAGGCTAAATGAGAGTAGATCTACTGCTTAACTAACTAACTAACTAATTCTATGGCCTATGGAACCCGGAGGTTCAGTGCCGCGTTCACAAAAGCTCTCCACTGACTTCTATCCTTAGCTAATTGGATCCAGTTTCTACTTTGTATTCCTATCTCTGCGAGATCTATCTTAATATTGTCCTCCCATCTGCGCCTAGGTCTTCCTAATGGTCGTTTTCCTATGGGTCTACCAGTCAAGACTTTGAAAGCGTTTCTACTTTCTTCCATTCTAGCTACATGACCTGCCCACCTAAGCCTCCTAGACTTGACGACCCTAACAATGTTGGGTAAACCGTATAAACTATGCAGTTCCTCGTTATGAAGCTTCCGCCATTCCCCATTCTCGTTCCTCATGGGTCCGAATATTCTTCTCAGGATCCTGTTCTCAAATAATTTCAGTCTATGTTCTTCCCTCAGAGTAAGCGACCATGTTTCGCAACCATACAGAACAACAGGCATGATTATCGTTTTATATATTTTAAGCTTCAAGTTCCTCGACAGAATTCGCGACGACAAGAGATTTTTAACCGAATAGTAACACGAATTCCCTGCTTTTAGTCGACATTTAATTTCTTCGTGAATATGATTTTCGTCTGTTAATATTGATCCTAAATATTTGAAAGTATCCACTTTATCAAAAGTATTATTTAATATTTTAACGCCTCCACAATTTGCCGTTTTACGGTCCCGACGCACTTCCATGTATTTAGTTTTCTCTGCATTTACTTCTAAACCCATGTCCCTGCAAGCGTTTAATAATATCTCTGCATTTATTTCTACTGTTCTCCTATCATCCCCTATTAAATTTACATCATCAGCATATGCCATAACCTGGTGAATGCCGTTCAACTCTAGGCCCTGGTTGCTATCTTTGATTTTCCTTATGGCGTATTCCAGCACAAAGTTAAATAATAATGGCGACAACGCATCTCCTTGTTTCAGGCCATTTTCGACGTGGAAGATCGTGGACAAAAATTTTCCTACCCGGACTTTACTTTGGGATTCATTAAACATATCATAATTAATCTAATTAGCTTTCTCGGTATTCCAAGCTCTGTAAGAACGTTGTATAATGTTTCTCTCCTAACCGAGTCCTAAGCCTTTCTAAAAATCAATAAATAGTTGATGTACCGGGGTATTGTATTCCCACTTCTTTTAGAGTATTTGGCGAATGGTAAATATTTGGTCGATAGTTGATCGATTTCGTCTAAATCCGCACTGATAATCTCTAATAATTTCATCTGCGTATAGGGTCAATCTTGCTAACAGAATAATTGAAAGGATTTTATAGGATGTTGACAGAAGAGAAATGCCTCGATAATTATTACAGTCAGTTTTGTCGCCTTTCTTGTGAATTGGAACAATGATTGACTCTTTCCACTCTTGTGGCAATTCTTCCTTGTTCCAGATAAGGAGAATGAGTTTGTGTATCTTGTTCCACAATTTTTCGCCTCCAGCTAAAATTAACTCAGCCGGAATTTCATCTACACCCGGAGATTTGTGTTTCTTTAATTTCTTTATAGCGGCTTCCACTTCTATTCGATTGGGTTCTGGAATATACGATTCTGCGGTGTGTATCTCCTTTTCTCCACGCACATTAGTTTTTGGCTGCGTGTTCAGCAAATCGTCAAAGAAATATTTCCATCTACTTAAGAGGCTATCCGTATCAGTGAGAACTGTCCCGTCAGATTTCTTTAATATATAAGCACGAGGTTGATAGCCTTTCGTAAATTCGCTGATCCCCTTATACATGTCCCGAATATTTTTATTTTTACTATTATCTTCAAGTTCCTTAATTTTAGCTTTCGAAAAATCCCGTTTCTTTGTTCTAAAAGTTTTGGAAGTTTCCCGCCTGATATCTGCGAAATTTTGTGGAGTTATTTCATTCGGATTTTGTAGCCACCGTAATTTTGCCTGTTTTCTCTTCTCTACTAGTTTAATGCATTCTTGGTCGAACCATGGTTTGTTCCTACGTATTTCCACGTCTCCCAATTTTTCTATTGCTGAACTTTTAATGCTATCTTTAATTTCAATCCAAGTATCCTCAACACTAGTGCACTCCGAGTCTTCTAAAACCGAGAATCTATTCGAAACTTCAATCTGGTATTCCTCTCTTACCTGGCTCTCTTCTAATTTCTTTAAATTAAATCTCTCCGTTTTCGGACATTGAGTATTACATTTATTCAACGATAATCTCTCCCGTATTATCGCTGCTACCAGGTAGTGATCAGTGTCACAATCAGCCCCTCTAAACGACCGGACGTCAATTATGCTAGATTGTCTTCTTCTATCTACTAAAACGTGATCAATTTGATTATGTGTTTTTCCGTCTGGTGATGTCCAAGTGTATTTATGAACGTCGCGATGTGGGAATTTTGTACTCTTCACGATTAGGTTTTTGGATGTTGCAAAGTTCACGAGTCTAACACCGTTGTCATTACTTTCCTTATGCAAACTTTCGTTCCCTATAGTCGGTTTGAAAATATCCTCTCGTCCTACCTTCGCATTGAAATCCCCTAATAGAATCTTCATATGGTATCGCGGGAGTTGGTCAAATATCCGTTCCACTTCTTCGTAAAAACTATCTTTTATATCGTCAACCTTATCTTCATTGGAGCATGTACATTTAAAACAATAATATCACACCACCGTCCCTTAAGAGTAATAAAAGAAAGTCTGTCAGTAACAAATTCTACTGCTTAACTAGGGATGCAAACTGCATGAGCTTCCGCCGGGAATCGAACCCCGGTCTCCTGTTTCACTATGTTTTTCTTAATATTTGACCTAGAGGGAAAAATTGGTGGAATGGTTCATTGAGATGCTAATTTCTCGGAGTTATTGGGTGTAGAGAAGTGGAACTTCATATTTAAAACTTTTCACTTGAAATAATTAAACATGAGTTTCAGCGTTTCTTGATATATGGCAGAAAGAAAGAGAATGAGTGGAGCAAGAGTCTAGCTTGCGCCGCAACACTGTCTTCAATCTTTCGGCTCAGGGGAAGTTTACCGATAATTACTGCAGGAATTACTGCTTGTAAAATACTATAACTTGAATATGCATATCTTTAGTCAGTGCATTTTTTATTTTGAGCTATAAAAATCATTTTTATTTACACAACAATTTTATCCCTATCTGATTCATCTAGGGAAATAAATCAAAATCTATTTCAAGATGTTTCGTATTCTTCTGTACCATTGTAATCCTTAAGACTAAAGTTGTTGTTTCGAAAGTCTGAAGAATTATCGACATGGCTCCATAATTTTCACTTAGACTCTGTTTCGTCTTATCAAGAGACCAACTCGTAAGGCTATCAGGCCTCTTTAGTCCACAGAAGGTGCTATTTTTTGTTATCTAGCTCGCTGGGTATTGGAAAGTCATTTACGTTCCGTAGTAGCGCTAATCGCGAAATACATGTTCGGAGGGTGGTGGGCAAAGCAGGAGTTCTGTTGTTCAGATCTAAAAAAAAAAAAAAAAAAAAAAAAAAAAAGGCTATACTAACGAGCTGGTTGGATGCAGAGGATAAAATTCTAACCAGAAAGAAAAAAATAGACAACTGATAATCTTATATTTCTTAATCATTGTTATACGTAGTTAGTTGCCTTTTGTTAATGGTGGTATATTATTTATATATCTAATTAGGGTTTGCTGTACGCTCATTTTTCTCATACTAGCCTATCTATGTTATCTATGTTTGTAGAGTTTCGTTAAAACGTAGGAAATGTAAGCGTAAACTGCAAACACACATGATGTAGCAAAAACATTTACTAAAATTGCTACTTTACAACGAAACATATCTTATAAAATTTTATCTAACAAAGTTATTTCCACAGAATTTGGATCTACATTACTAGTGATTATTGAAGGTAATAACAATGTTATGTTGTCCTTAAGATATTTACCTATATCAGTTGAGAAAACGACAGCAATCCTGCTGATATTGCATAAGATTATTCTGTCATTTATGATTTCAGCATCATGATGAAATTTATATGTGCAGTGCCGCCAGACTTTTTAAATTCTAATCTTTTCTGATTCTTTACAAATAATTCTTATCTTAGTTTTATAAAATTTTCACTGAGATAAAAAAAATGAAGGATTGATATAAAAAATAAACAAAACTTTCAAAGTAAAATTTTCAAACATTTTAAACGTCAACAGCAACAATTTTCAAACTAAAAAAAAATAATCAAAAAAATTTCAAGAAGTTTCAATGATTGCTAACATTTTCAAACTTATAAAAAATACAAAAAAAAAAAAACCAAAAATTTTCAAAATAACCTTTAAAAGATATTAAACAAAGATTTGAAACTGATCAGTCAATGATATCCAATCAAAATTTACTTTTTATCAATAACCTTACAGCCCTTTCTCATTATCCGGCGAACTGCCGTGAGCGGCGACGGCGAATTGCCGTGCAGGGTGGACCAACGAAATTTAAACGAGCGACCACTCAAATGCGTTCAACTTTAAACTTTCAAGTTTAAACGTGGTTCCGGGACTTTTGTTGCACCATAGAAAGTCAAAGTTCAGTATATCTTTTTAAGTAAACTTCGGTCAATTTATAAAATCGACTCTGATTGGTTGTCGCGTTTTGTCTCTAATCTTTATTTAACAAAGTAACACATAAAGAAAGCATACCGCATGTTGGTCTTTCCGACTTTCGAGATTGTGTGCGTAGAGTTGTGAGTAGTCTAATTTCAGTCATCGTAATTGCGATGAAAAAATATTGAAACCACGAGGAAAAAAAAAAAAAAAACGAACACGAGAAATGTATTGCAATTTCATTAGTGGAAAAATACAAAGACATTATTGAAGGTTAACACAATGACTCGGATCAAGGAAGTTTAATAAACCCCCAAATTCGACCGCTCAAGCTAAAACCAAGTTTACCCACTATTTGACAGAGACTTATCCTTGAACGTTGTTGGTGCAACAGACATTTTCACCAAGTTTGGTGATGACCCTGGTTCAACAGTTGAACTTTGTTGGTGGACACGGCCAACCCAAGACGGACATTGCAAGCAATGGAGCTCTTCACATATAGGCGGCGATCTGCCGCATGCGTGCTGGGGGAGAGAATAAGTGTTGCTTGGAAAGAGTAGAGTGTGGCAGCGATAATATGGATGTGTGTGTTTTACGTACACACACACACACACACACACACACACACACACATATATATATATATATGTATATATATATATATATATATATATATATATATATATATATATATGTGCGCGTGTGTGTGTGTGTGTGTGTGTGTAAAGCGTGTGTATCTTGTTATGTTCTAGCCAAGGACACCTGGAGTAATTTTAACCAAACTTGTTACATACAATATATGAGAAAAGATGACATGTAAAAATAGTGGATACTACCGAAGTGTCGAATCCATAGGTTGTTGATTAAAATTAGTCCAAATTAATATAAATTATTTTTTCTATGTAATAGAAGAGTGGGAGAAATAAATGTCAGGGCAACACTGCACAAATGAACTTGTAATTCTATAAATTTGTGGTGTCCCAAAATTGAAATATACACTATCAAATATTTCAGCAATATTATATATTTTAGTCTTTTGCTATATATTTATGTACTATTTTGCTATATATATATTTTCTTACACAAAACTTCGTTCCAGACTTTAGTAATAATACCTTAACGAACTTTCGCAAAGCAAGAGAGAATTCATGATGTGATATTTGATAAATATACCGTACTTTATATATTTTGCAATTATCTTTAACATTTCTATGGTTGTAATTTCTTCAATAACCCTATGAATTCAGGGACTAGATCAGTGCTTTATAGAGACTTGATTCAATAGTCGGATCGCTTAACACAAAAGAACAAACGCGAAACACTAAAATAATAATAATAATAATAATAATAATAATAATAATAATAATAATAATAATAATAATAATAATAATAATAATAATAATAATAATAATAATAATAATAATAACTTTATTATCAGTGCTGTGAACAGTTCATTGGCAAAAATACAGCACTATGTTAAGACCATTATACAATCATTTAAAGCAGACCAGAAAATTCTTGACACAGAATGAAAATTAGTAGGTTAAGACACTTGTCAGAGGGTTAATATATTCACATTACAAGATTTAAGCTGATTATAAAACAAGATTAAAGTAGATACAGCCAATATCACAAAATACCATTTACAGAACTATGGAAATTAAAGCTTCATTAAACTATTGTTTAAAGAATGAGTCAACATTGCTTAAAATTTCGTATCCGCTACGTAAAAGATCCTGGTTACCTATTGTCACATTTCCACATAAAATGTTGGTTCTTTGAATAAAATGTTATAACTAAAGATATTCTGAAGATATAAAATAACAATCAAGACCCGTGTCATAAAGTTAAAACAGTTTAATTAATGTAAAAAATATAAATAAATAAAATAATTGTTTCTCCCAACATATGTTCATTTTAAACTGTTTCAAGACATTGTTATTCCTATGGAAACCGGAGGTTCAATGCCGCGTTTACAAAAGCTCTCCACTGACTTCTATCCTTAGCCAACTGGATCCCGTTTCTATTTCTGCGAGATCCATCTTGATATTGTCCTCTCATCTGCGCCTAGATGTTCCTAATGGTCGTTTTCCGATTGGTCTTCCAGTCAAGACTTTGAAAGAATTTCTACTTTCTTCCATTCTGGCTACATAATCTGCCCACCTAAGCCTTCTAGACTTGACGACCCTAACAATGTTGGGTAAACCGAATGAATTATGTAGTTCCTCGTTATGAAGTTTCCGCCATTCCCCATTCCTATTCCTCCTGGATCTGAATATTCGTCTCAGGATCTTGCTCTCAAAAACTTTCAGTCTATGTTTTTCCCTCAGAGTAAGCGACCATATTTCGCAACCGTACAGAACAACAGGCATGATTATCGTTTTATATATTTTAAGCTTCAAATTCCTCGACAGAATTCGCGACGACAAGAGATTTTTAACCGAATAGTAACACGAATTCTCTGCTTTTAGTCGACATTTAATTTCTTCGTGGATATGATTTTCGTCTGTTGATACTGATTCTAGATATTTGAAAGTATCCACTTTATCAAAGGTATTATTTAATATTTTAACGCATCCATAATTTGCTGTATTACGGTCCCGACGAACTTTCATGTATTTAGTTTTCTCTGCATTTACTTCTAAACCCAAGTCACTGCAAGCGTTTAATAGGACCTCTGCATTTCTCTCTATTGTTCTCCTATCATTCCGTATTAAATTTACATCAGCATACGCCATAACCCGGTGAACAGCATTCAACTCTAGGCCCTCGTTACTATCCTTGATTTTCTTTATAGTGTATTCCAGGACAAAGCTGAATAATAGTGACGACAACGCATCTCCTTGTTTCAGGCTATTTTCGACGTGAAAGCTCGTGAACAAAAATTTTTATACTCGGACTTTACTTTCGGATTCATTTAAACATACCTTAATTAATCTAATTAGCTTTTTTGGTATTCCAAATTCGGTAAGAATGTTGTACAATGTTTCTTTTTTAAATTAGTCGTATGCCTTTCTAAAATCAATAAATAATTGATGTACCGGGGTATTGTATTCCCACTTTTTTCGAGTATTTGGCGAATGGTGAATATTTTGTCGATAGTTGATCGATTTCGTCTAAATCCGCACTGATAATCTCCAATAATTTCATCTGCGTATGGGGTCAATTTTGCTACTAGAATCTTAGACTATATAATAATAATAATAATAATAATAATAATAATAATAATAATAATAATAATAATAATAATAATGCCAACAGATCAGCCTTGGGCTCAGTGGTTGAGTGTTGACTTGGATTTCCGGGATATATCTCAACCACCGACTATACTGAAAATACTTTATCCTGGTTTTCCCAGTCACAACAAGCGAATATTCAGGAAGCTGGCCGCTATTTTGCTCAAGTCTATCAATTGTGGAAACAGTATAGAGAAATAGTTCAAGGTACCACTTCTCTAAAAAAGAGTGAACCCGTATTTATCTCTGACTTTTTTTGTTTTTCTGTCTGTCTTTTAACAAGACGAGTAGAAGACACTTTTTGCTTCTGTCCATTGCAACCACCACAACACGAAAAGAGTCGCAAGCTTTTGTTTCTTCAGTTGCACAGCAACCCTGCTGGCATATTTTTCATCCGTAGCAAAACGCCGCGTAATATGAAAGGGTACACTTCTCACGCGGAAAACTGCGCGAACGGCGACGGCAAATCGCCGCATCAATGTGAAAGCAGCCTTAGACTATGACTTGTGACTAAAGTTCATTACCGGTATGTGAAATTGTTGTTGCTGAATATCAATCGGTTTTAAAAATACCTACCAGATTTTAAGTCCTAAATGTTCTCACAATGACCTCAGAATAGGAGTCGTAACTATGAAGGTCACTAAGAAAGCTCTGTCGCTTTCTCACCGACCACATTTGAATACCGATATGTCACCTAAGACGTACCTGGAAGATTAAAAATAGTTCCCATCAGGATCGACGACCTTCTGCCAAAGTTCTGGAAGGCCGTGGATTCTATTGCGGTGGAACTTGGTGTGTCGTGAATTGAAGACGGTATCAAATACATTTTCCACCTCTACTAGGGATTTGAACTGGCGTCGTCTAAGGTGATTGTCCAAGGAATAGAACAGGTGGTAATCGGACGGTGCAATGTTCGGAGAGTATGGCGGATACAATAGTGTTTCCGATCCAAGGCGTTGGATGGTGTCACGGGTCATCCTACCCACGTGGGGCTTAGCGTTGTCCTATAACAGGAGGACTCTTTTGCGACTCACAAGTGCTGGATCCAGAGTTTTGAGTTTTTCTTGAACATGCCCCAAGTGCTGACAGTACACAGTTGCATTGATGCTCCGACAAGCTGGTAGCAGTTCCTGATGCACGATGCAGCAAGCAGTCCACCAAACACACAGGAGGACCTTCTTCTGGTGCAGTGCTGGTTTCGGCTGCTTAGGAACCGGTTCATGTGATGCTAACCAATGATGACGGCACTGAGGAGCTTTGTACAGGACTCACTTCTCATCACATGTCAACACAATGTCCAGAAGTGGCTCCTTCCTCAGACGAGATAGCAAAGAAACACAGGTGTTTGCTCGCGTTGCCTTCTGGCCCGGAGTCAAATCATGTGGGGCCCATCGACCTAATTTGTAGTGCTTCCCAAGTTGGTGGATATGCTGCCGAATGGTTTCTCCACTCACACTGAATTGTAGTCCTAGTTTGTCAAATATCGACCACTGTTCGTCTGAATTGCTGCCTGAAGATAGTCATTTTGTACATGTGTTTGTCTTCCGGCACTTGGTGCGTCTTCGAGTGTTTCCTCACCGTCCTTAAAATTGTGAAACCACCGCTGCACTGTCCGCGTAGTCACGACACCCTTACCAAAGGCCTGGCATATTATCCTCCCCACTGCAGCGGCGTTTGAGCCCAGTTTGAACGCATACAGCTTACACTCATGAATTCATGACCACTCGTACACTGCAGACAATTCTTAACCCACCTTCCTCCTGTTCTTGGGTCTTTCTGACCGATTTCATCAAAGCTTGTATATCACCGTGATTGAGTTTATTAAATTTTCTTTTACATGGTCTGGGAACATGTGCAAGAGACTCCATTGTCATCAATTTGTAATGGTTACTCCTGATAGTGCTTGGATACCTTTTAACACAAAGTTTATGTATATTTCTATCTGTAAAACTGATTGTGAGTGGCACAGCTTATGTTGGGAGAAGAACTGAGCTTGTTGGTGTATTTTGTGTGCTTTGCCATATTCAGTTATATACAGGGTAGGCCAAAAGTCAGGTGGCAGTTCTGTGAGAGAAGAATCTTTTGAGCGAGATGTCCACATTGGCCATAAATGATGAGTGTGGGACGGGGAAACCTAAACAACACAGTTGAACACCACGACCGCCATCATGAAGTCCGCCATTTTGAATATCACTTCATTTTTTAAATTGGAAGATAGGCCTGTGGCACATGTTTCAACATTGTTTTTTGATCAGGAATGTGACTGTTGTCCATTTTGTCATATCACTAACCACTGATAAATTATGACCTGTTTTATCCCTTTTTATACCATCATCATATGCTCGAAATGACCACCCTGTGCAACACGCTTCTTCCACTCCTCATGCACAGCCAGCAATGTCTCTAGACGCACAGAAGCACATGTATCGTCAATCCGCTGCACGAGATGTTGTAAATTTCTTATCTTAACGGCGTACATCATATTAAAGTGGTCCCACAGGTAGCACGGTCAAGGGGAAATCTGGATTGGTTGCCAGTTGTGCTGTTGCTCATTCTGAAAACTGCACCCGACCGTCTGGATCGTCCTCTGAGAAATGCTAGTGAAGCTGGATCTTTTATGGGCGACATTTGTTAGTAGAAATTATCCTCCGAATGGACGTTCGACTAACTCCACATTCCTGGGATAAACGCCGTGTGCTACGTTAGAAGCTTTTATTGAAGGATGTGAGGACACTGACTGTGGTTTCCTCAGCTGTAGACGTTTTTGGACGACCACTACGATGTCTGTCATGCACAGAACCAGAGTTGGCGTGGTTTTCATTGACCCACCACCCACCACCACCCACCATGACCCACTCTGACCAACGACCCACCATGACCCATGACCCACCGTGACCCACCACCCACCATAACCCACTCTGACTCACCACCCACGATGACCCACTCTGACCCACCACCCACCATGACCCACCACCCACGGTGACCCACTCTGACCCACCACCCACCATGAACCACTATCATATACTCTGACTCACCAAAATCTATCGTCATCAACTCTGAACACGATCCACGTCCTCTTTACTGACCGAAGAGTTTACACTTGTAATAAAACAAGACTGTGAAATTGTCACTAATCGGAGTTTGAATTTCTAGTCAATCGCTCAAGCACCACTCTGTTACAATAACGGTGGATCTGACCTTTACGATATAAAATGGTAAAGTGTTTGTCAGTGAGGAAATTGAAACAGTTCGAGGTGGGGGAAATTAGTGTGTGCCTAAAATATACTTGTACTAAGAGAGTATTCTTGCAAGTATTAATTTCTGAACGCATTTCACAAGAAACTTCTATTCGCAGGAAAATACCCCTGTACAATATGGAAAAGGTTATGGTTTCTCAGTTCACAGTATTTTTCTCACAAAAGACTTGAAAAATCAGTTGTTCATACGGTATAAAGGTGCTCGGGTACCCTATGTGAGAGCATCTCCATAAAGTATGCTCATAATTGTAATTTGTGTAATCACTAAAACACCACGTTAAATTTAAGTTACAAATATGCATAATTGCAATTATTATGAATATTTATTCAAAAGTAGTTTACCTAAAGCAAAGAAGAGAGTTACTAAAAAGTAGGAACAAAGTTGAATAACACAAACAAGCCATTAGTAATACAAGTATACATTTTCCGTAACTCGTAATTTGCCACCTTAAAACAAATCTGAAATCAGATTTATTTCCTGTTGGTAACTTTTTGGCGGTAAATCATCCGCAGTGGAATGATGTCCATCCTTCAGCCAAGAAATAACTGGCTCGTCTACTTTGAGATTGTCTAGCGGTGGGCCATTAACATTGATGAGCAACAAGTTAGACAATGTTTCAGCACTTAATCTATTTCTAATATCAGTCATCTGTAAATTTATAAGTGGAAATCCCCGTTCGCACTCTGTTGTGGAAATTGATAATACTTCTACCCGATTTCTGCAACTTCTCATCGACAATCTACTTGTTAGACTTGAGTCTGATAACGATTTTTCTCGGTCAGTTTTGAAATACTCAGCAAGAAGTATCACCTCTCTATCACCATACAACATCTTTTCCATATCGACCATGTCAGTTGGCAATGTCGACCCATGTAGAATAGAAACTTCATCTACCACGCCTTTGATAGGGAATTTTGTGAATAAATTATCAATTAAAGCCTGATAAACTAATGATTTCTTATTTGTTTATAAATTTAATTTTTGTAATTACACATGAAGGTTTGATACCATTACCAAGTTCCCTCCCCGTCTAGAAAGCGAAAGGGAACGAGGTTTCTGGAAAGTATTCAGAGGTGAATGGGAATTTCCCTCCTTCTTCAACTTCAATTACCACACTACTGTTTGCAGTGCAAAATTACGATGAATTTCAATTAAATTATCATAGTATAATTATTTCCTTGTTGAATTATCAATACTTTTCAGTGAAAAAAAGGATGAAATTTCAAAGTTCCAAATCAAAGTAAGTAGACCAACGTAAAGGAAAAAAAGGGTAAAATTTTCCATACAATTATGCGTACAATCCAAACTTCAAATTTCCGTGTAATTAAGCTTACAGTACAAATTTTATGCCTATTTTTCTCACAACTTTATGGATTGATTGCCCTGTGCTGTGAGCGCTCCATATAATAAACATAAGCTTCAGCAATTATTATAGCAGAAAGCAATGGATATATAAAGCCAAGCATTATCTTTTGTTTCTGATTTTTTTCTGAAATAACATCAATCGTTTTCGATCCTTTTCACAAACCAACTCACTACCAATTTTCCATATATAGAAAGTGCCCCCCTCCCACACACATAAAGGAGAATTTTAAAAAATGCTAGGGCACATTCTGTTTATTTTCAATAAAGAGTTAATACACTGAATTTCAGCTCCGTAAGGTTAACGGCTTGGGAGATACTCATTTTTTTTTCGCAAAAATTCGGATCCTCACTACCTGCTTAGGATATTATGCATTATAGTAAAAGCAATATAACATCCCAATTTGGATTAAGGCCTAACTATATACCAAAAGTAATTTCATTTGACTTTGCAATTTGACCGTGATGATCAGGCACACATAGTTACATTCAATTTTTTTCTAAATAATTTATATATTACAGTGATTCAAAAATGTATTTTTTTTCTAGTAGTTAGCTCTAAAAGCCCACAGATCTCGAAAGCCAAGTTGTAGTGTAAGTCCTATTGCTATTATTACTATTAAAAATATCAATATCCAAAAGTCCCCGAAGTTTTTTTTCACTTGGTTAGATATACTTATCTCAGGTAAGTAGACAGAAACAAGTGGAAAAGAAAGGGAAATGAAGGTCTTGAAAGTAAAACGGAGACAAATTTACCAGTCTTCAGAAGATACTCTCTACAATGCAGTGAGGAGAGAAGGTCGGTAGATCATACTGAGTCGGTGGGTCGCAGTGGGTCACGGTGGGTGGTGGGTCACAGTGGATCATGGTGGGTGGTGGGTCGCAGTGGGTCACGGTGGGTGGTGGGTCACAGTGGGTCATGGTGGGTGGTGGGTCACAGTGGGTCACATGCTGTTGACCCACGACCCACTGACCCACTCAGAAAACTTGACCCACTTGACCCACTGACCCACCGACCCACTGACCCACTCCATCTCTGCATAGAACCCGTCTCCTGGAATCTGTTGATGAGTTTGGCCACACCATTGTTGGATATGGGCTCTCTTTCTGGGTGTAGCGCATTAAACTACGCAGCCACCACACGCGAACTGCGATTTCTACCCATCAAGATGATCTCAATACGTTCTTGAGTCTTCAGCAGCATTGTTCAGTCACTGGAATCTGCAATGATAAAGCAGGCCATAATCCATCAACGGTTAGTGATAAGACAAAATGGACAGATTGCCTTTTCTGTCCATTTTCCAAATCCAGATCTAAATATTTCTTAATTTTCATAAAATAGTAAAATTTATGACGAGTGTATTCCGATAGAACCTATATTGTTTTCCATGGCAAGACAGATACAGTTATAAATAAAAAAATAAGTGTAGATAAAAGACATCATATATGTTTTGTCGTCGTTATGCGAAAAACCCTCATATTTCCCAAAATGGGAAAATATCCAGGTTTAAACCCAGGGGAAAACCCAAATATATTTTCCTGATTTTTTTGTCCGTCGCTAGGCGGGACATCTTTGTTCATGAATTTCATCAGCAACTCACGGTAAAACCTTTGCACGGCAACTGGTAGCAGGATGCACCAAATGTGTTAAGAGTGCGTCTATGTTCAAGAGTACCTAAAGACGGTGGAAAATCAACTTTAAATATCTTGCAGAGTGACTAATGAAAAGTTCACCTCCGTCGCTAGTAATTTGCATTAAATTTCTTTCAGATAATCTTAAAAGTTAATTTGGATATTGGTAGTGGTCGTCTCGGTCGAGTTGCAAAGGCTGTATTTCACTGAACAGAAAGTGGCTACATACTCGCCACATTTTAAGAACGACTTTCTTTAAATTGTTAGGGAATCTTCTTGAATACTTAGAGAACAGTGAATTTCTACTTTAAAATATCTCGGAAGCTGAGAAGATGAAAGGATTGTGGAGAAGAGCTTAGAACCAGGAAATGAGAGGGAAGTGAAACTTCTTTTCACTGGTGGCTCAAATTATGAAGATCAAGGACGGAGCGAATAAAGAGGATGCAAAATCCATAACGGAAACGATGGCAGAAATTATATAGAAGAAAAGAAAACAGCATTAAAAGACATAGCAAGAGCTGTGAAACAATTTCAGCCATATTTCAGTTACTATAACAATCATATGGATTACCAAATACTCGCCATATCCTGCGTTGCTTTTCTGCACTAAGGTTACGCGGGAAATAGACCAACGAAAGTACGTGAGCTACAAACAGAAATCGAACCTAAGTCTTCTGTGGCGAAGACGCTTATATTATGTATAAAACCACATTTTGACGAGAAAATAGAGTTTTCTCGAGAACTTCTCCCTGGGGTAAATGGCTGCCAGTCCTATGTTTGATACGAATACACGGATTTATTTTCCTGTGACATTTAAGAGGTGAAGTTGATGGCCTACATTTCATATTGCACGGACCTGCAATTTACACAAATAATAATAATAATAATAATAATAATAATAATAATAATAATAATAATAATAATAATAATAATAATAATAATAATAATAATAATAATAATAAGTACAAGTATCTGATCATTTTCTTCATCCCACGAATTACATTTTAGATACCGGGTAGACTCAATTAGAGTGGCTGTTGGGCACAGTGGCGGCGATTGGACGTTAAAAGTGGGGGGAGTGGCAAGACATAATCTGAATATTTGTATATCAATGTTAGTTTTCCTGGTTGTTTCTAACACTTTGTTTGACGAAAGGTAGTATAACTAATAGGATACTATCTTTTTCAGTTAAAATACCATATATCGTATTTGATATTTTATTAAATAAATTGACAAGAGCAACACAAGTAGGTTCTAGCCCTTTGCATTTTTAAACAACTAAAGTGTAAGAATATATTTTATTCGTTGCTTATGGACATCTTAAAACTCTGTCTGGAAAATTGTAGGCCTATTATTAGATTATTTAATAACAATAGAAAGGATAATACTAATCATAGTAATGAATAATGAGGCTCGTTTTGTTGACGTTGCATTGAAACTGGGGTTAATGAACAAATTTTACTTTTAATTCCACATATGCCATTAAATATATGCTATTACTCTTAGAAAATAAAGGATAATAAATAGAGTAATTCGGGGGGAAGTGACCATGAGGGTGAAGTGAATAGAGTTAAGGTTAATGATATGTTGGAACAAAGCATGATCGGCGCTGACCTTGCAAACCCCTGTATGTGCAAGTATTGAGTCTGGGGCTGACGAAGAATGTAGTGTATACAGAGGAAAGAAGTGAATTATTGAATGCAGCGAGCACGGACATCACGGAAGATGAGTAGATTTGTAGCCTTTTTTGTTGCTATTGTAATATGGAACAATAAGAAATTAGGACAATTCTTTCTTTACATAATCATGTTGTACGCAATACTTCCACATCACCATGAGGCGTTTATTAGGTATGCATGTATGTAGATGTGCCTCAATATATTGCGAATATAAAGATACAAAACATGTTTTGAGAAAAATACGACGAGGTGGGGTGAAGTGACTAACATATTTTCGGGTGATGTCAATAGTCCTGTTAACCATTTCATGTATCATTAATCATTAATCATTCCATGTATATAATATGGACCAAAGAAGATATTTACATCTATTTCTTGTTTGTCCTCCAAATCACAATCTCGTATAGGAGAAACCTGGGTTCAAGACCTATTGGGAACTCAATATTGTGCTCCTTCTTGTACGGTCAAACAACTCAATGCCTCCGAGACGGTACTTTGGACACGATCTCAGGTTGGTATGTCTATTTGCTTCTTAAGCATTTCTACAACAATAGCTTATGTACCTTTATATCATGTAGTGTTTTTCGTTAGCTGTGTACTCATTATTTAGCAGTTTATGTCTTGCTAGGGTGAAGTGAATAATTTACCTTGTGTGATTCACTTCTTTCTGTGCACGTTACTTCAGATACAATATGAACCATACTTGTATTTTCAGAATGCAGAAGGTCTGTCCTATTCATAATTGTCAATCAGCCGTGCTACCATTTCTGTGTAAAATTTTTTCACTTTCATGCTTAGTATGTTCACTTTCCCCGAATTACTTTACTACAAGCATATGCTACGACATTTAAAGAAATACGCAATTGCAATAGTAATTGCTTTGAATTGCAATTAAAATGCAATTCCTATAGCTTTCTTAACTCCATGGACAGACAAATAACTATACGTACTCACGCAACGGCGAATACTACATGGCACCATTCTTTTCTTTGAACCAATAATACATACATGGTTGGGCGCACTTATATACACAGGATGTTTCAAACTGACACCAACGTTTAGGATGCGATTTCTGACATCAACTTAAGACAAAAAGGTCTAGACCAATCTAGGTGTACAAATGCTTCCTTTCAGCGTTACGATCAGCCGAAAATTTGTCAATAATAATAATAATAATAATAATAATAATAATAATAATAATAATAATAATAATAATAATAATAATAATAATAAAAATAAAACATAACATGAGAACAAAATATCAGATGGAAGTCGTGTAAAAGGGAATACACAATTGAATTATTTTTAGTTGTACATTTCATTAATGCAGAATTGGATGTGATGCAGGGGCGGCGCAAGAGTGACCCACAATGAAACTTGAGATATTTTATCCAAAATTGAACAAGGAAAAAAAACAACAATAGTCTATTTGAACGAACAAAAGTATAGTCCATCGTTCAAGTTAGAAGAACACTGTTAGAACGGAAGAGAAAAAGAAATACACATGGTTGATTAACCCTTTGACTGCCAATTCTTTTATTAATGTGAACATTCTTTAATATGTACGATTCGTTTAATGTGGGATATTCCTTACATCTGTGCACAGTTTTGGAAAATAAACACAGTCTCCTGGGCACATCTGACCCAATGGGAGAATAACATGTATTTTTTTTTTTAGAATTTTTTTAAAAACAAATTCCCAATGATGTTTGAATTATTCGCATGGGACACATGTATCCCGTTGGTAGTCAAAGGGTTATTCTATTTTGTTCCTCTACAGAATAAACTTTCGTTAAAAGATCTGAAATGAAACGAAGTCTTTATAACTTAGCACACTTATGTCTTTTAGAGTAACGTAGACGGATGATAAATGAAACTTAATAATTGCGAAATAATTCGTGGAATGGGAGTGTGAGATAAAATAGGAAAACGTTGAGAAAACTCACGGACATGTTGTCTACCGCAAACTTTCATTGTATGAATTTGTACAAGGGATGCATCGTACCAGGACCGAGCGCTCTATCACTGAGCCATTATGGCCCCACGTTGGAGGAAGAACTGTGATACAGATACAGTGTAGGTGTGTCGGTGATGTAAACACCAAATATATGATAAACCAATCTAGAAAAGGTATTGACGCTCAAAATATTGAAGTCATAATTTTCTTCGCTCAGAAACGTTTTTGCAGGTCAGTTATCCTCAACTGGTGGACTGCGTTCCTCCAAGGGTCGCAGACAGATTGTAGGTAGCTGGCTATTAAGGTACATTTTATTATTATTATCATTTGTAAGGAAGCAGGCATCACATGCGGCTAGCAAAGGGAGGGAATTCTTACCTTCAGAAGGATGAGAATTACTGTTCAAGGCTAATTCTAGGGAAGTGCAAAATGAATTCATAGCATATAAGAACATCAAAAGAGATCGGATTTACGAGTCTTAAGCATTATTAGCAGTATTATGGTATGTAACGAAATGATTCACACAATTTTCAAATGGCGAAGGGACTAGAAAATAGAATTACACACAGAACCACAGACGCGTTCGTTGACACAATAAATGCATAACTTTTGTGATTTCAGCAAAACATTTAGATGCATAATTTTTAAGGATGGAGCTAAATACATAATAAAAAAACTGTGTTAATTGATGCACTTGTGTGCATAAAGATCATTATGCTCGTAAACGTTTTGCTGAAATCACAAAATATTATGCATTTTTCTCCTACTGGAACATATACATGCATTAGTTGAAACACTGGTTTGTATAGCTGGTTGTATATCCATTAATACACAAAGGATTTCCAAAGGTGTGGAATAAATTTAGAACAATACAAAAATATGTAATCAAGGCTTTTCAGTGTGATACAGGACAGATGTAAATATTCCATATTACACTAGGGCCTTTGCAGCTATTTTGGAAGGTGCCATACTGGATTTGAGTTAATTCAGTGAAATATGGATACTACGATACGCTACTATTTTTGAAATAAAATGTGAGTTTTTAAAGACATTAATATGAATGTTTTCTATATCCTTTGTTAACGAAATTTTGATCACGTATGCCTAGAACATATACAAAAACTTGTCATTGTAAATTCATGACCATAATTTCATTCAGAATGCAAACAAGCAGAGAGAAAACTATCATACAATGTCTTTAAGAAATTACACCCAATTTAAAAAAAAAAATATCGCATCGTAAAGTTCCCATTTCACTGAATTAATTAAAATCTAGTATGACGCCTTCCAAGAAGGCCGGAATCTCTCATGTAATGTGGAATATTTTCACTCTATCATGCATCACACCAACAAACCTCGAGTTCATAGCTTTTGTAGTTTTCATACCCTTGACAACCCTGTATATCAGATGTGCACAATTTAGGCCACTTAATTTATGAGATACATCTAAAATACGCCCCAACAATTATGAGAAAATAGTTACAAACATAAGGCCTTCAAATAACATATCTTAGAAGTCAAAAAAAGGAAAAGAGCTCAATTATACGTGGGTTTTTGTTTTACAGGTTGCTTTACAAGAGCAGTTTTGTCATTTTCACTGAAGCTAAAACCCCGAATTCTCTTTGGTAAAATAAAACAGCTTGGGTCAATGTTATAAAAATTTTACCTACAGCAAATGTAGCGATGGGAAACAGAAAACAATATGGGTTTAAAAAAATGGAAGCTACCATTTCAAATTTTATTTTGTATTTTTTCTCCTGTTAGTTATACAGTTTAATTCATTGTCGCTGATTCTTGACATTTTTAAAACGCATTAGGACGTAAAAAGTTGAAAAAATGTGGGTATGAAACTTTAACTAGGGGAACTTCAACAGTAAGGGATACATATAAAAGTCAGTCAGTTAATAGTGAAGACAAAAACGTCATATAATAGGAACTTCAACAGTGAATTGCTCAGAAACGAATAAAGAGGAAAGATAAAAGGAAAATAGATCCTATAAATTAAAAGAAATGGGAAGATATTATTTTAAGTAGTAGATTATTTTTAGGGTACAAGATATTATTAATAATTACATTTACAAAAGCTGCCAACTCTCACGCATCATACATATTTCAATTTTCTCGTAAATGATGTTATACACTCAAAGCATGTATCCATTGAAGGGCAATTCTTCCAACAGCTCATTCTGTACCTAGACAAAGCATATCAACCAAACATGCTTACTTCTGCTTCTTTCGAGTTCATGTTGTATTATACTATGGCTTAAATGTTGTACTTAATTGTTGTTTATTTTCCTCATTCAATTTTTTATTTAAAAAATACTCCAAGTTTCTCAAATTTCTTTGGAATTCATCTTGTACTGCCGCTGCATCACGTCCAACTGCAAATTAGCTGAATGTACGACTAAAAGCAATGATTATTCCTTTGTACTTGACTATGATCCATTTTGTTCTGGAGTTATGGCTGTTTTCGCATCTCTCCGACAAATTTTCGACTGGTCATATGTTTGAAAAGAAACATTTGTACACCCAGATTGATCTATACTTTTTGTCTTATCTTGGTGTTAGGAATCACCTTTCAAACGTTGTCGATGTTGTTTTGAAACACTCTGCATAATATCTGACTGTTTACAAAAGAAATAAATACGAATAAATTCCTCCATTGTTTTGTTTTCTACAATTAATTAAGATGTATAAAGAAAAATAATGAAAGTAGAGGCCCGCTGGTCTAGTAGCTATCGTGTGTCTTTGATGTAGATGGTCCCAGGTTCTATTACCGAAAGGAACGAATATTTGAATGAATTATCGTAGTTGGGATTTCACCGTCGCAGATAGTTTTGGTGCTGTGGCTCAATGGAGAGCGTAAACCTCTGTTGCAGGGGTCCTTGGTTCGATCCCAGCTCGCGCCAAGTAAACTTTGTGGCGGACAAACATCGTTTTCGTGAGCTTTTTTGGGGTTCCATCGTTTCCTCCGACTTTCATCATTCCACCATTTCATTCATTTCCCATCCTCACCCTCTCCTTTAGCCTAGCCGGCATAACCATGGGACGTAAAACTCAAAGATTTAATTTCATTTTTTACTTCAGTTTCGGTGCTGAAAAGAGACACTAATCTTCGAGAGACAAATAAACAAAAGAAAAAATAAAATGTAAATAAAAAATAAAATAAAAATAACAAACTAGCGTGTTGTTCATGAGAGCTGCTTTTAACAACTACGGTAGCCTCGGAATTATTATTTATTCTAATAGGATTCAGTGAAATTAGTTGTTCTGAATATTTTAAAATTAAACAATATTATATAAAACTTTTAGTGAATCCAGTTACCTATAATTTCTTGCAACCGATGCCTGAATAAATATACTACATCTCATCAGCAAAGTTTGCTATGTTACAAGGTTTCATATTTCATCGAACTGAAAGTTGTGGAATTGCAGATGAGAACATTCACAGTAATTTACTGTTCTCTGGGCTGTAGACGGAGTACTTTCTCATACATCAAATGGATTATTTTCTAGTTGGAACTTAATACTTTGATTAAAGTAAACAGAAACTGAGACGTGGAGTGATTTTCTCCACATCAGCAGCCCTTCTAATTTGTATGAAATCACATATTACTCAAACAGTGATTTCATTTGGCTTTTCCAACAGTTGATGTGCAAAAAATAAATAAAAAAACGCAAGGTACATTCAATTAAAAAGTTTAGAACTGCGCTAAAATCCTTAAAGTTTATGGCAATGATAGTTATGGTTTAAAGAGGATGTTATAGCTTAGAGGATCTGCTTATATGTATCTTCATCCTATTAACTCAATGAAGTCAAAAACAAACGAGCATCGGCGTATCTGATTGGTTACTCTCGTTTCCGCCATGGATGTTAGCTCAAAACCATGGCCGATTCTATTGGCCGGAGCGGGCAGAGTGGGAATGGCGAGGCTGTGAGGAATAGCTTCACGGTTTCATTGTATAGACAGGTCCTCTATTATACAACATCCTTGGTTTGAACAGTATTGTCCAGGGAGAGAATAGTAGGTAAACATGGCGGTATCACTCGCGCCATTTTTGAAAGAGGAGCAATATGATAAAAAACTGACGCAATTTGCAAACCTACCAATCCATATGCTGTCTACACTAATAAGCATACATTTTTATTCTTCTATGAATTTCCAGAGGCGTTATCCCTCTTCTTCTATTTTTTAAAGAGCAAAACGTGGTGCATTTTGCTATTGGTGTTGTCATTTTTACAGTATTTGTCTGTTCTTGAGAGCGTTCTAATTTAGTGTTCCGATATGTCGGTCTCTCTTCAAATTATTGCTGGAAACTTATAGATCAAATCACACAATGCTTCTAAACGTTAGTGCAATCTATAAGGTTTTCACTTGATTATTCCTCATATTCTTGCTTTCAGCATTTATACTAAAACGATACTTCGTCCAATATACTGGCGTCTTGCATTTAAAGTACTGTTTTGAAAAGATTGTTGATGTGTTTGAAGTGCAAAAGCTAGAACTGTTTGTGAATACTTGAATGAGAACACGATAATCTTGGAACTTTTCATGTAATGCAACGGAAGCGTACGTCTACGGTTATTGTTCAGTACAAGTTGTGAAAGGTTCATATTCTATTTTATTATTCTGCGTTTAATCCGATCATATTCAATCACGAAGACGGCATAATATTTTATAATTGATATGTAACTTTACATGGATACAAAGGAATTTTTGCTGAAGACAATATGAAAGAAATTTTTCTTAACTCCAAGCCTGCTCTTGATCTTCACTTACAAAGTTATTACTGATACAGTAAGTTAAAAAAAAAAATCATTTAATTTTTGACAGCGAATAACTGAGAAACTATCTGAGATAATTACAGAATATTTTGCCATGTGAAACACTACACCTAAAATATTTTATTATAGCTCGCAGCATTCTACAGAGTCTTCAATCCTGTAAGTTTGCTTATAGAAGTTATGCGGGTGTTTCACAATAGCCCCCATTGCTGTTTCAAAACAGCCTCAAATGCAGGGGCTATTTTGAAACATTTGTATTATTATTTTTTTTTTCACGAAAACTAATTGTGATAACGAAAAGCACCTGAGTTATTTTCAAAGATGTTCGTATAACATATAAAATCGTGTTTTTTTCATGTTTCTAACCCAACCAGTTTTTGCTGTACACTCATAAGTATGGTTCTTCGTTTCACAATTACCCCACTTCACCCTACACAAGAGAGCCGGAAATGACGCTGGATAAAAATTTTATTCCGTAAATGTTTATAATGCCTTTGAGGTATTTTTGGAAATCTTCACTCAACATTGATAGCTTCCATGATGAAGAAACTTAGGAAAGTAAACATTTCGAGAAATATATATCCGTAATAAAATAAGTTTCGAAAACTCTTTCATCGGAAAATAATAGCAATCCACACTCTACTAATTTCGACGATGTTTGGTAACTTAAAAAAAAATGTACACGTAGTTTATAGCTATTGCGTTACTTTTCGTTGCGTACTCATTAAAACTTGTTTAACTAACTGCTTTTAATGTTAATGTTCACGGAATTTTATGTACCTTTTCTCTGTGTGTGGAACGACTTCTATTCATCAAATTCCTACTGGTACGGCCTCATTAATAACTGTGTGTGTGCAATAACTATTTTGTTGAATCAATTCATAACTTTACTGGTATCCTTCACCATGCAGTAGTTTCGAAAATCTCTTGTTTGGTGACAAAGGATATTTGATATAGCAACGTGGATTATTTACATTGAAAACTGCTATATCTGAAAACGAATAACAACTACAAAAATACATTAACTTAGTTATAGGGGCTTTTTTTTTTCTCATCTTCCAATTATCTGTAAAGTACTTTGAAAAGTAGTTGGCCTCCACTTTACTCAATAGAAATTCTGAAACAAAATAATATGTGTCCGTTTGTTGTGAAAGCAAGGAAATATATATATATATATATATGTTTTTGAAATAATTATTCTAAGGGTAGTAAAAGGGGTTCATTTCTTTCTTTCTTTCTCCTCTTTTTTGTGCCAAGAATAGAATATCTTTCGAAACCCTGTAGCAAGGGAGATGAAACTCGGCACAAACTTCTCATTAAAACTAATTCAAAACACGCTTCAGTGTTTTTGAAAGTTCTGCTTCTAAATATGTCCATTTTTAATCAGAATTTCTATGGCATTCAAATTTCCTTTCATTAGACGTTTATACTGTGCTATATGTAACTGTCTAAGTCTTATATAACGGCCTTACCCGTTCGTCTATCCGTCTGCCAATAAGTACCAGAGCAAAAACGGTAAGAGGTATCGAGATGCAACAACCGATTCAGCGTCCCAAGAATAGGTTCCATTAGCTCTCCGTTAACTCTCTATTTCAAGCGAAATTGGTTCAAATTAGTCATTTCCAGTTTCTACATTTACCACTATAAAACAAGAATGGTAACAGATAACGATAATTTTTTTCCCCCCAAATGACTGTCAAAGTAAGGTATCATGATTATTCCCAACACTCTACCAAAAGCGAATGTGGTTCAAATATAATATTACTCCCGGTTTAAATACTGATTTCCACGCAGCAAAAATGGTAAGATATGTCAAGATTAGGTTTTCTGTAATCGATTCATCATCCCAAGAAGAAGTACCATGTTCATTAACCCTCTATTCAAACCGAAAGTGGTTTAAATTAACGATTTCCAGTTTTAACTTTTATCGCCATAGAACAAAAATGGTAACATATAAGGACAAGGTGTTTTCTGAAATCATTTCAAGGCATTATGACAGCATATTGTCAGAACCTGAAACACTCTACCAAGAGCAGAAGTGGTTAAAATTTACTACTATTTCGGTGCGAATCCTGATTTTCATAGAGCAAGAATGGTAAGAGATATCCAGATGCAGTTCTCTGCAATCGATTCGGCTTCTCAAGGTAAGTTCTACCTTCTTTCTTGACCGTCTATTCAAACCAGAAGTGTTTTAAATTAACAATTTTCGGTTTTAACTTCTATCGCCATAGATCATAAATAGTAAGGCATAGCGAGCAATGCGTTTTTGATATGGACTCAGCGTCCGAGGAACAGATTTTATCTTTGATCTTATTAATCGGTTGCAACCAGTAGTTATAGATCTACTACTTCAAGTTTGAGTATTGAATGCCCATAGTTTGGAAGTTTACCAGAGCTTAATACTGTGAAACGAAACTCACTCGTTTATTCAGTGAATTCAATTAAGTTAGAGGCTCGAAATCAGTATACGAATATAACGTCTGAAACTATGTTATTATGCTAGCGATGCTGTGAGTTGTTGTAGCAAGTGATTCTCCCTTTTTGCTTTCAGTAATTTCAACATCAAATTATACAAGTAAATCTCAAATGGAAAGCAAAATACACATTATGTTTACAACGTGAATATATTTATATTATTATTATTAAATAATATTATGAGTAGCAAGACTTTTATAAGATAATTAAAAGCTTACATTTCTTTTATTCTGAAAGATGACTACAAGTATCCAATACCTCACAAAATATTTGTCGAATATATATATCTTTGTGTCATCAACTATCTATCTTCATAACAATCATATCATCTTGACAACTTACTATATATCCATGACAACCTAATCAACAAACTTTTTCTTTTTCAATATATATTCCTGCTCACTTATTGCGCCTCTGATCATATTCATAAAACAAGTACGAATTGATAATATTATTACATCATTATGATATTGCGCCTCTGATCATTGATAACATCATTATGATCGTATCGTTATATGTTTTAGCAAAATCGGAGTATTACAAAATTCGTACGGAAATCCTTTATTTACAAACGAAGGGTAAAGGGAAATTAACCACTTGCTTACCGGGTGTCATTTTCCTATGAGTGTGCTCTAATATCAGGTTTTCATTTACTTTTAAAAAAATGTCTAGACTTTATATGGTGCCTTCCATTTCAACTCAGGCAAAAAAATATAAAATTGTACCATCATCATCTCAGATATTGTTGAAACTTTTTATATAGCAACTAGACATGTTTTTAAGAGACCCATATTTTTTTTTTGTTTTGTCGAAAAAAAATTTCCCGCCAAGTAATGGGCCATCAAAGACGGGGAGTACAATTTATGAATTGTAGAAGACATGGAAAATGGTCAATTTCGGAGCCTCACCATTCGGCTATGGAGGCAGGTAGAGTTATAATTCTTGTTGTGGTATGTACATAGGGATATAAATAAACTATATTTTATTATAGTTTGGTTTGCGCATGCGTATCTTTTTGTACATAAATTAATAAATGAACGTCAATTTATCTGAAAAGTCGAAGTTTGCGAATTTTTTTCTAGCACTTCCGGTTCGAATTTTAAAATTCTGTTTCCACGGTTGGTAAGACCTAGTTACCCGCTTTCCAAAAAAAAAAAAAAAAAAATTGTATCGCTTCTGTGGTCAACCGTTTTGTCGCAAAAAATTCGAGAAATTGTAAAATTTTCAAAATCGCCATTTTTGGGCGCCATTTTCTCGAAAACACCATTTTTTAAAATTCTGAAATTTTGTCAGATGGTTCAACTTTACCTGAATAATAAACACATCTAATATCATTCTCGACCAATGCTTCATGGATTTACTGTAGCCTTTTACAGTTAGCGAAGTTTCGCTAATTTTGATGTCACAGTTAGCAACACTGGGAACAATGAAAGTGCAATGATTTGATGATGTTTGTGGTTCACATTCATTAAATGAAGAATAAATGGTTTTCTTCTTTGTTTTTTTTATTATTTTGATTAAAAAGGCTCTCTGAAATAGTAAAATGAGCCTCCCTCTACTCCTCCGTTTTCTTAAACTGAAGTAATCTGAGGTGGAAATTACGATTACGAAACACACAAATTTCAAGTTCACTTACTTAAAATGGTCTTCGGAAACAAAATTTCACTGATTTTTTTTTTTTTTTTTTTTTTTTTACATGGAGCAATCATTTGCTTGGTTGTTGTCTTCTTTGCTAATAGCATAAAACCGTGCAGATGCTCCAATAGATGTTGGTTCACTCATAACTCATCCAGGAGTGGATCTAGGGGGACGATTGCCGCCTCCCCCCAGAAGAAGAAACTTTCTTATTTATATATAAATAAAACCCATCTCAGAGTTTGGAGCTCTTAAAAGTAGCTCTAAGTAGCAGTATTACAATCCCCCCCAGAAGTCCGTCCTGGATCCGCCCCTGCGTAGCACATTGTCGATAGTCACAAAACACTTATTTTTACTTCTCTTATGCTCTTCTGGAAACCTGTACCCTGCTGAAGGTTCATGTGGAAGCACAAACAGCACTTCAACTTTACGTAATTCATAATATTTCTGCTACGCACCACTGGTTATCATACATATATGTATATAACAAAAGTTCCTTTTTGCAGATTTCTTAAATCTACACTTTGAATTGCAAAAGTTCGATTTTGGGGGAAGTATGAAGTTAGTTCATGGTAACCCGTTACTGCCATAAAAACTTCGCAATTTTCCGAAAGCCAAAGATAACTTCGTTGAATATCAGTTACCGGTCGCATACTTTCCCTTTTTTCTTCCGGAAGTCGTCGAATTCAGTTCCAGGTAACAAAACGAGAGTAATACCCGGAGTTTGTACTTGCACTATACTCACGAATTCTCCTGCGGTTTTAGTGGGGACGCGGTGGCTCAGTGGTAGAGTGTTCACTTCCAGTGCTTGGATCCCTGATTCAATTCCAGCTCGTGCCGTGTGGGCTTTGTGGTGGACAAACACCGTGCTCGTGGGTTTTCTTGGGATTATCCCGTTTCCTCCCACTTTCTGCATTCCACCATTTCATTCATTTCTCATAATCACAGTCTCCTTTAGCCTAACCGGCATAACCGTGGAACGTAAAACTTAAAGTTTTCATTTCATTTTTTTCTTACTGCGTATCTGTTTTAGCCTAAGGCTATGGCGCGTTGCCACATTCTTTGCCCCCCCCCCTTCCCCAATACCGTCGTAGAGACCCTTACATGGCCGGTTTCACTGCAAAAACACTGCTTTATCGGACCTGTCTGCATCTCGAACATCTGAAAGCGATTTTTAAAGTGGGATGCAGCACCATCAGAAATCACTGACACGGTTTGGGAAATTGTAGACACCTATTTTCACGTATTCAAACCTTTTTCTATAAAATATATTTTCGCTTTTCTTCGAGTATGTTTAGAATCTTGTCTACGACTATGAGTATATGAGCCGAATCGTGTGTTTTATCGTCGTTTATTACAACAAAACTGTCAATTGTTTCATATTTCGGTGATAACTCTGAATTTCACTTTGCAGAATAACAGTCCAGTTTTCACATGAAGTAAAATAGAATTTGTATCTTGAAATTTTATACGGTGGTTTTCGGTAGCAATTGATTCTCTTTGGTTTTCTTGATGTAGTCATGAATTACAATTCTTACAGTTAAACCAGCAATGTACGATACGAAAACAGAAAGTGGCACAGTTTTTTTTTTTTTTTTTTTAACGAGATCATTATTCTCCCATATGGCATACGTAACCACTTTCATTTTCATCAGGATCAATAATTAAAGACACCACACTTATTTCTTCCACTCCAGGACATTCACCACATTCTTGAGGAAGACAGCTGTCATTTTCTACGGGTCATACTACTAAAGGAAATAGGTCATTCATGACAGCTTCAACACAGGTTGCACCTTTGATTTGTAGCAACGCAGTACCAGCTAACTTAAAATTTGCACAATACACACACACACACACTTCCCTCTCAGGTTGCGGACTGGCACACTTTAGTCGAATACTATAAAATTCCGAGTGACCCATTTTTATGCTGGAATTGTTCTGTTTAAAAATTCAGTAAATTTCTTTGGAACGCGTAAGAAAACGTTTCGATTTTTTTTTTTTTTTTTTAACTTTTTGTCATTTTTCAATCACTGTAATGACATCGCACTTAATTGAGACTTTGTCTGGAGCATTCCAAATCATACTGAGGTAATAGTTAAGGCCTTTTATAGATCATCAGAATTCATTGGATGGCCATTTCAAGTAAACTTAAAATTTGTGTGTTTCGTAATCGTAATTTCCGCCTCATTTTACTATTTCAGAGAGCCTCTTTGTTCAAAATAATAAAAAAAAAAACAGCCAAGAAAACCTTTTATTCTTCATTTAATGAATATGAACCACAAACATCATCAAATCATTGCACTTTCATTGTTCCCAGTGTTGCTAACTGTGACATCAAAATTAGCGAAACTTCGCTAACTTTAAAAGGCTGCAGTTAATCCATGAAGCATTGGTCGAGAATGGTATTTGGTGCGTTTATTATTCAGGTGAAGTTGAACCATCTGACAAAATTTCAGAATTTTAAAAAATGGTGTTTTCGAGAAAATGGCGCCCAAAAATGGCGATTTTTGAAAATTTTACAATTTCTCGAATTTTTTGCGACAAAACGGTTGACCACAGAAGCGATACAATTTTTTTTCGGAAAGCGGGTAACTAGGTCTTACCAACCGTGGAAACAGAATTTTAAAATTCGAACCGGAAGTGCTAGAAAAAAATTCGCAAACTTCGACTTTTCAGATAAATTGACGTTCATTTGTTAATTTATGTACAAAAAGATATGTATGCGCAAACCAAACTATAATAAAATATAGTTTATTTATATCCCTATGTACATACCACAACAAGAATTATAACTCTACCTGTCTCCATAGCCGAATGGTGAGGCTCCGAAATTGACCATTTTCCATGTCTTCTACAATTCATAAATTGTACTCCCCATCTTGGCGGGAAATTTTTTTTCGACAAAACAAAAAAATATGGGTCTCTTAAAAACATGTCTAGTTGCTATAAAAAAGTTTCAACAATATCTGAGATGGTGATGGTACATGCTCTGCCTGAATTGAAATGGAAGGCACCATATAGGACATAGTTATTGTGCATGTGTGAAAAGAGCATTCATATTTACTGATGAAAAAATATTTCTATTGTCGAACATTTGGACTAAAAAAGTGAAATTTTTATGTTCTGAAAGTATTTTATGCTGCTTCGAGTTGGCAACACTGCCTGGAGATCAAAGACAAAGTTTTTCTATTTTTTTTTACGATAAAGAAATACGATCTCAAATCTGCTAATTGTTTATCGTCGAAACACATGTGTGTCGTAATTGAATGCTCCCTAAATCCTGCCATCTACAGAGACAAAACTTCTTCTTCTTCTTTCTTCTTCTTCTTCTTCTTCTTCTTCTTCTTCTTATTATTATTATTATTATTATTATTATTATTATTATTATTATTATTATTTTGCTTTTCTGTGAGTAAGGATCTGTCATCGAAGGATAGTAGAACTCACTCTTGCCTTGCATCTACAGTATAAGATCGATGCATAAGTTCGTGCGATTTTCCTTTTGGGTTGGCGGGGGCGCGGTGGCTCAGTGGTAGAGCGTTCATCTCCGGTGCTTGGGGTCCCTGGTTCGATCCCAGATCGCGCCGTGTGGACCTTGTGGTGGACAAATACCGTGTGCGTTGGCTTTCTCGGGGTTCTCCCGTTTCCTCCCACTTTCTTCATTCCACCGTTTTCACTCATCTCTCATCATCACCGTCTCCTTTAGCCTAACCGGCATAACCGTGGGACGTAAAACTAAAGATTTCATTTCATTTCATTTCTTTTGAGTTGGCAACAATGCGGCGTGAAGCGATTGCGTATTCTTATTCCGTAGTTTGGAGTTTCTGTGTTGTGAAACACAGGTTTTCTTGATTGTGAACGTATTATTGTATATATTTCAGACAAACTAATATGGAATGTCAAGTTAAGAAAAGTGATCATTTCCGTCACATTTTACTCTTTGAGTTTAAAACCGCCTCAAAATTCACCCCAGTGTTCCTTACAGTTCTGTAACTTCTAATATATTCGAAATAGCTTCTTGCTTTTTTTTTTTTTTTTTTTTTTTTGTATTTTCAGTTTGGTTTTAGACAGCAAATGTGTTTAGTACCGTGTCCTTGGTCCGTGTCCTTGGGTTTGCTCATACTCCGTGTCCTTGGTATCAAATTTGACCCCATGGTACCTTTAGTGTATTTTTTTTTTCGTGGTACCAGACGGGTGTTAACCGAGGACCATGTGCAGCAGAAGCTGTGAGAACAATTTGTACAGTGTACAGGAATGAAGCAATTGCTGAAAGAACAGCACAGAAAAGCTTCTCTTCACCAGCGGCTAACAGATTTTTCCAGTCGAAACCAAAACAGTTCTACAGGCGAGGTATTGAACTGCTACCTGAACGTTGGCAGAAGGTCATAGATAGAGGAGGTGACTACACCTAGTGATTGCGAGTTAATTTGAGTGACAGTAAAATGTATACAATGTATTGTTACACTCGTAGAATATCTTAATCTTATGTATATGTTGTATTTGTATTTGAATTAACAGAACAGTAGAATAAAATATAAGAACCGCACGAACTTATACATCGTTCAAATACTAAAAAAAATCATCACCTCCAGGATTAATACAACTGTTAATAAAGGATAAGTTTTTATAACATTCCTGTGGATGTCAGTGGTATTTTGCAATGAATTATCTTATGACATCCACACGGATGCCACTGGTCCGTAAGTGATTAATCCAACTGCATTCCTACTTTCGATCCATTCCAGCTCCATTAAAAGAGAAGAATAAGAATTGTAAAAAAGAAAGATATTCTATCAAAGTCGAATTATTTTATTTTACGAGAGCTTTTGAAAGTTTTTTTTTTTTTAAAGAATCAAGGTCTGTGTGTGTATTCGGGAGACGTTAATGCTCATATTTGGCTGACTTCAAACTTGGGGATTGCGTGAGAGAAAAAAACATAGACATTATAACATATCAAAGTGAAATAACTATTACGTAGGAAATCGTGAAATATATACGTATATACTAGCTGAAATATCCATTCTTCGCATGGATCAGATAAAATATCTATGTAAACAAACTTAACAACGAAAGGGGAAAAAATCGCTTATTTTCTACTACTTTTACATATCCCGATAAACGTCCCCTAAGACCTTCTGGCCCCCAGCCGATAGGGGGCTATATTTGGAAGTCATTGTAAATGGGAGTATCACCATTCATCTCAGCGACCGCGAAAGCAATGCATTTGACGATAATATCGGTCATTGTCTACTACTTTTACATGTTTCGGTAAACGCCCAGCTGAGACACATGGTTCGAATTTTTTTTTTTTAAAAAAAGACGCCTCATATTGGTCTGGGGCCTGGACCAAGGTACCTGTGACGAAAATTTGGTAATTCTCGGACCAATCGTCTGGTCCCCAGACCGCACATGGACAGACAGACATACAGACAAACAAACTCTTTATTTTATTTATATTATTATATACTAGCTGAAATACCCATTCCTCGCTTGGGGGCTGTATTTGGAAGTCAAAGCTTGTGGGAGTATCACCATTCACCTGAGCGACCGCGAAAACTATGAATTTGACACTAAAATATTTCATTTCTATATATTATTTTTACATGTCTCGGTAACCCCCCCCCCCCCCCCCGCAAATGACCTCGCATACAATGGTAGCTGAATTTGAAAGTCATCGCTAATAGAAGTGGCACCATTGATCTCAGCGATCGCGAAAACTATGGATTTGACACTAATATCGGTCATTTTGGATTATTTTTACATGTCTTGGTATCCCCCCGGTGACCCCTTCCCTCAGCGAAATGGGGTGAATTAGGAAGTTAATGCGATTAGAGTTTCACCATTGATCTCAACGACAGCGAAAACTATGAATTCGACACTAGTATCGATAATTTTCTACTACTTTTACATGTCCCAGTAAACGCCCTCTTCTGAGACCCCCTCTGGTTCGAAATTTGAAAAAAGTGCTTCGTCTTTCTCTCGGGCCTGGACCAAGGTACCCGTGACTCAAAGTTGGTAATTCTCGGTCCACACGTCTGGTCCCCAGTCCGCACACAGACAGACAAACACTCTTTATTTTATTTATATTAGTTAGTCATTATTTTAATTATTTATATATACATTGAGGTAGGAGGAGGGCAAATAAAAGTTCACCCTCTCCTTGTGGATCGATTTTAAATCCAAGTAAATTACGTGCATATGAAACCTCGAAAAATATGCAACATTGGGTCAAGAACTATTTTTGTTTTTGCGTTAGTTATCGTGAAGCACATTTTTTTAAAATCGAAGGTCTATTCATCTTACATTAAAGGGGGAGGTAAATTCACTGCTCTCAGTTTTTGGTCTGAAATGAAATGTTGTATTTAAACAAAATCGACTAGAGTCTTTCTATTTCAAGTATGCCTCTGCTGTCACTGCTGTCGATGTATGTCGAAAGAAGAGGGACAAGTTGTTGTCCAGCATCCTTGAATGGTTCGATGCGGACAGGGTTGCCACATTGAATTATTTCACGGACTTCGCTGTGCACTGTCTTTATAGCCATTTTAAGTAGCCCACAATCTTCACTCGCCAAGACCAAACGACTGAATGACAAATTGGCAATACAACCGAGGTCATACACTTCTTTCCCCAAACCAAAGGGAGAATTTCCTTAGTATGAGAGTGGTGGGGGTGGGGCCGAAGTATGTTTCACATATTTTCCGAGGGCACACTTCAAATAGAAATTCTCTAATATTTCATGAATGTTTCTTTTCAAGTCTACAGCATAACAGATTAAGGATTTGCGGCGAGAAGTTTAGTGCAGTGTCCCTTACCTTTTATTTTATTTTAAGTACTAGGAATTGAAAATGTGTGTTGTATATTAGTACTATTTGTGTGAACCAGAAAGATGAAAGACAAACGAATATTGGTGAGTTGTTTCCCTAGAAGTGTTATTTTCAACACTGGCTCGTGTAGTGGCACTACGGAAAGTCCATGAAAATCTACTGTCTACAATCCCACTGCGCAACCCAGCAGATTCACCTCCTGTCATTTGTAACTAGGGAACGAGGAGATTTTATGACTGTGCCTCGTTTTCCCTTGATTTTAAATGAATAAGAGCGTATAATAAGAGTTTCTTCGACGTGGGAAGTGAAATACAACGTCGTATAAGACAGTTACAAGGCTTGAAATAAAATTAAAATGTTCGTTGTGATAAAGTTTCTCTCTCTCTCTCTCTCGTTCGATATGAGGGAGAATTTATGAGAGGATTTCGGGAGCTGAATGGTTTGACGGACACTCTCTATGTCGTGACTGCCGCAGCGCCTCCGATGACCTGATGTCCCTACCATGGCTCCGCTTACAAGAGCCAGCTACCTTTTAACGCAAGAATACTAAAACGATGTTAGCCCATAATTTCTTCCATAAAAGTCGTTTCGAGGTGACTGCTGAAGTTGTATGACATTTTGGATTAAAATATAACTAGATTTTTGCCCCTTCCTTCAAAATTGAGTAGAAGTAATTTAATAGCAATGAAAAAATTACGGTTAGGTTTTGGTAAATAAAGCTAAAAGAAACTATAAAATCAGATTGGGTGTAAAGGGGATATTTTTCATAAAATATTACCTAGGAGAGATATCTTGACTACTTTTCTTCAATATTTTTTGTTCATGACTGTCACCACTTCTACTACAAATCTATAGTCGAGAACTGCGCCTTACCTTAGTACTCTATAATTAACAATATCAGTTTAGATTGGTGAGTTTTGTAGGAATTAACATGTTTTAAGTATTAACATTTTAATATGACGGGCTAACGGATAGCAATGGCGCTCTGACTTATTACTCATGTGTTGAAGATTGGCGTCCTGTAATATCAGACGAGGACCTACAGTTTAAGATAGGATCTGAACCACCGTAATATGCTCAAATTTTAACCCTTTCCTACCGGGTCCACGTGTACTAAAAGAGCACATGTTAAACAGTAGATCAACAGGAAGAACGCAATGATGCTTTGGTGAAATGTGGGGTCAAGTATCAAGGGAACGAGTGGCCGGCCAATCAGATTGCTCGTCATGGAGGAATATTTATCTCTGGTATATGTCGTTTGAGCTCAATGCCCCGTGAGCCTAACACCCAGGGAACAGGTAGTTGACCAATCAGATTTCCCCTTCATGCAACGCTGGAAGCTTTTTTTAAAAAAATTTTAATCTCATACGTAGAATGAGGTCAACATTTGTTAAACCGAGTGTTCAGGGAACAGTAAAGTTATCAATCAGAATTCCTGTGCATGCTACACTAAAGGAAAACATTTATCTCTGACTTGGGTAGCCACATATTAACAATCTTATGTTTATGTGGAAATACTGGAGTTTCCATTAGAAGCTTATACAAATTTCCTCGCGAGTATATAAACATATTAAACTCTCAGTACATAAGTTATGTTCGTTCTTGTCCTAGCATTGTTTTAAATGGTGCTAAAATATTGTTCTAATAGATTAATGTGATTTTGTGTCATTGAGAAAGCTAGTAGAATAAGCAATGAGACTATTAGTGCGGTCGAAATCGATTTTTCTGAATTTGAAATGTCAAAAAAAAAAAAAAATGATTTTCATTTTTTCAAAATCGAGTCTCGTTTTTCATTTTTTAAAACCGACTTTTGTTGTATTTCTTCATTGCAAAAACGTTATTTAAGATGAATAAGGACGTAAATAAAGGAAGTGGGAATAATAAACAGAAATAGTACACTAGTATGCCTAAACGTGTTTAGTTTGTATTACAAAATAGGCACACGGTAGTAACACACAAACAAGTTACATACACATGATATGCATGTTCCTCGCATGAAAGGCAGCTATGAGGTTCACCTACAGGGGGTGTGAGTCCTTTTTTGTGTCCCGAGATTAGTACACTAGAAAGTAATGGATGAAAATAGCAAGCAAGATTGTACTTGCATGAAGAGAGATTTTTAGAATACGAGAAGAAAAAAAAAGTCAATAAATCTGGCGTGAACACGATCGCCAGATTGCTGCTCAGGTACTTACTCCTACTCCGCACTGAGCAATAACAATTGTCATATTTTTACTGAAATCTAGTACCGAAACAAAGTCCAGGGGGTTAAATGTCATATGACATTTTCGTCTTCCTTTTCCTTTAGCATCATACCCCATTGAACATTGACGCGAGTTTTAGAATACCCGATGTATCTCTACCCAAGTATACAATAGAATTCCGTCACTTTTTTCCTGAAAACCCTAATGCTAAGACAAGGGCACACCTACAAGGAAAAGTCCACCTGGTTCGGGCACTCTTCCCCCATAAAAAAAAAATCTTACTCAACATACATTTGTACAGTTTGTCAAGAAAACTATACTGTTTAACAGGGAAATGATTGACGTAGCATGAAAATTTAATTTTACACTTCATCTGTAGTCTTTTTGTTATAAAAATAATCTAGTTCTGTAATTATTTTTTCTGAAAATACAAGAGGAAGTACTTTAGAGTTACTTCTCGCCTTTCGGGTGTAAAATAATACCTGTTCAATACTACATAGACGAAGTGGCATGTAGTATTTTTTGGGGGGGGAGAGGGGCAATACTACATGCCACTTCGTCTATGTAGTATTGCCCCTCTCCCCCCCAAAAAAATCTGGGACCCCTCCCAACAAAAGTTTCTGAGTGCTCGCCCTGCTCTAAGTTCATGATCTACTAACTGAACCATGGCCGCTCAATATGTAATTGGCGTCTTTGTGTTATTTAGCTTAATTTAGCAAAGCGTATTAAACACGAATGACCACTCAAAATTTTAATGACCCCTTTACTGCCCCCTAAAACAATTCTTCGATACGATGTTGTCCACCATACTTCATTTGTGGACACCCTGTATATGAAAAGAGGCTTCGGTATACGTGTACCTTACTCATCTCACATGATGGAAACTACAAGTGTTTCCATCATTTCGATAATCATACGCAGTGGCGTATTTAGGGGGGGGGGTTCCGGGCTTAAGCCCCCCAAAAATCTTACTTACTTACTTACTTACTTACTATAGTAAAATATATGAAACATCTTGCAGAATTTTCAAATTTTCAGGCAAAGCTCTCCCCGAAAGTTAGCAAAGCCCCTCTCGAAACAAAATCGTAAATACGCCACTGATCATACGTATATATTCTTGTTGTTTTACTAATAAACGCAATAAACAAGCAGAGTCGCGAACCCATTGTTTAAAGGTTGTGAGTAACACTTTAAACTGAGTTCTATTAGTCGCCAATAACATTTCGAATGAATTCCGACAAAATAATTTATTGCCGTACCTTTTGGCATTTGAAACTGATTTCTCTTTGTTTGGTATCGATCGAAGCTATTCTGGTGAAGACGAAAACAAAAATTTAGTCCACGAGACGTCCTTGGTGGGAAAGATTAATTACTATCTGATGAGATCATTAGAAAATAATTAGATCAAACAGAAGAACTTGCATTTCTACTCAAAGAAAGAAAAAAAAAAAGCAAACATCATACCATAAGAAGTTGATCAGGGAACATTTCTTATGATCAACATATTATAACGTAAACGCTAGTGAGAGAGATAACTCCCTGTCAACCGGGAAAGAAATACGACCAGGTGAGTATTGCGGATAAGCGGGGTATTCTACGCCCTGACCGATTGAATGGATATTTTGTACACGTAGTTAGAATATATAATGCTTTTATAAATCAATTCGATAGTTTTTACTGCTTACAATTACCGTGGAATACGCCCAACGACGACACTAGATAAGGAAAAAGGGGTGGGTGCCCCCGATGACTCGTTCACCCCTATGACTGCCCCCAGATGTGTTATATTGTAATGTAGGTAATAATAATCATCATCATAAGTATCCTGCCGTTATTACAGAGCTCGGCTAAGATTGGGAAACGTTTAGCTATTCGTGGCTAAGCGGTTAGAGTACGTGCCTTTGGCGTGGAAAACCCGGGTTCGATTCCCGCCGGGAGCTCCTGTGGTTCAAATTCCACGTTAATTAGTATGTCCACGTCTCGTATAGTCTCGCTGCTGAAAGGGACGTTAAACTCAAAATCAACTCAACTCTGCCATTATTAGTAAGCCACTTGCTGCACCTGATAAAGTAACATAAAAGCATTATTTTCGGTATGTATAAAACGCTGCCCCTGAAAATCTTTCTACCCTTTGACTTTTTCCTCCAAGAAATTAATGCTGGTATCGTCACTGAGTACGCCTCTACATTTAATCACTTCCAGCTTGAAAATGTTAGTATTTCATCTTTAAACTTCCAAACTACAGTATATATATATAAGTTACTGTGAAACTCGGAAATGTGATCAGGCCTACCGGAAATCAACCGTGATTACTAGTAATCCCCACTTTGGACTGATGAATGTTGAAAATTGCTATTTCCATTATCAACTTTCAACGGTGAATAGCAGTAATCACAACCTCTATGTTGGTGATTACCAGTAATATTTAAATCATCTCTGTGTTTGTTGAAAATGAAGGAGCATAGGACATTCAAATATCGTTTTATGAATATATTTTAATGATAGATTGTGAAAAATTAATAAATTTCACGCTGTATATTAAAGAAAAAGGTTCAAAGATAAACAGTCGTTTTATTTCTATTAAAATATGAAGTCGAAAATATGTTACGATGTTTACTCAAATGAAAAGTTTTTTTTTATTATTATTATTTGTGTGGAGCAAATTAAGATACACACAAAATATAAGCATACTTCTCATTTTGACGTAGCTCCAGTAACACGCAATGCACGTACTCCAGGACTTTGGAACTGCGTGAATACCAGCGGTCCTAAAACTTAGAAAGTCACTGGGGAAGATCTAGAAAATAGAGTGGGTGTGTGAGATAACCTGGATTTTGAATACCATTAAACCTGCCGTATGAAAGCGGACACTGTTATGAAGCAACAACATATAGTCAAAATTCTGAGCACACTACTGATTTTTTTCTTTCTTTTTTTTTTAAATTTTCCAAAGAAAAAAAAATATTCTAACTATACTAATGTGGTCGTTCAACATACAAGGCCGTTCAACGATCAGATTTCCTGGTAACGATAGAAGCACCCGCGTCTTTTCCTGCAAAATATTTTGATGAAAGTAGATAATGAAATCTAGGGATGCAATTGGAAACGAAACACTTCGTTTGATTTTCGAAAATATATTTGCGAATTATACATTTACAGAAGTTAAGGAAGAATATTCTGTGAAAGGAAAAGAAAAAAAAATAGTAGTCAGCTACTTTCGGTAACTGCTGGGATAATAGTCCACTTTCACTTTGCTGATTATAACATTTTCTCACACAAGTTTAACACTGTCACTTTGCAATAAGACATTCCAAACTAGGATTCACAGGGAACGCAGAACCTTTCTAAATTTCATGACACTAGGATCTTCTATGGGCCGCCTCCTCCGCTGCTGCCTGCCGGACTCGAACCAAGACAAAGAAGAAGGGCGAGTCATGCTTGGACTGCACTTTACAGGTAGTTGACAGCACGTGGCTAGGAGTGTTACCAGATCCCTCGCCGAACACGTGTGGTACCAGCTCCTACCACCTAATCTCTGTTTATTTAAGTTGTTAAAAAACAAAAACAAACCAACAACATTGTTCGTATGAAAATGCATAATCCTGTTTACATTGAGACACATTGATTATGGGAAAGGGCATCTCCACCCAATGCATTGTTGACTCCCTACTTTCTTGGCCGGTGAGTACCACGTTCAATATGGGTACGTAGAGAACCTCTAAGCTCTGTAGATCACGAATACGTTGGTGTCGATGTCGCAAAGTGAGGTGTGTTCGAAGAGGAGTCGAAAAACCGATCGACGGTCCCGACAGTGTTGTAGTCACTTCTCGGGTCACCGTGCACTACTGAAGATGCTTTCGGTGGATATCTTTGGGCCTATCCTCATAACCTGACTTTGTTACGAAATTCTATGTTGCACACTATCCATGAAACCACAGATATCCAGCAGGATCCTCAGAAGAGGTGACGAGAAACGGCACAAAAGCAGAGATTGTTTACTTATGGGGGTGTGTATCTCCGGTGACCAACGGGCCCCTCGGGGTTTGTAGGTATGGGGTCAACGGGAAGAGCACTAGTTTTCGAGTATGTAAATCCAGGTGTCACATTTGAAGTCGTTCCAGTACCCGAGCTCAAAATGGTCAGACACTGCTGATCACACTTAGCTATTTCGACCCATGCATCAGCTGAGTTTGGTTCCAGTTGGAACTCAGTGTTGGGCTTAGTTGTGATATCCAGGAGACCCGTAGCTAGGGGTGTGTTATGTGGGAGACACAGTTCAGTTTCTTTCCTGATACACACAAACCAAGCTCAGCTTATGCATGGGTCGAAATAGCAGAGAGCGATCTGCAGTGTATGGCTGTTTGAGCCCCAGCATTGGAACAACTTCAAATGTGGCACTGGGGATTGCAAATCCGGAAACTAATGTGATTTCCCGTTGTCCCCATACCCACAATGCTCGAGGAGCCCGTCGGTCACCGGAGATACACGCCCCCACAAATAAATAATCTGTGCTTTTGGGGCGGTTCTCGTTACTTCTTCTGAGTATCATTCTGGATCTCTATGGTTATATGGGTAATGTGCGGCAGAGTCAGGAGATGAGGATAGACCCAGATATCTCCCCCGGAAGCGTCTCGAGTAGATCACGGTGACCCGAGAAGTGACTACAATACAGTCGGGACCGTCGATCGGGTTTTCGACTCCTGTTCGAACACACCTCACTTTGCGACATAGAGACCAACCTATTCGTGACCTACAGAGCCTACCGGTTCTCTACATTCCCATATTGACTAATACTCACTGGTCAAGAAAGTAGCGAGTCACTGGAAATACCCTTTCTTTGCAGTCACGCTTCATCTCGTGAGGTTTCGTTTTAAAGACATCTAGTGCTATTTGTACGAATCCCTATTAGTAGTTGTCCGCTTACTACCACGGGTGCTGTTCAATCGTGTCGTTATAGATAAAATTGGGGTGAATCTATGACATGTAGTCGTGCTGTTTTTGTTCGCGTTGACCAGTTGAATAATGTGGAGAACTTGGAAGTATAATAAAATGTAAAAAAAAAAAAAAAAAAAAACCTGTGGACTATAAAGGTAACCAAGAAAGTTCTGTCACTTTTTGTGGAGGTATGTGTTCAAGTTGGCTCTCACACCGCGAGTTGAATGCGAATTGAGATAAGGCGAAGGTTAGTTCTTGGTGCGGGAATATCCAATATGCTACGTGGTTCTGGCAGTTCAGTTACACCGTGAACTTGCATAAGGCCAGAGTGAACATGGGACTTCCACAGAGTATCATAAGGGTACGTATGCTATACAAGTTCAAACTGGGGTCAAATGCCGCTGCAGGAGGGCGGAAGATATGCCAGGCCTTTGGTGAGGGTGTCGTGAATACGCGAACAGTGCAGCAGTGATTCAACAAGTTTAAGGACGGTGACGAAATATTCGAAGACGCACCACGTGCTGGAAGACCAGCACATGTACAAATTGCAGATCTTCAGGCAATAATTTAGGCGAACAGTGGCCAGATATGTGAGGAACTTGGACTTCAACTCAGTTTAAGTGGAGAAACCATTCGACAGCACCTCCATCGACTTGGAAAGCATTACAAGTTGTGTCGGTGGGTCTAATATGAATTGACTCCGGTCTAGAAAGTAAAGCTAAAAGACACCTGTGTTTCTTTGCTGTCTCGTCTGGGGAAGTAGCCATTTCTGGACAGGGTGTTGATACGTGATGAGAAGTGGGTCCTGTACGAGGCTCAACGGCGCCGTCATTATTGGTTAGCATCCCATGAACTGGTTCCAAAACAGCCGAAACCAGCACTACACCAGAAGAAGGTTCTCCTGTGTGTTTGGTGGACTGCTCGCGGCATCGTGCATTGGAAACTGCTACCTGCTGGTCAGAGGATCAATGCAAGAGTGTACAGTCAGCAGTTTAACCGTGTTCATGAAAAACTCAAAACTCTGGAACCAGCACTTCTGAATATCAATCTGCTTCTCCTGTTACGGGACAATGCTAAGCCCCAGCTGGCTATGATGACCCGGGACACCATTCTATGCCTTGGATAAGAAACACTATTGCATCCACCATACTTGCCGGACATTGACTGGCCGATTATCATCTGTTTCATTCATTGGACAATCACCTTAGAGGACGCCAGTTCAAATCCCTAGTAGAGGTGCAAAATGCACTTGATACTTTCTTCGCTTCACAGCCCACCAAGTTCTACCGCGATGGAATCCATGCCCTTCCAAAGCGTTGGCAGAAGGTTGTCGATGCTCATGAGGACTATTTTTGATCTTCCAAGTACGTCTTCGATGACATATCGATGTTTAAAGGTGGTGGGTGAAAAGGCGACAGAACTTTCTTGGTTACCTTTATAAGTGTCGAATCACTACTCATGTTATTATTTTGAGAGAAAAGAGTATTTTCTGCGGAAAATCGTTCAGTGGTTGCAGATATTAGTCGGAGTAGTGCGTCGGGCTGTTGAAAGACAGTCACAAACTGGTATAAACAATAAACGAAAACAAAGCGGTCGTCCAGAAATAATAACTTCTCATAGGGAGAAATTCATTAGAATTACAAGGAAACGGATGAGACATTTAACCACTTCAGGAGTATCAGGAGAGCTGCGGAAGAGAAGTTCTCATTCGGTGTCAGATAGGACGGTGGTCAAAGCCTGCAAATTAATAGTCTTGGGAGTACAGCTGCAGTAAAGAAACCAGTCCTTCAAGGAGAAAATATTGGAAAAAGGTACTCCTGGAAAAAAAATATGAAGCCTGGATTGATGAACAATGGAAGAGGGTACTGTGGACGGATGAATATAAATGTCAACTTTTCAGTTCCCAGCGTCAAATGTTTGTGCGTCATTCTATCTGTAAAGCGCTTTTATCTCGACTGTGTAATGACTGCAGTCAAACAAGGAAAATGCAAAGGCAATATCACTATTTGGAGATGTTCTACAGATAGCCAAGTTAGTGATGTAGTTCAAATCAACGGAATAATGAACAAAATCTTGAATCATATTTAAGTGAGGCATTTAATTCGATTAGGAATTTGGTCTTCCAAGCTATGCAGTATTTATTTGCAAAGCAAAGAAGAGGCTCATATTACCACAAAACCGATACAATCTCCCTATTTGTTACCCATCGAGCTCTTGTGGGATGAATTTCACTTGTCAGTCCGTGAATACATGACAACGAATATTGAAAATCTATGTAAAACTCTTCAAAGCTGTTGGAGTCGCATAGCTTCGCAAAATTTGGGAAAATTGATGAAGCAAGTGTTTGGGATTCGTAAAGCTCTTTCCATAAATGCAAACTTCCTCAATAAATTTGTCTTAGTAATGTACAATGTAGAAATAAGGCAGTGTATTTTCGACTCATTAATGTTTATTTTGAAAAGCCAGTCCAACAAAGAGAGATTTGCATGGATACAATGAATTTTGTTTGGAAAATTCTGAAAAAAAAATAATAGTGGGATCAAGCTTTTGACAATGGCTATATATATGAAGTCAGAAGTTCTCGTCGTTTACTCCTGTTTGTAGGGCAAAGCCAATTAGTATAGTTCTGCATACGAAGTTCTGGTCAGTGTTGCTTCCATTTTCATGCAGTGCTCTTAAGCTGCCCTTTTTGATTCGAGAAGAGAGTGATAATTTTATTTTTTTTTCTTTTTATTTATGAGAGGGGATGATACAATAAGCTATTACTTATTTCTTGATTGGTGTGTATTGCCTCAGGCAGATAGTAGTGGACTTCCTTTCCTCTTCTATAAGAATTCTGCTGAGAAATCCACAATTTCTGACTTGAGAAGAACACAAATGTTCATCGGAGGTATCAACAGGACGGTGTCTCAGTTGAACATTCAGACCATGAGGCACCAATTTATGGAACCACAGTACGTCATAGACAATAATATGTGTTGAACAATAAATAAAATATATAAAAGGGTGGCTATTTTCTTCACATTAGTATGCCATTTTTTTCACTCGCTTTTCCAGTGCGACAATGTCCTCCGTTGTCACAACTCTGTGTCCCTTTTGCTATTGCTCAGCCAACAATTGTGTTCTGTGACAGAAGAAATTTACAGTCTGCGACGCGAAAACGTCCACAACGCACGTTGTATTCTCAATCATCAAGGAAGATTTTTTTCTTGATAGAAATGATGGAAGAAAATAGGAACCAAGGAGTGAAACGCAAAGAATACCAGACAAAGAGAGTAAACGTATTCATCCGTGCCGCATTCGTTCAACTACAACTGTCAAAATATGCAATTCCTACATACATCCACTACATACAGAATGTAATTATTGTATATGAATACAGCCAAATGATAAATTATAAGGAAAAAAATTGCTGTTCCCATTCTGCAAAATGTCGATGATTACTTTCTTAACTATATCTGTTTTAGGGAAGAGACAATCTTCCATTTTCATAAAATCTTAGCAACTATGTAATGCAAATGTTCATATTACTAAGGAATTGGAATGAATGAATCAAAGATTTTTCTCTCCCACAGGAGTTGGAAGGCTATATTAGAACTTACTGCTACTCCATCCAGTCGATAATTTGCTGTTTGGGCTACATTGAAAATTATTTGTATTTTAATATTCACGTCTTCTGCTCGTTCTATGTGTGTTTGGCAGGGCCATTGATGAGGTCTGGTTGAGGGATGTAGGGATTCTGGCCACTGGAGTAGATTTTTCATTATTTCTTTCAGGAAACTTTCTCGCACTTTCTTCACTGTTCATCGGAAAACTCACAAAACTTCTACGGAGAGGTGTCTATGTTTTATCACTGTCTTGTTTACCCTTTCAGGTTCTTTGTTTGAGAGTTCTTGATATCCATATCGAAATATGTAATTAATTTGCATTTACACATTAACATTGTCGGCTTACCTCATTCTCTTGGATACACATTATCAAAAACAGGTTATGCTCTTTTGTTGGGTGTGTTGTCGACTTGTTAGATAGGTGTAGGATTAGTTATGTTCTATATAGAAGACTCTTCGTGTTTTATGATGAGTTGTATATTGCCTTTGAGAATCGCTTTAGTGTCATGTTTTATGCTGTTCTGGAGTCAGAGTGGTTGTCTTTGTACTGTGTTGTCGAGCATTATTGAGGAGATTCAATTTATAATATGATAATTCTGTTGTTTACTGTCTGTGTGATAAGGTTTCAGGTTTGTTCAAAGCTGAGACTAGCTTCTTCTGCTTGCTTAAGGGTTTATTATTCTCCTTCTAACATGGGATAAAGGGGTGTTCTTAATAAGTTCTACTTTTGAATGTGTTTCCTTCTTTTGTGTGAGACAGGAGTGAAGTCCTGTTCCTCTTTGGACTCCGTTGCTGCCTCTAGTTCCATCGTTTCTTCTTCCTGCTGGTTCTTGTAAGAGCCAGTGGGAATTTGGCGAGCCGTGATGACATTCGTTGCTTTTATGTCCTAGGTGACTGTTTGAGTGGGTAATGCACTGGCTGTGGAAAGGTGTGCTATTATACTTTCTGCTGCCAGTACAATCGCCTGTTCTTTAGCACGTTGTATAGAAGTTCTTTTCTTAGTGGGAGGCTGCAAGGTTTACTGTGGTTTTCGCCATACCTATAGTAAATTCGTTTGTAAATGCAGTTCTTTTCAGTTTGATTGTATTTCCAGCAATTTTTAAAAAAGGAAGGTGTTTTGTTTTGTATGTTCACACTCTGATCTAGGAGATATTTTTATTTCCAGTGGCATGGATGTGAAGGTATGAACGAACTTCGTAAGAGCTCTGTTTGAGACTATTCTGATGAAGTTGTGAAGTTTATATTTTGGTGGATCAGGCGGTGATTTTGGCTGGTACCTGTGTAATGAGACATGTGAAAAAGGATAGTTCAGGTATTGTTGTGGTCTTATTATTTTTCACTGACGATCAGTGAAGACTGCTGTGGGACCAAGATCTTGGGGTTGGCATTGCTCCAGGAAATAATTTTTATGTTCTATGGAGTCGAAATACACTGAACCTGAGGAGAGGTCTGAGGCCAGATGTTTAACGAGTTCTTTTAGCTTGAGGTTTTTCCTATCTTGTAGATATGAAGCATAGTAGAAAATGTAGAATATGAGATTTGGTGTCTTCCATTGGTTTCTCTATGGAGTTGGCTTTGATTGGGGTGATGCGTTAGTTGGCTTGCTGTATGGTGTTTCTACTGAGGGTTTGATATTGGTAGGTATAGAGTTATTTGCTTTCTGGAAGGGACTGCCTATTCTCGCGACTGCTGTTGACTATCTTCTTCATCTCTGTTTCTAGACATGATCCTAGTACGCGTCGGGAGAACGCGGAACGTTTTACTGTACATGTGAGCATTTTTGCTGCTGGGGTCTCTTTGGCGGTTGCTCTGTTTTTTTTTCATAATCTCTTGTACACACAGCATGCCAGTGCGAAACTTAGTTATTCAGGGAGTCTGCAGGGAAGATCGATCTTTCGCTTAGACTGGTCATTCTTAGTGAGAGAGGACTGTCCACGAAGGGGCTAGGCTTGACGTGCGTGACATTTTGTATGCAGGTGAATTTGTCGCACAATTTAGTGGTTTCCTGTAGGGGTTAGGCTCACTGTAGTCACTTGGATTGTCATTATTACTAAGCTTGGTCATGCAGGAATTAAGGTGCTGTAACCTCTTAAATACTGTGGGTTTTATACACTACAGTTACATTCATTTTACTTGTTACTTGCTGTAGATTAGTTACTTGCTATAAATTATTTCTCTCAAAGCACTTTCACTATCACTGGCACTTAGTTTGTCGATGCGAGAGAGCTCTACCACTCACCCAAACACCATTATGTGAAGTGGCATTTCTCTGTAATAAATTTATTGTTTCATTTATGTTTAGCAAAAAGGGACACATGCACAGAGAAGTGAGAGGGAATAACACATGATATTTGCCTTGACCTCACGTGATATGTTGCTAGTGACACCTACACAGAACCACACCACTTTACTGCAAGCTACATGTCCACGAAATTGTTAAAGAAATTTCCCACATCGTTCGATAGGACGAGGTGGCTCGGTTCCTTTGCCTCTCATTATTGACTTTTTCTTCTGACGCTTCTCGAAAGCTATCGTATACCGCACTAAAAAGTAAGAAATTCGAGCGATCTTAAGCAAAGAATAACTCCAGCTATTGAAACCAGTATTGAGGCTTATGCTACGAGGAACTATAAGATATGAGAGAAAGTGTACATCAGTTAGATGCTCTTCGTGTTTCAATTAAAAAGCGAAAAAGTACTATAATACACACCTGATGGAAGAGTATTACAACTCAAAAAGAATGGAAATTTTGAGTTATGATCGCTGAAAAGAGAATAGAGACAAAGAAGCAAGGTCTACCTGGTGGTATTTTCGATAGACGTAACTAAATAAATTACCCCTAAATGGAAGAAATACCAGTATTCAGGGGAGCTATTTTGGTAGAATAACAAACTTTAAAAAGCATGTTCCCACACATGTATAATTTTGATTTGTAACAGTCTTGCACCGGATGTGCGATATACCGTGCGTCCAGAAATTTTCTCCTTAGTGGATTGTATCCCAGAAACTGACTACAATGAGACACGTATCGTATCGTATCGCATCGTATTAATCACGCAATGTACGTCTCTGTTGAGTGGAGAGTCAAACCTTAGACACGTGTCTAAGATATTACCATAATATACACATGCACAATAATAAAAGTGATTGTTACGATATTTTTCTCACAATAACAGGACCTACACTGACTGCGAAGAGATTTTTCGAACGCACTGTATTTTATATAATATGTACATAATTTCAACAACTTTGACACGTTTATAAATGTTTGAAATTTTGTACACAACCCTATTGACACCCTGTACAGCATTAATATCCAACACATGTCAAAGAGGGAACAGAACAAAGACCTTTTGTCATTTAATGTTTTGGGTTATAAAATGAATTGGTGCTCCATATTAAATGTAAAATTTTCAAAGTTCCAAGGCAATTACTGTAGTTTTCTAGCAGAAATTATTTATATGTTTACGAAACTTTTATGAATAAGTGTTTAAACATTTATGAAAACCACTAAAATCAGTTAAGCAGTTACGAAAACACATTCAAAAGTTTCTTTTTTTTAAAAAAAATGCTTAATCTTCTATATATTTAACCTGCCTTACCGGGAATCGTTTAGAGAAATATTTAACTTACTTTACGTTCACCAAAAGTGTCAAAAAATTAACAAGACGGTTAAACATTTCCAGACAATTTCAAACACTTTGAAAATATTGAACATTTTCCAGTAAACGTTCAAAACTATCAAAAAAAAAGTTTAAAACAATTATTTACTAAAACATTTAAAGGTTTATTATAACATTTAGTTTATTAAACGCTAAAACATTTAATCTAAAAAAGCGTTTCGGATCTCAAGGCATAAAACGAGTAGGGATACAAAACATTACATGAAAAGAGTCTACGGGCTAAATGGATTTTAAATATACATTACACATACTGATACATGACATTGCATATTTCGATAATAACATATTGGTGATTGAAACGTGAATATTCTCCTATTAGACTTTCGAATTGTCATTGAGTAGCACATAATCTTCATCGTCATGTAACAGAGTAACGGTATTGAAGCGGAAACTATTCACCTGCTCTGCTGCAGATTTGATTTCATTCAAATGATGCTAATACGAGAGAAACCAAATATCAAAGGCAATCTGAGCAGAACAACAGACAGTCCTAATGAAAATCTTCCATACACAGTAGTGACCAGCAATCGTGCCTAGTCCAATCTAATTTGAATCAATTAATACAAAAAGTAATACTCTAATGTCTTTGAATGGTATGAAATCATCTTGCATTTGATTACCATGTACGAGAACTTAATAGACACCAAACGACACAGGAACTTCAAACAGCGAATCTAACTCACATTTTCATCTAGGTAGCCTAAACTTGAGTAAATATGTTAGTTATTATTTATGAGGGTTGCAATTTTAGTTGTGAAAACAAATACGTACAAATAATAATAATAATAAACTATGTGAAACATTTATAGTTCTTCGATGTAGCCAACAGCGTCTTACCACCAACGTGGAAATTATAGTACACCTATAGCTGCATTTGTTAGGTTAATGGTTCGAATGAAGCTATGTATAGCATGTAGATTTGTGCAGCATTGTCCTCCAAAATAAAGGAAGGATTCTGCGAAAAGTGTCGCTAATTCTTTCACAATGCTGATCACAGGTTATGTTTCAAAACTTGACAGTAATAATGTACATTGATTTTATTAGGACATACGATGTGAGGGGACAATACCATCACAATACTACACGATAATCACTAAAACCAGGGCTTTTACGAACTTCAATCAGTCTCCAGCAACGCATCAATAACCCACACTTCTTCATAACTGATATTGCAGAGGTTCATAAGACACATATCACCCAACTCGAACGTTCCACATTGGATATTTTAATCACAATACGACTGCTTTTAAGCAAACTCAGGTTCCCTATACGACTCAATAAAACCTTGTTAACACTATCGTATTGTACAGGCCCAAAACATTTTATATTTATCCAACTTTGTCGTTTCTGTTTCTAAACACCCTCACTACACAACTTTAGACCGCCAACAGACACGAGGTGTGTTCTTCTCCCCAGGGCGCATGCGTGCAGTGCTCGTAAGTAGAAACCATTCACTGTGAAATAAGTTAGGTATCAAACTACATGTGGTATAAATAAAGAGGACTGATATTGTTTCATGATGTCTATAATGCAGTATAACCAGTATTAACGTTACAACCCTCGTATTATAATATCGAGTTTCATTTTGCTTGCTCCTACCGGTTAAGCTACAGAAGACGAGAAGAAATTTATAATGACAATGAAACAAATGTAAAAGAGACAACATAGATATCACATCTGCCAACTTAGCACCTTACACTGTTCGTCCTTTAAGTCAAGAGCTGTGCAAATAAATAAACTTGTGGGGTAAAACTCAATATATAAGTAACTTACATTTTTGTCAACTTAAGCTCATGAACTTAGTGTTAATATTAACGAAGAAGCACATTACTGTATAATAGTCATCTCCCTCCGTGTAGCAGACCGTCACAGCCGGGCAGGGTGAAGCTGAGAGAGCAGCTTCATTTACTATGCATAGACCACTCTTTTGTCTCCATGTTTTCCTATGTCCTATCAGCTGCGAATACTGCTACCGGACTCGCGGGTGGTAGGTGGGAGTCTGGTAAGTTTGCGATCAGTGGACGCCTTCCTCCATCCTAGGTTGATGCGCACCAGTCCCGGCTTGCTATTGTGTGTTTCCTGTGTTTGTATTGTCAGTTGTATTGAGTCTGTGAAAAAATACAAAATACAAAAATATGAACATAAAATTAAAAAAAAAACATTAAAATCCAAAGAAAAAATAACAGAAATAAAAAAAAATATAGACACTTTTTGCTGCAATGTGGGTTCCTGTCACCACGGCATGGCGCATCCTCAGGTTGCGGATCGAGGAGAAGACCTATGTAGAGGTTAGTTGCGACTATACTGAATCTACAGTCGCGGACAGACGACAAGGGGTGGTCCTGCAAATTGAGGGTTTACAACCTCATTATGTAAAAAAGACACTTATTGAGAAACACCCAAGAACTGATAACTTGGCACAACCTCAGCAAAGTGAAATGAACATAAGATTTGAAACATGGAAGCAGGTGCTTTAAAATCCGTAACGAGTAAGTTAGAGAAGTACAGAATGGACCTAATAGGAGTTCAAGAAATTAAATGGAAAGGTAATTGAACTGTCAACTCCGGAAATTTTACTTTCCTTTACGGGAAATGAAATAAAAAAATCAATTAGGAAGAGGGTTTCTCGTTCACAAACGAATAACATTAGCAATTAAACACGTTGAAGTGTTAATGATAGAATTTATTTTATTACTCTTAAGGGTCATGGTGTGATATTACTGTTCTAAGTGTACATGCCCCAAGAGAAGGTGAAAATGACGATATAAATTTTTTTTTAAGAAGAAGTAGCAGGGGTGTGTGACCAACTCCCACGATACCATATGAAACTTTTATTAGGGGATTTCAATTTGAAGGTAGGACGAGAGTACACTTTCAAACTTATTATATTAAAGGAAATTGAAGTCAACACAAGAAAAGTAATGACAACGGTGTTAGACAATAACAGGCTTGATCGTATCTCCTATGATATATTGCGGAAACTTTGTTGCGATATACAAATAGCATTATTACAACGGTACAATCAAATCTAGTTGGAGGAAACTTTCCCACTTCGATGACATGACACCCTGGTACTTCCCATGTTGAAAGCAGGGAAAGCCACAACTAGTCCCATAAGCTACAGACCTATTGCTCTTATGAGCTGCGTCTATAAGCTCCTTGAAATCATGATCAAGAAGCGCATGGTGTGGTACTTAGAATCTAAATGGTTCTTGAGTAAATATCAAAGTATATTTCGCTCTTTCCGAATGCACTATTGACATAAATCTCGTTCTCATCTTGAGGTAAGATTGACGACGCCTTTCCCAATGACGAACATCTTGCTGCTCTCTTTATCCACTTAGAGAAGACGTATGGCACCACTTGCCGTTAAGATTTATGAAAACAAATATATTATTAGGAAGTTTGTGGATATATTGCCCAATTTATTCTGCATTTTCATCATGATCGATATCTTAGAGTACGTGTTGTGATTTAGTCTTTCCGAGCGCTTTCTCCAAAAGCATGTGTTTCACAAGGCAGTGTATTTAGTGTTACCTTGTTTGCTATTCCCGTCAAAATTATTCTTTCGCAGATCTATAGTCTGTTTTATGCTGACCACCTTGTCATCTATTGTCCCTCCCAACATCATCTCGACAACTCTGCATCGTGTTATTGGTTAGTTGAAAGAGAAAGGGTTTAGAGTTTTCGACGGAAAAATCTCAATGTGACTACTTGTGTCGCCAGTACACTTGCATCGTTGACTTGGACTTGTATCTCGATGAAACTCGTTTGTCGTTTCTGTTTTCTGGGACTGAACTGTGACCATTGATGGGCGTGGCCACCTCACATTCGTCATCTTAAATAGCCTTGTCTCCGCGCTCTGAATCTCCTTCATGTCCTCTCCTGTCGCACCTGGGGTGCTGATCATAGTGTTCTGCTCCGCTTATACTTCAGTCTAATTCGCTCCAAGTTAGACAATGATTGTATTGCTTCTGTGTCTGCTCGCTCTTCTCTGCAGAAAGAAGTTGGCACAGTCCATCACCTAGGTACGTGTAGACTAGCTACTGGCGCCTTCGATATTAATCCCGTTACCAGCCTTTATGTTGAACCCAACGAACCTCTTGCTTATCGTCATGTGAGACTTCTCCTCAATTATTCTGCTCATGTGCGATATATTTCTAAGCACCTGCAGATTTATTCTCCGTGATGGGCAGATTATTGAGCAGTATGCTCCACATCCTCGCGTAAGTTTGTGTGTATAAGAGTTTTCTCGCTTACAATTTCGTTTGTCCCTCTTTTTCGTTGCTTCATTCTTGTGTGTTACCCCATGACTGCTTTTTGCACCAAGACTCGATATCATCTTATCTTCGCATACGGAACAGAACATCAGCCCCCAGGTATAGCAGTAGGACTTCGTAGCCTTGTTAGAGCAGTACGCCGATTTTAATGTGTTCTATACGGATGGTTCAAAGAATGGAATTTCTGTTTGCTGTGCCTTTGTCACCGACAAGAAAAGTTCAGAATTCAGTAAGCATTACCTTTCTTCAGTATTTACTGCTGAATTAACTACAACTAAGCTTGCATACGACCATGCGCTCACGCTTTCGTTACGTCTTGTGCTGGTTTGCGAAAACTCTGAGAGCGTTGTTATCAGCCTGCAAAATGTCCTCAGTAAACACGCTCTCGTTCAAGACATTCTTGTGGAATGACATCAATTACAGCAACGGAATGTCGTCGTTGTTTGATAGATGCCGGGTCATGACGTTCTGGGAAATATGCGTGCTGACACAGCTTTGAAGAACGCCATTGACTTCCTCGCTCCGAACTATGTAGTTACTTCGACAATTTGATGAGCTCTCATTGGCAAGCATATTAGAATCAGGTTTACGAAATTAATTTTCATGTAATTAAACTTCTGGGAAATTTCAAACTTCTTGCCTAGTCGCAGAGATAAGAGTGCTCCTGGCGTGTTTTCGTATGGGACGCTGTCATTTGAAGCACTTATTCGCTTGGACAGTCCGTAGTGTGACACACGTATTATTCAACTAAGTATTCAACGTATTCTTGTTTTATCTCCCGAATCTCAGAGAACTTCGCTGACTGTCTCGTACCCTTGAAAATGCATTGGAAAATGATTTGTTTTTGGTCTTGTTCTTGCCTTCGTCCACGCTTTCAACTTGCTAATGTTCTCTGAGCATTCTACTCCTTTGTTACTTCGTTTCCTGCTGCTAATATTTTATATTTTATTCTCACATTTTATTGTTTTTTTCTTCTATTTACTGTTATATGTTCTGTTTCATATGCTATTTTATTTTGGGGCTTCATCCTGCTTTTCATTTTCATCTTGCAGAACCTTCCTTGTTTCTTTTAAACAAATATTTTTCTATGTTCATTTCAGTATTATCTTTAGAAGAGTTCATGTTTGTGCAGTCGTATTGATCGTGACGCAGACAAATAACCTTGCTGCTGACGTCCCCATTAACCCAGAATCCTGCTTCATTCATATAAAAGCCATTTCCATTTGACCATTGTATGACATCAGAGCAGGGACACAGAGAGACAATAGCTCATAGACTACTCAAACATTTACAACTGGCCAATGCATGACATCAGATCAAGCCTTACTCTAAGAGCAGCGAAACAAAGAAAGAGTAAGGGGCAGGGAAAAGGAGGGATAAAGGTATTGAGAAGTGTTGGCAGTGCAGAAAGAGTCACAGATGCAAGTGTGACTACACTGTATCTGAGTCATTTCAACTGGTCAGTGTATGGTGTTAGTGTAAGTCCTCTAACCTGCAAAGGAGCAGCGACAGAGAAAAAACACTAAGAGCCAAGGATCAGAGACCAGAAAGATCTAGAGAGGTGTGTCAGTTTATGAGCACCTTTTATTTCTTAAAACTAGAATGAACTAGATTAAAAATTATAATAAAGGAAATAGGTAACAAATATTATCAAAACATGAACATTCAATAAACATTTATTTATGTAAAAAAAAAAAAAACTACAAACAACTTTAAACTAGGAGAAGTATTGCCGGTATTTACTAGTTATATTAAACTTATACGACTTTAAAATGAAAGTAATTGTGGATATTAAAGAGTCCTTATCTTCTAATGATTCCTTTCTACTTCTCAATACAAAGTTATTTCCCCCCCCCACAAGAATGGAAACAGAAGATGGAAAGAATCGTCTTTTCCATTTAAGTCGTGCCTCATCAAAGCAAAATCAATAATATTTGATATTTGGATCTGGAGCCCGCCGTTGCTGCAGTGAAATGAGATGAGTCAAATTAGCGAAATGTAGTGAGCTGCTTGCGATGAGCAAATTGAAAATTTTCAAGGTTTCATTAAATACACATTGGACTAGAAAACCATTTTAGAGAACGAAGTGGTAACTAGGGATGCAGGCTTCATGAGTCTCATCTTCTCCTGCCCAAAGCGCTATCTTTAGCTATTTAAGAGAGACTCTTCCACAAAGAATTTTTTTTGTCTTTCCCTGGGAGCTGTTTTTCTCTGTATCTACCAATTTACAAAACGCTAAGAGCAGACAGTCAACTTCCAAGCGTTTGGAGAGGAGAAACATAAATACAATTTATGAGAGCATAGAATTTCTAACACAATTTTTAATTTCCTTAACGTGCTATATATGAAATATTTTTAATGGATGCATGCAATTACTTAATCTTGGGTACATTATGATTCTTTATAGAACATTAATTTCTGTTTAATTGTATGGTACTTTTAATGTTGAATTTCACTTTCTTTACCTATGGATTTAGTTAAATATTTTCTTATTCAATCAAGCATAAATAAGATTTTACAGTTGCATTCATATTTTTCAGCCTGTTTGTCTGTTTGTTTCACGATAATATTGTTTCGTCAAAACTTTCCTAGAAATAAACTGATTTTTATGCAATGTTTGTTACAATTTCTTCGAGGATTTCTCATCATCTTTGTTGGTCAGCGTTGAAATAAGGAGGTCAAATTATCTCGCAATTTAACATGTATTCCACAATAACATTCACAAAAATACCCTGATAAAACAATGTAACTCTTTACTGGATACAGAAAATGGGACATGCGTTATACCACATATGCTTCTACTCATTAAGTTTTGAACCATACATAAACATTTAATACAGTTAATGCACTTCAACATTTAGACCAGTTCAACATGTGCACCCCTGGTAACACGCAAAATGTGAAGCCAGTATCCAATCTCTTGCCACACATTCTACAACGTGTCTAGTGTGATTGTATCAATGACATCTCTGATACGTTGTTGCAAGGTCACAGTATTAGGAACTGCTGTTTTGTACACAATACTTTTCAAATACCTTCAAAGAAAGAAATCTAAGGAAGTAATGTCAGGTGATCTCGGAGCCATGGAATTGGGCCATCTCTGCCAATTCACCGGTTGGGAAAGGTTTCATTAAGAAAATCGTTGACTTCATAAGCCCAATTTGGGAGAGCGCCATCTTGCTGAAAGATGACAATGTGTTGCACATTCTGTAGCTGAGAAACGGCATAATTCACCAATAGGTCTAGGTAAATATATGCAGTTACATTGCTTTGAAGGAAGAGAAATGGACCAATCACTCGATCACACATTAACCCACACCACACGTTAACCTTTGGAGTGTCCCGAATGTGTTCTCGTACGACATGAGGATTTTCTGATACCTAGATCCGGACATTATAGCGGTTAGCTGATCCACAGACATGAAATGTAGCCTCATCTGGAAAACACACACGCTTCAAGAAATCATTGTCCTCATTCAAACGGTTCAGCATATCTGTATCAAATTGTTCACGTTTTGGACGATCATCTGGTTGTAACGCCTGAAGAATTTGGGTCTTGTACGCATACAATTTAAGACGTTTGCAAAACACTTTATGCGTTGTACTCATTGGCGCTTGAATCTCCCACGAAACTTGTCTAATCGGTTTCTGTGGCGACCTCGTGAATGCGGTTTGAACTGTCTGCACAGTCTCTTCCAAGACAGATGGTCTGCTGCTGCTTGTGCGTTTCTGAACTGACCACGTTGCTAAAAAAGGTTTTGATCCATGTTCTGATTAACTTGATATCAGATACTTTCTTTCCATATTGGGATCTAAAATTTCCCTTCAATGTAATCAGTGATTTGGTTTTTGCAAATCACACAACACATTGAGCTTTCTCCTGAGGAGAATCCATTTTTGCTAATAGCTCACACCGCGCTCCTTCTGGCGAAAGTGTTGAATGAGACACAACTGTTCAGAAACTTCATAGATTCACAAGTAGAACTGTAATAAGAAACCAACGTTAGAATCATAAATATAATTGTTATATAATCCTGAAATCAGGGTAAACATTTATGGATCCGGTGTATCGTATTAGACTTTTATAAGTTATAAAATTTATTCTATTGTTGATTCCTAACCATCCCTAATTGTCAGCGTTGTAAAATTATATTTTGCATCCCATTAAATGCTATTTGTTTTATTGTATTGGTCCTATCATATGTTAACTTCTCTCCAAAATTCAGATATGGGATCTAAGGTGCGACTCAGGTGATATCTTTTTTAAAATCTGACCTTCATGATAATTAATCACAATAACAGAACACACTGTTGAACAGTGATACTTGTTTCTCAATTTAAAGATAACAATAGCTTCTTGTTCTTCTTCCTTTTAAATGGAGTGTACGTCATGACATAACATACTGTTGAACTTAATTGACCTAATTGTGGGTGGTGTTAATCATATTTGCAATTATGTACAGTATATGACAAAACAACAGAGTACTGAAATCACATGGTTGACATTTATTTATTTGTTTGTTGTACAATATAATGAAATAAGAAATGTCAAATGGACGTCAACTGAATGTTACTCAACATATTAAGTAGATTTAAGAGGAGTCGCGGCTGTACATCAAGTGTTCAAAATGTTGACCATTATGTAGGTACTGAGGCCGTGGGGTCAAAGTATTAGGAAGGATATGGGAAATTCGTTTCACGGGAAATCAAACCATGTTCAAACTCTCGTGGGAAGAAGGGTAAGTGACTCACTTGCATTGTGGGCAGTATCTCCGTCTCCGCTGCATCCATTATTATTGTAATGATAGATTTTTGGTCAGCAAAAACCTCTCAAATTATGCAAGAATGGGTCAGTGATCAACTGTCGATTGATGTAGCTTTCATCACTTATTCATATGTTTCTGATGAAATCTTCATCTTCAAATTCCATACCTTGTGTAGACGTGTGCGCTCATCTTCTACAGTGAGATATTGCTCCACCCACACCGTATGAGCGGAAATAATTCTCAACTATAAACACCTTCTTCTCTGTTGTGAGAAATATTATCTTCGCGCCAACTGCACACTACGCTATTCCACACACAACTAAGCACATATGTGGCGCTCACAGCTAATATCACATTGCACCTGAGCTCCATCCGTACGTGAATTTTAGTACTGTTTGTTTTGCCGCATACTGTATTTTCAAAAGTAATTCGTGCTATACATAGAACGGAAATTTAGTAATGGGAAACTAGTAAGTTTTACCACTGGAGAAAACATTCTCCTTCACTAAGTTTCTTTGGCAAATCTTTATAATAAACTAATTTACAACATAACTAATCAGCCATTTCATCACTTACTTTTTATAACTCCAATTAACATTTATAAACACATTTATTAATTTTTTTCCTAAATAGCAATTAGACATTTTTTTTTTTGCGAAAAATATATTGTCTAAAGTCAAACTTTCTCCCATTAGTCGGGATACAATGGTTTATACACCAGAATACTTAACATGAATACTAAGAACGTAAAGGTCTACCAACACTCCAAGTTCGGCTACAATTGGATACAATTTATCGATCTATACGATATATATTCTCCTTGTGAATATTTTTTTTGGTTCATCGCTGCAGAAATAAAAGCTTAATCATTCGATCTGTCTTGTGCCAATCCAATCCATAAGGACTATTGTTCACCCTTCCCTGACATCCTGTTTAAAACTTCTATTACGTCCCACTTCCTTCTTGGTCTATACAAAGAGCTTTCTCTGACCGATTTCTTTCCTGAATAGAATTGAATACATTCTGAATTTATTTCCTATTCAATACATCCATCTTTAGATTTTTCTAGTTTGTTATCGCAAAACACTCAAGTTGGGTTGAACAACTTATTTATCAGTCTCGTTCATGCGTTAGTTATACAGCCTGAGTAGTCTTAAGGAAAAGAACAACATTATACTCGTATATATATATTGTACTATCCCGCAAGTGGCTCTCTTTACAAACACCCTGCACGTGCTTATCTTTATAAGCACTAACCATATGTGTCCTACTATGACTTACTAAGGTGGCAAACGACAGGAACACCAGGGCCACCGCCAGTCACATGACAACGAAGCAGCACCAGCGCCACCGCTACGTTGGAGCACCTATATAAGCAGGATGATCACAGTGATCATTTCAGTCCACAGCTGGTCATCTCCACCTTCCCAGCTTGCTTGTAGCTTTGAGAGGAACCTAACCCAAAGCCTTTAGTTTGCTCAAAACTCGTTAGGACTCCTAATCTTAGCCACCTAGCTTCTTCAGAACACTGTGGAAATCCTTTCCTACGCTGTCCGGGCTTTAAAATACAATATGTTACACAAGTATTAGTGGATTTTACATTATAGTGATACCGTTTACAGAAGAGATGATTTTGTAATAAAATTTGGTATTGGGGGAAAACGATTTCGGACTATAACTTGCTCTACCTACAGGGGCGGACTGGGTATATTAGGGCCTAGGCCGCGGTTACCAAAGAGGACCCTCAGACTATAACACCAATTTCTAAAATAGCGTACAATGAACATCTGCGATGAGCCATCACGTTGTGCAGATGTAAATTGTTGTTATTTGGAAGCTTTTGCAAGCTATGAGTTATCATTGGTCATTGGAAATTTGATGTCACAGCAAATTGTGTTAACAATCATGAAGGACCAATTAACCTGTGGTTAAATATCGGCCGTGCTAAAAAAAAGCCAGTCTTCAATGATGGATGGGCCCCAACTGCCCAACAAAATGAAAATGGTCCCCAATTTCTCAATGTAGTGAAAGAATGGCCCCAACTACCATTATAATGAAAGACTACCCAACATCATGAAAAAGGGCTCAGGGCTCTAACTGCCCAACATAATGAAAAAAGGGTTCAGGGCCTCAATTGCTAAATCTCATGAAAGAAGGGCTCCAACTGCCCAATATATTGAAAGAAGGGCTCAAGGCCCCAGGCACGAACTAAATTACAGTTTCCAGTAATAAAAGATCATAATGAAAAATGGACCTAGCCATAAATCCAGTAACAAAAGGGCCCTATTGAAAAAGTTAACTTACTGATGGAAGAGGAGTGTGTGTTGGCAGCATAATAACCCGTGATCTACCGAATTATTTAGCTTTCTTTTGTTTAGACTTTTCTCTCTTTTTTGTTTCTTTATTGTGTTCATTAATTTCTTTTTGCGAGGGTTTGGCCTGTCCGCCACTGTCTGCTTATGCTCTACCTGCGCGCGCGCGTGTGTGTGTGTGCTCTTGTCTGCAAGTTAAGCACATAATTTCACTTTCATACGATACGATTTTGCTTTTATAAAATTTTACTATTAAAATGTTATCCTGCTATTTCTTTCATTTGAAATTTTTAAGTTTAACGTCCCAACTGCCGGTTAGGCTAAAGGAGACGGTGATAATGAGAGATGAGTGAAATTGTGGAATGAAGAAAGTGGAAGGAAACGGGAGAACCTCGAGAAAACCCACGCACACGGTGTTTGTCCACCACAAAGTTCACATGGCGGGGGCTGGGATCGAACCCGGGACCCCAAGCACCAGAGGTGAATGCTCTACCACTGAGCCACCGCGGCCCCTTCTTTCATTTGAATCTTATCTAAAGAATGTATAAGACTGTCAAGGTAATAACCTATATATGGTAGCCAGAAAGATATAGAACATCTTTGAAATCCATATGTTTTTACATTTTTCATTGCTTCATTTTGTTTGAGTGTTTTTGGTCCATTTGTTGCCATGAAATACTGCAAAAGTATGTCAGTGGAAACTCCGTAGAATTAAATGGAGTATTAACAGGTCAACGTAGAATAAATTATGGCAATGATAATTTATGGTGTAAATGGACTATTGTTCACGAGGGCTGGAACAAGCGAAGATTGTACTTGGGAAACAGTTGCAAAGCCTGGGGGATTTGTTCACAGAAGCGTTATCTTCCACAACGAAATTAAAGGTGAGCCTCTGAATTCATCACCCAAACGGCGAATTCAACACAAGCAGCTACAATTGACGCATTTTATAACAAATTAAACAACACTTAGCTGCAAAGTAAAATTTCAAGATGATTTTCAAACAGGTGTGCTATTATTAGAGGAGCTAAGCAACAGTGCATTTCTTAGAAGTTTGTTGTGTTCAAATTCAGAAAGAAGTAAACAAAATTACTTGTATATTACAAATTTTGTTCACTATCATTTGTTTTGTCGTGGTTCTTTGATAATTCATCTGATACTAATTACTGTCCTGAAAGACCTCGGAGCTCCTTTGTGGCTATTCACTTATACAGAGTGGGAGACTTGGGTTTGATTTTCTGTGCAAGTTTCTGTAGTTCGAATTCCACATTAAGCTGCACATCCACGTCCCATATAACTCCGGTCCTGAATTGAGATATTCTACTTCAAATTCAATTCAACCAATCAACAGCATAAAGACAAATTATTCTATAGTAAGTCATATGGTAATGTTCACCTAGTTACGCAATAAATATACTAAATATAAAAAAATACTTTATGTTTTTAATTTACTTTTTTAGATATGTGTACAAATGGCTAATTAGAAAAAAAAACGGCTAATTTAACTGCATAGGATGTTCAGGGGATAAATCGATAAACTTCGCACCATGATCAAGACTTCAATACAACAGAAAAGTTTATGTGTCAACCCAAGTATTGACAATCTAACAATCCTATATATATATTAAATATGCAGTCGTTATTGCTTGCGAAAAATTTATCACCCCCTTCTATCCCTAAGGAGAGAGTGTGTTACAGTGTAGGACTAAAGATAAATATCCAAGTTAACTACATTTAAAACTTCATTTTAAACTGTTCAACCGTTTCTGGTGCATGCAACAACATGTTTTCAACAAGAAGATTATCTCCCTAAACATGAGAGAATTTCGAGGTACTCAATTTCGGGCGTACCTGTTTTACTCACCTTCTCCCCTAGGATACGCACTTTCATGAAAGTTACATAATAAAAACCTGGCTCAAGTCAGGTGCTAACTATGTTCTTAAATTCATTTCAAGGAGTTAATCTCTTTTCCCGTGGTGATGAGAGAGATCATCTATGCCATATGTATACATTGAGAAAATCTTGATAGAAAGTTTCATCTCCCCACCAAATACACACATTTTACAAAACCAGAATTTTCTAAAACGCTGAGGCTTGTGCTCATTTATTTCTCATAAGGATTTCATAAACGAAGTTTGATCTTTCGAACGCTAGGGGCTTTCGAACGAGGATTAATAATTAAATTTCTGAGCTATCGGCATCTAATGCCATTTAGCCTGTCACGTACATGAGGGATCACGAACGTCGGCGGGGACACTATCTCGGGAAACGGAAGCTGCCTGGGACTTGTATGTTAGGTACCAGACCGGCATTTGCCTGGTATGAATGAGGAAAACCCAGAAAAACCTCACTTAATATGGCTGGCCTGAGAAAGCTGTTACACTTCTTCGACCGAGTGTCCCTACCGGCAAACGAACTCGGGACCTCTCGCACCAAAAGCGAGAGCGTTAGCGACTACGCCAAGCGTTCAAGAATTTATTTCCGACAGTTAAGCAGTTTTCTCGTGATGAGACAGATCCAAAGTAGATTCGAATGGGTAGAACACAATATAGACATTTTGCCTTTCTCCCATTAGAAGCGGAATTTTGGAGAACTGTGAGACACGTGGCAATTTATTGTTAATATTGAGGAATTTTATCTTCCTAACTTGAGAAGCTCCTGAGACTCTGTATTTTTGGCATAATTTTTAAATCCCTGCCTCTTATAGTACGACTTTTAGTTGAAGTGATATAAAAGTACTCCGTTAGAGGTAGGTATTAACTGTTTAAAAATTCACTTTAAATTGTTAAGCCCATTTTACGTATATATATGTATCCGATCCAATTACGGTAAAAGAAAAAAAAGCTATGATATGTATTAACACAAAATGCCCAACTCTGAACTAAAAATTGTGAGTATTGAACGTTTCGTAGATTTAAGCTTTCTCCTCAAATCTTTTGTACAGTATGAAATGATTAAATTAAGCGCATTGTTAAAAATTCATGACCCATTAGCTTTAGTCTAAAAAAAAAGAAAAAAAAAAGAAATGAAATTGCATTATTAAGATTTTACCATCACATAGTACGGATTAATATGGCGAAGTTCCAGGCTGACATTCTATTTGTATCCCAGAATGGTCAGAAATACTATTTTATATATTTTCAAAGCGAAGTAAATTTAATTTAAATTATAGGTTTAAAAAAAGATGATTTAAATCAATCAACTCTGATACAGACTAAGTAGCTACTTCAAACGGAGTGTGTAATCCTTTGGGAGACTAGAATTCGTTCTAGCGTTAATTAAATATAAGTAATTTATTACATACATAACCTACATAATGCGACATTTTGGTGCAACCGGGAGAAATAGATGTACATTTTAAATTACAGATTAGGATTGATTGCAGTTGCAGGAAATAATTATACTTGAACATATTAATGCTGCTTAATGCCAACTTACACTATTAGAAGCTTATTGATTGCTTTTGAAATCGTTCAAGGACAAGCGCGTATAAGGGAGTAAGTTTTCTCAAAATTTCCAAGTTTTCTCATTCAAATCTCTCTCTCTCTCTCTCTCTCTCTCTCTCTCTCTCTCTCTCTATATATATATATATATATATATATATATATATATATATATATATTAAAATTGAAAGCGACTATGTTTGTGACTCGTAATCTCTTGAACCACTCTACAGATCTCGATCAAATATTTGACTTAGATGGGGTTCTGGCCTGGGCTATTCACTTTGACGGTAGAACTTAAGGGAGGGGAAGGAGGGGGAATTATAAAGCACGAATATAACTTAATAACTCTTGAACCAAACGACCAATCTCGATCAAATTTTCCACATAGATGACGTTCGTGCCTGGAATGGATTTTATCATTTCAATTTGACGGAATAGCGTAGGGGATGGGGAGGAGGGGGAGATATACAAAAATCAATAAATATAAAAATAAAAGTAACTTGGTTTTTGACTTAATAACTCTTGAACCATAGGACCGATCTCAATCAAATTTTCAGCATAGATGATGTTCGCGACTGGAAACTTTTTAAAATATAATTCCACCTTGATGGTTGAACCTAAGGGAAGAGGATGGGAGATATATATATATGAAAATAAATAAAACTTAAGTCTTGAACCACCCAACCGATCTCAGTAAAATTTTCAACATGGATTAGGTTCGCACCTGGGGTGGTTTTTATCATATCATATTAACAGTAGAACTTTGAGAAGAGGAAGAGGAGAGGGAGATATATAAAAATAAATAAAACCTAATAACTCTTGAACCACCCAACCGAACTCGTTCAAATTTTCAACATAGATGAGAGTCAGGACTGGATTTTTTCTTTTACATTTTCTCTTTGATTGTAGAGTCTAGGTGGGGGAGGAGAGGGGGAGGTATATACCAAAAATAAATAAGACTTAATAACTTTTGCAACTCCCAATCGATCTCGATTAAATTTTCAACGCAGATAATGTTCAGAGCCTGGGATAATTTTTATCATTTTACTTTGAAGGTGCAACTTAGAGGAAGGGGTGAGGATGTAAAAAAAAAGTGAAAGAGACTGTTTTTGTGACTTCATTACTCTTGAACCACCCGACCGATCTCGATCAAATTTTCCACATAGATGGTTCGTTTTTGGGATGGTTTTTATCATATCATTTTGACGGTAGAACTTAGGGGAGGAGGAGATATAAAAAATAAATAAAACTTAACTCTTGAACCCTCTGAATGATGTCGATCAATTTTTTAGCATAGATGAGGTTCGAACCTGTGATGATTTTTATTATTTTACTTTGACGGCACAACTTAGGGGAGCGAGAGGAGGGATATATATACAAAAAATTAAAAATAAAGTAACTGTCTTTCTGACTTCATCATTCTTCAACCACCCGATTGATCTCGATGAAATTTTTATCATAGAAGTAGGTTCAGACCGGAGATGGCTTCGTCATATCACCTTGACAGTGCAACTTAGGGGAGGAAGGATGGGAGAAGCATCTATAAATGATTGAAAATGACCGAAACATGTGTCGAATCCACGGTTTTAGGGGTCGCTGAGATGAACAGTGGCACTTCCGATCCTGTTTACAATACCCAAATTAGGCCCCGCAACTTGCGGGAAAGAGAGAGGGAAATAAATAAAACTGATCAAAAATAGCCGATATTAGTGTCGAATCCATAGTTTTCGAAGTCCCTGAGATGAACAGTGACACTTCCGATTCCGTTTAAAACCAAATTCAGCCCTGGAACTTGGGGAATGGGGAAATGGAAATAAACGAAACTGATCAAAAGTGACGCATATTAGTGTCGAATCCATAATTTTTGGGGTCACTGGGATGAACCGATCTTCCCGATGCCAATAAAAAGGAAAACGCATGAGATACGGAGTTGTGCATTTAAACTTTCATTTTAACCCAGCTAGCTCGATGCTAGTACATATATATATATACAGATGGTGATCAGAAAAATGGAAACACCTGTAGTTGGCAATACGTCAGATGTATGGGTCGGCAGTGGTGTCGTGGCGCCCGCAGCGCCGGACCGCTGGTGGTGGTGTGTTCGGTCGGTCTCCATACTACGTCAGGCGCAGTGGAACAGCAGTGTCCAGTGGCTGCAGCAGATGGAGGTAGTGTAAAATGGGAGACCTCTCAGATTTTGAAAGAGGGCAAATTGTTGGTGCGCGGTTATGTGGAGTGAGTGTGACGGCAGTGGCTATTGTGTTAGGTGTGTCGTGTGGGACAGTGTCAAAGGTGATGACGGCTTACACAACACACGGGAAAACCACATCGGGGAAGCGAAACAGTGGGCGGAAGAAAATCATGAGTGACAGGTCACACCGGGTATTAAAGCGCATTGTCACGCAGAACCGTCATGCCACTGTGGAGCAAGTGACGGAGAAACTCAATCAGCACCTCCCCCACCCGGTTTCGACAATCACAGTCCGCCGCGAATTACATGACATGAACTTACGGGGTCGAGTTGCACGGGCCAAACCGCTCATCAGGAACCATAACGCTTTCACACGCCGCAAATGGTGCCGCGAAAATGCAACTTGGACCGTTGAGGACTGGAAACGTGTGATATGGTCGGATGAGTCATCCTTCACCATATTCCCAAGCACGGGCTGTGTTTATGTGTGGAGAATGCCCAAAAAAGCTTATGATCTGCAGTGTCTCCGCCCAACTGTGAAACATGGCTGCGGCTCGGTGATGCTGTGGGCCGCCATATCATGGTTTTCATTGGGTTCTGTGGTCACACTTAGCGGACGAATCACTGCCAACGATTATGTCACAATTTTAGGAGACCACTTGCATCCTATGGCCCGGATGTTGTTCCCGGACAATGACGCCATCTTCCAGGATGATAATGCACCAATTCACACAGCTGACTTTGTTGTAGCGTGGTTTGAGGAACATCGGGATGAAGTTCAACACCTCCCCTGGCCCGCTTAATCCCCAGATCTCAACATAATTGAACATCTGTGGTCCGTCTTGGAAACACGACTCCGGCGACGATTTCCACCTCCATCCTCTCTCACAGAACTGGCCGATGCCCTGCACGAGGAATGGTGTAAAATTCCACTTGCTACCATTCACGACCTCTATGCCTCCATCCCGCGTCGCATCAAGGCTGTTCTGAAGGCGAAAGGTGACCCAACACCATATTAATCTGGTAAGTTGCAATTTCGTTCAGGTGTTTCCATTTTTCTGATCACCATCTGTATATATATATATATATATATATATATATATATATATATATATATATATATATATATATATATATATATAGGGTGAACCTGAATGATGTGCACAAACTCTGGGAAGTGATGATTCGTGACATCAAAACTAGTTAAATGTGGCTAGGAACATCAACAAAATGGTACATTCATATCCAAAACGATTGTTGCATACCTATAACGTGTCTTTTTGTAAGAATATAATTTGATAATAATTCTGTAGTGTACTTTTAACACTGATACTATGTGTATAATCGGGAAATGTATATCTGTGGTAAATTTCATAGGAAAAGAATAATAAATACAAAAATTAGAATGAGTAAAACAAAATGTTGCTAAATGGACAAGAAAGTTTTTTTCGTTTTTTTGTTCTTATTTACTGCTTTTTTGACATGAAATTTGCTACATACCGGGCAAATTAGTTATCAAATTATATTCCTACAACAAGATATTTATAGACATGCGACAATAATTTTGGACATGAGTGTACATTAGGCAGTTGCGCAGTCAGAGATAATTTGTATACATCTTTCTGTCCCTTTCCAAATGTCAGGATTCGATTATCGATTCCAAGTTGGCACTTCTATCACTCGTACACGACGCGGAATTCGACAACACGCAAGACGGCTATTTTGTCTTCTTTTGGTGTCAAGAGTCACCTCTGGGAGATTGTGCACATCTTTGAAATTCACCCTATATATGAAAATGTCTATGACTTAAAAACATTTGAACCACCGGGCTGAACTTGATCAAATTTTCCACATAGATGAGGTTCAGGCCTATTTTTTTATTATTTCACTTTGGTGGTCAACTTAGGAATGGGGGAGGGGAATAATGATCGAAATTTCCAATATCAGTGTTGAATCCATAGTATTTGGTGTCCCTGAGATGAACAGTGTTACTTCCGATGGCGTTTAAATAAAAAAAATCAGCCCACAATGGTAATATTTAAGTTTTATTTATATAGATTATTTATTATTTTCTGATTTTTCATTATATTTTCTTTGTTTCTATCGACATGAGTTACTGACTGACGCAACATATTAGTAATTTTTCTTATTGTAACCCACCGACACTAGTAATATGACATTAGTAATATGATAAAATATTTTTCTTCTGTTCCTTCTTCAAAATTATTCCATTTTGATGCAATATGGCGTATATTTTCTCTGAGCCATGAATAACTCCCAACGTTTCCTTTTTAAAATCTGTCAATAATGAAAGACTGAAATAACTTCCTTCTGCACCATTTAACAATATCTAGCACGATAAGTATCATAAAAAAAATATATTTTTGACTTAGAGTATACTAAATGGTTCTCAGTACATCAAGTTAAAATCATTGGAGGATAAAAGAGTAAACTTACTCTCCGTACAATTAAGAAATATACTTTTGTAAAAAACATATTCGATTATTGTAATGTGACACACATCTTTTACTGAGGTTCACCAGTCATGTCAGCTGCTTAGGTTTAAAACTTCCCGTTCCCCTCACAATCTAGGAAATTTAAGGCGCTTAGTATCAAAAGACGCCCAATCCATTTTTTTTTACCAAAATTGAGTTAAATATTGCTTATTATACGTTTGATCTAAAGGAATTCCATGGAAACAGTATTTTGTTTAAGAGCTTAATATTTCTATTATATTATACTAAAAAAAAAAAGTGTTCAAATATGGGACTTTGTACGCTTCTATATGGAGCTTCACTACACGTTTTGCGAGATTACTCGAAACTAAGCGAAATGGATGTGGTGGATTTTGATACTAGACGCATCATATGTCCCTCTTCCTCGATAGCTTCCGTAAGAACTACTCGAAAATGAAATCTTTAAGTTTTACGTCCCACGTTTATGCCGGCTAGGCTAAAGAAGACGGTGATTATGAGTGATGAATGCAATGGTGGAATGAAGAAAGTGCGAGGGAACGGAAGAAACCCGAGAAAACCCACGTACACTGTGTTTCTCACCACAAAGTTTACTTGGCGTGAGCTGGGATCGTACCAGAGACACCAAGCACCAGGGGTGAGCGCACTACTGAGCCACCGCGGCGCTCAAGAACTACTCTATTTTGATGCTTAGCTCCGTATAGCTACTTTAGATCTAGTCATTATCTGAGTCAGCAGCACGATCTGTGATATTGCTACAACACAAACTCAACAAAAGTCTAGTGTTGTCAGATTTGGAGATTAGAAAATACTAAAAAAAGAATTGAACTAATATCAAGCTAATATTGAACTAGTAAGTTCCCGAGTAAAATTGAGTTAAACAAGGAAATCTCGAGTAAGTCATTAAGACACTCACGTAAGCGTGAATATTCTTTCATGAAACGATTTTAACTAGGTATTAGTTTGGGTGGAAGATGAAGTGGCGCGATAAGTGAGTGGTTAGTGCATTGAACTTCTATTCGGTAGAGCCGGGATCAAATCCTGGCCAGGTTGAAACTTTTTCGAATGGTTGCATTTCAATTTCAATGCATACTCAGTGTGACAAGCAAGATCTTCTCTTCGCTAGAAAGAAAATGATTTTGGAATAAGGAGAACTGGAGAAGGTCTGTCAATAGAGACAGTCATTTACAAATTTATTTCCAGCAGTTGTTCTAGATTTGATATTTTTAGCTACTTTCGAGCATTTTCTGGTTCATATGTGATCAGTGTTTTTATTTATTTGAATATGCAGTAGATAATGAAATAATACATTACATACACAGAAATATACAGCATATTACAGCATATTAATATATGGTGTTCATTGGACAAAACGCTCTGAACCAGAGCGATTCATCTCAGAATGGAGAAATGTTTCGTGCAAATCTACTCACAATTTTACTTGCATAAAGACCTCATTCAGTGCTATTAACTGGTATCAGTGCCGAGAAATGTTACGTGTAAGTTGGGTTGCATCTGTCCACTCATTCCCACAACCGCAAATTATCTGGAACCCAAGTAATGGAATTAGAGCACTTAGGGGGGGGGGGTACTTTTGTGGTTCGCTGTAGAATACCTTCTCCCGAGGACGTTATGGGGTACGAAAACTTATGCTTCAATACCTACACCCGAGATCGCTATAGGCTACGGAGTTACTCATCCCTTCTGAGGCCGCATTGGGCAAAGGAACATCCTATCTACCCGAGGTATGCCGAAGGGAATTTATTTAGACTGAAAACTGAAACTGAAAACATTTATTTAGAGTGTTTAAAGACCAAGAGAAAGACTTATATAAACTCTGTACAATATAATATAAATAAAATAAAGAAAATGAAATGAAATCTTTAAGTTTTACGTCCCACGGTTATGCCGGTTAAGCTAAAGGAGACGGTGATGATGAGAGATGAGTGAAATGGTGGAATGAAGAAAGTGGGAGGAAACGGGAGAACCCCGAGAAAACCCACGAGCACGGTGTTTGTCCACCACAAAGTTCACTTGGCGGGGGCTGGGATCGAACCCGGGACCCCAAGCACCAGAGGTGAACGCTCTACCACTGAGCCACCGCGCCACTGAGTGGACCGAGAGTTACTAAATTTTGGTTAGGGGTACCTTGGTTCATTCCCCAGACCAAGGCGAAACGTTTTTGTCAATATTTGAAACAGGGGTCTCAGGGGAGTGTTTAGCGGGACATATAAAAGAAGTAGAAATTGACCAATATTAGTGTCGAATTCATAGTTTACGGGTCGCTGAGATCAATGGTGAAACTCTGATCGCATTAACTTCCAAATTCACCCTATTCGGCTACGGGCCTGGGGTCAATGGGGGGGGGGGGAGCCGAGACATAAAAATAATCCAAAATGACCGATATTTGTGTCAAATTCATGTTTTTCGGGGTCGCTGAGATTAATGGTGAAACTCCGTTCGTATTCACCCCATTCGGCTACGGGCCTGGGGTCAATGGGGGGAGGGAGCCGAGACATAAAAATAATCCAAAATGACCGATATTTGTGTCAAATTCATGGTTTTCGGGGTCGCTGAGATTAATGGTGAAACTCCGTTCGTATTCACCCCATTCGGCTACGGGCCTGGGGTCAATGGGGGGGGGAGCCGAGACATGTAAAAATAATCCAAAATGACCGATATTTGTATCAAACCAATGGTTTTCGGAGTTGCTGAGCTCAATGGTGAAACTCAAGTTCGCGTTTACTTTAAAATTTAGCCCCCATCACCTAAGAAACGGGGGTCATCAAGACATGTTAAAATAATTCAAAGTGACCGATATTGCTATCAAATCTATAGTTTTCGCTGTCGCTGAGATGAATGGTGACACTCACATAGGCGTTGACTTCCAAATACATTCCCTATCGGCTAGGGGCCAGAGGCGTTTTTTTTTTTTTAATTCTTACGAGGAGGTCTCAGGGGGCATTTAAAGGGATATGTAGAAGTAGGAGAAAATGACCGATATTTTTTTTTTTTGTTGTTGTTCAGTTTGTTTACATAGATACTTTATCTGGCCATGCGAAGAATGGGTATGTATATTCAGCTAGTATCAGATATTTTTATAATAAAAGGGTGAAGGGTTAAAAATCCCGTGTACATTATTGACTGTACCTACAGAATATCACAATATAATAAAAAAAATAAAATGTAGGACATTCTTCAATTCTGGAATGACTGCAACATTCTGATTAACTTGTAAGTCTCAAGAATTATGACAAGAAGCAACTGAGACTTGAACAAGACAATAAATAGTTGATGAGGCAATATTCTTCTGGATTTTGAGCTGTTCGACTTTGAGAACAACAAATATTTTATATGTTTACGCTTTGGTGCTCATCAGTCGCGTTCCGATTTTTTTTTACAGTTTTCAAATAATAATAATAATAATAATAATAATAATAATAATAATAATAATAATAATAATAATAATAATAATAATAATAATAATAATGATAATGATAATAATAATATCCAGGACTGGATCAGCTAAATATGAAGGCACTCCCTCCACTCGAGACAGGGTTAGTTATTTCTCTGGGGATGAGCAGGAAACACTCCACATACTTTCTTGACTTCCGCACGTACTTGAGACGATGTAGGCACTAGATTTACTCTCAAGATAAAACAAGATAGAATGCTTACGACGAGGTACAAATCGACATACCGAGCTCATGTGGTTCGAATTCCATACTGAGAAAAATCCGTTCTCCGGACAGCGGTATATGGTATAAATATACAGAATTCTCTTGCTTACTACATAAATCAGTAAGGAGCATACGTTATCTGCATGCTACATAGGCACTGCCCTTAGATGTTACATCATGCTGTTGCACACTGTCTGATATATAACAGTCTTCCTTATATTACATACATATATGTACGTTACCTTCGTCAGCTATATGTTATGTACGTCCATTTGTATGTGAGATCCTGACCGCCTATATTGTTTCATACGGAAAGTACGTATAGATGGAACGCTTATACAGAAAGTATTATAAAACATGTGTTTTCAGTAACGTTTGCTGTACGTTAATTCCAAGAACAAGAGAATTTACACATGTAACATACTATTTTACGTACGCCACTTATATTTTTTTCTCAGTGCACCTTAATTTGTAGGCCCACGTCTTGTATAGCCTCTGTGCTGAAAAGGGATGATAAGTCAGAAACCGATTAATCATTTTCACGACACTTTTTCCTCAACTCTTGCGCTGTAGGCAATCCTAGCAACCAGCTTCAAGCTTGAACAGGTACTTACCTTTCTCTGAGGTTTCGTGTGTCCATTTTACAGAGGCTTGGTGAAATCCCTCGGCAGTTTTTGGAACGCCAATGAAATAAATTCTGTTCTGCAGGGATTGAAGAAGCACGTCCAGTTGGAAGATAAACGCCTTATCCATTACATCAGTACTTCTCCGTGACTTGGCAATGGGGTAATAAACATGTCGGCAATTATTTGTCTATTATCACACCCGACCAAGTCTAATAATTGCTATGTTCTTTTGTGTAAAATCGAACGTAAAGGAAAGGGAGCTATTGCTTCGGTAGCAATGTTGAATCCATCTCGGTATATACGAAGCCTGTCCAGAATGAAACCAAAGTTTCAAAGAACACGACCAACGTCCTTGAATTTGTGCTTGGCTATGCCGTGCCGCGTAGTGGGATCCTTCCCAGCCATTCATCCTACCTTCTTTCGTTGTGAGACTGCGAGCATTGGAGTGAAGTTGTGTTTCGTATCTGTCGTGATTTTGTAATAATACGATAATGAAGATTTTGGAAGAGCAGATCATGTACATCCAATGTTGTTTTAAATTGTGCAGAACACTTACACAAGCTTCGGAAATCTCGGATAAACTGGGGGATATGGGGAAGAATGTATGACACGAATCCGAAGTTATTAGACCTTCAGCGTTTCAAACAAGGAAGAATATCCATTAAAAACGAAACAAATCCTAGACACCCATCAATATCAATCATGTGACGACCTTCACATTTAGAAAGTGTGTGATTTTGTGAGGGAAAAAAATGTTTTTTTTTTTTTGACAGTCTGCAAATAGCTAAGCAAATAGAAATCAGCAAATCACTCTATCGTGTGATATTAGTTGAAAAACTGAACACGTATTTTGTCGATACAAAATTCGCTCCATGGTTGCTAAGAAATTAATAAAAAGAAACGCGTGCAAAATAATACGATAGCTTCTTGAGAAACATCGTGACAGGTGGCTTGGTTTATGAATATGATTGTGAGGAAAAGGCATATTCATCCAGAAAGGCAAGTCAAAGATATTCAAACATCAAAGTAATGCTTATTGGTTTTCTTCATTTCTGTGGTGTTGTTCACTAGAAATACACCACATTTGGTCGAATCATGAACAGAGACTTGAAATATCCCTTCATATTGGAAACATATCGTATTAGTAAATAAAACCGTGTTTAGGTTCAAGTACCAATAAGCAGCCGACGGATAACGGCACACCGATGAAACACGAGGAGGACACGGGAACATACGAAGAGGACCCCTTCAATCCCTCCAGAGGCTCCGTCTTCAAAGGCTGAGTATATAAACGGACACCTCGAAGCAGAAGACATCAGTTCTTAACTGGTCATATCTTACCTATCTGTCCAAGCTGCAACGGGCGGGAGAGACTTCTCCAACCTTACCTCTGAGCTGCAACGAACAAGAGGTATTGTAACCTATCTCCGAGTCGCAATGGGCAGGTGAGATATTCACCCTACCTCTGAGCTTGAACGGGCAAGAGGTATCCCCACCTATCTCCGATCTGCAACGAACAAGAGATATTAACTCTACTTCTGAGGTGCCGAATATTATACTCTTATGTAGAAGCGATGAAGCGTTTTGGGAAGCTATGAGGAAGAAAAGAACGGTAACTTGGGAAAATTGAGCATGAATTCTGCACTATGGCAATGTTCCTATACATTTGGCGCTCCCCATTAGGAAGTTTTGGCCAAAGAACAATACGACTGTTGCTCCCCCATCACCTTACTCACCTGATTTGATACCTGCCGGTCTGTTTTTTTTTTTCAAGTTGAAATTCATGCAAGAAGGTAGCCATTTCCAATCCGCAGAACACATAATAATAATTAAAAAAAAATCACTTGGAGACCTTAGTACAAAAAAAATGTGTTACAGCATGCGTTTCAGAAGCGGAAGATGAGCTGGGAACAATGTATTAATGGAGAAGGTAGTTATTTAAAAAGAGATAAATCTGAGAGTCTTCTACCAACAGTAAGCACCATTATTATGTTTAGAAAGTTTGGCTTCTTTCTGAAGAGACCTCGTATACCGAGACATTCTATGTGATAATTTTGAGAGAAGTATCTTTCGAAATACCTGAATCTTTCTATGCAAGTTTGAGGGAAAGACAGAGAGCGTGGACAGGCCGTCTCTCTAATTAAAATGGAATCTTACCTACTTTGAAACAGAATATTACAAGGTAGAGTGCATTACAATAGACGTTGCTTGTTTTGCTTTGTTTTGGCACATGTGTCGTGAGTTGAAATAGTTCCTAACTTCTAGGAGAAATGTTCCCCACATGAAGAAGCTCTCAAGGGAGATGCGATGCAGCGCCTTTGTCATCTTCTGTGCAAACTATTCTTACGTGTTTCATGGAAAAAGCATCTCTACATGAACATTGAGTAACACAAGAGAGAACATCCTTAGACCCATCATATTCTCTCTACCTGTTACCTACGAGCATTTTGTCTCAGGAAGTTTGAGTGATAAAATTATTAAAATCTTTTGAAGATAACTTTTCTTATTCTCGAAATGGAATAATAAAATTAGCAAGCTATTGTTAGTGCTTATCGGAGCAGTGTAGCTTGTATTTGGGGGCCGGGGTTCGGTTTCTATATTTTTCAAGATAGCTGAAGTACATTTACAACCGCATTTTCTTTCAGTTTTACTAGACAAATGTCTTGAGACATCTTTGTCTCCAAGTCGCCTTCTACCGAAAGTCCTTTCTCACAAGCCGACTACTCTATTCTTTAAACGTATTTTTTTTATATTGCTCTATTCAAACTTTCTTATTTAATGCATGCCAGTCTTTACTTATCGATTTATTAGAATCACATTAGTAGACGTTATAAGATTCCAATCTTAGTATGTTGGTCCTCCCGTCTACTGAACCGGGTGATCCACTATTAGGTTCCTATTTTTATTTTACTGCTATTTTATCACAAAAGATGTAACATGAATAACTCTGACGTTATGATATGCTCTATTGTTATGTGTCATTATGTAATTGTTACGTTATTGTTGTTTGTTGCAGGCCTAACCAGTAATTAAATGAAGATGGCACAGACACTGAACATTGCTGACTGTGCTCGGATTGTAGCGAGGATGGAAGTATGCCATTCCCCTGTTATGACGCAAAAACGGGGGAGACGGGAGATGAGGAGATACGCGACTCTGGACGTGAAAACAATAAAGAGACTGCGTGGGTGCGTACGAATTAGTTGCTTACGGGTTCGGTTACTTACCAAAATTGTACTTGGTCCCCAAAGAGGGTTGTCACTGAAGAGACTAAGGCCAACTCTGCTCCGGCGTTTGTGCAAAATCCCACAAAGTCCATGAGACAATATCATAGGGAATCTGGTTTATCATATGGTTCGGGTCAACAGCTAATGAAGAAGATCGACTGGAGACCATGGAAACCACATTTTGTCTACGCATTGTCACCAGAAGACTGCGATATTAGGATGGAGTTTGCTGAATTCATATTACAATGGAGAACCAGATATCCTGAGTAATATTCTGTGGTCAGACGAAGCAGTATTCAATGCGGGTGGCTTCATAAATCGCCATAACTGCTATTACTGAGCCCCTAGTAATAACAGTCCTGAAGTTACAATTAAAAAATTACAGTCACACCCTTCGCTGACTGTGTGGTGTGGTATTCGTGATGACACTCTTATCGGTCCTTACATTCTTCGTGAAACAATGAATGCGAAAAGGTATGTGCACATGCTACAAACGTTTGTTTATCCCATTGTTTCAACATAGGACGGAGTGGACAATTTGTACCTTACGCATGATAGGACACCTCACCATTTTGCGTTGATTTCGCAAGAACGGATTGACAATCCTTTTCCAGGGTACGTTATTGGACGTCACGGAAACGTTGAGTGGCCACCGAGAAGTCCAGACTTGACCCATTGGATTTTTTTCCTCTGGTGATATTTGAAGAAAAAGTGTATGCCAGAAAACCGTGTGACTTGAACCCTTTGGAAGCAGTCATTAAGGAAGAGTGTGTGTGGGTACCAAACGACATGTTCCAACGGTCTTTGAAGAACGTTGGGCCGCAACTAATGCTGATGTCTACGTTGAATGAAAATACAAGGACCATAGAGCATAATAGAATTGACAGCAACCATGTAAGATTGTTAATGACAGAATAATAGTGAAATGAAAATAGGAATATAATTGTGGATCATCCGTATTACTACACACGACAATTCTTGAAAGAAAGCGATTTTTTTTTTCGCAATAGATAGTTAGAGCAATTATTTCGCCGAGTTCGCCGGTTTATGTCTGGTCTTTGAACATTTCTATTCCCGTTAAAAGCTAATAATATAATAATGTCTCCTTCAATTTCCTAGAAAACAGAAAAAAAAACTACTCACAGGTGCGCATCCACTGGGAGGTCCATCGGTTCCGGATCCCTGCCGAACGCTCCGTAAGTCAACATACATTTGTAAACTTTCTCAATGAAACTATACTTGTTTAACAGGAAGATGATTGATGCAACATGAAAATTTGATCTTACACTTCATCTACATTCTTTCTCTTATAAGAAAACAACCGTGCATTTGATAGAGCTTCAACAACTATCAGAGAAAGTGATTAAATTTTTCGCGTCACTCTTACCGTTCCCGAGATATTGGCCAAAAAAAAATGGCAGACTTCCAGAGATTTAAGGAGCCTTATCTCGGGAACCGTAAGTCATAGAGAGATCATATTAGTGTTGTTCATTATCTAAGAGGATGTTGAACATTTTGGTACCAAACAGTAACCGATGGCCACTGGTTTGGCCAATGGCCATTTGTATAATAGCCACCAATTTATATCGGTACCAAAATGTTTGCCATTCTCTTAGGTATTGACTAACACCAATATCATCTCTCTATGACTTACCGTTCCCGTGATATTGGCCAAAAATGGCCAATTTATAGATATTTAAGAAGCCATAGCTCGGGAACCATAAGTCATAGAGAGATCATATTGGTGTTGATCAATACGTAAGAGGATGGTGAACATTTTAATACCAAATAGTAACCAGTGTCCATTGATTAACTGTCTACTGGCCAACTGGCCACCGTTCCTCAGATATTGGCCAAAAATGTCAAATTTCTAGATATTTAAGCAGCCATATCTCAAGAACTGTAAGTCGTAGAGAGATAATATTTTGCCAATTTTTTGCGGGAAAGAGAAAAAGGATTTACTTTTTTTCATCTAGGAACAATGACAGTTTTCCTTCGCGCTCCATATCTCCATTCTTTTTAAGTTTGTTCTGGCAATGCTCATGGAGCATTCTCAACTGTATTCTTTTTTCTGAAAATGTAGGTGGGAATACCTTATAATTCATTATCGTCTTTGAGTTACAGAATAATAGCTTTTCAATACTACATAGATACTTAGTGGCTTACAGTATGCTGGGTCTCAAAGCTTCGACCCCCCTGATATAAAATTCTGAGTGCGTGCCTGACTATGCATGAGCTCTTTCATTGACGCATACCTCTTTTCTTTAGGCAATGACATCCGTTGATTGGTCGATCTATGATCGTTGGACGTCTGTTATTGTTCATGATATAAAAATAAATAAATAAATAAATAAAACTTTATGAGATTGTTATCTCTCTTCAGCATTACTTCTATATAATACAGTAGTCTACCATTCAGCAGGGATCTGAGCAACATATATCATTAACACATGCGGGTTTGAAGCTGGAACATGTAAGGAAAGGTGTGTTTTACAACCTTTTAAATTTTTCCTACCTACATGGGAATCCAACTTGTCTGGTTTCCTGAACAGCATAGACTGAATTTGCGTGAGTAGTCATAATTTTAAATAAATTACATCATTAGCAAAAAAAGATTTCTAAACAATTTCATTAAATGATTTCTTACTTAATGGTCCTTTGATATGCTTTTATTGGCTTGCAAGTGCCACTTTCTGTTTCTAAACTTCTAGAAAGTTTTAGTTTTCCAAAGTTCTTTCACCTACTGAACAAATACTTGATCTATTTAATTTATTCTTGGAACTGAAGTCTCAAAAGTTTTCTCATTTCTAGCTACTATTTGTATTTAGGGTAGATATAAGGTCTATAACAACAATGGAAGAAATCGTGTACAGCACATCAGATTACCTAGAAATATTATCCACTTGCAAGGTACCATTCTCAAATCACTTCTCCAAGCATTACACCATGTTTCTTTGAATTATCGTCAACATGAAAGGACTCGTAATAGCCAATGCAGTGATTATCCTGTTCTGTTGATCACTCAAATCCTGGCTTATCACAGGAACCTTTCTGACTTTCACATCGGGTAGCTATAGGGCCCGGAAAAAAGTAGTGTTGAGAAATTAATTGAGAGATGCTTGCATTCTAGAAATATATAATTAATACATAAAAATGTCCGTTGGTTTAGTTATATTTTAAGAAAGGGCCATGGTTCGATGAGAAATTGCCACGAACTTCTATTTATCCTTAAATATTAGGCACACTTCAAAATTCGTCATGTGACAACATATTTTTTTCTATATGACACTGTGACAAAGTAAGTATAATTTCCATGCTTCGCGCTACGTTCCCTTAATCCAGTATTGAAGAATATGCTGCGTCATCAGCCATTGATTTTATTTTCGTAGATACACTCTGCTTCCCTAACTAATTAACTAACTAACTCTATGGCCTACGGAACCCGGAGGTTCAATGCCGCGTTCACAAAAGCTCTCCACTGACTTCTATTCTTAGCCAACTGGATCCAGTTTCTACTTTGTATTCTTATCTCTGCGAGATCCATCTTAATATTGTCCTCGGTCTGCGCCTAGGTCTTCCTAATGGTCGTTTTCCGATTGGTCTTCCTGTCAAGACTTTCAAAGCGTTTCTACTTTCTTCCATTCGAGCTACAAGTAAGCCTCCTAGACTTGACGACCCTAACAATGTTGGGTAAACCATATAAATTATGTAGTTCCTCGTTATGAAGTTTTCGCCATTCCCCATTCCCGTTCCTCTTGGGTCCGAATATTCGTCTCAGGATCTTGTTCTCAAATACTTTCAGCCTATGTTCTTCCCTCAGAGTAAGTGACCATGTTTCGCAGCCATACAAAACAACAGGCATGATTATCGTTTTGTATATTTTAAGCTTCAAATTCCTCGACAGAATTCGCGACGACAAGAGATTTTGAACCGAATAGTAACACGAATTCCCTGCTTTTAGTCAACATTTAATTTCTTCGTGAATATGATTTTCCTCTGTTAATATTAATCCTAGATATTTGAAACTATCCACTTTATCAAAAGTATTATTTAATATTTTAACGCATCCATAATTTGCTGTATTCCGGTCCCGACGCACTTCCATGCATTTAGTTTTCTCTTCAATAAAGGTAACAAAAAAAGTTCTGTCGCTTTGTGTGAAGGTCTGTGTTCAGTTGGCCCTCACACAGTGAGTTGAATGCAAAGGTCAGTTGTTATTGTGGCTATATCTAACATACTACCTGGCTACAGAGCATCATAAGGGTGTGTATGCTGTACGAGTTCAAACTGGAATGAAACGTCGCTGCAGCGGGGCGGAGGACATGCCAGGCCTTTGGTGAGTGTGTCGTGACTACACGGACAGTGCAACGGTGGTTTAGCAAATTTAAGAACGGTGATGAAACAGTTGAAGACGCACCACATGCCTGAAGACCAACATATGTACAAAATGAAGATATTCAGGCGGTAATTGTGGCGAACAGTGGCCAGGCATGTGAAAAAATGGGACTACAATTCAGTGTGAGTGGAGAAACTATTCGGCAGCACCTTCATCAACTTGGGAAGCACTACAAGTTGGGTCGATGGGTCCCACATGATTTGGATCCGGGCCAGAAGACAACGCGAGAAGACACCTGTGTTTCTTTGCTGTCTTGTCTGAGGAAGGATCCATTTCTGGACAGGGTGTTGGCATGTAGTAAGAAGCTTCAAGGCGTCGTCATCATTGGTTAGCATCCCATGAACCGGTTCTAAAACAGCCGAAACCAGGACTACACCAGAGGAAGGTCATGCTGTGTTTTCGTAGACTGCTCGCGGTATCGTGGATTGGGAATTGCTACCAGCTTGTCAGAGCATCAATGCAACTATGTACTGTCAGCAGTTCAACCGTGTTCAAGAAAAACTCAAAATTCTGGAGCCAGCACTTCTGAATCGCAAAGGGGTCCTCCTGTTACGGGAAAGCGCTAAGTCCCGCGTGGGTAGGATGACTCGGGACACCATTTTCCGACTTGGATGGGAATCACTATTGCACCCACCATACTCCCCGGACATTGTACCCGATTATAACCTGTTACATTCCTTGAGCAATCACCTTAGAGGACGCCAGTTCAAATCCCTAGTAGAGGTGGAAAATGCATTTGATACCTTCTTCGCTTCATAGCCCAAGTTCTACCATGATGGAATCTATGACCTTCCAGAACGTTAGCAGAAGATCGTCGATGCTGATGGAGATTATTTTTGATCTTCGAGGTACTTGTTGGGCTACATATCATGTTCGATGGTGGTAGGTGAAAAAGCCACATACACACATACACACATATACGCATCCACACACTTTATACATTTATATACTGTATATAGGGTGGGCATAAAGTCGATTTCCCGAAAACAAGTATTTTCTCACATATTTTGGAGAGTATGTTTTACCCACCCTGTATATATACATATTCACATTCGTATGTATATATAAAGTGAGTGAATATATGAATGAGAAATGTATGAAAATTGCGTGTGAACTGGCGCGTAGTATTTTTATTATTTCCCTACGAAAAATGAGAAGCAATCTTGAGTTGACAGGGCATTTAATTAATTTCGTTAGACTTGGATCTACTTCGTTGAAATACGCAACAACAAACAACACCGTTTAGAAGGGAACGTCAGACGCAGCTGATGCCAATTCTCTCTCTCTCATTTGATTGTTGTAGATGAGGTAACAACAATTATTTCATTCTCTGCAAAGATCACGATGACCTTCATTCTAACACAACATACATTGTTAATATACCAGCTGAGAGAAGGAGAATAACTCACAATTTGTAACCCAAGCACACTCCTCATCGCTGAAATCTCTAAATTGTCACGTTTAATTAAAATCATATGGGAAAAAGAGGAAATTATGTATTCTGGCACTAGCTTTCTGTACACTCACACTTAACTAAACTACTTTCTGTAATTATTATTAACTTTATTTGTTGTTCACTTTCTGTTGTTACTTATTACTGGACATGTTAATCAAATTATGGTAAGGGATGATAGTTATTATCGTAAAATGTCGATATCTGGCTGTCTATGAATGTTACATGAAATTTGCTATAAGGACTTGTCATTTAAGATAATTAGACACATGTTTAAATGTTTTTTTTTTGTTTTAAATTTTAATATTTGACCTTGAAGGAAAGAAAAAGGGATGAGTAGGAAAGAGAAGTTGCAATTAGAATCGGGTATTTAGACTTTTTATTTACAATAATCAGATATGTGTTTCACCATTTCTTGATATTTTCTCTAGAAAATAAGATAAAAATTGAGAAGAAAAAGGGTGGGGTTACAAGTGTTATAATTCGATTGCAATATTTCAAAATTTGTGAAGATGAAAGAAATGGAAAATTGGCATTTAGATTTTTCATTTAAAATAAATAAAGACATGTTTTCAGCTGTTTTGATATTTCCCTTAGAAGGGATGAAATAAAAGGTAAGGACCACCGCACCAAAACAAAGTTTCTCACTCAAAAAGCTCGGAGACAAGAATTTTGGTATTTAGACTTTTTATTTGAAATATTAATAATTAAATATGTATTTCAGCATTTTTTTAAATAAATACTTCCGCTACAAGGGAAAAAAAGGCGAAAAAGACGAGTGAAGTTGTTAAAATAAGATAGCTTTATCTCGAAGTCTCTTAAGAGTAGCGACATGAAAAAAAAAACGAGAGGATAAAAGAGCGGGGATTGTAATAATTGTTGTGATAACATGGCCATATCTCCAAATCTTCTAACATTAGAAGTATGTTAGGAATATGAGAAGTGGGATGCCGTAGGTCGAGCAAATGTAGGGGTCTGGGAGCGAAGTTCCCAGCTAGCCAAAGGCTTGTTCGTCAATAAAGCTGTTACTACTGTTATTTTGTTATTAACCTTTACCGGATGAAGGGTTGAGCCAGCAGTTTAAACCTCATCACTCTACTCCTAATTAACCCACAGGAATAGACTGAAATAGTGATGTCGTCATTTCCTCTTCGTTACCATAGTGATCGCCATGTTGTTTTCTAAACAAACGCATGAAGCGATAAGAATAGTATGAAGTATACTGTTAATAAGAACACACAGTTATTAATAATTTTAGAATATTTTGAGGACAAAGTAAAGTTGACAGGAAAACATATAGATTAAGAATATGGGTCCACTATTTAGAAAATTTACGAGTAAAATCTAGTAATTAACGAAGTACCATATAAGGAACCGTTTTCTGCAGGGGGCACATCTCTAGATAATGTGATAAGATAGAAATTGCATAAGTGATGCCAACGCCATTACCAGGTAATGCACAATGAACAAAAGCAACTAGACGCAATGCAAATACTCGTAAGGTACAGACTGATGAGCTATCGGCACAATAAAAATAGAACAAATACTTGATTTGTCTGCAAGGAAAAATAATAGTCTACTTTGAAATCTTTGATGTTAATTATATTAGCATATTCAGATATTTTACGCCCACCCTTTAAAATGTGAGTACATAGTTACAGTGGCTACAAAATAAAGAAATGATCAATCAGGAAGCTTGTAACCATATGCTTTCTGAGAATTTCTAATCTGGACAAATATCTGGTCGGTTAATATGCATCGGATCTTTCGTTATATTTCGTACTTATCTTAAAAATATAACAACAAGGAAACATCCAATTATGAGTGGTTCAGCATAAGTTTTAAACACTATTTTTGTAGACCTACACGTTTGGAATGTAGTGTGTGATATCGATGGTACTAAATAATTTTTTCTACAATTATTTAAATTTAATATCCGATAATAAATAAGCTAAATATATTTTGACATTTAACGTAACCTCCAAATGTATAAATTACAAAATCTGCGATATCAGGGGAAATATTTTACTTTCAACGCTTAACATATTTTAACATATTATTTACCTAATTGCTTTCTTTTTCTGTTTTCGTAGTTTCATTCATTGGATTTTATTTTTTTACATATTCAAGTGTTTGTTTTCTCTAATGTTTGTAATCCGGAAGTTAACACGTCACTGTTTTCGCTTTGTACTTAGATTCTTAGGCGATGTTGTTTAGAAAATATAACTACGACCACCATAGCAACGAGACGGATGTGACGTCACACTATTTCAGTCTATTATTTAGGTGTCTTTCTCTTTAGCAAGAATGAAACTTCCCCACGGTGTGCATTTTGTCCGCATCGGGGATCCAGCAGCGGAAGGCTAGTGGGAAATTTGGATGTTTTTAGTTCCCCCTCCCCTCAGCATTTGGGGGAGGGAAACAATCCCCCCAAAGGAGCTACAAGCATAAAAAGTGGTATCAATAAAGATAAATAAACATTCTAACTAATGATATTCTGCTTATGGTCATTCTTGCGCACGACAAATAACAGTGTTGCCAACTTCGAGAAATTTTATTTTTTATTTATTTATTTATATATTTTTGAATTTTCTCCTTCTTTTAAGGTCGGGTTAGGCACGGAAAGGGGGCACAAAATTTACCTCATTGGAATCTATGTTCCATAAGCTTTCCAACCAGAGATGGTTTATATCTCCGTAACGATTAGGGGCGTCAGGGTAGACCAAAATATCTCAAAAAATATGTACAGGATGGTTCTCATAGGAAACACGTTCGGAACTTTTTCTCACGTAGTATTGAACTCTCGCCGTTTACTTTTTTACATGATTGTAACCAATGTCTGGCGTACACGTGAAAATTTTTCTTGCTTGCGACAAGTAACAGTGTTGCCAGCTTCTCACAAATTTCGAAGAACATAAAAATCTTATTTTTACAAAAGGTTCGTCTTTTTCTTCTATGGATTTGTTACTAGGGACACAAAAGTTAGTTCGTTAAAATTTTTGTTTTATAACTTTTACAACGATGCATAGTTCATGTCTCTGTGACAATTAGAAGGGCTACTAGGGCCGCCAACGTAAAGGTCTACGATTTTCTTGAAATCCCTATCCGTCCTGTAAAGATTAATACTACTAAACTACGAGTTGCGTAAACGTGTTTGCTTTGTTCATGTTTTCTCCATGTAGTGAAAGCTTTTACTCAATTAAAAAGGTTAGGCATAGAACCAATTATTATTTTAGTAAATTACGTGTACTCCGTGCATAGCTTTCGCTCTAGTTGCATTCACCTACTGAATACGAAAATAGCTGCATAACTAAGCAGAAAATAGTATTTCAGATAGAAGCAGAAATGTTTGTTTTTATCCTTGCGGATATGTAGCCAACATACTAAGCTGTAGGTTGGGTTGACTATATTATAGGAAAAGAAGTTTCATCTTCCCATGGATGTTATAAAATGGAGGATCTGTTTATACAACAAAATCTTGAAACCGTACGTCTCAGTTTCTGCATGGGACTTGGGATATACCATGCCAAGAAAAAAAAAATCTTAGTACTGTCGATGATACCAACTAGCATGTAATTGAACCTTTAATGAACATGTTAATGTCCACGAAAACAGAATAACATGTCATCACAGCTATGCAAACTAAACCTATAACAATTCTAACAAGTAACACTTCCGAAGTGTAACACTCCGATTTTGATAAAATTTGGCAGGTAGATACTACACATGAAATAAACGAACACGTGTTTTTTTTAATTTTCTGCGGAAAAACGGATTTAGGGGGGCTAAAAAGCCCCCACCCAAAATTTTGAAAGTTGACGCCCGAAAGGCAAAAACAAATGAACCGAAGTCAACGAAATTTTACACACATATTGTAGACATAAAATGAGGGAATACGGGTTTTGTATTTTCCTGTAAAAAAGAAAACGGTTAGGTGGGCCATTCAACGCATATCAACCAAATTTCAAACTTAAGGTTTGTATCTGACTTTCAACTTTCCTTTCTACTCCTAAAAATAAGGGTAGTTTAGTTAAGGGTGAAAATAAAAAAAATATTCAATTTTCTCAAAAAAACGGCTCTAACAATTTTGTTTATATTTCATTAATCAATTTTCCAGGAACAACCGCGAAGGGGTAGTTTATACTCGTGGTGGGTTTTGTTTCGGATGATTTTGTCAAGAACGGCTTAGATAATGTTGTTAATACTTCATAAAATAATATTTGATTAATAACATGACAATATAGTATAACTCAATTGTGTTGAAACAAATACGAGGAGATTTTTTTTTATTCTTGCCAACTGTGGAAAATAATATATCAAAACTGACACCCTCTCAAAATTCCCTATGATATAGGTCTAACCTGTAAGAGTGAAGTACCGGTATCTCTGTACGGACCCATCTATGGGAAGGAAATGTAGTATCGTGAACAAAAGGGCATTAGCACTTGTATTATTCTGCATATCCTTAGTACACTCACTAATAATCTGAATAGATACGTTGTGCTATAAATGAGAAACTGAAATCGGCATTCATCATTTTATTGTATTTACCAGTAACTGCCACTTCTATAAAATTATCGAAACAAATGAACAAAAGTATATTAATCTTTACGTGACAATTTTGGATTTGGAAAATAATTTATTCTTTAAACTTATACCTCAACTAAAGGAAGTTGCTTTAAGAAATCCTTTTACACTCTCAATAAATGTATAAAATCCTTTTACACTCTGTTCGCAGATACATATTTAATTAATAATCTGACAATATGGCATATCTCAGTTTTGGTGTATTCTTGGATATGAGTTTTGTTTTTCAAACGATAGGTAATTTCCTTCTTATTTTTCAAAGATGAATAAATAAACAAATCATTAATACCCTGATTGTATTGCATAACTCGTTTGTTGTTAAAAATGTACGACGGATAGTTGATTCTTGGGAGTGAGTTATTTTCGGATTATTTTTTTTTTCAAAAGAATACCCTAGACATGAATTTAACATTTCATGAATAGCTCTATAATATTGTGTAAATTATTCCTTACAAAAAAGCGGAGGTTGTTCATTCCTAGGAATGAGTTTCTTTTCAGACTAATTTCTCAAAAACACTTTTTGGTCGTACTTCATAAATAAATATTTTGTTATTATTCTTATAATGTTGCATTCACTTCCATTGTAATATCAATAAGGGGTAGTTTACTCCTGGGGATTTTTTTCCACATTTTTGTAAAATAGCACTCTCTCATACAATTTCTTTATTATGTTATAAACAAATAATTCATTAATAATCCTAATGTATGGTGTAAGTTATTTGTTACAAAAATAATCTGCACGGAGTAGTTTACTTTTGGGAACGAATTTTCTTTCGATGAAGTTTTTCGGAAACGTGTTATAAATTTATTCGTATTCCACAAGAAAATATTTCATTAATAACTGCAGCACATAATTTATTTTAATGAATTGGAACAAGAAAATTTATTGCGGTGACTCGTACTTTTTATTAAGGATAGTTCCATGCTAGTAGTAGGCAATCAGCACTTGTATTGGGACCATTGCTTCAGAAATAGTTTCAAGAATGATTAATATCAAATAAAGATCTCGGCTGTAGAAATTGGTAACCCACAATTACAGTATTAGACTTCCAAACTATGCTATGTATAAGTGTACGAAGAAGCTTTATAGAACGACTATGTCCGTTCGTTCTTCTGTCCGACGAGAGGTATCAAGAGCAAAAACGGTAAGACATATTGCGAAGAGGTTTTGTGCAATCGATTCGATGTACCAAGAATAGGTCACATCTTCCCATTCACCCTGTAAATGAAACCAAAAAACGAAATCTTTCAACATAACGTCCCACGATTATGCCCTTTAGGGTAAAGGAAATAATTAAAGCAAGTGAATGATGATGGAAGAATTGGTGGAATGAGAATGCTTTACTCTTTATTGAACTCTTCAAGTTTTACGTCCCACGGTTATGCCCGTTAGGCTAAAGGAGACGGTGATGATGAGAGATGAGTGAAATGGTCTAATGAAGAAAGTGGTAGGAAACGGGAGAACCCCAAGAAAACTCACGCACACGGTATTTGCCCACCACAAAGTCCACACGGCGCGAGCTGGGATCAAACTAGGGACCCCAAGCACGGGAGGTGAACGCTCTACCACTGAGCCACCGCGCCACCCAGGAATGATAATGTATGCGAAAACGATAGTATTTCGAGGTAACCCATGGGCATGATGTTGTCCACCACAAAATTACTCTGGTGCGGATCGAATCAAGGACCCCACACACCAGAGGTGAGCGCTCTACCAATGAGTCTCCGTGTCCTCTAAACTCAACTCCAACGAACCAATGGAAACTACGTTGTGCTTGGTCGCACTTCGCAAGAAAATAAAGGAAAACGTGGTTTGCTTCAGAGTGTTATGTTGAAGACAGTTTTTAAAACAGAGATTAGACAGACACTAAACAATGTAGAGATCTATTTTACAATAATCTCTTAATAAACTGACACATCTAAACATACAGTGAGTATACAATTTTGCGAACAATACACAACAAGATTACAAACAACCTACGAATGACTGAATCCTTTGATAATAATTCCATCAACTTTTTTTCGTTAGTGTAGTAAATACTCAGGTGTAGTGATTATTGCTAGTGTTTTGCTTTGCTAACTATTTTTCGTAGGTAAACATGCTGTGCTGAGAAAGTCGTGGCGTTGCAAGAAGAGCTGACTACACAAACACGACTCTTGCAAGCGTTTGGAAGGCACACCCGTCATAAAAGGGAAGAACACCTGCAAATCATGCGAAATCACCCCTCCTTTATATTTCTGATATGAAAGAGCTGTAGGCGCTTTTTGGCGTACTAATGACGTGCTTGGATATGGGTGTCGCCAGCAAGATTGGAGTAGAGCAGCCAGGGCGAGGGAAGATTCTGTTCGAACGAAGACTCTGGGAGGAAGGAGAAAGAAATGAAACTTATTTTTAGTAAAGAAAACAACCGATACGAAAAGCTTTCATCCTTCATCAATAAACATTTGCAGCCCTTAACACACCAGAGAACATCACCACAAAACCACACACGAAGAAACTGGGACTTCATGTTTACAGAGGAAAACCATACTTTTTTTTAAACCACTAGAAGACTTCGAAGGAAATGTATTCTAAATTTAGTTTTATTCGGTTTTCAAAGTGCTCCACTAAAGGCTTAAAAAAAATCAACACTTTAATAAGTTTAATTTCAAGCGGATATTTTTGAGTTGAGCTGAACGCCCTGTTCAGCAGCGACGTAAACATACAGACTGACGGAATCCGAACCACTTGTGTTCCTTCCGGGAGTCGAACGCATATTTCGCACGTTTTCAAGTGGATGTTGAACTGTAACCAAGAATTCACACATGCTAATTGAAAAAATACGTAAGCACAGAGGTGGGCAACAAGAGCTATTTGACGTTTATTATAAATTAACACGCTCATTGGCAGCAAAAGAATCATGGATTATGTGTGGAACATCGTCCAAATTGCTCATCCGTGGTTCTGTGCTTTTTCAGTTTCTAATCATTTTCAACATAACTGTTTCTCCATGTAATCAATTAAGAGTATTAAGAGTAGAATCCCATCTTTCGTTTGATCAATGGTTCCTTTAGTTTACGGCAGATTTCCCTTCTTAAATAAAATCAGATGATTTTCTAAAAAAAAAAAAAAAAAAAAAAAAAAAAAATCCGGGGGCATCAATTCACATTCTATTGAAAACTAGGTGACTATCATTGGGTAAGATAATTTTACTCCCCACATTTGATTGCAATGGTCACATAGTTGCATTGGCTCTTTCGTATATTGCTCTCTCGTTGTCTCATGGATTCCCTACGCGATTAACATGTCTCTCCCATTGACCAAAGCAAGCTGAAAATATTATTCAAAATATTTGAATGCGACAAACATTGTTACGATAGTTCACAGTCAATTTTATTTTCATACGTAGTACCAGTGGATTACAAAAGTTGCATTTTGCTGTGCAATTTGTCTAAAAAGACATACCACTTACAATCAATCATAGACAAAATTAAAAAGTGGAAATACGAGGTATGATTAAAAAGTACGCTGAATGTAGTTGCACAGCACCGTCTATCAATGTTAAATCCATTTCAACTAGTAACCCCGGTAGCCTAAACCTTTGGTATAGTCGGTGTCGAGTTTGAATGGGTTATGGCATGTTAGCTGGCTTCCAGAGGCAGAAGTGAGGACGTGTTAAGAGTGTCTGACACGCGCCAACGCGAATCTCACGAAATGTCAAAAATCAGTGTATGACGATGAATCGGTGGCATTCAAGACTATTTGCAAGTGATGTGAACGATTCAAAAGGACTCGGTTGAAAACGGGCAACGATCGAAACGTCCTTCGACATCAAAAATAGATGAAAACGTGCAAAAAGTGACACAAATGATTTGTTCTAACAAAAGAATGACTATTCGAGAGTTTTCTGAAGAACTAAACATTTCGTATGGGTCCGTGAAAAGCATTTTAACCCTCGATTAAATTGACAAATTTGCTTCCTTTTTTACTACAAAAACGCGCCGTGCAACACCTTGGTTTTGATCCGCGAGTTTTGGCCCAAAAATATTCCTGTCTGTCCACATTCGCTGTGGTCTCCACACATATCACCATGCAACTTCTGACTCTTCCCCAAAATTAAAATTGTGCTTGAAGGAAAACGTTTTGACACTATTCCTGACGTTGACAGGGCCACGACAGAGCATCTGAACGCCTCTCCAAAAGAAGCCTTCCAGAAATGCTTCCAATTATGGATTCAACGTTGGGATAAGTACATTGCTAGCCAAGGACAGTACTTTGAAGGAGATTAAATCAAAGTCCATGTAAGCTTATTACCTTGTTTCCAATAAAATTATTCAGCGTATTTTTTGATCAAACCTCGTAAATGTTTAATCGTGGCAATCATTGGCATTGATAATATCATTACGTGCGCATATATAGGGCGCTGAAGACATGGATGAGTTTATGTCTTTCAAATGATGGCCGAATGGATGATCACATTTATATGGATTCTTGCAGTTTTTAAGGTACACACTACACAGCATAACGTAACATATTCACAACAATTTCCTCAGGATTCTTTATTACATCTAGAATTATTGATTGGATATATGAAATAACATCTTTCATTTTCACGTCCCACGATTGTCATGTAGCCTAAAGGAGACGATGATAATGAGAATAAATGAAATAGTGGAATGAAGAAAGTGGGAAGAAACGGGAGAAACCCGCGCACATGGTATTTTTTTCCATTGCAAAGCTCACTTGGTGCGAATCGAGACAGAACCAGGGACCCTTCGCATCAGAGGTGAACGCTCGGCCATTGTATATACTTCAAGAAAGAAAGTTGGAGGGCAGGTGCCCCCTTATGTCCTATAACGATACGACTTGAAGAGTATGATAAGATTCATGAAGCCAGTTTTTGCAAGCTGCATATTCAATGCCATTTACAAGAAGCATTAGTCATTATTGTTTTCGGTACTAAGTTTCTTTTATGTTTGTTTCTTCTATAACTTAGAGTATCAGTGTTTCTTTTTTTATTCTCTGACACTTGATCTTTTATTTTGCGATAGTTTGTGAACAGAGATAGTACTATTCAATAGAAGTGCTTGTACGTTTCTTCTAGTCTCAACCTTCCAAGTTGGTTTTGCAGAAAGTGAAAGGTTGAAAGAGGTCAGTAAAGTAGGCCTAGTTGCTGAAGTTTAAGGACTAAGAAGATTTACTTCTACTGTATCATGGGAACTGTTACATGACGTTGAGGGTTGAGGATTTACCTCTTGAGGTCGTAGTTGCTTATTTGTCTCCAATGCACATCCAAAAGCTGCTTTCAGATTAAGTTCTGAAGGAACTTGGCGCTAAAGCTGTTACAGAATGCACTCAAGAATTTAATAGAAAAATGCCAGCAGCTTGAAGGTCAGAAATTGCATTCTCCAGCGTAGGAGTTTTAATTCAAGGTTCTTCAAATATTTTACGAAGCTAAAGTTTTTATATCTACTGTCCAGTCTACTGTATATAGTTATTATTGCTTTCGTTCCATTAAATTTTAAGAGTTATAAACATTCCTTTAAGCATTGTCTGCAGTTTAGTGCGCAAGTACAGGCAAATACGAGAAATATGAATTCTTCTGACATTTTTTGTAAAGTTCGGATAAAGCTATTTTTTATGATCACCGAAAATCAATAGCGAAAGCAATTCATTGCGACGGAAATATTTACACCCAATATGCATTTGCATTACTATTATACTGTCACAATGTGAGGGGAAAGAGCATGGAGTTATTATAATATTCATGCCAGGCGTTATTGTAATCAACCAAAAGAATCATCATTACACAATTATTACGACAAGTGAGACTCGCGCAAGAACTCTAACCACTGGCCTGTGCTTGTTCTATGAATCTGTAATTGATGTTGAACTCTATCTCGGTGTTTGAAGCAATATCTAGTATGTCAAGTGATAGAGCATTATTTGGTGTTCTTGTCTCAAGTTCGTATTCCAATGGCCGTTTCCATAAGTGAGCAATCGTTTCATATAAGTTTACAACGAAAATAATATTGAGCTAATGGAATTTCAATAGTTGGTCAACATTATAGACAATACATATATTTTGCACACTAAAGCTGGTCTCGTCTCAGATTTTAGAGACGAGACGAGACAGGGCCGATACAGTTTCAGTCATGATACCACCCGATGTGTTTTAGTAAATCCGAAGTCTCATCGGCGTAGAAACAATTCTTTCCATGGGATCTTATTCTGTGTCATGTGAATTTATTCATGATTCCTTTTACCATCTTTCTATGATCCACTTTTTATTGCTCTCCCAAAGATCATCTTCGGCTCGTGAAGAAAGGCTTAAAAATGCGATTATTTCCAAGGATTTTTTGCCTCGTTGTTTTTAAAGATTTAGATTTGAGTGAAAAATAAAATAATAAAAAAATAAATTTTCATAATATGCTTCGTTTCAAAAAAATAAATACGTTTACTAAAAAGTAAAAAGAAAATAATACAAATCGTAATACAAAAAAAGTCAAGAAAATTATTTCTAAACATCTATTTATTTATGAGTAAACAGAATTTTACGGGAAGTTCTCTCATATCGAATCAATTTATAAATTCTTCAAATGATCGGTTCGAAATTTGGTGATCAGCTCCGGAGAGCAGCACAGAGATCAATATAATGTCTCAGTATTAACGAAAATAAATTGGTACAATCCGCGGCAAAAAACCTGCAACATGAGAATGTAAGTTTATTGTGATACTACGCCTAACAGCACAGGGAATCAACATAACGTCTAAGTGGCACGAATCACGCCAGGATAAACCTCGGCGTCCTCCCCTGAACACTTATTTTGGAGCAAAAGACTTCGTCATTTTACAATAAACTTACATGATTATGTTGCAGGTTTTTTGCCGCTGATTTTACATAAAAATTATTTAACAAAGACAGGATATATCGGGTTAAGAAGAGCGATAATTGTAGGTTGGTCTGGGTGATTCATTGGCCATAGTGCTGGGATATGCTAGCCATTCGTTGACTCGTAGAATTGTGGTTGTTTGCAGACTACATAAAAGACTATCTACCAAAAATCAAGCAATATCATCCCAGGGTCCAGATGCAAGCACCGGAAACACTCCTATTTATCCAGTCCATTTTATATTGGTTCATTCTGACAGGTCCTAATCATTCTGTTAAGAGCATATGATTGTCTTAGGCAAAGTATTCAGTATATACCTCCCAAATGCACGTACTGCTTAACATATCCTAATCTTCTGAGAAACCACCAAGCTCGAAAGTAGTCGAGGGTATATAAATGACTCATCTAAGCACGCTGGACGGCCACTGGAGACGAAAAATGACAAAGAATCAGAATAATTTGGAGAAGTGTGAGGAGTTGAAAGAGTTCTCTCTGCTTTATTCCACATTAGAACTTTATGAGAGTGTTATGGAAATGAAAAGGATTAGTCAGCATTATTTAGTTTAATTGGTCACAACTCTCTAGCAAAGTACGTTCATGGCTTGTTTTAATGAACAAAGAATATCGTAACAAACAACTGGAGTAGATAAATGAGAGCAAGTTGCACTTTGTAAGTCATCAGTTTTAATTGATAACCGATCAATAATCGATTATTAACCTTTGCTCATAAGTAATGCATACCGTAAGACAGGGTTACTTGGCACCAGATGCAAAGAATTTTAAAGAAAATCGCATCTAACTTACAAACGTAATGATAGAGAACACTGCATTTTAAACATATAATCTATATATATGTATATATAAAATTGAAAATCACGATGTTTGTGACTCTAAATCTCCTGAACCGCCCGATCGATCTCGATTAAATTTGTAACATGGATGAAGTTCGAGGCTAGGTTAGGCTATTCACTTTGATGGTAGAACTAAGTTGTTGGGTGGGGGTATGAACATAAATAAAACTTAATAAACTCCTGAATCTCTCAACCGATCTTGATCAAATTTTTAACGTAGATGAGGTTCAGGCCTGGGATCGTTTTTATGATTTAAATTTGACGAAGCAAGGTAGGGGCGGAGAAGGAGGGGGGATATATTTAAAAATCAATTTATATAAGACTGAAAATGACTATTTTTGTAACTTAATAACTCTTGAACTATCCGACTGATCTCGATCAAATTTTCAAGATACATGAGGTTTGGATCTGGAAACATTTTTGTAATTTCACTTTAACGGTAGATCCTAGGGGAGGGGGACGTATAAATAAAAACGAATAAAACCTAATAACTTTTGAACTACCCAACCAATTTCGATCAAATTTTCAATATATATGAGGGTCGGGAGTTGGGTGTATTTTATCGTTTCACTTTGACGAGCCGATGAAGAGGAGGGGGAGATATATGTAAAAAAAAGTGAAATTAAAATGACTGCTTTTGTGACTTCATCACTCTTGAACCACCCCACTGATTTCAATCAAATTTTCCACATACATGAGTATTGGGGCAGAAATTACTTTAGGCTTTTCACTTTGACGATGCAACGTAAGGGATGGGGAGGAGGAGGGGGAGATAAATTTTAAAATGGTCAAAATGACAGTTATTAGTGTTGAATCCATAGTTTTCGTGGTCAATGAGAGAAACAGTGACACTTCTGATGATGTTTCTATCCAAATTCAGACCTGATGGTTAGGCAGGGGGAGGGTACAACGTAAGGGAGGGGATAGACATTTAGAAATGATCGGAAATGACTAATATTAGTGTCGAATCCGTAGTTTTAGGAGTAGCTCAGATTAACAGTGACAATTCTGATGCCGTGTGTCGCGGCAAGGAGGTGGAGGAGGGGGAGTTATATATAATAATAATTACAATCGAAAATGACCAATATTAGTGTCTAATCCATAGTTTTCGGGGTCATTCAGATGAACAGTGACATTTCCGAACCGGTTTAAATCCAAAATCAGCGGCGCCACTTGGGAGAGGGGGAAGAAAGATATATATAAAAATGATCGAAAATGGACACTATCAGTGTCGAATTTATAGTTTTGTTTGTTCCTTAGATGAACAACAATAATTTCGATCCCGTTTAAATCCAAATTCAAACCCGCAACTTGGGTGAGAGTGAGGAAGAGGTATTTAAAAATGATCGAAAATGACCGATATTAGTGCTGAATCCACATTTCTTGGGGTCACTGAGATGGACGGTGACACTTTCAATGCCATGACCCGAAACATGGGGGATGGGGAAATATATATGTGTATATATATAAAAATGGTCAAAAGTAACCGATATTAGTATTGAATCTATAGTTCTTGCGGTCACCGAGATGAACAGTAACACTTCTGGTGCTGTTTAAATCCATTTTCAGCCCCGACACTTGGGGGATGAGGAGGAGTGACATACATTAAAATGATCGAAAATGAGCAGTATCAGTATGTATTTAAATTATTCATTTCAACCCAGCGAAGCGGGTAATATATGCTAGTAGCTAGATACATAAGTAAAACATTAGTGCAAGTTCATTAGTAAACGTTCAGTATGGCCATAGTTATTGAAATATAAACTTTGGTGCGAAGTTAACTCATAAAGTGGGGATGCTTTGCATAACGTACGAAAAAGTATGTTTAACATACGAACATAATGTTTCTGTGCAATGTTTTCCCTCCAGTTTTATACACTTCACTTCCTACACAAAACTACGTGCAGTATATAAATATTGATATTAGAATGATGGGACAGGTATCGATACTTAGTATGAATTATGGATATTTGTAAAGAAAATTATGTATATTTTCTAGCATCGGCACAGGAACCACATTATGATAGGTTTAGCATATTCTCCAAAAAAAAAAAAAAAAAAAAAAAAAATGTGAAGTGAGGAACAGAAAAAGTGCCCTTCAACTGATTTGCCATTGTTGCTCTACATGTCAAAGAATATCATCCCAACCGTAGCCTAATTAGTGGAAGATTTAAGGGGTTTCGGAGTTTCAGGATGAAGCCCACCCAAATTGCATGATTTATTTTAAAATAATCTGTCACTCATTCCTATGCCTATAAGCCTCAAACCCCGCAAAACGTATGGCGATTTAAAAAAAAAAAAAAAAGCCTTTCTGAGTGAAGCTTTCTCAAACTATTTTTCTGGTTATACCATTGTTCGTAATTTATTTTCCAACAAGAAATCCATTCTAGCATTTACCTAAATAGGAAACTTACCTGAAATTAGAAGGCAGGAGGTACCGGTAATAATAATTTCCTGTCTAAGGGGATAGTTTGGACCGGTGCAAAGTAACCCCGATCAATGGCTGAATCGCCCTTCCCCAGTTTTATATTTTTTTTTTCAGTGACTTCAAAAGTTTCACACTTCAATTCAACTATTGCTTCAAAGTCCCATTAGACGAAACTGATTTAGCTTTGACGGAAATTCTTGTAGATGATACCTTTCAAATTTTGCCGGCCTTTACAGTGACTGTTTTCCATACTTCTACAACAACAAACCCTCCGGGTAATTACAACTGATGTTAACAGCCAAAATACAGTTAGATGTTCTATCTTGCGGTGACAGTTGAAATTTTCTTTTTACAGTTCACGGTTTTACCGACAGAGGACTGTGCATCTCTTTTCATATTTTGCACAAAGTTACCCCCTGATGTGCAAAATAACGCCGTCTTTCGGTACCACATATAACAAAACAAAAATAAATACTATTCAATATCGATTATCGGTTTTAGTCAATAATCAATCGATATATGGTCAGTCTCTCGTTGTGAATCAAATATCTACATATTCACAATCCGCTAAAATCAATTGAGTTTAATACTTGATAGTCTGAGACCCACTTATTTATTTTACCATAAAAGAGTCTTTATTTGCATTTTATGAAGGCATCAGTTTTATTCTTTGCTTAATCTTTGTTAAAATATGTTTTAACATTCAATCAGCTCTTGAAATTTATCATACTTTCACAATCTCAATTTATGGATATATCCTTTATGTCATACTTCACAAAATTTTTAAAAGGCCCTTAAATCCACTTTTCGTTTTTTTTTTTTTTTTTTTTTTTTTTTGCGGAATAAGTGCATAGCACTGAGTTAAATGATATAAATAGTATGGGTTTTGCTACACTATATGTAGTTCTGCAGACATAAGGCCTACAAGAAAATTTTTGCCTGAAATATATTTTATCTTTTGATCCAAAAACAACCTATATTAGATAGACGACCTGCTTCCGAAAGGAGAACCAACTCGAAGCAAAACTTTATACCTAAACCGAAATGATATTGTATTTGCCTCCTTGCTTATGATACTTTTTCCTTGCCTCTCGGTTTGAATTTAGACAATTTGTAAAACACATACGGTAAGATTTATAACTTGTAGCCACTGAATTAGATGCTTAGGCAACCAAACTAACACCATAGATATGTTAGGTTGCATAACTTACACTTCTTGACACCCGAAGAAAAGCAAAAACATCAATACTGACAATCCTGGAACATAGAATTCACTAGCAGTGTATGTTGTAAATATACGCCTTTGACTTCCAAACGCTGCTATGCTTAAGTATCGGAAGTTTTATAACACAACTTTGTCCGTTTGTTGACAGGTGTCATAGCAAAATCTGGATCGAGAAGTGTGTTTTTAGCAATCGATTCAGCGTCCTAAGAATAAATTCTATTCCTTCCGTTAACCCTCTATTCAAGCCGGAAGTGGTTCAAATTAAGAATTTACGGTGTCAACATTTTCTGCTATAGAACGAAAACAGTAAGGGTTAGCGAGTATGAGGTTTCTGATGTGAATTCGGCAGGTTCTATCTTTGATCTTGTACCTCGATTGTAACCATAGTTATAGATGCACTAGTTCAAGTTTGAGTATTGAATTCCCATAGTTTGGAAGTTTACACTGTGAGACGAAACTCACTTGCTTAATTGTGGAATCCGCTGCAGGAAAAAAAAAGTTTGATACTGTCTAATACTCAGTGCTGCTATTGTAAATTTTTAACAATTTGTTTTTTATATATATAACTCTCCTAGGAAACGAGAAACAAATCATACAAAATAGAAAAAAAAAAACATTTTTCAAATTGGATATCACAACGACAATTAAGAGATCTACCCAGCATCCTAATACAAGGTGGCGTGACGAAATTAGGTAGCAGTGCCAATATCTTGGAAATGAATTATCCGAGATAGATGGTTGTCAAAAAGTATTGGAAATGCGTTAATCCAATTGAACCGTTTATTTCAGAAACCCGTCAACCGACATTTTTTCACAAAATGACTTTTGCACGGAATAAGTTACTCATACTCTAAACACACACTTTAGTGCAGAAACCTGTCAAATGATATCACATAACGTGTTTCTGCAGTAAATTTAATGTTTACCTCTCTTAGCAACACTGCACTGCTAGCGACATTCGTTGCGTTTTTGTTTCAATGCACTTTCTTTGTTGACATTTTTCAACAGTCATCATTGACAGGGGCGCCGGAAGAAAATTTTCTTACGAGGGGCCCATCTCCATGGTTGCTATATTGCGTTTGGTATTTCCGGTATTTAATATATCATACATGGTTTGCTATATTACGTATACGTTTTCGTAATGATCGGGCAGCTATGATCATTAAGGAGTATTGTGTATTGGTTAGAGTAGTGCTATTGTAATAGATTGCAGAGATTTTTCCTCGTTCTTTGGTTGCAATGTCTAGTAATAGTTGTGACGATGAACTTTCAGCAAAAAAGAAAACGTGATGCCACCAATGAAGACAAATAGCAACGAAATGTTATACGAAAAGCAAAAGTCAAGGGGAAGAACACAAGAAGTATAAAGGCAATATGGTGAAAAGGAGATCTATTTCAGGTGAAATTTTGTGCCGTTGTCCAGGTAAATGCTGTTTATCCATTGATGATGAAACAAAACAATATTTGGTATGATTTCTATGGATTACACGCAAGGAATATGAAAGATACATATTTGCAAACATTGATAAAAGCAAAAGAAATAAAACGTAGGGTGAAAACGAAGGTGATACTGGTGCCAGTGAAGCGTCACATTTATTTAACAGAAAAAAAAGCACTTTTAAGCGCAAAATAAGAGTCAACGGAGTTATTATTCCAGTTTACAAACATGTGTTTCTACATATTCATGGAGTTTCTGGAGCTCGAGTTGCAAGGCTAACTTAATTCAGAATAAGCTTATCCTTCTGAATACGTACCTATCAATACGAAAAAAAAAAATGACGACCTGGTTAATCTGAGTGACCACACTACAGGTTATGAACATATCTACGACGTCCTTCAGTGGTCAACTAGGGAAGCTAATTGTAACGTAGACAGGGAATATGAAGAGGAGTAGTTCGAGACAGACATACATAGTAGTATAGAAGTGAATCCTGTTGCCTTTTGTAGGACACTCATAACATGATTACCGTTGTTACTATGGTACATTCCGATTCTAATCAGGCTCCGACTTTTCGTTTGATATTCGAATACGTAGTTATAATTTAAAACTTTATTAAAAAAAAAAAGAATACAGCAGAAAATGTTATTTCGCTTGCAAACTTTACGTTTTCTTCCGACACAACTAGTTTTATTGCAGAAACCCTTTAACTGAATTTTTATTAAATACATAATAACTGTTATAATCTCGTTACAGGCAACACCCAATCCACAAGCAAATTAACTAATACCTCAAATTTTGTGGAACCCTCAAATTTGTTATTATCAAAGATAGAATGTTCTTTTTGTTTTCCCTAAAGTTTCAAAAAGTGCATTTAGCGGTTTTCTGAAATAAACGATTCAATTATTGATAACGGTATGTATGCGTTTCAGATACAAATAACCTTCACTACTACACTTATATGATTCAGTTCTCATTCTTGATGTCTGATCATTTGAGATTAAGAAATAAACCCCTACCCATCGTTCTGAGAGATCATATGTTTAACCATGCAGCTGTAAGAATTTCTAAAAACAAAGAAGGTTAAACCAAACTTTACTGTTCCTGAATATAACCCTAACAGCACAATTACATAGCAGGCATATGCCTATCATGTTCCCTCATGTACATGGGAATGTATCCAATATGTACCTTATAATCTTCTGATAAAGAAATCACATGGATGGCAAGTGATAGTCACATTCTATGTCCGCTCCTTGGCACATGCCTGACGTGTACCTGGGGAACGTGCCTAGTATGTTCTAGGTATGTTCTCCTTGCAGTAAGCGTCAATGAAACACAAAATTACTCCCCCAAAATATGTTAAATCGCCTATATGCGTAATGTTTTTACACTAAGGTGAGTCTAAACAACGCTTTAAACAAGTAAAGAAATGCAGGGCTAACCTAGGGTGGGCGTGAACAACGAATCTTTAGATTTCTAGCCGCATGTTCTTCCGACTTGACAACAGAGGGGTTAATGAGAATGTCGCTTGTAGATGGATAAATTATTGAGGTCTTTTGCATTCGGCTAATCAGAGTGCTTCATTAACCGCATATATTCGACTATAACCGGTTGGGACCAGATAAAATCTGTTCGCTATGTAATTTTATAACAAATTGACGAGTGTCTACTTAATTTCATGGTTCTTCCATATTCACTTTCAAATGATCGGCGACAGTTGCCATCTAATAAAGTTGATGCGTTTGTTGCTTCTAGTACACAATCGCTTAGAAAAAGAAGCAACAAATGCATCAAATGTGGAAGATGAATTTAGAACAATTAATGTACCATGCCTGGCACATATTGTACTGCTAGGGTATCTGAAACAAAATGTACCTAAAGGATACCTAAAGGACGTACCTAGAACATGACAGATATATGTCCCAAGTGACGACATAAAACAGATGACTGTTAGACTGCGAAACTGAGCCAGATATATAAATGCTATATTTGTGGTACATAGTTGCAAATATCAATTAGCTGTAACAAGTACCTAAAACTGTAGGTAGCTGAAGTACATACTAGTCACATGAGTATCATATGTGCCAAGTGTCGGGTACCTAAAAAGTAGCTGGGACACCAAAATGACATATGACTATCACATCTTGTGCTGTTAGGGAATGGGTAAAATTTACTGTTATGTCTGAGTATAACAAACGGTTCTGCAAACTCGAAATATTTTAACAACCAGTTCTATTGAACCGGTGTCAACCGGCTGAATAGCACCACTGCTGATACTTGAATTAAGAAACAAATCCTTTTCTTGCCCCGAAAGCCGTATTTTTTATGAAGAAAAATACTCCATCCGAAAAAATCGGCTTTTCTGCAAATTCTGGAAAATATATGCCAACCAAAGACGTCTCTCTCTGATAACCCGTGAGATATTCGGTAATAAATAGTGCCAATTTTACGATAATAATAATAATAATAATAATAATAATAATAATAATAATAATAATAATAATAATAATAATAATAATAATAGAGTGACCCTACGTTATCTACACAGCTCATCATTCACATATGAGCATGAATCTTCTTGTCATTCCTCATAACATCGGTACATGTTCTTTTACAGACACAAGTGAAAGACGTCTTGATAAATGTCGGCAAATGGTACCATAAAGGGAAGATTTTTCGATTATTTTTTTCAATATCCGGCACCGTTTGCAAGATTGACCCTACTTCCAGTTGGAGTTCATGTATGATCAGTGTTTTCTTTCTTCTTGCATGCAGTATGTAATAAACAAATACATTACATACACAGTTAATTATAATGTCAGTGATATATGGCAAGACACTCTAAAATAAAGATTAATCTGAGACTGGAGAAATGGTGATCCTTCGTTTTTCATTATCATTTGTCCATGAAGCAAACGCCTAAGGGATATACAACTCCTGTATACTACCACGTTGTGTTGGAATGTATAACTTACAGAATATACTACATTTTTAAATCAACACTTCCACTGTACCCCTAAAAATGTAATAAAGAAATTACGGCCATGGTTTTTAAATATTCGATTAAAACTGAATCATTTACACAAAATTTGGAATCCACAAGCGAAAACGGCACGTTTATAGCACTTGTAGTTTTCGAGATCTCAAAGGATTGGAGACAATCATATAAACATAGCATTTTAATATATAGGGGGATGGGGTACAAAGAGACAGGGGTAATAAGAGACAAAATGGCTAGTAGTTTAGTTTATCATCAGAAAAAAAAAACAGAAAAAATCCACAGCTTATTTTATCCTTATGTGTACAAGCCTAAAAAGAATAATTTCTTTTAGGCAACTTCTTTACCTTCTTAATTGCCTTTGAAAAAATGTTTACCAACATCTTTAAGTACCTAAAGTCAGTCTTTTTCGTGAATATTTTTTTACAACTTAGTTATAAACGTTTCTTAAAAAAAAATGTTTGCGAATTTGTACAGCATTAGTGATACTTCAAAGTGGAATTGTTCCAGTTTTTCTCTGATAAGTGAGCTTGCCAGATTTTACGTGTCTCTTATTGACCCATTTCTTTTCTTTTGTCGGGATAATAAGCAGTGGCGAAGCGTAAGGGTAGGCCCGACAAACTAATAACACATACAACATTTAATGTGTCACAAAATGTTTAAAATTATAGTCAGAATTCTATTTTTCTTATTGAGTTGAAAAAAAAGCTACCAAATCTATTTATTTCAAAGAACTTTCTTACCTGTATTTCTAACACTTTAGAGTTGAATTTATGTAAATGTGTATATAGTAGTTTTTTGTTGTTGAAGAACGAATGAATGTATAAGCATAAGCAGACGGAAAGTAGTTATTATTATTATTATTATTATTATTATTATTATTATTATTATTATTATTATTATTATTATTATTATTATTATTATTATTATTATTATTATTCAACAAATATTTACATGAGGAAAACACCCAATATGCATTAATGGAATATTCCCATTTAGGTTCACTACAAATATTTTGAAGTGCAGTTCATACTTTCGTTTGTCTGGGATTTCCTCCTCACTTGTTGTTTTCATTTCCTGCATACTCGAAAATAGAGGGAGAGAAGGAGGAACTTCATTTGAATCAATGCAATATATTTAATATTGGATTCTATGCAGTGGCATATTGAAGGGGTTGGCTTCGAGCTTAAGCACGCATCGAAATTTTATTGCAACTTTTTATTGTTTTATATATATTACAGAATTTACACATTTCTAAGAAGAAAGTTAGCAAAGCCCCTCTCTAAACAAGCAAAGTCCCCCGAAACAAAATCGTAAACACCCCACTGATTCTATGAAATGGAAAACTCAACTAAAATTACACACAAATATAATTATTTTATTCTGTATAGTAGCGTTTGGTAAATATATACATATGTTTATTGTATCAGACATATTCTACAAGCTATTATGGACCAGGCCCGATGTAGGGGGAGAAAACAGCTACTCTGAATAATTTCTGAGAGCATATATACCTAAATTAAACAAATTATCAAGTTAGAGATGCATAATTGTACACAGAAACTTCTCACTCAGTATTAAGGAAATCGTTCTATAACATATTAGCGTTGAAAGATGCCTTCAACGCTAAAATTAAACTCCCAGAGGCGAGCCTTCGCACCTTCCCAACAATGCGTGCAATCCCGAGCGATAGTAGCTTCGCTTCCTGAGCAGCATAGCCCATAAACCTGTCTAGCGAGCTGGTGAGGCTCAGACGGAAGAGACTCCTAGTGTTTCCAACTTACTATTTTGTTACCGAAAAAAAGAAATGTTGAAGTATTTACTTTATTTTATAAGAAACCAAAGATAAAGAAAATATACGGTAGAAAACCGGGTAGACCCGACCGCAGAGCCTCATACTACGCTTCGCCACTGGTAATAATAGACAGTAGTCTGGTCTTTCCTGGTTCAGTAACTGAAGACTAAAATTCCACTGGCCTCCTCATGATGATATTCAGAAAGTGAATAGAGCGTTTATCTTCTTTGGTTCTGTTATTTTATTAGGAAATGTTCCGTTCATTGTTAAAAGAGTGGATCTTGTAAAATATTAAGAGGCTTTATTCTGTTAAAAAGAGGGGCCGCGGTGGCTCAGTGGTAGAGCGTTCACCTCTGGTGCTTGGGGTCGCGGGTTCGATCCCAGCCCCCGCCAAGTGAACTTTGTGGTGGACAAACACCGTGTGCGTGGGTTTTCTCGGGGTCCTCCCGTTTCCTCCCACTTTCTTCATTCCACCATTTCATTCATTACTCATCATCACCGTCTCCTTTAGCCTAACCGGCATAGCCGTGGGACGTAAAACTCAAAGATTTCATTTCATTTCTGTTAAAAAGAGATAATATTTGGTTTAAAAAGCTCTGGTCTAGGCCTATTTTCTGTTTTAGGGCTTAAAATTTCATTCCATTATTCTTAAAGGTATTTAGTATATATATAGTATATATACTAAATACCTTTAAGGTATTTATATAAAGGTATTTAGTATAAAGGTATACCCAGGCTAATTTTCATTATGGTATAGCCTATTTAATTTTGTATAGCCTACTGTGTAAATAACCATTGTATTATAGAGTTGTTTTACGATATAGGCTCTATCTTTTTTTTTAAAGGTTTATATGACTACAACGTGTAATTTGTCATTTCAAAATGTTCAGAATGAGTAAAAGACGTCATAAATTATGAAAAGCTGTAATTTGAATAGTTTGTAATTAAAAACATTCAACTTTCAAGTATGACTTTCACTAACCTTGACAGAAAACTAACCAGAATAAAAACATGTAAAAGGGTAGGGAAATAGAATACATTTTTGGCATATTCCTTGTAACCCCAGTTGAATAACAAGGCACAGCATTAAATAAATCAGGACAGCGTCTCTTATTACCCCAGAGACAACAATAGGGCAATAAGAGAAAACTAAAATTTTAAATATTTTTTGCACAGTCTTCATGTGAATTGGAAGAAATAAAATAATTTTCTATTATGTTGCCCAGTAACAAAGTATATATACACAAAGAATCAGAAATGTGACTTGAAAACTGTTAACATTTTAAATTACTTTTGTCTCTTATTACCCCGAGTGTCTCTTATTACCCCATCTTCCCCTATATGCTAAAGAATTAAAATACTTTCAGCGATCGTTAATTGGGACTTAAGTTGTAATGTATCATTACGTATGTTAGTCTTTCATTTTATAACATTTGTAGGAAAAAATTGCGGTTCAAAGATGAAAATAAGGGTTAATTAGTTATGAACTGCTGTTAAGAGGTGACATTGTTTGTTGTTAAAAATCCTCGACCTCAATCAAGACCTCGTCCCCCCCCCCTACGTACACAAACTTCATTCCAGTGCCTTGCACACAAAACTAGCTGTTTGTGTCGTGCGTAGGGCCAAGCGAACGTGTTTGTGTCGCTGCTTGCATACTGGCCGAGCGGTGATCGATAAGGATGAATCTTGTAGCGGGCAAAAGACGTGCGCAGGAATCATTTTGGTGCTCCTTTCTGTGATTGGCTGACGGATAGTGTTACGATATATGTTGTTCATTCACTCATAACGTTAGATCTTGCTAGTTTTCTTTCTTGATGTTTTTTTATGTTTGTGTGTGTGTGTGTGAAAACATTGTTTTGCACTCTAAAACCAAACAAATGATTACCCCCCTGACGAGAACGATGTAGTTTAAATATTGATAGCAACACTTCATTAGAATCAGAATTTTACATGTCTTCCGCCAATTAAAGTCAACTGCTGTCTTCTGCCATTTTATTTTTTCTTTTCATGGAACAAATAAGAAGCGTTTAGGGCTTCGAGTTTAAGATACAGTAGAGTGTTACTTCCCAGTAATATGTTGATAACAGATGGGAGGCTGGTTGTCATAGTAACGACAAAACAAACGCATATTACATTGCGATCACGTCTGGTATACCTGGACTGTAAAACATGTTTCGATTAGTTCAAGTAAAATACCTCACGTCTGTCATGGTAAACGTTACAAATGACGTTTTCATTCACTTTAGCAAAAATACAAACAATAATACTGTATTACAAGAAACACAATTAACTTAGCATACTCTTCTCAAAGTTAGAAACATACATAAAATATTTGTTTTATCTCATCCTTCATTTCACTTCTCTAAATAATGATAGTAATAACGTACCGTAGCTGTGACTCATTTAATATTGATAAAACTTGGCAAAGAGATGTATTTTAACTTGTTTACTATGCGTGTAAAATAACTTTCTGTGCAAACTTTCAGTTGCTGCGTTAATCAGCCATAACAAAGCATGCAACATGTTGCTAAAGATTAATAAATTGATGTTTAAGTGCTAGCTTGTTAAATATTAAGTAAACGTATTGAGTGTGCCAGACACACGTACGGGCGGGAGTCTACCGGGTCCAGACCCCTCCAAATGTCCTAACAGTACATTTAAAGATTTTCTCAATACAAGTATACTTGCTTAGCAGGGAAATGATTGCTGTAGCATGAAAATTTTTATCTCACACTTTTGCGTGGTGGCTCAGTGGTAGAGCGTTCACCTCTGGTGCTTGGCGTCCCGGGTTCGACCCCAGCCCCTGCCAAGTGAACTTTGTGGTGGACAAACACCGTGCTCGTGGGTTTTCTCGGGGTTCTCCCCTTTCCTCCCACTTTCTTCATTCCACCATTTCACTCATCTCTCATCATCACCGTCTCCTTTAGCCTAACCGGCATAACCGTGGGACGTAAAACTTAAAGATTTCATTTTTTTATCTCACACTTCATACGTGATTTTTAAGTTCTATTTTTTTCTGAAAATACAGGTGGAAATATTGTACGATGGCGGATCATAAAGTAAGTTATACTAGCTCGTCGCTAGAACATGCTATGTGTTGTGACTGTGGACAATGCCGGGCAAGCTACAGTAACTGTTGACACATCCGAGAGGAAGGTTTGCGTGGTCTTCCGTCATGTTGTATGTGCAGAGAGGGCTAGGTTCAATGGCGCGTCAACTGGATGTTCACTCCAAATTGGAGGTGTGTGCAACGATCAGATTTCTGTGGGCTAAACGGCTCAATTGCATGGACATTCATCGTGAAATCACTGCTGTATATGGCAGGTGTGCAACATCTCGTCCAGGTATTGTAAAGTGGTGTAAGCAATTTGACACCAGACGCACGGATCTCACGGACGAATATCACGAAGTCCAGCTCCGTTGCAAATGTTGACCGTGTGGATGGGATCATTAGAGAGAATCGACACATAACACTGCAGGAAATTGCCAGCCTGCTAAATATTTGGTCTGGCAGTGTGTTCATCATTGTTCACGAGCACCTTGGCTTTCGTAAACGGTGTCAAACTTGGGTCCCACGTCTGCTCCCCGATGTTCACAAGGGACAACGTTTCCAATCATCGCTGGCACTTTGGCAACGGTATTGTGTAGAGGAAAGCGAGTTTCTGCGACGAATGATCACAGGTATTAAACTGCGTCCATCACTTCACCCCCTAATCAAAGAGAACATCGATGGAATGGGTGCACATTACATCACCACCACGAAAGAAGACCAAGCTTCAACCTTGAGCAGAAAAGATCATGGCAATAGTTTTCTTTGACATTGAGGATGTATTGCACGTGGAATTTATGCCGGAATGCACGACAATCAACGCGGCTTCGTATTGTCGAACATTGCTCCAGTTGCATAAGGCAATTAAAGAAAAGCGGAATTAAAAAAAGGGAAAGTTGAGCGTCAATGTGATTTTGTTGCACGATAACGCAACACCTCACACAGTCTGCCAAACGTCCGAACTGCTGCGAGGATTCAAGTAGGAGGTACGGTAACATCCTCCATAAAGTCCGAACTTAGCACCATGTGGTTATTATGTGTTCGTTAAGCTGAAAAAGGATCTCGGTGGGTGGCGATTCCGAAAAGATGAGGAAATAAAAGCAGCTGTGTCCAGGTTGTTACATAGCGCTGCAGGTGATTTCTGTGCATCCGGAATCGAAAAGTTAGTTGACCGTTACGAGAAATGTTTACAGTCTCTTGGTGATTGTGTGGAAAATTGAACGTATAGTGTATGTTGTAATAGTCGTTGCCAATGTGTAGGTGATTTCATAAATTGTCATAACTTGGAAGTGTAACTTACTTTTTGATTCGCCCTCGTACAATTACTTATCGTCTTTTCGGATGCAGAATAATGCTAATTTAATACTACATAGATATAGTGATTTGTAGTATTGTACCCTCGCTAAGCTTGAACCCCTCTCCCCTAAAAAGAAGAATCTGGGTGAGCTCCAGGAGTGTGTGTGTATAACAAAGATTTTGTGAAACCAAAATAATGATAGATGGCTTGTCCCCAACGCTTGGATACTCAAATAGAAATGTAGAATTAAATGGAATGTTAATGTACTGAAAATAAATCAGACATCAAGAAATTGCAGTGAAGAACTTGCGTATATATTAGTTTCACGAGGACAAGAGGTTACAGTTTTGTACGTAGCGTAACACACACACACACACACACTCACACGCAAACATACATATATATATATATATATATGCCTATATACTAGCCTTTGGCTAACTGGGGGCTCCACCCCCAGATCCCCGAGTTTGCTCGGCCTATGGTCTCGCACCTCTTGAACACACAATTCTATAGTTTCTTTTCCTATTTCAACTATCTAAAAGATAAGAGTTTGTATCCAAAGAAAACGCCCATTTAAATAGCATGGGAATTTCTTCATCTTCCTTTAGAACCCCCCAAAAATTAAAAATATTCACTTTTGGCAATTTTCCTGTCTGTTGATCCTGGAAGGCGGCAATTATGCCAAATTTCATCATTCTAATACTTCTGGAAGTGTCTAAACATTTTGGGGTGTAGGACTGATAACTTGGCACGACCTCAGCAAAAGAAAATGGACATAAGATTTGGAACATGGAATATTAGAAGTCTTTATAGGGCAGGCACGTTAAAATCCGTAACGAGTGAGTTAGAGAAATACAGGATGGACTTAGTAGGAGTTCAGGAAGTTAGGTGGGAAGGAAATGGATCTGTGAATTCCGGAAATTTTACGTTCTTTTACGGGGAAGGAAATAAAAATCAGCAATTAGGAACAGGGTTTTTCGTTCACAAACGAATATTACCAGCAATTAAACGGGTTGAATTTGTTACTGGCGGAATCTCTTTTAGTACTTTTAAGAGAGGGTGGTGTGATATTATTGTCTTAAATGTACATGCCCCAACTGAACATAAGGATGACGATATAAAAGGCAGTTTTTACGAATAAGTGGAACGGGTATTTGACCTACTTCCGCGATACCATATGGAAATTCTATTAGGGAATTTCAATGCGAAGTAGGACGAGAGGACATTTTCAAACCGATTATAGGGAACGAAAGTCTGCATAAGGAAAGTAATGACAACGGTGTTACTCGTGAACTTTGCAACATTCAAAAATCTAATCGTGAAGAGTACATAATTTACACATCGCGACGTTCATAAATACACTTGGAGATCACCAGAAGGAAAAACACATAATCAAATTGATCACGTTTTAGTAGATAGAAGAATGCAATCTAGCATAATTGATGTCCGGTCGTTTAGAGGGGCTGATTGTGACACTGACCACTACCTGGTAGCAGTCATAATACGAAAGAGATTACCATTGAATAAAGGTAATATTCAATGTCCGAAAACGGAGAGATTCAATTTAAAGAAATTAGAAGAGAGCCAGGTAAGAGAGGATACCAGATTGAAGTTTCGAATAGATTCTCGGCTTTAGAAGATTCGAAGTGCACTAGTGTTGAGGATACCTAGATTGAAATTAGAGATAGCATTAAAATTTCAGCAAAAGAAAAATTGGGATACGCAGAAATACGTAGGAACAAACCATGGTTCGACCAGGAATGCATAAAACTAGCAGAGAAGAGAAAACAGGCAAAATTACGCTGGCTACACAATCCGAATGAAATAATTACAAAATTTCGCAGATATCAAGCGGGAAACTTCCAAAACTTTTAGAACAAAGAAACGCAATTTTTTGAAAGCTAAAATTAAGGAACTTGAAGATAATAGTAAAAATAAAAACATCCGGGACATGTATAAGGGATCCGCGAATTTAAGAAAGGCTATCAACCTCGTGCTTATATATTAAAGAAAGCTGACGGTACGGTTCTCACTGATACGGATAGCATCTTAAATAGATGGAAAGATTTCTTTGACGATTTGCTTAACACGCAACCAAAAACTAGTGTGTGTGGAGAAACGGAGATATACACCGCAGAACCGTATATTCCAGAACCCAACAGAATAGAAGCAGAAACCGCTATAAAGAAATTAAAGAAACACAAATCTCCGGGTGTTGATGAAATTCCGGCTGAGTTAATTTTAGCTGGAGGCGAAAAATTGTGGAACAAGATACACAAACTCATTCTCCTTATCTGGAACAAGGAAGAATTGCCACAAGAGTGGAAAGAATCAATCATTGTTCCAATTCACAAGAAAGGCGACAAAACTGACTGTAATAATTACCGAGGCATTTCTCTTTTGTCAACATCCTATAAAATCCTTTCAAATATTCTATTAGGAAGATTGACCCCATACGCAGATGAAATTATAGGAGATTACCAGTGCGAATTTAGACGAAATCGATCAACTATCGACCAGATATTTACCATTTGCCAAATACTCGAAAAAAAGTGGGAATACAATACACTGGTACATCAACTATTTATTGATTTTAGAAAGGCGTACGACTCGGTTAGGAGAGAAACATTATACAACGTTCTTACAGAACTTGGAATACCGAGAAAGCTAATTAGATTAATTAATATATGTTTAATTGAATCCCAAAGTAATGTCCGGGTAGGAAAATTTTTATTCACGAGCTTTCACGTCGAAAATAGCCTGAAGCAAGGAGATGCGTTGTCGCCATTATTATTTAACTTTGTTCTGGAATACACTATAAGGAAAATCAAAGATAGCAACCAGGGCCTAGAGTTGAACGGCATTCACCAGGTTATGGCATATGCTGATGATGTAAATTTAATAGGGGATGATAGGAGAACAATAGAAAGAAATGCAGAGATCTTACTAAACGCTTGCAGGGACATGGGTTTAGAAGTAAATACAGATAAAACTAAATACGTGGAAGTGCGTCGGGACCGTAATACAGCAAATTATAGATGCGTTAAAATACTAAATAATACTTTTGATAAAGTGGACAGTTTCAATTATCTAGGATCAATATTAACAGAGGAAAAAAGTCATATTCACGAATAAATTAAATGTCGACTAAAAGCAGGGAATTCATGTTACTATTCGGTTCAAAATCTCTTATCGTCGCGAATTCTGTCGAGGAATTTGAAGCTTAAAATATACAAAACGATAATCATGCCTGTTGTTCTGTATGGTTGCAAAACATGGTCGCTTACTCTGAGGGAAGAACATAGATTGAAAGTATTTCAGAACAAGATCCTCAGAGGAATTTTCGGACCAAGAGGAACGGGAATGGGGAATGGCGAAACTTCATAACAAGGAACTACATAATTTATACGGTTTACCCAACATTGTTAGGGTCGTCAAGTCTAGGAGGCTTAGGTGGGCAGGTCACGTAGCTAGAATGGAAGCAAGTAGAATCGCTTTCAAAGTCTTGACTGGAAGACCAATCGGATAACGACCATTAGGAAGACCTAGGCGCAGATAGGCGGACAGTATTAAGATGGATCTCGCAGAGATAGGAATACAAAGTAGAAACTGGATACAATTGGTTAAGGATAGAAGTCAGTCGAGAGCTTTTGTGAACGCGGCATTGAATCTCCGGGTTCCATAGGTCATAGAGTTAGTTAGTTAGAAGACGTCCCATATAAATAACATGGGAAAGATTTTTCAGTTCTCCATAAAACCACTCTACGGTTAGAAATTTTTATTTCTGATGACTCACTTAGTTAATGCTAAGAAAAACGTACAATTCCAAGTACCTACAATTTGAGATTATAGGTTCAGAAAAATTACCATTTGAATAACATGGGGAAATGTTTCATCCCTTCTTTAGACCCCATAAAGATTAAAAATATTCAATTTTGGCAATTTCCTTTCGGTTAGTTCGGGAAAGCTACAATCATGAAAAATTTAATAATCGTAGCCCTACAGGAAATGCTCAGTAATTTATGTCAGCTCATGTAGTTTTATATAGAGTTAAAATATATATAGATATATGGTAAGCCGCACTAAACTATAGTTGATGGATTATATTAAAACAGAAAAATCGAACGTGAAGGCGAAGAGTTAGCGGAAGGCCATGGAGCATGGAAGCTTCCCAGATCTCTGTTGCGGCAAGTGACCTGTCTATAATGGAAGAATACCTATTATGATGATCAAGGTTGCATTTAAATTTATTTCTCTACTGAAAGGCTATTTCTTAATAATTACTGTCTATTTCACTGCAATAATTTTTGTAGGATATTGAACCGGTTTTACATTGAGTCTGATAATAGAATCTTCAGATTGGTAACAAACTAACAGAAACGGTTTCATATTTTGAGATTGAAAATCTTCAGAGGAAAATATGGAAGATGGAAGAGCAACACATTACACCTGGTATTGAACTGGGACCGTAGATCTGTCTAGATTTCGGTACTTTATAGTAAAGTCTGTAAATACAAGTAAAACTTGACCAAGTTAGTCTGCTGAAACACAAGCTTCAGACTCTTATGAGGAAGGAAAGAATGCTGCTGAGTACCCACCCCCTTCTTTGACTATCTTAAAATTTTGTAGGTAATTTGAAATGATATATGTGGTAAAATATTGATCTTTTCCGATGACGTCCTTCAGAGATCTTGCTACATTTTCAAGTTTGCTGTCTAGGGGGCGCTATGCCTCAGTCGTAAGCCCTCACCGATGATCTAGTGACTAGCAAATACGCCTTTGGTGTATGTAGTGCTGGGTTCGATTCCTGGTGGGACAGCCTTTGCAATTTTAACTGTCCTCGTTGTTTCCCTGTCGAGTCCAGTGGTCCTGAACAGTGGTAGAAAGGGAAAATAAGAATCAGAAGTTTTTTAAAATAAAAAAGTGCTAGAGCGCTTACCTTTGGTGCGGGGGGTCCCTGGATCGATCCCGGTCAAGTAACTTTGTGGTGGACAACAATCATGTCCTTGGGTTTTCTCGGAATACTCCCGTTTCTTCCCATATTATAATGCTAGTAGTTGTTCCAACATCAGTTACTTGCCTTAATCACAGTTTCCCTTAGCCTAAAGGGGATAATTTGAGACGTTAAACTGAAGGATTTCATTTCATTTTGAAGTTCGATACCAGACTTTCCCTAAGCAATCTACAGTATGCCGAAGGAAATTACTTGAATTTCTACCACCTTAAATATTTAAAGTGAACAATAAATTTGTAAGTTTCTCTTTGTCAGACGCAACAAAAATAGTTACTTTTCTGCACCAAACTTCATAGAAAGAAAAATAAATATCATGCACTATACAAGCTAACCGTCGTTCGTCAGAAGCTTCCGTCGTTCAATGCTGTGGAATACAGCCTCTGTTCTAGAGCCGAGCGTGTCCATGACCAAGCCCAAGCCCGGCCACCAAATATAACGAACATTAGTTCTTAGGCGATGGGCTGCTCGTCCACCAAATTTGGTCTAAATCCGACCAACATTTCCCGAGAAATAAAGTACCATATACAAGTCGAGACGAGTCGAGCTCAGCCAAACCGAGCTTATCCCTGGCCGAGTTTGACCACGAAATATAGCGAGCTTTATTTCATAGAAAATGGGCTACGTGTCAATGATTTTTTTTTTTTCAGATCTGGATGTAATTACCGAGAAAGTGTCACCTACCCTATCCCCCACATGCATACACCTGAATGAATTTATGCTCCTGTATGCTTGCGCCAAGAGCTAATAACGATGTTTTTGAACTATTCATTCAGTAATGGAAGTTCAGGACAGATAACGCGAATGTATGAATTGTGAAAAAGTAAAACGTTTTGTAGGGTACTTATATTTTGATCTCCAACTTTAATTAAGGTGATGTGGCACATATTTATGGTGTTATAAATATTGATGCTAATCCTGTAGAGCCATCACTGCTGTTCTAGTGTATTGTTTTTAGTGTACGTGTATCTGTTTCAATTCTTCGAAAAAGTTAAAATTTGAACGCATTTCAGAGGAGGTTCGAATTCAACCTTAAACTGTAAGTCCACGTCTCATATAGTCTGAAAAGGTACTCTCAACTCCAACCAAATAAGTTAATTTTGAAAGAGAATACAAATATACGTGAAAACAAACTAATATGAAAGGATACACAGGCTTTCGAAGTATTGACACTTTAAAACGGCTTTTTTTTTCTTTCTTTTCTTTTTTGAAGTGAGAGTGGATACCTCGTGTACGAGGGTAAGCCAATAAGTAACTGCAATATTTTTTCTACTTCTTTTCAGGTTGGCTCTACGGTTTTGTGTGCTTACAGGAGACAGGGTGTCACGATTCGATTGGCTTGTAGTAGATTGCAGCACTATCACATCAGTTCGTTTTGTACTGTTGCGAATTGAAGATGGTCGTGTGTACCAAAGAAGAACAACATTCTGTCAGTGGCGGCTAATGCTAACGTTGCAGCGTTGCGTAACGACCAAAGTATTTCAAGAAAAAAAAATATTATTAGCAGTAGTAGTAAAGAACAGGAAAAAAATACTTTATAATACTCCCATATACTTTAAATAACATATTTTTTAGTTCTATAACTGTAAAATTCATTAATCCGTTTTAAAAAGAGAAAAACAATCCGTCAGAGAGTCTATAATTTATAGTGCGTTGCAGGAAACATACAACGACCAGATTTCTATAGCGCGAGGAGGAAGTCTCCTTTCTCTTATCTCAGAAGTTAAAGGCTCTGGTCGTTGCAGTACTTCTGCAACAACGCGGCACAGTTTCCAATGAACGAGAAGGTTTTCCGCGCTAAGTAAGATTTCTGCAATTTTATTTCACTGCCAATTAACAAATGGAACTTATTTTTATGCATTCATATTTTTAAATTACGGGACTATACTGAAGGAAACCAATATAATGAGAATAAAAAAAAGTCCGTAAAATTACAAAATAAGAAAGAAAATATATAGTAGAGTAGAAATCAAATGAAAGTAAACACGCATATACAAGTTAATTCTAAGCTCATATAGATAATGAAAGCTTCTTGTACAGTAACTTGTGAACCAAATATTAATAAGTCAATATATAGAATCCCCCTCTGTGAATAGTACTTTAGTATATACGAATTTCTTTTATAAATCAAATGTATTTTATACTCTTGATAACTTTCTATATAAACTGTATGACGGAAAAGGCCACATTGAATTTGGGACTAGTTAACAATGCTCAGGGGCGCAGCCACGAGGGGGGTCCACCGGGTGAGGACCTCCCAAAAATTTTGAAACTCGACTAATATTTGTGGAATTTCTTAACGAATTATACGTGTTTAACAGAGACATGATTAATGTAGGGTAAATAGTTTATTTTACGCCTCATAATGTACTGTTTCTTTTCTTATAAAGTAATCCTTCTATCATTTTTTTTTCTAAAAATATAGGTGACAGTAATTAATTACTTATCGTTTTTTCTGGTGCAGAATAAGACAGATTCGATATTACATAGACGCATTGGACCACCTCAGCTACTTTGGACCCTTCCTTGCAAACATTTCTGGATGTAGAACTAGCAATGCTGATGGTTTTGACGTTCTGTGACTTTTAGCATCTATTATATGCTGATTCTACATCTGGCGGGTTTCAAAGTTTGCTTTCCAGAACGTATCACATTGATAAGCATTGTTTTCTCTCGCGTGGAAGTATATAATTGTGTTCATCGTGCTTTACTTACAACCAAGGCAGATGACTTGGAACATAGTTTTTCTTTTACGCACCTGTGTGGGTTGGTGTATATATGACATTCGCGATTCATATAGATACCTCTTTTGTATCAGCTGTTTTTTTTTTTTCTGAATCTGTTTTGGTTTTTCGTTATTATATTTACTTGAGTTGGGTGTGTGCTCTAATTCTGTATATAACCTACACATTTTGAATGAATTCTATACCATGACTTCTGTAAATAACTTTTAAAAGTAGGAATTTGCCCAGCTCTCCGCTGAGGAAAAACTTGCAATTAAGGTTTAGACAAAACAAGCAAAGGGCAATTCAGGAAAGTATTCGAAAAAAAAAATCCAGTTTAAATTCACAGGACATATTATGGCAGCAATGTTGTTTGCCTAAGATATATGTCAACAATTTGTTTTAAATTCTCCTAGATAAACTGTGAATAAAGTGTGTTCAATTTACATTTTTTTAAATAACACTAACTAATCTCTGTCACGAACTATCTTCAGGGACTGGGTTTGCTAGAATGAATTGTTCACAATAATATTGAAAAATTATTTAGTGAATCTACAAAGCTTCTGAAATTAATATTAGCTTTATTTTTGACGTCAGCAAAAGGAGACAGGCGTTTTTCCATATCGAAAAGAATTGACACTTTTAAGGAACTGAATATTTCAAAAAAGGTTATCACCATTGGTTATACTTTCCATCGAAAAAGACCTCATAATGGGATTACCAGAATTCAACTAGCATGTATTAGACAAATTTACTCCAATCAAAGAGAGGGGAATGGACTTACTAATTAAATAAGGCGATTAATCGGATAAAATGTTCTGTGTTATTTTTTTAAAAAACATAATTTTAATTGCATACACCACATAGCATTTGCATCTAAAGGTATGCTGATTAGTCAGTAAGTTCAGTTTATATCTTCCGTCTCCGATCATTCGTACTGCAACACCCAAAACCACAATCCACCAGCCGCCACTGCATTCTGTCATCCGTATTTGTAGTCTGAAAGTGTACCCGGAGCGGAAATTCATATAAGACTTTCAGCACAATACGGGGACAATGTGTTGCCATAGCGAAGTGTTCACCAGTGGATTGAACAGTTCAAAAGTGCTCGAACGAGCGTGAAGGATGAGGAAAGAGAAGGGCGTTCAACTACAGGAACAACTGATGGTATTATTGAACGAGTCCGTGCCTTGATTCTGAATAACGGACGAGTGAGTGTTAATGAAGTGGCAACCCATATGTAGATTAGTCATGGTTCTGTCAATGACATCATGTATAACAGGCTCAACTTTTACAAAATCTATGCGAGATGGGTTCCGAAAAACGAAGAGCATAAGCGAAATCGTATGAGAATCTGTTAACACCTACTGGAATGTTATGCTAACGAACGGAAAGCGATTCTCAAGGGGAATCATCACTGGAGACGAAACGTGGATTCATCACTTTGAACCAGAGAACAAACGCCAGAGCATGGAATGGAAGCACCCCAGACCTTTCGTCAAGAAGAAATTCGAGACTCACAGTGTTTTGTTACTCTCAAGGGCCAATCCTGGAATATTACCTGGAAAAGTGGCCAACAATAAACAGTAAAAGGTACAGTGATATACTGGTAAGCAAGTTGAAGCCTGCAATTCCTAATAAGCCCAGAGGCCTATTGGCGGAAGGCTTTTTTGTGTTGCATGACAATGCGCGTCTACACTGCTCAAACTCTTCAGACGGTGAATTTCGGGGTATTGGAGCATCCTGCATATAGTCCTGATCTCGCCCTGTAGGATTACCATCTGTTAGGTCTACATAAATATGCTCTTATGGGCCGTCGATTCAGCTCCGACCAACAAGTGAAGGAAGCGGTGCTTTCGTGGTTTTCTGCACAACAAAAAACCTTTTTTGCTGAGAGTATCGAAAACTTTGTGCAATGGTGGACCAAGTGCATTTAAAAGAACGGTTACTATGTTGAAAAGTGATATGAATAAAAATATTGTACTTTTGTGGTAATACATAATAAAAATAAATTTGCAGATACTTATTGACTTACCCTCGTATAAGATAATACAAGTGACATCTGATTTTTATTTGTAGTTGTAATCTAATTTATGCTGAAAATTGTTCAAGCCTTCACAATGAAACAAGGTGAAAGAAAGTCACCGTAAATTAGGCAAAATTACAATTGTATAAAGAAAATATATAAGAAAGACAGAAAAAAAGGAACATCAGTTGTATTACACTTGGAATGGGTAGAACAAATTACTTCCAGAAGTTTTTGAATACACAACACATGTGATAAAGTAGGAATATATAGCTATAAAAGAATTAATTCTTAAAAAAGAGAAAGTAACACTCTCAAAACAACAAAGGAATGAACTATGAATATGGGTAGATGATGTACTTCCTTACAATATTTTACATTTATTTTTTGTTATTATTGGAGTGTGGAGAGTTTCTGTCACTCAACGGGAATTTGTGCCTGTTTTATGGTAGCTCTCATAAAATAATCAGGATTTTACCACTTGAACTGAACTATCATATATCAAGTTACTTATTGCAGAGAAGAGCTACCTCGTGGCTAAGCGGATAACGCACGTGCCTTTGGCATGGGAGAGCCGGGTTCGATTCCCGGCGGGAGCTCATGTGGTTCGGATTCCACGTTAATCAGTAGGTCCACATCTCATATAGCCTCGCTGCTCAAAGGGACGCTAAACTAAACTCAACTCAACAATTATTGCACAGAAATCAACCATACGGCAGGGATCCAACAATTGAGAACACCCATACTCGAAATAGGACTCAAATTCATGACGGTTTCCCTTGGCTATCACAAATCTAATGCATCTGATATCTGCACCACTGTGCCATTTGTAACAATTATAACTTTAACCGATAGATAATATAACGAATACTACATTCGATAGGCGATACCAAAAATTTAAGATACGAGGACAATATAAGGTAAGCCTTTATTTTTAAAGTTAAGTATGATTAACATTTAATATCTTTAATTAGCACTAAGAAATTAAATGTCGACTAAAAGCAGAAGATTTGTATTATTATTTACTTCATAATCTTTCGTCGCTGGGAATTCTGTCGAGGAATTTGAAGCTTAAATATATATAAAACGATAATCATGCCTGTTGTTCTATATGGTTGCGAAACATGGTCGCTTACTCTGAGGGAAAGACATAGGATCAAATTATTGCAGAACAAGATCCTGAGATTAATATTCAGACAAAAGAGGAACAAGAATGGAAAATGGTGGAAACTTCATAACGACCTCATGCCGTAAACGTCAGCAACACCTACTGACCCATTTGCTGGTAAATATCGATCGTCGGTAAAGTGACGTGTCGAAGGATGGCCACTGGTGTGCCGCTGGTGGCAGGGTTTCGTCGAATCGAAAGCGATATCTAAAGTCGGAGTGTTGAAGTTACCACCACGTAGAAGCGAAGACTTCATTTTTGGCCCCGATTCTTCGATTCGTCGCGGAGAATCGCGAAGGGACCAACACAAACTATCGCCAGTCATGTGCATGCGATTATTATTATATATTATTTTTTCCTGACGAATTGTTCCTAAAGTGAGCTCCAGGGGTGAAGAGTAACGCCTGCCTCTACATCAAGAAGTGAAAAATCTTGAGATGAGTGCGTATAATTGTATGACTTTAGATGGCAACTGTCGCCGATCATTTAAAAATGAATATGGAAGAACCATGAAATAAAGTAAATAGGCGCGTGTCATCCTAAACCTATCCTAACTACATATAAAACTACATGAGCTGACATAAATTATTGAGCACTTCCTGTATGGCTACAATGATTAAATTTGACATGATTGTAGCTTTCCAGAACTAACCCACAGAAAAATTGCCAAAAGTGAATATTTTTTATTTTGAGGGGTCTAAAGAGGGGATGAATAATTTCTTTATGCTATTTAAATGGACCTTCTTCGGACTTATAATCTCACGTTTTAGGTACTTAGAATTGGAATAAAAACTTCAAATTCGGTATGCTTGTACATTTTCGTTAACATTACTTAAGTGAATCATCAGAAATAAAAAATTCTAAACGTAGAATGGTTTTATGGGGAACTCAAAAATCTTTCCCATGTTATTTATATGGGACGTCTTCTACACCCCAAAATGTTTAGGCACTTCCGGCAGGATTAGACTGACGAAATTTGGCATGATTGTAGCCTTCCAGGACTAACCGACAGGAAAATTGCCAAAAGTGAATATTTTAAATTTTTTAGGGGTCTAAAGGAGGATGAAGAAATTTCCATGCTATTTAAATGGGCATTTTCTTGGGATTCAAAATCTTATCTTGTAAATAGTTGAAATAGGAAAAGAAACGATAGAATTGTGGGTTCAAGAGGTGCGAAGCCGTAGGCCGAGCAGACTCGGGAGTCTGGGGGTGGAGTCCCAGCTAGCCGAAGGCTAGATTTATTATAAAATTATATGGCGAGCAGATTTGTCTGATCTCAAATGGTTATCGTCGAGCAAACACTGTTAAAGCAGCACTCTGATTAGCCAAATTCAAAAGACTTCAACGATTTACCCTTCTACAAGTGACGTTTTCTTCGTTGCCTCCGTGGCTAAGTCGGAAGAGCATGGGCCCACCTCGGAGCACATTCTTCTTACTTTTAAAAGTGTTTTTAGACTTACCTTAATGCAAACAAGATATGCATATTGTTTTACATATTTTGGGGGAGTAATATTGTGGTTCATTGTAGTTTCGTCGAATCTCTGCCGCTGGTTGTTTAATTTTCAAAAGGGAATTGGGGTTAGAGCAAATCGTCACTGCGGGGCCGCTAATTTTTGGCGAGATGCCATTAGTTGCCCATCAGTTGTCCACCGACACTCACGGCATGGGGGAGGAACTGCATAGTTTATACAGTTTATCCAACATTGTTAGGGTCATCAAATCTAGAAGGCTCAGGCGGGCTGGTCATGTAGCCAGAATGGAATAAAGTAGGAACGCTTTCAAAGTCTTAATTGGAAGCAATCGGAAAACGACCATTAGAAAACCTAGGCGTACAAGGGAGGATAATATTAAGATGGCTCTCGCAGAAATAGGAATGTAAAGTAGAAACTGAATCCAGTTGGCTACGGAGAGAAGTGAGTGGAGAGCTTTTGTGAACGCGGCATTGAACCTTCGGGTTCCATAGGCCATAGAATGAGTTAGATCTAGTTAATGATGATTAGCATATAATTTCAGTGAAATATCGTCAGTTCATTAAATGTTATAAACGATTTCATAACATTATTATTATTATTATTATTATTATTATTATTATTATTATTATTATTATTATTATTATTATTATTATTATTATTATTATTATTATTATTATTATTATTATTATTATTTAAAGATATAGACATCGAGAATTACCTTTAAGATATATTTCTGTCCTAGCCAACTTGGATGAGAATTGAGGTAGGAACAAGGTTTTCTTTCGCAGTTCTCTGTCGTTAGGAAGCTGAACGTAGTAAAAATCGGAGATATTTTACGGAGAACAATGCAACGGAGTAATATTTTCCTTTCTGCAGACAGAGGAGACGAGAGCACAACATATTTTGAGGATCAGCGTCTTTCTTTCCTTTTGTGGTGGCAAAGAAAAAAAAACTCACATTTATTTAACGCGTGTCGTGTGTTTCTGTGGGTTTTTCCTTGAAAACGAGCCATTTAAAGGGTGAAACATGGACAAGAATCATGTCTGAAACTTCACGACTTCTTCCCAAGGAAAGTTCAAAGAAATATTACGGTCTGCGGAAACAAGTCCTCATTGGACGAAAAACAAATAGTCATGTTTCCCACAGCATCTATTGCGGCAGAAAAACAGAGATTTGACATCCTAGTTTGAGGAGTTAGTTGCTTGAACGAATGACTTTGCATAGCGTGGTAGACTGTGTTTTTTACAATACATACCTTCCATCCATTCTAATTGTTAATTATATTTAACTGATTTAATAGTTCATATTTCAATACCAGTGGCGTGTGATGAAATTTTACTTTTGGTAAGCAACCAGTGAAGGTTGTTGTTTGTTTTCTGTAAACTCTGACACATTTAACATTTGAATTAAAACCATTGTTACTCTTAATATTACTCTATTAATAGTACAGTATTATTATTACTGCCACTACTGATATGAATATCATAACAATATGTAAAGAAAAACCGCCTGAAACCAGAACTACTTGAAGTAAGCTTCTTCTTTCTCTGGCATACCTTTCTCTCATACATTGCACGAGATTCAAGAATATCATTGCACTCTTAAACAACTGAATATCACAGTAAAATAGACACACTCGATTGCAATTTATAAATTATTCTTAAATCTAAATACAAATTTTCTCTCATGATTTGACATTTTTTCACAGTTTTTTTTTCTGTTTTAACTTTTGATAGGGTAAGCAACACGAAGAATTGCTTCCAGACCCACAAACAGTACCAAAGAATGACGCGAGAGAACACACTTATGTGATTGTGTTGCTTCCTAGTGGCAGTATGAGGAACTAGCAACAACTATTCAGTTTCAGTGTGAAGAAAAGAAAGTAAAAGAGCGATTTTCGAAATCGGTTAGAATATAAAAAATGAATAATAATGTTAAGTATATGGGTTTTATCTTTGGGTATGCACTGCTTACCTTACATACATGAGATAAACGCCACTGCTCAATACTTTAATTGGACTTTGGAATTGATTGTTCGAAATATTATCGTATAGTTTCTTTCTCGTAAGAAGATTCTACGAGAAATTTCAACAGAAAGGAATTCAATGAACGTAAATTCCTAAGATTAGAGCTTCTGAGGTGTTAGGGGAAATATCAAGAATAATCCATATCATCACAAACACCTTAATATTTTGGCTATACTGGCAGATAAGTTGTCAATTGAGAAGCTTCCATGCACCACAGCCCTCACGCAAGCTTTTCGTATTCACGTACGAATTTTCCATCAATTGTATCCTCTTTTGTCCTTTCCTTCGTATCCTCCCATAATACCTTCTACCATGTCCCATACACATAAAAATAACGCATGTGCTGTACGTAAAAACGTATGTTACATGCGTAAATCCTGTAGTTTTTGGACTACAGGATTTAGTCCAAAATCATGCAGTAAACGTATAATTGAAAACGTATGTTTTTTATAGTATACTTATATAATATAATTGCTCATCTATGCTTAATTTCCGTATGAAAGAAAGAACTGCATATAAGCGGTAACGATCTCACTTACAGATGGACGCATATAACATACAGGTGAGGTATGTAACATACATATGCGTAAGTAATATATGGAAGACTGCTTGATGTCAGACATTCTGGAGCAGCATGACGTAACATCTAAACGGGGAAAAACAGTACGTATTAGCGTATGAATAACGTATGTTCCATACAGATTTCCGTAGTAAACATATGAAATCTGTATATTTGTACAATAAACCGCTGTGCGGATAACGGTTTTTTCTCAGCGTAGGATAAACTAACTAACTAACTAACTCTATGGCCTATGGAACCCGGAGGTTCATTGCCGCGTTCACAAAAGCTCTCCACTGACTTCTATCCTTAGCTAATTGCATCCAGTTTCTACTTTGTATTCCTATCTCTGCGAGATCCATCTTAATATTATCCTCCCATCTGCGCCTAGGTCTTCCTAATGGTCGTTTTCCTATGGGTCTACCAGTTAAGACTTTGAAAGCGTTTCTACTTTCTTCCATTCTAGCTACATGACCTGCCCACCTAAGCCTCCTAGACTTGACGACCCTAACAATGTTGGGTAAACCGTATAAACTATGTAGTTCCTCGTTATGAAGCTTCCGCCATTCCCCATTCTCGTTCCTCTTGGGTCCGAATATTCTTCTCAGGATCCTGTTCTCAAATACTTTCAGTCTATGTTCTTCCCTCAGAGTAAGCGACCATGTTTCGCAACCATACAGAACAACAGGCATGATTATCGTTTTATATATTTTAAGCTTCAAATTCCTCGACAGAATTCGCGACGACAAGAGATTTTGAACCGAGTAGTAACACGAGTTCCCTGCTTTTAGTCGACATTTAATTTCTTCGTGAATATGATTTTCGTCTGTTAATATTGATCCTAAATATTTGAAAGTATCCACTTTATCAAAAGTATTATTTAATATTTTAACGCCTCCACAATTTGCCGTATTACGGTCCCGACGCACTTCCATGTATTTAGTTTTCTCTGCATTTACTTCTAAACCCATGTCCCTGCAAGCGTTTAATAAGATCTCTGCATTTATTTCTACTGTTCTTCTATCATCCCCTATTAAATTTACATCATCAGCATATGCCATAACCTGGTGAATACCGTTCAACTCTAGGCCCTGGTTGCTATCTTTGATTTTCCTTATGGCGTATTCCAGCACGAAGTTAAATAATAATGGCGACAACGCATCTCCTTGTTTCAGGCCATTTTCGACGTGAAAGCTCGTGGACAAAAATTTTCCTACCCGGACTTTACTTTGGGATTCACTTAAACATATCTTAATTAATCTAATTAACTTACTCGGTATTCCAAGTTCTGTAAGAACGTTGTATAATGTTTCTCTCCTAACCGAGTCGTAAGCCTTTCTAAAATCAATAAATAGTTGATGTACCGGGGTATTGTATTCCCACTTCTTTTCGAGTATTTGGCGAATGGTAAATATTTGGTCGATAGTTGATCGATTTCGTCTAAATCCGCACTGATAATCTCCAATAATTTCATCTGCGTATGGGGTCAATCTTGCTAACAGAATATTTGAAAGGATTTAATAGGATGTTGACAGAAGAGAAATGCCTCGATAATTGTTACAGTCAATTTTGTCGCCTTTTTTGTGAATTGGAACAATGATTGACTCTTTCCACTCTTGTGGCAATTCTTCCTTGTTCCAGATAAGGAGAATGAGTTTGTGTATCTTGTTCCACAATTTTTCGCCTCCAGCTAAAATTAACTCAGCCGGAATTTCATCTACACCCGGAGATTTGTGTTTCTTTAATTTCTTTATAGCGGCTTCCACTTCTATTCGATTAGGTTCTGGAATATACGGTTCTGCGGTGTGTATCTCCTTTTCTCCACGCACATTAGTTTTTGGCTGCGTGTTCAGCAAATCGTTAAAGAAATCTTTCCATCTATTTAAGAGGCTATCCGTATCAGTGAGAACTGTTCCGTCAGATTTCTTTAATATATAAGCACGAGGTTGATAGCCTTTCTTAAATTCGCTGATCCCCTTATACATGTCCCGAATATTTTTATTTTTACTATTATCTTCAAGTTCCTTAATTTTAGCTTTCAAAAAATCCCGTTTCTTTGTTCTAAAAGTTTTGGAAGTTTCCCGCCTGATATCTGCGAAATTTTGTGTAGTTATTTCATTCGGATTTTGTAGCCACCGTAATTTTGCCTGTTTTCTCTTCTCTGCTAGTTTAATGCATTCTTGGTCGAACCATGGTTTGTTCCTACGTATTTCCGCGTGTCCCAATTTTTCTATTGCTGAACTTTTAATGCTATCTCTAATTTCAATCCAAGCATCCTCGACACTAGTGCACTCCGAGTCTTCTAAGACCGATAATCTATTCGAAACCTCAATTTGGTATTCCTCTCTTACCTGGCTCTCTTCTAATTTCTTTAAATTAAATCTCTCCGTTTTCGGACATTGAATATTACCTTTATTCAACGATAATCTCTCCCGTATTATCGCTACTACCAGGTAGTGATCAGTGTCACAATCAGCCCCTCTAAACGACCGGACATCAATTATGCTAGATTGTCTTCTTCTATCTACTAAAACGTGATCAATTTGATTATGTGTTTTTCCGTCTGGTGATGTCCAAGTGTATTTATGAACGTCGCGATGTGGGAATTTTGTACTCTTCACGATTAGGTTTTTGGATGTTGCAAAGTTCACGAGTCTAACACCGTTGTCATTACTTTCCTTATGCAAACTTTCGTTCCCTATAATCGGTTTGAAAATATCCTCTCGTCCTACCTTCGCATTGAAATCCCCTAATAGAATCTTCATGTGGTATCGTGGGAGTTGGTCAACTATCCGTTCCACTTCTTCGTAAAAACTATCTTTTATATCGTCACCCTTATCTTCAGTTGGAGCATGTACATTTAAAACAATAATATCACACCACCGTCCCTTAAGAGTAATAAAAGAAAGTCTGTCAGTAACAAATTCAACCCGTTTAATTGCTGGTAATATTCGTTTGTGAACGAAAAACCCTGTTCCTAACTGGTGATTTTTATTTCCTTCCCCGTAAAAGAACGTAAAATTTCCGGAATTCTCAGATCCATTTCCTTCCCACCTAACTTCCTGAACTCCTACTAAGTCCATCCTGTATTTCTCTAACTCACTCGTTACCGATTTTAACGCGCCTGCCCTATAGAGACTTCTAATATTCCATGTTCCAAATCTCATGTCCATTTTCTTTTGCTGATGTCGTGCCAAGTTATCAGTCCTTGTCCGAGGCTTTTGTGAATGTTTCTGAACAAGTACCTTTTTTTACAGGATGAGGGTGTTAGCCTTACCCAAACCCCCAAGCTGGAGGACCACTCCTAGTCGTCTGTCCGCGACTGCTTATTCAGTATATTCGCAGCTAACCTCTATATCTAGAGGCCTTCTCCTCGATCCGCAACCTGAGGACGCGCCATGCCGTGGTGACAGGAACCCACGTTATCCTACGTGACAGGAACTCAGCGTAGGATACAAATTCCTTCTCGGCCAATGCCCAAATCAGCGGAGTAGAAAGTCGGACATAACTGATATGTAGACTTCAGATCGATATGCACTAAAAAACGGCAAAATATGCATGCAAATATGCGCTAAAAACCACGAAAATATGCACTGAAAATATGCAAATATGCACTAAAAATTGTAAATATGCACCAATCAAAAGCTAAAGTTAAATAAGGAATTTTATCTTTAGAAAAAAAAAAACTATATTACTTGAACTACATATATTTGTGTATAACTATGATGCATTCATGCTACAATATACGACTATGTAGTTTTCGGTGTTTTCTGCTGAAAACTTGCATTTATCAGTTTAAATATTACTGTACATCGAAAATGTTCCTTCCGTATCACGGGTTGTTAAGGGATAGTATTTCAAAGAAACAATGTTACTTGCTGTTAAATCTGAAGTTCGTGCGTCGTTGTTCTCAGGAACACTTTATTCACATTAGACAAGAATTTAATGCCAGGATTTTTGGCGTCTATTGAATGTGCGTTTCGAAGAATCTTAGGGCTTCTGCTTCGTTATTGAATCAAACAGTTCAAATGCACTGCAAAGAGTCCTAATCATCGCTCTCCTAATCTCGTTATGAACTGAAATGAGTATTGATAAACGCTTTTAATGTTTTCAGCTCCGCAAGCGTCCAAGGCTTCTTAAATAAATTTTGTTTCTTCGGGTCCAAACAGTTCACAGTCAGTATGTCAAATTAAAATACATCTACTTCTATATATACAGGCGGGCCCTCCTTGACGCTCAGGTATAAACGGGATAAAATGTATTTCAATCCTGCTTTACACTGGATAAAGATGCAAACTATGGTTTAGCCCCTCCCTTGATCATATCCCGGATCCGCCATTGTTTTACAAATAATGCGCCAAGTATCTGTGAATAAAGAATAAATATACTAAGAAAAGTAAATAAACCTTTCTGACATAAGCACATAATAAAACCTGCCTAGAGAAATTGAACAGGACTCGCAAATATTTCCGTTAAAGGTTTCAAAGTTAACCAAGATAGCTCTATGCTTAGAAAAATAAATAAGGTACATATATATAATGGACATAGTAAGCTATAATAAAATGTTGTATATAGGCCTAACATACTCAATTATATTATTTATTTATGCTACGAATTAATACACATAAAACTTACAGTAAACAAATAAACAAACAAACAAAAAAAGCCTACATACGGTTTCAAATGCCAAGACAAGAAGTAGATGCTATGCCTTTTTCAGCGCTCCTCCCTCTACTTTTATCTCCCTTTTGATCTATTGTGTATATTATGCTCCTTGTGCCTATCTCTAGAACAGCTAGAGAACGCGTTATTGGTATTTGCAGATAACTATGTAAATTGCACTTATTTCAAAAATCCGCACGGTATCTAGGGCCTTACATTGTGGTGGACTAAAGCGTAAATGTGTAGGGTAACAAGTAAACGAAGACCTTTACAGACAACGTAGTTCATATACCTATCTTCCCACAGAATGTCTAAAATTTTTTTAAACACTGCATTACGGAACTTGAAAATTTCTGTTAAAAAGTGTATTTTAATATCCGTTGTTCGCAACACAGGTTCCGCATAATCAAGAGAATTTAACACATTTTATTTTACCTTTAAATTCATGGGATCGTGAAATATTTCAGTTTAAAATAAATTTTCGTTTAATAAGAGGTCTGTTGAAGGCAATTTTTACTGTATTAAAAGTCTATATTAAAAACCCTTATGTTCTTGTCTAAAAGAAAATAAATCCACTTGAAATTACTTTTTGTATCCAATTTTCTTCTACCGTAGCATTGTCCTCTCAAACGGCAATAATTTACAATGTAGACTATAATATTGATACTTTAAATGGAATAAAGTTATTTGAACAAGAAATAAATGGGAAGAAAGGAAAGTTATCGAAAACATAACTGAAGACTTACGAGGGAACCTATCCAAGTGTAACTCTGACTTCGAATCGAGACTATGGCCGTTAGACACCTTGTCCCAAAAGAACATAACACGAAAACGGATACATCCTCGATCGCAACCGTTGCGGAGATATAAGCGTGAAAAGTTTGAAATTGAGCTCCATACTATACATTACAAAGTCAGATTCCGGGCCAGACTTTTCGGAAACTGTCGGGTAAGGAAACTCAGCGAATACATATCAAATTAGTGTGAGAAGCCCAGCACCTTTTGAATGAAAAATGTGTGTCCCCGGGGCACTCGCAGGGTCCCAGGCGGGGTCCAACTCAAAATTTGCAAATGGAGCATACTGTCTGGGGTCAAGAAGCATACTGTATGAAAGCTATTGTTAAATAAAAAAAAGAGAACAAATCTCAACTCTCTACGATAACCCTGTGCAAACGGGCAATTGGTCAAAATGTCAATACAATCTACATCAGAATATCTATGGCCACGCTTTTGAATCCGTTAAGTTGTGACAATATCTTCGCAACGGTTGCGATCGAGAATGTATCCCTTTTCGTGTTTTTTTCTTTTGGGACAAGGTATCCACCGGCCATAGTCTCGACTCGAAGTCAGAGTTACACTTGGATAGGTTCCCTCGTTAATAGGGAATTTACGTTTCGAGACACAGGTGTGTATGAAAGCAACACAAGCTTATATTTAAACACTCTCATATTTAGAGCTCATTTTTAAAAAGGTTGTTCGTTTCTTCCCGAAATACATTTTTCAACGGTTTCTTTGGGATGAACTCTGTCAAGTAGGCAAAAAGAAAGCTACATCTAGGCTGCTTCATAGTTGCATAAACTTCTTACCAGACTTGAAACTGCTATGAAAATATAAGGCAAAAAAAAAAAAAAAAAAAAAGCGTTGCTGAAGTTTGAGCTTTTGCTGTCGAACAAAATAGAAATGTCCTTTTCTGAAAACAAACTTACTTACTTTGAAAGTATTACTTGTTTAGCATACACTTTGCAAAATATATTTTCATCTTGAATTTTTAACGTCTCTCAGCTTCAATCTATTGCTTCAGAAGGTAACTTCTAGAAGATTTTTCGGGCCCATTTAGTTTTAGTGCGACACCTTTGTTCAATTTTTGTCCACCCAAGGAAAAAATATAACATTCAAATTATTAAAGAGGGCCATTTACAAATTTCAACCACTTCGATCACTTGTAGTCCGACATCATCAAATTTGAATTTTAACTAGCTCAGGAATTTTGTCCACCATAGAAAACAATTGTACTATTTAAATTAATAAAGGAAGGCCATTTGAAAGTTTGGACCACTTTGATCACCTGTAGTGAGACATCTTCAAAATTGAATTTTAACTAGCTAACAAGGAACAGACATGAACGTGCCATCCGGACATCCGAGTCAAACCTAGTCTATTCGATAAACATAAAGATATGTTCATGCACAAAAAATTAGGTACCATGGACAACGGAGTAAGTCCCTGTGGTCCATTAACTCTGTTGGTATAAAGAAAATCGCAGTGAAATAGCTATCGCATCAACACTGTTCATTGGAAAACCATAATTTATAGTTCATTCTCTTCAGCATAAAACAAGCTTTTCAGAGGTGCTATGTATTGGGGCCCATAATGCATTTGAACAGGTGAAAGAATGGGAAGATTCCCTCCAAAATCCCTCCCATCAACTTTGGACCCATCTGGAGTGGCCTCGGGTAAAAGTAGACAATCTAAATGTATCTCGAAAAATAGTATAGGGGATAAGAAATGTGTGTACCAAGTTTTGTATTGATAAACAAAATAGGTATGAGGGAGAATTGTGTATTTTTATACCTGTATACTTTTATTACTTCGATCACATGTAGTGCGACATTTTCAAATTTGAATTTTACCTGGCTCATAATTTTGTCCATTTTTGTCCACCCAAGAAAAAAAAATGTACCATTCATATAAACGAGGGAGGGCCATTTAAATTTTCGGCCACTTCGATCACCTGTAGTGCGACATTTTCAAATTTCAATTTTAATTAGCTCAGAATCTTGCCCATTTCCTTACATTTTTGTCCCACAAAAAATGTACCATTCAAATTAACAAAAGAGGGCCATTTCAAAACTTTGGCCACTTCAATCACCAGTAGTGTGACATCTTTAAATCCGAATTCTAACTAGTTTAGAATTTTCCCTATTTTTTGGAGATTTTTGTACCATCAAGATAGCTGAAGTTCGAATTTGAAAATGTCTCAGTACAGGTAATTTTAGTGGCCTAATTTTAAATGACCGTCCCTGGTTTATTTCAATGGTACAGAATTTATTCTTGGTGGTACAAAAATATTTAAAAATTCGACACAATTCTGAGCTAATTAAAATTCGAATTTTAAGATGTCGCACTACAGGTGATTGAAGTGGCCGAAATTTTGAAATGGTCCTCCCTCGTTTATTTGAATGGTACAATTTTTTTTTCTTGGGTGGACAAAAAAGGACAAAAAAATTGAACAAAATTCTGAGGCAGTTAAAATTCAAGTTTTAAGACTCCGTACTACAGGTGATCCATGAGAACAAATTTTGAAATGGCCTTCTCTCGTTTATTTGAATGGTGCAAATTTCTTTCTTGGGTGGACAAAAATAGGACAAAATTCTGAGCTAGTTAAAATTCGAGTTTGAAGATGTCTCACTACAACTAAATGGACCCAGATTTTTCTTTTGGCATTCTTATACTGCCACAAGACCACACAATTTCAAATCCACACACACACAACAGTAGCAACTTTAACTTCTGAGATGGATGACGTGGAAATTTTGATGTGGGTGATTTGACACCGTTATTTATATCTTCTTCCAAAAAGGTGACAGTCACGCATCATTGTCGGGAGGATGAATCACTCACCCTTTTGTTATTCTCCTTTCACATGACTTTGGAAAATATTGTAAACCAACAACAATCAACCATTTTAAGATCTTGAGTCTAATTTATATCAGAAACTTGAAATTCAATTTATGAGGAAAGTTGTTGGACATTGAAAACTATCAATTTGGTCGTTCCTTTAGATATGCATTTATATGCAGTAACGACATAAACATGCACTAACCTCCGAAATATGCAAATATATGCACTATACAACTCTACTATTTTACCCCAAAACACCTGAAACGAATTTCTGTTTAAAGAGCATATCAATATCACATCAGGAAAAAAACATGCAAATATGCAAAAATCCGAAGTCTACTGATATGTTAGTAAAATTGGTATTCAAGCATTCGCCTGGCAAGGCGGAGGAACGAACTGTAAAAAGCTTCTGAGTCGAAGAAAGGAGTCATCCTGATAAAATATAGGTATGAACCTCTGTCGCCTGCACGATAAACACACGCTTTGTTTTCGTTTGGTGAAATATACTTTAACTACGATAGTAGAAAAAAAAAAAAAAAGGGGAAAGTTTGAACTCCCCGTAGCAGAGGTTGTTAATGAATTAGATGGGTATAAGCGCTAAATGCTTTGACTTGTATGTCCAGAAGCTAATTCTGAAAATCAAAACTAGGCAACAACAAGGACAGAAATAAACATTTTCGTTTTTGTACAAAGTTGTGTAAAATCCTCTTGAAAGTTTTATTCAAAGTGTTCCAACTGACCTTTTAAGCAAGGAATTACAAATGTTTTTTTTTTATTATTATTTTTAATGCAAGTGCAGTTCTAAACATCAAAATAAAGAGAGAAATTTATGAAAGTTGTTTACCCTTTGAGACATTCACCTGAAAACGCTCCAGTCGTCGTCATTGAGTGGTGTCTCACGAGGCAGAACTTTTCATTAACCCAAACTTCTCTAGGATAGGAGAGAAAGCAAGAGGTGGCTTCACACAACGTGTCATATCGAACAACGAACGAAAACTTCCGACAACACACAATCCACAAAATGTGTAAACGAGATCTTGCTTTTTTAAATAACATTTCAAAAGCTTTTTGCAGTTAAAGAAAATGGCTTTTTTAAAACTGAATGAAAATCTTTTTTCGTTAAGAGAAAAAGAAACATTATCAAGATAAACTTTATTTTTCTTTAAAAAAAAATGTATTTTGCATTAGATAAGATGTTAAATGAAAAAAAAAATATACTACAGATATAATCCTATGGAGAGAACGCTGCGTATCGATATACTGCGTATAAAGCAGAGCGAGAAGTCTCAATAGAGATACGTTCTTCTTTCAATTATTAAAGTGAAGGGAACGAAGGCATATTTCTCAACCATGGCGAAAGTAACGTAATATATGAAATTGTATTTAACTCTATTCTCCAGACGGGCCACGGTGGCTCAGTGGCAAAGCATTCACCTGTGTTGCGTAGGGTTCTAGGTTCGATTCCAGCTCGGGCCAAGTGAGTTTTGTGGTGGACAAACACCGTGTGTGAGCGGGGTTTTCTCGGAGTTCTCCCGTTTCCTCACATATTTTTCATTCCACCATTTCACTCATTTCTCATCATCACGCTCTCTTTTAGCATAGCCGCCATTATCGTGGAACGTAAATCTCAAAGATTTCATTTATTTTTTTTATTCAGGTAAAAAAAAATGTTTCAGAACTTAAAATCCCTTCTCACTTCCAACCGATTCTTTTACACATTTTTGAGCTCCCTCGTGGCTCATCTGTTAGCTCATGAATCTATGGCTTGGGAGACCTTGGTTCAAATCCCAGTGGTAAGCTCATGTTGTTCGGATCCCACGTTAAGCTGTAAGTTCACGTCTCATATAGCTTCGCTACTCAAAGGGACGCTAAACTCAAAATCACATCACACATTTTCCAAACAAATAAATAAATGAAAATAAAATCTAAGAAGACTATTGAAATTTGCTACACATATCACTTATGCTTTCAAACTGCTATGAATTAAGGTTTGCCGATTAAAATAACAACGCTATTTCTGTAACAAGTGAATAAACGTCCAGGGAATAGTTTACCAATTAGATCGTGATGATTCTGTGCTGTTAACTTTTGCTGGACTATTTTGCTCATTCTTCTAAATATATTTCTAAAGAAGTAAACTTCTCATGGCAATAATCATAATAAAGGCATATTCTGAAGTGGGATTTAATGATATAGCTGAAAACCTCAAACAGGTGTAGGTTATATAATTAATGGATTATAGAGTCTACAATTTAACCAGATAAAGAATTAAAAATAAATCTAATAACGCTAGACGTATTATTATAAAATATTTTGAAAGTCATGATTAAAAGAACAAAAATATACTGATATGTACTGATCAAAGCACGAAATTTCCTTTCAAAGCGTATAAGAGAAACTTTCAGGTTAACGTTCCACGATTTTGCCCTCTTGTCTAAGGGAGACGATGAATAAGGCAAGTGGATAATTATCGAATAATTGGTGGAATGAGAATGTAGAAGAAGACGGTAGTACCTCGAGAAAAAACACGGACACGATGTTGTCCACCACAAATTTGGTTCGCTAGGATCCAACCAGGGATCCCCGCACCAGAGGTGAGCACTCTACCACTGAGCCACCGTGCTGTCTACTCTTAGGGTACAAGAATAGGACAATCTACAAAAATGGTCCTAACATGAAAATAGTTTGAGAAAGACTACAGATTTTCAGAAATTTTACATCAAACAGCAGACACTCGATAACAAACGCAATTAAAACATTTAAACTGTATAAGTCTTAAAGTGAGTCAAGATATAACTTTTACTAAGACATAATGATGGGAACTGAAAATTTTACTTTTCTACAAAGTACAAAGAACAATAATCATGATTATGAACACACAAAAGACAGTAGGTGCAATTAGAACATTTACTACTACTACTACTACTACTACTACTACTACTACTACTAATAATAATAATAATAATAATAATAATAATATAAAAACATTACTTAGTCTTTATTAACAATTTTTAATTTTTTTATTTCAGGTAAAAAGAAGAAATTGTTCATGAAAGAAAATTTGATGCATAACACTTAAAAAAAATGTAATTATTATTATTACTATATTTTCATTGAATAAGTAGAAATAAATGCAGAGATCTTATTAAACGCTTGCAGGGACATGGGTTTAGAAGTAAATGCAGAGAAAACTAAATACATGGAAGTGCATAGGCACCGTAATACGGCAAATTATAGATGCGCTAAAATATTAAATAATACTTTTGATAAAGTGGATAGTTTCAAATATCTAGGATCAATATTAACAGAGGGAAATCATATTCACGAATAAATTAAATGTCTACTAAAAGCAGGGAATTCGTGTTACTATTCGGCTCAAAATCTCTTGTCGTCGCGAATTCTGTCGAGGAATTTGAAGCTTAAAATACACAAAACGATAAATATGCCTGTTGTTCTGTATGGCGGAAACTTCATAACGAGGAACTACATAATTTATACGGTGTACCCAACATTGTTAGGGTCGTCAAGTCTAGGAGGCTTAGGTGGGCAGGTCATGTAGCTAGAGTGGAAGAAAGTAGAAACGCTTTCAAAGTCTTGACTGGAAGACCAAACGCAAAACGACCATTAGGAAGACCTAGGCGCAGATGGAAGGACAATATTAAGATGGGTCTCTTAGAAATAGGAATACAAAGTAGAAACTGGATCCAGTTGGGTAAGACGGAAATCAATGGATAACATTTGTAAATCCGACATTGAACCTCCGGGTTCCATAGGACATAGAGAGAGTGTGTGGAAAAAGGAGAATAATTTAAATGTAACTAAATATGCAATCTTATTACGTTTTTGATATTTTGCGAAATAAAAGTCTTAAAGTACACTAAAAGTGTACAATATAGATATATTTTGTTTAAACAACGATATTTTCGGTAAGTTTCTTTCTTTTTTTTTAAAATCGTTTTCCGAAAGTAAAGTGTTGTGAAATATTCTATTTCCGCTCACCGATTCATCTATAATCAATAATTTTTAGGACAAATATTGAGAATAATATGAGCGATAGAAAAGGGAGCGTGAATTGAGTTGTATCTTTGCACTCCAATAGTATTCTGCAATAGTATAAAGATAATGAAAATAATTTAATTACAGGCATTTTTATTCTCTGCTTTTCTTAATTTCGTAAACTAAACGTCCTATTTCACAACATAGATCGTAAATATAAAATCAGAATTCCTTCAGTCTTTTCATGGAAATAGAATTGATAAGAGAAATCCATAAATTTGATTCTTTTTAAAGCGATAACTACTGTCGCAAATGTTGAAAGAGCCGTATGGAACTCGTTGGCGCATACATCACATTTAATTTGTGTTTGAGTAAGTAACGAGTGTGTTTCGAATTATTTGGCCGTTATGAAGGCTCCTGTCATGTATAATCAAGGCATTCACTTTTTACGTTGCCGACACCAGTGAATGCATTGCACAAGCATCCTTTGAGTCCCAGACATACGCTTTAGATTAGCACAATTTATTAAGCTAATTGGATACACGACATAAACGAATGACCATTAAATACATAATGATGCTTTTTCTTTCTTTTAAACATTGAGAAGGCATAAATCAGAGTTTTTTTTTCATATTTTGTTTTTTGCGTAACAAATTCAAAATTTCACAGCAAGTTAGGATTTTCGATAGCAGCGAAGGAAAGGTTAGTCTACAAAATTCACAAAATATAAATTGAATAAAATTTATAAACTGAAGTTGCATTTATTATTATTATTATTATTATTATTATTATTATTATTATTATTATTATTATTATTATTATTATTATTATTATTATTATTATTGCAAATTTTTGCTTCCTTGTTTGATATGTATTTACGTTTTTTGTCCATAGTTATACAGGATGGAAGGAACTTACAGTAGAATACGGATCAAAGTAGTGCGTTTAATACAGTAGTTTCCCAACGGGAAGTGAACTGGGAATTCTTGCACCAAAGGCACGTGCTCTAGCTGCTACGCTAAGAGGAAAGGGCTCGTATTTATAGTGTTTTGCACAGCTATAAAATAATAACAGACACCTTATGTACCTGGATATATCAGAAGTGTACAACTCGAAAGAGAGAAAGAAATGGAAATGAAATAAAATATGTAAGTTTTTCGTCCCATGGTTATGCCGGTTAGGTTAAAGGAGACGGTAAGGATGAGTAATGAATGAAATGGTGGAATGAAGAAAGTGGGAGGAAACGGGAGAACCCCGAGGAAACCCACGCATACGGTGCTTGTCCACCACAAAGTTCAGTTGGTGGGGGCTGGGATCGAACCCGAGACCCCAAGCATCAGAATTGAACTTTCTACCACTGAGCCACCGCTGCCCCCAAAAGACGAAAGAGTCCAATCAATCTACACTGAGAAAAATCTGTTCTCCGGACAGAGGTATATCGTACAAATCCTCTTGCTTACTACAGAAATGAGTATGGAGCATACTTTATTCATATGCAACATACGCACTGCCCTTAGATGTTACATCATGCCGTTGAAGGATGTCTGATATCTAACACTTTTCCATATCAAATGCATATACTTATGTTACATTCCTCAGCTATATGTTATATACATATAGTTGTACGTCCATTTATATGTGAGATCCTGACCGCCTATATTGTTTCATACGCAAAGTACGTATAGATGGAACACTTATACGGAAAGTATTATAAAACATGCGTTTTCAGTTATACGTCTGCTGTACATTAAGTCCATAAAATACAGGAATTACGCATGTAACCTACCTTTTTAAGTACGCCATCTACATTTTTTTCTCAGTGTATATTTCTCAATACCTTTTTTAAAATCAAAAGATCCGAATATATTTCAGACAAAAAAAAAAAAAAAAAAAAAAACTTGCAGGTCTTATATCTGGAAACTACATATAATGTACCCAAACTCATACTATGGTGCAAGAACTAATTATTGGCCAAGATTACAATTATTTGATCCATTTTTTTGGATCATTCCTAAAATTCTTGTTTTAAAGATTTTACAATCGATGTCACTCCTACATTAAATGTATATTCAGCATTATTGTTTGTTCTAGATTTGGATAGAATTTTAACATCCCTTTCAGCAGCGAGGCTATATAAGACGTGGACCTACAGCTAGGATTCCGAACCACGTGAGATTCCGCCGAGAATCGAACCCGGGTCTCCTACTTTAAATTGTTGTTTGTCATTAAGTGACAGTACACATAATAAATAAGTTAGTGCGAAATTCACAGAAAGAGCTCTTCTGGTAGTGTTTCTTTTCAAAAAGTTTAGAACATTAATAGTTTTGGGGATAGTTACGTTCGAAATCGTCTGTGGTATCAGTAGTTTAAATTCTCAGGAGATTCAAATCTTTCTACTGTGAATTTTATAAATAACTCTGTTAGGTGAAATTTTAGATGGCATTTACAAAACATTAAAGTAAAGGAAAAAATGATTCCAGGTGATTTTTGAAATACAATAATGAAATGACTATACATCATTGCAAATTTATAAATGAGCAGTTATTTTGTGAAGGGTCTTAAAAACAATAATTTTAGGAATGATCCAAAAAATGGATCAAAGGATTGCGATCTTGGCCAAGAATTAGTTTTTGGTTCAGAGGCCTCAAAATTTTTGAACGGATTCTAAATCGAGTTTTCGTATTTTTTACGGAATAAGTACACTATACTGAGTTAAGTGATAGTTTAGATTTGGCTACAGTATATGTAGTTCTCGTACGTTTCGGAATAAGCAAATCATACTGAGTTAAGTGATATTTTGGGTTTGGCTATACTACATAGGTATATGTAATATACTCCAGATATAAGACCTACAAGAAAATTTTTGCCTGTAATATATTGAATCTTTCGATCCAAAAATAGTTTAAATCATATGAGTTCTAGCATGATAGAACATGTAACTTTGTGCTACATTTTGAGAGATATCTTCAATGCAACACTATCCACCAACATAACTTGTAGAACAGTTGTTTTAGAAAGAATATTGCAGAAAAGCAAATAATAATAATTTAAAATTATTTTCCCTTTGTGGTGATTTTGAACTATCTTTCAGGAGCTTAATCTCTTCCATCTTCCCCTTAAAAAATGCAACACCCAAACCAAAGGAAAACTATCAGCTACTGACTACATAAACGTATGTGAAAGTGTATGGAAGCGAATACAGGCCAGCCACTAAGTCCTGTTACGCCCAACTACATGATAAAAAATACATATATTTTTTATTTGAATTTGTATATTTAGTAAACATTGGAAAATATGTCCAATTACACTATTGAACAACGGTTATTGCGAGATGATGGGTGCACATGTGCAAGCTCGCACCCAGAAATTTTCCTTGAGAGCGGCTCAAGCTATATCTGTGTGTGTATGTGGGGGAATGGGGGACAACATTACAAATCACTACGTCTATGTAGTATTGAACAGGAATTATTCTGCACCCGAAAAGACGATAACTAATTTTTAAATATTTGCACCTTTATTTTCAGAAAGAAAAAATGATAGACCTAAGATTCTTTTTATAAGAGAAAAAGTACAGATGAAGTATGAGATCAAATTTTCATGACGTAAACGATCTGTATCAATTTTTGACATGAAAGATCTCCAAAATTATCCCCTGGTATAGAGTAGTTTGTGATGATTATATTTGATTACTTTTTCAGTTGCTTACGGTAGAACAATTGATGCAGAAGTTCCCTTTCTTGTTCACCTGGCATCTCCCTACGTAAACAATCTTCGTTTTTACTAAAGCCTGTGACAATTATCTTGGCGTTTTAGCTAAACGAATAAAACGCAAGCTCTGGCTCGACGTTGCCAAGTGGTAAAAGGGTGTGGCTATGGCTAAGCAGATAAATTAAAGCGCGATCAGGTGACGAGCAATAGACGTGGATATGTACAAAATAAACGTGGCAATACCTCTGGCCTCTCATTTGCTAGCAGCATTTGAAGGGAACTTGGAGCGCCGCCTTCGAATGCCAAGATGTTTGTCATGCCGTTTAATTGAGAATACCTCCTTCCATCTGGCTTCTTCTGCAATTTCAGACAAAGCAATGAATTATCAAATCTTTATATTCTTCATATTCTTCTTCTCCTTCTCCTTCTTCTTCTTCTTCTTCTTCTTCTTCTTCTTCTTCTTCTTCTTATTATTATTATTATTATTATTATTATTATTATTACGTCAGTATATAAGTCAATGGTGTAAAAATAGAGAAAGTAACCATTATTAAAGATTTAGGTATTATATTTGACGGTCAGTTAAAGTTTTCTTACCATATCTATTGTACTGTAGAAGGTATTAGAATTATAGTAGGTTTTATTTTTAAACAGTAGCCTGAATTTCAAAGAGATAGAACATATGTATATCTATATAAATTACTAGTAAGATCAAAACTAGAATTTCTTTCGGCAATTTGGAATAGTATTTCTAAAACAAAACTAAACAAGATAGAATCTGTGCAAAAATGTTTTATTCGACTGCTATGTTTTAAGATCAAATTGACTTATGGATATATTCCCGTAACTATGGATATTGGAATGATTATTGGGGTTTGGAGAGTCTTACGAATAGAAGAAAAAGTTGACAAAGTATGCAAGAAAATAGTTATAGGTAATGTTTATATATCAGTGAATAGTGTTTACGAAACATAGGTTTTAAAGTATCAAAACATAGAATAAGAAATGGCACGACTTTAGATCTTTGAATTGAACATGTGATTAAAAAAAATGATAGATTCTTAAATTTAGAGTTAGTGTATTAAGCCAACTGGCCGCGGTGGCCCAGTGGTAGAGCATTATCCTCTGGTGCTTGGCATCCCTTGTTCTATCCCAGCTCGCGGCAAGTGAACTTTGTGGTAGACAAACACTTTGCGCGTGGGTTTCCTCGGGGTTCTCCCGTTTCATTCTACTTTTTTTATTCTATGATTTCATTCATTTCTCATCATCACCGTCTCCTTTAGCCTAGACGGCATAACTGTGGGACGTAAAACTCAAAGATTTCATTTCGTTTCATTTTTGTATTAAGCAAGTGAAAATTTTATGAGATCCGACTGATAGCTTTTAAGTAATGACATTTTGAAACATTAAACTAAGATGTAATTTTAAGACTGCTGTTTTTAGCTTTCCGTTATTTTCCATAGATGCTTGGCAAGTTTTACAGCGTTGACAAATATGGTTAATTGACTTTTATCTACATTATGTATTATATTACTGCTCCTCTTTTTACGGTTTTCTTCTTATTATTACTATTATTATCATTAGTATCATTATTCCATCGTAGTGCTCGGATACCACTTGAGGTATTTTTGCCAAAAAGCTGTTCGCAGCTCTGAAATAAAGATTGTTAATAATAATAATAATAATAATAATAATAATAATAATAATAATAATAATAATAATAATAATAATAATAATAATAATAATAATAATAATAATAATAATAAAGTTTATTTTTACGTGCTGAGAACAGCAAAAATACAGCACTTTGTCTTATTCTACATTATTTTAGCAATGAATATATAGTACTACTGATAAAATTATGATTACATCTATAACATAAATTATTAATAATAAAAATACTAACAGTGTAGTGTACGTCAATTATTAAAACAAAGAAGTGTCAAAAATTAAAAGTAAAAAAATAAAAACTACTAAGTTATATTTAAAATTCTAAAGTAAAGTCATATTTAAGATATGCATTCATTATAGCTTTCTAAAATCCTACAGATTAAAATATGTTTTCTATTATGCGGTTGCAATAAAATTTTTGCCCTTGTACCATATGTTGGAACTTTAAAATCAACATTTTTAAAAATATAGTCTGAGGTATATTGGTTGTCAAGTAACTTTTCTACAAATACAAATTCAATCAATTTTCTTCTGTCAACCAGTCGTTCCAAATTAAAATACGTTATTCAATATTCATACGTGCTAGAATAATAGTCAAGTCCTAACTTAAAACAAAGTATTCTAATAAAACACTTTTGCACTATCTCGAGTTTGTTTACGAGAGTTTTTGTTAGGCTGTTCCAAGTCACTGACGCATATTCTAGTTTCGACCTTACCAGTAATTTATATAAGAGTACATATGTATTTGATTGACAGAAAGCAGGCCATTGATTAAACAGGTAACCGATTATTTTTCTTGCTTCATTACATACATTTTGTATATGATCACCAAAGCGTAGTGACCTGTCAAATGTTACACCTAAATCCTTTATTGTGCCAACTTTCTGTATTACAGTACCTTGTATTTCGCATTGACTTACATAGTATTGTGACTTGTTACTGTAGGTCATGCACTTAGTTTTCAGACAATTGATACTCATACCGTTATCCTTGCACCACATAATGATTCTATTTAAGTCATCTTGTAGCCTATCGTTGTCCTCAATATTATTTACTACACTAAAAAGCTTAATGTCATCAGCATAAAGTAAAACCTTTGAATGATTTAAGACTGTTGGTAAGTCATTAATAAAAATAGAGAAAAGTAATGGGCCCAGAAGAGAACCTTGAGGAACACTGTTACTAACACTGGCTGAATCTGACATGACATTTCCAATTTTAATTTGGTATGTTCTACCAGTCAAATAGCTTTCAAAAAAAAAAAATAGGTACAAGGATGTTACACCTGCATTTGACAGTCTTTTTAATAGTAATCTATGGTCAACTGAATCGAAAGCTTTACTCATGTCAATGTACATGACATCAGTTTGTGATCTACTTTTCATTGCATAGTAGATAAAATCCGTTATTTCACAGAGATTGGTTACAACTGATTTCCCTTTATAAAAGCCATGCTGTGATTTTTGCAATATATTTTTTTACATTAAAAAACAAGTGTTTGTGAATGATGGTTTCAAAAATTTTAGAAAATATGTTCAACAAGGTTATCGGTCTGTAGTTGTTCGGATTTAACTTGTCATTATTCTTGTAAACCGGTACCACATGTACATGTTTCCATTTAGATGGGAATGACCCTGTTCTTAATGAGGTATTGTATATTTTTGACAATACTGGAGCTATTTCTTTCGAACATGCTTTAAGGATATAATTTGGAAAGCTCCCATGTCCTGAAGATGCTAATGGCCGAAGTTTACCTATTACTTCAGTAACATCATTTTCACATATTACTGGAATCGTTATATTATTGCTGTTCAGATTACTAACTACAGCACAATCTAGGGTATTAACTTTTATATTAAAATTTTTCTAAAATACATCTTTAAAAACTTCAGCAATTTGCTTTGCCCCTGTAATGGTGGTACCATTGAACAAAATTCTATTTGGTACACTTTTGTCTTGAGACTTTTTAAAGTAATTCCAAAAATACACTTTGTTGGTACAAATACTATTCTCCAACTGCTCAAAATAACATTTTTAAAGTTTATTGTACATTCTTTTAACATTTTTTCTTAAAACCGAAATTTTTTCATAAATGACTAAATTACCAGTTTTCTTAAATTTTACAAAATTTTTTTTTAATTAATTAATGCTTTTAACTCTTTAGCAATCCACGGAGCTTTGTATTTCTTCTTTTGTATAATATGCTTTTTCGGTACATTTGCTTTCAATATATTTTCCAAATAATCTTGCAATAATACCGTACTGTTATTTACACTTCCTGAAAACCTATCTACTTTTATCTCATTTTTAATGTCCTCGTATAATTGATAGAAGTCTGCTCTTACATAATCATATAACTCACCTTGAGCTTGAGCTGTATCTGCATTTAAGAAATTTAACTTTTCGTCAACCTACCATTTGAATACGAAAGGTGGGTGATACCTATCTACCTTGACTAATGGACTCACATCAAACCATATTGAGCATTCAGTAATATCAGTTAGAACAAGATCCAATATATTATACGGCAACTGAGAGTCGTATGGTTGATTATACTGCTTTAAGCTAAATATAGACGCTAACTCTAACATCTTCTCTGCTTTTGTTTTTAAATGAGAATGCTTAGTTTTTACGATTCCATTATGCCAATCAATACCTGCAGAATTGAAATCCCCAAGAAGCAACATTTTCAAACTTTTTTTCAATAATTAACTTATTCAGTCAATCACAATAATTTACAAATTCTTTGGGTGGCAAGTTAGGTGGATGGTAATGCAAACCTATTAATATTGGAGGATTATTGGGTATACATAACTTTATAATAATCACATCTAGGTTCGGAAACGGTACCTGTACTACGTCATACATTAATCTTTTATTTACAAACATAATACAACCTCCACTTGTACTTTTATTTGTCAGTTGAAGGTTTCTGTCTTTACGTATAACGTTATATTGCTCAGTAAGCTGTTCAAAATGAACTTTGTCATGTTTAAACCAACTCTCAGATAAGTCATAATCAGTGCAATTAACTTCGTCAATAAAGTCTGATTCTTTACTAGTTAAACCATTTACATTTTGATAAAACAATATAATTGACTTATCTAATTGATTGCTCATTATCTTTAGTTTAAGCAGTATTTACACACACAATATTCTCTCTGAGTCTTCCATAGAATTCAGTAAAAAGTACTCCTTCCGGCCATACATCAGCATTCAAAATATCATTAAAATTATTTGACAAGACGGAAACATAAAAGGAAGAGTAGCTGTTGTATTTTGTTTTTAATTTTATACATTTTTGTACGTCTATATCAGCACTGTCTTTGACAAAATTCGATAATTCTTCACATGTAACGGTCGGATCGAGTCTTGTAATAATAATAATAATAATAATAATAATAATAATAATAATAATAATAATAATAATAATAATAATAATAATAATAATAATAATAATAATAATAATATGCTCTTGATAGGTTTTTGAATTCCGTGCTGTATACTGGAATAGCACGTTGTGCAGTTTTTTTTTTGATAATATTAATTTGCATACTTATTTACTTTTCAATAAGATAGAAATTTTGAATAGGAGTAGGGAAGACAAATATCAAACATGCTTACATTTAGCGTCTGTAAAGTTCGCTGAAGCTAAATTGAAAATGATGCTTTATGCTTTAAGGAATAAAAAGATTTTTTTTTTTTTCAGTAAGTACTATCTTCTTGCTCGCTTTTCACGCCTTCCTCCAGGATGCGCAACCCTAGGTTAAGTGCTTGTATCTAAAATAATATGTATTTTCCTTTTAATTTGTAAAATTAAATGTTTATATGAGATGGGTGAGTAATTTGTACTAATTAACACGTTCGTATGCAATATTACTAGTTTTTTTGTGTGTGTGTTTGTGTGATTTTTTTTCAAGTATGATTCAGCTGCGACTATGTTGTGCAACTTAGTAACGCCCCCACAACGTGGCCTCTGCAGTTGTCTTGTTAGGAAAAGCAGAGATCACGGCCCCCGCTCACTGAGTCAGCTGAATGCAGCCCTGGTGATCACGGTTCCACGAACTTCAACCTTGCATCACAAAAGAAATGAGAGCAAACGGCCAGATAATTGTAGTCTCTGAACAAGGTTTTATTTTACTACACGTCTTGTTTGCTTCTTGAAAGTGCGAGTGTAGGCTATTTAGCAGTAACACAAGAAACCCAGTCCATAAACTTTGAAAGTCATTTGAAAAAATATCCACCTAACACAACTTACGATCAATGCCATTTTTAGGTTTCTCAAACTTTTTTTTTTTTTTCACGAATGTTTACAATTTTGAAATTAAGTTTTTTTTTTCCTTTTTTCCTGGCGCTGAAACTTACTAACAGCTATGACCAGGTAGATTGCACATTCTGAAGTCGTTGATGCGTGGTTCGAGCTTGAGTTGAATTCAAAATCACCTCCACTAGAGAACAACTATCATTCGAAACTTTATTTGTTAGTATAGTTAAAGACATACATTTTTCTTTTTGTTATTACAATTTTGGTTTTCATGTCTTAGACAACGGGAAGTAGCGGACGATTGTCACATAATTTAGAGAAACAGAGAAATATAATTTTATTTCTACTTCGATAACACTGCTCCCAAGGATTCGATTTGTTGACACTATAGACCATATTGAAGAACGTATATCATATGGTTGCTAAGTTTGGCAGTACCCGACAAATTTGGTCAAAATTGGATGAACTTCATCAATTATGTATATACATTTAAACTATTTTTTTAAAGTACTGCTACGTGTACACCACGTGGAGGAATTTAGTTTGTATGGCGTTATATGTTTTTTTAAATAATGTTGGAACCGGAAGTAGTAGTAGATTTCCACCACTTCCGCCTTGAGAAGAAATATTACACTGTAGATTGCGTATTATTGAGATACAGGAAACCTTTTCTCGTGATCTACTATGGTGATCGACGTTGAAACTGGCAGTTATTGATTTTTGCCACTTCCCGTTTGAATAAGGGGTTAAGGGAGAAGATGGTGTCTAATATTCCTAGAACTAAATCGATTGCATGAAACAGCTTCTCGCTAGATGTCAAATGTTCTACTATATAGCTCAGTGGTATGGCTTTTGCCAATGCTGCGTGGGGTCCCTGGTTCGATACCCGACCAAGTAAGTTTGTGTAGACAAAATCGTGTCCCTGAGTTTTTTCGGAGCATTCCAGTTTTCTCCAAATTTCTCATTACACCAACTTTTCTATAATCATTCATTTGCTTTAATCATCGTATTCCTTAACCCAGTGGCGTAGGGAAGGGGGGCCCGGAGGGGCCGCCCTACTAAACAGATCCGACAATGTACTTTGGTATTTTGATGTTTGTAATTTTTTAAATATATTTTTATGTTTATATTTTTTTTGCTTGTAATTTTTCTATATGTTGTACCTATAACAGCACTTGCCTCCCCCCTCAAACACACACCCTGGCTACGCTACTGCCTTAACCTAAAGGGCATAATCATGGGACATTAAAGTGAAAGGTTTCATTTTTTTTCATTTTTTACTATTAAGGGATCATCGTTAACTCCGGAAGAGGTTGATTTCTGGCTCTTGTACTTTTTAGTACAGAAACAAGAGTGAAAATGGAACATATTCTTGGGATATTGATTGCAGAAAACCCTTCTCGCTATCCGTTAGAGTTTTTATTCTATAATAATCAATATCAATACCGGAAGTGGTTCATTTCTGCTACTTCCTGTCTGAATAGTGACATTACAGTGGAAATGAAATATATTAGTAGTAGAAAATGGATCGATCTTGAACAGTTTTCGGGAATATTAAGCCAACTCAGGAGCCCCTCGGAAATCGAGCACCTTGAACCGTCGACCCACGGTCTTTTACGACATACATTTTAGGAGTGTATTTGTTCCCTTTTATGAACACTTTTTCAACCCCTTAGCAGAGAATACACGAACACATAGCAGAACAGATAATATTTTAAGGGGTGTACTCGTTCCCTTTTATGATCACTTTTTCCACCCCTATTTAAACATAGCAGAACTAGTAAAAGAGTATGACTTATTTTCCAACTCCTATTTTAACATAGCAGAAATGACATAAGACTACGAACACATAGCAGAGCAGAGAATACATAAGATTCATTTCAACCCCAGACAATGAATACCTATGTAACATAGCAAAGTGGGTGTACATAAGACTACGAACACACAACTGTGTTCGTTCCACCCCTATTTAAACATAGCAGAACTAGTAAAAGAGTATGGCTTATTTTCCAACCCCTATTTTAACATACCACATATTACATAAGACTATGTGACATAGCAGAGCTAATACAATAGTATGACTTATTTTCCAACCCCTATTTTAACATAGCAGAAATTACATAAGACTACGAAACATAGCAGGGGTGTATTCGTTCTCTTTTATGATCACCTTTTCAACCCCTATTTGAACATTTTACCATAGCAGAGACTACAAACACATAGCAGAGCATAAGACTACATAACATAGCAGGCATGTATTCGTTTCCTTTTATGAGCCCATTTTAGGTGTGTATTCGTGTTCTTTTATGAGCACTTTTTTCAACCCCTATTTTAACATAGCAGAAATTACATAAGACTACGAACACATAGCAGAACAGATAATACATAAGACTACGTAACATAGCAAGGACAGTACATTTTTAGGGGTGTATTCGTTCTCTTTTATGACCACTTTTTCCACCCCTTATTTTACCATAGCAGAGAATACATAAGATTCGTTCCCTTTTATGAGTACATTTTAAGGGGTGTACTCGTTCTCTTTTATGATCACTTCTACAACCCCTATTTTACCATAGCAAAGATTACATAAGACTACGAACACATAGCAGAGCAGATAATACATAAGACTACGAAACATAGCAGGGGTGTATTTTTTCCCTTTAATGAGCATGTTTTCAACCCCTATTTTAACACAATGGATACCTATGTAACATAGCAAAGGGGGTGTACATAAGATTACGAACACACATAGTAGGGCTGTATTCATTCCACCCCTATTTAAACATAGCAGAACTAGTAAAAGAGTATGGCTTATTTTCCAACCCCTATTTTTAACATAGCAGAATTACATAAGACTACGAACACATAGCAGATCAGAGACACGCATGAGGAGAAACATTAATATTTCCGATTCGATACGCCCTTTGCACCGATTTGGATAAAACTAGGTATATGGAAGTTTTCGGACATGCTGATCAGGAATATCATTTCTATTTTTACCTGGGTCTTATAGTTTATGTGGGATACGCCCTTTCTATGACAATTTTAACCGATTTGGGTGAAACTCGGTATATAGGGGTTTTCGGACATGCTGATTACGAATATCATATTCATTTTTTACCTGGATCTTATAGTTTATGTGGGATACGCCCTTTCTATGACAATTTTAACCGATTTGGGTGAAACTCGGTATATAGGGGTTTTCGGACATGCTGATTACGAATGTCATATTTATTTTTACCCGGGTCTTATAGTTTATGTGAGATACGCCCTTTCTATGACAATTTTAACCGATTTGGATGAAACTCGGTATATGGGGGTTTTCGACCATGCCGCATTTATTTTTACTTGGGCCTTATAGTATATGTGGTATTGGCCCTTTCTGTGACAATTTTAACCGATTTGGATGAAACTTGGTGTATAGGGGTTTTCGACCATGCCGCACTTATTTTTACCTGGGTCTTATTGTTTATGTGGGATACGCCCTTTCTATGACAATTTTAAAGGACTTGGGTGAAACTCGGTATATAGGGGTTTCTGGACATGCTGATTACGAATATCATATTCATTTTTTTTACCTGTGTCTTATAGTTTATGTGGGATACGCCCTTTCTATGATAATTTTAACCGATTTGGGTGAAACTCGGTATATAGGGGTTTTCGGACATGCTGATTACGAATATCATATTCATTTTTTACCTGGATCTTATAGTTTATGTGGGATACGCCCTTTCTATGACAATTTTAACCGATTTGGGTGAAACTCGGTATATAGGGGTTTTCGGACATGCTGATTACGAATGTCATATTTATTTTTACCCGGGTCTTATAGTTTATGTGAGATACGCCCTTTCTATGACAATTTTAACCGATTTGGATGAAACTCGGTATATGGGGGTTTTCGACCATGCCGCATTTATTTTTACTTGGGCCTTATAGTATATGTGGTATTGGCCCTTTCTGTGACAATTTTAACCGATTTGGATGAAACTCGGTGTATAGGGGTTTTCGACCATGCCGCACTTATTTTTACCTGGGTCTTATTGTTTATGTGGGATACGCACTTTCTATGACAATTTTAACCAATTTGAATGAAACTCGGCATATGTGGGTTTTCGAACATGCTGATTACGAATATCATATTTATTTTACCTGGGTCTTATAGTTTATGTGGGATACGTCCTTTGTATGACACTTAAAACCCAATCACTCGTAAGGTGATTGAGGTGGTGTTTCCACACACCAGCAACTACATGTTCCAAAAATACTGACCATCGAGGTCAAAGATCAAAATACTTAAAACCTAATAACTCGAAAACGGAGCCACATATTGAGGTGTTGTTTCCACATTTAGTAATGGGCCATCAACTACCACATGATCCAAAAATACTGACCATCGAGGTCAAAGGTCAGAACTTGAAAACGGAGCCCCATATTGAGGTGCTATTTTCAAATTTAGTAATTGACCATCAACTACTGACCAACGATGTCAAAGGTCAATATACTTAAAACCTAATAACTCGAAAATGTGGCCAAATATTGAGGTACTGTTTCCACATTTAGTAATTGGTCATCAACTACTGACCATCGAGGTCAAAGGTCAGAACTCGAAAATAAAGCCAAATATTGAGGTGATGTTTCCACATTTAGTAATTGGTCATCAACTACTACAAGTTCCAAAAATACTGACCATCGACGTCAAAGGTCAAACTCGTAAACGGAGACAAATTTAGTAATTGGTCACCAACAACTACAAGTCCCAAAAGTGTTGACCATCGAGGTCAAAGGTAAAAATACTTAAACACCAAATAGCCAGTAAACGGTGTCAAATATTGAGGTGCTGTTTCCACATTTAGTAGCTGGTCATCAACTACTGCAAGTCCCAAAGGTCAAGCTCGTAAACGGAGCAACGGATAAATTTTGTGCCAAACCGAAAAAATAAAGACTATTTTAATTACACCAGAATCTTTTATCGTTCTGCACTACACAAATACACGAAGGAATAAATTCCAGAAAAAAATAAAGTCCATTTTATATCATTTTGTACTACCGAGAAAAAAACAAGAAATAAAATTTTATGCCGTTCAAATAAATGAAGGAATAAATTTGGGTAGAATATTTAGTTTTGTACCAAGCAAAATAAGAAAAAGAAATGAAGAACAAATAAAATTTGAATGGACTATTTTGTTATGTACCAACAAAAATGGAGCAAATTTGAGTGGCATACATACTTTTGTACCAATGACAAAAACGAAACCGAAGGAGGAATAAATTTGGGTGGCCCATTTTGTTAAATTTGAGTGACTTATTCAGTTTTGTACTAAGCACTAAAAAAGTGGAGAAGGTAAAATTTAAATAGCTCAGTGTTTATGTACATTTTGTACTACTAAAATAAACGAAGGAACAAAATTGGATGTTCTACTTTTTATACTAATCAGAAGAAACCGGGCAAGGGCCATTTTAATTAATTTTGTAGTACTCAAATATACAAAGGTATAAATCTGTGAGACCCATTCTGTTTTGAACTAAGCAGAAAATTTGTTGGCTTTTTTTAGAAAGACCATTTTATCTTTTGTATTACTCAAATAAAGAAACCTATTCAGATTTTCCGGCTTCTTTAATTTTGTATTAACAATTAAAAAAGCGAATAAATTTCTATGTTCTACTTTTTGCGCTATCATTTTTGTGCTCTCCAAATAAACGAAGGAAAAGCAAAGAGAGACAATTTTTAACTAGCTTAGAATTTATGTGCCTTTTGTAACGAAGGGACAAATTTGAGTGGTCTATTTGTGTATCAATCAGAAGGAAATTCATTTTAACTAATCCTGCTGCGAGTAGATCAATTAGTATATAGATTAAAAAATAAAACAACATGACATTTACGTAAAACGAAAGAAACGAATTGCGACTTAATAGCCTAAATAATTCATTTTCGAATACATACGGATTAAACCACTATGGCAAAAAATACTACTCTCTCCTTATGCTTATTTGGAGCAGACTTAAGAGGACCAAGCATTATTTTAAACTCGTATTCTAACCAACAATTAGAAACCCACTAGTAGGGCGTCGACTTCGTCCAATTAAACTCCTCCTTATCGTTTGCAGTAAACCCGTTATGCTTTAGAAAACAAAATCCATATTGGAGTATAACTTTGAAAACATACTCTTATGACCACCTTTTATACAACAAACAAGCTTCTTAGCCTCACTCCAGAAATTAGAAAACAAATTCTTTCTTCTACGGTCTTCGGCATGCATTTGTTGCATTTTTAGCTCTTTCAATTCTTACATTTTAGACCAAGAGCAGCAAGATTAATATTTGTATTCCCCTGCTTTAAATAACACTTCTGCTGGATGGAAATTCGATTCCGAAGCCGAAGCGTGTTTACCGCCCCCCTGGAAAAAGGTATGCCTCTGAATACGTTTCCCGTTCTGGTCGAATGGGACATGTAACTGTCCACTGTTGGGTATGGATATGCAAGGCTGCAAATTTCGGAGGAATCTACAGGATTCCTGGTCGCCTAAACGCCCACAAGTATGTGGAACATCTGGATGAAACGCGTCCGGAAATAAAAGCTCATGTAGGTGACGGCATATTATATTTGCAACAGGACAATAGCTCGATACATAATTCAAATGTGGTTCAGACATGGTTGCAGAGGCAACCTTATGTCGAAATAGTTGACTGGGTTCCTCATGGAGTAGATCTGGACCCTATTGAAAATATGTGGGCCTCTGTTGCAAGAACATTGCGGGAAACCTGGTCGAACAATCCTCCACGAACATCTAATGATCTTTGGGAGCGTGTTGAAGATGCGTGGTCGATCTGTTGCACCCAACGCTATATCTCTCGCCTGGTGGATTCAATGCCACGGCATATGGCAGCTGTAATCGAGTCCCAAGGGGACTATTCACACTTATAATAAACCCACAACACCATCAGCCCTCTCGAGGGCTACCTAATTCGACCCACTTATTAACAAAATGTTATGAAATACATTACGCGACACCAGTGAATGTAAGTGTCTCAGTATGTTCTGCATTAATAAAGAGGCTAACGTGCGAGACTTGGTGGCCGAGTGGTATTATGCTTGTTATGTAAACCAAAACAGCCTGTAACAGTGGTTCGAATCTAGTGAAGAAGACCCCTACTTTTTATCACCAGGGATATTTGCAATAAGCCTTCTGCTATGCCCGCCTTCGTACGGTCTATTGTATGACACATAATGTGGACCGCCATAAGTTTTTACTTAGTAAACAATTTATAAATATATGAACAAATACCTAGGTATATTAGAGTAACAATGGAATATAGTACTTTCGTCCGACTGACGTCGCTCTGCAAATGTTCATTGTATTACACCGGAAGATGAATTAAATAAAGACTGGAAAATTTGATATAAAAATTGATACGTAATAAGTTAAAGACAAAATATGTAATTATAATATCATATTTGAAACTAATTTCGACTACAATTATTCTCTTCCTGCTTTCATAAATAATCCAAACCAATCTTCGAGGTTTGGAATGCACAAACTAAGTGTAGCTAAGAGAAAAAGTAACAAGAAGAGCAGAGATTCGAACCCACGATCACCAGCGTAAGAATTCCTTTTACTAACCCTTCATCTATCAAACCATGACATGAACATGACTTTTGTAAGTTATAAATTTGTATCCAAGAAACACCATTAAACGTATGTGCAACTATTGCTTTGCTCTTTTTCTGTTCAAAAGCGTAACATGTTTAGGACGATTTGTTTCGTTTTCCATTAGAGTTTCGAAAGAGATTATTTGTGTTTGAGTGTAGGATCTTTAGTTTCCTTTAACCGACACTTCTAGCAAATACAACTTAATTCACACAGCAGTTAAAAAAAAGACTCGTACTGTCTTAGAAAGTATTCCTAAAAGCAGAAGCTGCATCATGCATCCTGAACAGTGACGTAACTAACGGCAGTGCGTTGAGGAAGCCCAGAGTAAAACGGGGCCCATTGAAAATTCGTAATTCCACTATTTTTTCTCGATGTCTAAAGTGAGACTACTTTAGCCTTACATGAAAAAGAAGCTGTGGAGGGGACTGCGAAGTCTACTGAAAAGATTTATCACGTCCTTGCAGCAACAACTTTAAGTTTTCGAACAGTAATGAAGAACAAGATTGATTGAAATTTTAAGTTAGAATGAAATAACTAAAAATCTAATCTTATATAACTCTCATTGATAGTAGTGTTCCGTATTTGTTTAGACTATATTCTTTTATAACTTTACCTATGGTGCATGGGGTCCTTGGTTCGATCCCAGCTCACGCCGAATGAACTTTATTATGGACAAACACCGTGTGCATGAGTGTCCTCCGGTTTCTCCCGTTTCCTTCCACTTTCTTCATTAAACGATTTCATTCGTTTCTCACCATCACTGTCTCCATTAGCGTAGTCGGCATATCGTGGGACGTAAAACTTAAATATTTCGTTTCGTTTTTCTTTTATAACTGTATCTCACTTTTCCTGTGACGAGAGCATCATCTAAGAGAGTATTCAGTGAATTAAACCACTATATTCATAGCAGAATAGTACAGAATGAAGTTTAGCTCTTTGGCAATCTCCAGCATGCAGAGCAAAAAAAGCCAATACATTGATATTGAAACAGTAGTTAACGAATTCCTCTGCGAAAAAGATCACCCGTACTGTTGTGTTTCAGATGATAATTTATAATTATACTTAGTTGGTTGAAATTTCTCCATAGTTGTGGGGGCGAGATACTGAAAAAATCCCTACCAAGAGGTGAAGGTGACATGTAAAAGTAGTCAAATACGAACGAAATTAGTGTCGAATTCATGTGCAAAGATGAAAAGTGACACTGTGGATGCTACGTAAGTCCAAAATAAGCCTTTTTTGGCTTCGAGTTGACAATGGGAGGGTGACAGGAATAAAGAATTGAAAATATCCTATATTTGTGTCGAATGGATAGTTTTCGGGATCACAGACATAAAAGGTGATATTTCAGATGTGTATATGTCCAAGGTTGGCCATATTGAAATGGGGTCATAGGGAGAACCAGTAAATACTTCAGAACAGTTCCTTTTTGGTGCGTTTCAAGACACTGAGAGTGAATAGTGATAATGCACAAATCACATTCTGAATTATCGGAGATATGACTTCTAGGGAAGTGTCGTTGCTCCAGGGAGGCATTACTAACTGATCACTCCCTAAAATCGTCATTGTTCTGCAGGGCCGTAGACAGAAATTTATTTCAGCGATCGAAAGCTTGACAGGAATTTATTTCAGCGATTGAGGGTATATTTTACTAAAACGTCTATCATCCATGGGCGGATCCAGGATGATTGTTTGGGAGGGGCGGTCGTTCGAAGTCAAATCAAGGTAAGAGCGGATTGCAAAAAAAAAAAAAAGAAAAAAGAAAGAAAAGAAAAGAAAAAAAAAACAAATTTAGAAAAGGAGAAGTAGCTCTTCTGTAGAATTAACTTTCTTAAGAAAGTAAGGCCTATCTACATTAAGTTTTAATTTACGTTTATAATACAAAGATGAAAAATACTTAGGATATGTTTTATTTTTAAAATAAAAAGTATAAAAAGTTCTCTATCCTGGGGGATGCGATCACCCCAAACACACTCCCCTGGATCCGTCCCTGCTATCACCATCTATAAAATTAGATATATACACGAAAAAAAGGAGTGATTTCGTGGGGGCAAAACGTCTTGATTGCAAAGGCCTGCATCATGTGTATGTCCCTGCTGCTCTGAATTGTCAAAAGCTCCTCTTCAAAGGTAAGACATAAAATATAAATAATAAACGTGTAACATAGAATACAATATAAATAGAAAATATGTTATAATTAAGAAATAGAAAATAATTATAAAATAAATTTGAAGGGCAATTTAAAAGAAATCAATAATACTTGAAAGTAAAATATACTTTTAAAACAATTTTGCATTTATGCAGGGCTACAAACAAATGAGGAATGCCATGTAAATTTAGTAACAAATAGAATATTGGAAAATTATTTCGAATTAAACTAGCTGTGACTACATTACTTCAAACTTGAACTTGTGGAATATACAGTATGAGCGTAGCGCAAATAAAATAATCAATAAGAATGGTCTTGATTGGAAGCTCGGACCATCCACGTAGGAGTAACTTACATTAACCATTCACCTAACAGACAATGCCGCATAGGGCTTGGCACTACTTTATTAGATGGTTCTATCAAATGTAACTTAATTAAAAGAATAGTAACAAATTTTAAAGCTTTAAAAAGTGTCCTGAAGAAGAGGAAGTTCATTTTGCACATTGTAACTAAGTTACAAGAGGTTTACGTCCTAACTGAACGGCGCATCTACCGAGTCAACTTTTGGAATATCCCCTTAAGGTAGCTTTCAACGCAGCTAAGGGAAACGTATGTGAACGAGCAATATAATCCTCCGTAGAGAATGGATAAAGTCATGGTTCGATGACCACAAGGTACGTGGTTCGAAACCCGTCGCCGAAACCAGATTTTTTAAAATCTTAATTCCTCAGTTCTGAAGATCTTTCTCTCCTTTCGTAATCATCTGATGCTCTAAAAAGAGTTCCCCACATTAATTCGACAACTGCCTAATGTGATCCTCGCAGTTCGAAAACTTTCCTTCTTATCTTTCACAAAATCAGAATTTTCGTCATAATACGAATGCTGTCCGATCACTTCTTTCCCCAATTCTAAATCTGTGTATACAAATCATCCCTCTCTGTCTCCATACTTGCATCTCTCTCTCTCTCTCAATGTCACCCAGGAAGTCATATGGCTTGAGATCAAAAATTCTACTCTTGAAACCAAATGTAAGCTCTTTAACAATGTGCTATCGTAACTCTATAGGTTTGTTGTTAAAACCAGTGTCTTTTAGACTTTATTCGGGGGGGGGGGGGGAGAGATTCTCCGCCGACATAAGATTTTCACTTTTTATTCGTGTATTACTATACATTTGATCAAAAAATACGTATTTATGAAGCTCAAGAGAGGGGGAATTACACCCTCCTGTCCTGCCCAAATGACGCCCCTGAAACATTTGCTTGCACTTACTGAAAAGAAATTCAATGAATCATTGAATAAAACTCGTTTCTGTCCGTAAATATTTTAGAGCTCTTGGCAATTTCCATAGATTTCTTAGGGAGCATCTTACTAGCTTGCACTCTTTAAAGAAAGAAAAGAATGAAACTAAAGATATTTATGAAGCTCTGGGAAGATTGTGTGACTTTCCTTTAATTTAGGCTCTTAAAAATATTTCAGAACAAACGAATGGAAAAGACTGTTTTAAAGCTATAACGTTGTAAACTTGATTCTTGTTTCTTTTTCAGCTGAATGGAAAAAAGTGTACTACGTCACACACACTGCTTTAGACAATGAGATGTGGAGGACGGGGAGGAGTTGGAATAAATACTAGAAGCAACTAATCGATTGATACATGTATTGCGGGAATGCATAAGAAAACTGGGCAAGAGTTTGATATTAATTTGGACTTAGAACTTTTGTAACAAATTTTATGCCGGGGACTGTACCAGCTGGGAAAAGTGAAGAAGAGCCACTTTAACTAGCTTAGGATTTTTAAACAAATGAAAATGTACCTTTTGTGCTACTCAAATAAACAAAAGAGCAAATTTTGATGTTCTGTTTTTTCTGTATCAAGCAGAAGATCCATTTTAGTGTCCTATTTCCTTTTCTACCAAGCAGCAAAAAGGATGGAGAATGAATAAATTTCTCTGGTTTCTTCTCTTTTTTCTCTTTAATACAAAAGTAAAAATAAGCCATTCTCTTTTACTAGTTCTGCTATGTTTAAATAGGGGTGCAATGAATACAGCCCTACTATGTGTGTTCGTAGACTTATGTACACCCCCTTTGCTTTGTTACATAGGTATCCATTGTCTTAAAATAGGGGTTGAAAAATGCTCATAAAAGGAAAAAAATACACCCCTGCTATGTTTCGTAGTCTTATGTATTATCTGCTCTGCTATGTGTTCGTAGTCTTATGTAATCTTTGCTATGGTAAAATAGGGGTTGTAGAAGTGATCATAAAAGAGAACGAGTACACCCCTTAAAAATGTACTCAGAAAAGGGAATGAATCTTATGTATTCTCTGCTCTGCTGTGTGTTCGTAGTCTCAGTGTAATTTCTGCTATGGTAAAATAAGGGGTGGAAAAAGTGGTCGTAAAAGAGAAAGAATACACCCCTAAAAATGCTCATAAAAGGGTATGAATCGTATATATTCTCTGCTCTGCTATGTGTTCGTAGTCTCAGTGTAATTTCTGCTATGGTAAAATAGGGGTTGGAAAATATGCTCATAAAAGGAAATGAGTACATCCCTGCTATGTTACGTAGTCTTATGTATTATCTGTTCTGCTATGTGTTCGTAGTCTTATGTAATTTCTGCTATGTTAAAATGGGGGTTGAAAAAAGTGCTCATAAAAGAGCACGAATACACCCCTAAAATGGGCTCATAAAAGGAAACGAATACATCCCTGCTATGTTACGTAGTCTTATGCTCTGCTATGTGTTTGTAGTCTCTGCTATGGTAAAATGTTCAAATAGGGGTTGAAAAGGTGATCATAAAAGAGAACGAATACACCCCTAAAATGGAGGTCGTAAAAGACCGTGGGTCGACGGTTCAAGGTGCTCGATTTCCCAGGGGCTCTTGAGTTGGCTTAATATTCCCGAAAACTGTTCCAGATCGATCCATTTTCTACTACTTATATTCTTAAGACGCTTAATTGATTGCACAGAACCACTTTTCGCCATTAATTACAATTTTATTTGGGATATGATAAGCATGTAATATACGATGTTCTCTTGTGAGAAATGTGAACTACCTCCTAAATTTACACCCTGCTGAGATATATTCGACTTATTTGCAGCAACTACAATATTGATCTTAAAAGCTACCTTTCTATGTGTGTTCAATAGTTTCAGGCTGAAAGGAAGTACTTTTTGCCCCTTCTGTGTGGTTTTAATGTCTTCTGAAGAAAATTGGAGTTCAAATCCCATCGCTGCATCTGTATGCGGAAGAACTTTCATTTAACTACTCCGGAATTTGCATGCATATTTCACAAGGACGGAAAGAGCTGGGAATTCCCTCTTCCATACCTGGAGGTGGCTTTTCCCGAAGACAGAAGGGTGGAAACAGAAGTCTTCCTGCGAATCGAATCATTCTACATTCAACACGAAAAGGAGTAGTCTGTAAGAGAACACCCATCTTCAAAATTTATTATTGGAACTACACACACAACACTTACTGTGGTTTCATTTTGACATTTACTACGCAATGAGCAAGATCAATGCACTAGCATTTTCACGATAAAAAACTGCATGGGTGTCCACAGGATTTCAAGAAGACATTGAAGTTTTACTGGGAGTTCTAGTAGAAAAAGGCAGTTGAAACCTTTAAAATTGATATAACAGCTAAAATTATTTATAAAATGTCAGGAATTTATAAGAGTACAACATATTTTAGTCAAGGAGCATCCAAAGAGAAAAGAATCATAATATAAATTTAAAAACATACTAGCTGAACCTGCGAACTCTACACAACGCATCATATGAGCATGAATCTCCTTGCTATTCCTCACATCTGTATATGTCTCTTTACAGATACAAGTGAAAGACGTCTTAATAAAAATCAGCAAGGGGTACCATAATTGGGATTTTTTTTCAAATATCTCGCACCGTTTGCAAGATTTGATCCTACTTCTAGTTGAACTTTCTAATTCCTGTATGATCAGCGTTTTCTTTCTTCTAGTATGCAATAAGCAAATACATTACATACACAATTAATTATAATGTTAGTGATATATATGGTGTTCATTGGGCAAAGCATTCCAATAAATAAATAAATAAATAAATAAATAAATAAAAGAAATAAAGATTCATCTTAGCTTGCAAAAATAGTTATGTTTCGTTTTTCATCATTTGGCCATGAAACAAACGCCTAAGATATATACAACAATGGCATACAACTATGTGGTGCTGGAATATATAACTCATAGGATATGATGCTTTACTATATATATATATATATAATTTTAACACTTCCAGTGTACCCCTAAAATGTAATAAAATAATAACGGTCATGTTTTTAAATATTCAATTATAACTGAACAATCCACACAAAATTTGGAATCGACCAGTGAAAACATCATGTTTCTAGCATCTGTGGATTTCGAGATGATCTCATTCTCGAAATGATTGGAGACAAACATATAAACCTAGCATTTTAATATATCTATAGGTGATGATTTACGATGTAGCTAACAGAGAATTTAAGGGCTGCTTCATGCAAAAGAGGTTATAAACCGCTAAGAACTAGATACTAATATATATATATCAAACTGAATAAAAACTGTTTATGTTTCTTTAATTAGGTGTTGAAGTTTCTCATAAGGAGACACATGAAATTTGAACATAATCATATTCGTCCAAGAAACAACATGATAGAACACACACACACACACACACACACACATGCACGTGCATACATGCATCAGTTTTTAGACTTCCAAACTATGCTATGCATAAGTGTCTGGGAACGGCTTTGTCCCTCCGTCTGCCTGTCGACAGGTATCAGATCAAGAAAAGGTAAGATACATTATGTGATCAAAATTATCCGGACACTGACTGAAAATGACTCAAGAACAACATCCCAAAGGTGTTCTCTAAGATTCAAGTCAGGACTCTGTGCGGGCCATTCATTACAGGAATGCTATGGTCGTGTAACCACTCCGCCACAGACCGTGCAGCATGAACAGGTGCTCGATCGTGTTGAAAGATGCAATCGCCATCCCCGCATTGGTATTCAACAGTGGAAAGCAAGAAGGTGCTTAAAACATCAATGTAGGCCTGCGCTGTGAGAGTGCCATGCAAAACAACAAGAGGTGCAAGCCCCCTCCAGGAAAAACACGACCACACCACAACACTACCACCTCCGAATTTTACTGTTGGCACTACACACGCTGACAGATGACGTTCACCGGGCATTCACCATATCCACACCCTGCCATCGGATCGCCAGATTGTGTACCGTGATTCGTCACTCCACACAACGGTTTTCCACTGTTCAATCGTCCAATGTTTACGCTCCTTACACCAAGCGAGGCGTCATTTGGCATTTACCTGCGTGATGTGTGGCTCATGAGGAGCCAAGTACTATGAAATCGAAGTTTTCTCACCTCACGCCTAAATGTTATAGTACTTGGAGTAGATCCTGATGCAGTTTGGAATTCCTGTGTGATGGTCTGGATAGATGTCTGCCTATTACGCTTTACGACCCTCTTCAACTGTCGGAGGTCTCTGTCAGTCAACAGACGAGGTCGGCCTGTACGCTTTTGTGCTCTACGTGTCCCTTCACGTTTCCACTTTACTATCACATCAGACACAGTGGACCTAGGGATGTTTAGGAGTGTGGAAATCTCGTGTACAGATTTCTGACACAAGTGACACCCAATCACCTGACCACGTTCAAAGTCCGTGAGTTCCGCGGAGCGCCCCATTCTGCTTTCTCGCGATCTCTAATAACTACTGAGGTCGCTGATAATGAGTACCTGTCAGTAAGTGGCAGCACAATGCACCTAATGTGAAAAACGTATGTTTTTGGGGGTGTCCGGATACTTATGATCACATAGTGTATATCGAGTTTTCTTCAATTGATTCAGCGTCCCAAGACTAGATATTATCGCCATAGAACGAAAGGAATAACATATAGCAAGAAGTTATTTCTTTTCTTCTTTTTTTGAAAAGAAAAAATTGTCAGCGTCTTAAAGTAACATATCACCAGCTTTCCATTTTGAAGCCAAAGATCTTGTGATTCTCCTTGACCAAAATTGCGTAAGAAATTAGAAGAATAACACTATTTTAAGACTATTGCCACGCAGAAATTGAGAAAAAAAAAACAGAGAATTATAGTGGAAACCGCCTATAATGACTGCGAAGAGACCACCAAATTGAGGTCCTTATAGTCGATAAGGACCAAATCGTTTTCTCTATTTGCTAAGAAAAATGATGCAAAGCAAGAAGTAGCAACAATGGAAATTGTTCAATAATACTGTACACGGTGTTTGCTAATGAATGAGATAAAATGTTGAGCATCTTTTGAACTTACGGTTTTAGAAGTTACTTTGACGGGCTAAATGCTAAAAAAAAAGAAATGTTAATTTTTTTTCTGTCCCAACTAAAGATGGAAGGGCTCGGATAAAGCTGCTGTTTAAAAAGTATCATAAGTTATTTTATCTTGGGAAAGTTCTGTTTTTTTTTTCTTGGAACTTTTCAAGTTTAATGAAGAAATAAGAATATGTTCTATCTTTTCTTCTCCATTATAACAAGAATAATTTAATTATTGCATTCTGAAGAAAAGAAAAGAAATTAGAAGTTCTATAATTCAGGATAATTATTCACTCAATAGGAGAAAAAAAGATTAAACCGGTAAATGCATTGTTTTCCAGTTCGAACCACTTGTTTGTAAACCTATATTTACAATATATATAAGTGAAAATGTTGATAGTGTTAATAATGACTGTACTGAAAATGTAGTCTAATTAGTTACACAAAATTATCAATTCGAATTTAAGCGTAAATTTAAACTATTTTGCAGTTGTAAAACACCGTTTATATAGAAGGTTACGCAGAACAAGTGCATCTATTGATATATGCATATTACTTATTGACACCTTTAAAATTGCAACCGGATTTAAGTTTGATGGGGCTCTAAACTCTTGGAGGTCCATGCGTTCTTTGTGAATGACAAAAATTTGTTATTTTTTTTTCTGTTAAATATATAATATATTGCAATTCATAAAGTATTGCTTAACTAAATTTATTTTTGGCAGCACGCTAGCCCCTATTACTTACAACATAGTGTCCTACACAGTACACTTTATTTGTTATGTATCTTATACTTTTGGAAATGTAATCCGGATATCTGCTTGACATTTTTTGAGGGCCCCAAGGGGGATCAGCGTCATTTATGATTTTGAAGAACATTCCTGTTCAAGTTGGTCAGCTGCGGCCATTGGTGGTTATCCGTAAAAATACCTAAGTAAGATAGGCTCGTCATATGCGACTACGTGGAACTTTTAGGCACAATTAGGTTTCGTTCAATTCATTAAGAATCCGTTTTTGTTGGATTTTTTTCGCCTGCAATAATAATCAAAACATCTTTAAAAGGAGTATTAAAGTTTTGCTCTTTCCTCAATCCATCATATTATACAACGTATATTACTTTACTGCTTAAGTATAATCATTTATTAATACAGTGAAACCTCTACTAACGGACACCTCTATAAAGCAGACACCTCCCTTAACGGACATATTTTGTAATCCCCAAACACTGTAATAGGAAAAACATATTGGCAAACCTCTCTAAAACGGACACTCTCTAGTACGGACACGGACAGTCTTTTCTGTCTTTTATAGGTATTATTTACCTCCGTATTACGGACACTTTCTCTAGAAATAAGTTGAAAAGTGTAGTTAAAATACATTTTTAGTAATTCATACATGTGTCACCAAGGAAGCATTGTGACAACATTTTGCCTCCTCAGCTGTCTGCTCAGCAACCCAGATGAAGCGTCTCTGTTTAACAACACTCTTATGTCCTTTGCTTGCATCCCACTCCCACCCAAGCTGTTTTAGACACAAAAGTGATTGACAGTTGCCCGCCGTTAGGCATGACACGTTATGCTACTGTCCCGTTGGAGTCTCTAACCAACCAGAAGACAAGTTTAGTATTTTTTGCCCTCAGGGTATATATTGTCTCAAAAAGGACACTTCAGGACTGCAACTACCCCACAAATTAAAGCGCCATACTGAAAACGAAGGAAATACTGATAAGTGTAAAGTGCAGAGAACTATAACGTGTTATTCCCATGTTGTGCCTCGAACACAGAGTATTGGATGACAGAGGATAATGCATGTAATATTCGTAAATACGTGATTCATGCAAAAATATTTTTTTTTCTAATTGCAGATTATCTTGCTCACTAATTTACATAACAAAATACTGAAACATCTTGAAGGCGGACACCTCTCTATAGCGGACAATTTTTGATTCTCCACGGCTGTCCGCTTTAGAGAGGTTTCACTGTATAAATTTTGCAACAAAAACTATTGTAAGGAGTCGTACACAATTGTGCTGTACATATAGTGTCCTTTGAATGTAAGAACAAAAATTCAGATTTTGTCTTTTAAATGCCGCTATATGGATTGGATGTCAAGTCACACTCAGTAAGGTTTATTCGTGTGTTTTATTTGTATTTTCTTGAATTTATGACCATTAATGAAAAAAAAAATACAAATATTTTCCGTATGTATCCTATTATCAATATAAGAAATAAGTTTATTTGAAATTTGAAATTAATTTATGTGATTTATTAAATTGGTGCTAGTGAAATGTCCATCCCAAGTACCACATTTACAAAGATAGAAAGACAATCAATACCTCGTTCATCAAAACAGTCGCTGTCTGCAACGATATATTCCTCACCCTAGGATTGGAGTCTGTACTGAAATAATCCTAGACTCCGCGATGCGAACAAATTCTCAGGTGACCGTTGCACGGAAGAACTTCCCTCCCGAGAAATTCTCAAATTATCGGAAGAGGAGATGTCAAGAGAATATGGAGGAAGAGAAAATGTTCCATACTACAACTCATGGAGAATTTGCAATGCCCTTTGAACGACATTTCTGTTGCCGTCGTCGTGCAATATTACGGCAAACTTGTGGTGCATTTCATGGAGTTCAGCACTGTAAAGATCTGCTGTGATACTTAAGGCTCGATAAAGAAAGACATGATGCGTCAACCCCACCATAGCAACAACAACATCTTCTAGGGTTTATAGAAACCGTCCTGGACCTTGATCAAGATTCAACTACTGTCCTGACCGTTCATGGTTGTTTTAGCTGATCCATTTTTCAGCAAAAGTAACAATACTATACAAGGAACTTCTGCGTATATTCCTTAGACTTAGAGAACCGTACAAATCCAGAAGGCGATCTTTGATTACTTTATTTGAACTTTAGCGTTCCGCTTAGCACCACAGCTTAACGTGGTATTCGAACCACATGAGCTTCCACCGGGAATCTAACCAGGGTCTGAAGGCTCGTATGCTAACCATATAACTACCAGAACTTACACAGCGATTCCTGCTGAATGATGTCAACCTATGTGGCACTCATGACTCCAATGTTTTCATCTTAAAGATTGCACAGAGCCACCGAACGATGGTGGTATGGTATATACATAACTCGTCCGCAATGTCACGGTCAGTTTTCAGAGGGTCAGCTTCCATGGTGTTCCTGAGGAGCTCATATGGACAGGGTGATCATCGCTAGCCAAGGAGCCAAGGAGCTTCCCACGGGAACGAAAAGTAACAAATCAACGAGGCTACATGAATTGTTAATGTTTTATTGCGACCTGCCAGCGAAAATGTCCCAGTACGAATTCGTACAGAAAATGACTAGCAATTGTATGTTTTCCATAGTGTATTTTCATACAACCCTGTTCAACAACGCTCTTTCTCCTGAGTGTTTGGGTACCCCAGCTTGTTCGCTGGATATGTACAGAGTTAGCGACGTTACATGTAACATTAATCCATTCCTGTGCCATGTTGCAGAGGTGAGTTACCCCTAGGACTTCAAAGTGTACATTTTCTTCGTACCAACCTAATATTAGTGGGAATTTATTTAGAAAAGATACTTAATTTATTCAACCGTTCTGATTAAATAATCTGGATAAATATTTAACCATTTACAAGCAGTAATTGATTCGCATTATCTAGTTTCGGCCAATCAGAAGCAAGCATTTGTTGAGCTATAGGCATATATTTGTTGGCGCTTTTGAGCTGCAACTTTGCTACATTAGAAAAAAAAAATGCTTACTTAAAGAATTCGGTAAACAAGTAAAAGAACAAATGTCGCAAACAAATAATAAGAATATACGTGTTCAAATTGATTGAGTTCGGTAAATTTCGAATGTGGATACATGAAAAGAATAATAATTTCAGGGATTTTTTTAAAAATTCGTAATAAGAATCAAAAGAGCAACTTCTCAGGCATTTGGTCAAGAGAATCATGTCTGTGTGTCAATTTGAACCATACAACAATTTGTTTTATCGACCGTTTGAATTGCAATCAAGTGTCATAAAAGACAATTTATCCAGTGTAAATTTGGTTCTCAAGGAGAGCTATAGCCATAGAACAATATTTAAAATTCATAAACTGTCGGAATCGACATAAAGTTGTCTAGTTTGTTCACAGAAGTGTTATCGTGGATATGTAGTGTTAGAAAATTGCATCTCTAAACGAGAACTGATACTTGTTTCTGATTCACCGAAAGCTGGATAATGTCAACGAATATTTGCTTGTAGTTGGCCAAATATTCTCGTATTACTTAGTCAAAACGATTAGCTATAATTAAGAGATGACTTTCTAGTAGAGAGTCATGTCTTAATTATAGCTAATCGTTTCTACTAATACAAGGGATCAGTGGCGGCCGGTGGATTGTGGTTTCTGGTGTTGCAGTACGAACGATAAGAGACAGAACATATAAAGTGGACTCATTGACTAATCAGCGTAGCTTTAGATGCAAATGCTATGTCACATGCGAAATAAAAATCTGTTTTTAAAAATTAAAAAAAAAAATGCAGAACATTTTATCCGATTAACCACCTTAATTAATTAGTAAGTTCATTCTCCTCTCTTTGATTGGAGCAAATCTGTCTAATACATGCTGGTTGAACTCTGGTATTCTTATTGTCAGGTCTTTTTCGAAGGAAAGCATAACCAATGGTGATAACCTTTCTCGGGACATTCAAATCCTTGAAAGTGTCAATTCTTTTTCATGTAGAAAAATACTTTTTGTCTTTTGCTGCCGAAATAGGTACAGTTAATATTAATTTCAGAACCTTTGTAGATTCATTAAATATTTTTTCTAGATTATTGAGAACGATTCAATCTAGCAAACTCAGTCCCTGACAGTGATCCGAATTCTTCTTCAATGTTGACTGAAGAGAGTTCGTAACAGAGATTAGTGTTATAAAAATGTCCATTGAACACACTTTATTCAGTTTATCCAGGAAATTTTAAAACAAATTGAGGAAATGTATCTAGTGCAAACAACATTACTGCCATAAAACATCCTGTAAATTTAAACTTGATTTTTTTTTTCGAACACTCTCCTGAATTGTCCTTTGCTTGTTTTGTCTAAGCCTTAATTGCAAGTTTTTCCTCACTTGAAAGCTGGTCAATGTTTTTTGTAAGTTATTTACAGAAGTCACGGTATACAATTCATTCAGAATTTGTAGGTTATTTACAGAATTAAAGCACACACAATAAAATTAAATCTAATAAATAAAAACCAAAACAGTGATACAAAAGAGGTACTGGTATATTAATTCCGAATGTTATATATTCATACATCAACACACACACACATGGGCGTAAAAGAAAAAAACTACATTCCAAATGATCGGTCTTGGTTGTTACGCAATGCACGATGAACACAATATACTTCCACATGAGGCGAAACAATGCTTATCAATGTCATATGTTCTGGAAAGGAAACCTCGAAATCTGCCAGATGTAGGATCAGCATGTATACCTAACAGAAGGTAAAAGTTGAAAAACATCAAAACAAACAGCACTACCAGTTCTACACCCAGAAATGTGTGTTGGGAGGGGTTCGATACGTCTATGCAATATATACCTTTCTTATTCTGCATCCGAAAAGACGATAAGTAATAACTGTCACCTATATTCTTAGCAAAAAAAAAGTTTTTAAGAAATTGTTTTTGAGAACAATTGTTTTTAAGAAAACAGAGACTACATGATGAGGCGTAAAATAAAATATTTAGGCTACATCAATCGTTTCTCTCTTGAACAAGTCTACAAATGTTAGTCAAATTTCGAAATTTTTGGGAGGTCCGGACCCGGTGGACCCCCTCGTGGCTACGCCCCTGAGCATTGCTAACTACTCCCAAATTTAATGTGGCTTTCCCCATCATACAGTTTTATGTGGAAATTATCAAGAGTATAAAATATACTTATTTTATAAAAGAAATATGTTTATACTAAAATACTATCCACAGAGGAGGGGGGAACAATTCTACATACTGACTTATTAATATTTGAATCACAAATTACTGTGAAAGAAGCCTTCATTATCAATATAAGCTAAGAATTAACTTGTAAATGCGGGTCTACTTTCATTTGTTTTCTGCTCTACTAGATGTTTTCTTTCCTATTTTGTAATTCTGCAATCCCTTTTTTTAATTGTCATTATATTGATTTGCTTCAGAATGGTCCTGTAATTTAAAAATATGAATGCATAAAAACAAATTCCATTTGTTAATTGCTAGTGAAATAAAATTTAGAAATCTTATTTAGCGCGAAAAGCCTTCTCGTTCACTGTAAACCGTGCTGTGTTGCAGAAGCACTGCAACGACCAGTCCCTTTAACTTCTGAGACAGGGGAAAGGAGACTTAACATTCGCTCCAATTCCCGCGCTGAAGGAATTTGGTCGTTGTATGCTCGCTGCAACACAATATAAATTAGAGACTCTGTAACAGATTATTTTTCGCTTTTTAAAATGGATTAACGGAACGGACAATTACAGAAGTAAAAAATATGTTATTTAAAGTGTATATATGCGAGTATTAAAAAGTATTTTTCTGTTCTTTACTACTATTGATAATATTTTTTTTCTTGAAATACTTTGGTCGTTGCGCAACGCTGCAACACTAACATTAGCCGCCACTGCAAGGGATCCTTATTAATTGTGAGTTGCAAACAAAATTTACTTTTTCAGTTGGTAGTAGCACACATAAGTAAAGCATTTTCAAATTAATGGTCACGAAATTAATAAAATATCAGGAACAAAACACAAGAACAAATCTTATTGAATATGAGTTGACGTCCAACCTGTATAGTAGTACTTAAAAGACTAAATTCGAATTTTTGTTCTTATGCTCAAAGGACATACTTACATCATTCCTTAGAATAGCTTTAATTGCAAACTTTATATTACATTGAACGTTTATATTTGAGCAGTACACCACTATACATTCTATACTGTGGTGGGTCGAGAAAAAATGTTCCCTATTAATACTCCTTATAAAGTTGTTTTAACTATTATTGCAGGAAAAATGTATCAAACTGAGACGTATTCATTGATTCGAATTATACCTACCGATCTACATTGTCACTAATGACGCGCTACCTTAACTATTTTGACAGATAACCATTAATGTTCGCAATTGACCCACTTGAATAAGAATTTTCCCTCCATAGCCGCAAGTGACGTGGGTGCAAATGACGCTACACCCCCAAGGGAGTGAACCCCGTAGGCCATAGCTTATTGAAGTTAAACGCAAATCCGGCATTGGAAAGGTTATAAACACTATATCCATGCTTCCTTTTTCAAATATATTGACACGATATAAAGAAAAAAAAAAGAATAAACTCTGTAAATCATGAATTTTTACTAGAGTTAAACTAACAACACACCTATTTATAGCTTTAATTTTATAAACTGAACTTAAATTAAGTTGTAATAGACAATGTGAAGCTCACAATAAAGTTTCTCAAACAGTGAACAAGATGTAAGCGATATTCTATACCAAAATAAATATGTGTGTATTTGTTTGTTGGTTTCTAATACTTTTATTCTTGTTTGCCAGTTTGGAATTAAACAACGAACAACACACATGCCAAAATGTATGACTTTCAGGAACTTCATAAGATGGTTAGGCAACCAACATGATACTCGTTATGTGTTGGGTTGCATAACTTTCAGTTGCTGGCCTTCTATTAAATGCAAGTTCTCAAATCAATAAAACTAGCCAGCCGTGGACTGATTATAGGACTCATAAGTAGTAAATGTTATATAGATATTTTCTAAATTGTAGAATCCACTACATGAAAACAAAGATAATACTTGAGTAATGCAGCTCCTAAAAAAGTCAAAAACGAAAATGTCCGTTTCCCCCAAAACTGTCTCTTTGCGAAAAAGAAAGAAAGAAACAAGGAGAGAAACAATTCATTACAAAAAGTCTTCATTTTTGCATCTTTCATTCCATTTGATAGCTTCTTAGTTCTAAGGTTTTGATTTTGAACTATTTACTTTTTAAATAGTATTTTATTATTTTTGAACATGATTGATTGCATAAAACTCCATCAGAAACCTAACGGGAAATGCAGGTAGAGTTACCACATGGCAGATTTTTTAAAGCATATTTTTGATTTTCAAAATGAGAAAAACTATTTATATTACTGAACAAAGCTCTTAATAGCATAGCAAACATTGATTGCAGCATTTTTTTTTTTCGTTTACAACTAAACCTTATAAATCGGATACTGAAACAATATTAGCATTAACAATTATTTACAATATATATTACGAATTTCATATCAATTGTCTGTGCCTCCCGAGAAAGAGGAAGTTTCCCCATACTTGGATCAGAGAAACACGGTGGCTTAGTGGTATTGCGTTTAGCTCTGGTGTGTGGGGTCTCGTCATATTCGGGGGTTTCTCGGGGTATTTCTGTTTCCTCCCACATTTCATTGCACCAATTGTTCCACCATCATTTACTTGCTTTAATCATCCGTCTCCCTTAGCTTAAAGAAGATAATCGTGGGACGTTAAACTGAAAGATTTCATTTCATTTTCCAAACTTGGATGACATTTTGCTTGCTCCGTAAAGTAATAACAATAGTTTATGTGAGTCATACGTTTTCTGCGTGTCCTGTTTCTTGTTTAATCCAATTAGATCTAAGGTAGAGATGTTTGAAAGTCGAACATCTAAGGTAGAGATGTCGAACAAATAAGTGAGATGTGTGAAGAAGATTTGACCAATGTGAATACTGACTGCATGCACTGCACACTCACATTAGCCATCGGGAGGCGATTGTTATAAAATTATCTTCTGTTCATATTTGAATATCGCTTGCCCAAAACTAACTTCTGAAAGTAACGGGCAGTGTTATAATCTATACCTATAAACTAATTATCTCCATAACGAAAAGAAGGCATATAACAGTGTTACTTTGATATTAAATCATGGAAATTAAATCCAGGGAAGTTGGCGCTCAATCAAAATGTTCTGCATGGGCCCTGGGGGATGCTTGTCTCTGGTAATTCGTCCATCGCTCTGTAAGCTAGTGTCCAGGGAACAGGTAGACGAGTGACCAATCACATTGTCCGTAAATGCTACTCTGGGGTAATGTTTATGTTTGACAATACATAGTATGATGCCAGTGCTCCGTGAGTCAAGTGTCCAGTAAATAGGTCTGGGGTAATCCCGTAAATGCTACGCTGGGGTAATGTTTATCTCTAACAATATACAATATGATGCCAGTGCTCCGTGAACCAAGTGTCCAGAAAATAGATAGACATCACGTGAATGCTACGCTGGGGTAATGTTTATCTCTGACAGTACGTAGTGTGAGGTGGATGCTGCATGAGTCAAGTGTTGAGGGGAACAAATAGTCGACTAAACAGATTGTCCGTGCATAGCTCTCCAGGAATCTTTATCTCTGGCATGCATAGTTTGAGGGCAACTTTCTGTGGTCCAAGTGCATTGTGAGTTTTTGTGGAAAAAAGAGATCCGTAGATTTATCGTATTTATTTTTTTACAAAGCAACCAGTGGTTCTTGTTAAAAAAAACAGACTATTATGTCAGTAAAGGCGTATCTGTCTATTTATTTGATCTAATATTAACTAAACCTGCATCACAACATTTCAAGATAGCAAGATTATTGATGTAACCTTTTCGTGGACAAGACACGCTACAAAGAATGGAGACGCGACACGACAAAGCCCAGCAAGTTAGTGTTTCTTTTGCCAACGAGTAAGCGAACAGCACATAGCGTGCCAGAATGTCGTTAAGAAAGAGAGTCACTTTTGCTAGCAACGAAGCGACTTGATGGCCACAAATTCTCTTCCTGTTTTTGGATCATTACTTCTGTTTCTTTTGACTCAATGGAACAAACCATGCACTTCATTCAGAGGGAAGTACAATCGTTCGCACGTTATTGACCATCTTTTAAAACAAGCATTAAATTTGGACATTATTGTTAAAAGAAGATCTAACGAATAAAATACATGCAAAGCATTATGAAATTTTCAACTTAATCTAGAGTATTGTACAGTGATATAAAAAAAAAACTGGATACGAACATTATTTTGAAATAATGTATGCTAACACTCAAAGTCTGGGTGGCTCGTGAGGGAAGACATACTGTTAACCAAATCAAGTTTCGTTGTTTGAAACTAAAGAAATTAATTAAGGTTTAGCTGAAATTAATTAAGATTTACAATCCCATAATTTTACCTAAATGTATAAAGAGTTTCTTCGATTACGCATGATTCAGACACACAGTTTGGTTTAGAAAGGCAGCAAATTTTAGAGCGTCATTCTTTACGGCTCTGATAATGTATTCAACTTCCTAGATCAACTTGCTTTATATAGATATCCTCGTATTGTTTTTACACCTATCACACACCATCTTGAAATACTTAGAGTTATCTACGCTGACTAAATGTAGATCGTTGTAACATTCCCATAATATACACAAGGGCTATAAAATGCCGGAACTCTGAAGTACTTCATAACACCACTTTAGTTCCTTGCAGCATATTAACACAACTAACAATATTCCATTGGAGGTTTGACAAAGTTCCAGGACTGAACAAAGTATCAAAGTAGTCTCCCTTTTTTCAATGTCCAGAATAGGATGTCTCACGAGATCTCTAAAAGTGTGTGCAGTTACGGATGTCTAAATATCCTGAACAATCATGAAATGCTGTCCTTTCGGTCTCTTCAGTGGGTTTTGTTGCCCGCGATGATGTGTCTAGCAATGAAGGGTCCAACTTCATGGACTTGATGAATTCTATGCAGTAATTGATTCTCTGAGCTCGTTGTTCTTCACTCAAAGAATGAGGTATAAATCTTTTGTAAATCTTCTCTTCTCTCAGATCTTCTTTCAGGATGTACTTAATTATTATGCAGTTAATGTTAAGCACACGGTCGATTATACAGACGGTCATGCAATGTTCTCCCTGAAGCAGGTTATGAAAACATCTGCATTGCCAACCAAACGGCTGGTTGACGGACATCCACGTCTGGAGTAATCACAAAGTGTTCACGTTTATCACGAAATTGGACCTACCATTCCTAGACGCAACCAGAAGAGAGGGTATTCTCACGGAGGACAGTTGTGGTCGTATTGCTAGTTTCTTTTGCTGATTTTCCTAACTTCGAGCACAACTGAACTTTGGTAACTCTTCTCGGACTATCAACCAGGTGAAGGTATTGACATCGCATTCATCTTCAGCGATCATAATGAAGAGACCGGAGACGTGATCATCCGTGGCTGCCCATATCCCATGCATATATTTCCCATGATCCTTTCTACTGCCTTTACCAGAGCTTATTTTATAATGTCGACAAAATAATGTAAAACTCCATTACACCAAGTAAACTATTTATTTATTTAGTTATTATTATTGTTATTTATTTAGTATTTATTTGTTTTACATGTCAAGATTAAGGCTTTAAGAAGCCTCATCTACCACCTAATCATGATACAAAGACTATAGCTGACAATGATAAAATAGTTAGGAAGTAAAAAAAAAAATAAAACTCCCTTACAGATGCTCACTTACACACACACACACACACACACACACACATACACACACACACACACACACACACACACACATATATATATATATATATATATATATATATATATATATATATATATATATATCGGGTGATTCCGTTAGTCTGTACCAGGCCTTTAAATCGAAAACGATCCGACATCTGTACAAACTGAAAAACACGTATCCCATTAGTTGCAAACGACAACAGAGCGAAGTAAAAAGTTTCGTCCCAGGGTCCCCCGCAGGGTCCCAGACGGGGTCCAACTCAAAATTGTCAAATGGAAAGAGGGGTCAAGTGGTATATCGCTTGAAAGCTCTTGTGAAAACAAAGAAGGTACAACAGGTCCCAATTCGCTACGATCACCCTATTCAACATGGCGGTGGGTCAAAATGTCATCAAAAGTTGCATTGAAATGAATGTGAAAAAACACATATTTCAGTGGAATTGCCGGTAAAATTGCTGGACAGTGCCTGGTAGCCCTGGAGAGTTGTGGTGTTCATCATAAAAAAAAAAACACATCAGCGAGTGTGCACACAGCCGAAATATTGAGTCAATGACACTAGTCGTCGGGAGAAAACAACTGTTTTCACTTTGCTTGCACAGAATTCTTCGAGATGTGGGCGTGGGAGACCCGGGTTCGATTCCCGGCGGGAGCTCATGTGGTTCGGATTCCACGTTAATCAGTAGGTCCACGTCTCATATAGCCTCGCTGCTGAACGGGACGCTAAACTAAAATCAACTCAACTCTTCGAGATGTGGAACTAGTCAAGCATGCTCTACCAATGTTTCCTGCATCTGTTTTGTAAGAGGTCTGGGGCTCTTCCCAGATCTTGACCCTGGTGTCCGCACAGGATGTGTGTTTGAAATCCCTTTGTCGGTAGTTGTAATGTTACTTCTTAGGGTGGAATCTTCCCTCCTACACTCCGACACTATGGGATCAAGGAAATTGAACACTGTATCCTCCCGACTGGCCAGTGTAACGGACGAAATATTTCTGCTATGTTCACTACGCGATGATCTGTTTCCGTGATGCACCCCATAACTCTCCAGGGTACAGCAATTATACGGAACATTCCCCTGGGACATGTTGTTTTGCACCATTTGCCCGCATTCAGCCCAGCACCCAAAACGGCGGTATAAATAGATCTGTATTCTGGACTTGCCGTGTGCTATCCAATGACGTATAAATCTTGCCAATCATCGAGTTGCGACCCTCTCCGCGTTATTATTTCCGTTCGAGAATGCATTTTCCCCCCAATTCCCGACCCAGGTTTGAATGATGTCACAGACTGGTTCGTCTGTATACCTATCTTAAGCTCAGTGTTCCTCAATATCAACAGGCGAATAATGGGATTGACGCAAGGTTCCAGCCCTGTCCTTACCTGCCCATTTCTTTCCTATGCGTCGTGTAAAAGTGAAATTCATGAGACATTAATGTCATGAAACGTATAACTTCAAATGAAATACCGAAATGAATAAACATACACATCTTTGATAACGATTACTGCAACTGGATTGTGCTGTTTGCTGGTTTATGTTTGTTGTACAAAACATACGCCTTTCGAGAGGAATCAGTCGCAGACAACCTTGAATTGAAAGGCACGAACGTGAGGTACGCTGGAACACAGTTTGTTCCACAGTAAGTTAAGCAGGCTTTGTGCTGTGCAAAAATAATACACGCTACGAATTGAGTTGTGCGTGTGTGTGTGTGGTTGTGTGTCAGAAGGCTTCTTTTCATTGTTGAAGGTGGCACGTACTACCAGAATATCGTGTGTTAGTGCAGTGTCGGCTAAAGATAGCACTGTATTGGAAAAATGCCATATATGAACGGGGAGGCATTTGACATGTTAATGGTGTTAGGGGAATGTAGGCAAAACTATAGAGCTGCAGCCCGAATTTAAACGCAAGGTTCCCACAGCGACAATCAATTTCCCATAATGTACTTCGACGGTTAGCAAATCGTCTGAAACAAACAGGGTGCACACCTCCTCAATATGGGGGTCACAAACATGCTCCAATTGTAGATGACAACGATGTCGTTATTGATGTTTTGGCAGCTGTCGACGTACGTCCTAATGCATCCTCAAGAAATATTGCCCGGGATCGCGGAATTAGTCAAACAAGTGTACTGCGTATACTGTGGAAGCATAACGCCACACGTATCATATCTCCTTGTGTCAAGTGCTAACAGATGCCGACCGTAATAAGCGCCTCCAGTTTTGTAATTGGGCCCGTCAGAAATTGAGGACGAACACAACGTTTTTCAGTATGTACGTGCTGTGGACAGACGAAGGAATATTTACAAGTGATGGTCATGTCAACCTAACCAATGCGCATTATTGGGAATCCGCACCGGACACTACAGATTGACCGACAAAGACGTTGGAGCATCAATGTGTGGGGTGGTATCATTGGAACACAGGTAATTGGGCCCTGGTTTATTGATAGAAATTTAACGTGGACTCTGTTCCATCAATTCTTGACAGAACATCTACCACAACGGCTGGAAAACATCCCACTTCATGTGCGGCGTAATATGTGGATGCAATTGGATGGTTGTCTAGCACATGCTGCTCATATATGCAGAGTTGCATTAAATAATTTATTTCCGCACCGTTGGTTAGGAAGAGGGTCCAATATCCTTTCCCTCCTCGCTCTCCAGACCTTACGTGCATGGACTATTATTTCTGGGGTCGACTCAAGGAGCTTGTTTACACGAATAGACCAACTACACCAGAAGATACGAGGCAACGTATAATGACCGCATTTCGAAGCATAGGAGAGGCAGAGGTTGAAGCTGTGGGCTATATTTATTATCGCCGTCTGGACCGTTGTCTTGCTGTACATGGAAGACAATTTCGGTAAAACGTGATGTCAAAGTGCTATGTGAAGTGCACAACTGTTACATAACGGACAGCAGCCGTCTCCAAGGTAAATATGATATATCCTTTGTACGTTATGCGATGGTAAATTAATTCTTAGAATAACGTAAGACTTTTCAATATAATATGCTTACCTGTCCACCATAACGCTTCCATTTCCATACTGTGTTACCAGTGTTGACTACGAGACGAGACAACACTTCTCAGTAGTGTCACCAAAGAGGAGTGAACAGTCTCTGTAGTATTGTACCCGGAAAACGTATGTTACCAAAGAAATATAGCTGTTCAAAATGCCCCCCAGCACAATCAAACAACTGCTAATTTGGGGGTGGACCCTGCCTGGATATCTAGAACTGGTTACCGTGATATGTTGCACTTTTGAAATAATGAGACACTTGTTTTTCAGTTTTTCCGTCTGGCTGCCCGTTTCAGATTTATAGGGGTGGCCATATTGTTTGCAATGCAAATTTTGATGACATTTTGACCCGCCGCAATTTTGCATAGGGGGATCGTAGAGAATCGGGACTTGTTGTAGATTCTTTCTTTTTAAAAGAGCTTTCAAGCGACATACCACTTGATCCCTCTTTCCATTTGACAATTTTGAAATGAAATATTTGAGTTCTACGTCCCACGGTTATGCCGGTTAGGCTAAAGGAGACGGTGATTATGAGAGATGAGTGAAATGGTGGAATGAAGAAAGTGGGAGGAAACGGGAGAACCCCGAGGAAACCCACGAGCACGGTGGTTGTCCACCACAAAGTTCACTTGGCGGGGGATGGGATCGAACCCGGGACCCCAAGCACCAGAGGTGAACGCTCTACCACTGAGCCACCGCGCCCCTATTGACAATTTTGAGTTGGATCCCGTCTGGGACCCCGCGGGGAACCCTGGGGCGAAACTTTTTTACCTCGATCTGTTGTCCTTTAAACATCATGTGACACTTGTTTTTCAGTTTTTCCGTCTGGCTGCCCGTTTCAGATTTATAGGGGTGGCCATATTGTTTTCAATGCAAATTTTGACCCACCGTCATTTTGCATAGGGTGATCGTAGAGAATTGAGACTTGTTGTAGCTTCTTTCTTCTTAGAAGAGCTTTCAAGCAATATACCACTTGATCCCTCTTTCCCTGTGACAATTTTGAGTTGGACCCCGTCTGGGACCTTGCGGGGGACCCTGGGACGAAACTTTTTACTTCGTTCTGTTGTCGTTTGCAACTAATGGGATACGTTTTTTTCAGTTTGTACATATCTCGTACCGTTTTCGATTTAAAGGTCTGGTACGGACTAACGGAATCACCCGATATATATATATATATATATCTTGTAAAACTTTGTGTAATTTCGTCTCATATAAGGAAGAAGTAGAGCTGTTAATAAAAAGAGTGTCCGGAATCGACTCCCACTACCAGTTTTTATTATAAACTCCACTATAAGAGTATTTTTACAAAATACTATACAATCTGTTCTCTATTCCAAAAGGGTAAGTAAAAGGTAGTCTTTGACCGTAAGGTCGCAGACAGGATCTCCAACAGAGCCCCGTAGCGGGCTAAGAGGAGTGGAGTTAAGGAACCAATGCTCCGTAGCAAGCAGAGGCAGTTTAGGTTGCCAACAGAGCCCCGTAGCAGGCTAAGCCAGGAGATAGGATAGGCGTAGTCCCGTAGCAGACTAGAGGCATGGGGTTAGGTTACTCCAAGAGTCCCGTAGCAGACTAAAGGAGGGTCACCGGAAAACTGGTACTGATCTGGATTTTTCTGTCCAATTTATAGCGTCCCTTGGGTGGCGGTGGCGCTGCTGCTTCAATTTCGTCTTCTGCTCCGTGGGAGGGACTAAACGTCGTCTGCAGGTGATAGCAGGTCCCCCTGGTGGAAGTTCCTCTTGATGAAGCACGTGGTGGTGTTTATAAACACTTAATGCGTGTATTTGTTTGCAAACAAGTTCACATGGGATATTACAATATATATATATATATGCGCACACAATACACACAAATATTATAGTGCTACACTAACGAGGAAACCGATTCAAGTGAAATGCAATTGTGGACGAAGTGTTACGAAGTGCAAACGAAGTGTTTTCTGTGGACAATTAAACCCATTAGAGGGAAAAACCCTCGATCTCAACCGTTCCGGAGATATAGAGGAATAAGGGGAAGGCTAGTGCTCCGATATTTTGCAAATTTTTGAATATGTAGCGATAGTACAAGTAAAAGAGACTTTTAAAAATGAAGAATTCCTTCATCCACGGAACTTTAATAACACGTCGCCTCAGACATGAGAGTTACAAAACCGAAGAGTTCATAAAAATTCTAGGGGAAGAATGTTTTGGACGGAAAAGGCGAAAATAACGAGCTTCCATTGTTGCCTAAACTAGGCGTGTAAGGTGTCAATGTATAGGTTTCTTGGTACGTTGAATCGAATAAAAGCATCATCAGGTCAAATAAGATGAAAAATGTAAAAAAAAAAAAAAAAAAAAAGTGTCCGTCCCAACTTTCCAAACATTTATAATTTCTACTATTATTAACCGATCGGAACGACAAATGGCCTAAAGTGCGTTTTACAATATAATAGTCAAAAGTGAAAACCGGAACGATTTATTAAAAAAAAAAAACTGAAATGACAGTCGTTTAAACTTTCCGAATAATCGTAATTTCAGCAATCGACCGAAAAGAATCAAAGTTAGAACAAAAATGAGTGTTTGCAATATGTTAGGCAATTAGGAACATCAGCATAATTTAACAATAAAGTTTCAAACTAGCGGCCGTTTGTAATTAAAGAACATCTACTAGTCTCTTGCAGCCTTGTGTCACATAATAACTTGTATTTTTGTTCACATAATAACGTCAATGTTCCTTTGGCAATATAATAAACACATTGTCATATCATCTTTTCTTCATTTTTTATGAACTAAAGATATGATATGTTAGGCAAGTAATATCATACAATCTTGCTCTTCGTGTCAATGGCGTTTGTTATTGCTCATAGACCCTTCTTTTTCCGGCCCTACCACTTACCTCAACATTCAATACCACTTTTATTCGCTATGATGCATCTTTCTTAACGATTAAATGGAATTTTCAAACATATTCACTCACAACATAGCCCAAAATCTACACAATACCAGAGCACCAGCTTTCCCCTTACCCCTGTATATCTCCGGAACGGTTGAGATAGAGGATTTTTCCCTTTAATGGAATTCATTGCTCACAAAAACACTTCATTTGCGCATAAACTCGTCCACAATTTCGTGTCACACTTGAATCGGTTTCCTTGTAAGATAAATAATGTATACATACGTGTTACCACTAGCGGATCCAGGAGGATCGTTTGGGGGGGGGTTCGCTTCCTGGAAGACGAGCGTAGTCTTAAGGTGACCAGAATTTTACATTGCAAGAACCAGACGAATATGAATGCGGGACTGGAGCGGGGGGGAGGTGGGGTGTAAACTTGATTCCAAGATTCCATTTTGGGACCCGAATTTGTATTTTTTTTTAATGAAAGTATATGCTTTCTGCAGATTTAAATTAAATATGCACTTTAGTTTCGGATACTTGGCGGTGTCGTGATTCACTAGTCACCGCAATATATCAGACGCGCTGTCTTGCACAGTACTTGCACAAAAGAAAATACTATATTTACGATGGCATTTATTTTAACGAAAGAGTGTACAAATTCGCTCCAATCATGTATATTGTGAATAACAATTTCGGAACAACAGTTGAAAAAAAAAAAAGACAGACTCAGAAAAAATAGACAACAAAAGTATACACATATAAAGAATAATAATACAAAATGTTGACAAATAACAAGATACATTATGATATTTCTTGTACATTTATTGGTAGCTTAAGAATAATAAAATAATTAATTATAAAGTGAGGTTTAATAGTATATTGTACACTGTGTTCCAAATGGGCCAAAATATAGGGGAGCAATCTTTACATATTGCTTTCATTTGTTTATATCAGGATATAATTCCGCAAATTGAAAATTAAAAAGAATAAAATTTAATATTCAAACTGAACTCCAAGAATGTTTAGTGGCTCCGTGATTATTCTCCGCAGTAGTGATTGCCCGAACATGAATTTCGTGGCTTTCCCCCGAAATACAAATGTTATGTTTTTTGCCTTAAAATAACTGGCCTGCGCACTCAAGGGCACAGATCAAATACAGGAGAATGAAATGGATACACTTCCCAATACATAATACTAATCCTCACTACCTTTAAACCTTATACTGTACTAATAACAGTAACCCAGAGCGACGGTTTGAAGTTAAACTACAACAGTAAAATATAAATAAATGAATTGTGGATATAAATCCCATATAAATATAATATATTGCAGTACTCTTTAACCATATAAATTACTACGAAGGTAAATGCACAATTTATTCAATAAAATACTGCAAATAATGTAATAAAAATATCAATATTGAACTTTCTCTTGCACAAACTCACCAGAAATTTTGTTGGATCTAGCATGAAATGTGTATAAATTTTACATACAGAATCATAGTACATATAAAATTACATACATATAAAATTATATAGAATCATAATATAAGACATTATAATGTATAACTAGTAAAAAAAAAAAAAACTCTGAAGGATTAGCAAAGCCTACAACAAAATGAACGAAAGAAGATCAGAAATGTAAAACCAAAGTGATATTTCCGTTCATTACTGCACACAAACTATATTTCCTAAAACATACCGACTGGCGATGTTATTTGACAATATCAGATATTTGAAAAAAAAAATGCAAATTAAAATTTAATTTTGAAAAATTCTCACCTTTAAACAAAATTACCAATGGAGAATAAAGTACGTATAACTTGTTGGTTTTCTTTCATCTCAGGTATAATATGGTCCCTGTTTGGTTTAATGGCTAACACGCTTGCCTTTGTTGCACGTGATCCCGGATTCTATTTCAGGTGGAGGTACAGTTGAACGAAAAAAGTGGTTCGGATTCCACTATAATCAGTAGGGTCACGCCTACTTTAGCCGTTCTGGCATAATCGTGGAACATTAAACAAATATTATATGTGTAATATATAACTGTTCATTAAATAATATAGCCTATAAACCGATACACATTTTTTTTTTTACGATTGTAGTTGTGTAATTTTGTTTTAGTTAAAGATTTTTTAAAAAAAGCAATTCCAAAAACTTTTTTCGAGTTCGTTCATCTTGATTTTGTTTGCAATTCAGATACATCCAAGGAGTTCAACTTTAGACTCAGATTTGTGACTTTTGGGGAATACCCACGAGTTGAAAATAATTACGGGCATAAACCACGACGGGCGGAAAACACACAACGGCCTTAGCCACCTTGCAGTCCATCTCTGTGAAAGTTACAGCACAAACTCAAATCTACGCCCTTTCTTGTTCCTGGCAAATTTGTCGGTATACGATCGTAATCTACATTTGTCTCTCTGTGTGTATATAGTAGTACCAGATCGCTAAGTCTATCTGCACCCATCCGGGATCTTAGCCATGTCTTCAACCTTTTTAGTGTTGAAGATGTTCTTTCGGCTGATGCTCTTTATAGGTATTTTGTCCAAGTACACCTCTTTTGCAGTGGTATAATTGAGTATGTAAAGAAAGAAAGAAAGAAAAAAAAAAGGATTAGGACAGATTAGGAATAAGGGGTTGGAAATTGACTCTATTAGCTAATTTCTTAAATGCAGTTTTTGGGAACACACTATAATTATAGCTATGCTTACAGAAACAATAAAATTACATTATACTAGCCTTCGCCTAGGTAGTGCTTCGCCCCCAGGCCCCCAATTTGCTCTAGATACGGCCTCGCACGATATAGCAAATGTTCCTAAGTGCTATTGTGGCACAATATTTCACGTTCTTCATTCTGTCTCTTTCATATGGAATTAAATGGATATAAAACTCTGATATGAAATTTAAACACTTCGAAAAGCATTTTAGTGAACCACCCCAACTATTTTCCTTAGCTTCTATGTTGTGGCAAAAAAAAAAACAAAAAAAAAAACGCTCAAATACATGTTTAATTATTTTAAATGAAAAATTAAATGAAGACTACAAACTTTCATGTCTCGAACCGTAAGGGATCCCGAGATATGGGCATCTTATAATAATAATAATAATAATAATAATAATAATAATAATAATAATAATAATAATAATAATAATAATAATAATAATAATAATAATAACTTCTATTCCTTTTCTTTCTTTCTAGATAAAATATCAAAAACGGTGAAATGGGTATTGAATTATTTTGAGTGAGAAGTCGATACACCAAATTTCATGTTTCTAACCTTCAAAGATTGTTAGATATTGATATCTTATTATAATTAGCTCCGCCCCTTTTCTTTCCCCCTCTTTTCCCCCCATTTTACTAAAGTATCAAAAAACGTTCAAAAGCGTGTCAAAATATTTTAAATGAGAAATCCAAATACCAAATTTCAAGTCTCCATCCTTAAGGGATTCGGAGAGATGCCCACCTCCTTCCTTTCTTCGAATTTCCAAGAAATCCTTCCTTAGTGATGCACTACGTCGACGTCTCAAATCTCATCTACTGTCCGAATTCAAAGTTTCTAGCTTGAGCGGTTTGGCTTGTGAGATCAGTTATTTACTCAGGACTTCGTCTTCCATATAACAGTTTGTGTTATTTCCCAAGAAAAGATGAAATGTCATTAAAAGTCACAATGAATCCCTGGTCCCTTCCTAATGTTTCCGTGTTGGACCCCAATAGTCACGGCTCTCTTTGTTGATCTAGTAGCTAGCGAACTTATCTTTGATGCACGAGGTTCTGTGGTTTGATTCCCGGTGAGTGAGCATCGAACGCACTACAGTGGGTCAGATCCAACTTCAAACTTTAGTTCTCATTCTGTAAAGCATCGCATTTGACAAACGACGTAACCAACCGAAAAGTCTCAGATTCAGAGAGCTTTCCGGTAAGGAGCGCTGAAGATTCTATATTTTTCTTTATTCAAGGTAACGGTACTTGAAGTTTCGGGACCCGAATTCCATTTCCATATCCTTTCTCTAGGACACAATTTTAAAATATATCTTTTCAGTTCAAAGAGTAAACTGTCTTACCACCTTCCTACAGCTGTTCGTCGAACGGATGAATCATGTTCTCGCTCCTTTGGGGTTTATGATGACTGCCTCAAGGAAATAGGGACAGAAGTATTTACACTTCAAATATGTCTGTATTAAGTACTATTAAGCACCACACATTTTGATTAGACTCTGCTTGGTTTGTCATACAGATTTAATCGGTCGGGAAAAGACCATATTTGTATTTTCGAACGATAAATGCCGGAAGTAAAAACCAGACCTTTGAGGGGGGCGGTCGCCCCCTCTGCCCCCATTGGATCCGCAAGTGCCTGTTACAAAGTGTTATATCCTTATGATGAGTTTGACTAATGGCACTTCTACCTCTGTGTACATTCAACCCTACTTGGTTAACAATAAATTGTCAACTGCTTTTTTGAAAGATCTAACAGAGCTTGACTCACCTATGGATGTTGGCAAAGCATTCCAATTACGACAGGTTGAAATTAGGTATGATTTCCAGGAATAAGTAGATCTATGGAGAGGAATTGCAAGATGACCGTGAAAATGTGATCTTGTGTCCCTGTTTTGAAAATCACTTTTAAAAATTAAGGTGTTTTAGAAGGTAAGAAGGTTCTGTAAAATTAAGTGTTTTGTAGAGTAGCCAAAACGAGTGCAATTTACGCCGTTGCTGCATCTTCAGCCTTTGTAACTTTTCAAAGAATGGCGTTACATGATCAGAGAATTGTAAGTTAAAAATAAAACGTATGCAAGCATTTTCCACCTACTGCAAACAGTTTTGTAAATATATATCCGCGGCAGTTAAGGTGGTGTCACAGTACTCTAGTTGTAGTACCACTAGAGTTTGAACAAAAAATTTTTCAACTGTATTGGTAAAAACTTTTTTTTTTTTAACTTACGAAGGGAATGAAGGAATCCAAAAGTTTTCTGTTAATTTGATCAGACCAAATTAAATACGATGCCAATATTTCTCACGGAGGAAGAGATGAGAATATTTACTCCGTCTAAAGTCATATTGGAAACAAGTGAAGCATCTATCAACGTAGTCGCACATTTGGAAGCAATTAAAATTGACTTTGATTTGACCGGATGTACGTTCAATCAATTATTTGCTGACCATTTAGCCAAATTGCTCAAACCTTCGTTCATTTTTGTTCTACATATTTGCCCTGATTAAGAAGATAGATACAATTGAACATCGTCCGCATACATGTGATACATTGTTTTAGAGATTGTGGTAGGTCATTAACAGAAAGATAGAAAAGGAGAAGCCCTAAAACACTACCTTGAGAATCCCCACAAGGAAGGTTACACTGAGCTAAGTTGGCAATTACCACATACTCTTTTCCTCTAAACACTACATGTCTCTAATCGTTTAGGACCAAATATAAAAATACACAAGGATGCCAACTTTCTTAGAATTATTTTCGTTTGAATTTTTATATTATTATTGTTTAATTTATTTCAACAAAGTGAGCCGAAAAAAGTTAAATGTAATTTCCCCGTTCACGCTCCACGCGCATGTTCTTTAGAATAAAAGAGACAGATGATTTATGAAAGTGGATGATTGTGAAAGAACTGGTGGAATGACAATGTAGAAGAAAATAAAACCTTCTTGTCCATTTAGCGAAATTTTGTTTTACTCATTCTAATTTTCGTATCTTTAATTCTTTTCCTATAAAATTTACCACAAATATACATTTCCCGATTATACACATATTATCAGTATTAAAAGTATCCTGCAAAATCATTATCAAATTATATTCTTACAAGAAGACATTTATAGATATGCGACAATCATTTTGGACATGAGTGTACTTCTAGGGTGCAGATAACATCATGAAATGGTATCCAGACTTCATCTTTCCGAAGTGGCCATGACAGCACAGAGGACTCGGGTGATCCATGAAATTCACACGTACATCTTTATTTTCACATGACACTTCGTTGATCATACAAACGTACCACCTACTGTCATACATGCATACTAGGTACACACCACTATGAAGCTTATGTTACCATTCTTCTCTTGCTTCCACCAGATACACTGTGATACCAAATTCGCCTGCAGAAATTATCTTCATGAGGACTGTGTTTGCCTCAGTTGGTATAAATGCATGGTGAGAGCGAGTTCCAGGAATGATCTTCAAGTTTGCATGTCTTTTCTATGCATTCACTTTCCCTTGAGATATCTTCAGCAGACACATAACAATAGTGTATACCTTTAATGTTGCTGTTAGCCTATTCGTACATCCCCTGTGCAGTAACAGTTGGTCTTGTAGGTGACTGAAGACTGGTTCTGGCTGTCAATCTTTGTGTAGTTGCTCCTATACCATCAAATGGGCTTTTGCCGTGGGATGTTGCATAATAGTGCCATTCTGCTTTAATTCCGAAGACAGTTTCATGCTGACATAGATTGTAAATGTTCTCATAATTTTTATATTGTGATCCAACACCACCACTGAAGTAAATTATCTTATCAATCTGCCTATCTTGAAGGAATTGTGTCAGGTGTGTCATGAAATGCCTTAGGAATATACAGACAGTAGTAGCATTATGCTGCAAGCTGTCTGATATGTAACAGAAATTGATACATTTCAGGGTTCAATTATCATTACGGTACATCACGAAAGAATGCACAGTTGCCTGGGATTTCTCCCAATGGTACCCCTGAACCTCGACCCGTATAACAAACTTGTAATTTTCGCCAAAGTCCAGTAAAACAATTAGCTCTGCTTTCTGAAGTGAAGGTTTTTGTTACTCAGTAATACTGGTCTCTTGGCTATGTAATAGTGGTCTCCTAGACTCTTAATTCCCTGAGACAATGTGTCACAAAACGCATTCACCGAGAGCTGTAGAGTTTGTAATGTCAACCGGTCTGTGTGAATTTAGTTAAATTTAACATAGTCATCACCTTCAAGTAAGTGATCATCAAAATGGTTTATTTGATAATGTTGCACAGCCTCCTTCCTTACACAATTTGCAAAATTAATGTAACATACACTGTCTCTTCAATATCTTTCAGTTTCTTCAATTCTGATTTCCTGCAAAATGATAATTTGTGGCACTTGTCACCATTCTTAACACCTAAACTGCAAGGTTTAATTTCTCTGATGTTGTTTACAAATGCAAAATGCTACTTCTGTGATAATCATATATTAATTCCATATAGTGGCCAGGTATAAGAGGTATGTGATAAATCAGGCTCAAGTAATACCATCTCTTGAGAATCTCGCTCTAATTACTTCCATTCTCCACATCCGTTCTAAACCTGAAAGACTACTGATACCTGTTGACAAAGGCGATGATTTACGATGGAAGGAAATACATCAGGGTTTTGAAACTCACATAAGTTGTTTCTTACATAAGTAGCAATATTCCTCCAAAATATCACACTCATATTCAACTGTCAACATAGTTAAATAGGGCTCTGAAAATAAGCAAAAAGTTTGTTTTCTTACAATGATATCGATTTTAACCTCCCATAAATCCTGTAAATAAAGTGTAAACAGCTCTGCATTACTGGTGCATATAGTTCACTACCCTGTGAGTTACTGCACACAAACACAGGCATTTGTTGTTTTATCTAGGAAATCTGTGACACGTTAAAAACTGAGCTTTATAAACGGTGATGTAAAAAAGTGCTGACTTTGACATTTTATATATCCAAACGTAAAACGGTCATGTCACTTTCAACACATTACTTCGTTACAACAATGCATATATTTATTGCTGAAAAGGTTTGACTCATGTAACATAATTAGTAACCGAGATCTTGTTCATTGAAAACTTTAATAATCAGTGTGTTCAGGAAGTCAAGATGCGGACTGCCTCACTTCTAAGTCAATTTCTCAAGTACTGGTAAAGACAGAAAATAAAAAATACAGACTTTCTTACGAGAGATGTAGGAACCTGTGTGTCAAATTTAATCAAAGTCCCAGATGATCGACTGGGGATTTTTTTCTAATTTCGGTGATTATATATGGACTGGCCCGTTTGTGATTTTTACTGTCCTCAATGTTTCTGTGTTTTTGTCCCTGTTCTTAAAGAGTTAGTGGGAAAACTGTAAAAGTGAGTAAAACGCGTAAAAATAGGAAACAAGGTACTGAGGAAGGTTCATTAAATTAGTTAACTTTAAAAAAATAATCCAGTGCCCTGAAACACCAGATTCCAATCAATATGAGTATTTGTCCAATGCCGTGCTCTGAAAAATCAGTGCCCGAGGCGAGAGCATACGACGGCGCCTCCGTACATATGATTTGTCAATTTAAAGTTGAATTCTCGGGACTATTCTTTCTGCATAATACTTTACTATTTTATCATGACTGAAATCAGAAAGTTTCAGCATTATTACCCTGGAATCGTAAAACTGTGTTATTACTAAATTTGCTGCAGCTCCATTTTTCCTCTTCCCAGAACAGTGATGTCTTAGAGTAGTGGCTTAAGCGTTAGTTTCGTAATGTTAGGGATGCGAGTTCGATTTCGACTGTGGTAATTCAGTAAATTTATATAGTCTACAAAACTGATAATTCTGATGTATACTAACATGAAAACTATTCAATTTCTCTGGGTTTAAGAGTTGAGGCGACCTCCTTCACAGGTGAAATGCCAACAACACAAAATTACGTCATCCCTATCAACTTCATTCGTAACCGTCTGAAAAATAACGTGTTTGGACAAGAATTGATGAATACATAAGGGCTAAATACGTCCTTGCTGCTGTAGTATGGGCCAAAAATGAGTTCCAAAGAATTGTTCGTAGCTGGGCACAAATTGCAAATAGTGACCGAACTTGCGACGCTAGTCACAAGAATGATCCTATTTAAGATGTCACCTCACCTTTCTACCTAGAAGAAGGGCGAAACAAAATGCATTGCTCTTATCAGCTAACAAATATTTATATTCCATTTCTTGTTGTCATAATATGATAATTCTATCTGTAAATCCATAAACGTGATAATATTATTGCGTTCATGTGTAAACCTAAGAAACATCTGACATACTTTATATCTTTTCTATTCCTAAGAATACCTTCGACTATGTTACTTTTTCTTTCCTTCTGTGGTAATAATAATAATAATAATAATAATAATAATAATAATAATAATAATAATAAAGGAATGACATAATTCCAACACCAATTACATAAACATTATCTTCCCATTCACAAAAAATAATAATTGCCACGACGGGATTTGAACTCAGGTAGCTGCAATGTGAGTTTCCTGCTTTCACTATTTTTTTTTTTCAGGAAATCGCCCCAACTGGAGAATTGTTCGCCACTGGCACCTCATATCCTTTCGACGTATTTCAAACACTACAAGGACACGAACACAGAGATACTGAGGACAGTTAAAATTCCGACCTTGCTCTTTAGAGGAATTCGAACCCCTAGTAGATTGCGCCTCATTACGAGCAGCCTCATGATCGTGTGGCCTCAATTTGCCACAAATTCCTCATATGAACATAAGAAAATAAACTAGTAGTTATGGAACATAAACACAGAACTCTCTATTTCTACGCATGTTGATACAATTTAAAGCATCTGAAAATAATTTCTGTCGTCTTTTCTTCTTTGGATATTAGAAGTTATGGTGAAGACGAAATGTAATGTAAATCGGAACCATCCCTGCAACTGATGACCAGTGTCATAATTTAGATTTTTTTGGGCGTGGGGGCAAGCATTAATAAGATTATTTGGACCCCCTAGAAAATGTTGTTCTTCTAATTCTTGGGCCCCCTCTTTAGAACTTTCTCTTAATCTTTATGGGCCCCCGGAGCATGTGGGCCCTCCCACACGGGAAGGTCTGCGCTTCCGTTAGGTGCGGTTCCGTGCGGTTCCCTGGGCCCATTCCACACATGACAAAATTATTAAGGGGACAATATTGATAAATCTCAAATCCATACGAATAAATATTATTTCTAGAGCCCCTAATATTAGACATTTGTTTACTGAAATGGATGCACGACTCATTTTTGTTTCATTTTCTTTTAGTGTGCTGTTTTGTTTCTGTAATGTAGCGACCCTATTTGATGCTTCATTTCTAATTTCATGTTCGTATCGTATACGGAGTAAGAAAATTGTGTCTAAAAATCGGCCCCATCGAACGGGAGGGAACTTCTCTGGGGGGAAGTTGTCTCCTGCCCCCCACAAGTTATGGCTCTGCTGACGGCGTAGCCTCAACTTGAAGAAAGTTTCGTGATATTTTCCTCATTGAGGAACGTCCATATAACTTGTTTTCGAGTTAAACAAGGAAATCTCGAGTAGTTCATTGACACTCACACAAGTTGCTTATATTTTCTTGTTTATATATATATATATTGTTTATATTTGTTTGTTTTTGTTATATTTGAGTATCTTGTTATATTTTTACATGAAACGATTTTTAGCTAGTTATTAGTTTTGGCGGAAGTCTAAATGGCGTGGTAGGTGAGTGGTTAGCGCATTGAACTTCTATTTGGTGGATCCGGTTTCGGATCCCGGCAAGGCTGAAACTTTCTGTCGAGGGTCAGTCCATACTTAAGTGTATTCGCATTAAAAGCGATCATGGAGCCACGTACATGGTACGAGTTTTAACTAATTCAAAAACTACCGTTGGTGACCTATTAACTTATGGCGCTCTCATCTATAAAAAGAAGCATAGAGTCGATCCGTCCAAATCACCACCACCTCTACCACTGAGATGTGAACGCTGTCAGGCGTACAATTCCAACCCTTCTGCTGTATCGTAATTATGGGTCTTTCTCTATTATTTGTTAATATTCGGTCACTCTCCTCTAACTATACCCTTTTTGAGCAGCTTCTCTTAGAAGAAACCATCCAAGCCTTCCTCATCAACGAAACTCATCTTAGCCCATCCATGTCGTTCAAAGTACCTCGATATACATTTCTTCGTTGTGACTCTACGTTAGCAGGACGCCGAGCAAATGGGGGTGTGGCCATTGGCTTCTATCCTTCAATCAGTCATTGCCAGTATCATACATCCTTGCCTAATCTGCCAGAGTATCTCATTTTTACCCTGTACTTTCACTCTCTTTACCTTAACATAGCCACCATCTACGTACGCCCTGGACACCCAATTCTCCATTCATTCTTTCAATATATATCCAATACCTTTAAATACTACATCATCATGGCCGACGTCAACATTCACAGCCGTCCGGATAATCAAAAACAACGTTTCTTTGACTATATCACAACTCATACCACAGGCCATATTTCTCACATCCCCAAGCCCACTAGACCTATCACTGAAACCACACCAGACGTAGTAATTTCCTCTATCAACCTTTCACAACGGTGCACTCTTGAGGTACTAGATTCCATTGGTAGTGATCATCTTCCCATCAAGCTTCACATAGGTCAACCACTCCTCGAGAACTACCAGAACCTCTTCATATTTCACGCTTGGACCAAGCAAACTGGGACGATTATCGTTCAACCATTACCACCGACTTACCCCATATTGATCCACCTACTACAGAAGAAGATCTATATAATCGTATTTCCGACATCACCAGCTCTATCCGTCATGATTCTGACCTCCACATACCAACCACTGCAATAACCAGGTATCAACCTCGCTTACCACCAAGCTACTTACCTCTTATACACCGTTCCCGTGAATTTTTCTGTGAGTTTCAGCGCACTGGGAACTTAGAAGCTCTTCGACATCATCGCAAGCTCCAGCGCACAGTCCGAAATTATGTCAAGGCATATAAACTCCGTAACTGGGTAAAGACTTGCAACACCTTAGCAGAAACTTCCCACCCAACTAAGTACTGGAAGCGCTTTAATATGCTAACGGGCAAGCTTACCCGGACGCCTTATCCATTGCTAATTAACGACTGTCTGCTACATACAGACGAAGAAAAAGCCAACGCTTTTCCCGACTACCTGCAGACTACATTCACACCCTTTTCACCAGACTTTCCCCGGAGGCATCCTACTGACATCTTAAATTTATCAGCACCATATCTACAACCAAGTGAAACGCACATCCTCCCGGTAATAATCATCTTACCGCTCCTATCTCTACTGCTGACATCTCATCTGTTGTAACTCGCAAAAAGAATACAGCTCCTGGTCTGGATCGGGTAACGTACCGCCGCATCAAAGAAGCACCTTACTGTCTTCTTCTCCTCCTTTCTTATATATATACGTTCATTCTCCGTACCGGCTACTTTCCCCCAGACTGGAAACCTCCTCTACACTCATGTTTCTAAAGCCTAACAAACCTCCAGCTTCTGTTGCATCTTACCTACCAATTCAACTAACCTCCGTATTTAGTAAAATCCTAGAACGCATCATTGTCATCAGACTTCATCTTCATCTCACTACCCATAATCTGTTACCTGTACATCAGGCTGGTTTCCGACCTAATTTTAGCATCAATGACCAATTACTCAGACTCATAAATCACATTACGAATCATTATAATACTGCACGTCCGTCTTGTCTCATTCTTTTCGATCTCGAAAAAGCTTTTGATAAAGTATGGCACTTAGCTCTCATGTTTAAACTTCATCGCTTTCGGCTTCCACTATCTTATCTCCGCTCCATCTTTCATTTTCTTTCTAACCGCCTCTCTTACGTAACCATCAATAGCTCTCTATCTCATCCCATTTTTATTCACTCTGCTGTACCTCAAGGCTCCTCTCTTTCACCCCTTCTACACCTTTTGTTTGTAGCTCACATGCCGGCACTTCCTCTCAATGTGCACACTTTTCAATATGACGATGACACTGCTTTTCTCTGCACAGCCCGGACCATTCAACAGATTAATTCTTCTCTCACCATAGCGATTGACTCCTTCCTTCGATGGTGTAATAGGTGGCAACTTCACATCAACTCCACTAAGACGCAGGCAATAGTCTTTATTCCACCTCACAAGCGCTTTCGAATACAAAAAAATTCGAATCTTCTTAACATCAGTGTCGATGGCACACGGATTCAAACCGCCAAACAGGTTTCTTACCTAGGTCTCACTATCGATCACCACCTAACTTGGCGGCCATATTTGAAGGAAATCATTCGCAATGCCTACAATCGTCTAAATCTACTTAAACGTCTTATTAACACCACCTAGGGATTACAACCTACTACAGCCCTGAATACCTATAAGGTATTTTTACGTCCCATCTTGGCGTACGACCACCCTGCCTGGGTTAGTGCTTTGCCTTTTTTATATGCCAAATTGAAAGTACTAGAAGACATGCTTTCCGTTTAGCTTATCGAATCAAGCTCCAGAGTCCAACGCAGGAGTTGTATGACCGCATAACTTTTCCTGCCATACTTCCTCACATAGAAAAGTTAAGGCTCAAATTCATTACCACCCGATTTCGTCAAAGACACAATGGACATCGACCGCAACTACGATCTGGGATATAATTTCGTCACTTGCCTTCTATCTTTGCTCTTCTCCCTTTATCTGAAAACAATTCCATCTGACCACCCCGATCATTTTGTCGCTTCTGCCTACTCTTGCGACCAACTTCCCCATCACGTTTCGTCCATATATGTTGCACTGTAAACTCATAATACTAACAGGGCTTCACTCGTCTTCATTACTGTCCAAAGTAGCCCCTGGACAAGAAGATAACCAGCATTCGTGTTTTTAACAACTTGTTTGTGTTTGTGTTGTCAAGTGCACCTCATCATCATCTCTCCCAGCCCTAATGATTATGATCACATGATCATAATGACCAAGTGGATACCATAATTCCATAATATAATAAAATAAAGATGAAATATAACAAAGTGACATATATAAAATGATGTTCCAGTTTTCCTACATATCCCTTAGACCAGCTCCAATATCCTTTCTGACCCAATCATTTCACCTCTCAACCCGGATAGAGGGCGTAACCCTCGCAAGGGAGCTAGGCTTCAGCTAGCAAAAAAAAAACTTATTAACTTAAGGGTCCTTAATTAGTTATTTTGTCTCGTGTGTGCAAGTGATAGCAAGAGTTTCAGTACCGTGAGGAAGTGCAAAGTGCTTGTGTGTAGACTGTGGAAGAAGTTCGACAGTGTTGTAGTAGAATGCCGTTTCAATACACCCGCGCTGAATGTACAGATATGATGTACGTCTACGAGTTTTGTGATGTTAATACTAAATCTATCTAATGTGAAGAATGATCTAAAACTAATGTGAAGAATACCAGCGAAGATTTCCTCGCCGGAATGTCCCTACTGCACGGGTCTTTACACATGTGTATACTAAACTGCAGGAAGCTTGTAAGCTTCTCAGCGTAAAGCTAACATCTGAACGAGCCTCAAAATATATCCCTCAACAAGAAGAGAACGTTATTCAGGCTGTACAACAAGAAGAGAACGTTATTCAGGCTGTACAGCGAAGTCAAATCATTAACATTAGGAGACTTCCTAATCAACCTGAACTTCCATGTACGTATGTACATGATGTACTGCGAGGAGAAGGGCTTCATCCGTTCCATGTCCAAAGAGTGCAACACCTCCATCCAGGAGACAGTACATGTTGGTTTCCCCCAATGGGTACGGGAGAATCCTAATGTTTTGTCATTCATCTTGTTCACCGATGAGGCCACTTTCACCAGGAATGGGATAAACAACACCCGCAACTGGCATCGTTAGAGGACGAAAATCCTAGGGCAGCCACAGCAAGACAATATCAGAAATGATTTTCTGTAAATGTTTGGGCGGGATTATCTATAAATAGATCATTGGTCCTTTTTTTCTGCCCCAACGTTTGACCGGTGAATATTATTTGCATTTGCTGCGCCGTGAATTACCAGTACTACTAGAAGATGTGGCTCTTGAAAAAATTCTAGTGTCCATGTACTTTCAGCACTACCTGATCTTTGGTATACAGTATCATTTTCGCCTAATCAGATACTGTTCCTTTAGCGACAGTGTTTCCACTCAAAAACAATGCAGAATTGTTTTTAAAAGGGAATTTTATAGGGAAATTAAAAAAAAAACCTCAATTACTTCCCCCTTGTATGCAGTACTGGGACAATCTGTATACCATCTGCAAGTCTGTTTTATTAGCTTTCAAATGAAGTATTATATGTAATATAACCCCAACTACAGGGTGTTCTACAATGTTTCAAACTGAAATCAGCAAGTGCAAGAGGCAAAAAAGTTGCCCCCACCCCTATCTCCTAAATGAGAGGGAATATACCCCATGTTCACGTAAGAATTTCCTCACCCGACACCCTATATATATTGAATCGAAACTAGCTTGAAACAGATATATTGTAAGTTAATTACAAACTGTTCACAAATAGGTCTAAGCAATCTCTAAATTTAATCCCTGCTCTTTCAAGTGTCCAACGAAGACTCTTGAAAAGATTGATCCAAGTTTGCGGCTTTGTACAGTCAGTGACACAAGTTCTTTCCGTTTTGTAACAATATTTTTTGGGGAGATAACGGGGGTAGGGCTGGAACGTACAGAAATCTACATTCTCTTTAATTCACTAAAAAATTGTCGTTCCATTCTGAAGTTATTTACGAAACTAATTTCACCAAACGGACAGAACTTCTGTCGTTGACTGTATGATCCACCTTGCTTCAAATTCATCTACTGCTTTCAGTACCTACTAAAGAAGCAACTCCGTCCCTTGTTTTACTCCGTTTGTTGCAAAGCAGCGGTGGAACTACAGATTGCCTAGTGAGCATTCGCAGTAAATTATGTCGTTTGCAAAGATACTTGTTCTTTTGGCTATTAAAACTTGCCGTTTCTTAACACTTTGAGTGCCAGAGAACATCAACGTAATTACAGAGAGTGCTCTTGGCTGAACAACGAGAAATTGCATCCTGGAAGATTATGGAACGTATGAGACAAATATAACATGTTAACAACTCGTTAGAGATTTTTAGTAGAATAATTAACAGTGGAGAACACAACAGAAAAACAAAATAGATAGGAATTCAAATGGAAACATTGAAATAGTCTAAAATTATACAAAGGAGAATGGTTCAATAAGAATAGATATGGTTTGAAAGGTGACCAATAGGTGACACCACCGAGCTGGTAAGCCACACGAGGGAGGAGGAGGAGTGTCCCAATGGCAGTATCAGTAGCAAAAGGTACAAAATAGCAACCACGTTCAGCTCTTGAATTTTTACTTTCGAGGGACGAAAGACGAGAAGATAGCAACGTAATCGTGAAAAAAAAAAATCAAATTCAAAATCTCAACGGATCCACACGTTTCAGGGTCATAAATACAGAAAAAAAGAGATTTTTCATCTGTCCGTCTGCTAGTTCATTTGCTCACCCTGATGTAGACTTGTCTATAGGGGCCATGACGTTCAATATATCTGAACTAAATATTGAACTTAAAGCTTTTTATGCGATTTCCCTTTTATTTTCGAATTTTCTTCATATGCCTAAAGATAAGGACAGTTGACTGAAGGGTGAAAATCAATAATTGCGATTTTCTCAGAAATAGCTCCAATGATTTTGTTTATATTTCACAAATCAATTTTTCAATAATCCCATACTATATTTTAACTAATTTCTCTGGGAAAAATCAACAAGGGATAGTTTGCTCTTTGGGGTGAGTTTTTTCCGGACGATTTTCTCAAAAACGTCTCAAGCGATTTTCTTAATATTTTATAAATCAATATTTTATTAACAACCTGGTAATATGGCATAATTCGTTTCTCCCAAAACAAAAAGATACGAGGAACAGTTTATTCTTGGATTTGTTTTTCTTGGTGCTACCATTTTCTAAAAAAGCCATAGTGCTTATATCTCATAAATAAATAATTCATTAATAATCTGACAATGTGGCACCAAGTCGTTTACCCTGATAAATGTACAACGGAGACTATCTTTGCGGTGGGATTGATTCAGCGATTTTCTCAAAGATATTAGGGTGATTTTTTCATATTTCGTAAAAATATTTTTATTAATAACTCTACAACGATACTTAAATTATTCCTTACGGAAAAAATTGGTTATCAAATCTAGAAAGCTCAGGTGGATAGGTCATGTAGCTAAAATGGAAGAAAGTAGGAACGCTTTCAGTCTTAACTGGAAGACCAATGGACAAAGGACTATTAGGAAGATCTAGGTGCAGATGGGTTGACAATGTTAAGATAGATGTCATAAAAATAGAAATACGAAGTAAAAACTGGACTGGGCTAAGAACAGAAGTCAATGGAGAGCTTTTGTGACTGCGGCATTGGATCTCAGGGGTTCCATAGGCCATAGAGTTAATTAGTTTATTTTAATTAACTTGAAAAAAAAAATCACAAGGATTGTTTACATTTGGGGAGGGGATATTATTTAAACAGTTTTGAAAATACGAATCTTGCGATTTTGTTATTTTACATACGATTTTTCATAAATAACCCTAACATACGGAATAAGTCATTTCTTATGGAATAATCTACAAAGCGTAGTTGTTCCTTTAGGGATGAGTTCTATTTAGAAGTTTTCTAGAATCTCTCTTATAATTCTGATAGTTTTTCACATACAAGAATGGTTCCATTAACAACTGCAGCACGTAATGATTTAGTTTATAGAATTCGAGCGAGAAAGTTTAGTGCAGTGACCCATATCATTTATTGAGCAGGAGGTAATGAGATCATTGGAAATGCTTCGATAGTAAATGTTATACTTATCACTGCATTTACTGTTGATATTGCAGTAGGAATATTTGAGTAGGAAGTTTTAAGAGTGGATCAGTTCAGGGATAAATTGTTCTTCTTTGGAGCATATAGCGTGCGGTGCCATCATGTTTATATATTGCTCCATCTTCGCGTATTGTTTCAATTTTGTGCTGCTATCTGCTGGTCGTTAGTTAAACTTTATCACTGTTGCAAAGTTTCAGCACAGCTATGCGCTTTTTAAACTTTCGTCCACATCGAACATTTTAATTTGACTTCTCCTCGTATATATATTTTTTTTCGTTTCATTGATGTAGTTAGAATGCATGTCAATTGATTTAAAGAAGTTGATGCGTAATTCCCGAATGAATAAATAGAGAGAGCTCATAATTGAAGGATTGGGCCACACCTTGCAGTAGCTAAATAGTCTTTATGTGCCTTTAAATAGAGAAGAAGCAGGGGCATTCAGAGATTAATAAAGAGAATTAAGTGTACAGCCAATATAAATACTTTCGACGAAGTGAATACTTTTAAATATCTAAGATCAACATTAACAGACCAAAAAACTACGTATGTCCACGAAGAAATTAAATATTGACTGAAAGCAAGGAATCTATATTATTACTCAGTCCAAACTCTCTTGCCTTCGCAAATTCTGTCGAAAAATTTGAAGCTTAAAACCATAAATATGTCTGTTGCATTGTATTGTTGCGAAACCTGGGCGCTTGTTTTAAGAGAAGAACTAACTAACTCTATGGAGGAACCCAGAAGTTCAATGCCGCGTTCACGCAAGTTCTCCATTCACTTCCGTCCTTAACCAACTGGATTCAGTTTCTATTTTGTATTTCTATTTCTGGAAGATCCACCTTAATATTTCCCTCTCAACTGCGCCTAGGTCATCTTAATAGTCGTTCTCCGATTGGATTCCCAGTTAAAACTTTGAAAGCGTTCCTACTTTCTTCCATTCTGGCTACATGGCCTGTACATCTGAGTCTCCTAGACTTGATGACTCTAAACAATATGTGGTAAACAGTATAAATTACGCAGCTCCTTGTTATGGAGTTTCCGTCATTTCCCATTCACGTTCCACTTGGGCTCGAATATTCGTTGCAGGATTTTATTCTCAAATAACTTTAGTCTGTGTTCTTCCCTCATAGTAAGCGACCATGCTTCGCAACCATACAACACAACAGGGATGCAAGGATCCGTACATCCACAAGTACTGTAAGCCTAATCTTTTTACTATAAACCAGTGTTGGGCAAAATCAATTGAAATCAATTGCAATTGATCAATCAATTGAAAGTAATTGCTCTGAAAATCAATTGCAATTGATTTCAATTGCAATTGATTTCAATTTGTAATTGACAATTAATTTCAATTGCAATTGAATTCAATCATAAAATTTGCAATTAAATTTTCGTCAGTTGTTAATTGTTAATTGGTCACTAGGCAATTGAAACTTTTAATTGTTAATTGTCAATTGCAAAGGGTGCAATTGAAACATTCAATTGTTAATTGCAATTGACAATTGAAACTTGTAATTGTTAATTGTAATTGTTAATTGCAATTGAAATCAGCAATTAAAACTGAAGATAAGAAGATGTGTGTATATTGTATTGTCCACTTGTTACTGTTTTACATATTTCAAATAAGGTACTTATAAGAAATGCTGGATACCTACCATCTCTTTCCCCCCTGGGAAGAAAGCCGTGAAACTAAGTATTTTTTAAATATATTATGTTTATGGTTCTATCCCCCTCGAAAGAACTCTATATGCCCGTCATGCATACAATAGGAATGAGCACGAGCGAGTTCGAGCGAGTTTTCTTTAAAACTCGACTCGACTCGAAGCAGACATCTTTGAGTTCGACTCGAGATCTCGGCTCGAAAAATTTCCCCCAACTCGACTCGAATTCGGATCGAGTTTCCAGTCGAGTAGAGCCAATTCGAGCTAAATCCTTTGTGTAGTTCCAAGTACTACTATCTTCAAGTATCCTACATAGACAATATAATTATCAATTATACTACTAGTACTACTATAACTAATTATTATTATAACACCGTGTACCTGTATAAACATGGAATATAGGCGGTTTGTATCGGAATACTAAAAATTAGTTAACTGTCGATCTCGGTAGTCAAGAAATCTTCAGGAGGCAAGGACATCGGTCACGAGGTTCTTGGTTTGAGTTCAGGAGGAGCAAGTATTCGGGCTCGAGCCAAAAATTGTTAGAAGTTATGGGATTCCAGCCAAACATGTTTAAAACTGCTCGACCCGGGTTTAGGGTTGTCAACGACTCAAGTGGCTCGCCCACAGCTCATTCAGTTATCATGCCGAACCGAGAAGCGAGCCGAGCCAACAGCTCATCCAACCGAGCCAGCTCGAGCCGAAGGCTCACACGAGCCGAACCGAACCGAGCTGATTGCTTACCCCAACCGAGCCGGTTCGAGCCATTGGTTCAGTTAAGCTAACTCGAACCCAGCCTATGGACTCGTTTCAACGGAGCTGGTTCGAGCCATTGGCTCCAATCGAGCCGAGTCGATAACTCGTCTTTACCGAGCCAGTTCAAGCCATTGGCTCAATTGAGCCCAGTCGATGGGTAATCCCAACCAAGCCAGCTCAAGCTGTACGCTCAGTTGAACCGAGCCGGGCCGGTTGACATCACTATTCCTGTTGGGCTTCTACTTTGGCTAAAAAATTGGACCGTGCAGTTCTCAGCCTTGATGGTAAGAACTACAAAAAATGATTTGAAATCTTTAGTTTTACGTCCCACGCTTATGCCGGTTAGGCTAAAGGAGTCGGTGATGATGGGAAATGAATGAAATGAAGAAAGTGGGAGGAAACGGGAGAACCCCGAGAAAATCCCCGAGCACGGTGTTTGCCCACCATAAAGTTAAAACTGCGCGAGCTGGGATCGAACCAGGGACCTCAAGCACCGGAGGTGAACGCTCTACCACTGACCCACCGCGCCCCCTGGTAAGAACTACAGTATATACTTATATTGGTGCTCACGGCGTCATTAACTTGTTCCACCACCAACGAATTTCGAGGTACTTCGTTTTGCATCTTTTGTGCGTGTTTTGTGTCGCTTTGTGCGCCTATTCCCACATTTTGTGCATCACCGGAAGTGGGTCAAAATGGGCCTACAAATATGGCGGAACAAATTATTGCTCTTCCGCCACCAATGAATTTCGAGGTCGTTTCCTTCACATCGTTTTGTGCCGTTTTGTGCGTCTACTTCCGTTTTGTCCGTCATGGGAAGTGGGTTAAAATGAGTCCCCAAGGTGGGACGAAAATGACACTATTAAATCTCGAGGTCGTTAATTTCACATCGCGTACCCTTTTGTGCGTCACTGGAAGACGGTCAAAATGGGCCTCAAAGGTGGGACGAAATTGACCCACTGCTTCGCCACTACCGAATTTTGAGGTTCTTCCTTTCGCATCGACTAGTGAATGTCACGTGCAATTTCGTGCCCTTATTTCCACGTTTTGTGCGTCGCCGGAAGTGTGTCAAAATGGGCTTCCAAGATGGGGAGAAAATGACCAAGAGTTCCGCTACTATCGAATTTCGAGGTCGTTAATTTCACATCGCGTACCCTTTTGTGCGCGTATTTCGACGTTTTGTGCGTCACTGGAAGACGGTCAAAATGGGCCTCGAATGTGGGACGAAAATGACCCACTGCTCCGCCACTACCAAATTTCGTGGTCCTTCCTTTCACATCGACTAGTGAATGTTTCATGCCGTTTCGTGTCCATATTTCCACGTTTTGCGCGTCGCCAGAAGTGTGTCAAAATGGGCCTCCAAAGTGTGACCAAAATGACCCATTGTTCTGACACTATCGAATTTCTAGGTCGTTTCTTTCGCATCGTTTAGTGCCTATTTTTTAAAAAAGTTTTCTGTACCTACTTCCTCGTCTTGTGCGTCACCGGAAGTGAGTTAAACAGGCCTTTAAAGTGGGAGTTAAATGGCTCACTGTTCCGCCACTATCGAATTTCGGGGTCGGTTCTTTCGCATCGTTTAGTGCCTGTTTTGTACGTTTTGTGCGTCACCAGAAGTGTGTCAAAATGGGCCTCCAAAGAGTGACGAAAATGACCCACTTCTCCGTCACTACCGAATTTCGTGGTCCTTCCTTTCGCATCGACTAGTGAATCTTTCGTGCCGTTTCGTGCCCTTATTTCCACGTTTTGCGCGTCACCAGAAGTGTGTCAAAATGGGCCTCCAAAGTGTGACGAAAATGACTCACTCCTCCGCCACTACCGAATTTCGAGGTCCTTCCTTTCGCATTGACTAGTGCCTGTTTTGTTACGTTTTGTGCCCTATTTCCACGTTTTGTTCGTCACCAGAAGTGTGTCAAGATGAGCCTCCAAGGTGTGACGAAAATGACCCACTGTTCCGACACTATCGAATTTCTAGATCGTTACTTTCGCATCGTTTAGTGCTTTTTTTTTAAAGTTTTCTGCGCCTATTTCTCGTCTTCTGCATCACCCGAGGTGAGTTAAACGGGGCTTTAAAGTGGGAGTTAAATGGCTCACTGTTCCGCCACTATCGAATTTCGGGGTTGGTTCTTTCGCATCGTTTAGTGTGTATTTTGTACCGTTCTGTTCGCCTACTTCCACGTTTTGAGCATCACCAGAAATGCGTCAAAATGGTCCATCAATGTGTGAGGAAATAGAGCCATTGTTCCGCCACTATCGAATTTGGAGGTCGTTTCTTTCGCATCGTATAGTGCCTGCTTTGTACTGTTTTGTGCTCCTATTTTGGGTCAAAATGGCCTACAAGTATAGCGGAATAACTTAATGCTGTTCCGTCACCATCGAATGTCGAGGTCGTTTTCTTCACATTTTTTATGCATGATTTGTGTCGCTTTGTGCATCAGTGGGAGAGGGTCAAAATGGACCTTGAAAGTGGAATGGATATGTCTTTTTGTGACATATTTGTAGGTCGTCTTTGACCCACTTTCGTTGGCCTACAAAACGTGAAAATATGCGCAGAAACGGTAAAAACATGCACTAAACAATGCGAAAAAAGCGACCTTGAAATTCGATGAAAAGCGACCTTGAAAGCGACCTTAAAATTGGATATATTTTGTGTGAATATATATCCAACAACGTACATGTGTTTACATTGGGAAGGCCGATGGGGGCTGAATTTGAACGTATACACTATCGGGGGTGTCACTATACGTCTGAGCAACCCCAATAAATATGGATTCGTAACAAATTCTACTACTATTACATGTCCCGGTGAACCACCCCTCAGACCCCCCTTGGTTCGTATTGTGAAAACATCTTCTCTGGCCCCCACCAACCCCCAACCAATACCGCGAAAACTATGAATGTGACACTAACATCTGCCATTTTCTACTACTTTTTACATATGCCGGTAAAAGTTCCTATAATCCTCTGGTTCCAATTTTGAAAAAAACAATGCCTCTGGCCCACAGCCGATGGGGGGCTGTATTTGGAAGTCAACGCCTGTGGAAGTATTACCATTCATCTCAGCGACAGCGAAAACTATGGATTTGACACTAATATCGATCACTTTCCATTATTTTTACATGTCTCGCAATTCCCCACCCCAGGTGATTCCCGGCCCGCATACAATGGTGGCTAAATTTGAAAATCATCACTAATGAAAGTATCACCATTGATCTCAGCCACCGCGAAAACTACGGATTTGACATCGGTCATTGTGGATTATTTTTACATGTCTCGTCATCCCCTTTATAATGCCCCCCTTTCTTAGCTGATGGGGGCTAAATATGAAAGTAAACGCGGTCTTGAGTTTAACCATTGAGCTCAGCTATCCCGAAAACTATGGATTTGACATTAATATCGGTCATTTCGAGATTATTTTTACATGTCTCGGAATTCCCCCCTCTGGTGACCCAAGGCCCGCATACAACGGTGGATGAATTTGAAAGTCATCGCTAATGGTAGTGTCGCCATTGATATCAGCAACCGCGAAAATTTTGGATTTGACACTAATATCGGTCATTTTGGATTACTTTTACGTTTCGGTTCCCCCCCCCCCTCGTTGACCCACGGCCCGTAGCCGAATACGATGAATTTGGAAGTTAATGCGATCGGAGTTTCACCATTGATCTCAGCGACCGCGAAAACTATGAAATCGACACTGATATCGTTCTACTTTTACATGTCCCGGTAAACGCCCCCCTGAGACCCCCTAGTTCGAATTTTGTTGAAAACGCTTTGCCATAGTGTGGGACCTGGACCAAGGTATCTTTGACCAAAATTTAGTAATTCTCGGTCGACTTTTCTGGTCCCCAGGCCGGTCCCGGTAAACGTCCCCTGGAGACCCCCTAGTAAGGAATTAAAAAAAAACTCTTCGTCTGGTCTGGGGCCTAGACCAAGCTACCCGTGACCAAATTTTGAAAAGTTTCGGTTCACTCGTCTCGTCCACAGGCCGCACAAAGATAGACATACAGACACACGAACAAACTATTTTATTTATATTAGAAAGGTCAGATCCACCGTTATTGTATTAGTGCGGTGCTTGAGCGATTGATCGTAGAAATTCAAACTCCGATGAGTGATAATTTTATAGGCTTGTTTTATTACAAGTTTAAACTCTTTAGTCAGTAGAGAAGAGGGCGTGAATCATGGGTCAGAGTTGATGACAATGGGTTTTGGTGGGTCTGTGGGTCTCAGTGGGTAAGAGTGGTTTATGGTGGGTGGTGGGTCAGAGTGGGTCACGATGGGTCGTGGGTGACGACGGGTGGTGAGTCAATTGGTCGTGGCTAAAGTTTTCATTGCCCCACGCCCTCTCTGAACTACAGTGTTGAAAATTAATCAGTGAAAATCAATTGCAATTGATCAATCAATTGAAAGTAATTGCTGTGGAAATCAATTGCAATTGAATCAATTGCCAATTAATTTCAATTGCAATTGAATTATAGAATTCAATTGCAATTACTTTCCACTGCAATTACTTTCAATCAATTGATCAATTGCAATTGATTCTCCTTTTTCAATGGCCAACTGCAATTAACAATTAACCATTACTTATTTCAATTGTTAATTGCAATTAACAATTAAATTTACAGATTAATTGTTAATTGTTAATTCAATTGAAATTTGCCCAACACTGCTATAAACACGCGTTTTCTCAATTTGTAAATGGTGGTAGATGACAGAAGGAAACTTCACTTTTAGCCACGATCATCTCATATATATGAAACAAGACTATTTATTTGAAGTAAACTGGATATAATCATTGTAAATAGATTTAGAACAATCATTTTTATCGAATACTAATATATTTCAAAATATGTGCTAATGTAAAGCAAATCTCAATGCAAGTTTACACCATTGAAGTACAATCTGTTATTCGAATTGAATCAAACGTGAAAATCCAGATAAAAAAAAAAACATAATCAAATGTATACATAGATAACATTCTTCTGGTTCATAAAGTACCCTAAAGTCATCCAGAAGAAAGAAAAGATGATGAGGGAAATAAATAATTTCCTTAATCTGTTAATACTGTGTTTTAGAAAATATTAAGAGAATAGATTGAATTTAGATTGTGTTAAGCGCTTTAGAAATTTACATAAAATGCATTACATAGAATACCTAGGTATATAGATATTAAATAGAGTATATCTTCCTTAGAATAATCCCTTATGAAAGTAGAAAAAAATACTGTAGTATTATGTGCAAGTTTCCATTAGGTTGTTTTTTTATGCATAAGAATTAGGATAGGTTAGAAGAAAATAACCGTTGTTTAAGTTAGGTTCAGTGATGGTATTTTACTGTGTTATTTATTAATGAGTTCTTTTTAAGTTTTCCAGCAAGCTGTTCCAGTGCCGAATAACGTCAACAGTCCTGAAATCGCGAGTAGCAGGTAAGAAAACATTAGCACTTTAACCTTTTAATTAATTTTTACCATTAATTATTTGACTTCTTTCATTTACTTATTTAACATTACTTAAATTTTAGTATTATTTATTGTTATCTTTTGATTAATTAATATTGTCATAATCTAAACTAACTAAACTAACCAACTCTATGGCTTATGGAACCCAGAGATTCAATGCCGCGTTCACAAAAGCTCTCCACTGACTTCTATCCTTAGCTAACTGCATCCAGTTTCTACTTTGTATTCCAATCTCTGCGAGATCTATCATAACATTGTCCTCCCATCTACGCATAGGTCTTCCTAATGGTCGTTTTTTGATTATTCTTCCAGTTAAAACTTCGAAAGCGTTCCTATTTTCTTCATCCTAGCTTCATGACCTGCCCACCTAAGCCTCCTAGACTTAATGACCCTAACAATGTTTGGGAAACAGTATAAATTATGTAGTTCCTCGTTATGTAGTTTCCGCCTCCCCATTCGCGTTCCTCTTGAGTCCAAATATTCGTCTCAGGATCGGATTACGACGTATTTTTTTAATAATAATGTTTTATTTCAGATTCCATTATATGAAATGTGCTTAATGATGGTCACAACGCACCAGTTACCTTTTATTTCAGATTCACCGCCGTGAGTAAATAACACTGAAATATCAAACTTGCGTACACCAACATGATGGACTTAATGTATATTGTGTAAACCAATCGATAAGTAAACCTTAGAACAACATAATAATATTCATAATGTGTAACCATGCACTAAATAAACCTTTAGATTATCAAGACATGATGTATCAACTCAGGAATGCATAATTAAAGTCAACATAATCAATTTTATACATGCAGTGCTGCCAGTTAATTGTACAGGAATTTTGGTAATAAACATATCTTGTAAACTATTTCATGATGATGGGTTTTTGTTGCATGGTGGTAAAAGAGAGAAGGAAATTTTCTTCCCCGAATCGATTCCTTCACAGATAAATCGTAAAGTTTTGATATCTCACCTTAGAAAACAGTTTTCTAAGTTAACTTAGATGTCTAAGTTTATCTGGAAAATCTTCTCTTTCACTATGTATATTTCTCACTATTAGTTACTAACTGGAACACTAAAGTATTTATCTTACTTCTGATGACGAAACATTTTTATTTTCTATCTCGCTTTTGTAGTTTATAATTATTAATTTCAAATTTACGACATCTTATATTTATAAAACTTAGTCAAATGTCTATTATTTATTCAAAGAATTTTATTGGAGAAAGATTAGAAATAATCAGAATTTCTTTCTAGTCTTTCAAAGATTTAATTAGTTTTCCAACACAGAACAGAATTAACCGTTCTCAATAATAAAAATGATTATTATTGTAAAATAGTAATGATGGAGTAGAACGAAACAACATAAAAATAGGGCAATATATGAGGAACGTACTGAAAGTCGTGAGCAACATGTTTTCACAACAGTAATCTTTAGTTTTAGGTGAAACCAAGTATATCTTGTCAATTTACATACCTTTCTTTCTTTCTTTCCAGACGTTGACACTGTTAGTTGCTAGCATGTGACCAAGACAGGATTTTCAAAATGGCGGGCAGCGATGTTTTGTTTCTACAGCATGCTGTGATTGAATTCCTTGTTAAAGAGGACCAATCTGCTTCTGATATTCACAGCAGAAGGAAGCGTGCCTATGGAGATGTGTGCATGGGTGGTAGAGACCTGCACGGGCCGGGTTTGGGCGGGCCGACTCTATTATTTCTTTGGGCCGGGCCGGGCTTGGGCGGCCCGACACTGATTTCTCTTCAGGTCGGGCCGGGCTGGAGCCGATTAATTCCAATTCTTTAATAATTATTGATATTCGTTAAACGATAATTAGAATAAAGGCAAACGTTGAAGAAGTGTGCCCGTGAAAAATGTTACAAAATGAAACTTCGAAGATTCATCGGGCCCGGGCCGGGCTTGGGCCAAGAATTTAAAAAAAAAAACTTATCGGGCCGGACCGGGCTCGGGCCGAAAATCTCCAAAACTTTTCGGGCCTGGGCTGGGCCGGGCCTACGTACATTCGGGCTGGATTGGGCTCGGGCCGAAAAATTCGGCCCGTGCAGGTCTCTAATGGGTAGCACCAGTATTAGGAGGTGGGTGAAACATTTTAAGGGAGGAAACACGAGTATCGGAAATGAGTCTCGCAGAGGGCGCCCTTCAACTGCCTGCACGGAACGTAACAAGCTAAGGGTTGATGAGCTGATTATTGGAGATAGGCGTATCACTGTGAACGAAATCGCTGCAAAACTTGGACATAGTACGGTGCAAGAAATGATTCATAGCTTAGGTTATCCTAAGATCTATGCTTGTTGAGTTCCATGTTTATTAACAGAGGACCACAAAAGTAAGAGACTAGCAATTGACCAAACTCTTCTTCAGAGATTTTGACATGGAGGTGGTGACTTTTTAACGAATATTGTGATTTTAGATGAAAGCTGGTTCCATCATTATGAACCTGAAACAAAACGACATATTATGGAATGGCACCACTTGAGTTCGCCACCGAAGAAAACAAGCGAAGACAGTGCAATCGGTAGGGAAAGTCATGGAGAGCGTCTTCCAGGATGCACAGGTTTGCATTCTGGTTTACTTCCTTGAGCCTGTACAAACCACAAATTCTGACCGCTACATCCAGATACTTTTGGAGCTCCGTCGTGCCTTGCGTGATAATTGTCCTGGAAAGATCATCCTTCAACAGGATAATCCGCGTTCGCATACTGCACCTGCCACTATGGCGCAGACCAGGAGATTTGGGTTTGAAGCACTTTTACATACTCCCTGCAGTCCCTACATGACACCCTCCGACTTCCAACTTTTCGGTTTTGTGAAGAAACAGATGCGAGACCATCGCTACAAGTCACTGGATGATATTAGCAAACAGTTTCTACGGGTAACTGGAATGGAATTCTATCGCAAGGGTACTTTCGAACATGCAGAACTATGGAAAAAAATGTGTGCAAGAAAACAAAAGAAGGTTATGTTGAAAAAAAAAGTGAAATAAATTTATGTAGATTGAGATGATATATTCGGTTTCACATACAAATAAATATTACGGTTGTGAAAAAATGTTGCTCACGACTTTCAGTACATCCCTCGTATATATCAAAATAAACACACTAAAATATCCGTAACAAAGGAGTATCTGTGGTGGGCTGAAGAAGAGATAGCGCTTAATAACCATATCTTGGTAAAGTTCAAATAACATTTTCTGGAAAATATTGCCATTATCCTAATGTCGACGAAAAATTAAGAATGTCCATACCTAACCTCTCTAACACAATTCCAAATGAAGGCTGGATGAAATGGAGGATGAAGTGATCTGTAGCTAGGAATCTGTAAATGTATTGGCTGAGAGCAGAGGGTGATGTTAGGTAACTGCCGATTGTCCCTGTAGATAGTCCTTGTCTTGATACGTCCTTGGGAATCTTATGTTTAATAATGAACAGCTACGCTTATGGTTTGTCATCTCGGCTTCACCTTTTGGTGCGAGCGAAGGCCGAATAATGTCCTAGTTTCGTATAGCAACCAATATCCTTGATGGTAGATGAAGAAACAGCTAGACGCATTTGTGTCTCCTGTGTGGACTTGAATCGAGCTAAAGCTGCGGTGAATTGTCCAATTTTGTAATTTGAACCCTGGATCTTCTTGATAATTGAGTGACGATGAGCATCATAACAACAACTGGAGCCGTGTGCTGTTACACCTAGTAGTAACTTATGTTGCAACAGAACTAAAGTGTCGATGTATCTGTGGTGAAACAGGGACACGGGAAATTGGGTGCTGTGGTGGTGATTTTGAAACAACAGAAGCAGAGGCTTTTACATATCTGCAAAGGCCAGGGAACGTTTTGGTCTTCTGGTAGCATCTCAGGACTGAATGTCTCAGGAAGTCGAAGTCTGAGAGTAACTGGCTGAATCAAGATGGGGCAGAACGCTGGATGTTGATAGGAGCTACCCTATGGGGAAATCGCGATCGAAAAGTGGGAGGGCCGCAGCCGAAGGTGGCGGGCCGCTGGTACGGATCATGCATGACTATGTACAGAAAAAAACTTGTTTTTGCCGGCTCATATCAGAGGCAGCAAGTTACCACCGTCCCTGTTCCGACCCTTTGCCGGCTGTATGTCGGCAGAGACGCGACGTCGCGGCAGGGCTGGTCACATATCCAACTCTCTGCGGAAGAAAATGAGAGCCTATTTGCCGCTGTCGTTTCCGAGACGACTTAACCGCTAGCCCTTCTAATTCTCGACCCTAAACCAGCCTTTGATACGCCATACTGCCTAGCATTACGTCGCCGTTTTGTCGACTGTAGATCAACCATCGGAATGTTGTTTCGGACGTCTTTTTATTACCAGTATCGTTGGTTTGCCGCACCTTTGTCAACCCAAAATCGACCTGTGGAAAGTTGTTTGGATGTTGTTGTGCCGGCACGGCTACTTCCGTAGCATATTTTCCGCGAGTCGGACAATCGCGTGTGGCCCTTTCGATGCAGAGGCGGACATCGGCGGCAATTCCCCATATGGTAAACATAATTTCGTGTGGAAGTGGCGCAGCAGATGAGAAAACATGATCGTGCAGGCGGAGGCTGACTCAAAAGTATCTCGAAGAAGATTCCTGTAGAGGCTGGAACTACCATCTGGAAATGGAGCATTTCAAAAAAGGATGGTGCTCATTCCGGTAGACTGCATTTTACTGGAGAAAGAACTGACCTCTGGAAGAGACGTGTTTGGTATTGTGTAGTTGGATTACATGGCGATAAAAGAAATTGTATTAGTTGTTTTTTTTGTATGCTTTGTTGTTTTTTTTAAACCTTTTTGTAGTATTGCAGTATAAGATAAAGGCAAACAATACCGAAAAATGATTTTATATTACTATTAATAATAATAATGCAAATATATTTCAGAGAAATGTTTTATAAGAAAGAAAGAACAATTTTTGCTTCATAGATGTGTTTGTTTTCTAGTGGTTAATGATCTAGAAAGGAAAGAATGACACACTCCAACCGCTATGAGATGGAACATTAGTATAAGAAATGTAGTCGAAAAGGTCTGAAAATTGAAAGTTTCTTGTGATGTAGTGTCATTGTCACTTTTCTGTAATCTCTGTATGAATTTTGTGTTAGTGATTTTACTTGTTATGATGTAATGTGTTGAACTCAAAAGAAAATGTCTCAGGTAAGTTTTAGTATAAATACTTAAATTTGTAGCTGTTCTCTCCTTCAGAGTTGCAATCTGCACATAGAAAAAAGTATGTTTCGTACGTAAAACATATGTTACATGCGTAAAACCTGTTGTTTTTGGACTTAATGTACGACTATAGGTAACATTCTACAGGAAGCGTATAACTGACAACGTATGTTTTATACGCACTTTCCGTATGAAAGAAAGAACTGCATATAAGCAGTCAGGATTGCACATACAGATTGACGTATATAACATGTAGCTGATGTATGTAATATATGGAAGACTGTTAGATACCAGGTATCCTGCAGAGGCATGATGTAACATATAAACGGGAAAAGGCAGTGCGTATGCAGCATATGGGTAGCATATACTTCGTACAAATTTCCGTAGTAAACATATGTATACCCTATATTTGTACAATATATCGATGCCTGAGTAACGATTTTTTCTCAGTGTATAACCTATTTATGAGCCTTTTGCTCTCAGTTCTAACAAATCACCATGAAGTATACTACTGTATTTATGAAAAAACATCTTAAAACGGATCTTGCTAGATTTTGTGAGAGTAGAATGATAACCTTCCCTCCAAAAAGGAAATTTAATATATCATGAGTAAAAAAAGGAATGTAAACATTGGAGTCAAAACATTCCTGTCCGCCACATAATGGAATAGTATACTTGAGGCGCCAAGTGTCAAAAGCCATCAATTTTTTAAAATCGAAATTGAGTTATATGTCGGTTGTTGTTACAGTGAAACCTCTCAATAATGGACATCAATGGGACATGAATTTTTGTCCGTTAATGAGAGGTGTCCGTTACAGGGAGGTTACAGAAATTTAATTTCTCATAACGGTAATTGTATGCAGTAATATATAGTAAATGCATTATGTATGAGCGTAAATACGTAAAATTCAATATGAAAATACTCTATTTAGTATATATTTGAATTACTGAGAGGGATGAAGGAGAAATTCATTTCTGTTAAGTAATATTATTGCTGGGGGGTGTGTTAATATATTCGTATACTGCAAAAGGTAATGCGTGTATGGTAATTTTCTTAAGTATATGTTATCACTCTGTAAAATAAAATCAATTAATTCACATACCACCTATAATAAAAGTAAAAATAGCTTAATAAGAGCATGTAATATTATTATTAAATACTAAAAATTTGGACAACAAACTCACCAACTATCATTTTCTCGGAAAAATCTATGAAGTTGTCGGGAAAGATGCAAGGTCTAGAGGAAAAAAAAAACCTCCTCTAGACCCTAAATTTGTTAGAGAAAGGAAGATCTTTCGCGTAGAATTATTGGAAATACGACTGACTCTGCATGAGTGTTTTTGCTTATTAAAGTTTTTTCTAGGATTTCCACCAGAGGGCAGTTTATTGCGTGCAGGAAAGAAAGAATTTTGAGTTCAGCTTGAAGCTGTTCTGTTTGATGGTTCACCAGGTCTAGATTCATGATAGATACATTTGTGAGGAATAATATATTGCAGAACCGAGAATAATTCCTGTCCGTTATGAAGAGGTTATTAAAACGTCTGGGGAGGAAAAGGACTGTCCGCGTCCGTATCTGAGAGTGTCCGTAAAAAGGGAGGGTTTTGTTCCAGAAGGGAACATATATTTTTGCCGGGACAAAAAAATCTGTCCGTTATTGAGAGGTGTCCGTTAAGAGAGGTTTCACTGTATATGTTTGATCTAAAGGAATTCCATGGAAACAGAAATGTGTTTAAAAGGTTAATATTTCATACGCTTAATATTTCATAAGCTTAAAAAAAAAGTTCCTATATGGGACTTTGTACGCATGTACAATATATGGAGCTTCACTGCACGTTTTGCGAGTTTACTCGAAACTAAACAAAATGAATGTGACAAATTTTGATACTAGACGCCTCACTTCGGCCTACTGCAAAATACGTCATTCCATTGGCAAAAGAGTGAGTTCAAATACAAACTCTTTATTCTAGAGCACCGTTTCATTATACATATATAGGAAAAAACGAGAATGTAAAAAGACCGTGTTACATCCTTCTAATTTCAGAACACTCACGCATGCCACTAACTCTTTACAACTTTTAACACACTACTGCTAACAAAAACAGAGCCATCGCTCTAGCATCGTTCCCTAGGTGCCATTGAGGTCCCTAATTATGCCCTCTATACACCAAATAACATTCTTTATCTCAATGGTTTTCACTTTTTATTTTTATTTGTTTATTATTTATTTATTTTTGTAGAGTTTGTGATATGGTAGAATAAACCTCTTTCGTATCCTACTCCAAGAGAAATAAGTGGCAGGGAGTAAGGGCAGGACAATATTTATTCTGATTTGGATATAGAGAAACGATTCCATTGTCATCAATTTGGAATGGCGATTTCTGAAAGACCCTGGTTTAACTGCAGCACGAGGCCCGTGCACACCTCGCCACCGTCTCTGCAGCTGAACCACTGAACCTCACTTTGTGCCGTGAGGGCACTTGAACTGTGAACCTGCTCACGCAGTGTTGAACGATGCGCAATTTTCAGTTACGTTTTATTATTGAAAATATTATGGTTATTCGGAAAGTAATGCCTCCAAGGTGATACCTTTATTTGTGTTTGACAGATAGCACCGATACAGGTATCAATGGAAAGCTTGCAACGTCAGCTACAAATGGTGGGATCAATTTTCAACATAGTCCCTATTACGGGCAACACAATTGCGCCAACGCGAAACAAGGTTGCTCATATTATCAGCGAAGAATTGTGGTGATTGCTGGTGTCAACATCATTACCAAACTTCTGCTTCCACCCCGCTTTCACAATTGTACCATTGGCCCTAAAGGCGATCCTTAAGTTTGGGAAAGAACCAAAATTCTCAGGACGCAAGATCCGGACTATAGGCAGGATGAGACAGAATCTCAACAAACACTTTGCCAGCAGATGGAACAGCATTGAAGTTTCCCGGCAGAGGAGAGGACGTGTGGTGGCTCTCCATCGACTGACAAGTCGTTTACAGGTCGTAATGGTGTATCCACGACTCGTCGCCGGCTGTGAATGTTCCTGGGCGCAGAAACCTCCGCAGTCAGAAATTCAATGACTGCCTGCTGTTTCAACTGGACGTCACCATTGGATGTCATGGATTGCTCCATTATTCTGGAACGAGAAGAGAGAGGAAGGTGAAACAAGTGACATTCTACAGCTTAAACAGTTGACACATTTTACATTAATGATAAACAGTTCAGAGTGTTTGCAGTACTATTGGCCAAGTAACGGGCTTGAAGGCATAACTTTCTGAACCACCCTCGTATTACTGCCGCGTTAAAATTTATCTTTTTTTCATTCATAAAAAAAAATATTTATTTTTCATAAACAATTACTTACTATGAATCCAGAGAAGAAGATCTAAGCGTGAATGAAATTTTGCTCTAACGATGGTGCAAGTTGTTGGAGTATAAACTATAGTTTATATTCAAACAACGCACATGACATAGTATTAGGCTACTACTGCATTGCTATTTGTGTCTTCAGTTAGCCTGCAAATACATTGCTATTACCCTTTTGCATAATAAATCTTGTAACTCCAATTAGTTTAATAGGTTCTGTTTGATCCGTTGTATACAAGCTTTTAGTTTAGCTTTTATCGACTCTAATCCGGATTTAAATTAGAAAAGAATTCTCTGATAACATTTCATTAAAAGGGTACATTTTCATATCTATGTGAATTGGCAGTTAACTTATTAGAATTCTTAAATCATTCTCTTTCATAATTATTATTAATGATAGTTCAATCTACTAGCTGGCCAAAGTACAGTATGGAAAAAAATAAGACTAAGTACTTAAAATAAAAATAAACAAAAAAATATAAGAAGCTGACTCGAAGTTCGATACTTGAGATAGTTAAAATCGAGACGTTTCTCACTTAACGAACTATTCGCTAAAGTAAAAAAAAAAAGAAAAAAAAAACATCACCACGACGGCTGTCTCTGGAAGACGCTGATTAGGAGTATTGTTACGGAAGACGAAAAACAAAAATCCTGCAATGAACTTAACAACGTTCAAATTAGTAGTGCAACAAGTTCTTACGTAAAAAAGTAATTTCTCTTGCAGAGTGTCCAGCAGCAGCGGATTAAGAAAATTCCCATTTTGTGCAGTCATTGTAGGCTAAAAATTTCTGACACATCCACAGAAAAAAAAAAAAAAAATGAAAACTGCAACTTTCACGTCGTAAATACTCTTGGTGCAATTTTCAAGGCATTCCATTCCACTGTTTAGAATCGATCCACGAATTGCTTGACAAATGACACAACTACGAGAGCATGGTGTACACAAAGCACACAGAGACAAAACAAAGGACATACAGATAAAAACAAAGTTGAATGTGGAATGAGAAGGTAAATTTGCTTGAAGAGCTTAACTCATCATCCGCAACAATTACGAGCAAATCAGACCGAGTGCTGTAACTGAACTTCTGCGTTGGAGCTATGTACTTGAGAGAGATTGTAACTATTGCACTCTGTTTATGCACAAATAGGTTTATTGACGCCGTTTCTGCATGCGTTTTGACATTCTCTAAACGTAATTCTGGCTTTAAAATCTACTCATACTAAACCAGATCAATATACGTTAGGGTAGGTATAAAACATCATTGAGGTACTCTTGACGAAATAATGATGGTAATGGAATCCACTTTACCATTTTCTTCTAGATGCCTATAGAACTGAACCTTTGTGTTATACAGGATAATTATATCTAAAGTCTCACTCTCAAAATGTTGTAAGAGAAGAACCACCGGTCAGGATGACTTCAAATTTGAATCAAATATACTTGAAGAAAGGGGAAACGGTATGGTATAAGAAAAAATGTTTCAAAGTGTATCAATAGATGGCACACGGCATGCCGCAAGTGGATTCGAAATGAAATGAAACTTTGAGTTTTACGTCCCACGATTATGCCGGTTAGGCTAAAGGAGACGGTGATAATGAGTAATGAATGAAATGGTGGAATGAAGAAAGTGGGAGGAAACGGGAGCAAGTGGATTCGACTGCAAGTGACAGTTTGAATCGAAATACAACAGCTTTGATACCGGTATATTGAACCAACTGTTCAATGTGCATGATTGTTTTGGTTTTCTGACGAAAAAAGAAAATAACTTCCAAGTCATTCAACAGTTGTGGCACTGTTAGTGGAAAGCCCATCCACCACGGCAAGGTCGTACCACATTGGATAGGAAAAATCGGTTTTTAGTTATTCTTAGGCCAAAAACCACATAAAAATCACACAATGATTCTGATTTTAATTGTGCTTGGACCACAAACTGCATAAAAAGCAGGTAATGATTCGGATTTTAATTATTTTTAGACAAAAAAAAAAAAAAAACATATAGAGACCGCTTACAGCGCCATCTATTGACACACTTTGGAACTTTTTTGTTCTTATGCCATACCGTTCCCCCTTCTTCAAGTATATTCAGTTCAAATTTGAAGTCATTCCGACTAGTTTATATATATAGTTTTTGTTGAAAATGGGACATTAATTATAGTCACAAATAAAACACAGTTCTGACCAGAGCAGAATGAAATATATTAAAAACTATACTTACAATGTGTTACAGTTTCAAGGACCTAACGTCCTCTTCATCAGACACAAACACTGAGAAAAGACAGGTGACAGCAGATCTTATATACACGAGAAAGTGAAAGGCCACACCCTTTCTTCTCTCTCATTGGTCGGAGGGAACCAATGAGGATAAAGGCAATTCCTCGACAACAGAAAAATGCAATGAGCCCTTTCACTTTTTCTAACAGTTCTTTAAACAGATGACATACAAAGAAAAGTAAATAACAAATAGAAAATATTAAATAAGAAAAATAAATAACTAAATATATATATATATAAAACATTTTAAATAAATAAATAAATATTAATAGCCTATATGGATTATAGTCATCCTGTACTTTGAAATTGAATCTTGTAATTCTAGTTGTCGTCGTGATTTATGCAAAAGTTGTATTACTTACTTTGAAGCTTACATACTGTATATAACAAAACGATTCAATTTGGTTCTTCTTCATAGCATTCTTGGACTCCGAGGAAAAGTCAAGAAATATACATTTGTTAAAATAATTTCTCAAAGTTTTGAAAACTTGCATTCATGAAACGTACACTGAGAATTTATGCGGTTATTTATGACGTAGGAGCAACTACAACTTCAGCGGTACGGATTTACGTTCGCCCAACAGAATCCTCAGCTCGGTGCTTGGAGTATGAGTATCACCATGCTTCATGCATGCAAAAGGGAGTTATTACAAACATACAATTACGTTTGAACGGAGGAGCATGGGTGGCCAACGAGAGGGCTGATTCTTTAACTAACAGTGACGCACGTATGAAAACAATGGACGAAAGAGAACCGTTTTTAAGACAATCAGACATAAAACTGTGAATTGTGCCCACAAAAGAACATCACTGACGTTCGTGTAGGAGTGACGGACCGAGGATAGTCGTTTACAGTGTTACCTTGTCTCTGGAGCACGGTCACTGGTGTAACTGCTTCGGCTTTCACGCTAAAATGGAAGCGTAAATACCGTTACAACAGTGCTGGGTGGCAAGCGGCTGTGATTACGAATGAGTCCCACTTAAACATATTCTAGAACAAGGGCCGCGTACGCGTTAGGTGTAATTGTGATTAGAGCAATCTGCTAGTGTGAGTGTTAGATCGTCATAGCAACTGAGCAGTGAGCGTAATGGTCTACGTAGCCATTAATAGAACATACATTTTTTCTTCGCATTATTGTGACGTCACAAGCGTGAGGTTTGTCGTGCTCGTGAGGTTATCTACAGGTGTATTCATACTATTCCGTATGTCATATTTCAACAGAAAAAAAGTACCCGGCCACATAATCGGGGAATGATGATTGGGAAGCCTGAAAGAAAATGTACGGCATATTACGTCAAAATCGATATATATAACCAAAAAATATCGTGGAATATATTTTTGAAATACGAAGGAAGGGCATGGGGAGGTTAATTCACACCTTCGTTCGTGGTTGATTTTAGCCTCAAATAGGGGGAACATTTACCATGTCATAAAGAAAATATACATCAGTTTTGTTATAATCGATTTTTTACGTGGTTGACGTCGTTTACGTATATGGAAAATAGTTTTCCATGTACATGTGTAAATTTGCAATATATGGTTGATTTTACCCCCTTATACTTGACAAATTGTAACCCCAAAAAACAGAATTAATTTCGCAACTGAAAGAAAGATACGTACCAAATTTCATTTAAATTGGATAAGTTTCATGAGAGTTATCGTAAAACAGACACAAACGCCGATTTAGTCGAATAGTAGAAGCTTTGCTGACGCACGTAGAGATCCTTCCAATGTCTAATTAACAACCCACACACACTTCATATTTTCCGAAACCAATTTTGAAAATTTGAGATTCATCACCATATTTGATATAATAGCCAAGATGTTATTTGATAATTTAATGGTAGTTTAATAGCCCTATGAGATCTCTAGCATTTGTTTACAATGACAGAAAAAACCGCGAAAACTTTCGTTTCGTTGTGCAAATTATACAGGAGGTGGCTCGCGTCTTACACACAAAACAATGGTGTTTACCAGAATAGCCTTCGCTAATTTCTTGCAACTATGTCATTAGGCTTATGGAACGTTGAGTATTGCTATCAATTGAAGAATGAATAACAAAAGTGGGGGGAACAAGCTGGTTTCCTCTGCAAGCATATTATTTTTTGTGTTATATTAATGAATACATTTTATCTCAAATTTCGATATGAGAGCTAAATAATTAATGCACAAGACAATGCACGCATATAAATAGAAGAACCTATTTATCGTGTTGAAGGTGAAACATTTAACTGAATAAGATAATAAGACTTCAGGGATCCAACCGACCTCTACATGAATAATACCTCGTATGTAGGCAGACATATGAGATGTGAAAGCTAAGGCTATAAACAAAACTATTAATTATTGAAGATAAATTACGCAATTTTATTTTAATATTGATTCACTACATTTCCCACAATGAAGACATAACTAACTAACTAACTCTATGATCTACGGAACCCGGAGGTTCAATGGTGCCTTCACGAAAGCTCTCCAGTGACTTCTATCCTTAGCCAACTGGATCCAGTTTCTACTTTGTATTCTTGCTTCTGCGAGATCCACCTTAATATTGTCCTCTCATCTACGCCTAGGTCTTCCTAATGGCCATTTTCCGATTGGATTTCCAGTTAAAACTTCGAAAGCGTTCCTACTTTCTTTTATTCTAGCTGCATTACATTACCTGCCAACTTGAGCCTTGTAGACTTGATGACTCTAACAATGTTTGGTAAACGGTATAAAATACGGAGTTCCTCGTTATGAAGTTTCCGTCATTCCCCATTCCCGTTCCTCTTGGGTCCGAATATTCGTTTCAGGATCTTGTTCTCAGATGCTTTTAGTCTACGTTCTTCCTCAGAGCAATTAACGTGTTACTAGCAAGGGAGAATGACAGCAACCTACAATAACACAATTACAAACAAGATAAGCTTATCATACATAAGATTATCTATTCTAATCCTTCTATTCATTTTTCTCTTCATTTTCAAAATCAATTGCATATCCTACACAATCGATGAGAGTCACTCGCTCTTGACAAAACGCAGTATGATAATACAACTTGACAACCTAAAGAAATATGTTAATATTTAGTACTTCCTAGTGGGCACATGGTTAACTTACATGCCTTTGGTGCAGAAGACCCTGCTTTGATTCTTGATGGGAGTCCATGTTGTTTAGATTCCACATTCAGCAATAGGTCCACGTCTTACATGGAACCGGTGTTGAAGACAACGCTACATTCCAAATCAACTAACCAACCAACTACTAACAATTGCGTTAATGCAATTAAACATTCATTTGAGTAATTAGCTATGTTGTAAATAAAGTATCTACTTACTGTATAAGAAAGATTTATTAAAAACTAGCTGAGAATGCTGCAAGAGCATTGTCAGCACGAATTTAAAAAGAATGGAGAGATGGAGCGGGAAGGATGAGTGTCATGTTCACAAATGTAAAAGTAAATCTTTTATATCTGCACCTTCTTCTCTTTTTCACAAAATATCATCTCTCTATGTCTTACGGTTCCCGAGATATGGCTCCTTAAATCTTCCGAAATTCGAACGTTTTCGGTGAATATCTGAGGAACGGTGGCCCGTTAGCCACCGGTTACTATTTGGTACCAAAATGTTCACCATCCTCTTAGGTATTGCTCAACCTCAATATTATCTCTCTATAAATTATGGTTTCCTAGATATGGCTCCTTAAATCTCCGGAAATCGGCCATTTTTTTTTACCAATATCTCGGGAACGGCAAGAGCGACGTGAAAAATTCCGCCAATTATTCAGATAGTTTTTGATGCTCTAACAAATTGAAGGCTCAAAATTGAAAAGAAGCAGCAAATCATAGACAGGCAGACACACAGACATACATAATTCAGTAACGAACTTTTCAAGTTCGTTGAAAATAACGAAAGACGAGTATTTTCCGTAATAAAGATTTCCTAGTTAAAAAGTGAAATATATAATTATTGAATGTAATAAAGCATGAGACACAAATTGTTAATATTGACTGTAATAAAGTATATCTCACCCTCTAACCGGTATTCTGTTAGAATAAATAAAATTAGAATTGAAACTTTGAACATTAAACCATTTAACGATGCTTTCCTCTCTAATTGTGAAGAGCTTCTCTCTGCTTTGGAACCTCATTGAGGCCATAACTTAAGACAAACCGCGCGGCTAGAAAATTTCAGAAAGTAAGTGTTAATAACAATTACTGACTTAATTGAAGTGAAGTATCTCTTCGTTAAATTCATTTCACGGTTTTCGCCTTAACTAGTTTAGCTATAATTGCAGTCCGTATCTGTATTAAGCATCTGAGTGTCGCACGGTTAACACATTCATGATTGCAATGTCCCAGCCCTGATATACGTAATTAGGTAAACGGTCTTCCTTGGCTAAGAAGAACTTAATGGCGAGTCAACCTGGAGGCTTGTCTTTGTTCGTCTAGCATATGGAGAAGGACACTTGCGGTCTTCTGACACATTCTCTCTTCAACCGTCAACAGTGCCCCTGGGGAGTCGAGTGAAAGCATGCATAACTATTCCCTAGTTGATTGTGGTAACCTAAGCGATTACTCAAAATGGCGATACCTCCAACTTCTACGGTCTCTCGTCGGAATTGTCTTTCCACGAGACTTGGTTCCCACACACGTGTAATAGGGCAGAAAATCATAGAAACACATTTCCTTTTCCAATGCTCTTAGACGTGAAAATGGGATTGGAGGTTGCCGTGAAGATGTAACTTTTAAATAAAATCATGATTTGTTTCCCTTTATTCGTTGAACGCTTGTGGTTAATATTTATTTTTAAACCATTCAAGTAATTTACTCTCAAGTTATGATTTTCAAAACTTACAACATTTGAGGTTTAACACATCTATTCACTATCGGGGCCAAATGACTTAAAGGGTCCTATTCAGAGTCTTTTTTAGTGCCGTATTAAAATTTTGCTTAAGGTGTAATGCTAGCTTCCGTATTTGGAAACACGTTAGTGAAGGTAGTGACGATTTATATCCAAAACGGAAAGCCACGAATTTTCCACAGGGTTGGTCTAGTACACTACGAGAAATTAAGGTACGATACCTCTCTTACTTTGGTTCCTCCTAATGTTCTGTATAACCCTGGGGGAAAATCGTGGTAGCTTGTAACTTTACTAACGTGTTCTAAATAAGGAATTTAGCATCATGTGTTAGTTCTCAGTACGACGCTTAAACGACTTCGAATGGTGATGAAAGTGTTTTAATATTATAACTTGTGATGAGAACTATGGCTAGTCTTCGGGTTTTGGTTAAATAATCGTGTTTCCTGGTGTGGCACTTCTAAATAATGAAATAGTAAAACACTGGGCACAGACTACGGGTTTTCTTTCGTCAAATACCGAAAAATAAAACCTACGGGACACCACACGAAACTTTCTTGCTCCAATATGCTGCAGTTATTAATGAAGCGTTTTCTTGTGAAATACGAACAAAATTCTAAGACGGTTTCGGAAAACTTCATCGAAAGAAAACTCATCGCTAAGAGTAAACTACTTCTCATGGATGTGTTCATGGAAGTGATTTACGGAACACTATAAGAATAACAATGCAATATTTATATAATAATAATAATAATAATAATAATAATAATAATAATAATAATAATAATAATAATAATAATAATAATAATAATAATAATAATAATAATAATAATAACAACAACAATAATAATAATAATAATAATAATAATAATAATAATAATAATAATAATAATAATAATAATAATAATAATAATAATAATAATACCCAAGAGTAAAATATCCTCTGTCACGCTTTTCAAAGGAATAATTTACACAATATTATTGAGTTCTTAACTAAATATTTATTTATGCACACTAACTCTGTGCTTGTGTACTATTGTAACTATTGAGTTAGTTGTGTTAGCTGTGCTTGTGTAATTATTGAGTTAGTGTGTGATGAAGACAACGTTACGTTGTTGAAACTTTACACTGGAATTTAGTTTTTAATAAACAAGTGTATATACTCTGGTCAGAAGTGTTTATTATTTCTTTAGTGAGTTCCAGAGTCGTGATGGATAGAGTTATTTATGCAATATGAAGAACATGGTATGAGTCATTAATGAGAAAATCGTTCAAAATAAAATCACCTCCAATAATAAACTACCCTTCGTAGATTTTCTCAGAACAAATGAGTTATACTATATTGTCAGGTTATTAATAAATTATTTATTTGTGAAATATGAAGTGCATCGCAAGAGTTGTGTTTGAAAAAAAATGTCTGAAAGAAAACTCACCCGAAGAATACACTACCCATTCCCGATTTTCTCAAAGAAATGACTTATACAAAATGATGGAGCTGTTTCTGGAAAATTGATTTATGAAATACAAACAAAACTGTTAAAGCCATTTTTGAGAAAGTTATTACTTTTTTAATTAAACATTAAGAAACTTAAAAGAAAAGACCGTAGAATATCATATGAAAACTATTATTATTATTATTATTATTATTATTATTATTATTATTATTATTATTATTATTATTATTATTATTATTATTATTATTATTATTAGTTTAAGATACGTCGAACTGTATGGTCTCTGCGTGAGTGTACATCACGACGAAAGGATCAACAGACGGAAAGATGTGAAGAAACAACTTTTTTTTTATTATTTTCTTGCTGCTCCACCTCAGTATGCCTGTCCCGATTTAAAAAAAAAAATCTTACACTTTTAGGAATTCTTATTGCATATAACAATGGCATGGTCGTCTTGGTAAGAGAGATTCTCCACCCAGTTGATGTGACCTCACGCCATGCAACTTCTCATGTGGAGTATTGTCAAAGACCAGCTGTTTTCTGAGCAAGGGCAGGATTTGAGTCACTTTAAGTAGTTAATCGAACAATCATTCGAGAGATTGAGTGCCAATCCTTGGTTGTGTCATAATAGCTGCAAATCAGTGCTGAAGATATGTACACTCATGTCCAAAATTACTGTCACATGTCTATAAATATGTTGTTATAGGAATATAATTTGATAACGAATTCACCCAGTGTTTCTTATGATGTTAGTATGTGTATAATCGGCGAAGATATGCATGTAGCAAATTTCATGTCTAAAGAGCAGTAAATAAGAACAATAAAACAAAAATAAAATTTTCTTACCCATTTAGCAACATTTTATTTTACTCATTACAGTTTGCGTACTTAAAATTATTTTCCTCATGATTTTCGTATGTATAATTCTTTTCCTATGAAATTTACCACAAATATACATTTCCCGATTATACACATAGTATCAGTATTAAAAGTACCCTGCTAAATCATTATCAAATTATATTTTTACAAGAAGACAGTTATAAATATGCGACAATAATTTTGGACTTGAGTGTACATTATGCATTGAACATGGTGGGGAACAGTTTGAACCAAAGATGTTATAAATAGAGGATCTGCCCATATCTTCATCCTATTAAATCCATGAAGCAAAAAAAAAAAAAAAAAAAAAAAGGAACGGGACGTCTGATTGGCTACTCTCATTTTTGCCATCGTCTGATTGGCTACTTTCGTTTCCGCCATGATTGTTGGCTCAAAACATTCCGATCCTATTGGGTGGAGTGGGCAGAGTAGGGGTGGCGAAACTGTGACGTATGGCTTCAGGATTTTGTTGTAAGGGCAGATCCTCTATTTTATAAGATCCTTGGTTTGAACAGTATTTGTAAGTACAATAAAGATCGTCCAGTCACATATCTTCTTTTATTTTATTTCTTCCCATATTGGGGAAGAACACTTTGAGCGCACTTTGTATATGTTTATCCTGAGGTTCAGGAAAATATATTGAAACAAAACAAGTAAAATTGAATGTGATGATAAAAACTTTATTATGAACACACACACACACACACACAATCGATGTTGTTTAGATTTTGAACATTATTGCATTCAAATGTTGGCTACAGCTAATGTTTTAAGCGGTCCATTCTAAAGGTTCAATTTTCAGCCACAAATTCGAACATAACGACCAGAATCTAGCAAACAACGAGAGTAATGTTTAGTTGAAAGATCTTAATCGAAGCTACTATGCGTAGACCTCAGACTTCACATAACTGTTGAAGAAACAATCCACAAGTGTGATATCTAATGTAATTGTTCCACCGGTCCAGGACGTGAAATCAGCTACTCCCTGAAATTATTTCTAAATAAATCAATTATTTCACGTGCAGTGTAACAAGTGGCGCTGTATTGTTGAAACCAGATATCACTGGTATCACACGCTTGAATTTCAGGCAGCAAATGGGAAGTCTTCATCAGGCCCTTACTGGCCTATCGGGCAATAGGGCAAATGTCCGGTGCGCCCTCACCAAAAGAAAAAAAAGGAAAAAAAGAAAAAAAAAACATGTGAAGGGACAGGTTGCAAGATACCTCGTACGCCCCCACCAGTAGCAGAATTTGCTCCAAAGAGGATGGCGGAACCAGCCATTGGGTGGGGTTTTCTACGCCTCTATGAGGGGCTGGATACAGTAAATTGTTGCACAAAACGCAAATATGCTTCCAAATTATCAAGTCTTGTTTTGCTGTGCTTATACGGAGAACTCTAGAAATACCCCGATAGTGGTATAGGTTCAGTACTTTTTCAATGGTCACGACATCAGCACCATTGATTGGTCTTTTTTTATCTAAAGATATTTGGTATATATACCGTTTGGGAGGTAATTCCTGACACCAAGATAAGACAAAAAGTATAGACCACCATGGGTGCACAAATGCTTCCTTTCGGAGTTATAGGCTGCCGAAAACATGAAAAACTGAAATTTAAAGGTCCAAACCTCCAAATCGATGGAACCTACTTTAGTCGGGTAAGACTTCACTTAGGAACTAATGTGTGTCCTACCCAAATATCCATGTTTCAGAATGCTGCGGTGCTTCTGGAACAATTTTTATAGAGGGAGTTGTTGAGTTGATTTTAGTTTAGCGTCCCTTTCAGCAGCGAGGCTATATGAGACGTGGACCTACTGATTAACGTGGAATCCAAACCACATGAGCTCCCGCTGGGAATCTAACCCGGGTCTTCCACGCCAAAGGCGCGTACGCTAACCGCTTAGGCACGAGGGAGCTCTTTTATAGAGGGAGTTTGGCTACGGGAATATAATTTGAAGTACTCGTCAACTACCTCTATAAAAATTGTTGCGGAAGTACCGCAGGATTCTGAAACTTGGATGTTTGCGTAGGGCACTTATTAGTTCCTAAGTGAAGTCTTGACCCGACTACAGTAGGTCCCATTGTTTTGGAGGTTTGGACCTTTAAATTTCAGCTTTTCATGTTTTCGGCAGCCTATAACTCCGAAAGGAAGCATTTGTGCATCCAGGCTGGTCTATACTTTCTGTCTTATCTTGGTGTCAGGAATCACCTCCCAAACGTTATCGGTGTTGTTTTGAAACACCCTATATATATATCTTTGGCTTCGAGTATGAGAATTGGACTCCGAAGAAGAGAAGTGTGTTGTGCGGGCGGACTCTGAACAGCATGGTTGAAAATGCAGTAGGTGCAGTAAGTACCTCCAAGGGTGCGATAGGTTTCTTTAAGAAAGAAAACATGAATCATATTCATGTATGGCGCAGTTCTCACGCGCTAAATCTGTTTGTCTGTGATGTCACTTCTTCAGTTGAACAAGCAGTTACTTTATTTGGGACCATGAAGTTGTGTTATTTTATTCATGATTCGTGTAAAAGAGACGATGAATGAAAAGTTGCTTTAGAGAATTGGTTCGGAAGCACGGGATTAGAACGCCTTACTACAATCGGCGATACAGGGTTTCTCAATAAACATGCAGCCAAAATAAAATTTGGAAATTTCACTGAATGGACTGATGAAGTTAGGTGTTAATGCTCGAAAACAATCTGCCGAAAAATGTATCTTAGTAGAACTTACCATGGCTCTTGATACCATCAGCCACTCATCGCGATTCAGCGCCTTACTTGACTTATTGCTGCTAATATTTTGCAGTATTTCGTCAGTAACGAGTATGTTGTTGCAGCGTTCATTTATGTGTGGGTGTTTTCGATTATGTCAAACGCGTCAACTTTATTGCAAATTCAGAATTTGTATTATACCAAAGTCTGGAATATGATTAACTCTATCACACAGAAACTGAAAGAGACTAGTAGATACTTCACAGTGGTTCTTAGTGCATCAGCCAATTTTATTGAACCTGTTAACAAGCAGTTAGAGTTTTTTTTTCCAGCATGAAAATAAGTAGCGAGTTTACAGAGAAATAAATTTAAATTGCGAAAATTTTACCTGGTGAAAAGGCAAGAGCTGAATCAACACAACTTGGAACTGCGGCCGATTGTTTCAGAATAAACGTGTTCAACACGATCATGGATACTGGCACTACGAAGATTGAGACACGTTTCGCAGCAGAAAAAAAAAAAAAAACTTTATACTTACTTGTCCTGTTTAGATCCAGTCAATTTTGAAGAATTTTCCAAGGAATTACTAGATGGAGTACTGTATAAAGTCACTGAACTTTGCCAAATGGATGTCGCTACAGTAAGAGAGAAACTCTTCAGGTTCTCCAATCAGTGGGAACACTTAAGTACAAGTCTGTTGGACGATGTAACTTACACATACAGTATAAAGACAATCAAGCACTCCCAAGAAGATGATAACTATGATGAGATTGACGATCTCTTTGAGGTGGATTCTGAGGTACCAGATTCAGAAGAAAAGAAAGTTCGAAATGATGAAACATATGACAAGAAGAAATTCTGCACCAAATGTGTTTATTGTGGTCTTCTTGTCCTCTTAAAGTACACACTGTTTGATGCTCAACTTGACACTTTGTTTAGAGTGTAGAAATTCATTTTAACCATTTCTTTTACATAGATTTGCGAAAGGGCGTTTTCGAAACTGAAAGTAATAAAGAACCGTTTGAGGAGTTCATTGAGTCAGGTCCATTTGCAGATGCTGTTACTAATGAGTTTGAGAGATAGCTCACCAATAAAATCGAAGCAGAAAAAGTGATAGACTATTTGTGTTCTACAAGTAAAGACGTTGCTAGATAGCTTAATCCGTGACTATTTCCTCTGTTAAGAGGAATATATTTAGAAGCCTACTGCCTTTTGCTTATTATTTTGTATTTTATCAGGTAATTGCAAATATAGAAATATATTAGTTTCGTAATTTATTTTAGTTTTAATCTCATATATAATAAAGCGTATAAAAAATATAAGTCCTGTATAAATTTCTAGCAGTTCTCTCTCAGATATGTATTGCGTGTTTGTAATGTGATCATGTAGAAACTATCATTCCTAAAGTTTTAGCTATACTCTACTTAGTATGAAAATATCAATAAGTTTTTTTTTTCTAAATCTATACATTGTTTGGTAAGAGTCTGTAATGTATGTAATGTATAATTCTGTGAAATATCTTGTAAATATTTTTTTTGAAATTTGATCATTTATTTAAAAAGAAAAAAATAATAATAAAAGTAGAGGATAGTTGAAGTTAGTTGAAATCGGACAATGCTCACAAAATATTTGTTATTGACGAAAATTATGCCTTTTTTTAAATATCTTTATAGTGGTACGCCCCTTCAATTCAATTTGCCCGATTACAATTTAGGAGCCAGTACGGGCCTGATCTTCATGGCGTGATTCATAGCGTGTGCCAATGATGGTTACATTTCGGTCATCCTTATTTTAGAAGACATATGGAACGATGATTCCGTCAGCCCATAAAGCTCTTCAAACCGCCCATTTCTTTGGTTGTAACGATAACTCTAGATACTTTTTGGATTTTTCATAAGCTTAAATACCAAAATTTTGATTATTAAAATGCACATTGAGCCAGAAATGGGTCTCATTACTGAACAAAATTCTGCGATAAAATACATCGGGTCTCTATTGAGTTGTTCAAGAGCCTCTACAATGCATAACTGACGCAAACGGAGGTCTAGTGGCTTCCATTCTTGAACGAGTTGGATTTTGTGTGCTTTGAAACCAAGATCATCATGCAAATACCCGAAGTTGTTGCATATGACAACCCAAACTGTTGAGAACGGCGTCGAATCGGTTGTGCGTATAACGCACACTCTCAGCTGCCGCTAATATATTCTGTTTACTACGCGCTGGACGTGGTCTATTCGGTTGTTGACCATCCAATAATGTAGATTCGTTTCGGTTTTGTTGATGGTATGGACAGTATAGGTTCGGTAAATCAACTATTCTATTCGTAAGTTGCTCTAAGTGTATGTAAAACTTGTTTCACAGAGATCTGACTTTCATAATACAGCTTAACAGTTCGGAGATGCTGTTTCGGTGTAAGTCTTTCCATGATGAAACAGTATTTAATAGTGACTCACACTGCAACGACAACTTGATATGAATCACGCGTTATCTGTTAAGGAAAATCCTTATTGAAAAAAGTATTCAAATTTCAGTATGAATGAATCTTTATATCCTATATGCAAAAAAATGACTTTTGTAAATACAAGAATTTTAGGAAAACCAAAAATGGATCAAAAGATTACGATTTTGGCCAATAATTACTGTAGTTTTGGGAAGAGGGACCACGAAATTTTTGAATGTCCTCTGAATAGAGTTTTCGTATTTTCTACGGAATAAGAATATCATACTGAGTTAACTCATAGTTTGAGTTTGGCTACACTAAATGTAGTTCTCCAGATATAAGGTGTACAAGAAAATTATTGATTGAAATATATTGGAAAATTTGGGACATTTGGATCAGGGGGCACAAAATTTTTGAATGAGTTTTCGTATTTTCTACGGAATAAGCACATCATTTTGAGTTAAGTGATAGTTTGGGTTTGGCTACATTATATGTAATTCTCGAAATATAAGGTCTACAAGAAAATTTTTGATCAAAATATATTTCATCTTTTGATCCAATAACATTTATTTTTTCATAAAGTATATTTTAAGTAATGAGATTTTAAACAAAATAATAAATAAATAAATAAATAAATAAATAAATAAATAAATAAATAAATAAATAAATAAATATATCATTGTAATGAAATTGTTATATTAGTGATAACTACACTAGAATATCACAAGTCTTCACTTCGTAAGAATTATAAGTATCGTGTATAAGTATTATAACTTATCGTAAGAAGTATAAAAATAGTTGTTCACTTTTCTAAAATTGTATGGAATGAATGAATAGAAAATGAAATCATTGTATCTTTCTTTATTCTTATTATTTTAAGTTGAGAAGTGATTGATTTGAAACCAGTGGAGAGTCTTTAATTGACATTTGAAGATTAGTTAATTAAGTGTGTGTCTCTGCTTTTAGCTTTCCGATTTTCAGTCGTGAGAAAAGTGTTAATATTCACTTGCAATCTAGAACTATTCAGGTCACGTAGAATTTTCTTACAGAATTTAAACAACTTCCGACTAGAGTGAAGAATTCCTGAGAAGATTTGTTCCAGAATTACAACAGGTGCATTTCTTTTTTTTACCTTGCTCAACCATTTGTTAAGTACCATTCAAGATCTTCGTGTTAAACGTAACATTCTGAATGCATTCTGCCTTGCTTTAAGTCTACGAACATAGATTTTGAGCACTTTCTTTTCATGGTTTGACGCTTCCGCAGTGTATGCAGAAAACTTAGACGTCAGTTGAATACCTTTTTCTTACAAACAACAGCATCAAGCTATTTTTTTAAAAATCAAAGTTATTTACCATTACAAGCACTAGGGTGTCACTGTTAGCAGTTACAATGTTAGGAGAGCCAAAGATACACTTTACTAGCTAACAGGATGTTTCTATATGTACAATAAATAAACAGGCTAAATCTTTTCCAGTAAAATAAAATCTCTGATTTATCATTGTTGCCAATAAATCACATGCATTTTTTATACTCATTTATATTTTTTTTCGAAAGCTACGCATGAGAATTTCTCTTAAACAATTCATATTACTCATCTTGATGTAATATATATCGGGTGTTCTAAAAATGACGCCCACGGACTACACAGCATTATTCTGCAAATCAAAATAAAGCAAGAAATATATAGGGTGTTTCAAAAGTCCCCTGACATAGGGTAACTGTTATTATTAGAGTTGCAACAAAATGTAAGAGGGGAAACCGTCTCCAAATATAATGTTTTCAATCTAAAGGGAAGGAGTTTTTTTTATCGGACTACCGTTTGGGCTGTGCACTCTGTATGCGCCCAATGTTAAATGAAAATGAAATGTTGCCATTTACAGGGAAGCGGATACAGAGTATGGTGAATGGGGGCGTGTTTGAAATTGGGTCTGGCCATCGACACGTAGCGTAAAAATAGTAACTTAATTCGCTTTCGTTGTGAGTCAAGGTAAATGTATATAATTGTATACCTGTTGGGTCCTTGTCTGGAGATGCGAGTTAACTATGTGGTAACATAGTAAATGAAGAACCGAAGAGAAGATCTACCAATCCATCAAATAGTCACATCCATTCTTTCCAGATGGCAGTTAAAGTCAATAGACGTTGACACTAGCACCATCTGTTAGCGGTACAACCAAATGTAACTGCTTGATGGATGGATGAACATAAAGTGGTTCATAAAAGCCTTGCGAAAGATAATTAAGTCTGCTGACAACTGTATAAATGAGAGAGATTTGTATTATTTTTTGTGCTTTTAGTTTAATACTTTTGAGTCTAGCGATTAAGTTTTCAACACTCTCTTCAGCAACAGCCCTTTTTACGTGTGGCAAGACAGCCCCACGAATTTAGAAAATTGAAACGATGACTAGGTCATTTGTTTGTACTACGTTTGTACCGTTTGTACTACGTTTGTACCGTTTGTACCGTTTGTAGCGAAAATATTTTTGTTTGTAGCATTTTCCTTATAGGGTTACTTGAGAGGTCTACTGGAGGGGCTATCTTGGCGCCAAGATAGTCCCCCCCTATCACAGCACAAAGAATTGAAATTCACCATTCTAAAGCAAATCGTTTGTACCGTTTGTACCGAGAAAAGTTTGTTTGTACCCCAAGATAGCCCCCAAATGTCATCATCTCTTTATCAAAAACTATCAGGATACAAACAAAACTTTTTTTCGGTACAAACGGTACAAACGATTTGCTCTCGAATGGCGTATTTCAATTTTTTGTGCTGTGATACGGGGAGCTATCTTGGCGCCAAGATAGCCCCCCAGTTGACCTCTCAAGTAACCCTATAAGGAAAATGGTACAAACGGTACGAACGTAGTACAAACGAATGGTCTAGTCATTGTTTCAATTTTCAAAAATCAGGGGGCTATCTTGGCGTACACCCCTTTTTGCATCAAACGCATTCGTGGCTTTTACCATGCTTGTTTAGCCTCCTGGTAACATTTCAATTCAATATCGGAATAAAATGCTTCACATTACATTGTTTTATTTCTATGTAAGAAAAAACACTACTTAAATTTTCAACATCGTTTTTCCCCAACTGCATGTTTCAGACTTAAGCCCTTATTGCATCAAACTCCTCAATTATATTTTTTTCGCAATTCCCAAATTTAAAAGGTGGACCAATATACCTCTCCCAAATTTTAAAATTTAAGTATCAATGTATCTATGTCCTGCGAAAAAGAATTGACAACTGAACTTATCCAGATTGCGATATAATACTATAAAACCTCATCAAAGAGGACGAAGTAGGTCAAAAATCTACAAATTTTTAATAATGTTTATTTTTTTTAAATCCATAACTGGAATAAGCAAGAACTACCAAACTTATAGAAATATACAGGGTGGTAGGTAACTTCACCGACAAACTTTGGGAGGCGATTCCTTATACGAAATGAAAGAAAAAAGTTTTAATAAACATGGGCCGAGAAATGCCTTCTTTCAGAATTTTGATCCATTGAAAATTCGAAAAATCATTTTTCAAAACTCCCTAACTTAGAAACTATAGGACCTATCCCAAGCGGTTTCAGGAATTACAGAGAAACTGGTATACGCTTTATCTAAATATCGATGTTTCAGAATTCACCGGTACCAGCGAAACGAACGCACCACTAGTACTTAAAGGAGTATTCCTATACTTCAACTTCCTTTCACCGATAACGAAGGGGTAAAACATGGGTGTTTAGATAGAGAACATACTAGTTCCTGTGTAATTCCTGAAACCGCTTGGAATAGGTCCTATAGTTTCTAAGTTAGGGAGTTTTGAAAAATGATTTTTCGAATTTTCAATGGATCATAACTCTGAAAGGAGGCATTTTTCGGTCCATGTTTATTAGAACTGTTTTCTTTCATTTCGAATAAGGAATCGCCTCCCAAAGTTTGTCGGTGGCGAGTTCTAGAGAATATTGTAGGGATCCCCTTCTTTGAGTGCGAGCACATATAATATTTATAAAACACGTGCTATTGTGTACAATCATCAGTACAAGCAAACGATATCCGTAAAGTAACCAGGAAGATACGAAGCCAGCACGACGGGACCCGGTAAGAACGAGCCACCCAGAAATCACCTATAAAAGAGGACCGCAGTTGACCACTGACGGCATAACTTATACCTGCTCCTGAGGTCATCATGAATGAAGGAGTATTACCTTACACAAATCCCTGAAGGCTGCCACGAACTAAGGGGATTCCTAACTGCATCCTGAACATCTGGAGACTGACATGAACTAAAGGGTTCCCGTGCAAAAGTATTTCGTTCATTCACTTTTACTTGTGATAAGGAAATATTCTGATTTATTCTCATTGTACTTACAAAGAAGTTTTGTAATATTCTATAAAATAAATTTGATGAAGGGTTAAATCCCGGATTATTATTGTCTCTACCGAGTAATTAGACATTGCAATATTTACCAATATTTACCATACTTATAATTTACCAATATTTACCATACTTATAATTTACCAATATTTACCATATTTACAATTTCCAAATGTAAGAGATGAACTAATGTACCTATTCCAAAATGTTTAGAGTGGTGCGTTAATGTATCCATGTCCGGAGAAAGACAATGAGTCCCTTTACTCAACGATATTACGTGATAAAACCCTCATCAGAGAGAATAAATTAGGTCAAAAGCCTCCGAAATATGCTTTTTTTGGCAATTTTTATCCATAAGAAAGAACGAGATGAACCATCCAAAACTACAGAGGTAGACACCACCTTCCTATACTAGCATAGCAATTTTATTTATTTATTTATTTTTACTTTTGGTAATTTTCGTATTTGAGAAGTGGTCCTATGCACTCTTCCAGAAATTTGAAGAGTACGCTAACGTACTCATTCCCAAAATTTGCAAAGTGTCGTTCTAGATACCAATGGGCCATGACTCCTGTGTCATGGACCCAGGAGCACAAAACTGTCCTCAAGTCACGAAAATACTTATAAGAGCAGTTACATGCTATCACAGAAGGTGACTTACTTTCCAAGATTATTTTACGATTCTATTCAAATATTATTATCCGTTAATACAATATTGTACCTTTTTACTGTATTCAGTGTACTTACTGCCAAAATTACTTTCAAAAATCCGTTCTGTTTCAACTTAATGTCCTGCGATTATGTTTCGAGGCCAGGAAGACGATGCTGATGATAGTGAACGAAATGCTGGAACGAAAAAAGCGAGACGAAATGGAAAACCCCCGAGAAAATACAAACACACAGCGCTTGTTCACTACAAAGCCCACTCAGCGAGAATTCGGATCAAACCACGGACACCACACACGAGAGATGAGCTTCTCTCTACCACTTACATTTCGCAGACCCTTGAAAATTCGAGTTTATGGAACCCAGGAACGGATTAATTCCATTTCTATTATCTTAAATGAGAACAGTTGTTTTGCAATTCGAACATGGTTCTGAGGGACCGTGGTCCTGGTGAATAGGGTGCTTGATTCGATCCCAGCGCGCGAAGTGAGTTTAGAATGGATAAACTCCCTGTACGTGGATTTTCTAAGGGTTCTCCCGTTTCCTGCTGGTTTCTTCAGGCCAGCATTTCATACATTTTTCATTATCACTGTCTCTTTCAGCCTAACCGTCATTCCCGTGGAACGCAAAACTTAAATATATATATATTTTAATTTCATTTCGAACATGGTTCCGTAATGAATTAACGTCACATTTCAAGCTATCACTTCATTTATAATTTTATGGAGCTCAGTACAAAACCTTCTTGACATTTTAATGCTTAATAATTGACTATAAGTCTGAAAAAGAACAGCCCTTTTCTGCATTCATTGGGAAATGTTTTCTTTTCATGCAACAATCAGCTGCTGATGTAAGTCTAAAATCACCGAATCAATGTCGATACTGTATATTCGTTAAAAGGAGCGTGATAAAATTGGACGAAGACATCTGAGAAAAGTACCTCGGTAGCAGCTAATCTTCCAAAATCTCGAAAGATGAAAACTAGGAATGAGAAGGCAGAAATTTTACTCTAGTCTGTGTTAATAGTGTCGTAAACGACAAAAGACAAGCAAAGCTACTTACGAGGGGACGTGTGTTAAGAGACATTTTCACAAAACTCGCTGTTCGCAATTCGTATATTCCTTTATAGAGCCACACAAGATTGAATAGCACACACATTCCTCAGTCAATATACGGAATGATAGTTGAAAATATCCTAAAACTGAAATGAAATGTTTTCTTTCGGTATTCAGAATTCATACAAAATGGGTTTTTATTGCAATTTTCATAGTATTCTGTCATTTTCAAGTAGGGTAATGCATATATGTTGTCTTTAGTCTTTTCAGGTGAAAATTTTCTATTTATTGATTTATTTTTCCTGTGGTCAGAAAACTTTAGTCCTGTTTCACTATAATGAAAAGTGAGTTAACATATTTTACACCATTTAAAAGGGTGTCGACTTTACAGTACAAATTGCTAAAGAAAGTAAGCAATCGAGAGTAATGTCGCTACTGTCGACAGAATGTCGTTGTCATTAAAGGTGAAAACAAGAGCTTAATAGTTGCACCGTATGGTGTCGTTGGGGTCGCTACTAAAGTAAATGGTTCAGAATTACAGTTACCGTTTTATTGCAACAGATGTGTTTTTGTTTATCCTACCAACAATGGACAACAACATTTATGTGCGTAGAACAGTAATTTAAACACTTCATCCAAACAATTAAGTTGGAATTAGGTAGGCGAGTATATTTCATTCGTTGTTGGAACTCCTGAAAAAGACTGCTGATAATTGTTTTGAAATTATGCAACATTGATTGCTTGAAGAATGAAAAACAGATGACACCAAGTTTGAATTCCAACGAGTACACAGCAGTAGTATAAAATGTCAGCAGTACATAGCAAAGAGGAACAGTGTTCTGTTATTTTATCATTTATTTAGTAGGAAAGGATCATATCCTTTGATATTTATCAAAGAATAAGAAAAAATCAGATGGCGCACTCATTAAATACGTGAAGGGACTAGCAAGTTTCGAAATTGCATCACTTCTGTAAAAGGTTGTCACCCATTTGGAGGTTGCTAAAATTCGAGACATTTTTACGCTGGTGCTGCACCCTCGTGTACCGTTCCAACTTAGTACTGCCATCTGTCAATCACTTTTCAAAACATGTTACAAATTTTCAGCACAGCCTCACGCTCTTTCTAAATTTTATCGCAATGTTAAAGACTTTCATTGACTCTCCTTGTAATAAATGCAACAATTAATACAACTAGTTGTTGCACGGAAAGCTTGGGTTCGCAATAATCTATGGGTTAAAATTGTGTTTATTAAAAACTCTAGTTCTTTACATTTAACACAATTATATTTATTTATTGATTAGGCTAGTTCGAAGGATTGCAGCCTTAGTGTCCCTCAACCAGCAAGGCTATATGGGTCTTTGACCTACTGATTAAAGTCGAATTCGAACCACCCTGATTACGTTCACATTTTATAATGTTATCTTACATATCGCCCACAGTTGGAATATAGTAATTTCGGGTGATTCCGGACAGTCGCTGACTCCGGACATCCTAAGCTTACGATAATACTGTTCTTCGCATGTGTAATGTGGAGACTTGTTGTGACGCCTATTTGAAGCCCCGTACCTTCCTACAGTTCAGTGCTGAGTAGGAAGTGCAAAGAGTGTTATACGTAATTTCGACAGTGGGGGAAAGAAGAAGAAACAGGAAAGTTCATGCACGTTTTTTGACCTGATGTAACATTTTAGTGGAATATGTTAAGGTTTTACACAGAAGTGGTTGTCAGCAAATGGTTAAGTAAGACATATATCGAAGCGAAGACCCTACTTTACTCGTTGCATACTGAAAGAATTCTATTACTTTGCGAGTACCTGCTCAACGCGTGCTCAAGTGTACAGTGTTCAAAACGGGCGAATCCGGACGTTTAGGGAAGGGTGAATTCGAACACGTTTATTACGTAAAGCTGAATCCGGACAATGTGATTAATGAACTAAGAGGATTCAGAACACTCTCTCCTCTCTCACTTTTCACGTTTATGAGTGTGAAATAGTACGTGAGGTCTATTGCTTATATCTAGCGTCTATTCATTTTTGCCATAAATGGACTCCGAGGAATCACCAAAAAAGCTATACAATTATCTTAGGATCTACAAACACAACTAAATTACAAAATGCTAATCATAAGGTGCTCAAAAATTCTACACTATTGAATGGCTACATCATCTGGTATATTCCCATTTGATCCGCAACAAGTTCGGGAATATGAATTTCTTTTGTCGAATGAACATGATCCGCCAGTAGCTGGAAACAATTCCTCTTCTGTGTTGTCAGACTCATCCAAAAACACATCTCTGGACAGACGAATGACTATTGATGAAGTTGCACGACATCTGTAAATTAATAATGATTCCTGATACACCTTCCGACCACAAAACTGGAGCACTGTTCTTTGTTACTCTTTGGTGCAAACTTCTAATGGAGCAGCCATGATATATCTGTAACAACAGGAGGACAAACGGAGGAATTAGGATGGAGAGTAGCATGAGTAGGTGCATTGACACGATGCACCATCCAACTCTGGTTTTCCTATAATTCAGGCCTCTTCCTGTGCATAACATTTCTCGTAAAATGTAATGCTACAGCTGTTTGTTTGCCATCTGACCACGTGATACAAATCCATAATGACTCTCTAGTCAATAAACACAACCAACATCACCTTCATATTTGAACGACTCATGAGTGCTTTTCTGGAGGAGAACACCATGAAGGAATGTCTCTATGAATGGTTTTCCAAGTTTGAATCAAAATTTCAGACATTCACGTTGTTCTTCAAATTTTTTGATTATCACTGTATAGTTAATCAAACGAACAGTTGTGCACGTGCTCACTTCAGCGGCTGTAGCTCGACGACTTACAGTCATAGCGAAACGAGGTAAGTGGCAGTTTGTTGTCTAAACCTTCCGTTAAATGCTCTCAGTAGCAGAAACACGATCCCTCTGCCGGTTGGGGCGATATTTCAAAAGTTCGGTTTGTTTTTGAACACACCTCGTATTATTAAAAAATTGGTGCAACTCAGGCTAAAACGTTTGTAAATAAAAATGAAATGAAATGAAATCTTTGAGTTTTACGTCCCACACTTATGCCGGCTAGGATAAAGGAGACGGTGATGAAGAGAAATGAATGCAATGGTGGAATGAAGAAAGGGAAAGGAAACGGGAGAATCCCGAGGAAACCCACGCAAATCTGTTTGTCCGCCACAAAGTTCACTTTGAGCGAGCTGGGATCGAACCAGGGCCCCATGCACCAGAGGTGAACGCTCTACCACTGAGCCAACGCGGCCCGTAGCTTATAAGTAAGAATTAAATGAAAAGATAGAATTCTAGCAACATACAAACATGTATATATGTATATCCATGCCTATATAACGTGACAAGGATTCCAACGTGAGAACTTAATCTTGAGAATTAATCCCTCCAGTTAAGTGAGATTCGTAGTAGCCACAATTCATTATTGTACGTGGTAAGTGTACACTGAAATAAACGCCTCCTACAGAAATTATTCTATGAGTACTAAATATAAAACATCCATAAAATAGATACGTTGAAAGTTGAGTCGTACTTATTCTGGAGAAGAAATAATCGTTTCTTGAGTCTCAGAGGTATATTAACGAATAGAAAGTTTCTAGTTCAGAGACTTGGCCTAGACAAGACGGCCCCAGACTGAACTCCCGAAGGGAACGGATGGCCTTACATCTTGTTGTACAAAAAAAAAAAAAAAAAAAGACAAATAAACGCTTCTCGTATCGAAGAAGGAGAAAAAAGCATTAAAATTTAACAGGTTGTGAAAATTTAAAGGTTGAAATTGTAGTCAGTATCTTATGTGGATAGCCTATGTTATAGCTCTTAAAATATTCAGAGTTCGTCTCTTATTGGCTACGTACGATGTACTTTCAACGCAAACAGATAAATATTCTTTCGAGAGAAATGTCAACAAGAGAAAGCATTTTATTAAGAACAAAACATTAAGAACAGAACAAAACATTTATGTTAGTTCTTGCGACTAAAATCATGGAACCATTTTACAAAATTGAAACGGGATACTTATAGATATCACACAACCATAAGAAAATTAATATGCTATAGAAGAATATATTGTATATATTACTTTGAAACTGTAAAAACTAGAATAATGAATTGAAAAAAAATAGATTGGGACGTGGCCACGACCATTTACTGTCGGCTGTGCTATTAGAACATACATAGTTTGCACGGCATATCTGGATTCGAGTCCCCGTGGAAGTTAGGTAGCTCGGACAATACGTTCAGCTGAATACGAACGTTAAAAACAACTAACCAACGTGGCCAGAACACACGTTTGTATGGGAAATACACAGTTATATAGTTTGTTCGTTTTAACTATTAACTCCACCATAACATTATCATTATGACGATAAATGGGGATTAATGTCCAGGTAGGCCTATACCACCAATCAGAATGCCACGCACACTGGATTGGAGAGTGGTATCTCTGATGTACGGAGTTTGATGTGCAAGCATCATGACTTAAGTATATTGTACATTTCTGAGCTGATGCGAGGCAAAACAATAAGATTATCGCAACTTTTATCACTAAAACGAGCAGCTGGTGAATGTTAAAATTGTACACGGTCTACTAATATATTTTGAAAGTCCTTAGTAAAGTGCTTTTAGGTAAGTCAATGTCCTTAGGTATGGATTTGAATTTGATCTGAGTTTAACGTGCGTTTGAATAGCGAGGCTATATGAGTCGTGAATCTACAGCTTAACATGTGATCTGAACCACATAAGTTCCGCCGGGAATCAAACTCTGATGCGTAGGCTATCCACATATACACAAGGGAGCTCAAGAAATTGCATGGAACTCAAAATATGAACTCGTATGTGTTAAAAAGTCATAAATATGAAGCTTCAATTAAAATATTTGATTTTTTTTTTTAAATATACGACTTTTTTTTTTACATTTTAATTGTCACTTTACAAGAATCTTGTAGGTGCCACTAAAAAAATCTTGTAACAAGATATTTCTATTTACTGTTTACACATTACAACTTTCTGATAGCAAGAAAGATATCTCCACCCATGCAGGACTGCACTCTAGTGGACAAATAGTGAACCTTCTAATTTAAAACGTGTATTTTGGCCCACTTCCCATCCCAGTCCAAAAGAATTCGTCGTTTTGGAAACGGGGAAGCTTTTTTTTATGTTAGTGGAAAGGCGATAGCAGGTAGCAAGCAAGACGACCCAGAAAGCTGCACATGGTTTGACTCCTTGCAAGATGAAAAAATTGTTGCATGTCCCTTTCAAGACTATGTTTACATGGAGAACTAATGTAGGGTTACAAGATTTTTTTCTTTTTAAATGACAGTTACAAGATTCATGAAAAGTGACAAACCAAGTTACTCACACGGCATATCGGGTCTTAATACGTACGCAATTAAAGAAGGCGGTCTGCAAGGGCAGTTAACCACGCTGCAGGCAACACTCTGCAGTAGGGTAAAGAAAGAATACGTTTGTCTATGCATAAATAAAATATTACTTGCATATTTTACCTCCACCCTGTAAAATGTAAAATTTTATACTTATTTTTAGTTAACAACTGGCATATTGAAATTAAACCAATTGAAAGTAATTAGTTCGATAAAGAAAACAGTTTTTCAAAAGTAATTTTCTCATTAAGATTTTCCCCTTGTTTGGCGCCCGTAGAGTCTGACGCCCCCCTCGACCCCCGGCAGTTGACAGGTCTGTGAGCCACTCCCTGCATTTCCCGATTACCCGAAAAATCTTCCATTGTACGAGATAAGGTGAATTAGCACAGAATGTATATTTACATATTTGCTGGAAAACAAATTAGATAAATTGTTGTTCTTTCTTCATTAAGGTAATGAATTTAAATTGGTATCCATTTGAGAGGGAAATGAATTATTTCCTGCAGGCTTTTCTGCGGTCGAGCTAGTTAATCAAGAAACTTCAGCGAATCATTCTGAAACTATAAAAACGTCTCCTTTAATCATCGTTTCTTTATCAACATTACGTAAAAGAATCATGACACATTCTTTCGTACTTTTTGCATGTACGCTAAAGCAATTACTGTCGACATGACTCTTGCATGCGAAGATCACTGCAAGATTATATTTTCGCTTCTTAGGAGCCCGTTCTGCAATGACAAACTTGTAACGGCTTGTAATAGTTTAGCCTTCACGTCACGATAGAACTGGAAACACTTTGTGTGTATTTTATATTATATTGCATATGCACTGATAGTATCAGAATACTACTCTAGCACAGTTAATAAGAGCTTCTACGCCTTTGTTATTTATTGCCACTCTATGCATCTAAAACGAGTAATTTTAACAAGAATAACTGTGCAGTAAGAAACTAATTTATTATATACAGACAATCAATCCTAATAATTTTAAAGTAAAATGTTTAGTGGTTTATTTATAACTAAAGAAGCAAAATCAAAAATAAAATATAATTCCTTAAATACACAAGACGTAAAATTCAAACTATAATTTGTTTCCTTTTATGCATTGCATCTAATCATAAAGGTGGAAAACATATGGAAATGGTCTTAGAATTTCGAACTTTTTTATCCTCAATTACGTATTTTAATTGTCCAAAACAACGCTATAAACTAAAATAATCTATGTATCATAATGCCCAATAGGAAAATATTTTGAACAGTTTACCTGACAACGTTCGGTAGGTGATTCCTGACACCAAGAGCAGACAAAAGTTATAGACCAACCTGGGCCCGAAAACGCTTCCTTTCGGAGTTATAGGCTGGAGAAAACATGAAAAAGAAATGAACTTTAAAAGATCCATAACTCCAATATTATGGGATCCACTGTACACGGGTCAAGACTTCACTTAGGAACTAATATGTGCCCTATCCAAATATCCTTGTTTCACAATCATGAATTATTTCCGCAACAATTCTTATAGAGGTAGCTAGGGAGTACTTCAAATGATATGCCCGTAGACAAACTCATTCTTTAAAAATTATTGCGTGAGTACTTTAGAATTCTGAAATATGTATTTTTTTTGATTGCAAGTCTTGACCTGACTGTAGTTCCTAAGTGAAATCCTGACCTGGTTTTGGAACTATGAACATTCAAACTTCATTTTCTCATGTTTTCCACAACCTATGACTCCGAAAGGAAGCATTTGTGCACCCAGGTTGTTCTATTCTTTTCGTCTTATCTTGGTGTCAGAAATCATCTTTCAAATATTGTGGGTGTTGCTTTGAAACACCCTGTATAATAGTTCTCATCACTAAGAAATGGTAAATGTAGCGTAATCATACGAACACATTTGATTTTTTTAAAGGAAATAATATCGGTGAATCGTCCAATCTGCTTCAGCACTCTGACTTCAAATGTAAAGCTCTTTTTTAAACTTACTATTTATAGAAACTAAAAGAAACACAATTGGTTTCGTTTACGCACTAGATTATAAGGGCTATACAATGTGGTGCCATGGATCGTGAAAAGGAAGTAAAAGTTGGATACGAGTTTCATGGGCTACGAGATAATCCACATTTCCAAGGTTTCTATAAACTTCATGTTTATGGTGCCTTGATGCCGAAATAAGCATAAGCACTTACGTTGATTGAACAACGCGTTCCGTGATCTGAATTCTTTAAATAGAGGATAGAGAAGCTGAATCTATCACATTTACTACTCGTTGGATACAATTTATTTATTTATTTATTTATTTGTAGTTATTACAGCATAAAATACTGCGTAACATAAAATAACATTAAAACTGTTTTAGAAAACTTTCAGAAAAAAGCAGAAAAAGTCTTTTAGCAGCAAATCTGCACAAGTGTGAATTTGATTGAAGTGGTTACATCTTAATAAAAGCAAGAAACACAAAGTAATCCTTCTGTGCAGCTTGGCGATTAAGGTGACTCTTTGGAAACGTGGACAAAGGAAACAATCTCCAGGTTTATTGATTGAGAAATACTTATAAGGAAACGTGTCAACACAAAATAGCTGTAATACCTGAGACGTAACTGCACTGAAAGAAAATAAAAATTAAAATATAATAATCTGATCTGATAATGTGAATTCACTGTTTGTACCTAGGTAATTCAAACGTGAATAATGTTTGTCATTTTCGCAGAATTTAAGTACAATATGTTACGTCCAATATTTGCTATTATTGTTATTATTATAAATAATTCATCGTGTTGGGCACTTATGCCTTCACACTTAAGTAAATTAGGTAATATGAATAAATTAATTATTTACGAAGAAATGTAAACTTTCATGAGTAAGAAAATGATTTACCGTGAATTGTATTAAACATTTTTTTTTTTTTCAAAACTTGAACAGATGAAAGTGTTACTTCTAGAATGTTACATACTGGACAGATGCATAAGTGTTTTGGAAACCAATGTATTTTTATCATGCTTTAAACATCGACTCCCTTAGCTTAAAAGACACAATCACGGTATGTTAAGAAAGTAAAACAAGAAAGAATTACGACACGGAATCCCAAAATTATTATTTCAAAAAGAAATATGCAGATTCAACCTAGTTTGTCAACAAACCACCTTTCAACGATGTGTGATACCAGTGCCACATAAATTTTTCAGTTTCAACAGAAGGCTAGGTGAGGTCAAGTTAGGGTAGGTTAGGTTAAGTAATACGTAGCGATCTCTGAAATTCGATGCTGGGCAAAACTCAGAGGGGTGAAAAATAATTCCAAAATAAGCAATTTAAGGATAGGAACGAGTGTCCGGAAATGCATCGTTTTAGAGATAGGGGCCGCCGAGAATTTGCATGGAAGGGAATGTCGGATTAAGGTCCGGTCAAAGGCAGTGTGCATTATTTTTAACTGCAGATTTCATTAATGTTGGAATGGAGTGAAAGCAGGGGCGGCGAAAGGGTAGCCCCCAAAGAAATATAGGATATTTCGAACATCTGCAACAAACATGAGAGGAGAAATTGGTAACTGCGTTCATTACAGATGTTTCGGATAGTCATGATGCCACTAGCTTAATTATGAGCTGCATGCCGTAGTATACTGTCAAAAGAAAGAGGTACGTACGTGATGGTGACTGTGCACATAGGAAAGATGGAGAGGGAGGGCGGGTAATCACAAAAGAAGGAATTCGAGGTGAGGAACTACTAGCATGTGCGACAGTACAATAATTACACCGCAGGATTGTGAAAGAAAGCCGTAGAAGGACGGCAGTAAATGTACCGAGCAAAGATGGAGTGGGTCAACAAAAACGTGACCCACGATCCACTGATCTACCACAGACGGTGACTCACGATCCACTCTGACCCATCATGCCATATAAATCGACTGACCCAGTCTGACCCACAAGTTTTTTATTGTAAGAATGGGTCAGTTGTCTTATATATACATGTAGTGTGTGCGTACGTGAACATTACTTAAATTGAAAGATTTCTTATTTTTTTCAATTTGTAAAAGTACATTCAGTGTCTATTGTAGTTATGCAACCATGCACAACAACCCAAGTATCTTTCGTTGTCTTGATTCTGTTCCAAGTATCGATCGTCTGTCATTTATTACCTACTGTTTAATTTGTCATGAATCGGACCCATCTGTCCTAAAGGAATATTCTGGACTCCTTCTTTCTGTGGGGACTCCCATGCGCCGCCACTGAACGACTCAGAATCATGCATTATTGGATAGAACAGATTGCAAGTCTAAGACAAAATCATGTCGCCTGGGCTTAATAGCTAATAGTTTTGGAGATATTCGCCTCCAAATTCATTTCCCCACACATTGTTCATGCATTATACAAAGACCACATGATGAGATCTACGTCCAACCGTCCAGATATCGTAGTTTTTTTTATTTACTTTGTATCAACTTTATAACCGAAAAAATAGTTTGGAATTTTGCAAAAAAATATAAACTAATAAATAAATAAATAAATAAATAAAATGAAGGTCATACAATTTACATCCGAATATTGCAGATCAGTAGTACTAATGCTTTGAAAGATGAGTGATGTTCAAAAAGTGTTAATTTGTCATTAAATAGGCAATTTAAGCAAAACAACAATCTTTTGTTGTTTTATAACTAAAACTACTAGAATCCCTTCTTAGTCAATGCAATTTCCTTTCGACGTACAGTGCGCATCGGTTAAAGCCCAGGCAGTGCAATCAGGTCATGTCTGGCGTTAAAGATGGCGTCACGTCCCGCTAGAGAAGACCACGACTTTTACCTTCTTCCATCTTTGGAGAACGAAAGAGGGAAGCAAGAAGGAAAGAATGAAAGAGAGAGAGAGATTGATTAACCAAGAAACGTTTCCCTCATTTCGCTTGGCACCTGATTTTATCTCTTCATCTCGTTTCCTTCTGTTCTCATTCGGAGGGAAGAAACAGCTCTGATGTAGAGACTCGTTTTGTTCATCACCTCTTTAGATGCAAATACCAATCTTTCTGCCAAAATTCAGATGACAAATTAAGAACGTCTTTAATTAATAGGTTGAGGAAAAACTATGGATCTGAAATTATCGAATATCGATTCATGATTATAATATTAAGCATAACGCTTTTAGTAGTACGCATGTTTATAAGAGCCATTTTTGAACGATTTTTTTCATATTACCATTGTATAATTAATTTAAAATGATATAGATGTGTGTTTATAACGTTACAATATATATATTAAAATGCTATATATGTTCCATATGTTTGTTTCCAAACAAAAGTTTATATGTTTGTCTTCAATCCTACCGGCAATGAGATCTCGAAAGCCACAAGTGCTAGAAACGTGTCGTTTTCGCTGGTAGATTCCAAATTTGGTGTAGATTGTCCAGTTCTAATTCAATATTTTAAAAAAATATTTGTCCGTTATTTCTTCATTACATTTTTAGGGGTACATTGGAAGTGTTGATTAAAAAAAAAAAAAACATTATATCATATGAGATATACATTCCAACACAGCATATTTATATACAGGGGTTGTATATCCCTCAGGCTTTTGGTGTATGGCCAAATCATAAAGAAAAACGAAAGATAACCATTTCTCCAGTCTAAGACGAATCTTTATTGTTTGGAATGTTTTGTCCAAAGAACACCATATATCACTGACATTATAATTAATTGTGTGAGTGATGTATTTGCGTATTCCATACAGCATGCAAGAAGAAAGAAAACACTGATGATATATGAAGTAGAAACTCCAACCGCAGGTAGGCTCAAATCCTGGAAACGGTGCGAGATATTGAAAAAATAATCGAAAAAAAAATCCCCTTTATGGCACCCCTTGCCGATTTTATCAAGACGTCCTTCACTTGTTTCTGTAAAGGAACATGTACAGATATTGTGAGGAATGAGAAGGTGATTCATGCTCATATGTGAATGATATGCTGTGTAGAGTCTGCAGGTTCAGATACTTAATTCATTAAATCATGATATATAGTCTATATGAACTATCTTGAAAGCAGAACTTAGGATTTTCATAAAATGAAGTCTATTGTTTTTGAGTGCAAATTCTATGATGTATACTTCCAAATTTATGTTGCTCCAACTGAAGTTTACTTCCCGTCACAGGCCTTGAACATTCACCCTATTCCTTGTAAGTTCTATGTGATGAAGGCGACTACTACAAATTGAAGATAATTTCATAGCAATAACTATAGAGTGTTATTAATACATTGTCAGGTATGGATATCTGTATGAATACCATTCATCATATTCCTAATGGTAGCAGTAACGGAAAGTCAGAGATTTATCGTGTGCTATTTTTTTTTCTGTGCCTCTAATTAGACTGAAATTTGTATTAGAACGTAACTTTTGATATGAATGCAATAATCTGTCTGGTCTCTTGAATGAAAAGTGCATCGTTCGTTGCAAAAGAAAAAAAAAAGAGAGATAATTAATGATTTCAGAATGATATTGCTTCTACGTTTCTCACAGAAAATGAAAAATGCTAGGAACAAATAAGTGCTGGTTAAAATGCCCTGTGCAATCGGATAAAAACATCATTGAACCATGGATCGATTACAAGTTATCTTTTTATGAAAATGAAGTCTTTCAGTTTATGCCCTTTAGGCTAAGAGAAACGATGGTTAAACCAAATGAATGATAATTGAAGAATTGGTGCAATGGAGAAATGGGAGGAAACGGAAGTACTCTGAGAAAACTCTCCGGGATCGAACAAGGGACCCCCATGCACCAAAGATAAGCCACTGAGCCACTGTATCTCTCGGTGGCAAGTTAATAACAACTTAGTGTTATACTTTTTTTTTAAGTGTCTTCTTCGTTTGAGAACGTATTCTAAAGGGGATAGGGGCGTCAAAATTTATTGCCATCAACAGATCACCGTTTTTATTAAAATATATATCCTAAGAGGAAGAAAAGATTGAATTACTTCCCATATGTATCTTATATTTACGTGTAAAGAAAGAACATTTTAGCTAGGTAGTCATAAAGACCATAAACAAATTTGGTGGAATATTTTACGCACGTTATATTTGGAAATTTTATGACATCTGTGGTATATATTACCTCCTTTTACCCCTTATTTTTCACAGACTTCAACCTAAAACAATAGGGTTATAGCATTTTTAGCTGATCGGATCAACACTACGAGAGTTATTGTGAAACATGCAGACGGATGAACAGAAGGACAAACGAATGGCAGACAAATGCTGATTGAGTCGATTGGTTTAAATTTTTTCCCCTCACTTTAGTAACAAGTTAATCTCCATGCTAATATATTGTAATATCCTACGTGTTAATGTTTACAAACAATACTCTACGCTTGTAAACATCACCACATGGATTTACGTTGGAGTACTACACACCACGTGAGATTACTACGAACAGCAGAAGACGGGTTTCTTGCTCCTCCTACGAAGCACACGATGACATCTGAAGCAGCAGCGCCACCGCCACCAAGGAGGTCTATAAATTCGGCAGCAACCAGCGGACCAGTACCAGTTCTCTCGTGTCCCTCCTAGTGCTTGCTTCGGAGCATTAGGATAACCTAATCCCAAAGCCTCTAATCTGCCACGTAACTCTTGGTTATTCCTTTACTCCTGGCTTAGCTTGCTTTCATGCTCTGTTGGGAATCCTACCACAGTTGGTTAGCCTGCTTCGGGAGTCTGTTGGGAATCCTACCACAATTGCTTAGCCTGCTTCGGGGCTCTGCCACTACTAACCCCCTCACTGCTTGCCATGCAGCATTGGAGAATTCCTACGACACTCTGCTTAGCCTGCTTTAAGGCTCTTTAGAGATCCTGTTTTTGGCCTCACGGTCAAGGATGAACTAATTTCAACCTGATAATTTAGTGGAAAAGTACTTTGTAGTATCTTCTGTAAATATTGTTATATAGTGATTTCTTTTATAAAATGAAGCCGGTAGTGGGAGTCGATTCCGGATCTTGTTTTATTACCAGCTCTACCTAACGGAAAGTTTTACCATATGAAATCCTACAATAACTCACCACTGACGTCAGGAAACTTTGTAAGGACAATTTGTATAGTATTTCCTTGTCAATCACGTTCAAATGCAAAATGAAATTATTAATTCTTTAATTTAGTGTCAATATGTTATGCGTTTCAGACTAAAGAACACAGGCAATAATTAAATGCCAGTGTCTGGGAAAGAACAATGGAATATTTTGTTCGCAGTTGAGAGCTTCCCTCTGCCGTCACCCACATAAGCTGTAAAAGCAAATAGCTTAAACACTCTTTTATTAAACCTACTTGAAATCTGTATTATTGTTTGCATATCAAATACCATGAATTAACTGTTAAATATTGAACATTTATTTCACTTTCCTATTTTACTGTTATTATGAGATTCTGTTTTATTATCATTTCACTTAAAATACTACATTTCATTTTGGCATGCGGATACAATTTTATTTGACTTCGCGATTTCGAAAGAGTTAGAGACCTAGTATTTGTTTTAAAGTTAATAAATTCCCACAGTGTGATGCAGAAACCAGAACTATTTCAATTCCACATATGGAAGGATTTAACTAGAGCTTGTAAGGGGAACTCAAAGCTCAATATCAAATATTTGCTTAGATAATCCGAAGGATACAAATGTGGTTGCGACGCTCTTTGCAAATCGGAAAATTAGCTCTTGGCTAAAACTTTTAACTTGCTTCGTTTTCTTGTTCATAGATCTACTCGATATTGTAACTAAGAGCAGAACTACCTTCAGTTTGGATACATATTACGTAAGACTGAAGGGTTTGAGTTAAAGAATGTTATATTTACATTTTCAAGGAAAATCTACGGTATAAAAATGATGAACTGTATAGTTTGCCTTACATCGTTTAATTTGCTCATAATGGCATGTTTGAATAAGATCACAAAAGAAAGGATAGAGTAAAATGTCAAATCATGTAGTTCTGATAGAATTACGTACTTTCATTTTTTAAATCCTGAGGATTCCAATAATGTACATTTTTTATACTGAGCAAATTTGCGGCTAAGCGGTTAACGTACGCACCTTTGACGTGGGAGACGCGGGTTCGATTCCCGGTGGGAGCTCGTGTGGTTCTGATCAATCAGTAGGTCCTCTCTCATATAGCTTCGCTGCTGCAAGGGACGCTAAACTCAAAACCAATTCAATTCAAGTATATGAGCTCCCGTGGAGAATCGTGATCAAGATCGGTTGGCTGGTTCAAGAGTTATTAAGTTTTATTTATTTTCATATATATATATATATATATATATATATATATATATATATATATATATATATATATATATATATATATATATATATATATATATCACAACCTGTCCTCCCCCATCCCTAGGTTCTATCTTCAAGGAGAAATTATAAAAAAAAATATTTCAGTCCCGGACATCATCTGTGTTGAAGATTTGATAGAGATAAGTCAGGTGGTTCAAGAGTTATTAAGTAACAAACCTAGTCACTTTTATTTTTATTTATATAAATTTTTATATTTCTCCCCCCTCCCCCTCCCCTTCCGTCAAAGTAAAATGATAAAATGCATCCCAATCCCGAATCTCATCTTTGTTCAAAATTTCATCGTGGTCGGTCTGGTGGTTCAAAAGTTAACTTTTATTTATTTTTTTATATCTCCCCCTTCTCCCCACCCTAAGCTTTACCGTCAAAGTAAATAGCTAAAAACACTCCCAGGCCAGAACAGCATCTACGTCAAAAATTTGATCGATATCAGTCGGACTGTTCAAGAGATTAAGAATTACAAGTATACTCACTTTCAATTTTATAATATTGACTAGGATTTGACTAGCTGGGGGCTTTGCCCCCAGACCCCTACATTTGCTTGGCCTACCCCTACAGCCTCGCACCTCTTAGAACCACAATTCTACCGAATTTCAAGTTTCTTTTCCTATTTCAATTATCTAAAAGATAAGATTTTCTATTCCAAGAAAACGCTTATTTAAATATGGGAATTTCTTCATCCTTATTTTAGACCCCATAAAAATTTAAAATATTATATTTTGGCAATTTTTCTGTCGGTTAGTCCCGGAAGGCTACAACCATGCTAAATTTCATCATTCTAAATTTGCCGGAAGTGCCTGAACATTTTGGGGTGTAGGAGATATCTTATATAAATAACATGGGAAAGATTTTTCAGTTCTCCGTAAAACTACTCTAAGATTGGAAATTTTTATTTTTACTGATTTACTTAGGTGTCACTAGTGAAAACGTACAAACATACTGAATTTCAAGTTTGTACTCCAATTCCAAGTACCTAAAATATGAGATTGTAAGTCCAGAAAAATCTTATTTAAATAACATCAGAAATTTTTTCATCTCCCTTTAGACGACCTAAAAAGTAAAAAAAAAAATATTCGCTTTTGGCAATTTTTCTGTCCCGAAAAGCTACAATCGTGTCAAATTTAATCATTGTAGTCGTATAGGAAGTGCCCAATAATTTGGGGGTGTAAAAGTTGTCCCATTTAAATAACATGGGAAAGATTTTTCAGTTCCCCATAAAACCGCTGTAAATTTGAAAAAAAAAATATGTTTACTGATTTACTTAGGTAATGCTAATGAAAACGTATAAGTTTTTATTAAAATTCCAAATACCTTAAACATGAGATAATAAGTAAAAAAAAAGACCCATTTAAATACCATGGGGAAATTCTTCATTCCCCCTTTAGATCCCCTAAAAAAAAATTAAAAAAAAAGTAATATTCACTTTTGGCAATTTTCCTTTGGGTTAGTTCCGGAAAGCTACAATCATTCCAAATTTAAACTTTCCACGTCAACCGGAAGTACCCCTTTAATTTATGCCAATTCATACAGTTTTATGTATAGTTAAGATTATCTGTACAAAAAAAAATCACATATGTATCTTTTACGCTTGTAATAATCAGTCATGTGGAATTGAATACTGTATCATATCGTCCTTAGATAAACAGGAATTTTTATGAGAATATTTATTATAGTACAATCAAATACATAGTAAAAGTACGGGTTATTGCACTAAGCTTTATTGCTCTAATTGCTTGAACTAAATCACGTTATGCTAAAAATGAGAAGGTAATGAAACTTGGACCGAAGAAATCTTATCCCCAAAAGTAAACTATCTCTTGTGGACATTTTCCTAAGAAATAATTTACATAACATTATAAACTGATTATGAAATATAAAGAAAATTGTCTGGATCGGTGTTGAAAAAAAAAATGGAATTCAATTTCACGAGTAAAATCCTCCTTGTTGATTTTTCATGAAAAATGAATTATCGTGTATTATGAGGTTATTATTGAAACATTTATTTAAGAAATGTAAAAAAAAAAAAAAAAAAGCATTGAAACGGTTTTGAGAAACTCGACCGAAAACATCCTCAAGAGCAAAATATACCTTATGCATTTTTCATGACAAATGGGTTATTCTATTTGTGTATTAATATGTCTTTATATAAATAGTATTTAAAAAAAATACTTAGCCACACTGAATGGCTGTATTGTTTGATATAAATTTTAAGACATAGTTAATGCCTATCATGAACTTCTTTTTTTTATCATGTCACCTTGATCAAAGAGGATCTTATAACAGACAAAAAATATGCCACGAATAGAACATGTTATTGGTTTTTATCAGTACCGTTATTCAGATGAATGTTTAAAGGAGAAATGGGGTTCAAAAATTTTCACTAAATCTATCCTCCCTGTGCGAGGAGCGGACATATTACTTAGTATAATATATAAAAATGAAAGTGATGCTGCATGGGATCAAATTATATGAAATCAAGTGAACTATTTGAATTTCATCTTAAAATATAGTTGTCACTAGGGATGCGCACGAGACAAGATTTGAGGCTGTCTCGTCTCGAAAATGTGCTGTAAAAGTGATGTCTCGACTCGAAAATTGTATATTTCTCTATTGGAAGAGCCATGTCTCGACTCGAATTTTGTCAGGAAAATAATGTCTCGACTCGTCTAGTGCGCATCCGCAATTGTCACCTTCCTCAAATTGGGATTTTTTGTTACTTTGATTAGAATTTGTGTCCTAAAGAAGTCTAGGGATAACAAAATTTATACGAAGGAAAATAGTATTTCACAAGCCCATCAAGTTAGAAAGATTAAATTAACTAGTAATTAATAAAAAAGTACGGGCCACTGCACTGATCTTTCTTAATCCAGTTTCTTAAAGTAAATCATTTTATGCTGTAAAATTATGAAGAAACGTCACATCCAAGAACATTCTTTTTAAAGGACTTAAATGAATTATTCCATATTCTCAGGTCACTGATAAGACATATATGAAACATGAATTACGAACAATATCGTTTTAGTCAAAACTGAAAAATTCCAGTCCCTCGATTATGCCTCTTAGGCTAAGGGAGAACGATTGATTAAGGTATGTGAATTTGTGAAATTAGAATGTGGAAGGAAACAAAAGTACCCAAGAATATTCAAGGACACAATGTCGTCCACCATAAGCTTACTTGGCCCGGGAACGGATCAGGAACTCCCACGCACCAGAGGTAAGCAATCTACCATTGAGTCACCGTCTCTATCAGAACGTTATCCGAATAGAGTTCTCCCCAAGATTGTTCTGAACCTTTTTTTTTTTTTTCAAACAAATGACATACCATCTTAAAAGGCTGTTAGTGAAATATTGATGTATGAAATGTAAATTGATCTAAAATCTTTAGAGCTGTTTCAAGAAACGCAGTTTTCTTTCTTTTTGTATTTTTACCCTTCAGTAAGTTGCCCTTAATTTTTGTGGTACGAACAAAATTCGAAAAATGCTGGAAAATGTTATAGAAACTTTAAATTTGCTGTAGATATGTTCAACGGTACGACCTCTAGGAGAGCAAACACATTTATACCAGGACGGACTGACAGGCATCCAAAACCCATTCCTATTTTGGGGGGGTGGGGGGTACGGCATGTAGTTCCTATGAAACGCGTAAATCTTTTGAAATCCCGAATTCGACTTTTCTCCCATTATCATCATGCTTTCTTCTCTTTTATCGTATATATCAGTGGTGACCAATTATAATGAGCCTGAGGGCCATAACCGTCTTTGCTAGCAAGGTGGAGGGCCGCAGCTAATAATAATAATAATAATAATAATAATAATAATAATAATAATAATAATAATAATAATAATTATTATTATTATTATTATTATTATTATTATTATTATTATTATTATTATTATTATTATTATTATACAAAAGAAAAATATAAAAATGTATTTGAAATATTACATTCAATGTGATAAATGAGGGTGACTAGGAGAGTTTACAAGAGCTGGGATTGTTGCGAGCCGCAGAAGATGTAAAAGAGAAGAATCTCCAAGGCAGCTTCTGAAGCGATTCTTTACAATGTTCATGATTGATTGGTTTGGTTTGGTTAATTGAAGTAATCGTTCCTTTCAGCAACGATGCCTTGCCTATAGCTACATTACCGATTCCAGCCTTGGATGTCCGGACCTTTTTGTTGTACAGAAGCGCTAAATGGATGCCTTATTTCGAAAGAAGAGTGGAAACATTAAAAGAATGAACATAAATGAAAATATTATCAGTAATAACAGTCGTGAGAGCTTTGTGGGCCGCAGAAAATGGTTTGGCGGGCCGCATGCGGCCCTCGGGCCGCCATTTGGACAGCTCTGGTATATATATATACACAGTGGCGGATCCAGAAGGAGCCAAACCATAGTTTGCAGCTTTAACCAATATAAAGGAGGATTGAAGCTCATTTTATCCAGTGTATAGGCCTACCTGAGCGTCAAGGAAGACTATAGCCCTTATAGCCCCCTTGGATCTGCGCCTATATATATGCATGTATGTACGAGGGCTATCCAGAAAGTAGATTACGTTTTGGAATAAAAAATCAACAAAGTATAGGAAACAAATTTTATTATATACAGATGAAAGCCACACACAAATACTACTTTTCGACATAGTCACCATTCAAATTAAGGCATTTATCGTAGCGATGTACGAGCTTGGAAATTCCTTCGTCGAAAAATTCGGCCGCCTGCGACTTCAACCACTTCGTTACCTCTTCTTGCAGCTGTTCGTCGTCATCAAAACGCTGCATAGCCAGCCACTTCTTCATTGCTGGGAATAGGTGGAAGTCGCTCGGTGCCAGGTCGGGACTGTACGGCGGATGAGGAAACAACTCCCACTGAAAAGATTCAAGAACTTCACGCGTGACATTTGCCGTGTGGGGCCGGGCGTTGTCGTGAATCAACAAGATCTTAGAGCTCAACATTCCTCTGCGCTTGTTTTGAATTGCTCTTCTGAGGTTTTGCAGAGTTTGGCAATACCTTTGAGCGTTTATTGTAGTGCCTCTTTCCAGGAAGTCCACCAAAATCACACCTTTTCTGTCCCAAAAAACAGTCGCCATCATCTTCCTTGCCGACATTGTTTGCATGCATTTCTTGGGTTTTTGGGGAGAACCTGTGTGCCCCCACTGCATTGATTGCAATTTCGTTTCACAGTTCACGTGTTTCACCCATGTTTCGTCACCAGTAACGATGCGATCGAGTAAAGAGTCACCATCCTTATTGTAGTAGGAGTCACCATCCAAAAAGTGCAACGCTGCAGCCATTCGCTGATTTTTTGTGGTCCTCTGTCAAGATTTTTGGAATCCATCTTGCACAAAACTTGTGGTAACCAAGCTTTTCGCTGATGATTTCGTGCAACAAACTTCGCGAAATTTGTGGAAAACTCAAAGAAAGTTCCGTTATTGTGAACTTTCGATTTTCACGGACTTTAACATCGACTTTTTCGACAAGTTCGGCAGTCACTTTGCTGGGTCTCCCACTTCGATCTTCGTCGTGAACGTTGGTTCGGCCATTTTTAAATCTTATGACCCACTGTCGCACTCCACCTTCAGTGATAATGTTGTCCCCATACACTTCACACAGCTGCCGATAGATTTCTATCGGTTTACAGTTTTTTGCTGTCAGAAACCTTATTACTGCACGCACCTCGCAGCTCGCGGGATTTTCAATTAACGCAGACATTTCAAACCGTCACAGTATCTTAACGGAGCACAGCACGAACCTCTCACTAGCACGGCTAGATGCCGACTGAGCTGCGCAACGCTCTGACCCCAAGATGGCCGCGCTAGCCCCGCCCCTAGCGGACACAGACGAAAACGTAATCTACTTTCTGGATAGCCCTCGTATGTATGTATATATATGGGGTGTTTCAAACTGGGGTGGGGTGTTTCTTATCTTTGGGAGGTGATTCCTGACCCAAAGATAAGAAAAAAGTATAGATCAACCTGGATGCACAAATGCTTTCTTTTGGACTTATAGGCTGCCGAAAACATGAAAACTGAAATTTAAATATTCATGGTTCCATAACTATGGGACCTACCGTAGTCGGGTCAAGACTTCACTTAGGAACTAATATGTGCCCTATCCAAAAATACATGTTTCAGAATCCTGCGGTATTTCCGCAAAAAAAAAAAAAAAAAAAAAAAAAAAAATGTAGGGAGTTTGGCTACGGACATAAAATTTGAAGTACTCATTAACTGCTTCTAAAAGAATTGTTGCGGAAGCACCACAGGATTCTGAAACTTGGATATTTGGATAGGGCACATACTAATTCCTAAGTAAAACTTTGAATTCAAACCAACTTTGATAAAACATGTAATGGAAACTTCCATGAAACATAATACAAATTTCATGACATAGGACTTGCAACTGCTTCAACCCTCAAGGGTCGTTCCCGTTGGTTAGTTTTGGAATCAGTCATGTTGAAATTACTTAACTTAACAAAATATAATAGAATGTAACGCTTCCTTCTACAGCGCAAGATCCCTGGTTATTTCATATCGATATAATTCATAAATTGCAAAGAAATTGATGTTGTATAATGTTTGGGTGAGTTTCATTATCTTTTCTGTAAGGTATAGTCTAAAGAATCTCATTGAGAAAGGAGTCTTAAAAAAATCTTTAGAGTTTAAAGTGATTTTAAAGAATATCACAAAATGTGGTTCATCACTGTGACACATTAAGTAGCTTTCTAGACTGCTTAGCATGAAAACTTTCCCTGAAAACAAACTATTAACATCGCAAGTAACATCTGGTGGGATCGTTGGAGACGAGCAATTGTGCCACTTTTAAAATGTTGAGGCATTTTGAGTGGCTGTGGAAAACAGCAGTTGTTCTTCATTTACTTACTTATGAGTCACAGTCAGCTGAGAGAACCTTCCTTCCAGGAAATTACGAGGAAACAAACACTTGAAAACATAATGATTTTTACATTAGCTGATTATTTTATGTGTACTCCAGCTTGAATCATCTCTTATGTATGAAGATCATTTTCATCATTTTGTTTTCCTACTTATCCCAACATGGCCTTCATTTTGACCGGAACAGGAGAACTGCAGAAACAGAAAGTAACTTTACAAAAAAAAGAAAATCATTGTTTATTCAGAATTGATTGTTTTTTTTTTTTACAGAAAACAACAAATTGTAGAAAAAAAAAAACGTTGATTGAATAATTTCACTGGTTGCAGAGAATTGAAAATACAAGAGTAATTGATTATTTCTTTTCTGGAAGTAGTAAACTCAAGGAAAAAAAACACTAACTTATTCATTAATTCACTCCACTGGAAGTAAAGAGTTCAAGAGAAAACTTATTGAAAATGATACTTGACATTTTAGTGGAAATACAAAATTCAAGAGATTGCATTGCTTGATTAACTTAACTGGAAAAAGAAAATTTAAAATAATTCAATGATTACAAAATTACGCATACACACACATACACACATACGAATAAAAATTCTGTGAACCGGACCCCAATATTTCGGGAACGGTGAGTGACGCGAAAAATTTAATCACTTTTCTAAATAGTTTTCGATACTCTATAGAATGCAGGGTTCAAAATTGAAAAAAAAAATCGCAAATAATAGACAGACCGACAGACACACAGACAGAGAATTCAGTAACGAACTTTTTAAGTTCGTTGAAAAATATTGAATGAGAATGATTGTTTTTAATGGAAACAGCTAAATATTATGGTTATGAAATTCATTTAAAATGTAGTTAGGTAACAGAATATGACTTTTGATAAGTTTGTTTTCAACTCATGTATTGATTCAATACTATTTACTTCTTTCTCCACATACAGCGCATACCTCTCGTGCGTAGGGTCCCTGGCTCGATCCATGCCAAGTAAGATTGTGGTGGACAAACACAGTGTGCGTGGGTTTCCTAGGAGGTTTCCTCCTACTTTCTTCATTCCACCATTTCATTCATTTATCATCATCACCGTCTCCTTTAGCCTAACCGGCATAACCGTGGGACGCTAAACTGAAAGACTTCATTTCATTTCATTTTTTTCTTGACTTGTCTTACAAGAAAACTGATTTTTTTTTTTTTTACTAATACAGTGTGTTCAAACAATTACACAACCTTATTGAGAATCTTATGAATTATATTTGTTTCATTATAAGTGCTGAATAACTAAGCAATCATGGACTATAATATGTTGAAACAGCGTATATAGACTACATTATGACAGAACAAATCCGCACCAGCAGTTTATTAACTCAGAGGGCCTAAACAGATAAGTACGGAGCAGACAACTCCGAGCAAATCCTCCATCAAGCGGCTGTTACTTACTGTTATACTTACCAGAAGATAAGTAGTGTAGCGAACAGAGAGAAGCTATTATCAGAATTTGCTAATTAATTAATGTGCGAACTGCACACGTTGGAGGTCACATAAAAGACATCAGTGCAACGACTTTCGAGACAGTCCGGACTCTATTGCCACTGCACATACGACCTTACGTATGCGTTCGAAGTTCTATTCTCATGAAGTTAGAGCAGTAGAGCAACAGCTGCCTGAAGACATGGCTGTCCAAAAAGACTATTTTCGTTAAATCACAGAATCTGTAACATCAGAAGGGAAGGAACTTGGTGATTTGTACTGTACAGATCAGGCATGGTTCCTCCTGAATTGACAAATTCTGGATATGGGCCAGTGATAATATTCATTACTGTATTTTCTACATTTGACAGATAACATTGATACGTCGTTCAACAACATGATTCGTCTTGTACACTTGTATGAAGAGCAAGGCGGAAGTCACTTCCAGGGCTTAATGTTGAAAATAATAATAATAATAATAATAATAATAATAATAATAATAATAATAATAATAATAATAATAATAATAATAATAATAGGGTCTACCCAGCAAGGTTTTATTGGGGGCACATTACTTTTTCAGTGGGATGCGCTTTTACGTACTAAAAGCGAACCGAAAGTCTCGTTTGAGGATGTAAAAGCATTAATAACTCTCCAAGCATGGACTACATATATATTTATTACTATTATTATTATTATTATTATTATTATTATTATTATTATTATTATTATTATTATTATTATTATTATTATTATTAAACTCCGTTCACCTTCATTGTTAGAGTGTCCGATCTCAGTGTACATAATCCCTGCTTCTATTCCTGGTTAAGCTATGAAAGTTTGCCACAATTGACCCAACCTCATGAGGCAATTAGGAAGCTGCCTGAATTAAGAGGTATCGAACTCAAATCCAGAAAGCCAGAAATTATGTCTTTTGAAACCGATGCGCTAGCCACGAATCACCCAGTTGAATGCAAGCCATGAGTTGGGCAAAGCTTTTCGCGCGTTGTAGCGCCAGGAAGTCTAATTTGCACGTTAGTACTACTTCGCGAAAGTCATCAATCTTTCCAATGCTGTATAACAAAAGAAAACCAGAAGTAATGCATTTATTATCTATCTCTCCTGCAATTTGTCTCATCTCTGTGTACTGAAAGAAAATACTAAACTTTGTGTCGCAAGAACCCATTAAGTACTCCGGCCGACCATGTGACTCACATGTGAACCTGTGTCTCCACATAATGTTTGGTGTATGTATACACAGTGCATTCTATAAGTTCCAGGACTACCTCCAAGTTAATTATTTAACGATGTCAGAAGAATTTATTACCACATTAGGTTTCCATATTGCAATACCCCATCAAACTAGTAATTATCACCGCTACTGTTGCACAAGGATCATCAAACACCCGATGGATGACGTATCCGAAGGAATACGAGAAGGACACGAAGAGTCATACAGAGGGCACCTACAACTCTTTCACAGGCTCCGCCTCCAAAACTAGCTACAAAAAAGCACATCAAAAGGTAGAACACATCAGTTTCCAACTGATCAATTCCTACCTTTTTTCCAAGCTGCTCTGGGTAAGAGAGACTTCGTAACTTTACCAAGATACTAACCCTCCTCAGCGCTGCTTTGGGCAAAAGGTTTCTTTCCAATCTCCGCACTGCGCTGGGCAGAAGCTTCATCTAATAGAGAAAGGATTATTTAGAAGCATTACTTATTTGTAATTAAGTGTAAACAAACTTGTATACAGACTTTTATAACAAAACGTGAGGGAAAACCTGTGTACCGCTTCTCTATCGTACATTACAATATCCTGTACCATACACTCGCGGAACCGGTGGCAGAAGCTCAGGAAACACACGAGGGAAGTTTTTCAGTGGATGCTATTCAGCACCATCATCACATTCTTTATCCATTGTTTCTTTATACGTTGCCAGTGTTAAGAGAACGAATTAAGGTGCTTCAATCAAGTATAGCATTAAACGCGGTAAAGCCATTACCGAAACGTAAGCGATTATGTCGAATTCGTACGTATATGATTTAGCACCAGCCCTCACAAGTTTCTTCTGTGTCACTTTTTGACCAAAAAAAGTGTCACAGTCACTGAACACTCCCTTATTTGGATAATTTGACCCCACTGGACTTTAAGCTCTTCACTGAGATCAAATCTGTCCTCAAGGGGAGCTTTCTAGAATATTGTTTCAATTCAAGCAAATGATTCAGTGTATAACTTTTCTAGTCCGTTTCAGAGCCTCTACGACTCTCACGGCTCTTTTTTTTTTTCGGTTAGAAGGCAGAGAAACATGATATACTATAGGTTAAATTTTGTTTAGGGATATAGGGATTAAGATATATCCATTTAGTTGTATTTTATACTGTTATTTTAGAAAGGATGGGTTTAGGTTTAGTATAAAGGAAGCACATCTTTTTATTTATTAATATATAATTTATTAAAATAAAATAAAGATAATAAGAAAAGAGAAAGTGATTGTTTAAGGAGGAAGAGGAAAAAGTTAAATATTTAAAAAAATAGTATTTTATTTAATTAAAAGCATTACATCATTTTTAACTCAAACTTTATAATATTATTATATTAATATTTTTTAAATTGTAGCATTACTTAATTTATAATAAGCCAATATTTTATTTTTTGTAAACTAGGTTATGTATGTATTGGTTGTGTAACATAATCTTAAATTCTTTGTTGTTTGTGTTTTTTTAACTAATTATTTAATGCCTTTGCGTTAAAAAAAACAAAGTGTTTATATAATTTTTAAGTTTAAATAAAACTAAACTATATTAATTAATTAACCGTTATTTTTTATTTTTTGGAATTATTTACTCCTTAAAGTAAATTAAATAATTTAAAAAATAATAATTGCATGTTAAAATTGTTGTTTTTATAAGTTATGTATATATAAAACAAAGAAATATGAAATTTTGTTTTTAATAAAGTTAATAAAAATTAAATTAAAAACCTAAATGTATATAAAATGGTTACAAAATATAGCCCGTAACAACGACAACTTCTGGGACCGTGCGGCGCGGAATTTGCTAAGTATATTATTTCGAGATAGGCCCGGAACTTGTTGGATTAAACTAATTTAACTTTCTTGAAGGCGAAATAGTGTGATGGGAAAGGAGTAAGCGTTTATAACGCATGCCGTTGATTGATAACCCTTCGCACAAGCCAATTGCACCAAATGCAAGGTCCAGTCGTGTTGCTTAGCGTATGTTAATAGTCAATATTTTCCTTCATAACCTTGGTGCTGCATAAGGACGTAAAGTGCAAGAACTCAAGCAAATTGCACAGATCAAATGTACACTTAAATAGAACAATGGTATTAGGAAGACCTAGATGCAGATGGGAGGACAATATTAAGATGGATCTCGCAGAAATAGGAATACAAAGTAGAAACTGGATCCACTTGGCTAAGAACAGAAGTCAATGAAGTTTTGTGAACTCGGCATTAAACCTAAGGGTTTCATAGGACATAGGGTTAGTTATTGGTTATAAAGAAAAAAAAAAAACGCGGAAAATGAATTAAGAGCTATTTTTTTGAATACTAAAATTTCCTGCCATCAAATTTACTTTCATCGGAGACGATGGCAATGTTCTCACACTACTTCCTTGATTATTTTATAGATATGAGAAAATTTTATTAGTGGAGTAACTTCCAACTGGTGACGTTTGGTGTCGAAGCACTCCTTCACTGCAGAAGAGAGAGAGAAAGAGGTAGAAAACAAGAAGGCGAGGCGTTGAGGCGTGAAATAGATGTAGAGAAGTGTTGCCAGTATTTGAGTCGTGATGCATTCATGCGTAGCGTTGTTGCAAAAGTATCAACTCCTGCCACCAATGCTAATGGTTGCTGCTCACCATTGTGTTTATCAACATCAAGTTCGTCTTTTACTCTTTATGTTTGTTTGTCTAGTTCACTGAGAACGAAATAAAATCTATGACGTCACAGGACATTGATTTTGAATGAATGCACTAGATACTCTTGCTTCGATTGCTTCCTGAGTCGTTGTAATGTTATCCATTAATTCTCGTCTTGAAACGACAGTCGGTTGATTAGAAAGAAGGGTGTCTCTCTTAGCATATGATCCTATTTCATAATCGATTAAGGGTTGGGAAGAGAGCTTCGTGAAACTGAGACAATAAATGTTGTAGGACTTCTATATAATCAAACCTCTTCTAGCGTTGTCTGTAGTTATGAGTCATCTCAGACTGAGAGACTACTGTTGCCACTTAGGAGGGAAAAATGCAAGGTAAAAGATCTTCAGTGGCCCTCTTCCATTACTGTCACATTCGACAGTCATGACTCATGACGTATAAAAGCCTATAAATCACTTAACTAATGCTACTCTTGCTAATATGTGGAATGAAACCAGGTTGAGTCCAAAAATGGACATCTGTGCGATTCCCCCCTCCCCACCTATTGTACCAGAAGAATCACCCAAAACCTCTTCACACAAATGATCGCTGCTCGTTGTGGAAGGGGACGAATCTACAAGGGTTGTATAAATGCATCCTTTAGTTAACGTTACATTCAGATAGAGAAGAAAATAACCCGTCTTACTAAAAGTTCTAAAAATCTCATTTCATTCAAACAGCATTCAGAGTAGAGGGCTCTTGCACATGAATATTTTACAATATTGTTTGTGTACAATAGAAACCAGTTGAGAATGCTCCAAGAGCATTGCCAGAACGAACTTAAAAGGAATGAAAAGGTGGAGCGGGAAGGATAACTGTGAATGTTCCTACATGTTAAGGTAAATCTTTTTATTCACACCTATTTCTAGCAAAAATTCGCAAAATATAATCTTCTATGACTTACGGTTCCCGAGATATGGTTACTTAAATCTACCGAAATCGAAACTATTTTTTTGGTCAACATCTCGGGAACCGTAAGTCATAGAGAGATGATATTGGTGTTAATAATTCCTAAGAGGATGCTGAACATTTTGGTACATTAACATACATTAACAACATAATATACATGATGATAGAGTTTCATGCATACTTAAAATTTAAAATATCGCTACAATACAATGCTGTTCGTATCTCCGACGTAGCAGAGCTCCTCCGTAGCAAAGCGGTTAGCGTACGCGCCTTTCGCGTGGGAGACCCGGGTTCGATTCCCGGCGGGAGCTCATGTGGTTCGGATTCCATGTTAATCAGTAGGTCCACGTCTCATATAGCCTCGCTGCTGAAAGGGACGCTAAACTAAAATCAACTCAACTCAACTCAGACGTAGCATGTGGTTCCGTGTAGAATATTCGCTAACGGTTTTGCATTCGGTGCGAGTGGTTCCGGGTCCAATTCCTTCTAGGACACTGACGAGTGAAGGGCGCGATGTTACTCAGAGATAATTGCACCAAATTTTATGTAGGGTACATAATGGGAATAGAAAAGAACGTGTAGAAGCATTTGTTTCGCAGTAGTTCGGAATCAGAAATAATGGGCCCTACAGTTTAGGAGAAGTATGAACTTTCAGTCAGCTATTGATGGGACGGAGCCTTTGCTCGCTGTTGCGGCAAATACAGAAGAAATTAAGTAAAGTAGAATGAAAACAGAAAAGATGAGCTGAACAGAAAATGCACCAATGTCCGCCCTCAGTCCCACTAGGCGAATGCCGGGATACTAAATCATTAACTGTCCTTGTCATTACCCACCTTATCTCTATAAAGAGGAATTGAAATATTAAAAAAAAAAAACAGTCTCATCTTTTTTCAGGTTGAACGTGTGTTGTTTTCTTAAGTATATTTTTTTTTGAATATACTGTAGTTTCTGGTACTATTTGCGCCTGTTATATTTTTTAATGCTTCTGTTAACAACTGTTTCATTGTGTCAATAAAACAACATATAACTCACTGTACGGTATATTAAGGGTAACTACGGTATTTTCTAATCTTGTTGAGACCAATTTGGAAGCTAACTTTACGAAAATGGCATGTGTGTAAAGAGTGAAGACGTTCTGTATCAAGTATGTTAGGCAATAGAAGTGATACGCTCATGTTGATTTTGTATTCGCACTATTCAAGTCCAGTGTTTGTGAGATATCCGTGAGTTATATTTGAAGTCTTGAACGCAATTGTTACGAGGCTGTTTCTGTCCAATACTTTCGCTGCTTTCTAGTGGTAAGTAGACCATCTTCAAATATTTCCATCATCCTTTGAGTTAACATAGTTGTGTTAATAAACAGTCTTATATGTATTCAAACGGTTACTTTTGTTATGACCGTCCACAGTCGTTCCAATTTTAAACATCACTAATCACGAAATACATAGTTAAATTCGCCTCACAAACACACAATACTTTAATTATGATGGGTGCAGGGATGTAGCCAGCAGGTTTGTGTAGGAGGGCCAGTCGTTTTTGAGGGGGGGGCAGCTACAATGTACAAAGTAAAAAGAAGTGTTATTGTTAATGTTTTAGGGGCCTGAAAGAAAGGAAAATTTTGGTTTTCTTCTGGAAAACTAAAAACACTATTTTAGCTTATTATTATTATTATTATTATTATTATTATTATTATTATTATTATTATTATTATTATTATTATTATTATTATTATTATCCATAAATTATATTCAAGATAGTTTTTATTATGCTTAATCAAGAATTACTGTCCGGGACCAAACGCTATACTTTTGTGCATAACTATAAAGGTAACCAAGAAAATTCTGTCCCTTTTCGTGGAGGTATGTGTTCAATTGGACCTCACACCGTGAGTTGAATGTGAGTGGAGATAAGACGAACGTCAGTTGTTGGTGTGGGTATATCCAACATACTACCTGGTTGTGAATATTCAGACACACCGTGAACTTGCGTAAAGACAGAGGGAACATGGGACATCCACAGAGCGTCATAAGAGCATGTGTGCTGAACGAGTTCAAATGGAGGTCAAACGCCGCTGTAGCGGGACAGAAGATATTCCAGGCCTTTGGTGAGGGTATCGTGACGACGCGGACATTGCAGCGATGGTTTAACAAGTTTAAGGACGATGACGAAACACCCGAAAACACCACGTGCCGGAAGACCAACACATGTACAGAGAGGAACTGGGGCTACAATTCAGTATGTAGAGAAACCATTCGGCAGCACATTCATCAACTTGTGAAGCACTAGAAGTTGGGTCGATGGGTCTCAGATATTTTGACTCCGGGCCAGAAGGCAACGCGGCAGTCGCCTGTGTTTATTTACTGTTTCGGAGTCATTTCTGGACAGGGCGTTGACATGTGATAAAAAGTGTGTCTTATACGAAGCTCCACAGCGCCGTCATCATTAGTTAGCATCCCATGAACCGATTTCAAAACAACAGAAACCAGCACTGTACGAGAATAAGGTCCTTCTGTGTGTTTGGTGCATAGTGCATCGGAAACTGCTACCAGCTGGTCAGAGTATCAATACAACTGTGTAGTGTCAGCAGTTGAGCTGTTCTCAACAAAAACTCAAAACTTCATCCGGAGCCATCACTTCTGAATTGCAAATGTGTCCTCGTTTACAGGACAACGCTAAGTTCCACGTGGCTAGGATGACTCAGGACACTATTTTCCGCCTTGGATGGGAAACAATATTGCAACCACTATATCCCCCGGGTATTGCACCGTCCGATTATCACCTGTTCCATTCTTTGGAAAATCACCTTAGAGGACGCCAGTTCAAATCCCTAGTAAAAGTCCAAGATGCACCTGATACTTTCTTCGTTTCACGGCCCACCAAGTTCTACCGCGATGGATTCCATGGTCTTCCAGAACGTTTTCAGAAGGTCGTCGATGCTGATGGGGACTATTTTTGATCTTCCAGGTTAGGTGACATATCGATGTTCGAAGGTGGTGGGTGAAAAAGCAACAAAACTTTTCTTGGTTACCTTTATATTTAAATTTACGACCTTGTATACAGAACCTATCTACATAAGATTGATTTTCTTTGAAATTTCACTTAATTTCTTTACGGTTTCCTGACAAAAATATTTATTTATTATTCGTGACTAAGAAAAACATAATTATTTTATTACACTGAGTAGAAATAAAAGAGAGAGGGAATGAAATTCAAATTGAATAAAATCATTGTTTGGCACCAAATTTTCCATCATCTATGTCTTTTAAAACACTTGTTAAAGCTTATAAAAATAGTACCTTTGTTTTATGGCTGTATTTGTAGTACCTTGTTAAAATGTTTGTCTTCAAACTGTCAAATGTAAATCGCAGCAAATTGTGCAATCTGCTGTCACAAAAAAAGTATCATATTTTTCGATCGGTATAAGGAAGAAATACTATACTATTTTTCGATGGGTATGGAAAAAGCAATATTTCCCCCTACTATTTTACCATTAATTATTAATTGTCAATAAACTTTGCTACTTTTAAATGAATGAAGCGAAATAATTTTACTGTGATGTTTTAAAAGCTGGTCATTTGGGGGGGGGCAGGAAACTATTTGGGGGGCCTGGCCCCAATGGAACCCCCCTTCGCTACACCCCTGGATGGGTGGCACGTCGTACATATCAAACCAGGGGCGTCATTTAGGGAGGGCAGGAGGGGGCAATTGCCCCCCCCCCAAGCGTTTGAGGAATGCATATACTTTAATCGATTGTATACTAATATACTAGTACAAAACGTGGAAGCCTTATGTCGGTGGTACTCTTGCCCCCTCCAAGCGAAGTCTGAAATGACGCCCCTGTATCAAACACCCGTAAAAATGAAATCGGTTAATATTGGCGGGTGTAGACATTTAATACTTGCATACTACCATCATCTTTTAGTGTGAAGAAACACAGAAACTTCATTTCCACCCCTTCCCTGGAAAACTTCTGGCGACGTCCATGATTGATTCCTGTATATATTTTCTATATTTTTTAAATTTAATTTCATTAAACTAACTAGTGATGCATACCAAATTGGTAAAGCCAAGGACAGGGCAGTTGATTAGTATATCGGCATTGGTGCATTTTCTGTTCAGCTCATCTTTTCTGTTTTCCTTCTACTTTACTTAATTTCTTCTGCATTTGCCGCAACAGCGAGTAAAGGCTCCATCCCATCGATATCTGACTGACATGCCATACTTCTCCTAAACTGTAGGATCCATTATTTCTGACTCCGAACGCCTGCGAAACGAATGCTTCTACACGTTCTTTTCTATTCCCATTACCTACTCCTACACCAAGTTTGGTGCAGTTAACTCTGAGTGACATCACGCCTTCCGTCGTGAGTCGAAAACGTGTAAAAGCTTTTACTGGCTAGCCAGTGTGCGTGCCCCATTTAAAACAGAATTTTCGAAACCCTGCCTGGGTCATAGGTTCTATTATTTTAATTAAAATAAAAGTATACCAAATTTCATCTTCCTGCGTTAAGAGGAACTTGAAATACTCAACATTTTCGTATAAATGTTGATCTCCTCTCGCTCTCCTTTTGGACACGAAGTAAAATGAAAAATACCTAAGCTAGGCAAGAGCCAAAAACCATCAAAATCGGTCAGGCCTTGTAGGAGAAGCTGAAGTACAAACATCGTTAGCTATATATGAGACACTTTTTCCCAAACAGGAAACAGCTGAAATAGAACCACAAAGGAAATTCACATTTTTATAACAGTTAATGAATTTTATCTAATAATCGACAGTAAAGAAATCAATTCGTTCATTAGCTAAAACTCGTTAATTTTAATTGCGTCATTTAAGGTTAAATATTACAGAAACATTTTCCATAATTACTTTTCGTTTGTTGTGTATGTTGTGTTTATGTTGTCATTTCATTACTGGCTAACTTTATTTAAAAAATAATTAAAAATAGTCAGATTCAAAGAGCTTAGGTAAATATTTCCTCTATATAAAAAAGTAGATGTTTGTTCTTTGATTTTCTCGAGGACAGCATCTGATTTTCTGAAAAATCGTGCTCTTTTCTGAAATTAGTTTAGAAGGAGGGCATAAACTTTATTTCATTAAGAATGTTTCTTCCCTATTATTATTATTATTATTATTATTATTATTATTATTATTATTATTATTATTATTATTATTATTATTATTATTATTATTATTATTATTTTGAGGAAATAAAACTCCCAAGCTTCCTAATTTGTTTGACAACCTCCTTAATAAAACTTTAAACAATGTCAACAACACGAGGCAAGCAAAAATTTCTAGTCAAATATCGGAAGTTTTTCATTACATATTGTACAGCTCATTCGCAAAGGCGCTTTACTGGTAAATTATCTCTGTCAATGATTTTTTACCTTAAATCTAGATTTGACGTAAGGGCAAGCCACTTAATGTACAATCTTACTCAAAAATTCCTGGCCATTCTCCTCTCTTTACAAAGTTCGGTATTCTTAAATGTGGAGATAATTAAATTATATATTAACACACGGGTGTGCTGATAAAAATTGAGCCTTACCAAGAAAAAAGATGAGCTAGGAAGCTGAAATTAGCAAGGTATATAGGACAGAATCTGTATAGAGTTGTAATATGCAATGTTCTATAATATTAGCATCCTTTTCTTCACTTCAGAAATGAACATGTCTGCATCTCCAGTAAGCTTCAGTCCAGAGAAGCATACGACCATCATGAAGTTTTTCTTCCTCCAAGGGAAAGGTGCGACGCAGATCTGCGATGAAATGAAACCCAGTGACAGACCTATTTCTCTGTCTATTCCCGAAAACGTGCAAGCCATCCAGGACACGATAATGGAAGATCGTTGAATATCAGCCAAAAGAATTGACACATGTTTGGGCATATCACGTGAAAGAGTTGGTACCATTATTCATAATGATCTAGATAAGAGGAAGATTGCATTTAAGTGGATCCCCAAACTTCTGACGAAGGAACAAAAGCAGGAAAGAGCAAGAACTTTGCGGACAGTTTTGGAACATTTTGCAAGAAGTGAGGTTGGTCTCTTCGGAGAAACTCGTAACCGGTGATAAGACGTGAATCTGTTATTATGATCCTGAGATTAAAGAACAGTCTAAGGAAAGGAGGCACAATTCTCCCCGGCCAAAGAAGTGAAGTGTGCAGAGGTGTGCATAGGAAAACATGGCAGACCTCTGAATAAGGACGGAGTTCTGCTAGTGGACTATCTTTTACTGGGTACAACGATTATTCCAGCATATTATTGTGGTATCTTGAGGAAGCTGTCAGAAAATGTCAAGATCTCCAAAGAAGTTGTGCTTTTGCACGACAATGCCTCCTCACACATGGCATCTGAAACACAGGACACATTGGCCACCCTAGGCTTTCAAGTGTTTCTTTATCCCCCTTATTCGCCTTATCTAACTCCATCTGATTATCATCTGTTCCCGAATCTCAAAGAACATCTAAAAGGTAACCGTTTTCAGACTGTTCAAGCAGCAACTGATGCTACAGATGAATGGCTACAGCAACAGACAAAAGATTTCTATTTACAAGGACTTAAAATTTTGCAGCACAGATGTCACAAATGCATTGATCTACTAGGGGAATATGTGGAATAGTGTAGGAGATTCAGCTTCCTGGCTCATTGTTTTCTTGGTAAGGCTCAATCTTTATTAGCACCTTCTCGTATTCTTTGGCCAATTGAAATATTTATTTCAACATATTAAAGACATACTTTGCACGGTTGGGAAAATATAAGCTTTTAAACAGAGCACAGTAGCAAGCTTTCTTTTCTTTTCTTTCTTTTTTTTTTGACCGAACGCTTATTTTTTTCTGAATAGAGTATTTCAATTACGTAGGAAAACTGTTCAAATTGTTTAAGAATTGTATAACTCGCTTTACTAGTAGGTAAGTCTTTATTAGACTGAATGGATCGACGATCACTTAATTATTTTCTTTATTTTATTTTCGGTTTTGTGTCCCTTTCAGCAACGAGGTTATATGAGACGTGGACCTACATCTTAATGTGGAATCCGAACCGCATGAGCTCCAGCGCGGAACAAACCCGGGACTTTCACACCAAAGGTAAGTACGTTAACCTCTTAGTCACGAAGGAACACACATAATTAACTAAGCGCAACCTCCTTTGCTTGGGCTTATCAATTTGGAATATATTAAATTAGGAAGTTGTCGAAAATTATTTCAACAATTTTTCTAGATTCTACTTAGGCATAAACTTTCTCCATATTCATGATTTCCTTAATAGTTTATAGCTGCCAATTTCTTTAAATAATGAGATGAGATGAAATGAAATCTTTAAATATTAAGTCTCACGCTTATGCTGACTAGGATAAAGGAGACTGTGATGATGAGAAATGAATGAAATGATAGAATAAGAAAGTGTGAGGAAACAGGAGAACCCCGAGAAACCAGGCACACGGTGTTTGTTTACCACAAAGCTCACTTGGGGTGAGCTGGGATAGAACCAAGGACCCGGTGTACCAGAGGTGAACGCTCTATCACTGAGTCAACGCGGCCTCTTGGTTAAATAATGAGATACGGCAGAATAAAAAGTTGTAAAAAAGGAACTCACATTATGGGGAAATTTTAAGAGAAATTTAATTAACTTCAATTGCATTTAGGCAATATATAAGAAACCAGTCTTTAGCTAGCTGAGGCTCAGCCACCAGATCCCGACCTTGCGTCTCTTAAGTATCAGCCTTTGCATCAACAGTGAATTTCGTGCATTTGCTATTAACATTTCCTGAATTTGACCCAGCTGAGGACTACGCACCTCTGACCCCACGTTTACTCGACCTACGGCCTCTCACCTCTTAAATCCACAATTCATCCCTCATTTAGAACATTCAAAAACAAAAAAAAATAATCAGTTTTGGCAATTTCCCTATGGGTTAATCTCAGAAGGCTGCAACCATCCTAAATTTCATAATTCTAATCTTGCCGGAGGTGCCTAAAAATTTTGGGGTATAGAAGATGTCGTACGTAAATAATATGGGAAAGATTTTTCGGTTCCCCATAAAAACGCTACATTTGGATTTTTTTTTATTTTTGGTGATCCGTTAGGTAACGCTAATGAAAACGTACAAGCATATCGAATTTTAAGTTTTTATTCCGATTCCAAGTACTTAAAATGTGAGATTAAAGGTAACAAAAAAAAATCGCATTTATATAACATCAGAAATTTCTTTATCGCCCCTTTAGACCCTATAAAAATTAAAAAAAAAAAAAATCACTTTTCTAAATTTTCTTGTCGGTTAGTCAAGGAAAGCCACAGTCATGCAAAATTTCAACATTCCACGTTAACCGTAAGTACCCTTTTATTTTATGCCAGTTCATGTAGTTTATATATAATTAGGATTTTACTAACATTATACGTTGCACATATCAAAGAGGTTGTTCAAAACCTTTATCATCAATGATGGAGTGTTGTCAATTCGATAAACACTTTCTTCATTTTTAAATGGCACTACGTTAAGTTATTACGAATACAAGATGACTATACAATGACGAAAAATATATCTAATACCTAACAGTGTTGCGAACTTTAAGATTTGTTTAAGGAAATCGGTTGCTACAGCTTTCATCCATAGAACAAGATCCTGAGACGAATATTCGGACCCAAGAGGAACGGGAATGGGGAATGGCGGAAACTTCGTAACGAAGTACTACATAATTTATACTGTTTACCAAAAATTGTTCCGCTACCAAACGATCATAAAATGTAAGAGGCTCATGGGCGCAGGTCATGTAGCCAGGATGGAAGAAAGTAGGAACATTTTCAGTTTTATCTGTATGGCCAATCGTAAAACGACCATTAGGAAGACCTAGGAGCAGATGGGAGGACAATATTAAGATGGATCTCGCAGAAATAGAAATACAAAGTAGAAACTAGATCTATTTGGCTAAGGATATAAGTCAATGGAGAGCTTTTATGAACCCGGCATTGAACCTCCGGGTTCCATAGGTCATAGAGTTAGTTAACTAGTTACTTATATATTGTAAAATAGACGAGAAAAAAATGTTTCTGAGAAAGTAATTCGATAGAGGACTATTGTAACCTCAAGCACAAAAATATGTACACTGACTCAACGATGTTGTCATGTTATAAAATTAGATGATATAATTTCATTTGATTTTGAGTTTAGCGTCCCTTTCAGCATAGATGCCATATAAGACGTGGACCTACAGCTTAAGGTTGGATCCGACACACATGAGCTCCCGCTGGGTATCGAATTCGGGCCTCCCACGCTAAAGGCGCGTACGATTACCGCTTAGCTACAGGGAGCTAATACAAAATTATCCATCTGTAATTTGGTAAAGAAAATTCCAAATGGAACATTTAGCAAACATACACAACACGTTTCTCATATCAAAATATTGAAAAAAAGACAAACCATACAATATAACAGTGACTTAAACATATTGTAAATCGTATAATCAGACAGAGAAGAAAGCGTAACACGAAAATAACTAAAATTAATTTTTGTGCGTGTTCCTGTGGTTCACGTACCGAGTCCCCACGCTGTAGATTCGGGTCCTAATCTTACCCACATCATGTTTTGTTTGGTTGGTTTTGTCATAAAAAACATTGGAAAACAGTAGAAACTTCACACGCATGGAATTTATCGTCAAATGATAGCATCAAGTAAATAGTGTCAAGTAATGGCTTTGATACTATGTTATATAGGTAACGGTTTTGCTTGAGACTCATTGCTACACTTTTGATTTGTATATTAGAGAAAGGAAAAAGTAGTTTCCAATTAAAGTAGTTTTGAAGAGCAGTATCCTAGTTTAAAGTACAAAAGTATACAGGCTGACGAAACCGTGTTGACAGAGCATAAAATTATGTTTTAGTAACTTTGTAATGGATTACAATCCGATTCATTTCGACCAAGGATTTAGACTGAAGCAATGTTTCTCCTCAAATTACTCTTAAAGTTTCCAACACTGCTATGTCTTAGACACATTCTTTTACACCATTATCTATCCTTCTTGTATGTATAACGGAACCAACTGAAATACTCGAACACATCATAACAAAGGAAATTAAGTAACTATATTGCGTTTGATACTACTTGTTTTTTCTGACAGCTCGCTGCGCTGCGTGGTGCTCAATGCTGTGTTGCCAGTTTTTGTTTCGGGTATTGAAACATGAAATTATTCACTGCAAGTAAATCTCAGTTGTATAAAATTAAATGACACAAAAGAGAACTGAAAAGAGTGCTTTTAATAACCAGCAGTTTCAGTACTCAAGTTGATATTCAATTAAAACAATGTGCATTTGTTTATATTCAAGTTGGCAACGTGGGGAAAGGGTGGAATATTTACCATTGTAGAGAGAGAGAGAGAGAGAAATGAGCCACCATAATTGGCTGAACGTGCCGTTGCCATAGAAACAGTTCTTCTTTCCTGATTGTTATGACCACGTACAGGAAGGAAAGCAATTGTCACAAAGAACAAGTTGAATCAAATGGATTATAGAGACTCAATTTCAGGGCATATAGTTTGTTCGCATCACATCCGAAAAACTCACCAACGCATTGATTGGTATTTGAACTACGGAATCTTTTTTTAAGTTCATGTGTCAAGGGAAAGCATTAAAGTGTCACCTTCTTCTTCGCTCATGGATTGGACAATGAAATGACGATATCTGGGAACAAAACTTACCCAAATACTTCAATATACAAAAGCTGAAACTTCCTGAATTTGACACTGGTAACATACAGCTATTAGATGGGAGTTTAATGGAACATCAAACGTATTTCGAAGGATATTGCCGACTTCGTTGCTAGTAAACAAATTCTATATGAGGTATATCAAAGTAAAAGAAAGTTGTTGTTTTGTTCTACATCCGATATTCTCTTTCTTATCAGTAACTTACTAAGCGAATCCAGATACCACATTGCTGAATTGCTTGACTATTTAACATCTAAAAATATATTTACGTAATATGTATGTTTCCAGAATATGTGCTTCTGAATATCGTTCACTCAGCGCCGTAACTTAGATTTTTTCTGAGGGGCAAACATTAATATTTGGGCCCCCTAGAAAAAGTTGTTTTTAGCCCTCCCGCAAAATTCGAAATTAGGACCTTTCTTTCCATCTTTCTCTTACTTTTTGAGGACCCCCGGGAGCCTGTGGGCTCTCCTGCATGCCTCTGGGCCTGTTCCGTACATGACAAATTAATTAAAGGGACGATATTGACAAATCTAAAATCCATAGGAATAAATATTATTTCTGGAGCCCCTAATAGTAGACATTTTTTACTGAAATTGACGCACGACTCATTTTTGTTCTATTTATCCTTTGTGTGCTGTTTTGTTAACGTAATGAAGAGAACCTGTTTGATGATTCATTTATAATTTCATATTCGTACGTATATGGAGTAAGAAAATTTTGTCTTAAAGTGGGCGCCCTCTTGAACGGCAGGGAACTTCCTTGGGGGTTAGTTGGCCCCTGCCCCCCACAAGCTATGCCCTGCATTCACTTCGTTGTTTGAACACTAATATGCAGTTCTTACTATAAGGAGGTATTTTACTGTGTATCTCGTTCAAAACTTTAAATTAAAATTCTAGTTACTTAACAACGTAGTAAAGTTGTTATTTTTATTCAACATTATTGGTTTCGTATTAGTATTTGACAATATCTGGCATAGTATTATCTCCAGTGATATTGGCATATGGCAAAACAAAACCAAAAAATGTAATTGAAAATGTAAAAAAAAAAGGTAAGATTCGAACCCTCATCTGTTGCATGAAAAGTCGATACGCCACCCACAATACCACATCGAGAACAGATGAATGAAAATCTTTTTAGTAGCTTCCATCCAACTCTTTGTTTTTGGATCAAAAGATCCAATATATTTCAGGCAAAAATTTTCTTGTACGCCTTATATCTGGAAAACTACATATAGTGTAGCTGAACCCAAACTATCACTTAACTCAGTATTCCGTACTTATTCCGCAGAAGATACGAAAACTCGATTTAAGGTCGTTCAAAAAATTTGTGACCCCTGATCCAAAAATGCATAAAAAGATCCAAAATACTTGAATCAAAAATTTGAAATTGTACTCCTTATATCTGGGGAACAACATAGGATAGTGAAAGCCTCACTATCACTTAACACAGTATGTGCTTGAAGAAAACTCGATTTAGGGCCGTTCATAAATTTTGTGTCTTCTGATCCAGAAACTAATTATTAGCCAAGATCTCCATCTTTTGGTGTATGTTTTAAAAATCATTCTTAAAATATTTGGGTAAGATCGCAATCTTTTGATCCATTTGTTTTATCATTCATAAAATTCTTGTTGGCTCAATTTGCTGATACGCTTCGTACACTTGAAAAATATTGATATTTGAAATGTTTAATATTAGTTTGGAAATTATTGCGTTAGGAATATTCTTTCAAGGTTATTGAAAGATCATTATGTATCCTGCTCATTGGAACTAGGGGGAATGGTCCCCAGCCCCAGACACTAATGGAAAACAAAGCTCTTTTTCAAAACCTTGTAATCTTAATATATGATAATAAACATAGTGAAGCACAATAGTATACCACACTGTTTTACTATTTTATATATATATATATATATATATATATATATATATATATATATATATATATATATATATATATATATATATATATATATATATATATGTATATATATATATATATATACTGCCACTATATTTCCAATCTAAGAACATTCAGCGTTGTCTGGGGCTAGGCGAGACCTATATAACCACAAACAATGCTATAAACTGTTCCCATAAGGATAACTTAACCTTTGCAGTATATATCAACACACAAGATATCCCTACCTCGATATTTAAGGTAGTAAAAAAAAAAAAAAAAAAAAAAAAAAAAAAAGCTTGCCAGGAAGTTTACAACGAACACTGTGAGTTTGTTGCACGCCAAAAGACACAGTAGAATTCTAACTAAGCACTACATTTTTGCTTATTACAACGCTTCACTCGGACTGAAAGCTAAACGCTTCTTATTACGGCATGTGTGCGATCAGTTTATACTATTGATAACAGATACCTTCTGCTATTTGTCGAGAATAGGTAGAACTACTTAGTGTCTGCGGCTAAGTGCCGTCCGGGCCTTGGGATCCTTTCCCTACTTTCATAAAAAAAAAACATTATTTTTATCTAATGTATTTTTTTTTCAATTTTTGGATTAAGGGCTGTAGCAATCAAATTCCACAAATAAATCTTAAAGTTTGCTGCACTGTTAGGTACCGTATTAGATACATATATATTTCACCATTATGGATCATCATCACAGTTATTCTGCCATTATTGGCAGGTCACGTGCCGCCGAAACTAAGAAGCTTCCAAGGAGCACAGTCTCCTGCTAATCTCTTTGCCTGGAGATTTCGATTTTTCTGTTTTGATATCGTCCATTAATTGTAGTCTCCTTTCTCCCCTTCGTAATAATATGACGTAATGCCACTAGAAAATGAAATGAAAGGTACGGGTCACCGCACTAAATTTTTTGTTCCAGATCTTTAAATTAAATTATCTTGTGCTGAAGTTATTAATGAAACACTTTCCTGTGAAATACGACCAAAATTGTAAGTTGTTTTGGAAAATTTCACACAAAGAAAACCTAATTTCAAAACTAAACTACGTATAGTATACATTTCCATAAGAAAATTAGTAGTTTGCGCAACATTATAGGGTTATTAATGAAATATTTAAGATATATTAACAAAATTGCCTGGGTTGTTTCTAACCAATTTTCCGAAAAGAAACTTACCCGGAGAATAAACTACCACTAGTGAGTTTTTAAAAAAGGAACAAGTGAACTGTGCCATTTTGTCAGGTTATTAATGACATATTTATATGTGAAATATAGACAAAATAACCTGAGTCGTTTCTGAGAAAATAATAATAAAAAACTCACATTCACTACTTCTTTCCGACTTTTTTCAGAGAGATGACTTACACCACAGAACGGAGTTGTTATAGAAAAAATTACTTATCTAATATAAACAAAATCGTTTGAGCTGTTTCTGAGAAATACACAAATATTGATTTTCATTCTTCAGAAAACTACCCTTATTATTATTATTATTATTATTATTATTATTATTATTATTATTATTATTATTATTATTATTATTATTATTATTATTAAAGGGGGATAGGAAGATAATTTGAAAATTTCTGGAAAATCACAAAAACCTTAAGTCTAAAATTTGGTCTTGACACTTTGGAAGGTATGACTTATGGCTGAGTATACATCAGGCGAATGTACGTACGTCCGTTAGTACGGACGGACTGACGAACAAAAAATAGACGGACAAATGTCGAAAAAGTAGTTTAACGATATCTATTTGCCATGAAGTATGTAAATCCCTTGAAATATCGAACTGGATATTTTTTTTTCGTCGTTTGAAAGTTCGGAAGAGCTTACTGTGTTGACAACACTTCATTACCTGCACCATTGGTAAAAATGTTTTTGGATATCTTCTGTGGCATGATTAATGCTATTAAATTTGTTGCAGATTGATTAAATACCTTTGAAGATGCTTGAGTTTATCTTCAAATTTTACCATAGTGTGAGTTCCCGTTTCTCATCTTTATTCTCCCATAACTTCACTATTTATTTAAATTGGCAGCGTCAACGTTGGAACATGTTTCGCCTTCGAAGAAGTATCCAGATCTGCTCAAGGTTATGAGAAACCGATTTTACAGTTGGAAAGCATTCCTGGTTAGCGAAAATTACAAACTTTATGTCAAAACAAGGAGGTAAGCGGGACAACGTAATGCGTAAGATTTCATATCGTGCAGCCAATAATAAGAGAACCTACACTCAAAACAAGAAGTAAAAAAGAAAAACAAGAGATGTTGGTGATGATGTGTGTTAATATATGACATCAATTTATTGAAAGAGCCAGCATAATTAAACTGTTTCTTTCCATATTTCAGTCTTTTTTTTTTCTTTTTTGTATCTATATGCAGTGTTCGAAGTGGGAAAAAAGCAGAGATGGTTTGTTTTGTTGCGATTTAAACTCGACATACCAGCTATCTAAATGTTGAAATACAGTGAGTGTATGTTGCCTAAAAGATTGCATTTGTATGTACTGAAAACCATTGGAGAGCTTCTCTTTGTTACGATGGTGGGGAAGAAAGAGATTTTGGTCCATTGCCAACAACCTTCTGAAAAAAATAAAAATAATAAAAATCCCGTTATGTTGTATTATAAGGAATTATGCACGAAAATGCTCAGAAACCGAGATTTTGTATTAACAATTCCTGCAGGAAAACTTCCGGACTCTTCACTCGACTGAGTAGTATTCCAAACTCCTGGAAGATCTGGTCACAGCAGACATCCTCTACATCGGCCTACACTCAAAACAAGAAGTAGGAAAAGAAAAACAAGAAGTAGGAAAAGGAAAACAAGATGTAGGAAAAGGAAAACAAGAGGTAGGAAAAGGAAAACAAGAGGTAGGAAATGGAAAACAAGAGGTAGGGAAAGGAAAACAAGAGGTAGGAAAAGGAAAACAAGATGTATGAAAAGGAAAACAAGAGGTAGGAAAAAGATAACAAGAGGTAGGAAAAGGATAACAAACATGTTGGTGTTGTCAACTTATAAATTATTTCTACAAAAAATAAAATCTTTTTACCTGCAAAGCTATTCGTCAATTACTGTGTATACAAATGGATTTATTAAAGGTATTTAGCATCTACTCTCCGGTGAGTGTATGTCTTGGTCACTGAAAACCAGAGCCTGAAAAATTAGAGGCGGTATGTCATACATATCGTCTCACTTCGACCACTGTCTATACGTCGTTATGTTTGAGCGTGCGAGGGTATGCAGTTGTTTTGGGTGTCCATATGGTTGATTTCATATGGGAAGACTTTCATCAATACTCTATAAAACGTATTACACTAGACTACGGTGAAAAAGTAACTATCTGACAAACTTTAATTAACACGTAAATAAACACTTCGAATATACAATTACCACATTGAAGAAATTTCTTACTGTTATGGAGGAACTACAATAAAACAACAAACACATTCATAAAATGATGCATGAAATGGAAATAGAAAGGAAGCAAAGACGTAAGGAGCCCATAGACGATCCACGGTTTGTGCAAACATCATGTTTGTGTAAACATTGTGTTTGCGCAAACATTCGGCCATACACGGTTTAACTGTTTACACAAACTTCAGTTCAATTTTGAGTTTGATCGCGTAAACATGTCCACCGAAGCAGCTCGTTTAGCGATAGCAATTGCTTGTGCTTCGGAAGAGGAATGACCTGCGAAACGAAAACGGAAGAAGGGTGTGTGGATGAAAGAGTGGTTCAAGAAACGGTCTAAATTTAGTCATCAAAATTTACCTAGGTAATAACCAAACTTGAGATAAATTCGACTGTGGATTACAAAAATTATTTACGAATGGATTCAACTGCATGTGGTAAAATACTGGCAAATTGATTTTATTCCTCACTGACTCTCTATCCGCCTTCTAATCTATTTTCTTCATTTTATCCATCAATTTCTCATATGCCGCATTTGTCAGATTCCTGTTTTTATAATCTTCACTCTTTACTTTCTACAGTTCAGGTAAATTTCGATAAAGTTCAATAAATTCTCTCCAGAATTCTTGATTCCTATTCATTGATGCCATAATGCAAGAAATAAGCGTCTGTTCACTTGGCCTCCTACTCGGAAATAAAGCTCGTGTTTGCACAAACATGCCCATACACGGTCCACGTGTTTGCGCAAACATCATGTTCGTGTAAACAATTTTTGAACGAGTTCGGTGTGGAAAAGGTTTGCACAAACCGTGGACCGTGTATGGGCCCTATTACAGTGTAATTTCTTTAGGATGTTTCCTTGTTATTTTTAATACCCTGGGATGAAACAGCCAACACTAATGTAGATGTTCTATTTATGAGTAACATTGTAGAAATGGGGCCATACTAATGTTTCCTAATTGCTAATGGAAGAAAGTAGAAACGCTTTCAAAGTCTTGACTGGTAGACCCATAGGAAAACGACCATTAGGAAGACCTAGGCGCAGATGGGAGGATAATATTAAGATGGATCTCGCAGAGATAGGAATACAAAGTAGAAACTGGATGCAATTAGCTAAGGATAGAAGTCAGTGGAGAGCTTTTGTGAACGCGGCACTGAACCTCCGGGTTCCATAGGCCATAGAGTTAGTTAGTTAGTTAGTTAATTGCTAATTTTTACAACAAATATTTGGTTATGAGTGCAATTGCATTATATGAATTGCATCTTTCTCTTAATGTGTTGCAGGTTTCAACCTGGTCATTGATAGGGTCTAAGAGTTGTAAAAAAATGGCGGTATGTAACAACAGCAAAGTGTTGATATGGTGATTGAATTTACCACAAGAGAGACTGTGTCCTCCATTGACATGTATCGGAGGATGACGTTCGTTTACAAGGAGAACTGTGCAGGCGTGAGTACAGTAATACACTGGGCTGTAGAAGCTCGTACAGAGAACTACGTGGGAGTGAACATTGCCTTCGTTGACGAAAGCATGAAGTACTTCGAGGGAACCGGCGTATCATGCAGTTGAAGCTTGCTATGAAGTGTAATTGGTGTCACGGGAGCGAGTGTAAGCGATAATCATAGATTTAAGTTACCAGAAAGTTTGTACGCAGTGGGTGCCGTAAATTCTGATTTCTGACATGAAACAGAATGGAATGGACATTACTGCTGGTTTCGAAATCGCAACTCAACGGTCATGTATCGTATCGAATTCTGTTTAGGGCAATGACATTTTTCAGGTGCTGATTGAGTTTTGCAGTTATTTTTGCCGTATTCCCTTTAAAATCTTTGCTGACACTCTCATTCAATGCTTAGTAATTCCTGTCACTGAGGCTCCATTCCATTCAGCCATTGTAGTTTTGCTATAAGTTAAGTAGTCTGTTATCATTTTGTGCACCATTCCTTCCGACACAACTAACATACTGGCCACCGTAGATACAATACACTTACATCAACCGACATCACATTCAAAATTTGGACACTTTGAAACTGAGAGACCGTCTGCCCGCTTTAACTCACGTCTCCGTGTTACCCTAGACGTACTACAGAGATCGTCTAACGTACCACTTGTAATGGCTAGGTGCTGCAGTTACATTTTCTGGGAAGTGCACACGTTTACATTATTTTCATAACCATATGCAAATTAAAATTGGAAATTAAACGTAAGGAATATCACGTTTATGTTATAAACCATTTTGACATATAGAATACAAACGTTGCTTCGTATCTCGAATGTGAAGAAACTATTCATGTTTGCTTCAGAGTGATCTAAGCTATTTAGAAAAAAAAAAAATATTATCAAGTCAAATCCACTGCCAGACAATGCAACTCTTGGACTGGTGATTAAATTTTTGTAGACCCTCGCCATCTCCACATGAAAATTCTGCTGTGGTTGCCAGTCTCATGTGCTGACGTAATAGTTTCCAAGTGCTAGTCGACGGAAGAAAGAAAAAAAAAAAAACAATGCTTTCTAAACCGGAAAGAACACATACAGGACAGCTTCATTTCCGTGCAATTTCCTGGACACAACACACGACCTGGACCCGGGAAGAATTCACGTGGAATGGCAGCTTAGCAACATCGAAGAATAATAATGGTGCAAGAAATTAACGAGGAGTTCAACTCAAATAACCGACTGTTTGAGTTAATTGCTGGAATTATCTCCCAGAACGCTCTGTAGCCTCGTGACTTATTAACGTTTGTCTCTCCTCCAACATGCGTTTCCTTGGAAGCTTGGCTTTCCGCGCAAGATAATTAGCCCTGGCTGTTTGTGATGTTCAGTGATAGACTTTTTGTAGGGTAATCGTTCAATGAACAGGTAACTTAATTGATCAGTGATCATTCAGCTCAAAGCCTTTCATGTCTGCGAAACAGATCGTTACTCGATTCAGGTTAACCATAGCAGAAGTAAAACCATAACGCTCGCAATATGGACTTCAATTCCCCAAAAGCTATCTATTTCGTTTGATAGAATAGATGCAGATGTTTCTCTTCCGACAGGAAATTACTCTACACCAAATTCATACAAGCTACTATAATGGCAGTTGTCCACTGTTTGGCCTAAAGGGTCAATAGAGGTGTATAAAGATTCGCGTACCACACACACACAACTATTATGTTTATTTGCATTTTGTATGAATTCTGTAACATTTTTAGAAATGTAAAATTTTTATTACAGGTCAATTAATATGAAATTAGTTCGAAGTGGTTACGGAATGACCATTTCGATAAATGAGCTGGGGTTCGCATAACCATTTCCACTTTTATTGATGAACCAAATTTGCTTCTAATGTAGAGGTAATGTCGTAGTCTCTATGGGGCACATCTAACAACTGGATTAAAAATTGACCCATGTGAAGGTAGCGCTGACTACATAATCTCTTCTAAGTTCCAAGGTCATCGAAGTGTGAGGCCTGTCTTGATGGAAGGCGTTAGTTACAATCATTTTCTTTTAAATGCTATAACTATACAAGTTATTCAAGTGTAACACATACTTCTACAGGGTGTTTCAAAAGTCCCTTACCAACCCTTTTAAAAGCAATACGGATGTATTTATATTGAACTTGATGTAGGAAATATACAATAGGGCTAGGGACAAACTTTTGGATGATGGTTCGCGGATGGCCATTATCTTGAATTTCATTTTTTTATTTCAACGATAGGTGTGTCATGTGCTACATGACCTTAGGCTAGAATTTGCTCGGGATATCAAATCTGAAATCAGATTTCATGTATCTATTTTGATGAGAAGTTATGAACAACGACAATTGATATTTACCTGTTACACAATGTGCTCCGTGCTGGGCAATGTACGTGTGTAGACGCCTCTCTCAGTTGCTATGAACACGGAGCAGAGACGCTGGGAAAATTTGCTCACAGGCAGTCATGATATGTTACTCAAGATGACGAAGATCACGAATTTTCAGACACCATAGCCTTAATGTGTCCCAAAAGATGAAGTCCATTGAAGTGAAGAATAATACATCATCTACGAAAAGAGCAATAATCACATTGAGTTGTCTATAACTTCTCACCAAATAAAGATACATGAAATCTAATTTCAGATTTGACATCCTGAGCAAATTCTACCCTAAAGTCATGCCACATGACCCACCTTCGTTTGGAATAAAAGAAAACTGAAATTCAAGAAGGCGGTCATCCGCGAACAATCATCCAAAAGGTTTGCTCCTAGCCCTTTTGTATATTTCCTACATCAAATTCAATATAAATACACCCGTACGGATTTTAAAAGGAATGATAAGCGAATTTTAAAACACCCTGTATATCTATACTATTATATAAAATAGTGGAAGTGAGTGACTCATCATCTCCCAGGCCATAACACTATTGGTATTGACGTAAGATTTGGAGAGAATACTTCTTTCGTTACGATAGTAAGGGATTAGAAAGGATTTCTGGAAATATGTATTATAAAGGGGGTAAAAGGGATTCAAAATTTCCCCAAGAACAGTGTGTCTTACGAATTCTTGGTGTTATAGAGGTGAAACTCGATATATAAAGTCAAATAGTACCAAGAGTCACCAACAGATAGGACAAAGCACCCGAAAAAGCTCATACATGGACATTCCTTGTTTCCTCCCCTTACCCTTTATATGAGCTTTCTTTCTTATTTTGACGTTAGGAATAAATTCCCAAAACAGTGTGACAAATCTTTGTAACACCCTGTATAGTCTTAAGTAAAGCTAATTAAATACGTATGTCAGCGTCTGTGCTTCTAAAGATGGTAAGAGGTACTTTTATAATATTAAGATTTCAGGTTATTTCTTGAGGAAATACTAAATGTAAGGATTTGCTTAAGTTGGAAGAGTGAAATTCATTATAGAAACCCTTAATTAAAAATAAGGGAAATGCATATCACTGCTTTTTCGATATTTCCGCTCCTGGAATGGGAAGTGTGTGCAACATGTACGATTACTTAGAAGAGTGAAACTGATTAACTGAAAATTTAGGTCAGAGTAACATATTTAGAAACGTGATATTTGAACGGAAAATTCCTTTTGTAAGGAGAGCAGTAAATAACAATTGAATTTCATGGAATACTTATGCCAAAGAAGGTGAAAGAGATTCACATTTTTGTCCAGAGTAAAGTTACATATAAATCCCTGAAGTTAGGGAGATAAAACTCTACGTATAAGTTTATCATTAAAAATAAGATGGCACGTGTCTCAGCGTTCTTTTTCAAATCGCTTTTCAGTAAGAAATAGGTATTTTGTACTATTTTTTCTTCGTATAGAAAGGGATGTTTGTTGTTTGTGATTGCATCAATGGAAAATGCCAGAAAACTTTGAAACGAATTTAAAGCATACGTCGAGCTACGTTTCAATTACCACTCTACTTAAAGGAAGTATCCTAAATTAGTGTGAAGTTCAAAATTAATTCAGAAAAAAAAAAAGAGTTGAGCCCCTCAAGTCAGGAAGATGGAAACCTATATATAAACTCATTATAAATAAGCGGACACGTGACCCAGCATTATATATAAACTGGTTGTAAGGGGCGAAGGTGGACTTTCGATAGTTTACCGCTACATTGAAATAGACGTTTTTCTGTTGTTTGTGATCTCATCACGGAGAATGGTTTACCCATTTGAAAGGAATTTCGGGACGTATTTAGTTCCTACCTCAATATTTTCATCATATAGATTTGATTAACAGGCATGTCTTAAGTAGGGAGGTCAGTTCAAATATATATCCCGAAAAAGGAATACCTGGTGGCTTTTCATAATTACTCTTTCATTGAAAGCCATATCATAAGGAGGGAGGGAATTCAAATATTTCCCTTTAACCTATTCTCCTTATGCAAACAACGGGCATTTCAGCTAGTATGTGAGTGAAAAATGTTTTCCCGGATGTCAGAGCAATCTAGAGCAGTCGAATTTTTTATATAGATAAGTATTCACCAGATCTATATCGTATACGAAGCCATTTGTTTCGATTTCCGACTCGGGACAAAATTTATGTAAGAACTGTGAAGTGAACACATAATGCCTGTGAGGTAGGCAACCGAACTGCTTTCCCTGTCATCCAGGTTCCATACATTACCTACCTTTGCATTTATTTGCATTAACCTCTTTCTTCTTGTGTGGAGAATGCACATACCAACTTGTTATACAGTATATTTCACGCATTTCTTGTTAAATTCCCTTCATTAAATAGAAACTGCATTACGCGGACAACGGGAATCAAAATAAGCCTCTTAACATAAAATTTCAAGTTTCGGAGTGCAGTATGTAGAAAGTTTTTAGACATTCTATGAGAGGTTAGATATATATTTTTAGCAAAACAGGCAGTGATGTGCAAACCGAAGCAGACATGACAGATGTACATGCTTTAACTGAGAATTATATGGAAAGTCTGAAATAGGGTGGCCAGACGTACTGATTTTCTCAGTACAGTGCTGTTTCTCGAAGAGCTGTTCTGCGTATTGCAAAGACATCTAGAAAATTGAGATATGTCCTTTTTTAAAAAAAAATGTTCTGCGAAGTCTCCTGATTTAATTTATTTGCAATACTTCAATGTTTCATTCTTTACTCACAACGTATCGAATCAAGGAACTCCTTTTCTGAATGATAAACAGTTGTTTTTTTTTTTTCAATACTCCTCAAATGATTATGGTTAGTACAGGAAAACAATCAACAATCCATTGTATTTATTACATTGGTTTTAGTGAGAAGGCCTTCTTGAGGTATCAATAAGGCAGAAAAGGTTTCAACAGAGATTTAAGTAGGAGTTTCTTCGTACCAATCTTTCCTCCTCATTTCTTAAAATAATCCCACGCTAAAAAAAAATCAATTTTTAAAAAAGTACGTTTTCCACCTACACGAAGTTTCACTAGAGATAAAAATAAACCACAGGTGCCCAATGCAAATTAAATTATTTCATTATATTATAATTTGATTATAATATAAATGAATTTGAATTGCCCATTTACTACTTGAGGTGTGGAGTATTTTAGCTTCCTTCAGTAGTGTTATTTATTTGGTATGAACATGCAAAGATAGAATTCTTTGTAGCTTAATTCTGACTATTTTCTTGTTTTAAAATTGTTTATTTGTTGATACTCCAGCAAATTGTTTTAAATTATTTCAACAATCTTTAATATGCCATTCATTAAAGTATTTGCAGTTGTGCTAAATTCCTTCAATGTTTTTTTTGCTGAGTAGCCTCCTTTTAAAAAAACAATGAATAATTAACTTAGGGTTAACGTTAAATGCGTATTCCCGATGCACAGTCCTATTATGCTTGTGTCCTACTTTTCGCTTGTCAGAATCTGGTCACCCTAGTCTCAAAGGAGAAGAGGACATGGAAGAATAAGATAAATAAGGCATTGAGTTGGCTAAATAGAGTGTAGGCTAAAGACTTATCAAGATTCTGTGAAAGTTTAAAGAACTGCAACATTTGTTTTACGTCGAAATGACACTGATATGCTTAATGTGATTTCTCAGGCTAAATCCTTTGTCTAATATTGGGTAGACAAGTAGCGATGTACAGAAAACCCTCTTTGACTATTGGCAAATTGGGTTAGCGTGTGTACAGTATTTTCTCTGTTCACTGTAAGTTTTGCATTCCTAGTAGAAGCAAATATTGTAAATTGACTAAGGTTATCTTATTTTATCTGAGTACATCCATTATATGATTTTTTTGCAAAGATCTACGTTCGCCATTGACGTACGCTAAACAAGTAAACTGGAGCCCTATTGGCTCCTTATTAACTTATTCTCCAATCAGACGTAGAAACTTAGTTGAGGCATTCATTTTCATACCTTTGGCTAACATATGACAAATAAACAAACTCTGTCGTTGTCAAAGAACTTAGATTTAAATATTCGTTTATAAAATAGTAATAAAACAATCAGAACTGTTTTCGAAAATATCTGCAGTTTTCAACTTTACCTCTCTAGTAACCTACATTTAATTTTGGAAGCGGTAGTCGCTTCGCTAACTTACACGGAGGGACATCGAAAAGCCAATTTTTTTGTCATGTAAGGGTCATGAAATGATTAACATCCGTCGAAATTTCTAATACGATTTTTAAAAATTACTTCTAGTAGACAGTAAAATTGCATTCTATGTAGTTTGAACTTAAATCTAATACTCTCATTTATTCTGGAGGAGCGGTGGCTCAGTGGTAGAGCGTTCTCCTCCGGTACTTGGGGTACCTGGTTCGATCCCAGCTCGCGCCGTGTGGACTTTGTGGTGTACAAACACCGTGCTCATGGGTTTTCTCGGGGTTCTCTCGTTTCCTCCCACTTTCTTCATTTCACTCATCTCTCATCATCACCGTCTCCTAACCTAACCGGCATAACCGTAGGACGTAAAACTTAAAGATTTCATTTAATTTTATTTTCTAATTTATCCTCAAAGTTAAGTTTCTAATGGACCCGACGGGCTACTACAACGAATCTTTCTTTACGTCTAGCATTTCCCACAACGAGTTTTTCGTACACCAAATTTTCCGACACTGAATTTTCCTACACCAATATTTTCTACACCAAATCTTTCTGCTCCCTTACAAAATATAACAAGGAAGGTTTTATGAAGCACTAGACCAAAGTTTCTCAACCGCTGTCCGCGACACATTGGTGTGTCGCGAATACATGTCAGATGTGTCGCGAGATTCTTAAAGTCTTTTAAGATCTTTCACAAAGCAATTATCTTTAGAAGAAAACAAAAAAAAAAAAAAAAAAAATCACCATTCGACTTGACTTCACACTTGTCTCTCATAGTCGTTCTGTAATAATAAAAAAGATGTATTGTATGTATACTTTTATGTGTTTGCTTTCTTGCATCTAGGAAAAAAACACATACAGGGTTGTCGCGAATGTTTGAAACGTACTTTGGAGTACCCCAAAAGGGGAAAAAAGTTGAGAAACACTGTACTAGATTAAGAGGCAACTTTGAAGGGAAACCCCAGTAAATGAGTTTGAATTCTAGACATTTTCTCAAGCCAGAATTCAAATGATTGTATGATGTTCCATAAAGAAAAATATATTTCATATAAAAAAATATTATCATATAATATGCTAATTTTTTCACATATTGTGCAGGGTGATTAAAAATCATGCAACCCTCCGTAGCTGTACTACAAAAATGTTAAACTAATCTTTCACTGCTTTGCATATGTTAAGTTCCTCAACACGCTCTGCAGCTTGGCACATGAAAGGTCCATTGGTCGTTGAATGTTGGTTTACTGATACCTTTCTTCTATGTGTTTCTGCATAGCATGCCGCGGTGGTTTCTCGAACTCCTTATGCATTCGATTAAAATAAAAATCTTCCCTCGAGTGTTTGGTAGTACAAATTCTTTGCCTCTATAAGAATCACATGCTTGTCACCTGCAACAAAACAAAAATAATACTAAATATTTGGTTGGACGACTTCTTTAATCACTCTGAACATGTTGATTTTTTTGTTAATTAATAGTATCTCCTAGAGGACAATTAAGACGTGTATAACCTAGTTATAATAATAATATTTAAAAAACTACTTTTCCGACAAACTTTCTACAAAATGGTTTTGGGTTTTCCTTTTAAATTTTATTTTACTCGCTTAATATTCAGATTTCAGAAAATGAACTCATTCATGGAATATCCAATGTTGGTCCAATGGGAATGAATGATTTCAAGTACGTATGCGAAATAAAAGTACCATTGTTTAATTGCAATTACAAAGAATTTCGTGTTATAAGAAGCACCAATAATGTACAATAGTGACAGATAACCTTGAAGAGAGGCAGTTACAATGTGTCGGACAGTAGACTTCCTTTAATTTTATGATGGCATTTATTAATAATTTTACAGTTTCCTAAGCATTTTCTCTTTCTTCTTACAGTATCCAAGTTAATTTTCCCTTCTCGATTTTAATTAAATTAAGAGAAATAAAGGGTACAGGCCACCACACTAAACTTTCACTTCTTAAATAATACAGGGTGTAAACTTAATTTCTGACTCACTCTGTTTTTTCAAGTTACTTGATATTTCGCGTTACGCAGTTCTCACAGATCATCAAACTGGCATCTATAAAGTTCCATATCTTAATTACCACTGTTCCTTAGGTTAATTTTGACCGAATATTTTTCGTATCTACGTCACTTCCCTTTTTTGTGTTTATCTGTGTTATGTTGTTATCAAGAACCTGTCTTGTTTACATATACTGCGCATGACGAGGTTTATATTGTAAGCAATACTTTTCATTATCGGTCAAATGATCGCATTGCTGCCTCTCTCATTATTTAGTGAGTAAACTGTAAAACTTACAGCGATACTGCTTCAACCAGTGTAAAATTGTGAGTACTTGTTTGGCGCCACCTGTGTCGGAAAATTGCTCAAACAGGTCAGAAATTAAGTTTACAAAAAAACATTTTGATGTCCTTTTAATGTGAATTTATTGGGTAAATTTGCACGGATTTTAACCACATATGTGTATATTTAAAATTTATTTTAAAAAAATAAGTTAAGTGCTTTTTAAGTGCAAACTCATATTTTTAAGTGCAAGATTACAACGTGTAATACAGTACTATGTCAACAGATAAAGAAATGCTTCGCCATAAAGTTCAAGTGCTTAGTGCTGGTGGTGAAAGTATCCGAAACATAACTAAGAAACCGGGAATTAGCCGAAACACTGTAAGAAAGTGGGTGCAAAAGAATGAAGGGGATGTTAAGCCTGCACGAAGAACAGGGGAGCCAACTAAAGTTACACCAAGAACAAAGGGACAAATACGGAATAGGTTAAAGACAAACCAGGTGTTGGAACAAGAACTGTAACTAAAAGACTGAATTTTTCAGAAAGATATCAACCTCAGAGAAAGCAGATTAGTCACATGGCAGTCTATTTATCTTCAGACTACCGACTGGGGAAGAAAATGTTATGTGCAGCCTAGAAAACCGCTGTTTTTGCAGAAAAAAAAACATATCCGACCGCTACAAATTTTGTAAGAGACTGCAAGATGAAGTATTTGCTGATGACTTTCGTGAGGAACAGATGAAACGTGCTCACGTGCTATTTACCGATGAGAGTCTGGTGGAGCTCTTCCTTGTACCGAACCGGCAAAATCATCGCGTTCGAACATCGTCTCTTGAAACGATTCCTCCTGTACGGAGGCCCAAGTTTGCCCTAAAGGTTATGGTGGCAGGAGGATTTTCAGTCTATGGATAAGCGGAACTTATTGTTGTTGAGAAAGGAAAGACGATTGACTCCCAATACTTCCGAGATAAAATACTTCCAGTTTACCGAGCGCGTCTTACGAATCCCATCATGTTTCTTGTTCAGGAGTACGCGATTTTCATGCTAGTGTGGCGGGCCGGCGGTACGCGTTTGAGTAGTCTGGCACCCACAAGAGAGTTCAGTAATTAACCAAAATACTTCTAATTGGTCAACAAAGTTTCTGCAAATCACTAATTATAACTCGAGTGGCAAAGTTATACTGGAACAGGAGCTCAGCTAAGAACCAATCTGAAGATCTTAGTTTTATAAAGTAGTGTTATCCTCGGAAAAGCCTTAACTTCTAATAAAGAGAACGGTGGAATTCGCTATCCTGGCGAAAGTTTGATAACTACCAATTCTTTAGGATATCTCTTGAAAGCAAAACTCAGAAATACAGTTCCTTGCAGTAAGCCTGCAATTCGTTGGTTCTAATGCGATTACAAGTACTCGAATCAAGTACTTAAGTGTTACTAATTGTCTATAGAAATGTGTATAAAACTTATGTGACTTGTTCTAATCTCTAAATAATTGCAAAGAGAAAAACTCACAAAATAAAATAAAACTTCACTAGACTGGGAGGGCACGAGTCAGTTCTAGTGGAAGAGTGGGTGTACAGGTGTAACTATTTGGTCTACCAGTATGTTTAGGCCAGCTAGGCAATGAACTAGAGTCTGTCTAAACAAACATCAAATATGGGAGTGACAGAACTTCGACCAACTTCCTAAGCTTGCCAGCAGTTTCTGGGCTCACAGGTCCCGGCTGGAGCTAAGCTTGCAGAATTAGATTGCCAAGTTCGAAATAGGTAACTTTGACCGTCTGTTTCCTAAGCCGACCAGGAATTATGAGCAGACCCCTGACTGTCGTCAAGCTTTCAGAAACAGAGTGCCAAGTTAGTCACTGGGACAAGGTATGGAAGGTAACCAAGAGAGTAGGTGGGCTTCCGGAGAATCCGTGAGAGTGAGAGGCAGAGTGGCGGCGAGGACAACTAGGAACTGCTCGGAAATCCTGCGCTAAGTCGTACCTAAGACATTGGGGACTTCGTCTAGATAGCACAACTTTGAGGGGCCACAGGAAAGGGACGTTGTCCGACGATGGAGCCGAAAACATGGTTTATGGGCTCGGTCGGCTTTGCATTCGGCACCAAATTAAGTGCCGGATGCACAGTTGTATCGTGTGCAGATATTGCACTAGGACCGCGAGGTCAAAGGTTGGACATACGTGGTAACCTGAAAGTTACCTGGGGAGGAACCAAAGAGTAGTCAGCAGCCTGAAACGAAAGCTGATTGGTGTGCGCACGACACTAAGAGCAAAGTCAGCTGAAGAAGTTCTCCGTGGTGCGGAGAAAATAGCGATTGGAACACGTCATGCTTCTAACATTAAGATTGGTTTACGACAAGGTGTCTGCGCTTCGTTAAATGAGAAGAGAAGATTTTGTTGGTGCGCATGCGTATATGTGTATGCATCATGTGCTCCGTGTATTTGTATATGTTGCCCCCAAACTCTGGGAAAGTGGTTTACATCGAGATTTACAATAAACATACATAATTTCACTTAAAAATATAAAACAAAAGATTTTTTATGTATTAAACATGAAATATTTTATATATGTTTGAACCAAGGATCTTCTTTCTATAGTTTATTTTTATAACCTTCCGAGTCAACATATATAAACATCTGCAGTTTGAGGACAGAAAAAGAATCTTCTTTTTAGAAGCGAAAACGAAAAGATTTTAAACACACAGATTATATGGACTTATTTAATAGTCTTCTACCACTAATAATAATACCAATAATATAACTAATACAAAGATTACACATATACTAGACATAGGGGCAGACATTTCCCTGTTACAGAGGGGATGTTATTATCTACCAGAGAGTGAACTCTAGGGTCAAAAAGCGGGAGATAAAAAGCGAGACACGGGAAGACGAGAAGTCTTTCGTTCCGGCTAGCAAAGAACAAAAACACTCAACACGAATTTGTACTTTAAAAGAAGTAAATGAAATACTAATTCTGTTGCAGTAACAAAAAGCAAAAAAAGAAAAGAAAAGAAAAAAAGAAAGAAAGAAAGAAAAATTGCAGCAAAATTTAATATGGAAATTAGCGGGCACTACACTAGTCTATGGGCCAGATTCGATAAAGTGAGAATAATTTGGGGGTATCAGATTTCCTTCAAACCACAATTGTATTAGTACCTGAGGACCACGAAAAACTATGATGGTCGTCTCGGAACGGTAGCTTTTCAAGATGGCGTCCAATCAAAGATGGCGCCCAAGTGGATTTATAAAACTGGCAATATCTCGACTCCTAATTATCGAATTTTAACGCTTTTTTTTTAAAACGGGAGCTCATTATATTTGCAACAAATAATGTTATCATCATTTTGCCCTATCTTAAACGATGTATGAGGAAAATAAAAAAATGAATTTCAAAGCGCTTTAAGTTTTATTTAATCTATATTAATCGTGACAACAAAAGATTTTATGAAACAATACTTTGGACAAAAGAAAAGAGACATTAAATAGCTTTCGTTTGATGTATTTATGAACATTCTATCAATAATACAGCCAGAAATATCAAGATTTGAATGCTCAAAGGTGCGCTCATCAATACTGCAATTCAATGTAAACAATGAAGAGTCATTCGGGGGAAGATGCAATACGGAGGAAGACGCATCTTTCGCTCTCACTGCGTGACCTGGAATACAATTGGTATCATGATGCGTTGATCGTGTGTGAAGGTGACTTGGGAAGAAAAGTTGTACGTTACATTCGCTGGTAAGCAAAAACTTGTTTTTATTCGGTTGAAAGTAAAATTCAATTTCTTTAAAAGAATCTAAAATGAAATAAAGTGTTAAGAATTTTCACAGAAATATGTATCATATCGGAATGTAAAGTATCAATATGTAAACTTATGAAACGTAGAAGGGTAATTTTCCTTTCTGCGCTAAGCTTCCTTGATTTCTACGTGTACTTTGCTCAGTACACCGTAGTGACATGTTCCCCCGACTCTTGGGAAAGATGCAACAAAGTTCTCGGGGAAAAATGCAATCCATTTACTGCGGGAAAGATGCCTTTCTGATTATTTCTGAAGAAAATTAATGTTAACATTTTAGTAAAAGTAAAAGCATCCTGTACAGGTGGTAGTAGTATTAGTCCGTATTTCCTGTGCTAACGAAATATATTAAATGTTATTATTAGAAAATAAAATAAAAATAATTTAAAATTCCAAAATATGTATGTAGATCTGACGTCCACTTTGTAGTTATATTTGTTTGTTAGAGATTGTTCTTGAGTCCACAATGCCCCGCAACTACAAAAGATTATCCAATCGTGGCCAGTGGAATGCAATAAGTCTTCAGATGGCCGCAGAGTAAGTTGCTACAGAAGGAATGACTGCGTTTCAGGCCACCAATTTCTATGGCATTTCATATCGAACATTTCAAAAACGTAAACCGAAAAACACAAGGATCTTCGAGAAGAAGAGCAGAAACTCTTAATTGGGAACATATTGGGAAATATTTTGGGCAATTGCTTTGTGTTCCTACAAAAATATTTTGTTGGAAAGTGCTAGACACATTTATAATTGCGACGAAATGGGCTTCCAATTAAACTCCAGACCAGAAACAGTAATTGCTGCAAAAGGGTTCGAAATGAGTAAATCAGGTAACTTCAGTGGAAAACAGTGAAACTAGCTTGTTGATTGCGTGTTCCACGCAGAACGTCATTTTCTACCATTGAAGTATTTTGAAGGGAAAGAAAAAAATCTGAGTAAGAAGATGATCTTCCCGTTGATGCACAAATCGTTATGAATCAGATATCAGTCTATGTTAACTCTGACATATTTATGCATAGGTTGCAAACACCTTCGTTTCCAGGAAACCTCCCGGATGTGTGATTTTGGTGTTGGAGGGCACCCGTCACATTGTATTGGTTCAGACATGCTGCAAACAGTGTCAGACATTGGTGTAATATTATTGTTTCTTCCAAGTTATAATACGTATTGGTTACAACAACTTAACCATTTACAACCACAGGTCGTTTCTCATACCTCTAAAGCACTTTTTTTTTTACATTTTTTTTGCGAAACTGGCAAAATACTCATTCCAACACGAAAGTCACTCGGGTCAGTTTCCTTCACTTTTGAGAGAAGCATGGGAGAAGGCAGCTGTTGCCAATGACGCTAAAGCAGGATTTGCTGATTGTGGGATATATCCGTACAATCCTGAAGCTGTACCCGAGGGAGCTTAAACAATTTCAGACCTGATAATTCCTGAAGGGATGTCAATCATACAGAATCCGCTTGCGGAATAGGAGATGTCATTCTCAGCATCAAAAATCTCGTGGAAATCATATCGAACCGATTCCAAGAAGATCTTCAGGAGTTCCAGTGAGTATTACAACATCTATAGGCCTATGTACACCTTTACACTCTAATAGACCTTCATCTGAAAGCAGTGGATCTTCAACTCCAACCAACATGCTTTTCTTCAACTCCAACCATCTCTTCATGCTTGTTACCTGCCCCTACCTTCACTAATTCTTAGACAAATCGCAAACGCCAAGTTAAAATTCTTACTTTCTCAGATCACAGAAAAACACCTAAGCATTGCAAGGAAAGTAAGACGAAGAAATCGTCTCGGCCTCAAACTACAGAAGACATTACCTATTCCCCTTGTGAAACTACAAGTAATGGAGATCAAAAGAAATTACACCACCTCGTGAACTCCAAGTACCTTCGGTAGATTACTGTGCCTTCTATGGGCGATGCTATTATAATTCTAATGGTCCTTCGGTTGAGTGACAACAATGCATTGGATGCAAAGTATGGTTACATAAAACATGCACCATATAACCAGACATTTGCGATGTTTGTTTCAAGAATAAGAATGCTGAAAAAAAGTAGTGTAGAATGTTTGCCCAAAAGTTTCAACGGATTATGTATGATATTATTGTCATGGACATGAGCAACTCTAAAACTAAAATAACCAAACATTACGTCATCTGTGCTACTTTATATGCTAATATGTTTCATTTATAATATTACATATTAAGGAGTGTAAGCGTACTTGTTCGGAACAACATAAATATGTATATTTAGTTCAGTAGATATTTTATATTATGTAATCTCTTACTGTAGGTCAATTTCACTTCGTATTTTATATTTTTTAATTAAAAGATAGTGAACACATGCTTTAGTTTATTGTAAATAAGTGTTTGAATCATATATTTTTTTATATATTACATCTATTCCTTTCCTAATATGCGCGTTACACGATTCCTATTTCTGAGCCATCTTCCCCCGATTAATAAGGCATCTTCCCCCGCACAGTTGGGGAAAGATGTCAAATTGTAATATTGTGTTTGTCCTCTTCCAGCGTATTGGCTATGCAATGTCCTAAAACGAAATTTTCTGTGCAGGTTACCAAAGAAACATCCTTCAAAGTGGTACCAATTGTTTTTTCTGTACACAATTTTCAACGAACTATGACCTTCTAAACAAAATATTAGGGAAGATTGCCTTAGCTTGTTTTCTGAATATAAATGGAAAAATTTACTTTGGATTCTATGTCGGCACTGCAACTCTGGAAATTAGACAGTTAGCTCTTGGACAGAATTTAATATACTAGTCAGAAACAATGTTAAAGTTAATCCAAATACAATAGCTTATTTGCCTTTCATAAATCACCCAGCAACTGATAAGTCAACAGTTTTTGAAATATTGACTGAGTGCAATCAAATAAAGTGAAGGCTAAATTTGGAAAATATTGTTGTTGAAGATCAGATCATTTTTTCGAAAGCAACAGAAATTAAATGGATACATCTAAATGAATTTGACAGTATTTTCATTATGATGGGACTTTATCACATAGCTTGGAATCTAATTTTTTTTAATATTGGGAAGTTATTTGCAATGCTGGACTTAAACTTAGCAGTAGAATCAGAAGGAATTGCAATTGACTTCATTTGTCAAGCTTTAGACGGAAAACAATACAACCGTCCTGTAAGACCCCACGAATGCGTCTACGAAGCCTTAATGAGTATAATTTGGAATGAGTTCTTGGATCATGAAGAAGTCGTAAATATTTAGCTTCCATTTACAATTACAGAATTAAATTAGTTATTTTGTTCATTTGCTGAAAACATATCTCAAAACAGTTTTGAAATGTTGTACGGAGACGACAAAATCAAAGAAATGTTTATTCTTTTCGAAGGCTATATGAATCACTTGAGACATGAGAATGGAGTACTTTCGTCTTTCTGGATATTTTACATAGATTTAGTGGAGTTACTGTTGGGCTTGATTCGAGCTCATACGGAAGGTAATTGGTTACTCTACCTTTCGTGTTTACAAGAAATGATCCCATGGTGTTTATTTTTATTTTTTAGATAAAATGAACTATGCCAGTTACTTATCAATTCAATTGGCTGAACTACCCCAATTGTAAAATACAAATCTTTCTATTTTTGAGTTTTACATGTCTAGAATTTTCTGTCCAGCTTAATTCAAAGAATCCATTTGCACGAATTCCGGTGGATCAGGCTTTAGAGGAGACAGTAAATAAAGATGTAATCTTACAGACAGCAGGTGGGCCAAAAAGAATTTAGTTTAAAGCTTGGAGCAGTCAGTAAATACTATTTAACGAAAATTCGAGCTTCAGCACTTGGGAAGATGAGAAAATTTGAGGAAATCATCCCAGACAACAAATACCAGCATCCGGATTTTCAGAAGACCCCTAACTCTAAAGACGAAGAGCAAATCTCGGCCTTAGTTGAGCATCTGTAAAATAAGTGGCTCAACTCTTTGGACAAAAATCCCTCAACATTATGCACATATCAAAGGCTTAGAAGCGCAGACCGAAGTTCAAAATGATTTATGTATTATTGGCAAGACAGAAAAGGCAAATAGCTTACCAAGACTTCCAACATGATCGTTTAGAAAGGAATAAATGTTACTTTGAATCCACTAAAAAATTCAGTTGCAAACTTTCAAAAATAACCAGAGGTTAGGTGTAAAACAATAACAAAGAAATAATTTTAAAGACAGATAAGAAATATTTTCTGTAATATGATTTTGATAGCAGAAAATCTTAACCTAAATATAGAAGAAGTTTTCAGTCATCTTTTGAATCTTTGCCATTGAGTCTAGCGAATCCTGATGATACTTTAAGGAAAATTAATAAAGCCACACTAGCGAACTTTCTTGAGAGTATGGTTTCGCTTACACACCGTCCGCAAGGTAAATCTGCAAAAATTGTTGACGCAATGGAGCTTATTCATAAATCACATGGAGAAAATGCACTTTTGATGAAATGTCTCATTTAATACTGCTAGAAATTTTAAAAGTACGTCATGTCAGTGGCCGAATAGACGTAGTTTTTAACACTTATAAAGGAAAATCAATGACGTCCGCTTAAAGAACTTTCACAGGTGCTGATGAAGTAATATCATTTCATGTTTTGAAGAGTGCACATAAAGTACAAACTCGAAGCGACTCTCAAGAAGCAATGACAGCAAGAACAAGCTAACGAGAATCGTAGCAAAACGTTGGCAGCAAAAGGAAAAAAAGAACGGATTTGAAAAGAAAAAAAATTGTAGTCATGTATAGAAACAAGTGTTTAAAAAGTACAGAAAAATACATCGATGAAGCGCCAGAACTGTCATCTTCTCAAGAAGAAACTGATACGAGAATGATGTTACATACTAAAGATCAAGAGTTTTCAAATGTCATATGTAAATCAAATGACAGGAATGTGTGTGTGTGTGTTTTTTTTTTAATTTCTGTGTGCATATGTGTATATGCATATTGAAAATCAAAGTAACATTTCCATTAAACGTGAAACAAAAAAAAAAAAAAAAAAAAATGAAATCGACTTATTGATGTATGGAAACTTGTCTCAGTTTTTTGATCTCTGTCATTGTCTGCTTTACCTTCCCTTCACACAATGACTGGTTGTGACTCAGTTAGTGCTATGTGTAGTCAAGGAAAATTAAATGCAATTAAACTGTTGCGAAATGACGATGAATTGATAAATTTATTTTCTTTCTTTGGAAGAGATTGGAATATAAACAGTGAACTTTTCAGAAAAGTTAAAAAAAAAAGTTTGTTTGCTTCCTGTATTTGAGACATAAGAGTATTGATCAAGTAAATGAGGCAAACTAACAATTATTTCGAAGTAAACGAGGTGTAATCGATTTGTTCAACTTACTCCTTGCGAAGATTGCTTTTATCACCATGCCCCAAGAGCAAATTACCAATCTTCAATTGTGAAACGATGCCTGTGGAACTTTCCTGAAATTCCGAAACCTGAAAACCATGATGAGAGTGAACATATATCTGCCCTGTGGATGACCGATTACCAGCTCCAGAAGTTGTCTTGAGCTTTTTGAGTTGTCTTTGTTTTCGTTCCTGTAAGGTACCTAGCAGTACTTGTTTGCTTAATAACATGAAGTATACACCTGCTTGTAAGTTTTCAGACTGTGATAACCTACCTCAAACAGATCCTGAGAAGTATACAGTTAACGAAGAGATAGGGTTTTTTGACAGTGAAAAGGAGAACTAAAATTTGCAAGGTAAGCTCACATTTAAAGAAAATAAAATACTATGAAATGTAGCTCATGTTAAGTGCTTTTTGCAGAAGGGAAGTTTTATTTTAAAAATCATTTTTATTTGAGTTCTCTGAGTGCAACGCACCTTTGAACATTCAAATTTTGATATGTCCGACTGTATTATTGATATAATGTTCATAAATATATCAAACGAAAGCTAATTATTGTATCTTTTCTTTTGTCTAAAGTATTGTTTCATAAAACCTTTTTTGTCATGATTAATATAGATTAAATAAAACTTAAAGCGCTTTGAAATTCATTTTTTTTTTTGTTATTTTCCTCATATATCGCTCAAGATACGGCAAAATGATGACATTATTTGGTGGAAATATAATGAACTATCGTTTAAAAAGAAAAGAGCGTTAAAATTTGCGTTAAAATTTGATAATTAGGAGCAGAAATATTGCCAGTTTTATAAATCGATTTGGGCGCCATCTTTGACTCGACACCATCTTGGAAAGCTACCGCTCCAAGACGGCCATCATAATTTTTCGTGATCCTCAGGTACTAATACAATTGTGGTTTAAAGGAAATCTGGTACCCCCAAATTATACTAAAATCTTGTCTCGGACTATGCAGGATGAAGCCAAATGTCACACTGCAAAGGCAACGATGAATGTTATAGCCAAGGAGTTGTTCAGAGTGTGGAATGATTGGCCAGGTAATAGTCCGGACCTTAATGTTATTGAGCACTTATGGTCTCGACTACAGGACAGCGTGTTTCAGAAACCAAGGCATCGCGACAGAGAAACTTTGATTCAACGATTCAACGCCTCAGGGAAGAGTGGTTCATCATTACACAAGAGGACTGTCACAACCTAGTGGAGACTTTCCGAACTAGGATCTTATAATGCTTAGAACATCAGGGAAACAGTACTGATTACTTATAAATAGGACTTTTTAAATAAATCAGATGTGCAACGTTTCTTTATTTTATTCTTACTTATTTATGCATTTCATAAAATTTCTAGGTGAGTCAGAAATTAAGTTTACACCCTGTATTATATTGTAGTTCTTACGAAATTGTTTATTTGCGATATATATCACTTATGCGATGTCTAAAATTTCGCCTACGAACAACAAAGTGCTATTATTCATATCAAAATAAAGAGAAAATCATATATAATGGCATACCCTCCAGGGCCTCCTTCAGCCACTGTAGAATCAAAATTTTACTATGTGGCAACGTTGCAGACTAACTTGAAACTGTTAGCATTGCTCTACGATTTCACCAAGCAGTTATATCGATTGTTACGCTAATAACTGGTGCTATTATCTACTTAACCTCCGTCTGGAAAGAATCGATGTAACTGTTGAAATAGTTTGGTAGATCTTCTCTCGGGTTCTGTACCTGTGACGTTGTCACATAGTACAATTCGCTTCTCTAGGCGAGGACCCGCAAATATGCAATTACGTATAGTTATTTTCTTGGCTTGTAGACTAGTGCTCTGTAGTCAGTGGGAGCCATTTTTTAGAATGCCCGATATACAGGGGTGTAGCCAAGGGCGGGCCCATCGGGGCCAGGCCCCCCCAAATGGTTTCCTGCCTCCCCCCAAATGACCAGCTTTTAAAACATCATAGTAAAATTATCTCGCTTCATTCATTTAAAAGTAACAAGGTTTATTGACAATTAATAATTTACGGTAAAATAGTATGGAGAAATATTGTTTTTCCATATCAATCGAAAAATAGTATAGTATCTCTTCCTTATACTGATCGAGAAATAGGATATTTTTGTGACAGCAGATTACACAATTTACTGCGATTTATATTTGACAGTTTGAAGACAAACGTTTTAACAAGGTACTACAAATACAGCCATAAAACAAAGGTACTCAACTGATTTGTAAGTACAGTATATTTTTATATGCTTTAACAAGTGTTTTATTAGACATAGAGGATGGAAAATTTGGTGAGAAACAATGCTTTTATTCAATTTGGATTTCATTCGCTCTCTCTTTTATTTCTACTCAGTGTAATAAAATAATTATATTCTTTTAGTCACGAATAATAAATAAATATTTTTGTCAGGAAGATATAAAGAAATTAAGTGAAATTTCAAAGAAAATCAATCTTGTGTAGATAGGTTCTGTATACAAGTTCTTAAATTTAAATATAAAGGTAAACAAGAAAAGTTTTGTTGCTTTTTCACCCACCACCCTCGAACATCGATATGTCACCTAACCTGGAAGATCAAAAATAGTCCCCATCAGCATCGACGTCCTTTTGAAAACGTTCTGGAAGGCCATGCAATCCATCGCGGTAGAACTTGGTGGGCCGTGAAACGAAGAAAGTATCAGGTGCATTTTGGACTGTTACTAGGGATTTGAACTGGCGTCCTCTAAGGTGATTGTCCAAAGAATGGAACAGGTGATAATCGGACGGTGCAATACCCGGGGAATATAGTGGTTGCAATATTGTTTCCCATCTAAGGAGAAAAATGGTGTCCTGAGTCATCCTAGCCACGTGGGACTTAGTGTTGTCCCGTAAACGAGGACCCATTTACAATTCAGAAGTGATGGCTCCAGAGTTTTGAGTTTTTGTTGAGCACAGCTCAACTGCTGACAATACACAGTTGCATTGATACTCTGACCAGCTGGTAGCAGTTCCCGATGCACGATATACCAAACACACTGAAGGACCTTCTTCTGGTAGAGTGCGGTTTCGGCTGTTTTGAAATCGGTTCATGGGATGCTAACCAATGATGATGGCACCGTGGAGCTTCGTATAGGACAGTTTTTATCACATGTCAACGCCCTGTGCAGAAATGGCTCCGAAACAGTAAATAAACACAGGTGACTGCCGCGTTGCCTTCTGGCCCGGAGTCAAAATATGAGAGACCCATCGACCCAACTTGTCGGCTTCACAAGTTAATGGATGTGCTGCCGAATGGTTTCTCCACACACTGAATTGTAGTCCCAGTTCCTCTTTGTGCATGTGTTGGTCTTCTGGCACGTGGTGTTTTTGGGTGTTTCGTCATCGTCCTTAAACTTGTTAAACCATCGCTGTAATGTCCGCGTCGTCACGACACCCTCACCAAAGGCTTGGCATATCTTCTGTCCCGCTACATCGGCGTTTGACCTCCATTTGAACTCGTTCAGCATACATACTCTTATGACGCTCTGTGGATATCCCATGTACCCTCTGTCTTTACGCAAGTTCACAGTGTGTCTGAATTGCCACAACCAGGTAGTATGTTGGATATACCCACACCAACAACTGACGTTCGCCTTATCTCCACTCGCATTCAACTCTCGGTGTGAGGTCCAATTGAACACAGACCTCCACGAAAAGGGACAGAACTTTCTTGGTTACCTTTATAATTATGCACAAAAGTATAGCGTTTGGTCCCGGGTAGTAGTTCTTGATTAAGCATAATAAAAACTATCTTGAATATAATTTATGGATAATAATAATAATAATAATAATAATAATAATAATAATAATAATAATAATAATAATAATAATAATAATAATAATAATAATAAGCTAAAATAGTGTTTTTAGTTTTCCAGAAGGAAACCAAAATTTTCCTTTCTTTCAGGCCTCAAAAACACAAGCAGCAACACATTTTTTTGTTGGCTTTGTACATTGTAGCTGCCCCCCCTCAAAAACGACGTCCCCCCCTACACAGACCTGCTGGCTACACCCCTGCCGATATATGTACAAAAAAATCAAATAAAAAAAGTCACTTTCTGAAAACTGTATCAAACAAAATACCCCCAAGAGTAAACTATTCCTTGTATAATATACCGCTGTCCGGATAACGGAATTTTCTCATTGTTAAGTTGCTAATGTAATTGTGATGTACGAAATATGAACAAAATCGTTCATGACGTTTTCGACAAAATCGCCGTTTCTGATTTTCACTCTTTAGTAAGCTATTCTTAAATTTGTTGGTAGAAAGAAAATTCGAAAAATCCCTGTCGAGAATCTTACAGAAACCTTAAACTTAAAATTTAGTGTGGATACGTTGAACGGTACGGCCTTTGGGCCAGTGGACACATTCAAATCGAGATAAACAGAGAGACAAGTATCGCAAAATCATTTTCTCGGCTTGTAAGGGATCATGAAACGTGTAATTCGATTATTTTTTCACAATGTCCGTAGTTACTTTTCTCTTGCTCGAAAGTAAAGTCTCAGTAAGTAAAGTATTTTCATTATTACAAGATATACTTTAGACATACAGGCCATAAAATATTGCTTCTTGAGAGGTACGCACAGATTATCCAAAAGAAGAATAAATTATCATATGATTATTTAAAACAAAATTATAGTGGAAAGGCTTCAAAATATTGTTGTTTAGTGACTATTCTTTGTATTAAATATAATTGAATTGTATGCCGAGTATAACTTCTGGCTCCCAGATTTCCAAACCATTTTCACCTCTATTCACATATGCAATGTGAAAAGTCGCGTATATTTATGACCGGAGGCATTTGCGTCAGCAATATTTTAGTTCTCTCGTTGACGAGATTTATCGTTGTAGGTTACTGGTTACGTTATGTTAACGACAAATCAATTACATGAAGTTTTGAGTATGGCATTCCCTTCTCAACTACGATGCAACATCATAGCTTTCATGTGTGAATAGGTAGTGTCTGCTTCATATACTGAACCCTAAATACATTGTAGTTGCATACAAAACACAAAACTTCAAAGAATTGTGTGCGTATGTGTGTTGGATCTAAATCTAAAGAAGGTAATTGCTATCATTTAGAGAGGGGGCAATATTAATGAAAGCTTTGTTGCCGCCATATTGCAGAAAATGCCAAGGGATACTGCATATTTGAGTTTTGGCATGGGCAACGTGTACTAGGATTAGTGTAATATTGTTCATGAAATTCCAAAAGGAAGTTTCAATCAACATACAGACGGATGTACATCAAATGCAATGAACTTTCTACAGCAATGGCCTCCATAAACTATTTATTACATCGCAACACTTTTACCTCGTATATTTGGGATCAATATCCTCGGTCTGATCAACATCCTCGATCGATGCTTCCAAAAAGCTTTATGGTTGTTGTGCTTTTAATGCACTTTCCAATCCTGCTAGCGAATAGACCAATCGGCGTGGGTTAGTCAATCGTCAGGATGGTAATAATAGGATTGAACGTTTCTGTGCAGTAAACACACCATCAGTAACGGGAACGTCCTACAATAGTACATTTTCCCTTGAAATTGAATCTAAAAGAGAGCATCTAGATAATGAAACATTTTATTGATAGTGTTGAAGAATGTTTCGTTTTAAATGTAAAAAAGAAAGAAAAAATAATAATAAAATAAATGAACAAAGAAACAGACAAACAAATAAACAAATAAATAATAGAATGAACCGTGAGTGAAAGACATATTGATTAAAGCACACTATTTGATTGAACCGCAGAAATGCTAAAATGCAAATGTATTATGAAACGTATTTGCTGTTTTAGCGTTAATTAGTAAGTTTTGTTTTGTTAAACGTTTTATTATTATTATTATTATTATTATTATTATTATTATTATTTTGTTATAATTTTCCAATGCAAAATGTCAATAGATCTAGAACTTCGTTCAATAAATAATTAATGAGAGAAAATTCTACATTTTATACTGACAACGTTTTGAAAGAGTATTTATGAAACCTTGAGAAACAATGCAAACATATACATTAAGAAAATATGCCTGTTTACATTGTGGATCAATTTAAATGTAAAAGGAAAAAAATGTTACTGAACAATACTATATGCAAAAAAAAAAAAAATAATTAATAAATAAAATAAAAATAAAAATAAAATAAAATAAAAAATAAATAAATAAATAAATAAAGAAGGTCTACACCATCTTGGATAAATAATTAACATACACGCTTTCCGTGTGGGGAACCTGCAGTTTGCTTTACTGGTAGGAGCTGGTATGGTTTCCTCTCCATGCTTACAATAAGTATAGGTTCATTTCTCATACAGCATCTGTACAGTGGATCTGCTGTCACAGGACGCTAAATTCCAAACCACCGACATAGTTTTGTCGATGCCTAATTTGGTCCCTCCCCCTCCCCCCAAAAAAACGTATCTGGCGTACGTAAAAAAGTAGGTTACATATACAAATCCTGTAGTTTTTGGACTTAAAGTACAGCAAAAATTATATTTTATTACGTATTTTCTATATAAGAGTTTCGAATAAACGAACTTTCCGTACAAAAGGAAGCACTGTATATAGTCGGAAAGGATCTAACATACAAATGCACGTATATAACATATAGCTGACATGTGTAACATACGTGTATATATGTAGGCCTAATATACGGAAGACTATTAGACGTCACACATTATGGAACGGCATAATGTAACATCCAACCGGGAAAAGTATGTAGCATATGGATAACGTATGATCCGTACTGATTTCCGTAGTAAACATAAAGAATCCACATATTTGTACAACATACCACTGTCCGGATTACGGATGTTTCTCAGTATATACATAAAAATGAAACACACAAATTCAGGGAAAAATGAAGTACATGTTTTAAGAGACAACCATAGATTCATAATTCATACGACGGATGAACCTATTGATCATTGTAAATTTTCTCGGCGAAGCGTTATTTCAGTGAAACTTTCGAAATATTTTGCGCGGCGCATAGTTTAGGAAATCCTACTCTAAAAATTAGTATTAGTATTGAGTCAACATTTATCTTCTCATCTATTGGAAGCTTATAGGTCAAAAAATTAAATTCGTCACTCCGTTTTCTGTTTTCGTGAATAAAATAATTTCTCAAACACTGTAAAAAGAATTCTGAAATAGCTTCTGTAAAAGAATAAGGAAAACAATAATGAACTCCTATTTTAAAGCAAGTTAGACCTCTTCGTGGCCCAGTGGCTAATAATCAAGGTTTATAATTCATGTGAGCTTGATCATGAATTTGATCTTCGGTGGGGTTCTAAGCCTTGGATGGAAACCAAAAGGTGTAGTTTATAGATGCTATTTTTCAATGAACAAATACAAATACAACAACTAATTTCTTGCTGAATGTTTGCTTGTAAAGTTTATGTTGGAAACGAATTGAATGATTTTAATTTCGTTATAGCCGGATTTATAGAATTCTAGGAAATTTTATTTTGGAGCATAACATTTTTGTTATATAGCCTATATGGGGCAAATTGACCATTTTCGGGTAAAAAATACCTTTTGAAATCGTGTCGAAAATTATCTCTTTCTTTTCCTCATAGAAAGTTTATCATTTACATTCTCTCACTAGCAATGCTTGGTGTTTCAGCTATTCCCACAATTATGATTCGTTTGTTGAGAAGAATGCTGGGTATGAGGCTGGCAGCTTTGTTATAGCTAAGAAAATCTTGGTTTCGTTCCGGAAGAGGCTATTCCAGAGAATCCCTTTGTTCCACAGACGTGAAAAGGCAGCGCTAGTTTGTTGTGAAGTTGGCATTAAGAGGCTATTAGGTCTCCTTTTGTTTCCTGGCTAGAGTGCCAATGTCAGTGGGGAATGTGGAAAGCTCAAGTGATGACTTTAGGACGTAGTTCCGTGTTACAACAAGCTTTCTCCGAGATTTTCTTTCGTTCTGTCGACACAGGCACGAGTTGCAAGCTTAACGAATAGTTTACTATAGTGAAGTATATTTGTTAAAAAATAAAATCGTTTCTAATCAAGTGCAAATAGAAACATCTGCGCACAAAGATTCTAATGCACACATTTGATTCTCAATACAAAGAAGATATAGTGAATTAGAGGAAAGTAAAAGAAATGCTACTACATTGGAATCTTGTAGTGTTCTCTGCGGTTATCATTAATATTATTTTCAGTTCCTTTTGTCATGTCTCCTATAGGAAATGTATGCAACGGAATGACATATTCTTATTTAATGACACGGACACCGATCCTGAGGTGCTTGAGAACTGCATGTGGCCTAAAAAAGTTATCGTGGGGCCCCTAGAATGTGGATATTTGTGTTTCAATTTTTGCATGAATATCTGACAACAAAAAACAAATGAATATACTCTAATGTTCCTTCCCCTTCCAAAGTTATACAGAAATTGGGGCTGCTAAAAGAGAAAAAAAAAATCAGGAAAATATACTATATAAAAATGGGGAGAACGTGGTCCTTCGTTATTGGTCAATTTGAACTGAAAACAATTAAGATGGTTCGAAATTCTCAGAAAAAAAAATAGACAATTTTCGACAAAATGGTGTCCTTATATATATATGAGGCTAAGCCCAGAGATTACAGTCCTTAACGAAACATCGAAATCTTTCCCATAAACATAGAATGTTGAATACTTTTGCGACAGGTCTCGTACAAAACACTAGGCATCTTCTATTTTAGTAACATTTTAGTATATGGAAAAGCACGAAGTAGCCCGTAAAGTTTACAGTGAGTTTACAGTGTAGAAACTTTTCATTTCATGAATATTCTGGGTTGCTTCCTGCGTAGATACAACTAGGTTATTGGAAAAATTATGCATCTGAAAATTCGACCAGTTATTAGTGCTGCTACTACAAGTCCTAATTATGAAAAAGGACGATTCGATACAATGCACTTTGTGATACGATTTTGTCATTTTGTTCAAGTAAACACTTAAAAACTGTTTCTAAAAATGTTTTCCTCATGTTTCCCGATACCTGATAGAAACATGCTGCAACCATTAACGTGTTTTCCTTGTCCATTCCGAGAATAAGGATAATGTTTCTGACTTCAAATTGGTAACTGGAAGCAAAGTTTCCTGTAAAATAATGCAGTTTGGTTAAGGACATTATATGCAAGAAATCTTGTAAGAAAACAAAATAAAACAAAAATGTTTGGAGGAAACTGGCATTGTAAATTTAGTATATACAGGGCGTTTCAGATAAAATGTCCAGTGCTTATAAATCCGAAACGGCTGAGAATAAAAAGATGAAACAAAAACTGAGATAGGAAAATGTCATAGGGCGCATCACATGGTGTTGTTGTGGTGACCCCCAGGGCCCTCCTTCAAGGAAACCAAGGAGCCAACTTCAAATTTTCAAATAGGAACATTTATTGATTCATACCTCATTCAATAGTACTTCAAAACGAAACAACTTTTGTAGGAAACAATTTTCGATTTGGACCACCGTTTTTAAATGGCCGCAAAAAGTGGGTCCTATATCAGATAAAACGTCCAGTGCTTATAAATCCGAAATGGCTGAGAATAAAAAGATAAAACAAAAACTGAGATAGGCAAATGTCATAGGGCGCATGACATGGTGTTGTCGTGGTGACCCACAGGGCCCTCCTTCAAGGGGGGCCAGGGCCAACTTCAAATTTTCAAATGGGAACTTGTATTGAATCATACCTCATTCAATAGTCCTTTAAGTACGAAACAACTTTTGTAGGAAACAATTTTCGATTTGGGGCACCGTTTTCAAAATGGCCGCAAAAAGTCCTGTATCAGATTGAAGTTGGCACCTAAGCCCCCTTCACTGAGTTTCCTGAGGGTCCACAACAACACCACTTGATATGCTTTATCATCGTTTCTATCTCAGTTTTTGTTTAATCTCTCTATTATCAGCCGTTTCTGATTTAGGCCTATAAGCACTGGACGTATTATCTGATACATAACCCACTTTTTGCGGCTATTTTGAAAACGGTGGCCCAAATCGAAATTGGTTTCCTACAAAAGTTGTTTCGTTTTTCAAGTACTATTGAATGAAGTATGATTCAATACGTGTTCCCATTTGAAAATTTGAAGTTGGCCCCTGGGCCCCCTTGAAAAAGGGCCCTGGGGGTCTCCACAACAACACCATGTGATGTGCCCTATGACATTTTTATATATCAGTTTTTGTTTCATCTTTTTATTCTCAGACATTTCGGATTTATAAGCACTGGACGTTTTATCTGATATAGGTCCCATTTTTCGCGGCCATTTAAAAACGGTGGCCCAAATCGAAAATTGTTTTCTACAAAAGCTGTTTCCTTTTTCAAGTACTATTGAATGAGGTATGATTCAATACGTGTTCCTATTTGAAAATTAGAAGTTGGCCCCTGGGCCCCCTTGAAGGAGGGCCTTGGGAGTCACCACAACAACACCATGTGATGCGCCCTATGACATTTTCATATCTCAGTTTTTGTTTCATCTTTTTATTCTCAGCCGTTTCGGATTTATAAGCACTGGACGTTTTATCTGAAACACCCTATATATATATATATATATATATATATATATATATATATATATATATATATATATATATATATATATATATATATATATATATATATATATACCGGGTGAGGCATTTAAAATTGTTTTTGGAAATATCTGGAAAATCACAAATCGGAGTTTAAAAAAGTTGTAATAAAAGTTGTTCGTATCGAAGGGGGACATCCAATGATACCACACTCGACCTCCTACCAAAAATCAAAATGGCTTACAAACACGAAAAATGAGGCATTTAAAACTGTTTTTCAGAATATCAGGAAAACTACAAATCGGATTTTAAAAAAAGTTGTAATAAAAGTTGTTCGTATCGAAAGGGGACATCCAATGATACCACACTCGACCCCCTACCCCCATCCCCCAGGGGCGGGAGGGGAGTCAACTTTGAAATCTTAAATAGGAATCACCATTTTTTTATTGCATATTCTGATTCTCCGTGAAAAAATACGTAACTTTGTTTCGAAAATGTTTTTCGTTGCGTGATAGATAGCGCTGTAATCGACAAAAATCAAAATGGCTTCCGAACACGAAAAATGAGGTATTTAAAACTGTTTTTCAGAATATCAGGAAAACTAAAAATCGGATTTTAAAAAAGTTGTAATAAAAGTTGTTGGTCTCGAAAGGGGACATCCAATGATACCACACTCGACCCCCTACCCCCACCCCCCGGGGGCGGGAGGGGGGTCAATTTTGAAATCTTAAATAGGAACCACCATTTTTTATTGCATATTCTGATTCTCCGTGAAAAAATACGTAACTTTTGTATTGAACATTTTTTTCGTTGCGTGATAGATGGCGCTGTAATCGACAAAAATCAAAATGGCTTCCGAACACGAAAAATGAGGTATTTAAAACTGTTTTTCAGAATATCTGGAAAACCACAAATCGAATTTTGAAAAAGTTGTAATAAAAGTTGTTCGTCTCGAAGGGGGACATCGAATGACACGACACTCGACCCCCTATCCCAAGCCCTGGGGGCGGGAGGGGGTCAACTTTGAAATGTTAAATAATAACTCCGTTTTTTATTCCTGATTCTCATTCACCATGTAAAAAAAAACCTTTGTTTTAAAAAAAATCTTTTCCTTGTGTGATAGATAGCGCAGTGATCTTCAATACATCAAAATGGGTAAAAACTGTTAGGGATGGGTCAAGTCGAACTATGAGTTCTGAGCCGAGTCATTGTTTATGAACTCGAGTTCCGAGTCGAATTGGGTTTGATAAATAGCTCACTCATTCAGCTCGTTTTAACTCGTTTTGAAATGATGGCCATATGAGACTGCAAAGTGAAAGTCATGTAAGATGTAAGCAGTAATGTGGAATACTTTTTGTGCTGCTCACGAGAGGGGACACTGGTCGCTTCTAGTCTCGTCTCGATAACAAGACGACAAGCGATTTTTATAACGACCTTAGTTCGCCTCGGCTCAACTGAGCCGATGTCTCGAGCCAGCTCGCTTGAGGTGAGCCATCCGCTCGGTTGGGATGAGCCATTTCCTCCGTTTTGTTGAATTGAGTCTAGAACTCGAGCAGGGTCGGTTGGGTGAACTGTTAGCTCGGCTTATTGTTCGGTTTGGCTCGTTAGTGAATGAGATGTGAGCCGAGCTGTTTGAGCGGTTGATAGGCCTAAGCCCGGTCCGAGCAGTTTTGAACTTGTTTAGCCGGCGCCTTATAACTTTTAAGTTTTTGGCTCGAGCCGGAATACTTCCTCCTCTGGATCTCAAACCCCGAAGTCCTTGCCTCCTAAGCTTCACGACTACCGAGGTCGGAAGATAACTAGTTTCTAGTATTGAGACACAAACCGCCTATCTTTCATATTTATATACGGTGTTGTAATAATAATAATAATAATAATAATAATAATAATAATAATAATAATAATAATAATAATAATAATAATAATAATAATGATAATAATAATAATAATAATAATAATAATAATTATTATTATTATTATTATTATTATTATTATATGCAATAGTATCATTGATAATAATTATATTGTCTATGTAGGATACTTGAAGAGAGTACTTGAAACCACACAGGATTTGGCTCGTTTTCTGTCGACACGACTAGAAACTCGACCCGAATTCGAGTCGAATTGGAGGGAATTTTTCTAGTCGAGCTCAAATATGTTTGTTTCGAGTAGAGCTCAAAGAAATCTATTTCTAGTCGAGTTGAGTTTCACAGAAAACTCTATCGAACTTGCTCATGCCCATCCCTAAACGCCGTTGACAAGTGATAAGAAAATGTTCGAAATGGTGACTATTTTCTGTGATGCATTCTTTATCATTCAAATTACAGTCTATGAAGCAAAGACTGCGATCGTGCGTCGCAATCCATGGTCAGACTCTCGCTGTACATGTAACACTTGCAATGTTATGTGTGTTGCAGAAAACGGGCACCATTTCGAACATTTGTTTCAGTAAACAATGCAGATGTGTGAGAAACAAGGAGACTCTCCTAAAACAAGCACCACGATGGTGAGAGGCAAGAGGACTCGCCTTGAAACAAGCACCTCGATGGTCAGGGGGACATTTGGGGGCGAGACGTTTAAGTGCGGCCGCTTGGGCGCGAAATGTTTGGACACAAAACCTTTTATATAAATAGGTTTCCTACCTACATATACTGTATTTCATAACTAGAATGCGGATGTTTAAGAACTAAAGTATGAAAATAGGCACTGGAAATTTCAAAAAAACTTCCACAACAATTTTGCAAAAACTAAAAATAACATCTTGAACACAGCAAAGTTCCTGCACGTCATGCACAACGTATCTGTACCAGTAAAAATAAATAAATAAATAAATGCAGCAGATTCTCGACTATCCGGCCCGTATTCAGGGGGTCTAGGAGGCTGGTTCCCCCGTAAATTTTTCCTGTCCCACTAAAATTTTCACGGTAGGCTTGCAAATGAACTATAATATGGTTGGATCGGGTCCCTCCTAACTTCCGCCGGGTTCCCCTACATTTTTGGGCTGGCTACCGGCCTGCTCCGTACTATGCGATTTAGTTTTGGAAGAAATAAATTAAGATATATGTAATAAGGACGTGTAATTTGTGTAAAAAAAAGTTTTTTTTCTTAACGTTTAGTTATTTTAAAAATGTGACTTAAAATATATACAACACTGCACATATTTTAATTTTTGCATTTTCTTTTTCCATAATAAATTATTAAAACGAATGTTACAAAACATAGAAACATAGAAAATGTTTATTAAGTAATGAATAAGAGCTGTTTTTGGAATAAAAATTAAGTTTTTAATGCTATGGGTGGGTGTTTCAGGAAGTGAGTCTTGAATGCTTTTTTGTTATTCGATCTGCCCATTAGGCCGGATAGTTGAGACTATTGTATTTACAGAAAGTTATTTCAGATTTCATAAAAATAGTCACTAGCTATTCATTGAAATAGGAGGAGTGGTCCAAACAAAATTTACTGTAGGCAGCCTGTGACACCCCAAACTAAACTTCTGTCCTTTATAATATATATAACATAAAGGAACAATATTGATCGAGTTGGCAGTTTATTGATGCACTTCGAAGGACAGAAAAAAGCAGAACTTAGTGTACGAGGCAATGCTTCGAGAAAAAACCCTCCCATGGAAAGAAGAAAATATACTCGGGCAGATGAAAAATTCGTACTGTTGAACAGAAATTTTGAAACTGTTGATATTGTAAAATACCGTAAGACACTTTGCACATCAGGGGTTACTTTGCACAAAATATGAAGAATTTCACAGTTCTCTGTCGGCAAAAAAATGAACAGAAAACAGAAAGTTTCAACTGGTACCGTAAGATAGAACATCTAACTGTATTTTGGCTATAATGTTGGCGGTTAACATCAGTTCCAATTACCGAGAGGGTTCATTGTTGTAGAGGTATGGAAAGCAGTCACTGTAAAGGCCGCCAAAATTTGAAAGATATCACGTACAAGATTTTCCGTCAAAGTTGTCAGTTTCGTAGAATACTACCGTGTATAATGGAACTTTGATGCAATAGTTGAAATTGAAATGTGAAACGTTTTAAAGTCATAAAAAAAGTAAAACTGGGAGAAGGAAGTTTCGGTCTGTACTCGGGGTTATTTTGCACCGGTCCAAAATACCGCTTAGATAGGAAATTATTACTACTAGGACCTTCTGCATTCTAGATTTAGGTAAATTTTCTATTTAGGAAGATGCTGGAATGAATTTCTTGTTGGAAAATAAATTTTGAACAATGGCGGATCCAGAAAAGTAGTTGGAGAGAGGCTTTACTCACAAATACTTCGTTTTTTTTTAAAAATGACTAGGCTTTCAGCTTATACGCATAGAAATGACTAACATTAGATTTTTAAAATAAGAAATCGTGCAATTTGGGTGGGTTTCAACCTGAAAGTCCCAAATCCCGTAAATCTCCCACTAATTTTCTTTAAAATGGCTTAAATCTTGTGCAAAGTAACCCCGTCTTACGGTACTTGCTGGGTTTGGCCCATAATTCCGTCATGCAATGATAATGTCATGGTAAATGTAACATAAGATTTTTTCCTTCTGCATTAGGCATATACAACAATTTACTAGAACAAAACTAGGCCTAAGCATTTAATGCAACTGAGACTGTTTACCATAGGTCATACTGTAATAACGTAACGAAAATTTAGTTTTTGAAGATTTGTTTTTTTAGAAAATTGATGTCAAATTTCATCTTGCTTGATTTCTTAAGTTGTGCAGTTATTTTTTATGACAGAGTATTTGTGATATTAGTGTCTATTTTCAAGGCTTTTAGTGCGAAAACATTCGGGTTCTCGTTATGAAATACATTATAATTATAACCCATTTAAGTAGATTAACCTATTTAAATACACGGCTTTGAGCGAAAACATCTTGCGCCGAAACGGCTTTACGCCCAAACGTCCTGCTCCGGATGGTGAGAGGCAAGGGAACTCACATTAAAAAAGCACCCCGAAGGGAACAAATTATTACTACATCCACGTCGTTGTTCCTCAGAAACGCTAAAACTAGATTTTAATACATTGATAAAAACAAACCTTAAGTGTTTCCAAATTCTCTCTCTTTAAGTGACATCTGTGACAGAAATTACACTAACAATGTGGACATAGTAATGTATTGAGTTCTGGAGGATCAAGCGTTTTTGCAATAAAACACCGGTTTATCATAACAGATTTTAGAATAACTGCCTTTCTAATATGAGATTGTAGAGGGAGAATCAACTATGGTGTGATTTGGTAGTATTTCCGAAAATATCACAAGTATTAACTTTTCTAATCTGATGTGTCTTTTGTAGCTTACTTTAATTTTGCCGAGTGTTTGTAACCCATCTTTATTTTGTGCATTACAGCGCCATCTATCACACAACGAAAAAATGTTCAATACAAAAGTTACGTATATTTTCACGGAAAATCAGAATATGCAATAAAAATGGTGGTTCCTATTCAAGATTTCAAAGTTGACTCCCCTGCCGCCCCCGGAGTGGGGGTAGGAGGTCGAGTGCCGTATCACTGGATGTCTCCCTTCGAGACGAACAACTTTTATTACAACTTTTTTTAAAATCCGATTTGTAGTTTTCCTGATGTTCTGAAAAACAGATTTAAATGCCTCATTTTTCGTGTTTGTAAGCCATTTTGATTTTTGTCGATTACAGCGCCATCTATCACGCAACGAAAAAAATGTTCGAAACAAAAGTTACGTACTTTTTCACGGAGAATCAGAATATGCAATAAAAAATGGTGATTCCTATTTAAGATTTCAAAGTTGACCCCCCTCCCGCCCCCGGGGGATGGGGGAGGGGGTCGAGTGTGGTATCATTGGATGTCCCCCTTCGATACGAACAATTTTTGTTACAACTTTTTTAAACTCCGATTTGTGATTTTCCAGATATTTCCAAAAACAGTTTTAAATGCCTCACCCGGTATATATATATATATATATATATATATATATATATATATGTTACACAGGGGCGTCATTTAGGGGGGGGGGGCAGGAGGGGGCAATTGCCCCCCTCCAAAGAGTTTGAGGAATACATATACTTTAATAGATTGCCTACTAATATTCTAGTACAAAACATGATAGTCTTATGTTGGTGGTGGTCTTGCCCCCCCCAAGCGAAGTCTGAAATGACGCCCCTGATGTTACAGTCTATGGTATGTTTTTAGCGAATTCCAGAGCTCAAAGCCTCCTCACACGTGTCCGTGTTTTTTTTTTTCATGTGTCCTTTGGCATGTTAGTTTTTTAATCAATGCTTTTTTCTGTATGTTATAGTTGTCATTTTTTGTGTGTTATTTGATTATCAAGTGGTTTAATTACAATTTTGGTTTGATCTGGATATGTTTTTTCTTGATCAATGCTAGTTCTATTCTTGTTTATTTGTGCTATGTATTTGTTGTTTATTTGTGCGTTATTATCTGTTTATTTTTCTTCTTCGTTAATCATTTATTGTCATTGGTCATTTGGAGCTCTCCCAGAGAGAGAGAGAGAGAATGGGGGGAGGGAGGGAGGGAATAAAACTGACTTACAATTTTTATTCGCTATTTTGTTTGTTGTTTGTTTTCTTTCACGTCTATCTTGTGTTAATATTTTTGTTATATGTTTTTTTGCTGTTTTAGGCAGTATGTTCTTACTGGTGGTTGTTTATAGTACAATGTTCTGTAAATAGAGTCTAAATAATGTATATAGGAATATAACCCTTCACCCTTTTATTAGAAACTTTTACATTTTTTTTTTTTTTTTTTTTGTAAATTTATAAGTTTCTTTAAGTGTTTCCAGTGTGTAATAAGAGCGAAGTCCCTCGACACACGATGTGATTTCGGGAACTAAAGGATATTTGTCTTAGCCCAGAGTGGTCTCACACGGGATCCGTTATACTCCGTAGTCCATAGCAGCCCCAGGAGTAGGTATTTAAAGGATATCTACGTAGTCAATGACGGCCTCGAGAGAAGAGTGTTGTAGGTGAGCGATCAGTATTGGCACTGATAATTTTTTGGTTCCGCCGTCCTCTTCTTGGAAGGATGACGCATGGAGGGGCTGTAGGATTTCCTCGTACTCTTTCCCTAATCCTCTTCATTTCTTCCTGAAGATGCAGTCTCCTTCTGTCGTCTGCCACAGTATTTTATAATTGTAAAAGCACGTGTTTGTAGTGAAAACAGTGGTTTTCAGTATTTGTGGGTATACAGATCCTTGCCTAATTGGCCGTCATTTTACTCGTCCTATGACTGATATTAAATACACTTCAAATTTATGAAACAGCTCAAGATGACAGCTAACCAGTTACTAGCCTAAGCCGAGTCAAATTTTGCCAATTTTGGGAAGTACATGTGTTACATCAAAATATAAATTCAAAATATTCGTAAGACATCCGGGCAAATTCCTTGAAACTACAAGCATTCTCAAGTTTTAATTTAGCTGAAAGCGTCTCACTGTAGTCTGAGCATTTTAAAACTGTTCCATCGAATTCGTTCTCTTCTTTTGTCCTGTGATCTTCAGGTAAATGATACAAACTACAAGATGAAGATTTACCCGCACTCTCCTTGCTGACATCTTGTCCTCGCCTCACGTCAAAGTCAAAGAAAATGATCTGAACCGGAGAACAATGCTTAAACATGCTGACAAATATTGCTTGGAAACTTTTTCTTGTCAGGTTCTTAGAAAATAGAAAACTGTTTAGAAACAGAGAAAAAAACTTAAATAATTGTAAAGAATGTTTGGAATTGTGTGCCATAGTTGAGTTTTGGTTGAACTTACTACTGAAAATTTGTACTCTAAAAAATCGAGAACTATGTATAGTGTAGCCAAACCCAAACTATCACTCAACTCAGTATGACATGCTTATTTCGTAGAAAATACGAAAACTCCATTTAGGGACCGTTCAAAAATTTTGTGTCACCTGGTCCAAGATTCAATATATTTCAATCAAAAAGTTTTTTGTACGCCTTATATCTAAAGGACTACATATACTGTACCCAAACCCAAATTATCACTTAACTCAGTATGACGTGCTTATTTCGCTAAAAAAAAAAAAAAAAAAAAAAAAAATAGAACTCCATTTAGAGGCCGTTCAAAAAATGTTGTGGCTCCTAATTCAAAAACTAATTATTGGCCAAGGTCGCAATCTATTGATCTATTTTTTGATCATTCCTAAAATTCTTGTTAGTTCATAAGACAAACACAAGACTGTATATTTCTGAGGAACAAGGCGAATTCAAGTGTTGATTAATAATGTACGTGAAAAGAAACGTTTAGAAACAAGAGAAGTATTTTTTTATCGGACTCCATCAAATATTTCGTGTAAAGTATAGTATTTTTTTTATACATCAGAAATATGCATTATACATGCAGACTATATATTGTATATGCAGACTATATATGCATTAAAAAAAGAAAAAAAAACTGGTAAGCACTTTTGAAATGTAGATGTGAAGAAATAACAATTTGATCAAACAAGAAACAATAAGGAACTAAAAACCATCATTAGAAAATAAAGTGTATTTTGAGGAGAGTAGCAGGCATACTGGAAGCAAAGGGATAAAATCAATGATTTAAAGAGAAAATTAAGTTGAAGAGGTTAACAGAGAACCATGGTGGATGATAGAGCCTCAGTTGGCGGCAAGTAATGCCAGACTGATGATGATAATGATAGCATTTACTTTCCACAACAAGAAATTATTATTTTTTTTCCCTCAATTACTTACATTCTTGAAAGGAGTGAATAAAATGAAAAAAAAAAATATTTAATACAGGAACTGGAAAACGAAACACAAACCTGAGTGAGTATAAATTAGCTTTTCTGCTTCGTACCTCGGAGGTATCTGGTTGGAATCCGGTTGCCAGGGAGACGATAGTTTGCCTCACTCCCACCAGACGAACAGAGGAAATGTACCTATAAATATAGATCCCTTCTTATTGTGTCTGTGTAAACTAGCCTCGCTTGTTGTATAAGAAAGTCCGATAAATGTTTTCCTTTCACTTGAAATCCTCCTTTTGTCCTCTTTCTTATGAAAGTTCGATATTGCATAGCAATATTTATTTATTTATTTTTTTTTTGTAAGTGTAACTTAACATACGAATGAAATTACTAACAAAATTTTTAATATAAAATTGCATTCAAATGCGTTCTTGTTTATTTTCTTTTTCAAGAATTTGTTTAACTTTTGTTTTGAAACCACTAAATCGCATATTTTCTAAATTTGCAATTCTCCTTCTTCTTTCGATCCCATTACGACTGAAAACGAAAATACAACTGTTTCCTTCTGAAGAGACAAAAAAGACAAGTGGAAGTGAATAAACCCGTTTAGTCTGACCGTATTTCCTGTAAATACTGCTTGTGTTTGAACAACTCATAAGCTTAAAGGAAATTTACTCAACAAATTATGTGACGTCATTGTAACTCATTTAGCGATTTTCGTTTCAACAACGTAGATTTCACAATGAAAATCATCATTTGCATTACTTCATACAAAACAAGAAAAAAGTTTGATGGGTTCAAGAAAGAGATAAAACAATACATTTCCAATCCGAGCAAGACAAGTTTGCGTTAAAACATACAACTTGACTTATTGGCTTGTAGAAAAGGAAAATCTTAAAATATAAAGATAACCAGGAAAGTTCTGTCGCTTTTTGTGGAGGTCTGTGTTCAATTTGCCCTCACATTGTGAGTTGAATGGAAATGGAGATAAGACGAAGATAAGTTATTGGTGTGCGTTAGGGTGGAGCGTTTTGCACTTTTGTTGGAAATTCGATGACAGCTAGTGCGAAAAAGGTGCCATTAGTGGCACCGACCTCACTGAATTTTTAAAAACAATTTTGGACAACCTCTTACCCTACCCCAACGGACTTAAAGTTTTTATGTGTTTGGTTAGGCAACACGCACAACACCAATGGCAGAAAAGCTACTAGTGGTCGTTTTTTGAGTTACCTAATGGCTATAATACAATTATTTTATTAAAAGAAACTTGTGGCAATGCCAGTAAATAATTTTAAAATGTTTATGAGTCAAAATACAGTCATATTAGCTCAGTTTTGGAATTAATGCCCAGATTTCGTTTGGAATGTCACGTTAACGATGATTATAGCCATAGCTCTTGATATAACACGATTTTCTTTGTGCAACTCTTCGCTTAATTTGCTCTGTACGCAAAATAACCCAGAACTCACTACGGAGAGGTGGTTGCACATCTAGTTCCGACCACCCACCCACCCAGTAGGCATACGTTGACATTTGACCTTAGGTCACGTAGTTCTTCTTGGTCTCGTAGCGGGGCATTCTTGTTCTAGACTTCAGTTTGGCTCTAACGTAGATATCTCTTACGTTCTGGCCGCACTTTTTTGACGCTGCCTCGGACACCAGCTTTACTGTGCGTTCCACAGCTTGACTATGGCGAGGGAATGTTGTTGCTAGAGTAGCTGAAATTCGGATGTTTTCTTTAAGCTGCTGATCCGTTATGTTTCGTGTGATTAGCGACTCTGTTAGACATTTAGGCCAGTTAATCATGTCGAAGTAATTTCCAGCTTTAAAGTTTAACCCATTAGTGCCCAGAATTTCCCACTGGTATTTTGAAAAGTTTTTTCGCCTATTTGGTCTTACTAGTACTCTAAAATATCTATGAGAATATTTTTGAAAAATATTTATGTTTTTTTCTTGTTTTTCTTTAGCCCGGCAACTTAAGTTCCCAACAGGCAACATATTAAAAAAAGGGAATATTTTGAAAAGTTACAATTTTTAAGGAGAAAATACACTGGAAAATCATAACTATCAAAATCAAATCAATCTTTCGTTTACACACCCTCAATCCTTTCTTCTGGAGTCTTTCAAATCAATCCAGTTGCGTCTTTCTCTTCTAAAGACATTGTACCCAAAAACAGTGCTAATTCCGCATTAATATATTATACAAAGAAAATGCAACAATTCTATAACGAAACAGACCCCAAAGTTACTTTACGGTTACAACTAGCAATGCCAATCCATGAGTTTTTGCGCTATGACGAAAAATTGCCATGGCAACTTAAGTTGCCAAGGGGCAGTAATGGGTTAATTTCGGAACAATGAAGTCACGTGGGTGGCTTGAACTCGGAGTCTTCTGGCTGCGGCACTATTTTTATCCTTCTCCAGCCTAACGTTCAAATATGCGGATTTTCAGCTGCTGTCACCGCTATCAACAGGTTTTCATGATGAGCGTAGGATTCGTTTGCTTGTAGAACAGGATGAACTATGTGTTGTAGATTTTCTGGCAGAAACGTGATAGCTTAACTATGCTAAACCGATGCATGGCGCCCATTTCTCAAGAAGGATTTCGCCGTATTGAAAACCAGACGGGAGAATATACCTTAACAACGTACTGGCAAAGTAGACACAAACTTGAACTAGGTTTATCAGTACTGATGTAGTGGCGAACCATACTACAGGTAAATGTAAGCCATCGTGAATGTGATAATGGTCCTGGTTTTCTGTTTGCTAGATCGGTAGTACACATTTCTTTAGCAACAACCTTACAAATTTCAAAGAGATAATTCTGGACACTGCTTAAACCATCTGCTTTTTCCATTTCAGACACCCAGACGGGAAATGTTGTAAAGGAGACGATCGATGAACGTTCACAATCATTTAATTTCTTTCCAATGAGGCCGGAAAATCATTGGGTCCGATCGTCGCACCATCCAATTCGGTAACCAGGTGTCCAAATGGCAACTCGTTCTTATGAAGAAGGCAAATGAGATGCTGCAGTTCCTTTCCTAGGGATCTTTGTATCTGACTTACCAGGCCGTTATCCCATCCTGTGTTCGTGGCCTTACCATCGCTGCCGACTGCCTCAAGACTTGACACGTCGTACGGTTCTTCTCTAAAAAACTCCAATATAGAGTCGACAATATCCTTTACAGTGCCTGACTTAGATGTGGCATGACCCAGCTATTCTGAACTGGGTTCGGATAGAACTGTGATATGTTTTTCTGTAACCTCTCACCTTCGTAGTTTGCCGTTAACTTTTTTCTTAGTTGCCGTTAACTTCTTTCAAGAGTTGCATCATTTTTTCCAGTCGAAGTAGATACTTGTAATTGCCCGGGTTAGATGAGCCTTTTCCTTCGGGATCTTATCACCCAGTTTATCTTTTTCTCTTCGTACTTTAGACCTGTCAACAACAAGATTTTTGTCCTCTGTCATTATGGGTTTCGCGTTATGAAGTACGGAAGAAGCAATCAAAGCAACCTGTCTGTTTGAAGCTCCAGTTATAAACGCTGCCTGTATTTTGAAGACATATGCGCTTTAGGCTATATTTCCTTCTTGGTCGCGCCTCAAAGTCAGATCCCGACGTGCTTCTCGATTCAACAGCTTCACTGAATTCCCCTGACGAAGCCAGTATCTTTGATATGCGCCTATGCCTAATCCCACTAGTTGATGGACTTGCTTCAGCACTTCCAGCGTCTTTCTTGGTTGTCTGTCCCTTAAATCTGCTCATTTTACGGAAAAAAATGGCAAAGATTGGCTTGTTCGGACGATAATGTTACCAATGCTCATTTTCCGTGATGTTCTCTCGTCCAAAAGAAACTTGAATTCTCGTTTTGGAATCTTGCGTGTCCTCCCACAGTTGCAATCTTTGGCGGTTTTACATTTGCAAGACGCAATATCAAAAATAGACTTTTCCGCGTGTGCAACAATACCTGCACGAAGTGTTGCTTCCTGTCCTTGTTGACTGAAATGTTTTTCCTTGGTGCGACACTTATTACAAAATGTTTTCAGCATGTCAAAACTCTCTTTTCTGTCTCGCTTTACGACAAATATATACAACTCTTTGTCTAACTAGTTTGCAAATGTCAGTCACTGGTAATTTGGTTACACTTTCTTCATCACTTAAACCACTTCGAAACCAATGATAATGTCGCATAACGTCAGCGTACGTGGGTAACTGCACTTCACTCATTTCACTTGGAGTAAGGTCGGTGTCACTAATGGAGTAAATCAGTAAGGTCGGTGCCACTAATGGCACCTTTTCCACACTAGCCGTTATCGAATGTCCAACAATAGTGCAAAACGCTCCACCCTAGTGTGCGTATATCCAACATACTATCTGGATGTGACAGTTCAACACGGGACCTCCACAGAGAGTCATAAAGGTGTGTGTGCTGTGTGAGTTCAGAATGGGGTCAAACGCCGCTGCAGTGAGACGGAAGATATGCCAGGCCTTTGGTAAGGGTGTCGTGAGTACGCGGACAGTGCAGCGGTGTTTAACAAGTTTAAGGACGGTGATGAAACGCTCGAAGACGCACCACGTGCCGGGAGACCAACACATGTACAAAATGAAGATCTTCAGGCATCAATTGAGGCGAACAGGGGCCAGACATGTGATGAACTGGAAGTACAAGTCAGTGTGAGTGGAGAAACCATTCGGCAGCACCTCCATTAACTTGGGAAGCACTACAAGTTGGTTGAATGGGTCCCACATGACTTAACTCCGCGCCAAAAGGGAACACGAGCAGACACCTGAGTTTCTTTGCTGTCTCGTCTGAGAAATGAGCCATTTCTGGATAGAGTGTTGACATGTGATAAGAAGTGGGTCCTTTACGAAGCTCCACGGCGTCGTCATCATTGCTTAGCACCTCGTGAACCGGTTCCAAAACAGCCGAAACCATCATTGCATCAGATAAAGGTTATCCTGTGTTTTTGTGGACTGCTCGTGATATCGTGCATCAGGAGCTGCTACCAGATTGTCAGAGCATCTTTCCTGTTGCGTACTGTCAGCAGTTGAGCCGTATTCAAGAAAAAGTCAAAACTCTGGAGCGAGCACTTCTGAATCGCAAAGGGGTCCTCCTGTTACAGGACAACGCTAAGCCCCACATGGCTAGGACGACGCGGGACCTCATTCTACATCTTGGATGGGAAACACTATTGCATTCGCCATACTTCCCGGACATTGCGCCGTCCGATTATCACCTGTTCCATTCCTTGTACATTCACCTTAGAGGACACCAGTTCAAATCCCTAGTAAAGGTACAAAATGCATTTGATACTTTCTTCGCTTCACGGCGCGCCAAGTTCTACTGCGATGGAATCCATGGCCTTCCAGAACGATGGCGGTTGGTCGTAGATGCTCATGGGAACTATTTTTGATCTTCCAGATATGTCTTAGGTGACTATCGATGTTCAAAGGTGGTAGGTGAAGAAGCGACATAACTTTTTTGGTTACCTTTATAATAAGAAAAGTAATTGGTATGAAAATGCTGTACCTATGTAATAGTTGGTATAGAAACTCGATCTTTTTCAGAGTAGCGAAGACCGGTGGTGCAGTTTTTTAAAAATAACTTCTTTGGGAGGCGATATAGTATGGTGAGAAACGAGATATATTACGGTTGATCTTGCATGAGAGTCTGTTCATCCATGAACCGCAGCAGATTCAAGTCCCAGTCGTATTTCGGGAGCTCTGCTCATTGTGATTCCTCTCCTTTATTATTTTACCTTTGCGTAAAGACGTAAAGCACTTTCATATATATATATCCTGTCCTGTATGTATTCTTACTTTATATAGTGAGTTCAATTCATGGTATATAATCCGTCTACCCCCTCACTGCTCGACCCCTCTTCTTTTCTCCCTTCAGCTGCAATAAACTTTTCCTGCAACAATGGGTATAACGGAACAACAACAACAACAACAACAACAAAAAACAAGACTCAAATGTGCCTTATGTACCACTTTCAAATTAACAAACAAAGGGCTGAAATAAACCTTACGTACCGCTTTTAAATTGAACACACTGTACATCTCCATCGTATCATTCATATAACATTTGGTGACAATGTGAACCTGGGTGCAATAGTTGTCCAACCAACATCCGCATCTCTAGGTCCATAGCATAAATTAAAAAAAAAATCCAGAATAAATTTCAACTGCTAGTTCAAATCTACAGAGTGATCACAAAGTTCCGTTACCGACTATCGCGTGTTTACATATCATAGTTGGTCGCATTGTATTATTATGGGATCATGGCAGAGGACAACTTTGAGGTTGTGTGACTATTTGTTACTTTTTATTTCAGAGCGCCTGTGTGTATTCCATTGTTTTCATAACAGAGTATGATTCTCCTAAATGTACGCTGTGGAATTCTTCACAACATTGCTGGCGTCATGGCAGTAAATACACATCAAGCAGCATTCTTAATATGGTTAACAGCACCATCAAAGAAATACGGACCTACCAAGTGGGTTGCACACATTGCAGCCCAGATCATGACATGTGGTGGGTTGTGTTCAAGTTCTTCATAAAAATGTGGATTTTATTTACTTGAGAAATAAACGTTTCTGGCTTTTGCAGTGCGATATATTACACACTTGTCCGAGAAAAGCATTTCCCCTCTTGAAGGAAGAGTTGTAAAGAAATCGAACATTTCCCCACACGTTTTTATATGTTACTATCATTCAATTCGTTAACAAGTGAAGGTTTTAATGCTTTTAACTGCAAATCTTTCTTCATTTTTTTTTTTTTTGTAATGTCTCGTATGGAACACGCAATTCCAGTGACTGATTAAGATTGGACTTCTTTGGCGAACGTTCCACAGACACTGCAACCTCACACACTTTCCAGTCATGTTGGTGGTTGTACTGAGCGGGTCTTATCTTTTATGCAACCACTTGCACAGAGCTTTTTCTTTTATGTTTTTTTTTTCGCTTGAAGGAGAAGGTTTCTGAAACATTACAGTAAATCATCATACATCCCTCATTGATCTTCCTATACGAGATCATTCGTGAGGTCACGTGCTCATTTTGGTCCATTCCTAAATGATATAAGTGGAGTCTCATCTGCCATGAGTGAGATGTTAATGAGCACTTGCAACAACCAGAAACTACAATTCATTAACCTCGATGAAATACATGGGGGTTAACGTGACTTTATGATCGCTCTGTACAGTGCAGTATGCAAGTTGAAAATTTCTTTGTACTATGTTCCACATATAAGTTCTGTAAAATAATTTACAGAAGAGAACGGAAAACTTAAAGAGTCTGTATTTCTCATCTAAATTAATGTTGGTTAGACCACAATTGCACTTAGGTCTACAATTAGTACTATTATACAGCTTCATATTGAGCAACACACTAAATCTAGCATTTCGTTCATGTGTTTCTCTTTGTCTAGAACATTTACCATAAAATTAAGTATTTTAAAAATAAGAACAACTGAAGCACCTATTCTACTTCTCAAGTTACCAAACATCTTTAAGACAAATACAGTTTATATTTATTGTTGTATTTCTGCCTTCCAGTTTTTTTCCCTTTGTCCTGCTTTTTTTCGTTTTCATTATTATTAATGCTTTTAATTTTCTTTGTTTTTAATGCGAACTTTACTCTCACCCGTATTGCTATTTTTTATTCTCATTCATATTTTCCCCAGCAATATCATGCTTATTTTTATTCTTGTTTTCTTATTTTTGCAGTATCCTCTTGAGAGAACTTGTTTCGGAAACAGTGATCGTCACTTCATAGTTGGTTAACAGCATGTTGAGAAATAATCCTTGTCTGCGTGATAAAATATGTTACAACCTTATTTCGTACTTTGTGTTGAACCTCAGTTTCTGAGTAATTTATCTGGTGCATCTTCACCTTCTACCTGGGTATTAATTTGTGAACACACTCTAAGAAGATTTAAAAAAAATGAAGTGCTTTGTTTCTTTGTTTTCATCAAGAGACAAAACTGCTCAAAAGTCACCGGAGAGAGAAAGATACACACACACACACACACACACACACACACACACAGAGAGAGAGAGAGAGAGAGAGAGAGAGAGAGAGAGAGGTGGAGTGAACACGTGTATCAAAGTTCAAGAATTTTGTTTCAAAAGTTGGAAACAGTCATAAAAGGAATACATAAACATTATTTTCAAGTTAGCGCAAACAATATAACTAAAGTGCGTTTAAAAGGTGCTCGCTTTTAAATCTAAAGAATGAAACATAGTTTGTTACAACTCACAACCAATATTGGATATTTGAATCCTACCCGATGGTCTACTGACTAACGTGTGTGACTGGTGCGCGTTGTCCTGAGTTCAATTTCTGGCGCGAAAGGATACACACAAAAGTATGAATTTCACAATTACTTGCTTCTTTTAGCCTAAAAGACATAACCGAGGGAGGTTAAACTAAAAATATCATTTCAATAATCGAAGTTTGATCTTATTACATATATATAAAAAAGAAAGTTAAAAGTTAGTTAGCAACGCCATAGTATTCTGCGAGCATTTTCACCATCAGATCAAGTTTATTCTTCTTCTGTGTTTAAATAAAAATTATCGATAACATACAAGGGTCATTTGAAATGTAGTCGGATTAAAGTACAAATCATTAGTTTAACTCACGAGTATTGTGTTTACATTTTACATCGTTTATTTTGGCAATAAGAGGCTCGGTCCAACGATGTTCTAAAGCCTTTATAACAGCGAAGAAACTAGATTGCTCCTCTCAGGTTTTAAGTTTGTTTATTATTATTATTTGAAGAAAACTGAAGTTTACCAAAATATTTTTCAGATCCTTGAACAGATGGAGTCTTACTTTGGACTACCGCACCTTGTATGAACCTCTTTTTTCTATTTATTGAATATATATAGCAGCTCCTTACGAGAACGTTAACCCGTGTCGACTTGACGACAAAGTCATGAAATATAATTTAGAACAGTGTTTCTCGAACTTCCCGATAACGCACACCCCCTGTGCATTTGTAAAGTAATCCGCGGGCCCCTGCTCATTCGGAAAGCGATCCGCGGACCGCCTTGCAATACTTTCTGAAATTTCACATGGTATTAAAGACTATACTGATTAGAATTACCACATGACAAGAAAAAGGTCAAGAAAAATATTCCAATAAGTAATTTATTCTAGATTCATGAATGTTTACAACTGAGCGAAATTTCAGTTGAAAATACAGTAACTTTCAAGACTGAAAATTAATGTACTGTTTTAAAAAGAAATTTATTTGATAAAGGAGGTTCTCAAGTGTGGGACCACTAATATGAGAAATGAAATTCTTTCTGTTTTTCCCTAATTGCACTGAAATCCGGAATAAGTTTTGTCACCATTAATCTTAGGTCCGATTCCACATTAAAATGATTTCGCTTTCAGGCTTTAACACTGCAAAGAGCAGAAAAGGACTGTTCACGTGAGTGAGTGGTAGGGAAAGACATCAAATGTTGCAATGCCTTTTTAGACAACTCTTCATACTCAAAGGGCAGAAACTTTGTAAAGTAGGAAAACATTTAAATTTACAAACGTAAGTATAATTTCTAATTGCTTTCTTTTTTGTAACTAAAAAAAAAAACTTCTTGCATAACAGCTGTGACTTCCATTTTATTATATCACATTTCAAAACTTAGGCGTCGCAGACCCCCGGCTACGTCCCACGGACCCCCAGAGTTCTGTGTAATCCACTTTAATAACCACTGAATGTCCGACCAGTATAACGGGGAAACCAAAAGAGACAGAGAAACGAAACTTTGCACGAAGTAACTAGAGAAAGGAAGACACATGTCCGTGTATTGATGAACGTCACCGAATGAACAGTATTGTCAACCCAAGATAAAATTATGTTTTTGTAAATCGAGTGACCTAAATTGGATATCATTATTGGAAGCAACAATGAAAATAAATACAAAAGAGATGGTAAACGCACAGCGGTGTTACAAACCTTTAGTGAAATAACGTGAAATAACGTGAAATATGTGAAATTCAAACGCCATTGGCGCATGTAGGGTTGCCATCTTTTACAAACCATATTTTTCAGCTTAAACAAAATACCGAATATCTCAGTCAGTACCTCACTTGTCGATCTCACATAACCACAGTACTGCTCCCCATGCTCTACGGGCTTGCATTATAGGTTTTAAACCATACTGCACTAGTGACCTTTCCCAAGTTATTGTATCCTTTCCAAACTCAACTTTTCGTTTCAGTTGATGGCAACACTGCTCAACGGACCCTTCGAAACGGGTGACATCCAGAAGTCCTAAACGGCAGAAGTCCTAAAAATGTAGGCACTAGACCTAAATTTTAGGACTTCTGCAGTTTAGGACTTCTGCCTTTTAGGACTTCTGCCGTTTAGGACTTCTGCCGCGTCCCCTTCCAAACATGGAGTCAGCATGAACAATTCTTGTCAATATTTAATTTAAGATGTAGAAAACGTTAGTACCTCACTCCCACTGTGTGCCAAAGTCGATTGCATTTAACATATATTTCACGTTATCTCTCCAAACGTTTGCAACACTGGTCTGTGTTTGCCATCTCTTTTGTCTTTATCTTTATTGTTGCTTCCAATAATTATATCCAATTTAGATCATTCGATTTACAAAAACATAATTTTCTCTTGTGTTGACAACACAGTTCACCCGGTGATGTTCGTCAATACACGGGCACATATCTTTCTTTCTCTACTTGATTCGTGCAAAGTTTCGTTTCTCTGCCTCTTTCCGTTTCTCCGTTTTCACGGTTGGAAGTTCTAAATTATATTATAAATGTAGAAACGTCATTTCATGACTTTGTCATCAAGTCGGCACGGGTTAACGTTCTCGTAGGAAGCTGGAATTTCACTAATGTGTGCTTACGGTCACATAAAATACATTTAGCGGGGATGAATACACACAGAAGAGACGCTAAAGTCAAATATAATCAAATGCCATAGAAAAGCTATATCGGTGAGTCGACAGGTATCAGGACAAAGACTGTAAGATATGTTGAAAAAAGCACACTGAGAAAAATCCGTTGTCCGGACAGCGGTATATTGCACAAATAGACGAATTCCTTATGTTTACTGCAGAAATTAGTGCGGAACATACATTATTCATATGCTACGTATATGCACTGCCCTTAGACGTTACATCATACGTTCCAGGATGTCTAACATCTAACAGTCTTCCGTACATTACACTAGCTGAAATACCTATTCTTCGCATGGGTCAGACAAACTGAACAACGAAAAAAAAAATCATATCGCTCGTTTTCTACTACTTTTATATCCCGTTAAACGCCCCCTGAGACCCCTCGGTTGGAATTTTGAAAACAAAACGCCCGTGGACGCCAGCCGATGGGAGCTGTATTTGGAAGTGAACGCCTGTCGAAGTATCACCATTCATCTCAGCGACCGCGAAAACTATGGATTTGATACTAATATCGGTCGTTTTGATTATTTTTACATGTCTCGGTATCCCGCACTCCCGGTGAGCACCGTACCGCAATCGAATTGGATGCATTTGGAAATTAATGAGATCGGAGCTTCACCATTGATATGTGCGACCGCGAAAACTATGAATTCTACACTAATATCGGTCATTTTATACTACTTTTACATGTCCCGGTAAACCCCTCCATGAGAACCCCTGGTTTGAATTTTTAAAAAAAAGAACGCTTCATCTTGGTCTGGGACCTGGACCAAGGTAACCGTGACCAAAATTTGGTAACACTCGGTCCACTCGTCTGGTCCCCAGGCAGCACACAGACAGACTCACAAACAACTTCATTTATCCTAACTGTATATAAAACTGCATGAATTGACATAACTTAAAGGGATACTTCCGGTTAACGTGGAAAGTTGAAATTTGCCATGATTGTAGCTTTCGGGGACTAGCCGATAGGAAAATTGCCAAAAGTGAATATTTTTAATTTTTGAGAGGGATGAAGAATTTCCCCATGTTATATAAAATTGCCTTTTTTTGACCTATAATCTCATCATTTTGGTACTTGGAATTGGAATGTAAACATTAAATTCGGTATAGTTATACCTTTTTCGTTAGCGTTACCTATGTGGATCACTAAAAATAAAAAAATCCAACTTTAGAGTGGTTTAATGTTGAACTGAAAAATCTTCCCCATGTTATTTACATGGAACATTTTCTACACCTCAAAATGTTTAGACACTTCCGGAAAGATTAGAATGATTAAATTTTGCATGATTGTAATCTTCCCGGACTAATCGACAGGAAAGTTGCCAAAAGAAAACATTTTTAATTTTTATGGGGTCTAAAGGAGAATGAAGAAATTTCCATGTTATAAAACGGTCGTTTTCTTGGGATACAAAATCTTACCTTTTAGATATTTGAAACACGAAAATATACTCGAAATTCGGTAGACTTGCGGATTTAAGAGGCGCGAGGTCGTACGCTGAGCAAAGGTGGGGGGGAGGGAACAAATTCAGGAAATGTTAAGAGCATATGCACGAAATGCAATGCTAATGTAAAGGCTGATATATAAGAAATGCAAGGCCGTAGGCCTAGGAAAGCGGGGATCTGGGAGCGTAGCCCACATCTAGCCGAAGGCTAGTCAACGTTATAATATTGAAAGGGACTGTGTTTGTGATTCTTAATCTCTTGAACCGCCAGACTGATCTCGATGAAATTTTTGACGTGCATGCTGTTCTTGCCTGGGAGTGTTTTTAGCTATTCATTTTGACTGTAGAACTTAGGAGAGGGGGAGGAGAGGGAGAGAGAAAAAGTAGAATTAAATAATTATTGAACCACTCGACCAATCTCAATCAAATTTTCAACATAAATGAAGTTCGCACCTGGCGTGGTTTTTATCATGTAATTTTGATTGTAGATCTTAGGGGGAATGGGAGGGGGAGATATATAAATATAAATAAAGTCTAATAACTCTCGAACCACACGACCGATCTAGATCAAACTTTCAACATAGATGAGATTCAGAACTTGTGTTGATTTAAAAATCTACACATTAATTTTTGTATAATATACATAAATAATTATAGTATATTGATTTTATTAATTGTCATGGATTTTTTAAAATCGTTTTTTAAGATTTTTCACATACAGTATTTTGCGTTTTAGTTACTGTTCTCCTTAGAAGAAGTAGCCGTGGGAAAAGATTTTTTTTAAACATGTGGATGCTTGGTGAGCTGGGAGGCTGATCGTATAAATACAGTCCATGTTGTGTGGGGGAGGCACTCTCTTCTCAACCACTAACTTCTTCGCATCTCCCAGAGATCCTTACCCCTCTGCGCCTCCAATAGTGAAGGGACGCAGGGATGAAGTTTTCTACCACTCAACCGACTTACACAATGAGTAGTCGGCTCTGAGATATACCCTATCATTTCTCTTTAAATCTTAGGAAATTAGAATATTTTTAGATAGGATGAATTAAGGATTTTTTTGTTAGATTCCTATTATAAGGGAGTCTACCTTTTATTTCTGAGGTAGTGTTTTATTTAAAATATTTTGCTAAATTTTATTTGGGCAGCTCTCTTGAATGATAGAGACTGTTCATTTTAAGTTAATAATGATAACTCTTCTTTCGGGATAAGTGAGCCTGGAAGAGGGTTGGATAGAGATAAAATTTAGCTATTTTTTTTAATAGGTGATGGCGGTCGTTATACGGCGAACCAGATAAAGTTTTTTTTTTTTTTTTTTTTTTTTGGAACCGCTTTCGGAATGAGGAGGCGCTGTTCTTTTTTGCTTTTTAGTACCCAGTCGCCTGAATGATGTCGGCTGCGGAATTTTTTTTTAAAAGAATATTGTGGTTGTCTCTTGAATGAGGGGGCATTCACTGAGTTGTTATTGCCTTTTGAATGAGGAGGCATTTAGAGTTTTAATTTTTTAATTGTCTCTTGAATGAGGGGGCATTTAGAAAAACATTTTTGATTGTCTCTTAAATGAGGGGACATTTTGATTGAATATTTTTAACCCAGCTATCTGAGTGATGAATAGCTGCGGATTTTTTCTATTATTTAAGAAATTTTAAGTAGGAACAGCTGAATTAAAGCTGAAAGAGTAATTTCATTTTTAACCTGTAGAAGATCGAGTGAGTCTTCTTCTAGGTCCCATTTTTAAACAGTCGTCTAGTCGAGTAAGCTGGCGACAAATATAATACTAGGTTTGCTTCGGTCGGGGATCGAATGAGTCCTCTTCCGGAATGGATATTGGCCGCTCGGCTAAATGAACTGACGGCCTAAAAGATAGTAGGTCGAAGAATATAATTTGATAAGAACAAGAATATTAATATTGTATAAAAATTGTACAAAAATTGTAAAGAATTTAAGGGAACTCATTAAAGAATTAAATCCAAGATAATTATTTTAATTTTCGCAAATACAAAGATTTATTCACAAGTTATTGAATAGTCTCAATATTTTTCTTGTTACTTGTGTAGCTCTATTCAAGGAAACCGTTAGTTTTTTTTTAAAATTCTTTTTTCCCCGGATGAGACCGGGAATGAGCGAAATTTTCACTTGAAAGTATATATGTAATATATTATCAACGATATATATTATAGAGAACTTAATATATGTGTTTTATATTTAAGCGACACAGATTATTGGCGCCCGAAACCAGAGACAAAGTGAAAATTCTTTTTGTATAGAGACTAAGTGAGAGGAAGTTTCTAATTTTTAAGGGAAGCATCAATTTATGAAATTACGTTCGGGAAAGTTTTTAAGCATGGCAACGGGACTAGATAAAAGAACTATTTGCGAAGCACTTGGGCTAGAATATAGAGAGGGAGTTAGCTCAGAAGAAATAATTTCTAAGATAAAGGAATTAAGAAGGGAAGAGAACAGGCGCGAAGAAGGAAGTAATTCTGCTGGAGATAATGAAGAAATGGAGTCAAATATTAGTCAAAGTAAATGGGTGGAAGAAATTAGGCTAAACCTACCTGAATTTACAGGAGATATTCCTAGGGAGGATCCATTTGCGTATCTAGACGAATTAGAAGAATTTAAGCAAGCTAAGAAGCTAAACGATGGACAGCTATTGGAATTAGTTGTCCCTCGAACATTGAAGAAAAGCGGGAAAGTTTGGTTTGCTTTTAAACAACCCTTTTCTAGTTACAAGGAATTCAAAAATTCTTTCTTGAAAAAATATTTTAGTTTCAATTACGAACAAGAGATTAAACAGCAATTGCAAAATAGTTTTCAAAAGGCTGACGAATCTTTAGCTTCGTACGCGAGACATGTTGCGCTTATGTTCAGCAGATTAGAAGATCCCCCGGATGAGAAATCTCAGGTCGATTTCATTATGGAGCGTTCTCACCCAAGATTCAGACAGCTGTTATATAACAAGGAAATTGTAACTCTGAAACAGCTAGAAAGCGAAAGTTTGAAGATCCAGCATCTTCTTTTGAGTGAATTATTATATCTACCCCAACGAGAGGCACCCAAGGCATGCAATCCTATTGCAGCGCTAGAAAGAGCAGAAATGGGGCGGGGAAGTAATTTATTACCCTCGGCTCTTGATCCTGCTTATTTTAAGCGTGGACAGAATGACCGCAAGGAAACCGTGTCGAATTCTCGCTGTGAAAACAATACTTTTTCTTGTGATTTTTGTCACAAACGGGGGCATGTTAGTAAGTTTTGTAGAAAGAAAAAAAGAAAATAAGAAGGAGAGCTCTGTGGTTCATACGAAAACACATCCTTCTGAAAATAAAGCCCAGAAAGAGAATAATCTAGTAAAAGAACCGCTTATTCTCTGTAAGATTTGGGGGGAAAGTATTGAATTATATGCTGACAGCGGAAGTGAAATTTCATTAATAAATTTATCCCTAGCGGAGAAACTTATAACGGAAGGTGCAAAGATGAAGAAAGAAAAAATAAAATTACAGTTGGCTGAGGGAGAAACAGAAACTGTAGGTGTCATGTATGTTAACATTTACATGAAAGGAAGGAAAGCACGTGTAAAATTGCATGTTTTAAGAGACCTCGCTCATGACTTGATCGGCGGTAGAGATTTAATAAGTGAAATGAAATTGATTTTATTAATTTCGCAGAATTCGTGGACATTTGAAGACGAAAAGCGAAAATTTCCTTTTGAGAAATCAACAAAGCCACTGAAGTTCACAGGAATGATACGGCCGGTTGATAGAAAAAGTGTGGATCGAGTCCAGAGAAAAGAAGATAGAAATAGCGTAGCGGATAGGAATTTCCAAGTGAAAAATATGACAGAAAATTTGAGAGAGAGAAAACATTTTAGGGGATACAGAGTAAGACACTTATCCCAACATAGAGAAATAGGAAACATTAATTCCGTGATCCCAAAAAACGGATTTTCGATGCCGGCGAGGATAGCCGGGGAAAGAAGAAAAAAAGTGTCTTTAGCAAGACTAGAGCACCTGTTATCAACTGTACTGTCTTTGGCGTAAAGTCAAAAATGTTACTGGATACTGGGGCTTCGGTTTCCGTTTGTTCTAAAGAACTCGCAGATAAATGGGTACAAAATGGGGGACAAGTAAGATAAAATTCCTTGACCCTAAGAGTAGCCGATGGAACCACTGTTGCGTGTGGAGAAATTACAGCGACAGTAAAATTTTATGATTTTGCTGTTAAACACAAATTTATCATTCTCGAAAAACTTTTGCGAGAAATTCTGGCAGGAAGAGGTTTCACTTCGAAGGTGGGGATTGTAATAAATCTTTCTAGAGGAGGATGGTATTGCGAGGACATAGAACAGCCGATTTGTTTATTTGATAGTGATTTCACTGAGAATTTAATTTTAGATTTTGATAGAAGAATAGAGGGAAATTTACAACCGATAATAGATAAATTAGACATAGGTGGAGAATTTAGACAGCGAGTTATTGAAATGCTCATAGAAAATAGAGAAGTTTTCTCAGAAGAACCTAAGGTAACTAATGTTATAGAACATCATATAGAGCTAAAGGAAGATAAGCCAATTACAACTAAATTAAGACCCTTGTCAGAAGAAAAAAGAAGAATTATGTGCCAGTTACTAGATGAGATGGAGTCTCAAGGAATCATAGTTAAAAAGCCTACTAAATATCTCAGTAGCCCCTTATTACACAAAAAGAAATCGGGATCTTTCAAAATTATATTGGATGCGAGAAATATTAATAGGGTTACGAAGACAGAAATGAGTCAATTACCTGACATACAGGAAGCTATAGCTCACCTTGGGGGGAAGAAGATATACTCAATTTTTGACATTTGTAATGCTTATGGACATATACCTATAGCAGAAGATTCTCAAAAATACACAGGCATGCTTAGATGTCAAGGGATATATCAATATGCCCGTGGGTGTTACGGACTATGTACATTACCCTATACGTTGAATAGAATGATGCAAATAGTACTTGCAGAATGTTATTTTAAGACCGCAATTGTGTACTATGATGATGTAGTGGTCGCAAGTGAGAGTGAAGAACAGCACTTAGAAGATTTGCGAATAGTATTTGAGAAATTGAGAAAAGCGAATATAGCGCTCAATTTTAACAAAGTACAGTTATTTGTGAAATCTTTCGATTTTCTTGGTTTTCATATAGAAAACGGGAGTGTATCGTGTGATCGAGAAAAGGTTAGGATGGCCAGACAGATAAAGAGACCTAGGGGTATCAAAGATCTACAAAGAGTCCTGGGGTTTTATAATTATTTCAGATCAGCTATACCGAACATGGCGAAAATTACTGCTCCTCTTTCACAACTTTTGCGTAGAAATGAGAAGTTCAAATGGACAATTGAATGTGAAGATGCTATTAAGAAACTGCAACAAATCCTTGAAAGCGATCCGAAGTTGCTTTTGCTAGATTTAAATAAGGAATTTTACCTATTCGTGGATACATCGGATATAGCGACGGGGTTTGTGATTTCTCAGAAGATAGATGGAAAGAAGTGAAGAGTAATCGCGTATGGATCTAAGAAACTGACAGATTCTCAGCGGAAATACAATACTACAATGAAGGAACTTCTTGGAATATTAATCTCTATAGAGAGATTTGAGAAATATTTGCTGAATGCACCCACAGTCTTTGTATATACTGATCACATTTCTTTATTACCTCTTTTGAAAGCTACCAAAGTACCTGCTGTTGTTTGCAGATGGATAAATAGAATTAGTAAATATCCTGTTGTTTTGAGACATTTAAAGGGAAAGGCTCTGTATGTAGACTATTTGAGTCGCATACAGGATGATTACACAATCCCGGAGGAATATGAGGGAAATGATTTAATGAATGAATATTATCCCTTAGAGGACGTCGGAGACAACGGGTTCTTGAAACTCGAAATGAGTGATGGAAAATTGATTGATTTTCAGGAGTTACCTAGAGAAGAAGTCAATATGACTGCTTTTTATAATAGCGGCAGTTTGAAAGAAGAAAGAAAAAAGAAGAAAGGTATTAGTAGTATACCGAGATGTATTTTACATAACTTTGGTTCGGATGAAATAAAAAGAGGATTTGAAGAATTACCTTTCCTTGAAAAAGATGAAGATTCACACGGAGAAGAAAAAACCGTGGATAAAATTGTTAACGTTGAAGAATTTAAGAAAGCTCAGAGAGAAGATGACGAACTGGGAAAAATAATAAAGCTTTTTAGTGAGAAAGAAATAGTTTTAGAGGGAAAGCAGTATAGCTGGATTAAACGATTAGCTGAAATATCAATTATTGATGTCGATGGCCTACTAAAAAGAATAGTTACGGATAAGGTAACCAATGATGCTAGATTTGTTATATGGGTTCCTAGTAAATTAAGGGATCTTGTATTGAAAGCTTTGCATAGTTCTGTTTATTCCGGACACACTGGAATAAAAGGAACCATTTTGAAAACTCAGACGAAGTTTAGTTGGATAGGAATGAGTCAAGACATAACACGCTATTGTTTAGCTTGTGAGACATGTGCGAAATTTAAATCGTCTACAAGTAAGAATACGGGGTTTATGAGCAGTACTCTAGTAACCAAACCTGGACATACGCTATATGTAGATATACTGGGTCAAATAGTCAAGGGGACAGAAGGTTTATGTATGCTTTTATAGGAACGGATGCGTTCTCTAGGTTTACTAGAATATTTCCATTGAGAAAGATTTCCGCCAGAGCTGTGTGCGACTGCATAATGACAGTATTTTGTCAAAGCGAATTTTATGAAGTTCTGGTTTCTGATAATCATTCTATATTTAAAAATAAGCTTTGGTCTGATACCCTGAAGCTATTGAAAGCTAAAGAGGTGCACACTGTTAGATATAGACCCTGTGGTAATAAAAGCGAAGTATATTGCAAGAAAGTTAAACAGCTTTTAGCTATGTACTGTAAATCACATCCGCAGTGGCCTAATAATATTAAAGAAATTGAATTCGCTATAAACAATCAGATTTGTTCTAGCACCTCATTCTCGCCGAGTTTTTTACATTTTGGTAGAGAAATGAGGGATCCTTTTGAATTAGTATCTAATGAGATGCGAGTAAAGGAGAACGAAAATAATGTATTGAATTATGTGAGAGACACGGCTAAACGAATATCTGAAGCCAGAGAATTAGCGTTAAAAGTACAAGAAAGGACTCACAAAGAACAAGAAAGAAAATATAATGTTAAAAGGAAAGAGAATCCGTATAATGTCGGAGATAAAGTTTGGTTAAAAGCTGTAAGAGTGTCGTGCGCCGCAAAGAGGGAGACAGCAGGTTTATTAGCAATGTGGACGGGGCCTTATGTTATTAAGAACAAAATCGCTCCTAATAGTTATGAAATTGAAGACTTAGTTCGAAAAACAGTGTTGAAGGTTAACTGTGATCAGCTTAAAAAGTATTATGACAAACCAGACTTTGTAAATAAGGAAACATAAAAAGAAATTGCTACTCCTAAACGTTTTCCTAGAATGTCGTACAATTTTCGATACAAGTAAGAGTATAAATGTACAAGTTAGAGTACTTTAAGATAACTTTTTTGAAACAGACTTTCTTACTTTTTTTTTACTTTCCTTCCCAAAATCCTCTGTGACCCCTATTTTCTGAATAGAAGATAGTTAATCATAATTATGGAAACAGAGAAATAGCCGAAGAATTGAGGGAACAAATGTGAGACTTCTGACCAGAGAAAAAGAACTTTGAACCGTAATAAATTTTAGAGGGAAACCTTCTCTGAAGACAGAACCAGAGGTAATGGAAATAAGAGACGAAGAGGTGGGTTCTTACCCTTCGACAAGTGAACTGTGAAAATGAAATTGGAGACTACTCACAGGCTTCTCTCGTATATTTTTAGTGGAAACAGTTCACAAAGTATTAAGATGGATTTATTGAATATCTTTCTATGGGAACTGGGCAGATCCATGTGGATATAAGAACGAGAATTCTAAAATTCCTCATTCAGTACTAATTCTGGAGTTGAGAAGACCGCAGTTTTTTCTTTTTGTTGTTGTTGGTTCGCTTAGTTTGTCAACATGTCTTTTAAACTACCGGTGAATCACCGAAACGTATATGTATCGGCCAGACCGAAAGCTTTTCCGAGTCTGGATGTCGAGCTCTTGTTCCAGGTGGACAGAGCAAAGAATAGAAACAAAAGAAGGAGGAGAGAAGAAAACCAGCCCAGAGGTGGGGAATCGACGAGTGCCGAAACAAAAGACTGGGACCTTCCCCTTAGTCTAGTGCAAAAAATTGAAAAATTAAGGGGACAAGAAGAAAAGAGAAAAGAGGAAAGGGAAAAAGAAAAAAAGGAGGAACCTGAAGAAAAAAGGCAAAAGATGGAGCAAGAGATTCCTATAGAAGAAGATCATGACTATTTATCCATCTACACGGAGATAATCGGGACACCCCCAACCCCAGGAAAGGATATTGACTGGGAAGAACTAATAGAATCCAAACTCAGTGGAGAGTGAGTGAACTTGTCAAAGTGAAGTGTTTTGTGAGTGACAGAGTGTATATAGTGGTATAAGAATATATATAAACTGTGACTTTTTTAATCGTACAGGACCAAATGAAAACTTTTGCGTAAATGACTTTTTTTGAAAATTCAGAGGGTAAAACTGTCTTTTTTTCTTTTTTTAAAGTTTTTTTTTTCTTTTTTCTTTTAGGAAAGGTTATTATGTGTTGATTTAAAAATCTACACATTAATTTTTGTATAATTTACATAAATAATTATAGTATATTGATTTTATTAATTGTCATGGATTTTTTAAAATCGTTTTTTAAGATTTTTCACATACAGTATTTTGCGTTTTAGTTACTGTTCTCCTTAGAAGAAGTAGCCGTGGGAAAAGATTTTTTTTTAAACATGTGGATCCTTGGTGAGCTGGGAGGCTGATCGTATAAATACGGTCCATGTTGTGTGGGGGAGGCACTCTCTTCTCAACCACTAACTTCTTCGCATCTCCCAGAGATCCTTACCCCTCTGCGCCTCCAATAGTGAAGGGACGCAGGGATGAAGTTTTCTACCACTCAACCGACTTACACAATGAGTAGTCGGCTCTGAGATATACCCTATCATTTCTCTTTAAATCTTAGGAAATTAGAATATTTTTAGATAGGATGAATTAAGGATTTTTTTGTTAGATTCCTATTATAAGGGAGTCTACCTTTTATTTCTGAGGTAGTGTTTTTTTTTTTTTTTTAAATATTTTGCTAAATTTTATTTGAGCAGCTCTCTTGAATGATAGAGACTGTTCATTTTAAGTTAATAATGATAACTCTTCTTTCGGGATAAGTGAGCCTGGAAGAGGGTTGGATAGAGATAAAATTTAGCTATTTTTTTTAAATAGGTGATGGCGGTCGTTATACGGCGAACCAGATAAAGGTTTTTTTTTTTTTTTTTTTTGGAACCGCTTTCGGAATGAGGAGGCGCTGTTCTTTTTTGCTTTTTAGTACCCAGTCGCCTAAATGATGTCGGCTGCGGAATTTTTTTTAAAGAATATTGTGGTTGTCTCTTGAATGAGGGGGCATTCACTGAGTTGTTATTGCCTTTTGAATGAGGAGGCATTTAGAGTTTTAATTTTTTAATTGTCTCTTGAATGAGGGGGCATTTAGAAAAACATTTTTGATTGTCTCTTAAATGAGGGGACATTTCTGATTGAATTTTTTTTTTAACCCAGCTATCTGAGTGATGAATAGCTGCAGATTTTTTCTATTATTTAAGAAATTTTAAGTAGGAACAGCTGAATTAAAGCTGAAAGAGTAATTTCATTTTTAACCTGTAGAAGATCGAGTGAGTCTTCTTCTAGGTCCCATTTTTAAACAGTCGTCTAGTCGAGTAAGCTGGCGACAAATATAATACTAGGTTTGCTTCGGTCGGGGATCGAATGAGTCCTCTTCCGGAATGGATATTGGCCGCTCGGCTAAACGAACTGACGGCCTAAAAGATAGTAGGTCGAAGAATATAATTTGATAAGAACAAGAATATTAATATTGTATAAAAATTGTACAAAAATTGTAAAGAATTTAAGGGAACTCATTAAAGAATTAAAACCAAGATAATTATTTTAATTTTCGCAAATACAAAGATTTATTCACAAGTTATTGAATAGTTTCTATATTTTTCCTGTTACTTGTGTAGCTCTATTCAAGGAAACCGTTAGGGTTTTTTTTTTAATTCCTTTTTCCCCGGATGAGACCGGGAATGAGTGAAATTTTCACTTGAAAGTATATATGTAATATCTTATCAACTATATATATTATAGAGAACTTAATATATGTGTTTTATATTTAAGCGACACAAACTGGAAAGTTTGTATATATATATATATATATATATATATATATATATATATATATATATATATATATATATATATATATAGGCGGTGGAGGGGTGGAGGAGGAACTACTCGACGAATGTCGATCAAATTTGCAGCATAGATAAGGTTCGGGCCTGTATTGTTTTTTTTTATTTTTTATTTTTTTTTACTTTCACGGTCCCACTTAGGGGAGGGGAAGGAGGGAGATATGTATCTATAAAAATAAAAATGAAATAACTGTCTTTCTAACTTCATCACTCTTCAACCACCTGACCACTCTCGACGAAGTTTCCATTATAGATGAGGTTCAGACCTGAGATTGTTTTGTCGCATCACTTTGACGGTGCAACTTAGGGGTGGAGGAGGGAAAGAAACATTTATAAATGGTCTAAAATGACCGAAATCAGTTTTGATATGTAGTTTTCGTTGTCGCTCAGATGCATAGTGACAGTTCTGATGCTGATTAAATCCAAATTCAGCACCGTAATTTCCGGGTGGGGGAGGAAAGATATATATAAAAATGATCGAAAATGACCAATATCATTGTCGAATCCATGGTCTTTGAGGTCGCAGAGATGAACAGTGACACTTCCGATGCTATGCCTTGCAACAGGAGGAAAGGGTAGATGAGATATATAACATAATCGAAAATGACTTATATGAGTACCGAATCCGTATTGTCGTGGTCACAGATGAACAGTGACACTTCTGATGCCGTTTAAATCCAAAATCAGATATGTAACTTAGGTAGGGAGGGGAAGGAAGAGGTAGCATAAAGTGTAAGAAATTATCTCCAGCGTTGTTTACTATAGAACTAGAAATTCCATTTTTTTCTTTCTTTGTTTTCTTTTCTTTTGTCTATTGAGCGTTTCATGACTATATATACACAGCTTGAAATGTAACATCGAAAATCTTTGGGAGGCGATTCCTTATTCGAAATGAAAGAAAAAAGTTCTAATAAACATGGCTCGAAAAACGCCTCCTTTCAGAGTTAGGAATCGCCGAATATTCGAAAAATAACTTTCAAAACGCCCTGGCTTAGAAACTATAGGGCCTATCCCAAGCGGTTTAAGGAATTACACAAGAACTAGTATGCGTTCTGTCTAAATATCCATGTATCAGAATTCACCTGTACTAGCGAAACGAATGCACCATTAGTACTTAAAAGAATATCCCTATACCTCAACTTCTTTAAAGTTAGTTTTCCCGATAATGGACGATGGTAAAATATGGATATTTAGATAGAGTTAGATAATAGTTCCCGTGTAATTCCTTAAACTGCTTGGGATAAACCCTATAGTTTCTAAGCTAGGGAGTTTTTAAAACTGATTTTTCGAATTTTCTCTTAACTCTGAAAGGAAACATTTTTCAACCTGTGTTTATTAAAAGTTTTTTTCCTTTCATTTCGTATAAGGAATCACCTCCCGAAGTTTTTCGATGTTGTTATCTTCCACCCTGTATATAATCCTTGCATGTTTCTCCCTATTGAAACCGGAAATAGTACACAGGAACTCGAACTTCATAGAACAAAAACGGTAGCAGATAACAGATTTTTCTACTTTTGGGCGATGATATGAAAGAAGAAAGTATTATGATCGTAAAAAAAAAGAAAAAGAAAAAGAAGTCGAATTCCTAATTTCAAGGGATTTACAAGTTTTATGGCCCTACATATCGCAAAAGAGACTAGGGACTTTTGATTGCTCGTCTGTTTGTTTGTCTGTCTGTCCCTTCGCAGCATAGAAATCGTTACAATAATTTAAAGTCAAAATTAATAATAAACTCTTCCCCTGTTTCATTATGCATTCAGAAACACACACCTCGATCGACTGCTTCCTTATGGTATTCAATCCAACTTACCAACCTCCTCACCTCTATTTGTCTAAAGCAGTGTGTGACGTAATACACTTTTTCGACTTAGACGGAAAGAAACAGGAACCAGGTTTACAAGGTTTATAGCTCGAAAGCTGTCTTTTTCATTCGTTTGTTTTGAAATGCCTTTTCTAGAGCCTGAATAAAAAATGACACAAAATGTTCCCAATGGCTACCCCAATGGTTAACGATATTGTTCATATTTCATAAAGCTGTATTTCATTAGGAACCCTACATTATTATAAGGGTAATAAAATGCGACATTTCTTAATATGAACCAGCAATCTAGTAAATCTATTTCATTCCAGTGCTTATGTTTCTACTGATACAACTGGTACAACCGTACAAGTAAAGAATGGTACAACTTCAGAATTGAGTTTTGATTCCTATGTAATACAAAATGCATATATAAAAATGAGATATTGATTCAACACCCGATGAACATGTTAGCAGGTATCAGGTTCAACCATGAAAGCAAACTAAATATTCGTAATGGTAATTGATCAACGCTTTGAAATATAGAGGGTTAAAAAGGTTTAATATTATTTAGCGATGCTGCTTTTACTAGATGAATTATGCCAGTCAATGAGAAGGATACGTTTTGCATCCCAAAATACTGAAGCCATAGTCTTTCCGCTAGGTTTAACACATAGGACCTTCTTTCCAGATGGATAATCATGGTACTTCCCTAGATTTGACTTATGTATACTTTCTATAGTCCTCTGGTGCTTGGGGTCCCGGGTTAGATCCCAGCCCCCGCCAAGTGCACTTTGTGGTGGACAAACACCGTGTGGGTGGGTTTCCTCGGGGTTCTCCCGTTTCTTCCCACTTTCTTCATTCCACCATTTCATTCATTACACATCATCACCGTCTCTTTTAGCCTCACCGGCATAACTGTGGGACGTACAACTCAAATATTTCATTTAATTTCCTTTCTATAGTGTAGTAGTGTAAACATGTTTCATTGACGGTTATGATTGAACGTACAGTATACAATGAGTTCAACTTACTTTTTTTAATAAAAAGAAAGAACTTGATTGTGCATAGATGCACATTGTGAATTGTTATGTTTCTTTAAACAAAATATGTAACACTCGACCATCTAAAATTTTTATGGTTTCTGCAATATTAGTGACCTTTAACTGGCGATTCTGGACTACTGCATTCATACAAATTGTTTCTTTTTCAATATGGTTTGGTGTTGAGGCAGATTTTAATCGTCCACACTGCTGGCTGTCTTCCAATCTTTCACGACAACGTTCAAACTTAGATGTCCACTTGGCAACGGCTGAAAATGAAGGAGCCAAGTCTTCCATAGGATTTTCCTATCATTAAGTACTTTTGTTGCTTTCTCAGCTTTTTTATCACCAACTATTTAATGATCCAAATATGTTGATTTTTATTGTTATTTTTTTTAAAGAAAACGAACACGTATGCACTGCAATTGGACGACAATAATTCAATCAATGGGTAGAAAAATAATTATATTCCAAAATAAATCTAACAAAGGGTTTGTTTGTTTGTCTGTCTGTCTGTGTGTCTGTGTGTGACCTGGGGACCAGACGAGTGGACCCAGAATAACCAAATTTTCGTGACGGGTACCTTGGTCCAGACGCCAGACCAAAACAAAGGGTTTCTTCTTTTCCTTTCAAAATTTTGAACCAAAGGGGTCTCATGGGACCAAAGGGGCGTTTACCGGGACAAGTAAAAGTAGTAGAAAATGACCGATATTTTTCTTTCGTTGTTCAGTTTGTTTACCTAGATATTTTATTTGACTCATGCGAAAAATGGGTATTTCAGCTAGTAAATAAATAAATCGGTCTGCTGAACTGAATATCTTTCTTTTTTCTTCTTCTTTAATAAGCAACAACATTTTGGGAAACCAGCCTTATTTTCGTTTCCCAAAAGTAAGATTTTGTAGAATGTTCTTCTTCTTCCACTCACTGCTTGAATTATAATAATAATGTCAGTTATTTACTCATCCAGAGGTAATGCAAAATTATAATAGCACGAGATCGTCTTTAATAATATCGTATTCGATTTGGAAGTAGGGTCGATAACTTATCGAATCTCACTTGTAGAAGAATCATTAATTAGTCTTATTTAATTATGTCGAATTATCTAGTTGTTAATCTATTGATTTCCATTCATCTATTCATATCATGCAGGTTGCCTGTTATTGACTTTAGGAATATTCATTCATTTTTCCTTCTAATACTTGATTGATTTAATCTTAATGGTCAATTCAATAGAGATAATCATGGCATCTCTTCTCTCCCTACCCCATCAATAATATATCGGTTTTCTTTTCCTTTTGTATACTCTTTATTACTCTTCCTTTCTAACTATACAAAGCTTACTATTCTTCTTTAGCACTGCATAACAAGCAACTCCGTGCTTTAAGGACTTTGGCTTACCAAAACTCATTTATATAGCAATGTTCTGATTGTGGAGTCTAAATAATATATGTGGAGTTTTAATCCTTCACATTTTATTATGAAACTAGCTAAAATACCAATTCTTTGCATGGGTCAGATAAAATATCAAACAAACAAACAAACTGAACATACAAAGGAAAAAAATATTGGTCATTTTCTACAACTTTTACATATCCCGGTAAATGCCCCCTGAGACTTCCTGGTTCGAAATTAAAAAAAAAAGACTCTGGCCCCAGTCGATGGAGGCTGTATTTGGAAGTCAACGCATGTGAGAATATCACAATTTATCTCAGTAACCGCGAAAACTATGGACTTGACACTAATATCGGTTAGTTTGGATCTTTTTACCTGTCTTGGTATCTCCCGGTGACTCCCGGCCCGCAGCCTAATGGAGTGAATACGATCGGGGTTTCACCATTGATCTCAGCGATCTCGAAAACTATGAATTCGACACTAATATAGGTCATTTTCGATTAGTTTTATATGTCCCAGTAATCCCCCCCCCCTCAGACTCCTAATTAGAATTAAAAAAATAAACGCTTCGTCCTGGTCTGGGACTTGGACCAAGGTACCCGTAACCAAAATTTTGTAACTGTCGGTCCATTCGTCTGGTCCCCAGGCCGCACATAGACACACAGACAGACAGACACACAAACAAACTGTTTATTTATATTAGAATAGAATGAACGTATTTTTTTCTATAAAATTTTCAGTGTACAATAACTTGAATGTTCCTCGGCAAACAACGTGGCCTTGGAATAAAGTGTAATTGCCTTGGCCTACAGAGGTCTTATAACCGCTACCAGGTTATAGAAGGATTTTTTGTGGACACACTGTATATTTCGTAAAGACAGTAATCATTATTTTCGATTTATACTTTATTCTGCAACGCACATAAGTTCTTTCTTCGGTGGGAATTGCTTCTTTCCCACACAATTGGACAAAGAAGTCTTTCATCATTTTTTCATATATATATTTAGAACATTGCTTTTGGTGAGAACATTTCAGTTAGTGACTAACCATTTCAGTGTTTCTCCCTGACTCATTATATGCACAGTATATATTCTATAGTTATTGGGAACTGAATTAAGTGCTTTCCTTAATTACTTATGGAAACATTACAATGGATTAGAGAAATACTGGCTGACCAGATGTCTCAATGGCCAAAGTGGAACCAGCCTCACAGTTTTTGCAGTTCGTTATCTGTACTTTCTCATGCCAAAGTTATTGCCGTGTCTAGTGCATTATAGGCAGTTGACTAAAATTAACATAAATTGTTTTCCGTATACTTTTTGTATGTGCATACAGGTGAGTTAACTGAGTGATTTCTGAAATGAACTGCCAACACTTTTAGTTGATCATTGCAACCCGTTCCTTGAGCTTGGGTGCTCAGGGAGTTTGACTCCAGGTCTGGAAGCCGTAACCACGCATCTCGCGTCGAGCTTCAAATATAAGTGGTGTTAAGGGGCACAAGTTACTACCCGGCAAAGGACGTTTTCTTACGGCTAGCCCCAACTAGTGAAGTCCCAGGCTCACAAACCTAGTGCGCTAAAAAGTTACATACGCGCCCTCCAACATCAGCATTCTACTTTGGAGGATTTCTTGTTTCATTTGCTGAAGATTCATCTTTGCCCTGCATGGTTGTTGGCGCAGCAACTGGATTCATCGTGGGACGATCCAGACAACTTTTCCCCAGTGCTAACCCCCCAAGTGTGTCAATGGTGTGAGAGAAGCATTTACAGTAAAACTCATGACAGTAAAACTCATGTTCGTAGTGATTTACAATGTGTGTGGGTATAGATACTTACAATATATATATATTTACCCTGTCGGTGTGTCAGTCCGGGAGACAAGAAAATCTGAAGAACTGCTTCACGAGTCACCACAGGATGATGTAAAATTTGGTCATGATGTAGAAGGTTAAAAGTTATGAATTCAGTTTTTCGATAGAACCGATATTCAATCCGGAAGTGACAGACTATTTCCTTTCCAGCTGATTACTATAGAGCAAAGGCAATAACATATTGAGAGAAGTGTTTTTTTTCTTCAATCAATTAAGAATACCAAGAGTACATTCTACCACTGATTTCAGTATTAGGGACATATCGCCCCATAAAAACCAAACTCTTTCACGTGATGTACAGGTCACCTACTACTTGTTTGTTATCTCCTCAGGTACTCAGGTTCCTCGTTACGCAATGCTCTTAATAAACAACTTCCTTTTTAAAGCTCATATCAATATAATTCGTTGTTCTTGTACTCCATACTTTTATGTTGAGGAAAAACGAGAAGGTTTCTACAATCCGACTCAATATACATTTGTAGGTATTCTATGATAACTTTCATAAAATTCATAAAATTTTAAAGACGTGCAATTTCCTTGTGGGCTTTAGTAAATACGACTTTACCTAACAGAGTTCGGGTCATTAAGTCCTGGAGCTCTGCTGGGCAATTTATATAGCCAGAATGGAATAAAGTAGGAATGGTTTGAAAATTTTAACTGAAAACCTAATCGGTAAAAGACAATTCGGAAAATTTAGGCACAGTTGGGAGGACAATATGAAGATAGACCTCGCAGAAATACAATGTGTCTGTAAAGTTGCGCAACCGAAAGTTTGAGTAGGTATATCTTTTGAATCAAGAATGATAAAGACCTGAGACTTGAAACAAATGTAAACGTATTGTATGCAGATATTTTCGAAATCACCACTAATGTTGGAATTTGTAACGTTCTTGTGTAGTAACGAAAGAAATTACTGAAAGTGTAAAATAAAAACTGTACAAAATGAAGAAAATCAACATTCAGTTGCAGAAAATTGATTTCCGGCGGGTGAATCCCTGTATATATGTGCAGTATGCATCAACATTTATTGATTGGTAGGAAAATGCGATAAATTTGTACATGCTGTGTTACCATGTAAGAAAGGCTTTTTAATGCAAGTCCGTAAAATGGTTGTTTTTTTGACAGAAATGCGACCCCTGCCGACGCTGTTTTTGTAAAATTACTGCAATAGGTGTGTTTTAGGTTAATTAGTCCACAAAAGTTTTCCTTCCGTAACCTGCGATCGAGGCTGGTTAAATCGCAAAGTAAAGATGTTCATAAAAAATAAAAAAAAAGTGTTCTGGCTAACTCAAATTTTAATATCGAGTTGATTGTACATAATGTACATATGTAATAATAATTGCTTCTAGGCGATTGTCACACTTTGCCAACTCTTTGCCGACGGTTGACGACCGTCAAAGTCTGCAAAAGAGTCGGAAAGGCCTCTTTCCGACCCTCTGGTGACTCCTTATGCCGGCCACTTTCCGACGGCGGCGCCGGCGCATTTAATGCTCATTTCTGGCTGTTTGCAGACTGCTCGGCAAGGCAACTATTCGTCGCGGTCGAAAATCGCGCGGAAAGACGCTGGTGTCCGGGACTGGCATGGAGAAATTGTCCGACTGTAGGCGGCAGGATTCCGATGGGTTAACTACAAAATGGTGCAAAAAAAAAAAAAAAAAAAACATTTCGGCGCTTATCTCGAAAACTATTGGTTTTTCGTCAAAAGTCTACACAATCATTTCTACTTGCCTTAGCAAGACCTTTTAAATGAGCCATGTTTTATTAAAGTCGGACAAAAATTACGGGAGCTACAGTTCTTAATGGCGGCCATCTTGATGACGTCACCAATGCTGTCTGCGTCAGAATATAAAGTGCCACCATGAAAATTGTTCATGTAGATGAAGTTTTTGACGAAATAAAACTATCGCCAATATTTCTGCACTAAACCTTCCACGATATGACATATGCGCCTCTACTAATATACACAAGGATTCACCCGCAGGAAATCAGTTTTCTACAACTGAATATTGATTTTCATTTTGTACATTTTTTTTTATTTTACGCTTCCGGTATTTTATTTCGTTACTACACAGAAATGTTACAAATTCCTACGTTGGTCATGATCTCGAAAATATCTACATAGAATACATATGGTTTATGGTTCAAAAGATATACCTTGTCAAACTTTGGGTTGCGCAACTTTACGGACACACTGTAGAAATACATAGTAAAAACTGGATCCTGTTTGGTAAGGACATAAATCAACGGAGAACTTCTGTGAAAGCAGCACTGAACCTACGGGTTCTATGGGACATAGAATTAATAAATAAGGTTAGTTAAATAAGTTTAGGGTTGAAATGTGTCATGCATTGCAGAAGAAAAGGATTAAATTCAACTAAGTTGAAATTTCATGTATATACGAGTACCAAGACAATTGTCAATCAAGTATAGCTCTGCATGGGCAGGAATTTTTAGTCTGGGCGCGGCTCGGCCCATGAATTTATAATGTTTTAGCATTTAGGAACGAGCCCAGCCCGAGCTCATGTGATAATCAAATGAACCCGAAATAAGCCCGAATTACTGAAACGTAATAATTGTATTTTTATTTACAACACTTAGCGGTTTAATTTTCCAGTTGTGATTTAAAAGTTCTCTAGAAAGAATGGTGATGTATCGTTGCACAATATATTTACGAAGTTAGGCCCCTAAAAGGCCCAAGAAATATGATTGCATATTAAAAAAAAAGGCCCGAGTCTGGCTTCGGCCCGAAGTGATATATGCATTGTAGGCCCAAGTACGGCCCGTTGGCCGGGTTGGAACTAAGCCCAATTGCTCGGCCCTAGCTCATGCAGACTAAAGTATAGTGCTGGATGAAGTACTCTGCAACGTTTCACCACAACTACTGTATCTATCTTGCGTAATTCTTTTCCACGTTGCTGCGAATTGTTTATTTTCAATTATGTCACGAAATTTTGTTTTAGACTGTTTCTTACATTGCTAATATCAATTGTAACTTCCGTAAATACTGCATGTTCTCCTTGGGGCAAGAAGTTCCTCTGCTGGTTCAGGCTGATGTAAGTAAGCAGTAAGGTAATGTTTCAGGGCACCATTCGTTAAAATCAAAATCAATTTTCACGAAACACAGCATACGTATTAGTTAAAAGTTAAAAGTTAAGAATTACTGCTATTGGTTAGGGACTTAATCAAAGGCAAGGCAGTAAAATCCTCAACTAACGTATTGTCTGTAGGTTCAAAATGGATCATGTAAAGATAGACAAAAATATGTTTTATTTTCATAGAGCAAAATTTTACCATTTGGATAAAATTGTTTGTTTTATGGTGTTTAAAAAAGGGTATTTGTTTGCTACGGCTCGGCTGAGGAATACCTCTTGCGATGAGTAATTATCAATCGTTGTATGTTCCATATTTGTTGCTATGAATAAACATGAATTGCTGAAATTTTTCGGTACAAAAGTGACCACAAATGATCAGTATATGTATGTGATTAGAAACATCCAGCACTTTATAATGAACAGTATGACGCTCGAGGATATGAGCTTTTACTACTGTCCTAACGAACCTCGATTACACCTAAAAATACAAACAAAGAAAAAAAATAACTATTTTTTTTCGTTTATATTATGAACGAGAGTATTGATTTCGTTTAAATGTTGCACTCTCACTGGGAGGATCAAACGCAACGAGATCTGATCTTGTGTTCAAACTGGAATTGAACGCCTGTCGGGGATACTGACAGTCAGGAATTCTGCATGGAGCATGATAAAAAAAAAGTTCGAGGGAAAAGAGTGTGAAAGATCGTGCCTGAATTTCACGCATCGTTCCCCGCAACGGCAATAATTTAACATAGAAAAAAAAGATAGAGTAGTGTAAACACTATTCGTTCCAATTAATTTACACACACCGAGAGTTCAGGTGAGATAGGGTGGGGGAATAATTCAGGCACTTCAAACGGATTTTATCTGTAAATTTACATTTTCCAATTGGCTTCAGGTTTCCATTTACAATGGATATATTACAATTAAAACGACCTGCGTTTCATAATGCTAATGATTGCACGATTGAAACACAACAATCAATAATCCAGTAAAGGAAACACAGTGAACTTCTTCGGATGTGTTTTTCTGTTATTCGAATCAAAGTGCATTCTGTGTTTAGTTCATATTATGCAACGAACATTTCACTCTTTTCTACCAATCCAGCTACTTTTAAATATGGAAAACTATTGTTGAGATGCAATATTTATGTAGCCAATATATAATATTATAGGTTTGTTTTAAATGACTATACAACAAAATAATATTGATGAAATATTTTATATTGCATAGCTTCTCGTTAACAATTTAGTGTATACAAGACAAAGAAAAAAAATGCTATTTAAATAGTTCTTTCTGCTGGTTTAAACTAAGAAAAAATTGTAATAGAAAAATGTGTTCCTTTAGTCAGTTATTTCTTATTATTACTGAAGCTCTCTCATATCTATAGAAACAAAGAGAATATAATGAAAAATCAGAAAATAACAAGTAATAACTAAAAAATATATAATATATATAATATATATATTATTATATATATATATATAATAATATATATATAATATATATAATATAATATATATAATCTATATAACTAAAAAATAAGTATTATTACTGTGACAATTACGCTCACACACTTAATTAATTGTTCTTATATTCAAATTAAAACATCTTTATATGTAAATTCAATTTATTTTAAAAAGTCAAGGAAAATTTTATTTTGTTTCATTTAGCAGCAAGCGAACCTCTTTCATTTGTCCCAGGTAAAGAAGTTTCTATGCTTTTCAGAAAGAAAAAAAAACATAAGACGGTAACCGCACTAATAGACCACCCATTTTTCTACCTCGCCAGTAAACGGTAATGGAATTTGCTATTGTTACTCCAGCCATACTGTCGCACTACCTAAGTACCTCGATATCGCAAATATCACGTCACAGACACACAGGAACCAAAATTTTTTATCTACAATCTTCACAAGTGCTTATGAAACTCTTTAACATCACGTACTAGCCCAGAAGAGACGCTAGAAACCCAAGCCAAATTATCAACCGATTTTTGGGAAATGGTGTCACGAACTTAAAGCGGCGAATCAGAATCCGAAATTCAAAATTCACAAAGAGAAGAATGAAGCGTCTATTTTTTTTAAAAAAAAATAAAGAAAGCTGGGAGAACGCCCACACGGAAGAGAGGTTACTCTAAGTCGACACTTCATCGTGAAAACATCACCAACACGCGATTCATAAGCGTACGTCAACTCATATATACATATACATATATATATATATATATATATTTAAGTGTTTAAATTTCAGAAAAATGGCTAGCTAAACACCCGTTAGCAGCCAGTTACTTAAACCACGCGTTATCCACAGCAACTTCGTCGTTACAAGATTATTTATACAAATATTTAAAACATCGACAGATTTGAACTGAGTCTGTGATTCTAAATACGTTGATTTTCCGCATAAAGTGCAAAGACAGGAAAAGTAGTGCGATGTATGGCGGATATATATATAAACTGTGCGAGTGAAATTTAAGTGCAGATGGATTTGATAAGTGACGCATCGTTGCATTTCAACAACATGGAGATGAAGGACGGAGACACGGGTTCGATCCCCGATACTTGGAACAGATGCCTTGCCACACGAAGACCCAGACGCTTCAGACAAACGTGGACCTCTTCTCCGGGAGTTGAATCCAGAGGACAGCGTGGTCTGAGAAGGGACATTAGGAAGCATTGTGACGGTCAGTTAAGTACAGTGCAGTTTTCTTCTGAAGTGTGGAAATATAAGCGGAAGGACTTATTAAGGTAGGACAAAGTATTCTGTTATTTTCGTTATTGAAGAAGGACTATGGCCAATATTTCCGTGATTCGTGATCTCCATACTCACCTTTTTCTAGAAACTTCGGGACATTGTTTATTCATACGGAACTGTCCGTAAACATTTAGAGCATTTTTTTTCTTTCTTTTTAAAAGAAATAAACAAATAGCCTAATGCCTTGGGTGCATTTCCAAAATTAATTCACTGATATAGGAACTGTTAATTTCATTCTTGAATAAGTACCATAAAATTTTTTATTATTTTACTAGTGAAATTTGTATACATTGATTTGATCTTCAATCATGCATTTATTTGTAATCGTAATGTGTCAATATTTAGATCCTTGAAGCCGTCATTATAATCATTTTTATGCAATCCAGTATTTATTTATATCAAGTATGAATTATTTCTCTTTTAAACATAAATCGCGTTTAAGATGTGTGAATGTAATGTAATTTCTGTTTTGAGTAAACTATGATTTAGCGTCAAAGTCTAGTTTTTCAAATTTTAACAGTTGTATAGGTTGTGTTAGGGAAATATGTGTCAGAGCGGTAAACAGGCTTAATATGATTTTATTGTGACTTGTCAACTTTTATTATACTCATTCTTAAAAGAAACAATCAATATAAAGCTTCCAAAGACGTGCTATGTTGAGTAAGTTTCAGACAAATAAGTGTAAATATTCTTATCTCGTAATATCGTTAGAGTCTCATAAATAAGGTAAACAATTTAAGATACTCGAGTAAATCCCTTCGGAGGTACCTATTTGAGCAACGAACGCAGATAGGGTCCATAGCTATGGAGAAACGTGTATTCGCAAAATAAGGAATCAGTGAGAAAATCAGAAAGCGTCGACAATATAATTATTTTGATCAATTGGCCAAATGATAATAATAGTAGTACTATATATATATATTTCTGTGTAGTGTACTTGAATATGAAATATTTGTGTAGTTAGTGTTGTGTAACGATTTTTATTGTGAATTGTATTATTTACCAACTGATATAGTATGTGTACAAAGCTATGTTTTGTTTATGCAGATCTTTTAATATTGAAAATTCATTAGAGTTCATTAGAAACAGTGCACTAAATTTTCTCAAAAGCATACTATCGCTTCTAAACTATTTCTCCAGTAAGTCTTGCAAGCAACCTAAATCATTAATTCTTTCATTCCGCAATCTGATTCTTAAACTTATTTCCATTTCTTTTATTAATAAAAAGAGGTAGTAACTGTGGGCGAATTACTTAATAGTCGTTTATGTCTAGGGGGAAAACAATAAATCATTTTGCTAATTAATATTCAGTTTAATATAAATTTTTGTTTGTATAACTACGTCATAGTAATTATAAAGAATCGAATATTGTCAGTTTAGTTGAGTAGAAATAGATTGTTGCTAAATTTTACAGTCAAGATTGAATAATTTGAATATTACGTTGTACAGTGAAGAATGTGTTAAGAGAAATCATATTATTTGGTCAAAACAGTTAAAAGTCTGATTCATTTTCAGTAAAGTCAATTAATTCATTTTTTTGTAAATCCAAATTAACTTTCTTGTTGATTTTTGTAGATATCACCTTATTTCTCGTTAAATTTATTAAAAGTCTATTTGACGTTAGAACCAAAGCAGTTATGTGGTTATCATTTCAAAGATATGCCTATTTCTTTAACCGTTATTAGCATACCTAGAAGAACAGAAAAAGTTGAAGCACGGTTACATTGACCATCAGAAATTTTTATCTAAATTAACTCATTTTTTTTAAAAAAAACTTTAAATTAAACTTTCCTTGTTTGTTGCTTTTTAACTATTTTTGCTATCTCCACACACTTCGGTGACAGGGTGATAGTCAGTGTAGCCAACTGAACAAGCCATTAGCGAAAAATCTTTCTTTCAGCTTTGCAGCTTGTGAGATTTTTGCTCCGCATGTTTAAATTACTTAACTATTAACTACGCACCTGTTTTCCTAGCGCCTTGGAGACACCGTTATGGGGAAAACAGGATCGATTAGACATTAGGTCATCTTTCGTTATATATATATCATTTTTTTAAATTCCTAACCATCTTAGCAAAACTGTATCTTTACCTTGGAGAACTGAAGTTCGAGCCCCGTGGAGTCAACTTCAATTCTCCAAACTCTCATTCATTTTTTTTAATGTTATTGGTGTAATAGGCAGATGAGTTGCCACTCATCAATACCATTCACTTTTCAAGTACAAGGTCAGGTATTCATTTTTCTGATGCATATTAGGCTCATCCGTGAGTGCCTTAATTATTCGTTCTAGTTCAGATTAAATATGCAAATTAGAGATAAGGAATCGAATTCCGAAAACAATACGTTTCATATTCTTCGTCGCCCAAATACGTAAGATCTGCTTATTCATAATATCACGCAGTAATTCTATTTGGCAGCCCGAGCAGAAATTTTCCTTTAATTATTAGTAATTTTCTATCGTTGCAAAACTTAGCGCCCGAGACAATAACATTATCGTTACAAAACTTGGCTTCCAATACAGGAACCCCAGTGTAACAAGAAATGGCTTCCCGAACAGGGACACGAATGCGTAGTTAATCTTATTTGAAGGACCAACATGCGTAGTTAATTTTATTTCAGGACCGAAAAGCGTAGTAAGCTTAAAAAAAAAAAAAAAAAAAAAAGTAGGAAATTTAGTTTGGAGAAGCATACATAGTAAATTTCGAACAGCGAACGAAAACAGTAATCAAGTCTATTACGTAATACTAAAATTAAGAATGGGAAGCGTGATAGGAAATTAGGTAACTTTGTATTCAAAGAATCATTATTTCGAGATTACCCGTAGGGAACGATTAAGCGTTCTACTCCCCCTCGCAACCAATTTTATTTCATTTCAGCACATGCGTAAATAATAATAATAATAATAATAATTGTTCTTACCTCATGTTTGTTTATTGGTTTGTTTGATTGGAAGAGAAAGGAGATACACCATTTTGTTTGTTTAAAAAAAAAAAGAGAAGAAAAGAAGGAAAGAAGAAAACAAAAAGGTAATGCACCAGGTAAGCGACTAATATAAGTGAACATGCAAATTCTTGGCATATTGATGCATAAATTTAGCTAAGTTTGTTTCTAGTGAATAACATTAGTATTAATATAATTATATAGTCATATATAGATATATGTTTAGAATAGGTTAGATATAATACTTTTATTTACACATGCATTTTATTACTTACATATTATTGTGTTTTAGACATGTTATCTGTTAATTAATACACTATTTGTACACACACATAAATATACATGTGAACAAAAAAAAAAAAAAAAAAGAATGAACTAAGTTGTTGTGGAAAACGTGTGGTGATAAAGTAGCTTGGCATGCTACATTGATGAAATAGTAATATTTTGCGTATTAAGGTGAACTTAGAGTACGAAATTTAGAGTGATTGACAGCATAGGTCAGATAATTAGAATTAATTTTAGACAAATTTTAATAGGAATTATCCTGACAATCCAGTTATTTAAGTCTACTTGCAGATGCCACAGTTGAGGCCATCTACCTTGAGGCAACGACCAAGAAACAGGATGTCTGCAATGGAAGAAGCACAACGTTGTCGCACGTGTGGACGTGACCTATGGGAACAGGATTTGGATCCCACGGATGAGGCTCAAAATTGTCCTGAATGTGGTGACCAGAGGAATACAAGTCCAGTTATGGAAAATGATGTCACTCAAGGAAGTAGAGACAACATTCAACAGCATCACAGGCCGAACAGCATTAATGGCGATTTTCAGGAATCTCTTCTATCAGCGTTACATGAGTTCATGAGACAACAAAAAGAAGAAAACAAGAAAAACGAAGAATTTAGAGAAGAACAGAGGAAGAAAAACGAAGAATTTAGAGAAGAACAGAGGAAGAATATAGAAGAACAGAGGAAGAATATAGAAGAACAGAACAAGAAAAACGAAGAATTTAGAGAAGAACAGAGGAAGAATATAGAAGAACAGAGGAAGAATATAGAAGAACAGAACAAGAAAAACGAAGAATTCAGAGAAGAACAAGATAGAAAACTTGACAAGCTCATGGAAAAACAAGACCATTTGGCAGAAGACCTCTCGAGGAAATTACAGGAGCAAGCCAGGAGGCTGGACGAACACGAGAAGTCAAACAAGGAAGCGCTGGAGGACTTCAAGCGCACCATCTCCCAAAGTCTGGAGGAACAGAGAGAGCGGCAGCACAGGCAGTTGCAGGAGACAGAAGAACGTCTCACGGCACAAGCTGGCCAAATGGAAGAGAGGATGGTCAGGCAAATGGAGGAAAGGCAGGAACAGGTCCTAGAAGATATGCAGCGCATGCGGATGGACTTGGAGACGCAGACCCAAGCACAAAGGATAGAGCTGCAGACAAGGATGGAGAATATTGAACATTCCATGACTGTACGACAAGAGGAGCTAATAGAGAGCCTCACTAATCAGAGCACCAGGATTGAGGAACTCCGGCAAATCCAAGAGGTCGAACGGGAGAAAGCAGGAGCTATTCAGCAGACGGTGGACCAACTGACAGCATCCCTAACGGAGAAGATGTCCGAGTTGGTAGAAAGGAGAGTTGGGGAAGCAGTAAGAAATATACCTCAACCCGCCTTCTCAGAACCCCCTCGAAGGACTCCAACGCCTCCGGTTTCAAATCCAATTTTAGAAGACCTCAGTCAAGGGAATCAGGAGAGTGGAAGATCTGTGGACTCTCACGCTAGCTGCAGAAGTTTTCTTCGAGCTCCTAAAATAGATGAATTGCCATCGTTTGACCCGGATACGGATGTGGGACTGCCATCAACCTTCCTTGAGCGGTTGTTGGATGACTGCAGGCTATACGGAATAGCGCAGGAAGAACTTCTCCACATAATTCCACGTATCCTACGTGGAGCAGCAAAGATGTGGATAGACAATCACATCCAACAGTTCAGAACTTTTGAAGACTTCCGTCGTGCCTTTCTGAGGAATTTCCAAAGCGAAGCCATTATTCAGCGAAAGCTCACTCGCCTCAGAAACACACGCTATAGGGCTGATTCACGTAAGTCCCTGCGTGAATTCTTTTGGGAGCAAGTCAAGGCGTTCCGGGAACTAAGTCCTTCTATGTCAGAAGCGGAAGTTCTCTCAAACGTGAAGAACATGTTACCTTTACGTATCCAAAGGCAGCTCATCGGAGTTCAGCTGGAGGACACGGAGCAACTGTCAATGATCCTCTGGGACAGCGAAGAGCTGGACAGGATAGAGAGTTTCCAGAGAGACCGAAATGCCCAAAGGAATAACAGGGGTACGACAGGCCAACGGAGAGTACAGCATGTGCGTAGGCAGTCAACGGAGGAAACCGTATATAGGGACTCCGGAAATAGAAGACAACGGAACCATCCTTATCGAAGAGAGGACAATCGATTGCGCAACACTCACCAGTCATCACAGCGGACAGATGAAGACAGTTCCGGCAGCGAGAGAAGTACAGGAGCACCGACAAGAGGTCACGCGCAGCGCCGTTTCCGCCGCAATCAAAGAAACAGAGGAGACAGGCCAAGAACTGAAGAGAGACAAGTCCGACAAGTGACCACGCATCGAGGGAACAGCTCGGAGCGAAGAGGTCACACCAGAGGAAACAATCGTGGGTCACGAGGGAGAGGTAGCAGTACACCAGACAGCATCAATGCTACCAACCCACTGGTCCTGCAGGCAGAGCAGCAGCAGGAAAACTAGAATTTGACCGCCAACGGTCCAGGGTTCGGGTTGACGGTCAGTCTCAGTCTGCTAGAAAGGAACCCAATAAAGTAGTTGACACCGATGTGGAAGGAAATGAAACAGCAGTGAAGATAAGAATTAATGCAGAAGGCAGATGTTGCACAGAGACTAATCAAAGAAACGTTGTAGAGCAAACACAAAAGAATACTGAGCCTCAGAAGATGAATGTGCATGTCTCTGCCACTTGGCTTACCTCTGATGATAATGAGAATGAACAAGAGGAAGATGAAACACAACGATATCAAACACCCAGAATAGAAGTCGTTATAAACCAACATACCTTCGAGGCAATTCTGGATACGGGCAGTGAAGCTACGTTGATTACGGAGTCTACTTGGAAAAAGATATCGGCAGATGTTCGCAACCCGACATTGCGACAAGCACAGGAGATCAGATTAGTGGATTTCACGGGGAAGTGTCAATCCAGAGCAATCGGTCGTGCAGTTATACCGATTGAGCTCTCGGAGATGGAGATTGCGTTGGAAGTATTGGTAGTTAAACGACTCAACGCACCCATTCTCCTGGGCGTGGACTTTCTGTACCGTGTACGCGCCGAGCTAGATTTCAATCGCTGTGAGCTGCGAGCGGATGCAGAACCCGCCAACATAATCCGCAAATTCCTACCTATGTCAAGAATGGAAGAGGAACTTTGCGTCGAGAAAGATCTTCAAATTTCAAATGTAACCAAAGACGAATTAATGCAAGAGATCGAAGAAAAAGTGCGTGCAGCCAATCTACCCTCGCACATTGAGGCACAACAACTTCAAGATATCCTTCGTAATCACTGCTCAGTATTTTCTGATCGTCCAGGACGCTGTAGGGTGTATCAACATGATATTGTTGTTGAAACAGAGGAGGCCATAGTTTCAAAGATATATCCGGTTGCATTAGCACACAGAGATGAAGTGCGTACGCAACTTAAGCAAATGCTTGAATGGGACATTATTAGGCCTTCAAAATCCTGTCATTTGAATCCACTGCTGGTTGTACCTAAAAGTGATAAAACTCTACGTCTATGTGTTGACTTTAGATCCCTAAATAGGCATACCAAGGTGCTACAGACACGACCTCTGGAAATTCAGGAGATACTGCAGAGATTCCACGGTGTGAAGCATTTTGCAAGAATAGACATGAACTGTTCTTTCTGGCAGCTAGAACTGACTGAACGCTCGAAACCCTATACCGCCTTCCCATTTGAAAACAAATTGTATGAATTTCAAGTCATGCCATTTGGACTTTGCAATGGGACTCAATCCTTTACGAATGCGATGAACTTGGTATTAGGGGATGAGGTTCAGGACTTCACCATTTGTTATGTGGACGACCTCCTAATCTTTTCTAGATCGATGGAGGAACACCTGCAGCACATCGACACCGTTTTGGCACTTATCAGCAAAGCAGGAATGACGGTGAAATTGAAAAAGTCGGAGTTCGGATTAAAAGAAGTTAAATTTTTGGGACACGTGATTTCGCCAACCGGTATTGTAAAAGATAAATCGAAAGTAGAAGTCATATTGAACCTGGAGCCGCCTCGCACAATAAAACAAGTGAGAAGATTTCTTGGCATCTTAGGATATCACCGCTCATACATACCAAACTTCTCGCAAGTGGCGCAACCTCTCTTTGAGTTGCTGCAAAAGAGTCGAAGATGGAAGTGGACTCAAGCACACCAGAAAAGTTTCGAAGACTTAAAGAGGGCTATCGCGGAGGATGTGATGCTGTACCATCCCAACTTCCAGGAACCCTTTTACGTGCAGTGTGATGCATGTTTGTCAGGCCTGGGAGGCTGTTTGTACCAGAAACAAGGGGATGAAAGGCGAGTGATCCAATACGCCAGCCGAAGTTTAAGAGGAGCAGAGAAGAATTACGCCATCAATGAGCTGGAATGTCTTGCCATTCTTTGGTGCATACAGAAATTTCGCATCTACCTCCTTGGTCGGCGCTTCACTGTGATCACTGATCACAAAAACCTGCAATGGCTGCACCGCAGCAAGAACTGGAACAGTAGGTTGACCCGCTGGAGTGTACAGCTGCAGGATTACGCTTTTGATGTAGAGTACTGCAAAGGCAAGGATAACACAGTTGCAGACTCCTTGTCACGCTATTACGAGGAAGGCCCTGCAAACACTTTCAGCGTGAATACTGTGAAGCAGCAGACCTTGGTACTTGCAGTCACCAAAGAAGAGCTTGCGAGACAGCAGAGAGAGGATCCTCAGTGGCAGGATATAATTGACTTCCTAATAAAAGGCGATACTACGGATGGGAGCACCAGGAATCGGAATTGGAGTCAAAGCTATTGCTTAGCTGACCAAGTTCTATGCCTCAAGAACTTTCATGCTCCAGAGATGCTGACAATCTGTCTTCCGAAGACACTTCAAGACAAGGCACTCCAAGACATCCATGACAACGGCGGACACTTTGGCTTTTACAAGTCGTGGAAGGCCCTGAGCCAATCTTACTTCTGGAAAGGAATGAGGCGAGACTTGAAGAAATGGATAGCCGATTGTGAAGTGTGTGCTCGATCCAAAGTGGACAGACATCCCCCTCAGCGAACAGTAACCTCTTACCACGCAGAGCGACCCAGAGATATTTACTATGTCGATCTTGTAGGACCAATGACACGAACACCCACGGGAGAAAAGTATATCCTCACCGTGATGGATGGATGCACGAGGTATCTCGTAGCCATTCCCTTGAGGAACAGTTCGGCTAACCTAGTCCTCAAGTATCTCAGCCGTTACGTTCTACCCATCATTGGGGTACCAAATGCCATATTGAGTGACCAAGGACCACAATTTACCTGTTCAAGATGGAAGGAAGAAATGGAGAGACACAACATCAAGGTCTTGTACGCACCTCCATACCATCCGAAGTCGAACCTGGTGGAGAGAACACACGCTGAACTTCACCGACTATTCAGAGTATTCTGTGCCAAAAATCACACTTCTTGGGCAGAACATCTACCAAGCATTGTCATCCTCGTAAATCATGCGGTGACAGAATCCCTCTCTTATACTCCAGCGGAATTATTTCTAGGAGCAGTGCGAAGAAATCCCATCTTGGAGCATTTTGGTATTCCGAGGGAAGAACGAGAGACCTGGGAGGACAAGCTGTTCTATGCATCCCGTAGGAACATCACCTTGAAAAGGCGAAGAAATGAAAAACTCACCACTAAAGGTCCGGTGGTAACACCTGGGGACTTAGTGTTCCTGAAAGCGCACAGGTTAAGTGCTGCTGCAGACCAGACCGTGCGGAAGTTTTTCGATCTTTACCAGGGTCCGTATTATGTGAAGAAGAAGGTTGGAGCTAATACCTTCGCCATTATTGACTGTAGTACAGGAAAAGAATTGGTCCCACAACATCTGGAGAATCTCAAGACGTGGAAATGCTCAGAAGAGAGAAAGGAAGAATGGATCCAACGCATGAATGAGAGATTCTCACCCGGAGCATCCAGTAGCCAGAAGTAATCTTCAAACATGACATTGAGATTATCTCTCTCAGCGTGCACGAAATTTTAACATTAGGGTTCGGATTTTTTGTGAATATTTAAATTTTCTTCTTCAACATAGATTAGGGTTAGGACTTTCATGTATTTGTACTTTCTGTCAGAATTTGAACTTTTATATTTATCAAATGTTACTTCTCCTTAGATGCAGCCGTGCTTCACTCTGTTGCAGCACTTGCTACATCTTGGGAGGGGGGTATTGTGACAATTACGCTCACACACTTAATTAATTGTTCTTATATTCAAATTAAAACATCTTTATATGTAAATTCAATTTATTTTAAAAAGTCAAGGAAAATTTTATTTTGTTTCATTTAGCAGCAAGCGAACCTCTTTCATTTGTCCCAGGTAAAGAAGTTTCTATGCTTTTCAGAAAGAAAAAAAAACATAAGACGGTAACCGCACTAATAGACCACCCATTTTTCTACCTCGCCAGTAAACGGTAATGGAATTTGCTATTGTTACTCCAGCCATACTGTCGCACTACCTAAGTACCTCGATATCGCAAATATCACGTCACAGACACACAGGAACCAAAATTTTTTATCTACAATCTTCACAAGTGCTTATGAAACTCTTTAACATCACGTACTAGCCCAGAAGAGACGCTAGAAACCCAAGCCAAATTATCAACCGATTTTTGGGAAATGGTGTCACGAACTTAAAGCGGCGAATCAGAATCCGAAATTCAAAATTCACAAAGAGAAGAATGAAGCGTCTATTTTTTTAAAAAAAAATAAAGAAAGCTGGGAGAACGCCCACACGGAAGAGAGGTTACTCTAAGTCGACACTTCATCGTGAAAACATCACCAACACGCGATTCATAAGCGTACGTCAACTCATATATACATATACATATATATATATATATATATATATATTTAAGTGTTTAAATTTCAGAAAAATGGCTAGCTAAACACCCGTTAGCAGCCAGTTACTTAAACCACGCGTTATCCACAGCAACTTCGTCGTTACAAGATTATTTATACAAATATTTAAAACATCGACAGATTTGAACTGAGTCTGTGATTCTAAATACGTTGATTTTCCGCATAAAGTGCAAAGACAGGAAAAGTAGTGCGATGTATGGCGGATATATATATAAACTGTGCGAGTGAAATTTAAGTGCAGATGGATTTGATAAGTGACGCATCGTTGCATTTCAACAACATGGAGATGAAGGACGGAGACACGGGTTCGATCCCCGATACTTGGAACAGATGCCTTGCCACACGAAGACCCAGACGCTTCAGACAAACGTGGACCTCTTCTCCGGGAGTTGAATCCAGAGGACAGCGTGGTCTGAGAAGGGACATTAGGAAGCATTGTGACGGTCAGTTAAGTACAGTGCAGTTTTCTTCTGAAGTGTGGAAATATAAGCGGAAGGACTTATTAAGGTAGGACAAAGTATTCTGTTATTTTCGTTATTGAAGAAGGACTATGGCCAATATTTCCGTGATTCGTGATCTCCATACTCACCTTTTTCTAGAAACTTCGGGACATTGTTTATTCATACGGAACTGTCCGTAAACATTTAGAGCATTTTTTTCTTTCTTTTTAAAAGAAATAAACAAATAGCCTAATGCCTTGGGTGCATTTCCAAAATTAATTCACTGATATAGGAACTGTTAATTTCATTCTTGAATAAGTACCATAAAATTTTTTATTATTTTACTAGTGAAATTTGTATACATTGATTTGATCTTCAATCATGCATTTATTTGTAATCGTAATGTGTCAATATTTAGATCCTTGAAGCCGTCATTATAATCATTTTTATGCAATCCAGTATTTATTTATATCAAGTATGAATTATTTCTCTTTTAAACATAAATCGCGTTTAAGATGTGTGAATGTAATGTAATTTCTGTTTTGAGTAAACTATGATTTAGCGTCAAAGTCTAGTTTTTCAAATTTTAACAGTTGTATAGGTTGTGTTAGGGAAATATGTGTCAGAGCGGTAAACAGGCTTAATATGATTTTATTGTAACTTGTCAACTTTTATTATACTCATTCTTAAAAGAAACAATCAATATAAAGCTTCCAAAGACGTGCTATGTTGAGTAAGTTTCAGACAAATAAGTGTAAATATTCTTATCTCGTAATATCGTTAGAGTCTCATAAATAAGGTAAACAATTTAAGATACTCGAGTAAATCCCTTCGGAGGTACCTATTTGAGCAACGAACGCAGATAGGGTCCATAGCTATGGAGAAACGTGTATTCGCAAAATAAGGAATCAGTGAGAAAATCAGAAAGCGTCGACAATATAATTATTTTGATCAATTGGCCAAATGATAATAATAGTAGTACTATATATATATATTTCTGTGTAGTGTACTTGAATATGAAATATTTGTGTAGTTAGTGTTGTGTAACGATTTTTATTGTGAATTGTATTATTTACCAACTGATATAGTATGTGTACAAAGCTATGTTTTGTTTATGCAGATCTTTTAATATTGAAAATTCATTAGAGTTCATTAGAAACAGTGCACTAAATTTTCTCAAAAGCATACTATCGCTTCTAAACTATTTCTCCAGTAAGTCTTGCAAGCAACCTAAATCATTAATTCTTTCATTCCGCAATCTGATTCTTAAACTTATTTCCATTTCTTTTATTAATAAAAAGAGGTAGTAACTGTGGGCGAATTACTTAATAGTCGTTTATGTCTAGGGGGAAAACAATAAATCATTTTGCTAATTAATATCCAGTTTAATAGAAATTTTTGTTTGTATAACTACGTCATAGTAATTATAAAGAATCGAATATTGTCAGTTTAGTTGAGTAGAAATAGATTGTTGCTAAATTTTACAGTCAAGATTGAATAATTTGAATATTACGTTGTACAGTGAAGAATGTGTTAAGAGAAATCATATTATTTGGTCAAAACAGTCAAAAGTCTGATTCATTTTCAGTAAAGTCAATTAATTCATTTTTTTGTAAATCCAAATTAACTTTCTTGTTGATTTTTGTAGATATCACCTTATTTCTCGTTAAATTTATTAAAAGTCTATTTGACGTTAGAACCAAAGCAGTTATGTGGTTATCATTTCAAAGATATGCCTATTTCTTTAACCGTTATTAGCATACCTAGAAGAACAGAAAAAGTTGAAGCACGGTTACATTGACCATCAGAAATTTTTATCTAAATTAACTCATTTTTTTTAAAAAAAACTTTAAATTAAACTTTCCTTGTTTGTTGCTTTTTAACTATTTTTGCTATCTCCACACACTTCGGTGACAGGGTGATAGTCAGTGTAGCCAACTGAACAAGCCATTAGCGAAAAATCTTTCTTTCAGCTTTGCAGCTTGTGAGATTTTTGCTCCGCATGTTTAAATTACTTAACTATTAACTACGCACCTGTTTTCCTAGCGCCTTGGAGACACCGTTATGGGGAAAACAGGATCGATTAGACATTAGGTCATCTTTCGTTATATATATATCATTTTTTTAAATTCCTAACCATCTTAGCAAAACTGTATCTTTACCTTGGAGAACTGAAGTTCGAGCCCCGTGGAGTCAACTTCAATTCTCCAAACTCTCATTCATTTTTTTTAATGTTATTGGTGTAATAGGCAGATGAGTTGCCACTCATCAATACCATTCACTTTTCAAGTACAAGGTCAGGTATTCATTTTTCTGATGCATATTAGGCTCATCCGTGAGTGCCTTAATTATTCGTTCTAGTTCAGATTAAATATGCAAATTAGAGATAAGGAATCGAATTCCGAAAACAATACGTTTCATATTCTTCGTCGCCCAAATACGTAAGATCTGCTTATTCATAATATCACGCAGTAATTCTATTTGGCAGCCCGAGCAGAAATTTTCCTTTAATTATTAGTAATTTTCTATCGTTGCAAAACTTAGCGCCCGAGACAATAACATTATCGTTACAAAACTTGGCTTCCAATACAGGAACCCCAGTGTAACATTACTGTGGGCTGAATTTGGATTTAAAAGACATTGCAAGTGTTACTGTTCATCTCAGTGATCTCGAAAACTATGGACTCGACACTGATTTCCCTCATTTTCGATCATTTTTCTTATATATCTTCTTCCCTCGCCTTCCCCAAGTTGTACTGTCAAAGTGAAATGATATTTTTAAAAAAAATCCAGATTCGAACCCCATCTAGGTTGGAAATTTGATCGAGATCGGTGAGGTGGTTCAAGAGTTATTAAGTCACCAACACAGTCACTTTCATTCATATATATCATTCGTTTTTATGCTCATTTTGAGAGGGTTATGCTGATTTTTAAAATTGCATACTAAAGCAGATAACATGTTATACAACTAATAAACTACATTTCTACTTGCTACTTTTCTCTCATCTCAAATGCTGCATCTAAAATATATGGCTCTTTATCTATTTTATTATGGAGTACCATTTTCTTTCACTTCATTAAAAATGTAAATTGAAATAATTTATCATCTTTCTGATTCATATAGAGATAATATTTTCTTCATCTTTAGACTCTGATTCATGACTTTAGGGGAATAATCACGATTAGAAAATCATTGAGGGTGAAAGCAACGACAGGAGGGAAGCTCCACTATTGCCAAAAGCCAAGCAACGTGAAAAAAAAAGTCTCGTGTTTTTCCTAGTGGTCCAGTAGCTGAAACTTAATCTTGTGTATTTAATCTCCACAGCTTATTAAGGCGACTTCTCTGCAGACAGAAAGCAAGTCTCGAAGTGGATATGGTCTACCTTGTCAACTATAGTCTAGTCTCTAGTAATATGATTTGTAGTTTGGTGTAGATTTTGTTGATGAGAACGTAACAGAGACGTGAAAGGAAACGCCCGGTTTTCGAGATGTTCATCACTGAGCTTCATCTGAATGTAAGATCAAAAGAGAACCAATCTGTCATAAATGCAATGATGTACTCACTGCCTCTATTTCAAAAATATGTCAGTTTGACAATAAATTATGTTCATAGTCGTATTTTGCAATTCAGTTTTTAGTTTGCATCACACTTCTTTGATTTTGTGTAGCAAACTAGGATACGATACTGCTTAAATGAAACACTAATGTTTATATATATTATCTGAAATATCCGTTCTTTGCATGGAGAGGATAAGGTTTACGTAATATAATTTATTTGAATAAAAAAACAGAGTGAAGTAAATAAATGATGAAGAAAACGCCTGCGATGTTGCACCTTTCCATAAGTCAAATAAATAAATACATACTGTAAAGCAACGCCTTTTACGTTGTACCTGTCTGTTCCCGGAACAGCTGTTATGTTTTGTCTTGTCTAAACTTGGACCCAAATGCCATCAAAACATTCAACAATGAACTTAGAGGTCCCAAAAGCTATGGATTCGACTCTAATACCGATTATTGGACATGTTTTGGGTGAGAATTGAGTGAAATAGTGAAATGAAGGAAGTGAGAGGAAACAGAAGAACCCCGAGAAAAAAACGCACGGTGTTTTTAACCGAAAAACTTATTTGGTGCAAGCTGGGGTCGAACCACAGATACCACACACCAGAGATGAACTCTCTACCACTGAGCCACTGCGGCCCACGACGTTCACTGTTGTAGGAATTCCATCATTTCTGTGAACAAAAGAATTCAACTCTCCTTCTCCCTTCTGAAACAACTTCACAAGACAGTGGACACTCATCAGCCACTTTTCATTCAAAATGTCCAGTTTCCAAGTCTCGCCATTGAGCAAACTATATTGAGACTACTTTCCCTAAAACGACCTGCAGTGAATACAAGGTTAGAGGATTGTTGTATTTCCTCAATCAGGAGACCAAGCTGAGGGGAAATATGCATTTCGTTCTCACTTGATGCTTTGGAGTTGTGCGAAACACTTACTCGTATGCATGAGCCTATCATTAATATCCTATTCACTATTTATATCAATGAATGTTGGAAAAATAAAATGTGACAAAAGAATAACATTGTTACTAGCCAATGTCGATAGAAGTTCATGTGAATAGAGTGGTACTGTGCAAACCTGTTATAGTGGTAAAATAGGAGGCAACTAACCACGAGAACAGCTACTAAAAACAACAGGATTAATGACATGCGTGGGGTGTTAGATAATAACAACACTCCAGTGATAGATCTAATTATTAAAAAAATAAAAATAAAAACATCAGAGAATGGACTATATTTCCTCAAATATACAAATGTAGCGAAAAATGAAAACTTTTAAACCAGCTACCCGACCATAAAATCATTTTTCACATTGCTAACCATTTCTACTCATCTTGCTCATTTGTTTCGTTCTTAAAAGCAATAACAAAGAAATTTTTACCTCTTTTTTGAAACCTATAATACACAGAAACTGTTCTTTTTAAGGCAAGAATGGTAGTAACACGTGAGGTGTGAGGGTTTTCAATAAAATAATTAATCTTTTTTTTAATTTTACGCAGCACTATTTAATTATTACCTTTAGTTATTATGTATATTACTCAACCAATTTAGGAAACAGTTTAGGTCCTACAGAAATCAAGTTAGGAAACCAATTTAGGGGCTTGGGTGAGTTCAAATTCACTGTGATTCTTTTTTTTTTTTGTAGGAATTGTACTACTTATAATTAGTTGGAGCTCTAAGACCCCCTTTGAATTTGCTTGTATTTAGAAAGTCTCAAAAATGCAATACACCAGGAAAATCATTATAGATTTGGGCTGGCGAAATAAATGTGTAAGCAAGTATGATGATCCTTGCAACTTGAAGCATACAATTCTAGATTTCATTTTTTTCCTTTATTTCTCAATCTAACAATTTCCAGTCAAAACAACTGTATCTGATAGAAACAAGAGGAAAAATAAAAGAAAGCAATGCGTACGATGAAAGTTCAAGTTTATCACCACTCTATTTGTGAAATATTAGCTAAAATACCCATTCTTCGCATGGGTCAGATAAAATATCTATGTAAACAAACTGAACGACGAAAAGAAAAAAAAATCTGTAAGTTTCTACTACTTTTACATATCCCGGTAAACACTCCCTGAGACCCCATTGGCACGAATTAAAAAAAAAAAGAAACTAAAAAGCCTGTGGTCCCCAGTCGATAAGGACTGTGTTTGGAAGTCAACGCCTGTGGGAGCATTACTATTCCTCTCAACGACCTCGAAAACTATGAATTTGACACTAATATCGGTTATTTTGGATTATTTTTACATGTCTCGGTAACCCCCTCAAGTGACCCACTTCCCTTATACAATGGTAGATGAATTTGAAAGTCATCGCTAATGGAAGTGTCACCATTGATCTCAGTGACCGTGAAAACTATAGATTTGACAGTAATATTGGTCATTTTCTACTACTTTTACATGCCGCGGTAAACGCCCCGCCGAGAAACCCCTGGTTCGAATTTAAAAAAAAAAATGCTTCGTCTTAGTCTGGGGCCTGGACTATGGTACCCGTAACCAAACTTTGGTAACTCTCGGTCCAATAGTCTGGTCCCCAGGCCGCACAGAGACACAGACACATAAACTTTTTATATTATTTGTATTATATTGAATGTAAAGGATGGTTTGTGAAAACTTATTATACAGTATAGAAATCTTTCGAAGAAAAGAATTGAATTTTTCCTGCTGGATGCGGTAATGCAATTCACACAAATCACAAGATCAAAAGTACACTGAGAAAAAAAAATGTAGGTGATAATGATTTTGCAGAGTACTTTTAATACTGATATTGTGTGTGTAATCGGGAAATGTATACTTGTGGTAAATTTCATAGGCAAAGAATTATAAATACGAAAATTAGAATGAGCAAAACAAAATGTTGCTAAATGGACAAGAAAGTTTTATTTTCGTTTTATTGCTCTTATTTGCTGCTCTTTTACCATGAAATTTGCCACATACATATCTTTGCTGATTATACACATACTAACATTATAAGAAATACCGTCGAATTCGTTATCAAATTATATTCATTCAACAGCATATTTATAGACATGCGACACAAATTTTGGACATGAGTGTACATCAGACGTATAACTGAAAACGCATGTTTTATAATAGTTTCCGTATAAGTGTTCCATCTTTACGTACTTTGCGTATGAAACAATATAGGTGGTGAGGATCTCGCATACAAATGGAAGTATATAACATATAGCTGACGAAGGTAACATAAGTGTATGCATGTGATATACGGAAAACTCATAAATGAGAGACATCCTTGCAACGGCATGATGTAATATCTAAGGGCAGTGCCTATGTAGCATACAGATAACGTATTCTCCGTACTGATATCTGTAGTAAACAAGAGGAAAAATGAAATGAAATGAAATCTTTGAGTTTTACGTCCCACGCTTATGCCGGTAAGGCTAAAGGAGACGGTGATGATGAGTGATGAATGAAATGAATAAAGTGGGAGGAAACGGGAGAACCCCGAGAAAACCCACGCACACAGTGTTTGTCCACCACAAAGTTCACTTGGCGAGGGCTGGGATAGAACCCGGGACCCTAAGCACCAGAGGTGAACGCTCTACCACTGAGCCATCGCGGCCCGCAAACAAGAGGATACCGTATATTTGTACTATATGTCGCTGTCCGGGGAACGGTTTTTTTCTAGGTGTATTCAATTTAGGGGTCACTATTGCCATCTCATTTCATAGACGAAGATGCTAACACATAAGAATTGTTTATGAAAACTGCTGAATCTACAAGTTTCTGGTAGGGATGGTTTCGAGACGAGACGACATGAGACTTAATACAATCTCGACCTTGTCTTTTTGACACAAGACATCTTAATATATATCTCGATCACGGTATAGATTGTTGTCTCGATTTCGTCTCAGTCTCGTCTCGAAAGCCACGAAAAAATGTGTGAAATTAAAAATGCATAAGTAGTATCAAATTACAACATATTTCCTATATCTGAAGGGTAATGGAAAAAAAAAAAGGAATGTCACAAAACTGCATTTTGCAGAAAATGCCGTTTTAATATTGAATCCGCGTAACAAGAATAGGGTTAGTTAAATCACTTGTCCATTTTACATGGACATTTCTACATCTACGCATGCATGGCATACACAGTCAAATAGTACTAAGAGTCGCCAAAAGATAGGGCAAAGCACCCGAAAAAGCACATACATGGACATTCATTGTTTTTTCCCCTTACCCTTCATCTGTTATTTTTAGCTCACTATTGACTTCAGAGTATCCCGAGGAAATGCGTCCTTACGTGTCAGAATAGAATAAAGAAAACTTGAAGACGTCCGTAATTTCAAGTATCTGGGAAGTATTTTGACGAAAGACGCGTACTGAACCGAAGAGATCAAGTCGAGAATTGCCAGAGCCAAAAAATTATTCAACAAGAAGCCTTAAAATTGGACTAAGGAAGAAATTGGTCAAATGCTTGATATGAAACATTGGATTTTATGGTGTAGAGACTTGGACATTAGGGAAGTTAAAGAATAGATATTTAGGGAGCTTCGAAATGTGGTGCTGGAGGAAGATGGACAAGATAAAATGGACAGAAAGAGTAACAAACGAAGATGTTTTAAAACGGATAGGAGAGAAGAGGACGCTTCTAGCCACCATCCTTCGTAGAAAAGCCAAATGGATTGGACACATCTTGCGTGTCTTCTTCATACCGCTATAGAAAGAAAAATGGAAGTAAAGCGAGGAATAGGAAGAAGAACACAAGTGATTGGTGATTTGAAAAATAGAAGAAAATATTGGGAGTTAAGTTGAGGAAACTAAAAATGGAGAAAAAAAATGAAGAAATATTTCCTGGCCGAAACTGAAGGTTAAAAAAAAAAAAATAAAATAAAACTCATCAGTCCCAGGACCTGCGAAAAGGCAGAATACTCCATCATAGTTAAGTTGAAAACGGTCATGCTTTGTGTGCATGTGTACGCGGGTTCAATCTCCATTTGGTGTTATCAAGGCTTGGATGATTTTCATTCAGATTCTACTTGACGGGGCGCGGTGGCTCAATGGTAGAGCGGTCCTCCGGTGCTTGGGGTCCCAGGTTCGATTCCAGCACGTGTAGTGTGGACTTTGTGGTGAACAAACACCGTGCTCGTGGGTTTTCTTGGGGTTATCTCGTTTCCTCCCACTTTCTTCATTCCACCATTTCACTCATCTCTCATTATCACCGTCTCTTTTAGCCTTACCGGGATAAACGTGGGACGTAAACTTAAAGATTTCATTTCTTTTCCTTTCAGATTCTACTTGAAGAAATAGATTTTGTATAACTTGTCCATACTATCGCAAAGGACATTTGGCTGCTAGAGCCTTTGTTTGAGGGTCTCGTTTTCGATTTCCGGTGAGAGAGCATTAACAAAATATCACATTACGGTTGTTTGGATTCCATCTTAAACAATAGGGTCCACGTCTCTTCTAGCCTTGGCGCCAATATGGACGCTACATTCCAATTCAATTTATATTACTTTACAGTTTGATAGTTTTAACCAATTCTCTGGTTTAATCTAATGTTTCTTGTCTTTTCGTGATATTGCTCTATCATAGTCTCAAATTTCTGATCCAATTCTCTTTCAAAATTATGATGTTTAGAAAAAGTTGGTATTATTTACAAGAGCGGTTGCAATTAAACAACAAGAAATTTTTAAACATGTCTTTTCCTATGAGAATTTCTAAGCTAAGTTTCGGAACATTTTAGAAACAAAGTGTTTGAATCATTTAAATGGCTGGAAAGAGAATAAATTATATGGAATCTGAACTCAAAATTATGTGCTATTTAAATTATTTCCGACACAGCTAGATATCAAGGATCAGTGGTGGCATTCGGCTCTTTTCTTTTCGTACATACAAACATCCAAGGGCATTTGCTCTACTATCTCAAATATTATCTCAGTAATTTCTGTTTCGATACTGGCTTGGTCTCGTCAGGGTATCGTCTCAAAGTATTACCTTCTTTCTCAGTCTTGGTCTTGTCCCGGGTAAGTTTCGATCTATTGAGTCCCGGTCTCGTCTCTGTTTATAAGAGTCCGTCTCAGATTCGTCTCTAAATTTGTATACCTCCCTCAATTTTACCATCCTTAACTTCTGATATGTAATATTTATTCCCCAGGGAGAATTTAGAGTTTCCAGGGACGAGAAAGTGATATCTTTATTTATTAAATTTCTAGTCCTTAGTAGAAGGCGATATACTACTAAATGGGTTGCAAACAATTTATTAAAGCTTAAAAGCATTAAGTTGCAAATAAACTTTTTAAAAGTAACTAAAAACTTTAGAATATGTTTCCACTTTGGTTATAACTTTTATAAGAATTATATCAAGACTAAATATACAAGCGTCAGGCGTTGAAATAAAATTTTTGATTTCGATTTGATTTGAATTTCGATTAAACATCCCTTTCAGCAGCTAGGCTAGATAAGGCGTGGATTTACAGTTTAACCTTTTTCCGGGCCGTGGGAAGATATCTTCCCGAAATCATAGTGTCAAAAGTGCATTATTTAGGTTGGTGGGAATAACATTTCCCACTTGGTTATCGTGCAGTAAGGCAGGTCGAAAATGACTATTTTGGAGAACAAATGCCTGCTTCTGCTGACGTGATTAGCACGCACGTTAGTGCGCACCATCTGGCGTGTAAATAGTGAGCACTTTTTATTGATTTCTGTTTCCATACAATTCGATCCATACCCATTAGCATCGGGAGGGGAGGGCAAGAGGGGACATTTGCCCTCCCCTGGAAAATGAAATATCCCTAATGTTATGCAATTTGAGGTATTTGACCGCCCCTCCCTAACCTAACCTAACCTACCTAACCTAACCATTATTGTTTATTTTCTACTTACAATTGCTAGAGACATTTCAATCCAATGTAATTTGTTTTTGTAACAATCTTGCTAAATTACAAGTAAAATAAATGCATTACAGCCAGAAAATATTACGAAATAATAAATAAAAAATCTTCATTCTTCTACTGTGGGAAAAAACCCCGCTTTAAATTAGGCTCGTGGGAAGAATACTTCCCACCCCATAATCTATGGGAAATACATAGAACAAATGGAATCCAATAACATAATTATTCATATTCACCTTGTGGAGATCTTATTTTAATAGGCATAACACAGCATCATATTAAAAAAAAAAAAAAAAAAACGGCCCGGAAAAGGGTTAAGCTGGGATCTGAATCACGCGAGCTTCTACCTGAAATCGTACCATGGTCTCCCACAACAAAGGCTAACCACTTAGCCACGACGGAGTTCGAAAGAAAATATTGATTTAATTTTAGGATTAGTTATTTCTAGTAATTATTTAATTGACAACAACTATCTTTTAATTTGTTTCCTATGATCTTTATTTTTTTTAACTATAGTCATATCATTCTTACATTCATGAAAAGGTATGGGCCACCGTACTAAGTTTTTCTGCTCCGTTTAGCTAAATAATGTTGCTCTGCAGTTATTAATAACACTTTTTTGTGTAAAATACAAACAAAATTATAAGGAAACTTCTCCAAATAAAATCCTATCCTGAAAAGTAAAATACATTTTCTGTATTTTCCCTAAAAAATGAGTTACGTGATACTTTAGGGCTTTTAATAAAGCATTAATTTATAACACATATTAAAACGTCGCATGAGTCGTATTCAATAAAATAATATTCAAAAACTGAGCTCTAAGAGAAAACTATACCTTCCAAATATTCCCATAGAAGTGATTTAAGAAACTTTATAGGAACTTATGAAGTCTGAACAAAATTCTAGAAACACCCATTGTTAGATTTCGAATAAATCAAAGGAGCCATTGATCTAAAATTATCAATTTTGTATTGTATCCAACGCCCATAAATACACCAGTATTATCAAGGTATTAACAACCAACTTATATAATATATAATATATATATATATATATATATATGATGATCAGTGAATACACGTTTTCAGTAAACTGCAACCCATATTCAAGCTCAATTAGTACCGGTTTATAACAAGTTTTGGTCCGGTCTGGAATAGAAATATTATATATAATATTGGAAACCGAGAAGTCTTCTAAGCTTGTTAAATTCTTCCTTAATGCGATTTATTCGCAGACGACTAAGCAATATAACTATACAGTAACAAGAATTTTACGAATGATTCAAAGAAATAAATCAAAATATTGAGATCTTGGCCAAGAATTTTAGGAATTATAAAAAAAAAAATGAATAAAATGATTGCAATCTTGGCAAATAATTAGCTTTTTTGGATCAGGGGCCACAATTTTTTTTTTTTGAACGGCTCCTAAATCGAGTTTTCGTATTTTCTAAAGAACAAGCACATCATGCTGACAGTGATAGCTTGGATAAAGCATGTGTAGTTTTCTAGATACAAGGCCTACAAGAAAATTTTTGATTCAATGAAATATACTGGATTTTTAATAGAGACCACAAAATTTGTAATTTTCTTGTAGGCAAAATTTGTAATTTAATAGAGACCCAAACTAAATCGAGTTTTTGTATTTTATATGTATATGTAAAATAAACACATCATACTCACGTAAGTGATAGTTTGGGTTTGGCTACAGTAGGGCTATATATAGTTTCCTAGATATAAGGCCTACAAAAAAAAATGATTGAATGAAATAGACTGGATTTTCGATAGGGGCCACAAAATTTTTGAACTGTCCCTAAATCGAGGTTTCGTATTTTCTACGGAATAAGAACATCATACTGAATTAACTGACAATTTTTTCCTACACTGTATGCAATTTTTAACTGTCTGTAATTTGAAGAAAAATTTTGATTGAAATATGTTAGACCTTTTCAGCCAAAAATACAGAGCTTCTTAAAAAGAAACAGATAGACTGAATTTTCAATAAAACTGTACTTGAAAAAGATGAAATAGAGACACTAGTGAATTTGTTAGCACGCATGAAATGCACGTAATTGAATGACTGCTAAAGATTCTCAATGTGGTTAACCCTACTAAAGTAGTTATCCAAATAAGTTCTTACGCTTTTTTTTCTTTCTTCAAAGTAACAATTTCATCTTCCCTTTCTTATCTAACACTTTGTAAGTTTCGTTGTGGGAATATTAGCAGTGAGATAAAAGGAACTCAGAAGCTGAAGAAATAGTCATTAAAATTCTACGCCATTAATTTTAATGACCAAGTGACAACGGCAACATGTAATATATAACGTCACTCCCTTACTCTTCGTTGCAGAGTTACTTGCTGACATTTTATTGTCATAATTCAAATGAAAATTTTGTAGAAGTTTCGGGGTGGTTTTACAAGTGCTTGGATGGAGAAAGAAAGAAATGATTCACGTATACAATCATAAAATCTTCACGTACCTTGTGCTGAGACGGCTGTTTTTCGCGTTAGGATCACGGGAACTAGAAAACTCTTGACATCAAGTGGTTCAGCAAAGAGAGACTCCCACCCCAAAAATCAATGGCGACTTCCTGGAAAAACAAGGGGAGATTGAGGAAGAAAATCTCTGCACGAAGCACTTTGGCTCGGTTGGACTCTATACGAGTGGTGAAACACTGGAACCATCATTTCTTCCGCCTTATAACCTTTCTCCAAAGCTCCTCTGTTATTAAGAAATCATCCAAGAGTCGTAGAATGTCTTAACAGTTGCATAAAACAGTTTCTCGTGTATTGCAGACAAAGATCCATTTTTTTTTTAAATATATATTTTTCCGCTGTTTTACGATTTCAAGTTCCATGACTTCATTTGGGGGAAATGCTAAGTTTCTTTTTGACACGCGATTTCTTTAGCATCGGCCTGCTTCGAGTTGGGAAATTTACCAATAAATCCATAATTCAGTCAACGAAACATACAATTTTATTGTATTGTAAGAAATACAAAGTATATTAAAGATATTTGCTAATATTTATTCTTGAATTAAAGATCTGCATATTTAAGTTCCGAACTTGTTTTTGTGTGCATAAATAGGAAATTCGGAAACTACTTATTGTTGAAGTTTCAAGCAATGTGCTTTCAACAATATTATTGGTATTTATATATATATATATATATATATATATATATATATATATATATATATATATATATATATATATATATATATATATATATATATATATATATATATAAACATCAAATGTGAGCAAACGTCAATGGATAGATCTTGATGCAAAGTATTCGAGAAAATGGAAAAAGATATTTAACTTCTAAATGTAAAAATTGATATTGTGTGACAATTACTTGCAATATAATATGCTCTCATTGAGCGCTTCATTATGACACAGTATAGAGTATAGTCAGTATAGAGCATACGACATAGTATAGAGTATAGTCAGTATAGAGCATATGGCACAGTATAGAGTATAGTCAGTATAGAGCATACGACATAGTATAGAGTATAGTCAGTATAGAGCATACGACACAGTATAGAGTATAGTCAGTATAGAGCATACGACACAGCATAGAGTATAGTCAGTATAGAGCATACGACACAGTATAGAGCAGCGTTTCCCAACCGGTGTGCCGTGAATGGGCCGCTGGTGTGCCGCGAGGAAATGGAAAGAAAATTGTTAATTCTATAGGTATCAAATTGCAAAACATGGGGGAAAATGCATAATTGTATTTCACATTACAATGAACCTCTATTATGAATCTACAATTTTAAGTTTCATACCTTGTTACTTTTCTGTACATTTTTAATGCTGAAAAAAGTATTTGTTATCATTGTTATGACCATTATTGCTTCTTTATTGTTGCAGATATTTCGTAACTTGAAATTTTAAAATATCATTTAATCCTTTCGACATAGCAAACATTCCAAACATGCATACAAATTACCTACATTTGTTTTAAAAGTACAAGAAATTTGTTTTTTCGTTCGTTATTTAGTGATATCTTCCTTCTTAGTGAAAGGTTGGATACAGTTTTCGAAAAAGAAAGTGTATTTTTAAAAACCTGAGTACAATGTTTCATTGCAATTGTTTTCTATTTTAAAATTAGAACGAGAAATAAGATAATGATTTACCACGGGGAAAACCAGTGATCGAGATCAATAATAACTTTTAAAAAGACGGAAAACGGTATTTTGTACTTACAAATAATAATATTTATGAGTGTGCCGCGAGAATTCAAGTTACACCCGTAGTGTGCCGCAACTTGAAAAAGGTCGGGAAACGCTGGTATAGAGTATAGTCAGTATAGAGCATACGACACAGTATAAAGTATAGTCAGTATAGAGCATACGACACAGCATAGAGTATAGTCAGTATAGAGCATACGACACAGTATAGAGCAAGATGGCAGTATAGAACAGTGGTCGCCAAACTTATGAAGCTTCTGAGCTTCCATACCGTTTTTAAATCCTACTGTAAGCTACCAACCAAAAGAAGTACCATTTTTTTTTAATCTTACATTTGTTAATTGCCTTTAAACTTACATTTCTAGTAAATATCCAATCAAAATATCCAAGTTATCAAATATCTAATATACCCATGAAAAACGTGAGATGAACCATGAAAAACGTGAGATGACGTGAGAAACACCCATAACCCCACGCGTACCCAATCAACTGTGAGATGAGGCTGACAACGGCAGTTGCGCGGGAGAAACAAGCAGTTGTTGTCGTCAGCACCCCCTGCCGTTAGCATCACCTCAGTGGAGGAATTAAGGTTAACCAACCAGAGCGTTAACGCGATCTATCTAGAATGTCCCCGTGAGCTACTAGTAGCTCGCGATCGATAATTTGGCAATCATCGGTATAGAATATAGTCAATGAGATACAACTCAAAAATTCGAATAACTCAAATTCCTTATAATATTTTCCACGGATAAGACATTTACCACTTTTAGTTCAAGAGGATGACATGCCTCAGAGTAAACTCTTATGACACCAAAAGTTATACCATTTATGTATCATTGTTATTAAGTTGGCAGGTCCTAGGATTGATATTTTTTCTTCTTCTTAGATTTTTGGCAGGAAATGTGCCTTTCATACTTCTCGGCCTTCTGTTTTCTCTTTTAACTCTAAATACTTTCTCCTACTTTTAAAATCATCAGTTAGTTACGTTCCTCCCATTCCTCGTCTTCCTTCCATCTTTCCGTCTATGATGGTATGAAGAGTACTTTTTTTTTTCTTGCAACATGTCTCCAGTCCAATTCGTCTCCCTATGAAGGATGCTGCCTAAAAGCGTCCTCTTCTATCTTACCAGCTTTAAAACACTTGTGTTTGTTTTTCGGTCCTTCCATTTTATCTTATCCATCTTCCTCCAACACCACATTTCAAAGTTCTCTCAAAGTCCCTGAAGCGTGCAGCCCAATACTCCACATATAGCACAGTGGTCTTTCTTGTTGAATGCGTCTTTGGCTACGGTAATCCTTGACCTAATCTATTTTCAGCATTAAGTTCTCTCAAAGTCCCTGAAGCGTACAGCCCAATACTCCATATATAGCACCTAACCAGCTTCTTTCTTAGTCCAATATTAAGCCTTATAGTTACGAGTGGTCTTTCTTGTTGAATGCATCTTTGGCTACGGTAATCCTTGACCTAATCTATTTTCAGCATTAAGCGTCTCTCTTCAAAACACTTCCCATATATTTGAAATGATTTACATCTTCAAGTTCTGTTTTTGTACTACTCTGACACGTAAGAGTGCATTTCCATGTGGTATTCTCATGACTTTCGATTTTTCGACATTGATTTCCATTCCATATTGTTTTCCAGTGTCAACTATTTTGTCCATTATATTCTGTAGTTCTTCAGTTCTAGATATAATAACTATATCATCTGCATACCTGACATTGGTAATGATTTCTTTCTCCAATCTTGAAATTTCCATTTCCTATTAATGCTTCCTTCATTAAACATTCATTGTAAATGTTGAATTCATTGTAAATTGGAGCTACATCTACATCCTTATCTGACTTCTCTTCCAATCTCCAAACTACTGGTTTCTCCTTCATTCAAGCGCAACTTTACTCGTTGTCCTACGTATAGGATGCGAATAAGTCGTCGGTCTCTCCAGCTGACCCCGATTTAAGTATTTTTAGAAGTTTGGTTCAATTGACCCGGTAGAAAGCTTTATGTCAGTCAATGAACCACTAACACAACTCCTTCTAACACTACTCCTTACTTAAGAACTCGTTCTGATATAATTCTCATCAACCCAATAGCATCACTGGTGTCTTTTCCTTTCCGGAATCCAAATTGGTCTTCCTCCAATATATCTTCTATCTTACTTTCAGTATGCGACCTGTTCAGTATGCGACCAATATAATATTTCCAGTGTGAGAAATAAGGCTAATTGTTCTGTGACCGCTGCAATTCTTTGTTTGCTTTTTCTTGAGCAATGAAATTATTGTAACAACAAGAAAATCCTTTGGCCATTCTCTGCTTAGGTATATCTTTTTAATAAGTGAAGTAAGTACTTTCATTACATTATCTCATAATCTGCTGGTGCATCGCCATCTCCAACGACCTTCTTTCTTCGTATGTCCTTTAGGACTTGAATATTTTTCATTATACTGGATGTTTTTTTTTTTTTTTTTTCACCATCCACCTCTTTCTCTGTTTCAATCGCAATATAATTGCGATGGTTCTTCTAATCATACAGATCCTTTAATACATCTCTTCCAGCTTCGAAGGATTATTTGATGGTCAGTGACTACATGACCTTGTAGATCTTCCATTCCAAATGTTCGTTTACTTTTGTTAGCTTTCCCTCCTTATTCCTATGATAACAAATTATATAACTCCTGTGATGTATGCAACTCACTATAGCAACTTGGTAGTACCAGGTTGTATACAGATAAGGATAACATTGACAAATCTGCATTCAAGTATACCATGATTTTTACAAAATATGTTTCTCTTACAGTTTGTAACTTGTAAATAGGATATTATTTTTATTTCCATTTTTCGCAGATGTATGTAAAGCTTAAAGGGAATGATGATAGGTGAATGCGAAATAAACATTATTCTTTCTTATTATTAACAAGAACTGTGATAAGAAGATCCCAGCATGTGTTTGCTCAGTTTTGATTTTTGTTCGGATGAACACATATTTTCTAGGCTGATTCAGCATCATGAGCGAATTGGCCAGATACTTCAATTAAGATTCAGAAAAGTTTGGGCTGAAAAAACGGAAATAACGGCATGGCTGTACTGAATATTCATCACCCAACTGAAGCAGTATCGTCAGTCATAAAGGGTGGCGCAATTGTAGAGTGATTACCTTCTCGACTTAGAACCACAAAAGCATCAGGTTATAATAGGAAGACGATCACCGTCACCTGCGTGTTGACTGTCAAACAGTCATATTTCGAATAAGTTCTCCTACAATTTGTTTTACAGTGATGGCTAGGTCTATTTAGTTGTAGTGCGACATCTTCAAATTTGAAATTTAACTAGCTCAGAATTTTGTACAAATTTTTTCCACCCAAGAAAAAAGTGTACCATTGAAAATAACAAAGGAGAGCCATTTCAAAATTTGGACCACTTCGATCACTTGTAGTGTGACATCTTCGAATTCGATTTTTAACTACTTTGGTAGTACAAAAACCTACAAAAATGGGGAAGATTCTAAGCTAGTTAGAATTCGAATTTAAAGATGCCACACTACATGCAACAGAAGTGACCAAAATTTTGAAATTACTCTCCTTTGTTAATTTGAATGGAAATTTTTTTCTTGGTTGGACAAACATGGACAAAAGTTGGACAAAATTCTGAGCTAGTTGAAATTCAAATTTGAAGAAGTCACACTACAGGTGATCGAAGTGACCAAATTTTGAAATTTCTTTTCCTCATTTATTTGAACGGTACAAAATTTCTCCTTGATTGCACAAAATGGACAAAATTTGACAAAATTGTGAGCTAATCAAAATTCGAATTTGAAGATGTCACACTACAAGTGATCGAAGTGGCCAAATTTTGAAATGGCCCTCCCTCGTTTATTTGAATGGTACAAATTCTTTCCTTGGTTGGACAAATATTTGACAAAATTCTGAGCTACCTAAAATTCAAATTTGAAGATGTCGCACTACAACTAAGTGGACCGGTGAGGGCTGCACACGATTCTAACCTTTCCGAATATATTTGAATACATTTTTGAAAGTATTTTACATTGTATATGCGTACAGTGTAAGATGTTTGCAAATCTATACACGACTTCGTTATACATACGAGTAGTTAGTATAACTCGTCATCCAAATTCATGGACGACGACGAACTGACGGGTATGAGGACGGACGGGAATGAAGACTATAGTTAAAATGGGCGACCGTGAAAACAGGAGAAAGCAATGCGTATATCGTGATAGCTGTGAGTATAAAGCTAGAAGAAACCAAAAGTGAATTGTGCATGTCTTTCGTTTCGTAATATAGCTATCAGATCGAAATTACGTGAAAGGACAAACACGAGTGGGTTTTGACAATATATTTAAACCTCGTATAATTAAAGTGGAGAGAAGGGGTAAAATCCCCACCCAACGATAATTCGCACCCTATACATTTTTTGCCGATTTATCGATGCCGATGCTTGCCGATGAATTGCCGATTTATCTCTCAACTCGACATTTAGGGAACTACTGTATCAGCTAGAACACAAGATTTTCCAGAGATTTTACGTTCCACGTAAATGAAGTAAACTAAGTTAAGAACACATTTTAAACGTGGATGCCATTCAACTTTCCTCAAGTAAATTATTCATTTAAATTGTATGTTGGCTTTAGGATAACTATAGGAACTTAGATATGTTATTGCTAGTAAATTCACTTATTGTTTAAAAATTATGTGCAAATACAATTGGTATTTTTTCTCAAATTATCACATAAAACTTAAAATATTTTAAAACTTCTTGGCAGGTAGAGTTAAGTTAATAAAATCAAGATTCGGAATCGACTCACACTACCGATTTATTTATTTTTTTAAAAAAAATCTATAATAACAGTATTTACAGAAGACACTACAAAATTCTTTTCTCTAATTTTTCAGGTAGAAATTAGGTAGTCCTTGACGTAAGGTTGTGGACAGGATCTCCATAGAGCCCCGAAGCAGGCTAAACAGAGTGGCGTAGGGAACTCCAAATCTCCGAAGCAAGCAGTGAGCGGGGTAGAAGTCACCGAGCCCCGAAGCAGGCCAAGCAACTGTGGATAGGATTATCAACAGAGTCCCGAAGCAGGCTAAGCCAGGAGGAAAGGAATAACCAAGAGTTACGTGGCAGATTAGAGGCTTTGGGATTAGGTTATCCTAATGCTCCGAAGCAAGCACTAGGAGGGACACCAGAGAACTGGTACTGGTCCGCTGGTTGCTATCCAATTTATAGGCGTCCACAGCGGCGGTGGCGCTGCTGCTCTCCTGTGGTCATGCGCTTAGGTAGGAGGTGCCAATGGTCCGTCGTCTGCTGCTCGTAGTAATATCACTCGTGGCGTGTAGTACTCCAACGTAAATCCATGTGGTGATGTTTACAAACAGGAGTACATTGGCGTTGTTTCCATACAGAAACACGTGGTACATTAGAATATATCATGTTTCTGAAATCCACATGTAAAAAAAAAAAAAATGTATGTAGCTTTTTCAGATCTTCAATGATTAAAATTATTATTTAGTTATTAGTATTCATATAATAGAAGCTGATTATTTGATTTTCTTGTTATAATTATTCTAAATAAGCAATGTTATAAAGTTGGGAAGGCTTTTATAGCCAAAGTTTTAACATTTTCAAACTTGTCCCTTAGTTTTCTAGAAGTGTTACCTTCATAACAATTATTTTTTTTCACTTTGGCGATTGTATTATATACCATTGATGATGCTTTAATCAATTGTATTAATATTGATTAAGAAATGTGTTATGTTAAGATCGGATGAGAAACTTTTTTAAAAGTAATAACAAATACAAATGTTTCTCAAACACGACCTTTCATACCATTTTGAAATGTCTAACTCCTGAAACGAACTTCTAGCAACAAATTATTGTGACAAGGGAATAAACTATAGGCTAGTTAGAAAACCAATCTAGGTCGATAGAAAAGCAAATAGTTCTAACTGGTTTTCCTGTTCTATTCCGTGAAGGCAGTACTTTCTATCGTGCTGCATGGAGCCTCATGTTCGCCCAATCAGTTTTCTTTCCCATATGTTGGCTTGACTAAGCACTCTGGAACGTTGCGCTGGAAAAACTACTTGCCGGACATAAAATATATCCTGCGTCCAGCCAAGATACGGCATACTCGTTGCTCCGGCTCCGTATGTTTTGTTCCATTTAAGGTAAAGGCACACTTGGTAAATGTTATGTGCTAATGATAGCTGGCCTGTATTTCATGTGTTATTTTGTGCTACATCATTTCATAAATCCTGCATTTTCTGGCCATTTTCCCAATCTGAGTATCTTGAGCCATATACAGTGCATTATGTCTTTCTTTAGAGCATAATCAGACTTGCTACAAAACATATTGTTCCCTTCCTGAAATTTAACATTATGAACTGGTTGAACTGGAATGAAACAACATTGCCCAAAAGTTTCAGAAATTCAATCTGCAGGTCGGGAGACGAAATCCACAAACTTGTCATCGCATCGTTGACGGTTTCTCCTGCTATTTTTCTCTCGGTGTTAGTGAAACCAACGTGTCGTATTAGTTGATGCAATCTGTACCAATTAAATGGCGCTGGAGTTAATGCGTTACACTCCACTGGTTTAATAAACAGGAGTCTGCTTCGAGTGGAGGCTGTTATCGTCCATCAACTTTTTCAGTGGAGGCCTGCGAAGTGACTTAAGACCTTCTCTTCATAGGCTTCCGTTCGTCCACGGAAAACAAATGAAAGCCCGTCTGTGACAGAAGTGGAAGAGCTCCCATCTTGGGGGTGAAAAATTGAGACATGCAGTGAGAACCAGTGGCTAACGGGTTTTTACATTTCCTGCCTCACCATTAATTCTCATTATCATTTCCTACCCCCTCCCCTTTTTTCTCTTCTTGCTCACACACACACAAATATTAACACAGCCAGAAACTTTGACTGGTTGCCACTAAAACGTCAGCCTCTCGCCAAAGGCAGGAGAGCTCCTATCCACAGCACACGAGCCGTCATTTATCATGTCCGGGAGCAGCGGAGAAGGGGGGTATTAAAAGAATAGGGCATTAATCTATGTTATCATAAATTTTGGTTTTACAGCAAGAAGCCTCAAAGCATCAATATATCTCTCTCTCTTTTCCTTCTTTCTTTTCAAATAGGTGAGTTGAGTGGGTAAAAAAGTAATTCCTTCAAATCCCGTCACCCAGTTTATCCTGTAACTTGAACAAAGGCTATACTTCGATCGATTAACATGTTTCAAGTTTGTGAGAAAACATTTAATTAATTGAAAGTGTATTATGTTATACATAATACATCAACTGGTACATTTATTTTTTAATACTTCAAACGTCCATATCCATAGTGTTAAAAATATCATCTGCACCAAAATTCTAATGAAACTTCAGATTCATGATGGGTCGCAGTGTATCACGTCCTGTTGATGCACGACCCACTTACCCCTCACAAATCTGAACAAACTTAATCCATGACTCACTTACCCAAAGCATTTCTGCAGAATAGGTTGGTTCGGATTTGTGGTTGGAATTTATTTACGAATTCCAATTTAAATTCATAACGAAAAATCACTCGCATTTGAATATTCTCAATACTGCACTTTCATACGTCCCTGTTCAACAACACAATGTCTCCTGTCTGAATCGGTATCTCAGGCTGTTTGTTATATGCGTGCAGTGTTTGTGACGTTAGACACGTGACTTTAATATATCCCTGTGTTGTGTTGCTGAGGTAACTTTTCCATCAAATGTGAAAATTAATAGTTCACTTGCACCAACCTAATTACACTCGCAACAGGTTGAAGCTAAATTTATGTTTACCTACAGTTCTTGTACTAATCTTTTAACACATAATTCTTATTACGTTAGGGAACGACTAACTCTAGGAAATAATCTTAAAACTACATGAGTTCAGAGTCCTACAGACGCAATTATTACAATTATTACAATTATCATTGTTTTTCTCTGTAATACATGAAGTGCAGAGTAGTATATTGCATTGCATAGTCATGTGTGCTTCGTACAGGGCCGGCTTTACCGTATGTGCAACACGTAGACTTGCACGGGGCAGTAAATTTCGAGGAGCGCCTCGAAAATTAATATTTCTTGTTGGAAACGAACTTCATGATGATGGTAGTTAAATTTACTAAGCTGACCTTTTATTTGAATACTGCATTCAACAAATCATGTTTAGGTCGCATGGACAGTGCTAAAGCAAATGGTCAAACAAGTCCCATCATGAATTGCGTGATTGTTGTCAAACACAAAAACTCAATTCTCGAACAGTAAAGAACACTTGGTTCATTTAGCTATTTATCACAGTTTTAATATAAAAACTAATCTTGTCTTTGTCACAAACAAATTCTTTATCATTGAGGGTGGAAACATTTTTTTTAAAATTAACTGACGTAGAAAGGAAATCAAGAATTAGAGACAGAAGAGGTATTGAATACTATGAAAAAAGATTAGCATCTTTCCTCTGGTGGTGTGTTGGTTTTATCTTTCAGTAGCATAATATATATTTATTTAAAGAAAAAAAGACACAATGATATCGTATTTGTAATATTTAGGTCTTTCTGAGTCTGAGAGCTCTTTCCCTCCCCTTCGTTGTTCATGGTAGGTTGCATCAGGGTTGAAAAAGATACAGTTTTTTTTAAAAAGAACAAAACGTGTTTAAAATATGAAAAAAGCATGTAAAATGTTTTAAAAAACACACAAAAATACATGTTTTAAACATTTTGAACAGTTTAAAACATGATTTTAAACTTATTTGAAAATCGTGTAATAACGTATTTATTAAGACTTTCCTTTTCTTTTGCAACCGATCTTTTCATTTATTTTATTCAAGTTAAGATTAACTGTATTGGGTACAGAATATTTCTGTGGGTATATAGATTAGTAATTCTCAACTTATTTCATCACGACCTCCTTTTAATACACCCTCTTGCTAGTGATTCTCGTAAGCACTTTCTTGTTTATAATAAGCTTTTTAGGTAGATTTTAAAATCTACTTACCTTGGAGATTTCACACAATCTATCACCATCTTTGTGTATTGAGAACGGGTTGAGGGAGAATGATGAAACTTGGAAGTGGTCTGACACATCAGATAGTGCTATCAAGCAGCATGGCGGACATCTTTGATTGGTATTAGAAATTTCAAATGCAAAGGGAGCCATGACACATGCTTTAAGGCTAGAATTTTACCAGAAATACGCTTGTGCGATTATTTTAGCCCCCAAAACAGGTCATTTCAGAGTTACTGCTTCAGAAAGTTTTCTAGTTATGTCTCTAGGAGCTGAGCTCCCGTTTCGTGGAGGCGGGTGAGATTTTTGTTGCAAAATTTGATTACTATTTCAGAACACTGATGTCAATAACAATATTTTAAAATAATAAATTTTCGAAAAGTAATGTATGAAGCACATTTCATGTTGTGCTAACTTTAGAATATTTTCTGCAAGCCTATGTAATTGGTTGTTTTATGAGTCGATAATTTATCGAAACAATGTATTTTAATATTTGGGACATTCAAAGCACAATGGATCCAAATCCATTTTCAATAAAGTTCACTTTTCCTCAGCAAATGAATTCTATTCTATGTATTCTATCTTCGCAGCCAAGAGTCCAAACCAAACGTAACTAAAACCATGCGAAAGGGCGTGGGATAGTTTCATATGACAGCTGCTAGACAGGGTGTCAGTGAGACAGGAGGGCAACCGCCCCCATCCCCACTCTGGAGTTCAGATTTTGGTGGCAGTAAGGCAGTTTTAGAAATCTTTTGATTAGCAAAGTCCAACAGAACAAGTTCAGGTCCCTGCACCGAAAAAATACGCAGAATATTCCGATGATTAAAACTAGAAAGTTGCTTAGACCCAATTTCCAGAATTTTAAACAGGCCCGAAACTCTAAAGTAGAGCCACCTTTGGAATCCTTGGGCAATATATATATATATATACATACAAGAGAGCAATATGGGCCTATAGCTCCTTACGGTCAATGGAAATGGATTATAACTGATCAAAATCCATATTTATTCGGTGTAAGGACTTCAATGTGATGTTACTATCTTAAATTTATGAGCAAGGAGGGGGAAATTAGGCCTCCTCCCTACTCCATCAACGACTTTGTCTAGCGGTTGTCCTATGAAACACTAGTCCACACCTTTTCACGTGGTTTTTGTTTCATTTATTTCGTACGCTTGGCTACGAAGATACTACATTTGCTGAGCAAAAGTGAACCTTTTTGAAAATGGACTTGGATCCATTGTGCTCTGAATGCCACATATCTCAAAATATTTTATAAAATCTCAGTTGGAGCAAATTTATCCTGCAACCCAAGTTTGTTCGAAACACATACAATTAGTTTGTTTAGTTTGATTGATTACAGTCTTGGATAATTAGCAAGGCTATATGAGACAGGGTTTTTGTTTAAAGTGGGACCCGAACCACTAATTTTGAAATTTTACGTTGATCGCAGTCAAAATCCATACAGCAAATTCCGACGTCTCGTACCTCTACCCTCAAAATTTAATGTTAAAGGACCGAAAATTGCACCCTGTAGCGTGGTGAGTACATACAGACAGACGAACAAATTGAGATCAAATAGTCCCAGGCACTGAAGTTGCAATACGTATCACGCTTTAATGGTTAGCTATGTGGGCGACTGCCATATCTTGCCCTTTCTCGCCTGGTCCCTTTATAAAAGCTATGCCAAGGTGTGAAGTTTTTAAGAAAATTTAGAAGTGAGGTGGAGAGGAGGGACGAAATAAAATTTTCATAATAAAAAATGATTATGAAAAAAGTTTCATAATGAAAATGATATTGTTTATACAAAATTAATCCTTACCGAAAGTTTCCAGTTGCATCTCAACCATATCACTGACGTTTAGAAGCATCAAAAGCAATTTTTGAATCAACACTTATCATTTGTTTGAGTTTCCAATTTTTTCCCAACATTGCATTTTTCAAAATGATTCTTCATTTTTTGTACAGAACTAAACCAACCATTTCTGTCACACAATTTGCAACGAGCTCGTATGGTCATTTCCTATCTGATAAAGTTTGAGTTACTTTAATAAATTTTCTCCAAATGATGTCCTTTTTTCTTCCTGTAAACCTCATGTTAAACCATTCAAAAAATGAAATGAAATTTTTGAGTTTTACGTCCCACGGTTATGCCGGTTAGGCTAAAGGAGACGGTGATGATGAGTAATGAATGAAATGGTGGAATGAAGGAAGTGGGAGGAAACGGGAGAACCCCGAGAAAACCCACGCACACGGTGTTCGTCCACCACAAAGTTCACTTGGCGGGAGCAGGGTTTGAACCCGAGACCCCTAGCACCAGAGGTGAACGCTCTACCACTGAGCCACCGCGGCCCCCTTAAACCATTCAAGTTGCTCGGGGACTGAGAACCAACATGTACTGTATCAACGAATGCCTGCCATATTTTAATTTTAGAACCGCAATTTAGCAAATAACCTTTTGTTGTTTTCTGAATACAACACAAAAATTTGTTTCCATGATAATAATTTGATTTGTTTTTTAAAGTCAGTTCTATAAGTAGTCGAACAATCGACTACGCTACTTTCTCGCAATTTAACTGACAAGGCAGGGTATCCGATTGTGATAAGATTGCACAGACATAAAGAACATCTAAAAAGAACATGGAAAGGGTCAAATAGGGGATTAAAAATGGGGTCAAAATGAGATTATGTGCAATATAGCGAGAACGAGAAGAGATATCGGAAAAGTTTAAATGTACGAAATACTACCCATAGTCGACGCAATTCAATGAGGTAGAACGCACCAATGAGAAGAGAGCAGAACATCCGAAAATGGACCAATCACGTGTACAACATTGTCACAATGTGTTACGGAAATGAGCGAAAAGGGTGATTAGGAGCAGGAAGAAAGAAGAAACGAAGAAAGCAAAATACGTGTTTCTCTTGAGAAAGAGTTCAACTTTTTGGACGGACCACTGCGTTTGTTAATGTTGGGATTAAAGTAATACAGTTTAGTATATTGAAGAATTAAATATGCATTGGTTAAAGAAAACTATTTGAGCTTACTTGTTTACGTAACAAGAGGTCAAGTGGTAAAGAGCGACCCCGGAGTCCTTTGCTCTTCGAGCTCTTAATATGAGAAAACCAAAACAGGGAATATAACCTCAGATTGTTTTTGGTTCTCAGCAATGTTTATAACCCTATAACTACTGCAATGTTCTTGAATTTACGCACATAATCTCTCACAACTTCCAATATATATATATGACTTGTTTCTATTAACATTGTCTAGATATTCAGGAACTATCAACTCTGTATGCACTAAATCGCCAAGTAAACAAACCTCTATTTCCATCTACATTAGAGGGAAAATAATTTCCTGTTCAACTATGAAGCTCAATTTCCAAAACAATATAGAAACGAAATGATATATAATAAATCTTCTCATAAATCTTCTCATTTCCGGAACAAAAGATATAATGATATTTAGGTAAGCTTTCGCATTGCTCGACTATCACAGAGTTAGTAATGTAGGGTTTACTCTCTAAGTAGTTTTATTAGTCCTCAAGAGACTTAACCAAAACTTTAATCTTACTTTCAAAGATCAAGGTTTGTTTGCCATAGACCTTTAAAGAACAGTTTGTAAGAGAATAGGTGTCAGGAACTGATGTATGAAATACTAAAGATAGAAATACGTTCTTGGGTACTCTTAATTTTCAACTAAACTTGAAGACATTAGACTGACAAAAAAAGACATTAACACAGTTTCTTCAGTGTATCGTAATTAAGGTGAGTTTTCTGACCAGTCTTCAATAGAAGGTAGCTTGCTTTCCGTGTCTCTAAAATGTATTCCTTTTATTAAAATGGACCACAGTCTAAAATCCGTTGTGTATCTACAGGCATTACGGAATCACGTACCCTACAATGCAACACTCTTTTCCACATGGAGACGGCATTTTCCAGGACGTCAAGGCCACCGAACCAGGATAGTACTTTGTTTTAGGGACATCCCACGGAGCTGCAGCATATAAATTTCCCCTTAACTCACCGGATATTAATTCTACAGAACATCTCTTCGCGCCATGACTCTTGCACCGACAACCTGTGACAGTTGCCCCAAATCCATTTTTTATTTAATCTTAAAAGTTCATTTGATTTATTTATGCGTGTGATTAGAACAACTTTAGTGAATGCTATTTTAAATTTTGTTTGTAAAAAAAGCAAAGGGAACTGAAACAGTATTCTTTATTTCCTTTCCCTATCCAAATGTAAGATGCTTTTTTTATTTGTATACCTCGACCTACATTGAAATCCGCACTTACAGCTCATTAGTTGACTTGCTCCATTTTTAATCTTCCAATCGGTGATTTGACCGCGAGTAAATGTCGCTCAGATACCTCATTTTGACATTCTCTAATCTCCCTGTGCAACAAAACACACTGTATGTAACATTTCAATGCCAAGCTGACCTTGCATGTATTAGCGCACGTTTACACTTAATATTAAGTCTAGGAAACAGAAGTACCTTTAAAATTGGAATAACTTTAAAACACTTAGGATACTAAGTATAATATATCAATTCAGTGAGCCATTATGCCATACATGCTATAAGGACACAAGTAAGATATACATAAGTAATATGGACATGATACAATGATGATAAAGTAGGCAGGGGAAAAGCATCACTGGAAACCCCACAGGCATTCTATTAATCAAGCACAAATTACCATGACCTGGAATAGAACATATTGTTCTACTCTGCGTGCAAGAGAAAGTCTTTCTGCGCCTGAACCACATTGGAAAATCTATATCACACTCTACTCACTTTACGTATTGTTTTTTCCAAAACCGAATATTTCAGTCATTACCACGTCATAGAACATATAAAGAAAACAAAAATTTACATTGGTAGTTACCTCGTAATTTGTATTCACACATTCAAACGGTTTCAACACATCCGTGAACCAAAATACAAATAAATTAAAATCAATACTTGAAATCAAAAGAATTTCACAACACCGGAAACTGTTAGCCCTCCTCACTAATCTAGAGGCTAGTACGCGATTTCAATGCATGCGGTCTCTGGTTCGATTCCTAGAGGGAGAGTGTTGAACTCTAGACCCACATCTCATATAGCTTCGGTGCTGAAGCGTAACGTTACACATCAAAAATAAACTGCAAACTCTCTGAAGAAACCATGTTTCGTGGGGTATACAATATTCAGTTTATACTGTGATTCTAACAGCAGAAAACTCGATAATGAGAAGTAGGCAAACTAAATAGATTATGGAGTGTAATAATAAAGAGAGAATTAACAAATTACTATTATTAATATAGTCAAATCCATTGTATTGAACTGCCAATTCGAAACAAAGAAGTTAATCTCTTCTACTTGTTTAGCGTTATTATCTCCGGTGGTCTGGTTCCCGGGCTCGATTCCCTGTGGGAGAGGCTTTGAAATGTTAAATGTCCTCGATGTATCTGTGTTCGTGTCTTGGTCATTCAAGGTTACTGGACATAAATGTGAAACCAGTATAACCGAATATAATAGAGATAAGTTACGGATATACTTTCGATGAATCAGAAAAAAAGTAGTCTGAAGCATCAGGTTCGAGTTACTCTTAACATCAATTTTTCCTTCATGTCTTTACGTGTTTGTATGTCTTCTTTTATATTTAAATTTGAATTCACTGGAATATAGTATTTTATCGTGACCGAAATCATAGTGTTTCATCGTTAATAAACCATCGGAATCGTAAACGTGTGCAATTTGCTACATACACGAGTGTTTTCTTACTCTTACTTAACAGAGCGGTCTTAGCGTAGTGTCTTGAGCATTAGTTTCGTAATTTAGCTGTCTTGGGTTCGACTTCGTCTTAGGTAATTAAGAAAATTTTTATCATTCACAATGTTGATACTTCTTATGTATAATAACATGAAAAAATATTCAATTTCTCTCGGTCTTATAAGTTGGAGTTAAAACGACTTTCCTCACAGGGGAAATACTAACAATATAATGTCACATACCTACTATATTGATTCGTAATGTCTGAGAACGTAAAGTATTTAGCAAACAATTCATGAATATATAAGAGTCATCCTTAGGGCCTAGTATGAGCTATAAATGTGTCTGAAACTTTATTGTTTCATTGTGTAATTGTTTCAACTTCATCCACTATTACTAGAAATAATAATAATATTTTTGTTTGAAATTTCCAACAAGTTCCATATATCTGTTCAACCAAAATTTGTAAATACGAACTATTTTTTTATTTGTATATATATTTTGTTAAAATATCAATATAACGCATACACAATCCAAGGTCTGTTACCCAAAGAAAGGGAGTTATTATGTATCGTGATGAAGACAACTCCTACTTAGTTTCTGTTATGGCATCTGATAATCCGATTTTCATATTGTCCAGGAATTGACTTCTTTTTCCCCCTCTTTATCTTCCAAAGTATCTCTTCTAAGACAATTCATCCAACACAGGGTCCAAATCAATTTCTTTTATTTCTTCCTATCAATTTCAGTATACTTATTTACATTGGAATAGGACGTAATATTGAGGTCTCAAATCTTCAGTAATAATAATAATAATAATAATAATAATAATAATAATAATAATAATAATAATAATAATAATAATAATAATAATAATAATAATAATAATAATAATAATAATTTAGAAGACAAATTCCGGACCAGGACATACCCTCTGTGTACGTCCCTATAAGTAGCTAAGTAGCTAAATGTTAAACGAAACTTTTCTAGGCAAATTCCATGTAGAAAGTAGGGCTACTGAACTCACAAGAGCCCTTGGAAAATTAATTTTTAAGTAATGGTTATGCTGACTAAGCTAAAGTAGACTTGATGAGAATGAATGATACATTGGAGTAGAGGAAGTGGGAGGAATCAGAACCCCGAGAAAGCCTACACACAAGGCGTTAGTCCAACACAATGCTCACTGGACGAGAGCTGGGTGGAACCATTAAATTCACAACTGTTTAGTATTACTAATAATAATGGTATTAACCTTTTTAAAGTTGTCCTAAAATTAGGCAAAACTTACAGATAAGTCGAAATATCTGGAGGGTGTCCGGACCTCCAGGACACACATTTGCACCTACCCAAATTTTAAACGAAAGTGTTGCACAAAAGTTTCATGTAGAAAGTATTCTACTGTACATTTTAAGAAAAATAACTGTAATAAAAATAACTGAATATCATTGAACAGTATGGCATATAATAAACTAATTTTTAGGATATACAGAGGTAATTATACAAGCTTTGCTGCAAAAATACCTACACAGACCATAATTAAATGAGCTCTGAAATACAAAGTAACAAAATAGCGTATAAGATTCAGTCTACTGAGCAATTGCTACTTAAATAATGGACATACACTATTTCGAGAATCGAGAAAAGACGAGAAATGTTTACGATACTTTTCTTCTCGTCTCGATTCTCGTCTCCGAAGAGAGACGATAATTTGAATTAGATTTGTCCTGTCTCGAATGTAAAATGTTAATTCTCGTCCCGACTTTCTTTGTTTTGTTTTAGAAACGAGAAGAGAAATTCCTCTTCTTATGGGCAACATTAAACAAAACCGAAATATTCTTGCCAAATGTCACGTTTCTGCTTGTAATGGTATGACCTGAGCGATAACAAGCTCCTAACTCGTAACCTTCTGCGAAGTAATTATTATTATTATTATTTGATAATTATTCCTGAAGATTTGATAGTTCAATTATTGAAACATCCGAGTATTCAAAATTTTTTAAAAAAAGAAAGCGTGTCATTGCCAATCAATCGCCAACGAAAATCCTAAAGAAGTAATAATAATAATAATAATAATAATAATAATAATAATAATAATAATAATAATAATAATAATAATAATAATAATAATAATAATAATAATAATAATAATTGACGGACTTGAATTTGGTCCGAGCACTTCCAGACTAGTGGTCGAGCGTCTGACTACTGAACCACGATAACTACTCAACAAGTGATTCGTCTTTAGTATGTTTACGATAGGTTTCTTTGAATGCGCTCACGAAGTTTTACATTATATTTCTTCGTTTCAAAACTCCTTTCGTATTTCTTTTATCATGATATAAGTCAATGATTTTTGGCAATAATTTATATTAATAACTTAAGTTGTTCTTAAACCTATGGCTCTCAATTTTGTTTCTTCTCCATGCCAAATTACAGATATGAGAGATTTAATTCACATACTGAGCTCCCTCGTGGCTAAGCGGTTAGCGTACGCGTCTTTGACGTGGGAGACCCGGGTTCGGTTCCTTGCGGGAACTCATGTGGTTCGGGTTCCACGTTAATAAGTAGGTCCACGTCTCATATAGCCTCGCTGCTGAAAGGGACGCTAAACTAAAATCAGCTCAGCTCAGTTAATTCACATACTCTGCATTTGTTTCGAAACAGTCACCATTACATGATCAAACACTTCTGTTCGGCACTATACCTGCAATACGAAAAAACGATCACAAATTTATTTCGAGAGGGGCTTGAGCCCTATGTCTACTCCCTAAATACGCCACTGTATCCCAGTCAACCGTTACCAAGTTATCTCACACAGCAACGTAACAAATTTTTTGCTATATCCCTACTTTTGACATTGCTATATCTCTATTTTTGCCTTGTTGGGGTTGTAGTTCACGAGCACTTTAAATTTTTAAGATATAAATAAAAATGTTGTCTTTATCTATATAATATATATTGATTTGATTTTTTAAAGAACATTTTAACTTAACGAAGAGAAATTTATACACGGAGAAAAATGCATAATCCAGTCGGCATGTGAATGCTGTTTTTACCAGGTTTCCCCCCTCTCCACATTAAGTAATGTTGTTTCATCAGTAGTACGATCTACACCACCGTCCAGCGAAAATTTTGTATCGTGGGACTACCATTTCAAATCTAGAATTAACGCCATACCCATTCCGACGGTGGTAACTTAGGTATATAATGTTGGTACTACCTTCCTACGAGTGTCCCCTCTTGGTTCTTTCTAAATCTGTGACTCCCTACCTTACGAGAATAATATTTTTAACACGAAACCAATCATGTGAATAAAATTATCCAATCACAGTGAGTCTAGTTAAACGCCAAACTCCAGACTTGGCATGGTTTTCCCACCTGCTGTACTTTTATACATGAAATTACATTACTTAAGGAGTGCACCCGCGTAAATACAATGTATCCACACGGAAATCCTAGTCTTTTTTTTTTTCTCAGTGTACTTATTACCAATCTCACAGATGATGTACTTGATAAACGTGATGTTTTTATTACAAATTTAATTTGACTGTTATTGATGCCTCTAAAGTTTGTTTACGAGTCCTCTCTTCCGTATCGTTGACCTGATTGTATTCTATTTGCAGTTTTTTTTTGTTTAATACGGAAAATCAACTATATATTTTTTTTCGATTTGGCCATGTTTACATGTCACTATTTGTTGTTTTAGTTAAAAAATGGTCTTGTGTATTTTTTTTTAAAAAAAAGTTTGTGTTTGTGTTTCTTTGTTAGCAAAACCTTGTGTAATTAAACTGCAACGCCAGTGAACAACAGAGATTTATTATAAAATTTAGAATGAAAATATTTTACAATTTACAGTAAATATGTAAATGACTAAATATTAGCCCATGACTAATGTCAAACATGCTAGAATAATAAATTACAACTTGGTATCGCATGCATATTTATTTGTATCGCTGTAAGATGTAACAGTGAACTTAGAACGATGTAGTTACGTTTATGAAGATGCTCACTTTCGCTCAGAATGGCACAAGTAAATTTTGTGTACAACTGTAAGAGAAAAATATGAATTTCCATAATTAAAACTAGAAAGAAGATAAAACATATCGATGGGTATATGGACAATGGTGGTATGTCCATTTTTCTTCGAAAATCAGGTTTTGACTGATGTGGATTATGTCCGAAGTGTTTTTGTATTTGTAGCATATTACATAAAAACATAAGAACCTCCAGTAAATATTCAATTAATAATAAAAAACAGTAGAGAATGATAGAACAGAGAGAATAATAGAAAACTTTTATCCGTATTTCTTCTCTTCCTCGCAAAAATTCGCGAAATATCATTTCTCTATGACTTACGGTTTTTGAGATATGGCTCCTCAAACTTCCAGAAATTCAAAATTTTTGGCCAATTTCAGGGTAACGGTGGCAAGCTAGCCAGTGACCACATGTTACTATTTGATACCAAAATATTCACCATCCTCTTAGATATTGATCAACACCAATGTGATTTCTGTATTACTTATGGTTCCCAAGATATGGCTCCTTAAATCTCCAGAAATCGGAACTATCTTTTGAACAATATCTCGAGAACGGTAAGTTATACAGAGATGATATTGGCGTTAATCAATACCTAAGAGGATGGTAAACATTTTAGTACCAATATTAACTATTTTCCACAGGTTTGGCCAGTGGCCAGTTGGACATTGGCCACCTGTTACTGTTTGGTAAGAGAATGTTTACTATCCTCTTAGGTATTGAATAACACCAATATCATCTCTCTATAACTTATGGTTCCCGAGATATCGCTTTTTAAATCCGGAAATCGACCATTTTTTTTGGCCAATATCTTCGGAATGGTAAGAGCGACGCGAGAAATTCTACCACTTTCTCAGATTTTGGTGCTCTATCGAATGGAAGGCTCATAATTGAAAAAAATAACTAACAGACAGACAGACAAACAAACACACACACAGACATAGAGAATTCAGCAACGAACTTTTTTAAGTTCGTTGATAAATTTGTAGGTAGTTATTTAGTAACAAAATAATATAGAAAATATACATTTTAAGACAAATTTCTGATGTAGTACATTTTCACTGACCTATATTCGATGACAATGTTGAGTTGAAACATACAAAAGTTATGTTTTTGAAAATAAGGATTGGAGATGGAGATAACAGAACCAATGAACGAGACCAATCGAGAAGAAATCCTATGTGAAAGACGACAAAAGTAAAGGAGGGAGTGATTACGAAATAATTTGAAGAGGTCAAAATAAGAGCGGAGGAAAAGGGCTTAGCAAATAATAAACAAAATAAAGATTAATATAATAAAGTATTGTAAAAGGTTTCTGTAATTTTCATAAGTAAAATGTCCTAGAAAAAATCTCCTAGTTACGCTAATGTGATAATATGTAATAATGTAAAAGGTCATTCTCCGATTAGGAGGAAAAGTGAATAGCTCATTAGCTGTCGACCATGTTTCAAATTAAGATACCCAACTGAATAACGTGAAAACCTCATTAGCCAATAGAAGTTAGGAAAACTCTAATTCAGAAATGGTTGTTGACTATGCTCAGTATAGGCCTACACTGAAAAAGAAAACTTTTAGAAACGGGAGGACACTGTACACGTTACCGACATTCTTTGAACATCTCTAGATTACACATATTCACCCCTTGTAGGTACTGTGTTGTCCAAGTATGTCCCAGATGTATGTACAAAATGTGCAAAATGTATGTCAACCCTTTGTTTTCGAACTGTTTGCCGAGGAAAAAGTGTTTTAACTATGTAATACTAGACACTGTTTTTGGAGCATAAGCCCTTTTGGATACACGAAGCACACTTTATAAACACACTTTGATATATTTCTCCCTCAACATCCGCACTGAAAGTGTTTAAATGCTGTTTTACTAACTTTTATAAGGTGCAAATAGATTATGAAATACTTACTGAAATATTAGTATTGGTTTATGATACAGTACCTGAAATAACTGTTCTTTACACGAGAGGAATAGATTTATTGAAAATATTTGAACCCTATTTCCTTTAGGATATGTGTTTCAATGAAACATCAAAAGTGCATAGCGTTTTGTTTTAAATCCACTTTTATGTCATTTCAAGAAAGGAGCCACGGCATCGGAGGCTTCATCCCTAAGTAGTGCACATTTTGTTTACTAGGTGGCAGCAGTTGAAGCACACTGCCTTAATGAGTAAGAAGTATTTCTAATACTGCGGAGGACATGGGATTTTTGGTTGAAGATCAACGGGTAATTGTATAATTTTTCACTGCAGTTGGAGGTTGTGCAGCGAAGTGGGTGCATGAGTTCAAAGCAGTGCAGACTAGTGTGAAAGATGAGCAGAGGCCTTAGTGTCCAAAAACAGCATCAACTGATGCTAACTTTGCTCGTGTTGAAAATTCGATCCTGGAAGATAGACGTGTCATTATGCAGAAAATTTGTGATAAACTGGGGCTAACAATGGGAACAGTAGAACGAAAAATTACAAACCAATTGGGCCTAAAGAAAGTTACTTCTCGATGATGTTTAATGACGATCGAATAAGAGGCAAGGATTCAATCAAGTGCTGCAAAGTTGACACGCTTCAGAAGAGAGGATCGCAAATTTCTCAGAAAGTGTTGTGACAATAGATGAATCACAGATTCCATTATTCAACTCGACAACAAAAGGGCAGTTGATGCAATGGAAACAAATTACCTCGCACCGAAAATTTCGACAGATGCCATCGAATGAGAAGGTACTCTACGCTATCTTCTGGTTGACTGAGAAAATAGCATAATTGGCAATTGGCAAAATTTTATCCTCCATATGGATAATGCACCGCCACACCGTGCTAAAGTTCTGAACTCAAACTTGGCAGACCGCACGGCACGGGACTTCTCCCATACATATTATGTTCACCAGATTTAGCACCGCGCGACTTCTGATTGTTTCCAAAACTCAAGGATTATCTTCAAGGAGGACATTTTGTCCTTAGATTATCGTTGGGAAGTGATATTTTTCAGTATCAGAAACATACCCCGAAAGATGACTATGCCGCATGAAACAGAACTACATAAGCTATGAAACTAGAAAACATATGAAACTACATAAGCTAACATAAATTATTGAGCATTTCCTGTAGAGCAACAATGATTAAATTTGGCATGATTGTAGCTTTCCGGAACTAACCCACAGGAAAATTGCCAAAAGTGAATATTTTAAAATTTTTTTAGGGGTCTAAAGAGGAGATGAAGAATTTCACCATGTTATTTAGGCCTAAATGGGCCTTTTTTGGACCTATAATCTCATGTTTTATGTACTTAGAATTGGAATAAAAACTTGAAATTCGGTATGCTTGTACGTTTTTGTTAGTGTTACCTAAGTGAATCATCAGAAATAAAAAATTTCCAACTAGTGTTGAGCGCAAGAATCTTGGTCTTGAAGTTTTTCCGGGAGACCAGGAATCCCGATGCAAGACCAAGACCAAGACCAAGGGGTGAAAGACCAAGACCAAGACCACACCTGCAAGACAAAGACCAAGGCCAAGACTCTTGCGCAAGAGTCTTGCACAAGTAACGGTACTACTTGATTTTTTTTTTATAGAATGTAAAACATAAGAAAAAAATCATTACATCTCTTACTTGAATTTCTTGACTTCAGTAAAAATGCCGCGGGAGTGAATGTGTTCCCAGTAGTTTATGCAATCCATGTGAATGATGTGTCCCTGCAGCATACTGCAACAGTATGTCGTTTCCTGAATTGGTTGTTCGCGTTTTCTGTAGATATTACTCGTTTTCATGCCACACAGGTGTCATCTTGCAACATGCGAGCTTTTTTGGTAAACAAACACCGTGTGCGTGGGTTTTCTCGATTTTTTCCGCTTCCTCCTACTTTCTTCATTCCACCATTTCAGTCATTTCTCATCATCACCGTCTCCCTTAGCATTGGCTCATAATCGTGGGACGTTAAACTAGATACTTCATTTCACTTCAAAGCATATTAGTGGTGTTCTTCTTCCAAAACTAAAGAGAAATGTAGTATTGAATATCCGTAATTCCGTATGCCATTAATGCCGACTACATTCGTTGGAAATTTTTAATGTGTGCGCATAAACTGAATATCGAAAATAACATTTTCATGACATTGAGAAAGATTTAGGGCATGTGACCGCAAGTTTGATTTCATGGGCGGATGCTTATATGTTGAAGAATTGTTTATCAATATAACTTTTAGCCTCCTTAGATGGACGACACGCCGAGGATTGAGCGATATAACATTATACTACAACAATAAATCTACAGGGGGTAGACAACAAATTTGATAACACTTCATACAGGACATGTAAGTTTGGCCCTCCACTGTACAACACGTGTTGCGGCTGATGATCGTTTTTTATTTTCAATGAGTCATGTGGACTTTCCTCTTCCGTCAGCAGTAACCCGTTCACCTTGAGTGTCGTGTTGTGAAAGTGGTGCGGTAAAATGGGCGACCTGACAGACTTCCAAAGAGGCATGATCGTTGGTGCCCGTCTGGTTGGAGCTTCAGTGGCAACAGTGGCGACCATTGTGGCGGTATCGAAAGGCATTGTGTCCAATGTCACGAGGGCATACACAATTCATGGGGTAACGACATCTGTAAAGCACAACAGTGGTCGAAAGACAATCCTGTCAGATAGGGACCGGAGGGCATTAAAACGAATTGTAGCAGATAAAAATAAGACCACTGCAATGAAAATTACGTCTGAACTCAATTCCGGCCTACAGAACCCGGTTTCACCGAAAACAGTGTAACGGGAACTTCATAAAATTAAAATTCATGGCAGGGCCGCTATCGCCAAGCCCCTGGTCACAGCAGTAAGTGCGAAGAGGCGTATCCAGTGGTGCAAGGACCACAAGGCGTGGACTCATGAGCAGTGAAACGTGGAGTGTGGTCCGATGAATCGACCTTCACCTTGTTTCCAACAACCCGTGGTGTTTTGGTATGGAGAACACCGTCGCTGACCTATGATACAGATACCCTATATATTATAAAATTGAAAGTGATTATGTTTGTGATTCCTAATCTCTTGAACCACGCAACTGATCTCGATCAAATTCTCAACATAGAGGAAGTTCAGGCGTGGAACGATTTTTGTCATTTTACTTCGATTGTGCAACGCAGGAGAGGGGAAAGGGGAGGTATATTTATAAAATAAAAATAAAAGTGACTGTCATTGTGACTTCATCACTCTTGAACCAGCCGATCGATCTTAATAACATTTTCTATATAGATGAGGTTCGGAGTTGGGGTGCCTTTTCATGCCGCTTTGACGGTAGACGGTCGCGGGAGTGGAGGGGATATATACAAAATACACAAAACTTAATAACCCTTTAACCACCCGATCGTTCCCGATAACATTTTCAACATAGATGATGTTCGAACCTGAGATGGTTTCCGTCATATCACTTTGAAGGTGCAGCTTAGGGGAGTGTGAGGGGAGATATAAATATGATCGAAACTGACGAATATTAATGTCGAATCCATAGTTTTCGAGGTCCCTGAGTTGAATACTGACACTCCAAATTCAGCTCCTTAACTTGGGGAAGATTGATATACACAAAAACGATAAAAAATGACCGAATATTAGTGTCGAATCCATAGTTTAAGATGAACAGTGATACTTCCGATCCCGTTTAAATGCAAATTCAGCACCGCTACTTGCGGGAGTTGGAGGAAGGAGATATATAAAAATTATTGAAATTGATCATTATCAATGTCGAATCCATGGTTTCCAAGGTCATTGAGATGAACAGTGACACTTCCGGTGCCGTGCTTCGCAACATGGGGGAGGAGGAGATATATGAATTTATTGAAAATGACCGATGTTTACCAGTGCCGAATCCATAGTTTTCGGAGCCTCTGAGATGAACAGTGGCACTGCAGGATGCCTTTTAAATCCAAATTCAGCCCCTCAACTTGGGGAGGAGGAGGGGAGAGAAATATGAGAGGAGGGAGGAGGAAAGGAGGAGGGGAGAGAAATAATTGAAAATGACCAATATCAGAGAACGCTTTAGTAATATAAAAAAGTGACTGACAAACGAAACATATTACTATTTTTTTTTTTTAAATTTAACGAAGTGAATAATTGATGCTTGTATTCCATATTCACAAGTGAAAGTGATTTTGTACAGTTATTTCAAATAACTTGGAGTTTGATGCTGTTATTTTGTATTTCTAACATAGATCAAAAGTATTTATATCAATTGAGCTTACACAAAAGCCATAGACAATTGAGTCGTTTTCAGTTTCGAATTATTCTAAAATATTAAGAGTTTTGGTTACAATAATTATTATTTTAGTTTTTTTTCTCTTTTTTTGGGGGGGGGCAATATTGCTAAACCTACCACCATCAGCAGCAGCATATTAGCTATTCTGCCATTATTGGCAGATTACTTGTTGCAACTGAGGAGCTTCGATGTACGATGGTCCTCAGCTAGTCTCCTCGTCTTGACGTAGCAATTCTCTGTTTTAATAACTTCCTTCGACTACAGTCTCCTTCGCTCACTCCCTTACTTTCCTTCCACCATACCCTCTAGCACATCCCTCATAATACAATTTCTCCTCAACCAATATCCCAACCAGTTTCTCTTCCTCTTCTCGACAATACTGTATCTAAAATTCTTCTTTTTTTTCTCCTACTGCTAATATTTCTAACACCTTCTCATTCGTTTTCCGTTCAGCACAGCTAATTCTCTCTTTTTTTCTCCATGGCCACGTTCCGAAAGTCTCCAATTTTTTTATCGCTTTTGCGTAATGTCTATGTTAATGCCCCATAGAGTACACATTGGATTCAGTACAAAAAAAATATCAATATTTAATTGGAAGTTTGTTCAATACAAACATTAGCTAACTGTGGTTGAAAACAAAATCTGATAAAAAAAAAACTTAAGATTTTATCATGTTGTTTTGACTAAAGGAATTCTTGTAGGAGCTAAGGTGTTTTAAAATGTGTGCGATGGGTAGGATATATTACTGAGTTTCATTGTTAACTTTCACTGCAGTGCATATTCTAAGGGGAAAGGGGATTCGAATATTTTCCATAAACCTATTTTACCCGTGCGAAGAACGGGCATTTTAGCTAGTAAATGCATAAAGCAAGTGGCGCTAACCATAAATGAAAACTGACTACAATTATCTCGCCTCTACAACACAATGTACGCGCAGTACGTATCATAAAATTATTTGTATAAGATAATTGATATGCAAATAACTTAGTAAGATGCTAGTAACTGAGTGTTAAGTAAAGAGTTTTAATACTCGTACTAAATGACTGCCAGATCAATAATAATAATAATAATAATAATAATAATAATAATAATAATAATAATAATAATAATAATAATAATAATAATAATAATAATAATAATAATAATAATAATCGTGGAGAATTGCCTCCTATGAATATGTGAATATGCTCTGAAGCATGAGATAAACATCTCGTGTTGTTAATTGAGACGTTTCTTCCAGTGTTTATCTTTCGTATCCGCCTCACTGTCGACTGACTTCTGTGAAAAGTGAACTCGGAACGACAGAAGAGCAAAGAAAGTTACAGAACTTGACAGATATTGTGAGAAGCTGAGTACAACGTGCAGTTAGCTTTCAGTCTACCAAATCTTAAGGCCAATCTACACCATAAAAGATCTTGTACAAGATGTTGTAACTGTCATAAAAAAAATCTTGAAACCCTACCATATTTCCCCGTGTAAACATAGTCTTGATAGGATCATAAAACATTTTTTCCATCTTGCAAGAAGTTCAACAGTGTCCAACTTTTTGGGCCGTCTTGCTTGCTACCTGCTATCGCCCTCCCGCTGACATAAAAGAAAATCCAGTTGCGCCGCTTCCGAAACAACGGTTTCTTTTGGGCTGGAGGGGGAAGAGCCAAAATACACATTTTTACGACTGCCAGGGAAAACAAGTGTCTCTTCTTTTGTTAACAGCTCGGTTCCATGAATGTAGGCATCGAAATAATTTAGCTTCCTCACAGATATGAAAATAGCATTCTGAATTCAGGATGGTACTGCAAGCTAAATTCTGTAATCATAGCAGCTTTAATCGAAGTTATTATCTTTCAGAATTACTAATTTTCATAATAATAATAATAATAATAATAATAATAATAATAATAATAATAATAATAATAATGTTTTTTCCGATAAACTGATTGTCACCAAATAATATTATATATATATATATATATATATATATATATATATATATATATATATATATATATATATATATATATATATATATATATATATATATATATATATGATAGATTAAATGGAAATTTGAACCGATGTACATAGTTTTCAGGGTTGTACTTGAGCAGAAATCCTTAGGTTTTGCAATTATTCTAATTATGCCTATATTTTGATTGTAGATAGAAGCTGCGGTGGCTCAGTGGTAGAGCGTTCACCTCCGTTGTTTGGGGTATCTGGTTCGACCCCAGCTCGCGCCGTGTGGACTTTGTGGTGGACAAACACCATGCTCCTGGGTTTTCTCGGGGTTCTCCCGTTTCCTCCCACTTTTTTCATTCCACCATTTCATTCATATCTCATCACCGTCTCCTTTAGCCTAACCGGCATAACCGTGGGACGTAAAACTTAAAGATTTCATTTCAATTTTTCGCAATAATTCTGTAAGAAGAATAACTCTTTCTTTTAGTTTTATCATAAATTTTAGATGTTATTCTACTTGTTCTTCTTGGAAAAATAGATACTATTCTCTTATTAGCAGCGTTATTCACATCTATATCAGTAAAAATGAATGTGATTAAAGAAAAAGAAAAAAAAGAAAGAAAGCTAACTGCATAGAAATTGAAAATTGACTGACTTAGTTGCAAGTAAACCGTTTGACATTATAGCTGAAACAAAGATAAAACAAACTTACTTCGGTCTAGTATCAAGTCATTTCAATTGTATTGTTTTCCAGTAGTTCACCTCCAACATGCTAAAGCTCGCAGTCATGGGCGACTTTAGGATTTTAATTTTGGGTAGGTCCGCTCCTCGCGTATTCGATTGATTAATGACAATAGGAAATTACTTTTACAGTAGTTGTCGATGCTGTTTATTAAATAATTATTTACCATTAATAGAAAAAGTGAAAATATATTTACTTTTTATTATATCTTTTAGTATTTTTTATATTTTCAGTTTTATATATTTTTGGGTAGCCCCGTGTCTACCCGCTAAAACCGCCACTGCTCGCAGTACGTAAAAGGTTCCACAGTTCACAGCCTCAAGACATGTTTGGCCATATATTAAGCAAACAACGCAAAAGGATGCGCAAGACGGCCCTGATCCCCCATTATCTGACCCTATGATTTGATTGAAACTACAAAAAGACATACAAGTATTTTGATATTCATATTGATATTTTGTATTGCTGCTATTTACATTGAAAATATAAATATGAAAATCAAAGTATATATGATACTATTGCATATAGTATAGAATTATGTGTACACTGAGAAAAATCCGTTATTCGGACAGCGGTATGTTGTACAAATATATGGAATCCTTACGATTAGTACGGAAATCTGTACGGAGCATACGTTATCCATATACTACATAGTTACTGCCTTTTTCTCATTTAGACATTATATCATGTCGCTGCAGGGTGTCAGACATCTAACAAACTTCCGTATACTACACATGTATACGTATATTATATACGTCAGCTATATATTTCATACATCCATCTGTATGTGAGATTCTGACCGCCTATGGACAGTTGTTTCTTTCATCATGAGTGACGTCATTGAACAAAGAACAACTGTCGTTTTCTTGGGAGTCGGTTTATGCATATCGTATCATGGCATGGGAGGTCGTAACACCCCTCATTCCATATCTTCTACTTCGTGCTGTTAATACTTTACTACGCAACACGCTCTTATTAGTTTATTATAAGCTTCATATATTTACTAACTACCGAACGATATTTGTAGCCTCGGGCATTAAATTGGTGAATAATAATAATAATAATAATAATAATAATAATAATAATAATAATAATAATAATAATAATAATAATAATAATAATAATAATAAGATGATGAGTCATTTACTGAAAGAGGTTTGTTTACAACTAAAAAGAACAAAAGAAGGAAACAAAAGCCTGAGTAAGTACAACAGTTATTATAACATCAATTAAATATTCCTTTAATTACCGATTACTTTAGTATAACTCGCTTTAAGTTTAATATATTAGTAACATGTTAACGTGACTTATGGTTGATGATGAGATAGGTGATAATGGTTGAATAAAATTGGATGCAACAGGAGAATCCCAAGCACACAGTGTTTGTCCACCAAAAGCTCACTTGACAGTGGCTGAAATTGACCTATGGACCAAACGCGTAAGAGTTGAGCGCTCTATTGGGTCCAAGTGCTTTTCGTGAAACACTGTGAAAGGAGGGAATCAATTTTGTGAAGATAGGCGAATAGCACAGAGAGTTGAGGCACCAAATGTGATGGAGGGGGAGTTACTATCAGTCAACTTCACTTAGTTTTACTATGCATGCAGATTCACTAGCTTATCTGACCTACTTTTAAGCGCGTAACGTTCCAGTTTTGGATGTTCGAAATCTGAAAATATCGTGTTGATAGGTTTTCGCCATAAATACTTTCAATATAGACAAGTAATTCACGTGAAATATATTTACGACGTTAGAAGGTCCGTGGCATTATTTACATCTCATAGTTTATAAAAGGTATAAATAATACAATGTATATATGTACTGTATGCTATAGACTTATAACATGAATAAAGGTTTGCAATTTTATTAATAGAGGCCGCGATGGCTCAGTGGTAGAACATTTACCTCTGGTGCATGGGGTTCTTGGTTCGATCCCAACTCTCGCCACGTGAGCTTTCTGGAGGACAAATATCGTGTGCATGTTTTTTCTCGGGATTCTCTCGTTTCCTCACACTTTCTTCATTTCACCATTTCATTCATTTCTCTTCATCACTGCCTCTTTTAGCCTAGCCAGCATAACCGTGGGATGTAAAACTTAGAGATTTCATTTCATTTTTGGAGTAGTGACTTCGACTTTATTCAGCGGAAAGTCAAAGTTTGGTTTGGAAAAAATCATCGAAATTAATTTTATTTCTTCGGAAAATTCGATTACGCCGTTTTAGTGTTTTAAGTTCTTCTAATGTCCTTTTAACACGCAACCACCTAGTTATGTTACTGCATGTAAAGTATTGCTTAAATTGGAGCTTTTGTACAGGGCAACTGTAGTTGATTCCTCTAAAACTGTAGTTGCTTCCTCTATTATTAAATAATGAGTTACATAGCCCTATTTTAGATATCGTATTTGAGACAAGAGATTAAATTTCCAGTAATTCTTTCACAGAAATATTATCATATAGGAAATTTTGTCACGGTTATTTTTCACCTTTGTTGAACTAAATAGAGGCAAAGCATAAGCGTCTTTAAATATAGCCTTATGGAGCTATTGAGAAGTGAAACATGGATGGTGGACGGCATTTTTTCAATGGCTCCTAAAAAAAAAAAAAAAAAAAAAAATCACGTATATGTTATTTGAGGTAAGACTTCCTTCACTAGGTGTAGGCCTACGCCTTAATGCACTGCAACACACAAAATTCATATGAAGAACTGTTTCGTGTGGTGGTGCATCAGTGCAATGAATTTAGTAAATATCCAGACCTGTAACTGTGGTTATGGATTTCAAGATAGAGGAAATGCGGCTGTAAAAGCAACTTTTGGAAATTCAAGTCGTATACACCGTTGGGTTTTTCATCTGACTCAGTCAACATGAAGGAAGGCCCAAGAGCTTGGACTCACAGAACGGTACAAGAGCAATGAAAATATTCGTCTATTTTGCGATAAAACGAATGGATTGGCATTTCTTCTCATAGCAGATGTGCATCAATTAATACAAGATAATTCAGAGGAAGAGCTGGAACTTCTGGACTATTTTGATAGTACTACGTGTCCGGCGCGTATTGCCGTGTTAAAGCTTGGTCTGGGAATATTCGCTTACGTAATGTGCCCCTTCTATATTCCCCAGACACTTGGAATGTTCACCAAGCCACCCTGAACAGCAATATGTGTGTCAAAAGAATATAATTTCTGCTGTCATCGAAATAGCATATTGAATTCATCACGGTACTTCAAGCTAAATTCTGTAATCACAATAAATTTTAATCGAAGTTATCATTTCTCATAAGTCATTGTTCAACATTCATCAAAATAGGAAATAATAATAATAATAATAATAATAATAATAATAATAATAATAATAATAATAATAATAATGGGCTTCTAAGAATGGAGTCAACAGATTTTGGTGAATTGGCCTCCGAACCTATGTGGTCAATAATAATAGTAATAATATAATAGTTGTAGTAGTAGTAGTTCATATTTCTAAAGATTATATTTCATCTACAAGTGTTTTTCTTATTAGGTATAGTGTACGTATAACGAATAACCTATCTCCTTTTGCTTTCCTGGTGGAAATTGACCCCTTTTCATTTTCTGTTGCGAATTATCCGTGACCCGGTTATATATATATATTGCCCACTAGCCCGGTCAATGAAGGGAAAATGTCACAACAAATTTGTAGCAAGATGAATTATATACCAATCGTTAGCACACATGTAAAGGTATAATTTCTCAAAATTCTCCTAAATTCTCCCCGATGCTTATCCCGCTATTCCCCTAAACCCCCCCTGTGAAGCGTTTATGGCATCACTCATATCTTCGTTACTATATACCCTAGCGCGTTCACTCTTTTTCCCCCCCTAAGATTACGTAGTACAAATACGATTCAGTATAATTTATAGCTGGAAGTAACTGGTTAGGGGATATTTGTAAAAATCGAGACCCCCTCCCTCTGGAAGCGTTTACGGTATCACTCATATCTTCGTTATCGTACAGTCTGGCTTGTTTGTTCGTTTTTCATTTTATTTCTAAGACTACTTCTACAAAGAAGGTTTACTAAGATTTTTAACAGGGAGTAACGGTTTGGGAGATATTTGTAAGATGAATCGTGAAAACACCTGCTCGCATCGTGAAACACGGGCCAACAGAGCTGGCATGGCGTAACAACTGACTCGTTATTCCATCCCCCTTCTCTGATATTACACTTGTCTCACTTTTCGATATGATTTAATTAATGGATAGAATAGAAACGTTCGTAATATAATATCATCTTTTGATGTTAAAATATACTTTCAAAAATAATCAAACACAAGTAGGTTTCTAATCCTGAGAGAAATCCATATTCCATGAGGAGTAAAATATATAAATTAGTCCCTAACGGAGCGCTTGTTTAAAGGCTGTAGGAAAAAAATATATATAAAACTTCTTTCAAAAGGAAGATTCTGGGTGCGTTCGCCACTCCTCAGTGCCGCCTCTAGAAGGGTGGAGATAAATACGAATTATGAAGCACTGCAGTCCATACTTTTAGTTAGCGAACCAAATATCGAAAAATGTTTCAAGTTTATTTTTCAAACCTGCCCGCCCCCTCAATAATTCTTGGATCCGCCTCCGGTATCGGCTGTTGCCAATTAATTGCTAATAGTCATAGCGTACCTTTTGAAATGATTTCAAACGTTCTTTGCATAAAGTCCGTTCGCACATGCACCCTTTTACTGTGCGCCCTGGAGCAACTGTTCCACTCGCTCCATTGTAGTTACACCACTGGCCCAGGTCATACTAATATACTAAAAAATGTGATATTTGGAAGAAAAATCATTTTAATATGATAGCAAGGAATCAGAAAGGATTTTAAATTAAAATACGAACTCAAATGGGGAAGCGGTAATGGGTGTTCAAATGTTTTACCGAGAGTATTTTAGAAATCCCTTAAGTAAGGAACGTGAAACTCGGCATATCAACTCCTTGTTATAAATAACTGAACACATGCTGCAGCGTTGTCAAAAATTTCGATGTTGAAGAGGGAATGAAGGCCAATTTCTTTAATATTTCAAATTTTGCGATTCTTTGTTTAGAAAAAGGTCAAATGTAAGGATTTTTTTAAATTGGAGGTGTGTAATTCTGTATTTGAACTCTTAATTAAAAATAGTGAATATCTGAAAGCCACATAAATGTGAAGAAAAATACAATATATAGATAGACTTCATTCAGGTGATTCAGGTAAACCCATTTGTCATCCAGGCAGAACCCTGTAATGAGAAGGTTCACTATTTGCCCATTAGAGCGCAGTGCTGCATGGGTGGAAATGTCTTTCTTGCTTTCAAGAAGTTGATATGTGTAGACAGTAAGTAGAAAGATTGGGTTTCAAGATTTTTTTATGACAGCTACAAGATCTTGTACAAGATCTTTTATGGTGTAGATTGGCCTTTACAGCTGTTTGAAGGTAGGGTACATCGTACATAGGTCTCAAGAGATCACTGTTGCCAGGTCGCATTGTAGTTGTGGCAACTGGGCACTACTTGAAAGAAACGATTCACATTGTGACGTCATAGAACGCGAGGGAGAGGCTACCCTCCTGGTTTGATGACGTCACTGCGAGTACTAGCTACGTATCGATCAGTGTGTTTCCAGACAGTGAACCAAGATGGCCGCCCGGTCGTCGTCGTACTACCCCCACGAGGGGGAGGGTGCGAGGGGAGGCAGCCGGAACTGAGAATCGGGGTGCCAAAAGGAAGGGAAACACAAACCGACTGCTGCAACGAATTCTGATTTGATTTCTCAAGATAAGGACATTCGGCGTTTCTAAGGATTCAATTGCTTTCGAAATGTTTTGTAAGAGACGATTGTCAACCCGGAAGTGGAAAGAGCAATGAGATGAAATATTTTAGAATAGTAGTTAACGAAATGTTCTTCTGCTTTGACACAACTTTGATATGAATACAATATAGGCCTATACATAAAATAGCACCACGTCAGTTCAAATAATCCACTCCTTGATAAAATTCACGGTTAATCATTAGCTTATGGATGCTTAAACGCTTCTACACACAAAATGTCTTTAAACATTGATTCTATATCGCAGGGAAACAATGATAGGAACTATACCACAAGAACGTCGTTTTTTAATTACAATCGAAAGTTGATAAGAGGGTACATTACAAAAGTTGACAAATATGGACAAGAGTGTAAAGCTACATTATAACACTATAATTACATTTAACATCTTGCATGATTGGAATAACTTCCTTGAATTTAGAAACACTTCAGTTCTATCATCAAAGCTAAAACTCATACCCTTTTGACGTCAAGCTGCAACACGGGTGCATTCTGTGAGTACGTTCTCGGGTTTGATTCCCTACTGGGGCCAATATCTCGGATGCACATTCCGCTCTAGCAGTTGGTCTTATCTTCCTTAGTGATGGAAAGGAAGATCAATCAATCAACCAATCAATTATGCATTTTTGCCGTTAAAAACAATAAATCAGAAGTACTATAGCTTGCTAGTGCCGCTGGGTGCCATACTTGCCTAGGTTCGATTATCTTCTTCGATATATTAGTTTCGTTGGGTTTCCCTCGTTTCCTTCCACATTCACCATTCATCGTATCCGCGAGCCTCGCTATATTATCAAGGGTAGTTAAGCTCACAAAAATAAAACAAAATAAAATAAAATACAAAAAGGATACGAGATGTAAGAATTATTTCACAATTCAAATTGAATTTAGTTTTTATTATTTTTTTAAAAGAAATGTTTGACTAGTTGTTTAAACGTTTAACGACGCTTTTCAACGCCGAGACTATAAAAGATGTGAACATATAGCTAGCGGCGGATCTAACCCGGAGCTGGGGGGTCCTAAGCCCCCAGTTTTTGAGTAACAAATAATTTAAGGCATTATTTACATATTTTTTGAATGTTAATAAATTCATGATATGTTTAAAGTATGACTTCTGGCTGCCCCCAGGTAATCCCCCACTGCGTATAGCTTATGTGGTATTCGTTAATGGAGTCTGGATACCTTTACGGGGGAAACATTTAGCTGCCAGGGAATACTAAAAGAGTGTAATATTTTGTACGTTTAGACCAGCGTTTCCCTACCTTTTTCAACTTGCGGCACCCTACGGGTATAACTTGGATTCTCGCGGCACAATTATAGATATTATTATTTGTAAATATAAAAAATACAATGGTATTTTTTCTCTGATTACTGATCTTCGCACAGAGATGAAAACTCGACCACTGGGCTTTCCCCGTGGTAAATCACTATCCTTATTTTTTATTATAATTTAAAAAACAGAAAACAATTGCAATGATATATTGGACTCAGGTTTTTAAAAATACGCTTTCTTTTTCGAAAACTGTATCCAACCTTTTACTAAGAAGGAAGATCACTAAATAAAGAGCGAACAAACAAATTTCTTTTACTTTTAAAACACAAATATAGGTAATTTGTCGAAAGGATTGAATGATATTTTAAATTTTCAAGTTACGAAATAGTCTGCAACAATAAAGAAGCAATAATGGTTATAACAATAACAAATGCTTTTTTCAACATTAAAAATGCACAGAAAAGTAACACGTTATGAAACTTAAAATTGTAAATTTCTGGTACAGGTTCATAGTAATGAGCAATACAAATATAGATACATTTTCCCCTACGTTTTGCAATTTGATGCTATAGAATTAATAATTTTGTTTCGATTTCCTCGTGGCACAGCATTGACCCATTCACGGCACACCGGTTGGGAAACGCTGGCTTAGACAGTAACAGCCGTTTCACCAATCATTGCACAATTAATACCGGTGAATACTATTCATCTTACCATTAAGAGAATTGTGATTGTTTCAGCATCTGCAAACAAACAACTAGCCTGTTTAATGGCTATTCAAAATTGTACAAAAGAGATAGCCAACCAATCATTACACTTTCTTTTAATTTTTAATTATAATGACACTTCTTGTGAGTCATTGTACCTACAAATAGTTTCCATAAGTAGTATGTTCCTCATTGTTAAAATCACAGTTATGACAATGTCTATTACTAGAAGAATATGTACAGTCTTGCTTTAAAATAAATACTGGTCACCAACCTTTCTTGTAAATGCCTTACACTCTTACCTATAGTTGGTATTGATTCAAACAAATGCCGATTTTCTTTCGCTAATTGAGATCAGTAATTAGAAACGAAATAATATTATTTCTTACCTACGGTTTGCAGAATACGTTCTTCAAAAGCAAGGTAGTGCCCTACATTTTCTGAACAAGGATGTACATCGCTGTTAGGGGAAGATAAATTAACAATAAAGTCCATATCATATTTTACAGTGTTTATTTATTTATTTATTGCTTTTACATATGCAATTTACACACACACACACACACACACACACAAACATATATATATATATATATATATATATATATATATATATATATATATATATATATATATATATATATATATATATATATATATATATATATATATATATATATATAGGGATGGATTTAAGGGGTGCAAAAATGCACGTGCACCCTCTAGATTGGAAATATACACTACCTAAAGTGAGAAGCTAGCAGGGAAAATAGCAACACTTTCTGAAAAGTTCTACTGTCATGCTTCCGTTTGGGCTTAAAAGAAAGCAAAGTTTTGCAAAATCAGTAGTTTAAGTCAATATTCTGCAGATTGAAGGAAAGCTATTCGCCAAGAGTAGGTATCTAGCAATTCCAGGGCAATTCCTCATTTACACCACAGATGCCTAAAGGCATTTAAAAAATTCAAATTTAGTACAAATGTACTGGTAGTTATTGGTGTACCTCCCGTCAGAAAATCCTGGGTCCGGCCCTGTATGTGTATACGGTACGCTAAAAATAACCAGGTCATTTTACTTTTGTACGTATTATTCGTTTTCACGTTTCCTACTGCACCTCAATATATTAATCCCCTTCTTTCTTCGGGGAGTCCCCTTATGCAGTTCGCTCTGTTCCTTTCTGTTTGCGCCATCGTTTTGATGGGGTATGACGCCGACGTCAATATTTCTATTTGTTCGGCAGATATTACACTTAGAAGAAGGAGGATGCCGAAACGCTTGAAGACGCCACCGAGGTGGACCTATGTTTATTTGAAGTTTTGCTGTTGTTTTTTTAGCTGTAGAATCATCAGCCGAAGTTTTCTGGTCTTGTTTCTTGGTCTGGTCTTGTATATATATATATATATATATATATACGTGTGTGTGTGTAATAAGCAAACAATCTCTCAAGATCAAAATTATTGCTAATTATTATTGCTAACAAAAGACATACTATAATACCATTCTAGACTTTTAAAAGCCTTGCTCAAACCTTCAAGGCGAAGTCGGTAGGCTTGCACAGATTTACATTTGTATCGCTGCAGACCTAACAACCAAGGCTATAGCAAACTTGCTAGTTTCTCGATGGCAAGCTTGTTTCAGACTTGGCAGTAGTACATAATGTAAAGCTAGACTTAAAATTTCTTTAAATTCACACACCTGCCATGCATGACTTAAAATTTACACTTAACAAAGCCACACACAATCTCTAACACCCAAGCATTCTTGTATAGCCTTCATTTTTACATCTGGTCTAAGCATACACAGGCTTATACGTCAAAGCTATCTGGACTTCAGGCATAATTTGATATTACCCGTAGCAAAACCATACACAGAGAGGATTACTAAGGTTAAGTCTATCAAGGAAAATTAAGGACAAACTTTGACTTACTTTAGACGTGCTTTCGTATTGGGTAACATTATTTTTTTATCATATTTTTCAACGCTATAATAATTATTTTTGCTCGATTTTCTAAAAAAAAAAAGAAAAGAAAAAGAAAAAAAAATCTGATAACTTATCCTATCATTCTTGTTAGCTCGACGTGATCCATCCAGTGGTTACAGTTAAAACAAAATGGCGTTTAAGAGGTAATCGCGCTTTTGTAACCTTCACATGCACTGTCAACTATCTAGTGATAAGTGTGTCCTTGAATATCAGTTTTATCTTAACAGACGGCGCAGACATTCTTCGTGAATATTTAGGATTACGGACAATTGCTTTTGTTTACATTTTTTCGTGATCTACACTCGTCTATACCAGTTCGTTCAGGTCTATTAACTTGAAGTTTTGTTTAGTTATACACTAGTAAAATTACATTCAATCTTATTCTTAAAGCTATCTGAATAAAACGAGTGTTTCGTTCGTTCTAAAAATACGAACCGTTCCTTAATGTCTTTCGTTTTGCATTCGAATACTTGATGAGAAGTAAAAAGGCGGGTAAACTGAATTGCTCTCAAAATCTTCTTTCGTCTAATTGGTTTCGGTAGTTGACATAGGGTATCTTCGGTCCTGTTTTTCCCTCCACTAGGTCAGTAGTTAGAGCCATAAGATAGGGTTGGAAACGCGCATGCGACAACTCTTTTTTTCTTTTATTTTTATACGGAGAGAAATCGAAGCGGATGTGAAAGGTGAGATGTATTGTTAGCGGTGTGTGATGGGCTCCAAACAGCTTCCGCTAATGCACTTAAGAAGTTTTACAAGTTAAGTGCACGCGTGATGTAATTGTGCACTTAAAAACAAGAGCTTGTTTCCTGAGATGTACAATGCAAATTAAATCCTACAGCATTATGCACATTAAACTAGACTATCTGAAACGTTTGCTTACATCTTTTACTAGAACTATTAAATAAATTGCAATCGATGATGCAGAATTTTATTTCTTCCGATAATGACTACATTAAAATACCTCACTGATTCAGAAATGTTCTTAATATTCTATAGCATAAATCATGTATATCTATCTATCTATCTATCTATCTATCTATCTATCTATCTATCTATCTATCTATCTATCTATCTATCTATCTATCTATCTATATATATATCTATCTATCTACCTATCTTTCTATCTATCTATCTATCTATCTATCCGTTAAAATGCTACAAAAGCTATAAAAGCGCTTTTTTGTACTCAATGCTGGCGATCAGCCAGCACCATTAGAAGGTTGCGCCTTCTGTGCGGTAATAGATTTAAACGCTATTATTGGAGGTCTATAATTTTCGGTGGGCTAACGGATGTTCGTAGAGATGGAGTAGGATTTTCTATTTTAATTTCATTAAAAGGGATTTAGGCTGTATATTATTAGTTTACTATTTTATTTATATCCTCTATCTGAAACAGGAGAGAAGAGAATGAAGAATATAAATGAGAAACATGAAGTGCACTGTAACAACATAATACACAGGTAATAGTTAGTGTGACAAGTGAGAGTTATCATCTGTCCAGCGGCGACTCTGGACGGAATGAAGACAAAATGGGTGATCTGTTAAGACATGAGGTTCTTACTGTGCAGTAAGTGATGGTGCTATGTATGGAGGGATATAAAAACGCCTCTTTTAACCTTTACCCGTTCAAAGGGTTGAGCCCTTTCTTCGGTAAGAGTTAGATAGAATAGCATAAGAGGTCCAAGTTATCATTAGAGGGTCTAGGTGCTATTTAATTATCAATTTATTTGAAACTTTATTCATTTTGATGGGGAGGGTCATCAATTGAGTGAGGACAAGCCTCAGGTGCAGTGAGTGCTGGTCCAGACTGGCTGGCCAGCATACAAGTTATGTTCTTGCTGGAACTGCCTGAAATGAATAGTTACTGCAAACATATGGTGGTTATTTGAATACATGAAGAGCTATGAAAGCATTATTTTTAACGGCTAAGTATACGACAGTCATTAGATCTGTAATGATGGATGGTATGAGGGTGAATTGTTACGACGCCATAACACATGCATGATATTAGTTGGACAAATTATATCTTAGCTGTTATTATATATTAGCTGTTATCTTCTGTTCCTGGGGCGACGCAGGAACTGATGGAGACAAAGGCAGCCCTGTTAGTGGATGGTTTACTGTGCATGAGATGGATAGATGAGTGGTGAAACTGTGCCAGGATGATAAATATCAAAAAACTTCTGGATCAATGTTGCCTTGGTCGATGTTGATATGGTAAAGGGTCATCAGATGCTGAAGAGATATGGAATAATATACAGCGGGAGTATCATAGTCTCGGTCATTGCGGAGAATGCTCAGAAATATGGGATGAGCAGCTTCAATGCTTTTCTGAATGTACTTAGAGCGGAGAGCCTCAAGATGTGTTAATAGTGGTGGAAAAGTGATGCGCTCATAAAGAAGCCGTGTCGGATGCGGGAGACGGATGCGAAAGGTTAAACGAAACGCATGGCGTTTGAGAATGACTAACTTAAGATTATATTTAGGGGGAGCTGATTTCCAGGCCGTGTGGCCCTAAGTTAGAATTGGGCGCATGAAAACCTTGTATGTATTGAGAAGGAGAGAAGAATTTAGACCCCACATGGTACCTGTTAGGCGTTTTAGTAAATTGAGTATGTTTTTGGCTTTCTCGATGACAGTAAGAAGATGAGGCATTCACGTGATTTTTGTGTCAAATACAACGCCAATATATTTAAGAGTACTATGGATTGTAACCGGACTGTTGCCAAAATGGAGACGTAGCAAGTGGGGATTTCGATGGACCCGTGATCGTCGTCCAGATAGTAAGAAAACGATCGCTTGCGTTTTCGTAGCATTGATTGCCAATCGCCAGATGTCACACCAGTCGACAAAGGCATCAATGGCCAGTTGAAGGCGATATTGAATAGTAGTAATTGTCCGACCGACAGCCAGAAATGGAGTTGTACGTTAGGAGTAGTGAGCAAGTCGGATACGTACAGCAAATATAATAGGGGTTAAAGAGAAGATCCCGGTGGAACTCCAGAATTAAAAAAAAAAAGACTGGAAAGGACAGAGCATCATTGATGGAGATGTAGGCAAGTCGGGCTGTAAGAAAGGAATGTATATCTCTGATGTAGGAGCAGGGAAGTTGATAAGAGTACATCTTGTATATAAGACCCTGATTCCAAACTTTATCGAACGTCTTTTCTAGGTCGAATGTGACCAGACTAGATGGATTGCCTCGCTTGAATTGGTTATATATAGAAGTACTGAGACGTAACAGGGTATCTAGAATGCTAAAGTTAGGTCGAAACCCAGCCTGGTGCAACGGCTTTAACTCGTGATTCTGGAAATAGTCATGGAGGCGGTGAACTAATATGCGTTCCAAAGTTTTGCTTAGTATAGATGATAGTTGTATCGGCCGATAAGACGTGAGGTCAGAAGGAGGCTTATTAGGCTTTGGAAAAATTAAGACTTTTGAGTACTTCCAAGTTATCGAAAAAAAACAATTCGAAGTATGAATGTATAACTGATAGTATGGTGAAGACAACAGGAGGGGCGTTCTTAATCAGAGTATAGGCAATAGCATCAAAGCCTGGAGCGGAATTTCGTTTCTTGAGGAGTGTCGCCTGGATATCAGTAGGTTGAATCGGTACTGCAAGTGGATGATCTAATTCCAGAGTGTGATGTTGTAAATGTGATAAGTTGGGGTAAGATCGACTATCGACAGCTGCGTTTAGATATAATGGAGTACGCCAGCCAGGTAGAGGAGTGAAGACATTTTGAAAGTGTTGGGCAAATGTGTTGGCTTTGTCTTGATCAGAATATAATGCTTGCTGATTAATAACTAATGGGTAGGACGTCCGTTGAAATTTTCCGATGAGCTGATTGAACTGTCACCAATATTTGGTAGGATGTGTGTTTTCGTTGAGTTTGTTACACGTTCTGGTCTATAGAAGGCGTTTGTATGCAACGATATAATTGTGAGTGATGCGCAGATACTTTTTATGGAGGCGAAATGCTTCTAAGTTGCGACTGAGTGTATTCCCTGTAAGCACGCCGAGCTGCAGTAATGAGAGGTAGGTATCGTGGAGGAAGTTTAGGTTTAAGCGGGGTAATATGGGTAGTTGGAATATGCTGTTGGACTGCTGTTTGTAAAGTCTGAGTGAGTCGGCTAACGGCGTTGTCAAGGTCATCTTGTGACGTTAAGGCAAAATTAGCTGAGATAGAGTGTGTAATGGTCTTGGTAGGCTGGCCAGTTGGCCTGATGATATATACACACTTTCTTCTTGGGTGTGGTATTGTATGGAGAAGTATTGGTAGTTAATGATAGCTTGATTGGAATATGATCGCTCCCCAAATAATCTAAAACGTCAATAGTGATTTGAGAGTTGATCGCTGTGGAATAAATTACGATATCTGGTGTGGTGTTGCTAGAGGGACGAGTTGGCTGTGGTAGAACATGAAAGGTGCCGGTTGTATGAAGACTGATAAAGTCCAAAAATCGCTGTTTCTCATGTTGAGGTCTACTAAGAAAATTGATGTCTGCCATGATAATGAATTTACGGTAGAAATAATGAATTTACGGTACCAATTGAAAAAAATGGTAAGTTATATCTTGTTTCGGCCTGACATAGATGGTTGCGAAGGCTATTGTTTGACCCTTGAGATATAAACATACAATATTATATTCTGGCAACTGCAATGTGTGTGGAAGGGTAATAGTGCGATGTGGTATGTGATATTGTAAACCAATGGCTGTTTCACCATGCAGACATGCGCCTCTGGGTCCATCGTGTCTGTGGAGAGTATATTTGGGAATAAAGCAGGTTATGTAAGGAGCTAGAAATGTTTCATTAAGTGCAAACGCGGCGATATTCTCCTCCAAAAGAAGTTGCTGAAACAGCACTTGATGCGTGAGGAGAGACCGTATGTAAAGAAATAACAGGTTATATGCCATAACGTATAGGACAAGAAGAATGATAGTACTATAGAGACAAGTCATATTCAAACAGTTAATTCAGTAGGTTGTATTTGGAAATGAACGTTGGATCCGCTCTATGTGGCGTGTAGTTGGAGATTATACAGAAGTTTAGCAGAATGAAGATTTGATTGAGAACGTGCGGGCGTGTAAATGGCAGAATGTTTTGTGAGGTCAGAGTTAAGAATCGTAAGAGATCTTCTACTGTAACAGGATGGGTCAGGGAGTTTGCAGGTGGATTAGGGTCATCGGAAGTTCTGATGGGAGCTACAAATTCTCGCTTATCAGGGGTAGGTGCAGGCTTGCCACGACAGCGATAACTGTAAGTTGTATGTTTTTCAGGATACGTGGTACATTGAGGAGGTGCACTTGAATTCGGGCAATTTTGGGTCAGATGACTCCCGCCACAATATCCACATTTGACAGTATTTGATCAGTTATGAGTGTAATGATCATTATAAGTCTGGCATTTCTCGCAGCGGATTGGAAGCAGAGGAGGTGTTCGAGGTGGTTCGACCTTGTAACGGCGGCGATATACATAGGCCCCATTAGCTAAGAGATGATCAATGATTTGTTGTTTGTCGGTCAAGGCACGAACGAGGTAGGTAGGACCAGTGTTGTTTCGTATCCTGATACATTTCTTGATTTCGAGACCCTCGTAGCGAAGCTCATCAAATATCTCATCGTCGGTGAGTTCAGTTTCAATGCCCCTGATAACAACCGATAACAATGGTGAACGACGAGGAGGTGAAGGTGATTTTCGTTGGCTCGGGGTACGAGGCGTCAACACAGCCTGCGGGCCAAAGATTTCAAAGGTAGTCTTGTTTCGAACATGTATATAGAAGTTAGGATTAGGATATATAAGATGATGCCGTCCCTAGTAGATATAATTTGATGTACATCTGCGCGCAGTACATATTTATTGATTTGCATGAAGATTGCTCGTGCAGTTCGGTACTTAACGTCGAAGTTCTCTAATATGAAATTATACATTATACCCTGAGTAGCTGGCAAAGTAGGAGACGGTGGAGCATTAGCCCAGGTCATCTCGGTGCTTCTCGCATTCACTGAGGCAGTGGAACCTTCTCCATCAGAACTATAATGGCTTGGTTTCTTAGACTCTGATTGCTTGAAGTGTCCGATTGGAAATCGTGAGCGAGATCGAGACTTAGCCTGTTTCGAGGTGTCTGCTTTAGTGGTCTTCGTACCAATGGCCACTCTCCCAAAGCTCGCAGTGCAGGTATAGGACTTTCAGCGTGCAACATAGTGAATCGTGGTAAACGACATGTTCGTGATTTTGTGAAGAAAGTTTCATTTAGTAAGAACACTGCGACACGTTCCTCAAGAAGAAGCTGTTCGAATAACATTTTGTTTTTGGGCATAGACCGGATATTGAGAAACATAAAGTGATAACAATGGTATAGAGTAAACTATTGAAGAGTTGTTGTATGGGATTTATGAAAATGAACTGTATTTTCTGGATAAGTGGCTGTGAAATTAACGTGACAAGTCGTTTTTGCCGCAAGAATGATTTGCTGGAGTATGTGGGGCCTTATAAAGGGATGAATGTTCTGTAAACCTAAAGTCAGGGAAGTCGAGAGTTCATCTAACGAGACAGGTGCGTCTATCGGATGTGGAGTAGTATGTGCTTATGCTGGTGGTCGTAGTGGAACTAGGAGTTCTGGATGGTCCTGAATAGCTTCTGATTTAACTTTACATTTGTAGTCTAATGTCGGGTGCTGATCATTGTAAGTGGCACATTTAGGTGGTAACTGTAAGTTGTTTCAAGTTCGGGTGGTATGCGGACCCACACAATATCTACATTTATTTGTGCTTTTGCAATAATCGGATGAGCATTATAAACCTGACACCGTTCACACCGAACTGGCATAGGAACTGGTGTCCTCGATGGTTCAACACGGTGTTTATGATTGTAAATGTAAGCACCTGTTGTTAATAATTCATCAATATTGTCTTGATGCGTGGTTAGGACACGAACCATGTATGCAGGTCCTTGATCATTTTGAATTCGCAAGACTTTAGTGATGGTATGACCCTCCGGTTGAGTTTGTCTTGTATTTCGTCATATGTATAAGATGGGTCAACCCCACGGATGACTACAGATAGTAATGGGAAACGTTTCGGAGGTGGAGCTTGCTTGCGAGTGGATTATGTGAGTGCTTGAATTTTCGCATCCCGACCAAAGGAATCAATAGGCACATTGTTTTTAATCTTAGTAAGGAGAGTTGGATCGGATGTTTTTAGAATAATGCCGTTTCTAGTATGCAGGATTTGTGTGATCGCAGCTCTAGATAGATACAGTATTTACGAGGTTGAATTGCGACGAACTTTGCATTGCTGAACTTCACATCGAAATTTGTAAGCAGCATGGAATAGTTAGAAGACGAAGAAGGCGCGTTGTTATCACTTGTAGATGCAGCTGTGTCCATTGGAATCTGATCTGGACCCGATGTAGATGCAAGATGCTGTTTCTTTGATGGTAGAAATTGCTGAAGACGTTCGGAATAGCTATCGTTCGGTACAAGTAGTTGTGGTATCTACTACGGACGGAATCGGATGATAGAATTGAAGAAGCACAGGCAATAGAAGCTTGGGAACTTCAGCATTGCTGTGATTTACTGGTGGATGAATGGCATTTCCTAGGATCTTTCCGAATCTGAATCTTCCTAAGACTCTCGGATGGTACAACAAGAACTTGACGTAACCCCTGATGTTTGCCTTTTGTCGTTTGCCAGGGGCTAATCACGAGTGAGCCATCGAAAAATCCGTCCCTGGGCGAATGCCCGAATGGAAAGATGCGTTGCTCCTAAAGAAGAGTAATGATGATGATGAAAGATTTCACCCTCCAGCACTGGAAAGCGCTGTCAATCCCGGTGAGAGCGTATGCTTGCTGGTCTCGATTGTGCGTATGCAACACGATGTCCTCGAAGGTTCGTTAACACTTCCCAGCTAGGCTAGGTAAAAAAGACAGCTTGTGACGTCAAGCTGATGAGTATCGTAAAAAAAGAAAAAAAACGCCTGAACTCCAACCTCTAATTTTGGATTTCAAACCGTTGACTTACGGTTATTTGTGATTTCATGTTTAACAAAGACAATATTTTAAAGTATGTGTACCTTAAATAAATTTTTATTTAAATACATTTTTTGTATAAAGTTTATGTTTTAGAGCTATTGTTCAAAGCCTTTGTATTTTAATAAGCCTTCTCCAAAATCAATGCAAATGAATTGTGCTACTATCTTTGAAGTTCTTTTAAACTATATGTTTGAGGACGTTCATATGTTTGTAGCCAATACTTTCGACAATGAGATCTCGGAAACTAAAGGCTCTAGAAAGATGACGTTTTCACTGATCGATTGCAAATCTTGCATGGATTGTCCAGTTCTAATTGAATATTAAAAAAAAAAAAAAAACATGGCCATTATTTCTTTATTACGTTTTTGCAGGCACACTGGAAGTTTTGAAATTAGAAAAAAAACTAAAGCATCATACCCTACGTATTGTACATTCCAACACCACATTGTTGTATATAAGGGTTGAATATGTCTGTGTAGATTGTCCGGTTCTAATTGAATATTTGAAAAAAATAGTGGCTGCTATTTATTTATTACATTCTCATAGATACATTGGAAGTGCTGAAATTTAAAAAGAAAATAAAGCATCATATCCTATCAGTTATACATTCCAACACAGTATAATTGTATAGATGAGTTATCTATCTCTCAGGCGTTTGTTTCATGGTCAAATGATAATGAAAAGCGTACTATAACCGTTTCTCCAGGCTAAGATGAATCTTTATTCTTTTGAGTATTTTGCCCAATGAACACCATATATCACTGACATTACAATTGTGTGTGTAGTGTATTTGCTTATTACATACTGCATGCAAGAAGAAAGAAGCACTGACCATACATGAATTAGAAATTCCAACCGGAAGTAGGCTGAATCTTGCAAACGGTGTGACATATTGAAAAAAAACCGAAAAGATCTCCCTTTTATAGTACCCCCTGCCGATTTTTATCAATACGTCTTTCACTTGTGTATATAAAGGGACATCTAAAGATGTTGTGAAGAATGGCAAGGAGATTCAGGCTCATATGTGAATGATGCGCTGTGTAGAGATCGCAGGTTCAGCTAGTCTATCTAAGGTAGGTGTGCGCAATTTCGACATGTTAAGCTTTGAACGACTGTTGCAAATTCCTGATAGGTATGGCGAGTACGTCCGTACTGGAAATGAATAGTATACGGCTTAAGTTATGTGTGGGACAAACATAACATCCGTACTCTAATAGTATGGTACTTCCAAATACAAAAGAAAAAAAAGTGTGCAACTGGCGAATTTGCATACCCTATCCACAATTTTGCTACCCCTACTCTAAACAAAGGTGACAGCTCAAACCGCTCTACGAAACAAATACTGGAGTGCATATTTTCACCCCATGAATATTATGATAAAGATAATACATAATCATTAGTAAATATTTATCTATTTTACTTCTGGGCCTTGGCTTCATTGAAATACTGAGCTTTTCTTTTCGCCACTCCATGGTGCCGTAATAGAAATCCAGGAAGTCATGTTCGACTTAATGCACCTTGTATATTGTTGAAAGGATGTGGCACTTTGTTTTCTGTACAAAATTTGTAGACACATTTTTTCAACAGTCGAGGTGTGAGATGAAATCATACGTCTGCTAGCCGCATAATCCTCAGGATTACGATCTCTTCCTCTGCTGCATTTAACACAGGTTTTCTACCAGGGAGTGTACATTGTATTGTGCTTCTACATAGGCTCCTAATGTTTGACGTAGTATGTTGAATTGTTTACTTGTAGCGTTGACAGGTAGCTGATGCCGGGTAACGCTGATCACAGGGTTCTTTAAATCCATCGATGACAACTTTCCTTTATTCCATTTCTCTGCCATTATCTGCAACTAAATCGAAGGAAAGAAGATATCAAAAACGAAGGAAAGAAGATATCACTGCCATTGCTCCATTACGTCATGCACATTAGCATAGATTCCAATTTCGCCACCTTTTGTTCTGCATAGCGAAATTGCAAGCATTTCCGAAGACCACACAAACGGGGTGACAATATAACTCCCAATGTACGGACAACTCCAAAAGTGCATTAGCACCTGCAATTCTCCTTTTCCTGCAAAAGCAGGCAAAACGAAAAACACTGCCGTTGGGGTGACTGATAATTAGAAAGACGTTGCACCCAACCTCAATTTTGTTACAAATATAGCAATAAGAGAATAAAATAAATTGTTAACAATGACGCCTTTTCTTTTATCGTGAGGGCATGGATGACATAAGACCTACAAAATGTTCATGGACATTAGCATGAGTAACAGCCAATATTCTTGTTTAACTATAACTAATTTTGAAATTCGAATCTAGTTAAAATTATTTCATTGCCCAGCTTAGAATAAATATGCAATGAAATTGTATCTAGAACTTAATTCGCCTAACTCACTAGGAAAACATATCTTGTCGATTTTATATTTTCCTGAATAAACTTTTACAACTTAAGCATGCAGTACTTATTATGTCAATAGTCTATTGAAACTGCTTTGTAATTATTTACACATATAGCCTTTGGAAAAAGATATATATTTTTCATCATAACGAGATCGTTGGATGGTCTCCTTCAATGGTATGGGCCTAATCCATGGGCCCTACTAGGGTCACTGATATTAATAACGACACTCTCGCTGTCGTTTAAGTGCAAGTTAAACCCCATTTATAAGAAAAAAATAAATAGAAGTAATAATAATAATAATAATAATAATAATAATAATAATAATAATAATAATAAATATAATAAAATTTATTATTGTTAAAACAATAAAATTAATGTTTTCTTATAATGCAGAGAAAGATGTAAATTCTTTGTATGCAAAATGAAGAAATAGTTCTAACACTATATAAAAAAAAAAAAAACAGACCCGATTGATTATAATGAATTATAACAAAATTTTCTATCTAAATTTTAATTTTCTATCCTTAATATTAGGTTGGTGCCAATCAAATGACCGCCTCAGGTTTTTCAATTCCAAAGAAGATAAACAGAAATATGTAATACCTGATTAATGAGAAAGTCGCTCAGCTAATGAATGGACTCCGGAGATAAATTAGTATTGAGTCTGCGATGCAAAGTTCTCAACCACTGAATCATCAGGGAATATATTTCTTCCCAAAGAATAATCGAGATGCCGGAAGAGGTGGTACTCATGGAGATATGGGGTAATATTCACGGGGTAATGTTGTGGGTGAGGAAGAGTTTCATACTGCATTAATCCTAGCTGTCCTTTGCGCAACAGCATTATTCAGTAACATAAGGACATCATGTTTGTCTACCGACAAGCTTGCGGTGCTTTCCACGGACTTGTAATGATTCGCATTAATAGTTTCACCTCAGCTAAGGAAGTCACGAGGGATCACTCTCACCATAGACCAGCAACAACACCTTCTGTGAATGGAGAAGTGGTTTATAAAACCATTTCGGACTTTGGTCATGATCTAACCATTGTCCTGATCCTTTACAACTGTCCCTGTAGATTTAATTTTTCATCTGAACTGACAATCTGATACATGAAATTTTCCCAGTTATTTCTTACACTCACAGTACTTCAAATTTCCAGACGGCAATTCCTATTAGTTGGTAATAACTCTATGGCACGTAAGAGTCCAACTTCTTCACCTAACGATTGCACCATGCGTGCAACCACTGGCGTATCTTGTCTGCAATGTCGCAAACACTTTCTCAAGGGGCTGTTTCCACGGTATTTCTCATTGGCAAACTAGCTGCAAATGGTGCGTTTATTTACCATTTCTGGCCCAAGTACATTATTATTAATATTTTCTGTGGATTTCTGTGCAAACCATGTCAGTTTGAAGTCGTAAAGAAAACGCACTGGGAATTGTGTGTTATGCATAGAATGCTTTCACACGATCCTTCTAAACAATACACAACCTCCTGACTGTATGATTACCCCTACCAGTTTGCTGACCATGTACTGAGTTTGTGACTTTAAGCACGTAACCATAGTTTATCCCTGTTTTGTGTCCCTAAGGAGAGTTTCCCACTAGATGTTTAAGCAGGTATTTCGTTTGCACTAACCTAATGTATGTATGTATCTTAACCTATATAAAATTACATGAAATGAAATAAATTAGAAAGGTATTCCGGTTGACGTGGAAAGTTGAGATTTGGCATGATTGTAGGTTTCCGGGTCTAACAGGAAAATTGCCAAAAGTAAATATTTTTAATTTTTAGGGGGTCCAAAGGAGGGATGAAGAATTTTTCCACGTTATTTAAATGGGATTTTTTTTTTACCTATAGTCTCACGTTTTAGGTACTTGGAACTGGAATAAAAACCTGAGATTCGGTATGTTTATACGTTTTCGTTATCGTTACTAAGTAAATCGCTAAAAACAAAACTTTCCAACTGTAGAGTGGTTTTATGAGGAACTGAAAAATCTTTCCCATGTAGTTTATAGGGACATTTTACACCCTCAAAATGTTTAGGCACTTCCCGCATGATTATAATGATGAAATTTCGCATGATTGTAGCCTTCCATGACTAACCTACAGGAAAATTGCCAAGAGTGAATATTTTTAGTTTTTAGGGGGTCTAAAGGGGGGATGAAGAAATTCCCATGTTATTTAAAAGGGCTTTTTGTTGGGATACAAAATATTATACTTTAGATAGTTGAAATAGGTTAAAAAAAAAAACTTGAAATTTGGTACAATTGTGAATTTCAGAGGTGCGAGGCCGTAGGCCGAGTGAACGTGAGGGTCAGGGGGCGAAGCCCCTATCTGTACCAAGTTCAGGAAATGTAAATAAAAAGCAAATGCACAAAATTCGCTCTTGATGCAAAGGCTGATATCTAAGAGATGAGAGTCCGTGGGCCGAGCAAACGCGGGAGTCTGGGGGCGGAGCCCCCATCTAGCCAAAGGCTAGTTTATTTATAAAACGGCAGGCTAAATCGCTTGATACTAGTTTTTTTGTTTTGTTTATCAATATCGGATAAAATTCCTATAACTTTCATATAACGTGAAAAAATCCATCGCATCGCGCGTTATTTCGAACAGAAGGAAAAGTGATATTGGTGCTACCTAGCACATCCGACTTCCAGCTAAAACATTCCGTGTTCATTGGTGCTAATGCTTACCTTCTGTCTACTTTGGAACCACCTTGAAATCAGAGCGCATCTGAGAATGCTGTCGGAAGCATGTGTGGGAATCCCTTGCACACTTATTACACATTGATCATTGGTGCACTTATTGTCCAACCATCGTACAGTCCCGACCTTGCGATTAGCGAATTCTCTCTTTCCGATATTGAAGAAGGTTCTCAGTGGAACACACTTTGAGACCAACGATGAAGTGAAGCTAGCCTTGAAAGATTTGTTTTTTCGTATATATTACTCATACTTTTTTTCCACGAGAAGTTTGTTAACCTTGTAAAACGGTGTTAAAAATGCATCAAAATTCTTGGTTTTATGTGTAAAAATAATGTGTTGTTCTTTATTTTCTCAGTATACTATTTATGTTGTACGAATACCTCTGTACGTAGTTGCCAGGGGAAACTTATTTTAAGACCTATCCTTATAATAATCAGGAAGCGCAGCTATCAGAATGGCAACTTTAAGGTTTTGAACAGAAACTACGCTATGAAATTGCAATACAAAACATATTTAATGAGTCAGTATATCATTTTGATAGTACAATTTTATGTTCCCTGTTCTAGACGAAAACAATATTTATATTTTATAACGTACACATCCATTTTCTTAAATTTTCACTAAAAACAATTCTGTAGCAATTGAGTACTTCTATTTTCTTTTATTTAATACTAGAACTCGCTGCAACATGGAAATAGCTAGCCATAGAAGCAACTAGTTAACTCATTAGGAATATAAGTTCTTTATAAATTGTCGCCAGGCAAATCATTAGAAAACGTCGTCTCCTGAAAACGTATAACATGGAAGTGAATATATTAATGGAATATTAGTGAAAACTGAAAGTGTGTCAAAAGACTACTATTTTATGGACTAAAGTGATTTGTTTTATATGTGTCTACATTGATGCGTTGCAACTATATGCCAACTACCATGGGATTTGAAATTTCGGTATGTGTGGCCAGGGAATCGCTAATTCTATTGCCGTTTTAGATGGTTTTCTTGACTATTGTCCATTTCCCAATTGTAAACTTCATCCCGAACACCATCTCAAATGAACTCCGTCATGTAACCGGGGTCGGCTCTACCATATGTGCAAAAGGCGACAAGTTTTGAGGGGCGGCTAAATTAGTCATAACTAAATTATTTAAAATAAATATTTCTTGTTGGAAACAGACTTCATGATGATGGTATTTAAATTTACTAAGTTGACCTTCTATTTGAATACTACATTCATAAATCACGTTTAGGTAGCATTAGTTTAAGGTTACATGGACAGTGCTAAAGCAAATGGTCAAACACATCCCAGCATGAATTACTTGATAGTTGTCAAATGCAATAACTCAATTCTCGAACAGTAGCGAACACCTGTCCCATTTAGTTAGTTATCACAGTCTTGATATGAAAACTAATCTTGTCTTTGTCAGAAACAAACTCCTTATCATTGAAGGTAAACAAGTTTTTTTTTAATTAACATGTGTAGAAAGAAAATCAAGAAGTAAAGGTAAGAGAGCTAGTTGAACTGGAATTGGAAACTGATAGCCCTATATTAAGATTGAAACTCGATATTGAATTGTATATATATATATATATATATATATATATATATATATATATATATATATAAATATACATTACCTCTGCAGATGTCTGATTTTATCTTACATTAACATAATAAATTATTATTTAAAGAAAAACAGACACAACGACATTCTTAGTAGTGTTTTGGCCTTTCTGAGTGCGAGTACGCTTTTCATCCCCACCGTTGTTCATTATGGGTTACCATACTTAAAATCTTGACTTCTAAGATTTGTTCTTCCTGTAGAAATATGTGGGTACGGCAAATGATGCCATTGAACATGGCGGAAAATTAACTAGAACCGGTCCTGCATGTTAAGTTATGTTGTTAAGAAGACACATTATTAATGATTAATGAAAGTGAATGATTCTCAAATAATTGGTAGAATGAGAGTGTGGGAGGAAATGAGAGAACTCCGAGTAAACAATCTTGATCACCACGAATGGTCATGGTCTGGGATCAAAGCAGTGATCTCTTGCACAGAGGTGAGCGCTTTACCATGCAGCCAACATGCTCTCCAATGGCGCTTGTTTTCTTTTACCAGTTCAAAGCAAAAATTATTGTGTTAATTCAGATCAATTTTAACACAGAGCTGTGGTTTCAGCGTGACTAGCACTATGCGGTATTAATTCAACACAGATACCGCGGTGTTGGCGTTTAACACAGGGGGTGTGTTAAGTTTTTAGCACACAACTTGTGTTGAGCGGTGTTAAATTCGGATCTGTGTTAGTATTTTCGGTGTTGATTGCACACCATGTCAGGGTAGATAATGTGGGGAAAAGTGTTGAGTGTTACTCTGACGGTATTACACCAACACAAAGAAAGTAACACAGTGTGTAGTGTGTTAACATTACACCATGTCAAGTATCAATATAACACAATACCTGTGTTGTTTCAACATCATTTTAATATTATTTCAACACACCATCTGTGTCATAATTCAAACTTAAAGCGATATAAATAACACCATTTTGGAGTTAATTCAACACCCCCTGTGTTAAAATTCATGGTCAGATTACCAGATAAACACCGTTTTTTGTGTTTGTTGGACTCCACTTCTGTGTTACTACGACACCTACTTCGGTGCTGAAATAACTCCGTGTGTGGTGTTGAAGTAACTCTTTCTCTGTGCTGAAAAATCCTGTGGCGAGCTTCTTGCCCTTACGGTCGCGGTGGTTCGCCATCTTTCCATACTAGCTAGGTAAAACAACAACCAATTCATCATATTCGGAAATAACGAAATTAACGAAAAGAACTGCAACAGATTAATTCGTAAACATAATTAATTTCGTCAAGTGTTTCCGAACACGCCCTTTCTTGAAATGTCCTGTTAAAATGTTAACAGGGCGAGAAAGGAAACAAATTCTAATTTAAAATAAGAATAGTAAACTACAGAACACTTCATTTAGAAGATATTATTATTATTATTATTATTATTATTATTTGTGTGTGTGTGTGTGTCGTCCTCCCCATCATTTATTGTGATCTATTTCTTGATGGTGCGAAACACAACCTTCATCAACATCTTGTTCAAGGATGATAGTAAATTCTTACCTATATCATTATAATATGACTACTTCTTAATCGTGTTTCTACTTGTTTTCCGCCATTTCTGAAACGCAGTCACCAATGTTGACTGGTGAGCTGTAGTGCAGTGTAGAAGTGACACAGTAATGCGGTGTTGTTTCTCGCTGTTGACATATTTCTTCAGAAACATTATGTAAAACAATTGAGAACACATTGCGCGGTTTGCATGTTGATATTTTGGATTTGTTTAAGTATTTCTTTCTACTGTGTGTATCTGTAGCTTCAGTACACAAGCCTTTTATAATTAGATGCCTGGCAATCACGCAGAAAACAAGATCGAAGATTCTACACTTCTGTTAATTCAACACAGGCTGTGTATCATTTGAACTACCGGTAATTGACACACAACTTCAAATGGAGAGTGAGTTTTTCTAACCACCTGCTTATGTTATATTTTTAATACAATCACGTTAACACATAGACATGTCGTTGATATTACACGACGATTTTTTACAGTGTAGTTACTTATGTAAATATTAATTAGTCAAGGCTATGTTTAATTAGTGATATCGCTGGAACCCCTAGACCAGTGTGTGTGGCTAGACGTAACTACTGAATGTATTGATTTTGTAGACAATGGTCTCCGTTTGTAATGTGGAGGAGCCAGTGATAATCCCACTACAATCTACATGAACATTTTTCAGCTGTCCTCACTTCTATGAGTCAAATGCTGGAATGTGCATTTAAAATGTAGATCCTGTCTGATTTCCTTCTGTAAAATCACTTCCCTTATTTTGTTACGAACGTAGAATGGTTTCATAGCTTTGTTTGAATTTAGATTATTAAGCAAGTAAATAAATATCGATATAAAAATAATAATTTAAAAAGTCAGTTTTGGAGTTTATTTCCAAAAAAACTTACTGTTCAAGGTCACTCATACTACTGTACTAGACGTCGTTCCCCTACTTGCTCTCTAACCTCAAATAGAAAGTCGAGATATTGAGCACACTTCAACGTTCTCAATGATATGATTGACAGAGTGAGAATTGGGTAGTGCGGAGGGTTTACCTTGAGTCACCTTCACTAATATAAACAAGTAAAGTCTTGCAATTACACTTGCATTTCAGACGTTCCTTTTTTTTCTTAATAAAGAAAGACGTTTGAAAATACAAATGTGTTTGCAGGTAATAAAAGCAAAATGAACTAAAGATAAATTGTAATCCATTTCATATCTACACATAAGTGTCATCTGCCCACAGTACGGACAATAAGAAAAAAAATAACTCGGAAGGCTACAAAAGCACCTAACGTACACTGATAAAATATATAAACCATTCTCTAATAGACAATGTTCTAGAATTATCACAACCAAAATGGTTCGTTCATCTGCAGAACTGACCTATTCATATTCGTTTCTGAAACTTCTCTGCAGAACAAACAAGTCGAAAACCCCAGAGTTTCTCTGAGAGTGACAGCTATTTTTTTTAAAATCTTTTTTTGCTCGTTTTGAGATAAGACAGTCTGGTTCACAGACGGTAAAATCGAAATTACAACCAGAAATAGCATTCGAGCTCCATTTTATACTTCTCTGAATAGCATTTTCTAAGCTCAGCCAATGATAAAATCTGCCATTATAAAATCGCACTAAATAACAATCAGAATTCTTTGGGATCACATTTGTAACAATTTTGTAAATAAAAACCTCTGGTGGAAATGTGGATTAAAGATTATTATTATTATTTTTTTTTTTTTTGTAGTTTTCTAAAGTCACTCAAAACATATTCATGCTAGATATTGGCAGTCTTGGGAAGTAACGTAACGCAAGTAACGTTTCCTAGTAACGCGTTACATTTTTCCCAAAGTAACTGTAACGGTAACGCGTTACAATTTTTTAAGTAACGTACCTAGTTTGCGTTACTTTTTTTTGCGTTACATTTCGAATAAGTAATTGCAATATATATATATATATATATATATATATATATATATATATATATATATATATATATATATATATATATATATATATATAATATATATATTATTTCGGAAACAAATGTTTCTTTCTTGTAAGTGAATTTCTCAGAATGGTGAAATGGAGCATGAACTATGTCATTGACCGACAATCAGTCACCGACATACAGAGAAACAGATCATAGTGGCACTTGCTGTTTTTGGAAGATGAGTACAACCTCAGGAAAATCAGATGCACTGATTCCAAGCACCTGTAAGACTTTGTCATAGATTTTGACAGCTCCAAATCAATACATTCAGCGAGTGAACTACAAGTGTAATTGTGGTCTATTTTACTTTAATTGGTGTTGTTTTTATAAAGATCTAGGACGAAAATATTTTACAGTTCGAATATTTGAAAGAATACTTTCCTTACAAGCTGAGGATGATAGTGGACAGAATTTAAAAGTAAAGTGTCTAGAGCAGGGGTAAAAGTGGAGCTGAAAAGGTAAGGGAACACATGATGTCACGCCGTCCCCGTGCCAATCCTTGTCCATTGATATTTCTTTAGAAAGTGGGGGGACGCCACAGATAATTTCTGAAAGTAGGGGGACGGCGTCTACCCGCGTTCTCTCTCACTTTTATCCCTGGTCTGAAGTGAAGCGAGTAATATTTATCAACAGCTAGGGTGCCATAATTAACGATATACAGTGACGGGTTAATGTGAATAAACTGTGTTCTGATGAGCAGGCTTATCTTATTACTAGAAAATAGTTTGTTGATGGTATGTAATATTGAAATTCTTTCAGATCAGTTTGCGTATCCTAGAGCCCAGTTGATTATAGAGTTTAGAACAACTAGCTTTAAAAAGCATGTGTCGATTTTAGTTACTGGCAAGTTTTGATTCATGTTTTATTTTATTAGTTATAGTGCAATACTGATCTAGATTCTGTATTTTTAATTTTTACATAACAATGTTATAATTAATTTAGCAAAATAATAATAAGCAGTTATTTTTTCTAACGCAGTATGGCATTTTAGTCAGTGTTACATTTTATGAAAATGTTCGTATAGCTGTCAAGTAAGAATTTGTTCTTGCATCTACATAAAGAGATTTAGAACGTGCAATATTACGTTTATGAAGTCAGCGAAGCACATCAAATTTCCAATACAGTAACTGTCCACATGAAAGCATATAGCAACACTACTATTATCAACCTACAGTTCTAAACATTTACAATGATTGGGGAAAATAAGAATGTGCAATAATAATAATAATAATAATAATAATAATAATAATAATAATAATAATAATAATAATAATAATAATAATAATAATAATAATAATAATACGAAAAATTGAAGAAAGAAGTTATTTTTTTTTACATATTCAAAATTTCGGACTTAAAAGTAACGCGTTACTAACGCGTTACATTTTAAGGAAAAGTAAAGTAACTTGCAACCCGTTACATTTTCACAAGTAACTTACCCAACACTGGATATTGGCAGGTGCTATAAATATACCACATTGACTTGACACCCAGTCTTCCGTTTGAGGCGCTGCTATCGGCTGAAGGAATTCCACTCTCTTTCGCTAAGGCTCTCTCGCTTAGCAGCTGCTGAACCCTTATTGGCTCAACGCGTGGGTGTGTCGGGGTGTGAGCTTTAGTTCGCATTTTTGCCACGGCTCAAGACATTTTGGCAGCACAATAGTCTTTACGTTTACTGAAGAAGATACTAAGTACGACGTGACAAGCAGCTAATTTATCCCATACAATCCATACAACTAAGAGTTCAAGCGTAGAAAGTCTGACGTTCTAAATAAGTGAACATTTCCATGACATCGTTTTTTCTTAATAAAAGTTATGTCATTCTATTTTTTCGACATCTTAAAGGCGGTAGACGTGGATCTTTCACGACGAATCTTATGTGGATGAGAACAAATCATTCTCCTGTGTTGTGGTTGACTATATTGTATATCTTTCGTACGTATATGGAACGAGAGTGTATAAATAAGTTCGTGCAATCACCTAGAAAGTGACAAACTACGAACCTCCTCGGTCATGTATTTTTTTCAGTTACGTTCTTGTATGTTAACCACGTAAATTCTGGACTCGTTAAAACAAATTTTTCTTTCTTTCTAGCAGGTAAATCACTGTAAGAGAGATGATTGACAAGCTTGAGACACAACGCATGATTAAGTTCCTCCATCTTCAGGTGAAATCAGCAAAACAGATCCACGAAGAGATGAAAAAAGTTCATGGGAATGAAAGCCCAACCTATGAGATGGCATCCAAGTAGAAACGGTAATTCTAAACTGAACACATGACCACCGCGGACGCCTCTACATCTGAAAGATAATCTTTCACTGATGATGCTGCCTTGCCGGAGAAAGTTGAGAAGATCATAACGGAAGGCAGGAGGATAACCATTGAAATTGTTATGTGTGCAATAGGTATGAGTTATTATGGTTCTGCCTGGAATATAATTCACAATCAGCTACATCTTGAGAAAGTGTCAGCACTGTGGGTGTCAGGACTACTCACAACTTTCCAGAAGAGAAATTGCGAGGAAGTTGTGAAATCTTTCTCTTCCCATAAATGACGCCTCCACTCAGAGGACGCTATTTCGACAGTAACGATGACGTCATTTCTAAGGCTGAAATAAGGATTGGTTTCAAAGCCAAACTGCAGACTTTTACAAAACGAACTTACGGAAATTCCACTTAGAATTCCAATCGGAAAACGACCAGTAGGAAGACCTAGGCACAGATGGGTGAACAATATTAAGCTGGATCTCGCAGAACTAGGAATACAAAGTAGAAACTGGGTCCAATTGGTTAAGGATAGAAGTAGATTGAGAGCTTTTGTGACTGCGCATTGAACCTCCGGGTTTTATAGTCCAAACAATTGGTTAGTTATTTCTTCATGAGTGCGAACCCCCAAATAGTTTCAACCTTGCTAGGTAGTCACAAATAATAATAATTATGTATATGAGCCAATCTACTGACTGCTTCGCTGATTTACCAATCAACAGATCTCTTAAACTATTAGGCCTAGAACCTTTATGTTCTGAGGAAATGTTTCTCCTGCACCCTAGACAGTAAATTAGACAATATTTTGCGGAATACCAATTTTAAGGGAGTATTGAGGAGACTTGAACATTTTTTGCCCTTCACCATATCTCCAAAGGTATTAGATGTAGAACCTTGAAGCTTCATACACATTATGCTTGAACCCTAAGCAGCAACTAAGGCAAAATTTCTGAAATTGCATATTCTTAGAGGAATGTGTTCTTAATAATATTTTTGTCGTGCTTGTATTAGTAACTTTATTCAATATCAAAGACAAAAAGGAATGGAATGCGGGTAGATGAAGAGATTAAAACTGTTTTCCGCTGTAACACGCGTGTGTAGACTTTAGTATTTATTCAATTCTTGGTATTTTTGTTGTTGTTGTTGTTGTTGCTGTTGTAGCAATAAAAGGTGAACATAAATTTTCCTGCTCATCTGATTTGTTAAGATCTCCAGGACAAAATGAGAATAATAAACTCAAGGCTCTATAAAAGTCATACTTCCAGTCGCATAATTTTGAGTAATCTCTATAGCAATCCCAACGTTCAAAGTAGAGCACCCTTAAGTGTCAGTTGAAGGGATATTCCAGGAATGACGGCTCGTTTATCATAGTGACATTATCGATGAAAACTTGCCTTTGTGGGAATGGTGACTGATGCAGAATATCGTCAGCAAAAACATCTGTTATTTTGAGGGAAAGAGAGTGAAACCTTCTCCAGATTTCTGAGATAATGAGAAAGCTTTCAATTTCACTAATTAGCAAGGTTCCCGAAGTTTTGGCTGTTCAGTTCATTGTTCTTCGGGATGATAGTATCTCACAATTGCCGTTTCAGCACATGTTTGTAATGGCATATAACCTACAAAGTGAGGGGAGAGAGAAATACGAAAGGTATCAGTATGTGTACTTACATATTCCAGAAACTCGCTTATTTGTTAGAATGACGTAAACTTTATTTTGTCTCAAAATAAATGGTTTTGTTTCAACAGCAGCTTCAGATGATGTAAATTTCCATTTCGTGATCTCCGGCGTTTGAAATTATCAGGTTTATCACACGCTGGAAGTTAACGTTAAAGAAAACATGTTCCCAATCGATCAGCCTTTTTTTCGACTCTTTTCAACTTTGGTATTACTCTGATTACTTGCGCTGGAGTTTTCATTTAATATTTTGTTAAAATCGTAATTCTTAAGTAATCAGCACCTTAGAAAAAAAAAATAGTTAATAAACTGTGAGAAATGAACGATCAACAATAATGAAATACATTTAATACATTTAATAAATACTCATTTAAAACTGTCTCACGAGTGACGTCAGAACACGCCTTTACTCTAGGAGCAATGACAAAAAGAAACAGTAAGAACCAAAGAGGAGAGAGGAGAAAGGTGCAGAGAAGGAGTGGCAGTGTACGAGTAATCATAGATTCACGAGTCGCCAGTAAGCCACTAATTTGTCTTCAGCTGGCCATTGTATGACGTCAGAGCATGCCTTCATCTTAGGAACAAAGACACAGTGAAACAGTAAGATTGTAAGGCACACAATCAATGGATTCAGGCCTCTCTCTTCAATCCCCTCCTACCTATCTCTGTCTTAACTTTGGCTGTTTTTCCTCTGGTGTAGGAGCTAAGAAGCATAGAGGAGATAAGCCATGAAGTATTTGAGGCTAACTAAGTATTTGATTCACGAATAGCCATGAAGGAAATTCAGTCATTTCCTATTGGCTTTATTTTTTTATAGTATCTCTTTTCATCATTGTGCGGCTATGAAACACAAGGATTTACAGATTAATTTGGAGATTAATCTATCGTAAAGCGCTCAAATTCTAATGCTGTTTTACTGCGAATTTAACCCATGGATCTCATTCATCAAAAGTTACTCGTATTAGTAATTAGAGCATCAAGAAAGGCATGAAAAATGTGTCTTGTGGAAGATATATGATTTCTATGTCTTACTTGAGATAACTGCATCATGTCCGCCTGTAGCAAATGTACAGTTCGAAGCATAGAAAATGTTACAAAAAGTTTAAGTCCAGCTTAGGAACAAACTCTACGCCGTGAGCTTATCAATTCCGAAATACACTTCTCATCGACTAGTTACTTCCGGTTAGTGTTGCCACGAGACGAGACTTCAGACTGTCTCGTCTCGTGTAAAGCATGTGTCGTCTCGTGTCTCGTCTCGAGAAAAATGTGCTCGTCCCGTCTTGTGTCTCGTCTCGAGAGGTTCTGTCCTGTTCCGTCTCGTCTCGTTTTGTCTCGTCTTGTCTCGTAAAAATATAGCAGCATACTATGGGAACGAAAGTAAAATGTAGCAGGCTGCACCATGCTAATCAAGATCAACCAAATTACAAGTATTACCCAGAACACACAAGACAAGAAATGTCACGGTAGCTACACCGTGAAGCTTTCATCTCTGGTGTATGTGGTACTCGGTTCGATCTCGGTTAGTGCCATGTGAGCTTCGTGGTGGACAAACATTGAATGTGTGTGGGGACCGCGGCGGCTCAGTGGTAGAGCGTTCACCTCTGGTGATTGGGGTTCGATCCCAGCCCCGCCAAGTGAACTTTGTAGTGGACAAACACCGTGTGCGTGGGTTTTCTCGGGGTTCTCCCGTTTCCTCCCACTTTCTTCATTGCACCATTTCATTCATTACTCATCATCACTGTCTCCTTTAGCCTAACCGGCATAACCGTGGGACGTAAAACTCAGATTTAATTTAATTTCATTTCATTTCATTTATCGAATGTGTGTTTTTTTCTCGAAATTGTCTAGTATCCTTCCACTTTCTTCATTCCACTAATTTTTCCATCATCATCCATTAGGCCAAATTTGCCTAAAGGTCTTAGAAACAAATTCAAATAAGCTCACAAGGCAAGGGCAAATAGTTTACAAGATAATATATCTCTGCTGTTAGTTGTCCGAGGCTTCTCGACCCTGGCTTCTTCTTCTTTTTTTGTTTCACCAGTTTCAATACACGAATATACAGTAAACTGCTCATAGGTACGTCGAAGGTGAAGACACTAATGTCAAATTATGTTTACACGACAAGCAAAGTTCGATGTAAAGGTGTCACCATCCCCGAAACTATCGTATACTATCAGCCCACTTGCTTTATAGTGTATATATATATATATATATATATATATATAAATAGAGAGAGAGAGAGAGAGAGAAAGATATATAGATAAATAGAAAGATAGATATGTAGGTACACTTTGATTTCATATATTCCAGCCTTTAGGTTTCACAGTGTTAACCCATACCAATCCAAAAACTACTTTCCATTTTAGCATGTTTAGATTTGTTGCAATATTTTTTTTTTTTTTTAAAGCTCGGAACCAAATAATTTTATTGTGTAATGGAAAATATTTGATTGAAATTTTATGTTACTGCACAGTAAGCTCTACTTAAAGTGCCATAGTAATGGGAGCTGAACGACACATCGGACGAAAGAATGCTTGGGGCCAGTCTTCACCTCCATGGTTCAAATCTGTTCCCATAACTGCGGGATGTGTGCTACTATTGTATGTGGTGGTTGCCCCGTTTGTGTAACAAACTCATGACAGTACACCCAGATTAGCTAGTGGTCTAAAAAAGTTGATTTTGGGGTTGCCATTTTGGATTAAAGTGTCTTATATTGTCGTGATCTAGTCGCAATCATACAACGTACATCTTCATACCAAGCCGAGCGGTCTGCGGCGATAGGCCATCGGCCTGAAGGCCCCGGGTTGAGTCCCGGAAGGGTCATGTGTATGGATTTTAACAGCATTTGTTTTTTCGTATTGTGGGGGAAAATAGTATGGAATTAAATAATTTAATATATCTTTCTTTAACATGCCTCATTTAGCAAAATATGCAAAACACGTACAAAATAATCAAACAAATTTCTTATGCTATTCAACCATATGGCAACCATCCAATCATGGTCTGCAACTAAAATCACATTAAACTAAAAGTACATCTATCCCAAGGGCGGATCCAGGACCGAGTTCTGAGGGGGGCAGTGGGCTGTCATACTGCTACTTTTAAGGGCTCCAAACTTTGGGATATTTTTATATATATATATAATAAGAAAGTTTCCTCTTCTGGGGTGGGGGCGATCTCCCCGATCACGCCCCCTGGATCCGCCCCTGCCCTATCCTTACCCAAAATTGCATTAAACTTAAAATCCTTACTACAACCAAGCCTCGCAAAGCTGCCTTGGGCTGAGGGGGCTATCCTTCAAAACTCATCAAAAGCACCAAGTGCCTTGAAAACTGCCTTAAATAAAGGGGAGTACCGTACAAAACACCTATTTTTTCTTATCTAGTCAATAACAAAATAAACACTATTTTACTCTTTATAATCAAAAACATTCGTATTAAACAAATTTTATAATAAATTGAAAAAAAAATAGTCCAAACCATTATTTAACTTCTACCTATAAAACATTACAATATTGTCTTCTTTATCAGACATTTCTACCCAATACAACTCAATTCACGCAGCAGTAAATAACTTTTGCTGCTTTAGAAAAAGTTTCTGAAAATGAAAACTGCATCATGCACCCTGAAAGGTTGCATAAGTAACTGGATCGCGGTGCGGGAGGCTCACGGCAGAAAGGGACCATTTAAGTTTCGTAATTCCTCTTTGTAGGATTTTATATAATTTCACACTTTTTCCTCAATGTCTAAAATGGGCACTACTTCATTCTCAGAAAAAAAAAAGGAAGTTGTGAAGCAACTGTAGACTGTAAAATCTACTGAAAACATTTACGCCTTTAAAACCTATATTCATAGCACAATGGTGCAGATGACGTTGAGCTCTTTGGCAATCTTCAGCATGGAAAATGAAAAAAAAAAAAAAAAGCCACCACATTGATATTGAAAATGTAGTCAACGAATTCCTCTTCGAAAAAGACCACATGCACAGTTGTTTTTCAGATGGTATTTTATATGTATACTTAAGTTGGTTGAAATTCTTGCATAGTTAAGGGCTAGACACTGAAACCATCCCCAATAAGGAAGAAAGGTGACACGTAAAAGTAGTCAAATACGGATGATATTAGTGTCGAATTCATAGTTTTCTGGGTCACAAAGATGAATAGTAACACTTTTGATTATGCTTAAGTACGAGTTAAGCCTTGGTCGGCATGAAGGTCAGAGTGGGAAGGTGACAGGCAAAAGTAATCGAAAACGTTCTATACTTGTGTCGAATGCATAGTTTTCGGGATCACTGACATAAATAGTACCATTCCAGATGTAGTATATGTCCAAGGTCGGAACCATTGGCATGACGGTCAGAGGGGAGAACAATGAAGATTTCCGAACAGTTCCTTTGGCATGAGTGTCAATATACTGGGAGTAAAAAGTGGTAATGCACAGATGCTGGTATCACATCCGGACCAGGGGCGTCATTTAGGGAGGGCAGGAGGGGGCAATTGCCCCCCCCAAGAGTTTGAGGAATACATAAACATTAATAGATTGCTTACTAATATACTAGTACAAAACGTGAAAGTCTTATGTCTGTGGTGCATTTGCCCCCTCCAAGCGAAGTCTGAAATGACGCCCCTGATCCGGACCTATCAGAGATATGATTTCTGGGGATTTGTCGTTGCATTATCCCCTGATCACTAACTAAAATCGCCACTGCTTGGCAGGGGCATAGGGAGAAATGTATTTCAGGAATAGAAAGCTTTTCGAGGGGTCCAAATTCAAGTGAGGCGCGCTCATCTGAAGTGCCATTATTCTTCACTTCTAACAAGAAAACTGTGAGTTCGACACCAATATCTTTCGTATTCTATTACTTTTTCCATGTCATCTCTTCCCCTCCTAAAGATGGTTTCAGTGTCTTACACCCCAAAATAAATTGCTCATATGATAATTTACACATATAATAAATTCGTTTGAACCTTCTCCAGGAGTCCATGTTGCATCGTACGGTTTACTGTACTTATTTTTCTGAGTCAAACTTCTTAAATATATATAACAACAACAATATGATATATATATACAGTAACAATGGATTATTTTATTACCGCCCGACTGTCGTCGTTGTGCAAACATTCAGCATAATATGACGTAGAGAAATGAATTACATAAAGGTAGTAGGATTTAATATCAACATTGAAACATCGTAAGTTACTAGTAATTCAATGATTGTCTTGTATCCGTGTTGTATAGTATCCCACAACTTTGTATAACGCAACCTTCCACACAACCGTCATCATTCTGTACAGAGCGGCTGACTGCTAGCTACCAACGAATTACTGTGCAAACAGTCGGTAATCAGCAATGGAAATTTAATTTCTGCTCGCATAATGTACTGTCCAGGCATCAGTTCATGCCGAAACTTTGCGGCGATGGTTGTTTACTTATTAACCCACAACAGGTAACACATACATAGAGGCCATTTTACATTGCATATAATATGCCAACAATAATACCAAAGGAATTTGGGAAACTTTTGCCCCAGGCATGTTGAGCTAGCTACAATTCCAGCATTTACAATTACGACTGAGGGAAACCCTGCAAACACTATAGTCACAATGGTCAGCAGTAGGAATCGACCTCACAGTCTCCGAAAAGCGAAGCAAACGCTCTACCAATAGAATTAACGCGCTAGATAATATCATCATTCTTATGCTCGCACGAACGAATTGTAAATACTTGCACAGCATACATCAACACATCATCCTCAATCACATTAGACTGCCTCGTTACTATAAGCCTTTCATCGGGCTATTTCTATTTTTTTTCCGATCAGTACATGAGGATTTGGATGGAAAAAGGGCCAGAGAATTGGTGAGCTGTCACCAGAGGTGAGCGCTCTACAAATGAACCATCGCACCTCCTCCTCTTTACATAATATTATTTTATTTTAATATAAAACTACGCAAATTCATTGCAAAATAATGTAATCAACTAATTTTATTAATTGGTACGAGTATTGGACTTTTACTTCAGCACATGTATTACCTTGTTCCAAAACTATTTGCTCTTGAATTGTTGAATATTTTACTCAGAACAAATTAAATATTGTAAACTTATATCTTGGGTACAATAAATTTACAAGTTAAAGGAAAACAATCAGAAAATATTGCTAATTTAACTTATGCATTGTGCATTGTGCTATTGTTTTAGCTGAAAGAACTGAGGTGTAAGTAATCGAATAGAGAATATCTTATAAAGGAAAATTATAACGATGATAATATACTTATATATGTATCATTTTTTTTATCAAGTTTCGCTGTGTTGGAAAGAGTTCTCTGCTAGAAGACGCTCCAAAACCAAAACTTGGAAGGGAGACGCATTAGTTTATCTACAAGAAATGAGATCAATTGGAGAGAAGGGGGAAGACGGCCACTGAATCACTTTCAGTAAGTAAGCACGCATCTCTTCCCTATCTCCATGACACATCAGTTCACTCGGATGACTTGTCACTTCGCGTAGACTTTGTGTTAAGTGCAGCCGCCAGATTCCTTTTTCTGGGTCTGGTTGCCACCAAAAGAATGCTCTAAACGAACAGCTACTCGGCTTGTTACTGATTTTGGAAGAACGAGAAAATCAGTCTTATTCTCTATACTCAACAGAGAATAGGGCTTCGACAGTTCAAAAGTTTACAAACGCTAAACAATAAAAAAAAAATAATTAAAAAAAGAAATAATTTACATCAAATTTATTTATTGAAAAATGTTTTCTTTTTGTATGATAAAGCAACACTTTAAGAAAATAAATAAAGGTCAAATTGAGTTTTGAACACAGAGAAATTAAATTATAGCCTCATGAAAATGTCCACCTTTATATTTAATAAAAATCGTGAACAGCCATCATATTGATTGATCCTGCTTGCTTCCAGTCGAGTTAGTGTGCATTGAATGAGACAGGATAGAAGAAAAGTTGCTCTCTAACAGTTGTGGAGTTACTTACGCGCCAAATAGAAACAACCGGAAAGAGCATATTTTAACAATTAATCAATGGAATGTCAGGAATTTATGAAAATAATTTATTAATCATTGCTGTTGTTTTCGTTTGATATACACTTAACACAGTTTACACACGTGCTTAGGGTCGTCTGTTTCTTATTTCAAATTAGGGTCAATATTATTTAGCCCAAATAGCAGAGCATGTCCAGGACCGACATCTGGGGTGGCGGTAGGTTGTCATACTGCTACTTTTAAGGGCTTCAAACTCTGGGATGGTTTTAATTTTTATATTAAAAAATAATAAAGTTTCCTTCTCTCGTGGGGGGCAATCGCCCCGAATTCCCCCTGGATCCGCCACTGATGCATACTTTCGATGCCTTCTCGTTTCTTATGCCCCCCCCCCAAAAAAAAACCTTTCTATCAACCATCTATAGTCGAATTTTTATGTGTTTTGGCCAAATTTATTCTATTGCTCTTGTATTTAGTTGTTAATTTTCGTTTCTTAGGTACTGAAATCAAAGGATACTAAAAAGCTTTTGGTCATTGTATACAATGCAGGAGCTTTGGATGTTTCATTTAGAGTAGAATAAATTGTAAAAAAAAATACAGACATCGATTTCGTTTAGATAAAATTTCTAATGAATTGATTTTCCTTCGTTGTAGTAGATTAGAGACATCAAGTTCCTTTTCAGTCTTTATTTGGACCAATTTCTGATTTTCTAACAAGAATATGATGAGCACCGTTTTATATTGAGCTTACTCACACTTTGCCACTCCATCTACTCTTATATCGTGGAGTACAGACAGCAGGTATTTGTTCAAGAGTACTTAAAGACATATTGATTGTTTACAAAGAAATTCTTTCTGTGTCTAATTTGTAGACGATGGTAGACCTAATAATAACAACACATTCAAAGCCAATGAAGACAATGTTAAATCAGTTGAGAATGCTCCAAGAGCATTGCCAGAAAGAACGTAAAAAAGAATTATTATATATTTTTTTCGAAATCTATTCGATTAATAAACCAGTCAAATTAGGTACATCTCGTGGACATGGTAATCGGTAATGAATTTCTCTCTTCACAGGATTGTTGTAATAGTGGTTCTAATCAAGATACTAAAAGTCCTGAATAATCCGACTTGTGCTAACTCCGTCATCTTGGAAAATGACAGACGTTCAGAAATCTTCATTCTGTTTTCGGCAAATTTCTCAAAAACAGTTAATTTTAGAAATAAAATGAGCTAGACCAATTTGAAAGATCAGAAAACTTCCTATCAGATAGATCTTTTACATTCCTCTCATCAAGTAAGCATTCTATCACAATCCACACGGCATTGTTTGGTGAGGCGGTGTGTGGTCAGCACATCGACACCCCTGGAGATATATTTGTGATTTTCTTCCTTGCTCGTAAGTAATGAAATTTTCTCTTCACAAGATTGTTGTAATTGTGATCCTCATCAACACAAAGTCCTGAATGATCCAATTTGTGTTGACGCCGCTATCTTGGAAAAATGGCGGACAATCAGGCAACTTCATTAGTTTTTTTGGCTAATTTCTCTAGAATGGTTAACTTTAGAAAGAAAATTAACTGGATCATTCTGAAGAAGTAAAAAAAAAAATAAAAAAATAAATAAAAAAATACATCGAACTTGCACATTTTTTTATTACTTGTGGCTCTCTAGAAATTGTGATCAGTTTTCCTGTTTTGAAATCATAAATCAGCCGAAAATTATCTCTCTTACCGGAATATTGTATCTTTATAAGGATAATTGACTATCATTCAACTCTGATTTATAAAGGATGAATTATAGAACATTTCTTGAGTATTTGAGCGCAGAGAAATGTTCCCTTCCTTATCTAGTTAAACACCTTTGCTAAAAAGTAAGTTTTCCACTTCTTTATAAATCGTAAGCGCAGATATTACTTATGATATTTCTAAGGTCTGTTTCCACATTACCTTCACTATATTAGGAGAAAAGGCCAATCGGCGGGCTTTATTTTTTTATTTTATTTAGTTTCTTACATGGAGTCTGCTGCAGGCCAAATCCACAAATGTAATCACCATTCTAATTTTCATATTCATTCTCATAATTCTATATTTCTATTGCAGGTTTATTACTACATCCCATGCCGCTCGTGCATGTTTTATTTCATAAACACAACCTTCACTGTCTTTTTTTTATGCAGGGGCTTGAAATTAGTTTCATTAATTCGTCAGATGCCGGTGGCTGAGTTATTGGGATAGGTAGAAAGATGTTTCCATGAGCTTTAAACCTCAATTCTTCTGGATCAAGTTGTTTCCCTCTCCATAACTGCACTTGATAGAAAACCCTCAACATATGCATGAAGCTTCATTTGAAGTCAAGGGAAGACTTTTCTAACTTCATTTCGATTTTCCCATTTGCAATTTATCTGTTAAAACATATAGTCATCAAGACATTTATCTGATTTGCCAGCTCCGAATACTCGAAAGACGAACATTTCTCCTGCTTCACAAATCTCATTCTTGGTATCATCAGGATTATTGAAGATACATCATCTCGAATGTCTTCTCTCTTGTTAACTAGTGCAATTGTCTTGGTGTTTCCTTATAACCGTCACCAGGTTATAGAAGTAATTTTTGTGGACGCACTGTATATTTCGTAAAGACAGTAATTATTCTTCGATTTATACTTTATTTCTGCGACGCAAATAATTTCTTCCTTCGCTGGGAACTGTTTTCTTCTCACACAATAGGACAAAGGAGTCTTTTACCGTTCACTCATATACATATGTCTGAAACGTTTCTTTACTGTGAGAGGATTTTAGTGAGCGACAAAGCTTCTCAGTGTTTCTTCCTTACTTATCAATATACAAAGACTATGTTCTATGGTTATTTGGAACTGAGTTAAGTGTATCTTTCAATGATTTATGGAAATACTACAGGGCAGAGCAGACTAGGTGTGCGAATGCCAGATGGACGACAACTATATCGCTCAGCCAGTTCGTTACCTGAACGTTCCCACAACAAAGTTATAGTAATGATTTGTGCATCGCGGCCAGTGAACTTAAATTTAATGACATTTCTTTTAACATTCAATTTGCATGTACATACAGGTGATCTAACCGGATTGCATTTTAGAATTAACTGCCAACATTGACCAGTCGGTCAATGCAGCTCGTATCTCGAACCTTTCAGTTCGAGGAGTTTTACTCCGTATCTCCGAGCAACCACCATGCTCGTTGGATTGGGTATAACATTAGGTTAAGGGGCATACACTATTAGCCGGTGAAGAACTTATCTTACGGCTAGCCCCTCATTAGTGAAGTCCCGGGTTCACAAACCCAGTGCGTACCAGTTGTAAACGTGTCCTCTAACATTCTCATTCTATTTTGGCAACTGTCTATATTATTTTGCTGGAGACTAAAGTCATTTTTTGTGGATTTGTGCAGCAGCTATAAGCTACTTTGTGGAATTATCCTGGTGTCACCCCCACAGTGCTAATTCCATATGTGCATTAACGGTGCGAGAAAAGCATGTATAGTGAAATTCCAATCATAATTTTCTATACATATATAAAGGGCTATAATATAGTGAAAAAGTGAAGTGTGATTTTATTAGTGAAAATAATCATATATATTCAGTGTTGAATGTTGTGATTGTTTCTATACTATATTTTTAAAATAGTATTTTAATAAATAAGCATAGTGTCATTTTACTCCATGTGATTTTGTTACATGTATGAATAATATTTGTGTGAGCTGTGGTCTGAGTGACCTTCTGATCGTCCGTGAGGATTTCGAGACGAGACATCCGAACCTCTCGGTACCTAATGCTCATATCATTATTGAGACCGGCGGGCAATTTGGGAAAAGTTCCGTAATCTCCTTTTGGAAATGTCCCTTGGCGTCTTTACCAGGTAAGTTCAGACATTGGTGGGACATTAAGCGGGCAGATCCAAAAGCGGTTACATCCTTTGTGAAAGAAGGTTGAAGTTGTTATAACCAGAAGAGCATGAACGAACAGAAGGTGTTCTTTGAGGTAATGGTGCTTCTCCTTCAGTTGCGTGACAGAGTACGTTTTAGTGGTATCCTTCCTCTTCCTGGCTTTAAGAAAGTACCCAGTGCCAAAGTTACGATCTGAACTGACACCTACCAATAATGATAATAATTCCTTGCTTTCCACAAATGAACAGTGTATTTCAAGCAAGCTCACAAATACCTTGATCGTCGTTTTCCATTCTTGCTTATCCGATACCAACATGTTGGCTCACTGTGACCGGCCTTACATTGCAAAATTCCTCGAAACTTTCAGCCATTTCAGATGATATTGGCGTGCCTTGTATCTATTTTAAACAACAGTTTCTGACACTTCTCTTACTCGACTGAGACCTCCAATAGCTTTCATGGTCCTCATAAATGTCTGTTCAATAGCCATATCGGTCCATAGTTTAGCCTATAATTTGTCTGTTCTTCTGACGCAACAGTTCTCACTGACACTGATAGCATGTTAAATACATGGAATTATTTATTTGACGAATTGCTTAAAACACAGTAATAAACTAATGCGTGTGGAGAAAGGAGAATACACACCGCAGAACAATATATCCCAGAACCTAACGGAATAGAAATAGAAAAAGCTATAAAGAAATTAAAGAAACACAAATCTCCGGGTGTAGACGAATTCCAGCTGAGTTACTTTTAGCCGGAGGACAAAAATTGTGGAACAAGATACACAAACTCATTCTCCTTACCTGGAACAAGGAAGAATTGCCACAAGAATGCAAAGAATTAATCATTGTTCCAATTTACAAGAAAGACGATGAAATTAACTGTAATAGTTATCGAGGCATTTCACTTCTGTCAATGTCTTATAGAATCATTTCAAACATTCTATTAGCAAGATTGACCCATACACAGATGGAAATATTGGAGACTAGCTGAATATACCCATTCTTCGCATGGGGGCGGTATTTGGAAGTAAACGCCTGTGGGAGTATCCCCATTCATTGCAGCGACCGTCAAAATATGGATTTGACATTACTGTCGGTCATTTTGGGCTATTTTTACATCTTTCTGTATACCACGACCAGCTGACCCCCGGCCCGCATACAATGGTAGCTGAATTTGCAAGTCACCGCTAATGGAAGTGTCACCATAGATCTCATCGACCGCGAAAACTATATATTTGACACTATTATCGGTCATTTTGGATTATTTTTATATGTCTAGGTATCTCCCCCCTCCCGGTGACCCTCAGCCCGCAGCCGAATAGGGTGAATTTGGAAGTTGATTCGATCGGAGTTTCACCGTTGATCTCATCGACCGCTAAAAATATGAATTCGACGCTAACATCGGTCATTTTCTACTACTTTTACATGTTCCGATAAACGCCCCCCTGAAATCCTCCTGGTTCGAATTTTGAAGAAAACGCTTCGCCTTGGTCTGAGACCTGGAAAAAGGTATCTATAACTAAAATTTGGTAACTCTCGGTCTGGTCCCCAGGCCGGTTTCGGTAAACGCCCCATTGAGACCCCCTGGTTCGAAATTTAAAAAATCGCTTTGTCTTGATCTGGGGACTGGACCAAGGTACCCCTGACCAAAATTTGGTAACTCTCGGTCCACTCGTCTGGTCCACAGTCCGCACACAGACAGGAGACAGACAAACACACAAACAAACTCCTTATTTTATTTATATTCTAGTTGAATATAACCATGCTTCGCACGGGGCCTGTATTTTGATGTCAACGCCTGTAGGAGTATCACCATTAATTTCAACGACCGCGAAAACTATGGTTTTGATACTAATATCGGTCATTTTGGGCTATTTTTTCAATGTCTCGGTATTACCCCCTCCGCTGACTCCCGGCCCGCATACAATTGTAACTAAATTTGCAAGTCATCGCTAATGGATGTGTCACCATTGATTTCAGCGACCGCGAAAACTATGGATTTGACACTAATATCGGTCATTTTTTACTATTTTACATGTCCCGGTAAACGCCCCCTCACACCCCCCTGTTTCGAATTTTGACAAAAACTTTTAACTTTTGTCTGGAGCCTGGACCAAGGTATTTGTGACTAAAATTTGGTAACTCTCGATCAATTTGTCTGGTTCCCAAACCGGTTCCGGTAACCCCCCTTCCCTGAGACCATGTGATTCGAAATTAAAAAAAAAGACCTCTTCTTGATCTGAGGCCTGGTCCAAGGTACCTCTGACCAAAATTTGGTAACTATCGGTCCACTCGTCTGGTACCCAGGCCACACACAGACAGACAGAAAAACACACAAAAACAAACTCTTTATTTTATTTATATTAGATAGAAGATTATTATGAGTGCGGATTTAGACGAAATCGATCAACAATCGACCAAATATTTAGCATTCAACAAATACTCGAAAAGAAGTGGGAATACGCGGCACATCAACTATTTATTGATTTTAGAAAGGCTTATGGCTTGGTTAGGAGAAAAGCATTCCATAACATTCTTACAGAATTTGGAATACCGAAAAAAGTAATTAAATTAATCAAGATATGTTTAAGTGAATCCCAAAGTAAAGTCGAGGTAGGAAAAGTTTTGTCCACCAGCTTTCACGTCCAGAATAGACTGAAACAAAGAGATACGTTGTCGCCATTATTATTCAACTTTGTTCTGGAATACGCTATAAGGAAAATCAAAGATAGCAACTAAGGCATAGAGTTGAATGGTGTTCACAAGGTTATGAAATATGCTGTCGTTAATTAAATAGGGGATGATAGGAGAACAATAGAAAGGAATGCAAAGATCTTATTAAACGCTTGCAGGGACATGGGTTTAGAAGTACATGCAGAGAGAACTAAATACATGGAAGTGCGTCGGGACCGTAACACGGCAAATTTTGGATGCGTTAAAATATTAAATAATACTTTTGATAAAGTTAATACTTTCAAATATCTCGGATCAATATTAAGAGACGAAAATCATATTCACGAAGAAATTAAATGTAGAATAAAAGCAGGGAATTCGTGTTATTATTCAGTTCAAAATCTCTTGTCGTCGCGAATTTTGTTGAGGAATTTGAAACTTAAAATAAAAACAATATATATATATATATATATATATATATATATATATATATATATATATATATATATATAATCATGCGCGTTGTTCTGTATGGTTGCGAAACATGGTCGCTTACTCGGAAGGAAGAACATAGACTGAAGTATTTGAAAACAATATACTGGGACGAATTTTCGGAACCAAGAGAAACGGGAATGGAGAATGACGGAAACTTCATAACGAGGAACTATATAATTTATTAGGTTTTCCTAACATTGTTAGGGTCATCAAGTCTAGGAGGCTCAGGTGGGCAAGCCATGTAGCCAGGATGGAATAAAGTAGAAACGGTTTCAAAATCTTAACAGGAAGACCAACCGGAATAACGACCATTAGGAAGACCTAGGCGCAGATGGGACGACAATACGAAGATGGACCTCGCAGAAATAGGAACACAAACGAGAAACTGGATCCAATTGGCTAATGATAGAAATCAGTGGAGAGCTTTTGCGAACGTGGCATTGAACCTCCGAGTTCCATAGGCCATAGAGTTAGTTTGTTAGTTAGTTTGCGAATATTGGCTGATCGAATGTCACAAAACAATGTTCGGCTAGGCTTCGTTTCTTGAGACACTTTGGAAGCGTAGTGAAGAGCAAGCACTGTTCGTAGTGTCGCAATTGCTTGTTAGCATATGCAAAAAATGTAGAAATTGGACTTCGGTAACTTCATAAGGTATATATTCCTTTATCTGAAGATGATAACTCAGGAGTATTAAGAAACTTACCCCACATCCAAAGCACGTCACTACAATCAGTCATCGGATTATCGAATTCAGTTGGTTGAAGAGCGTGTATATCTTGCACGAACATTGCTCGTAAACCCTCGTCTATATCCCTGTGAAAATTCTTTATTGATATATTTTCAGTATATTTTAGGATTTCTAATGACAATATAGGGGAAATCAGTTTAATATGAGCAGTTCGAAAATATGAGTAGCACGAAGCTCAAACCCACACAGCACACATATACCTTGCGCAAGAGGAAAACAACGAAGTTCGTAGTATTGTTTTGAATTTCATGAATTTGCAGAGAGTAGTCCAAGTTCGTTCGCTGCAGTTGTTGTGAAATAATAAACAAGTTTACATGTACGTCAAATAAAAAAAAAGTAGCTCTTTGGAGCAATAGTTCAATTATTGTAATGGATAATAAGCTGAAACTTGGAATCTATGCGTTATATAAAATTTGTCACTGGATTTATAGTCAGATCTGTCTAGAAACACAACGCCAGTCTTTTGTTCACTTATTTTCTATAAAAGGAGTTGTCAACCACAACACGTTAAAATAGCATTAACTGTCAGTGAAATATGAGCTTTTGCATTCAGTTTAATATGGGCACACATATTTCTTTTGAAAGTAATGAAAGAAATGGACGTGAGGAGATTTGCAGATGTTAATTAAAGTAGACATTCCGTAAGAACATAATTTGTAATAAAATGGATAATACAAATTCTACTATCTTCAAGCTTATAATCAGCTTGGATACATTTCGCGTATTTCCAATCTATCACTCGAGCCCTGTATGGGATGGGTGCGGAGAAGGTGAACAAGCAGACACCCGTAAACAAATCTAAAGCTCGCAGACATCCATAAATAAATCTAAAGCACAAGTGGATAATTATAATTTCATTGAAGAAAAGGCCGGAAATGCTACGCCAAGTAAGAGGACAGTCTCATCCACACAGTGTGAAGAGCATGAAAACGTTTGCCATATTTGTGAAGGAAAGTTTAGTAAAGACTCCAAAGGGAAAAAAATGGATCAAGTGTGATATGTGCCAAGATTAGTATCATGTTCTTTGTGTGAACGTTCAGTGTCCTGAGTTCCTTGTTTGTGATTATTGTAGCAGACTTAATGCCTAGTTATTTACCTCACACCAATCGACAGGACTCTTGAAATGAACTGTTCTACGTGTATGTGCAACTATTTCTTGCTCGTTATTGTAATCATTTACATTTTATTTCTTCTTTTGTACATTTTTTTGTATCTGCTTTGTATTTTATGTCAAAATATTAGAAAATAAATGTTACTCATATTTGCCCTACGAAGTGCTCATATTACCCTTGTACTACGGAAAATATGAGCACTGCGCACCTACCTTATTAACCTACTCACGAACAAAAGTACGTATAACCTTGTATTTTTAGCCTTTGTAGACGACAGATCAGGCTTTCTTTTGGTGATACTTTCTACTTTCTGTAATACATCATTTTGGAGATATAATAGTATTTTCATTAACTATGCTCATATTCAACTGACTTCCCCTATATTTTGGCCTCACCATGGTCTGTAGTGATCCTTCGTGTCTCTAAAAATATGAACTTTAGTTTAAGAATTAAATAATGATCAATTTGTCCCCAAAACATTTCAATAATCCTGAAAAGTGATATTTTTTTTTTTTTAGCAAATGTATAATTTGATCAGAAAAGTGGCCATTTTTTTTTTTGAGAATGCTTACCTTTTGCGAGAAATGTAAGTGCTCTAATAGGAATTTTTTTTTTTTGCTCTTTCATATTGGTGTAGTTCATTTTCTTTATAAAATTAACCTTTTTTTTTTGAAAAATTAGCCAAAAACCAAATTAAAATGTGTGAGCGTCTGCCATTTTGCAAGATGGCGGAGTTAGCACAGGGCGAATCATTCAGGACTTTCAGTATGTTGATTAAGACCACTATTGCAACAACCCTGTGAAGAGAAAAAAAATCATTACTAATTATGTCTACGAGCACCATATACGAGAATCCTAATTCGACTCGCCTATAAATTCAATAGATAATACACTTACATATTTGGAACCTGTGCATTAGGAATCTATTGAATTAGATATAGAGCTGTCACTTTTTATAACCGTATATATACAGAAAATGCAGATATAACCAGTGGCCACTGGTTACTATTTAGTACCAAAATGTTTACCATCAGTGGCGTGCCGTGACTTTTCTCACAGGGGACTAGGTTCGAAGAGAATGTGTGCTGTAGAGTGCAGGTCCTGAGTAATATTGTTGACACCAAATAACACAATTTATATGTTTCTGTAAACGCTTCTTCTACCAAGTCTCTTTCTTTCAAGAAATGGATAATTTCAGTCACAGTTTTATTTGAAAAATCTAAGAGTCTGTAAACCTATATTAATTCACTCCGCAAATTTTTAAAATTAAAAAAAAACTCCCTAAATTGATTTAAGGGTCAAAAACAAGCAATCAGGAAATCGAGATTTCAAGCACTGAAAATTCTTTAAATCTAACAGCTCAAGAAATTGTAACTCACTGAGATCTTGAAATCACAGTATCAATAATGTCATTGAAGATACGCACACATTTAATTTCTGAATCTGTTGAGTCATCTACTTTACGTCTTTTATTAGAAGGTTCCCGTTGTCATCCAATTCTACTTTTCTATAAGTCTTCAAAATCGTTTCATGCATTTCTAAGTTGAGATACCATCTTTTGTACTTCTTGGATGCAATATTTCACATCCAAGGTTTTACTTTAAAGAATGTTGAATAGTATATCCGTGAGGAGAAATGCAAAATCGAAATCCTTCAATGATAACTCACACATTTTTTTTTCTTTTTTGTAGTCATGAAAGCTTCGGTGTCGCAATTATCTGAATCTTCTACAATGTTCTCAGAACACCGTAAGAGTTCTATTTGATTTTCATTTACTGCATTCACAATTTTAGAATTGTAATTCCATCTTATAGTGGCAACCGTTGGAAATCGCTTAGTTACTTCTGATTCAGCAAGCGCGTTACAGCGTTTCGATAAATATGAAAAGAAATTTGGAATGCCACTTATTCTAAAAAATATTTTACATTCCTTGATGTGATTAACAGACTGTGGAACAAAGAGATTGAGTCTGTGATGATAGCAGTGTATGATGAGTGCACTCAAACACCTTTACACAAAAGATTGTAAACCGTTCAAATGTCCAGAAAATGTGGCAGCTCCATCCATTGCCTAGGGCTACAAGCTTTTGCTTCAGAAGCGTCATTTAGGGAGGACAGGCAGGGGCATTTCCCCCCCTGAGTTTGAGATTTATATAGATTTTATCAATAGAGTAGTAGTAAATGAGTGAAAAACGCGAAATTTTACTTATATCGAGTGGTTTTGCCTCCCCAAGCAAAATCTGAAATGACGCTCCTGTTTTCCTTACAATTAAAATGAGAGAGAATTTGGAAAGCATGCTCACTTAGAGCAGTCGCAGTGCAATCACTAGTAACATCTGCAAAACAAATAAATCTTTCATGAATTGCCGTCTTTCACGTACCGATTGAATGTTGAGAGATCTTTGCAATGTCGGTAGTTTTGTCGAACATTATTGCTATAAGAAGTGTATTGTTTATTTCTGACTTAATTTTATCCAGAATTACTCACCAACATATTTAATAATATAATTCTGAATTCTGTTTGACGTTCCTTTAAACACTCCCATGCTGTGAAGATGACAAGTCAACATGGGCGCCCGAACGAGAGGGCAGGGTGGGGCCCGGACCTTCCTCTGGCTCACGAAAATGTATACGTAATATAGCAAACCACGTATATTAAATACCAGAAATACCAGACGCAACATAGCAACCATGGAGATGGGCCCCTCCCTAGAAAATTTTCTTTAGGCGCCCCTGCAAGTCCATTTAGTGTCGTACTTAGAAAGTAACTGAATTACTTCAATGTAATTTCCCTAATTGACAGAATCTTCCTGTTTGTTATGACTTCTAAATGATAGCTCTTGTTTAGCCATAAAACAAGAGGAATAAATCAATCGGTTCATTAGTTCTCGGTTTGAATCAACTTTTGCATTGCTTTCTCAATTAAAAATCAATTCTGGTTTCCCGAAAGTTTTCAATTTAGTTATTGTGGACAGGTGTGAATAACATTTTTCTTGGCGCAACTAGGGTTTGTGAAAATTGTTCATGTCACAAAAGCCATCATTATTCCACACGTCCTAAGGCCAGCAATACAGTTTGTTTCTTGTCTTACATGCAGTTAACTATTTTGAAGAAACAAAATAATCCGTTTTGATATTATGTATATACTCTTTCATTTTTGTCTAAATGGAAATGCTTGGAGTTGTTCTACCACTGGTTATTATTTGTTGCATTTCTTGAAAATTAAGGAATCCAATGGACCAGAGTACAAGATTGAAACGGCCGATCCCCACCCCTACTGTCCTCTATACCAATTGAAATAATATCACTGCTTGCGCCATCGCTTTGCTGCAAGGGACTAGATTTCTCAGACGAGTCCCCTTCCATACTTTATTCTTGGAGTCATTTGCAAAATATATTGATAATCTAAAAAGTTCACACTTCACTAGATTTCTTAAAGTGTCAAGATTAATACTGTAAATTTAATAGCGTTAAAACTATTAACTGTAAAAAGCAAACGAGCATTAAGTTCGCTTACGACAGAACGCCTGTGCTTAGAGCTTAGACAACATAATATGAGGACTAGCTGACTGGACCCTGTTCCCTTCCCCGAGAAAAGCCGATTAAAACCCGAGCGTTTCCGATCTCCACTTCGCTCTCGCATCCAGCACACGGGCGCTGACTATAGTTGTGTCAGAACAATTGAAATAGTGTTATTTTGCGAAAATAGAGAAATACAAACAAAGTTTTCGTTTACTTTGGTATATATTTATCACAAAATACTTTATTTAAAATTCCAGGGGACTAGCCTAGTCCCCTAGTCCCCTTGACGGCACGCCGCTGTTTATCATCCTCCTAGATATTGATCAACACCAATATCATCTATCTATGATTTACGGTTCCCGAGATGACTTACGGCTCCTTAAATTTCCCGAAATCGAAACTTTTATGGCCAATATCTCGGGAACGGTAAGAGTGACGCGAAAAACAATCATCACTTATTTTAGATAGATTTCAATGCTCTATCGAATGGAGGATTCAAAATTGAAAAATTCGCAAGTAAGAGACACACAAACATACACATACACACAAAGATATAGAGAGCTCAGTAACGAAGTCTTTTGAGTTCCTTGAAAAATTTCCAACAAATATACAAATGTGCTGCTTATTGTATTCGTTTTTTGCTTAGTGCGGCGACATCAAACAACATAAAAAGTCATGTTTTAGCATAAGTTACTATTTGCATGTGAAAACAATACTGCTTCTGCATTTTTGAACGACAGCAATACTGGATGTTTCAGATAGAACATCCAGTATTTATAAATCATAAGCAGCTGGAAATAATAACAAAACAGGTGAAATTGAAAATTTTCACATTATGAATCGAATGAAGTGTTTTATTTTCCCCACAGCGCTCCTTATCATAGGAAAGCGGGGGAGGGGTTCACCAGACATTCTAAATAACAAAACACGCTTTTTCCTTTTTTACACCATTGAAATGATCACAGAAACAGAAACCACTTTTCTAAAAAAAAAAAAAAAAAAAAAAATGTTATGTTGGGAGTGTTTAAGAAATGGCTTCCATTTAGCTGTAAGTTTTATCTGACATCACAAGAATTCAAAATTCATTTCTTAAATGATAGCTATTTAAAATGTTCGGGTGACTTTACAGACTCCGTGATCAAGGGTCTTGTGGAGAAGCGGAGCACTGCATTTGATGCGTCATGTGACATTTTCCATCCCAGTTCCTCATTCATCCTTTTATATCCTGCCATTTGTGATTTGTACAGTAAACATCGAATTGTTTCATCTGAAACGCCTGATATATATACACACACTAGAAATGTCCATTATCAGTACGGAAATAATGTTTTATTGAATATATCGCAAAGGAAAAAAGTTTCAGGATAGATTTTAATGCAAGTCCAATTTTGCTTTGACTATGTACTTACAAAAACAACAGCTTCAAAACACCTTTTTCACAACGTCAAAACCAAACCAAGTCATTTCCTTGCTCCTCAAAACAGTGATAAGTCGCACATCCATCAAATTTCAACAACATTTCTTTAATATCATCAGTTGTATGTTCATTTAACTCAATAATCAGAACCGTAGCGTCAGCTCGCAGTCACTTACCTTAAGATTCGTTTTTCTGGAATATAGTAAATTTGAAAACAATGTTACAATTTCCATCTTGCCAATTAGCCTTCTTGGGTTTCTTGATCAATTACACTGTTCAACAAATTTTGATCGAAAGTGTGTAAATTCTTTGAAATTGCGATTTTTACATTCATTTAGGCATAATATGAAAGGAAATGATAATAGAAGAATTTTCTTAGCTCAGGTTATGAAAAAAAAACGCCCTTGTGCAACAGTAGTTGTATATATAGACAAATGTATTAATATTTATAGAACATTTAAGCAAAATCCTTGTAAAAACCTACATTTCACTTTTTTTAAAATCTATTTCACTGTGATGTGATAAGCTGGGGAGTTAAGAAGTACCCTAACATATAGCTTTCTATACCCTTGTACTAACTTTTTCAAAATTGCGCAAATACCAGTTTACAGCGATACAGAAAATAAAGTAGCCGTGGTCAACTTAAACATTAACAATTCCGTAATAAAAATCAGTATTAACATCAAAACATGAAAAATATGTACAAATACCTTTTTGTGCAAGAACTACGCTGCAATGTAGACAAAAGTTTCAATTGATCCCTTGTACAGGATTATGTTTATTTTATTTTAAGCGTCTTCGCTTGGCTTGCCTTTTGTAGGTTGCATCTGGAGCATCCCTTGCAATAGTCCAACAGTAGTCGGCCAATATGTTAGAACTCCACTTTCCCTCATATCTCTTCTCCATGGCTGCAATATATTGATGGAAACGCTCACCATGTTCGTCACTTACTGCTCCACAATCTTCGGGAAAGAAGTCTAGATGTGAATGAAGAAAGTGGAGTTTCAGAGACATATTGCAACCAAGATTTTCGTAGCACAATAGCAACTTTGCTACCAGTTGTTTGTAATTTGTTGCTCGGTGTCTTCCCAAGAACTGTGAACAAACACTGTTCAAGCTTTCCCACGCAGCTTTCTCCTCACCTTGGAGAACTTCGTCGAACTTGTGATCTTTCAATAGTTGCCTAATCTGTGGCCCTATGAAAACACCCTCTTTAACTTTGGCATCACTTAATCGAGGAAATTGTCCTCTTAGGTACTTATAGGTCTCATCCTCTTGGTTCATGCTCTTAACAAAACTTTTCATAAGACCTAATTTAATATGTAGAGGGGGAAGCAAAATTCGGTTACGATCTACCAGTGGTTCTTGCTGCACATTTTTCACTCCCGGCTGAAGAGTTTCTCTGGTACTCCAATCACTTTTGAGGTAATGAGATCCACGATCTCTACTGTCCCATTCACATATAAAGCAACAATAATTTGTATACCCTAACTGCATACCTAGCAACAGTGCTATTACTTTAAGGTCACCACAAATGAGCCACTAAAAATTGTAATATTTAATGGCTTGAAGTAAACGTTTCAAGTTTTCATAAGATTCCTTCATATGAACTGCGTAACTTATAGGAATTGAAGGAAGTTCATTTCCAATATGTAAAAGCACTGCCTTTAAACTCACCTTGGACGAATCTATAAAGAGCCTCCACTCTGTAGGTTCGTAATTAATTTTAAGAGCCCTCATGAGACCATTTACATCTGTACATGCCACAAGTGTGTCTTCCATAGTAAAACAATGAAGTGAACATCTTCTCCCTATTCCGATACACAGAAATATTTACTTTTTCCTGCAATAAATTCCATTGCTTTAAGCGTGACGCTAAAATTTCGGCTTTGCCTTTCGAGAGGTCCACGTCTCTGGTTAGACCACTTAGTTCCTCTTGAGTAAGTCTATGTGGTTCACATGGAGGTTCTTCGACAACAAACGTAGGGTCCTTCGAAGTACTTGATTCAGGAGCTTCAACTTCTTGATCATCATCAGAAAAAAGATCGTATTCTTTAGGTGGGTTAGGAACAGGTAGTCCTTCTCCATGTGGAACAGGGCGCATTGCAGAAGGAATGTTAGGATAGATCAAGGCCCGCTTCTTCTTCGTGGAAATTCTCTTCTTGACGGAAGGAACCATACAAAAATAACAGTCTCTGATGTGGTCGCTTGACTCCCTCCAAATCATGGGTACTGCAAAAAGCATTGAGCGCCCCTTCCCATTAATCCAATTTCTTAGATTGCTGGCACAAGTGTTACACACAATGTGGGGTGCCCAAGATTTATCTTGGTCTCCAATTTTACAACCAAAGTAATATTGATAGGCTTTTCTTATTAGTGGTGTTATAGTCTGTTTTGTGAGGAAAATGTCACTTCCCCACACACGTAGCAGAAGCTATCCGCACTGTTTACACAATTTCGCGGCATTTTTGTTTATTGAAATTCTCAGAATGTCACTTGAAATAGTTCCGACAACTATTTAAAAATATACATTCGAAATACCAGTATTTTTGCGTACTTGTAGTTGTAATTTTATGTCCTGCATTACACAAACGTCACACCCAAAACGCTGATAACTGCACTAAACCTGTGTTTTCTAACAATAGCAGAACACTACTGAGATAAGGAACACAATGAAACCAAGCGTTCATATAGTTTCTCCAGCGTTGCCGGATCAGTGTAACATTTTACCCCAAACGAAGCGAATATATATATATATATTAAAGCGTTATTATTAGACATGCCTGTAAAACGAAAAGTAGAGCTAATATTCGAAAATAACTTTGAAATTCGTGATCAGCGCCACAAAATCAATAAGAATTAGCTGATCTTGTTCAATTTACATTTTCGTTGTTGAACAGTGTTATTATTAGGGTGCAAATAAACTCTTAAATAATTATTCTAAATTATTTCTTTAACTCCAAGGTACTCTGTTGATAAAGGCACTTCTGAGCTGTTGTTATACCAGGTTTAATTCATTAATTAGCTTCGGCATAACGCACTGGGGAATTGCTGAAAATAGTTTAAGCACTCTCCGATTGCAGAAGAAAGCGATTTGAATAGTTTTTGGATTGCTCACAAAATCTACATGTAACAAGATTTTAATAGAAGCAAAAGTTTTAATACTTCCCAGTTTATACATTCATAAATCTATTCCTTTTACTGTAAAAAAAAATAGGGCATTTTTCTCTTTAAAAATATTCAGAGCCATAACAAAAGGCAAGGGAGTGACGTATTTATGATGCATCACAAATATGCTAAAAAATAAACCAACTAACAATATGACCTATGGAACCCGGAGGTTCAATGCCTTGTTCTCAAAAATTCTCTACTGACTTCTATCCTTAGCCAACTAGATCCAGTTTCTACACTATATTCCTATTTCTGCGAAGTCGATCTTAATATTGTCCTCTCATCTGCAAATAGGTCTTCCTAATGGTCGTTTTCCGTTTGGTATTCCAATTAAGATTTTGAAAGCGTTCCTACTTTCTTCCATTCTGGCTACATGACTTGCCCACCTAAGCCTTCCAGACTTGATAACCATAACAATGTTGGGTAAACCGTATAAATTATATAGTTTCTCGTTATGAAGTTTCCGCCATTCTCCATTCCCGTTTCTCTTGGGTCCGAATATTCGTCTCAGGATCTTGTTCTTAAACACTTTCAGTCTATGATCTTCCTTCCGAGTAAGCGTCCATGTTTCGCAACCATGGAGAACAATAGGCATGATTATAATTTTATATATTTTAAGCTTCAAATTCCTCGACAAAATTCACGACGAAAAGAGATTTTGAACTGAATAATAACACGAATTCACTGCTTTTAGTCGATATTTAATTTCTTCGTGAATATGGTTTTCCTCTGTTAATATTGATCTTAGATATTTGAAAGTATCCACTTTATCAAAAGTATTATTTAATATTTTAACGCATCCATAATTTGCCGTATTACGGTCCCGACGCACTTCCATGTATTTAGTTTTCTCTGCATTTACTTCTAAACCTAGGTCCCTGCAAGCGTTTAATAACCTTTGTATTTCTTTGTATTGTTCTCCTATCATACCCTATTAAATCTACATCAGCATACGCCATAACCTGGTGAACACTTCAACTCTAGGCCCTGGTTGCTATCTTTGACTTTCCTTATAGTGCAATCCAGAACAAAGTTGAATAATAATGGCGAGAACGCATCTCTTTGTTTCAGGCCATTCTCGACGTGAAAGCTCGTGGACAAAAAATTTTCTACCCGGACTTTACTTTGGGATTCATTTAAGCGTATCTTAATCAATATAATTAGCTTTTTCGGTATTCCAAATTCTGTGAAAATATTGTACAATGTTTCTCTCCTATCCGAGTCGTAAGCCTTTCTAAAACCAATAAATAGTTGATGTACCGGAGTATTTCCACTTCTTATCCAGTATTTGCTAAGTGGTAAATAATTGGTCGATAATTGACAGATTTCGTCTAAATCCGCACTGATGATCTCTAATAATTTCAGCTGCGTACACTAAGAAAATCCCTTCTTCGGACAGCGGTATATTTTACAAGTATACGGAATCCTCTTGCTTACTACAAAAATCAGTACGGAGCAAATGTTATCCGTATGCTACATTGGCACTGCCCATAGATGGTACATCATGCCGTTGCAGGATGTATGATATCTAACAGTCTTCCTCATATTACATACATATAAGTATGATACCTTCGTCAGCAAAATGTTTTATGTGTCCATTTTCTATGTGAGATTCTGACTGTTTATATTGCTTCACATGGAAAGTACGTACAGATGGAACACTTATACAGAAGGTATTATAAAACATGCGTTTTCAGTTATACGTTTGCCGTACGTTAAGTCCAAAAGCAACAGGATTTACAAATGTAACATACGATTTTACGTACACCACATATATTTTTTTTCTTTTTTTGTCAGTGTATGGGGTCAAACTTGCTAATAGAAAGTTTGAAAGGATTTTACAGGACGTTGACATGGGAGAAATGCCCCGATAGTTATTACAGATAGTTTTGTAGCCTTTCTTGTGAATTGGAACAATAATTGATTCTTTACACTCTTCTGGCAATTTTTCCTTGTTCCAGATAAGGAGAATGAATTTGTGTGTCTTGTTCCACAATTTTTCGCTTCCACCTAAAATTAACTCAGCTAGAATTTCGTCTACACCCGAAGATTTGTTTTTCTTTAATTTCTTTACAGCGATTTTTAGTTCTATTCAGTTAGGTTCTGGAATATATGGGTCTGCGGTGTGTATTTCCCTTTCTTCACACACATTAGTTTATGGCTGCATGTTAAGCAATTCGTCAAAGATTTTTCCATCTATTTAAGATGCTATCTGTATTAAAACTATGCTTACATAAACAAAACCGTTTATATTATATATAATAAACTTCCTCTCTACTAGAAGAATATGACCAATGTTTCCGTTTTTCGTAAGAAGCTATTTACTGCACTTGCTGCAAAGTGCTATTATACTATTAAGGTATTAAAACTAACTAACAAAAACTAACTAACTCTATGGCCTATGGAACCCGGAGGTGCAATGTCGCGTCTACAAAAAACTCTCCACTGACTTCTATCCTTCGACAATTGGATCCAGTTTTTACTTTGTGTTTCTATTTCTGCGAGATCCATCTTAATGTTGTCCTCCCATCTGCGAATAGGTCTTCCTAATGATCGTTTCCCGATTAATCTTCCAATCAAGACTTTGAAAGCGTTTCTACTTTCTTCCATTCTAGCTAAATAACCTGCCCACCTGAGCCTACTATATATGATGATCCTAGCAATGTTGGGTAAACCGTATACATTATGAAGTTACTCGTTATGAAGTTTACCCCATTCCACATTCCCGTTTTTCTTGTATCCGAATATTCGTCTCAGGATCTTGTTCTCAAATACTTTGATTCTATGTTCTTCCTTCCGAGTAAGCGACCATGTTTCACAACTATACAGAACAATATGTATGATTATCGTTTTATATATTTTAAGCTTCAAATTTCTCGACATAATTCGCGACGACAAGAGATTTTGGACTGCATAATAACACGAATTCCCTGCTTTTAGCCGACATTTGATTTGTTCGTGAATATGTTTTTTTGTCTGTTAATATTGATTCTAGATATTTCGAAGTACCCACTTTATCAATAGTGTTTTTGGATATTTTAACGCATCCATAATTTGCCGTATTACGATACCGACGGACTTCGGTGTATTTAATTTCTTATGCATTTAATTTTAAACCCATGTTCCTGCTATTAAGTAATATATAAATGGTTCATCACATGAAGATTTGGGAACAGATACTTACTCGTGACTACATGCCTAGTGTGGTGTACAAACGGTTACCTAATTACGACATAAGTTGTCATTTTTTATACCTGATAAATCCTATTATATGGTTTTGTATTTTAGAAAGATACATGGTATATACCTCTGGTACTTGACAATATATATATATATATATATATATATATATATATATATATATATATATATATATATATATATATATATATATATATATATATATATATATATATTTATATATATGATATCTGTAATGTTTACATGAGACTCTCTCGTGTTTTGTAAGCTAATGAAACAGATAAATAAGTGAAATAAATTACAATGGTCTAATTTTGTTCAACCGCAACTTCAAAAGTTCTTTCTGTTTGATGAAATTACCCGTTAAAGCACACACATGCACTTTTCTTGTTTTTCCCCTTGCTTTTCATATTGAGTTTCATACCTCCAATTTAAGCTAATTCTGCCATTATAGAAATTGTCCTCTTTGCCCTGTCGGAGTCTATGTAAATGATAAGTCTCGATGCTACATAAGTACGTCAAGTATCACTCAACGAACTGACTTTCTGATTAAGTTTAGCGTAAAATGTAGGTATTTTTGAAACGTGTTTAGGTTATATATGGAGTATACGCCACTTCTTTACAATACACACTTGTAATTTAACACTCGTATTCATAGAAATGATTTGTGTATTTCCCTGGGTTAGAGTTTCGCCACTTTCTCTAAACCCTAAAGCTCCTAAATTCTAAGTGTGCAAATGTGCATTCTCTTAGTTTATACTTCGAATAAAAGTGTTTATGAATTTCGCCCTATCAAGCTTACAAACCATTAGGAAAAAATGAAGATTAATCAATATTAAATATATAATACGAATAGTGTTACAACCAGGGTGGCCCAAAAGTAGGTATGCACCCGTGCATTGATCAAGTAGAACATTCTATGTTATGGATTTATTTTTTTCGGCTCTTCGGAGCTTTAGATATAAGTAAAAACAAATTAAGAACAAATTATAAAGAAACTAAATCTACCTGATTGATAACAATAAGAAATACAATGATCTGACCAGTACCGTGCAGTATACCTACTTTTGGGCCACCCTGTATAACTTAATCTTTCTATTTTGTGTTATTTGAAACTTCCTGAGCTCAAAAATATATATATATTTCTTTAGCCTTCGATTAGTTAGTGCTTTAGGAAGAGCTGATTTGAAAAATAAAATATATGCCTTGTTATATTGTTTTTGCAGATTCGTAACGGAAAATGTATTCCCCGTTAAGTTGTTCTGCTGATCTGTTTGCGTTAAGTTGTTGATACTAAGTTTGACACTCGAAGAAATTACTTGCGTTGTTTTCTCAAGTGGATAGAGCGTTCCAGAAAATTCAACCAGAAGAGCGATTCTAAGAAAGGTTTGATAAAAAAAAAAAAAAAAAAAACAAAGCAGTGCGTAATCACAAATCAATTCAGAAACGCGTATAATGATGGAAGTGTTTGCACAGAGTTAGGAGATCCCAAGAAACATTACATATTTCATATTTATGACATATCATTAGTCTTGTAAACTGTAATAATCTTAGTTTACTCAAGGTATCTATTTGTCGTGTTTGTTTAACTAATGCAATGAAATGATTAAATTATATAAGATACGCAAATTGTGAAGAAAGCAATTCTGACACTTATCCTTTCGGGAACAATACTTATAAAGAAAATAATAATAATAATAATAATAATAATAATAATAATAATAATAATAATAATAATAATAATAATAATAATAATAATAATAATAATAATAATAATAATAATAATATTTGAAGTTTTTTCCAGTGAAATTTACTTTTTTGCAACAAACAAATGATACAAAATTTAAACGTTGAAAAAAGTCCATTTTAGTAGTGCGTATCTACTGGAAAAGCCATTGATAACATGCTTGCAAAATTAACGTTGTAATTTAAAAAAAAGATGAATCAATAGTCTATGACTAAACTAAATAATGCGTACGTATAGTGTGTGCATGAATACTTGAGCAGCTATGGGTAAATTGTTTCCCAAAGTAGCGTTGAAAATTTCAGCAAGAGTGACATAATTGAATAAACGTTTAACTGTTCGTTATTGTTTGGCGAGCGAAGATGCAACGTTTTCAACGAAAAGTAATGAACTCAGTTCAAATAATATATTTAGCTTGATTTTTCAATTCAATTCAATAATAATAATAATAATAATAATAATAATAATAATAATAATAATAATAATAATAATAATAATAATAATAATAATAATAATAATAATAATAATAAAATCCAATGGTGTTTAACTGTCGTTACTACTACTACATTATTACGTTTTGTGCCATCAGTTGACGACAGATATTGTTTCCAAAACTTTCCACAATGTTCCTTGTTTTTTTTTTTTTCTGACGTCAAGATCATCATGATATGTTTTAAACATATTGATCCAAAGCAACCAAATGGAGAGTTTCTCAACCATAATTAACGGCAGTTTGGATGGCCTTCGCGGAAAGTCATCTACAACTCATGAAATTAACGAGCACTTGACATTTCTACTGAAATCAGTGCTACTGTCAAGTTCTCTAGAATATTTGAAGGGAGAGAGTGGGCTCCTAGTTTTCTTTTTCCAATGAATAGTGCACCACCATGGAGACTGCTAGCTGAGATTTCAATCAGTAGACTTAAAGCCAAGAAGCTTAGTGGCAGAGAAAATGTCCCAATGAAAAGGAATGCTATGCAACAGTTGCAGCAGGTGAACTTGGAAGATATATTTGTTTTGCAAGATCCGGTTGCTGCTCGTAATCCCTGCTACACAATTCTTATCCCAAAATGCAAGACAAACAGCTGATGCTCGCACAACACAGAATCAAAGCAGCAAATCGATTGGTACAAAATAATAGCCGGATTGCAATTTCGCTTCTCGTTTTGTGTGTGTATTCTAGCATTTCTACTCTTATTGGTACTGCAATGTTTGATTAGTACTACAACAAATATTGGTATATTATCCGATGTATTAGTTTGCATGTAAGTATAGGTCCATCAAGAACTCACATGGTCTAACATTAAAAAAAAAAAAACTTAGATGATAGCGCTCTATGAACAAAGATGACGTGATGTTCAAAGAATAAGCACAAAGAAAATGCGATGGCAATCTAATAAAGACACATGCTCAACATGATCAGCATATAATAAGAAAGGTATGGCGATTAACTAGTATGAACAGACTTACCATCGAAATTGTAACTCGAAAATCGTAACCATAAAGGTAACCAAGAAAGTTCTGTCGCCTTCTGTGGATGTATGTGTTCCCTTGGCCCTCACACCATGAGTTGAATGCGATTGGTGATAAGGCGAAGGTCAGTTGTCGGAGTGTTCATATTCTAACTATTATCTGGTTCTGGCAGTTCAGGTACCTCGTGAACTTGCGTAAGGGCAGAATGAATATGGTACCTCCACAGAGTGTCATAAGGTTGTGTATGTTGTACGAGTTCAAGCTGAGGTGAAACGCCGCTGAAGCAAGCAGAATATAGGCCAGGCTTTGGTGATGGTGTCGTGAATAGGCGGACAGTGTAGCGGTGATTTGACAAGTCTATGGACGGTGACGAAACACTCGAAGACGCATCATGTGCCCGAAGACCAACACATGTACAAAATGAAGATCTTCAGGCAGCAGTTTAGGCGAACAATGGCCAGAGATGTGAAGAACTGGGACTACAATTCAGTGTGAGTGGAGAAACCATTCGGCAGCACCTCTATCAACTTGGAAAGCACTACAAGTTGGGTCGATGAGTACCACATGATTTGACTCCGGGCCCGAAGGCAACACGAACAGACACCTGAATTTCTTTGCTGTCTCGTCTGAGGAAGGTGCTATTTCTGGACAAGGTGTTGACATGTGATGAAAAGTTGGTCATGCACAAAGCTCCACGGCTCCGTCATCATTGGTTAGAATCCCATGAACCGATTTCGAAACAGCTGAAACCAGCACTGCACCAGAAGAAGGTACTTTTATTGTGTTTGGTGGATTGCTCACGGCATAGTGCATCGGAAACTGCTACCAGTTGGTCAGGGCATCAATGCAACTGTGTACTATCAGCAGTTGAGACATGTTCAAGAAAAACTCAAAACTCTGGAGCCAGCACTTCAGAATCTCAAAGGAGTCCTCCTGTTACAGGACAATGCTAAGTCCCACGTGGGTAGGATGACAAGGGACACCATCCTACGAATTGGATGGGAATCACTATTGAATCCGTTATACTCCACTGACATTGCACGTTCGATTATCACGTGTTCAATTCCTTGAACAATCACGTTAGAGGACGCCATTCAAATCCCTAGTAGAGATATAAAATACACTTGATATCTTCTTCGCTTCACGACCCACCAAATTCTACCGTGATGGAATCCATAACCTTCTAGAACGTTTTCGGAAGGTTGTCAATGATGATGGGGGCTATTTTTGATCTTCCAGGTACGTCTTAGATGATATATCAAGTTAGCTTGTTCGAGTGCTTCAGAAGTGCAAAATTGTATAGTTGTTATGGTGTTGCCTGTTACATAAAGGAACAAAAACTGTGCCGTAAGTAATTCAGAATACGTTAATAATTTAACTATTATTATATAGGCAGAATATCTGCTATATATGTAAAAATAGCGTACTGTGTTGAATATAAATAAACCTAGTCTGGTGTACAAGTGTTGCCAACCTACTTTAGTCTTCTGAGCACTTTCGAGATATCGAAGTTTCGACATGAGTTGTTGAGAATGTCAGAAACCTGTTCCTCGGGAAGAAGCATTAAGTAAAATTCAGAGCGTAATATGCTTTAACTTCTGGTATTCTTCTTCGAAATGGGTTCGTTTAAAAGAAATGGATGTTGGGTATTTTAAAAATGAAAACAGTTATGGTTTTACCTAGTTTGTCAAAAGAAAAGGCGTTCTAGTATGCATAGTGCTACATCCGAATCCCAGTGTCTCCATCTCCTTCAATGTTTGAAAACCGAAGTCAGGGAATTAAAGAAACAAAAATAGTGAAAGGGAAAAAAGAGCTAGAGAAATCGCTGGATCTCTCACACCAAAAACTTGATGATACCATGAAGACGGTGATAAAGTAATATGAGAGAATAAAAAGTGAGTGAAGTAGAAGAACTTGAACAATACGGTAGAAGAAATGTGATTAAAATATACGGCATACCGGATAAACAGAATGAAGACATGCATGATATTGTAAAGCATATTGATAAATTATTGGATGTAGAGATTAAGCGTGAATTAATTGATGTATGTTATAGGCTTACGAAACTTACCCATCAAACAGCTGGAAGCATTAGTGTCAAGTTTATAAGAAGAGAAGATAAAAAATAAATTCCTTGCGAGGAGAAAAGTAAATCGTAGTTTGAATATAAACTAATTGTGGTATATGAGCGAAGGTATAGTTTATATTAATCAGAGTCTAACTACCTATCGTAAAAAAGATTATTGGACATACTAGCAAATTGAAACAGGAAAAGACTTATGCTTATTTATGTGTTGTCAACATTCGGCGAATTCTTCTGAGAAAAAAAAATAGACAAGGAGGTCCTGTAATTCAATTAAAAAACTATGAAATATGTTGTAGCATTGTCATAAGCCATGAAACTGAGAAAATCTTTGAACATATGTTAAAGTCATGTATAAAGATAAGATAAATAAATTAAATATATATTATCAAAATGTTAGGGGTTTAAGAAAACAAACTTATGAATTATATTTAAGTACCATAGAGTGCCTGCCATTTTGATATAATTATTATGACAGAAACTTGGCTTCAAAGTAACATTACTGATTCTGAAATATTTCACAGTAATTATAAAACCTTTAGAAAGGATAAGGTAGACAAAAGAGGTGGTGGAGTACTTATAGCAGTTAAAAATCCTTTGGTTACAACCAATATAAAAGAAAAGAAGATCTTGAGAACTTACGTGTTAAGGTCAATGCGTATGACAAAACTTTCCATATAGCAACTGCATATATTACGCCTGGTTCAATTTTAAGCCATTATTCCGACTCTTATAAAATATATGAAGAACATTGTTGTTTAACGGAAAATAATATTTTGGTAGCTGGTGTCTTTAATATACCATTAATTAGTTGTACGGATTATGATCTATTGAAGGTGATATGTACTGTAGATATTTTGCTAATTTTATAAGTTTATATAATATGCCCTCTTTAAATAATATTTAAAAAAAAACTGTAATTCTAGAACATTAGATTTAGTCGTAAGTAATATTGGAAATAATATTGTGGTACAAAGATGCGAATTACCTCTTATAAAAGAAAATTTACATCATCCTGCATTAAAAATAGTTATTCCATGCAGCGATCATGGCCGTATGCTGTAAAATGAAGTAAACTTTATTTTTCATTTTTAAAAAGCTGATTTTTTAAGAATGTATCAATTAATTAAAGATAATTGCTGGACTATCTTAAGATAATTTGATAACATCGAAGATTTTATTAAATTTTAACATTAAAAAATATAAGTTTATGATACTTACAAGACAAAGAACAGTAACTGAAACTTTGTCATATTGAATAGGAAATCAATATTTGGAGTTTATATTTATGTATAGGAACTTCGGAGTTACACTTAGCAGCGAAATATAATTTAATAATTACACTTTATTGATTACACAAGATGCTTTCAAGCGATTGTGGTTTACAATCTGAAGCACTAAAATGTTTACCAACGTAAATGTCATTCAAACTCTTTTTTAAAACTCTAGTACTACCAAAATTGGAGTATGCATCACTGATCTGGCAGCTAGATGTAAAGCTCAAGAAAACCAGATAGAAGCAATACAAAAAAGATTCCTAAGGTATGTATATATAACAAGACAGTCTGCTCTTGTAAATATAATATCTTACTCTAACTTGTTAAATAGACTTAATTATATTAAACTTTCTGTTAGATGTATAATTGTACAAGAAATATGTTTACATAAAATAGTAAATGGCATATTTGATAATAGGGAATTTTCACAATACTTTAAATTTAATATCAGTGACAGAACATAAGAAGAAATCTGTTGTGGTATAAAACATCCAAAACAAATACATACAACAATTCACCATTGGTTAGAATGTGTAAGGTGTAGAATAATATAGCACAAAGTGTAGAAGAATTTGATCTTAATGTTAACCAGCAAGCGTTTATAAAATTAATCAAAAATATTTTTTTTACTGAATAATGGCACAAAATAAAATACATTGATAATGGTGTAATTATGGACTTTACCTATGCATTGATGTCTTTTTGCTTGCAAGTATATGTGTATGTGCTTATATGTGTATGTATTTATGTAAAACTTATGTATATGTATGGTATGTACTTCAATATGTGTATGTGAAAAATTCAAAACCATAACTCTAAATGTTGTTTATAGCGATATTTATTATCTAAATTTGTGTATCTGAGAAGAATATCTCTTGTCATTTTTGTTTTTCTTTGTATTTGTATTTTCATTGTTTTTTCTTTTTATCACTTACTAATATAGTAATTGTTTCTTTAATGTATATAATAGATTGTAAGAGCCTTCTGTAAATGGATATTTTTTTCTCTGTTGAAAGTAAATAAATAAATAAACATCGATGTTCGAAGTTGGTGGGTGAAAAAGCGACAGAACTTTCTTGGTTACCTTTATAGAACAAATGTTGGTACATTATCTGATGTATGAGTTTGCAATATAAGTATAGCTGTATACGTCCATCAAGAACTCACATAGTGTAGCACTATAATAATAATAATAATAATAATAATAATAATAATAATAATAATAATAATAATAATAATAATAATAATAATAATAATAATAATAATAATAATAAACTTCTCGTTAGAGAACAGCGCTCTATGACCAAAAATGATGTGAAGTTCAATAAATAAGCGCAAAGAAAATGTAATGGCAATCTAATGAATACACATATTCAGTATAATCAGCATATAATTAGAAAGGCACGGTGATTCACTAGTATGAACCGACTTACCATCGAAATTCTAACTATATATAAAACCACATAAAACTCACACAAAGTAAAGGGACACTTCCGGTTGACGGGAAAGTTGAAATTTGGCAGGATTGTAGCCTTCCGAGGCTAACTAATATAAAAATTGCCAAAATAAAATATTTTTAATTTTTAGGTGTCTAAAGGGGGATGAATAAATTCGCCATCTTATTTAAATCATTTTTTTTTTGTACCTATAGTCTTATATTCTAGGTACTTGAAGTTAGAATGAAAACTTGGAATTGGGTGTACTTTTACGTTTTCGTTAATGTTATCTAAGTAGATCACCAAAAACAAACAAAAAAATCCAACTTTAATGGAGTTTCATGGGCAATTGAAAAATGTTCCTTGTGTTATTTACGTGGGATATCTACACCCCAAAGTACTTCTGGCAAGATAAGAATGATGAAATTTCTATTCGGATTTATAATAATCAGATACAAATTTTACTTCAAAAAATCCAGCAGTTGTTAGCGTATTTGTCAGTGGTGTACATGGTTTCAGATTCAGATCTCGGATGAGACCCAACCAGGATCGGTGGTATGATCTCATGGATACAACATAATGTGATGGGGAACGGCAAATACTATGAGGATTGACATTGTATGATAATCTGTGAAACCGTTGTGGTTCAGCATCTACGTCATGTAAGTCTTGTTCGTCATAACCTAGTTGTTGCATGATGACGTAAAACATCAAGGTTCGAGTTTCTGTTGTATCATTATACATGGAATAAAAAAATTGAAACAAATGTTGAGATATATCGTACTGAGCGAAATTCTATGTTTAGACTTCATTACAGACTAGCTGAATATACCTATTCTGCACATGGGTCAGATAAAATATCTATGTAAAGAAACTGAACAAAAAAATCCGTCATTTTCTACTACTTTTACATATCCCTGGTAAACGCCCCCTGAGATACCCTGGTTAGATTTACACACACACACATATATATATATACACACACACACACACAAAAAAAACGCCTCTGGCTCCCAGCCGGTGCAAGCTGTATTTGGAAATCAACGCCTATGGGAGAATCATCATTGATCTCAGCGACTGCAAAAACTATGGATTTGACAAAGATATCTGTCATTTTGAATTATATTTACATGTACCAATAAACCCCCTGAGACCCCCTTTCTTCAAATAAAAAAAAAACTTCGTCTACGTCTGGGGCCTGGACCAAGGTACCCGTGACCAAAATTTGGTAACTCTCCGTCCGGTTATGTGGTCCCCAGGCCGCACACAGAAAGAGACAGACAAACAAACAAACATTATTTTTTTTTTTAGTATTAGATAGCGAAAATTGCAGATACCGTCTGTAAAAAATCTGACCTCCAATGCTTGCTTAAGAAGTTATATAATCTTGTTCATAGAATAACAAATGCGATATTTACATCATCTTTGGAGATTGCTATTTTATGCTAAAACATTGAATTGTTTTGTGAATGGCTGTGAGAACACGTCCCTCAAAAAATAAATAAATAAAGTAAAATAATAAATAAATAAATAAATAAATAAATAAATAAAATAAAGTGGCCAAAAGTTATTTTAAATAAGACTGTACATTTTAAGTTTGTTATTTCCTGTATTTGCTTAACATTTAACATCCCTTTACATCACGCGAGTGATTATAGACTTTTACCTACAATTTCAGTTACTATTCAAATGATATGAGCTCGCACATAAAGCGAACCCAGGCCTCCAGATAAAAGGGGAAACCGTCAACAATTTTGAAATAACTGACATCTTAAGATATAATACAGGTTGTCCACATGAAACTTCCCTGATTACATATATTTATTGCATGTAAACTATTAGTGCCAGAAAATAACGGTTTGCCGAATCTTGAGGAGCAACTTAAACATATATATTCGGGTGTCCCTTATTTTGGATAATTTCGTGTTGTGATACGCATCCCCCCAAATGTATTCTATGTGACCATAAACACACCTTAGTGAAATACCAGCTCCCTACGAGAACGTTAACTCACGTGACGACAAAGTCATGAAATAATGTTTATGCATTATAATATAATTTAGAATTTCCAACCGTAATAACGGGGAAACTAAAAGAGACAGAGAAACGAAACTTTGCGGGAAGCAATTGAAGAAACGGCGACATCAGTTCGTGTATTAACAGTGCTGCCAACCCAGGACAAAGTTATGTTTTTGTAAATGGAATGACGTAAATTGAATATCATCGTTGGAAGCAACAACGAAAATAAAGACAAAAGAGATTGTCAACGCAGATCAGTGTTGCAAACTTTTGAGAAATAACATGTAATATGTGTTGGCGCACTCAGGGAGTAGGGTACTAACGTTTTGTACACCTTAAATCAGATACTGACAAGAACTATTTGCGTTGACTCTAAGTCTGGAAGGATCCTCTCAACAGTGTTGCCATCAACAGAAGAGAAAAAATGAGTTTTGAAACCATACAATAACTCGGAAAATGTCATTAGTGCTGTATCCTGCAAAACCTATAATGCAAGGCAGTAGAACATGAGGAGTAGAACCGTGGTTATGTAAGATCGATAGCTGACCGTGATATACGATATCTTGTAAAAGTTGAGAAGTAAGGTTTGTGAAAAGTGGCAACGCTGCACAGCGAATTGGAATCCCAACAACCTGGTTAAAATATGAAAACAGCGTTCAATTTCCATGGGTTTATGTACTTGTGGGCTTTTGAAGACGCTGATAATCATGGTGACATCAAGAGTAAAAAAGCCGCCACTATGCAGCGTAGCTATCTTTTACAAACCTTAGTTATTCGCTTCAATAAGATACCGAATATATTTGTCAGTACGTGAGTTATCAATCTCACACAACCAGGGCACTACTCATGCTTTCCTGACTTGCATTATAGGTTTTAAGGCATACAGCACTAGTGACCTCTTCTGAGTTATTGTATCTCTTCCAAACTCACGTTCTCTCTTCTGTTGATGGTAACACTGTTGAGAGGATCCTTCTAGACTTAGAAGAAGCGTAAACAGTTCTTGTCAATATCTGATTTAAGGTGTACAAAACGTTAGTACCTCACTCCCTGTGTGCGCCAACACATGTTTCAGGGTATTTCTTGAGAAGTTTGCAACATTGAACTGCGTTTACAATCTCTTTTGTCTTTGCTTTCATTGCTGCTTGCAACGGTGATATTCAGTTTAGGTCATTCCATTTACAAAAAAAAAAATGTCAAGCGTTGGCAACACTGTTCACCCGGTGCTATTTGTCAATAAACGAGCAGATGTCGCCTTTTATCTAGTTGTTTCGTGCAAAGTTTCGTTTCTCTGTCTCTTTTAGTTTCTCCGTTATCACGGTTGGAAATTCTAAATTATCTTAAAATGTGGAAACGCCATTTCATTACTTTGTCGTCAAGTCGGCACGGGTTAACGTTCTTGTAGAGAGCTGCTATTTCACTAATGCGTGTTTACGGTCACATCGAATACATTTGGGGGGTGCGTATCGCAACACGAAATTACCCAAAATAAGGGACACCCTAATATATATATATATATATATATATATATATATATATATATATATAGGCCCCGTTAGTAGTTCCTGTGTGAATGTCCTGTGTGATCAAGTTGATGTCTTCTTCAATTTTGTAACGAAGAGCAGGAATATCACGTATATGTGTGGGTCTATCTTTTACATAGCCCCATAGGAAGAAATCCATATAGTTTATGTCTGGAGATTGCGGTGGCCAAGGAATGGGTCCACCGCGTCCAATCTCTCGCTGTGGAGACGCTCGGACTAAAGCTCTACGAACATCTAAACACCAGTGCGGTGGGACACCATCCTGTTGGAATATCACGTTTGGTTGCAAAGGGAGTAGCTCTGGAAAAGCAAAGTGTTCAATCGTGTCCAGATAAACGGGACCAATTATTGTGTGCTCCATGAAGAAAAATTGTCCGATACTTCTATCGAATTCCAAAGCACACCACAATTCACTTTCTCGCTATTTCTGGTATATTCAAGAACAACGTATGGGGGTTCGGAACCCCAAATGCGAGCATTGTGATGATTCATGTTGCCTGATGTGTGGAAGGTTGCCTCATCACTGAAAATCACCATATACAAGTAACCGGTATCATCCTCGATTCATTCCAGAATCTACATTGCAAACCTGGTTCGTTTTGGTAGGTCATCGGGCTCTAGCGTCTGATTGATTTGCACCTTATATGGATACAAGCGCAGTCTTTTATGGACCGTTGAACGTGGGATGTTCAGTTCGCATGACGCTCTGCGAATTGACTTTGTTGGGCTTCTAGTGAAGACCTCCCTGACCTCATTCACAGTTTCTCCAGACGTTCGTGCTTTGCTGTTGACATTCCCCGTGGCTGAAAACTTCTCAAACATGTTCACGTCTTCACGTCTGGTGAGTCCCGTTGGTAATTTCGTCTGAAGTTCCTTTGGTGACTTAGTTTCAGCCAACCACACCACATACTGCACCCTCCCTTGTGCTGTTGTCATGTTTGTTCATGAACACCTGCAACAAATAACAAAAAAAAAAATCATATCAACCTTGTTACTGAACACCTGCAACAAATAACAACAATTAACAATCAACAACAAAAAACTGAGTTGCTCTTCAAGATGTCGCAAACCGTTATTCTCTGGCATTCATAGTTTCCATGCAATTAATATTTATAATAAGGGAAGTTTCATGTGGACACCCTGTACAACATAAAATATAATTCTCTCTAATTAAAAACAACATTTTAGTTTCGAGCCAGTAATCCAATCAATACAACTCTAGAAAGAAGTACTTCAAGTAACTGAAAGTGCTGAAAACACAATTATTGTATATTACTTCATTAAAGTTATTTTCTGACTGAAATATTGAATAACATACTACTAAACATGAGATATTCCAACCCTACTCTTGTTCCAGTATATTTATATTAATAGTAGAAAGTTGTTAGTTTGTACCGCAAAAAGTATTCTCTTCCATTGATCTTCCTAAAATATTTGCTTCAACTTATTTGATCATCTTTCTATGTCTCGATTTTAAGCACATATTAGGTTACACACACACACACACACACACACACACACATATATATATATATATATATATATATATATATATATATATATATATATATATATATATATATACGATTCAACTCTGTCTCACATATTGTTTCCCTCTTCCTGGGGGAGGGAAGGGGTGTAAACATGATAACACTCTTGTCTACAAAATGGAATCGAATTTTAGAATTGAAAATGGCGAGAATAAAGAATGCAAACTCAATACCCTTGATAGCCGCTTCCAGTCGTGAACGTGGAACAAGATTACGAGAGAAAATCGAGAATGTTGAAATAATCCGAATCGTAGAGGCATTAGAATGCAGATCTAAGATCAATTTTCGTGATGCTATTGGATGTGTTAAAATACAACATGAGTTATCCAAGGAAGTAGAAGTTATGTGGATCAATACTGCAAATAAAGACGAAAGTAGGACGCCTCGTACAGAGAATATCGGATTTCAAGACAACAAAGAAAATATGATGCAGGAAATGTAGGGATGTGGGTAGCAGCACTTGTGAAAGGATAGCAAGAACAGCTGACGCGAGCCGTCCTTTAACACAGGGTATGTCAAAATGATCTCTTACTCGTGGATAAGGTTAGACCTTTCCAAATTACTTCAGATGCTGTGTTCAGTTTTTTCCTAACATTTCCCTGTAGAAAAAAAAATACACTCCATGCTGGATATTTAGAAAATATAAAATAATACTGGCAATCAACAAAATATATTTCCACTCCTTTGCTAGTGTATGGACTAGGCAGTGAGGTATTTTGTAAGTTTATTTTGAAATTAATTCGATTATAAACCACACATGAAAAGTGAAAACTAATACTAGGCGTAATATTTTTGTAGTTTACTAGCTGAATCTGCAGACTCTACACAGCGCTTCATTCATAGGTAAGCATGAATCTCCTTGTCATTCCTTACATTTGTACATGTCCCTTTACAGACACAAGTGAAAGACGTCTTGATAAAAATCGACAAGGAATATCATAAAGGAGAGATTCGCTTCGATTATTTTTTTTCAATATCTCGCACAGTTTATAAGATTGATCCTACTTCCGGATAGAGTTTCTAATTCATGTATGATCAGTGTTTTCTTTCTTCTTGCATGCAGTCTGATAAGTAAATACATTACACACACAATCAATTATAACGCCAGTGACATATGGTTTCATCGGGCAAAACATTCCAAAAATAAGGATTCATCTTTGACTGGAGAAAGCCTTGCCCTTCGTTTTTATTATCATTTGGGCATGAAACAAACACCTGGAAGATATACAAATAATATGTACAACTATATTATGTTGGAATGTGTAACTCATAGGATATGATGTTTTATTTTAATTTCAACATTTCCAGTGAACCCATAAGCAATGTAATAAAGAAATAATTGCCTCGTTTTTTTAAATATTCAATGAGAACTGGACAATCTACACAAAATTTGGAATCGACCAGAAAAAATGGCACGTTTCTAGCACTTGTGGTTTTCGAGATCTCATTGTCAAAAGGATTGGAGACAAACATATAAATCGAACATTTTAATATATAGACTAGCTGAACCTGCGCTCTCTACCACGCGCATCATTCACATACTACAATGAATCTCTTCGTCATTCCCACGTCATTTAGACCAAGTGACAGACTCCTTGATAATTGGCAAGGGGTATCATTTTTTTTTTTCAATATCTCGCACCGTTTGCAAGATTTGAACCTACTTCCGGTTGGAGTTTCCAACTCACATATGATCAGTGTTTTCCTTCATCTTGCATGCAGCATGAATAAGCAAATACATGAAACTAACTAAGTAACTCTATGGCTTATGGACCCCGGAGGTTCAATGCCGCGTTCACAAAAGCTCTCCACTGACTTCTATCCTTAGCTAACTGCATCCAGTTTCTACTTTGTATTGCAATCTCTGCGAGATCCATCTTAATGTTATCCTCCAATCTGCGCCTAGGTCTTTCTAATGGTCGTTTCCCGATTGGTCTTCCAATCAAGACTTTGAAAGCGTTTCTACTTTCTTCCATCCTAGCTACATGAACTGCCCACCTAAGCCTCCTAGACTTGATGACCCTAACAATGTTTGGTAAACCGTATAAATTATGTAGTTTCTTGTTATGAAGTTTACACCATTCCCCATTCCCGTTCCTCTTGGGTCCGAATATTCGTCTCAGGATCTTGTTCTCAAATAATTTCAATCTATGATATTTCTTCCGAGTAAGCGACCATGTTTCGCAACCATAGAGAACAACAGGCATGATTATAATTTTATATATTTTAAGCTTCATATTCCTCTACAGAATCGCGAGGGCAAGAGATTTTGAACTGAATAATAACACGAATTCCCTGCTTTTATTCTACATTTAATTTTTTCGTGAATATGATTTTCGTCTGTTAATATTGATCCTAGATACTTGAAAGTATTCACTTTATCAAAAGTATTATTTAATATTTTAACGCGTCTATAATGTAATGTATTACGGTCCCGACGCATTTCCATGTATTTAGTTTTCTCTGCATTTACTTCTAAACCCATGTCCCTGCAAGCGTTTAATAAGATCTCTGCATTTATTTCTATTGTTTTCCCATTATTCTCTATTAAATTTACATCATCAGCATATGCCATAACGTGGTGAATACTTTTCAACTCTACACACAAAGCCCGAAGACATTGATGTGGCATAAAAATATATGTCAAACCTGTCCGTAATAGGGAACACGCACATGTACTGATGATACTAAACACACTGCCAACAATGTGAATAATATTGTCACTAAACACACTGCAAGAAAACGCTAGAAATATTAATTTTAGTGGAAATAATGCTAGTTTAGTCACTAGACAACATTTAAAAGGTGCTAAGTTTCTATTCTAACAATGATAAATGAACCAATTGTTTTTCATAAAAATATCCTTAAAAATTTCTAGATCAAGGGACAAAGTGCTACATTGGTAACACTGATAACAAGAGACACACGACAATCGCATCACGTTTCCGCGCATGTGTATAAATTTTTGGCGTACAATTATATCATCACAAACAATGATATAATTGCCCCAATCATCAAAACATAACATACTAATCCGTCAAAACTAATGAAAACAAGGCAGTAGATCATTTTGACATACTATACTTGATCACATGTTTTATGTTCATTGCGGACATATCCGTAATGTCAAATTCGACATATTTCCTTACGTCCACCACTAGAAGGCAATTCATTTGTACACATTAAAGTATGTCCAAATTTGAAGACATGCATTTTTGTGTCGTTTTGAGTCGTTTCGGGCTCTGTTTGTAGGCCCTGGTTGCTATCTTTGATTTTCCTTATAACGTATTCCAGAACAAAGTTGAATAATAATGGCTACAACGCATCTCCTTGTTTCAGACATTTTCGGCATGAAAGCTCGTGGACAAAAACTTTCCTACCCGGACTTTACTTTAGGATTCACTTAAACATACCTTAATTAACCTAATTTGCTTTCTCGGTATTCCAAGTTCTGTAAGAACGTTGTATAATGTTTCTCTCCCAACCGAGTCGTAAGCCTTTCTAAAATCAGTAAGTAGTTGATGTACTGGGGCATAGTATTCCCACTTGTTTTCGAATATTTGGTGAATGGTAAATATTTGGTTGATAGTTGGTTGATTTCGTCTAAATCCGCACTAATAATTTCCAATAATTTAATCTGCGTATGGGGTCAATCTTGCTAATAGATTATTTGAAAAGATTCTATAGGATGTTGACAGAAGGATTCTATTGGATTCCTCGAATTGAACGGATATTTTACCAACTCCGCGATACCATATGAAACTCCTGTTGGGGATTTGAATGCTAAAGTAGGACGAGAGGATATTTTCAAACCGATTATGGGGAATGAAAGTCTGCATAAGGAAAGTAATGACAAAGGTGTTAGATTCGTGAACTTTGCTACATCCAAAAACCTAATCGTGAAGAGTACAAAATTCCCACATTACGAAGTTCATAAATACACATGGACCTCAACAAACGAAAAAAAAAACATATAATTAAATTTATCACGTTTTAGTAAATAAAAGTCAATCTAGCATAATTGATGTCCGGTCGTTTAGACGGGGTGATTGTGACACTGATCACTACTTGGTAGCAACGATAATAAGAGAGAGATTATCGTTGAATAAAAGAAATATTCAATGACCGAAAACGGAGAGATTTAATTTAAAGAAATTAGATGAAAGCCAGGTAAGAGGGGAGTACCAGATTGAAGTTTGGATTAGATTCTCGGCTTTAGAATATTCGGAGTGCACTAGTGTTGATGATACTTGGATTGAAATTAGAAATAGTATTACAATTTCAGCAAGACACGCGGAAATACATAGAAACAAACTATGACTCGACCAGGAATGCATTAATCTGGCAGGGAAGAGAAAACAGGCAAAATTACGTTGGCTACAAAATCCGAATGTAATAACTACATAAAATTTCGTAGGCATGAGGCGAAAAACTTAAAAAAAAAATATTTTAGAACTAAGAAAAGCAATTTTTTGAAAGCTAAAATTAAGGAACTTGAAGATATTAGTAAAAATAAAAACACCCGGGACATGTATAAGGGGATCAACGAATTTAAGAAAGGCTATCAATCTCGTGCTTATATATATTAAAGAAAGCTGACGGAACAGTTCTCACTGATACGAATAGCATCTTAAATAGATGGAAAGATTTCTTTGACGATTTCCTGAACACGCAGCGGGTAACTAATGTACGTGGAGAAAAGGAAATACACACCGCAGAACCGTATATTCCAGAACCTAACAGAATAGAAATAGAAACCACAATAAAGAAATCAAAGAAACACAAATCTCTAGGTGTAGATGAAATTCCGGCCTAGTCAATTTTAGCTGGAAGCGAAAAATTGTGGAACAAGATACAAGAACTCATTCTCCTTATCTCGAACAAGGAAGAATTTCCACAAGAGTGGAAAGAATCAATCATTGTTCCAATTCACAAGAAAGAAGCAAATACAATACACACACAATTTATTATAATGTCAATGATATGTGGTGTTCATTGGGCAAAACACACCAAATAATAAATATTCATCTTACAAGACTGGATAAATGGTTATCCTTCGTTTCTCGTTATCATTTAGCCATGAAATAAACACCTGAGAGACATACTACTCCTTTATACAATTATGTTGAGTTGGAATGTACAGGGTGTCCAATATACAATGCAACCCGGAATTTGAGATAGTAGAACTTTTGAACCTGAAGCGATACGCAAATAATGGTTATACAAAAATGAATTTTTTTCATGCACATATTTTAAAACTAGGAAATGATGATTGAAGTACGCTAAGAAAAACACAGTGTTGCCAGATGTAACTGAAGGTGTAAATCATTTTTTTTTTACAAAACACATGAATTGGCTCATAACTTATACGTATGGATGTTCTGTCGTTAATTTTCAGTTTGTTTAGGTGGAATCACTTGTAAACTATGGAGCAGAAAAATAACTTTTCATTTCCACCAATCGGATAAGGCCTCTATAAGGGGGAAATACGGAAATCTTAGTTTTCATAAGTTAACACTCTGAATTGGCAACATTGCTGGTGTTTCAGTGCATCAAGAGATGTGCTAAGGACCTCCATGCATTATGCAATTCTTGGAAACAATGAAAACAATGAGATAGCAATTTAATCTTGCTGCAAGGTTGCGGCAAACTTGCCTTTGGAATTCAATTTGCTTGCCTCAAGCTCTACAATGCAAGCCAATTTGCTTGCTGCAAGCTTGTGGCCAGCTAGTTAGTTTCCTCAGGCAATTATTGCGGCAAGCTTGTCTTCACAAATGAAACACAAGTCAAGTTATCTCAAACGCAAGCCAAGTTTAAGCGTAACTCATTAATGGCAAGCCTTATTAAGCTTATCACAAGCAAAGACATGCCAAACAAGCCATATGCAAGCTTGCGGGAAGCGAATTTAGACAAAATATGAAATCCGTACATATGGATCGTCTGACTAAATTCATCCTAGGATTGTTGAACAATTCAAAAACGTCTATGACATAAATGTTCTCTCACCTTTCCAATTGTTGAAGCAAATGCACAGCCGTGCAAACATCCACGACTCCAATCTGCTTCTACAAAACATCGAAATAATCATAACTGTTTTGTTGTGACAAAAACGCGATTTTTAAAAACGTTTACCCGTTCAAAGTGTTGCGCCCTTTCTTTGGTAAGAGTTAGAGAGAATATCATAAGAGGTCCAAGTTATCATTAGAGGGTCTAGGTGCTATTTAATTATCAATTTATTTGAAACTTTATTCATTTCAATGGGGAGGGTCATCAATTAAGTGAGGACAAGCCTCAGTTGCAGTGAGTGCTGGTCCAGACTGGCTGGCTGGCATAAAAGTTATGGTCTTGCTGGAACTGCGGTGCCTGAAATGAATAGATACATAAAATATAGGGTGGTTAGTTGAATACATGGAAAGTTATGAAAGCATTATTTTTATCAGTTAAGTATACGACAGTCATTAGAACTGTAGTGATGGATGGTATGAATGTAAAGTGCTACGACGCCACAGCACATGCGTGATATTAGTAAGACAAATGTTGTTATCTTCTGTTCCTGGGGCGACGCAGGAACTGATGGAGACAAAGGCAGCCCTTTTAGTGGATGGTTTACTGTGCATGAGATGGATAGATGAGTGGTGCCAGGATGATAAATGTCAAAAACTTCTGGATCAATGTTTTCTTGGCCGATGTTGAGATGGCAAAGGATCATCAGATACTGAAGAGGTGTGGGATAATATACAGCGGGAGTGGCATAGTCTCGGTCATTGCAGAGAGTGCTCAGGAATATGGGATGAGCAGCTTCAATGCTTTTCTGAATGTATTTTGAGCGGAGGGTTTCAAGATGTGATAATATTGGAGGGAAATTGATGCGCTCATAAAGAAGGCGTGTCGGATGCGGGAGACGGATGCTAAAAGCTAAACGAAACGCAGGTATTTCGAGAATGGCTAATTTAGGATAATATTTAGTGGGAGCTGATATTCAGGCTTTGTGGCCATACGTTAGAATTGGACGCATGAAAACCTTGTATGTATTGAGAAGAAGAGAAGAATTTAGACCCAAGTGGTACCTGTTAAGCGTTTTAGTCAATTGAGTCGGTTTTTAGCTTTCTCGATGACAGTAAGAAGATGAGGCTTCTTTTTTACAGGCTAGCCTGAAGGACTAGCTGCCTTTCAGAGAGTTACGATCTCTTTTAGGAACGATATTGGCGGTTAACAATGGAATGAGCATGTTGGATGGGCTAAGTGATTTTAATCTTTATTAGCAGCAACACTTACATAAATAATTTTGAAGGTGGAGACTTAAGGAAAATTAATCCTTTACATTAGGTGCACGTATAAACACCAAGAAGAAAAGAATACGGTATATTTTAAACAAATAAATTATAACAAAATGATAGCAATGGTTACTTATAGCATTCATGATCTGTACAAATATAGCAATTGGCGTGAGAGATGTGGTGAGGTGCATACACAGGACAACACATGGGTGATGTTAATTAGACAAACGAGGTTACCTTCAGCCTAGGGGCTACTCTAGGCAATGATGAAGACGAATGAGGCCCATGTTAATAAATAATGATAATCACTGTCCTGGAAATGATGGATGAATGAGAGGAAGATATTGATGAATGACGCAATCTGTGATGATAAGTAAGGCGGGATCTAACGGTTGTAGAGTATAGTGATAGAGTGTGAAGAGAAGCGAAAGTGGAGGATTATAATAACGGTGAGGTGTTGGATGAAGTGCTAAATGTCGCATTGTATCCTGTAGTAAAGGATGTCGTGTTTTGAAGCGTTTGGTGATAAATATTAGCCGCAGTTTTTCAAGGTAATATTGTAAAGTCGGAAAAGTGATTTTGCGGTATAAACCCTGTGTAGGACTAGACAGCTTAATGCTGAACGCTGTACGGAAAGCATGACGTTCTAGAATTAAAAGTTTATTGTAGAACTCAGTTGGGGCAGCTATCCAAGCAGTAAACCCGTAAGTAAGAACAGGTCGTAAGAAAACCTTGTAGGTATTTAGGATGGTGTGTGCGTTAAGGCCCCAGGTGCTACCAGCCAATCGTTACAGGAGATTGAGTTCATTATAGGCTTTAGTGGTAATGGTTTTCAGGTGTTGCGACCAAGTAAGGTGGTGCTCATAGGTAATTCCCAGATATGTGACAGTGTTGCTGATTTGAATAGGTATCTCATCAATACACACACACACACAGAGAGAGAGAGAGAGAGAGAGAGAGAGATAGATAGAGAGAGAGAGAGAGAGAGAGAGAGAGATTGCGTGGGTTTCGGCGGACTTTGGAAGTTCTTCTAGGTGGTAAGAATATGGTGGCTTGTGTTTTAGCTGCGTTAATAGTAAGCCGCCACTGAGCCCACCAGGTGTAAAAGCGATCGATAGCTGTTTGTAAGAGAATGTTAAGCTGCTGGATAGTTGTTCCAAGTGCGAGAAGCGCCGTGTCATCCGCATATTGGAAAAGATGGACCTTATCTGGCAGTCGGGGCATATCAGCTACATACAGCAGGTATAGTAAAGGAGACAAGGCTGACCCTTGTGGTACTCCAGAGAACAGAAAAATAGGATGTGACAAACTGCCTCGTACTGAGACATAGGTGATACGATTTGTAATGAAATGGTAAATAAGACGAATGTAGGAGATAGGAAGCTGAAATTGCAGAAGTTTGTATATGAGCCCATGGTGCCAGACTTTATCGAATGCTTTCTCCAAGTCAAATAATACCAAGCAGGAAGGATGAGCTGAATTATAATGCTGAGTAATGAGCGTTGTGATTCGAAGTAGTTGATCATGTATAGAGAAGGCTGACCGAAAACCTGCTTGTGTGACTGGAAGTAGGCTGTGATCTGAGATGAAGACATGTAATCGTTTAACCAGGATACGTTCCAGGATCTTACTCAATGTGGACGTGAGTTGTATAGCCCTATAGGATGCAACATTCTGGGGAGGTTTATGTGGTTTAGGAAACATTAGCCTATTAGATGTTTTCCAAGCTAAATGAAAGAAGCCAGTGCGCAATATGAATGTATAGATATTCGCAAGAAGAAATAATAGTGAAATAGAACATTCCTTGATGTGGCGATACGTCACGTTATCTAGGTCAGGTGCAGTATTTCTTTTATTATGAAGAACTTGAGATATTTCGTGAGTGGTAATTGGGGCGGACACAGCAATATTAGGGGGTAAAATATGAGTAGTATCTGGTTGCAGTTGTGGTGATGAAATATTGAGTCTGTCTGCTGGATGAGGTGCTTTCTCGATTGGCGGTGTGAAAATTCCTTGTAGGTGATCTGCAAAAGCATTCACTTTATCGCTATCGGTACTAACAGGTGTGTCACCCAATAAAATAGGATTGGTTGTAGTAAAGAATTTGCCACACAGCGCATTGAAGCGAGCCCAGAATTTAGTAGGATGCGATGTTTCAGACAGTGTTGCATGTCTTCACCCAGCACCGGAGCTTATAAGCTTTGATGTAACTGTGCACTGTACGTTACATCAAAGTTGTTTGTGATGTTGGAGTGCTTCTGGGTTGCGAGTGTGGAGATAGTCTCGATAGAGCTGACGTGAACGTTTGATCATGAAAAGATATTGTGGCGGAAGTTTAGGCTGATATGGAACGGATTGTGTTGTTGGAATATACAAGTTGCTGGCTTCCTGAATTGCGGATGTAATGAGATCTACAGTCTGGTATAAATCGTCACTTATGGCGGGTTCTGTTAGATCACTGGTAAGATCTGAAATATGCGAACTATATTGATACCATTTAGCTTTATCGTAGCGCAAGCTCACTCGAACTGGTAATGAGGAACTTATTGTAGCTGAGTATGGTTTGTAGACAAGCTTGATGGTGCATGATCACTACCAAGAAAATCAAGAATTTCTACAGTGCAATGTGAAACAAGATTTGAGGAGGCGATGACTATGTCGGGCTTGATATTTGAGATTGGGCGTGTAGCTTGTGAAAGATCTAGAGTTATCCCTGTAGTGTGGGTTGTTATGAAGTTAATGAAATTAGTCCGGTCACCATTGCTGCGGCTGTGCATATTGAAATCGGCCATAATGATGTATCTATTGAAAGTATTGGAAATATATTAAACGAACTGCTGAGGCAAAGGATGATTTGGTCTGATGTATACAGTTGCTAGGGTGATGACGATATTTTTTAAATAAACTGTGGCAAGGAGATGTTCGGGAAGAGCTGTTGCAGTATACTGATGCTGGCGATAAGGAATGTGAGGGGAAATTCCTATGGCTACTCCCCCATTGGCTCGAAGTGCAGGTACAGGGTTTGCAGAATGTAACATAGTATATCGTGGTAAACGGCAAGTATGAGAGTTTGTTAGAAAGGTTTCATTGAGTAAGAAACATGTAACACGTTCCTCAAGAAGAAGCTGTTCAAATAAAACTTTGTGTTTTGGTAGTGATCGGATGTTCAGAAAGAGAAAAGTTAGAGCCATGACGTTAAACGAGTGAACTAGCAGAGGATTTATGAAAATGGACAGTATTGCCGGAATAGGTTGCAGTAAAATTAACATGGAAAGTGGTTCGTGCTGCAAGAATGATTTGCTGTAAGATGTGAGGCCTAATGAAGGGATGGATGTTTTGCAAAGCTAGTGTTAGAAACGTCAATAGCTGGTCTAATGATACTGGAGTGTCAATCGGATGTGGATTGGTTTGAACTGGTGCCGGTGGTCGCAAAGGAACAACGAGCTCGGGATGATCCTGAATAGGGTCCGGCTTTGCCTTACACTTGTAGCTGTAGGCCGGATGTTGTCCGTTACAAGTGGTGCATTTTGGTGGCAATTGCAAGTTATTACATGTCCGGGTGTCATGTAGACCAGCATAGTAGCCACATTTACTTGAACTTTTACAATCGGACGTATGATGGGAATTGTAGACCACCTGGCAACGTTCACAGCGGACTGGCATAGGAACTGGTGTTCGTGATGATTCTACTCTGTGCTTGTGGTTGTAAATGTATGCACCTGATGCCAGTAACTCATCAATGGTGTCTTGATGGTTTGTAAGCACACGGACCATATAGGTAGGTCCGTTATCTTTTCGAATGCGAATTACTTTCGTAATGGTGTGGCCCTCTAGCTTGAGCTCCTCTTGGAATTCTTCATCTGTATAAGATCGGTCAACTCCCTGAATAACAACAGATAGCAATGGTAATCGTTTTGGTGGTGGAGGCTGCTTACGCGTAGAGGAATTGAGTGATTTAATTTTCGCATTTGGACCAAAAGTGTCAATAGGCACTTTGTTTTTTATTGTAGAGAGCAGAGTTGGGTCGGGAGTTTTTAAGATGATACCATTCCTCGTATGAACAATTTCTGAAATAGCTGCTCGAGGGAGGTATTTGCGTAGTTGTATGACAACAAACTTCGCATTTCTGAATTTCACGTTGAAATTAGTGAGCAACATGGAATGAACTGGAGGTGAAGTGGATCCGTCAGAATGATTTGAAGATGTAGTTATGTCCATTGGAGCTTGGTTTAGATCTGAATTAGAAGCGAGATGTTGCTTTTTCGGAGGTAGTGATTTCGGCATAACTGTCTGTATGTTCTGATGGATGTGGCGATCTGCTGCGGACAGAACCAGAAGAGATGACTGAAGTTGCAGAGGCAACTGATGCTTGATAACCTCGCCGCTGCTGAGGTTTGCTAATAATGGAAGAAGTGTGACTCGGATCCTTGCGGGTCCTGCCCTAAGGGGTGCTCTCGTAGGGTCCAGGTAGAACTTGAGGTAACCCTGTATGTTTGCCTTTCATCGTTTTGCCTAATCCTAGCCGTGGGTCCACCATCGAAAATCCGCCCCAGGGCTGATGCCTAAATGCAAATACAAAGATGTGTGCCTATAGATATGTGATGAATGAGTTGATGGTACAAGGTGTAATGATGATGATAGTTTCACCCTCCAGCACTGAAAAGCGCTGTCAATCATAGTGAGAGCGTATACGTGCTGGTCTCAATTGTGCGTGTGCTACACAATGTCCTCGAAGGCACGTTAACACTTCCGAGCTAGGCTAGGCTTTATACAAAACACAGCTTATGACGTTTGGTACGTCAAGCTGATCGGAAAGTATGATGAGGCATCCAAGTGAGCTTGGAGTCAAATACAACGCCAAGATATTTAAGAGTACTAAGGGTTGTAACCGGACTGTAGTAATGACAATTATTGCTTTGCAATTATTACTTTAAACACAGCTTTCAGATGAAGTTTATACTGTAAGTTAAACTTTAAGTTCATGTTAAAATATCTGCAACAGTTCTGTATTCTTTCGCGAAATAAGTAGGCTCAAATCTGTTGCCATCTATGTTCACATTTATGATTTATGCATAAATACCACAATTCGTTATGCCTCATGGTTACCGAAATATGAGAAAATAAAGAGCGACACTATAGGTACATGGGACTAGAGCACTAGAGGTGACAATTTAAAAGAAATAATTAAGTTTTTTCTTTTATTCAAGGTGAATGCTAAAAAGATACTAGCAACGCGAATACTACCTTGCCGCAGCAAGTTAAGAGGTCAGCGACACGTGGTTTTTGAGAAAAACTGAAAATCGAACACGCGCTGGCTTTTTTACTTCAATTTAAATAAAAGCGTCTCGCAAGTGAAACCTGGGTTGCATTCACTACAGCTTGCGCTAAGTAAAAATAAGCTTTTGTGTACAATCGAGAGCGAAATAAAATCGAATAAAAGCGACAGGCAAGCTTGGGGCAAGCAAGCATGCTGTCTGGGTTTAAAATTATCATAATAAAACTTTTACTTACATGCACCCGGCAACACTGCTACGATCACGAAATAAGTTATCAGCTCTACAGCGATCCTGGAAGTGCCCCTGTTTTGATTTGAACACTCGTTCAAACGTTTCACCATGTTGGTAGCAACTTTACGAAGAGTAGAAATGTTAATGTTCTGAATGCCACTACGAATGTTCGTTTGCTGGTCTTATGTAGTTCGAGAATTGTTCTTGTATACCTCTTGCTTTAACTAGCCCCATAGAAATGAAAGCAGAGTTACCGGGTGCATTTAAGTAAAGTTTTATTATTATAATTTCAAAGTTTGTTTTTCGACGTTTTCTGAAGTTGCATAATATAGACAGATCCTTAACACGCCTTTTGATGCACGAAACATCAGCAATGTTGCCAATTGAGAATGCTAATTTATTATGAAAACTACGATTTCCCTAGTTCCCCCTTACAGAGGCCTCATCCGATTACTTATCGGTGGAAATGATAAAAATTCTTTTTTTTCTGTTCCATAGTTTACAACCTACTCCAACTAAACAAACTGAAAATTAACGACAGAACATCATATGTATGAGTTGTGAGTCAATTTATATGTTTTGTAAAAAAAAAAAAAAGAAAAAAAAGAAAGATTTATAACCAAGGATGTTATAAAACAGAGGATCTGCCCATACAACAAAATCGTGAAGCCCTACGTCACAGCTTCGCCACACCTACTCTGCCCACTCCGCGCCACTAAGATCGCAACATTTCGAGCGAAAACGAGAGAAGCCAATCAGACGTGCCGGCTCATACGGTGCTCGATTGTTTTTCGGCTTCACTGAGTTCGTATGATGAAGATACATATGGGCAGATCCTCTATTTTATAATATCCTTGTTTACAACAGTTACATCTGGCAACACTGTGCGGCTAGTATTGTACTTCAATCGTTGCTTCCTAGTTTTAAAATATATCCATGAACAAAGCTTCATTTTGGTATAACCATTATTTGCGTCCCTCTTCAGGTTCAAAAGTTCTATTAAATACTATCGAAAATCCGGGTTGCATTGTATATTGGACACCCTGTATAACTCGTAGGGTACGATGTTCTCTTTAAAATTTTAACACTTCCAGTGTACTGCAAAAAGTGCAATAAAGAAATAACGGCTACGTTTTTGGATCAAAAGATTCAATATATTTCAGTCAAAAATTTTTTGTACGCCTTATATTTGGAGAACTCCATATACTATAGCCAAACCCAAACTGTCAATTAACTCAGGATGGTGTGCTTGTTCCGTAAAAAAAAAAAAAAAAAAAAAAAGCGAATATCCGATTTAGGAACCTTTCCAAACTTTTGTGACCTCTCATCCAAAAACTAATTATTGGCCAAGATCACAATCTTTTGATCTTTTTTTTTTTGGGGGGGGGGGGGTAAAGTCTTGTTTTAAATATTCAATTAGAATTGGACAATCTACAAAAAAAAAAAAAAAAGAATAGACCAGTAAATGCGGGACGTTTCTAGTACTTGTAGTTTTCGAGATCGCATTGTCGAAGCGATTGGAGACAAACATATAAATTTTCCTTTGGAGACAAACATTTTAATATATACACTAGCTGAACCTGCGCTCTCTGCACAGCGCATCATTCACATATGAGCATGAATCTCCTTGTCATTCTTCACATCTGTACATGTCCCTTTACAGACACAAGTGAAAGACTTATTGATTACAAAAAGCCAAGGGGTATCATAAAGGGGGGTATTTTTTCGATTATTTTTTCTCAATACCTCGCACTGTTTGCAAGATTTGAGCCTACTTCCGGTTGGAGTTTCTGATTCATGTATGAACAGTGCTTTCTTTCTTCTTGCATGCAGTATGTAATAAGCAAATACATTACATACACAATTAATTATAATGTCAGTTATATGTGGTGTTCATTGGGCAAAACACTCCAAAAATAAAGGTTCATCTTAGACTGAATAAATGATTATCCTTCCTTTTCATTATTATTTGGCCATGAAACAAACGCCTGAGGTATATTAAACCCCTATATACAACAATGTGGTGCTGGAACGTATAATACGTAGGATGTGATGTTTTAGTTTTTTTTTTTTAATTTCAATACTTCCAATATACTCGTAAAACTGTAATAAAGAAATAGTGGCCATGGTTTTTAAATATTCAAATAGAACTGGACAATCTACGCAAAATTTGTAATCGATCAGTGAAAACGTCATCTTTCTAGAGCCTGTAGTTTCCGAGATCTCATTGTCGAAAGGATTGGCCACAAACATATAAACTTTCACAAACATATAGTTTGAAAGGACTCAAAACATTGCAGTACAATTCATTTACAATGATTTTGGAGAAGGCTTATTAAAATACAAAGGCTTTGAACAATAGCTTTAAAACATAAGCTTTGTAAAAAAGATGTATTTAAATAATTTATTTAAGGTACACATTCTTTAAAATATTGCCTTAGTTAAGCGTGAAATCAAAAATAACCGTAAGTCGAAGGTTTGAAACCCAAAGTTAGAGATTGGGGTTCAGGCGTTTTTATCATATCTTTACCTTTCAGCAGAACCCAGCATTCTTATAGCTGTTAATCTGTTAGCGAGGATCAGGTGTAGCATACGCACTTGTGAGCATCACATACATACGCTATTTAGAGGATTGACGAAAGTTGACACTTTCGGATGGACGCTTGTGTTTTTGGAATTTCATCATCATCTTCTTCATTATTATTTTCATCACTGCTCTTGGCAAATCACACGGATAGGTTGTGCTAGTCCTTGGACCAATGCACACGAACTTACCCTAGTTCGTGGGACCACCGGCTATTAGCTCTTCTGTAGTAGACCGTGAAAATGTATCTCGCTGTGTTCGTACTGGCCATCTTTCATGGGGGAGTCAACCCAATTTACGAATAACTAGACTCAGAGATCGCAATGATTCTGGTGATTCTGTTCATTCAAGTAAACGACCTAATGATAGATCTAGGTCTCTTGTTCTGCCTACTAACCTGGACTCTGCTATGGACACTGGTTCTGGCACTTCATATTTTTATACAGCCAAAGAACCAATCTATTCCTTTCTGCTCACTGATTTCGATACCAAGTATACTCACCCTAAAATGGTGTTCTTACAAATAATCAAGTATTTGCCTCGAGCTAGTATGGAAAACATTGTTAAAACTAGAAATGGAGTCATAATCCGCTCTAAAGACCCGAATTTCGGTTCACCAGCTGTTTCACGATCAACTCTATCTCAGCCATCAAATAAAGCACACACAATTAGCGATTCTGAATCTGAACTTCAGATAGATCTAGGAGACAACAGGCAATTTCCCCCATTAGAAACACCACAACGTCCACCGGCATACAGCTTTCTACTTCAACAGTTTGATCCTAAGTTTACCAATCTAAAAATTCTGCTCCAGTAATTCTGTAAGTACGTGTCTCGTACATCAATTTCTGGGCTCATACCCACTCCCAATGGCATCATCATCAAGTCACAAGATGAGAAATTGGCCTATAAAATTCCCACCCGCTGAAGCTATGAAGTCTTCGGCAAAACATCTACTATGACACAGTTAACTGACAAACGAACCAAGCAGCCACCACCTCCACGGAATTCGTCTATCTTGTCCGTTGTTATACGTGGTGTGTACCCGTCGATCACAGATGACGAGGTTACAGAAGAGCTTAAACAGGAAGGCCGTATCACTACTAAATGTATACGTATTCAAAACAACATGGGACCGACTTACATGGTGCGTGTTCTTACGTTGCATCAAGAAACCATTGATGAACTACCAACTTTGGGGGCATTCATATTCAAACGTAGACACCGGGTTGAGGCATCTCGTACTCCCCAATCTCTTCCACTTCGATGCAAAAAATGTCAGAAATATAATTCGCATCCGACATCTAAATGTCCAAATCAACCGACATGCGGATTTTCTTCCGGGCTTCACTATACTAAAGTATGCACAAATACACAACAACCACCTAAATACAATACATGTCCTGAACAACATCCAACGTTCAGCTACAAATGCAAAGCCAGACCACAAGCTGATGAGACTAAGCCAGAACTTGTGCCTATCAGACCACCCGAAACTAAATCTTCTGAATCTCAACCTATTACCTCAGTGTACCAACCTTTCACTATTGAACAGCTTCTTGCATTTTTCACCGTAGTAATGCAGAATATTCACCCATTTCAACGACAATATGTAGTCCTACAAATCCAACTTGCAGCTCAGGCAGCTCTTCATGTTACCTTTAATGCTACATATTCAGGTCCATATGCTTACTTCTATGCTACCGCCGTTCAACCTAGCTCTTAAAAACCTCATTCACTTTATACCGCTCATTATGGCTTTAGTTTTCTTGTTTCTTAATATACGATCTATTCAATCACACAAACCGCTGTCCGAACAGCTATTACTAGAAGAACATGTCAACGCCTTTCTTCTAAATGAAACCCATCTGAAACCATTCCAAAACTGTAAATTTTCTCGCTTTACGCGGCTCAAGGCTGACAGTACTATACCCATGCGCCGTGCAAACGGTGGAGTTGCCATTGGGTTTTCTCCCGCAATCGCTTATCGCCAACATTCTCTGCCAACACGAAATCTACCGGAATATGTAATCACTACTCTGTACTATAAAGAATTATATGTAACTTAGGCTACCATTTGTATCCGCCCTGGACACTCCATTCCTCTCAATTTCTTTCAATATATTTCAGACACTTTCCGTACCTACATCATCATGGCGGATATCAATTTTCATAGTTGAACGGATCGCCAGAAGGAGAAATTCCTCGACTTCATTGCAATAGAAACAACCGTCACATTCCATAATCTGCCTTATCCTACACGACCTATTTCCGACACTACCAAGGATGTTGTCATTACTTCTGCCAAACTGTCCGCACGTTGTAATCTCACAGTTTTAGATCCGCTTGGTAGTGATCATGTTCCCATCAAACTATCACTCGCATCTTCATATCGTCCATCACCACAGCTAGCTCCCGTCACACGTACATTACGCTTTGATAAAGTCGATTGGACGGGATATAATACCTATTTCAATAGCACTTTTGAAAACCAAGCTCCACCAGAAACGGAGGAAGACCTCTATAATTCTTTGGATACAATAACCTCAGCACTCCAAGATGCAACCAGCCGTTTTGTACCGACTACTACATCCTATGGTTTTCATCTAACGCTACTGCCCAATTATTTACCACTTATCAGACGCTCACGAACACTCTACAGAGATTACAAACGTACCGGAAATCCAGAGTCATTGGGCTTACATCGTCAATGTCAGCGAACAGACCACAATTATGTTAAAGCCTATAAACTCCGTCAGTGGACAAAAGCCTCCAATACTTTGACTGATACTGCACACCCATCCAGAAACTAGCACCGCTTTCATATGTTTACCGGTCGCAAGAACTCCGTTGCTTATCCTCTAATAGACAATGATCAACCTCTTCAGACAGATAAAGAAAAAAAGCAGACGCCTTCGCAACCTATCTGCAGTCTGCCTTTACGCCAGCCGAAGCTTCCATTTTTCGGAGACATCCAACACAGGTTTAACATCAATTCACCAGAACTACAACCAGCCACGAGTCATACTTTGCCCAATCATTCTCTCACTGCACCTATCACTGTAACAGATATCTGCTCCGTCACAGATCGTAAACGTAACACTGCTCCTGGTCTGGATTCACTCACATTCCGCCATGTCATAGAAGCACCTGTCGTCTTACTACACCTTCTAGCAGCTATTTTTACTTTCATTCTCCGCACAGGTTATCTTCCCGCCCAGTGGAAGGCTTCCAAAACACTCATGTTTGCTACACCTCATAAACCTATAAGTACCGTGTCATCCTACCGGCCTATTCAATTAACTCCAATTTTCAGCAAAATTCTGGAACGCATACTGGACAATCGACTTCACACTCACCTAACGGCGAAAAAATACTTCCTTTGCATCAAGCCGGTTTCCGACTAGTATTAACGATCAGTTACTTCGCCTAACCATGATCACTAATCATTATAACTCTTCAAAGCCTTCCTGTTTAGTTTTATTCGATCTTGAAAAGGCATTTGATAAAGTATGCCAAATGGGACTTCTTTACAAACTTCTCTCTTTCCGTCTTCCTATCACATACCTCCGCTTCATCTATAACTTTCTTAGTAACCGTCTAGCTTATGTCTACACGAATTCCAGTATATATTATCCTATATTTCTTCATAGTGGCGTCCCTCAAGGCTCAGCCTTATCACCACTTTTATATTTGCCCTATGTCACTGACATGCCGTCATTACCTGCAAATGTTCACACTTTTTAGTATGCCGATGACACGGCTTTCTTGGCATTTGCTACGACCATCTCCCAAATACTATAAACACTGCGATGAATGAAGCCATTCGTCGGTTTAGCGACTGAAGTCGGGCATGGCGCTTAACAATTAATGCCACCAAAACCCAGGCAATAGTATTTATCCCACCAAAACGTCGATCAAGGGTTCATCGTAACCCAGCTCGTCTTGCCCTTGCAATAAGCGATGCTGACATACACCACTCGAAAACAGCGACCTACCTGGGTATCACATTTGATCACCATCTTACATGGCGTCCACACCTCACTACGGTTGTAAGCAAAGCCAAAAAAAGACTGAACTTACTCAAAAGTCTCACTGGTACAACATGGGGTATGCGTTCGTCTACACTCATCAACACATATAAGGTCTTCATCCGTCCCGTTCTTACGTATGACTTCATCGCATGGATAACAGCAAGCGCAAGACATTACGAAAGGTTCTTAATAATGGAAAGACATGCTCTCCGCCTAGCATACCGCATTAAATTACCGAGTCCAACCCATGAACTATACGATCGAATTATCTTTCCGCACCTTCTGTACCACATCGAAGCCCTTCGACTCAAATGTATCAACAAACGCTTTGACAGTGAACATGCTCTTTTCTTTGAAACAGTTTATAACGACGCTCCCTATATACAAAACCATCCTCATGCACCCACCCCTCTCTCATTTCTTTTCGCACTGTATAATTATACTGTTCCTCCAGATCATCCTGACTATGACATCATCCGTATGCTCAGCATGTCAACCATCCCGGCGCATATATCACCTTCATGCTATGCTCAGTAAATCCGCTTGTTACTAACAGAGCCTCCTTACGTATCTTATCACGTCCAGGGACGCTCCTGGACAGAAAATAACACAACATTCACAGCACCTCATTCTCATTTCATTTCGCAAATTACTCCTAAACAGCATATCCATTCCTGGCCTCCGAACTATCTAAGTTGATAATAAAGAAATGCTTATCGATACTAAATAAAGTTAATAAATGTCTCCTTGCCAGCTAAAAATTCTTTCTACTGCACGACTATATGCAATATCTTTCCCTAGTACAGGATACAGCCTTCGCAATGGGTAAGCATTTAAATAAATAGATTCTAAATACAAGAATTTTAGGTGTAGTTTTATAATTAAAACTTGTTCGTACTATTATGCCTTTAGGTTAAAGAAGATGGATAATTAATGAAAGTAAGAATTAATGAAATGAGAAAGTGTGGCGAAACGAGAAAATTAATGGACACAGTGTAGTTCAGAACATACTCACATGAATAAGAGTTGAACAAGGGACCCGTTGCAGCAAAAGTGAATGTTCTACGTTAGAGCCACTGTGTTCCCTATTATAGAGCATCTAGAGGCGTCTTTTCCTTCTTGAATGGAACGAAAAAAACACATGGTTTTAAACAGAAAATAGTTATATCAATTGCTGAATCAAACTTCATATACACTTTCCTTAAGAAAGATTTTTTTTTAACAGTGCGCGATGAAGTGGAAGCACACTGATTAGCTACACACTCGCATACACACATACAACAGTTCTACTGCTCAGTGACGTTTAAAACAGAATTGCAGGCATATGATGTTGGTCCCTGAGCCACAGAGAATTCTTTGCACAATTTTGCTGCAAACCCTGATATGCCTATAGGTGCCGAAAATTCATCGCTAAACTTGGCATAAACACGCTGTTTTATGAAGGTTGAAGGGAGATTCGAGATGAAAAGGACTGGAATAGTAAGAATGAACTAGAAAAAATTCGGTATAACTGTACCCTCATGCATGATAAATCAGTTTACTTTTCACATTTTCATGTTTGAGATGATTGCTTGGGACAAGCTAACCGCTCAACAGGAGAAATGGGTGTATTTAGACTGCTTTTCATTGTGTTTTCCTTTTCTGAAAGATTTGTCTTGCTGGTCCCTTAAAGTACTGTGATATGCTATTATGTTCGATGATTTTACCATTATTTAGTTATCTGGGTAATTTTCCCAATTATTTATCCTAGCATAATGGTCACTTTGGAAAAGGAAATGAAATATTTCAATTAATGACCCAATTTTATGAACTTTGAGGCTAAGGGAGACGATGAATAAGGTAAGTGAATGATGATGGAAGAATTGGTGGAATGAGAAAGAGGAAGGAAATGGGAGTCCACGACAAACTTACTTGGCTGGGGATCTAATCAGGGAACCCACACACCAAAAGTGGTTGCTCTACCAGTGAGCCACCGTTACCCTAGAATTTATGTCAATTTAATCGTTATATAAGTTCTAATTATGATTACAATTGTAAGGCATTAAGGTATCATTTCTTAGTTTCTAACATGTACAGGACGTTTTAGAACAACACTAACAACGTTTGGGAGGTGATTCCCGACACCAAGAAAAGACAAAAAAGTATAGACCAACCTCGGCGCACAAGTGTTCCCTTTCGGTGTTATAGGCTGCCAAAAACATGAAAAAAAATGAAATATAAAGGTTCATAGCTTCAAAACTATGGAATCTACCGTAGTCGGGTCATGGTTTCACTTAGCAACTAGTATGTGCTCTATCCAAATATCCAAGTTTCACAATACTGTGATACTTCCGGAACAATTCTTATAGAGGTAGTTGGTGAGTACTTCAAATTATATCCTCATAGCCAAACTCCTTCTATTAAAATGTTGCGTGAGTACCTTAGGATTTTGATTCACTAATTTTTGGATAGCGCACATATTAGTTCTTAAGTGAAGTCTTGACCCGAATAAGATAGGGCTCAGTGTTAGAGCGTTCACCTCTTGTGTTTGGGGTCCCGGGTTCGATCCCAGCCCTCGCCCACTGACCTTTGTGGTGGACAAACACCGTGTGCGTGGGTTTTCTCGGGGTTCTCCCGTTTTCTCCCACTTTCTTCATTCCACCATTCCATTTATTTCTCATAATCACCGTCTCCTTTAGCCTAACCGGCATAACTGTGGGACGTAAAACTCAAAGATTTTATTTCATTTCATTTTCGAGTAAAGTAGGTCCCGTAGTATTGGAGCTATGTACCTTTAAAGTTCATTTTTTTTCATGTTTTCGGCAGCCTATAACTCCGAAAGGAAGTATTTGTGCACCCAGGTTGGTTTACACTTTTTGTCTTATCTTGGTGTCAAAAATCAGCTCACAAATTTTGTCCGTGTCATTTTCAAACACCCTGTATTATTTGGTTTCATTGTGTGATCCTTTTTTCTTTTATATCCAAGTTTTTCGGGTAGGGATACTTTAAATTCTCAGTTCTTCTCTAATTTCATCTTCTTTTATGCAGTAGTTAAGCTCGATTCTTGTCTATTATATTTCTACTTTACCTTCAGTTCTGCCCCTATCCAAGAGAGAATTCTCATAGAATATGTTCCACGCGAGTTGGTTTTCTTAACAACTAAATCCAACTTCCCAATTATGAGACTTGTTTTTATCTTTCTTTTCTTCTTCTTCTTCTTCTTCTTCTTCATATGTCAAAGTTCATGTGCCTTTGAGTTAGCATCCTCTTCCCTTTCACTAACACAACGTAGGTATAGAATAAGGTAAATCTTTCAGATTGAAATTTTCATCAAAACTCTCTTCTGTAGAAAGAGTGAAAGCCAAGTTTGTCTCATTCATCACATCAGAAAATCCGTTTTCAACAGGGAATGAAGTTCAGGGTGTTCACTCTATCACCTGAGTATTTTAGCTCCTTCGCATTCTTTTTTTTTTCCTTTGGGCTTTTTACATTTCTTCACTTCTTTAGATTTATGTTCTTTCGTTAGAGCTTCACTTAGATTGAGAAGTTCATTCAAAAATGTTTTTATCTTTTTTTCTTATTTTTATCTTTTTTTTTCTTGCAGTCTGCGGATGCTGAGTTGTAGGGTGTTTTGCTTCTGGTGCATGTATCCTTGGTTCGATCCCAGTTCACGCTAAGTGGGCTTTGAGGTGGAGAAACACCATGCGCGTAAGTTTCACTTTCAAATTTCACCATTACATTAATTTCTTATCATAATCGCCTCTTTTAGCTCGCATGGTTTTATGTAACATTGAAATGTATTTTCTTTCTTTAGAACTAAAACAAAATCTTTGATATCAACAACAGACAGCAGGAAAACTACATCTTACCAAACTATGTAGTATAGATTCTTTTTTTTTTATAAACGGAGACAGTAGGTACGTGTACAAGGAGAGTGGAGGAGTAACCGTGCAAGGGTAAAAATGGGAGAAAAGTAAAAAAGAAAACTTAAAACACCCTTAAGATTAAAAAAAACGTTAAAGAAGAGTAAAGTTAGAATAGATATAAGCACGAAAGATGTTAGACACACCAGTTATGAATAATTATATTTGTATTTGTCATAATCAAAATGTGTTCTTATCAATATTGAGAGTGAAGAATGCTGCGTCTTAGCTCTGCCTAGTGCAGCTAGTTTGACTGCACATGTGATGGATATACAGGGTGTAACTGAAACGTAAGGCAAAATTGCAGGAATTGATTCCTTATGAGTAGACAAGCAAAGAAGTTCATGTGATCATATATCGGGAAATGCTTCGTTACAGAGTTATGGCCATTGAGCCGCCTTCTTATGCATTGGATTCCTTATGCATTTCCCGACATATGGTCATATTAACTTTTTTGCTTGCCTTCCCATAAGAAATCCACCCCTGGAATTTTCCGTACCTTTCTGTTACACCCTGGATAATTAATCATAGTAGAATTTGTGACCGATTGCTCTTCCTCACCTTCCACCAACATCAGCTTCTTTCATGGAAAGAGGCCCGTTGTGCGTAGGTACATAGTATATTCTCTGGATTATTACGTGAACAATACAGTTTGTATTATACAGGGTGGTCAAAAATGTGGAAGCGCCTTAATAACTGGGAAGCACTGAAAAATATAACTAAAGTAACAACGTAGGTGGGAGGTTGGGATGGACAAAATGTTTGAGGGCACATCAGAATCACGTTCACCATCTTAAACTTCACTCAATTAAATGGAAACCATAGCACATCATTTTGATACATTTTTTTTTGTGTGTGGAAATGAATGACGCTCTTATTTTTTGCACTAGCACCAACTATTACAAAGTTATGACTATTTTTCCCTGTGTCACAAGCAAAAAAGGTTAGTCATACGGTAAGGTCCACGCAGTGTTACAGTATGTGGACGATATGTTTTACATTCCAGTCGATTGTCAGATGCATTCTGAGTTCTTATTCACGCCACTAGACCCCCACCTTTCCTTGGTCTACGGCCTCGCGTCTCTTGTGTATCAGCCCTTGCATCAAGGGTGAATTTCTTGCACTTGTCTTAACACTTTCTGAATTTGGAACAGCTGGGGCTTCGCTCCCTGGCCCCATGTTTACTCGGCCTACGGCCCCGCACCTCTTAACTCGTTAGCTGCCACTTGACGCCATATCGCGTCATTACTACTTATTGGTGTGTGCCATTGACCACATTTAGCGTCAAGAGGAAGATCTCATTACAGACATTCTCTGTGTCACGCAGGTATAGAGCTTTTATACTATGGTGGCAGTTAATCTTGGCCTGGTCATTTTCTGTAGTGTACTTGGTTTCCGGTAGATGCAGCTAGTTTGTTGCAAAAGGCTAAATGCAGTAAAAGTGTAGGTGGCACATTGGGTTAAGGTGCTGAAATCCAGGTGGCAGCGGAAGAGTTAGACCCACAATTCCACCGAATTTCAAGTTTCTTTTCGTATTTCAGCTATCTAAAAGACAATATGTTGTGTCCAAAAAAAAAAAAAACTATTAAAAAAAACATGGGAATTTCTTCATCCCCCTTCAGATTACTTAAAAACTAAAAATATTCACTTTTGGCAATTATGCTTTTAGTTAGTTCCGAAAGGCTACAATCATGCCAAATTTCATTATCCAAGTGGCTAAACATTTTTGGGGTGTAGATGATGTCCCATATAAATAACATGGGAAAGATTTTTCAGTTCCCCATAAAACCACTCTATATTTGGCAATTTTTATTTTTGATGGATTACTTACATAACACTAGCAAAAACATACACGCATACAAAATTTTAAGTTTTTATTTCAATTGCAAGTACCTAAAATATATTATAGTTTTAAAAAAAGACCCATTTAAATAACATGGGGAATTTCTTCATCCCCCTTTAGACCCCCTAAAAATTAAAAAAAAACACTTTTGACAATTGTCCTGTGGGTTATTCCCCGAAAGCTACAATGATGCAAAATTTCAACTTCCCATGTCAACCAGAAGTACATGTTTATTTTACGTCAGTTCATGTAGTTTTGTGTGTAGTTAGGATTGTAAGATACGATATATGAAAGTTATCCAGAGGGTGAACAATTACACCATCACTTCACAGGCGTAGCTGGTTATATCTCTTGATAGCACAACACCGCCTACTTTCAATAACGTTTTCCAACCATAGAATTGAGAGATATCGGAGGTCACTTTTCTGAAGACATCCGAAGGTACCCTTCAGGTTCGGATTGTTTTGTGTCGAACCAAAATTAACTCAGAGATTAATCAGAATTCTTAGGTAGCCTAAAAGGTGTTCACATTCAGTATGCATACTTTGAACTTTTGCAATTGGAACATATACATGAACTGTAGATTTGCACCGCGTGCCTCTTCGTATCCGTAAAGTCTGTTATGTAAATATGCAATTCCCAGACCACCCCCTAGACATTTGCTCACGAGTTACTTAGTAGAAACAATAGACTTGCGAGGAGTAAGTAATTCGCTAACTGCCGAGAACGTCTGGTAATTTTAGGGTCCCTAATCTGTCCAGGGTAATCCCCATAATCGAAGCCTTGCCACGAGCTTCGTACTGACTCTGACGATGACCCTTCGAGATAATCAATTCTCTGTATTCTTTACCAGGTTCCTTGGCTGAAAGAATGTTTTTCAAACAACAAGCCAACACCTAGCTCCTACCTCAGCGGTTTAGTTCACAGCCTAATATTTCGGTTAAACCCAGTAGCTCGGATAGTAGATTATCCAAGTCGTTTGGAACCTACTCTAGTAGCAGGAAAGTTTTCGACCAGTTGGCGCGTGCTTGGCATTTGTCTTTCTACGGTTGCACTTGAAACGTATGTTTTCCTACAATCTGCCTTTTGCTGTATTTGCAAGCTATGCTTTCGACCCCTCGCAGAGCGTCATAGCATCGCTGGCCGTTCATTGGCTATTGACTTGACTTATAAAACGTTTACGTGAAGTTTGAATGGAACACTGAATACAAGGTTGCCCCATGTAACTTCGTTACTGGAATCCAGCTTGCAGCATGCTTGCGCGTTTTCCAATCAAGCTGGATTCAATCCTGGCCGACTTGCAATTCAAGCTTACTGCAAGCGGTTTGCAAGATGTCTCTGCTACTAGGGTAGGCTTGACCGGACATTGCTCCTATGAGACAGGGATAAATGTCTAAATCGTATCTTCTACAACCTTTAGTCGAAACTGAACAACTTCGGAAATGTTCTAGAAGTTTTAACTAAGTATTCCTGGATTTCGTCCTCCAAGACTCTTAGTTTAGTAAGTGCTTCTTTTGTATTGTGCCCTGATCTTTGGATGCTCTGTTGTTCCAGCATTGTAAGTAGAGTACACTTTACTAACATGTTCAAAGACAGTTACTTCGTCCACTTTTGGAAATTGTATAATTTTTGCTTAAGGTAACAAAATTTTCTTTCCTGTGAGAGATGGCCTAAGTTGGTGAATACTGTATCAAATCTTTAACAGGAAAACGATTACCAGCTAGCGGATATAGTCTTATGCGAAGCCGATGCTTCCCTGTAAAGGTAAGAAGTTATGTTTGGTTAGTTGCCGAATTTCTGACCCTGTTTGTGATTTTGTCGCTCTGATTAGAATCAGGATCGCTGAGACTTTAACTAATTAGTTTTTTTTTAAAGAAAAACTTTGACTCGTTACTAAACTATTTGTGTGGGTGCTGGACTAAGTGAAGAAAAATACAGCCGGCCCTCCATAGATGTCCCTTACTCTAGAAGCAGGGACACAATGAATGAGTAAGAGCCAAAGATGAGGCGGGAGAAGACCATGAAATAACTCAGTCATTTCCAACTGGCCAATGTATGACGTTGGAGCGCACCTTTTCTGTAGGCCAGTGATACATTCTCATTTCTCTTCGTAAAAAAGAAAAATACGTATAGAATGTGTTCGTGTCTTCTGAAACTGATATTGCAATATGATAAGATGATCTGTCACTTACTGAGGAAATTTTACCATATATATATTTCGAGATCCCATCTTATATATAAAAGAGAACGCACAAATCCTTTGTTACCTCATCACGCTAATACGGCTGAACCAATTTCTTTTATTTTTGGGGGGTTATTAGGATTTGGACCCTAGATGGTTTTTATCATATCACTTTAATTTTTAATTACCAGTGTCTTGAGATAATTGACCATTCAAGTGTCCATAACGTACAAATCCTTTGTTAGTTCATCATAGGTAAAAATAAACGTATTTATATGCAACCCGCATGACCGTGTAACTCGGCGGGTTAACATAAATGACAGGCGATATAATGTTAACATTTACTGCAATCTACTATGGTTTTTATCATATCACTTGAAAGCGAAAACTTCCGGGGTGACCGCAGCGAAGCGGGGCGGGTTAACATAAATGACAGGCGATATAATGTTAACATTTACTGCAATCTTCTATGGTTTTTATCATATCACTTGAAAGCGAAAAAGTAAAAATTATCTAAGTAACAAAGTTTATTGCGTTCCGGGGTGACCGCAGCGAAGCGGGGTGAACGCTGCTAGTTTTATAATAAACAGCAAAACACGTTCATGTTCACATAATCGCTATCCATTTTCAAATAAAGGTAGGGAGTTAGATTACAACATAATTACTTAATTTCTAGCCTCCACCGGTTTGTTTTCCATCTGTCTTGGTGGGAAGAAAGATGCTAACTTATAATGGTCCTGGGTTTGAAGTCGATACGTCCCAATTTGGAAAAATATAACAGTCCTGAGTTCGATTTCTATTCCCAAGTCCTGGGATAAATTTCCTGGGTTTGTGTTGTGTATGTACCTGTATGGAAGGGCGACAATTTTATAACGTATCCGGGCTTCGATCCTTGTGTCTCAATTCCAAGAGTGGAATATTTATAACAGGTATGACATTTCCTACGATATGTGTCGGGATTCCAACCATATTACTGAAGGTTAATCATTCTGTTGTCCAGGGTTCGGTGCACTAAATCAGTCTGTGAAATCATGTATGCAAAAGGGAAAGCAGACACTATCCATAAATACTTTTCAATTCTTTTGCTTTTCTCCAAATAGCCTAGGAGAGAATCAAGATACCCAATATCACCGATTAAAAATGAATCAGGAATGTACTATTGTTCGGCAGAGAACCAGAACACTTACTACATTGCACTGGAAAGAGTGTAAAGAAACACTTAAAAACTAAAACTTCACTCTTACTACAATGAAATGTATAGTTAACATCACCTTAAAAAGACATTTCCACTAAACACAACTCGTATAAAACAACACAGATAAATTCTTGAAGTATTGAAAAAGGAAATTTTTATTTAAATCATATCTAATTTCTTCTTGTTGTGTCTGCTATCTTTTTTTTTTTTTTGTATAAGTAACAAATCGTTGAAATTGCATTTTAGATTTTTTTTTTTAAGAAAAGTGCTGGCCCTGTTTCGTTAAAACCGAAACTATTTTAGCGATGCGAGAAATATTCGGAATATAACACGCGCGACAAAAATTTGCCTACGATCCCAAACGAAGATGCATCGTTATCGTTGAAATGCCACTGTTACACTGCGTAGAACATTGAAAGATGGTTGCAGTAGAAAAAATAGTTGAATGTTGATGAGTTGCAGTAAACTAGGATTGTTTCTTGAATTTTCCAACTTAAAGTAACACAATTCTTAAAACAGCTTGTGGTTCCAACAGTTGACCGTCCAGCGACCTTAATTTTACCGCGTCATCTTCGCTCATAGTTTAGGGTGCTAGAATAATACAACTAAAAGTAAACCCACTGGAATGCGTTTACTAAACACATCAATAGGATTCTACTTTGCACACACACACACACACACACACACACATAATTATTGTTTATTTCAATATCCCAAGTATATCTTTTGAGAATGTAATGTTCCTCTAGAAAGTTTATTTATTTATTTATTTATTTTTATTTTACAATAATGCAGAAACTATGAGAATACGTCAAGTCACAAAACTGTGGTGTGTCCATCTGGTGTGTGGGTGAAGAGTGATGATCACATTGGAGAGGATTCGATTCCAAAATTGGCCTGGCGTTTGAGCAGACAAAGTTATGGGAACTAGAGGGCTCCAAATCGGAAGACACTTAGTAAAACAAAATTATATTTGTAATCAAGATTGAAAATAACTGAATAAAATTTTGCTATAACTATTCCATCCAGTTATAAAGTGCAGGACGAACTTAACTATTAGGAATTTACGTTAGCCACAGACTGAGAACTACTTCTATTATAATACATTTTATTTATTTATCTATTTGCTACGATTTTAGTGCAAAGTAATGCTTATTTGTATACGTTCTCTTATGAATGCACTTATCTAAAGTGTAATTTGTCGAGCAGCTGTTACTGATGAATTTCCAGTTTTATCCCTGTTGAACGTTTAAGTAATGATTCGTTATGTCGCTTGTATCTTTCACGGTAATGTCGGAATACTGTTTGAGGTGAGTGCATTTCACCTGTTTATATATTAGACAATAGTACTGTATATATTATACAAACTAAATAATTGAATAATTATTAGCATTATTTTGCGATTAATATGTGATATTTTCTAATATTAAAGTGATTTTTTTCCAGTTTATCGTGAAGTGATATCTACCGTATCTTAAAAAAAATACATTTTTTTTTCTACGAAAATCAACACTTCCCAAATTCTGTTCCTTCTCTGCTCCCAATTTCCACTTCTGTTAACAGGAAAGAAAAAAAAAATGTTCTAATTCTGAAATTTGAGTTATGCTCTTGTGTGTTCATAAGGCTACACATTTATCAACGAGTAAGGAACACATTTACATTCATTTACATATCGGCTCCAACGCCGAGCCATTATGCAAAATACGTACCTCTCTTCCATTTTCAGCAAACTTTCTTCTAAACAATCGTTGTACGATCGATTTTAGAAGGACCTCATCCCACTCAATGTTGCATCTTCAACAACGAAAACAAAAACTGAAGCGAAAAAAAAAAAGAAAATTATTATAGTATTTAAAGAAGCATTCATACGCAAACTAGTACACATATTTTTATTGAAAGGAACTTACCGAACTAACTGCCTAGGACTGTACCGTATTACAGGAAAAAAAAGGAAAAAAAACGGGATTTTGAATAGAATGCATTAGAGTTTCTTGTAGCATGAAGGAACAAAATTACTATACAACAAACATTCAGAACCCCCACCTTCTGCCTCACATTTCGAAAAAAAAAGAAAGAAAAAATAAAAATGAAATGAGAAGGAAATACCAAAAGAAAATTTAAGCTGAAATGCTTCGTTTGTATCGTAGAAGAAAACTGAAAGTTAACGAAAGGATTTTGAATGCTATTAAATATGTGCAATAGTAAAAAGAAACGTCACTTAATATGTATGGAGTCCCGTAAGGGGGAAGTGAAAGATACACCATTATACAGAGTGGCCCAAAAGTAGGTATACAGACCAGCATCGATCAAGGATGACATTTTAATTTATTAAGATAATGAATTTATTTGCTCTGGTTTGTTCCGAGCTTAAGGTATAACTGAAAATAAATTAAGAACAGATAAGGAAGAAACGAAGTCAATACCTGTATGGATAACAGTAAGTTAATAATATAAAATAACATGAGCCAATCAGTACGGGACTGTATACCTACTTTTTGAGACACTCTGTATACAGGGTGCTTCAAAACAACACCGACAACATTTGGGAGGTAACTCCTGACACCAAGATAAGACAAAAAAAAAAGTATAGACAAACCTGGGTGCAGAAATCCGTCATTTCAGAGTTATAGCCTCCGAAAACATGAAAAAAAAAAAAATTAAAGGTCCACAGCTCCAATACTATGCGACCTACCGTAGTCGGATCAAGAGTTCACTTAGGAACTAATATCTGCCTTATCCAAATGTCAATCTTTGAGAATCCTGCGATACTTCTGCAACATTTTTTTTTAGAGGTAGTTGGCGAGTACTTCAAATTATATGCATGTAGCCAAAGTTCATCAATAAAAAAATGTTGTGTGAGTACCACAAAATTCAGAAACATGTATTTTTGGATGGCGCACATATTACTTTCTAAGTGAAGTCAGACCCGACTATGGTAGGTCCCATAGAACTGGAGCTATGGATCTTTAAATTTCATTTTTATTTCATATTTTCGGCAACCTATAACTCCGAAATGGCGGATTTCTGCACCCACTCTGGTGTATACTTTTTATCTTAGTGTCAGGAATCATTTCCCAAACGCTGTCGGTGTTGTTTTGAAATTCTCTCTCTCTCTCTCTCTCTATATATATATATATATATATATATATATACAGGGGGATCCAGGATATGATCAACGGAGGGGCTAAACCATATTTTACCGTTTTATCCAGTGTAAAGCAGGATTGAAGTCTATACCTGAGCGTCAAGGAGGGGGGGCTATAGCCCCTCCCTTGGATCCGCCACTGTGTATATATATATAATTGAAGAAACAAAAGCTATTTTAACAATTCTTGATAAATTACAAGTTAAAATAGATTTATTAAGGAAAGCTGCTTTCAACTTCCAACTTAAGTCTTTTAATTTACAATAGAGAACGATCTTTTTTTTTCTTTCTTTTGCAATTAATGCTTTGTTACGTCATGTTTTTAATTTCATTCTTAATAAACTAAACAACGAGAGATAAGGACCAGGCCGAACAGTCTGACGTTTGAGAAAGGCAGTAACGGAATGTACTGCCAGCGTATTTTATACTTTGCTCATGTCTCTTCCTTGGCTTTTACGGTTCTGTGCGTGGCTGCTTCTAGAGTAAAGGAGTAGTCCGACGTCAAGCATTGGTCAGTTGTAAATGACTGCGTTACTTCATGGCCAATTCATGGACAATGAGTTACTTCATGTCCACACTATTTATACACTGTCAACACTTCTATAAACCTTCTTCTCCTCCTCCTTAGTATTGAATGTTTGTCTTTGTCACTGCTTTGTCACTGCTCCGTGACCTGACATAATACATTGACCAGTTGGGAACGACTGAGTTACTTCATGGCCACTTGTAGATCCATGAGTACCCGTACACTGCCAACAGTTCTCTAAGTGCTTCTCTTCTTTCCTCATTCAATTGTACCGTTTCTTTGTGTTCCTGGTTTTAGAGTAGCGCCGTTTTCTAACGTTACACATTGGCCAATCGGAAGTAATTGAGTTACTTTATGATCACTCATGGATCAATGAGTATCCAAACACTACTTCTCTAAACTTATTCCTCCCCTCCTTGGATCTTACTGTGTCTCTGTCACTGCTTCTAGAGTAAAGGCGTGCTCGGACGTCATATATTGACCAGTTATCAACTTGTCGTGTATATATGTGTGTGCGAAAGAGTGTCCCTTTGATGAGCTTCTGATGTCAAACACCGTACTCAACGATTTGTCATCAATGTCCAATGGTATATTGTCTTTGGAATGCAATATATACCGGTATTTGCAATGTAATCTATCATATTTAATTCTCTGGAGTGGAAATCGAGAATAAAGCGCCCCCTACAGGAAACTGAGTTTATTAATAGTATGTTAAACTAGCATTTTATTACAATATGGCATTAACATCTCATTACAGTTCTTAAATTGCAACGAACAGTAGTAATTCCTTAACTGCAAGAAAACGCACATTGTGCTTTGTGCATAGGGATGCAATAACGTAATCAGCAAGAAGTCTTCCCACAATTTGGGAGCCCCAGATTGGAATCCTGATATGGATAGGGACTTTTCGTAATTCTATCTTTGTTCTAGCGCAGCTCTGGGGCTCAACCAGATGCTTTAAAATGAATATCTAGGGTAGTAAATGTGTCAGAGAAAGATATTGTCTACATACGTTTCAAAGTCAGGCATAGTTTTATCCGTTTACCGCTGTTTCAGAAAGCAATGGACGTTCGAAACGCGGACAGAGCAAACAAGTAACACAAAGAGGCAAATAGAACGAAATAGGTGGAAATGATTGAAACTGGTATTGTCAGAGTACTGCGGTTACTCATGAGTTCTTGATAAATAAATTCAAAATATATTGACGTTCAATTTTTCCCTTGCCCCAAAATAATCTTGGACAGGGGGGTCGACGCTTTGCATGAAGTTAAAAACTAGCAATAAAGACTTATTAAGCGTCTGGAAAAGTTTCTAAAGTTCATATACTGATGCTTTGTACTTTAAAATCCTTTCTTTGTGCTTCTTGAGATGAAGCTTTCATGCTATTGTTACATGAATTTACTTTTATTTTGGTATGTTTGAACATGGTTTCAACTTTTAACATTGAAAGCTGAGTAGAAATATATTTGACTGTACCGGAAAATTAATATGCCTATTTACAGGCAATTCACAGATATCAGAACCCCCTAAAGTGTAACTCAGATCCCCTTCTACAACATTCAACTTAAATCTGTATTTGATATACTATGAGAAATTCTAGTAGAATCGTCCCATTGTCGTATAATAAATAATAATTTATTTGAGAAAATGGCTTCATCCATGAGCGAGATTGTAATTTTGGAAGTCAAGTGTCTACAGCATTGAATAGTGAAACATAAGAGGTAGACTTAAAAGTATTGAGCTTCATAGGGCGAGATTGAGTTAGTAAATCAAATCTCGGATTATTAGTCGAAGCGGGTCAGGTCAAACACAATTTGACAGATGGCTGTTGAAGAAACTAGATATTAAAAACGTCTTGAAATTATTATAATCAAACGTAAGGTACGGCCCCGTGTACTTTTTTTTTTCAATTTCAATCTGATAAATTCATAGTCAGCAGTGTCAGGACTATGGACCTAATATCGTGAGGAAGCAGTTCCCGCAGATTTTCTCTTTCTTATTGTACACCATTGTCAAAAAGTGCCTGTCGTTCAAGAAGTCGTGTGCCAGGTGGGTGCAGAAGCGACTGACTCCAAAGCAGAAAGCAAGACGCATGGGGACAGCATTGACATTTTTGCAACAATACAGCTGACGATGGATTTTAATCGGTATTATGCTGTAATCGCCTAGGTATCGGGTCGCTGTTCGGCTACCATTTTTATATAACTGTTTTCCAGGGTCTGTTCTCCGTAGTCCTGCCAATGAATGTTCCCGATACCTGGACTTAACTGGGTAAGGCGTTGAAGAACATCTCATAAAGGGATTTCAAAATTATCTCTGAATTACTTGCCGGTCTCAATAATGAGATGAGTATTAGACACCGAGAGGTTCGGATGTCTCGTCTCGAAAACCACACGGACGATCAGACGGTCACTCAGATCACAACGCACACAAACACTATTCATACACACAACAAAACACACTCGATTAAACGACACTATGCTTATTTATTAAAATACTATTTAAACAACAACGAAGAGAAATGATCACAACAATTAACACTAGATATAGATATATTTATTTCCATTATCACAATCGTACTTTACTTTTCACTATACTTAATGATTTCACTAAATATACTTTTATCACATCACTAATGCACTTGGGGGATTAGCACTGGGGAAAAGTCGCCGGGATAATCCCGCGAAGTAATATAGTTGCTGCTCTAAACAATCCTCGAATGTTCTCGTTTATCCTCAGTAAAATAGGAAATCTCCAATGTGGAATGATAATGTTGGAGGGCGCATTTGTAACTTTGACGCAAAAGGTATGTAAGCCTCGGACGTACAGATTGGAGCTATCCACGATTAAGTCATTGACTGGTGGCTAATAACGTATACCCCTTAGCACAACATTATACTTGATGCTCGACGCGACGTGCGTGGTTGCGGTCTCGAAAAGTGGAGTAACAATCCTCGAACCTAGAGGTTCGAGATACGAGCTGCGTTGATCCACTGATCAATGTTGTCAGTTCATTCTCAAAAGGACTCAGGTTAAATCACTTGTATGCACCGTATAAATATAACATAAAAAGGAGTTAGCGTTAATGTTATTCCACTGGCCACAATGCACAAGACATTGCGATAACTTGACTTTGGAAACATTTAGATAACGAGCTGCTAAAACGATGTGGCTGGTGCCATTGAGTCGTTTCTGCACCTGATGTGCTCAAGATCGCAGTATTTCCATAAATGATTGGAGAATATACTTAATTGAGTTCCAAATGACCATAGAACTTAGTTTTTACATATTAATAAATCTCGGAGAAACACTGAGAAGCATCGTCGCTCACTGAAATGTTCTCACCACAAAATAACGTTTTAGATATATATATGAAAACCGATGAAAGACTTCTTTGCCCTGTTACGTGGGAAGAAAACAGTTCCCATCGAAGAAAGAACTTATTGGCGTAAGAAGTTTTTCGAAGGTCTGAATCAAGAATTTGACTCACTAGTCTAAATACTCCTGAAAATGAACGGTCATTACGCCATGAATTGACCAAAACCATAGGCGGGGAAACATTACACGTTTTCACACACAAAATATGCGATCGTTTCCTACGATGCAAAACTAGAAAAGTGAAAAGGCCTGCAAGCATAGGCGCTTATAAAATGTTTTTGTACATAACTGAAATATAAACATTTTAATATTCAGCAAAATACATGTATGTTCCCCGGAACATCGATAATATACCGTCCTTTGGTCCTCCACCTAAGAGAAAAATGTGTAAACACACAACATACAGATGCTATCGTAACCTAAGAATGTGTCTCTGCAAGACAAAATACATGAGACTTATTACAAGGAAAACATAGGATACAAACAAAAATATAGCCAAGGACATTACAACTTTCTGGTCGGCGTAAAACATCAAAACTAAATTCCCTACAAAATAAATTCATTCCAAAGCAGTTAACCATTCTTTGGCATCTTCGCTACAAAATATTAAAAACAGTCTTATTAACACATTAAAATTCAAAGTCATCGAACATATGAAATAATTGACAGAAGGTAATTTTCATAGAACGTTATGGCGCCATGCTATTGGAAAGAAGGAAAATAAGTTTATTTTTCGGGATCTATATCGGGATCTCTGAGACGGCTGAAACCTCACAAATAATTGATGGGCCATGTCGACTTTTTGAAAACAAGTCATCCGTCACTGGTGGTATGGCTGAAACCTAAAGATTTGTATTCTAAATCTTTGGCCATGTTGATTTCTTAAGGAAATCCTCCATACAATTTGCTATAGTTGAAAGCTGAAGACTCATATTAAGAGACTTTTGGCCATGTTGATTTCTAAAACTCATCCATGACGTTAACAATTTTGCTAATAAATTTCAAATAGTTCTGGGACATACTGTGACTAAAACATAACTTTCTTAAAATTAGTATGAAAAACATTACAACATATTACCATACAAGTACACATAATATAAGTGCGGTTCATATACACTACAATATTCACTAAACTATCTGTAGACATCAAAATATACTGAAATATTTTACACAAACATACACATACTTAATTATGGATTACTGTGAAGGAAGAAAAGAAAAACTATATTTTGCGATTGATGGCAAAAATGCAGTTAGCTGTGGAATGTCCAATGGATTAGCCAAGCCTATTTTGCAATAGAACTGCAATTCTAGAAAATATTACCTCCCTGTAAAATATATTTATCCCCACGAAATATCCTACCCGAACAAGTTTCCCTACGGTCGCCAAGATGTCTGTAGAAGACCAAAAGAACGTTAATCAGACATTACAAGAAAATATAGAAGTTAAACATATTTCCACATACATATTAATATCAGAGAAAGACCACCGTTCACCATCATAGTATATGTTCGTAAAGTTCCTTCTAAAATAAAAAGATTACTACTTTAGTTCGGAGAATATGCTATACACATGACATTCCTACACATACTACTAACCAATAAAGAAATGTCAGTTATCGCTCGTTTAAGGCTTAGCCCACTTTCCTTTCTAAGCTTTTCTCTTCGAACGAAATATATCATATCACATCCTAGAAAATCAAGTTTTGATATTAGGTCAAAATCAGGTAATTGACGTAAATGAGATTCAACAAAATTACAATAAACACTGCAAGACGAAAACCACAATCTAAGATTAACACTAAAAATAAATTTGAGATTGACTATAATTGTAAAATTTCATATTCTACAAATGAGATTACATACTGAATTTCAATTACAAATACACAAATGTATATATAATTAACATGTCAGAAATTTTCTTATTCTGGGCATCTTGATACATCTTTTTTTAAAGATTCTAAAAACAAAATCAAACGTTAATTGTAAATCACATATAATAACATATTTAAGAATTTAGAAAGTGGGACTGGATTCTAAAAAGAATTTAACAATTTGAAACAATAAAAGATTCTATTATAAGGCCAAAAATATCTTTCCACTAGCTGGGGATGCGGAGCTACGCCACTAGCTCAAATTGCTTTTGGATAAATTCAATTTACCTACGCATATGAGATGCGTGTTAATATTTACTAAAAGTATGAAATTCAAACATCTGAAATAAAAAGACAATGCCATTAAGCTAAAAGTAAGTTATTAATAAGGTTTACAACTCTAATACTTAGCTGAATGTATGAGGTATGAGGGTGAGTAAACAAATGGGAGAAGGAACGAATCCGTTATTCGCAAACATAAACACGGGTGGTCGAAAATTCAGCGGCTATCTTATCAAAATAAAATAAAAGAAAATGAAACGTGATAGCCGCTCTTCGCTGAACGGTTACAAGTCTGAAAGCAAAAAGAAGTTTAAAAGCAACCTCTCTCTCTCTCTCTCTCTTTGTTATTAGCTGAAAATAAAATTAAAGTTGTCTATTGTTTTATTTTTTTTTTCGTGTGGTTACCATTTCTGTTTTGATTATTACGATTATTGTTTTGCCGATTCCTAGAATTATTGTTCTTTCGTTCAGGTCTAGTGTTAGAATTGTCATGCGAGTTACGATTCCTGTTTCGTTCCTCACTATTGCTCTGATCACGTGATGGCGAGGGTTGTTTCCTGCTGTTTCTACTATTGTCATGTCGCGTACGACCTTGATTCTGATTTCTGTCAATTTTCACATTGTTTTCAGCGCTCTCTATTTCATGGTTGTTTTCATGAAACACACTTCGTAAAGTGTTCCATTTTTTGACGTAATTCATTCTTTGACTCAACAAAATTCTCATTAAAATTGCAAAATTGTCTTTATTTCCCTGTTCTAATCTATCCAACTGAGCACGGTTCTCCTTACTTTCTTTCTCTTATCTAGCAAAGTTCTCATCATATATCTTTTCTAATCTATCAAAATGCTTTTGAAAAAGTAAAGTTATCTTAGTAAACAAATCTGCATCGTTGTATGCCATCTTGAACAAAATAGAATAAACTATCGCTAAAGCATATGATTAGAATCACCTGAAAGAAAAAAAAAAACATTTTTTTAAAAATTCCTCAAGCTGAAAAAAGAAATGACGTTTTAGAATATTGATCTTATAAGTATTCGAGCACCAACAGTCTCGATTCGGGTCGGTAGTTCGGGAGCCATTTTTTATAATCGCCTTGTATCGGATCACTGTTCGGGTACCATTTACTTATATAACTGTTTTCCGGGGTCTGTCCTCCGTAGTCCTGCCAATGAGTATGTTCCGGAAACCTGGAATTACCTGGGTAATGCGTTGAAGAACATCTCCTAAAAGGGATTACAAAATTATCTCTGAATTACTTGCCGGTCTCAATAATGAGACGAGTATTAGGCACCGAGAGGTTCGGATGTCTCATCTCAAAAATCTCACGGACGATCAGACGGTCACTCAGACCACAACGCACACAAACACTATTCATACACACAACAACAACACACTGGATTAAACGATACTATGCTTATTTATTAAAATACTATTTAAAGAAAAAATAACGGATTAGAAAAATAATCACAACATTCAACACTGCATATGTATAATTATTTCCTTTAATAAAATCACACTTAACTTTCTCACTATACTTTAGACCTTTGTCACTTTGTATATTAGGATTGAAGATTAAAATAATGATTCCACTAAATATACTTTTATCACATCACTAATGCACTTGGGGGAGTAGCACTAGGGAAAAGTCGCGGGGATAATCCCACGAAGTAATATAGTTGCTGCTATAAACAACCCTCAAATGTTGTCGTTTATCCTTAGTAAAAATGTAACTGTACCAAAATTTTGCTTAATATATTTTTCGCTAAAACTCAAATTCTGCGTTAGTGCATTATGTGACGTTCATCTGAATTTGTACGCTTTGTGTGGTATACGCTTCTCATTGATTGTGCTGCCGCCTGGTGGTGCTAAAATACAGAGTATCAGAAAAGGAAAAGGAAAGAATGGAGAGTTTTGAAACGCAATAGTTGGTTTTGGTGTTAGTGTGTGTGTGTGAAGTATGACTCAGCAAGTTTCGCTGATCATAGTTTTATCTCGACGCCAGAAAGCATTTTAATGATTTAAATTATGTTATGTTTTAGAAAAACTAGAGCTTTCTTTGAAGCTCCATAAATGATCTGTAAAAATAATAATGCAGAAACTAGTATTTTTTGTAAGTGTTGTGCAAGTCGTTGTTAAAGTAAATCAGCCCCAAGTAATACTTTATAACGACAAGGGGGCGTGATCGAAATTACGAAAAAAACAAAGGACTTGGCAAGGTGCACTTGAAGGTAATGGACTCCTGATCACCGACTAACACAAAAAAATGTCGAAACAAGTCAATTCTTCAACAGAAATCTCAACATAATTCTGTCATCACGTTTGCCTGGAAAGACTTTTTATTAAATTCCTAGAATTGGAAGAAAGGACAATTTCTACGAGTGGATTCGTTGGATACATAGTGTTTCTACTTAAAACGTGATCACGAATATGGACGCGCCATAGCGAACTAAAACTGTTCTTGTGATTAATATTAAAATATATTTACGAATTCGCTACGTAACTGGGGCAACGTAATGTAAGAAAGATATTTGTTACAGGTGCGTTTATTCATTTCTAATAAACGGCACTATAATATGTAGTTTGTCAGTTCATTCTTTTCACAGATTGCATGACGAGACGAGAACGTGGTTGTTGAATTACTTGTGATCAATCCATGAAAGTAGGTGATGCTCTCATCTATTTTCTATAACACGCCTAAGGTCTTCTCCCAGGTGATTCCGTCCGAATCTGGACCATTACGGTAAGGTGTATCGTGCCTTCCTTGAATGATTGTCGCGGGGACGAACTTTCTGAACCCCTTAATGAAATAGTGCAAAGCTGTATTATTCGGGGGCAAAGAGTAGAGAGTTCTCCGCGGTGGCCGGTTAAGGATGGTGCGTACCGGGCAGCGCTAAGCTGTATCGTAATAGAATGGATTTGCCGAACAGGGACAGACAAGAATCGAACCCAGGATCGTAATAGAATGGCTAAGCCCTTCACAGGGACAGAAATCACAATCGGGAAGGTACACGGATCGAGCCCGGATACCGTAATAAAAATAGGTAGTCTCCAAAGTGAAATGATAATGTTCGAGGGCGCGTTTGTAACTTTGTCGCACAAGGTATGTGAACTTGGGACTTACTGATTGGTTCTATCAACGATTAAGTCATTGACTGGTGGCTAATAACGTATACCTCTTAGCACAACATTTTATTTGATGCTCGCGCGACGTGCGTGGTTGCGGCCTCAAAACGTGGAGTAACACTCCCAGAACCTAGAGGTTCGAGATACGAGCTACATTAATCCACTAATCAATGTTGGCAGTTCATTCTCAAAAACACCCAGGTACATACAAATAGAACATAAAAAAAGAGTTAACGTTAATATTAGTCGACTGGCCACAACGCACAAGACATTGCGATAATTTGACTGTGGGAACATTTAGATAATGAGCTGCTAAAGCGATGTGGCTGGTACCATTCAGTCGCTTCTGCACCTGATATGCTCACGATTGCAGCATTTCCATAAATGATTGGAGAATACACTTAATTCAGTTCCAAATGACCATAGAACGCACTTTTTGCATGTTAATAAGTCAGGAAGAAACACTGAGAAGCTTCGTCGCTCACTGAAATGTTCTCAACACAAAATAACGTTTTATATAAGAAAACTGTTCCCATCGAAGGAAGAGCTTATTGGCGTCGCAGAATATAGTATAAATCGAAAAAAATATTACTGTGTTTCGAAAATGTAGAGAGCGTCCACAAAAAAAAATACTTCTATAACCTGGTGAAGGTTATGATGGCCTGTGCATTCAAAAACTTTATTACTGCTCGTACTTCACACGAGGCGGGAGCTAGAATAGAAACCTCGATCTTCAACCACTCCACGATGCTACTGAGAGCACTAAGGAAGTTTTACTATAGCATACGCCATGCTGGGATCTGACTCTCTCACGTGTAGGCAGTCACTTTGGGCCGCATACGGATTCCCTATAGGACGCGTGGGAAAGTTACTTTCTGGATACTTCTCGTACTAATCATCACAACAGATTAGTTCAAGTAGAAATTGAACACCCTATGTGCCATAGAAAGTGGAAAACGTTTTCGTTTGGGAAAAGTAATTTGGAGTTCAATTATCGCCGAAGGATAATTCTTATTAGTCAGATATAAGAAATCACTGACATAAGATATTACATTTCAGACAGAGAATAATATCAGACTTAAATGAGAGAAAAATCGAACTTTCATCCGAGAAATAATAACTAATGAATTTTCACATTTCAGAGACAAATCAAACAAATGCAGTTTTCCTTTCCCTCTAATATCGAGAATTTAAAGAAATAATTTAAAGAAAGAAAACATGATTATTTTTGATTCACAAAACTTCTTTTTCTGTCATTTCATGTTACTTTATACAAGTTTTCCCATTTATTTTGTACTTTTTAACCTTTCCTCACACAAATGTCTACAATACAATATTGTTGAAGGTTTGAATATTCAAGCTTATCTCTTACTGACCACTGAAACGTCTGGTTTAGGCATTTTCTCGTAAAGTTTTTAATAATTGAATATATTCAATCTATTTTTTTTAGTCGCCAACAAATTCTTTTGTAGTATCAGCGGAACAGGCAGTGGTAATTATTTAGTAACACTATTCCCAGCCAGCATTTCAACATTTTATTTCCACAAAACATTTTTCCATGTTGTAATTTCTGCCCCCTCCCCCCAACAAAATAAAAACAGAACAAAATATTAAAACAAGGTACAGAAAAAAGAAAGAAAGACAGAAAGAGAAAATAAGAGAGGAGAAATTGGAATACAACAAACGAAAGAAGCTATTGCATTGTTAAATAGCTCTCATTGTAGGACTTTGAAGCAGAATTTTAATTGTCTTTACAGGATGGAAGTGAATTCCGTACAAAGACTGAAAGATGTAAAACATAAACCCATTCCCCTTGCCTTACAGGGCATAATCTAATTCTGCTATGTCTTTAATAATGCAAACCATGCAAGCCCAAGATCAAATAAAACACATTTAGGATGAAAGTGAATACACAATGCAAAAAAAGAATGCATTACATTAATAAAGGGGAAACGATAAAATTGTAATGAATAGCTGATCGTGTTCTTATAATAGCACTTTTTTCTTGTATAGTAAATTAATAATTATCTTGTTACCGATATATACGAGGGGGGCCCAGAAAACCGGACTTAAAGCGCGCAGCCATTCCTAGTCATAGTCGAGTTCTTCCACTATAGTGCTGCCAAAATATCTTGATCGTGGCAAAAATGCAAACTGAACTCACATTGTTGAGACATCCACGCGTTGAGCCAATAAGGGTTCAGCTGTTGCTAAGCGAGAGAGCCTTGTAGCTGTGGGAGTGGAATCCTTCAACCGATACCAGTGCATGAAAGGGAAAACTAGGTGTCAAGTCAATGTGGTGTATCTTTAGGTAGGTCTAGTAGAGAGAGACCTTTTCAAATCAGTTGCCCAAGCGGCCTCTGCGTAGGAGGTTGATGTTTGATTGGAGTGTTGTTTTTCTCAACTGTTCTCGTTTGCCGTCTGTTAAATTCTTATGAGATATTAAAGGAACAAAAACTGTGTTAAAAAATTTACTTGTTGCTTGCAACGGATACTTACCAAATGCTTTAACAGGTTTTCAAGAAGGATGCTATAAGCATACACAAGTTTTCGAGTGGTTTCAGCGGTTTAAACTTGATGATATCAACATTGGAGATCATGCTCCTTCTGGGTGCTTTTCGTCATCTGTAAACGACGAATACATTGAAAAAATCAGCCAAAAAATCAACAAGGATCGTTGTTTCAGTTTCGACGAATTTCAGAATCGACAGGAATGAGTTGGAATTGTGCCAATGGATTTTCAATGAGAATTTGCAAAAGATACGGGCTACCGCGAAGTTTGCTCCTGGCCTGTTCATCAGGATCTGGGTATTTGAGCTCTCATGAATAGGCTATCGTTCGCTACCTTCCGTATTTGCCAGGCTAGCCCCGAGAGGCTTGTTTTTTTTTTTTATTATTCCCTTAAGTCTAAAAGGGAGATTATAAAAAGAGGTTAGGAGAAGGCACTGGGCGATATCAATCAAAGTTGCAGAGCTCCAGGCATGCTTCAAACAGTGAAAAAGAGGACTGGAGAATTGCATCATATCTAATGGAGATTACCTTGAAGGAGTCTGAAAGTACTTTGAAGACAACTTAATAAATTATTCTTTTTAGAACAGAAGTCCAGTTTCCTTTGTTTCCCCCCTCATTAACAAGTGAGTTTTATTTCACAGTGCAAAACTACGGTACACATCCGAACTATGTTAATTTAGTACTCAAAGTAGTACATCCATAACTACTGGCTGCATTAGATTAATGCATGGGCGGAGTTAGGAATTGTCTCCTGGGGTGACCAGACCTTTGTCTGCTGGGGGCACGGTAAATACAAATGAGAATTAAATGATATTATAGGTGGCATTTTTATTTTTTTGTCAGAAAGTTGGCGGCAGTGGTCGAAGCCAGACAGTATGCGGTGTTATGCCATACCGCGTCTGGTTTTTCATTGATGAAGACATACCGTCTCTGTTTTTTCAGTGATCAAAACATACCGTCACTGAAAAGTGGATGCTATGTTAATTGCAGATAAGCATGATATAACAGAAAGGAATGAATCATGGTTCCATTATAAAAAAAGAAAAAAAGTCATGTATTAAGGCAACTCGTTTAAACTAAACTCGGAAAATATTGTTATGAGTTAATAGGGACTTCTTTTCTGTTTACAATGATAAAGAAATATAAAACCGAGTCCGGTATTTACGAGAAAAATAAAATAGTTTATGCAATAAAAAACCGGCTGTTTTCATTAAAAAGAATTTCTAACAATTGGGTAACACTGAATACTTGTGCGATGATCATTTCTCTGTGTGAGTGTAACCCTAATATTTAGATCTTTGTGGTGATTGCTATTAATTTAATCTGATATTATTAGTTAATGAAAGTTAATAATTTTCAATATGGAGAAGTTTTTAGTGAAAATACATCAAGCAACTCTCTTACATGCTTCCCTAATAAATTAATTTATCAGTTAATTAATCCTCATGACACGAATTTCACTGAATTTCCTGATTATCTTACTAAAGCTCACAGGGAGGCCAAATTTAAAGAACATATGTGGGTGGCATACAATAACGGTGGATTTTATTGTTCTATATGCACAAGTGCGAAGAGAACTTTGAGTGCATTCAAATCTGAAAATTTGAGCATGGGCGGATTTAGGGGTTGTCTACTGTGGAGAAGGTGGATCTTCCTGCGTTCTGAAATTCCCTCAGTCCAGTGGGGGTCCGGGAGTTGTTCCGCGAGAAATTGTTTGTATAAAAACTTGGTGTTTGAACATTTTCGTGCATAAAAACTAAAACTAAACTCTATGGCCTATGGAACCCGGAGGTTCAATGCCGCGTTCACAAAAGCTCTCCACTGACTTCTATCCTTAGCTAATTGCATCCAGTTTCTACTTTGTATTCCTATCTCTGCGAGATCCATCTTAATATTGTCCTCCCATCTGCGCCTAGGTCTTCCTAATGGTCGTTTTCCGATTGGTCTTCCAGTCAAGACTTTGAAAGCGTTTCTACTTTCTTCCATTCTAGCTACATGACCCGCCCACCTAAGCCTCCTAGACTTGACGACCCTAACAATGTTGGGTAAACCGTATAAACTATGTAGTTCCTCGTTATGAAGCTTCCGCCATTCCCCATTCTCGTTCCTCTTGGGTCCGAATATTCTTCTCAGGATCCTGTTCTCAAATACTTTCAGTCTATGTTCTTCCCTCAGAGTAAGCGACCATGTTTCACAACCATACAGAACAACAGGCATGATTATCGTTTTATATATTTTAAGCTTCAAATTCCTCGACAGAATTCGCGACGACAAGAGATTTTGAACCGAATAGTAACACGAATTCCCTGCTTTTAGTCGACATTTAATTTCTTCGTGAATATGATTTTCGTCTGTTAAAATTGATCCTAAATATTTGAAAGTATCCACTTTATCAAAAGCATTATTTAATATTTTAACGCCTCCACAATTTGCCGTATTACGGTCCCGACGCACTTCCATGTATTTAGTTTTCTCTGCATTTACTTCTAAACCCATGTCCCTGCAAGCGTTTAATAATATCTCTGCATTTATTTCTACTGTTCTCCTATCATCCCCTATTAAATTTACATCATCAGCATATGCCATAACCTGGTGAATGCCGTTCAACTCTAGGCCCTGGTTGCTATCTTTGATTTTCCTTATGGCGTATTCCAGCACAAAGTTAAATAATAATGGCGACAACGCACCTCCTTGTTTCAGGCCATTTTCGACGTGGAAGCTCGTGGACAAAAATTTTCCTACCCGGACTTTACTTTGGGATTCACTTAAACATATCTTAATTAATCTAATTAGCTTTCTCGGTATTCCAATTTCTCTAAGAACGTTGTATAATGTTTCTCTCCTAACCGAGTCGTAAGCCTTTCTAAAATCAATAAATAGTTGATGTACCGGGGTATTGTATTCCCACTTCTTTTCGAGTATTTGGCGAATGGTAAATATTTGGTCGATAGTTGATCGATTTCGTCTAAATCCGCACTGATAATCTCCAATAATTTCATCTGCGTATGGGGTCAATCTTGCTAACAGAATATTTGAAAGGATTTTATAGGATGTTGACAGAAGAGAAATGCCTCGATAATTATTACAGTCAGTTTTGTCGCCTTTCTTGTGAATTGGAACAATGATTGATTCTTTCCACTCTTGTGGCAATTCTTCCTTGTTCCAGATAAGGAGAATGAGTTTGTGTATCTTGTTCCACAATTTTTCGCCTCCAGCTAAAATTAACTCAGCCGGAATTTCATCTACACCCGGAGATTTGTGTTTCTTCAATTTCTTTATAGCGGCTTCCACTTCTATTCGATTGGGTTCTGGAATATACGGTTCTGCGGTGTGTATCTCCTTTTCTCCACGCACATTAGTTTTCGGCTGCGTGTTCAGCAAATCGTCAAAGAAATCTTTCCATCTATTTAAGAGGCTATCCGTATCGGTGAGAACTGTTCCGTCAGATTTCTTTAATATATAAGCACGAGGTTGATAGCCTTTCTTAAATTCGCTGATCCCCTTATACATGTCCCGAATATTTTTATTTTTACTATTATCTTCAAGTTCCTTAATTTTAGCTTTCAAAAAATCCCGTTTCTTTGTTCTAAAAGTTTTGGAAGTTTCCCGCCTGATATCTGCGAAATTTTGTGTAGTTGTTTCATTCGGATTTTGTAGCCACCGTAATTTTGCCTGTTTTCTCTTCTCTGCTAGTTTAATGCATTCTTGGTCGAACCATGGTTTGTTCCTACGTATTTCCGCGTGTCCCAATTTTTCTATTGCTGAACTTTTAATGCTATCTCTAATTTCAATCCAAGTATCCTCAACACTAGTGCACTCCGAGTCTTCTAAAACCGCGAATCTATTCGAAACTTCAGTCTGGTATTCCTCTCTTACCTGGCTCTCTTCTAATTTCTTTAAATTAAATCTCTCCGTTTTCGGACATTGAATATTACCTTTATTCAACGATAATCTTTCCCGTATTATCGCTACTACCAGGTAGTGATCAGTGTCACAATCAGCCCCTCTAAACGACCGGACGTCAATTATGCTAGATTGTCTTCTTCTATCTACTAAAACGTGATCAATTTGATTATGTGTTTTTCCGTCTGGTGATGTCCAAGTGTATTTATGAACGTCGCGATGTGGGAATTTTGTACTCTTCACGATTAGGTTTTTGGATGTTGCAAAGTTCAAGAGTCTAACACCGTTGTCATTACTTTCCTTATGCAGACTTTCGTTCCCTATAATCGGTTTGAAAATATCCTCTCGTCCTACCTTCGCATTGAAATCCCCTAATAGAATCTTCATATGGTATCGCGGGAGTTGGTCAAATATCCGTTCCACTTCTTCGTAAAAACTATCTTTTATATCGTCACCCTTATCTTCAGTTGGAGCATGTACATTTAAAACAATAATATCACACCACCGTCCCTTAAGAGTAATAAAAGAAAGTCTGTCAGTAACAAATTCAACCCGTTTAATTGCTGGTAATATTCGTTTGTGAACGAAAAACCCTGTTCCTAACTGGTGATTTTTATTTCCTTCCCCGTAAAAGAACGTAAAATTTCCGGAATTCTCAGATCCATTTCCTTCCCACCTAACTTCCTGAACTCCTACTAAGTCCATCCTGTATTTCTCTAACTCACTCGTTACAGATTTTAACGCGCCTGCCCTATAAAGACTTCTAATATTCCATGTTCCAAATCTCATGTCCATTTTCTTTTGCTGATGTCGTGCCAAGTTATCAGTCCTTGTCCGAGGCTTTTGTGAATGTTTCTGAACAAGTACCTTTTTTTTTTTACAGGATGAGGGTGTTAGCCTTACCCAAACCCCCAAGCTGGAGGACCACTCCTAGTCGTCTGTCCGCGACTGCTTATTCAGTATATTCGCAGCTAACCTCTATATCTAGAGGCCTTCTCCTCGATCCGCAACCTGAGGACGCGCCATGCCGTGGTGACGAACCCACGTTAATTTTCGTGCATAATTCTCTATAATACAACATAAGGGGATTTTTTTTGTTTTTCGCAGAAAATTAAGGGCGGAGGACAAAACCTCTCCATGCTCCCTTTCCTCGTATCTACGGAGAAACTTTCCCATGGTTTTGAGTCATTATGTAAATAGAAATGCAATCTTTTAGGCAATATACTCTCACTGTATTTCAACGTTTAGATAGGCGGCATGTTGAGTCCAAATTGTAATAAAACATGCCACCTCTGATTTTCTTCCACTTCGAACACTGGTTGGGGGGTAATGCCCCATTATGCCCCTATAACTCCGCCTATGGATTAATGAGAACAAAGATAGAACCTGTTTCTCAGATGCTGAATGCACATAAAAAAGCCTATGCTTTATTCTTTTTGTTCTATAACGATAAATATTGAAACTAGGGTGGCGCGGTGGCTCAGTGGTAGAGCGTTCACCTCCGGTGCTTGGGGTTCCTGGTTCGATCCCAGCTCGTGCCGTGTGGACTTTGTGGTGGACAAACATCGTGCTCGTGGGTTTTCTCGGGGTTCTCCCGTTTCCTCCCACTTTCTTCTTCCACCATTTCACTCATCTCTCATCATCACCGTCTCCTTTAGCCTAACCGGCATAATCGTGGGACGTAAAACTTAAAGATTTCATTTCATTTTCATAACATTGAAACTAAAAGCGATGAGCATTGGGATTTAGATTGTATAGTATGGTGGGTCGAATTTCAACTTTTCTCGAAAATTGATTCGGCGAAGTGGTTAAAGGTTGTCTTTTAGTGGGCAAAGTGCGCCAGATTTTCTTCAGAATTTTTAATCAATGCCTTCATGTGCCGCATCGAGGTTTTATGGAAAATCTATGCAAACCGCACTACACGGTGCAATATTTCACGTTTTTGGCTGTGTAAAACGCATATATTGTTGTTCTTTTAGATTCAGCCTTAAGATGAGTTTGAACTATACCTAATTCACCTTCCTAAAGCTCACTTAGTTCTTTGCAGTGCATTTTTTTTTTTTTGCTTAAATTGGCCAAATTTCAATCCAAGAAGTTTGCGTTTCTTTTATTTGTATGTACAAAAATATTGATTTATTTTTGTTTAGGATTAGAGTACAGTTTATTTACATATATATTTATATATTTATTTATCTTTTCCTCTAATGCAATTCATTATCAATATTCACGATCATTTATTCTTTGTCCAAAATAACCCAAAACTCATCACAAAGAGATGACTGCACTTCGAGTTCCAACCACCTTAAGCTCCACCCTCTTTTTCTGTCTAACTTTCTGCCATGCCCTAACTTGCTGGCGTCCTCACATACTTGCTTCATTTCTCTAGATGGCATAGTACTATTTCCATCCGAATATTGGTATCCCCTTGCTAGAAACCAAAGCATAGCGTATGAATCCATCACAACCTGCCGGCCCACACACAGATAGAGAAGCTTGCGTCACCAAACCCATTATTCACTCTACTGCTTGGGTATGACACGGTAACTTAATTATTTCTTCTCCGAGCATTGCAGCTGAATAAATATTTTCTTCAATCCCGTCGTCGGAGAGCATCTTGGTGAGCGGAGGCTCTGCAGGGGACAAGGTCATCTACTTCACCATGTCGTAGTAATTGTCCGCGTCTAAATTTATTTTTAAGAACTATGAATTATTGGAAAACACAGCGAATACTATCTGCTTAGGTTCCATGGGTAGAAATTAGGCTAGTTGTCCCAAATTCCATAAATGCCACGGTCCTTCAAACCATGATAACTTGCTGGATGACAAACCAGACCCGGGGATACACTATACGATATGTTGTACAGCGGGGGACACTTCTAAATGGTACAGCCATATGGAGATTTACGGCTAAGGTGTACCATTTAGAAGTGTCCCCCGCTGTACAAGACATATGAATGCCTCGCAAGGTCTCGCTGTGTTAATCTACAAAAGAAGAATGAAACATGCCTTGTTGAGCCAACGTGACCGGACCAATAGACCGGGTTTCTTGTTCGCCAAGTTTGAAGAACAGTATCCTGAGTGAATTGCTCTGCAGATTGCTAGTAAATATTGTTGGTCCACACTGACGTCTTTAACTTTTGCGAATTCATCCAACCAGTCAAGATTTATTGCTTGGTATTTTACATAGACGCGGCGATGTCCTCTCCACTACCAGACTTCGGCACGACGTTACCCAAATATGTTGAACCTGGTTCTTCCACTACTGCTAAGTGTTCTTCTTAGATCTTCCGTCGATACCAATGTTTTTTTTTTTTCGCTTGCGTTAGGGTCTGGTCTTTTCTTCTATCGAAGAAGACTCTTCTAACATATTTTCCGGCTATGCCATTTTCTTGAACAGCTGCGCTGAATTTACTCTTTTCACTCATAATCTTAATTTTATCAACAACAAGGTTTTTGTGCTCGGTTTAAATAGACTCCTGCATCTTGAATTGCAGCACTAGCGATTAGTGAAACTGCCCAGAGAAGAAATTACTGTGTTTCCATGCCATACCCAAGCAGTAGAGAGAATAATGCGTTTGGTGAGGCAAGCTTCTCAATTCGTGTGTGGGCCGGCAAGTCGCGAGAGATTCATACGCTGTGCCTTGATTTCTAACAAGGAAATGCCAACACTCGTACTACGCCAAATAGAAAATTAAAGCAAGTAAGTGATGACCAAGCAAGGCCATGGCAGAAAATTAGACGGAATTAAAAGTGGGTGGAACTCGAAGTGCAGTCACCTCCTCCTGGTGAGATCTGGATTATTTTGGACAAAGAATAAATGAACGAGATTGTTGATAATGAATTGCATTACATAAATAAATAAATAAATAAATAAATGCATAAATAAATGCATGAGTAAATAAGTAAATAAACTCTACTCTACTCTTAGGCTAAACAAAATAAATCAATTTTTGTACATACAAAAAAAACGCAATCTTTTTTGCCTTGAGCGTTTAAATTTGGCCAATTTAAGCAAACAACTGCACATAAGTGAGCTTTGAAAAGGTGAATTAGGTATAATTCAAGCCACCTCTAGGCTGAATCTTTTTTAAAAAAAGACAGGAATATATGTGTTTTACATAGCAAAAAACATGAATTATTGTACCGTGTAGTGCGGGTTGCATACGTTTTCCATAAAACCTTGATGCGGCACATGAAGGCGTTCACTAAAAATTCTGAAAAAAAAATCTATCACACTTTGCCCACTAAAAGACACCCTTTCGCCGCTTCGCCGAACCGATTTTTCTTTAAAAAAGTTGAAATTCGTCCCACCCTATTGTATAGACATCAACAAGATAGTAGACAGTGCTGAAAAGGAAATGTCTTTGTAGGGATGTAATAGATTCCAGTGGTCCTCGAAAGAAACTGTACGGAATGTTATAACACCGAGTCACACTATTGTTGTCAGCCATTCAGGGCTAAAGGAAAGGGCCACACAGCTGAGTGATTCTTGTTGTCCATTACAAGCTTGGGACTGTTTATTTACTGACGATATGGTTAATAAAATTGTCAAATGCTCTAATGAAAAACTTGATATTTACAGGGAATAAAAAGATATGCAGTTCAAGATAGGAGCGAACTAAAAGACCTGTTCGTGATAGGCCTGTTTGTTAGTATTACAGAAGGGTTATGTATAAAGAATGTGTTGACTGACATTTAAAAAAAAAAGAAAAATAACAATAGTATTATTTATTAAATAAAAGTGTTATTTTTATATTTTCATAGTTTATTTACAACTATATCGTGTTTCTTGTTCTACCTTTTTCAGTGGACATCAAAATTGTGTCGTGTGGAAGTGGATAAAGATAGTCGAAAAATGTATATTGTGAAATTAACCATATTAAATACAGGGTGGCCCAAAAGTGGGTATACATACTAGCATCGAAGAAGCATGACAGTTTATTAAAATAATGAATTTATTTGCTTTGGTTTGTTCCGAACTTAAAGTATAAGTGGAAATAAATTAAGAACAGATAAGGAAGAAAAGGAAGAAACTAAGTCAATACCTGTATGGATAACAATAAGTAAATTATATAAAATATCACGACTGGTCAGTATGGGACTGTATATCTACTTTTAGACCACCTTATATTAATATATAGTCAAAAGTAAAACGTTACATGGTCTTTTCATAAGTTTCAAGTAAAAATCAGGAAAATGACCCCAAGAGAAACACCAGTACATTACAATAATATTAATCTTTGAAAAATTATAATATTTAACTTAATAAATTAAAGAAAATGTAGTATATAAGAAAATGTTAAGGAGGTACTTAAATTAATCTTTTATTTAGGTACGCATTAGAAGTTAACAACCTTTATAAAAAGTAAAGTTTCATTTCAAAGCCTATGTATATGTATTTAATAGTGATGACATAGAGAATCCCACATCATAGTTTGTGCACAAAAATGTAACAACACAGCTTATTTATTTATTGTATATTGAACACAACAGGTATATACCCATTGACAATGTTCAGTAGTATACATAAATGATTACATTACATAATATCTATTATACGTGCTAAACTATGTAGTCAAAGTACTTTTTTTACATGTTGATCTATATCAAATATATCTATTGTAGGGCGTTTTATTTGGACACTATTATGTATTGTGCACATTCTCCTAATAGGGAATATATTTAATGCATTAGTAGCTGGGGTAGTTCATGAAATGTTTGTAGCCGCTAGCGCATCTTCCTGTTCGGAATATGAAGGGTCATTTCGGACAATAATATTGGCGAATCTATCTCATTATGTATAAGTTTATGCAGAAAACACAGAAGAAAATTAGTTCTTGCTTCAAGACAGTACATTGAATAGCTTGGCAAGAGTTCAAGATATTTTTCGTATCGAGGATAGATCCCCGTGTCTTGATACATTAAAGAACGAACAAATTTTGATTAAATTACTTCTAATTGGTATATATATTTATGGACTAGGATTTCATATTATGGAGGCATATTCCAGTTTGGTACGTACATATACATCATATATAATTTTAAGAACATTAGTGTTCTTGAATTCACTTGCAAGTCTCATTACAAATCCGAGATTTCTGTAAGCCTCATTTACGATTAGATTTAGGTGAATATCAAACGTGGGATTTGATCTTATTGATACGCCGGGATCAGTTATTTGGTCAACTCTTTGCAGTGGTATGTCATTAGCATGACACCCAAATTCCAGGTAATTTCATTTTTTTTTTCGTATAAGATATTACACTGCACTTCTCAATGTTTAGTGGTTACTTGTTAATTTCACATCACTCATGAAGTGCATTGATATCATTCTGCAAATCAATGCAGTCTCTTTCCGCATGTACGACACGGTAAAATTTTAAATAGTCTGTATATTACAAGTTTTTTGACTTTATTACTTCAGGTGAATCATTAATATATAAGAAGAACAGTAAATGTCCTAAGTTCGAGCCCTGTGGAACACCTGACTGAGCTGGAAATCAAGTGATCAGGACATTTTTTTGTAGTGAATACGATGTTGGCGTTCACGGAGATATGACGATAAAAATTTGCGTAAGGTATGAGAAAAATTAAATGTTACCAGCTTGTTAAGAAGACTATCGTGATTAATAACATCGAACGCTTTACTGAAATCTGTATAAATTGTGTCAACTTAATTTTTATTGTCCATTTCTCTTGCTAATAAATGAGTGAACTCGGCAAGATTAGTTACTTTTGATTTTCTGGGTTAAAAAAAAATGTTGAGTTCACAGAATAGTAGGAGAGACATGAGAATATATTTTTGTCTGAATAATAATTTCAAATATTTTAGTAGGTGCAGATATTATATTTATTGGTCTATAACTTTTTACATCAGTATTATTTCTACTGGCTTTATGAATTGGACAGATATCAGCAACTTTCCATTTTGTTGGGAAGTGAGAACCAGCTAGTGATATATTAAATACGGCCTGCAATGAATATTTAAGTAAATGGCAGCAACCCTTAATTATATACGGTGGGATTTTGTCAGGTCCTGGGGAGGTTCGAGGACTAGGACCCTTGATAGTATCTAAGACTTCTTCACTTCAATATGAGAAAATGTAAACTGATTAAGCAAATCAGAGTTACCATAATGTGATAAAGGCTCAACATTATATACTGATTTATTAGATGAGGCTTGAAAGTGTTGCATTAGCGATATCTACTTCGGTATTTAATTGGCGTACTTCATAATTCAGAGTTGTGCTGTCGGAATTACATTTTTCTGTTGTTGTTTTTAAGGTAAGCCCCAAAAAATGGATTTGCAAGAATATTGGATTCGCAATTGCTTACGTAGTTTTCATGAGCGCTTGAAGTTTCGCGTTTAGATATAGTTCGTAATTCTTTAATTTTATTTGAATGATACGTACTATCCCTGATTCCATGTCTCCATTTTCTTTGATGATGTTCTTTACTCTTTATCAATTTGATTATGGCAGGCGTGAACCAAACAGGATATTTCTTATTGATTTTCTTATGTGGTACATACTTGTCAAAAAAATATTTCATAATTATATATACCAGCGTTTCCCAACCGGTGTGCCGCGGCACACTGGTGTGCCGCGAGAAAATCGAAACAAATTATTAATTCTATAGGAACCAAATTGCAAGACAGGGAAAAATGTATATTTGTATTTCACATTACTATGAACCTCTACTATAAATCTACAATTTTAAGTTTCATACTGTGTTACTTTTCTGTACATTTTTAATGTTGAAAAACGTATTTATCATTATCATGTCCATTATTGCTTCTTTATTGTTGCAGACTATTTCGTAACTTGAAATTTTAACGTATCATTCAATAAATTCAACAAAGCAAACATGCATACAAATTACCGACATATGTGTTTTAAAAGTATAGGAGATTTGTTTATTTGTTCGTTTTTAGTGATCTTCCCTTTTAGTTAAAGGCTAGATACAGTTTTCGAAAGAGAAAGTGGATTTTTAAAAACCCGAGTCCTATATTTCATTGCTATTGTTTTCTATTTTAAAATTAGAATGAGAAATAAGCATAATCATTTACCACGGGGGAAAATCAGTGATCGAGCTTTCTTCTCTGTAAGAAGGAAATCAGTAATCGCATTAAAATACCACGGTATTTTATATTTACAAATAATATATATATATATATATATATATATGGGTGTGCCGCGAGAATTCAACTTACACCTGTAGTGTGCCGCAAGTTGAAAAAGGTTGGGAAACGCTGATATATACGAACATCAACGGCCTCGTCAGCCGTAGAACTATTAGCTAGAGTGTTAAGAGTAATTTTTTCTCTTAGCAGTCGCTACTTCAATTGATGGTACTTATTTTAGCACGGGTCCGAGAACGAGGAACCACATACCCCTAAAATTCATTTGTGCTTATTTTTGGAAGTTAATCAAATCGAAAGGAGAAGAGCGCGAAATGTTAATTTTAATTGCTTATTTTATACTTTTAACTATGATTGCTTTGTAGGATAGAAATGCATATTCGAAATAACGTTTCGGGCATAGAGTAGTATACTTTACAAAGAACACGTGCAGGGAACGGAAGACTGAATGGGAGTGATTTATTTGGCTTATTTTTATTTTTATTAGGAATGTTACATGTTTAAGCTTCAAATTCACCAACACTAACAATATTCTTTTTTTTTATCGTTACAAGAAAACAAGGGTTTATGTTGAAACTAGCTTGGAAACTTCACCGCACATATGAAAGTTACTTTTCTTTACGTTTCTATTATTTTTTTCTTTTCTTTTTTTCTTTCTTTTCTTTTTTTTTGTCGCCCTAAATTTGAGACAGATTTTATGCTTATGACCAAGGCCGGCTCTAGTATATGTGCAACACGTGCATTTGTACGGAGTTTTGATGGGTGGCCAATTCTGTCATAACTAAAGTAGTTTTCACGAAGCTTTGCAGCCTTTGTAAACAATACAGACTGGAGTATAGAAGTGTTGCCAACTAGTTAAATAAAAAATGTTTATATGTAATCTTGTGCTAAGAAATGAAGAAATAAACTGAAGGGGATAAAAAACAAAGATATTAAAATGAAATTGATGGGCTTGTGATAACAAGATCAGTAGCCATTTTCTCTCGCTTGTACTCAGGGCCGTGCAGTGGAAAATCAGGCGAGAGTATACGGCGGCGCCCCCATACATATATTCCAAGCAATTTTCCTATATTTTTCCTTTTTTCTCTAGAATTTTTCGCCCCCTCACTTCGGCGCCCGGAACAGTCGCCTCGCTCGCCCACGACACGGCACGGCCCTGCTTGCACTGGCGCATACAGCAGTTCGTCAAGAGAAAGAGGGGTAAGTCTTCACGCTGATTAGAAGAGTGATTGGAACCGGTTCTCATAGAAGCAGGTTTTCACTTCATTTAAAGTATAGTAGTTTCCAGTGAATTTTCTAGTGAAAGTAAAAATTTGCTGGAGAGGGTTCATCCTTCCCAAACAAAGTATTAGTGCTCATGGCGCACAGATGAGAAAGGTCAAAATATATAGTGGCGGTCAACTTGTTAAAGTTTAGCCTCCCTTTCAACAGCCAGCCTCTATGAGTTGGTCTACAGCCTAAGCGGTGTTACAAACTAAATCAACTCCCTCCACAAATCGAACGCGGGTCTTCCGCACCGGGGACACGTGCGAAAACCATATAGCTACGAAGGAGCTCATTATCAGATCTAGGAACATGTCCACTTGTACTTACCATTTCCATTCAAAAGCTCCTTGTACTTTTCCAGTTACAGGCGAGGGAGTGTTTGCAATATTCAATTGTTCATTTTAAAAGTAGTTGAAAATACTGTTATTTATTTATTGAATAGATAATTTTCTTTTATTACCTTAGTTATACATATTAAAATAAATATAAAATATATTTTGAATCTTCGAGACTTATCCGTTCATTTGATATGTAACAGAAAATAAAAATGAAATGAAATCTTTGAGTTTTAGGTCCCACAGTTATATCGGCTAGGCTAAAGGAGATGCTGATGATGAAAAATTGAGGGAATGGTGGAACGAAGAAAGTAGGAGGAAACGAGAGAACACCGAGAAAACCCACGAGCACGGTGTTTGTCCACCACAAAGTTTACTTGGCGCGAGTTAGGATCGAACCAGGTACTCCATGCACCGAAGGTGAACGCTCTACCACTGAGCCACCGCGTCCCAACCTAACAGAAAATGTGACGTCATAAACAAATATCAGTCATGAGTCTATCAAGACCCTATCGACATCTTATTCACCAAATTACGCGAAGCTATTTGGGTTTTACAGAGGAATTAAACAACACATAAATTAACATACATATAATACCTTCTTTTTAATTTCTCTGCAGCCAGAAAAAAAAAATAAGATTCAAAAAATATGAACTTTCCTACACAACAATATATATATATACATAGAGAGAGAGATTGAATGTTCCTTGGAATATTTTGACAACACTGGCAGGGCATTCAGTTTTGGCATCTCTTAAATCAGGTATTCAGGAAAATAAGATACATATCTGAACATAAACTACATACTATTTAAAATTGCCATATTTAGAACAAATTTTAAAAGTTCGTTACTGAAATCTCTCTCTCTCTCTCTCTCTCTCTCTCTGTGTGTGTGTGTGTGTTTTTCTGTTATTTTCGAATTTTTAAATTTTGAGCCCTCCATGTTGAACATGTGTCTTAGTAAAATAACATATGGTAGAATGTTTTAACACAACTCTTAAACAAAACATGTAGAAAAAGTCTCAAGGAAATTATAAATGGATAGATATATTACAAATATTGTTTGATGAGTATAATAATAATAAAGTATATAAAACAATTGGTATAAATCTTGTTAGAGTGGGGCCAAGGTGGCACAGTGGTAGAGCGTGCACCTCTGGTATATAGTATATTCCTTGGTTTGATCTCAGCTCGGGCCAAGTGAGCTTTGTGGTGGACAAACACCGTGTGTGGTGGTTTTCTCGTTATTCTCCCGTTCCCTCCTTCTTTCTTCATTCCACCATTTCATTCATTTCTCATCATTACCGTCTCCTTTAGCCTAGTCGGAATATCTGTGGGACACAAAACTTAAGGATTTCATTTCATAAAGCTTGTAGAATAAGAAAAAAATAATTATTTTTAATTTCGTTCTCGCAATGCTCTTGGAGGTATTCAACTGGTTTATTATATATGATATGATATAGGAATAACTCATTCTATTATATTGAGATTTAAATAATACCGCTTTGCTTTTATCAGTTAGCTAAATATGATTAGGCATTGACTAGAGGTACTTTCATTAGTCCCATTGATTTCTTTCATCCTCACTTTTATTAGATGCATAAAATTTCTCTACATATCGCTTTGTAAATGTGGCAACTCTATTTATATGATAAACAATATTTTTCGATGTAGACGTTAACGCCCTATTATTTTTTTTCTTGTATTTTGTGAGTCAAGAAGAGAACAATGAAAAACATTCTCTATACAGTTTTGCTGCATTAATCAAATTGCAGGTAAAGTTAAACAAAGCGTACTTTGTTGTTGTTCATCTAAAAGAAAAATGGAAAATCTGCATTTTAAAAATAGCCTTTTCGGTTTCATAAAACAACTTTTGGAATTGAGAAGAATGCATTTTGCTCTAATACAGTATTACACAGGAGAGCGAAAAGCATAATAACTATGGACTTTCAATCGGCGGAAATTATTCCAGGAATAAATTGTATCACTGTTTGTTCTGAGTTTGTGTCCCAGTGCAGTCGTGTTCTACTACCTAGCTTGGTGATTCAAAATAAGCTACATTACATTACGAAGCTACTGTAAATTTCCATATTACATATTGTAACCGGAACTGGTAGCAGATATATATACCACTTCCGGTTTTAATGCAGGATGTTCAATTTATATACAAAATGAACCTCATTATCATCGCTTTGGTGTACGGGGTCACGACTGAAAGAAATTATAGATTTCAACCACTTTTCTCTTTAACTTAATATACAGAGTTAATCTATTCTTCGAAATCTAAGTCTATAACAAGAAAATTTTATCGATATCTATTACTGTTTTTTCACTTCTACGGTATCAATCAATGTTGCCAGATCTGAAGATTGAAAGGTTGCGAGGATGTGATCCAAAAGTAGCGGATTTGAAGTATTTGTAGCCCAAACATAAACATGAATTGTTTTGGAACAGCATACTTTTATTAATAATATATATAGCTCTATAGATTTTCGATTTAATGAAAACACTTGTAGTCGAATATACGTCAGATATCTCGGTTGGCAATAATCAGGCGGCGACACCAGCTGTTGCCAGTGGTGTGTTAGGGATAATTCCGTATCATGTCAGAAGCAGTAGAACCGCAGTGTGCATTGAACTAACTTGGGCGCGATAGTACAAAAGGAGATACCTTTCTAATTTCCAAGGTAATACATATTTCTATAAGCCAGTTTTGTGTACTATGACATACTTTACAAAGTTTACAACACTTTTTGTTTTCAGTGATATGCCTCACTTCTATAATTTATTTGCTAAATTCTTTATCTTCAAGGAATTAAACGGCGTGACAAACATCTTTGCATTTGAAGGCGGCGCTCCAAGTTCCCTTTAAATGCTGCTAGCAAATGAGAGGCCAGCGGTATTGCCATGTTTATTTTGTACGCATCCACGTCTATTCCCTGCAACCTGATCGCCTGTAATTTGCCTGATTAGCCATAGCCACACCCTTTACCACTTGGCAACCTCTCGTCAGAGCTTGCGTTTTATTCGTTTAGCTGAAATGCCAAGATGTTTGTCACAGGCTTTAATTTAGAAAGATTTTATTATACTTACTCCACTTACTCCTTACGTTAATATGGATGATAGTGTAAACAATTTAATCTTCAATGTTCACGGTCACAAAGCTCCATTCGACTACTAACCCTATGAACTTAAATTCAGGGTTAATATGTTTAAAACAAAATGTTCAAAACAAGTGTTTAAAATATGTTAAAAAGAGAGCTGTTGTTTTTTTTCGGTTTATTTTAAACGTTTTTTTTAGTTTATTTTCAGTTTATTTTAAACGTTTTTTTAAATGTTTTAAACGTGTTTTTTTCCATGATGGTTGGACATGTTTAAAACAACTAAAATATCACATTGAAGAAGCTAATTTAATTTTCTAACAAACAACCTATCATCCGCAGGATTTGTGCATGCAGTAAATTACAAGCAGTTATATTCTTATTATAACAGCAATTACTGAACGAAATTCTGCACACTGATGTGCGTATAACTAAACCAACAGAAATTCAAGTGAAGTATTTGAACATTTCTTAATTTCCAAGAATAACGGAGGTTAAACACACTATACACTATTCTAAGATCCAAATTCACAAATTCAAAACTTGGGTATTTTTTGGTCGCTATCATTTCCATAATAATGAACGGAGTTCTCATATCATAAGCTAGAAGAAATACTCTGACAAATACAACTCAACTCATAGAAAAGAACAGTGACTAGAATACAAGGAGCAAATGACATATTTTAACTAAAAAGTTTTCAAGACACATCTCTATCTGCAACATGGATAGCTAACAATGATTAGTGTCTACGGCATAACAACCCAATTAACCTCTAGACACCCACCATGGATTTTAACAAAATGGTAAACTCTCACGTCGGGGCTCTAGTGACTCCCTAGTTATCACAGAATCATGATTTATATACCGTTGGAAAGCTTATAGACTACAAATTCCAACGAGGTAACTTTCATGAAATTCCCGCCGTATTTGTAGAAAAGGAACAGACATAAAAAAAAAATCATTTAAAATATGAAAATATTGACTTTGCGGGGCCCTGCCAACACTTGCAGTCACCCTACGCTGACAAAATGATGCTAATGTGTAGGCCACATACTTGTGACAATAATATAAGAAATTGTAGCCATTGCTTCCATTGTGTAATGAATTCGTGTTATGTAGTGAATATCCTCCTCAAAAAAAAAAATATATATATATATATATATATATATATATATATATATATATATATATATATATATATATATATATTGTGCAGAAAAACATTCTTTGAATTAGATATTCTCTCCCCTCCCCATCATAGTACCACGTACATATGCAAATCATTTCTGCTGCACACATCACGTATACGAACAAGAATTATACTTCTAGATCAGTTCAGTGAAATATATCTTGTCTTATATGGAACCGTCCTGGAAATAAATGTAAATTAGCCAAATTTGATCCCCTCTTCCTCTATAAACAACAAGTACACATACAGGTTATTATCGTGTAGGGGACTACTTCATTGCTTTACATACCAATTTTTAGGAATGTACCACAAAGCAGGGAGGAATGGCCCCCAATATTTGATGAAAAAATTTTAAAAAAATAAAAAAAAAATACTTACCTCTGCATACATAAAATACATACATAGTAAAATACCTACTGGCGGAATGCTTCACCCCTCAGGAATACTTTGGTACCAAATCATCTTCTAGCTTAATTAGGGGCTGAGCTATTGATGTTTGTTGTAAAAAAATATAATTTACGTAGAAAAAATGAAACTCCAAAAATTGGCTAACTTTGCTCCATCCCTGCTCCCCTATATAAGCAAGAAGAACAAATACACGATATTACCATGTAGTGGCCAACTTCACTGCTTCAAGTATCAATTTTTAGGAATCTATCCTCCAAGAGGGGGAATTACCCCCAAAAACTGTTGAAGAACCAAAAAAAAAAAAAAAAAAAACACGATATCTATCTTCCTCCCACCGGCACGTGGTACCTCCACATACATAAAACGCACACCGGTGGAAAGCTGCATCCTTCAGTAATAAATTTCTACCAAAACCATCTTCCTGCTTTAATTAGGGAGACTGAACCATTGAGATTTCAAGCTCTGACACAACAGTTGCGTCAATGGGCGTTTAAAGATTAAGAAAGCAGACGACCAGTAAAACGTAACACACAGAAACTAAACTACATATTAAGTGAACGGAGATCGCGAAAGTCCCGATTTCTATTTCCGGAATTGAACATTTGGACTGATCGAGATTAGGGAAGTTCCTGAAATTTGAATATAGATGGCAAGCAATACCTGTGAGCGTGTAAAAAAGTAATATATATATATATATATATATATATATATATATATATATATATATATATATATATATATATATTATTGTTTTAAACAAAATAAACATTTTAAATCATTTGTGTGTGTGTGTGTGTGTGTTTAAAACAAAGTATTCGTTTTGAACATTAAAACCTTTTGAGCAAAAAAAAAAAAAGACACGTTTTAAACATAAAAAAGTTTTTTAAACATGTTTTCTTCAAACCCTACTAAATTCAAGAAAATTCTACCATTTGAAGATTAAAATGTGCTAAAACAAATATGGAACTATTTTCAATTTCACATAAGCTGATAGGAAAAGGAAGAAGTATTTTTCCCCACCACACCCAAATGCTGGTGAATGTTGGTGTTCCGTCTTCCGCCATCAGCCCAGCGCACACGGAGGTATAGAGTGTATCTAAATATGTCTAGGCCTAAATAATAAATTACAACTTCCATAATAACACTATGTACTTTGAAACACAAACAAATTACATTTAGCTGCATTAGGAATTAAGTAGCACATGTGTCATTATAATGGAAATTTTATTGAACGATTGTATTGTTTATTTCCTTCTTTTTGGCAGTCGGGGTTGTGACATGATGTTGGAATAGCAAGGGATCTCAGGGTTGGTAATTGAACGTGTATTTACTGGTTTGATACAATAGTTTCATAATATAAAATCGGAAACCAAGTACAATATGTATGGGTAAATTATCAGAGCGTTAAGATCATAAATAATAATCCTTAAATAATAATAATAATAATAATAATAATAATAATAATAATAATAATAATAATAATAATAATAATAATAATAATAATAATAATAATAAAAAACACTTATTGTTTCCTCTCTTATAAACAGAAACATAAGTTCTCCTCTTTTATATACAGGTGCTCTTACATTTAAAAAAATCAGAAGAAAATAATCATATGTATACACACTGATAATAGTGAATCCATGCCTCTTGCTCCGGGTGCCTCAACTCAGGCGAATGCCCTGTTGATTATTTTTCAATGAAATCATTTTCCTAGGTTTTTCTCCTAGTACGTGAACCTGATCTGATGGTGGCAAAGTATCTTTTGTTTGTTTGTTTGTTTGTTTGTTGTTTATTAATACGCAGCGCTAAATTTACGGTAAAGTATCACAAATACAAGATTAATCAACATTGAAGTCTTCTGAGTTTATTCGGGGAGGAAAAATAGTTATGGTGGACTTAGAAAAACAATTCCTGATTGATTGAAGCCTGACACGAAGTAGTAACTACAGATGCTACGTAATTTTAACAGGCCCATGTCTGAGTGTTCCGTTTGCAAACAAAATTATAATTATTGGAGCTTGACCATCATAGTGAACTTGATTCCCCTAAAATCCCCCAAAATTTGACTGTTGCTATCCTCGCCCGGCCCTTTCGTCGGCCTTCAGTTTAGTCAATTGATAATAGAGGAAATTGACTTTTGAATTGTTACTTGACTCTTTTAATAAAAACGGAGTTGTCAACAGTGCTGAGACCATTGAGGGGGAGGGAGAGTAACAGAAGTTTGGAAATGAAATTAAATCTTTGACTTTTACGTATCGCAGTTATGCCGGGTAGGCTAAAGGAGACAGTGATAACGAGAATGAATGAAACAGTGGAATGAAAAAAGGAGAAGGAAGCGGGAGAACTCCGAGCCAATCTGCAAAAACTGCTTGTCCACCACAAAGCCCACCTGACACGAGCTGAGATCGAACCAGAGCCTCATGCACCAGTGGTGAACGCTCTACCGCGGAGCCACCAAGGCCCCAACAAAAGTTTGGAGTTCCCACAGAACACTTGTCTAGAAGTCAATGCAATTAATGGGTGCTTACTTGCATTGACTTCAAATCCTTTATAAAATCAATATATATATATATATATATATATATATATATATATATATATATATATATATATATATATATATATATACGAAAGGACAAATAATATTGAGTAAAAGGTATTAGTATCAGTTACTGCTCTCCAGAGGTTCTGTATTCATACTTTGGTCACTCTCGATAGTCATATGACTGTTGTCTCCAAGGTTAATAAAGGTCCTGTCCATTTCAATTCAGGCAGATTTTTGAAAATCTGTCAGGGTGATGTCACAGATATCCATTATACTGTAATATAATGTTCTAGATACAAAATGATGAGACCCATATTTTTTTGTTTCGGAGAAAAAAAATGTTGAGCCGACTTATTCTGCTTCAAAGTTCGAGGGTCATTTTGTCAAGTTTTGGCGCCAAAAATATAAATGCCTCTTTCTCAGGAACTATGAAAGATATTTTAGTCGGGTTATTTGTATTTGAAAGGTAATAAAAAAGCCTTTCAAATGCATGTACAACAAACCTCACATGCAGCGTTTGGGATGTGCTATTAATGAAAATACAGAAAAATAGCCCCCTTTTGGAGCCCCAAAATCTCGAAAAGGCCACCCTCAAAAATTATGTAATTTGCAGGACAGTTACAGCAATAGCTCACGTTGAACATCTATAAATTACAGAGGGTGTATATTCCTGGTTTCAATTTTACAAATGATCTGCGTAAGCAAATTTACAAGCTGAAAACGTGATCCTCACATTTGATGTGCAAGATAGACAATATGAACTAGCAGTATCGGTATTTCATATGTGTGTTCTGTGCATGAAAGCTTCCTTTACACTGGCTGTTTCAGTATCACGGATAGCATGAAGTCTTCCAGATTGTCCAAGAGGATGTGGTGGAGAAAGAACTTGCAGAATATTTCGCAAAGTATGGCGCACTGATGTTCATGTTGCTGAATTCTACGAGGGTCACTACGAAAGTTTTGAGATACGCATTGTTGTGGCACAGTATTTGAATTCCAACAATTGCGTTTGGTAGTGGTATCCAGAGCGAAGAAGCGAAGCAAGTTTCAACTCGCCTCGCTTATCGGCGTGGCCATATCTCCTTCACTTGTTTTGTTGATGTGAGCAATAATCGGATGTCTAGAATGGAGCTCGAAAGGGAACATTTTCGGGCATTGATCCTTTACGGTTTCAAAAGTGGAACACAAAGCCTTGACCATTTACAGAGGGCATTTGGGGAACTTGCTCCTTCCCGTGCTGCAATTTTTCGGTGGTTTTGTGAATTCAGAAGAGGCCGGGCATCTCTTAAAGATGAAGAGTGAGCTGGACGTCCGGCAACAGCTGTGTCAGATGAAAACATTGCCGCTGTGGAACAAATGATTCGAGAAAATCCTCGAACAACTTTCAAGGACATTGAATCTACAGTGAACATTGGATCGCCAGCAGTAACAAAAATTCTTCATGATCATCTTCGGCTCAGAAAGGTTTCATCTCGTTGGGTGTTTCACACTTTGACTGAACAGTAGAAGCGCATGCGTGTGGAATGGTGTGAAGAAATGCTTGCAATATTTCATGGAGGCAATTCTCGACGCGTCTCTGACATTGTTACTGGTGATGAGACTTGGATCTATTAATTTGACCCTGAAAATAAACGCCAGTTTACAGTTTGGATCTTTCCAGACGAAAATCCACCCACGAAAGTGAAGCGACGGCGAAGTGTGGGGAAGAAGATGGTCGCAACTTTCTTCTCCAAATCTGGCCATGTTGCAACTCTTTTACTTGAAGAACAAAGGACGGTTACTACTCAGTGGTACACCACTGTTTGCCTAACAAAAGTGTTCCAGAAGCTTCGGGAACGGCGTCCAAGAATTTGATTGCGTGGGATCCTGCTTCACAATGACAACGCGTCCGCAAACACGGCTAACATCACAATTCAGTTTTTAGAATCTACGGAGGTCAAACTTATGGCTCATCTGCCGTATAGCCCTGACCTGGCCCCGTGTGATTTTTTCTGTTCTCTAGGATCAAAGATAGCATGCGTAGCAAGAGATTTTGCAGCCCTGAAGAAGCTGTACTGGCTTACGAGAATGAACTTTCAACACTTGAAGAAAAAGACTGACAACACTGCTTCCAAAAGTGGTTGTCAGGATGCAAAAGTGTGTACAGTATAATGGTGAATACTTTGAGAAATGTAAGTGTTAAATTGATTTTAAGTATGTAAGTTATTTCACATCTCCAAACTTTCGTAGTGATCCTCGTATCAGGAAATTTATAGCCCTTTGCGGGTCCATGTGGAAGCATAAAATTTACATGCACTTCCTGTGTCTCGAAGTAAATTGCATTTGCTTTTGCAACTCACCAGCAATCGTCATAAATAAAAGCCAGAAGTGTTCCCACCTTTATGTCGCGAAGTCGACAGTGCCGCACAACACGAGTGCTCTTGCCAATAGTAATTTTCACCTGTTGTTTCTCATGATGGGCAGTTCTTGCAACGGAAACAACAACATCATTGTCAGTTTCCTCTGCATGCCATATATGACTTTTTTTAAAATCATTTTCACTGGCGGAACATGTTCCCACTCTATGTGTTTTTCGTCACAGAATGTTTCAATCTCTGCAAATGGAATGTTGAGTAGTGTAATACCTGATGTATATGTCTAAACAACAGTCTGAAATTCTGCTGCAGTCTGAATGCACTTCATATGCCCAGTTGATAAATTGTGTCGTGTACCAAGGTGTTTAACTTTACCGCCAACACCGTCACATGCTGATTTTCCATGCCCAGTGGCTGTGAAAATCCATTTCCTGATTGGAATGTTGAATGTTCCAAGTTCATGGAGTTGGTAACGATTTTTAAAGTGACTTGCAGCTCCATCTGATATAACCGTTAGTGCTGCAATTGCACCTCCATTCTCAGTAATGCAACTAATGATTTTCTTAATAGCCAGAAGAGCATGCCCAGAGTCATGGGTGCTGTCATCACTGACAATAGCAAAACTTTTTGTACAGTCTCCCTTATATGCTACTGCAGTGAATATAGACACATGGTCGGTTTTCCAGTGGTAGCATTGATTGTCATTTTGTAGGAGAACTGCCCAGTTTTCAGCGAAATCAACGTGAAGCACTACGTGTTGACTGTCTCTCTTTCCTCTGTTTTTTTTCCTTCTGTCACTGCTTTTCTTTGAATGTATTTCACATGCAAGTGTGGAATAGCTTTGACTGTCCATTTAGCAATGTCGCACATGAACAGACCTACTGAAACTGTCTTTTTGATTAGGTCCCCATTCTCCCAGATTGCAAACGATATATCTTCACTGTCCTCTTCATCAGGTAATCCAAAAGATTCTAACGTGATTCCAGCACTCCTGGGACATTCGCCACATTCACCAAGAAACCACAATTATTTTTCCACCAACTAGCATGTTACATAAGCATCTATGATTGTTTTTTCGTTATGGGTTCTTATAATCAATATAATGCTGTTCTTTACGTTTTGTTTGGTTTGAATTTACACTTCGGGTATTGTTTATCCATTAACAATCTGCTGCAATCGCGTGCTGACAAATTGTGATTCTGTTTACGTTTCAGCTTGTAAAAGTGCTCATGCAAATCGTTTGTAAAACTGAAACCAGGAATATACACCCTCTGTAATTTATAGATGTTCAACGTGAGCTATTGCTGTAACTGTCCTGCAAATTACATAATTTTTGAGGGTGGCCTTTTCGAGATTTTGGGGCTCCAAAAGGGGGCTATTTTTCTGTATTTTCATTAATAGCACATCCCAAACGCTGCATATGAGGTTTGTTGTACATGCATTTGAAAGGCCTTTTCATTGCCTTTCAAATACAAAAAAAAAAAAAAAAAAAAAACGACTAAAATATCTTTCATAGTTCCTGAGAAACAGACATTTATATTTTTGGCGCCAAAACTTATGACAAAATAACCCTCGAACTTTGAAGCAGAATAAGTCGGCTCAACATTTTTTTTCCTCCGAAACAAAAAAATATGGGTCTCATAATTTTGTATCTAGAACATTATATTTCAGTATGATGGATATTTGTGACATCATCTTGACACCCCCTGCCTGTCTGCATTTGGAATCCACCTAAAGATTGTTTCTGTAACTTCGTCATTTATCCTGCCAAGTTCCCAGTATTTCGTTTGTTCAATCTCTACAACATGTTGCACACAATCTTTTCGCTTTTCACCTGTTACCATTTCTAACCCTTCCTCCAAAAGAGTATTCACTTCACTAAGTGTAAAACTTTTTTGCTTCCTGCCACATGTCCCCTTACTTGACTCCAAATCAGTTCAATTGGATTAAGTGTACAGAAGTAGGGGGCTATTCTGAGAATTTCCCTTCCTGAATAAGTCGTCATTTTGTCCACTTTATAATTGCAGCATTCACTTCTGACTGCAGAAGGTATAAGACTAATTAACTCAGTTTTAACGAAGAGTCGTCATAAGAAATGCTTTTATTTTGCAGCTATCCTTTTATTTTATTTTTTGTCCAAGACATGGTGGGAACCCGATCTACCTTTACACTGTGATAAGATGGGTTATTAGTGACTATCACGCTGTTCGGTTCTAGATGTGGAAGTATGTTTTGAAACCAAGGTAACATTTTACTTTTACCGGTAGGTTCTTAAGTCCAGTGGGAAGTCCAGAAAGAAAGGCCTGTTTACTAGAATTCACAGTTTCATCTACCATTACCCTCGACACGATATGAGAAGCGTTTACCCATGTCTCATCAAGATATTAGATTTTCCTACCCTCTGCTATGTACTTCTTAATTAAACGGAGGTATTTTCTCCTCCATAATGCTATGCCATCCGTATTAACTACAACAGACCTTTTATTGCGCGATACATACTTGAATTTCATTATTTTCAACAGCCTATGGAGAGTTGTGCGAGAAAAGCAGGGTAGTTCATCATCGGTATTTACAGTATTTTATTTAACGTTGGCAATTCATTAAGGAAAAAGAACTGATGTACTTTTGATTGAATTGCCGATTTCGTGAAGTCGTCAAAATTTTCCGAGAGAGAAATACGTGTACGCAATTTTTTTTGACTTTTTAATTTATTTTCATGAAATTTAGCCTCCAGAATAATTCTATAAACAGTTGCGTTTCCTACACTTGTCTGTTCCCCAGTAATGTCAGCTAATTCTCCAACAGCTAAATTAGGGTGTTGTTCTCTTAAAGCATAGAAGACATTCAAATTGCAAGGCTTCTCACCACTTCGTAACGCTTTCCCGGGAGCGTGCGTAGTCCTGGGCCCCGCCACCATCACACAATTCTTTGAAAACAATTTCAATCGTTTGTACTTGGTTTGCTCCCATTTGCTCCGCAGTAGCTCCGTTTGCTCCCTTACCGTTCCCGAGAAAATGGAACCTTAAAGTGGGGGGCCAGAACAACGTCGTCCCAGCCCCCCACCCAACTAAAATAATCGCTGAGGGAAACGGATGGTGGCATTCGTTTATACTTCGTTTGCTCCCATTTGCTCCGCAGTTTCTGCGTTTGCTCCCTTACCGTTCCCGAGAAAATTGAAATTTAAAGTGTGGGGGCCAGAACAACATGGTCCCAGCCCCCCACCCAATAGCAGAGAGGAACGGATGATGACATTCGTTTGTACTTCGTTTCCTCCCATTTGCTCCGCAGGAGCTCCGTTTGCTCCCTTACCGTTGCCGAGAAAACAGAAATTTAAACTCAGGGTCAGAAAAAGGTGGTCCCAGACCTCTGAATTAAAAACAGTCACAGAGAAGAACAGATGGTCGCATTCGTTTGTACTTCGTTTGCTCCCATTTGCTCCACAGTAGCTCCCTTTGCTCCCTTACCGTTCCCGAAAAAAATTGAAATTCAAAGTGGGGGCCAGAACAACATTGTTCCAGCCCGCCCACCCAATAGCAGAGAGGAACGGATAGTAACATTCGTTTGTACTTCGCTTGCTCCCATTTGCTCCCTTACCGTTCCCGAGAAAATAGAAATTTAAAGTAGGGGGCCAAAATAACATGGTCCCAGCCCCCCAATCAATAGCAGGTAGCAGCGGATTGTGGCATTCGCTTGTACTTCATTTCCTCCCATTTGCTCCGCAGTTCCTAAGTTTGCATCCTTACCGTTCCCAAGAAAATGGAACTTTAAACTGTGAGGGGCAAGAAAAAAGGAGCCGGAAACTTCGAGGGGCCAGAAAAAAGTGATCCCAGCCCCTCGAATTAAAAAAAATCACGGAGAGGAACAGATGTTCCCAATCGTTTATACTTCCTTTGCTCTCATTTGCTCCGCAATTTGTCCGGTTGCTCCCCTGGCGTTCGCGAAAAAAATAGAATTTTAGACTGGGAGAGTCAGAACAACATGGTCCTAGCCCCCCACGCAATGGTAGAGAGGAAAGGATGGTGGCATTCGCTTCTACTTCATTTGCGTCAATTTTCTTCGCATTTTCTCAATTTGCTCTCTTGCCGTTCCCGAGAAAATGGAACATTAAACTGGTGGTCCAGGAAAGCGTAGTCCCAGCACCTCGAATTGAAAAAATTTCAATGAGGAACGGATGGCGGGATTGGTTTGTACTTGGTTTGCTTCGCGGTAGCTACGTTTACTCACCATTCCCGAGGAAATGGAACTTTAAAGTGGAGACTAGAACAAAATTCTCCCAGCATCCCACTCAAATAAACATAATAGCATATGGGAGCGGATCGTGGCATTATTTTGTACTTCTTTAGCTTCGATTTGCTTCACAGTTGCTTGAGTTGCTTCCCTAACGTTCTCGAGTAAGCAGAACTTAAACACGTGATCTCAGCCACCGTCCCGACGTATATAATCGCAGAGGGGAGTGGATGTTGGCTATATCTCGTTTTTCCATATTTGCTCCACAATTGCTCTAAGTATTCGTATACTCCGATTGTTGTTAACAAAGAGAAATTTTGAAGCGGTTGGTGTGGAAATGTGATCCCAGTCCTCAACCTCCTAAAAAATGTAGTAAAAATCTTTTTCCGTGATTTGCCACGAATTGCTCTGGAATTGTTTCATTTTCTTCCCTACTGTTCCCTGATTTTTAGGGGGTTGAGAACTGGGATCACATTTCCACACCAGCCGCTTCAAAATTCCTCTTTCTTAACATCAATCGGAGTGGACGAGTACTCAGAGCAATTGTGGAGCAAATATGAACAAACGAGATATAGCCAACATCCACTCCCCTCTGCGATTATGTAAGTTGGGAGGATGGCTGAAATCAAGTGTGTAAGTTCTGTTTACTCGAGAACGCTAGGAGAGCAACCCAAGAAACTACGAATCAAATCGAAGTTAACGAAGTACAAAATATTCCACCATCCGCTCCCCTATGTTACTATGTTTATTTGAGTGGGATGCTGAGACAATTTTGTTCTAGTTTCCACTTTAAAGTTCCATTTCCTCGGGAATGGCAAGGGCGTAAACGTAGCTACTGCGAAGCAAACCAAGAACAAACGAATGCCGCCATCCGTTCCTCATTGAAATTATTTTCAATTCGAGGTGCTGGGACTACGTTTTCCTGGACCACCAGTTTAATGTTCCATTTTCTCGGGAACGGCAGGGGAGCAAATTGAGAAACTGCGGAGCAAATGGGAGCAAATGAAGTAGAAGCGAATGCCACCATCCTTTCCTCTCAGTGACTGTTTTTAATTCGAGGGTCTAGGACCATCTTTTTCTGGCTCCTCAGTTTAAATTTCAATTATCACGGGAACGGTAAGGGAGCAAACGCAGAAACTGCGGAGCAAATGGGAGCAAACGAAGTACAAACGAATGCCACCATCCGTTCCCCTCAGCGATTATTTTTAGTTGGGGGGGGGCTGGGACGACGTTGTTCTGCCCCCCCCCCCACTTTAAGGTTCCATTTTCTCGGGAACGGTAAGGGAGCAAACGGAGCTACTGCGGAGCAAATGGTAGCAAACGAAGTACAAACGAATGTCACTATCCGTTCCTCTCTGCTATTGGGTGGGGGGCTGGGACCATGTTGTTCTGCCCCCCACTTTAAATTTAATTTTTTTCGGGAACGGTAAAGAAGCAAACGCAGAAACTGCGGAGCAAATGGGAGGAAACGAAGTACAAACGAATGCCACCATCCGTTCCCCTCAGCGATTATTTTTAGTTGGGTGGGGGGGCTGGGACGACGTTGTTCTGGCCCCCCACTTTAAGGTTCCATTTTCTCGGGAACGATAAGGGAGCAAACGGAGCTACTGCGGAGCAAATGGTAGCAAACGAAGTACAAACGAATGTCACTATCCGTTCCTCTCTGCTATTGGGTGGGGGGCTGGGACGACGTTGTTCTGCCCCCCCCCCCACATTAAATTTCATTTTTTTCGGGAACGGTAAAGAAGCAAACGCAGAAACTGCGGAGCAAATGGGAGGAAACGAAGTACAAACGAATGCCACCATCCGTTCCCCTCAGCGATTATTTTTAGTTGGGTGGGGGGGCTGGGACGACGTTGTTCTGCCCCCCCCCCACTTTAAGGTTCCATTTTCTCGGGAACGATAAGGGAGCAAACGGAGCTACTGCGGAGCAAATGGGAGCAAACGAAGTACAAACGATTGAAATTGTTCTCGAAGAATTGCGTGATGGAGGGGGGGGGGGACCAGGAATACGCACGCTTTCCGGGCTCATGTTTTATCACAGAACTACTGCAAGCATCATGAATTGCCGCTTCACAAAGCACTAATTAAATACGCAATTATTTACAATTTAATATGCACTAAAATTTGTTTCAGATAATATAAACTATACAAAATATAATGGATACAAAATACAATTTAGTATGCACTAATTTCACCACACACGCTAATTTCATACAATATTTGCACAAGTCTACAGTCTGTGTACTCAACACCCAGATAGCCAGAAAATTACCTTCCTTGAGGTTGTAAATAAAGACGGAATGTTGACAGGATTGGTTTACTTCCTCTCACAATTCTTAAGTGAAACAACGGTGGAAATTAACTTTATAATGAATTAGTTGTTATTTCTAGAAACGCAATTTAATCAATAGGACTAAAGTCAAAACTTTAGTACATAAATAGTAAGAAATATTTTCTTAAAGGCAAAAATAAAAAAAACAGTAATTGTTTGTTACTCGGTTTTGACAGGTAAAAGAAACAGCAGTGCTTTCTCAACATCAGATGCCAGCTAATTGATGTACGAATTTAGAGTGTACACGATTCTGTTTATTAGAAAAGCTTCCTTCCGTTTGAAGGTCAACGGCTTGCTTCATGCTGCCTGGAACATATAATAGTATCGAACGTGTTAATCTGACTAAAGCTATTGTTCATTGCGGCTAGAATATCCAACAAGCAAAACCTTTATTGTATAATATAAAACTAAATAATGGTTTGTAATTGTATACATTAAAATTAAAAAAAAAAAAAAAATGTCGCGTATTTATAATACTTATAGTCCGCAGATAATTAAATGGAGACCAATAAAGTAGCGTGTCGCTCAATATGATATTTTGGTAGCAAGGCCACTTTAAAAATCGCCCAATCCGCTTCTTGTAGCCCAATCTGGCATCAATATTGAAAAAAGAAGTGAGTAAATTGTATCGCTCTCTGATTGAATACACGGATAAATGCTGAGACAGAAAATAATCTTCGTACAGCTTCACTACCTGCTATATTTTTCGCTCTAATGTGCGCAACGTTGTAACCGGAAAAGTTGATTTGTACTCCTTTCAATAGAAGTGGAAGAAATAAGGGCTCCGGCAGATCCTGATCTTGGAAAACTGAATATGCAAGTTTTCTACTCTTTAGACATCGGACTACATTAGGAATTGCAAAGCCGCTTGTAGGCCGATAAGATATGCGAGCTGTTTTCATTGGGTTTCGTGGGCAGGAAGCGTAGCATTGTGGCTCAGTGGTAGAGGTCTATCCTCCTTTACGACGGGTACTGGTTCGATCCGCAGCCGAACGAGTTATTGGCGGGATGCTTCATGTCTGTGGATTTTCTTCAATTTCTTGGGGTTATCCCGCTTTCACCAGTACGTCCATAACAAATCACCAAAAGGTAGCACGGTGGCTCAGTGGCAAAGCGATCCTCGGAAAATTTCACAATTCATTATAACTAACCATTTTTCTTCTTTACCCTAAAGACCATAATTGTGGGACACTAAATTAAAATTTTCACTTTTCTTTTCAATTGGGTTTCATGTTAAGTTCTTAATTTTTTTTAAAAAAAAAGTCGTGGGCCAGATGAAGAAGCTCTGCAGTCCAATTGTCGCCCTCAGGCTATACGTTGAAGGCCCCGGGTGCATAGAATAGTTTGTAAGTCTGAAACTGCCATTTTCATGTACTGATATTTGACACTCTTCTATGTAGACTATTTCGTGCTGTAACATTTTAGAAGATTCAATTCATGGGTTGTGGTTAGAGGGACAAAAAGAAGCAAAATATCTGGTGTAATGCCAAACCCAAGCCAGACCATTCGCAAGTGAATCATCCAATGTTCTTTAATTTGATGATGGATTTGACCCTGTGATATATAAGCTTTTATTAAAGTTGTTGTCTGAAAGCTGAATTCTGCATTGGAATAAATTAAAGATGAATGGACAAACTCAGGCAAGCAGAAGAACATTGTCTTGTTCCAGCGACCAGACCAGCTAAGCGGTAGCTATTTTCACACAGAATAGCAACAATATCGTAGTTTTTTTTTTCCGTATCTATTCATTAAATATGTGATGTAATATTCACACAAAAGAGTAAACTTCTGTTTTCGTATTCATTCGTAACTCAATAGCAATCCCTGATGGTAGTATTTATTTAGCCTTTGATAAAATCTTCAGTAGTCGTTACGATCGTATTTTATTTAGTAGATCATCGATACTTAAGGAACATTAAGCTGCTGTAAATCAATGACATTTGTGCAATAATCATAAATCGTCACTGCTGTATATATGAAATACAAAGTTCATTCAATAAATATCCGAAAAAGTTGCAGAAAAAATACAAAATTTCGACAAAGTTTGTACTTCTTTGTTATTTTTGTGGTGCTCTACAACTATTATCAGATGGGCCTGGCACGCCTTCGTCGTGAGTGGAATGCTGGGAATGAGTGAAGCAAGATGGCGGCACCCTTGCAGGTTAGCACCGACGTGGAGCAGCGGAGTGTCGTTAAATTTATGTTAGCTGAAGAGTTGAAACCAATCGAAATTCACCGTCCGATGGGAGTGTGATATGGTGAAAGTTGTTTGAGTCGAACACAAGTATACGAGTGGGTAGATAAGTTCAAATGGGATGTAACAAGTGTTGATGATTCGCCACGTCCAGGACGTTCTGACTGTGCACTCACGGACAACATTTCCGGAGTTGATGAGCTGATACGGGAAAACAGGCGTGTTACGGTTAGTGATATTGCAGTAAAGATGAACATTACTATCGAACCAATCCATTATATTGTCATAGCATACTGATGATCAAGAAAGTGTGTGTGAAATGGGTCAAAGCTCTTAGTGGCTGAAGGTTCGTTCGGTTCTGTGTTGGTGCAAACCTGCAGGGGTGCCGCCATCAGCATCCCGTTTGCGAGGTATGTGTGCCAGGCCCATCTGATAATAGTTATAGGATACAAACAATAATAACAAAGAATTACAAACTTTGGCGAAGTTCTGTATTCTTTATAGAACTTTTCCGGTTATTTATTAGAAGTGGAGGATATTTAATATATATATGAGGAATGTTCACAAAATAACGATCGCTTGTACATTTTAGCCTCGCAGGTCACGTTCAACTGGTATTTCTAACATCTTCCCTTAGTGTTATGTGATTTGTATTAGTTAAGTATTGTGCATTTGCTGCGTGTTAGAAAAATGAAAGCTTTGATACAAAATCCCACCGACTGTGAGGGAGAAGCATGATTTAATGCTTGAGTGCTCAAACTGCCAAGCCTGCAGAAAATTATAGTCAACTAAAGAACGTGTATGATAATAAAGTAATGAATGAAATACATGTGAGAAAATGGTGTTTAAAATGCTTAATACTGAACGAAAAAAATAAGCATGATGAACCGAGACACGAACGCCCGTCACTCATCACAGATGACTTAACGAGAATGTAAACAACAAAATTGTGCAAGACAGACGCTTAACCGTCGACAAATTGCACACTGTTTTGCCAAACATTTTTCATTCTCTGGTTGGCAAAATTCTGTCCGAGCATCTTGACTACCACAAAGTTTGTGCGCGATAGGTTCAACAGCGCTCACAACTGCGGCGAAATGAGTGAACAGCCCAAAGGAAAAAGAATGGGTGTAGCAGAGGTGTTTGTGACGCGGTGTCAAGTGAAATGATCGTTACTTTCTGGATGACCCTCATATACCCTTCTCGAGCTTACCGATAAACCTGAAATTACTATTAATAATAGTCAGTTGTCAAAATGTAAAATATCTGAAGAACGGGAAAGCTCTATTTTGTCACAAAATTGTGTTCTTTTACTGCAATAGTACCAGTCGGATGGTCATGTAATCAGCTCGGCTGCTGGACACGCTTTCATGTGTGGAGAGGTGGTCAGTGAGCATTCACAAAGGAACATCTTATATTGATAGTAGTATTGTCCAATCAAACAATGTGCAATCGATAGAGGATTAAATAAAAGTGAGAAATCTAAATTTTTACGGGCCGACACCCAGACACACAGGAGATACAGAGGAAAGAAGGATCTAGAATCATGTGAAAATAGCAACGCAAAAGATACACTGATCCAGAAAGAACCTCAAAATGATTAAAGTAATCAAAATGACATTTACACAACAGTGTAGTAAACAAACATTGTACCCAAAGACATGCTCAATAACATCGTATATAATGCAGTGTTGCCAACGAAGAAAAAATGTTTTGTTAAATGCGCGGAACACAAATTATAACATCTAGAAAATATAATTGTGAGTAGAAACTTTCCTGTGAAGAAGTCTTGATCTACAGTGTTGCCAACCCACTGACTCCAGATCCTTCTTTCCTCTTTATCTCCTGTGTTTTTGGGTGTCGGCCCATACAACTTTGGATTTCTCATTTTTCCTCATTCCTCTATCGATTGTGCATTGTCTGATTGGGCAATGCTAGTGTCAATATAAGATGTTTCCTTGTCAGTGTACTTTTAATTGTATTCAGAACCATTTTATCAATTTATAGTTTTTATATTATGAATCATGTAATATTAAGACGGTGTTTGAGATCTAGGAATTGGATGAACTAGTGTTGCCCGCAAGATTAATTGAATTTCTTATCTCGTCTGAAATTTTGAAACGTATTTGTTGTTTCATTTTGGAGACCAAAACAGAAGGGAGACGAGATTTTTTTTTGTCTTGAGGAGAACACGAGTCTCTGCAGCATTAGTTCCTAACACACGCCTGGTATTATGATAAATCTAGAGCATAAAGCCGTAATAATTACACATAATTAATGTATAAGTAGTAGTTAATAATGCATAACTTTTTTTCTTAGCCTGTTCTATTTCGATTGTATGGAATCGTGATGCGCAAAATATTTCTTGAAAGCCTAATGCAATGTTTTAACATAAGGAAACTGAAAATAAGAAAGAACGGAAGCAAATAGAAAACTCCATTTTGTTGGTATACAGAGGAACTTCACAAAGTGAAATCGAATTGTATACTTCGTTAACTCTGAAAGATACTGATTACACGTTTCATTGAATTCTGTGTTCTTCACACGAAGTGTCTCACGCTTTACCAATAACTCAACTCGCTTGGGACACACACAATATATATATATATATATATATATATATATATATATATATATATATATATATATATATATATATATATATATATATATATATATATATATATATATATATATATATATATATATATATATATATATATATATATATATATTGTGTGTGCGTATGTGTGTGTGTGCGAGTTCACGTGGTTTTAGAAACGAACACTTATAAACTCAAGTTGTTTAGAATTTTACAATTTAAAAAAAAAAAGTCTTCAAATGACAGAGTTTATTTCATCACTTTTTTCATCTTTTTTTTTTTTTTGCCTTGGGCTCAAATGGCATATATGTACAGGCTAATTTGAAGGTATTCTTGACATATCGGAATCAATATAAAAATATCGATATATTGTTCCCCTTGGGATGATACGGACACAAATACATAGTATTTCCAAACTATGCAATCAATGATAACCCACGCTTTAAATAAAGTACAAACAAAAGCTCGCCATATTGTTTTATCCCGTTCTATTTCAATCCCATTAGCAGTTCTATTAAAGATCGCTATAAGATCATCTTCCGCACAACTCAATTTTAAGACAGATCAGTACTTCCACCATGGCTCTAAATTTACCTTGTTATTTCAAACCCCGGTATCCGGTATTGCGTTCACACAATGTCAGTTTGATACAGAGCCGCTACTGTACGCTGTTAAGTCAGACGACGTTGTTGATTTTGCAATGCGAAAATACAACCACAGCCGTATTAAAAATATGTGGTGGAACACTGAAATAGGAACAGGGCCATTTCGTTCTTTCAATATGCATTTCGTGCTGTTATTAGTGTTTCACACTCACATGGTGAACGTAAGTCATTGCGATTTTAATATTGACAAATTTCTTGTTTGTCAGTAATCAGAGAAAGTTTTTTTTCTATTAACAATTGGTAAAAACAATGACGTTTGGAAATGTATCACAACCACTTTAAAGCTTGTTGTCAAAGAGATACACCCCCATACTCAAAGCGTCATATGAATTAGTTCATTTAACCACTACAATTTTAATAATTCACTTCATAATCCGATTGTGTTGAAGTAGCACCAGTTTTGTGTCGAAATTTGACACACCTCTGGTAATACAAAAGTATTATGTTGAACAATCACAAGTAGGTACGCATTTTTGTAATGCATAGTTCGTCATTCGAAACACCTGGTGACGAATATAATTGCTAGGTAAACTTCACTAAATGAATAGTAAACCATCACGTTTGCAATCCTGTTGTGAGATTGGTGTCATGATAAAGAGTATATTAGCAAAGGAACAAGCAAGCGGAGATGAAATGCACTTTTGAAAATGAAATGGAATATAAGTTAAACGTCCCATAATAAGTTTAACGTCCCATGTTTATCCCTTTTAGGTTAAGGAGGACGATGATAATAGAATAATTAGTAGAATCATAAACTGGGAGGAAACTGGAGTAATCCGAAAAACTCAAGGACACGATGTCGTACCCCACAAACTTGGTTGACGGGGATCAAACCATTGGCCCCACGCACCAAAGGTAAGCGCTCTACCACTGAGTTACACTGAGCTCTAAAATGCAATATTGTAAGAAAGCTTCTAGTGACTGTAATAAGCTGCATGTAAGAAAACAAAAGTAAGGAAATGGCACAATAATATAGGGGCATAAAGCCCGAAATATTATTATACATCTTATGAATCAATAAAGAACACACGATACCTGATGATTTACGTTATCTTATTCAGTACATCAAGGGTGCAACTACGTGGAACTCAAAAGTTCATTCCATTTCAATATTAAAGTTGTATATGGTATAGTCTACAGAAAAAAAAAACTGCAACATGAGCATGTAAATTTATTGTGAAACTACTCCTATCAGCGCAGGGAATCAACATAACGTCTAAGTAGCACGAATCACGCCAGGAAAAACTTCTGTACACTTATTTTCTAGTAAAAGACTTCGTCGTTTCACAATAAACTTACATGCTCATGTTGCAGATTTTTTGCTGCGGACTGTACAAGTTAACGATGTGCTGTTTAAAATAAATATAACGCTATTTTTCTACAGGTAATACGAGAAGTTAAAGATTTATGTTATGAATATGCAGACTTATGTTGGAAGTTCTAAGACATTACAATTTTCGATTCCAAATTCAAGTGTTGATTGATTTCCACCTGAGTGCACTAACTAACATAACCAATAATTTACATCACAAAAATTCCATCAAATGTAGCTCCTCTCGTAATTAGATTTAAAAACCGTCTGAACTGATCAGAATCTTTGAGTTCCAACTGAATTTGTAAAGCAATTCTTTGATAAATATTCCCTGAAATTTATCGATTAATTGGGCGACGGAAACAGGACGATGTGTTTTCTTCTCACTCTCTCTCTCTCTTTTTTTTTTTTTCGTTTCAGTAGAACGAATATACAAGCTTTGAAGGTTTCGTTATCTCTGAAGAAGAAAGATGAAATAGCAATATACGGAAATATTGCAGTTTAAGAAAAAAAAAATGAAATTCTTAAGTTTTGATTCTCACGCTATGCTCTATAGATTAAAAAAGGGAGATGATTAATATAAATGGTTAAGTGCGAAATACTGGTGAAATGAGAACGTGGAAGGAACGGAAGACATCGAAAAGACCTACAGACACGACGTTGTTCATCATAAACTCATTTGGCCTAGGATAGACCTAGGACTCCTAACATTACAGATCACACTCTAGCTCACAAACTATGTACGTAACTAAGTCTATGGCCTATGGAAACTGGAGGTTAAATGCCGCGTTTACAAAAGCTCTCCACTCACTTCTATCCTTTACTTTGTAATTCTATTTCTGCGAGATCAATCTTAACATTGTTTCTCTTATCTACTCCTAGGTCTTTATATTGTTGTGCGTAAAACAGGTTCAACATATGTGAAATGTATTTATTGGCATTTCACCTTATTACAATACACTGTTACATAGTCGAATATGTGATAGAATGGCTCCTGATGTCATATAACAAAACACTTTATAATATAGCAGTAATCATATCGCCATTAGTAGTATTCAATAAATGCTGTTCGATATTGTTTTTGTTTATACATACACAGAGAAAAATCCGTTCTCGGACAGCGGTATATTGTACAAATATCAGATATGGAGTGGGTCAGTGGGTCAAGTGGGTCAAGTTTTCTGAGTGGGTCAGTGGGTCGTGGTTCAACAGCATTTGACCCACTGCGACCCACCACCCACCATCACCCACCGTGACCCACTACGACCCACCACCCACCGGACCCACTGCGACCCACCGACTCAGTATGATCTACCGACCTTCTCTGCTCACTGCATTGTAGAGAGTATCTTCTGAAGACTGGTAAATTTGTATCCGTTTTACTTTCAAGACCTTCATTTCCCTTTCTTTTCCCTTGTTTCGGTCTACTTACCTGAGGTGAGTATATCTAACCAAGTGAAAAAAGAACTTCAAGCACTTTTGGATATTGATAATTTTAATAGTAATAATAGCAATAGGACTTACACTACAACGTGGATCTCGAGACCTGTGGATTTTTAGAGCTAACTACTGGAAAAAATACATTTTTGAATCACTGTAATATATAAATTATTTATAAAAAAATGAATGTAACTATGTGTGCCTGATCATCACGATCAAATTGCAAAGTCAAATGAAATTACTTTTGGTATATACTGTAGTTAGGCCTTAATCCAAATTGGGATGTTATATTGCTTTCATTATAATGCATAATATCCTAAGGAGGTAGTGAGGATCCGAATTTTTGCGGAAAAAAATGAGTATATATCTCGCAAGCCGTTAAACTTACGGAGCTGAAATTCAGGGCATTAACTCTTTACTGAAAATAAACAGAATGTGTCCTAGCATTTTTAAAAATTCTCCTTTATGTGGGGATGGGGGCACTTTCTATATATGGAAAATTGGTTGTCAGTTGGTTTGTAAAAATAATCGAAAACGATCGATGTTATTTAAGAAAAAAATCAGAAACAAAAAATACAGTGTTTGGCTTCATATATTCATTGTTTTCTGCTATAATAATTGCTGAAGCTTACGCTTATTATATGGAGCGCTCACAGCACAGGGCAATCAACCCATAAAGTTGTGAGAAAAATAGGCATAAAATTTGTACTGTAAGCTTAATTACACGGAAATTTGAAGTTTGGATTGTACGTATAATTGTATGGAAAATTTTACACTTTTTTCCTTTACGTTGGTCTACTTACTTTGATTTGGAACTTTGAACTTTCATCCTTTTTTCCACTGAAAAGTATTGATAATTCAACAAGGAAATATTTATACTATGATAATTTAATTGAAATTCATCGTAATTTGGCACATGGCAAACAGCAGTGTGATAATTGAAGTTGAAGAAGGAGGGAAATTCCCATTCACCTCTGAATACTTTCCAGAAACCTCGTTCCCTTTCGCTTTCTAGACGGGGGAGGGAACTTGGTAATGGTATCAAACCTTCATGTATAAAAAATAAATTTATAAACAAATAAGAAATCATCAGCTTATCAGGCTTTAATTGATAATTTATTCACAAGATTCCCTATTGAAGGCGTTTTAGATGAAGTTTCTGTTCTACATGGGTCGACATTGCCAACTGACATGGTCGGTATGGAAAAGATGTCGTATGGTGATAGAGAGATGATACTTCTTGCTGAGTATTTCAAAACTGACCAAGAAAAATCGTTATCAGACTTAAGTCTAACAAGTAGATTGTCGATGAGAAATGGCAGAAATCGGGTAGAAGTATTATCAATTTCCACGACAGAGTGCGAACGGGGATTTCTCCTTATGAATTTACAGATGACTGATATTAGAAATAGATTAAGTGCTCAAACATTGTCTATCTTGTTGCTCATCAATGTTAACGACCCACCGCTAGACAAGCTCAAAGTAGACGAGCTAGTTATATCTTGGCTGAAGGATGGACATCATTCCACTGCGGATGATTTACCGCCAAAAAGTTACCAACAGAAAATAAATCCGATTTGAGATTTGTTTTAAGGTGGAAAGTTACGAGTTACGGAAAATGTATACTTGTATTACTAATGGTTTATTTATGTTATTCAACTTTGTACCTACTTTTTAGTAAGTATCTTCTTTGCTTTAGGTAAACCACTTTTGAATAAATATTCATAATAATTGCAATTATGCATGTTTGTAATTTAAATTTAACGTTGCGTTTTAGTGATTGCACAAATTACAATTATGAACATACTTTATGGAGATGCTCTCACATAGGGTACCCGAGCACCTTTATACCCTATGAACAACTGATTTTTCAAGTCTTTTGTGAGAAAAATATTGTGAACTGAGAAACCATAACCTTTTCCATATTGTACAGGGGTATTTTCCTGCAAATAGAAGTTTCTTGTGGAATGCGTTCAGAAATTAACACTTGCAAGAATAATCTTTTAGTACAAGTATATTTTAGGCACACACTAATTTCCCACCACCTCAAACTGTTTCAATTTCCTCACTGACAAACACTTTACAATTTTATATCGTAAAGGTCAGATCCACAGTTATTGTAACAGAGTGGTGCTTGAGCGATTGACTAGAAATTCAAATTTCGATTATTGACAATTTCACAGTCTTGTTTTATTACAAGTGTAAAATCTTTAGTCAGTTCAGAAGAGGCCGTGTATCGTGTTCAGAGTTGATAAGGATGGATTTTGGTGAGTCAGTGTAGGTCAAAGTGGATGAGAGTGGTTCATGGTGGGTAGTGGGTCAGAGTGGGTCACGGTGGGTGGTGGGTCAGAGTGGGTAACGGTGGGTGGTGGGTCATTGGGTCGTGGATCAAGTTTTCATTGACCCACGCCAACTCTGACAAATATACGGTATCCTCTTGCTTACTATAGAAATCAGTACGGAGCATACGTTATCCGTATGCTACATAGGCACTGCCCTTAGATGTTACATCATGCCATTGCAGGATGACTGACATCTAACAGTTTTCCGTATATCACATGCATATACTTATGTTACCTTCGTCAGCTATATGTTATATACGTAAATTTGTATGTGAGATCCTGACCGCCTACGTTGTTTCATAAGGAAAGTACGTATAGATGGAACACTTATACAGAAAGTATTATAAAACATGCGTCTTCAATTATACGTCTGCTGTAATTGTTGTAATTGTCCAAAAACTACATGAATTACACATGTAACCTATCTTTTTAAGTACGCGACCTACAATTGTTTTCTCAGTGTATCGGTACAAAAATAATAATACTAAAAACACGATGTAATTGGTATCATATGTATATTTTTAAAGTACTAAATATACCTATATCATGTATATGAGCATTACATTTTCTTTTTTGAAGATAGGGTTTAAGATATTAAAATAACTGTAATAATATGCAAAATATAGGCTAGGACTAGGGGGCACCAAACAGTCACTTTGCCCGAGTGAAAATTTTGACTTGGTGCCCCCTGCATTTAGTAGGCAAATAGTAATGATTTTATTTCCTTTCCCATGTAAAATTTTGTTTCCCATGTAATCATGGGCGGAGATTCGTGGGACAAAAGGGGCAGTTACTCCCCCACTTTTTCGAAATGACCAATTAATGTTTATAATTTCATTTGGAAATGTAAAGTTTTTGTATCTTATTACTGGTTCATAGAAAAATGATGCCATATAATATTTGCCGTTGCTTGAGTAAGTATTGGTTGTCTTCCCGTGGAGTTAAGAAAGCTACAAGAATTTGGTTTTAATTGCCACACAAAAATTGCCCAGAAGTTAACTGATTGGAGTGCAACAATTCCTGCGTACTTTCATTTATTTTTACAAGGGCTCAATATATTAGGCAGCCGCTTTAAAACTAATTGAGAGAACATTTCACAAGTTAGTCTTTAATTGGACAAAAATCGGCAGTTGCTAAAATGTCTTCTTTCTAATTAGGCATATTGATTAAAAAGAGAGTAATAAGAAACAACTTCTACCTTTTCTGCTGTTTTGCAGTATAATATACGAGTGAGTGGTGTGTTTAGGGCTGTACGAGTGTATATACAATTAAATTAGTGAACTCAACATAACTCTAGGTTTTAGGATTGTTTTGTTTAACTGAAGTGTGGAGTGATTCTAAATATTGTTGTTTTGATGTGTACCAAGAAAGTGAAAACTGTATCTAATGGCAACGAACATTTTTTCGGGAAGATGCTAATGTAAATATTTCTTCAAATGTCGTAGCATATGCTTGTAGTATTTACTGTCTTTCTAAGAGTAATAACATACATTTAATGGCATGTGTGGAATTAAAAACATAAGTTGTTCGTTAATCCCCAGTTTTGCAAATTTGTTTTGCAAATTCGTTATTAAATAATCTGATTACACAAATTTCCAGACAGAATTTTAAGATATTCATGAGCAAGGAATCAAATCTCTTCTTACACTTTCGTTATCTAAGAGTACAAAGGCCTAGTACCTACTTGCGTTGCTCTTGTCAATTTACTTAATAAAATATAAAATACGATATATGGTATCATGTCTTGCCCCCCCCCCCCCACACACACACACTTTTAACGTCCAATCGCCGCCACTGCATGTAATCATATAAACTGTAAAAATCTTAAATTTTAACATCTACGCCAATTCAAGTAGCATAAAAAATGACACGCACATCTGATTTCTTTAATTTCTCGTTTCAATTATACAAAAGAAAAAAATGTGTTTTACATTCAACTTTTTTTTTCGTTTCGTTTTACTTTCTGTGGATAGTTGTGCTTATAGAAACGAAAGTAGAACTAAAGCATTTCCGGCTTGGACAAAGCTGGTTGAAAAAGCAATTCGAAGAAACTGCTCAAAGGTTTAGACAAGCTATTGTTTTCGACAAGAAAAATTGGCAAAATGGGTTTTATGTTCCTCGGCTATGACATCACCGTTTTCCAGCTCACGCTTCGTGCAGAGTAAAGTAAGGGAAAATGGAGCTCGTTTTCTCCATGCTTCTGCGACAAATATATACAAGACACGTCCATATTTTTTTTTTGTTATGGTGTTTAAGTGGTTGCATATCACATATATAGTGCTGAGTGGGCGGGTGAGTACATCGTGTGGAATGGAGAATGTTTAATAGAAAACGTTTTTCATAGTTTTTTTTTTTTTTTTTTGTGACGTGCCACCATACTTCTCACGCAAGAATATGAAATATACGTGCTTACTTTTTTAACAGTTAGCGGGAGTAGGTTAAAACAAAAATGGCAAGGATGTGACACCATGACACTGCAAGAAGTAAGTGTTTTGTTAAAGAGGCATATTAATTGACCGGTGCACATGAATGTTAGTGTAATAGAAACGTAACTATTCACCCAGTATCTGAATACTTTCTTGTCGTCTGAACAGCTGGATGTCTCTAGAGCAGTGGTTCTCAAACTTCTTGTTACTGCTACCCACATTAAATAAAAAAAAGATTTTGTGGCCCACCTATACTGAGAAAAAAAGGACTAGGATTTCCGTGTGGATACATCGTATTTACGCGGGTGCGCTCCTTAAGTAATGCAATTTCATGTACAAAAGTACACCAGGTGGGAACACCATGCCAAGTCTGGAGTTCGGCGTCGAACTAGACTCTCTGTGATTGGATAATTTTATTCACATGATTGATTTCGTGTTAAAAACTATTACTCTCGTAAGGTAGGGAGTCACAGATGTAGAAAGAACCAAGAGGGGACACTCGTAGGAAGGTAGTAACAACATTAAAAACAGCATTTTCATGCCGACTGGATTATGCATTTTCTCCGAGTATTTTTATTCAAATACATATTGACATTCTACGTTGTCTGTCGTACATATATATATATACACATTGGCGGATCCAGGATATGATCAAGGGAGGGGCTAAACCATAATTTGCCGTTTTATCCACTGTAAAGCAGGATTGAAGCGCATTTTATCCAGTGTATATCTGAGCGTCAAGGGGGGGAGGCTATAGCCACTTAGCCCCCCTTTGGATCCGCCACTGTGTATATATATATATAATACTTTCAAACTAAATTGTAATTAAATTTATGAATACAGTGGCCCTGTCGGTACAAAAATATCATTTGGTGATGATCGAGCAAGTGTAATATAAATTTCTTTTTCAATAACTGTATGTTATATGAAATTGTACGCATTCTCAAAGAGAGTTAAAGTGCTTCCATAGACAGGTAACAGAGAGCTAACACTACTGTCGACGCAATGCCCTACCCCGTGACAGATTTTGACTCACCCGCTTTCTTTTCATCCTAACCCAGCATCTCTACTGACTGTAGAACAGGACATTTTCTGAGCAGCCACTTACTCTTCCCCTCTTTAACAAACGATTTCAATTTCCATTTTCTGAATAGTACTTCACAACATATGTTTCTGTATCAAAACAAAATGTCCATAGTTAAAAGGAAGTACTTTTCGCGACCCATCAATGGGTCGAGACTCACACTTTGAGAAACACTATTCTAGAGGAAAACCACACCATTTAGTTTAAGTGTTATCGCTACTAGATAAAAATACAAAACTTCCCGCAAGTACTAATACTCTACCATTAATATAGATAAGCTTTCTAGTAATATGTATAGGTTAGAGTGGGGACAACTGGAACAATTTTCCGTTCAGATTGTTTTAAAAGCTTATAATTTTGCTTCCATTGAGAAACCAAAATTGACATATTAAAGATTGATCCTTTGGGAACAGTCCACATTTTTGGAGGTCAATAAAAAATATTCCATTAAAAAAATGTTGAAGTTACTTAGCTAATGCATTTTGTCCCATTTGTCCACATTGGCAGGTCAACTTGGACACCTATTGGGGTCAACTGGGAAAACGTAATATATATTCGAGTCGAGACAAAATATACGAGTTAAAATATACACACACATGAGCCAGAACATTATGACTATCTACCTATTTGTCAGTATGTCCACCTTTGGCACAGATAACAACGGCGACTAGTCTTGGCATGCACGGAATGATCCTTGGTAGGTCGCTGAAGAGAGTTGACACCACATATGCACACACAGGTCACCTAATTCCCGTAAATTCCGGGGAGTGGATGATGCGCTCTAACGTCACGTTCAAGCACATCCCAGATGCGTTCGATTGGGTTTAGATCTGGCGAGTTGGGTTGCCAGGACATCACTTGGAACTCGCCCCTATATTCCTCGAATCACTCCATTACACTCCTGGCCTTGTGACATGGCGCATTATCTTGTCAAAAAATGCCACTACTGTTGGGAAACATGGTCGTCATGAAGGGCTGTACGTAGTCTCCAAGCAGTGTACGATACACATCGGCGTCATGGTGCCTTGCTCAAGCTCCACCAGACACATGGATGCTCACATGAATGTTCCCCAGATAATAATTAAGCCACCGTCAGCTTGTCTCCGTCCCGCAGTAAAGGTGTCAAGGAGTTATTCCCTTGCAACGGATTCGCACCCTCTCATCGTCATGATGAAGAAGGTATCGGGATTCATTAGACAATGCAACGCTCTGCCACTGCGCCAAGGTCCAGTAGCGATGGTCACGTGTTCATTTCAGTCGTAGTTGCCGATGTCGTTTTGTGAACATTTGCACATAAAGTGTCGTCGGTTGCGGAGGCCCATCGTTGGGAGTGTTCGGTGCACTGTGTATTCAGACACACTTGTACTTTGCCCAGCATTAAAGTCTGGTGTTTGTTTCGCCACAGTTCGCTGCCTGTCCTGTTTTACTAGTCTGCTCAGTCTATAACGTCCGACATCTGTAATAAGGTGTGAGCGCCCAATGATATTTGATAGTACTTCTTTACCTGTAAAAATTTGAACGGCCCGGTAAGTTTGTGTAGGGTAATTAACAAGCACAGAGCAGTACACACCACACGTTTAGGGAAACTTTGATAAATAAAATATTTCTACAGTTCATACAGGATATTTTGGTGCTTAAGAATTGTACTCTGATTTGAGAAGAGTTTCATTAAGTTAACTGTCATTAAATAACAAACCAACTTTTCAGTCGCCTACTAAAGCCTTCATAAAACCATAACTTCAAACCGATTTTCTTTAACGCAGCTAAGTTGTGCTTTAATCATGAGAGAGCAGAACATGTGTTTTCTTACATCATACTCCCTCAACATCTTAAAGACAATTTCATTAATCAGAAAGCTGTCTGACCTAAAGTCCTAAAAATGGAATGGTCTATAAACACACTAACTAACTAACTAACTCTATGGCCTATGGAACCCGGAGGTTCAGTGCCGCGTTCACAAAAGCTCTCCACTGACTTCTATCCTTATCTAATTGCATCCAGTTTCTACTTTGTATTCCTATCTCTGCGAGATCCATCTTAATATTATCTTCCCATCTGCGCCTAGGTCTTCCTAATGGTCGTTTTCCTATGGGTCTACCAGTCAAGACTTTGAAAGCGTTTCTACTTTCTTCCATTCTAGCTACATGACCTGCCCACCTAAGCCTCCTAGACTTGACGACCCTAACAATGTTGGGTAAACCGTATAAACTATGTAGTTCCTCGTTATGAAGTTTCCGCCATTCCTCATTCTGGTTCCTCGGTACCACACGGTACCACGCGGAAGACTTGGTCTATTATAATCTTTGCCTCCCTCTGTTCGCTCTTTCGTATCATGTGTATCGGATGGTTTTGATATTTCTTCTGATCATTAAAACATAGCAATGATACCTGTGTGCGGGGAAAGGACCTAAAAGCACAAGATAACTGTCTTTCCATTTGTTTTGGAAACAACAAACCCATATCACATGTGCGAGAGAAAATGAGCAGAGCGAGATCAGGTGTTTAGTCACGGTCAGTTCGCAGCAGGAGACCATGGTTAAACATTTGGCTCACTATCTTTTCATATTGATGTGAAAACATACTCGCAAAACCTTACAAATACAAAAGACTGCACTTCAAAGAAAGTTTTAAGATACAGATAGTTCCATTTTCTCTTAGCATCTTTCTTCAGCAAAAGAGCCGGTTCACTGTATTCGAACAAGGGAAGGCAAAAGAGGATGAATTTATATTTTATAGGGAAGTGACATAAACAATACATACCGCTTCCGACACTGTACTGAAGCATTTCTTTCAGCGGTATATCATTAGATTTATCCTGACCCTCATCCCACCTCAATTTGTAAAGTAAAAAGGGACAGAAGTATCCAAGATAACTGCGCACTTGAGTTTCAGTTCACAATAATAAAACCAGTGGGCAAGTAAACAGTCTTTTGTAAGCTAAAGAAAACGGCGATGTTGAGAAGGAAGGAATTGGTGGAATGAAGTAAGTGGAAAAGTGGAAGGAAACTAAAGAACCACAAGAAAGTCCACACACGGTGTTTCTATGCCACAAAGCCCACTTTGCACCAGCTGGGATCGAATCAGAGTCTTCACACACCAAGGGTAAAAGCTGTGCCACTGAGTCACAGCGGTCCCGGGTCTCGGTTGAGTCCACTTTACCTTTATAGTTTCTTAGTACATATATGTTACGACTACGAAATAGATTTTCCTTAATAAGCTGCATAAAAACAAAAGCCTTCGAAATGCATTAAATAATTAGCGTGATTTGATTTTGAACTTAATAGTTTCTGTAAATTTAAAGTTAATTGCAAAATGAACCCGTAATTTTATTAGGTGAATATAAAATATACTCCCAGCACCAAATAAAACTATTTGGAATTGTCATAAAAAGAAAGAAAGAAAAAGCAAATAGCGTTGCAAAAAGATTAGTAAGTAAGTGAAATACATTTCAGACGTGAATTTCGGAAAAAAAATACTAAGCCCTTTTTTTTTTTTTTTTTTTTTTTTAGCAGTGTGCAGAATCAATGTTTAACGAACGAACACCTCCATGATAACAGAGAGAAGCTGGTGTTAAGTCAATAACAAAAGAAAGCTAAATAAATTCATATTAAAAGTTATATCAGTGTGTAAGTACGAAGATGCACCAAAGGTCGAAAACTTAATACACTATTACTCCCATGTATCAAGCAATCGTTCAGCTGTCATTTGAGATGATGGAAATCCCAGGCTCCTGAAAAACTATGTTAATAGAGTAAAATAAGGATTGTATTTATCTTACAGTGAACTGCTTTGATGCCAAGTGGCCTAACCCCAAAATTGAAATTTTCCAGGAGTGAAAGTTGAAGTTTAATATCTCACGGACAATCCATGTTTCTTTTATGTTGGGAACCAAAACCGTAACTACTGTATGTAGTTTATTGTTTTATGATTTAGTGTTTACAAAAATCCTTTTAAAAAATACCTATCTATAGAAGTGAAAGGTACATATCTCTACTAGTTCTTGGCATCCAAGCAGTCCATTTATTGTAATATACCATGTAAAATAGTTTCGTATCATTATATGTGATGTAAAACAAATGTTACATTATATATTATGGACATTACGGAAATTAGAGAAGAAATATTTGGAGAGCTTCGAAATGTGGTGTTGGAGGAAGATGGAGAAGATGAAATGGACAGAGAGAGCAACAAACGTCGATGTTTTAAAACGGATAGGAGAGAAGAGGACACTTCTAGCCACCATTCTTCGTAGAAAGGCCAATTGGATTGAACACATCTCGCAAAGAAATTTTCTTCTTAAAGGCACCGCCATAGAAGGAAAGATGGAAAGGAAGCGAGGAATAGGAAGAAGAAGAACACAGCTGATCCAAGATTTGAAAGATAGGAGAAAATATTGGGAGTTAAAAGAGGGAGCTGAAGATCGGCAAAAGTGGAAGAAATATTTCCAGGCCAAAATCTAAAATTGAATTTAAAAAAAAAAATCATCATTAGTCCCAGGACCTGCCAAAAGAAAGAATACCTATTATTATTATTATTATTATTATTATTATTATTATTATTATTATTAATAATAATAATAATAATAATAATAATAATAATAATAATAATAATAATAATAATAATAATAATAATCGTAACTCGTGATATGCTGCAACACATTGGCCCTTATCCGGGCAACCGGTGCCTCCCAGGCCCAGTAGCTTCATTTTTCTAAAATTTCTTATTCGAAGACATAAAATACTGAATTCTTCTAACTTTCGTCGAAGTTAAAATAATGAACATATCGAGTTGGTAAAGCTAATGTTTTTTTGTTTTTTTTTTTTTTAAATTTGAAAATCTTTTCCTGACGTAACCGGGCAACCGGTCCTAGGAGGCCCAGTATAACTTTAGTGAAATTCCTGTCAAATGTTAGATCAAATTGTCACATAATTATATATTGAACACGTGACTATTGTAACCTTTAGTCGGAACAGTATGCGGCAACAGACATTGAATTTTCAGTGTTCTGCACTTAAAATATATACTGGGCCTGACAGGCCCTGGTTTACGTAACAAAAATGTCTGGACCGGATTTGCTATTCTGCTTGGCTTACAAAAGCGTGACACGAAGTTTCGCTACTTGACAAAAATATATACCGGTACATTCTAGACTAGTCTAAACGGTAAGTGACAATAGGCATTGATTTTGTGTATTCTGCTCTTAAAATATATACTGGGCCTCACAGGCCCTGGTTCATCGTTTACGTTACAAAAATGTCTTGCCCGGATAAGGGTTAAAGCCTCAAAATAGTTAGGAAAGCGAATAATCCAGAAGTTATGTAGTCCTATTGCGTTCATGGGAACGAAAACACAATAATTATAACTATGGTAAATTACTATAGACTGCCAATTATTCATTCAGAGAATTTATGAAGTTCACTTTATCGCAATAGTTTTATACAAACTACATATAGGCTACGAGTATAATTTTATACAAAGTAGATACTCAATTATCATTATTATTATATTTGAAGTACAATCAATGTCACGACATTAGTTATAATTAACTGAATTGAGCTGAAAATTAAATCTTGATCTCGAAAGATTAACTATTAGGTTTATGCGTTCTATAATTTTCTAAAGTAATAAATGCTGCAATTGGTTTCAAGGCTGTTTCTGAGTGAATACTTTCTTCAAAATAATATTAAAAATTATAACGTTTGTCTCGACACGTCTCGAATCTCAAAAAGTGTGTCTCGACTCGAGTTCGAGTCGAGTCGAGTCGAGATTCGAGACATATCTCGACTCGAGCGCATCCCTAGCCAGACAGGATGCCGAAAATTAAAAAAGAAAAACAAAAACTTTCAATTCAAATTTCAAGCTTGCGCTTCTACTTCCCGCAAATGCTGCACTCCACTTTTCTTTCTTTCTTTTATCTTTTTTTTCTTTTCCAAATATCGATTCCTTGACGGAGCTCAGGAAATCAAGTACTTACAATTACTTTACTTGTTGGGTTCATTTACTATGTGCTACGCTGTCAAATGAAGTATAAACATTACATTCAAGTTTTCCAGACAGCATTATTGGCGTAGACAGCAAACTGTACCGCGAAAAGAAAGATGGAATGTGAAGGGTTAACTTTGAAAAGCCCGCTCCAGTTAAAGTGCTTATACAGACACGGACAATGAATGACACGGAGAATCAGTCGTATTAGCAAATGCTGAAACAAATCTTATGCTCTTACTCACCTCCACTGATGCGTCTGCATATTACGGACGCATCCTTAGCATATACGTTAAGATATAACCACAAGATAGTATACTATAACTCGGATTTTGAGTACAGTTTCAAAAGTTCATTTCCGTAAATTGTAAAAGGCAGTGATGTCCAGACAATAATGGTCCACTTGTTCTATTTATTGGATATTATCAATATTTTACAAACTTACAAACTAAAATGAAATACAACAAAAAATAAAACAAGATGCTAATCAATACAAATGTAGAGGATGAATATGATATATCCGACCTTTGCCAAGTATGGTGGAAGAAGCTATTTGTGACCAACCGCTAACAGCATTTATAAATCCATACGTGACTTTTTTATGCGCAATTAGTACATTCAAATTCACGAACGACGACGAACTGAAGGGTATGATGATACCGTTACAAGTAGCAACTGTAGTCATAATAATAAAGTTCAACTTAGCAACGGTGAAAATGGTGGAGAAATTAAAAAGGATCACAACTCAATAGTTTACATCGCTCATTCTGAAATATGGCTAGCAGATAAAACTTACAAGAAATGACAAATATCAGTGAAATTTTGCGTTATACTAAGCATTGTTTGGGAGGGAAACAGAGCATCTCGGTGGGCATAATTCAGTTAATTTCTTTAGGGGGGAACAAAATCTGATTGAGGGGGAAAATCCCCCTCATTTCCCCAGTAATTCGCACCCTGTTTAGAAGCCATACTCCTATTTCTTAGTCTGCGAAATATTTACAGTGTCAACTACACCTAGTCTTCTGTCACCAACATCAAATCAATTTAAAACTTTAATCTGGAGTATCAGTGGTTGGTGGACAAACACCGTGCTAGTGGGTTTTCTCGGGATTCTCCCATTTTCTCCCACTTTCTTCATTCCACCATTTCATTCATTTCTCATCATCACCGTCTCCTTTAGCCTAACCGGCACAACGTGGGACGTAAAACCCAAAGATTTCATTTCATTTTTTTTTCATTGTAACTATGTCATTAGAGTGAGACTACATCTATTTATTTGTTGGTTTAAATGTTACCTAATGTGCTTAAAACACTTATGCCAATTTGTAAATGTCCACATGGACTAATATAAACAATTTACGGATATGTTCCATGGGCTAAAGAAAACGACAGTAAGCGCGAAGATATTATGATGAAATAATATTGCTAATGAGTAAAGTAGATCGATAATACGCTCATGAACATAATTATCATCGTAAGTTTGAGCGTCATTGTCTTGAACTCAATAGAGAATTTAGATTACTTTTACTTAGATAAATGTTTATATATATATGCATTAATTTCCTTGGGCTTCCCCCTGAGCATATAACTATCGAATCCAGGATGAACTTACATACGCGTATAAGAAATTAGCACTATACTATCAGATAACTATGCTTTTATACTCTTGTTTTTTTTTTTCTTAAGAATGAACAAAATTCGCTTCGCAAGGTCGGTCGGTGACCGAAACTTATTAATTAGTTTGTTACCTCAGGCAGCAAACAATGTCAATAATACAGCAAGTTAGTACACTTCAGCTTTGTCCTAAGATATTCAAGTATGTATATTCAAATAATTGGTAATCTATATATATATAATTGAAAATCACTATGTTTGCGACTCTAAATCTCCTGAACCGCCCGACCGATCTGGATCAAATTTGTAACATGGATGAGGCTCAAGTCTGGGCTGGTTTTAGGCTATTCACTTTGATGGTAGAACTGAGGATAGGGGTATGGGGTATAAAATAAATTAAACTTAATAACTCCTATACCACTTGACCGATATTGATCAAATTTTCAACAGAGATGAGGTTCAGGCCTGGGATTGTGTTTATGATTTAAATTTGATGGAGCAATGTAGGGGAGGAGAAGGAGGGATAGATATATTAAAAACAATTTGTATAAAACTGAAAGTGACTATATTTGTAACTTAGTAACTTTTAAACTGTCCGACCGATCTCAATCAAATATTCAAGATACATGAGGTTCGGATATGGAAACATTTCTGTAATTTCACTTTCGTGGTAGATCCTAGGGGAGGAGAAGTGCAGGGTGACGTATAAATAAAAACTAATAAAATCTAATAAGTTTTGAACTACCCAATCAATCTTGATCAAATTTTCAACATATATGAGAGTCGGGTCTTGGGTGTTTTTTGTCGTTTCACTTTGACGAGCAAACGTAGGAGAATGGGAAGGGGAGATATATGTTTTAAAAAAAAAACTAAAAATGACTGGCTTTGTGAGTTCATCACTCTTGAACCACCAGACCGATCTCAATCAAATTTTCAACATACATGAGTCTAGGGGCAGGAATTACTTTGGCTATTCTGTTTGACGATGGAGGGGGAGGGGGAGAGAAATTTAAAAATGATCAAAAATTGCCGATACTAGTGTTGAAACCATAGTTTTTGGGGTCGATGAGAGAAACAGTGACACTTCTGATGCTGTTTCAATCCAAGTTCAGCCCTGATAGTTGGGGAGGGCAACGTAGGGGTGGGGAGAGGAAGAAATTTAAAAATGATCAAAAGTGGCCGATACTAGTGTTGAATCCATAGTTTTAGGGGTCGATGAGAGAAACAGTGACACTTCTGATGCTGTTTCAATCCAAGTTTTGCTTTGATAGTTGGGGAGGGGGATAAACATTTAAAAATGATCGAAAATGACGAATATTAGTGTCTAATCCATAGTTTTGGGATCATTCTGATGAACAGCATTACTTTCTATCCCGTTTAAATCCGAATTCAAACCCACAACTTTTGGGGGAGGAAGAGATAGAATATTTAAAAATCGTCGGAAATGACCGATATTAGTGCTGAATCCACATTTTTTGGGAGTCGCTGAGATGAACGGTGAGAATTCCGATGCCATGAAGCACAGCATGGAGGAGGGGAACACACACACACACACACACACACACATATATATATATATATATATATATATATATATATATATATATATATATATATATATATATATGGTCAAAAATGACCGATATTAGAGTCGAATCTATAGTTCTTGCTGTCGCCGAGATGAACAGTGACACTTCTGATGCTGTTTAAATCAATTTTCAGTCCCGACAATTCGGGGATGAGGAGGGGTGGCATACATTAAAATGATCGAAGATGATTAATATCAGTGTTGAATCCATGATTTTCGGTGCCATTAAGATGAACATTGACACGTACGATGCAGCATAGATCGAAATTGAGTCATACAACTTGAGGGATTGGGGAAGGGGGACATCATACTTCAGCATAAAATGTAAGTTATTATCAACGTACAACATGGTATTATATGATCTTCGGAACTTGGTTACATGGTTCGTATCATAAGATATAAATATAAAAAAAAGTAAGAACATTTTTTTCCGGAAACAATATAGGTATGTAAACGAATAACTTAGGCATATATTGAAAAGTTGATTTCTAGGTAGAAATCAACTACAAAGAAAGACATTGAACTACGCTAAACTACATCTGAACCGTCGCATTAAATGACATTTGGAAGGTGGTGATAAACCGTATGGGAGTTATCAAACGATATAAACATAGAACTGGGAAAGTTTTTCGAAACGAAATAGATATACAAAAGAATTCCACTGTTGGAGAAGGTGTAATCGAATGAAAAGACAACATCATTACAATTCCACCATGCATTTGTAATTTTGTTGACAGTACTGATAATTTGAAAGCAAGTGTCTTTCCCAACATCATTAAAAATTTTCAAGATATACACTGGTTAAGTGAAAGAGCAATATTGTTTGCAAAAAACAGTGAATAATATGATATTGGCTGAAATTCCAGGAGAATGGAATAACCTACTCATCAATAGACTTTATAACAGATAAGATTGAAATTGTCAACTATCCTACAGAATTTCTAAACACATTAGATTTTCCAGGAATGCCTCCCCATAAATTGATACTAAAACGCGGTGCGATAGTAATGCTATTTCGAAATCTGAATCCTCCATGTTTGTGCAACGGGACAAGATTAAGAGTAGAAAATTGCATGGTAAATTTGATAGAGGCCACTATTCTAGCCGAAAAATTTAAAAAAATGAAAAAAAAAAACTTACATTCCTAGAAATACTTATAACACCAACAGACTGCACTATTCCATTCAAGCGTCTTCAATTCCCTTTGAGAGTGTCATTTGCAATCTCAGGGACAAACATTCAGGACAGCAGGGATAGATCTAACAACCCTTTGCTTCTCACACTTGTTACTTTATGTTGCAATTTCTACAGTTCGGAATCCCGAAGATTTGTATGTTATGGTTAAAAATCAAAAGACAAAAAAGATCGTGTATCATAGAGCACTTGAATAACAGTAAAGCCTAATTGAATTACGAAAAAAAAATAGTTATTTCTGCAGTATTAGAACACGAATCACACTTAATTTACAACTAAGAGAAAATATTGTTACTATATCATAACGTTCCCAAACATTAACAAAATCTGTAAACATGCTTGCTGCAATAATCAATAAAGAATTAATGGCAATAAAATACATGGGATACAAAGATGTGCATTTAAATTATTTATTTCAACCCAGCGAAGCGGGTAACATATGCTATTAAGTAAATAAATAGATAAATAAATAGCTTGCTTTCTAACCCTTTGACTACCAACGGGACACAAAGTTTGTATGTAATACTTTGTAATACTTAGTTTTTTTTAATGAGATAAAGCTGACATTATAATCACAATACTGGAAGTTCGTTCGGAAAGAAAGTAAGTTAAACTTACATAATCTGTTTCCTATTGGTGCGTCATCTAAGGTGATTGTCCAAGGAATGGAGCAGGCGATAATTGGACGGTGCAATGTCCTCGGAGTATGGCGGAGGCAATAGTGTTTCCCATTCACGGCGTAGAATGGTGTCCAGGGTCATCCGAGCCACGTGGGGCTTAGCATTGTTCCTTAAGAGGAGGACTTCTTTGCGATTGAAAATTGCTGGCTCAAGGGTTTTGAATTTTTTCTTGAACACAGCTCAACTGCTGACAGTACACAGTTGCATCGATACTCTGACCTGCAAGTAGCAGTCCCGATTCACGATGCTATGAGCAAATCCACCAAAATCACAAGAGGGCCTTCTTCTGGTGCAATGCTAGTTTCGGCTTTTTTGAAACATGTTAATGGGATGCTAACTAATGACGACGGCGCCGTAGAGCTTCGTATAGGACCCCTTCTCATCACATGTTAAAATCCTGTCCAGAAATGGCTCCTTCCTCAGACGAGACAGCAAAGAAACATAGGTGTCTGTTCGCGTTGCCTTCTGCCCCGGAATCAAATCATGTGAGACACATCAACCCAACTTATAGTGCTTCCCAAGTTGATGGAGGTTCTGCCAAATGGTTTATCTACTCACGCTGATTTGTAGTCCGACTTTTTCACATGTCTGACTACTGCTCTCCTTAATTTCTGCCTGAAGATCTTAATTTTGTACATATGTTGGTCTTCCGGCACGTGTTGAGTCTTTGAGTGTTTCGTCACCGTCTTTAAGCTTGTTAAACCACCCCTGCACTGTCGGCGTAATCACGACACCTTCACTAAATGCCTGATATATCGTCCACCCAGCTACAACGGCGTTTGACCTCAGTTTAAACTCGAAAATCAATCACTCCCTTATGACACTCTGTGGAGGTCCCATGTTCACTCTGTCCTTGCGTAAGTTCACGGTGTAACTGAACTGCCACAACCAAATTGCATGTTGAATATATGCACACCAACAACTGATATTCGCCTTATCTCCATTCACATTCAACCCACGATGTGAGGGCCAATTGAACACAGACCTCCACAAAAAGCGACAGAACTTTCTTGGTTGCCTTTATAGACTAGCCTTTGGCCGCCCCCAGACCCTCTCGTATGCTCGACCTACAGCCTCGCACCTATAAAACCCCCAGTTCTACCAAATTTGAAGTTTATTTTCCTTTTTCAAGTATCTAAAAGATAAGATTTTGTATCCCGAGAAAATACCTATTTAATTAACACGGGAATGAATTCATCCTCCCTTTGGACCCCCTAAAATCTAATAATAATAATAATAATAATAATAATAATAATAATAATAATAATAATAATAATAAAATAAAAAAAATAAAAAAAATATTCACTTTTGGCAATTTTCCTGTGGGTGAGTCTCAGAAGGCTACAATCACGCCAAATTTCATCATTCTAATCCTGCCGGAAGTGCTGAAATATTTTGTAGTGTAGATGTTACGTATAAATAACATGGGAGAGATTTTTCAGTTCCTCATAAAACCACACTAAAGATGATTTAAACAATACTTATTTACATAGGTAACGCTAACAAAAACATACAAGCATACCGAATTCCAAGATTTTATTCCAAGTACTTAAAATATGAAATTTTAAGTAAAAAAAAAAAAAAAAAAAAAAAAACTAATGGAAAATTCCTTCAACTCTCCTTCGACACCTTAAAAATTAAAAAAAATATTCACTTTTGGAAATTTCCCTGTAGATTAATACTGAAAATCTACAATCATACCAAATTTCAATCTTCCACGTCAACCTGAAGTATCCCTCTTTTTTATGTCAGTTCATGTAGTTTTATATGCTGTTAGGAAGGATTTCCATTGCGTTTATGAGAACTTGTACTGAAGAAAGGTAACTACTGAATATAACAAATAAATACAAAATAGACTTAATTGTGTCTTGAGGGAATCAATATATAGTCGTCTGCTTCGAGTTAGAAGAGAGGCGTCATTCCGAACCAGTCTCCGTAAAAATTGCGGAGCGTAACTCTACGCAAATCGCTCAAATGAGAGAGAGAGAGAGAGAGAGAGAGAGAGAGAGAGAGAGAGAGAGAGAAAGTACTATGCCTGTTTCCGGAAACCAAAATGCAGATTTTGAGTTCCGTAGACGAAAACCGTTACAGAATCTGGCCCCAAGTATTTTCCAGGCCACAACAAAATTACTTCCGCTTCTACAAGAAATGAACCTCCTCTCTGTGTGTGACTGAGCAGAAAGCTTGAAGGTTCTCGCAAACTGTTAGCCGAGACAATAATCACGTGCTTAGGTCAGCGAAGGAAGGGTACGCCACCAAAATATTCCATTGCCGAATTTACCATGGTTCATGCGCCATTTGATACAATACTGCAAATGACAAAGCTAAACCAGGATCTTTGAAAATCGCCGTTCGCATTATATGATCACATAAAGATATATATACAACAATAAAAAAGAACATTCAGAGAGTGCAGACGTCTGCAAAGGGGCATGAAATCGAAGGAAAACGAAGAGCATCAATTTGGTTCTGTTCTTAGCTGTCAAGTAGCCTGATAATTGGAACTTACTTCCTCTCCTCAATGCTCTTTCGCTACTTGTGCGTTGAATGTATAGGATAGTTGCTGGCCACGCTGTAGCAATATATTTGATTTTTTTTTTTTTTTTTTTTTTTTTGTAGGAGGTGTGGTGCAGTCTGTTATAAACTGAAGCACAGAAGACATATCCTTGTTGAAAGCAAGAGGAATATTTTTAAGTTGTATTTTGAGGAATTTCCATAATTTACATGTTTACGGTGGTGAAATCGAAAACATAGGGAAACCGCCACTGAACTAGTGTGACAAAAAAAAAAAAAAAAAAAGATTGAAAGAATAATATGATTCAATGTTCAATCAATACTTTAGAATATTAAAGGTTAAAATAAGCTGGAACTATTAATTTTGTCTCATCAAATATTCACACACACATATTATATATATATCCGTGTATCCTGGGTTCCTGTCACCACGGAATGGCGCGTCCTCAGATTGCGGATCGAGGAGAAGGCCTCTAGATATAGATATTAGCTGCGAATATACTGAATAAGCAGTCGCGGACAGCCGACTAGGAGTGGTCCTCCAGCTTAGGGGTTTAGACAGGGCTAACAACCTCATCCTGTAAAAAAGAAGCACTTGTTCATGAATATTTACAAAAGCCTCGGACAAGGACTGATAACTTGGCACGACCTCAGCAAAAGAAAATGGACATGAGATTTGGAACATGGAATATTAGGAGTATTTATAGGTCAGGCGCGTTAAAATCGGTAACGAGAGAGTTAGAGGAATACAGGATGGACGTAGTAGGAGTTCAGGAAGTTAATTGGGAAGGGAATGGATTTGTGAATTCCGGAAATTTTACGTTCTTTTACGGGGAAGGAAATAAAAATCATCAGTTAGGAACAGGGTTTTTCGTTCATAAACGTATATTACCAGCAATTAAACAGGTTGAATTTGTTAATGACAGACTTTCTTTTATTACTCTTAAGGACGGTGGTGTGATATTATTGTTTTAAATGTACATGCTCCAACTGAAGATAAGGGTGACGATATAAAAGATAGTTTTTACGAAGAAGTGGAACGGATATTTGACCAACTCCCGAGATACCATATGAAAATTCTATTAGGGGATTTCAATGCAAAGGTTGGACGAGAGGATATTTTCAAACCGATTATAGGGAACGAAAGTCTGCATAAGGAAAGTAATGATAACGGTGTTAGACTCGTGAACTTTGCAACATCCAAAAACCTAATCGTGAAGAGTACAAAATTCACATATCACGACATTCATTAATACACTTGAACATCACCAGACGGAAAAACACATAATCAAATTGATCACGTTTTAGTAGATAGAAGAAGGCAATCTAGCATAATTGTCCGGTCGTTTAGAGGGGCTGATTTTGACACTGTCAACCACCTGGTAGCAGCGATAATACGAGAGAGGCTATCGTTGAATAAATATAATATTCATTGTCCGAAAACGGAGAGATTCAATTTAAAGAAATTAGAAGAGAGCCAGGTAAGGGAGAAATACCAGATTGAAGTTTCGAATAGATTCTCGGCTTTAGAAGATTCGGAGTGCACTAGTGTTGAGGATACCTGAATTGAAATTAGAGATAGCATTAAAATTTTAGCAAAAGAAAAATTGGGACACGCGGAAATACGTAGGAACAAACCATGGTTCGACCAGAAATGCATAAAGCTAGCAGAGAAGAGAAAACATACGAAATTACGCTTTCTACAAAATCCTAATGAAATGACTACACAAAATTTCGCAGATATCAGGCGGGAGACTTCCAAAACTTTTAGAAGAAAGAAACGCGATTTTCTGAAAACTAAAATTAAGGAACTTGGAGATAATAGTAAAAATAAAAACATCCAGGACATGTACAAGGGAATCAACGAATTTTAGAAAGGCTATCAACCAAGTGCTTATACATCAACTATTTATTGATTTTAGAAAGGCGTACGACTCGGTTAGGAGAGAAACATTATACAACGTTCTTACAGAACTTGGAATACCGAGAAAGCTAATTAGATTAATTAAAATATGTTTAAATGAATCCCAAAGTAAAGTCCGGGTTGGAAAATTTTTGTCCACGAGCTTTCACGTCGAAAATGGCCTGAAACAAGGAGATGCATTGTCGCCATTATTATTTAAAACTTCGTTCTGGAATACGCTATAAGGAAAATCAAAGATAGCAACCAGGGCTTACAATTGAACGGTATTCACCAGGTTATGGCATATGCTGATGATGTAAATTTAATAGGTGATGATAGGAGAACAATAGAAAGAAATGCAGAGATCTTATTAAACGTTTGTATTGACATGAGTTTAGAAGTAAATGCAGAGAAAACTACATACATGGAAGTGCGTCGGGACTGGAATACAGCAAATTATGGATGTGTTAAAATATTAAATAATACTTTTGATAAAGTGGATAGTTTCAAATATCTAGGATCAATATTAACACAGGAAAATCATATTCACGGAGAAATTAAATGTCGACTAAAAGCAGGGAATTCTTGTTACTATTCGGTTCAAAATCCCTTGTCGTTCCGAATTATGTTGAGGAATTTGAAGCTTAAAGTATACAAAACGATAAACATGCATATTTTTATGTATGGCTGCGAAACATGGTCACTTACTCTGAGGGAAGAACATAGACTGAAATTATTTGAGAACAAGATCCTGAGACGAATATTCGGACCCAAGAGGAATGGGAATGGGGAATGACGGAAACTTCATAACGAGGAACTACATTATTTATATGGTTTACCCAAAATTGTTAGGGTCGTCAAGTCTAGGAGGCTTAGGTGGGCGGGTCATGTAGCTAGAATGGAAGAAAGTAGAAACGCTTTCAAAGTGTTGACTGGAAGACCAATCGAAAAACGACCATTAGGAAGACCTAGGCGCAGATGGGAGGACAATATTAAGATGGATCTCGCAGATATTGGAATACAAAGTAGAAACTGGATACAATTAGCTAAGGATAGAAGTCAGTGGAGAGCTTTTGTAAACGCGGCACTGAACCTCCGGGTTCCATAGGCCATAGATATTATATGGTTTAACCGATAAAAAATAGGTAAATGGTACTGGTTACCAGTTATATAACTTGTGGTAAAAGTTCCACTCTCCGAATCGGTAGCTTTCGGAATTGTTCCCACAGGAAAAAAAAAAAAAAAACTCAGCAGTTAGAAGCTTGCCAAATATAAAATATTCTCAGCTTCCCTGACTTGTATAGCTGCCATTACGTTCTCCCCAACAAATAAAGTTAAATCTGCCGTACTCGGATACCAAGTGTTGCAAGTCGTTTTGGAATGACCAGCTGGAATAGTGAGTGCTGATATGCTTCCATGCATTTTGCCAGCAAACCACAAACAAATGCGCGATGCACTTCCTCCGATTAGCCTTTGACACGAAAGGGATATGATTAACTTACGGGGTAAGTTTAACAGACCAAAAGCTGGATAGATTCATCTTTTCTTCCTCTTTTTTTCTTTCTCTTTTTTTTTTTTTTGTCATTTCTAAAACGAGACAAACAATTTTATAGATGAATCCACAATTTTTGTGTACAATTAGTAGGTGTTTTCAAGTTAGCAATTTAAAGACGTATTGAACAAAAAGAGTCTCCATTAGGGTAAAGACATACCGAAGATACCTCGCGATTGAGGTCGAGGTTTAAGTTGCGGTCGCTACCTCAATGTGTAGGTCGCGATGGATGAAGGGTTCACATAGCGAAGGGGTCGTATCCTTGCTGTAAGTTTTCAATTTGAGGAGAAACATTACTGTGACAAGTGTGATATTATTTCGTCAGTGCATAAAAATCACTGCAAAACCAAATTTTGAAATTGAAAAGACCAAACAGTTTATAAATAGGGATGGTCGCGAGACGAGACATGATAAATACTAAAGTCCCGTCTCTTGTTTCGCAAAAATATTTGAGTCTCATCTCTTGTCCATTTCTATCAATGAATCAAATTTTTTTTTTTTTTTAATTTCCCGTGAAGTAATGCCCTCTTTCAGCACTCAGGCGAGAAATCATTTCCCAGTAAAAAAAAAAAAAAAAAAAAAAAGAAAGAAAAAAAGGAACAGGTATGTCTTCAGGTTTCGAGGTGGAGGGAATATTAACTTCACCAAATGAAGTTTTCGTCACTGAAATTCCACCATTCGACGTTGCCTTCTTATGGATACGTGCCTGTCTTACAGGTATTTATTTACCTTACGTCCGTAGCGAATTTAGAAGAAATTATTTTTATTAATCTATAATTGGGGGGTGAAGTTTTTAAGCATAACTAACTAACTAACTAGCTCTATGGCCTATGGAACCCAGAGGTTCAATGCCGCGTTTACAAAAGCTCTCCACTGACTTCTATCCTTAGCTAACTGCATCCAGTTTCTACTTTGTATTAAAATCTCTGCGAGATCCATCTTAATATTGTCTTCCCATCTGCGCCTAGGTCTTCCTAATGGTCGTTTTCCGATTGATCTTCCAGTCAACACTTTGAAAGCGTTTCTACTTTCTTCCATTCTAGCTGCATGACCTGCCCACCTAAGCCACCTAGTCTTGACAACCCTAACAATGTTGGGTAAACCACATAAATGATGTAGTTCCTCGTTATGAAGTTTCCGCCATTCCCCATTCCCGTTCCTCTTGGGTCCGAATATTCGTCTCAAGATCTTGTTCTCAAATACTTTCAGTCTATGTTCTTCCCTCAGAGTAAGTGACCATGTTTCGCAGCCATACAAAACAACAGGCATGATTATCGTTTTGTATATTTTAAGTTTCAAATTCCTCGACAGAATTCGCGACGACAAGGGATTTTGAACCGAATAGTAACACGAATTCCTTGCTTTTAGTCGACATTTAATTTCTCCGTGAATATGATTTTCCTGTGTTAATATTGATCCTAGATATTTGAAACTATCCACTTTATCAAAAGTATTATTTAATATTTTAACACATCCATAATTTGCTGTATTTCGGTCCCGACGCACTTCCATGTATTTAGTTTTCTCTGCATTTACTTCTAAACTCATGTCAATACAAATGTTTGATAAGATCTCTGCATTTCTTTCTATTGTTCTCCTATCATCACCTATTAAATTTACATCATCAGCATATGCCATAACCTGGTGAATACCGTTCAACTCTAGGCCCTGGTCGCAATCTTTGATTTTCCTTATAGCGTATTCCAGAACGAAGTTAAATAATAATGGCGACAACGCATCTCCTTGTTTCAGGCCATTTTCGACGTGAAAGCTCGTGGACAAAAATTTTCCTACCCGGATTTTACTTTGGGATTCATTTAAACATATTTTAATTAATCTAATTAGCTTTCTCGGTATTCCAAGTTCTGTAAGAACGTTGTATAATGTTTCTCTCCTAACCGAGTCGTACGCCTTTCTAAAATCAATAAATAGTTGATGTACCGGGGTATTGTATTCCCACTTTTTTTCGAGTATTTGGCGAATTTTAAATATTTGGTGGATAGTTGATCGATTTCGTCTAAATCAGCACTGATAATCTCCAATAATTTCATCTGCGTATGGGGTCAGTCTTGCTAATAGAATATTTGAAAGGATTTTATAGGATGTTGACAGAAGAGAAATGCCTCGATAGATATGGTTAATACTAGCTTTTTTTATTCTTTAGAAATTCCAGAATTTAGGAACTTCAGGCCGAAAGCCCCTCCCTGTAATCGCCACTGTTTTATATAATAATAAGCTATAGTATAATTCTCAAATTAATATGAATAACTTATCTTACATTCCCATTTGAGTTCCTTTTTTTCCATTGTTTATTTAAAACATGCCTATTATTATGTTGTTTGTGCGTCTTAGCCCATATTGCTGGAACGTTCCTCATTACTTCTACTAATATGTCTTCCATAATCAAATTTAAAGTGCAGTAAAGCCTTTTGAGCACAAATAGACACAAATACTCTACTGACGAAATTCTGAAGAAATGAAGATTTTATTCCGTGCAGCGCTTCGGGCAAAGCCAATGAAAACACGAGCCACAACGATGCTTCCACTGAACATCGATGCTTCCACTGAACATCGATGTAAAAACAAACTCGATTGTTTATCATCGCAACCACTAATTTACCATCGTGGTCGACCTCTAGGTCCCGTTGCAGCGTATGTCTCCGGTATACCCTTATCCATTTCAATCCATGTGTTTATGCCATTATCGAGGTAGCGATCGTGACTCAAACATCTACTTCGGTTGCAAGATATCTTCGGTATGTACTTACACTTAATCTCGTAGAATAATCGTGAAAAGTTAAACTAAAAATAAAGAAAAAAATGTTAAAGCTATTTATCTTCTTTTTTCAGTTGTTGCAATAATTAGTTCTATTATATTAATATTACTTCAAATATTGGAGTAATTTGGACAGTGCACAAGAACAGGAAGAGGCCGGACGCTAATTGACGGCAGGACAGACTATCCAAACCGAAGAGCAGTACACACATGAAACTAAACGGCGTGACAAACATCTTGGCATTTGAAGGCGGCGCTCCAAGTTCCCTTTAAATGCTGCCAGCAAATGAGAGACCAGCGGTATTGCCACGTTTATTTTATACACAATTCACGACTATCCCCTGTTATCTGATCGCGCTGTAGCTTGTCTGTTTATCCATAGCCACACTCCTTTACCACTTGGCAACGTCGGTCACAGGCTTTATAAACAACGAAATCAAGCCTTATGTCCCACATTTAAGAAACAGGAGTATTGTAGAGCAGGCTTCTTCCACGTCGTGTTAGTTTCGTGTGATTATATTCCAGCAGCACTGAGAGAGAGAGAGAGAGAGAGAGAGAGAGAGAGAGAGAGAGAGAATGGAGAAGTTGATTGAAGCTCTGAAAGTATATCCAGTGCTTTATGATACTAGGGAGCTAGCCATAAATATTACTAGGATAACCTATCTTTTTTATTTATTTTTTATTTTTAATGAACTGAACTACGTTAAGCGAGTTGGATAAATTAATGGGAACTACAATTCTCTTCTCAGTGGACTAATTGGAAACTCCATGCTGTGAATAAAGTTTCGGTCAGATGCGTCTTTCATAGGCGGAAAGACAGAGCACCTGATTTCGTTTTGTCAAGTAATCATGTGAGGGCTATTCAAGAATAAGAAAATATATCTTGAAGGTAAAAACGGGGGGCAGAGACAATCCAGAGTATGGTAGGTATATCTTGAGTTTAATATACACTTTCTAAAAATATATATAAATATATAAATAAAAATAAAAATATATATAAAAATAAAAATATATATAAAAGTTTAATTATTTTTGTTACTGAAAAAAGTGAGGAGTTTAGGCCCCTAGATCCAGAACCAGATCCACCACTGGTCGTTCCATGTAAAAATAATATCCTATTTTAATAATTCGCTCTTGATAGCAATAGCTAAATGGTCACATAAGTTCGACTTCGTATCACAAAACGCGATCCATCGTGGATGCGAGTTCTACTAAAAAGTGAAGACGTTTTTAAAGTCAGGTTAAACAATACAAATGGTAAGTCTGAATTTCACAAGTTCTTGTAAATTCTGTTTCTCAAAGGTTTTGCAAGAAGTTGTGAACATGATAGAGTTTTCGTATCAAATCTAAGATTTAGCTGATAAATGTATAATACGTAGACATACTATTTGAAATGTTTTCAATTTTAATATTCTCATTGTGCTAATTGATTTATTACAAAAAAAAGACAACATAATTGAAATTTAGAATTTTAAATAAGATAACATAATCTAAAGATATCTTATTTGGCAGTAATCTGACATATAAAGTAATTAAATGGACTAAAATATTTCAGATGTGGCAACGCCATGGACTCATCGGAGCATACAAAGAGTATTCACTTATTACAAATGATTCATCGGGTTTTGTATGAATGTATTTCACAAAGTATTACATACAAAATAAAGATTGATACATCATTTGAAAAATCACATTTTCAAGTTTCTTACACATCATTACAAATGTAGAGGAAGTTCGGGTATTATGGAATACCATTTTTTGTTTCGCTTGTAACTCAGTTAATATCTGCACATTGAAACAAAAAGGAAAACAAGTATATACCTTTCATATTTGGCGTTATTTATGCGTATCTTGATAAAGAAGTTTCGTTACAGGGGTGGGCAAAATTTATAATTTGTAAAGAAATCACTTTGGAGGGTAATATGGAATACAAATGCTATATAGAAAAGATATGAGTTTTCTGTTGAACATACAATGAATACAGTGACAATATATGAAAATGCTGAATGCCATGCCATAACTGAATGTGATTACTTGCAAAAGTCATAAATATAACACTCTGCTTCAGGATCGGCACAGTCACTGTGTGCTCACATTAAACATGATGAATCATCAGAAAATGTGCTGTAATATAAAATACACTTAGGATTGTTCTCATCATAAATATATTTTAATTGCCCAATACCAATAGATATTTTTGTAATCAGAATACCATACGGAATACGGAATACCATGCTTTTCTTGCCCTCCACGCCACCTTGGAAACGAAAGAGCTGTTAAACGCATTCAAAGGCGTATAGGATAATGGCGCTTATAAAACTACCACTCTGTATATCCAACGTCACAGTAAACAAAGAATTGTTGTTCTATTACATTTTAATAGGAAAATATAGGTTGTGAAACACTTACCTGTAAAAATTTTCACGAATAAGAAATCAAATTTTCACGTCTACCAACACAATGAATGGCATAATCACAAGAAGACTGACTGTAGGGCATCATGGGAACGTGAGGTAGTAGTTTTTTCCTCTCCGCTTGGAAGCAACACATCACAGGCGAGATATTGAGGTATTCCATATTATACGACTATTCCATAATACCCGAACTTCCTCTAATATGTGCGCTCCTCGTGTTACACGACACACATTTATGCAGTTGTCAAGATCAGCCATACACGTTCGAGCTCTCTGCTGTTTCCACCGGGACAGATGGTCGCCCGGAATGTTTTCCTTTACAGAGGCAGCCTGTGTCCTTAAACTGTCGATACCATGGCAAAATTCTTTGGTGGGTTGGTGATTGTAGGTTGTACTGTCTTTGGAACGCACGCTGCACAGTGGTGACGAATTCTGTCTTCACATGTTCCATCACGCAAAATGCTTTTTTGTTGATTATTCGCCAGTTTGCAAACTGTTATCACCCTACCACCTGGTGGGTCAGAACGGAACCTGTAATGACATAAACAAAACTTTAAAGTGTGCTCTTTTGATTGGCTATTAGTACAAATATGTGGGCATTAAATGTTTAAAGTTATAAGATTTTAAAACCTGATGAATCATTTGTAATACTCCTGTATAGTAGCCAAACATACTCAAACCTGCATTAATAAGGATTGATAATTTACCTGGCACATGTGTATATACAGTAATTTATCATTGTATGTATTTAAAGAATAATATATAATATTTTAACTGATCTTCTTAGATTGAATTCCGATTACTTTCCCACATAAAAAAGCATGTAGTATAATGTACTAAAGTACACAGGTTGAAGGGATGGAAAAGTCCAATTGCAATTTAAAGGGTAAAAAAGTAACAATAATAATAAAAAAAACAGTAAATTGCTTGAACACTTTCCTTGAGATACACTTTATTTTTGCTTAGAATCAACTTAACTATTTCTTCCTTCATTGACAGTATTAGATAAATAAACGGATATTTTTGCTCGTACAGTCGCTTGGCAACAGTTTGATCTCAGTTTCACATATTTGATTAATTGTTTGAACTTGAAAACACCGCACTATTTATACTTGTAAAGCTACATAAATGTGGTACAAGTTTCCAATCTGTTGTGGATGTTTACTAGTAAATTACAAGCCAAATGCACACTACTAATGTTTTGTGAAACAAGATCAATGATAAAGGAAGTCGTGTGCACCTGTAATACTAGTTTACAGGCTTGTAGCTAGTATTTTACACTTGTACATCTGAAAAAAAAAACACACACACAGTCATATATTCACACTAGTATTACAAGTGTATGAACAAGCATTACTAGTTTAGTAGCTTTGAGAATTACGCCCCTGGCCTGGCGAGTCTACTTTTTAACTCTACTCTGAGAACGGATTAGCACGTGCTTTTGAAGGAAAATCCATGAAGTTTTGTAGTCCCCGTCCTTTATATCAACCGTTCAGACCTACAGCTGCTCGCATATGTTATGGGACATGTTTAAATGGGAAGAACCAAATTCCCTGATGGTTGTAGACGAGCACACGGCTTATTTCTGGTATTGCCGGGCTATGTATATCTCACCACGTTTCGGTTTTCTCCCATGGCAATGGTATCTTCCAAAACGGTAACGCATCGCTTGTGAAGGCGTGCAGAAATGGCTAGAAGAAAAAAAATATTTATTTGCACACTCCTCGGACTTCAACCCAATTCAGCACCTGTGGGACTCCATGAAATAGCATATCCAGTCTCTAGAGACCTCTCCTTCGGCATGTCGGCATTGAATGACTCATTACAGGCAGCCAAATTAATCATTATCAACGAACGACTATCGACATCGTAGTACAAGTTGTATAACTGTTATATAAAAGGTAAAAAGAGATACAACGAGCTATTAGAGATAGGCTGCCATGATTCAGAGAAAAGATAGCGCGTGTGGTTAAATGTAGTATATAGGCTCTGTCTGGTTTTCTTGTGAAGTTCCTTTTCAGTGAAAACATTACTAATTGTAATTCAACATTTTATGAAGACGACGGCATCTGCAATTTGTTAATAAATTACTCAAGGAGTATTTTCAAAGATTGATATAATTTGTGCTACCATTCCGTATGCGTTGAGTGCGTCTCAGTGTTCGAAGTGGAAAAAAGAAGCAGAGACGGTATGATTGTTTTATTATGATTCTGACTAGACATACTGGCTACCTAAATGTTGAAATGCAGTGAGGATATGTTGCCTAAACGATTGAAGTTATATTTACACAATGACTGAAAACCACTGGAGAGTCTCTTTATAGTACCGGAGGGAGGAGGGATATTGAGAAATTTTGATTCTCCGGCAACAACTTTCTGAAAAAAAAAAATAAAACAATATCCACTTATGTTGTATTATAGAGAATTATCACGAAAATGCTTAAAAACCGAATAAGGATATTAACAGTTTCATGCGGGAAAACTCCCGGTCCCCCCACTCGACTGTGCGGTATTCCAAACGACCGGAAGGTCCACCCTCACATCAGACAATCCCTAATTCCGCTCATGCTCAAAACACGGCATTTATATGTATTAAGAATATAAGACACACACACACATAACGAAGAAACAATTCAGTATGACACATCAATATATAAACTAGGTGAACTTCTTTGAAGGCTCTTCATTTTGAAAACAAAAGATGGGAAAAATAACAGAAATGTTGGTGTTGTCAACTTTGAAATTATTTTTACATAAGCAGTAAAATCTTTTTACGTGCAAAACTATTCGTCAATTACTGTGTATAAAAATGGATTTATTAAAGGTATTTAACATCTACTTTCCAGTGATGGTATGCTTTATTCATTGAAAAGAAAAACAGAGACGGTATGCCTTCATCATTGAAAAACCAGAGGCGGTATGGCATACCACCGCATACCGTCTCACTTCGACCACTGGTGTGTCTAGTTTATTGTTCGACTTGTGGAGAAGCGCAGCATATTTAGTACTGACATGACGTACCATCATAAAACATTGCCACAGTTATTCGAATTTATCATCTTTATTATTTTTTTTCTGTTTATTGTTCTTAGAAGTTGCGAAGTTTAATCTAGAAATATATGAAATAGCTACAAATTAAGAAACTATTTACTGAGCTTATCTCCCAAAAAGCAAGCTATGTGGAAAACCGTTAGTTTCATTATTATAGAATTGATTTTATGAATCCGATTTTTGTGGGGATAGACAACGGAATATAATACAAGGGGAAAAAAAATGAAAAACAACAAAATATCGATGACTCATAATGATTTCATTATATTCCATTTTATTTTAGTTGGGAGCCCTTAAGGTGGAAACGGAAGATAGTGAATTACAAAGGTCATTCATGTGTTGGATTAAATAAGAGGAAAATCAGGTCTTCAAACAAGTGCTTGAAGATGCCTCACAAGGCAATGTTTATTATCAAAGCAAATATTTGAAGAGGGTAATTCCAATATTGTGGCCGTGCTCCATCAGTGGAAGAAAGTGCGACACATTAGAGGGGAAAGAAACCGTAGTCATGGTTACGAGAGACAGCTGCGCCGTATTACTTATTCATGGAGAAGAAGCTCTTGATTCTGTCTTTCCCCCTTGTTTACCCCCGGATCTCGTTGATCACAACCTGTCTCGCCATGCCAAACAACAAACGAAGATTTTACTTTCAGTATGAGAAACGTGATCTACTTCCCTTCTTCAACTCCGTGACATTTTCGAGCAATTGCAACTTCATATGATTACCAATGATTTTTTTTTTTTACTTACACGTAGAAAGCATTTTCCATTTCTTCAACTCTGTACCAAGAATTCTGAAACAGAATATATTATGTAGATCCGCAACACACACTACATTCTAAGAAACAAATTATTAACATTGTAAAGCGTTTTTTCGTTAGTTTCATAAACTGTCAAACTAACATGAAATATGCTCAATTTCAACAGAACACGATTTAAGTGTGAAATGCACTACATAGTTTACAAGATCTATTTTCTCTTAGAAGGAACCCTAGGTATCTATCAGAGCCCGATGTTCATGAAACTGTATATAGAGAGAGTACCTCGGGAAACTCCCACAGCCAAAATTGTAGCTGCAGTGTCCCAGACGTTGGGACACTAGGGCACGAGAAATTCACAAATGGAACGTCAGCACACTAAGGATATGGTGAGAAAATGCACGGTTTCCTTCAAAATTGGTCATTGTAAGGACCGAAATGAGCATACATGGATACGAGATGGTAGATATGATCTGTTAAAAGTTATAAAAATAATATCCGTCATCTTGAAAGAGACCATGTTGAAGCTGGTGCGGTTGGTGTAAATGAGAAGAGTGCCATACGATGCATCAATTTGAAAGTAAATAGACGAAAAAAAAAAAAAAAAAACTGTTGGCGGGCGAAGTCTGTTGTAGAATTACATTATTCCATTCAGTGATCTTCACGGTTAACAAGTAGCTGCCATTTTCGCACCAAGCAAATCCAATTCGACCCAGGTATGTGGTGCAAATGAAATGGGTAGTCTTACCAGTAGCAATACAAGAATCTCACTTTCGCAAAGCGAAACTGCCTGTATTTACAATGTAGTTTATGAGATAGACTTTGCTTATTTTGTACCTAAACGACTCTATCAGAAGCAGGAATAGTGTAATCACACAACAGACTTCACCTACAGGTTTTTCGTCTATTTGCGTTCAAATTGATGAATCGCATGACACTCTTCTCATTTACACCAGTCACACCAGCTTTAACATGGTCTCTTTCAAGATGGCGGATATTATTTTTATAACTTTTAACAGATCATATCTACCATTTCGTATCAATGTATGCTCATTTCGGTCCTTACAATGACCAATTTTAAAGAAAAACGTGCATTTTCTCACCATATCCTTAGTGTGCTGACGTTCCATTTGTGAATTTCTCGTGCCCTAGTGTCCCAACGTCTGGGACACTGCAACTACAATTTTGGCTGTGAGAGTTTTCCGAGGCACTCTCTCTATATGCAAAGTTTCATGAACATCGGGCTCTGATATATACCTAGAGTTCCATGTTAGTTTGAAAACGGTGGTTCAGAGAAAGTAGTAGTGTTCCATAGCAAACAAACGAGTATCAGCGCTGTCAAACTTATATCATTCAGAGAATAGCATCCACTATTGTTGTAACACTTAATGCAGTATCCTATGAATAAAGAACTTTGATTACTTAGGCAAGTTTTTCATTAACTTAATAATATTCCAGCAAACCAGTGGCAACGCCACAGTTGCGAGTTGCGATGAATTCGCAAGTGGATTGACTAAAATACCAATGAAACATGTTCGAAGTTGTACTTCTGCTGTCACTATTATTTCAGTGACGGTACACTACTGTGTATAATTCTTATTAGGTCTATAGAGAATTAGAGGACATTGTATGATGCCACAGTTCATTGAAATGGAATACCGTAATTTCGTATTCATGCATATGTTTTTAAGTTAGTGTTTCTAGCCTTTTTTTTTTTTTTTTTGATTTGATAGTTTCCTTTTAACCTTGAAACGCCCATTGATTCAACTGCTGCGTAAAGGCTTTAAACTTCATTAGCTCAACTAGTAATTAAGCTAGGAACATACTTTTGATATGAATGTATTTCTGAAGGATGAAGGTTTCCGCCGATATGCATTTTATATATATGAGGGATACCACGGTGAAGGGAAAGGCTAAATTACGTGCTGTTTTTTGCATCGTGAATTTTTGCGGGCCACTTCCTCCTTGGTGGTACACTCATAAAATATGGTATGTAAAGCAATGAAGTAGTCCACATACATGGTAATACCATGTATGTGTACTTGTTACTTGTATGGGGAGGAGGGGAGACAAAGTTGACCAGTTTTTGAGTCTCAGAGTTTTCGTACATTACATTTATTTTCAAGATGGTTCCAAGATATCTTTTCTCTGAATTGGTCTAGAAGCAAAAGTCTTGTTGCCGTACATGATGTGTGCAGCAAAAATGATGTGCATGTAACGTGGTATACTTGGGGGGAGGGGCGAATGTCAAATTTATTGGATTTTTCTTCTACGCATAACAGTTTTTTTAGAATATTTCCTACATAAAACGGACTTATTACACACAGTCACAATAGTTTCTTGTAGGAAGAAAAGAGTAACAAACCTCATAGTCTATCCTAAATTATTGTCTACGAACTAACCTAGAAATAGAAAGCCAACGAGGACGTCATTGTTCACTGGAGTTTAGGATTTTATTGGAATTCAGTTGGAGCGAATTGCACATATATAACCTCGTTGGAATCTGTGTTCCATATCCTTTTCAACGATGTATCAATTATGACTCTGTGGTAATTAGGGGGGTCAATAAGAACATCAACGTTAGAGTGTGCGATTTTGTTCAAATCACTAGCGAGCGTAGAAAAGTTAATGCTAACAGTTGTGCTTGCAGTTCGTGTTACGCTTGTTACAGAATAATTTAATATTAATATGAGACGGTGAGTTTTTCAGATTATTTTAATGTAATATTGAATACTACGACAACATTGACGAAGTAACGATGTGTTTCGTCATAGTGACGAAACACTGAAGCTATCATTTCAGGTTTCCAGAAACTAGAGCTTTCTGTTGAACGTCAGAATAGGCAAGAATTCACATATGTACTCTGTAGTTCTGCAATTTGTAGGGAAGCTCAGAAAATTTGTGTATCTCGGAAGAGCTTCATAGAACAACACGCCTTAACTGATCTTCCTTCTCTCACCGAAAATGGGTTTCTCCGTTGTGTTTGATAGTTGTGTGGCCGTCGTGAGGAATACTCCCTGCAGGGTTTCCTAACTTCAAGAACCACTTTCAGTAATTTTTCTTATTTTCCTTCGCGCTGCCTTTTCTACCCAAAATCTAGCAGCATTTCTTCCCTCGCTGACGTCACGGACTTGTTGCCATGGAAACATAGATTACCTGAGCCTTGGATCCTGTTTCCTGTCACTACACGATTTTTCCCACTTCCTCCACACGAGCTTATTGGAGAAAGTGTATGTTCCAAAGGGGGAAAGTAGAACATGTAAGAAACACGTACTGGAATAGATTTGGGCGTAAAATAGCTAGTAAGACATCATAGAATTCATTTTTCCCCTCTATTTTTGTCTGCATGTGGTATCACTTAAAACTAGAAAACTGGAAAAAATCTTTTCACACGAAAAATAAATTTAACTATTTATCGCTGTGTTTGTTTTCCGTTTCGTAACATTCTGTCTGGTAGTATATTTCGTTTCCATGGCTAGAAATAGAAGCATAACATCATCGTACACTTATCAGTAAAAATCGACATTTCCGTTCGCAATTTCTTTAAAATTAAACTTTAAAGTTACGGAAATAATTTGAGTGACGTTTGGCGTGAAATAAAGACGTTTTTTTTATTTGTGATGAAACCAATAAAGAAATGCGGTTGTAGAATTCTTCTGAGGAATGAATACTTCTGTCTCAACCAGGGGCGGATCCAGGGGGGCGATCGGGGCGATCGCCCCCCCCCCAGAAGAGGAAACTTTCTTATTTTATATATATAAATAAAACCCATCCCAAAGTTTGGAGCCCTTAAAAGTAGTAGTATGACAACAAACCGCCCCCCCCAGAAGTCGGTCCTGGATCCGCCCCTGGTCTCAACTAAAGCTTAATTTACACTGACCGTTGAGTCATATAGGCTATCATGAAATAAAATTGACATGGTCTTGAATAAGTATATTTATACTTACTCTAACGTAATCGTTCAGACGCGTCAGAATAAATTAAAGGAACTGGGTGATACAGACCGTTTGCCACTGACACAAGACTTTGCCATTGAAACTGCTAGTACACGTTGTTTTTCAAATGCACAGGCAACACAATTTACACCCTTTATTAATTAGTTACGTGTAGTTTTGAATTCCTCCCGCATCTCTTGCCTTGCTAAATCAGTCTTCGCCACCTTATTGCTGCGTGGCGGAACATACTTCTTCCATTTAGAGTTTTTTTTTTTTTTTTTTTTTTTTTTTTTTTTTTAGTACAACGTATCAATGATCTACGTTTATGGCTCAAAGGAAAGAAGACTGCTCTGCGATTTGAAATTCCAATGATGTGAAGGAAGCCGCAAAACCAATCTGATGATTCTTACTTTTTTCCTGCCATGTCCGTGGGTATAACCGCAAAAATCAAAAACCAATATCTTATCCTGAGAACATTCCATCGGCCATAAGCTTCGTTCCTCATGGACCTGATGTGCTAGTGCCTTTGCCTCCAACTGAATTGCGTCATCTCTTTAGAGCCTTCAGACTCGAAACATCCAGAAGTTCAAGGCTCCCATACCGAATATAAACCCTGTTTAGGCGATTCACCTCAGAACTTCTCTCACGTTGAACTTAATGACCTGACTACAGAGCTGAGCCTTTCGAAGGAGGCAGCTGATTGAAAGAAAAAGCAACTTATTTGCTAAAGGAACCTTGGTTCTGGCATCGAGAAAAGGAATTTGTTTAGTACTTTGAAGAAAAGGAGAACCTATTCTATTGTTCTGATGTTCCTGGATTGATAAACGAATATAATATCACGTACAGTACTTAGGTAAAGATGAATAAAGGATGTTTACAGATGCCTCGAAACCTAGCCTTAAAACTGTCCTTCTCCTTCACGGAAGCCGAAATGATTCTGTACCAGTTGGACACTCTGTGCATTTAACAGAAAGCTATGACAACTTGGCTCTCGTAATAAAGCTGTTTGTGAAGGCTATTCAAAACATTGCAATTGCTTCAAATTCCTGTGCAAAAAGTTTCCAGGTTTGTCCGAAGCCAAGTTGAAAGAGGAAATCTTTGTTGATGCAAATATTCGCAAGCTCATGAAGGATAAAGACTTTGAAACTAGCATGACAACAAAAGAAAAAGAAGCTTGGGTTGCCTTCAAAGATGTTGTCAGTGAATATCAGGGTAGTTACAATGATCCTGACTATAAAGCAATTGCTATGAATATGTTGGACAAATTTCAAGCGTTTGGTTGCTCCATGAGAGCAAACTACATTTTCTTCTCTCACATGTGGACTTTTACCCGAGAATTTAGGATCAGTCAGTGAAGAACTGGGTGAAAGGCACCACCAATACCTCAAAGATATAGAGCGCAAATATCAAGGAAGATGTGACAAGGACATGCTCGCCGACTACTGTTGAATATTAACACGAGATAGGCCTGAGACTGAACATAAAAGAAGAACGTTTAAAAGGAAGTATCAAAGGGAAAGAGTACGTACTTAAAAAGACAGTTTTGGTTGTTTTGTTTTATTTTTTGCTTAATGTAAAATTTGTTTCAAACTTCCATGTACACATTTGCTCCTCTTGATCAATCGTCTATTTTATGTCACTACCTTAAAATAAGCAAATTACAATAGTATATTGGTGATTTTGTTTTAGAAACTGGGCCATAATTTGATATTGAAAGTTTAAACTCAAGGGAAATTTGTTTTTCTCTCGACCAGAGGCCGCTCGTGTGATCTGGCAACAGTAGTTTCCATCCATTTAATCCTATAATAATAAATCGATTGCTGACAAATCAGTTTGCCACACCAAGAATCGATTATTTTACATAGATTAAAATGGATAAACACCACTGTTGCCAGATAATACAGGTAGATGCACCATTATTCGAGAGAATTCCTTTTCAAATAGGATTTTAGCAAAAATATCGATATCGATTTCACACACACACACACACACACACAAAAAAAAAATCCTGACGTGATGGACAAAAGTGGAGGTCATTTTCGAAATCACATACAACCTAACCTAACCTGACCTAACCTTACCAAATCACATACAACTCAGCGAAAATGTATCTTGTATTTTTTTTCAAAAACGTCAATTTTGCAGGCCTGTGTAATCAATATTGAAAAATACAATAGAAAACGACTCCCAATTATGCTCAAATGTAAATACTATTAGATTTATTAAAGTCAATATAAATCTTTATAATACAGTGTTAAACTAAAGAGAACTATGTAGGGGGTCAGCATAACAGTAGTCTAACCCACATTTTTAAAAATGGAGAAAAATCAAGTTAAACACATGTGGTTTCTTGTACCATATATGTATGTACAGCGGGGGACACTTCTAAATGGTACACCTTAGCCGTAAATCTCCATATGGCTGTACCATTTAGAAGTGTCCACCGCTGTACAATGTATGACACATTCAACCACTTGTGCTTGCTTTTGGTATATTGTACAAAATACCACATGTAATTAACTTTAATTTGATTTTTCTCCATTTTTAAAACTGTGGGTTAGACCACTGTTGCACTAACCCCCTCAATTTTTTGTATAACACTCAAGAGTTTTCTCGTCATTATCTCTTTTATAAACAAATCGATTACAATTATGCTTTCCTTAATAGTAAGTCCTCTTAGCTAAGCTTAAGCCCTTACTCTTAAGCCCGTACTCTACTTAGCTTTCTGAAAGTTATCATGTTTCCCGAGTTTGTATTGCTGCATACAATAAGAAATCCAACATATTAAGTGTGTTCTATCCTTGCGCTCCCACTCTTTCAATTTTTTTCTTCAAAATTTTGCGGAAACGAAGGAATAATCTGATAATTTCCGGGGTTTCTAGAAGTTATAAATTAGTTATTTAATAGTGTAGTTAATGTTATTTATTATTGAGCACCTGTACATTAAAGTTTATTGTTTAATAATTGAATTGAATCTATTATTACTAATGGGAGATGAGAAACACCTCGCCAGTATTGCTAAAACAAAAATCATTTTATAATTTGCTAAACAACGGTGATGAGAAATATGAAAATAGCTCTTTCATTTATGTGATACGAATTAAAATAAAAATAAAAATGGGGTGTTTGTACTAAAGAAAGCACATAAACCTTTCTTATAAATTCATCCATACTTTACTCGCCATTTATAGTTTATTACATTCTCTATATATATAAAAAATAAATAAATAAAAGTTCTAGAGTCGAGATCCTTTTCACAAGATCATGGAGTAAGTTCTAAACGGCGTGACAAATATCTTGGCATTTGAAGGTGGCGCTCCAAGTTCCCTTTAAATTCTGCTAGCAAATGAGAGGCCAGCGGTATTGTGACATTTATTTTGTACACATCCACGTCTATCCCCTGTCACCTGATTGCGCTGTAGTTTGTCTGCTTAGCCAAAGCCACACCTCTTTACCACTTGGCAACGTCGCGTCAGAGCTCGCGTTCTATTCGTTTAGCTGAAATGCCAAGATGTTTGTCACAGGCTTTAATTTAATTAAATCCAAGACAACTATTGCAGCCATACGGTAATACACAAAATAATCCTTTGAGTGAGTTGAAGGAGTTCCCAAGGTTGCTGCGAATCAGTTCCCTACCGTCGATTTATAGAGTCTGAGACAAAAGCAAATTGTTGTGTGAATCATCAAGATCAAAATTCCATATCCAGCATGCACAAATTATTTTGTACCAACTCTGTATTTTTCATATCAATGATTATTACCTCTTCTTGTGAGTACAATCCATGATATTAATACATGTAATCGTAAGAATGTCATTATATCTAAGTAATTTGAATTCCAAGAATTAATTAGAAATAAAAAATATTACTTTACCTGAAGAGCCTAATCAATTTCGTACTATGGCGCGGAACCTGGGGTTCAATATTTCTAGATAACTAACGACCGCGAGTTTCACATACAATAGCGAGCCTGTGCCCCTTGCAAAATGACCATCTTAGCATCTTTCTTTCTTTCTTTCTTTCGTTCCTACTCGATTATATAAGATTTATAAACAACAGAAATGCTGGAAAGACCTTAACCAGCACGTGCTTGAAATACCCATGGAAATTGTCTAGATACCTGAGGGAACTTGCGTTTGCCTCTTAACAATTTAGGTTTTAATCTGAGCGTGAAAGTTGAGCAATTAACTCTTCGTAAACAAACATAACTATGAGATATTTCAAGCAGCTTTAGTTAAATTGAATCAAAAGATGACCATGTATCCGAACTGCACTACAAACCGTTTAATTATTAGACTTCCTAACTATGCTACGCATAAGTGTCGAAAGTCTTATAGAATTACTTACTTCGTCCGTCTGTCGCAGGTATCAGCGGAAAAACGGTAAGCGATATCAAGACGTGGTTTTCGTAATCAATTCGCCGTGCAAAGAACACATGTCATCTCCTCCGTTAACTCCCTACTCAAACCGGAAGTGGTTCAAATTAGTCATTCCAATTTCAAGTTTCCTCGTTATAGAATTAAAACGGAAACAAATTGCGAGAAGTGGTTTTCTGCAAACAATTCAACGTCCCAAGGCAACGCACTATGGTCATCCTGACAAATCTACCAAAATCGAAAGTGGTTAACATTTAATATTACTTCCGGCTTCAATACTGTTTTATTTACTTTTTACAAAGCTAAAATGGTAAGGTATATCGAGACTATGTCCTTTGCAATCGGTTGAGCTTCTCAAGAATAAATATTTGTTAGCTCTTAGCTATAATGAATTTGGTTCGCCCTTCTTCTAGGTAGGAAGATTAAGTGACTCCTTGAATAGAATATTTATTGTGTCTAGGGAGATAAGTTTGATCACTATTTGTAATTTGCGTCGTTCGTGGAGTATTAAATAGAAATATAGCTGAAAATCTGGTGGTCAGTGGATCGATTCCCACTCACACCTTAGTCTTTTTGTTTCTTGTAGGGATGCGCTCGAGTCGAGACACACTTTGTAAAATTCGAGACGAGTCGAGACAAACGTATTTCTCGACTCGAATTTTCGAGTCGAGACACGAGTCGAGTCGAGACGGCTCTTAAAAATCTCGACTCGACTCGAATGTCTCGAAAATCTTTCTATAATTTTTAATATTATTTTGAAGAAAGCATTCACTCAGAAACAGCCTTGAAACCAATTCCAGCTTTTATTCCTTCAGAAAGGTACAGAACGCATAAAATTAATAGTTAATCTTTAAAGATCAAGATTTAATTTTCAGCTCAATTCAGTTAATTAGAACTAATAGTTAATGTCGTTGTATTTGGTTGTACATAATAATAATAATAATTGATTATCTAGTTTGTATAAAACTATTATCCGTAGTCTAAATCTAGTGTGTATAAAACTATTGCGATAAAGTGAACTTCATAAATTCTCTGAATGAGCAGTTGGTAGTCTGTAGTAATTTAGCATAGTTATAATTATTGTGTTTTCGTTCCCATGAACGCAATAGGGTTACGTAACTTCTGGATTATTCGCTTGCCCAACTATTCTGAGGCTTTAATATGTTGCAGCATATCACGAGCTACGGATAATATATAATGTAACATTTGTTGTAAATCACATATTATGATACGAGACTATTTTACATAGTATATCTTATCTAATATAAATAAAATAAAGAGTTTGTTTGTGTGTTTGTCTGTCTGTCTGTGTGCGACCTGGAGACCAGACGAGTGGACCGAGAGTTCCCAAAATTTGGTCACGGGTACCTTAGTCCAGGCCCCAGATCAAGATGAAGCTTTTTTTTTTTAAATTTCGAACCAGGGGGTCTCGGGGGGGACGTTTACTGGGACCGACCTGGGGACCAGACAAGTTGACCGAGAGTTACCAAATTTTGGTCACGGATACCTTGGTCCAGGTCCCAGTCTAAGGCGAAGCGTTTTTGTCAAAATTGGAACCAGGGGGTCTCAGGGGGGCGTTTAGCGAGACATGTAGTAAAAATCATCCAAATTGATCGACATTAGTGTCAAATCCATAGTTTTCACGGTCGCTGAGATCAATGGTGACACTTCCATCAGCGATGACTTGCAAATTCAGCTACTACTCTATGCGGGCCGGGTGTCAGCGGGTAAGGAATACCGAGACATGTATAAATAGCCCATATTGATTGATACTAGTGTCAAATCCATAGTTTTCGCGGTCACTGAAATGAATGGTGATACTTCCACAGGTGTTGACTTCCAAATACAGCCCCCATGCGAAGAATGGGTATATTAAGCTAGTATTACAATAAATGGACGGCTTGGATGCCAAGAACTAGTACAGATAAGTACCATTCACTTCTATGAATAGGTATTTTTTAAAAGGATTTTTGTAAACACTAAGTTATAAAACAATGAACTACATAGTAGTAGGGGCCCCGTTATGGCCGAATGACTCATCCTCACTCTCTTTCATGACCGGGGTCAAAGGTTAATGACCTGGCCCGGGGTCAATGACCTAGGGGTACCTAGGACCACCCCCTCTAAATTTTGGCAGGGGTACCATGGCCCACCCCCTAAATTTTGGCAGGGGTACATAGGACCACCCCCCTTAAATTTTGGAAATTGCCAAATCTAAAAATTGGGTATGGTAGCCTAGGACCATAGTATGTACCTCTATCAGTATTGGGTGTCTATGTCGTTCCCTTTCATGGGTAAAAAATTGCCAAAAATTGAAATTTCGGGGGTTTTTGACCTAATTTATCCCCTTTGATGAGGTGTTATTACCTTATATAGTTATATGGGCGTATACAGGGGTTCATTACCTTTCATAAGACATGGGTATATTAATGCACCCCTTGAAAAATTTGGGAGGGGTACCTTGGCCCACCCCTTAAATTTTGGAAATTGCCCAATTTAAACATTTGGTATTATAGTACAGGACCCTAATATGTAGCATGATAAATTTGGGCGGTCCACCTTGTTTCCTTCTAGGGGTACAAAATTGCCAAAATATAAACGTAAGCAATACGTTATACCACGTGTTTGGTTTTCGACCTAATTTATCTCCTTGGATGAGGTCCTATTACCTTATATAGTTATATGGTCATGTATAGGGGTCCATTATCTATCATAAGACATGGGTACATTGGTGCACCCCTTGAAAAATTTGGGAAGAGTACCTTGGCCCACCCCTTAAATTTTGGAAATTGCCAAATCTAAAAATTTGGTGTGGTAGCCTAGGACCATAGTATGTACCTCTATCAGTATTGGGTGTCTATGTCGTTCCCTTTCATGGGTAAAAAATTGCCAAAAATTCAAATTTCGGGGGTTTTTGACGTAATTTATCCCCTTTGATGAGGTGTTATTACCCTATATAGTTATATGAGCGTATACAGGAGTCTATTATCTTTCATAAGATATGGGTACATTGGTGCACCCCTTTAAAAATTTGGGAGGGGTACCTTGGCCCACCCCTTAAATTTTGGAAATTGCCCAATTTAAACATTTGGTATTAAGTACAGGACCCTAATATGTATTATGATAAATTTGGATGGTCCACCTCGTTTCCTTCCAGGGGTACAAAATTGCCAAAATATAAACGTAAGCAATACGTAGTACCACGTGTTTGGATTTTGGTCGATTTTATCCCCGTTGATGAGGTCCTATTACCTTATATGGTTATATGGGCGTATACAGGTGTCCATTACCTTTCATAAGACATGGGTACATTAATGCACCCCTTGAAAAATTTGGGAGGGGTACCTTGGCCCACCCCTTAAATTTTGGAAATTGCCCAATTTAAACATTTGGTATTATAGTACAGGACCCTAATATGTAGCATGATAAATTTGGGCGGTCCACCTTGTTTCCTTCTAGGGGTACAAAATTGCCAAAATATAAACGTAAGCAATACGTTATACCACGTGTTTGGTTTTCGACCTAATTTATCTCCTTGGATGAGGTCCTATTACCTTATATAGTTATATGGTCATGTATAGGGGTCCATTATCTATCATAAGACATGGGTACATTGGTGCACCCCTTGAAAAATTTGGGAAGAGTACCTTGGCCCACCCCTTAAATTTTGGAAATTGCCAAATCTAAAAATTTGGTGTGGTAGCCTAGGACCATAGTATGTACCTCTATCAGTATTGGGTGTCTATGTCGTTCCCTTTCATGGGTAAAAAATTGCCAAAAATTCAAATTTCGGGGGTTTTTGACGTAATTTATCCCCTTTGATGAGGTGTTATTACCCTATATAGTTATATGAGCGTATACAGGAGTCTATTATCTTTCATAAGATATGGGTACATTGGTGCACCCCTTTAAAAATTTGGGAGGGGTACCTTGGCCCACCCCTTAAATTTTGGAAATTGCCCAATTTAAACATTTGGTATTAAGTACAGGACCCTAATATGTATTATGATAAATTTGGATGGTCCACCTCGTTTCCTTCCAGGGGTACAAAATTGCCAAAATATAAACGTAAGCAATACGTAGTACCACGTGTTTGGATTTTGGTCGATTTTATCCCCGTTGATGAGGTCCTATTACCTTATATGGTTATATGGGCGTATACAGGTGTCCATTACCTTTCATAAGACATGGGTACATTAATGCACCCCTTGAAAAATTTGGGAGGGGTACCTTGGCCCACCCCTTAAATTTTGGAAATTGACCAATTTAAACATTGGGTATTATAGTATAGGACCCTAATATGTATTATGATAAATTTGGATGGTCCACCTCGTTCCCTTTTAGGGGTATAAAATTGTCAAAAATATAAACGTAAGCAATACGTTGTACCACGTGTTTGTTCTTTTGGCCCATTTATCCCCTTGGATGAGGTCCTACTACATTATATAGTTATATGGTTATGTATAGGGGTCTATTTCCTATCATAAGACATGGGTATATTGGTGCACCCCTTGAAAAAATTTGGGAGGGGTACCTTGGCCCACCCCTTCAATTTTAGAAATTGCCCATTTTACACATTTGGTATAATAGTATAGGACCCTAATATATATTACTATAAATTTGGGTGGTCCACCTCGTTCCCTTTTAGGGGTACCAAATTGCCAAAAGTTTAGTACAACCACGTGTTTGGACTTTTGACCTAATTTATCGCCTTTGATGAGGTGTTATTATCCTATATGGTTATATGGGCGTATACAGGGTTCATTACCTTTCATAAAACATGGGTATATTAATGCACCCCGGGAGAGGTACCTTGGCCCACCCCTTAAATTTTGGAAATTGCCCAATTTAAACATTTGGTATAATAGTATAGGACCCTAATATATATTACTATAAACTCGTTCCCGTTTAGGGGTACAAAATTGCCAAAATATAAACGTAAGCAATACGTTGTACCACGTGTTTCGTTGTTTTTACCTAATTTATTCCATTGGATGAAGTCCTATTACCTTATATCGTTATATGGTCACGTATGGGGATTCATTTCCTATCATAAGACATAGGTACATTTGTGCACCCCGTTTAAAATTTTTGGGAGGGGTACTTTGGCCCACCCCTTTAATTTTGGAAATTGCCCCTTTTACATGTTTGGTATTATAGTATAGGACCCTAATATAGATTAGTATAAATTTGGATGATTCACCTCGTTTCCTTTCATGGGTACGAAATTGTCAAATTTTAGTACAACCACGTGTTTGGTTTTGGCTCAATTTATCCCCTTGGATGGGGTCCTATTACCTTATATGGTTATATGGCCATGTATGTATTGGTCCATTTCCTATTATAAGACATGTGTACATTGATGTACCCGAGGGAGGGGATTCGGTATCATAGTACATGCCTCAACATGTATCATAATAAATTTGGATGGTCCATCTTGTTCCCTTTCATGGGTAAAAAATTGCTAAAATATAAACATAAGCAATATGTTGTACCATGTGTTTGGTTTCTGGCCCAATTTTTCCCCTTTGATGATGTTCTATTACGTTATATGGTTATATGGACATGTATATGGGTTCATTTCCTATCATAAGACATGGGTACATTGACGCATACTTTAAAAATTTGGGAGGGGTATCTTGGCTCATCCACTCGGTTTTAGAAATTGTTTAATATAAGCATTTGGTATCATAGTACAGGACCTCAATATGTACCACTATAAATTTGGATGGTCCACATCGTTCCCTTTCATGGGTAAAGAACTACCAAAAATCAAATTTTGGAGGTTATTGACCCCGTCTTATAAGGTTTTAACGCGTTATATGGATATGTACAGAGGTTTATTACCTTCATATGTTTATGTTCCCTTTTAAATTTGGGAATTATCAAATAACAAAATTCGGTAAACGTTTTCTAGGACCCATTGGTGTCCCTCTTATGGCCAAATATTCAAAATTTAAAGGTTATTGACCGGCTTTATTATTGAATAAGTACAGGATTTATTACTTTTTTCATAAGACACAGGTGTGTTTGTGTACCAATCTTAAATTTTGGGAGGGGGTACATTTCTTATTGTCATATCAATAATTGGTAATTGTTCTTAGAATTGGGTGGTATCTCTTTCTTTGGGTAAATCATTGTGATCACATGATCAGTTATTGACCTATGATGGGATTAGGAGCCCAGGACATTGGTACATTTAAACTTTATAGGATAATTTGAGAATGCGTCATTGGTATTGATTATTACAGCCAAATATAAACGTAAGCAATACGATGTACCACGTGATTGACCTTGATGAGGTAGTGTACAGGGATACATAGCTAACCTTATTGAATCTTATGACTCATAGTCTTAAGGAAATACATGCTACAACACTGGCAAAGTTATTGTTGATGCAATTTGATTGGTGGATCACTATCTTTCGTGCAATCTGATTGGCTGATCACTATCTTTCGTGCAATCTGATTGGTTGCTGATGTTTAAATCTTTGTTGCATTCAGTTTTAAGTTTTGTTTAACATTTAAAAATCTTGGTTTCGTTCAACATTTTGCACTCACTGATAAATATGATCAAAACCGTTTATTTGTTAATCGAATAGTTAAAAACCGGATAAAGTTTGACGGTTAACCGTGAAACGTAAAATTTTTTTGTTTGAAAGTTTTTGTTAAAAACTCGTTTCAAATTTGTTTGAATTTTTTTGAAAACCGTTTATTTGTTAATCGAATAGTTAAAAAACCGGATAAAGTTTGACGGTTAACCGTGAAACGTAAAATTTTTAGTTTGAATTTTTTGTTTGAAACTTTGCTTGATAATTCTTGCTTTCAAATTTTTGTTTGAATTTTTTGTTTCAGAATTTTGTTTGAAAATATTTTGTTTCAAAATTTTTTGTTTAAAAATTTTTCGTTTGAAATTTAAAAAAAATTTTGTATCAAAATTTTGTTTAAAATTTTTGTTTGAAATTTTTCGTTTCCAAATTTTTTTGTTTAAAATTTTTTTTTGTTTCGAATTTTTAAAGAACCGGAACTGTTTAGAACTAAAACCTCTGGCAACATTGTGGTGCACGTCAGAACGTGATAATGCAACGACATCGGTTTTGCATCATCGTTCGAGTTAGTATTCGTGGTAACGTCATCATGGCTACTTGTCTGCAGTTTCTAAACACGCGTGATGTGATGAAATCATTTACCAAGATTACTGATTTACAACAGAATATACCTCATAGAATCTTAGCTAGCCAAAAAATCCCTACAAAGTTTGGATTAAGAATCGTAGTGAAGCTTGAAAATGATAAGAATATAATTTTACCAGCAAGATATTTACCCATGGAGGCATCAAAACAAGAAGAACTGCTGCGTTTCTTAAATACTGGATCTGTATCTTTATGTTACAAAGGATTCTTGGGTCGAAGTCATCAGTACACAGCCGGATTCGTCAGCAATTGTGATTCAAACGTCAGCACATTAGACATAGTTGTATGAATTTGGTTGGTCGGCATGACGTCTGTAACTGTGATGAAATCATGAATCAGCACATTCGACATCAGCAATAACTATAAACCAGCAAATACAGTGTCATCCCACGAAATCATTTGAGCAAGTGCTTTTCAGGAGGAAAGATGTGTACTTCTAACGATAAAGAGTTCATCTTCGCAAGCTATTATCCAATAAACAAAACATGTGATGATTGGTATCAGTGCTAGAACATTTGAACCAGTGATTCGATTGGGCAAAGCAGAACAATTTGGTGTACAACTGACCTGTGAAGAATGGCACGAATCGACCAAATGAACGATGAGCTAAATGTGACCATAGTCAAATCATTAGGCTCAAATCATGAAGTGGTCCTCGAAGAGAAGATGGTGCTGTTACGTAAAAAGAGTACATTCCATGTCCCTCGCAACATGGTGTATCTAACACAAACTGAATGGAACAAATTTATCAACGTATTTCAGTGTGTTAAACATGCAGTGGAAGTGTGCAACAAAACAAGTATATTCCTGAAAAAGTACTATTTTGAAAAATGTGTTATGCATATTGTACAACATGTATCTAGATATTGTGATGGTTGTTCGTGGGTGCATACCTGTATTGATAAACAGTTTATTTGTGATCAAATGGACATTGAGTTTCCACCAATTGATATCGCAATAGACCTTAAAAGACTTCAATTGGAATTAAAATTATATGCTAAAGACAAACTAGTGCACGAAGTTCAAAATACATTGTATCGACAATATCCAGAACCACTATCTGGTATGGATGTATGTGGAGTGTAATAAAATGATCCATTTCAATGAAGTGTTTTTTTTTCATTTCAAGTACAACCCCATGTACTGACGTGCATCACAATGTTGCCAGAGGTTTTAGTTCTAACAGTTCCGGTTCTTTAAAAATTCGAAACAAAAAAAAATTTAAACAAAAAAATTTGGAAACGAAAAATTTCAAACGAAAAAATTTTAAACAAAAAAATTTCAAACAAAATTTTGCAACAAAAAAATTTCAAACAAAAAAATTTTCAAACAAAAACTTTCAAACAAAAAATTTGAAACAAAATTTGGAAACGAAAAATTTTTTCAAACGAAAATCTTGAAACAGAAAAAAAAAATTGGAAACGAAAAATTTTAAACAAAAAAAATTGAAACAAAAATTTACAGACAAAAAAATTTTAAACAAAATATTTTCAAACAAAATTTTGAAACAAAAAAATTCAAACAAAATTTTGAAAAAAAATTTCGAAACAAAAATTTTTAAACGAAAAATTTCAAACGAAAAAATGTCAAACCAAAGTTTCAAACTTTTTAAATGTTAAAATAAAACTGAATGCAGCAAAGATTTGAACATCAGCAACCAATCAGATTGCACGAAAGATAGTGATCAGCCAATCAGATTGCACGAAAGATAGTGATCCACCAATCAAATTGCATCAACAATAACTTTGCCAGTGTTGTAGCATGTATTTCCTTAAGACTATGAGTCATAAGATTCAATAAGGTTAGCTATGTATCCCTGTACACTACCTCATCAAGGTCAATCACGTGGTACATCGTATTGCTTACGTTTATATTTGGCTGTAATAATCAATACCAATGACGCATTCTCAAATTATCCTATAAAGTTTAAATGTACCAATGTCCTGGGCTCCTAATCCCATCATAGGTCAATAACTGATCACGTGATCATACTCATATTTGACAATAATTTACCCAAAGAAAGAGATACCACCCAATTCTAAGAACAATTACCAATTATTGATATGACAATAAGAAATGTACCCCCTCCCAAAATTTAAGATTGGTACACAAACACACCTGTGTCTTATGAAAAAAGTAATAAATCCTGTACTTATTCAATAATAAAGCCGGTCAATAACCTTTAAATTTTGAATATTTGGCCATAAGAGGGACACCAATGGGTCCTAGAAAACGTTTACCGAATTTTGTTATTTGATAATTCCCAAATTTAAAAGGGAACATAAACATATGAAGGTAATAAACCTCTGTACATATCCATATAACGCGTTAAAACCTTATAAGACGGGGTCAATAACCTCCAAAATTTGATTTTTGGTAGTTCTTTACCCATGAAAGGGAACGATGTGGACCATCCAAATTTATAGTGGTACATATTGAGGTCCTGTACTATGATACCAAATGCTTATATTAAACAATTTCTAAAACCGAGTGGATGAGCCAAGATACCCCTCCCAAATTTTTAAAGTATGCGTCAATGTACCCATGTCTTATGATAGGAAATGAACCCATATACATGTCCATATAACCATATAACGTAATAGAACATCATCAAAGGGGAAAAATTGGGCCAGAAACCAAACACATGGTACAACATATTGCTTATGTTTATATTTTAGCAATTTTTTACCCATGAAAGGGAACAAGATGGACCATCCAAATTTATTATGATACATGTTGAGGCATGTACTATGATACCGAATCCCCTCCCTCGGGTACATCAATGTACACATGTCTTATAATAGGAAATGGACCAATACATACATGGCCATATAACCATATAAGGTAATAGGACCCCATCCAAGGGGATAAATTGAGCCAAAACCAAACACGTGGTTGTACTAAAATTTGACAATTTCGTACCCATGAAAGGAAACGAGGTGAATCATCCAAATTTATACTAATCTATATTAGGGTCCTATACTATAATACCAAACATGTAAAAGGGGCAATTTCCAAAATTAAAGGGGTGGGCCAAAGTACCCCTCCCAAAAATTTTAAACGGGGTGCACAAATGTACCTATGTCTTATGATAGGAAATGAATCCCCATACGTGACCATATAACGATATAAGGTAATAGGACTTCATCCAATGGAATAAATTAGGTAAAAACAACGAAACACGTGGTACAACGTATTGCTTACGTTTATATTTTGGCAATTTTGTACCCCTAAACGGGAACGAGTTTATAGTAATATATATTAGGGTCCTATACTATTATACCAAATGTTTAAATTGGGCAATTTCCAAAATTTAAGGGGTGGGCCAAGGTACCTCTCCCGGGGTGCATTAATATACCCATGTTTTATGAAAGGTAATGAACCCTGTATACGCCCATATAACCATATAGGATAATAACACCTCATCAAAGGCGATAAATTAGGTCAAAAGTCCAAACACGTGGTTGTACTAAACTTTTGGCAATTTGGTACCCCTAAAAGGGAACGAGGTGGACCACCCAAATTTATAGTAATATATATTAGGGTCCTATACTATTATACCAAATGTGTAAAATGGGCAATTTCTAAAATTGAAGGGGTGGGCCAAGGTACCCCTCCCAAATTTTTTCAAGGGGTGCACCAATATACCCATGTCTTATGATAGGAAATAGACCCCTATACATAACCATATAACTATATAATGTAGTAGGACCTCATCCAAGGGGATAAATGGGCCAAAAGAACAAACACGTGGTACAACGTATTGCTTACGTTTATATTTTTGACAATTTTATACCCCTAAAAGGGAACGAGGTGGACCATCCAAATTTATCATAATACATATTAGGGTCCTATACTATAATACCCAATGTTTAAATTGGTCAATTTCCAAAATTTAAGGGGTGGGCCAAGGTACCCCTCCCAAATTTTTCAAGGGGTGCATTAATGTACCCATGTCTTATGAAAGGTAATGGACACCTGTATACGCCCATATAACCATATAAGGTAATAGGACCTCATCAACGGGGATAAAATCGACCAAAATCCAAACACGTGGTACTACGTATTGCTTACGTTTATATTTTGGCAATTTTGTACCCCTGGAAGGAAACGAGGTGGACCATCCAAATTTATCATAATACATATTAGGGTCCTGTACTTAATACCAAATGTTTAAATTGGGCAATTTTAAAATTTAAGGGGTGGGCCAAGGTACCCCTCCCAAATTTTTAAAGGGGTGCACCAATGTACCCATATCTTATGAAAGATAATAGACTCCTGTATACGCTCATATAACTATATAGGGTAATAACACCTCATCAAAGGGGATAAATTACGTCAAAAACCCCCGAAATTTGAATTTTTGGCAATTTTTTACCCATGAAAGGGAACGACATAGACACCCAATACTGATAGAGGTACATACTATGGTCCTAGGCTACCACACCAAATTTTTAGATTTGGCAATTTCCAAAATTTAAGGGGTGGGCCAAGGTACTCTTCCCAAATTTTTCAAGGGGTGCACCAATGTACCCATGTCTTATGATAGATAATGGACCCCTATACATGACCATATAACTATATAAGGTAATAGGACCTCATCCAAGGAGATAAATTAGGTCGAAAACCAAACACGTGGTATAACGTATTGCTTACGTTTATATTTTGGCAATTTTGTACCCCTAGAAGGAAACAAGGTGGACCGCCCAAATTTATCATGCTACATATTAGGGTCCTGTACTATAATACCAAATGTTTAAATTGGGCAATTTCCAAAATTTAAGGGGTGGGCCAAGGTACCCCTGCCAAATTTTTCAAGGGGTGCATTAATATACCCATGTCTTATGAAAGGTAATGGACCCCTGTATACGCCCATATAACCATATAGGGTAACAACACCTCATCCAAGGGGATAAATTAGGTCAAAAAAACCCTGAAATTTGAAGTTTTGGCAATTTTTTACCCATGAAAGGGAACGACATAGACCCCCAATACTAATAGAGGTACATACTGTGGTCCTAGGCTACCATACCCAATTTTTAGATTTGACAATTTCCAAAATTTAAGGGGGGTGGTCCTATGTACCCCTGCCAAAATTTAGGGGGTGGGCCAAGGTACCCCTGCCAAAATTTAGAGGGGGTGGTCCTAGGTACCCCTAGGTCATTGACCCCGGGCTAAGGTCATTGACCTTTGACCTATGACGTCATCAAGGTCAAATCGGCCATAACGGGGCCCCTACTACTTACATACAGTAGTTATGGTTTTGGTTCCCAACATAAAAGAAATATGGATTGTTCATGAGATATTGAACTTCAACTTTCACTCCTGGAAAATTTCAATTTTGGAGTTAGGCCACTTGGCATCAAAGCAGTTCACTGTAAGATAAATACATTCCGCACATTAGTAACATAGTTGTTCAGGGGCCTTCGATTTCCATCCTCTCAAATGAAAGCTGAACGATTGCTTGATACATGCTGACTATATAGGAGAAATAGTGTATTAAGTTTTCGAGCTTTGGTGCGTATCCGTAGTTACACTCTGATATAACTTTAAGTTCACACTCAAATCGAGCTAATTGTTTAATGCATTTCGAAAGCTTTTGTTTTTATGCAGCTCATTAAGGAAAATCTATTTCATAATCGTAACATTTATGTACTAAGAAACTATGAACGTAAACTGGACTCGACCTAGCCCCGTGGCCGCTGTGACTCAGTGGCACAGCTCTCACCCTTGGTGTGTGAGGACACTGATTCTGTGTGTGTGTCTGAACTCCGCGGCTAGTGTACGCGTCTTTGCCGTGGAAGACTCGGGTTCAATTCCCGGCGCGAGCTCATGTAGTTCGGATTCCACGTTAATCAGTAGGTCTACATTTCATATATCCTCGCTGCTGAAAGAGACGGTAAAGTCAAAATCAACTCAACAATATATATGTGTGTGTGCTTATGTGAATTTCCTCGTGGCTGTATGGTTAACACATACGCCTTGATCGCGGGAGACTCTGGTTCGATTTACGGTGGAAGCGCATGAAGTTGTTACCGGTATCCCACTTTAAACTGTAGATCCATGCCTCATATAACCATAGATATAATATATATGCCTTTGATACACTTATTTTCCGACTTGGAAGCCATCGAAAATTTCCGGACACAGAGTCCCGTAGACCGAAAATGTGAAACATGGGTACAGAGTAAAACAGCCATAGAAATGTAAGCATTTTAGGCTAACTTAATCCTTACATATAATGCAACTAGCTTGGCCAAGTTATAATGGAGGAAATGCTATCATTGCAACACTCTGAGAATAGAAAATGTTCGTCAGGTATTACTATCCCCCCCTCTCCTGCAGGATGAAAACCCTGACTAAAACTCTCTCTCTCTCTCTCTCTCTCTCTCTCTCTATATATATATATATATATATATATATATATATATATATATATATATATAAAACTATTTTGTGTAATGTAACAAACAGTGGCGGATAGTATTCATGTTTCATTGCAGAGGTCCTTACGAGGGTTCGCTTCCATCTTCCTCTCCCCAAGAACTAAAATAAATTAAAAAATTGCTATTACTTGTTAATCTTGTACAAAGGACGCAATTAAAGTCCCAGTGTAACACCCGTTCACATTTAGATTTTTCCCCTGGAAGAAAACCAGTTATTATTGTTTCTTGATTTCTCAGTCTCACCTACATAAACATACGAATAGAATTACAGGATAGGACATGTTTAGAGTGCTTGCACGTGACATCTAACTATATTTCTCATCAAATGTGTCACAGATGAAAATTTCCGTTTGTACTGCCTCTATTTTCCGGTACATATGTTTCATTTATGTTATGTTGCTAAAATTCGTTAGCAAACAAGTACAGACTGCGCCTGTGTGCCTGACAAAACGTAAATGTACTGGATAATTATTTCTTCACTTTCTTCCAGAAAAAAAGTAACCCATCTCATGTCGGCTAACAAAAGGAGGTAGCGGACCAAATATAGCCGTTGTTTACCTAAGTTCATTACACAGCAGGGGTTTCATTCAGTCACAGGGAAAAGAAAAAATAATTTAAGGTTTCTACATTTGTTTTGAACTGCAATATACTTCTTCCTTTTATTTTAAGAACCATTTCCTTCTCATTTGTTTGCATCAGAAAAAAATGCAAAAAAATCACTAGAATGTGCCTATTTACCCAAAGTACGTACTAGATCACTAGTTCAATAGTAAAATCACTAAATCTAGTACGAAATCATAAATGTGTCATCCCTGGGTTGGAGCGAAAGTAATGGTTGGAGTAAAAACTATTCCGTATTTCTACTGCGTTCTGTTGTTGAATTCACAGAAATGTTCAAAAATAAATTCAAGAAGTAAAACACGATCCTACAAAAGACTGTTTACTTGCTCACTGGTTTTCGCATTGTGAACTGAAACTCAAGTGCGCAGTCATGTTGAATACTTCTGTCCCTTTCTACTTTACAACTTGAGGTGGGATGATGGTCAGGATGGATCTAGTGATATACCGCTAAAGGAAGTGTTTCAGTACAGAGTCGGAAGCGGTATTTATTGTTTATACTACTTACAACGTTACCCCCACATAAAATATAAATTCACCCTTTCTCCCTTCCCTTTTTCGAATACAATGAACCAACTCTTTTGCTGAAGAAAGATGCTAAAAGAAAATTGAAACATCTGTGTTTAAACTTTCTTTGAAGCGCAGTATTTTGTATTTGTAAGGTTTTGCGAGCTTTTTCGAGATAGCCAAATCTTTTACCATGGACTCCTGCTGCGAACTGACCGTGAGTAAACACCCGATCTCGCTGTGCTCAATTTCTCTCGCACACGTGAAATGGGTTTGTTGTTTCCAAAACAAATAGGAAGTTACCTTGTGCTTTTGCATTTCTGCATGCACACAGGTACCATTGTTGTTTTAATGATCAGAAGAAATATCAAAACCATTCGATATATATGATACGAAACAGCTAACAGAGGGAGGCAAAGATAAAAGTAGGCCTATACCAAGTTTTCCGCGTGGTACCATTATGGAGAATAAATATTTGATAGTCACGTAGATGCGCTTAAACCTATTCCATCTGTCCTTATAACTTTTCTGGTCTCATCAATTTCTCAGGAGAATACGTACAACATATGTCCAAATTCCATATATACTCTTTCTAAACTAATGAGTAAATTCATTAAGAACACCAACTGATATCAATAAACAGGAAAGAAAACAATACTTTATACTTCTATCATTTGGTACACATTTCTATTAAGCACAGCTTGTTTCTTTTCGAAATAGCTCCTTCGTGTCACAGCTGTGGTTAGTTTTGTTTTGTGTTAGGATGAAAGAGAAAAAAGCAACATTTGCTTCGCGGTGAAGTTATATATATTATTAAGATGAGCGGTGATAAGCGAGGTTTAACAAAGAGTGCCTTTCGGATGCACAATTTAACGGGTAGTTGCAGTCCGTGTTGAGAATCGAACCAAAGCTATGTAAGACATGTTATGACAAATCCAAAAGGTGTGTTGTATCGGTGCAGTACCAGTTTTTCACGTTTTTCAAAATGTTCCAAAACCCAAAGAATAATCTTTAATTTCTGATATTTTAGTCGTCACAAATTACAATTTTATAATGTAGTCAATGTTTATAATTACTGGGCAGTTAGGCGTTTAAACTAATGACATCATAATAAAGTCAAAACCATAATTTTGAGTTGAATTGATTCTGAGTTTAACGTCCCGTTCAGCAGCGAGGCTATGTGAGACGTGGACCTACTGATTAACGTGGAATCCGAACCACATGAACTCCCACCGGGAATCAAGCCCAGGTTTCCCACGCCAAAGGCAAGTATGCTAACCGTTAGCCACGAAGGAGCTCCACCATAATTTTAGTGGGCGATAAGATATATCTCGCCAGTGCTTTTACAATAAATAAAATTTTATAAGTATTAAAGAATAGTGGTAAGAGATTTTATAATAGCTCTTTTATTTATGAGATATGAGTATTTTGAAAAAAAAAAACAACTAAAGAATAGGTTGGCGGAACCACAAAAGACTCGTAAAATAAACTTTCTTATAAATACATACGCACCTTACTCACCTTTTATAATTGCCATGCTTACGTTCTCCATAAAAACAGAAATTCTCTTTTAGAGATACTTTACACAAGATCATGAAGTGGGTTCAAATTTAAGTAAAGGCAAAATACAATACAACAATCCACAAATATTGTCTCAAGTGAGTTTAAAGATTTCTAAACACTAGTCCGAAACCGGGCTCTGCCGTTGCGATCGATTTACAGGTCTTGAGACGAAAGTAAGAAGGGACTTACGCACACAGTAAGTAAAAACAATTAATATGCCTGTAACTTTCCCCCAAATGGGTGTATCTTAAAACTAACCTCACCATTATTTTTCTAATTAAATTATAGCCCGAAAATATGTATCATACTACCCCATTCCCATTTTGAAAACTTGACCTTAATTCAAAATGGCGGATTTCAAGATGGCTGCCATCAAGGTCATATCTACCATACGACTTCCCCCCAGGACTTATATGTATCCACATGGTTTTTCTTCAGTTTTCTTCATTAACGCTCCGTTTACAAAGGGTAGTAAGGGACTTCTGTAGTAATCTCTAATAACCACATCACAACTCTTAAAAGTTATTTTTTTAAAAAATAGAAAACATGCACCATGGCAAAAATTTGTCATCACAAGTAATGATGCATACATGCCTTCTATCAGCAAAAAAAGTTTCATTGAAATTGGAGCCGGACATTTGAGTGATGTCCCTTGTGGGATGTGATTGAACATGACGTCAGAACACATCGCCCCCCTTCCCGGAATTTACGGGAATTAGGTGACCTGAGTGAGCACATGTGGTGCCAGCTCTCTCCAGCGACCTATCAAGGATCATTGCGTATATGCCAAGACGTGTCGCCGTTTTTATCCATGCCAAAAGTCGACATACTGACAATTAGGTAGGTAGTCATGATGGTCTGGCTGATGGTGCGTATATTTTAACTCGTACATTTTGTCTCGACTCGAATTTCGAGACGTCTCGACTCGAATTCGAGTCGAGTCGAGACAGAGACTGTCGAGTCGAGACACGAGTCGAGACAGAAACATATTTTCGAGTCGAGACACGAGTCGAGACAACATTTTCTCGAGACGAGTCGAGACAGGCTTAAATCTCGACTCGACTCGACTCGAATGCATCCCTAGTTTCTTGAGCACAAGTGAAAAAGGTAAATAAATAGAAAAAAAAACTTTACGCTCAATGTGAAACATGAAGCTCATCTCAACCAAAGTTAAGGATCATTACGTGACTTGTTTAAAGAAACAATAATAGAGTGGAAGGATGTGTTATCTCTGTCTAGGAATGTGTGTATAAATGAAAGAAGTAACCAGAATAGCTATGTTCTGCTCTGGAGGATTGCGCTCAATCTTAATGAAGAGGGGAACAATACTTTACAGCAAATCATTAAAGAAAACTAACCTCTTTGAGTCTGTTTCAGGATGAGAGGAAATTCTTTTAATCCATTTTGAAACATTAATAGGAAACAGTGAAAAAACTAAAACATTTCTCTTTCAAACATTGAGGTAATAGTTACATAAATATTAAAATATAAAAACACATGAATGGGGAATACGTAATACAATGATTTCTACATGAAAACAAAACATATAACTTCACTCTTACCAGAATTTATGATAATAAGCATAACAAAAAAAAAAAAAAAAACCTCGAGAGTTGTAAGTGAAACAAGATATTTGAATAAAGGAAACAAAACTGAAAGAAATAAAATTTTCACTTCCAGGTACAATAGCAAAGAAATGAAACGAAAATTTACTTTAAGCTCTCCATAGTTGTACTGGCGATGGAGTATGAAGAAAATTAGTTATGAAAAAAATTATGGAATATAGAATGTGGGAGGAACCGGGAGACCCCCGTGAGAACCGGCTCACTATTGTGCTGCCAAAATGTCTTCAGCCGTGGCAAAAGTACGAACTAAAGCTCACACCCTCACACACCCACGCGTTGAGCCAATAAGGTTTCAGCTGTTGCTAAGCGATAGAAAGGGAGTGGAATTTCGTCAGCCGACAGCAGCGCTTGCAACGTAAGACTAAGGATCAAGTGGTATATCTTTAGCACGATGTTGTCCACCACAAGCTCACTGTTAATGTTGAATATTTTCTGGATATTATGGAGCTTTGTTCGCGTAAGGCCCAAGGAAGTTGAATTTTATGGCACGGCAATGCACCATGTCACATAACGGTCGCAGTTCGTGCCTGTTTTTTTGCTAGATAAACAAATCTGTGTGCTTCCACATCCTCTGTATTCGCCTTATTTATTACCCTGTGACCAGTTCCTATTCTCAGAATGAAAATTGACCGTGAAAGTAACATTTTATGATATGTTACACACATTCAGTCTGGAGTGACGAGGGTCATCGAGGCGATTCAGAGAAAGAATATTAAAATAAAAACCTCTATTCTAGCATTGATTGAACGTGTCCACCGGTGTATCGATGCGGAAGGGATGCGTTTTTATAATAATAATAATAATAATAATAATAATAATAATAATAATAATAATAATAATAATAATAATAATAATAATAATAATAATAATAATATTAACTACAGTAGTCGTTTTGTTTAATTTAAAAAGTTCCGTTATTTTTCCCACATACTGAGTATTATGGTTAAATTATTGTGAATATTAGTTTCCTAAAAGTGCATTTCTTTTTTCGGAGAGAACATTATTCTTCTTGTTCTTGATTGTTTTTAAACTTAAGTACAAGTTCTAATATTAACTTGAAAGGAAACATACTTTATGTTTTCACGAATATTGTCACAGGAAACTGAATTGTTAATAGAAACTTTGGTAAATATAGAAAGCAGTATGATACATGTGAAATATACATATTTCACATGTATAGGCTATGCATACCGCTATTAAATCACTGTTAATCACATGTATGAATCAATCAACGATCGAATCAATCAACGAACTCATCCGATATACTCGCTCTAACTATCTATTGAGAAAAATTCGTTTCGGTTCAAGACTTATCGTGTGAAGTAACGGACGGACGGACGTACTAAGATTACAATTTGTATGGTCCACTAGTGTGGTCCTAATAAATATACAGAATTCCGAAGTGAAACTGAATTTATTTATTTACTACCTGAAATATCCATTGTTAGTATGGACAAACTTAAAAACGAAAGGAAAAAAAATCGGTCATTTTCTACTATTTTTAACTATTACGGTAAACGCCCCTTGAGACCCCCCTGGTTCGAATTAAAACAAAACACTTCATTCCGGTCTGGGACACTGGGCCAAGGTACCTATGACCAAAATTTGATAACTCTCGGTCCACTCGTCTGGTCCCCAGGCCGCACACAGGCATACAGACACACACTCAAACCCTTTATGCTATTCATATTAGTTGTACGATTTTAACTGAAAGCAGCAAATACGGCAGCCTCATAGAAAACATTATGCCATTAAAAAAATATATATATTTATTGTCCTGAAACGTACATAATTTTTTTGTCTTATATCTTCAAAAGTGTACAAAGCCACTATCACTCACTTTAATTGTGCAATTATAAGTCTATTTTTTTGTATCTAAGAATAGCTTTCGAAAGACCTTATTTTCGTTAGAATATGTTTCCAGTTTGAAGGAAACCAACATGAAAAATGTATCATGTTAACCGTTCATGCTATCAACACACAATACAGACTCTTTTAAAAGCTGGTGCCAATACCAATCTTCCAAGCAATATGTTGCAAACAAACAATATAGGAAAAAGGAAAGGAAACATGTTGTGCTGACATGGAAATATCACGTAATTCCTTCCTCCCGGCCTGAAAACCTTTGGTCTTTGCTGTCTGCTTCCACTTCTTGACATCTTTTATTAGGAGCTTCATTTATCTCAGGGCGTCTTTGTGGTATTTTGAAAATTGATTGCGAGTTGCTTTGATGTCGTAGATATTGGCAGTGTAATATCCGGAGAGCATGAACCCTTGCTCGAAGATCAATGCTTCCTGCTCACACCAATAGCCCGACGTATGAGCTTCTCATCTCTCGCCAATTGTCATGCTTAGATGGATTTGTGGGCCTTCTTCACAAGGCTGCAGATTTCTTAAGTGAACTTCAGAGACAAATGAACATGGTAATTCTCTGCAGTCACCGTTCGCTTTCAAGAGTCCTGAATTCTATGAGGAACTTGGCTTTCACGCTGCTGAATTCACTCACTTGCAATGTTATTAAGTTTCGGAATCAACGGGATTACATTCTCAGAAATGCAAAGCAAGTAAGGCTCCTTCATTAAAATACTCAAAGACAAGAAGTTTGTCTTTTAAATATTTACTATTCACGGCTTCAACGTTTCATTCATAGCACAAGACGTTTAGAGCTGTTTGAAGATACCACTACATTTTCCAATCTTAGATGATAAGCAGTTTATACAGAATATATGTATTTTCCAGATTATATTCTTACTTTATTCTAACTTTCTTTCATTAATATTAGTGAGCTAAGTTTATACATTATTTATAAATATTCTGAGCTCACCTAGCCAATGAAGAAGAGCATCTAAATTGAAGTATTCTGTACACATTTTAAAAGAATGATTTTTACGAAACCAAATGATATTGTAATCTGGTCATTGAACCGGCAAGCATTATTTGCGATCTCTTCTGCTGAATAATAGAGTTTTCAATTAGAGGTAAGTACATTGCTATTCCAAACATAAAATGGGTTTCGTTGTCTCAGAATGTCACAGACTACATTTGACAAACTCGTCCATCTACTCAACAAAATTCTGTGATAAAATGAATAGTTTCCGAATGTAATTGAATAAATAGATTTGTAAATTTTTCGACATTACATTGTATGCATTCCTGCTGTAATTCTATCTATGAATTTTATTAATTACTCGTTCTGTCATGAAAACTACATTCTATATATTAGGACATTAGCGTTTTAATCACTATCGTCATTATATTTCGTTGAAAACATTCCTTAATTAAATATTTGCAAAATTTTGAAAAAAAAATCCTTCTTATGCGAATCATCTTCCATGTCAGGTTCGAGATTTTCAGTCTTCCTATGTGAGAACGATAACAAAGTCCTTGGTTTCTTTCGCACTCTGACATTTCACTATATGGTAGATAGTCTGCGAAATATTTACAGGGTTAACTACACCTAGTCTTCTGGCAGCAACATCAAATCACTTGAAAACTTGAATCTGGAGTCTCAGTGGTAGAGCGTTCACTTCTCCTGCGTGGGGTCCCTGGTTCGATCCCCGCTCAAGCCAAGTGAACTTTGTTGTGGACAAACACCGTGTGCGTGGGTTTCCTCGGGGTTCACTTGGCTCCTCCCACTTTCTTCATTCCACCATTTCACTCATCTTTCATCATCACCGTCCCCTTTGGCCTAGCCGGCATAAACGTGGGACGTAAAACTCAAAGAAGTAAAGTTGAATCTGGAACACATGACATTTCACAGCGGCATATGCCACCAACTTCTAGCTGCCATCAGTGGAATTACGGGTTAGGTTGATCGTCTTCATTGCAAAACACTATTTGGTAGTTGACTATTTTTATAGTAGGAGTTGCTTCTTCGGAAACAATATGTAGAGATTTTTTTCTTCTTTTCAATTGATTTAGTGTCTTAAAAGAACATACCATCCTCGCTCGCAACAATATACTTAAATCAAAAAGTGGTTGTAATTTACTACTTCGCAGTTTCAATACTGATTTTCATAGAGATAAACGGTGCATTGTTGAAAATATATATACACAGGGTGTTAATGAACTACACCGACAAACTGTAAGAGGTGATACCTTAAATCAAAATAAGAGAAATAGTTCATCTGGACCTATGGTGAAAAGTGCATATTTTCAGAGATCGGGCTGTCCAAAATCGCGAAAACGCCAAATTTTAAGAGGCCCTAATTTGAATTAGAGAGACTGTGGATGGTGATCCTTATCGGAATAAAGGAAGACACGCATACGCAATTCAAAAACACGTATTACATTAATGTTCGTGTGTGTACAGAGTATCCGTGCAGGGCGAAATTCTCAGACGTGCCATCAACCAAATTTTGAGATATGTTCTGATTTTATGATTGGTCGAAGGTAGGCAAACGATAAGCCTTGACAGTAGTAAACCGGGAATCCTTTGGCGCGATGTCGGAAGTGTTAAGGATTGTCAGCAGCACGGTCTTTCGTATCGGGAAAACATATGCTGTGATGTTTTCTTTCACGCATATAAGTGAAGAAAACGTGACATATACCTTGTCGAAATACATCGCATCACACTTTCTTTCGAACACAAAAACATGGGGCTGCCTTTCCTAACACTTCCAACTTCCCTCCGAAGCATTGGATGTCAATTTTTGTCAAGGCTTACCTCGTACCTACTTTGGACCCTTCTTGAAATCAGGGCATATCTGAAAACTCTATTGAAAACATATCTGAGAATTACACCCTATAGGGAATAATCTCTACACCTATGGACAATTGATGAAATATGCACATTTCGATTGTGTATGCGTGGCTTCCTCTACGCTGATAAGAATCGCCGTCCACATTTTCTGGAATTCGAAATAAGGCCTATTGAAATTTAACTTTTTCGCGATTTTGGAAACTGTGCTGTCCAAAACTGTAACTATGCACTTTTTCCTATAGGTCCATATCAACTTACTTTCTTATTTTGATGTGAGGAATCACCCCTTACAGTTTGTCGGTATAGTTCATTAACACCCTGTACAATGCAACATTGTAAAAACCAACCATTTCCGGTTTCAACCATTGTTGCCATAGAACGAAAACGGTAACATAAAACGAGAAACGGTTTGTTGCAATCGGTTAAGTGTATCAAGCGAACACACAATCTGGATCCGGGGCACTCTGCAAAACTAGAAGTTGTAGAAATTAACTAGTACTTTCGATATTTATATTCATTTCTATAGAGCAAGAAGAGTAAAAATGTATCAAAAAAGCAGTTTCTGTAATCGCTTTGGCGTCCAAAGAATCGCTTCAATATCCTCTATTTACCCTATTTACGCTCTTTTTAGAAGTGTAAATACTTGTCTACATAGTGCCTCAGGAGAGTGAAATTCATCTTTGAGCGGTTACTCGTCTTTAGTGTTGAGGGAACGCGTAAATCTCTGGTGCTACAAATCATACTAAAGAGGGAATGTGAGGTAACAGTTCAGTCATAATAATCGATTTGACGGTACTGGCACTGGTAATGTAACAAGATGAATTGTCTTTATAACAAACTATAGCAGGGTCAAGTTCTTCAGAATGTTTCTCGTAATTACGGCGTATAGTATTTCCAACAGTACTAACATCAAATGCATGCCAATTTTGCATGTAGTCAAACAACAGGATCTCTGCCGCATCTAAGAAACTGAACATTAACACCTTCACTGATGACGGTTGAACACGAAATTTCTTCGGAGATTGTAACGTACATGTTTCCATTGGATTGGACTTTAATCTCTAGATTGAAATTAACTGAATTAATACGAAAGTATTTTAGATCCTTCTGACAGCTGCAACTAAAATTATTGCCTTAGCCTTTCTTTTTTAATGGTCATTATGAAAGTTCGGGGAACCTCGGGTATATATATTTTTCTATTGTGTTGGTTATCAAGTACAATGCCAATAATTATCTCTGTTAATATTTTCACACTCTGCTATGGTTCTGACATTCACACTCCGTCTCTCAAGGATGATACTCTGAACGCTTGTCACCATTTCCGTAGTAGCGACCAGGACATCCCTCGCCAAAAATCAATTATTTTGCCCCCTTTTTGAATTCATCGTCTTGCCTTTTGTCAACTTCAAGGTGACCTACAAACCAACGTGGACAGAATGTACAGACAGTACGCTTCTGACTGAAAACACTTCTTCCACGCTTCTTATCTGTAAAGTACATAACTTAGAGTGTCAAATTGCTCACATTCGCCGCGAAGAGTGACGCTGTTGGATTGGATGGCAGAAATGATAATTATAGATATCGAATGTGGATTTGGAAATAGTGTGAACTTCATTCCGCTGCAACTATTTGTTCTCAGGTAGTTTCACTACTTTTCGAACATTCCTCATACATGAGTTGAAATTACTGGGTTTGGGATATTGTTTTATTCATCTATAATTTTTAACAATATTTCATAGTGCTTGAAACCACTTTACGTGAATGAATTTCTCACCTCATCTAAACTTCCTACTTCAGATGTCAGGCAAATAAAAAAATGTTAGCATAGCATTCAGAAAATACATCACAAAGTAAACATTTCCTACGTAGTATAGATATATGCACATTGAAAACAGAATCTACAGCAAAATACATTCAGACTCACTACAAAGACAACGTTTCTTAATTTTCTTTTTAAATGTTAACAAGCAAGAGTAAACTAAAGTTTTGGAATACAAATAATTCCACTTTTTTCCACTACTTTTAACAATATTTAGATATTTCGAAGCTAACTGCTATTAAAGAAAGTAAAGTTTATTAACTTTTGAAGTTTGTAGTTGTTATCGTAACAACCTCATTAAAATGTTGAACTGTTCATCTAATTTTGTTGTCGTGAGAAATTTCGTTTCAAGTTTTCCCTGTCTAGCTGGAACACAACTAGAGACCATCCAAAGGGGAGACATGACGAACCCTGAGCCCTGGAATGATAATATAGTTCACTTATTTGTGTATCACCTAGCAACTGTTCACCAGCAATTTACAAGTTCATTGGAACGAGCTAGGCATTGAACTGTGTGAAGTGCACATAGGAATCAAAGTGAATCGGAATTTGAATTCACTCAGGATGAGGTAAAGCAGATTACAGCATTTGATTCAATCGAATTGAGCTGAATTGTTAATTACGACGAAAGTCGTCGGCTGCTATTAAAATACACTGGTTACTTTATTGTTTTAAAAAGGAATTTAGGAACAGTTACGTATATAGAAGTATACAGCAGAAACTGATTACTCTGAAAAGAAAGTCACATTCCGTCTTGAAAATATTATCCTTGGGGTTTCTACTAAGATGACACACTTTTTATTTTAAGAAGGCTATAACAGTGAAGTTGTACAGGGTTTGTCAGTAAAGAAATGCTACGGGATCTGGTAAATATAATTTATTGATTTGATCTGTACATGCGTCGATACACCACTGCCACTGCGATTCCCACGCTGCAAAATCTCCCTGGAAGATAGCTGTTAAAACCTCTTTTAGAGCCTCTGTGACAGCCTGTTGAATGACGAGAACATCGTCGAAACAGTGACCTATTAGGGTGCTCTTGAATTTTTTGAACGGAAAAAAGTCTGGTGGGCTCACATCGTGGCTGTACATTAGCTGCGGTAGTGATGTCAACCGGCTCGGTTCGGTTCAACTGAGATATCGGCTCGCTTTGGTTCGGCTCAGGTGAGCCATCGGCTCGGCTCGGCTCGGCTCAGGCAAGCCATCGGCTCGGTTCGGTTCCGCTCAAGGGAGATATCAGCTCGCTTCGGCTCGGCTCAAGTGATCCACCGTTTCGGCTCGGCTCGGCTCAGGTGAACCTTTGGTTCGAGCCGGCTTGGTTGCGATGAGCCATTGGCACGGTTCAGTTCGGCTCAGGCGAGCCATCGGCTCGGTTCGGCTCGGCTCAGGTGTGCCATCAGCTTGAGCCGCCTCGGTTGCGATGAGCCATTGGCTCGGCTCAGGTGAACCATCGGCTCTGTTCGGCTCAGCTCGGGTGAGCCATCGGCTCGGTCCGGCTCAGCTCAGGTGAGCCATCGGTTCGAGCCGGCTCGGTTGGTGTGAGCCATCGGCTCGGTTTGGTGCTCTGTTGGCTCGGCTCACTTCTCGTCTCGGTTCGCTGGTGACTGAGTCGTGAGCCGAGACGCTCGAGCCTTTAACAACACTAAGCAAGCTTGTAACACCTATCCGAGGCAGGTAGGCGGTCACAACGAAGATGGTGTACGCTATAGTGTTAACGTGGTGGAGCTTCCAGTGATCGGCAATCACCAGTTTGGCAGCTCTGTACAGATGTGGTTCTTTGAAGGAAACGGCGTTGACTGTGTTGACGTGAGTGACAAAAATTCAAAAAACGCATGATCCTTACTGATCCTTTAGCATGATCCTTTAGCGCCACGCATGATCCTTACTGCGTCAGAGCTCGGACGCGACTGTCGCCAGGTGCGTTGCTTAACATAGACCCCTACCACAAATCCCCACGCCACAAAGCGCGCTGCTGGCGACTGGAGCGCCGCACAACAACCAGTCTCATTATTTTTCGGGCAAATCCTGTCTGATCAAAACCAAAGAAAAAATGAATTAAATATTTTAACGAATTCATGTAGCCTTGCCCACTGGTCTACTTCTTTCAACAGGCAACTTTATTGGATACGATTCTTGGTAGGAAGGCGTTGAATACTTTATGGTGTTTGAAACTTCACCTTAAAATGAGAATCATGTTTCATTTTATCTCGGAGTTGAAAAGTGATGCTAAACTCTAACAAACAAGCAAACGGATATATATTTTACTGGAAGGTTTAGTTTGTTCGACATTTTTTTAAACAGGCGATTTTAATCACAAATCGTTAAAACGAAATGAAATATTTCAGATTAAGGTCCCACGACTATGCCCTTTAAGCTAAATGAGACGATGATTAAGTTAGATGAACGATGATGGAAGAATTGGTGGAATAGGAATGAGGTAGGAAACGCTAATACCCCGAAGAAGCACGGACACGATATTGTCCACCAGAAACTTACTTGACCTGGGATCGAACCAGAGACCACACACACTATTGACAAACGCTCTACCACTGTGGCACCGAGCCGCCCTATATGTTGGTAAGTTCTGACATGAACGAATGTAAGTGAGTAAAAAGGCCACGTAGCAGGTCACAGTACATTCTTCTGCGCGCTTTGGAGGACATCGCGTGTTGCGTTACGGAGCTCCCGATGATGTCCACGGATTAGATAAGCAACATTCATAGTGCGAACTTTCAGTTCATTCTCCGGTTTCCTGTTCATTTTTTGTTTCACCCACATAAATCAAGAAGAGAGATTAGGAGAACGTTGTGACCAAGTAATTGGATTACCACTACCAATCCATCAATTAGCTTACGTGACATTCAGATACTCAATTGTCAATCAACTGGCATGAGCTGGTGCTTCGTCATGCTGCAAGATATGGTTCCGCGTTGTGTGCACAGTTACACCGTCTAACTGATCCCTCAAATAATTCAGTAACAGATGACCGTAAGGGTGTGCATTCACGCTTTCATAAAGAATAAAGTGGCTAATAAGAATGACGTCGACCATGTCACACTACACTTTATGCATATTGTCTTGGTATCTTGTAATAAGGTCTACGTTGGGATGTTCCCAAGCCCAAATGTGAGTATTTTGGCTATTATTCATACAGGTACGAATGAAGATCGACTAATGAGGGAATAGAATGTAAGGCATTTGTACTACATTGTAGTAACCAATGAAAAAAATCAATATTGGAAGTGTAATCTCCAGGATGTAAGTGGTACACCGGTTGGGGTTGAAATGGATACAAATTGTCCACATATAATGTCTAAAATACACGGACACTTGAAATATATGGTGGACAATCTACCTTGGAACGTCCCTGCATCTTTTGAACTAATATATATATATATATATATATATATATATATATATATATATATATATATATACAGACTGTTCCATAGTTCGTGAGAAGATGAAAATGAAGTTTTCACACTATTAATATAAAATTTAGCACTTTTATTGTGAAAAATCTGATTTTTTCCTATTTCTAAAGGAAATGAGAGAAAATTGCTGTTTAGCCCCTCTTTCGGGGTTGTAAACACAAACATTCATTTTCCTTATGGGAGATTCAATGTTAAATTTTGCAAGCAGTTTTCTTCAATAATTATTCGTAAAGATTTTTGTTCAAATGACTTGTATTTGTTACGAAATGCAAAAACACTCATTCACAAAGCTAGTAAAGCTTTCTCAAACGTTAGTTTGGGAAGGCACCCCTTTTGCGGGGCAAGGGACATAAAAAGGTAATGGCCGATGGATTTGGATTTATCAAATTACAAAATTTATTTTCGGAATGCCAGTAAGCGTCAGATTAATCACGAATGTCACGGAATTAATGCTCCAATACTCCTTACATGTAAAAGTGACTGATAATGGGACTACAGACCTCCTTCAAAAATAATAAAAAATCACCATAAATATCCTTAGTAAGGACATACGAGAAGAAGGTATTTTTTGTTAATTAATGTGAAATTTGGCGTCATTGTAGCAAACGAGTATGCGTTTTTCAAATCTGGAATATTTTGGTAACGTACCGCCTTAGGGGGGCACAAGGGGCGAAGCATCATATGATGGATCTTTATAAAAATTCTAAATTTTGTTACGAAAATGCCAGTGGGAGTCAGATTATTCACATATGTCACAGAATTAATATTCCAATGCTCGTTGCATGGTCAGTGACTTATATGGGGCTATAGACTCCTTTCAAAAATAAAAAAAATGACCATAAATATTTTTAGTGTTGACGTACGAGAAGAATGACTTTTTTCTCAATTAATGTGAAACTTGGCGTCGTGTTAGCAAAAGGTTATGAGTTTATCGAATCTGGACTATTATTTTGGTAATGTACCGCCTTATGGGGCACAGAGGGCGAAGTATAAGTTATTGGATCTTTATAAAAATTTCAAGTTTTATTTTGTAAAATCCAGCAAAACTGGAATAATGAACACAATATACCAATATCTCAAGCTGACAGTCTCAAGATCTTAGGAATCTGGTTTTGTAGGTCTGTACATAAAATGATTCCTTACAACTAGAATGAGATTATTCAGAACATCGAAGTTAAGTGCTTCAACTTTAAAGATCCCAATTTCTGTTTAGAAGAAAGAGTTTGGATTGCTAATGTATATTTAGCTGTGAAAATTTGGTTCGTTGGCTACCGCTTGCCCTTGGCATTAAGTCGCAGTAGGCAAATTCAGAGTGCACTCTATTGGTTTGTGTGGAAAGGGACCATCTTTAAAACTCCTATGTATGTACTAGCACAACCCAAATCTAATGTAAGATTGAATTTAGTTGATGTTCACATTAAGTGTAAAGCTTTGCATTTCCTTAAATGGTTCTACATTCTTCATTCAGACAAATCGTTATTTGTAAAAGTATGGAGTTTATACTGGATAGAGCAAAGAGGGACTGTAGCACCTCTTAACCTCACAGTGATTCCCTCGATCCAAGTGTACCAGTAAGATTTAGTGTCAAAAATATGTATCTGTCCTTACAACTCACACAGACAGTGATGTACAGAAGTTTCAAGTTTCATCCAAATCACAATTGGAATCAGATTTGGGAAAATGTAAATAATACGATTCTTAACGCCAAACAACGATCTCTTTGGTATAAAATAGTGAATGATTTGGTACCAACAAAAAATAGACTAAACAAGATTCATCTCACTCAATCCCCAAATTGTATGTCTTGCTCTGAACTTGATAACCTTCAACATAGACTAAGAACCTGCAGTCTAGTTAATCCCATCTGGCTCCTTCTCGGAACTATTTTACGCATTATATGTCGTTGCAGTATTGATACGTTTTCTCTAGACTTTATGTTATTTCCAGATTTTAAATACTTTCCATCACAAAAACAAATTGCAGTGATATGGCTTTGTGGGACTACGATAGAATATCTTTTGACAAATCAGGAATATACAGTGGACAGTTACAAATATCATATTTTCAAAGAAAAATGGAAATTTTCTCCCAGTGTAAGGCAAAAGAAATTTGGCAATTTTCTTGTTGTTCTAAATGAACAATTAACACTATGATGTACTAGTCTATAGTCTTTCCACTTTTTTCAATCTTAATCTATGAGACCTCTTTTGAAAAGTCTAATTTACCTGTACAATATATTTCCTTCTTTTGTTTGTTAAATTGTACAATATATTGCTGACTAAATAAAATGGTGGAAGAAAGTGGTAGTGTCCTCTGGTGCATGGAGTCCTGGGTTCAAACTCTGTTCCCGCCAAGTGAACTTTGTGGTGGATTAACACCGTGTAAGTGGGTTTTCTCGAGGTTCTCCCGTTTCCTCCCACTTTATTCATTCCACTATTTTACTCATTACTCATCATTGCCGTCTCCTTTAGCCTAGCCGGCATAAACGTGGGATGTAAAACTCAAAAATTTCATTTTTTTCAACCTGATCCTTATTCCTAGCGAGACATTTTACTACAGCCATGTGTCAATATTATACGATTTACTGACGTGTTTACATGTGCAGTATACCAGTAAGCTACTGCGTGGAAAGTGGGATCATACAATTATTTTGTAAGAAGTAGGGAAAAGATGTGCCTTTTTTATGAATAAAGAAAACAATATTGAAAGGCACCTAGTAGACCTTTAATTTTTAAAATATTACTTCTCATTAAGATTTTTTTTTCATTCGTGGTACCTGCGGCATTTTCCATTGTCATTTTGTGTTCTATTTCGAGCTGGTATGCTTAAGTGTGTAGAAAATATGCTGGGGACTTGTAAATGTGATTTTACGCTATAAGAAGAGTCCAATTTGGTTTTTAAAAACTCAAAATTCTTTGATTATATTCTAGTGATGCCAAAACAACGAAGCTATATCCTCAATCTGGTACACTGGCAGACGATATTCATTTACACTAGATTCGAGAATTTTAAAAAATCAAAACATTCTTCTACAATAATGACAAATTGCACATTAATTGTAAAGCATATTTACCTTCTTCCCTGCTAAGGATATTTACCGAAAATTATGTGATTTTTGGAAAAGTGGCTGAGCCCAATATCAGTCACTGGCACATGCAAAGGACATCGGAATATTAATTTTGCATTATCTGTCACCAATGTGACGCACACTGGATTTTCCAAGATAAAATTTGAAATTCTTATAAAGATCTAATAACTTATGCGTCCGAGGTATGGTACGTAAGGTGATCCCGTTAGCTTCATAGCAACCTCCAGGGATAAGTTGTGGTTAGAATGGCCCCTTAGCTTCATAGCAGCCTCTAGGATTTAGGATAGGTCACGATCAGTTGGTAGACATATGCTGAGCCCCTCGGTGGTCGGGCTTTTTTTTTTTTTTTTTTTTAAGGCTCAGGCCCGTCTTTCAGAACCGGTATCTGAAAACTAAAACCGGCACGGGTTATCATCATTGCCTTTTATTTCTTTAATTTATTTGTTTTGCATTTTGGAATAGGTGAAAGGGGGTTTGAATAAGGGAGGGAAAGGAAACCACAAACAAGAAACAAGAGACAAAAAAAGACGAAACAAAAACAAAACAAAACAAAGAATGAACAAAGAATAAACTATTCAAAACTCAACTATTGACTGTTGTAATTTCCAAAGTGCTATAACCGTTGAGCTTGACCCTAACATATTCTAATATTAAACTATGCAATACTCAACTATCTACTAATACTATTTCCAGGGTATTTGACCATTGATCTTGACACTAACATGTTCTGATACTAAATTGTTTGCTAATCAAATCAAGAGCATCTAAACTCTTTCTGATCTGCGTTGTCATTTCCTACCTCTGTTTGGTACTTTTATTTATTTGATTTTGATCTTGTTAGTATTTAGTTAGTTACTTCTAACTGTTTAACTACTTCTATTTTTGGTATATTTATGTCTATACGTAATATTAGTATTATTATTATTATTATTATTACCATTATTATTATTATTATTATTATTATTATTATTATTATTATTATTATTATTATTATCATCATTATTATTATTATTATTATTATTATTATTATTATTATTATTATTATTATTATTATTATTGGAGTTATTTAAACTTTGTTTCTTTACTTAGCTTGGTTGAGTCCATATTTATTAACTATGATTATTATGTTTTTATTTTTTTTAAATATGCTTTATTTATTTATTCTATTTCTTTTTTATTTAATTTATTTATGAATTTAATGTTTATTTAGTGTTTATTTTTTACTATGTTATTTCATTAACTTTGATGGACTTCTTCTATCTTCAGGTTTTTCCTGTATGAGCTTGGTTCTCACCTGCTATTTCAAGTTTCTCTCCTGTGATCATATTTAATTCTTTCACTAATTGTACACTGGTTTTTCCCTGTATATTTTGCCCTTTTCACACACTAAAAGCACTAAGAACACTAAGTTGACACATAAACCGCATTCACCAAAACACACTAAGCCACACTAGTCTTCACTAATCCATACCGCATTCCTCTTAATAGTCCCTTGAGCCTTCGTTTATTGAATGTTCTCGTGGTTGCAATAGATTTCCTCCCAATATCACAGGTTTGAGGTCCAGGGCCCACTCAGAGTACTTAGTGTGGATCCTGGTCCGAGGTATCCTTCCGCCTGTGCCGATATAGGGATCAATCTCCATTAACATACCGTTATTGAGTCATTCACGAAGTAAACTTGTCTCCTATGGGGACATAGTCACAGCCAACACGCACACGGACACACAGATGGACCCGCCACCCGAAGGAAAGACACTTCCAAAAACACACTCTAGTGCGTCCGGAGTTCCGTTCCAAGTCACATATGCCTGGAGACGCACTAGCACAACCACACTCGTCCTCCCCGGCAGATACGGAGTTCCAGTATCTTCCACGAGACGTTCTGAAGTCTCTGGTCCTGAGGAGAAACTGGATTCCATTCATCCTTTCACATTCATTCTGCTCTTGTTTTTCTTATGTGTTTTTCTCTATAGAATTGTTCTTTTTTTAGTTTCGAGTAAAGGTCTGTTATTTTCTTCAGGATATTGTAATCTTTCTCGCTTCTCATTATATCAGCTATCGTCTTCTGTCTTATGTCCACTCTTTCCTTAAATAACTCTTCGAGAAAGGGGCACCAGAGTATATGATGCTCTGGTGTTCCCGTTTCACCACATTCACAAATTGAATTGTCTTTGGCCTGTATTTTTTGTAGGTAGGTTTCATATGGACCATGTCTCGTTAGAAAATGAATGGGTCCTGGGGCTGGGTCAAGAAACTTTATTTGTTCTCTGATTTCTACCGTTGGTATAATATTTCTAAGTCTTTGTGACTTAGCAGAGTGCGTCCATTCAATATTCCACATTTTTTTGATTTTTTCTTCAATCTCTTGGGCGCTTTCAAAAACATCACCCAACAGTGCCCTTACCTCTTCTCTATTATTCCTTTTCATCCAATAATTTGCCGCTGTGGTCGGGCTTGTATCTGTCCTCTTCGGGTCCTTCCGTGAGGTCCGTCTTCTTTCGGCATTCCTCGGTGTTAGTGATGAGCAAATGCAAGACCAAGACCAAGACCCGGGTGGTCTTCTTCTTGCACATCCAGTCTTGGTCTTGGCCTTGCACTTCAACCTTTGGTCTTGGTCTTCGTCTTGGTCTTGCACACCCAGTCCTGGTCTTGGTCTTCGTCTTGCTGTAAGAGTCTTGCAAGTCTTGCTTTTAAGAAATCTTATGCTTTTCATACGTAATTTTTTCTCTGGATAAATTCTCCAATGCGCCAATAGTAACGGAAATACAAGGTATATTTCTAAATGAAATATAGTTTACCTTCGTGTAAGTATGATGATAGTATACAACATAGGTGATAACCTTTATTATTTTTTTCAATGGGTTCCCACGCTTCACTACTTATAAGATAAATTACAACGTTTCGTAATCTTTTTATATTTTTTAACAGATTCAATAATCTACTGGTTCCCAAATTGGGGAGACGGATGAAAGAGAATCAAGACGGTACAGATTACTGAAATACCATAAATTGCTAAATTATTTTTACACTCTAAAGACGTTAGACGCATTTTTTAATTTTCAACTAAAATTAGCTGATCTTTGTATTGAAGAAACTTCCAATTAAATATTGAGATTTTATTTTACTGATTCCAATATGTACTCTATGGAACACAAAAATGGACATTACGCAAAATCGATGAAAAAATTATTGGAGGCTTTCGATAAAAGGAGAGAATTAGCTGGGTTGAACGGAAAACGAATGAGAAGGTGTTGGAAATAGTAGCAGTAGGGAAGAAAAGAAGAATTTTAGATGTAATTAAGAGGAGGAAAAGGGACTGCTTGAGACATTGGCTGAGGAAAAACTTTATTATGAGGGACATGCTAGAGAATATGGTGGGAGGAAAGACAAGGAGTGGGCAAAGGAGACTGTAGTTGAAGGAAGGTATTAAAACAGAAAATTGCTACGCCAAGACGAAGAGACTAGCTGAGGATCACAGTATCGAAGCTTCTCAGCTGCAGCAAGTGACCTGCCAATAATGGCAGAATAGCTATACTGATGATATGTTAGCAATATTGGCCAAAAAAAGAGAGAAAAAAATTAAAATAATAACGATTATAATCAAACCTCTTAATATTTTAGTATAACTTGAGTAAAAACTGAAAACGACTCAACTGTCCATGCCTTTTGTTTAAACTCAACTTATACAAATACTTTTGACTTATATTAGAAATACAAAAACACAGCATCTAACTCCAAGTTCTTTGAAATAACTGTACAAAATCACTCTCACTTGTGAATATGGATTATTTATTGTTTTATAATATTATATCGCTCAATCCTCGTGTGCCATATAAAAGTTACATTGATAAACAATTTTTCAACGTACAAGCACCCGCCCATGAAACCAAACTAGCGATCGCATACACAAGTTTTTGCCAATGTCATGAAAATGTTATTTCGATATTGATTTTATGAGCACACATTAAAAATTTCCAACTGATATTTGAGCCTCGGAGCCAAAGTTGGCACCTATGGTGTACGGAATTACCGATGTTCAATACTGCATTTCTCTTTAGTTTTAGAAGAAGAACACCACTAATACGTTTTGAAATGATGTAGTATCTAGTTTTACGTGCCACGATTATGCGCCGAGGCTAAGAGAGATGGTGATGATGAGAAATGAATGAAATGGTGGAACGAAGAAAGCAGGAGGAAACGGGAAAACCCCGAGAAAACCTACGCACGCGGTCTGTATCCACCAAAAAAGTTCACATGATGTAAGCTGGGATCGAACCAGGGACCGCAGCACCAAAAGTGAACGCTCTACTACTGAGCCGGTACTTGTGCAAGACCCTTGCGCAAGAGTCCTGGTCTTGGTCTTGGTCTTGCAGGAATCGTCTTGGTCTTGGCCTTGATTTTGCAGGTATCGTCTTGGTCTTGGTCTTGGTCTTGCACCTCTTGGTCTTGGTCTTGGTCTTGCATCATTATTCTTGGTCTTGGTCTTGAGCTTGGTTTTGCATGCAAGATTCTTGCAAAAACTGCAAGACCAAGACTCTTGTTCTCATCACTACTCGGAGTCTTTCGTGTCGGCTTCTCGTCTGCTACGCTGTTTACAATCAATAACACGTGTTGTGTAGACATTTGCTTTTGCCGTGATGTGGGGTTCCTTACACCCCGACACTGAAAAAATAATAATCTGGAAGATTATTTTTGAGAAAAATACACAATTGTTATTAGTGAAAGTTATCTGCACCACGACACTGATACATTTGGAGACATTATAGGCATATAAAATACTATAATACACTGAAAAATCATTATGAGAAAAGTTATGATATATATGTAATGGTAATAACACTATAGTTCCGTCCCATCTAAGCAGCATCAATGCAGTCACTATCATTTCCCTCAGAGTGGGCAGAAATGTCATCACTGTAAATATACTGGTTCACTAATGTTAGATATCGGTCGAGTATGTTGGTCATTAAAATCGGTGTTTGTATTCACGTCACATCCATTATTTGTAGCTTGAGTTGTTTGAATTTCGATCGGACTAGTAGTCGCGGTGAATTGAATCTTTCTAATGGCAAAGATGTGTGGAGTCGATTAGTTGAGTTTTTATTTTTGTAACGAGACTTGCAAAAGATTAGGAAAAATATTAGTCCTTTGTCGTGATGTGGGCATCCTTACAATTTATTTTGCGCCCCTGTGCTCTAAATAATTTGCCGTCCCCTTTCGCACAAACTTATGTCTCAAACAAGGAAACAAGCCGTGATTTTGCAAATACAGAGGGCGTTTCCGATCTATGGTGACAATTTCAAACTGCATTAACTTAAAGGAAACCATGTCTACCATTGATGGCCCTCCACGTGGGCAATTCCCCGACAGCGAAGTTTCTACTGTAGGAAACTGGCACGCAGTGTAGTAATGTCAAGCCGCAACCACTTCTGACAGACTTCCCCTAGCCCTTCAACGGTGCGGGGTCTCGTGTGAAACAAGGTTCGACGCGGGTTGAGCGAGATGTGTGACTTGGCGCCTTGTCCTGATGCACCCACACACGATTATTGTCCCTCCCGTAGAGATTAAAAATGTCATGGCGATAAACGGGTGTCAGGACGTTAGCCTAATAATATTCCGAAATCACCTCTGTATTTTTGGTTACACGATGTATGGCCACCTTGCCATGACACAAGTATCCAGCAGTGATAATGAAGCCTGTGCCAATACTTTCCTTGCATTCACTAAACCATCTTTGAAAGTTCCTCGCACCTGTCGATCGATAAAAAAATTGCAGGTAGCTTGTGACAGTCATTCAGATAAACATAGGTTTCGTAAAATGTTACAACAAACATATATTTTTCACCTAGTACCGCTTATACAGATTTCAACAATTGGTGCGATTTTGCTGGACGAGTTTTAGCAAGAGCTTATGAGCACGTCCCTTCCGTTGCTTTACAAACCTGAGATTACGGGGAATCATGGTGTGCACTATCTTCAGTTGTGTCTGTACCCGGTTCGCGATACTCCTCTGTGTGGGTGGCTTCTCTCTGGTGACCAGAGCACCCACTTCCCGATTTTTAGCTCATGTGCGCTTAGTGGCAGGCCAAGGATTGGCCTGTTTCTGCCACACAGGAATCATCCCACGCCTTGCCTTACCTGCTCCTTTCAACGCATGTGATATACCATTTTTGGACACAGTGAATCAACGCTCCTTGCACAGTATCATAATGACACTGTAACTGTAGTTCACGTCGGAAAGGGCAGTTATGTAACCTTCCCAAGAAGCACTTATTTTGGATGGCATTTGTCCTGATATGCGCTTACCACACCTGTCACGCACAGTCAATGATCCAAGGAACTCGCACGACTGTCAGCTTTCTTCTCTTCCCGCTTTGTGGTGCTGCACAAGGTGTGTCTCCACCGTTAATCAAACCCGGGACCCCTCGATTACAAGGCAACAAAATTACCCACTCATCCATTGGGAAAAAAATAATCGTTTACATTATTTACCGTCAGAAAAGGTTTAATTGCATCTATAATAATAATAATACAATAAGCTGTGTGTTTGTCTGTAGCGCTTTTCAACTCGAGAACCATAATAGAAACATGAAATTTTAATGTATTTTAAAGCTCTCAGAAAATGATCGAAATGTCACGCTTCAGGTCCCTAGATCACACCTGAGCTGAGATATGGGGGTGCAAGGTCCCCATAAGAATAACGTGGGGACATTTTAAAAATAATCGAAAACGACTAATATTAGAGTTGAATTCATAGTTTTTGGGGTCGCTGAGATTAATAATGACAGTTTTAACACAATTCAACTTCAAGTTCATATTCCACTTTCCAGGGAGAGGGCGAGATATTAAAATTAATTGAAACCGATAGATATTAATGTTGAATTCATAGTTTTAGAGGTTGCTGAGCTTAAGAATATCAGTTTCCATGATGTTCAAGTTCACAATCATCCCATGGAGATGGGATGGAAGAGGATGGCTTTTTTAAAAGTAATCAGATAAGCTTAACGTGGGTTCCTGTCGCCACGGCATGGCGCGTCCTAAGTTTGCGGATCGAGAAGAAGGTCTCTAGATATAGAGGTTAGCTGCGAATATACTGAATAAGCATTCGCGGACAGCCGACTAGGAGTGGTCATCCAGCTTGGGGGTTTGGGAAGGCTAACAACCGCATCCTGTAGAAAAAAGGCACTTGTTCAGAAATATTCACAACAGACAAGGACTGATAGCTTGGCACGACATCCGTAAAAGAAAATGGACATGAGATTTGGAACATGGAATATTAGAAGTCTTTATAGGGCAGGCGCGTTAAAATCCGTAACGACTGAGTTAGAAAAAATAGAGGATGAACGTAGTAGGAGTTCAGGAAGTTAGGTGGGAAGGAAATGGATCTGGGAATTCCGGAAATTTTACGTTCTTTTACGGGGAAGGAAATAAAAATCACCAGTTAGGAACAGGATTTTTTGTTCATAAACGTATATTTCCAGGAATTAAACGGGTTGAATTTGTTACTGACAGACTTTCTTTTATTACCCTAAGGGACGGTGGTGTGATATTATTGTTTTAAATGTGCATGCCCCAACTGAAGATAAGGATGACGATATAAAAGACAGTTTTTACGAAGAAGTGGAACGGATATTTGACCAACTCCCGCGATACTATATGAAAATTCTATTAGGGGATTTCAATGCGAAGGTAGGACGAGAGGATATTTTCAAACCGATTATAGGGAACGAAACTCTGCATAAGGAAAGTAATGACAACGGTGTTAGACTCGTGAACTTTACGACATCCAAAAAGCTAATCGTGAAGAGTACAAAATTTCCACATCGACGTTCATAATACACTTGGACACCACTAGACGGGAAAGCACATAATCAAATTGATCACATTTTAGTAGATAGAAGAAGGCAATCTAGCATAATTGATGTCCGGTCGTTTAGAGGGGCTGATTGTGACACTGACCACTACCTGGTAGCAGCGATAATACGAGAGAGGTTATCGTTCAATAAAGGTAATATTCATTGTCCGAAAACGGAGAGATTCAATTTAAAGAAATTAGAAGAGAGCCAGGTAAGATTGAAATACCAGATTGAAGTTTCGAATAGATTCTCGGCTTTAGAAGATTCGGAGTGCACTAGTGTTGAGGATACCTGGATTGAAATTAGAGATAGCATTAAAATTTCAGCAAAAGAAAAATTGGGACACGCGGAAATACGTAGGAACAAACCATGGTTCGACCAGAAATGCATAAAGCTAGCAGAGAAGAGAAAACATACAAAATAACGCTTTCTACAAAATCCGAATGAAATGACTACACAAAATTTCGCAGATATCAGGCGGGAAACTTCATAAACTTTTAGAAAATAAAACGCGATTTTCTGAAAGCTAAAATTAAGGAACTTGAAGATAATAGTAAAAATAAAAACATCCGGGACATGTATAAGGGAATCAACGAATTTAAGAAAGGCTATCAACCTCGTGCTTATATATTAAATAAATCTGACGGTACAGTTTTCACTGACATGGATAGCATCTTAAATAGATGGAAAGATTTCTTTGACGATTTGCTTAACATGCAACCAAAAGCTAGTGTGCTTGGAGAAACGGAGATATACACCGCAGAACCGTGCATTCCAGAACCCAACCGAATAGAAGTAGAAACCGCTATAAAGAAATTAAAGAAACACAAATCTCCGGATTTAGATGAAATTTCGGCTGAGTTAATTTTAGCTGGAGGCGAAAAATTGTGGAACAAGATACACAAACTCATTCTCCTTATCTGGAACAAGGAAGAAGAGTGGAAGGAATCAATCATTGTTCCAATTTAGAAGAAAGGCGACAAAACTGACTGTAATAATTATCGAGGCATTTCTCTTCAGTCAACATCCTATAAAATCCTTTCAAATATTCTATTAGTAAGACTGGCCGCATACGCAGAAGAAATTATTGGAGATTATCAGTGCGGATTTAGACGAAATCGATCAACTATCGACCAAATATTTACCATTCGGCAAATACTGGAAAAAAGTGGGAATACAATACTCCGGTACATCAACTGTTTATTGATTTTAGAAAGGCGTACGACTCGGTTAGGAGAGAAACAATATACAACGTTCTTACAGAACTTGAAATGCCGAGAAATCTAATTTGGTTAATTAAGATATATTTAAATGAATCCCAAAGTAAAGTCCGGGTAGGAAAATTTTTGTCCACGAGCTTTCACGTCGAAAATGGCCTGAAACAAGGAGATGCGTTGCCGCCATTATTATTTAACTTCGTTCTGGAATACGCTATAATGAAAATCAAAGATAGCAATCAGGGCCTAGAGTTGAACGGTATTCACCAGGTTATGGCATATGCTGATGATGTAAATGTAATAGGAGATGATAGGAGAACAATAGAAAGAAATGTAGAGATCTTATTAAACGCTTGCAGGGACATGGGTTTAGAAGTAAATGCAGAGAAAACTAAATACGTGGAAGTGCCTTGGGACCGGAATACAGCAAATTATGGATGCGTTAAAATACTAAATAATACTTTTGATAAAGTGGATAGTTTCAAATATCTAGGATCAATATTAACAGATGAAAATCATATTCACGGAGAAATTGAATGTCAACTAAAAGGAGGGAATTCGTGTTACTATTCGGTTCAAAATATCTTGCCGTCGCGAATTCTGTCGAGGAATTTAAGCTTAAAATCAGATAAGCTAGCTAATTAGTAACTATAGTAACTAGAGTAAATTAAACACATTAACATTGTTTCTCGCGTTTAAACCGGACTCTGTGAATTGTTAGTTTTAAGTATTGCTTTATTGCGAATAATATTTAAAAATCCAAAATTTTGCCGCCAACTAAATTCTGCCGCCCTGTGATCGAGCACAGAATAGCACTTACCTAAATAGGGGTCTGCCCCTGTGCCCCCCTAAGGAAGTGCGTAACCAAAATAGCATTCCAGATTTGAATAAATGCATACTCTTTTTCTTCAATGACGCAAGATTTCACATTAATTAACAAAGAATACCTTCTTCTCGTATGTTCCTACTAATCATATTTATGGTGATTTTTATTTTATTTTTGAAACGATGCTGTAGCCCCACTATCAGTCACTCTTACATGTAAGGAGTATTGGAGCATTAATTCTGTGACATTCGTGATTAATCTCACTCTTACTGATATTCCTATTTTTTTTGGAGGGGGGATTTTGGTAAACATTACCCACCACCTTTTTACGTCCCTTGCAACCCAAAAGGGAGGCCATCCCAAACTAACGTTTGGGACGGCTTAACTGACTTTGTGAATGAGTGTTTTTTGTATTTTGTAACAAATACAATTCATTTGCTCCAAAATCTTTATGAATAATTATTGTAGAAAACTGCTTTCAAAATTTAACATTGAATATCCCATAACGAAAATGAACTTTTGCGTTTAGACCCCAAAATGGAGCTAAACAGCAATTTTCTCTTATTTCCTTAAGAAATTCGAAAACTCAGATATTTCTCAATAAAAGTGTCAAATTTTATATTAATAGTGTGAACACTTAATCTTCTCTCAGTGCTGTAGAAAATTACACGAATTATGTGCCCTATCTAAATATCCATGCTTCAGAATCCTGCGGTACTTTCCCAAAAATTTTTATAGAGGGAGTTTGGCTACAGGTATATCATTTGAAATGCTCACCAACTACCGCTATAAAAATTGTTGTGGAAGTACCGCAGAATTCTGAAACATGGATAATTGGATAGGGCACATACTAGTTCCTAAGTGAAGTCTTGACCCGACTACGGTCGGTCCCATAGTTTTGGAGCTATAGGTTTTTAAAGTTCACTTTTTCATGTTTTCGGGAGACTATAATTCCGAATGGAAGCATTTGTGCACCTAGGTTGGTCTATACTTTTTGTCTTATTTTGGTGTCAGGAATCACCTCCCAAACGTAGTCTGTGTTGTTTTGAAACACCCTGTATATATGGTGTATCAGATTCTCTGTCCGAGGCGTTTTTCTTGGCTCATAGTGCACGTAGATTCTTCAAACAACAAGCAGATTTGGTGTCGCAAATAGTTATCTGCAGGACAGACTATCACAGCAAAAGCAAGGAATGAGATTATGTGTTCCACGTAAGTTAAGAGATTCGAAAATATTTTCCCCGATGTGTATGAAAAAAGAGTTGAAATATCATGTGAAACAATTAGCTGATCGTTTAATGCCATTATCACGGAAAAAGAAAAAAACTGAAACTATTTGACTTAAATTCAATAACAGGTTCAACAAAGATAAACTTAGTGATGTTAAACATTTTTACTATGAGTTTGTGAAATGACAAACTAATTTGTTTCATAGAATACCTGTGTCTAGAAGTATATCTATGTTGCTGCTATGAGCCACATAACTGTTTGGGGGATCTGCACAATAACGCATTGCATCCTTACCGTGTTCGTCTGCATCAGGAACTCCGAGAACACGATTTCCATAACCGTCTGGAGTTTTGTCAGCGGATGAACGCCAGAAACCCCTGTTTACACCACAACAGTCTGTGGACGGATGAGGCAACCTTCAAGACTAATGGAGATGCCAACATAAACAACTCTCGCCACTGGTCCAGCAAGAATCCTCAGTGAGGACGTGAAGTTGATAACCAACATATCTAGATACTAAATGTCTCGTGTGGTGTAGTGGGAGGCCAAATAATAGGTTCCTATTTCTTCGAAGAACTTTGCCAGGGGTAGAGTACGCTAATTTTTTGTCGGATATTCTTTGTGAGTTCTTGGACGACATTCCAATAGCAACTCGGGAAATGACGTGGCTACAGCAAGAGGGTTGCCCTGCTAGCTTTGCAAGAGTTGCCAGACAAACTGTTGCACGTTTATTTCCAAACTGGTGGATTGGAAGAGGTGGTCCGGTTTCCTTGCCAGCTTGTTCTCCGGACCTCACTCCGCTCGATTTTTTTTTTGGGGGGGGGACGTGTCAAGGAGCTGGTTTACCAAGAGCGTTCTACTACAAGAGATGATATGATGGATAGCATCCGTAATGTATACCATGGACTAAGTCCAAATGAAGTGTTAACTGCAGTCAACAATGTCCCGGTATGCATTCATATGTGCATCGCAGGTGCTGGACGATCCTTTGAACATTTAGGACTTTTGTAATTTTTTTGGTCCAATGTGATACTTTGGGAAGAAAGTACAGAACTTGCAGTTCTTGTTATTTATTTTACTATCTTCAGTTTATTTGTACTATTCTTGAACAATTATTTGTGCAATTATTGTGAAAAGTGATGTATATTAAAACGTTTACATAAGTTAGGTAATCCGTTAAGAAGCCCGGGAGAGTGGCAGTGATTTCATAACTTTGAAATTTTAGTTTTTTTATGTTTTATTGTTGAGACTTTACATCCAAATTTGTTTCATACGTAGTTTTACTTAAAACTAAAGAGCGTGTATTCCTTGTTTTAAATTGGTTCCGACCCCGCAATTTAGACTATACTGTCCTGTAACATTGCTTTCTTTTGTTGATACGTGCAGCAGATATGTCATAACGTTTGACACTGAATGATGTAAAGAGTTTTCAACAACAATGCTATTTGATAGAACATGTTTTATCTGGTGTTCTTTTAAAGTAACTGCCAATTACAAGGGGCATACTGAAAGTCGTGAGCAACATGCTTTCATAAACGTAATATTTAGTTATAAGTAAAATAAAAAAAAGAAAGGAAGAAATATATCATCACAATCTACAGACCTTTCTTTCTTTCTTTTCAGACGTTTACGCTGTTTGTTGCTGGCACGTGACCACAGGCAAGCTTTCCAAAATGGTGGGCAACCATGTTTCGTTTCGACAGCGTGCTGTGATTGAATACCTTGGTAAAGAGGACCAATCTGCTTCTGAAGTTGAGCGCAGGCTGTAGTGTGCATATTGAAATGTGTGCATGGGTGCCAACAGTGTTAGGAGGTGGGTGAAACATTTTAAGGATGAAAACACGACTATAGAGGATGAGCCTCACGGCATGCGCCTTCGAACTGCCTCCACGGAACGCAACAAGGTAAGGGTTAATGTGCTGATAGGGGAGATAGGCGTGTCACTGTGAATGATATCGCTGCAAAACTTGGTATTGAACATAGTGTGGTGCAAGAAATGATACACAAGTTAGGTTATCGGAAGTTTTGTGAACGTTGGATCAAACGTTTATTAACCGAGGACCACAAACGTAGAGACTAACCATTGCCCAAGCCATTCTTGAGAGATTTCGACATGAAGGTGATGACTTTTTGACGAGTATTATGACTGGAGATGAAAGCCGGTTCCATCATTATGAACCTGAACAAAACGACAGAGTATGAAATTACACCACTTGAATTCGCCACCGAAGAAGAAAGCGAAGACAGTGCAATCGGTAGGGAAGGTTATGAGGAGCGTCTTCTGGTATGCAAGGGGTTGCATTCTGGTTGAATTTCTTGAGCCTGGACAAACCAAAAATTCTGCACTCTACATCCAGACAATTTTGAAGCTCCGTCGTGCCTTGCGTGATAAACGTCCTGGAAAGATCATCCTTCAACAGGACAATGCAAGTTCGCATATTTTACGTGTCACTATGAAGCAGATTAGGAGATTTGGGTGGGAAACACCTCCACATCCTCCCTACAGCCCCGACATGGCACCCTACGACTACTATCTTTTCGGTTTTGTGTAGATACAGATGCGAAACCATCGATACGAGACACTGAAGGATATTTGGCAAACAGTGCGTCAGTGTCTACGGGCAGCTGGAACGGAATTCTATCGCAAGGGTACTTTAAAACTTGCAGAACTATTGGAAAATGTGTAAAAAATGGACACTATGTGGAAAAGTGAAAGGTCTGTAGATTGAGATGATATACTTGGCTTATCTTACAGATAAAGTTAACCAAATGTTATTAATATCGTATTCCACGCAATACAAGAAATTCAAAATTTATTGACCGTACAAAAAAATCAAATTTAAGCAAATGAGGTTTACGACTTCTTAAAAGTGAGAACAGAATATTCAAATTGTTTTGGTGTTTAATTGTTTGGGCTATTCAATGTATGTTGTAGTGTTGTACGCAAATATGTTTTCCATTGTACACGTAGTTTGAATTCTGTGGACTCGATGTCTTTTGTTAGTTTGCGGTATTCGATCAATCAAATAATAAGCTGCTTTAAAGGTAAAGTCTACACCATAGGAATGTTTTTGATGCACAGTACTTTGGTTTGTTTGTTGTTATATATGTGAAAATGAATGTTGTTGGATAATTCGAATTTTGGATAATTTGAAGTTTTTTCGTGTCCCCTTGAACTTCGAATTAAAAAGAGTCCACTGTATATATATATATATATATATATATATATATATATATATATATATTTGACCTATTAGGCGGTACTACCTGATTAACAGTAAGTGTTGTGAAATCAACATAAAGTTATCTTCAAATTGCACTATGGCTCTATGTCCTATTATTACACACATCAAATTCATGTGTTAAAGAAAGCACACAATACCACATTTATTAATGAGTGTTGTAAACTAAACACAATACAATACGACAAACATATTACTTTTGGAAGCCTTTGATGCCTTCAGTGTAAATTACTGTTTCTTTATAAAAGAGCATCTTTTCTTCTTTTAATCCACGTTTCTTCCTGCTGTTACCTGTGGCATACTCTAGAAGTACTCTATATGCATATTTCAAGTTTCATCGATTTATTCCACTTTGTAGTGACGCAGGATGCGAAACTTACCTGTATCCTTAAGTTTTGCACGCCAGTGTGCATTGAACAAACGCTATTCAAAGTGGAAATACTAGATGTATCAATTCCGATTGCACAATATTGAACTCGTGTATTTGGACCCGTACAACTATATTGTGGAACTGAACCATTTCCAGTGACGCTTCCCTTACTCTTGGTCTAGTGGATTGCGAGCGGCTTGTAGTGCTTGGAGTCTCTAGTTCAATTCAATGAAGAAGAACATTGAATGCTTTACAATTTTGTCTACAATAAGATGTTAGAAATCTTGAGGAAGGGTTGTGAAGAATATGGGATGAAAATAAATGTTGGAAATACAGAACCCATGGCGATTTGCAAAGAAGCGATTGGTGTCAAATTTAGAAATACGAGGAGAGAAAATAGAACAGATGACTTGTTTTTGATACCTGGGTTGTAATATTAGTGATGATATGAAATGTGAACGTGAAATGAAAGCAAGGATGGGAATGGGTAAATAAGCATTTAGGAGGAAGAAAATCTAGTTTGTGGAACTTTGAATTCAGAGTTGAAAAAAGACTCATGAAATGATTCATATGGAGTATTGTATTGCAGGGGTCAGAAACATGGGCATTACTCTAAAATTATGAAAAACGAGTGGAAGCATCCGAAATGTGGAGAAGAATGGAGAGAATTAGCTGGGTAATGGTAGGAGAGAAAGAACAATTTTAGATATTAAGAAAATACTAGTTGGAACATTGGCTAAGAAGCAACTGTGTCATGAGGGAAGCTTTAGAGGTCATTGTGGGAGAAACGAGGTGGAAGGGGCGAAGGAGGATACAATTAATGGAAAATATCGAAACAGAAAATCGTACGTGAAGACGAAGAGGTTAGCGGAAAACCGTGAAGTATGTAACTTTCTCACTTGCAGCAAGTGACCTGCCATATGGCAGAATATACATATGCTGATGATGACAATGGTTTGAATTCCATCTTAAACTTTAGGTTCAAGTCTCCTCTTAGCCTCTACATTGAAAATAGATGATGAAGTTCAACCAAAATCATTTCTTCACTTAATAGGAAGTAGTGCTCTCTCGCAATTCTATTTTATTGATCTAGGAAAACAGAAAGAATGAATGGCAGCACTTACCTCGGCCTTTGAGATACAGTAATTTTTTATGCAGTAGCTATAGGAGATACAGACCATAAATGTATTGTTCTGCTGTTTCATAAAGTGTATACTCTTAAACTGAGAAATCAGTATACTTTTTTTATGCAAATGTAGGAGGATTAGTTTTATTTATCGACTTCTACAAGTTTTTAACTTGGAAAAGCGTAAGGAAGTTCGTCCATGCGTGTATTGAATTCATGTGGAGAGAAGTTTTCCGCAACTAGCAGAAAGTCAAGCAACGATAAAGAAGGCTGGATGTAGTGGCTTCCTATTTAGCAGTTGTCAACAAAAGTTTGAAATGTCCCACAAAAAATATTGATTTTTGTTGTTGTTGTTGTTCTATAGTGAATCATTTAAAAAAAACATATCAAGTTTTGTTTATTTATCTTTCTTTAAATACCATAGTAGCTCACGAAATGGGATAACGAGAAATACAAATATACTTGCAATGTATATACAGGGTGTACCAAAACGACTTTACACATTTAAAAACCCATTGTATTGATTGATTCATTTATCTTACAGACATGGTTTTGGTGTCACTTTTTAAAGCAAAATACATCAAGTTTTTACTCATCAGTTCAGAAACAAGTCACCGTAAGCGATAGCTGCAGCTACAGCAAAGATGGCTGTCTTTACTGGTCCAAACGGGAATACGGACAAAATCTCGCGGCCAAAACCTCGCGAGACAAAATCTCGCCGGCCAAAACCTCACGTGGCCAAAACCTCGCCGCCCAAAACCTCGCGGGACAAAATCTCGCCGGGCCACAACCTTGTGTGGCCAATCCTCGCCGCTCAAAACCTCGCGGGACAAAATCTCGCCGGGCCAAAACATCGCGTGGCCAAAACCTCGCCGCGAATGAAACTTTTATTTAAAATTTACCCAATGAGTTTCTTAATATACAATTCCACATTACAAATAATAATAATAATAATAATAATAATAATAATAATAATAATAATAATAATAATAATAATAATAATAATAATAAGAAGAAGAAGAAGAAGAAGAAGAAGATACAAAACATCGTGTGCGTGGGCTTTCTCGGGTTATTCCCGTTTCCTCCCACTTTCTTTATTCGATCATTTCCTTCTTCCTGGTCATCTACGTCTCCTTTAACCTACAGGACATAATCAAGGGACGTCGTAAAAACTCATATATTATTTCATATTTCCATAAATATTATTAGATTTTTGTTAAAATTTTAAGTTTTTGGATGTTCCAAAGTTCACGAAACTAACCCCGTTAGTTGTTATTACTTTCCTTATGTAGACTTTCTTTCCCTATAACTAGTTTAAAAACATCCTGTCGCCCTACCTTCACATTGAAATCCTCTAATACAGAAATAGAATTGTCATATTGTATCGCGGGACTTGGTCAAATACCCGTGATACTTCTTCTGAAACAGCGTATTTTATACCGTCATCCTTATCATCCTTAACATTTACATTTTGGGCAGGCAAGGTTTTGGGTATGGTGATATTTTGGGGCGTGAGGTTTTGTAAGACGTGGTTTGGCAAGGCGAGGTTTTGGCCCCGCTAGGTTTTGGACCGCGACGTTTTGGGCGGCGAGGTTTTGGCCAATCGAGGTTTCGGCCCGGCGAGATATTGGGCCGCGAGGTTTTGGGTGGCGAGGTTTTGGCCAGGCGAGGTTTTGGCCCCGCGAGGTTTTGGCCCGCGACGTTTTGGGCGGCGAGGTTTTGGCCAAGTGGGGTTTTGGCCCGGCGAGATTTTGGCCCGCGAGGTTTTGGGTGGCGAGGGTTTGGCCAGGCGAGGTTTCGGCCCGGCGAGATTTTGGGCCGCGAGGTTTTGGTCAGCGACGTTCTCGCCGCGAGGTTTTGTACGCAAACCTCCCGAACGTGCTCCCTGTGTTTTGGTATGGGCTGTCACGTGCATATTCCAGGAATTTTCGTGGATTTTCACTGCTCAAAATCATACAATTATGTTTATTATCTCAATTAAAAAATCGCTCAATCACTAAAAATAATCTTTCCAATGAAATCTTCATAATCATCCATCCGATGTAGCATTTCCACACAAAATTCCTTATGAGCAATTATAACAATATCTTTCAATTCCTCCTCCACTTGTATTTTGTATGGTTTGGGTTGAAAACGTTTTCTCAACACACACTAAACTGTCATGAGTGGGACGCCTAGCTGTCAAGAAGCACACCGGGATTTTTTGTAGGACTGTTCAGAAAGCTTTGTATCACTTACTTTACAACGTCTTCAGACGTACAGGGACCACCTGAAGATTTGTTCTTAGCAAACATCCAGTTTCAATAAAATACTTATGCCACTGATAAATAGTAGGCCTACTGGGAGGATCTTTACCGTACTTTATACGAAAATTACGTTGCGCGTTTGTCTCAGACTATGATTCTTCAAACTAAAATACAAAGCTAGAGACCAATAAAGGCAGCCATCTTTGCTGCAACTGGCGATAGTGCTTGTGTCTAAATTAACGTAATACAGGAGTCAAAACTTGATGTATTTTCCTACAAAAGGACATCAAAACCATGTCTTTAAGATAAACGAATAAATCAATATGTGTTTTCAAAGTTGTAGACGGAGACTTTTCGTTGTGAAACCTGATAACCCTACAGTTTAATCCGAAATTAGATTGCCAGAGATATTCTCCGTCCGTAATAACTATAAATGCTCGGTCATAGAGGAACGTTACCAAAGAGCACGCACTTAATATTCATTTTCAAATAGCTCCGAAAGTAATGAAGCAAAAATTATATAAATTGTACAAAATTTTAATTGAAGTTTATTCTACATTGTAAGAAATAGAAAATTTTACTACTAGATGTAGAAATGGAGATATACGTTAAAAAGTTGAAAAACTCAAATGCGTACTCTTAAGGACCAGTGTCCCAAAGAGTGCGTTTTGCGGTCCCTAAGAGGGCGCACTCAACACGTATCATACTTGAAAATTAAACCCCTTCGTAAACTTTAATTTACCCTAAGATTTGCTTCCAATTGTTCGTATACAGGCGATTCTAAACTATTTTGCTTTTGCTTCCAACAATTTCTTCATTACACGTCCATTGGTTTTAAAGAATTTATTATGAACGTACACAAAATTTAAAACATTAAAGAAAATATTCGTTTAGTTTCACCCACAAATTATAATTTTTATGAGTAAAATTAATAATGATTTTTTAAAATTCTTAGTTCGTGGTTTCATTACATTATTCCACCAACTGGAAAAAAAAATCCTGAACAATACCTTTAGTGTATGTCTTTTTTTAATTCTTAGTTCGTGGTTTCATTACAATCGTAATCGAAGCCATATTTCACTCAGCATCTTCCTCCAGAACACTTCCAGAATCTTTATTTTGATCATTTCCTCACTTCTTAGGACGACGACATCATACCATGAAAGGTAATGGCAAACTACCATGGACCAAAGGCCTACCTTCGGGCAGAACACCACATCATCATTGTAATTTAAGAAATTTTGTGAATTTAAAATACTTCTTATATATGATTTACAGTTGGTGCTTGAATCGAAGACAGACAATTACAAATAACTCTACAATCTATTCAAACATCAGATTACACTCCGAGAGTAACTGATGAGAATAACCACAGTCTGTAATATGAATGCCGCTACCCACACACTGTCAAAGAAATTCTCCCAAAGAGTACGTGCGTGTTCTTTGGTAACTCACTAACGCGCACTCTTTGGGAAACAGCAGTCAACTCGAGTAAAATTCATCCATGTGGCTGCACATGCAAGACCCCCGAAACAAAACCATGGTAACAATTCTATCTGCATTCATGTTTCCTACCATGTAACAAGGGTACTGTAGTTAGCTGCTATATCAGAATAATTTCTTAACTAAGAGTATTAAAATATTACATCAAGAATTCAAAAAAAAAAAAAAAAAATATTTTTAGCTGTATTTTCTGTTTGCAGCGATCCGTTAACATACCTTTTCTTCGTATCATCTCTCACACAAAGACGCATCAAACAGCGTAGCAATAACAATTCTGTGTGTTACCACTTCAGCGTAATTGGCACTGCCCGCTCTTAGGGCGTGCGTACTCTTTGGTAACCCTCGTCTACTCTTTTCCATAAGTATATAAAAATGATGTATATGCAATCTATGCATCAATATATAAAAAAGATGAATTTCTCAATTGCAGATACAATCAGCTTTTATTGATTTTAGCGAATCTTTTCACAAATGTGCACCCTCTTTTACATAACCTCATGTTTGGAAATAAGCCCTTTTTAAGTTTAACGTCCGACGTTATACCCTGAAGGAAACATATGATAAATAAAAGTGAATGGTTTTGAAGTTCAACTTGTACTACTCCACAGGGAATCAAACCCAGCAATATGTAGAGATGCAAAAAAGCCGGCTTTTTTGAATCGATGGTTTTTTGCACATAAAAAGCCGGCTATTTTGGAAAAAAACGAGAATTTTGGAAATTTTGGCTTTTTCATTTTCATGATTTTTCTGCTTAAATAGCTTTCTTATAGTATACTCTAAAGTTAAATAAGATTTCATGACCTGAATGCCATATTTCGCTCTGGAATTTACCATCATAATGAATGGAGCACATGGTTTATGAATTAAAGTAAACATAAAACACGTAGTATTTGAGGGCAATTTTAGAAGCTATTTAACTTGATTTTAACTTCTGAATTATCGACATTCTGAATTATAGATCATTTCTTTTTGGTCATCCGTGTTTCACTTCTTAGAGCTTAGTACTCTAGCTTCTAGCACATAATTAAACTCATTTTTTCAATATATCCATCAGAGCGTACATTTTTCAATATATCTGTTAGAGCGTACTTCCACATTTCCGTTATACTGTAGCTGTGCAATGATTTAACAATAATCTTCCAGACACAACCTTGAATACAATTTGATAGAAATAATCAGTATCAGATTTAGAAAAATATTTGGAAGTTTTTTTTTTCTGAATAATGTTTGTTTTTTCTAAAAATTTCTAACTTTTATTTAAGAGGAGCTTAAGTTTACGAGTACAGGCATAACAAAAAAATATTTCGTTTCGTTTGTATATTCAGCTATAATCTTCCAGATACAACCTTGAAGACCATTTTATACTGATAATCAGTGGCGGATTTAGAAAAGTATTTTCGGAGGGGCTTTTCTTATTAATGCTTAGTTTTTTTTCTAAAAATTCCTAATTTCTTATCTGAGGACAGCTTGAAGTTTATGAGTAAAGGCAAAACAAATATTTAGTTTGCTTTAGAAATTCCGTAATTTCGGGGTAGAGGCTTCAATCTGGAAGACATCCACACCCTAACCCTCTTCGCAAATCCATCAATGCTGGTAATTAATAACAACAAAGATTTAAAAACGATTAGAAGGGAAGTCGGCCAGGACTCATAGTACACGTGTTATCTCTACATTCACAGATGGAATTAAGAAAAACTTTTGTCAAAATGGTCGAATGCGGGGTTGAATCCCGGACTTCCCGATAGAAGCGCAAAAGCTAACCACTCACTCATGTTTGTTGTGCAGTTGTGTTTAACTTAAATGTATTCTCTCTCTCTTTCTCTATGGCCGCAAAAGCTCTCCACTGACTTCTCTCCTTATCCAATGCAATTCAGTTTCTACTCTGTATTCCTATTTCTGCTAGATCCATCTTAATATTGTCCTCCCATCTGGGCCTAGATATTCCTAATGGACGTTTCCCGATTGGATTTCCAGTTAAAACTTTGAAAGCGTTCCTAATTTCACGATGTTTGGTAAACCGTATAAATTATGTAGGTCCTCCTTATGAAGTTTCCGCCATTCCCCTTCCTCTTGGTCCAAATATTCGTCTCTGAATTTTATTCTCAAATAATTTCAGTCTGCGTTCTTCCCTCAGCGTAAGCGACCATGTTTCACAACCATAAAGCATAACAGGCATGATTATCATTTTATATATTTTAAGCTTGAAATTCCTTGACAGAATTCGCGACGACAAAATATTTTGAACTGAATAATAACAAGAATTTCCTGATTTTAATCGACATTTAATTTCTTTGTGGGTATGATTTTGGTCTGGTAATACTGATCCAAGATATTTAAAAGTATCCACTGTGTCGAAAGTATTAATTGACATTTTAACGCATTCATAATTTGCCGTAACTTCCTTGTGAACTTCCTTTTACTTAGATTTCTCTGCATTTATTCATGTCCCTGGAAGCGTTTAATAAGGCCTCTGCATTTCTTTCGATCGTTCTATCAGATTTACATCATCAGCATACACCATAACCTGGTGAATACCATTGAACTCTAGGCCCTGGTTTTTATCTTTGATTTTTCTTATAGCGTACTCCGGAACAAAGCTGAATAATAACGGCGATAACGCATATCCTTGTTTCAGACCAATCTCGACGTGGAAGCTCGCATTTTTCTACTCGGACTTTACTCTGAATTCATTTAAACAATTAATAAATCTAGCTTTTTCGGTATTCCAAATTCTGTAAGAATGTTGTACAATGTTTCCCTCCTTACCGAGTTGTAAGCCTTTCTAAAATCAATAAACAGTTGATGTACTGGGTAATATATGCCTATTTCTTTTCGATTATTTGTCCCAATGGTAAATATCTGGTCGATTTCAACTAAATTCACACTGTTAATCTCCAATAATTTCATCTGCGTATGGGGTCAATCTTATTAATAGAATGTTAAGAGAAATGCCTCGATAATTATTACAATCAATTTTGTCGTCTTTCTTGTAAATTGGAACAGTGATTGATTCTTCCACTCTTTTAAAATGTATTCCATAGTTTTTGTTTTTTGTAAAAAAAAAAAAAAAAAAAAAAGTTTCGTAACTATATGTTGAATTTTCTTGTTAAAAATTTAGAAACTTTCAGCATTGGGTAAACCGTGATGGTGGTTATATATTCTACAGCCTAGGAAACCATACGCTCAGATGAACCGTCAATTACGTATATGATCCATAAACAGAAAATTCGATACTTTCCCGATTCTGAACAAGCTTAACTAGCAGTCAGTGCATTACAGAATTTGGGAGCTTTACCGATTTTGCAGATCCGAAGCACCTGATAGGTGGTAACAGATTATTACATATGTGATCAATCAGTGAAAAATTTGTTTGAAATATTCATACAATGTATATGAAAATTAAAACTTAACTGAAAAATTTCAAGAATGTACAGAACCACCCGAAACGAAGCCCTTGATGTGCAGATTTATCTTATGTTTTTCCTTACTTTGCTTCAAAAAGAGGGTGTGTGATATTTTGAAGTAAAAATACTAAATACAATTTTGCTAGTTATTTGTGTATCATTTTTTGTAAAGTACTTATTGTATATAAGAGGTTAAAATATTATTACATATATTTGTTAATCCTTTAGAATTCATAATTTAAATATGTTAAGAATTAAAAAAAAAATCTTTTTGAAGTTCATGGTATATTTTCGAGGTTTCATATTATTATCTGCATCAGCCACTATTTAAATGAGTTCTTTTTGTTGTAGAGACGCGAAACAAAGTCTGTTTTATCAGTTTAAAGCAAAATTTTCAAAAAAGCGAAGCAGAAAAAAACGAGTTTTTTTTCCAAAAAAGCCGTTTTTTTTTTTTTCGAGCCCTTGCATCTCTAGCAATATGTATGCCTACACCAATGGTTAAAGCGCTTTCACTAGATCTGTTGGGAAAGTTTAATGTTATAATAAGGGTTCGGAGGTTTGCTCTACGTGCATTTCCCGAATTACCTTTTATAAATATGAATTACTTATAATAGTAACACTCCACAACAATATTTTTTTTTCCAGTTGCTTAAAGAAAATGTTCTTCTAAGGTATTTTTGCAAGCAAAACATGAATCTGTGATTAGTTTCGTCATATCATGTGCAGTTGTTATTTTTGTGGAAACACCATCCTTTTACATTACATATATTACGTAGAAATCAATTGTAAATTCGTTTAAAAGCCTCTCTCACCATCTGATAACTGTGATTCGCTAATAGTTTTGCATTTTTATATAAAAGTAAGTGTTATGCTGAATTATGTAATGATAAATTTGTCACTTAAGAATCACCGTTCTGGCACCACTGACGGGCTAGTGCTGCCATCTGTTTTGTGCTATGCAACATGAAGGTTGTAATTTGCAATTACAGGTGTTTGTAAAGTTCTAACGCTTGTGTTGGGTTTCTGCTAGTAAGGTGTGAATGAAAAGGAAATTGTGTTCAGTGTATCATAATATACAGTCAGTGTAAGAATAACCCTGATTCATTTTGTTATATGTGCGCTGAAATGACGTTGAAGAGTCAAAGAAGTAGCCTTACCCGTGCTCTCAAATAAAAGAAAAAAAAAAACATGAACTATATTTTGGATGTCAAGTAGGGGATCAAAATGGGCGATTGACACCAGATATCTGTTGCAATTCTCGTTCCAACAGCTTGCGAAACTGAATTCAAGGATAGCAAAGTGGGCTAAAATTTGTCGTACTAATGGTTTGGAGGGAACCCAGAGACCACGTAAGTGATCGTTAATTTTTGTTTGACAGACGTAAAGGGCTTCTCTTCAAAACGAAAGGAGACATTTTAAAAATAATCAAATACGGCCAAGATTAGTGCTGAATTCACAGTTTTTGGAGTCTCTAAAATGAATAGTGACAGTTTTAATCACATTCAGCTTCAAGGTCATTCTCCACTCCCCAGGGAGGGAGGGAGATTTTAAAAGTAATCGAAAATGACAAATATTAGTGTTGAATTCATAGTTTTCGAAGTCGCCGAGTTATACGGTATCAGTTTTTATGATATTCAATTTCATACTCACTCCTTGGGGTAGGAGTGGGAGAGGATGACTTTTTAAAAATAATCAGATAAGCTAGCTAATAGTAACTACTGTAATTAGAGCGAATTAAACACATTAACATGTTTTCTCGTGTTTGCGCAGGACTCTGCAGGTAGCAAGTTTTAAATGCTACTTTATTGTTAATCTTTAAAGAATTCCAAAATTTTGCCTCCCGCTAAATTCTGCCGTCCTGTGCTCGGGCACAGAATAGAACTTACCTAAATACAGGCCTGCTTCAGATAGATACATCAGAAAGAGAAGTCCACAAGTTTTATTTCCGTAGAAGACTTTGGTTTTTATACGTAAAATGCCTGTTCCATGCCTCTGTAACAAAATCCCACGTGGCTGTACATTACAAATAGTACGTGAAAAAGAAAACGATTTTCAACTGTTTTGAACTAAAGGACCTCAAATACTGTTACCACTACAACGTCCAATAATATAATAATAATAATAATAATAATAATAATAATAATAATAATAATAATAATAATTGCAAAAAATATCTGAGGATAGGATTTCCTACCTTTTGTGGGTAATAATTTTACTTTGACACGAAATGTTACAGAGAAAACTAGAAGGTGACTCAGACATGCCGCATACGAAATTACACCGACCTGAGCTCGTTAAACTAAATGTGTAATTTTCCTTTGATATATTGCTCGGGTTGCTCGTTATGAACACTAAAATTTTAAAATCACCTATCAACGTCACTCTACATTATCGCATGTTCTATGTAGTGACCATCCCATCTAATACAGAATCGTAGTAGTTGTAATTTTGAAAGAAAGCCATCAGAATTATTGGTGCATACTGTCAGAAAACTACCAATAATTAAGTCGATTTACCTCTCTGTTCAAACAGGAACAGGTCTCGTCGCTGAAAAGTATTCCATATGCAACTTAAGTACCTCTTTCGTATTGGTTGATATCCCATGTATAGAACTCTATCTGCCGATCTGGGTCATTTTCATTTAATTTATGTTGCATGAGCAACTTACAAGGATGCAAGCTATTTGTGCACAATATCTGCACAACGAAGGACTGGCTGATACCATCTTCCAATGAGAGACACCGAGTACAACGTTTGGGACTCATCAAATGATAATAGAACCTTCCATACTGTCTCCTCATTGGTGGCTGTCTTTGATCGACAACTACGCGAGTACTGCCAGGCTACTTGTCCTACTGTCCTACTATATCATCCACAGTGCCCCTTTTCCGAATTTGGCGATCAGGTACGTGACTGCGATGCGTAATACTGGATGTCTGGCTGGATGTTGTTTGTTGTAGTATTGCAATGTCTCTGGAACTGCGTTCCCTGGATATTAGGGTGATTTACATTATTGTCGTAAACATCTTAGATTACCTGACTGTTCAAACTTTCAATGTTCATAACATGCATAAACTAAACTCACGTTCATCTGTGCGTATATCTTCCTTCTGACACCTTGTGCACGCTTCTCTGATTTGTAGATGTCCATTGTACTTAGGCCTAACAGACCGTTTTTCCTCCATCACACACAAATATCTAGTTGCAACAAACTGTTCATGTCAAATCGGAGTTATTTCCACGAACTTGCAAATTATTAATTCCCACGAATTACGAACCGTCGAAATGTACGAAACTTTGATTTCTAGAAAATCGAAATTGAAAGTAACACATTCTGTGTTATTTGGGATGCATGGATTTTTTTTTTCAAAATATGGCTACGCATCACAACCCTCCTTTAGATTGAGATAATGTAGAACAGACCGTAGAGTTTACTTCCCGGTATCTAATTATTAAAGACAAGAGTAATGACACGTTAGGAAGAAGTTTAGGTTTCACCTTTCGTGATACACAAACAGCCTGATGCATATTGGCACGGGTACATATCCCCCTGGCCATATTTAAAAAACTACGCAACGATACATTGTTAGTACATACCGTAACCGACAATCAGTCTAAACTGTTACTGAAATGTACTTCTTTGGGATCTGTCCCTGTCTTAGTTGAAGCTCATAGCAAACTGCATACCAGTAGAGTACTTATTACTTGCTTTGATCTCCACAATATCAGCGAAGAGCAGCTGAAAGCAGATCTCCACGACCAGCATCTTATTGACGTTAAGCATATTCTTTTAAAATGAATTTCATTATAACGCCTACATCATCTTTCATTCTTACTTTTGGTCTTTCCGAGCTCCCGTCCACGATGTGAGCAGTTTATTATGTTCTCAAGGTAAGACTCTACATCCCGTTGTTTTAAATGCCAACATATTGGTCACACCACAGAGTCTTGTCTTTCGGCTCAGACTGTGTGTGGTAATTGTGGTCAGGCTGAACATGGTAATCCGTGTACCCGTGATCGTTCCTGTTTCAACTGCATAGGATCCCATCCCGTTTGATCTCGGGATCTTGCGTCTTTTAAACTTGAAAAGGGCATTCGTGAATTAATGGTTACGGAGAAAATTTCTCCTGCTGACGCCCGTAGACGTCTAAAGCATAATCATTCATTTGGAGTTAGATTTTCTTCAGTAGTTATTGCCAGCATATCCAAGAGCACCCAAACAACTGATATATCTACTGAAACTACTTCCGCTACTACCTCTACCTACTCTGAGTCTACCCAGACTGTTGATGCTAGTTCTTAACCGCCATCTACACCTGCTTCAGATGTAGCTGGGGTATCGTAATCAACTGCTGCTACAGACCATCGGAAAATTAAGACTCCGCTTCTTGACATCAATCCATTGGTACTCCTAGTTCTTTAGGGTGACCTTCTTCAAAACACCTACCGGCTCTAGTTCTCAACCTGTGCCCACCTTAATGGATTCATCTTGTAAAAGCAAGAAGAAATTGCAATGAATTAAATCTCAATCATCCTACTAGTAAGAAGTCTAAATATTCTTCTAGTCCACCTGGCAGTCCACATCATAGCGATTCCTCTCTCTCGAATAATATGGCGGTAGATGATCCTGATCCTTTTACTGTCGTTGAGGATAAGAAGAAAATATCAAAACAGGGCATTACTCCACTTTAATAGCTCCTTTTTGATAACGGCCCTTCTTCAATGGATTTTGAATGTTTTGTTCCAGCCAGCTCGAAGATTTTCGCAGCTGTTTCACACAATTCAACCTGTAATTTTGTCTCTTCAGACTGAGGCTCAGGGTCGTGAAGTCACTACCTTCCTTTATATGTTCGATCTTATCTTACTTAGTGATGGCAGTCCCACGCATTTTATAACTGCCACCCTTTCGCACCTGGGGATTTCCATTTGAAGCCAGAGTTAGGTGTCCCTATTACGTGGAGTGTTTATCCCGATTTGTGTGGTAGTGATCATTTTGCATAATCATTCATAGTTTCCCTGGCGTTTCTAGTATTCGCTCGTGCACTTACAAGTTACGTCAGGAAGACAGGGATCATTTTTAACACCTTTTTGCCTTTAATAATGATCCTAATCTTTCTCTTCACGAGCAAGCTGCACCATTTCAACAAAGTTTTCTCGCAGCTTCTGATTCTTCTATTCCCTGTTCCCAAGGGTCAGATTCTCTAAGAGTTCCTTGGTGGTCCCCTGAAGTCTGTCATGCTCTTCTTGCTCTGCGTCCTGGACTTCGCAGATTCACAGGTTTTCCAACAGCCGATAATATATCTAATTATCGTCAGCTTCGTGCTCGGGCCCACTACTTGATTAAACAGGCAAAATATCGATGTTGGTGAGACTATGTATCTACGTTAACCATGTCTGTTCCATGACTGCTTTTTGGTCGAAAATCTTCCGTTTGTAGGGTTCCGATGAACCGCACTCTATCCATCCCTTATCGTAGATGACATGTTGGTCACTGATTAAAAGCAATTAGCGAGCGAATTAGGTAGTTATTTTTCCTTCATCTCTAGGTCTACCCACTACTCTGTGGATTTTAATCACTGTATACAACACGCTGAACGTACACGTCTATCATTTACACTAGGCATGTGGCACCACATGATTTACCTTTAACTGCTGAAAAACTCGACTATGTGCTATCCACCAGCAAGGATACTGATCCAGGCCCTGATAATATTCGTTATGCTATGTTACATCATCTACCCCCTCATGATCAGGCTTATTTACATACTCTACTTAATCTTATCTGGCTTGCTTGTCACTTCCGGGTATTTTGGAGAAAAGCTGATATCCTCCTTAAAAAAAAAAAAAACGTACAATTTCAAATTGCGGTTTTAGCCCTTACTAGCTGTGTCTCCAAGGTCTTTGAAAAGCTGGTAAATCTTTGTTTGGTGTGGTTGTTGGAACGAAATTCTTTCCTTTCGATCTTCCAATGTGGATTCCATCAATCTTGTCCATTTGGAAACCGCTGTTCAAGAAGCTTTTCATCTTGGGGAACATTTAGGGAGCGTCTATTTTCACCTGGAAAAAGTGTCTGACACTACCTGGCGCTTTGGAATTCTGCAACATCTTCACTCTTGTCGACTGCGTAGCCCTATGACCATGTTTTTAGAATAGTTTCTGGGTGAGCGATATTTTAGGCCACGAGTTGGCTCCACTCTTTCTGATTGCTTCATCCAAGAAAATTGTATCCCTCGAGGTAGTGTTCCAATGTGAGGTTATTTGCTGTTGCCAACCATAATATCATGTTTTATATTACCACATCTGTTCGTGACCTCCTTTATGTTTATGACCTTACCATCTATTGTCGTTCCCGTGACCTCCGTACACGTACTCGACAGCTCCAACTTAAGCTGAATCTTTTATACTTCTGGACAACACAGACTGGGTTTCGTTTTCTCGTTGAGGAAACCAAGTGTGTTCATTTTTGTCGGTCACGAACATGCGTTTCAAATCCTGACCTTTACTTTCGTGGAACATGCCTTTTGTTTGCTAATAGTGTTCGATTTCTTGGCGTACAATTTGACCATAATCTAACTTGGTGTGAACATGTGCGTGATCTGAAATATACTTGCTTGAGAGCGATCAACATTTTGCAAATCCTTTCTCATCGTTCTTGGGGTGCTGATGGTACAGTACTTTTCCGTCTGTACAGTACCCTGATCCCTTCTAAGATGGATTATGGATAAGTGTTTTACTCCTCCGCTCGACGATCTGTTCTACGTCAGCTGGATACTATCCATCATCTCGGTATCTGCTTGCGTATATGAGCTTTTCGTACTAGCCTTATACCTAGCCTCTACGTTGATGCACATCAACCATCTCTTCATCATCGTAAGAGTTGTTTGATCATCCGTTATTTTTCAGGACTTAAAGCACTTTCTCGTCATCATTCTTCTTTCGCTCTTGAAGCGGGTGATCGCTATTGTCGCTATGTGGCACGACCTCGTGTCAATCTACCTTTTGGGATTCGTGCATTAGAACTTATAGATGAATTAGCTCTTTCTTTGCCGGGTATTGCTCTGTTGAGTTTTCTTCCCGTTCCATCGTCGCAGCTTCAACGTCCTTCTGTATCATTTCAGTTGGCATGTTCCAGTACGTCTACTACGACTGATCACCAATATCTGCAGGAATTTCAGTCTCTGTTACAACATTATGCTGACTTCTCACACTTTTATACAGATGGCTAGAAACGAGAAGATACTGTAGGCTGTGAGTTTGTCTTTGGCCCTACCCGGTACAGTTACCGGCTGCCTTCGTTTGCATCCATCTTCAGTGCTGAGCTGCTGGCTATTCTTGAAGCATTAGATTTTGCTATGTCACACAATTGTCCGTATTCTGATCTTGTCTGATTCCCAGAGTGCTCTTACCAGCCTTACTAATGTTAACACTTGGTAACCTCTGGTTCAACGTAATTTTTTAAAACGCCATTCCTTACTTGGTGGAGGCTCAGTATCCCACTTTTGTTGGCTTCCTAGCCATGTTGGTATTCCTTGTAATGTGCAGGCGGATTATGTGGCAAAAGATGCAACTCTTCAAGGTGTCTCACTCGTGACGCCCCTTTCTGGCACTGACCTTTACCCGGTGTTCAACTCTCATGTTTTGAGAGTTGGAATAGGATCAAGCACATACCAACAAATTGCATGTCATTAAACCATGCTTAGGAGTCTGGACCTCTAGTTCCCGACAGTCTCGTCGTAAAGAAACAGTTTTAACTCGAGAGGTATCGGACACAGTCACTTGGAGCATGGATATCTTTTACGCAGAGAAGCAGTTCCAGAATGTTGTTTTTTTTTTCGGGGATCTTTTATCAATTCGTCATTTTCCTGTCAATTACCCCACTCTGGTTCGGCATCGACAACGATACAAGCTTCCTGAAGACCTGCACTTGTTCCTGGGTGACGACACTCGTTTTCTTCCTGGACTGCTGTTGCTTTTGAGAGAACTTGACATTTTGCATGCAATTTAATTTTAACATGTGTGTGTTTTTTTATTATTGTCGTATTTTAATTAACTTATTTCTAGTTTATTTATTGTTGGTTTTGTATTAATTTATTTTTGTGTTTGTTAGGTCTCTCCATGGGTGCAAAAAGACCGCGCCGTTCACGCATTCACATAATATATCTACCTTACTCTACAAAAAAAGGCTTCTGAGCTCCAGAAAGCGACCTCTAGATTCTACTCCCTCTAGTAACCATATTACGGAAGTACACAAAACACGTGAGAAAAAATACAATTTTATTTTATTTATTTTGTTGTTGTTAATATTATTATTATTATTATTATTATTATTATTATTATTATTATTATTATTATTATTATTATTATTATTATTATTATTATTATTATTATTGAGTGATATATTTGGTTACTTTTTAATGCTACTTCTTTGTCTGCAATCTAATTTTGATGTGTTCCCGGATTTTATGTACGAGGTATATTATTTATTTATTTATACATATTACTTGGCATTACTAGCATGCATGTTTTTAAGGTCATCACAAGTGAAGGATGGGCAAGCACACTATTTTGATAAGGAGAAAAGGATGAAGAAAGTGGAGAAGGAAAGAAGATACCTGGGACCTGTCTGTTAGGTGGAATTTATCTGGTATGGAGGAAAACCCAGGAAAGAAAACTTAATTTTTATTTAATTACATTTCGTTTATTTACTCCATACAACCAATGTTTGTATGATAATTGGAGGGTTCAGTTCACATTTACATAGTATTTGTGTAAGATTGTACACACACACTCATATATATATATATATATATATATATATATATATATATATATACACTAGGTGTTCACATATTATGTAAACAAAATTAACTGCTGAAATCTTCACACACAATCAATAAATATGTCCATGTGAATATAGGGTGAAAAACAAGTTATTTCGAAGTTATCAGATGCCGAAATCGAGAAAATTGCAGCTTTGAGGCTGCCTAGCTCAAAAAATATGAGATATATCAAATGCAGTTAAAGATCTATTAGAGGAACTAGTACACTGTCTATCTAAATAACCATGCTTCAGAGTTGGGTTGTACTTGCGCACATGATTTTTGAGAGAGAGTTGGAAGAGCAGAACCTATACCGCAGCTCCCTCTATAAAATCCGTTGCGCCCATACGTCCCAACTCTGAAAAGTGGTTATTTAGATAGACTGTTTACTAGTTTCTCATATATTTATTTAACCGCCTTTGATATCTCTCATAGTTTTCGAGCTAGGCAGCCTCAAAGTTACAATTTTCTCGATTTCGGCATCTCATAACTTTAAAACAACGCGTTTTTTGTCCTATGTTCATATGGACTTTTCTATTGTTATGTGTGAATATTTCAACAGTGGAGTTTGGCTACATAATATGTGAACACCCAGTATATATATATATATATATATATATATATATATATATATATATATATATATATATATATATATATATATATATGAACTGAAGTGATACAAGAATAATGGTTATACCAAAATGAAGCCTTGTTCACGCATATATTTTTAATCTAGAAAGCAACGATTGAAGTACACTAGGAGCCACACAGAGTTGCCCGATGTAACCGAAAGTGTAATATATATATATTTTTTTTTTTTTTTGTAAAACATGTACATTGACTTATAACTCATACATATGGATGTTCTGTCGTTAATTTTCAGTTTGTTTAGTTGGAGTGGCTTGGAAACTATGCAGCAGAAAAAAAAAATTTTTTCATTTCCACCGATAACTAATCGGATGAGGGCTCTGAAAGGGGGAACTAGGGAAATCGTAGTTTTCATAAATTAACACTCTGAATTGGCAACCCTGCTGACGTTTCAGTGCATCAAAAGATGTGTTAAGGATCTGTCTACATTATGCAATTCCTGAAAACAATGAAAAAATTTGAAATTATCATGATTAAACGAACCCAGCAACACTGGTACTATCAGAAACGAGTTACCAACTCGACAGCGGATGCTGGGAGTGTCTCCTGTTTTAATTCAAACACTAATTCACACGTTTCACCAGGTTGGCAGTAACTTTACGAAGATTAGAAGTGTTAATGTTCTCAATGGCACTGCGAATGTTCGTTTCCAGGTCTTGAATAGTTCGAGAAGTGTTCTTGCATACCTTTTGCTTTAAATAGCTCCATAAAAATGAATAGTCGATTCCAAATTATATGTAGATTGTCCAGTTATAATTGAATATCAATATATATATATATATATATATATATATATATATATATATATATATATATATATATATATGGCCGTTATTTCTTTATTACATTTGTTAGGAGTACACTGGAAGTAATGTAATTAAAAAATGCGTAATATCCTATGAGTTACACCTTCCGACAATACATAGTTGTATGCAGGGGTTTTATATGTCTAAGGCGCGTGTTTCATGACCATATAATAATGAAAAACGAAGGATAACCGTTTTCCAGTCTAAGATGAATCTTTATTGTTTAGAGGGTTTTGCCATATATCACTAACATTATAATTAATTGTGTATGTAATGTATTTGCTTATTACATAGTGCATGTAAGAAGCAAGAAAACACTAATCACACATGAATAAGAAAATTCAATCGGAAGTAGGCTCTAATCCTGCAAATGGTGCAAGTTATTGAATTAAAAAAAAAACTGGCCTTTATGGTGCCCCTTGCTAAATTTTTATCAAGACATCTTTCACTTGTGTTTGAAAGGGCCATGTACAGATGTTGTGAGTAATGACAGGATGATTCGTGCTCATACGTGAAGTATGCGCTTTGGTGTGTAGAGAGCGCAGGTTCAGCTAGTTATTCATTAAATTAATGCAATTAGAAGTTTAGCCTGCAATTAATTCAAATATGTCATTACTATCAAAATGACACATTATTTTTCTCTTTTAATTCTGAATGTGTCACACCCTACTATAATACTTCATTATAACTTTGAAAGTTGACTGAACAGATATGTTAGACATTATTCTGCTTTTTCAGTAAATTATTTGTAGAATATTGTGTCGTTAATAAAAATTCTACTTTGTACAGTGAGCTGGGAATAAGAACCAAGTGAGGTTAATGTGTTGAAGAAGAAGAAGAAGAAGAAAATAGAGAGTTTTGGAAACAAGGTATCACGATATAAATAGATCATAAAAACATTTTTTGTTCCGTGGATCTTTTGTTGTTGTTTCCCTGGTTTTTGATTACAGTAAGCACGGTCTAGGAGGGATAATAAAGGCAGTGGGTACAGCTTTTCCTTTTCATGTAGTCGGTCTTAGAACCAGCTGTGGCGTTCAGGATTCGATCGATAGCAGGCGGAGCAGTGAGTGGACCACAGAATGATAGCCCAGCTTCCTTCGCCGCATGCACGCTTTCGCACGCTCTTTCCGATTATAAGACATCGCTCCAGCAACCAGCTTCCTCAATGATCAACCCTCAACCAAAAAAAATAAAGAAAAAAACTTCTACAAATAGATTTTACATTCTCTAATTAATTTCCCCATCTGACTTACACTGTGTTTTCATTGGAGCTTCATAGAAGATTCAGTTGTTATCTCAGTTCGGAACAAGCTTAATCGGGAGACTGATGATGTTTCTCTTGAACCATGGGAGAAGTAAACAACGAATAGGAATTCCACTATCGTTAACAAATGCTGATAGTTCAAAATCAATAATGAGTTTTTATACCCTACGTTCCCCACTCACGTGATGTACTATTGATTCTGATTATTAACTAAGGGACAAGGAGAAACGTTTGTTAGCCAGGAGTAATTATTCATCAACATTTTCTTCATAGATTACATTAAGTCTAGATTGTACAACACAAATTCTGCAATTGCAGCTCGAGATGTGTTGCAACCGGAATTTGGCAAACCATTTTTTTTTAATATTGTATTGACTTATCCTCTTATTTATTACTTGAATGTAATTTGACTACCAAGCCAATAAAAACTCAACTCAAGATTTCTAGAAATATCAATACCCAGAGGTGGTATTAAGCAATAAAAGAAAAAAAATGTCTGTCAAAACCCGTAAAATATACTTCAGACAGAACTCTGAGATCGGTAACTATACGTCGGGTCAACGTATAAACCAACACACTCGGTCCGCTCTTATCAAGCAGAAGAAAAGTGAAGGCCTTACGCTGAAGCAGTGTTTCCAGTATCTGCTTTTCTTGACAGTTTGTCTGATGTTATAAATGTTTTGCAATGATTGATGAATTGGAAAAGGAAACAAAGTTTCGTTAAAACTAACAGAAAATAAAGTAGAAATATTTAACCAAAATTTATGGCACTGTATTATGACATTAATTTGAAAATGTGGCATTTATCTCATATGTAAAAGTCATGGATAGGTATGCTTTTCTAGTCTTTTAAGCTTTTATGTACTCATAATGAATCTAACCAATAATACACGATCTTAAAGAATGGCTCACGGTTGCTCAATAGTAAATCTGTCTGCTTTTATGTGGTTGAGTCCCTGGTTTGTTTCCAGTTCGCGCCAAATGGGTTTTGTGTTGGAGAAACGCCGTTTGTGACTGTTTTCTCAGAATTTTCTCGTTTTATTCAATGTTCAACTATGTCCATTCCACCATTCACTTCATTATCATAATCACTTTCTCTCTTACCCTCGGAACATAATCGTGGGATGATAAACTAAAATGAGTAAATGACCGTGACGAAAAGAGGTGGATGAAGTTTATAACTTACTGAAGTAACAATTGAACAGCTTTCTTTGTGCACTTATTGCACTGTTTGTAGTCACGAAATTTAAAATTGTTGTCTAAGCTTGTTCTAACTTAATTTCTTTTAGTTGAAAGTATAGCTTAGAAATAGGATATAAATTCATCTTATATTCACCAGTACATTATTATTATTATTATTATTATTATTATTATTATTATTATTATTGTTGTTGTTCTTGTTGTTAACAATAATGAGAATAATAATAATAAGCTTTTAAATTAGTTCACTTTTGAGAACATGGCTAGGAATGAACTTTTAACGCAGGCGACCCGGTTTCGATTCTCTGTGGAACTTATCTGGTTCGGATTGCATTTTAAGCTGTAGGTACACGTATCACATTACCTTGGTGGTGAAAGGGGCACTAACCCCAAACCCAACATCCTGAAAATATTGAAATTAATAATTTGTATTAATAATGCGTAATTGATACCGGCACTAGACTTTTGCATAAGTAGGGCTCTTAATTATTTTTTTTAAATGTATTTATTTGTTTCAGTTTAACGTCCCTTAGCGCACTGAAACTACGTTAGGTTTAGGTCTACAGCTGAATGTGAGATTTAGAATCGTGTGAGATCTCTGGGAACAGATTTCGGACCTCCGACGCCGCTCGTATGCAAACCATGTAGTCACTTTTCAAACTTTTGAAATTATTTTATGAATTAAATTTAAAATTACAAATGTTACTTCTAAAGTGGAAACATTATGGTATTGAAATGGAGAGACACGATCTTAAGTTTGCTATAAATTAAAACAAAATCACTGTGCCTTGTAATTTTTCATTCCTTTGATCTAAAAGCTGGAAACACTTCTGGAAGGTCTATCTTCTCACCTGCAGCTAATCCCTATGTTTCGACATTGCACCACAGTGAAAAGCGTTCGCTGGTTCGAAGCCGATTCCACTTTCTCTACTCATCATTGTGTGCGTTCACGGTGTCAAATGAACCTTTTATGAGATGTGTCGTGTTCGTTTGTGCGGGCCAAAGTGAGGTCCGACGACACTATGAAAGGAGCAAGCTGCTCAGAAGGGAGGAGCAATACCGAACTTCGTCGAGTCAGAGGTTTCATAAGTTGCACTTTCATATAGAGCACCTTCATAATGACAACGGGTTACCTACAGATCATGTCACTGTAATTCGTTAGTATGATCCTATACTTCAAGTAGTTGACCCTATTTCTCCAAAGTCGTCAGAACATGAGTTTGCGGAAAATGTAAACCAATATTTTAAATCACATTTTCGTACTAGAAAATGGAACATTAGTTCAGTTGTATTATAGTAACGATAACTTGAGTGTACGTAGCTGTATGTTCAGAGCAACGCAAAAAAAAAGGGGGGAAAAGAAGACAAATGGTAATTTCGTTCCCAACGAGTACTTAAAATTGTTGTATATCTTAATAATAATGTATAGTTATGTTCATTCCTGTTGAGAAAAAAAAAAGAAAAAAGCCTAATACCTATCTCTCTTTGTGAAATCCCTTTTGTTCTTACTAACAGTCGAAATTATTTCAAACGTATGTGGATTTTCGTTGCCCAATCGAAATCTTAACTATATATAAAACTACATGAACTGACATAAATTATTCAGCACTTCATGTAGGGCTACAATGAGTAAATTTTGCATGATTATAGCTTTCCGGAACTAACCGGCAGGAAAATGGCCAAAAGTGAATATGTTTGAGCTGAGCGAAGCGAAGCTCTTATACTCGGGTTAGCCGTTTGGTTGTCCGCGAACTCCTCCTAGACCGTTTGGCCGATCTCAACCAAACTTAGCACGCTGATAGAGTATGTCGTGCTGAGTGACAACATAGGTCGAAATCAAAAATTCGATGTACCATCGAGGAATAATCACCGAAAAACGCTTGCATAGACTTAACATGGGAAAAAAGTTTTCACGCGATTTTTTTTTTGTCAACAACTAAAAATGGCATTTATTATTGCATAATGGCCAGGAATGATTACGTAGTTTAAGCTCGCTCAGCTCATTTCATTGCAATCGGGTACATCCATTGCATTCTTAGTTAATTTTTTAGGGGTCTAAAGGGGGATGAAGAAATCAATGCTATTTAAATGGGCGTTTTCTTGGGATACAAAATTTTATCTTTTAGATAGTTGAAATAGGAAAAGAAACAATAGAATTGTGGGTTCAAGAGGTGCGAGGCCGTAGGCCGAGCAAAGGCAGTATCTTGGGTGGTGAAGCTCCGAATGGGTAGATTCAGGAAATATGAAGAACAATTTCACGAAATTCACTGTTGATGCAAAGGCGGATAGATAAGAAATGTGAGGCCGTAGTCCGAGCGAACTTGGGTACCTGGGGGCAGAGCCCCCAGGTAGCCGAATACTAGTCTTATTTAAAGCCAAAGTATGGAAATTTTTTACTACAGTTAATGAGAATATGATCTTTGAAACCAAGGTGGGTGCCCACTATTTTTTTTTTAATATGACTATATGTAGTAAAGTAATTTAAACCCAGTCCATTCTTCCTGACTACTGCTGTCGGGTTCTTATAGTTTCTAAGTCATTTGTTTCATCTTTGTTTTGTATTACTGAAATACTCTTTCTCTTCAAGGGAAGAATATGTTTCTGCAAAGTACGTCTTCTCTTCTCCTCTAATATACATTATTTAGGCTTATTTTAAATGAAGTGTATATACCAAGTTTCATCTATCTAAGTTGACAGGATTGTGAGATACTGTGCTAAATTTCTCGCATAAATTTTGGTTCTCTTGTTCGCACCTTTGAATACACATTTTAACCATCGCACTACATTGGTATTTCTTGTATTGGGGACTACCAAGGGGGGTCATTTTGCGTCCACCAGTTAAGAAGTCATCATTGACACGAAGACCAAAATTCTATTATATTACTTGCTAATGTATCATGTTTTTAGTTCATAGAAAATGAGAAAGCCGATATGAAAATGTATTAATTATATTGCCAAAGGAACAGAAACGTTCTTATGTGAACAAAAATATGTCATATTTTGTGCTTCATAAAAACAAATTAAATAATATGAAAAATAAACACATATTGTTGCAAGAAAGAAAAACAGAAAGAAAAAGAAAAAAAAGGTTTTTATCCTTAAAATTGATGTAAATATTAGTCGACTTTTTTCATTTTTTGAAGTTAGTCTAATTGGCATTCAAGCGATACGTTTATTGTAATAAAGTAACTAACTCAACGGCCTATGGAAACCAGGGGTTCAATGTCTCGTTCACAAAAGATCTCCACTGACTTCTATCCTTAGCCAATTGGACTCAGTTTCTACTTTGTATTCCTATTTCCGCAAGATGCATCTTAATGTTTTCTTCCTATCTGCGCCTAGGTATTCCTATTGGTCTTCAAGTTAAGACTTTGAAAGCGTTCCTACTTTCTGCCATTCTAGCTATACGACCTACCAACTGAGCTTCCTAGACTTGATGACCCTCACAATGTTTAGTAAACCGTATAAATTATGTAGTTCCCCGTTATAAAGTTCCTGCCATTATCCCTTCTCGTTTTCCTTGGGTTCGAATATTCGCCTCAATATCTTGTTCTCAAATACTTTCAGTCTATGTTGTTCCTTCCGAGTAAGCGACAATGTTTCGCAACCATACAGAACAACAGGCATGATTATCATTTTTTTTTTAAATATATTTTAAGCTTAAATTCCTCGACAGAATTCGCAACAACAAGAGATTTTGAACTGAATAATAACACGAATTCACAGCTTTTAATCGACATTTAATTTTTGCTTGAATGTGGTTGTCGTCTTAATATTGATCCTAGATATTTGAAAGTATCCCCTTTTTCAAAAATTTTATTCGATATTTTAACACATCCATAAATTGCCGTATTTCGATCCCGACGAACTTCCATGTATTTAGTTTTCTCTCCATTTACTTCTAAGCCCATGTCCCTGCAAGCGTTTAATAAGACCTCATCATTTCTTTATATTATTCTCCTATCATCCCCTATTATTCTCCTACCTCATGAGCAAACGCCATAACCCGATGAACACCATTCAACTTTAGGCCCTGGTCGTTATCTTTGATTTTCCTTATAGCGTATTCCAGGACAAAGTTGAATAATAATGGCTAATGGCTACAATAAATCTCCTTGTTTTAGTAAATTCTCGACGTGAGAGTTCGTGGACAAAAAAAAAAAAAAAAAAAAAAAAAAAAAAGTTCTCGAGCTTTACTGTAGTTAGCTTTTTGGGTAAATATTCCAAAATCTGCAAGAATGTTGTACAATGTTTCTCTTCTAACCGAGTCGAAAGCCTACCTAAGATCAATGAATACTTCATGTACTGGGGTATTGTATTTCCACTTCCTTTTTAGAATTTGTCGAATGGTAAATATTTGGTGGATAGTTGATCATTTTCGTCTAAATCCGCACTGATAATCTCCAATAATTTCATTTGCGTAAGAAGTCAATCTTGCTAATATAATATTTGAGAGAATTTTATAGGGTGTTGAGAGAAGAGAAATTCCTCGATAATTATTACAGTCAGATTTGTTGTCTTTCTTGTGAATTGTAATGATGATTGATGATTGTCAAATGTTCAGAAACATTTATTGTAATACCCTGTGCGAAATAGTCTTACATTCATATCTAATATGTGATAAACACCAAATGTTACATTATGCTTTTTCCATAACGAATGAAATGCTACAACACAATATAGCTTCAAAAATAGTTAGGGAATCGAATAGTTCAGACGCTATTGTGTAGGCCAATTGTGTTTATGGAAACAAAAATTCGATATTTGTGAAAATGTTAGATAATTATAGATTGGAAATTACTTACTCAAATAATTCACGTTGTTCACCTTTGCCGCATTAGTTTTATACAAGCCAGATGTCTAAATTGATGTGTTAGTAATGACATAAATTATTAGTTTTAAATAACTGAAATGAGATACAACTTCAAGCTTCCTTCCGGAAGATAAAGTTTTCGTACTCTGTACCTATCTAGAGTAATAAATACTGGTCATTGGATTGAAGGCAGATATTTTGAGGTGAATGATTTCTTCAAACTATTTTTTTTTCTAAATACGGAACTTTTTTGAGATATTCGAAACGAGTCGAGACTTTTACGAGCATTATCATATTGACTCGTGTATTGACTCGAAAATTCGAAGTGAGACAAACACTTCAAGACCTGGAATGCTAAGTGATCAAAGTGCCAAAAACTGATGTTCCAGAAAACTAAGAAAAAGCATTGCTACTTTCACAATATGAAAATGTTGAATGCAGACTGCACATTCTGTCAGCAGTTATTACAAATACTTAAAGCCATTTTCGCACTTAGCTCTCATTGCAGGACAATGGTATGGTGACGTAAATCACATATCAGCGACAAAACACTATCTTCTAATTTTGGCACTTATATCGTTTAGCATTTCAGGTCTTCAATTGTCTCAACTCGTCTTGAATTCTACACAACATGTCTGGACTCGAATTTTGTCTCGTTTTCGAGTCGAGCCGAGACAAGATTCGAGACATGTCTCGACATGTGCTTATCTCTAGCTACTAGACTACAAGGGGAGCAATTGAAAGATAAATTTAGTGTGGTGGAACCGTACCCTTTATTTGTGAGATTTATATTTTAAGTATGATGAGTACCGTAAGTATCAATTTTAACACTTTTTCCAGCTACACTTTGTCGAGTCTTTCATAGTGCTAACATATCTAGCGTCTACCTGTAATGTCAGAAATCGAGATGATTGTGTGTAAAATGATGAGGTGAAAATTTGCAATGAATATCCTTGTTGTTATTGATTTGATATGTACGTAGTTGTTCTGACGTGTTTGTTCTATTTATCTTGGTTATAGCGTTGCACGTATGTTTCGTTCATCCTCGTTGCCAAGTCACGTAATTCAATTCGATTGGAATTTATGATCTCCGTGTTCCAGAACAACTGACAGCAAATGATTGAATTTTCTCTGCTGTTTGATATTTTTAATTTCGTTAGCAATGACATAAAACATTATTATTATTATTATTATTATTATTATTATTATTATTATTATTATTATTATTATTATTATTATTATTATTATTATTATTATTATTATTATAGCATCTTATGTACAATAAAACGAATTCTGAAGTAATGCCAATGAGACGTGGTAAACGTTATTTTTCTTAGGAATAACTCGATTTATATTTGTTATTTTAAATGTGGTCTTACATGAGGTAGAATCAGATTTCAGCTCCTTGTACCAACTTAACATACTTCAAAACTTTTTACCCACAACGATTTGCCATGACAACACAATGTTCCTTCAATTTTCACACAGATATATATATATATATATATATATATATATATATATATATATATATATATATATATATATATATATATTACATTAATCCATTCAGCTAGTAACAAATTTGACGATTATGAGAATAAATAAATAAAGATCGCAGTCCACTGTGTTAAACTTTCTCGCTCAAATTTTCTAAACTAAATCATTTTATGTTGCAGTTACCATTAAAGCCCGTAATTAAAGGTAAAATTCCAAGAATGTCGTATATTACAATTTTCATGATATTTTCAGAAACAGTCCAATTTCAGAATTTAGAAGCAGTTTGTTGCTATTTGCCTTTTTTTCCTTTTCCTTTATCCACACAAAAATGAGAGCATACCAAAAATTTGGCTCGGTTTTATTTCGTCCAGCGATTGTGGTGTCTGATGTCTGATAATAACTGCAAGCTGAGACAAAAACTTATTATAAAAGAACTTATTATGAAAGGGAGGGATATATTTTCCAAGGGTATATTTTCCACCTTTTCATAATATTTGTATCCAATGTGTTATGAAACAAGGTAGCCCTCTTCACAATCACTTCACACACTTCCAGCACAAACAATTAGTCAATAAACTATTTTTCCTATTTCAGTGATGAACTTCCATGTGTCTGTAACAGTAATCCTGAAACTAAGGAATGAAAATAACATGTATCAATGTAGACAATATAAATTTATAAACATCCATAATAACAAGAATAATGACCTCTGACCTCTATTAAGTAATGTTCGGAAACGTAATACCTGTCTAAATAACTCAAAACGTGGATAATGGTGTAAATTCAAATGAATACATCAAGAAACAAATTAAGTTGAATATAAATTTCTTTGATGCTGCAGGTAAATAGCTACAGGCAAATGGTTATCGATCTGAACTCAGATATTCACGTAGTCAATATCTTGCAATGTTTTGTTTATGTTGAATTTTGAATCGGATCCCATTCAGTACCCAAAATGAAACTTTGTGGTGTTTTAGTACACACACGAGACTAGAATCAGGACAATTTTGAACAAATTCCCAGAGACATTTCTATGTGAAATTCAAAATTCAAATTTGAATTTGAATTTTTGAAGTGTTATTTTTTATTACATTCTTTTTCAGTATAGTACAACTCGTAGAACAATCTTTAAGCTTTCCAATTGCGTTTGTTTCATGTCTATACTGCATACATGTAACATGTTATGACAATTTTAATAATCACTGTAACTTTAAAAAAATTGCTCTTTTTTGGCAATTATTGAACAACCTATATGGGAACACTTTCAGGACGAGAGGGGTAATATTTGGGATTTTTTCATCTCCCGCTGTGATATAGTTGTGCACCAATTTTTACAAAAAACTGAGATGGTCAAGTCTGATGACTTGTTGATTTGACACGGAATGTCTCAATTATGTATCAAAATAAATGGTCCACCATATACAGGGTATTTCAAAACAACACCGAAAACGTTTAGAAGGTGATTCCTGACACCCAGATAACAAAATGTATGGACCAACCTGGGTGCACAAATGCTTTCTTTAGAAGTCATAGTTTGCCGAAAACGTGAAAAAATTAACTCTAAAGTTCCATAGCTCCAAAACTATGGGGTCTACCGTAATCGGGCCAAGACTTTACTGGGGAACAAATATGTGCTCTATCCAAAAATACATGCTTCAGAATCATGCAGTATTTTTTTTATGAATAATACGAATATTTATATGTAGGTATAAATTGATGTGTTTTAGATAATACATCTGGAGCAATTGAACTTTTGTGCTTACATGATTTACAATTATCTATCTATCTATCTATCTATCTATCTATCTATCTATCTATCTATCTATAGCTGCTTGAAAGTGGTTTATTTGCGGACTCGTAATTTATAGGTCTAAAAATAGTACGTCGGCATAATAAATTATATTAGGTACAGTGAATTGTCTAGAATTAACGAAAAAAGTAAAAGCCGACTATTGTTTCATTGCAAAATTGTGCTATCAACTGAGAAAAACATGTCCCAAAGTGGTCTATTTGCCGACTATGAAAATCACAAAGAAAAGTGTTTTATTTTTAGAATATTGATGTTTGATAGCCATTAAAGAGGTGAAAGGAACAATTTAATCTTTATCAACTATATTATCAACCTTCAAATAAAAAAGTTTGCATTTTTGGCACAAAAAAGTCAATATGTTAGTCAAGAATGATGTTCGGTATCAGAGGGAAAAGTGAAGAAAAATGAATTTTTAAAATTTCTGATATTAACTATTGTGAGTATCTGTAATTGTTTAATGTGGTATTATTAGCCATTAAAATAGGTTTTCCATCTTGATTGAGCGTTTAATATGCAAATATTTATTATAAACCGAAAAAAGTGGTCTATTTGCGGAAAAAAGAACCAGATTCCGCCAAAAACCGGAATAATCTAATTTTCTGTAAACCTTTAAGGAAAATAAGGTTTGAAACATATTTCCCTTTAGGGTGAGACTGTACATGCCAATTTTTACTTCAATATTTTCATTAAAATGCTTAATAATGCACATACAATAATTAAAGCTGCTTGTGGTCTATTTGCAGAATTCAGTGTCACCATCTCCTACCTGAAACCTTCATTGTCATTTGACCGGTGTTTTAAATCAAATATTTGAAACCGAGTGTAAGTTAATGGTGACATTGAATTTATGAACACGAATTCCTAATTGACATGAGAAAATGCACTATACGGTTCCTTTAAATCGTCACATGATTAATGTTCTTGCCCAATTGATGTTTTATTACGGGCTACTTAGTTTGCAACATTGTGTTTTTGTGGTCTAAATGCGGAGTAAGGCTGCCAACCTTGCACAGTAGATAAATTACAATATAACGATACACAATAGATAAAATTTTCTTATGTCGAACATGAATTAAACGTGCCACACAATGCTTTTTTTACGAAATTAAAACTAGATTCCAATCGTTTAAATATGGAAAAATACAATTATATTGCCAAAAAAGCAATAACTATTTACAAACATTAGGGAGGAGATGCAGAAAATTACACAGGCAGAGACAGGGTTTTCTTATAGTACAAGTTAGTCATACTTGATATTTGTGAGACTGCTTTCACATACATCTATGAAGTTGCCTTGAACACCCCTCCTCCCGGACTTTCAAATTTCGTTTTGAAACTAAAGTCAATCGTTTGTTTTTTGTGTTGTTGACTCTTTGGAAGAAACAATCGTTTGTTTCGATAAACATTAAGAGATATATACAAGAAAAACTTGGGGCAAATTCACACTAACTCCCTCACTTTCAAATTTCGATTCCAATCCAAAATCAATATTTTGTTTTTGATTGTTTTGAAGAAAAAATAGTTTGTTTCGAAAAACCTCAGACGATATTTGCAAAATAAAGTTTGGGGCTTCTTTACATTGTCCTTCAGTTTCAAAATCCGACTCGAAATCAAAATCAATCGTTTTTTTTTCATTTTTTATTGATTGTTTTGAATAAAGAAAAAAATAATTTATTTCGAAAAACTTTAAGAGATATTTAAAAATAAAGCTTGGACTAACTTCGCACTGATCCCACTTTCAAATTTTGATTCGAAACCAAAACCAATCGTTTGTTTTTCAGTTGTTACTGATTCTATTAAAAGAAATAGTTTCTTTCGAAAATTATTAAGTATTCCTCTACATATAACAAAAACAATATGAGTCCGCTTCCAACGTTGATCGTCATAAAATGAAAACGGTATTATATAGCAAGACGCGGTCATCTGTAATCAATTAAGCATCCCAAGAATATATTGGTTCTCCACTCTAATATCTCTACTAAAACTAGAAGTGATATAAATTTTAACCACTTATGATTTCAATAATAATTGAAAAAATATCATGCCATTAAACTAAACAACATCACGTGGTGTATATGTGACACTTGTTTAATGTATAAAGGGAGAATGAAGCACTATTTTTATTCAGTCTTTGTTCCATCAAATAATATTACTTTTTTTCTTCTTAACTTGTAATAAATAAAGCAATTTTAAAGCGTTATAATCTAATCTGTATTCGTTGTGTTTCACTTCTTACTATCAAAGTATAAAAGAAAGTAATGAAATACCGTACTGGTTTCTTATGGAATCTGTATCGTATCGGGTATTATTATTTGGCCTTTTCCTTTTTAAACTTTATCATAAAATATGCTCTACTTTCAATTGATATTAATTATTATGTTATACATATAAACGCTTGAAATTATATGAACTTTGAAGTCTGGACACCCCTTGATGAATTTCTGCGTACGTTACCGATTGTGTTTCTCTTCACATTTTCTACTATTTGGTCTAGGAATTAATTCGTGCGGTTGGTACGCACACATTGAAGCTGTAGTACAAACACAAAATACATAAATACCTTAAGAAAAATATTATCCATCGCTAGCCACCACTTTCGCCCATCTGTCAGGCAATGTACGGATTCCGTGGCGAAAGAAGTCCTCATCCTTGGAAGCGATCCAGTCAGAGACCCATGTTTCGATATCTTCTGAAGAAGTAAACCGCTGTCCAATCAAATCGTTGTTCATGCAATCGAACAAGTAGTAGTCCGAAGGAGCAACGTCTGGTGAATACGGCGGGTGGGGTAAAACTTCCCATCCGACATTTTCTAAATAGGTTTTGACCGGTTTTGCGACATGTGGGCGAGCGTTATCATGTTGAACAATAAGTTTATCATGTCTGTTCTCCCATTCTGGTCGTGTTCTGGCCAGAGCTTGCTTCAAACGCATTAATTGTCGTCGATAACGTTCTCCATTCATAGTTTCACCCGGTTGCAGCAGCTCATAGTACACCACACCTTTCATATCCCACCATATGCACAGCATAACCTTTGCACAGTGAATATCTCGTTTTGGTTGTGATGGACCTGGTTCACCTGGTTTCACCCAGGCCTTTTTTCGTTTAGGGTTCTCGTAATGGATCGAATTCTCATCACCCGTAATAATTCGATGCAGAAATCCCTTTCTGCTCTGTCGTTGAAGCAGCAGATGGTTTTTCGTCTTTCAACGTCTCTGTCTTTCAATTCATGTGGAACCCAATGTGACATCTTTTGAATCATTCCCATGGCTTTCAAGCGTTTGGAGACTGTTGTTTGATCAACGCCTAATGCTGCTGCAAGTTGTTCCTGCGTTTGACACGAATCCTGCTCGAGCAATGCTGTCAATTCTTCGTCTTGAAATTTTTTTGGCTGTCCAGCTCGCTCTTGGTCTGCCAAGCCGAAATCACCACTTCTAAACCGTGCAAACCACTTCTGACACGTTCGCTCAGCTAGAGCATGGTCACCATACACTTCCACCAAAATACGATGACTTTCAGTCGCACTTTTCTGCATGTTAAAGTAATGCAGCAGGACACCCCGCAAAAACACTTTATCAGGCACAAATTGCGCCATGTCCACTTAACTACAAACTGGTGTTGTTGACGCTATAATCCACTGCCCTATACTACGAACGATACGCGATGACAGGGGTTTGCAACACATGTGTGGATACACGGAACTGTGGGACGCTCCGTTCGTTGCGCCATCTCTTGTCCACCCGCACGAATTAATTCCTAGACCAAATACTTTCTGCTTTGAATGCAATTTGGAAGTGCAGGGCAAGCGTGAAAATGACCACCAACTTTATTATCAAAATATTTTAATGTTTTTCGATTTTTCTTCAAAACAATCAATAACACGCACAAAACAAATGATTGAGTATTTTAAAACTGAAATTTGAAATTTAAACGACTAGTATGAAGTTGGCCCACCCAACTTTATTTTGTAAATGGCTCAATATTTTTCGAAACAAACTATTTTCTCTTAAACTAATCAATAAGAAACAAAAAACAAACTTGACTTGAGCTTTGAATCGAAATTTAAAAGTAGAATAAGCAGTGTGAAGTGGCCCATCAAATGTATTCTGTAAATATCTCTTGTTGTTTTTCGATTTTTTTCTTCAAAACAATCAACAACGATCGAGAAACAAACCACTTTCATCCAAACCACATCGTAACTATATTCTTGTTTATCGAAACAACCTTTCTTCGAAATAATCAACAACAAACCCATATCAAACGACTGATTTTAGTTTTCAATCGCAATTTGTAAGTAGAGGGATCAGGGCAAATCTGGACATATTCAAAATTTGTTTTGTAAATATATCTTTATGATTTTCGAAATAAATATTTTTTCATCAAAACAATCAATAACAAACGATTGGCTCTGGGTTTGGATCAAAATTTAAAAGTAGGAGAATTACAGTGAAAGAGTAAATATCTCTTCATAATTTTTGAAGGTAACTATTTAATTTTCAAAAGAATCAATAACAAAAGAAAAACAAACAATTGGCTTGGATTTTCAATCAAAATTGAAATCTGAGAATCGAGAGTAAAGTTAGCTACACCCCAATCCAAAAGTTAACTACAGTCCAGTTTGTAAATATCTCAGTACGTTTATCGAAACAAACGATTTTTTCTTCAAAACAATGAATAACAAACAAGAAACAAACGATTGAGATCGGTTTTAAAACAAAATTTGAAAGTGGGGGACAGTGTGAAGTTGTCCCAACTTTATTTTATAAATATATCTTGAAGGTTTTTGAAACAAAAGATTTTTTTCTTCAAAAGAATGGATAACCAACAAAAAACATACTATTGATTTTGGTTTTGAACCGAAATTTGATAGAGGGTCACTTCACACTGCCCCCACTAACTTAATTTTGTATAGGCCTATATCTCTATGTTTTCGAAACAAACGATTTATTATTCAAAACAGTCAATAACAAACGAAAAGCAAATGTTTGCAGCCCCGTATTTATAAATTGTGCGCCCCTGTGATCTACATAATTTGCCGCCCCGCACACAACCTTATGATTGATGATTATGATATTGAGTTTAACGTCCCGTTCAGCAGCGAAGCTATATGAGACTTGGACCTACTGAGTAACGTGAAATCCGAACCGCACGAGCTCCCGCCGGGAATCAAACCCGGGTGCCCCACGCCATAAGCGCGTACGCTAACCGCTTAGCCACGAAGGAGCTCCAAACAAACTTATGTCTCAAACAAGGAAACAAGCTTTGATTTTGCAAACATACCAGCTCTTGTTAAGTAGCAGTTTAGGTATTACAAGTTACAAGTGTTACAACGTAATTTTAAATAACCTAATTCTCTTAATGATGACTACGATGTGGTATTCTGTCCAAAGGTAGATGTTTGACTCGAAGGTTCCTGGGCAAGCTGAAACTATGGGTAGTGCCATTGCCTTCCATGGGATAATGATGACATACCAAGGACGGGACCTACAGCTTAACTTGGGATCCGAACCTCTTGTGTCCCCACCAGGAATCGAACCCAGGACCCTTTGATTACAAGGCAATGAGCTTAACCGCTCATTCATTGGGGACACATTCTATCAATACTGGTATGTAATTTATTCATTTTTGTTTCAATTTACTGTCCGGAGAAAATACATTCTATTAATTTCTAGAGAGAGAGAGAGAGTAGCCTACTAGAGATCTAGAGGGGGCGTAATTTTGAAGCTGGGATTGGCTGACATCCATCACTGAGACACTAATAATAATTGGTAATAACTGATAAGAAAAACAACTGTTTGCATTATTCACTATCAACAATGGTTTTATAGCATCCATATTAATGATACAATAAGCTGTTTGTCTGCCTGTATGTCTGTAGCACTTTTCAACTCGAGAACCATAATAGATAGAAAAATGAAATTGTAATATGTTTCAAAGCTCTGAGAGAAATTATTCAAATGACTGTTCCAGGTTCTTAGGTCACACTTGAGCTGAGATATGAGGGTGCAAAGTACCCATAACAATAACATGGAGCATTTTTAAAATAATCGAAAACGACCAATATTAGAGTTGAATTAATAGTTTTTGAGGTCGATGAGATGAATAGTGACAGTTTTAGTCCAATTCAACTTTAAGGTCTTACTTCACTACCCAGTACGGGAGCGAGATTTTAAAGGTAATAAAAAGCAACAGATAATACTGTTGAATTCATAGTTTTCGAGGTCGCTGAGTTTAATGGTATCAGTTTTCATTATGTTCAAGTTCATCCTCACCCCCTTGGAGTGAGGGTGGGAGAAAATGACTTCTTTAAAATAATCAGATAAACTAGCTTATTAGTAACTATTGTAATTAGAGCGAATTAAACACATTAAGATATTTTCACGCGCTTGTGCGGGACTCTGCGAGTTGCTAGTTTTAAATGTTACTTTATTGTGAATCGTAAAAATTCCAAAATTTTGCAGTTCACTAAATTCCACCGCCCTGTGCTCGAGCACAGAATAGCACCTACATAAATACGGGCCTGAATGTATGGCTTCGGTTCCGAATCAAAATTAGAAATTGGCGGGTGGGCAATTCACAAACGTCTTTCACATATTTGCTTTAGTTGTTATCAGTGCCTTGTCCGAGGCGGAAAGACTCATATAGTCCTAGTTAAAGGTGATACATTATTAATTACAATCCTGGATTTTTGATATATTCTATTAAAATTAAAGTTAATGATAATTTTAAGTTATTGTATTTTTAACCAAAGAGTGTACTGCCTTCTTGCTGGTGTCATAATGAAATGCTTTATGGAGTTATATATATATATATATATATATATATATATATATATATATATATATATATGAATTTCGCTTTAATAGGTATAATGTTACTGATCTGCTATTGTTGGCCACTAATAACATTTTTTTAGCACCACAAATATTTATTTTTGCAGAGTTTGTCGAAAAGTACACATAAGGTTTTATCCTCCCGCATTTCAGTTTCTTAGGTTGTTTATCCTCCCGCATTTCAGTTTCTTAGGTTGAACTAGCTTTATTGATTGATATGCATATCTCATCTTTGGATAATTATTGTACAATAATCTATTGTAGAATTTAAAGAGATAATATAGTTGTTTGAAAAGTATATTAATACGAACATCTTTTAAACCTTAAGTGTAGAAGTAGATTATTACATGAATAAATTACTGTAAAATTTCCTGTAGTTACATCCTTCCATCAGTTTCAGTGTATACAGGAACGAAAGCTAGTTCATAGAACAAAATATTCCTGTTATGAATAATATTAATGGCAAATTCTTTCCTGCATAAACGCATTGTAACATACTTCATTTTGTAAAACATTTAGTAGCTTATTTTACGACATTCTCCTTTTTGTTCAGTACATTACATTAGTTATAAATGTATATATATATATATATATATATATATATATATATATATATATATATATTAATAATTGCATATATATTATATTATTATTATTAATAATTATTCGATTTTGAGAAAATACAATGTAAAATTTTCTTAGAGAATTCCAATGATATCCCAGTTCGCCACTAAAATTTGCCAAGAATGGGAGAGTGAATTTATACTTTATTTCAATAAATATGTTCCAAGATAACTTTCGTTTAAAAAAAATGTTGACGAAATATGGCATATATTTTCTTTGAGCCTCTCTGGGAGGAGCTGAAATCATTGAAGTATAAAGAGATTGAAGTATAGGGTAAATTCTCCTTAAAGGGGTGAAAGGTGGATCAAAGCAACCCCATGTTGTAAACATTCAAAACAATTTTGCAGGATAAGCTACACTATAACTTTCGTAATAACAATAATAAAATTGACTCAATATGGTGAATATTTTTTGAGGTTTCACAATCATCCCTACTACCTGAATTTAAAATCAATCAAGAACTAGACATTGAAATTATCTCATTTCCCCGTTGTTCAAATAAATAAGTGTTCTACAATTACATACGTAACATTGTTCTATTTTGACATGTCAATAATGAGGGAGTGAATCCCTCTTGATTGAAAATAAAATATTTCCGCGGCAATTTCATAGGTCTCCTATTTTTATAAAACATAGTGTGCATTTTGTTCGAGATTATAGACTTACTCGTAGGGGTGTAGAGGGAGAATATGGGAGGAAAGGGTGAACCCAAGAGAACCCACGAACACACAGTTTTGTTTAGTTAACGTCTCATGTTATGTATCTAATGAATGATGGTGATGATAATAATGAATGAAATTGTAGAATCAAGACGAACGAGAAAAGGAGAACCTCTTGAAATTTCGATGCACACACATTTTGCCACCAGAAAAATAACTTAATGAAAACCGGAATCGAATCGGGGACCCTACGCACCATAGATAAGCGCTTTACCATTGAGCATCTATAGTTGAGTTCTTTACCTATTTAACGAAAAATGAATTAAATTACTGTATTAAAAATCTAAATTTATGTTGTCTATAAAAATAATAAATTCTATATAACTTAAATATGCATATTGATAAATATGTTACATTAAAATATACAGCAAAATTTCTGATTTACAGTATTTGTTATAGTCACACTTTTAAAATGAACATCATGGTGTAACATGCACTTGAATTATGTATATTTTTGAGAGTGATTGTAGCACTTTGCTGTGCACTTGAATTTTCTAATTATCTAAGCATCACTGATAATTTCTTATCTCATTTTTTTTTAAATCAATGCATTATTAATTCATATTATTAAGCAAACAAGTTTCACTAACATAAACTATCGTCATTTAGAAATCCTAATTCAAGAATATCAGTGTAAAACAAATTTGAGAGTATTAAAAGGTGACTATATTTAAAAAAAAACTGTATTGACGGGCTTCCATGACAACTTATTATAAAGGTAGCCAAAAAAATTCTGTCGCTTTTTGTGGAGATCTGTGTTCAATTGGCTCTCACACCGTGAGTTGAAAGCGGATAAAGATAATGCCAAGGTCAGTTGTTGTTGTGGGTATATCCAACATACTACCTGGTTGTGGCAGTTCACTTACACCGTGAACTTGCTTAAGGACAGAGTGAGCATGGGACCTCCATAGAGCGTCATAAGTGCGTGTATGGTGTACGAGTGCAAGCTCGGATCAAACGCTGCTGCAGCGGGGTGGAAGATATACCAGGCCTTTGGTGAGAGTGTTTTGACTACGCGGACAGTGCAGCGATTGTTTAACAAGTTTAAGGACGGTGACAAAACACTCGAAGACGCATCACGTTCCAGAAGACATGTACAAAATGAAGATCGTAAGCCAGAAAATCAGGCGAACGGTTTCCAGGTATACGAGGAACTAGAACTACAATTCAGTGTGGATAAACCATTCGGCAGCACCTCCATCAACTTGGGAGGCACTACAAGTTGGGGAGATGGGTCCCACATGAATTGACTCCGGGCCAGAAGGCAACACGACCAGACACATGTGTTTGTTTGTTTTCTCGTAGAAGTGGGTCCTGTACGAAGCTCCACGGCACCATCATCATTGGTTAGCATCCCACGAACCGGTTCCAAAACAGCCGAAACTAGTACTGCACCGAAGAACGTTTTCCTGTGTGGTTGGTGGACTGCTCGCGGCATCGTGCATCGGGATCTGTTACAAGCAGGTCAGAGCATCAATGTAACTGTCTACTGTCAGCAGTTGAACCGTGTTCAAGAAAAACTCAAAACTCTGGAGCCGCACTTCTGGATCACAAAGGGATCCTCTTGTTACAGTACAACGCTCAGCCTCACGTGGCTAGGATGATCCGGGACACCATTCTACGCCTTGGATTGGAAACACTATTGCATCCGCCACACTCCCCGGACATTGCACCTCAGATTATTACCTGTTACAATCCTTGGATAATCACCTTAGTGGACGCCAGTTCAAATTCCTAGTAGAGGTGCAAAATGCACTTGATACCTTCTTTACTTCAAGCCCTCCGCGATGGAATCCACGGTCTTCCGAAACGTTGGCAAGGTCGTCGGTATTTTTGGGGATCATTTTTGATCTTCCAGGTACGTCTTAGGTGACATATTGGTGTTAGAAGGTGGTGGGTGAAAAAGCGATACAACTTTCTTGGTTTCATTCATAAAAAATGTACCCCTGAAATGAATTTAAGTCTTACCGCTTAGCGGCTTAAGCTGATAAGAACTATGTCAAATGAGTAGAAGAAGACGTAGTCACTAGCATGGGACAAAATGTGATGAACTACTAAGGTGGAAATTTTTAGAGAAGAAGTATATATTCTGATGAAAATGATATGTTACGTCTACCTCTGAAATGGAATTTACCCAGATAAACCTAAACAAGTATTGCCGACTAGCGATAAACCTTAAATCGCATGATTGCCAAGCAATGAGTCTATCTACTGAGCATAGTTATATTGTAGAAAATGCAGAGGTTGGCAAGCCTTATTACGCATTTAGACCACAAATTTCTCAAGTCAGCAAATAGACCACCAAGATTCCGCCAATAGACCACCTCAATCAGCAAATAGGCCACTTTCATAAAAGTAGATAATGGAAAGTGGTCTTTTTGCTGACAAATTTCCGCAAATAGACCACTTGCAGATTACTATCTATCTATCTATATATATATATATATATATATATATATATTGTAGGGGTAAGACATCCCTTGTCTCTGGTGGGATGACGGGGGGTGTTGTATAAATAATTGAAAACAACTGATATTATTATCCAGTCTATAGTTTGTGGGCAACTGAGATGAATAGGGACACTACTGATGCCGTTTAAGTGCAAGTTCTGTAAGATATCCGCAGCACTACTAGGGAGGTAGGAAGGATGTAGTATGTAAAAATAATCGTAAACGTCCAATATTATTGGTAAATTCATATTTTTTTTTCGTTATCGCTGCGATGAATTATGACATTTTAATATCATTAAAGTCCAACCCCTCCGTCATTGGATGGTGGATCAGAAAGGGTTTTAATAAAATATCTAGGGTATATGAATAGTAGAGTTCATTATGAATAGTAGAGTTCATAATTTCAATTTTGGAAATCTGCTGATAGGTTTGAGATTATTATTTTTTAAACATAGTTATTACCCAGGAAAAGCTGGATTTTTATGTGTATTGAAAATCAGCTAGAATGTTCCAGGATTAATGCCCAAAGAAGAGTATTATATAAATTTTATTATTATACTTTCTTTGAAATGCTTAAATTACGGAGGAAAGAGATACAAAGATTAGCTCTGAATAAAACTATTCTTCCAGAGGGAAAGACCAGCATTACACACAGCTTGTAATATTAATGTATTTTTCCATACACACACACACACACAAATATATATATATATTAGGGTAACATATATTAGGGTAACATATTGGTGGGGTAACCAAATATGATGAAATTGGTGCTCCGTGCTGTCTTGATAGTAGGAAATAAAATAATTGTGCATTTAAGCATTTAAGTACTGTCTAGAAGAGCAAACTATACTTTGAACAGACGGATTTTATGTCAATTACAGTCAGATATGGAGTACATGTAGTATACGCATTCTGAACTGCTATCTGCAGTAGTATAGTGGTCCAGATTGCCGACAACGTCAGATCGGAGCTCTATTCACTTACAAACTAAAATGTGTTAAAAGTAATTCATTCCAGATTCGTTTGTAGATCACAATGTTAGCTTGCTTTTGTTGTGTTTTCAATTACTACCACGGTGTAGAGTGAATAATAAATATTCTCAAATTCTTATATGCTAATGTAACTGGCAGCACAAACTCTCATACAAAATTAGACTTTGTCTGTACAGAAGGTCTATACAGAAGGAATTGTTCGAGAATGTTTGGTTTGTAGTATTGCACATGTCGAGAAGAATGAAGGTAAAGTACAAACAGCTGGTACATCTTTGTCAACATAGACCGAATGACACGGAAAGGTTAGTAGAATAATTGGTGTGCTTGATGAGGGAACAACTGATCCAGGGATACATGGAAGACCTATTAGCAAACTGTTATTTGATCCTCAGATCAAGCCCAATACTATGTTTCAACCTATTTAATTTTCTGTAACGGTGGCGACTAATCTTGTCTTGCAGCGCTACGCAACGACCAATGTATTTCAAGTAAAAAAAAAAAAGAAATACTGTAGTAGTAAAGAACAGGAAAAAAATACTTTCTAATACTTCCATATACTTTAAATAACATTTTTTTTTAAAAAAAATTCTATAACTGTAAAATCCACTAATCCGTTTTAAAAAGCGAAAATAAATCCGTCACAGAGTACCTAATTTATATTGCGTTGCAGCGAGCACGCAACGACCAGATTTCTTCAGCGCAGCAATTTTAGCGAATGTTAAGTCTCCTTTACCCTATCCCAGAAGTTAAAGGCTCTGGTCATTGAAGTGCTTCTGCAACAACGCGTCTCAGTTTCCAGTGAACGAGAAGGCTTTTCGCACTAAATATTTTTTTTTCACTACGAATTAGAAATGAAATTTATTTTTATGCATTCATATTTTAAATTACGGGACTATACTGAAGCAAATCAATATAATGACAATTTAAAAAAGGAATTACAGAATTACAAAATAAGAAAGAATATATGTAATAAAGTAGAAAACAAATGAAAGTAAACACGAATTTACAAGTTAATTCTTAGCTTATATAGATAACGAAGGCTTCTTGTACAGCAATTTGTGCGCCATATATAAATAAGTCAATCTATAGAATCCCCCCCTGTGGATGGTATTTTAGTTTATGCATATTTGTTTTATAAGTCAAATGTATTTTATACTCTTGATAACTTCCCATATAAAACTGTATGATGGGAAACGCCACATTGAATTTGGGACTAGTTAGCAATGATCAGGGCGCAGCCACGAGGGAGGGGTCCACCGGGTCTGGACATCCCAAAAATGTCCAAGCTCGAATCACATTTGTAGACTTTCTTAACAGAGAAATGATTCATGTAGGCTGAATATTTTATTTTATGCCTCATCATGTACTCTTTCTTTTCTTATAAAATACTCGTTCTGTGTATTTTTTTTTTTTTTAATATAGGTGACAGTAATTAACTACTTTTCGTCTTCTCGGGTGCAGAATGAGACAAGTTCGACATTACATAGAAATATTGGACCCCTTCAAATATCTTGACCCTTCCCAGCAAACATTTCCGGGTGTAGAACTGGTAATACTGTTTGTTTTGAAGTTCTTTGACTTTTGGCTTCTGTTACATGCTGATCCTACATCTGGCGGGTTTCAAGGTATGCTTTCCAGAACATATCACATTTAATAAGCATTGTTTCAACTCATGTGGAAGTGTACTGTGCTCATTGTGCTTTGCTTAAAACCAAGACGGATGATTTCGAATGTAATGTTTCTTTTACGCACGCATGTGGATTAGTGTATATGTGACATTCGCGATTTATATATTTCTTTTGTATCAGCTGTCTTTTCTGGATCAGCTGTTTTGGGTTTTAGTTATTAGATTTACTTGAGTTGGTGTACCCTAATTTTGTAAACAACTTACAAATTCTGGATGAATTCTATACCATGACTTCTGTAAATAACTTACAAAATAAAAAAAAATTGCCCAGCTCTCCACTGAGAGAAAACTTGCAATTAAGGCTTAGACAAAAAAAGCAAAGGGCAATTCAGAAGAGTGTTCAAAAAAAATCTGGTTTAAATTCACAGGACATCTTACGGCAGCAATGTCGTTTGCCTTAGATATATTTCTACAATTTGTTTTAATTTTTTTCTAGATAAACTGTGAATAAAGTGTGTTCTGGATTTACATTTTTATAACACTAATCTCTGTCACGAACTGTCTTCAGTCTACGCTGCGGAGGAATTTGGATCACTCTTAGGGACTGGGTTTGCTAGAATGAATTGTTCGCAGTAATATAGAAAAAAAAAATATTTAGTAAATTTACAAAACCTCTAAAATTAATTGTACCTATTACGTCAGGAAAAGGAGACAGGCGTTTTTCCACATAAAAGAATTATGCTTTTAACGAATTGAATGTTCCAAAAAAGGTTATCACCATTGGTTATGCTTTCCATCGAAAAAGACTTCATAATGGGGATACCAGGGTTCAACCAGCATGTATTTGACAAATTTACTCCAAAGAGAGAAAAATGGACTTACTAATTAAATAAGGTGACTAATCGGATAAAATAATTTGAATTATTTTTCTCTCTTAAAATCAAAGTTTTATTTAATTTCAGATAATATTTGCATCTAAAATTATGCTGATTAGTCAATGAGTGCAATTTATATTTTCTGTTTCGTGCTGCAACATCAAAAACCACAATCCGCCGGCCACCACTGCTGAGTAATTGATATTCCTGTGCTATTAACGAAAGACCTAAGTTCTGCTCAGCTGTATTCACTAAGGATATGCGTATTAATTCAGCAAGGGGCGCAAAATTCAGATCCTACTATGATGCAATACTTGAAAACCGCACAGGCAGATGTCTTAAGTCATGCACAGTGGCAAACTAAAGGTAACGTACAACTTCGATTGTACATTTAAGACGAATCTCCATCAGCTGAAGTAAAATGTTCGCTACGATTGGTACTAAAATCCCATGCTCCTATATGGTTCTATATCCCATCCATACTGTCAAGATTGTGCAAAGAATTATTACTTCTTGGTATCATTGTATCAAAAACTTCCTCCTGAGGACGACATCATCATTATCCTCTTTCTCTTAACTAACTACTATTTCTGCCATTCTGAAAACGTGTTGCTCGCTGGCGTTGCTAATGAACAGGAAAGCATAAAAACGTTTACATTTCGGTACATTCTTCAACCAAAAAAGAAGACTCCCAGCAGTGTGCAAGTCTGCATATTTGATAAGAAGCAGCTAAAAATCAATCTCAAAGCTACTACCTACATGCAACTAATAGACTGGGATAGTAATCCCATCGTGCCTCCACCTTTACTTGATACGACAAGCGATGATATTCTTGTTCGAATTCAACCAGTTATTTTACCAACCTATTTGTGTCATTCGGTCAATGTTGAACGCAATGTCAAAGATGTATCTGCTGTTTGTATTACGTTCTTTGGTCATTCTTCTCGACATGGTGCACTACTATAAACAAAACATTCTCGAACAGAAATACTTTCTGAACAGACAAAGTCTAATTTTGAATGAGAGCTTTTGCTGCCAGTTGCATTAGCATGTAAGAGGTTGAAAATGTTTACTCTTCACTCTACACTGTGGTTGGAAGTGTAAACACACACAAACAAAAATAAATTTAACCTTATGACCTACAACGAATCTAGAATGAATTACTTGTAACACATTTTAGTTTGTAAGTGAATAGAGCTCCGATCTGACGTTGTCGGCAATCTGGACCACTATACTACTGCAGGTAGCACTTCAGAATGCGTATACTATATGTACTCCATATCTGACTGTAATTGACATAAAATAAACTTGGTCCCTCTAGACAGTACTTAAGTTCACAATTCTATTGCTTTGCACTTCCCACTATCAGGGCGCCACGGATCACCAATTTTACCATGTTTGGTTTCCCCACCAAAATTACCCGAATTCAACCTACTCAAATATATATATATATATATATATGGTGAGTGTCTTAAAAGGTCCTTGACAAAGAGCAACTCTTATCAGAATAACAAAAAAATTTAAGAAGAACTATCTCCAAATGTGATGTTTTCAATCTAAAGTGAAGGATTTTTTAAAGTCGAAGGAGCCGTTTAAGATATTATCATATTAGCATATTGTTAATATAATATAAACATTATGTTAGCCTGATAGGTTAGTGAAACATTTCACTTCTAGCAGTTCTTGTATATTGGATCATTAACATTAACATCAGTAGTATTAACATGTATTAATGTTATGCTGTGAAGGGGGATTGTAGCTACAAAACGAGAAAATTATAATATTGACACATTTTTAGAGAACGTCTCTCTCCATATAATTCAGTCTCAAATATCTCACATGTACACATACACACACACACACACTCAACTAAACACACTGGAAATTTTCTATTTGGCTATTTTGTATGCATTCGCAGTATTTGGTAAATCCTTTTGAAAGCGACGAAAGTGGATTAACCGTGACTTGTGATTTCATGCAGAAACCGAGCGACGATACAGCCATCACTTCTGATGGTGCTCATGATCCCTCCCAACTGACAAGATACCAAGAGAACACGATATATACGCTTGTCACGTATTCATACAATTTGTATTATCATTTAAAACACATTGGACAGTTGGAAACTAATGACCAGCCAAAGTCCGATATTTAACTGTGAGTTGCTTTTTTTTCTCTCTTTTTGTCTTTTCTGATTCTGCTTCATAATGAATGTATCCGCTTACACATCTCGCTACAACAGACAAAATAAATTGTTCTCTGCTTGTTACGAATAAATGTTTCCGAGATAAACCATTATTATGACCTCCTACATGTATGCTTCTATTGTTAACCGCTCCCAAAAGCACTCAGGTGACATTAAAAAAAATCTCTAGTGATCTCTCATCCTCCAAATGGATTAAGTTCACATTTTTTTTTATTTCTTTGTTTCTCTTTGAAGTATATTTGCGGAAACTTTAGGAAAAAGATGGTTGTAGCTCTGACGGGATATGAAACTTTGGTTTTCCATTTGGCCGAAGGATCAACTGCAACTGAGCTATCAGAAAACGGATACTCTTTTGTTGAAACAAAATATTCAAATTCTCTGTAATTATTTGGAGCTGCCTGCAAGCGGAAGACTACAATTCGATTTCATGCTAATACAGGTTTTGCTAGTTCATGTGTTTTCACAAATTATAACACGTTTGCTACTTCATGTGTTTTCAAGGTTCTGGATATGTCTCCACACGAACAATATTTTCTTACTGCATTCGAAATTTGCTTAAAGATTTGCCTAACACGAATACTTTTTATTCAAAATAATAATAATAATAATAATAATAATAATAATAATAATAATAATAATAATAATAATAATAATAATAATAATAATAATAATAATCTGCCTACTCCACTTCTTTTTTAAATGTTTGGTTGGATTGGGTTGGAGCCATGAGAAACCAGTTGAGAATGCTCCAAGACCATTGCCAAAACGAACTCAAAAAGAGTGGAGAGATGAAGCGGGTAGGATTACTGTGATTGCTCCTAGATGTAAAAGTAAATCTTTTTATCCGTACCTTCTTCTCCTTCATGCAAAATATCATCTCTCTGTGACTTATAGTTCTCGTGATGTTACTCCATAAATCTCCTTAAATACGAACTTTTTCTCCAATACCTGGAGAACAGTGGCCAGGTGGCCAGCAATCACTTGACCAGTGTCCACCGGTTACTGTTTGTATCAAAATGTTCGTCATCCTAGTAAGTATTGATCAAACCAGTATGAACTCTCTATGGCTTACGGTTCCTGAGATATGGCTCCTTAGATCTCTGGAAATCGGCCATTTTTGGTCAATATCTCGGGAACGGTAAGAGTGACTCGAAAAATTCCATCACTTGCTCAGATAATTTTTGTTGCTCTATCGAAATGAAAATTGAAAAAATGTCCAAACAATAGACAGACAGACAGACACGGAGACATAGAGAATCCAGTAACGAACTTTTAAGTTCGCTGATAAAGACTCTCAACCTTTATGTTCCTGACTGTACAATGTGAGTGACTGATGACTTTCATGTATTCGTTCAAAGTTTTCGAAAAAAAAAATGCGTAAAATTTTTAGTTTCAATATTTTTGAATATTGTGTTAGTATCGTAGTTATGGCTCATAATCTAAGATCATTGGTGCGAAAAGAAAAAGATTTGAAATCGAATATGTAATTATTGACACCTGCAACAATAACAACTTAACAACTTAGCTGCAACGCATAATCTATTTCATTAGTGGAAAGCGATCATTGGAGCAATCAGATTAGCTGACCACTTTGAAATTTATTTCAAATTTTCAAACTTTTCGAATACATCTTTTAAGATTCTTTTGATCAATTTTAAATTTTAGTTTTATTTTTTTCCTTTAAATGTAGTTACGACTAGTAGTCTAAACTAGTGCTGTCTAAATCGGTTTTTGAAAAAACCGAAAACCGTTTTTTGAAAAAAGTGAAATTTCATAAAACCGAAATGTCGGTTTTGAAAACCGCATTTGCGGTTTCGGTTTCGAAAACCGCTTTTGCGGTTTCGGTTTTGAAAACCGCTTTTGCGGTTTTGGTTTTGAAAACCGCATTTGCGGTTTCGGTTTCGAAAACCGCATTTGCGGTTTCGGTTTTGAAAACCGCATTTGCGGTTTCGGTTTCGAAAACCGCTTTTGCTGTTTCGGTTTTGAAAACCCCATTTGCGGTTTCGGTTTTTAAAACCGCTTTTGCGGTTTCGGTTTTGAAAACCGCATCTGCGGTTTCGGTTTTGAAAACCGATTTTCTCTAAAACCGAAAACTGCAGTAGTCACAAAAATTCGAGAGCACTATTATCAAGTAACGACGAGGAAACAGCAAAGAATCTTTTCCATCTTCGGCTCACAGTTGCCAGATGGAGGGAAATTTCCCCCGACGTAGGGAAAAAATACTCAAAATTTGCAGAGGTGAAAGAAGATATTTTTTTTAAAATGTCTTAACGTGTATTGAAATTCTTGTTTAGTATTCTTTTACAATTGGCAGAATAAAAAAAATAAGTTGCAGTTTCTCACAAAGAGGCACGGCTATCGTTATTGGGAGGTAAAAAGATATAGAATAAAATATGATCGGTGTTCCCTTCACGTATGAACTATTGCAGGTGTCTGGGACTTGCGACAAGAAACCAGTCAACACATGCAAAACCACAATATTCACATTTATCGGAGTGGCAACAAATCAACAATAAAATTGTGTATTGCGATCTAAATTTTTTCTTTTCTTTTTTTTAAAGAAAGGGATGTGGTGCTTTTTTGTTAACAAAAGAAAGAGTGGCAGTACTATTTAGAAACAAAGTGAAAGAGTAATGATAATATAAAAGATCTCAGTCTAAGTGGATGAGATTTTAAATTGGATTTCATGGGTTGCAGGTGTAGTGATCTTAAATAGGGATATACCTTATTTTCTATTTAGCTTAGTGTTGTCATATTACCCGATTTTTGCAGGTACCACCCGATTGTCAGGTTCTATATTCGTCCCTCGCTATCTTAATCACGAAAAACCACCCGCTTTTTGGGATTGGAGAAAAATCGGGAACTGCTACCGGCTGATCAGAGCAGAACATTAATGCAACTGTCTACTGTCAGCAGTTGAGCCGTGTTCAAGAAAAACTCAAAACCCTGGAGCCAGCACTTCTCAATCGCTAAGGGGTTCTACCGTTACGGGACAACGCTAAGTCCCACATGATTAGAGTGACCCGGGACACCATCCTACGCCTTAAATGGGAAACTCTATTGCAACCGCCATACTCCCTGGACAATGCACCGTCCAATTATCCCTGAACCATTTCTTCGACACTCACATTAGAGAACTAAAGTCCAACTCCGTAGTAAAGGTGCAAAATGCACTTGATACCTTCTTTCCTTCACGGCAAACCAAGTTCTACCGCGAAGGAATCCATGCCCATCCCGAACGTTTTCAGAAGGTCCGTTGATACTGATGGGTACTATTTTTGATCTTCCAGGTACGTCTTAGGCAGGGGTGTAGCCACGGGGCCAGGCCCCCCAAATGATTTCCTGGCCCCCCTAATGACCAGATGTTAAAACATCATCGTGAGATTACTTCGCTTCAGTCATTTAAAAATAACAATGTTTACATATAATTAATAATTTACGGTAAAATAGTATGGAAAAATAGTATTTTACCATACCGATCACAAAATAGTATGGTATTTCTTCCTCATAGCAATCCGAAAATAGTATGGTATACTTTTTGTGACAGTAGATTACACAATTTACGGCGATTTGTATTTGACAGTTTGAAGACAAACGTTTTGACAAGGTACTATAAATTCTATGAAATGAAATGAAATCTTTGAGTTTAACGTCCCACGCCTATGCCGGTTAGGCCAAAGGAGACGGTGATTATGAGAAATAAATGAAATGGTGGAATGAAGAAAGTGGGAGGAAACGGAACCCCGAGAAAACCCATGAGAACGGTTGTTTGTCCACCACAAAGTCCACACGGCGCGAGCTGGGATCGAACCAGGGATCCCAAGCACCGGAGGTGAACCCTCTACCACTGAGCCACCGCGCCCCCAACTATAAATTCTATCATAAAACAATGGTACTATACTAAATCGTAAGTACATTATATTATTTATATGCTGTAATTAGTGTTTCAAGAAAACTTTTTATCAGATGGAAAATTTGGTGAAAAGCAACGTTCTTATTCAGTTTTTCAGTTTGGATTTCATTCGCTTTTTAAAATGCTATTTCGTGTAAAACAGGAAGTGAGATATAGCTGTTAATAAAATAATTATGTCTTTTTAGTCACGAATAATAAATAAACATTTTTTCAGAAAATCTTAAAATAAATTAAGTGCAATTTCAAAGAAAATCAGTCTTATGTATAAAAGTAACCAAGAAAGTTCTGTCGCTTTTTGCGTAGGTCTGCGATAGTTGGCCCTAACTGGTGGCCGGGTTTCGTCGAGTCGAAACATATATCTCGCGTCGGGGTGTTGAAGTACCACCGCGTAGCAGCGACCAGCGAGAACTTCGTCTTGGTCCGCACTTCTCAGATTCTTCGCGGAGAATCGTGAAGGGACCAACACGAACTGTCGCCAGTCATGTGCATGCGGTTATTATTATATATTATTTTTTGCTGACGAATTGTTCCTAAAGTGAGCTCCGAGGGTCAAGAATAACCTCTGCCTCAACATCATGACGTGAAAAATCTTGAGATAAGTGCGATAATTGTATGAATTTAGATGACAACTGTCGTCGATCATTAGAAAGTGAGTATGCGAGAACTATGAAATAAAGTAAATAGACACGCGTCATTTTGTTACAACATTACATGGCGAACACATTTTATCTAATTCCAAACAGTTATCGTCGAATATACACGGTTAAAGGAGCACTGTGATTGACCAAATTAAAAAGATCTTAACGTTTTATCCCTTTGCAAGCAACGTTTCCTTCATCGCCATCGTAGCGAAGTAGGAAGAACACTTGCCTAGTAATCATAAGGTTGGTAGTTTGAGTCCCATTCGGGGTAATTTTTTGGTACTTTTTAAAAGTGTTTTTTAGACTCACCTTAATGTAACTAAATCACACATTTAGCCGATTTAACATTTTGGGGGAGTAATTTTGTGGTTCATTGGCGTTTTGTCGCATCTCTGCCGCCAATGTTTGGCGTGATGTCGCTAATTGCCCATTTGTGGTCCACCGACGCTTACGGCATGGGGACAAACCATTCAGCAGCACCTTCAACTGAGGAAACACTAGAAGTTGGGTCGATGGGTCCCACATAACTTGATTCCGGGTCAAAAGGCAACGCAAGCAGACACCTGTGTTTCTTTGCTGTCTCGTCTGAGGAAGGAGCCATTTCTGGACAAGGTGTTGTCATGTGATGAGAAATGGGTCCTGTACGAAGTTCCACGGCCCCGTCATAATTGGTTAGCATCCCATGAACGGTTCCAAGACAGCCGAAACCAGTACTACACCAGAAGAAAGTCCTCCTGTGTGTTGATGAACTGCTCGTGGCATTGTGCATCGGGAACTGCTACCAGCTGGTCATCGCATCAATCCAACTGTGTACTGTCAGCAGTTGAGCCGTGTTCAAGAGAAACTCAAAACTCCCAAAGGGGTCCTTATGTTACAGGACAACGCTAAGCCCCTCGTGGCTAGGATGACCCGGGACACCATTTTACGCCTTGGATAGGAAACACTATTGCATCCGCCATACTCCCTGGACATTGCACCGTCCGATTATCATCTGTTCCCTTCCTTGGACAATCACTTTAAAGGATGCCAGCTCAAATCCCAAGTAGAGGTGCAAAATGCACTTGATAACTTCTTCACTTCACGGAACACCAACCTCTACCGCGATGGAATAAATGGCCTTCCAGAACGTTTGCAGAAGGTTGTCGATCTATTCTTGATCTTCCAAATACGTGTTAGGTGACATATGAATGTCCGGAGGTGGTGAGTGAGAAAGCGATAGAACTTTCTTGTTTACCTATATAGATCGGTTCTGTGTATTGAAACAGTTATGCACAAAGGTATAATGTTTGGTCGGAGGCAGTAGTTCTTGGTTAAACATAATACAAACTATCTGTAATATAATTTATGAAATTACTATTATTATTATTATTATTATTATTATTATTATTATTATTACTAATAATAATAATAATAATAATAATAATAATAATAATAATAATAATAATAATAATAATAAGCTAAAACAGTGTTTTTAGTTTTCCGGAAGGAAACCAAAATTTTCCAGTTTTTTTCAGGCTTCAAAAACACTAGCTGTAACACATTTTTTTTTTAGATTGTAGCTACCCCCTTCAAAAACGACGGGCCCCTTCTACAGAAACCTGCTGGCTACACCCCTGGTCTTAGGTGACATATCGATGTTCTAAGGTGATAGGTCTAAAAGCGACAGAACTTTCTTCGTTAATTTTATACATACTATGTAAAACTACTGTATAAGTTCTAGTATCTCGAGTTCGGGAAGTCGGAATGTCAAAATTCCTTAAGATTCGTGTTCCTCGTGCTCTACTTTACAAAATATATATATAAAAAAAAAGTGCAAATGATCCCAGGTCAGTATTTGTAACACACAAGTTCACATCAGTACTTACGGAGTTCTAAACCGTAAGAAAGTGGGAGGAAACGGGAGCAAATAAAAAAAAAGTTGAAACACAGACATAAATCAATACAATTGTATCGATCGATAGATGCTTTCACAATTGTTAAAAGGTGTAATTAAAAACATTGGTTTCGGTTTTGAAAACCGCATTTGCGGTTTCGGTTTTGAAAACCGCATTTGCGGTTTTCGGTTTTCAGAAAACCGGTTTTCTCAAAAACCGAAAACCGCAAACGTCACAAAAATTCAACAGCACTAGTCTAAAATCATTGATAGAATAAAATGAGCACTTAAAAGCTTATCGATAATTAGGAATAGGAACGTACCTTTTGATATGTAAGAACAATTTCACAATTTGAACTTTATTTACAACTTAGAGTCTAACATCGTTCGTGGAAAGTTATTTCTGGTGCAGTTTGATTGGTTATTAATTTCAAAGTTTCTTTTTTTTTTTTTTTGATTTTATGCTTATTTTTTATTGTTGTTTCAAAACTTTTTGCTTTAACATATTTGTTTAAAATTTTCAGGCTTAAAATTGAAAGGAAATGGCCATATGGACCCTCTCTTACTATTTATTAGTGAACCAAGGTGTCCATGCAAAATTTAGAAAGGGTGGTCGTAGGTACCATTAGGTCATTGACCCTGGTCCAGAGATCCAGGGGCACAAACGTTCGGCTGTCTCTCCCATACTACTCAGTTTTATTTTGTACTCTAAATAGCCATGTACTTGAAAGTGAGTTCGCTGAAAACCATATATATAAAATTTAAATTGATATTTTAAATTAATGAAACCGTAAAGAAATGTCCCTCACTATGAATTTGCATCCCGATTCTATTTACTGACAACACTGAGGCGCTAAAATGTTCATTTTGCTTCGTCCTTCTCGGTCCTTCTCGCTATTCGTGATAATTGAATTACGAATAAATACATGACTATTTTCTGCATGTTACTTGTACAGTCGGCAGCTAAAAACCTGCAACATGAGGATGTAAGTTTATGGTGAAACGACGAAGCTTTTTTCTCCAAAATAAATGTGCAGAGGAGGACGTCGAGGTTTTTCCTGGCTTGATTCGTGCCACTTAGGCGTTATGTTGATACCCTGTGCTGTTAGTCGTAGTTTCACAATGAACTTACATGCTCATGTTGCAGTTTTTTTTTTTTGCTGCGGACTGTACTAGTTTCAACGGAATAATTCGTTTTTTAAACAAGATATAATTATTAGTTTGGACCTGAAATATTGTTAATTTGCAGAACTCCCCTGAAAACAATAGAACATCAATCGTTACTATTAATGACAAAGGGAAAAATAAGTTTAACTTTCCACGACCATGCCTTTTAGGCTAAGGGAGACACATAACTAAGACAAGTGAATGATAATGCAAAAGTCCGTAGAATGGTAGTGTAAGAAGAAGCGGGAGCCCCAAGAAAACTCACGAACACTGATTTGTCCACCACAAACTCACTTGGTCAGGAATCGACCAGGTACACTACGTAACAGAGATAAGCACTTTCTCAGGCAATGAAAGTTTAGGAGAAAGCACTCGCATGCAGAGAGACTAAGGATGTCATTTGAAAGACTAATTCATGCTGATTACAACAAAGATAATAAAATTCCTGTACGGATGAGAACTTTCTGAGAAAAGTTGAATGCACGATTTCCACACGATTTTTACAACCATTTGATGTGTTTGGATTCCAAATATTATGGCAGGGAATTTGTACAGCCACCAGCAAAAGTACATCCCCCCTAAGAGGTCTAATTCCATTACTTGGGTTCCAGACAATTTGCAGTTTGTAAAACGCGTGTACAGATGCAACCGAACTTATACGATAGTTTTCTCCGATCTGACAGTAGTTTGTAGCACCGAGCCAGGTGAGCAGATAAAATTATAGAGTAAGTGACTAACTAAACAGTTCTCCATTCTAACATAAATCTCTATGATTCGGAACGTGTTGTCCAACAAACACCGTATATTAATTTCAATATTGCTGTGCATGTAATGCATTATTTCATTACATATTGCATACTTAAATAAATAAAAACACTAACCACCAAGAAACAGAAAACGCTTGATTCAAATGTAGAACAACTGCAGGAAATAAGTTTGTAAATCATTGCCTCCACTGACAGATCTCCAATTATCCTCTTTCCAACATCTTTTTCTTTCTGGAGAAGAGAAGATCTTGCTTGTCACACTGACCATGCATTGAAATTGAAACTTAAGCCTTTGAAAAGTATTAGTCTAACGGGGATATGAGCCCGGCTCCGCCGAATAAAAGTTCAATGCGCTAACCACTTACCTACTTATTTTTTTATAGTTCATGTGCATATCTTTATACAAATAGGTGCACAAGAAATGGACTTACTCCGCTTTAAGTATAATACAATAGTTGTTACATACACAAAAAAGGAACACATAAATTTACAACAATAATCGTCAAAAGTAAAAGAATACACAAATAAAGAAATAATAAAAATAAACGAAAAGATAAACATACATCAATGGGAGCTGATTTTTTCATGACGAGAAAGAAGGAGCTTACTGCAACACCATTTCTAAAAACTGACTAAAATGCTTTTTGTCCAAAACGGAGGAGAAGAGCTTTCGGCGAGTACGTTATAGAAGTTCCAAGTAGGTGCGAGGACCCAGCAAATGTACATGACGATGTATATAGACGATTGAACATGCCACAAGTAAAAGCACAGGTTGGTGTTTAGTCTTTGGGAAATAACGAAAATCCGGAAAAAAATAAATGTGACACTGTAAACTGATGTGTAGGTCGTTGACAAATGCGTCATAAGAAGGACGAGACAGTTCCAGATTGCTGGAGCACCCACACACTGATCGTACCGATGGGCGAGCGTATCCTCTTTGCCGCACCGAGACCAAAGTCGGTCAGGAACACGATTCAGAGCAAACAAACGAGGACGCGTAGGGGCCAACTAATGAATCCTTGAACCCATTTGACCTGAATATATGTAGGTAGTATCTAGCCGATGATATTAGCCCATACGTGGGACTACATTGTCTGAGGTATCGGTGAGGAATTCGGAGAATAATATGATCGTAAATCAACAAGATAAGGGAGTTATACAAGTAATGAGAAGTGTGTTTCGTAGGGCAGAGAACAGCAGCGGCGTATTTGCAATAACGTATTAATGGAGTAGTGTATTCCGGGAAACAATCAGCAAAATTAATAAACGGGGGGCTCACAGGGAATTCGTAACTTAGCCAGAAACATCATATTCATTGGTGTGTAAAGGATTCATTAGTAAGAACGGCAGTATAGACATCGAGCATAATCTGAGATGGAGGAGACCCAACCCTCCCTGTGAAGATATAGTTCTGTACGTGGAATGCGAAAATAGAAGCCACGCCAAATATTTCATAAGAATGAGTAGTGAAACCTTTTACCAAATAATGCCGGTAAGGGGAAAATCGAGCCCGGTACTACAGTTTGGGTGCAATGTAAATATTGATGAAGTGGTTAAGATGAATTAAATGAAGACGACGGAAACGCTGGGAGAACAAAAGATGGTTAATCTGTAACAACAACTTCACCAAATCTCTTCGAAAAGGCAAGTAGGTTGTGAGGTAAACGGGATATCTAGGATCTTTAATGATGTGATGTAAGGTACACACGGCACCCCAGGCTCGTAAACAGGTAAACGAAAACCATTGAACTCTAATAGGTTTGATTTCTGTACATTATACTGCAACACAGAACAAAGTGCGAAACGCTGCAAAACTGCAGAAACCCGCGCCATAAGAACAGGATCCACCCCGGTGATTGTGACGTCGTCCGCATATCCAAATATATTTTAAGTCAAGAAACGAGAGGGTCCAGGGGATGCAGGGTTGTCAATGTTATGAGTAAAGGATCTAGTGCGAGTACAAAAAGTGACGTTGTGAATCAACACACTTGACGTAATCCACGTTTCAGCTGAATAAGATGGAACAGGTGTCCGTTAATCTGTATGCGGAAATTGGGCGTGGTATATAAATTATTAATCTCCATGCAGAAGGCTAAAGAAAACCTCCAGGCTTCAAGTACCTGCAAGAACAACAACAACAAAAACGTGATCTAAACTGCCGTATCCTTTTTCTAAATCTACTGCTAATGCACTCGCGGGCACCTGCCGAAAATGAAAATAAGAAAATATATTGCGCAAAGAGCGAAGTGTATATGAAAGGTCATGCGTAGCATGGAGTGCCACCTCATAGGACTAATGTAGTGGCGGATGATTGGTCGCAGTCGGGCTGTAAGCACTTTGGTGAACAACTTAAGATCGACGGGCAATAAACAAATAGGTCTATAGTCCTGAACATAATGCGCTGCGCGGAATTTCAGAATGAGGACTAAGATGGTGGTATTACAACCCACTGCTTCTCCTCTTAAAAACATTGAAAAAGGAGGTAAGATACGGACTCAGATGCGACAATTACTGCTATGAAGCTGGATATTTAATCCACCTCCTTCTTGGGCACTGCGACCCTTTGTCAGCCTTAGGACCGTGGAAATTTCCTCGTCAGTAATAGGATTGATCAATGCCTGACACTTGTCATCAGTGAGATATTGAGATAACTTGGACAGAAACTCCGAGGCATGTGTGTAGTCTGTAAGACGTGCACATGCAAATTCTGTATAGTAGCACGTGAACTCTTGTAAATTCTGGGTAGAATTAGAAGTCGTCGTGCCACTTCCAGAATGAGAGAGTGAATAGCGGTGAAACGCCGTTGTCACAAAATCAAATCAACATGATAAATAGCTATAGTCTCCGTCGGAAAACGATGATAAAAGTATTCTGACAAATACGCACTGATCGAGGAATGCTAGTAAATCGTTCCCAACCAGTGTTTGATTCCGTTAATGCAAGCCAGATTCTCAAGGGAAGGCAGAGCATTTCAAAATTCGCAGGGAGCTTCATATAAAAAAATCAAGTAAATGGTGGTCCTCTTCCCTCTTGACCTGATCTTACCATAGAAAAAGGCTGCGCAATGTAGATTTACAAAATATATTCCACCAGGAAATCACAGAGGGGTAGTACAGCTGCATGCTGCACCAGTAAGGTAATCGACGCGAGAATTCCGTCACAACCTCTGCGTGAGACATGATTTCAGTATTAATCTTCCAATAGGAAGGGCCACGAGCTGGCGATAGCAAGAAAGCCTTATTGAAAGCTACTTCGATTACGGCATGATCAGAAAATGCCATTGGGATTGTACTCTGTTGTATCACCACAGCGTAGAAACTCTCTGAAATGTATGCTCGATGGATTTGAATCCTAGTCGTAGAAGTGCAGTGAGTGAAAACATGCGTAGTTTTGACACAAATAAAGCGCCTTTTAATTTCAGGATGCGAATAAGCTCCGACAAAGTAGGACAAGGGGTGGTAAGAATTAGAGAATTTCCTGCCGTTAATTATACAATGAAGAATCTCGGACGAAGTAAGGAAGGAATGGTAGTGGCATAAAACTCATTCCTCTCTTTTGTACGTAAGAAAACCAGAATGTCCATATAATCCTATGGAACAAATGGACTGAATATAACAACGTATAGTCCTTCCTTCAGGTGCTAACACAACACGATCATAACTGAGACCCTTTCGTACCAAAATCGCGATCCCAGTCTCTTGATCGTGGTTAATAATAGCTTGATAATCTGTAAGAAACTCCAAAGATGTAAGGAGAGATTTTTTTTTGTAGAAAGCAAACATCGGGTTAACGGTTTTCGATAAACTGTTTAGAAGGGTCTTATTGTGATGGGAACTGATACAATGAATATTGAGTGATACTAACTTAAAGAAATTTACTGTTTGCATTTTAAAATCGCGCAAAAAGAAAACAAAAAGAAGAAGAAAGGACTTACAAAACTGGAAGGGATTCTTTCCCATGAACACTGTATTAAATTTACGTATTTTGAAACTAACGCAAACTGTGAGAACTCTTCTTTCCAAACACAGAAACAAACACTACCAGATACAACAACATAAAAAACAATGTGGACGAAAACCTGCAAAGCAGGTGTGAAGGTTAATAACAAAGAATAAACACACCACGCCTCAAATAAATTCTGAGTCAAATATTGTCCGATATTGTGATCGTAATTTGCGTGTGTCTGCTTGATCTGCTCCGCGGGTGACCTCAAGAACACACTCTTCTTTCTTTCTTGTAGAAGTTCGCGTGACTTTCCGTTTTTTTGCTGGGAAGAAAAGTCACTTTGCACAGAAATAACGGCATGTTCAGCTGGAGACTGGACATTATTGTCTTGTACTCCAATCGAAGAACCAGCAATGTTAACATTTCCTGCGCCGACGGACGAAACGAATCAGGATCCATGACATCCACAGGAATATCCAGTAAAGGCAGGGGTGCCAGGTTCACTTCTGGATCTCTCATAACTAGTACATTATATGCTAGGGATGGATTCACTGTGTGCTCTCACTAACACAGGAAACTCGTTGTTATCAGTCAAAGAAGGTAACCCTGATGAGCTCTAGTCGGGAGCCACGGGGGCGGTGACAGAGAGCGAAAGCGATTCTAAAGAGGGAAAAAAGCTGTACGCTTTGTCATCTCCGTCATATGTAGAGGTGTCTGGTGAGGGGCTGCAGTTGCTGGTTTTGCGTTTTTCAGTGGACAAGTGGCAATCGTGTGAAAATTAGATTAACATCAAAAACAAGTAATAGGCTGCTCTTCATAGGTCACACTCACTTTACAACCTTGAACTATGATACAAGACGGTATATGCTTATGTATTTCCAAATTAACAATACGTACGCCAATTTCCATGTCAGCGGGAAAGGGGACACTCCATAGTTATGATTCCACTTTGAGCACTTACAACATGTTTTAAAATGCTCTTCTAGTACTGATAACGGTGGTTCGAGCGGAAAGTCATATATACAAACCAGCCGAATTGGGTCATCAGCTGCTACGATCCGGACTGTGCTGGCCTCCAGAATTCTACAGACGAAGTAGCTATTGCTGCAAAATGTTCATATAATTGTAAATCTTTAATATATATATCATGATTCCTAAATGATCCTACATGATTCCGCATCTAACTGGAGCTCACAAATGTTTTCAATGATATGAGGAAACTTACTTTCCAACCACTGATATACTTGGCTAGCAGTAGGATTGACGCTTCTATATCTTCGTTCAAATATGAATTGAAATTGCAAGTTCTTCTTATATTCCGTGGTAGACCAAACTAGTAAATTGCAAAACACTGTACACAAAGGATGCTATGCACCAAGCACACAAAAAGCACAAATCTTGGGAAAGATTTACAAGTCTCTACAAAGAATGTATGAGTAGCGACATCAGGCATTCTAACGGGACCAACACTATTCGAAATGTTAGCAGCTTGAGAACACGAGCTCAACTGTTATTTCATGATCTTGCAAAACTATAGGCTAGTTAAAATTGTTTCATGTACTAATGCTCGTATAAGGATACGTTCCTTATGTGAGTGTTACAATGACTTGCTCGAAATTTCCTTCTTCAACTCAAAATAAGTTATATAGACCTTTTTCAATGAGGAAAATATCACGAGACGTTCTTCAGGTTGAGGCTACGTCAACGTTTTCAATTATTGTCCAAATTATTTTACAGATTTGACAACACATAGAGGATGGAGACCAAAAGTTGCATTTTCACCATATTTTATTGTTTCACTTCAGGAAAAAGACTGACACGCGAATAGTTTTTTAGTGATTTTTACTGTTCTCAATGTGTCTGTGCTTTTGTCCCGGTTCTTAAAGAGTTACTAGAAAAACTGTAAAAGTGGGTGAAGATAGATAGTGGGTGCAAAATTAGATAAAACGCGTAAAACTAGGAAACATAAGGTACTGAGGGAAGTTCGTTAAATTGGTTAACTTTAAAAATATCCAGTGCCCTGAAACTCCAGATTCCAGTCAAGATGAGTGTCTGTCCAGTGCCATGCCGTGAGAAATCAGTGACTAGGGGCGAGACCATACGACGGCGGCCCCGTACCTATGAGTGAGGTTGCTAGGAAAAACAAGAAGCGTAAGAAAATTTTCCAAAATAGCCCCTTCTTTTTGTTGTTTTTAAGCACTTTTATTATTTTCCCTTCTTTCCTTTCTCCTCCCGAATTTTGCACCCCCTTACTTCAGTGCTTGGGACCGTGGTCCCGCTCGCTCCCTTCATGGCACGACACTATGTCTGTCAAGGGTTGGAAGCCCTCTAAAGGCCAGTTTCTTCTTCATTTCCTTGTGTGTTTGGATGTCTGTTTTTTGTTTTTCAATTTAAACTTGAATTCTCTTTACTATTTTTCTACTTAATATAACCGCTACCAGGTTATATAAGGATTTTTTTGTGGATACTCTGCATATTTCGTAAAGACAGTGATTATTATTTTCGATTTGTACTTTATTCTGCGACGCATATAAGTTCTTTCTTCGGTGGGAATTGCTTCTTTCCCACACAATTGAACAAAGAAGTCTTTCATCGCTTTTACATATATATATTTAAAACATTGCTCTTGGTGAGAACATTTCAGTTAGTGACGAACCATTTCAGTGTTTCTCCCTGAGTTATTATATGCACAGTATATATTCTATAGTTATTTGGAACTGAATTAAGTGTTTTCTTTAATCGCTTATGAAACATTGCAATAAATTAGAGCAGACTAGACCAGAACAGGTATTCAAGTGACCATAGTGGCACCAATTGCGTTGCTTTGCAGTTCCTTATCTGTACTTTCTCACGCCAGAGTTATCGCCGTGTCTTGTGCATTGTAGACAGTTGACTAAAATTAACATAAATTATTTTCCGTATTCTGTTTGCATGTGCACACAGGTGATTTAACTGAGTGGTTTTCGGAATGAACTGTCAACCCTCTTCACTCGACCATTGCACCCTGTACCTTGAGCTTTGGTGCTCAGGGAGTTTGACTCCGGTACTGTATGCAGCCACCACGCACGTTGCGTTGGGAATCAAGTATGATTTTGTGTTAAGGGGCAATAGCTATATTAGTCGGTGAAACACGTTTTCTTACGGCTAGCCCCCAACTAGTGAAGTCCCAGGTTCACAAACCTTGTGCGTTTAAAAAGTTATACACGCGCCCTCCAACATTAGCATTCTACTTCTTTTTTATTTTGCTGAAGACTCATCTTTACGCTTCAGGATTGTTTGGCGCAGCAACTGGATTCCTACGTGAGATTATCCCAACAACTTTTCCCCAGTGCTAATCCGCCAAGTGCGTCAATGGTGTGAGAGAATCATTTCCAGTGAAATCTGAATTATAATCTCATATATATATATATATATATATATATATATATATATATATATATATATATATATAGATAGATAGATAGATAGATATAGATATAGATATAGATATAGATATACTCGTGCTCATAAATTAAGGATAATGGGGATACATGGTGAAACAACGCTCTGGTGGGTGGTTTTCGGTTGGAAATCACCTCGGGGTAGGACCATGCAGTGCATTTGACCATTCGGTGCGGTGCATGCGGTGCGGTCGTCACACGGTGGCGCTGGCAGCAGTCCAAATACGTAGAGGTGTATTGGTGCATGTCAGAGTACGGTGCAGCGTGTAAGTGTCCAGATGTTGTCAGACGTGCTAATGGTGACTCTGTGTTGAAAATGGGTCAAAGAACACATATTAACGACGTTATGAGGGGTAGAATAATAGGGCGACTGGAGGCTGGTCAAACACAGCAGGTCGTAGCACGGGTCCTCCGTGTACCACAAAGTGTGATCTCAAGAGTATGGCAACGATTTCAGCAAACAGGAAACGTGTCCAGGCGCTACAGTACGGGACGTCCACAGTGTACAACACCACAATAAGACCGATATCTCACCATCAATGTCCGAAGACGGCCACGGAGTACTGCAGGTAACCTTGCTCGGGACCTTGCCACATCCACTGGAACACTTGTCCCGCGACACACAGTCTACAGACGACTGAACAGACATGGTGTATTCGCCCGGAGACCTGCAAGGTGCATTCCACTGATTCCTGTTCACAGGAGAGCCCGTAAAGCCTGGCGTCAAGAAGACAGTACGTGGTCAATGGAACAGTGGTCCCAGGTTATGTTCACGGACGAGTCCAGGTATAGTCTGAACAGTGATTCTCGCCGGCTTATCATCTGGCGTGAACCAGGAACCAGATACCAACCTCATAATGTCCTTGAAAGGGACCTGTATGGAGGTAGTGGTTTGATGGTGTGGGGTGGGATTATGATTTGTTCACGTACACCCAGACATGTCTTTGACAGAGGAACTGTAACAGGTCAGGTGGATCGGGACGTCATTTTGCATCAGTATGTTCGCCTTTTCAGGGGTGCAGTGGGTTCCACCTTTCTCCTGATGGATGATAACGCACGGCCCCACCGAGCTGCCATCTTTGAGGAGTACCGTGGAACAGAAGATATCAGGTGAATGGAGTGGTCTGCCTGTTCTCCAGACGTAAACCCCATCGAGCATGTCTGGGATGCTCTCGGTCGACGTATCGCTGCAATTCTTCAAACCCCTAGGACACTTCAGGAACTCCGAAACCACTGCTGCAAGAATAGGAGGCTATACCGCAGCAGCTGCTCGACCACCTGATCCAGAGTATGCCAACCCGTTGTGCGGCCTGTGTACGTGTGCATGCTGATCATATCCCATATTGATGTTGGGGTACATGTGCAGGAAACAGTGGCGTTGTGTAGCACATGTGTTTCTCAACTTATCACCAATACCGTGGATACCGTGGAAACCGTGGATATCACCAATACCGTGGTACCGATATGTTTCGTTTGTTCGTATGTTGTGTTCACTATGTGCCTGTGCTATTAGCACCAGTTTTGTGTAGTGCCACATTGTGCAGTACCACAATCAGCAATTATCCTTAATTTTTGACAATGAGTGTATGTAAAGGGCTACATTGCATTACAAGGGCAAAGTGTGATTTCAGTGATGAAAATTATTACACATATTCTGTGTTGTCTTGTGTTCATTTCTCTTCGTTATTTTTTATATATTAGTATTCTAATCAATAAGCATAGTGTTATTTAATCCAGGGTGTTTTCATTGTTTGTGTGAGTGATGTTTATGTGGGTTGTGGTCTGGGTGACCGCCTGATCGTCCGTGAGGTTTTCGAGACGAGACACCCGAACCTCTCGGCGCCTAATGCTCATCTCATCATTGAGACCGACGAGCGATTTGAGTACAATTTGTAACTCTTCTTGGAGAGGTCCCTCATCGTCCTGTCTAGGTAAGTTCCAGTCTCAGGAGAATACTTATTGGTAGGACCACGAACCACGAACAGCGACCAGATTACACGGAGTGGTTACAAATAAGTGTCCGCCCGAAAAAGAGCCTTGAATGAAAACGGTTAGAATAACCCTATTATTTTATCATGTCTGAAATCAGAAAGTTTAATCATTGTCATAATGGAATCGTAAAAGTGTGAAATTTACTGAATTCACTACGCATCGCTTAGAATAATACATAAACACATGTAAACGCTTAGAATAATACATTAAACGTATACTCTTATAATAATATTTGATTTATTTATTTATTTATTTATTTATTTATTTATTTATTTATTTATTGAACAAATTCCCAGATACAGCATAATTGTGTCATTTTACACAGGGAAATGTCAACAAGCGGGAAAAAAGAAAAAAAGAATTTAAAAATAAACAACAACAGTAACATCAATAGTATTAACAAAGAGTGCACAAGTAATATTATTTAGCCAGCACGCGTTTTATTACTGTTTCAAACACTGGGTAGCTCGAAAAAATGTCCACCTCACTTGTTAAATTATTATAATAGTTGGGTACTCGGTGAAAAAGAGACTTCTGTATAATTGTCAACCTAGGGCATGCAAGATGGAATAGGTGGGTATTCCGGGTTTTGCGGGAAGGGACATGTAAGGATAGTTGTTGAATTAGGATTTTTGATCTTAGGTTCCCATTTACAATCTTATGAAGAAACTTCAAATCAGAGTTATTTCTGCGTACTCCCGGTGTCTGGATAGTAAAATATCACAAAATTTCCTCCTTAGGTAATATTCGAAGTGCGGGAACACGAAAACGTACTATTGCAATAAAGAAATTGAGAACAGACTCAAGTCTAGAGAGATGTGTAGGTGCGGCCATGGCCCATATGGGAGAGCAATATTCGATCTTGGGTACTATTAGAGTTTTATAGAATGTTGTTAAGGATGCCACAGTACGTAGTTCAGTGAATCGGTAAAGAAGCCCCAGCATACGCATTGATTTCTTAACTATTGAGGAGATGTGGTCAAAGAACGAGAGTTACGAATCAAAGATGAAACCAAGATCATTATGACTGGCAGAATGTGTTATAGGGGAATCGTTAATATGGTATTTAAAGGGAACAGGAGACTTTTTCAGAGTATTTGTAATACCGTCACATTTCTTACTGTTAAGTTTCAATTGGCACATTTCACACCAGTCTACAAGATAATTTATGTCTTCCTGTAGGGCAATTGTGTCATGGAAACATGATATTTCTCTATATAATTTGCAATCGTCAGCAAAAAGCAAAAGGCCACTAGGATTAACTGATAGGTGAGAGTAGAGATCGTCCATATACAGGACAAATAGCGGTGGCACCCCCGAGATCATAGGTTGGGGGTTAGAAGTCGCCCCTGAAATTTTTATATTTTAGCAAACTAGCATTATATTATATATACTTATATATTATATATACATTATATTATATTATATATACTTTTCAATAGTTTAAATATTTTTATTACTATCCCGTTTTATCCTACCGGTATGCCAATACGTCATACCTTGACTTAAATATCAATCATATTTATATCATGCAGAAAGCATATTTTTTGCACTACGCAAAATAGACAAACTGAAGTTGGCATAGCTGTCGAGAATTTGGCTAAGTTTCAATGCAATGAGTCAATTTTGAAGTGAGATATCTCAGATCTTGCACTAAGTATCCCGTTTTGATCAACCTTCCCCTACATATAAAATGTTCAAATTGCAAGGAAATTTTTTGCCTGCGTCATTTCTTCATAGAACAGAAGAACAACAGTGATCAATCTTCATCTCAAACCTATCATTATTGTGAACAGTATAATAACTAATTTTAACTAGCAAACCCGTTAGTTATTGCGAAACAGTATTTTTCCCTTTATCTCCGATAGATCTCAATTCGCATGTCAATATTCGTTGCTAATAATGTACTTAATGCGTTTAAATGTTCATATACTCATTTTCTTCATATAAGCTTTCAAGTTGAATCTCTCGAACAGTTCTCAACCCTTCAGGACTTTTTTAGATTGTTGCAATCAGCATGAATTGGTCTTTCAAATGGCATGCTTAGTTTCTCTGCAGGCATATACTTTCTCGCGAATGAGCCACCATGTCCCCAATTACAAAGAGAGATTACCTCTCATCCCCTAAGTAATTTGCACATTTTGTTTAGATTTCTGGAATATTTCTGAAAATCAGGTTTATTTATCCAATGTAAGTTTTTTTTTTTATATATAATATATCATGGCACTCTACCTGAATCTTCATGAAAGTTAATACAATGGTCTTTTAATGGATTATCAATAACAACTTTGCACCAACAATCATATGAGTCGTATCTATAATAATAGGGTTCAAAAATTTTCAACCTAAACTTGAAAAGTCAAACAATTATTGAAAAATCAAACTAACAATAATAAACAAAATTTTATAAAAGGAAGTTGTGGAAAAAATAGACAATTGTTTGAAAGTGATTAGCCAATCAGTATACATCAATAATAACTTTCCAAAAATGACCTTAGATTTGTTTGCAGCTAATGCCCAAAGTGTGAAATTGTTATTATTGATTTTAAGAACTACCTATTACATTCCAAGCTCTAAATTTATACACCAACGACATTAGTCGATAATTTGTCCATACAATTTAAAGTATAAAGATGACATATTAAGTCAACAGCATTAAATTTGAATTTTGACAATTTTTTACCCTTGAAAGAACACTAGTTGGACCATCCACATTTACCGGAATCCTAGAGAACAATTACATTTATTTATTTTTTATTTATTTTTGACAATTCCAAAATTTAAGGGTGAGCCAAATGTACTCCTCACGATCTCAAGTACTCATCTTAAATGAGGGACAATTAGACTTTGTATTCACCCAAGTGATTAGTACTTGCACATTAATGGAATCGAGGCACGTAACAACTATCTCAATTATGTTCTCGAGGTATGATCCTCTTACATGTCATTCCGGTCAATTTTCTGTTATAACTAGACGTTAGATTTTTATGCAAATGCATATATTGTTTGGTTATATGCATCTTTGTTAAACTTGGTAGGGGTTTCTAACGACAATAATACATCTCAAATTTGAAGTTTTATAGTGCATATAAATATAATTTAAAAGATTAGATCATATACTAGTGCTTAAGGGCATATTCAGCGTATTCTTTAAGTTTTTTTTTTAATTCAGATGTATATCTTTATATGATGGAATAAATCCAGTTTCAGTTTGTATTTTTAATACATTTACCTGACTATGCAACTAAATTGTTGTTTGCATGGGACGATAGAAAAAAAATGTCTACTTTATAGAGAATCAATAATGCTAGCAACCAATCAGCAGAGCAAAACGCATACAATTGCCAAGGCGTTAAGAGGAATCTGATATTGATAAAGGCGTTGAAATATCGTGACCACATTAATTCAGAAACAAGAGACACGATGAATGCTGCTGAGTGAATACTTAGCTCTAGTTGATGAAGTTCAGCACGAGTTCCAGACAGTTCCTGGTAAATTTGGCCCTCTGTGAAAAAGAAATTGACGGATATTATTGCCAGAAACTCCAACTATAGAAATAGTTGAAGACATGAGAAAATACCATCAATGGTTAAATTTCAATTTGCCAGAAAATATGGATACAACACTAACTTGCTCCTCTGTATAAATATTGTCCACTAGCATCTGTTGATATTAACACGTCATTTTGTGAATATAAATTTCACCAAGCAAACACTCAAAAATAAAGATAAGCATCTTGAGATATACTTGAATGTTAATATTACGGAAAGGAATAAACCCTTAATGACGACTTTTTGTATGTGGAAACGTGTAGAAAAATGAGGCTCATAATGTGTGATGTATAATAAATGTACTTAAAAACACAGTTGTGAAGACGAACTAGAGATAATGTCGTATCACTGTGTTTATTTTAATTTCATAATGTGTGTCTGTTTCAAAATGTTAGGAATACATAAACTGTAACTCTTATGAAAATAAAATTCAAGGAGAAGTTCCTGAAACGTAAAGTACACCTTCGCTTTGGTGTTCTCTTTCGCTGCATGTTTCAAAATGCTCTCTTTTATGGTATTTTTATTGAATATTAAGTGCATATTTTAACACATTTAACAGCATAGTTACATGCATATTTCTTGAATTTTAAGTGCATAAAAATCCGATGTCTAGTTACAAATCCGAAATAACACATTTCTACTCCCACGTTGGTCTTCTTCACCTTTCGGTTTGGACATTCATTCCCGAGAGTTTCTGGTGTTTTTTTTTTTTTTTTTTTTTTTTTTTTTTTTTTTTTTTGAAGACACTGTATGCCTGCAATTTTTGTAATTTTGCTAAAAATAACTTGTTCACCCACAGTCTACGGTGAATTAATTTCACGTAAATGCCTATCATTATATGCTCTATAAATGCGAAGCTGCGATTGCAGTTTCGAAAGATATGCTAGGCGGGCACGTGACTCAGTAGTAGACCGAACGCTCATCTTTCGTAATAGGGGACTCTGGTAAATTTCCATGTCAATAGCGAACTTGTAGTGAACAACCTCATGTCCATAGATTTTCTCGGGGTTTTCCCTTTTCTTCCTACATTCTCATTCCACCAACTAGAGATGCAAGGGCTCGGAAAAAAACGGCTTTTTTGAAAAAAAAACTCTGTTTTTTCTGCTTTGCTTTTTTGCTTCGGAAATTTTGGGCTTTTTTTTCAAAATACTGCTTTAAATTGATAAAACAGACTTTGTATCGCTTCTCTATAACACAAAAAATCATTTAATTAGTGGTTGATGCTGATAATAATATAAAACCTCGAAAATAAACTATGAATTTCGAAAAAATATTTCAAACAATTTTTCTTCAACATATTTACATTATGAATTCCACAGGATTAACCAATGTATATAATAAGAATTTTTTAACCTCCTATATACAAAAGTAAGCAGAATTGGCAAGAACCGTAGTTGTTTTTGAAAATGCCAAAAACCCGTTTTTTGGGGGATGTTTAAACCAGGCTTTTTTGGTTTAAACCAGGCTTCTTTGACTTAGATTTTTTGCTTTATGTATTTATATTACATATTCACAGAAATAGCCTAAGTTTGTTTCGCCTTGATGTTATTATGTAACAGCGGGGTTATGCCGGAAGAACTCCCATAAGGTTAAAGAAGTGCGATCAGTAAATTTCTTAAGTTGAGAATCTCCCGCCCTAGCCACTGGGAAAATCCCGTCATTACTTGAAATGTAAGACAATAACGGGAAAATCCTGTTATTGCTTTGCATGTAAAATTTAAAGGTCAACGTACCATAATCAGTACGCTAAATCTGAGGTATTAAATTACAAATTTAGTACCGGTACGTAGATATCATTGAAAGTCCAATCCAAGCTAATGTTGGAAGCTACGTAGGCAATCGATAAATTTTGCCAATTTCTATCAATATATTTAAGCAATATTGGCTTCTTTATAAAACAACACGCATTTAGGCATGTAGAAATATACAATTTGGTTTGTTTCGTATATTTAGGCTTAACATCCTTACGAAATACCGAGGTTATCAAGGAGAAGACTTTCGCTTAAACTGACATCCGAACCGCTACTTGGGTTACGCATGAAAGAAGGATTGTGATTCGACCGAGAATTGAACATGGGACACCTTGATTAAAAGGTGAAAGGGAAATAAAACTATTGCAGGTGGTTTGATATCTGGAAACGTTACCATGAAGTTCACACGATTCGCATTTTTCATTCTTTTTTATTTTTGTGGTTTAAACCAGTTATTAAAAAAAAAAAGTTGGTGTAAATCAGCCAACCCTAAAAGTAAACACTTCTTTTTAAAGAATACACAAATAACTAGCAAAATAGTATGTAGTATTTTTACTTCAAAATATTCCATACCCTCTTTTTGAAACAAGATAAAATTAAAATAAAACATAAGAGAAATACTTAGATTTATATGATACACTTAAAGACTGCACATCTAGAGCTTTTGGTTCTGTATATTCTTGAAATTCTACAGTTAAGTTTTATAGAACCACCATCACAGTTTACCCAATCCTCAAGTTTTCTGAATTTTTAACAAGAGGGATTCAACATATTACGGAACTCCCCCCGAAAAAAAAGGAATACGGAATATATTTAAGTTAAGCTAAATACAACTGCACAACAAACATGACTGAGTGATTAGCTTTTGCGCTTCTATCGGGAAGTCCGGGATTCAACCAGCATTCGACCATTCTGTCAAAGCTTTTCTTCATTCCATCTGTGAATGTAGAAATAGTGCGTGTACTGTGAGTTGGGCGACTTCCTTTTTTATTGTTTTTAAATCGTTATTATTACTAATTACCAGCAGTGACGGTTTTGCTAAGGTTAGGGGGGCGGTCTTTCGGACTGAAGCCCGTTCCCTAAAGTTACGGAATGTCTGCAACAAACGAAATATCTATTATTTATGCCTTTACTCATAAACTTTAAGCTTTCGTCAAATAAAAATTACGAATGTTTAAAAAAAACTAAACATTAGTAAGAACCCCTTCCCAAAATACTTTGCTAAATCCGCCACTGATTCTCAGTATAAAATGATTTTTAAAGTTGTATCCGGAAGATTATTGCTAAACATATAAACGAAACGAAATATTAGTTATGCCTGTACTCATAAACTTCAAGCACTTCCCAAATAAAATTAGGACTTTTTAGGAAACGAAACAATCAGAAAAAACTCTCCTAAAGTACTTTTGTAAATCCGCTACTGATTATTTGTATAAATTGGTATTCAAGGTTGTGTCCGGAAAATTATTGCTAAATCACTTCACAGCTACAGTATAACAGAAATGTGGAAGTACGGTTTGACATATATTGAAAAACGTACGCTTTGACGGATAAATAGAAAAACGGGCAAGTATAACTTTTGCGCTAGAAGCTAGAGTACTAAAAAAAGCTCTTAGAAATGAAACACGGATGACAAACTAGAGAAGAAAAAAGATGTCGATAACTCAAAAGTTAAAATAAAGTTAAATAGCCTCTAAAATTACCCTCAAATACTACATTCTTCATGTTAGCTTTAATTCGTAAAACATGTGCTCCATCCATCTTGATGGTGAATTTCAGAGCGAAATATCACATTCAGGTCATGGAATTCTTATCTAACTGTAGAATATACTATAAGAAAGCTATTTAGATAGAAAAATCATGAAGTTGAAAAAAGCCAAAATTTCCAAAATTCTCGTTTTTTTTCCCAAAAAAGCCGGCTTTTTATGTGAAAAAAAAACATCGATTCAAAAAAGCCGGCTTTTTTGCATCTCTACCACCAACTATCCCATTATCATTCAGTTTTATCAATCAGATGTCCTCTTTAACAAAGGGACACAACTATGGGATGTAAAACTTTAAATTTCATTTCATTTAAATCTGGAAATATGTTACTTAAAAAAAAAAAAAAGTTTTAGCCATTTGCTACAAACATGGAAAACGAACCGCATAGCTGATGGAATGTCAAGTTTCCCTTGGACACTCAATTAGTGACATGGTTAAAAGTCACTCACCAAAAGTAGGCAACACAAAGCGCATACTACATACTGTTACTTGGTGCTTCACTGAAAGTCCGCCTTAACAAAAGGACTATTATCCTCGGGATAATTCCAGTTATTTTTTAGATTTTATTTCTCTCTGCAATTGAATAAAGGTTCTTTTTTTTAGGCAATCGATATTGATGATGTTTTTTCTTGTTCGTAGGCACACCTGTTTGCAAGCTACGAACAAAAGCCTTTATATAATTTATTGGTAAAATGGAAATCACTTCCGGGGAGTGATAATTAAAATTCAAGTATGAATGCCATTAGAAAAGAACAAATAGCTACAACTGTAAATTCCCATAGGGATGAAAATACCGTGTCTGAAATCAATTTAATGCTTTAAGTTTGGGATAACTAAAATTAATTTCTAGCAATACACATGTCATTTGAAAAGGAAAGACATTTCTATAGAGTCCTCAATTGCAAAGGTTCGTTTGGATTATTTGCAATAACTACATAATTTATAATCTCTGTTTCGTGTTCTATTCAAATGATTTCTCTCTAATTATATGTATTGACACATTATAAAAAGTTTGTTTCAAGAATAAATAGACAGTTAGGCATTGATTGAAAATGCATAACTTAATTAACTCTAGGTGAATAAGAACTCACAGGCACAACGCAGCAGAAACAGAATTCCGCCCACGAACCTTATTCTGTGCTAATGTAAGACACTCAGGGTTGTTCTTAACCACCTTCTTGAAGATTTGTCATCAATTATTATCATCTTCTCCTAAGCCTAACTTCTTGTTCATCTCAACCATAGGTCGATGGACAATATGGAAAGTTTAAAACTTTTCTCTCCCTTGGGAGCGCTGTTTTGTACTTTGATAAGATCTCTTCTTCGTAGCTCCATCTAGATATACTATCTTTGGTCTTCCTCCTTCTGGTTTTCCTTCTGTCTTTGCCTCTATCAGCACAGTGATCCAATCAGAGTGCCGAACAAGATGGCCAAGCATGCTGTTTCTTCTTTTCCCTATTAATCTTCATGATCTGTCGTCCTTCATTAGCTTCCTTTAGTGCGTCTTCATTCCTTTTCCTTCTGGTCCATGATATGCGTAGCATTCTGCGCCAACACATTTCAAATGCTTCCAGCTTGGGTATTTCAGCTTTTCTCAATGTATACGTCTCTGATCTATAAAGCGCCACGCTTCATACTAGTATCTTAATAAATCGTTTACGAACGTCCAACGACACATTTCTTGATGTTAGTAGTCCTCTTTTTTTATTGAGTGCTTGTTTAGCATGCAATATTCTGGAACTTACGTCTTTTTCACTTCGTTCCGTCGGAAGATATTAGACTTCCTAAATAGGGGAACGTCTTAACGTCTTCGATTTTCTCTCCATCTAGTCATACGTTTGTCCCTTCCTATCCTGCTCTTGTGCGCTTTATCACTTTGGTTTCTTTCTTATTTATCATAATTTCGCGTTTTTTTTTTCAGTTGATCCTTCAAGTTGAAAGTGCCTCCTGCAAATCCTTTTCGTTCTCCTCTATCAGTGCTATGTCATCAGCAAACCTTATTGTGCTGAAAACCTGGTTATTTACTTTTACGCTTTTTTCGTTTCTATCAAAGAAATCTTTCATAGGCGTTAAACATGGGAGGTGTAAGTCCACCTCCTTGCCGTACTCCTTTACTTATTTTCGCTTCCTTCTAATATCTAGAAATCATATTTCCAATCAACATTATCGAGATTTTTTCCTATGTTGCCTCCGTCGTTGTGTAGGTGTCCAAGGAGACCATTTTGAAGAATACTAACCTTGTTTTGCAAAAATAATACAATTCGTTGTTACAAGTAAATCATCTCATTATTTTTAACACACTTCGTACGCAGCTTGAGGAGATATTTCGTCATCAATTCGCACTATTTCGCTCTACGTTCCATACTTGTGTATTAAGCCACAAATTCTAATTTTCTTTTGATTTCGAAATAAAAAAGTACAAAAACTTTCGTTTCTGATTGAAAGAGCAACGAAAAGTAAAAACTTAAGATTAACTTTGCACCCCTTAACTCGTACTCGCTTTCTGTAGTTCTGGATGATGCGTGGGGGTATTTGTTTAACCATTGATAATGAACCTCTCCAAATATTAGAACTGTATAACGTACAAAAACAATAGACTTTCTACAAGACAATCATTTTCCGTAATGTTTAATATACGAGGACAATAGTTCGAACAAATAAATCATTCAATGTTAACTTTGAAAGTTACCTATATACTTAGCAATTACCAGCTGTTACAAATAATATATTTAAACATATTTGCAACTATTGAGACAATAAATTAACATGTTTGGATTGAAGAACGTGTTGTTTAGTGCATAATAATTGACTTATGTGTAGCAATAACTGAACATTGATAACTGTTTGTGATTAACAAAATTCAGACTTAAAAAAAACAACAACTTAATATTACAAAGTTCTACATGTGCTCACAACATTACGTGCTGGGTGTAAACACACTACTGGCGACCACGAATAAGACGTCGTCAATCATTGTCAAGGATCGTCAAGTAAAGAAGATCAACGCAGTTAGCCGACATTTTTCGATAAAAGGAGCCAACACACTGCATAATGCATCAATCTCCTCTGATTGATCATCTCCTCCACTCTCTAGGATGCCTGGTCTCTGGGAGTTCCTTTCTCTAGAACGCCCGGTCTCTGCAAGCATCTCACCACTCCCTAGGACGCCTGATTTCTAGATTTTATCCCTCTCTATAGGATGTCTGATCTGTGAGAGGTATCTATCTACCTACACCTTGGCCGCAAGAGCCTTGGTTCTTATTACCCTAAGACACTTGTTTATTGGGCTCCTACAAGTCCAGGAACAATTCATCAAGGAACTTGGGTTTTATCAGTAATATTTATGACTATTATCTGTAAGAAAGAACTTTAAGACAGAATTTAACAATAGGTCTATCCCCGTCTTCATTCGCGACAACCAATAGGAGGCCCAAGGAGTGGGTGAGGATAATACTTAGTAATTTCTAGACTTCAGCACATAAAAGAAGTCTTGATTAGGGTTGACAGCGATACGAGATAAGTAGTTTCAACTCTCCAGATTTCAAAGTCTGGGTGAAAACTTGAGCCGCACTGAAACGAGGGTAGATTGAAAAAAAAACCTGTCTCCACCGAGGATCGAAGCACGGCGTAGTGCGTGGATCAAGAGATACTAATGTTACTCAACTACGAAATGGCCGAGGTAAACTCACCTGTCCTTGAAGGAGCTGTAGAAGGAAAGATACTTTAGTTATGTTGCTATGGAAAAATACACTACAATTTTATGACTGTCTATTAACAATTACCAGAACTCGTTGCTAATAGAAACATTTTAATCAAGACATAATCTGTCTCTTAATACCGAAACTGGAATCAGAAATCTGGACCCAGGAGATAAACGAATGTGTAGATCAGGAATATCGCATACATGACAAACAATTAGATTATTTAACTTCCAAACTATACTATCCGTAAGTGTCGGAACTTCTACAGAACGTTTTTGTCCTCCCCGTCCGTCTGTCAACAGATATCATAACAAGAACAGTAAGAGTTATACAGAAGCTGTTCTTTGCTATCGATTCAGCGTCTCAAGAATAGGTTCTGTGTCCTTCATTAACATTATATTCAAACTGGAAGTGGTTCAAGTTATCCATCTTAGGTTTCGGCATTCCATTATCATCTGCAATACCCTACTGAAACCGGATGTACTTAAAATTTACTGGTTCTTTCGGTTTCAGTACTGACTTTCATAGAGTAAAAACAGAGCAAAAACATATCAAGGAGATATTTTTTCTTCAATGCACTCAGGGTTCCAAGTATGGGTTCCGTCCTCTCCATTAATAATCTATTCAAATTGGAAGCGGCACAAATTAACTCGATGGTTGAGCGCCAAAAGGGCATAACTGCCGTTTTAGCACTTTTGAGAAAATCGAGTTTTAAAATGTGGTATTTTTTTTTAATGTTCACAATATCTTCCGAATGTATTGTCATCTGAAAACGCTATATAAATTACACTTGAAGTTTAGCTCTGTCATAACCAAATTCAACCCATGATGCATGCCCTCATAACATTAAACTCATAATATCAAAATTCGGCAGTTAGACTCAACCAGTTACAGCTCTTTGTCTCTCAACCATCGAACTGTTTTCGGTTTCAGCGTTGGTCGCCATACAACAGAAAAGGTAATAGATAGCGAGAAGCTGTTGTCTGCAATCTATTCAGCGTATAAATGTAACATATAATTACCACCTATTAATAGTCTATCAAAGCCGGAAGTACTTGAAATTGGCAGTATTTCCTGTTTTAATACTGATTTCAATAGAGCAAAAACGGTAAGGCCTATCCGGCGTCTGACTCATATTCAGCGTCTCATGAATACATTTTGTATCTTTATTTATCCATCCGTTAATAAAAAGTGATGTAAATTTACGATTTTTGGTTACAGCAATGATCACATAAAGGGAAGAATGAAAATAGAGACAATCAATTTATTTTTCTTATATATAGAGAGATTCAGCACTACAAGCACACTTTACTCATCTGATTGTAAACCTTTATTGCAACAGAAAGTGATATATATCAATTATAAAGGCAACCAAGAAAGTTTTGTCGCTTTTTCACCCGCACCTTCGAAAATCGATATGTCACCTAAGACGTACCTGGAAGATCAAAAATAATCCCATCAACATCAACGACCTTCTGCCAACGTTCTGGAAGGCCATGGATTCCAGACACCAGCCACTGATAATAGGATGATCCCTTCGCGATTCGTACGTGAGGGCTCCAGAGTTTTGAGTTTTTCTTGAACACGGATCAACTGCTGAGAGTACACAGTTGTATTGATGCTCTGACCAGTTGGTAGCAGAGTCCGGTGTACGACATCGCAAGCAGTCAACAAACACACAGAGGGATCTTCTTCTGGCGCAGTGCTGGTTTTGGAACCGGTTCACGGTATGCTAACCAATGACGACGGCTCCGTGGAGCTTCGTACATGACCCACTTCTCTTCACATATGCAGAAATGGCTCCTTCCTTAGACGAGACAGCAAAGAAACACGGGTGTATGCTCGCGTTGCCTTCTGGCCCGGAGTCAAATCATGTGGGACACATATACCCAACTGGTAGTGCTTCCCAAGTTCATGGAGGTACTACCGAAGTTTTTTGGCACTCACACTGAATTATAGTTCCAGTTCCTCAAATATCTGGCCACTGTTCGCCTCAATTGCTGCCTGAAGATCTTCATTTTGTAAATGTGTTGGTCTTCCGGCACGTGGTGCGTCTTCGATTGTTTCGTCACCGTGCTTAAACTTGTTAAACCACCGCTGCACTGTCCGCGTATTCACGACACACTCACCAAAGGCCTGGCATATCTTCCGCCCTGCTGTAGCGGCGTTTGACCCTAGTTTGAACTCGTACAGTATACACACTCTTATGACGCTCTGTGGAGGTCCCATATTCATTCTGTCCTTACGAAAGTTCGCGGGGTAATTGAACTTCCACAACCAGGTACTATGTTGGATATACCCACACCAACAACTGACCTTCGTCTTATCTCCAATTGCATTCAACTCACGATATGATGACCAGTTGAATACAGACCTCCACAGAAAGCGACATAACTTTCTTGGTTACATTCGTAGCACTTCTGGTTTTAGTGTCAATCTCCATAGAAACAAAACGGTTAGAACTGGCGAGTGAAGGTTTGTTTATATGGAGTCAGCGTCTGAGCAACATGTTGTATCTTTTATCTTAATCATCAATTCCAGCAGTTCAAGTTAGACTATTAAAATCTCATAGTTAGGAAATCTAGTTCACGTTGTGAAACGAAATTCAGTTGTTTGATTTCACTTCAGTATCAGTAAGCCACGGCCTCGAAATAAATACTACTTAATATTGTTATTTTCTCACATTTGTTGTGCTGTCAGACGCTGTCTACAAGGAAAAGAATAAACATAAATGTTTTAATCGTACAAGTAAGTCTTAAAAATATTACGGCATTTCATTACCATATGTTGCGTGCACATCATTTCGAAGGATGCATATTAACCTTCAACTTTCGCTTCACTTCTGATTTATGAATACTCACGACTAAATGATGATTGATTCTTATGTACCAATAGTCATACGTCAACTAATGTGATAACTATGTAAACCAGATGGAAGTACACAAAACAGTTTTGGCGGATATTCTGATAAACTAAACTTTTCCGCGTGGAGGAATTTCAGATAATAGTTCATAAAGTGTTTTTGGAGGCCAAAACAAAAGAACCCTCAGACACCACTTTTGAAAAGCCAGGTTAAAGACCGTAGAAAGTAGTTCATTAACCTCTGGAAAAGAGTATATTATTTTCTGCTCCTCCTTAGCACAGGTCTTAAAACGGTTTAGATTAGGTGAGGTCATGATGGCTCAGCGGTAGGGAGCTTACCTCTGCTGTGTGTGTCTCTGGTTTTATCCAAGGCTAAATGAGTTTGTGGTGGACAACGTTTTGTTCGTGAACTTTCTTGGGGTACTCCGGTTTCCTACCACATTTTCATTTCACCAATTATTCCATGATCATTCGCCTGCCTTAAAATAATCGTCTCCCTATTCTAAAAGGCATGTTCGAGGGGATGTAAAGCTGAAAGAAATTGTACCGCATATGTCTTCCGTTCTATGACCACAACTTTGATTGCACTGGTACCTGTTTCGTAGTTAAAATTAGAAATGGTCGAAAACGTTTCGCGTCCGGATCTTAGACACATGTCATATTCAGTTTCATACGAATTTTATGATTTAAATATATCGTAGATTCGAAATGTTAGATCCATATGTGAGGTATCCAGATTCATGGTTTGTAATATGTCATGAAGTGTGCAGATTTGATGTTATGAGCACACTGTTTGTAGAAGGCCGATGCCCTTCTCCATCATCTGCATATCGAAATGCAGATCAGGGGCACATTTGCATATGGATATGTAAATATGATAATTTGTGGTATAATTAATTGCTTAACATTAGCATATTCTATGCATATTATTTTAATATTATGAGTAATGAAGTGTGAAACACCGAGCATAGTACGTAAATATTAATACAATATTGTATTATATTGTATTTATTTCATTTGTGTTTATTTCATTTATAGGCATTATATAGCGTATTAAATAGTTGCATCTAATTACTGCGTTATTGCAGAATGTATAGCTTACAGGGGATGATGGAAGATATGATATTAAAAGCATAGATGAAGGATTAATTAAATAGGAAATGAGCAGATTCCATGGGAATCATACATGAAAGTTCAGAACGCTGGAAGAGAGCTAGCGCTGAGAGAAGTTTTTTTTCTTCTTTCCCGACTTGTTGTCGCCTATACTACAAGATGTGAGGTCCTTCACAACTCACCATGGAAAGAAATAACCAGAATAGGAACTAAATAAGTATCTTTATACACAGGAAGTAGCCTACGAACTTCCTTGGTGAAACTACACTGAAGGTGATACAGTGTGTTGAAACACAGCGTTTGTATTGTTTCAAAAGCCATAAACTTTTTCGCTTCTACATGCGAAATTTTAGTTTTCTATAGGTGTGATTTCCAATGCAGCGAGCTAAAGCGTCACTTCCTCCCCCTTCTGACCAAAGACCAGTAAACCTGGCTAGCGAGCCTTTAGTTTGTATCCCGAAATGCAACACCAATTTGAAAATGTATACTCTGATTTGACTTATTTTCTGTGTTTAATATTAATATTTACGTACTAAGCTAAACACGTTCTTGGAAATACCGCATAAAATTCTGATTTAGTTTATCATCGTGTATCCCTTATCGAACAAGACACTTGGATCTTGTATTTGCGAAAAGTAAATAATTAACAAAGATGTTTCCTCAATCTCTCTCCAAGCAAACATGGCTGCATTAGTAGCAGACAGTTTTGAAAGACAGCCACAGGAATTGGGTGTACTGCTGCTTCTGAGAGAGATGACAGTTCATGAATTTTATATATATGTATTCTTTGTATATTTTCCTTTATTTTTATGTATAATAACCAATGTTTCTCATATTAGTTTGTGTATAACAAGTGAAGAAAAACAAAATTTGTGTTAAAAACTCTCATAGCTTCTGCTGCGAGCAAAAGCTTCAGTGTTGACCGTCCTTGGTGTAGGGGCAGCACATGTCAGCAGGGTCAAGGTGAAGTTGGCTACGGAAGGTAGCTGAACAAGTGCAGTGGCAAATCGGACCACCCAGAATATCGCTTCAAGGCAGAGAATCTTTTGTCAAAGGTTGCTTGAGGAAGCGAGTTTCTTCGTTTCCTTGTTTTTGGTAAAGACATATACTCGTTTTCAAGAGAGAACGGGGTAGTTCAAGTTAGAATCGAGAGGCGACAAGATATAGTTTTTCGGTCAGAAGGAAGTCACTTGACTTCTCTTACAGAGAGTTTGATACCCGGGACAAGGTGTGAACAAAGTCCGGTTCCCCTGGATGGTCCTGTGAACAACTGTATACGCGAGTGTTTAGAACTCAGTTTTTCAAAATGAAGTTACAATCAATTCACAGAATGTATGAGCCCTACACATATCTGTAGTTAATACGTATCAGTGGTGATTATTAAATCTAGTGAAAAAAAAATGAAAGTTAACTTTTACGTTCAGTGAATCTTCACTCATTCTCTGAGTGCTACGGACACTCAATAGAGACTATTTGTTTTGAATCTCTTCAAACATCCCAATTTTAATATGGGAAATGCCTAGCTCTTCCAATATGAGAGAAATATATTACTTAAGATATCTCAAGTAGAGATATTAAACATAGGCCGGTAACGCCTTTAAGCCGTGCCTGTCCTTGGACATTTTTAGAACAAGACTTCAAGCAATTATTGTGCTTGTTTATAGAGGATATACTAAAAGTTCACTCATAGAACGTCAGTAATCCAGTGTACCATATCTTATACAGAACTTTTCCCGTTGTGGTGGAATGAGAATCCAGAAGGACTCTGTGTCATGCAACCTAGAACTTGTGAACAGTGCTAGTGAACCTAGGAACTGTGGATCAGCGTATTAAGTAAAATTTTATTTAATTTTATCTTCAATCTGTTTGTTTATCTATACAGATAGTGAAATATGTTTTTTCACTTTGAAATATGTCTCTCCTCTCTAAACTGTTTAGAGACCAGAAACTCATGAATATGAGGAGATAAAAGAAAGTTGTATATATATATCTATATTTTTTTTTTATTTAATGGTCAGACAGACCTTTCTAACTTCAGGTTCATCCTACGTTATTTTTTTTTTAGAAAAGGAAATTGTGTTAAATATATCATATATCAATATATCTAAAAAGTGTGTGTGGGTGGTAGTGCACTACGTAAAGGTGATTAAATAATTAGTGTATCAAAGTGTGGATATCATCACATCTATCATATTTATGTTCCTATTTCCTATGTGGAAAATAAAACTACCATCTCTGACCAGAACCAATGTCTACTCAATTTGCTGTAGGGTGAGTACCTGTGCTAATGATATGTTTGTTTTCAGGAGTGTGATTCAAGGAGGCATTTTTCCCTTGTCTGTGTATGTTTGACCACCTCTCTAAATGGGGCCACAGAGAGAGTATTCTGCCCAAGGAACCATATAACTGCCATGAGATAGTGAGCTCAAATACAGGCTGCTACCTATAAATTTTAAATTTTAGATTTTTTTTAACCTTATTGAGATTTAAACTGACTCACTATTGTAGCATCCTTGAGCATGGCTGTTATGCAGATGACCCTGAGATCTGCTGTTCCACAAAACTAAATAATATTGCTCTACCGACTTCATAAGGGAGTGGCGGCCCTTACAGGAGAGTTCCTTATCTCCAAGAGGGAATAAATCTTTTTCACAAGTTTGGTAATTTGCATTCTATGAAAATATTTCAGTTAATTTAAATATTCCCAGCCACTCCACTACTTACATTATCTTATTTTAATTTGTGTTGGTGTTCTTAGGTAACAGTTGTTTATGCTCTGGCTACCTGGCACCTCACAATAAACGTGGCTACCCAGCTGCAGGGCTCGATACTTCACGCTTTTGCGCCAACATAAACTTGGCGCCATCAGCGTAAAGGGCATGAAGTATACGTTATATACTCGCTGGTCAACATACAGTTTGTGTTAAAATTTCGGTATATGTTTTGTTTTCTCTTCCCTTAAAATTTCCAAGAATGAAGGTGTCTTGTGTGTTGAAATTTATTTGTGTTTGAATATTATTGATTACCATTACTGTGTTTTAGAGAATTCAGTTTTTTTTAGAACTTGGGGGGAAGAAACTTTGTAATTCCGTTTTGTATTTGTAAATGGTTGTAACGCGAGCACAGGCTCGAAGAGTAGAAAATATGGACACAAAGTTTGTATTTGAAGAGTTCGCTCAGAGAGCTGGGGAGCTCTCCGAAGAGAATGGCAATGTTGAAGCGCAGAGCGCTAGCGAGCGTCCGGTCAGCGTTGTGGGAGACGCTGATGCGGTGGATACCGTTCCGCCAGTCCCCAGTAGGGAACAGGAAGTACCATTGCGGGAGGAAAGGGAGGTAACCACGGAAACTACAGAACAATGCGAAGTTAGCCCAGCCGGTAACATAAGTAGTGCTATGGTAAACATGAGTAATTTGAATATTGCGGCCATGTTTAGTGAGCTCTTGGAGGGTCAGCGGAAATTAGAGAAAAGGTTAGAAGCAAAACTTGAAGAGAATAGTAGAAGCTTGAAGGAAGATTTGAAAAAGGAATTAGAAGAAAGCTCAAGAGGTTTAGAGAAATTAGATAGGAGTCTAGAACAAGTTCATAATGAAACTAGACAGAATAGTGTAAGACTTGAACAGGCCATAGAGTCAGTCAATGCTCGTCTTGAAGTTCGTTTAGATTCGATGACGTCAAGACTTGAGCAGAGTGAGCGGGAATTGACACAGCGACTGGAGATCACCACAGTAGAGTTGAGGGGGGAGATTGAAGGCGCTCGGGAAGATCTCAATTCACGTGTCACTGAAACAACTAGAAGATTAGAGGAGAATTACTCAGAGCTTTCTGAAAGTGTTAGACAGGTCTCGTCTCGTGTAGAACAGACCACACTCACTCTGAATAATCAGGTCAGGCGAGTGGAAGTGAATTTCGCTTCCCAACTAGCCAGGATCCGGGGGGAACTAGAGCAGGAAACGCCACTCGATGAGATCAGGTCGGAATGTAACGGTAGCATCCAACAGATGCAAGACACCGTTCAAGATGTGTATGCACAACTTGAGAAGAAAATGGAGGAGTGGAAGAACTCCATACAAAAGGAGACGAGCGAGGTGATTGAGGGGAGACTCGCAAGCATCTCTGTCTCCAGTGCACCAGAACGCCCTAAGTCACCAAACGACATCTCGAGTCGCGATCTGCCTGGTTCTCAACCTGGGAACCTCGCTACTTCCCACGAGACAGAACCTGTCCCGTCGACGTCTCGCTCATGTAATCATGAGACGAGACAGCATCTCGCAACAGCATTTGGTCTCATACACAGGGACGTCACTTTACCTGTGTATGCTGGAAATGAATCTGAAACCGAAACCTATAACTTCCTACAAGATCTCGACCGGTACTTTGAGGTCACTGGAGTACCGGAGGAGATGAGGCTCAGCTTCATACCTCGAGCGATTCGTAACACTTGTTATCAGTGGTTTCAAGTCAACCGGAACAAAATCCATACATATGAAGATTTTGTACAAAATTTCAAGCAGTGTTACCTTAGCGAAGAGCGGCTGGCTAACCTAAGGGCAACTATTCTCACCTCCCACTTTGACAATCGTGTACACAAATCCCCCGCAGAGTATCTGCTGGATTTGTTACACAAGAATAGTATATTAGAGCCACGAATGTCTGATGCTACATTACTGAAGGTACTTCCGCGGCATTTCCCGAACTGGCTATTTAGGGCGATAGTCTCGTCTCGCCCTAAGACCGTAGCAGAACTTTTAAATCTGGTACAGGAACTGCAGTCGTCGATGACGAATCGCGACCAGTTTTACCAGAGCAACCAGAGGAAAGGGGTCAACATGCTCCAAGTGAGCGTGGAAAATGAGGACAATAACCCCTCTGGCCATAGTGGTAAGCACGCTGCTCGGAAGAAAAATAGAACGAGAGAAAACCAGCGTCCTTACCAGAGACAGAGACATCCAAACACGAATCAAAACAACCACCAGCGATCCCCGCCTCGCCACCAGAGCAGCGGAAGTGGGTCGTCTGGCTGGTCACGTGGGGGGAACTCCCACTCCACCCACAATAACAACGTTCGTGGAGCCCGCGGTAGGAGGGGTGGAATGCGCAACACGGATCGACCACAAAGAAATTCCTTCCGTCACGAGGACGAGGAAATTCAGCTGTTGGAACGTTATGACCGTGCGCCTCCTCCTACCAGCCAAAACCAAAACAATACCATTAGTAACCAATCCTCTTCCTCTGCTCCCAGAGAATGAGGATTGTCCGCATGTGCTTGGGACAACGGTAAGATGGAAATGGAGAATACGAGTACATCTGAGTTGACAAATATAAATTCCAAGTATGTGCGAAATATAGAAGAGAACATAGAAAATATACATTTATATGAAAATTCATGTGAAACCGCAGTTAAGGAAATTTTTGAAAATGTAGAAGAAAAGGAAGAAGAAAATTGTAAAATTTGTTTAGAAATTAAGGCAAAGAAGCATTTTAGTGAAGGCATGTTCAAAAATAAGATAACTTTGTTAAGTAGGAACGGAGAACACATCGATTTAGATAGGGCTAAATATGAAGAGGCCAATGGCATTTTTAAGAATTTATTTGATTCAAGTAATGAGGAACTACCTAGTAATAACGTCATCTCACTACCAGAGATTAATGTACTTTTGTTTGGAAAGGAAGTTAATTTTTTATTAGATACAGGGGCTACTTGCTCCGCCATTTCAAAAGAAATTTGGGACTCCGTCTCAAATAGCCACCCCACACCCGCATTTTTGAGTGCTAAGAATATACGGGTTACGTCTGCTTTCGGAAGTAAATCAGCGACGATCATAGGCCAAACGCTGTTAGTCATTCAGATACATGGGAAGGAATTTCATACGCTAGGCATTATTATTTCAGGTCTGAACAGATCTTTGATTTTAGGTTCCAACTTCTTTACAGAATCTCGTGCCGTGTTAGACTATGACACCGGCCTTCTACATCTCAAACATCCTCATGATGTAGAAGTGAAATTTAGATCTGTAGATTGCGAGACTGAGGATCTAGTAGTTCGTTGTTTAGAATTGAATGGTGAGTGCGAGAAACCTTATAGTTTTATAGAGGAAGTAGATACTGTTGAGTGTAATTTTTCCCCGTCAGACGAAAGACGGAAGGCCATACGGGTTAGCGCACAGAATGAGCATAAGACCTGCAGAGAAAAGGCCGCTCGTGCCCCGAACTTGGATGATGGTAGATTCCCAAGTGCCCAAGAAATGGCAGTTCATGTATTCCCACCAGAAGAGTGGTTGAAAGTGAACACACGTGCCTCCCATTCAGATATAGAGGAGTTTGTCTCGAACTACTCAGATCTCTCGGCCTCCCAAAGAGAAAGTTTGAAAGCTGTTCTTTTAAAACACCAAGCGCTTTTTGACATCAAGCCAGGTTGCATAGCTAACTACGAGCATGAGGTTGGAGTAACGGACGAACGTCCCATAAAACAAAATTGTATCCTTACCCAAAGAAATTCAGGAATTTGGTATCGAATGAAATTTCGCGTTGGGAGGCCTGGGGTGTGATCAAGAAGATGCCTACAGCTTATATAAACCCTCTGGTAGTGACGCCGAAGAGTGACGGACGCATTCGGGTTTGTATTGATGGAAGAGCTCTGGCCAAAATTTCAGGGGATCTCTCCGACAGACCTATGCCACCCCTATCTGTTCTCCAAGACATCTGCGACAACTCTTGGTTCAGCTGCGTTGATGCAACCGAGATGTTTTTGCAGATTAAAGTGAAAGAAAGTGACCAGAAATATCTAGGGTTCCTACATGAAGGCATTTCGTATGTTTTTCAAAAACTACCGTTTGGGACAAAACAGAGCCTTGCTTCTTGCGTTAGAGCATTAGATATGCTGATTGGATCTGAAGCTAGAGAGTACTGCGGCGCTTATGTTGACGATTTAATTCTAGCCGACAGGAGCTTCGATGATCACTTAGTACACCTCGACAGAGTGTTGGGTTTACTCACTGCGGGCGGCCTAACTCTCAGGCTGAAAAAGTGCAATTTCGCCAGAAAATCATTGAACATACTTGGTTTCCATCTTTCGCAATCCCGTATCGGTAAAGATCCGGCGAAAGTGAAGGCGGTGTTAGATTTTAGGACACCACGGAACGTAAAGGAACTGCGTTCCTCCATTGGCTACTGCCAGTACTATCGTTGTTTTAGTAGAAAGTACTCGGAAGTTCTCCATCCGTTGTTCCAACTACCACCAAAGAAGAAGAAGAAATAGAGATGAAACAGATCACACATATAAGCATCACTTAACCGGATTTGACAACCTGTGTATATAGTGTTAGTGTTAGTGTATATTTCAGTGAACTAGTGTATTAGTGTATTAGTGTATGTATGGGAAACTATGTCATTTATGTTTACGTAACTTAGGGAACACTGAATTCTCAATATTTAGCTTTGTATATTGATATTTCATTTATTATGGTTATTGTGTTGTTTAACTTTGTTTTTTTACCTTGGATGTCTTGTGTAGTTATAATATTTTCAGGAACGAAAATGTGCCCTCCGTATGATCTACGTCCTGTACTAGAAAGTACAGCACCTAGAATCATAGGGGGGAAATTACTGTAGAAGGCCAATGTCCTTCTCCATCATCTGCATATCGAAATGCAGATCAGGGGCACATTTGCATATGGATATGTAAATATGATAATTTGTGGTATAATTAATTGCTTAACATTAGCATATTCTATGCATATTATTTTAATATTATGAGTAATGGAAGTACACAAAACAGTTTTGGCGGATATTCTGATAAACTAAACTTTTCCGCGTGGAGGAATTTCAGATAATAGTTCATAAAGTGTTTTTGGAGGCCAAAACAAAAGAACCCTCAGACACCACTTTTGAAAAGCCAGGTTAAAGACCGTAGAAAGTAGTTCATTAACCTCTGGAAAAGAGTATATTATTTTCTGCTCCTCCTTAGCACAGGTCTTAAAACGGTTTAGATTAGGTGAGGTCATGATGGCTCAGCGGTAGGGAGCTTACCTCTGCTGTGTGTGTCTCTGGTTTTATCCAAGGCTAAATGAGTTTGTGGTGGACAACGTTTTGTTCGTGAACTTTCTTGGGGTACTCCGGTTTCCTACCACATTTTCATTTCACCAATTATTCCATGATCATTCGCCTGCCTTAAAATAATCGTCTCCCTATTCTAAAAGGCATGTTCGAGGGGATGTAAAGCTGAAAGAAATTGTACCGCATATGTCTTCCGTTCTATGACCACAACTTTGATTGCACTGGTACCTGTTTCGTAGTTAAAATTAGAAATGGTCGAAAACGTTTCGCGTCCGGATCTTAGACACATGTCATATTCAGTTTCATACGAATTTTATGATTTAAATATATCGTAGATTCGAAATGTTAGATCCATATGTGAGGTATCCAGATTCATGGTTTGTAATATGTCATGAAGTGTGCAGATTTGATGTTATGAGCACACTGTTTGTAGAAGGCCGATGCCCTTCTCCATCATCTGCATATCGAAATGCAGATCAGGGGCACATTTGCATATGGATATGTAAATATGATAATTTGTGGTATAATTAATTGCTTAACATTAGCATATTCTATGCATATTATTTTAATATTATGAGTAATGAAGTGTGAAACACCGAGCATAGTACGTAAATATTAATACAATATTGTATTATATTGTATTTATTTCATTTGTGTTTATTTCATTTATAGGCATTATATAGCGTATTAAATAGTTGCATCTAATTACTGCGTTATTGCAGAATGTATAGCTTACAGGGGATGATGGAAGATATGATATTAAAAGCATAGATGAAGGATTAATTAAATAGGAAATGAGCAGATTCCATGGGAATCATACATGAAAGTTCAGAACGCTGGAAGAGAGCTAGCGCTGAGAGAAGTTTTTTTTCTTCTTTCCCGACTTGTTGTCGCCTATACTACAAGATGTGAGGTCCTTCACAACTCACCATGGAAAGAAATAACCAGAATAGGAACTAAATAAGTATCTTTATACACAGGAAGTAGCCTACGAACTTCCTTGGTGAAACTACACTGAAGGTGATACAGTGTGTTGAAACACAGCGTTTGTATTGTTTCAAAAGCCATAAACTTTTTCGCTTCTACATGCGAAATTTTAGTTTTCTATAGGTGTGATTTCCAATGCAGCGAGCTAAAGCGTCACTTCCTCCCCCTTCTGACCAAAGACCAGTAAACCTGGCTAGCGAGCCTTTAGTTTGTATCCCGAAATGCAACACCAATTTGAAAATGTATACTCTGATTTGACTTATTTTCTGTGTTTAATATTAATATTTACGTACTAAGCTAAACACGTTCTTGGAAATACCGCATAAAATTCTGATTTAGTTTATCATCGTGTATCCCTTATCGAACAAGACACTTGGATCTTGTATTTGCGAAAAGTAAATAATTAACAAAGATGTTTCCTCAATCTCTCTCCAAGCAAACATGGCTGCATTAGTAGCAGACAGTTTTGAAAGACAGCCACAGGAATTGGGTGTACTGCTGCTTCTGAGAGAGATGACAGTTCATGAATTTTATATATATGTATTCTTTGTATATTTTCCTTTATTTTTATGTATAATAACCAATGTTTCTCATATTAGTTTGTGTATAACAAGTGAAGAAAAACAAAATTTGTGTTAAAAACTCTCATAGCTTCTGCTGCGAGCAAAAGCTTCAGTGTTGACCGTCCTTGGTGTAGGGGCAGCACATGTCAGCAGGGTCAAGGTGAAGTTGGCTACGGAAGGTAGCTGAACAAGTGCAGTGGCAAATCGGACCACCCAGAATATCGCTTCAAGGCAGAGAATCTTTTGTCAAAGGTTGCTTGAGGAAGCGAGTTTCTTCGTTTCCTTGTTTTTGGTAAAGACATATACTCGTTTTCAAGAGAGAACGGGGTAGTTCAAGTTAGAATCGAGAGGCGACAAGATATAGTTTTTCGGTCAGAAGGAAGTCACTTGACTTCTCTTACAGAGAGTTTGATACCCGGGACAAGGTGTGAACAAAGTCCGGTTCCCCTGGATGGTCCTGTGAACAACTGTATACGCGAGTGTTTAGAACTCAGTTTTTCAAAATGAAGTTACAATCAATTCACAGAATGTATGAGCCCTACACATATCTGTAGTTAATACGTATCAGTGGTGATTATTAAATCTAGTGAAAAAAAAATGAAAGTTAACTTTTACGTTCAGTGAATCTTCACTCATTCTCTGAGTGCTACGGACACTCAATAGAGACTATTTGTTTTGAATCTCTTCAAACATCCCAATTTTAATATGGGAAATGCCTAGCTCTTCCAATATGAGAGAAATATATTACTTAAGATATCTCAAGTAGAGATATTAAACATAGGCCGGTAACGCCTTTAAGCTGTGCCTGTCCTTGGACATTTTTAGAACAAGACTTCAAGCAATTATTGTGCTTGTTTATAGAGGATATACTAAAAGTTCACTCATAGAACGTCAGTAATCCAGTGTACCATATCTTATACAGAACTTTTCCCGTTGTGGTGGAATGAGAATCCAGAAGGACTCTGTGTCATGCAACCTAGAACTTGTGAACAGTGCTAGTGAACCTAGGAACTGTGGATCAGCGTATTAAGTAAAATTTTATTTAATTTTATCTTCAATCTGTTTGTTTATCTATACAGATAGTGAAATATGTTTTTTCACTTTGAAATATGTCTCTCCTCTCTAAACTGTTTAGAGACCAGAAACTCATGAATATGAGGAGATAAAAGAAAGTTGTATATATATATCTATATTTTTTTTTATTTAATGGTCAGACAGACCTTTCTAACTTCAGGTTCATCATACGTTATTTTTTTTTTTTTAGAAAAGGAAATTGTGTTAAATATATCATATATCAATATATCTAAAAAGTGTGTGTGGGTGGTAGTGTACTACGTAAAGGTGATTAAATAATTAGTGTATCAAAGTGTGGATATCATCACATCTATCATATTTATGTTCCTATTTCCTATGTGGAAAATAAAACTACCATCTCTGACCAGAACCAATGTCTACTCAATTTGCTGTAGGGTGAGTACCTGTGCTAATGATATGTTTGTTTTCAGGAGTGTGATTCAAGGAGGCATTTTTCCCTTGTCTGTGTATGTTTGACCACCTCTCTAAATGGGGCCACAGAGAGAGTATTCTGCCCAAGGAACCATATAACTGCCATGAGATAGTGAGCTCAAATACAGGCTGCTACCTATAAATTTTAAATTTTAGAATTTTTTTTTAACCTTATTGAGATTTAAACTGACTCACTATTGTAGCATCCTTGAGCATGGCTGTTATGCAGATGACCCTGAGATCTGCTGTTCCACAAAACTAAATAATATTGCTCTACCGACTTCATAAGGGAGTGGCGGCCCTTACAGGAGAGTTCCTTATCTCCAAGAGGGAATAAATCTTTTTCACAAGTTTGGTAATTTGCATTCTATGAAAATATTTCAGTTAATTTAAATATTCCCAGCCACTCCACTACTTACATTATCTTATTTTAATTTGTGTTGGTGTTCTTAGGTAACAGTTGTTTATGCTCTGGCTACCTGGCACCTCACATGTTGGACTCATAGATTCGACAGTATTTGGGTTTGTTTAATTCTTCCTTCACGGAAATCGCACTTGAATTATAACGGTACGATTTTGGTACATTTAAAATGTACACACACACACACAAACATATATATATATATATATATATATATATATATATATATATATATATATATATATATATATATATATATATACTAAGAAGTTGACTACTAAAATACTAACAAGTTGAATCAAGCGCCCAGGTCTCCTATTAGAACCCAGATATGAGGTACAAGTCCCCGGTCCAAGCTAGAACCCGGATTTAGATCTGATATACACATTTCGGATCGGGATCCATGTCCGAAATCCGGATCCCGGATCTAGGTTCAAATCAGGAATCAGATCCGATATATCTATCCAGGATAAATTTGGTTTCGGATCCTAGATATAGGTACCAGGATTGAAAGGATCTGCATCTAACTGGATCCGGATCTTCTCAGACCGAATCCGAACATTTCTAATAGGATTGAGAGGAAGATACCTAAGAACGTGATGTTGTACACTACACTGAAAAAAAAATCTTGGTCAGGAATACCATTTTTTTCGCTCAGGGATTTGGTCACTATATTTAGTATAACCAAAATTTGATCATTTATACCAACCGTGTTTGGTCATGAACACTATATATTCTGGTCAGAACATTTTGTTGATTAATTTGATTATACCACCCAAATCTTAAGTGATTTGGTAAAGATTTGGTTTTACTGACCAAAGTGTTTAGTTACAAAGTCAAGTGTATCGACTTGACTTCTGGGTAATGTTCGGTTGAAACGCATGAAACTGACAAATGAAAGTAACTATTTAGCAGCAAAGACTGAATATTCTAACATTATAAGTGTGTGATTAATTGTGGAAATCGAGGTAAGCTTACTTTTATCGTACATATTACTTTACTGTTATTTAATATTTGGCGTAACAAATAGGCCTCTATATACAGATGAAGCGGGCAAGTTACATTGACGACGCTAGGTCAGGAATCAAAACTGTAGGGGCAGCGGATGGGGCATTCCCTTTTTCCCCACTAAAAACTTCAGGAAAAGGATAAATAAAGTGACACTAACACCAGAAGTTTGCAAAATAAACTGGTACATTCACAGTTTACAAATGCACAAAATCTAAAATTTACGGAAGAAATAAGGGTTATTGTTTAGTTTCTCCCCCTATAACTTGGTATTGACTCTGGCTCACTTTGTAGTGGTTATAATTTGTTATTTGTAACTGTGATGTAGTCATGAATATAAATTTAGTGTGAACGTATGACGTAAAAACTACGGCGTATAAAGCACGAATCAACTTGTGCTAGGTGGTCACTAAAAATCACGAATGCTATCAAACCGAGTGAGGCCAGCAGCGGTACCCGAGCGTTACCAACGGTTTGCGTCCGTATGTAGCAGACATGTCAGCGACGGTTGGCATTCGCATAAACGAAGTAGCAAATAACGCAAAATATGAAAATGAAGTGAAATTTTTAAGTCTTACGTCTCACGCATATGGCGGCTAGGCTAAATGGGACGATGATGATGATATATAAATAAAATGATGGGATGAACAAAGTGGGAGGGAACGGGAGAATTTCCAGAAAACCCACGCACAAGGTGCTTGTCCACAAACTTCACTTGGCACGAGCTGGGATCGAACCAATGACCCCATGCAGCAGAGGTGAACACTCTACCACTGAGCCCGTAGTAAATAACTGCTCACTCTGAGTGGCAGTACCGGCTCTGGAGCCGTCCATGGATTTGGGGGAGATACTAAATGTCATCCAAACTATGAAGCATAGTTTTGAAAGAACTTTTCATATGGAATCCAAGCATGGGACTCCTTACCTGTGAGATCGATATTTCTTGAGAAAATACGATTATAAAAGCGTGTAAGTTTACCTTTTGCACACCACTCGAAATAATTATTGAAGAAATATGAGCTTCCCTGATTTACTTCTTACTTACCCCTAAAAAAAATGCACTGGGTGACATGAAAATATCTTACTTGGTATAGGTACGGTAAAATTCAAGAGGGCCATCGGAAGTAATTGTTGAAAAATCAAAATTCTTTTATGATTTGCGTATAAATACAACTTTCGGATTATGGAATAAATCTACAGTGCAAAAAAAGGAAAAAAATTAAGAAAGATAGAAAAAAGAAAATTTGGCCTAGGTGGCCACTTAAAAGCACGAATGCTATATAACCGAGTTAGGACAGGTCAAAGCTGGTGAGTCCACGCGCTAGCGCAGGTTTATCCAAAGGAGCAGGCGCATCAGTGATGGTGGGTGTACGCAAAAGCAAGGGTGGTGAAAAGATTTTTTTTTGGGGGGGGGGAATGATACGAGTTTCAATATCACTTGTCATGGTTTCGTATTAGTAACTCTCCATTTCTAAACATAAAATTCAACTTCTGTACACTGTGTCATATTTATGTAAATTGTACAAAATTGTGTTTCCGTAAACTGAAACAGTACCAAAAGGTACATAAGTGTATACTTTAACTTCTATTCGGTATGCGGAAAATGTTTTTTTTTTTTTCAAAATACTCGGATAATATTGTATTATCTCTAAAGAAAAAAAAGTCTGTAGTTTGGACCAAACAACCGTCAGAAATTATTGAAATTTTGAAAAAAAAATGATTCAAATTACAGAATTGTAAGAATCTGTCGGGTTACGTTTGCGAGAAATAACCAGCAAATGAATCAGTATTTTCCAATTATTGTCCCACTGTTCCATGGATCCTATCATTGTTTAAAACATATATAAATAGTGGTCTTGACCTTCTGTATGTATATTATAATATTCTGTGTAGGTAGAGACAATGAGAGTCCGGGAACCTTCGTCTTCTTTGGTTCCTCTTTTGTACACCCTCTTCAGGCGTCCTCTTTCGGTTCCCATCGTGTTGATCTTTGTGTCTTCCTGTTCAGTTCATCGTATGTTTGTTTATAAACGTTAGCACGTGTCGTCTGTAAACATGTGCTCATGCTATGATGCAGGGATCCTTACAATATAGTGTATGATGTATGGATATATTGTAAAAACATGAAATTATATGAAATTTGGAGTTCGTAAAATTTTGAGTTTATACCTATACCAACATTATTTACTAATTTCTGCCAAATGTTTTGGTCAAATTCACTAAATGCAGGTTTAGTATTTACAACCAAATTATTTAGTTCCGAGAACCAAATCTGGATCATTTTAACCAACTTTTTGGTATTCCCAACCAAATCATACTTATTTGGTCAAAATTACCAAATGTGTATTTGGTTCTGGTAACCAATTAAGAGTTCCAGCAACCAAACCAATCGTGACCAAACGATTTTGTTCTGGTGAGCAAACGTTTTGTTGGCGCTATATTGAGCAAACGATTTGGTCACCAGCACCTATTTTTGGTCAATCTGTCCAAATCTTGTAACTATTTAATATATTGGTATATCTCCTCTCTGGTTCTTCATCTACGACGTTGCCACATAGTGCAATTCACGTCTCCAAGCGAGGGCCCGAAGAGTATACAATTATATATATATATATATATATATATATATATATATATATATATATATATATATATATATTTCCTTTTTTGACATGTAAAATAATGCCCCGTAGTCTGTGGGCGCCATTTTTAGAACATCTGAAATATATATTATATCTCTAGGTATATATACAGGACACGTAAGTTTGGTCCTCCACTGTACAACACGTGTTGCAGTTGCCGATCGTTTTCTTTTCTTTTCTTTTCTTTCTTTCTTTTTTTTTTTTGTTTTGTTTTCAATGTGTCATGTGGACCTTCCTCTTCCGTCAGCAGTAACCAGTTCACCTTTGAGTGTCGTGGTGTGAAAGTGGTGCGGTAAGATAGGCGACCTGACAAACTTCCAAAGAGGCGCGATCGTTGGTGCCCGTCTGGTTGGAGCTTCAGTGGGAATAGTGACGAACATTGTGAGGGTATTGAAAGGCACCGTGTCCAATGTCACGAGGGCATACACAATTCATGGGCAAACAATGTCTGCAAAGTACAACATTGGTCGAAAGACAATCCTGTCAGATAGGGACCGGAGGGCATTAAAACGGATTGTAGCAGCTAAAAAGAAGACCACGACAATGAGAATTACGTCTGAACTCAATTTCGGCCTACGGAACCCGGTTTCATCGAAAACAGTGCGACGGGAACTACATAAAATGAAAATTCATGGCAGGGCCGCTATCGCCAAACACCTTGTCACAGCAGTAAATGCGAAGAGGCGTGTCCAGTGTTGCAAGGATGAGCAGTGGAAACACGTAATGTTTTCCGATGAATCAACCTTCACCTTGTTTCCAACAACCGGTCGTGTTTACGTATGGAGAACACCGTCGCAGGCCTATAATGCACACTGTCTGCTCCTAACTGTAAAGCATGGGGGTGCTTCTGTTACAATATGGGCAGCGATATCGTGGTTTTCCGCAGGTCCCATCATAGCCCTGCATGTCATGATGAATGCTAAGGCGTATGAGGCCATTTTAAGGAACCAGGCTCTACCCATGTCCCAAATATTGTTCCCTGATGGTGAAGGCATCTACCAAGATGATTTGGTACCCTGTCACGCTGCAAAAACGGTGAAATCATAGTTTGAGGAGCATAACCAGGAGCTATCACACCTCCCCTGAGTCCCACAATCACCAGATCTGAACATCATTGAGCCATTGTGGTCTGAGTTAGAAGGGCGTGTTCGGTCTCATTACTCTCCACCAGCATCTCTTAAGGAAGTGGAGCATGTTTTGGAGGAACAATGGTACAAAATTCCACACACTACCATTCAGAATCTGTACACGTCTATTCCACGTCGGACCCAAGCCCTTTTGGACGCAAAAGGAGGCCCCACACAGTACTAGGTATGATTTTCACTACACACGTTTTAGAATTTTTGTCCAAGTTATATATATATATATATATATATATATATATATATATATATATATATATATATATATATATATATATATATATATATATATATATATATATATATATATATATATATATATATATTTTGGGGGGCGCGGTGGCTCAGTGGTAGAGCGTTCACCTCTGGTGCTTGGGGTCCCGGGTTCGATCCCAGCCCCCGCCAAGTAAACTTTGTGGTGGACAAACACCGTGCTCGTGGGTTTTCTCGGGGTTCTCCCGTTTCCTCCCACTTTCTTCATTCCACCATTTCACTCATCTCTCATTATCACCGTCTCCTTTAGCCTAACCGGCATAAACGTGGGACGTAAAACTCAAAGATTTCATTTCATTTTCATATATAAATTTTATCAAACTTATTATATACTTGTTACTTAACGTTAATTGCTAAATGAACGAAAATTGAATTGATAGCTAACTAGAATAAGGTATTTATGATATAATTTCAGTGTTGAAACATACAATCAGGAGCGTAACTTCAGATTTGGCTTCGGGGGCAAAACCCCTTGATATAAGTAAAATTTCGTGTTTTTCACTGATTTACTACTATTCTGTTGATAAAGTCTGTATAAATCTCAAACTAAACCTGGCAAATGCACTTCCCTGCACCCTCTAAATGACGCCCTGCTTACAATGCACTTCCAAAGAAAACTCGTGTCGTTTCAGGTCTACCTAGTTCACAAAGTTATTGTCAATGGAAAATGAAGTATAAAATTTGAATAACATTCCCCCTACAAGAATGTTGGACCTTCTAATTTCAGTTCAGAAACGTAACGTGATAGCTTTATGAGACCACAACATCATTATTGCATAAATTTACCCTGAAATTCTATATATTATTGATTTATTTATTTACAAATGTTTCAGATTCAGATCAATGCCCATTTTACGCTGAAACAATGTAACAACAATGTAACAAGCAACTAAAATGCTAGAAGTGCCGTTTTCACTGGTCGATTCCAAATTTTGTGTAGCTTATTCAGTTCTCATTCAAATTTTCGAAAACCGTGTAGTTGTTCTATTCGATATTTTATTGGTCGTTTTGAGCCCATAAGATTAACATTGTTGTTGGCCGAAACTACGAGCTAGGCAACCAGTACAGATGTTGCGCATGGTGGGTTGACGGACATTGCAGGCGCTTTGCTTAAATCTGAATGGTAAAACCTATTGCATGTTGGCAACTACAAAGGTCTCAAGAGACGCAATGAGGCGTACTCTGACGGATATGGATTTATTAGGAAAAGAAATTCCACTTGATATCGTGTTATATCTACAAATTTGCTGCAAACTCACTCCAACATCTACCTATACACCTCAATTTGCTTCCCTTGTAAGTCTCCTATCCTTGACTTGTGTGAGCAAGGAGACATGCACAGTGGGAAGGAGATTTATACTCATAACAGAACGATGCGCTGAGTAGGCAATACCGGTTCAGCTAGTATAGCCTTTAAAATGACTACTCTACAGTACATCCTATGTTTTAAGTATCAACATTTTCCAAATTTTCATATTCCATTTTTATTTGTCAGTTACTTTTTAAAATGGAAAATCGTGTGTATTGCACTTGAAGTCACTGAATACCCATGAAGAAAAGTAATTTGGAAAACAAATCAACCGAAAAAGAACAGGAACTACCGACGTCGAATACGCAGAAGGCAGAGTAGCGCTATTGTGCAGTTCAACTGGAAGTTTGTGGTCTAGAAGAAAAAAAAAATCTCACCATTATGGGAGAAAATGACACAGAATTGGAAGATTGGCTGTTTTCATGTATTGAATGAGTTTTGGGTTTTCAAGCGACAACCATTTAATAATGCTGCTCACTGATGGATGTGAGATCTGACATGTCACGTTTACGCAGCCAGCTCCTCTTTTCCAGTTCAATACACGCGTGTCATCTACAAATGGGAGTTCCATTTTGTGTCGTTTAAAACAGCATGCAAATCATTTTGTCATTAATGACAGTATTTTCTGTTGTGAAGCTCGTTGATTAAAAAAAAAAAAATCAGAAGCTAACAACCCGTGTATAAAATATGCGAAGTATTTTGCCAATTGGAGCTTCAATATCAGAAACTGTTTGCCATTTGGGAACTTCACACTTTTTTTTTTTTTTTTTTTTTTTTTAAGCTCTGATTGAAGGCTATGTTTACACACATAAAGCACCTCTTGTTTGGTTTTAAGATATTTCAAATGTTGTAGAAATTTATCTATATTATACAATTGAAAGTTTCTATGTTTGTGACTCTTAATCTCTTAAACCGCCTGTCCGCCCTCGATCAAATTCTTGACGTAGAAGTCGTTCAGGCCTGTAAATGTTTCTAGCTATTCACTTTAACGGTGGAACTTAGGAGAGGGGGAGGAGGGAAATTATAAAAAAAATGTAAATACAAGTTAATAATTCTTCAATCAAACGACTAATCTCTAGCAAATATTCAACATGGATGAGGTTCGGACCAGGGGTGGTTATTATCATATCACTTTTACCGTAGAACTTAGGGGAGGGGGAGGAGATGGGATATTTCTATGAAAATAAATAAAACTTAGTAACATTTGAACCACTCGACCGATCTTGATCAAATTTTCAACATAGATGAGGTTGGGGACTGGAAAGCTTTTTTTTTTCTTTTTTTAATATTTTCACTTTGATAGTAGAACCTATGAAGAGGGAATATTGATATATAAAAATAAATAAAACAAATCTTGAACCGCCCAACCGATCTCGATCAAATTTTCAACATAGACGACATCCGAACTTGAGATAATTTTTGTCATTTCACTTTGACGGTAGAACTTAGGGGAGGGGGGAGGAGGGGAAGATATATGTATAAAAGTAAAGAAGACTTAATAACTCTTGAACCACCGGACCGATCTTGAGCAAATTTACAACCTAGATGAAGTTTAAATCTGAGATATTTTTGTCATATCACTTTTACGTTCTAATTTAAACGTAGGGAGAGGAAAGACGTTTATAGATGATAAGAAATGATTAATATTAGTGTCCAATCCATAGTTTTTGAGCTCGCTGAGATGAATAGGGATACTTCTGATGTCGCTTAAATCTAAGTTCAACCTCGCAACTTGGGGGAGGAGGAGTGGATATATATACTAAATGGTCGAAATGACCAATATTAGTGACGAATTCATAGTTTTCGGTGTCGCTGAAATGACACTTCCGATGCCATGCTTCACATAAAGGTTTAAGGGAGGGAGATATATAAAAATCATGTTTTGGTAACATTTATAGTAGAATTACTATCATGAGTTGCATTCGAGATTACACTTTGCTTATAAGCCTTGTCAAGGAGAGTCAAAAGTATTAAAAACAACACATCTATGCTATCCTAACGGGCTGTAAGCTTGTCAAAAAGACGATTAAACGTAATATTCCTTCTTTTATCCGGTTTGTGGTTTACGTTTTTTTTTTTTTTTTTTTTTTTTTTACCAACTTTGCTAGTCAAATTCAAACGTTTGCCATTCGCAACTCACCAGAGCCTTTTGTTCAGGGCTGTCGCAAGAAAATACATTATCCTCTCATTGTCTCTCATACAGGAAACAACTCTGTTTGTCCCAATGTAAGAGTGACCCTTACCAGTAGACCCATCAGATCCTGACGCCGGTAGTTATAGTGATTTTTAAGTGCTTCATAAAGATATAAGGGAATCAACTGCAATCCCACCGAAGGGAGCAGAGGAATATTCGACAGATCCCTACATTCAATCCGTCTAGCTTCCAGCAGGAATTGTATATACACTCTAATACGATAAAAGTGGAAGAAAACAAGATACCAAGTTCATCCAAGCATCAACAACACTCATGACTACACTAGCTCTTTCAACAGTCGTCCCAACAACTCATTTTGTAAGTGATACTGGTTTAATTGAAGGAATATGTTATGTCTCTGAGGACCTACCCTTAGCTGTTCCACAAAATTACCTACCAACTTAACATTCCGCTCTCTCGTTACCAACTCAACAAGTGACAGTAGTAGTCCCCCCGTTATGCCCGAATGACTCATCCTCACTCTCTTTTATGACCGGGGTGAAAGGTCAATGACCTGGCCCGGGGTCAATGACCTAGGGGTACCTAGGACCACCCCCTCTAAATTTTGGCAGGGGTACCTTGGCCCACCCCTAAATTTTGGCAGGGGTACATAGGACCACCCCCCTTAAATTTTGGAAATTGCCAAATCTAAAAATTTGGTATGGTAGCCTAGGACCATAGTATGTACCTCTATCAGTATTGGGTGTCTATGTCGTTCCCTTTTATGGGTAAAAAATTGCCAAAAATTCAAATTTCGGGGTTTTTTGACCTAATTTATCCCCTTTGATGAGGTGTTATTACCCTATATAGTTATATGGGCGTATACAGGGGTCCATTACCTTTCATAACATATGGGTATATTAATGCACCCCTTTAAATTTTTGGGAGGGGTACCTTGGCCCACCCCTTAAATTTTGGAAATTGCCCAATTTCAACATTGGGTATTATAGTATAGGACCCTAATATGTATTAGGTTAAATTTGGGCGGTCCACCTCATTCCCTTTTAGGGGTACAAAATTGCCAAAATATAAACGTAAGCAATACGTTATACCACGTGTTTGGTTTTTGGTCGATTTTATCCCCTTTGATGAGGTGTTATTATCCTATATAGTTATATGGTCATGTATAGGGGTCCATTACCTTTCATAAGATATGGGTATATTTGTGCACTCCTTTAAAAATTTGGGGGGGGGGGTACTTTGGCCCACCCCTTAAATTTTGGAAATTGCCCAATTTAAACATTTGGTATTATAGTACCGAATCCTAGCATGTATTATGATAAATTTGGGTGGTCCACCTCGTTCCCTTCTAGGGGTACAAAATTGTCAAAATATAAACGTAAGCAATACGTTATACCATGTGTTTGGTTTTTGGTCGATTTTATCCCCTTTGATGAGGTGTTATTATCCTATATAGTTATATGGGCGTATACAGGGGTCCATTACCTTTCATAAGACATGGGTATATTAATGCACCCCTTGAAAAATTTGGGAGGGGTACCTTGGCCCACCCCTTAAATTTTGGAAATTGCCCAATTTAAACATTTGGTATTATAGTACTGGACCCTAACATGTATTATGATAAATTTGGGTGGTCCACCTCGTTCCCTTCTAGGGGTACAAAATTGTCAAAATATAAACGTAAGCATTACGTTATACCACGTGTTTGGTTTTTGGTCGATTTTATCCCCTTTGATGAGGTGTTATTATCCTATATAGTTATATGGGCGTATACAGGGGTCCATTACCTTTCATAAGACATGGGTATATTAATGCACCCGGGAGGGGTACCTTGGCCCACCCCTTAAATTTTGGAAATTGCCCAATTTAAACATTTGGTATTATAGTACCGGATCCTAACATGTATTATGATAAATTTGGATGGTCCACCTCGTTTCCTTCTAGGGGTACAAAATTGTCAAAATATAAACGTAAGCATTACGTTGTACCACGTGTTTGGTCTTTTGGCCCAATTTATCCTCTTGGATGAGGGGCTATTACCTTATATGGTTATATGGTTATGTATAGGGGTCTATTCCCTATCATAAGACATAGGTACATTTGTGCACTCCTTTAAAAATTTGGGAGGGGTACTTTGGCCCACCCCTTAAATTTTAGAAATTGCTCATTTTATATATTTGGTATTATAGTACTGGACCCTAACATGTATTATGATAAATTTGGGTGGTCCACCTCGTTCCCTTTTAGGGGTACAAATTGCCAAAATATAAACGTAAGCAATACGTTGTACCACGTGTTTGGTATTTTGGCCCAATTTATTTCCTTGGATGAAGTCCTATTACCTTATATGGTTATGTATAGGGGTCTATTCCCTATCATAAGACAAAGGCACATTTGTGCACCCCTTTAAAAATTTGGGAGGGGTACTTTGGCCCACCCCTTATCTTATGATAGGAAATGAACCTATATACATGACCATATAACCATATAAGGTAATAGAACCTCCTCAAGCATTTGGTATCATAGTACAGGTCTCCAATATGTACCACTATAAATTTGGATGGTCCACATCGTTCCCTTTTCATAGGTAAAGAACTACCAAAAATCAAATTTCGGAGGTTATTGACCTCTATTTAGCATGTTATATGGATATGTACAGAGGTTTATTACCTTTATATGTTTATGTTCCCTTTTAAATTTGGGAATTATCAAATAACAAAATTCGGTAAACGTTTTCTAAGCCCCATTGTAGATGTTGATGTTCCTCTTATGGCCAAATATTCAAAATTTAAATGTTATTGACCGCCTTTATTATTGAATAAGTACAGGATTTATTACTTTTTCATAAGACACAGGTGTATTTGTGTACCAATCTTAAATTTTGGAAGGGGTACATTTCTTATTGTCGTATCAATAATTGGTAATTGGATAGTATTTCATTCATTGGGTAAATCATTAGGATCACGTGATCGGTTATTGACCTATGGTGGGATTAGGAGTCCAGGACATTGGTACATTGAAACTTTGTAGGATAATTTGATAATGCGTCATTGGTTTTGATTATTCCCGCCAAATATAAACGTAAGCAAGACGTTGTACCACGTGATTGTTCTTGATGAGGTAGTGTACAGGGATTCATTTCCTTTGTTGTGGTACTTCTTAAGTTTACTTCTAGAAAACAGTTGGTTCTACTCAGGTAAACAATTGACGGACATTATTGACCTTATTGAACATATAATGATATGATTAACTCTAAGACTTAGGTATATCAAGAGAAGTATTCTTTAAATTTGGGAATGGTGATAAACAGAATTTTAACATAAGGTGTGAAATTTGAAACAATACATTGAACTTTAGTCACAGCTCATAGTCTAAGATCATTGGTGGTGATTGATTTGAAATCTGATAGCTAACCTTATTGAATCTTATGATTCATAGACGAAAGGCAATACATGCTACAACAGTTTAAAATTTAATCATAAGGTGATGTAATCTGACACTAGCAAAGTTATTGTTAATGCAATTTGATTGGATGATCACTATCTTTCCTGCAATCTGATTGGTTGATCACTATCTTTCGTGCAATCTGATAGGTTGATGATTTTCAAATCTTTGCTGTATTCAGTTTTAAGTTTTGTTTAACATTTAAAAATCTTGGTTTCGTTCAACATTTTGCACTCACTGATAAATATGATCAAAACCGTTTATTTGTTAATCGAATAGATAAAAACCGGATAAAGTTTGACGGTTAACCGTGAAACGTAAATTTTTTTTTAGTTTGAAATTTTTTTGCTTGAAATTTTTTGTTTGAAACTTTTCGTTTGAAATTTTTGTTTGAAAAAATTTTTGTTTGAAATTTTTTTGTTTGTAAATTTTTGTTTCAAATTTTTTTTTGTTTAAAATTTTTTCGTTTGAAATTTTTCGTTTCCAAAATTTTTTTCTGTTTAAAAAATTTTTGTTTGAACAGTTTTGTTTGGAAAATTTTGTTTCAAATTTTTTTTGAAAATTTTTGTTTGAAATTTTTTTTTGAAATTTTTGTTTGACATTTTAAAAGTTTGTGCACTCATTAGTAAAGAACTGGAACTGTTTAGAACTAAAACCTCTGGCAATATTGTGGTGCACGTCAGAACATGATAATGCAACGTCATCAGTTTTGCATCATATATAAGTATCGTTCGAGTTAGTATTCATGATAACGTCATCATGGCTACTTGTCTGCAGTTTCTAAACACGCGTGATGTGATGAAATCATTTACCAAAATTACCGATTTACAACAGAATGTACCTTATAGAATCTTAGCTAGCCAAATGATCCCTACAAAGTTTGGATTAAGAATCGTAGTGAAGCTTGAAAATGATAAGAATATAATTTTACCAGCAAGATATTTACCCATGGAAGCATCAAAACAAGAAGAACTGCTGCGTTTCTTAAATACTGGATCTGTATCTTTATGTTACAAAGGATTCTTGGGTCGAAGTCATCAACTTGAATTTAGTACACAGCCAGATTCGTCAGCAAAATCATGAATCAGCACATTTCTTTCCAATGACGTCAGCCGTAGTTGTATGAATTTGGTTGGTCGGCATGACGTCAGCAACTGTGATGAAATCATGAATTCAAACGTCAGCACATTCCTTACCAATGACGTCAGCAATAACTATAAACCAGCAAATACAGTGTCATCCCACGAAATCATTTGAGCAAGTGCTTTTCAGGAGGAAAGATGTGTACTTCTAACGATAAAGAGTTCATCTTCGCAAGCTATTATCCAATAAATATATTTCAAACAAAACATGTGATGATTGGTATCAGTGCTAGAACATTTGAACCTGTGATTCGATTGGGCAAAGCAGAACAATTTGGTGTACAACTGACCTGTGAAGAATGGCAAATATTATGTTCACGAATCGACCAAATGAACGATTATTTTCATGATGAGCTAAATGTGACCATAGTCAAATCATTAGGCTCAAATCATGAAGTGGTGCTGCGTACAGTCCTCGAAGAGAAGATGGTGCTGTTACGTAAAAAGAGTACATTTCATGTCCCTCGCAATATGGTGTATCTAACACAAACGGAATGGAACAAATTCATCAGTGTATTTCAGTGTGTGAAACATGCAGTGGAAGTGTGCAACAAAACTAGTATATTCCTGAAAAAGTACTATTTTGAAAAATGTGTTATGCATATTGTACAACATGTATCTAGATATTGTGATGGTTGTCAACATCGTTCTTGGGTGCATACCTGTATTGATAAACAGTTTATTTGTGATCAAATGGACATTGAGTTTCCACCAATTGATATTGCATTAGACCTTAAAAGACTTCAACTGGAATTAAAATTATATGCTAAAGACAAACTAGTGCAAGAAGTTCAAAATACATTGTATCGACAATATCCAGAACCACTATCTGGTATGGATGTATGTGGAGTGTAATAAAATGATCCATTTCAATGAATTGTGTTTTTTCATTTCAAGTACAAACCCATATTCTGACGTGTACTATTGCACCACAATGTTGTCAAAGGTTTTTGCTCTAAACAGTTCCGGTTCTTTACTAATAAGTGCACAAACTTTTAAAAATGTCAACTCAAACTTTGAAAACAAAAATTTAGAACAAAAATCTTTGAAACAAAATTTTGAAACGAAAAAAAAATCAAACAAAAAATTTCAAACGAAAAAAATTCAAACAAAATTTTGAAGCGAAAAAATTTCAAACAAAATTTTGAAACAAAAAATTTCAAACAAAAAATTTGGAAACGAAAAATTTCAAACAAAAAATTTTAAACAAAATTTTCGAACAAAAATTTTTCAAACAAAAATTTCAAACGAAAAGTTTCAAACAAAATTTTGAAACAAACAAAAATTTCGAAACAAAAAAATTTAAACAAAAAATTTGGAAACGAAAAAATGTCAAACCAAAGTTTCAAATTTTTTAAATGTTAAAACAAAACTGAATGCAGAAAAAGATTTAAAACTCATCAACCTATCAGATTGCACGAAAGATAGTGATCAACCAATCAGATTGCAGGAAAGATAGTGATCATCCAATCAAATTGCATTAACAATAACTTTGCTAGTGTCAGATTACATCACCTTATGATTAAATTTTAAACTGTTGTAGCATGTATTGCCTTTCGTCTATGAATCATAAGATTCAATAAGGTTAGCTATCAGATTTCAAATCAATCACCACCAATGATCTTAGACTATAAGCTGTGACTAAAGTTCAATGTATTGTTTCAAATTTCACACCTTATGTTAAAATTCTGTTTATCACCATTCCCAAATTTAAAGAATACTTCTCTTGATATACCTAAGTCTTAGAGTTAATCATATCATTATATGTTCAATAAGGTCAATAATGTCCGTCAATTGTTTACCTGAGTAGAACCAACTGTTTTCTAGAAGTAAACTTAAGAAGTACCACAACAAAGGAAATGAATCCCTGTACACTACCTCATCAAGAACAATCACGTGGTACAACGTCTTGCTTACGTTTATATTTGGCGGGAATAATCAAAACCAATGACGCATTATCAAATTATCCTACAAAGTTTCAATGTACCAATGTCCTGGACTCCTAATCCCACCATAGGTCAATAACCGATCACGTGATCCTAATGATTTACCCAATGAATGAAATACTATCCAATTACCAATTATTGATACGACAATAAGAAATGTACCCCTTCCAAAATTTAAGATTGGTACACAAATACACCTGTGTCTTATGAAAAAGTAATAAATCCTGTACTTATTCAATAATAAAGGCGGTCAATAACATTTAAATTTTGAATATTTGGCCATAAGAGGAACATCAACATCTACAATGGGGCTTAGAAAACGTTTACCGAATTTTGTTATTTGATAATTCCCAAATTTAAAAGGGAACATAAACATATAAAGGTAATAAACCTCTGTACATATCCATATAACATGCTAAATAGAGGTCAATAACCTCCGAAATTTGATTTTTGGTAGTTCTTTACCTATGAAAAGGGAACGATGTGGACCATCCAAATTTATAGTGGTACATATTGGAGACCTGTACTATGATACCAAATGCTTGAGGAGGTTCTATTACCTTATATGGTTATATGGTCATGTATATAGGTTCATTTCCTATCATAAGATAAGGGGTGGGCCAAAGTACCCCTCCCAAATTTTTAAAGGGGTGCACAAATGTGCCTTTGTCTTATGATAGGGAATAGACCCCTATACATAACCATATAAGGTAATAGGACTTCATCCAAGGAAATAAATTGGGCCAAAATACCAAACACGTGGTACAACGTATTGCTTACGTTTATATTTTGGCAATTTGTACCCCTAAAAGGGAACGAGGTGGACCACCCAAATTTATCATAATACATGTTAGGGTCCAGTACTATAATACCAAATATATAAAATGAGCAATTTCTAAAATTTAAGGGGTGGGCCAAAGTACCCCTCCCAAATTTTTAAAGGAGTGCACAAATGTACCTATGTCTTATGATAGGGAATAGACCCCTATACATAACCATATAACCATATAAGGTAATAGCCCCTCATCCAAGAGGATAAATTGGGCCAAAAGACCAAACACGTGGTACAACGTAATGCTTACGTTTATATTTTGACAATTTTGTACCCCTAGAAGGAAACGAGGTGGACCATCCAAATTTATCATAATACATGTTAGGATCCGGTACTATAATACCAAATGTTTAAATTGGGCAATTTCCAAAATTTAAGGGGTGGGCCAAGGTACCCCTCCCGGGTGCATTAATATACCCATGTCTTATGAAAGGTAATGGACCCCTGTATACGCCCATATAACTATATAGGATAATAACACCTCATCAAAGGGGATAAAATCGACCAAAAACCAAACACGTGGTATAACGTAATGCTTACGTTTATATTTTGACAATTTTGTACCCCTAGAAGGGAACGAGGTGGACCACCCAAATTTATCATAATACATGTTAGGGTCCAGTACTATAATACCAAATGTTTAAATTGGGCAATTTCCAAAATTTAAGGGGTGGGCCAAGGTACCCCTCCCAAATTTTTCAAGGGGTGCATTAATATACCCATGTCTTATGAAAGGTAATGGACCCCTGTATACGCCCATATAACTATATAGGATAATAACACCTCATCAAAGGGGATAAAATCGACCAAAAACCAAACACATGGTATAACGTATTGCTTACGTTTATATTTTGACAATTTTGTACCCCTAGAAGGGAACGAGGTGGACCACCCAAATTTATCATAATACATGTTAGGATCCGGTACTATAATACCAAATGTTTAAATTGGGCAATTTCCAAAATTTAAGGGGTGGGCCAAAGTACCCCTCCCAAATTTTTAAAGGAGTGCACAAATATACCCATATCTTATGAAAGGTAATGGACCCCTATACATGACCATATAACTATATAGGATAATAACACCTCATCAAAGGGGATAAAATCGACCAAAAACCAAACACGTGGTATAACGTATTGCTTACGTTTATATTTTGGCAATTTTGTACCCCTAAAAGGGAATGAGGTGGACCGCCCAAATTTAACCTAATACATATTAGGGTCCTATACTATAATACCCAATGTTGAAATTGGGCAATTTCCAAAATTTAAGGGGTGGGCCAAGGTACCCCTCCCAAAAATTTAAAGGGGTGCATTAATATACCCATATGTTATGAAAGGTAATGGACCCCTGTATACGCCCATATAACTATATAGGGTAATAACACCTCATCAAAGGGGATAAATTAGGTCAAAAAACCCCGAAATTTGAATTTTTGGCAATTTTTTACCCATAAAAGGGAACGACATAGACACCCAATACTGATAGAGGTACATACTATGGTCCTAGGCTACCATACCAAATTTTTAGATTTGGCAATTTCCAAAATTTAAGGGGGGTGGTCCTATGTACCCCTGCCAAAATTTAGGGGGTGGGCCAAGGTACCCCTGCCAAAATTTAGAGGGGGTGGTCCTAGGTACCCCTAGGTCATTGACCCCGGGCCAGGTCATTGACCTTTCACCCCGGTCATAAAAGAGAGTGAGGATGAGTCATTCGGGCATAACGGGGGGACTACTACTGTGACTCAGACAGTAACATCATTTACGGTGAGAAACGCAAAGTAAGTATACAGAAAGTATACAGTATTGTATTTAGTAACGACCTTCGTCCTATATTCTGGCACTAATGCACTTTAAAAACGGGCTTTGACCAAAAAGTTGAAACCTGAAGTTAATTCCAAAGGATATTATTTCGGCAAACTATAGTGACGTTATAATACTCTATTGCGTTTTCTTTTCTTTCGATTTACTTATTTTTGCAGTAATATTATCTCATATTTATTGTTTTGTTATACACTCATATATTTTTTTGTATCTTTCTTTTATTTATGCATACATTTTGCTTTGGGGATATTAACCTCAGTATATTTACTTCTCTAGTTAAACACCATGAACTTAGTGACTTTATAGAACAGGAAGAAATCGATATTTTGTTACAGCTCGATAATTTTGATAGATATCAGACCCTTCTCATGTTACTAGTATTAGTACAACAGGATTAGGAACAGTCATCATTTGGCGTCACGATTTCAATTACGCTGCCACTCTACAAGATCTCACTGACCGAATTACAACGGGATGTTTACAATATATTCGTCTGTGCGGTGTCTATGCTAGATCAAAGTTTCCATAGATATCATAAGATCTGAGATATTATTATTATTATTATTATTATTATTATTATTATTATTATTATTATTATTATTATTATTATTATTATTATTATTATTATTATTATTATTATTATTAACTTTGAAAACTGCGTTCCTCAGATGCTCCTGTTATAGAAACGGTGATAAATAATGTGGTAGGCCATTATTATTTGTTATTAGGATAAGACTCGTATATGATAAGTAACAAGCGCTGTAGGTTTAGCTGTAGCACGCACTCAGAAATTTACTTCTAGAAGGGTCTGAAGCTTTTCGGGGCTTCAAATTCACTATAAGGATAAATTATATTAAAATGAGGTTTCGGGAAAGGGGTCTGGATCCCCAGGACCTACCCCTAAATCCATATTTGACTTCATGCGACAATGATTGAAATGATCGATCCAGTTGAACGTAACATAATAAATTGTCGGCAAATTCACTTGTTGAATCCATCTGTAAAACTTTCTAAATATGTCTTACAAGATGATGGTTTAATATCTCTAAATATTTTTTTATTTCCAAGAAAGAATGTTAGAAAGAGTAAATTCTTTTCTTTAAACAGTCTATCTCTTTATATGGCGTCGACTCACATTGCGCAGAGTTAGTTCAAATGTCCTAATTGCTCCACCCGGAAAATGGGCCAATCTATTCAAATTAAAATATTTCAGGACCTGTACAACATTATCCACAGATGCAACTAATTCAATATTTCGCAGCAGCTCTTCTAAATGGTAATTCACCAAGGACCGCAAATGATTTAGTCGACTTAGAAATCAAGGATTTAGGATTTTAGTATTCTGTATTTTTCGGCATCTAAGACCATTTAATCCGTCATGTATGAGGGATGACGCCCCTTGGCGAGAACACTACCCGGGGAAAGGAAAAAAAAGAATGGGTTGGGGAAGGAATGAAGCGGCCTGGGACCTAGAAATCAGGTACTACCCCGGCATTTGCCTCATGTGAATGAGGGGAACCCACGAAAATCTCATTCAGGATGGCTGGCGTGGAAATGCCTTCTACACTTTCTCGACCGAGTGCCCCCAACGGAAATCGAACGCGGGACTACTCACACCGAAGACGAGAGCGTTAGCAACAACTACGCTACGCAAGGCCATGACTTAAAAATCAAGTAGGTTCGTTGTTAGTATATTAGCTCTTTCTACACTGTATCAAGAATACCACAGTAGTTGCCAAATGCGCTAAAGTCAGAATATAGGCGTATCTTTTGTAGGATATGGTTTGGCTTGCTTTATTTAAAAAAGGAACACTAGACAAAATTCGTGCAAAATATTAATTATAAGTTTGCAATTACAAAATTAAACAATTCTGTTGAAACTTGTGAAAACGTACCAAGGAATAGTGACTCAAATTTCACGAACTACACTTGTTGATTTAAACTGAACTAGGGAGGCAGCAATGGCTTTAGAAGTGAAACGTGAAACAGAACGAGAGAAAGATGAACCAGTCACTAGAAGTTCAACTGTTTGGCATAACTTCCGAGTAGTTAAAGATGAAGCATAATATGTGTTTTAATGGATTTTTTTTTCCCAGAGGGGAGGGACAAATTCAGCCGTATAGATACCCAGCCATCATATATTGTATATATGAACGGCTCGGGGAAACATCATGACACGCCAGTTACGCTGAAATTGAGTAATTATGTGGAATGGAATGCGATCGAACCACAGACCAGTAAGTAGGTAGTTCTTTTAGGAACGCTTCAAGTTTACCTTCACAGTTTGGAAAGACACAGAACTTCTTGAGAAGGCATACGAATATGATATATTAAAACGAATATGATGTATTATTTTATTTGATGCATAAAGACACATGTTTTCATTTAAGAACTGATATAAATAATTTGTTACTATTTTTAGGGATGCTTTAGAAAGCAGTAACGTTATTGTAGCATACATTAGTGAAATAGTCATATAAGTATTTGGAGATTACATTATTATTTCAACGTTTAACTTGAAGTTGTATCTTTGAAAATGAAACGAAATAATACATACTTTTGTTGTTTGTTTAGTAAAATACATTAGCATGACAAAATATTTATTATTATTATTATTATTATTATTATTATTATTATTATTATTATTATTATTATTATTATTATTATTATTATTATTATTATTATTATTATTGTATTCTTTGGTAAATTTATCTTAATTTTATTTCTGTCTTTGTATGAGTGTACTTTAATTAAGGTGTCAATTGATTTGAAAATCATGCTTAAATTATTTTATGATTTTCATGTATGTTCATTTGTAACTTTGACTATATGTATGTTCCTTTTAATATATTATATATATATATTTTCTACTGTATACTCATATCAATATGTTATTTTAGTCTCATGACAGGGTGTACTTGTTTGAGATGTACTTAAGATGATATTTCTGCTTATTTGTTTTCTCATTATGCTTTTCATTGTATTTTTATCTGCAATACCCATTGCATGTATTTTTTTTTTGCATGTTTCATTTTTATGTTATTTAAATGTAAGCGCCCTATATTTGTATAATCCTTCTTGGGGGCACTTTGTGGCTGTAGCTGTTTGTCCCTAATAAACATTTAAACATTAAACATTATTATTATTATTATTATTATTATTATTATTATTATTATTATTATTATTATTATTATTATTATTATTATTATTATTATTATTATTATTATTATTATATCGTACAATATATCATACGAGATAACGATAGCATTTATGTTGTACTTTAGAAAATGATTATTTGTTTCTTCAAAACAAGATGTACACATGAATATCACTTATTTTGATAAATGTTAACCGTAATTCAAGGCAAAGCTCTTGACAAATGTTAAATATGTAACTTTGTATGCAAACGTTGCACTTAAGTAATATTAATTTAAATGTTGTGGGTTCAGAAAATGATACGTTTGCAGCTACGAAGTGTATATTTATGAATTGCCTTCGAGCAAATGGAATGTTTCACTCAGGATGGTGAAAATAAACTGGTACTTATTATCCCTAAGCACAACAGAACAATCTAGACAGATAATACATGTTATTTCTGTAATTGTAGAGAAAGGAAGCTAACGGATGGTCGATAAACCTAGGAAAGTGAAACTTCGTATCAACAGAGCGGATACGAAGCACAAATGTTGGAGAAAAGATCGTTCGGTGCGTGAGACTTTTGTCACCTGCTCACGGGCGAAGACAGATAGGGATGACACGATGAGATGACACACGAGCTTGTATCGACGTTTGTTCTAAGAAGGAAGAGGGTAAAAAAAAAGCGAGAAACCTCATGGGACGCTTGATCGATGTTCGTGGAGTCCCTCTTCCATTCCGAACATGTTTCCACCTATTGACATTTTCGCTTCAGTCGTGGATCCCGTCAATTACGTTGATTAAGTCTCCAGCGACAGTTTCAAGTCAATACTTCTCTACTTACCAAGTACTCTGCATTCAAATGCCACTCCATGAGAATTCTGTACAAAAGACCAGAACGGAAATTGTATAGTTGAGGCACAGTCAATGTATCTATTCAAAGGCATTGAATTCCAGAAGTGTCTCACAACAGTTGTTCCCATAGGATTTCAATTGGTACTTGAAGCAAGCTTTTAAGTTCTAAGGAACTGGATAATAAATTCAGTCTCACTTCAAAACATTTTTTCCCTTATTTTCAAGATAAATATTCCGCTTTGAGCACAATGGATTTGGAGAATAATAACTTTGTTTCCACCGCTACATTCGAGTGCTGGAAAAGTATTATTTTAGAACAACACTTTAAGGTTGCAAACTAGTTCGCTACTAACGAGATCAACCACACCTACACAATACTACAATTATGTTATATCTATATTGTATTTACTATTATCACTACTACTACTACTACTACCACAAGGGCTGGAAAAATACAGTTTTTTTTTTTTAAAAAAAAGAACAAGACGTGTTTAAAACATGAAAAAGGTGTTCAAAATGTTTTAAACAACACACAGACACAAAACATGTTATAAGCATTTTTAACAGTTTAAAACATGATTTTAAACATATTTTAAAATCGTGTAATAACATATTTATTAAGACTTTTTTGCACTTGCGACCAATCTTTTCATTTAATTTATTCTGGTTAAGACTACACTGTGTTATGTGCATAATATTTCAGAACAGATTAGTAATTCTCAACTTATTTCACATCACAACCTCTTTTAATATACCCTATTGCCAGTGACTCTCGTAAGTACTTTCTTGGTTGTGATAATCTTTCTAGGTATATTTTAAAATCTATCTACTATAGAGATCTCACACAATCTATCAATATCCATGGTGAAACAAAAGCTCACCACCCTTGTGTCTCAAAAAGGGATGAGGGAGAATGATGAAACTTGAAATTGGCCTGACACATCAGGTGGTGCTATTAAGCATCACGACTGCCATCTTTGCTTGATTTTCGAAATTTTAAATGCAAAGGGAGTCATGTTACATGTTTTAAGGCTAGAATTTTACCAGAAATACGGTTTTGTGATTATTTCAGCCGTAAAGCAAGTCATTTCGGAGTTACCACTTCTGAAAATTTTCTAGTTACGACTTTAGGGGCAAAGCTCGCGTTTCGTGGAGGCGAGTAATATTTTTCTTGCAGAATTCGATTACTATTTTAGAACACTGTTGCTAATGAAACTATTTTAAAATAATAAATTTTAGAAAAGTAATGTTTGAAACAGAATTCACGTTGTGTTAACTTTAGAATATTTTGTCTAAGCCTATGCAATTGGTTGCTTTTCTGAGTCAATAATTTCTTGAAGAAAGGTAATATTTGGGGCGTTCAAAGCACAATGAATTCAAATCCTTTTTCAATAATGTTCAGGAAATGGATTCTAATTCAAAACGTAATATCTTCGTAGTCAAGAGTCCAAAACAAATGTAACTAAAATCATGCGAAAGAGCGTGGAATAGTTACATACGACAGCCGCTAGACAGGGGCGTCAGTGGGACAGGAGGGCAACCGCCCTCACCCCAACCTGAATTTCTGATTTTGGGGGCAGTACGACAGTTTTAGATTTTTTTTTTTTTTTTTTTTGATAAGCAAAGTCTAACAGAACAAGCTTGATGTCCTTACACCGAATAAATACCGAAAAAATACAGATGATTAAAACTGGAAAGTTGCTTAGGCTCAATTTCCAGAATTTTAAGCAGAACTTAAATTCGAAAGTAGAGCCACCTTTGGAATCATTGTGCCTATATATTGTAGTCCATATTTATTCATTGTAAGGACTTCATTTTTTTAATGTTGCACTTTGCTCAGCAAAAGGTTTCTAAATCTGCATTACTGCCCCCAAAATCTGAAATTAAGAGTAGGGGGCGGATGACCTCTAAAAGAACGCCCTTCTCTAGCGTCAATCATATAAAATTCTAGATCGCATCTTGTCATATAGTTTTTCTTTCTTTCATCTAGGATTCGTGGCTGTGAAATATGACGTTATCTTTCGGTGTATTCTTTTCGACACACTCTGCATTCATTTATCGTAATTATGCATCATTGACTATGGCATTCGAAGCTGGATTTGTTAATTATTCCCACGCTGCAGCGTACACAATATAATGTTAACATCTTACATTTATGAGCAAGGAGGGGGAAATTAGCCCTCCTCTCCATTCCATCAACGCCCTTGTCTAGCGGTTACCCTACGGAACTCTGATGCACACTTATTTAGATGTTGGGGCCGCGGTGGCTCAGTGGTAGAGTGTTCACCTCTGGTGTTTGGGGTCCCGTGTTCGATCCCAGTCCTCGACAAGTGAACTTTTGTGGTGGACAAACACCGTGCGCGTGGGTTTCCTCAGGGTTCTTCCGTTTACTCCCACTTTCTACATTCCACCATTTTCATTCATTACTCATCATCACCGTCTGTCTCCTTTAGCCTAACCGGCATAACAGTGGGACGTAAAACTCAAAGATTTCATTTCATTTTTTAGATGTTTTTTTTTTTCATTTATTTCGTACCCTTGGTTACGAATATACTATGTTTGCTGAAGAAAAGCGAACCTTTCCGAAAATGGATCCCTTGTGCTCTCAACGCTGCATATCTAAACATATTTTATAAAATCTGAGTTGGAGTCAAATTTCTCCAGCAACCCAAGTTTGTTCGAAACGCATAAAATTAGTTTGTTTAGTTTGATTGATTACAGTCTTGGATAATTAGCAAGGCTATATGATACAGGGTTTTTGTTTAAAGTGGGATCCGAACCACTAATTTTGAAATTTTACGTCGATCGCAGTCAAAATCTATACAGCAAATTCTGACGTCTCGTACCTCTACCCTTAAAATTGAATGTTAAAAGACCGAAAATTGCACCCTGTAGCGTGGTGAGTACATACAGACAGACGAACAAATTGAGATCAAATAGTCCCAGAAACTGACGATCGGCACTGAAGTTGCAATACGTATCACGCTTTAATTGTTAGCTATGTGGGCGACTGCCATACCTTGCGCTTTCTCGCCTGGTCCCTTCATAAAAGGTGTGAAGTTTTTTAAGAAAATTTAGAAGTGAGGTGGAGAAGATGGACGAAATAAAATTTTCATAATATAATGAAAAATATATTGTTGATACAAAATTAATTCTTACCTAAAGTTTCCAGTTGCATCTCAACCATATCACTGACTTTAGAATCATGAGAAGCATTTTCGCATCAACAATTTTACCATTAGTTTGGGTTTCCAGTTTTTGCACAGCATTGCATTTCTCAAAATGATTCTTCATTCTCTAAACTTAACCAACCATTTATTTCTTACACGTTTTGACACGAGCTTGTAGGATCGTTTTCTCATCTGATGGAGTTTCAATTATTTTAATAAATTTGCTCCAAATGATGTCCTTTTTTCTTTCCGTAAAACTCATGTTAAATGATTCCAAGTTGTACGGAGACTGCGAAATAGCACGTACTGTATTAACTAATGTCGGCGATATTTTAATTTCTGGACCCCAATTTAGCAAATAACATTTTGTCCGCTTTCTTAACATAACACAAAAATTTGTTTTCATGATATTTATTTTATTATTTTTAAATTCAGTTCTACAAGTGGTCCAACCTTCGAGTACGACACTTTCTCGCAAGTTAACTGAGATGCATTCAAACAATATAATATACGTTAAAAGTAAAGGGAAGAAAGAGACAAAATAAATTTTAGATCACTACATTGACCTGCGTAGCCACGAGAAATCAAAACCTTCACATGAAAAAAAAAATAGTCGTCTGAATGAGGAGCACTTTTTGACAATTTTCTTTCTTTAGCAGATCTTTTTGCAAGAATAAAAATAAACATGTGTTTAAAACAAAATACACGTCTTTAAAACGAATACAGAATTTGTTTTAAACAAAATCAATTGTTTAAAACAAGTTTTAGTTATTCGCTTTAAACATTTTGTTTTAAACAAGACAACCCTGACTACTACTACTACTACTATTATTATTATTATTATTATTATTATTATTATTATTATTATTATTAATAATAATAATAATAATAATAATAATAATAATAATAATAATAATAATAAAGAAAAAGAAGAAGAAGAAGATTTATTTTCGTCAAAACTTACGCTTTCATTCACATTTAAAGGTGAGTATTTTATTTATTTTTATGTTTTATTTTATTTATTTACTAGCTAAGATACCAATTCTTAGCTTGGGGGCTGAATTTGGAAGTCAACGCCTGTAGGAATATCACCATTAATCTCAGCGACCGTGAAAACTATGGATTTGACACTAATATTGGTCAGTTTGGATTATTTGTATATGTCTCGGTACCCCCTCCGTGCAGGTGACCCCCCGGAATGCAGCCGAGTGGGGTAAATTTCGAAGTTAATGCGATTATAGTTTCACCATTGATCTCAGCGATCACGAAAACTATGAACTTGACACTAATATCGATATTTTTTTTTTACTATTTTTACATGTTCCGGTAAATGACCCCTGAGAAACACCTGGTTTAAGATTTAAAGAAAAGACGCTTCGTCTTGTTATGAGGCCTGAACCAAGGTACCCGTGACCAACATTCGGTAACTCTCGGTCGACAGGCCGCACACAGTCAAACACACAAACAAACTCTTTACTTTATTCACATTTGACTAGCTGAACCTGCGCTGTCTACTGAGCGCATCGTTCTTATGTCCATGAATCTCCTTCCCACAGTGCAAGTCTCCTTACTCACACAAGTCAATAATAGGAGACTCACAAAGGAAGTGAAGTGCTATGTACAGATGTTTGAGTGAGTTTGTAGCAAATTTGTAGAAGTAACCGATATCAAGTGGAACTTTTTTTTTTTTTTTTTTTTTTCAATTCAGGTTTAAGCAAGGTGTCTGCAATGTCCGTCAACTCGCCATACGTAACTTCTCCGTAGGTTGCCTAAAATTCTCGTTTCTGCCTTCAACAATGTTAATGTTATGGGCTCAAAGTGGCTCTAAAATGTTGAATAGAACAATAACGACACGGTTTTTGAAAATTCGAATGAGAACTGGACAATCTACACAAAATTTGGAGTCAACCAGCGAAAACGGCACTTTTCTAGCATGTGTGGTTTTCGATGTTTCGTTGTCGAAAGGATTGGAGAAAAACATAATAAATGTATCATTTTAATATACAGACTAGCTGAGCCTGCGCTCTATACAGAGCGCATCATTCACATATGAGCATGAATCTCTTTGTCATTCCTCACAACATGTGCATGTCCCTAGGGGTGGACGGTTCCTGGAAACGTAAACCGCGGTTTCTGTTTGTTACTTAAACCGGTTTGGAACGGTTAACCGAAACCGAACCGTCTCTAAACCGAACCGAACCGTTCCCAAACCGAAACGAACCGTTCAAACTGAACCGAAACCGAACTGAACTGTAATACAAATTGTTAAATTTCTGGTAGTTTTAGTACTCATAAAATAGTATAACTGTAATATTTCCATTGTGCGACTCTTCGCTAGAACATAATTTAGTACTATTAAACTAGGAATGCAATGGATATACCCGATTGCAATGAAATGAGCTGAGCGAGCTTAAACTACGTAATCAGGAAGAGTTTTTCGGTGATTATTCCTCGATGGTACATCGGATTTTTGATTTCGACCTATGTTGTCACTCAGCACGACATACTCTATCAGCGTGCTAAGTTTGGTTGAGATCGGACAAACGGTCTAGGAGGAAGCGTTTTTCGGTGATTATTCCTCGATGGTACATCAGATTTTTGATTTCGACCTATGTTGTCACTCAGCACGACATACTCTATCAGCGTGCTAAGTTTGGTTGAGATCGGCCAAACGGTCTAGGAGGAGTTCGCGGACAACCAAACGGCTAACCCCAGTATAAGAGCTTCGCTTCGCTCAGCTCAATTAAAGTAGTTCCCAATTCCCAAGTAATGGTCCCCTCTTCCAGGGTATCTATCCTAAATCTGCATATGCTGTAAAGTTGTCTTCCAACTGATATTAAGTTTTATTTCAATTTCCAAAGCATCATTAAAAGTACCCACAGAATATAAACCTTCAATTGTTTCAGTAATATCGAAATAATTTTACATCTGAATAAAGTTATACCGAAAACATAACATTACACACTTATTCTAATCTCAGGTTGGACGGTTCCTAATAACGCAAACTGCATTTCCATCGATTTCGAATATTGAACAGAAACTGAACAAAATAGTCCACAAACAGGATCCAACAGTTCTTAAACCGAACCGAACCATTCTACAAACCGAACCGAACTGTTCCCAACCGAACCGAACCGTTTCCAAACCGAACCGAACCGTTCCCAAACCGAACCGAACCGAACCGTTCCCAAACCGAACCAAAACGGTTTGAAGTCCAAACCGACTGATTCGGTTTAAGCTACAAACCGAACCGAAACCGGTTAACCGGTTTTTGGAACACCCCTACATGTCCCTTTAAAGACACAGGTGAAGGACTTCTTGATAAAAATCGGCAAGAAGTAGCGTAAAGGGAATATTTTTTTATTTTTTTTTCAATATCTCGCACTATTTGCAAGATTGAGCCTAGTTTCAGTTAGTTTCTTATTCATTGTATGATCAGTGTTTTCTTTCTTCTCGCATGCAATGTGTAACAAACAAGTACATTACAAACACAATTAATTATAATGTCAGTGATGCATGATGTTCATTGGGTAAAACATTCCAAACAATAATGATTAATCTTAGCATGGAGAAATGGTTATCCTTCGTTTTTCATTATCATTTGGACATGAAACAAATGTGTGAGACGTATGCAACCCCTGTATACAATTATGTGCTGTCGGAATGTATAATGTGTAGGATATGGTGCTTTAGTTGTTTTTCTAATTTCAACACTTCCACAGTACCCGTAAAAATGTAATAAAGATATAATGGTCATGCGTTTTAAATATTCGATTATCTACACAAAATTTGCAGTCGATCAGTGAAAATGTCATCTTTCTAGAGCCTGTATTTTCGATTTCACATTGTCGAAAGGATTGGCCACAAACATATAAACACCCACAAACGTATAGTTTAAAAGAACTCCAAAGATGACAGGACAAATCATTTGCATTGATTTTGGAAAATTCTTATTAAAATACAAAGGATTTGAACAATAATAATAAAAAAAAAACTTTATATGAAAAGGGTCTACTTAAATAATTTATTTAAAGTACACATAGTTTAAAATATTTGATAGTAGTAATCGCGTCACTATAGGACTCTTTTTGGCCCCTGGGTCCCTGCCTCAGGACCCATGGTCCCTGGCCGGGGTCAATGACCTAGGGGTACAGAGGACCACCCCGTCTAAATTTTGGCAGGGATACCATGGCCCACCCCTAAATTTTGGCAGGGGTACATAGGACCACCCCCCCTTAAATTTTGGAAATTGCCAAATCTAAAAATTTGGTATGGTAGGGTAGGACCATAGTATGTACCTCTATCAGTATTGGGGGTCTATGTCGTTCCCTTTCATGGGTAAAAAATTGCCAAAAATTCAAATTTCGGAGGTTTTTTGACCTAATTTATCCCCTTGGATGAGGTGTTATTACCCTATATAGTTATATGGGCGTATACAGGAGTCCATTACCTTTCATAAGACATGGGTATATTAATGCACCCATTGAAAAATTTGGGAGGGGTACCTTGGCCCACCCCTTAAATTTTGGAAATTGCCCAATTTAAACATTTGGTATTATAGTATAGGACCCTAATATGTATTATGATAAATTTGGATGGTCCACCTCGTTCCCTTTTAGGGGTACCAAATTGCCAAAATATAAACGTAAGCAATACGTAGTACCACGTGTTTGGTTTTGACCTAATTTATCCCCTTGGATGAGGTCCTATTACCTTATATGTTTATATGAGCGTATACAGGAGTCTATTACCTTTCATAAGACATGGGTAGGCCTATATTGGTGCACCCCGGGAGGGGTACCTTGGCCCACCCCTTCAATTTTAGAAATTGCCCAATTTAAACATTTGGTATAATAGTATAGAGCCCTAGTATGTATCACTATAAATTTGGGTGGTCCACCTTGTTCCCTTTCATGGGTACACAATTGCCAAATTTTAGTACAACCACGTGTTTGGTCTTTTGACCTAATTTATCACCTTTGATGAGGTGTTATTATCCTATATCGTTATATGGGCGTATACAGGGGTTCATTACCTTTCATAAGATATGGGTATATTAATGCACCCCCAGGAGGGGTACCTTGGACCACCCTTTAATTTTGGAAATTGCCCAATTTAAACATTTGGTATAATAGTATAGGACCCTAATATATATTAATGTAATTTCGTTCCCTTTTAGGGGTACAAAATTGCCAAAATATAAATGTAAGCAATACGTTGTACAGTCAGCGACTGTAAAAAGTGGAGGTTGGATACATAAGAAATGATAGCTTTTTCCAGTAGCAGAAAAGTTTCACTGTATGCCTGATAGTTGGACAACCAACATGACAGCAAATACATGCCCGAAAACATAACATGCCAGGATATTCCTCCATTTGGAGGAAGAAGTATTCCTATCTGAGAGCATCACTTAGAGAAACAACCACGAGATAAATCTGCAGAAATTCCATTCGCGTTAAGTTCAAAGAGATAGGAATTAATACAAAGGAAACGAAAAGAATAATACGCATCATGTAGAGACCGAAACACACACACACAAACAACCCACAACAGACACACACACACACACACATACTTACATTATATATATACATGGGCGGAGATTAGGGGGTGCAAAGGGGGGCAGTTGCCTCCCACTTTTTTGAAGCAACCCATTAATATATATGTCGTAGTTTTATTTGGAAATATAAAGTTTTTGTGTGCATTACTGTTTCATAGAAAAATGGTGCTATATAATATTTGCCGTTGCATGAGAACGTATTGGTTGTTTTCCCGTGAAGTTAAGAAAGCTAGAGGAATTTCGTTTTAAGTGCGACGGAAAACAATCCAAAAATTCGAGCATATTTTCAATCCAGAGATATAGAATCTGTTAAATTCATTTTCAGTTTTGTCAGGAAACGAAGAAATGATGCCCTTATGTTTCAGAATTGTTGAACAATTTTCTAGTTTAGTGGTCCCTACTTAATACAAATTAATGAAATCAACCACTAAACAAAAAAAGCTGCTCAATAATTGAAAACATGAGGCGTCACTTTTTCTTCGTTCTCAGACAAAATTCAAAACTGGATTTAGCAGGTTTTGCTTCTATATCCCCTTCTTATAAGGGCTCGATATGTTTATCAGCCGCTTTGAAACTAATTGAGAGAACATTTCGCCAAAACAAAAGTATTTCACAAGTTATTCTTTAATTGAACAAAAATTGACAATTCCTAAAATAGCTTCTCTTCTTTCTAAAGTAAGGAATATTGATTAAAAAGAGCGTAATAAGAAACAACAACTACCTTTTTCATTATTTTGTAATGTAATATACGAGTGAAGTGGTGTGTGTTTAGGGGTGTAAGTGTATATACAATTAACTTTAGTGAATTCAACATAATTCTAGGTTTTAGGATTATTTTGTATAGCAGGAGTGTGGAGTGATTCTAAGTATTGTGTTTTGATGTGTTCCAAGAAAGTTGAAACTGCACCTAATGGCAACGAACATGTTTCGGGAAGCTGCAAAAGCAAATACTGCTTTAAATGTCGCAGCATATGGTTGTAGTATTTACTGTCTTTCATTTTCTATGAGTAATAACATACGTTTAATAGCATATCTGAAATTAAAAATTAAGTTGTTCAATTACCGCCAGTTTCAGTATAACATCTACAAAACAAGACTCGTTGTTCATTACTATGATTAATAATATCCTTTCTATTTATTTGATTTGCAAATTTGTTATTAAATAATCTGATTACACAATTTTCAAGACAGAATTTTAAGATGTTCATGAGCAAGGAATCAAATCTCTTCTTACACTTTCGTTATTTAAGAGTACAAAGGTCTAGTACCTATTTGCGCTAGCCTTGTCAATTTACTTAATAAAATATGAAATACGATATATCGTGCTTTAACTGAAAAAAATATAATATCCTATTAGTTATACAACCTTTCGTCAAAGTGTTAGAAACAACCAGGAAAACTAAGATTGATATACAAATATTCAGATCATGTCTTGCCCCGCACTTTTAACGTCCAATCGCCGCCACTGTATATATATATATATATATATATATATATATATATATATATTATTGATTAAGGATTAAATGAGTTATTTCGTAAATTTTCGAAACGGGTCTTGAAGGAAGTCGTCGCAACAGTAATGACATCTCGTAGCATTGTTACGTAACACACGCAATATAAATAAAGCTTCAAAAGCAGAAGTCACAGCTTGTGGCGTGGATAATTCGGTAAGGTATCTGCTTCTAGAGTGGGCAGCGCGGATTCGAGTCTCGAGTACACCGATAACTTTTTTCTTTCAAAATGCATTTCTATATTTTTATATATGTTATTAATAATTGGTTTTTTGCATTTTTTGTAAATTATCTTAAATTAGAGGAGCTTAAATAAAGTCAGGAAGGTTAAGACACATATATATGATTGCTTTATCTGTATATGCAGTCCAGAGATGGAGTGGGTCAGTGGGCCACTGGTCAACAGAACGTGCCCACGGCGAACCACCGGGACCTACTCTGGCCCACCGACCCATTCTGCTCAGTGCATTGTAGACAGCTTCTGAACACTGGTGAATTTGTCTACGTTTTACTCTCAAGGCATCCTTTTATTCTTTTTTTCATTTGTTTCTATTGAAAAAAGAACTTCAGGCAATCTTAGATATTGATATTTGCAATTATAATAATAGCAATAGGACTTATTAGTTAGCTTTGAGACGCAGCCTGTGACTTTTTAGAGGAGCTAACTACTGAATAAAAAAATGTTTGAACCGTACCGTACCGAATGTATATACCGTACTTTGCACATCAGGGGTTACTTTGCACAAAATATGAAAAGAGTTTCACAGTCCTCTGTCGGCAAAACCATGAACAGAAAAGAGGAAGTTTCAACTGGCACCGTAAGATAGAACACCTAACTGTATTTTGGCTATAATGTTGGCGGTTAACATCAGTTCTAATTACCGAGAGGGTTCATTGTTGTAGAGGTATGGAAAGCACTCACTCTAAAGGCCGCCAAAATTTGAAAGATATCACGTACGAGATTTTCCGTCAAAGTTAAGTCAGTTTCGTAGAATACTACTGTGGATAACGGAACTTCGATGCAATCAGGGACGTACGCAGGAATTTATTTCGGGAGGGGTCCAAACCTTTCCGGGGGAGGTCCAAACACAATTTCAGGCTAAATTATATTAAAAATTGTAAAATTGCCCCTAAAATTAGACTAAAATTGAGGCTTCAACCACAAATATTTCTTTTTTTTTAGAAATGACTAGACTTTTTGGAGGGGGGCTTCAAAAGTCCGGATTTCGGGGGGGTCCGGACCCCCAGGACCCACCCTCTGTGTACGTCCCTGGATGCAATAGTTGAAATTGAAATGTGAAACGTTTTAAAGTCATAAAAATGTAAAACTGGGAGAAGGTAGTTTTAGTGATGGGCAGTGGGAATATTCCCGGTGGGAAGGAATTTAAAAATGGGAATATTCCCGGGTTTTTTCCCTGGCCTATAAATTCCCGGGAAGGAATTTATTTCCATTTCTTTACTTTATCTTCCAAATTATAAGAACCATATGACTAATTACTTTATTTTAATATATTATGATTTACTTTTAGGTTTTAAAGAATTTGGAGGTTAAAAAAGTTAAAATTATTTGACGGTACTTTATATAACAAATAATATGATTTTTAAGTTCCATTTCCATTTTCACTTAAAAGCAAGGTAATTGTTTAGTATTGGAGGCGCAAAACTAGCAAAAAGTTCGATGATTTACGGAAGAAATGAGTTGATAGCGATGTTCAAGTTGTCAAGAAAGTATCGAACATATTTTTTTAAGGCAGTAGGGGATTTATACAAAACGGAAAGGTAAGTGGAAGTGATTTAAGTGAGAAAGGAAAATAAATTTTTGGTAACGAAGATAGAAAACAACGTGCCATGCGGGGCTCTAACCCGCCTCCATTCGCTAACGCTCGCTCTGCAATGCTGTCTGAATTTAATGTTGGTAACGTAATTTAACGTATGAAGCCATAAAAGAACCGCATCGGAATAGAATATCGCATAAAAAATATGTGCAAAAACTGGTCTCCAATGCTAAAGAACAGCCAAAATTAGCAAAGTACTAATTTAAAAATAGTGAAAAGGAACCATTTTGTAAAGTAATTTAGAATTATGTAAACATAGAGATGAAGTACTATTAATAAACCCTGAACCATCATTAGTAATAGACGTCGGTCTGTCTCCTCTCTCTGACTCGAATTGCTGAAGAGGTACTCGAACTTCTTTTACATGTGAATTAACGTATGGAATTTCGAGAAATAGGTAGAATGAAAGGTCGTGTATGGCAATGTTACGTGCTAAAATATAAAGATAAGTAAGTATCTTGCAAATTTTGAGAACATAAATATGTATGCGCAAATGTTGATAAATTGGTGAGACATGTATCTTCTAGCATTTACCCAATCTAATTGGTTTATAAATTTAATGTGTTTATAATATCAGTAATAGAGTCAAGTTGAGCAAATCCACTTACATATAAATTTAAACTGTTACTATATAATTTACTATATATTTTTTCACACATATTTAATTGATAGAACATATTGTAAATAAATATACATTTATGCGTACTCTCTAAATATAATAAAGTGTTAATAAAGTAACATAGTACCGTTCAGAATTTATAGATTTTAAAGAATCCTCTGTGGACAACAGAAATAATATGCTGTGATATAAAAATTAATCAACTTTGAATCATAATATAGTAATAGAATGCAATTTTCTTTCTGATTGTACATAAATTCCCGGATAAATTCCCATTTTGGGAATCTTCCCGGGAATATTCCCAGGGAATATTCCCGAAAAATATCTTCCCGGGAATTTACCCATCACTAGGTAGTTTCAGTCTCTACTCGGGGTTCCTTTGCACCGGTCCAAAAATACCGCTTAGATAGGAAATAATTACTACTAGAACCTACTGAATGTTTACTAATGAACTTGCACTAATGTTTTCCTTATATATATCTAGCTATTATATGTTTAAAATACAGTGTTCTAAATCATTACGTTTGTAAGTTAAATGCAATTTTTTTTAAAATGGCTTAAATCTTGTGCAAAGTACACAAAGTCTTACGGTACTAAGTTTCATCTCACTAACGCGAAGTACTCTATTTGTTATGTATTTTTAACCCTCTCTCCTCTATTAGGATACGCACTTTAATAAATATGACGTGACAACAACCCAGTTTGAGGTAGGTGTTAACTATGTTAAAAACTTCACACCGAACGGTTCAACCATTTCCTTTACGTTAAACAATATGTTTTTCATTTGTATAATACACACGTACCCTCATGAAAAAAAAAAAAAAAAATGCGCGTATACTGTAACAAACGATTTTTCGCAATTATTCCATTTTCCTTACGTTTATGGGTAAAATTCAGTTATTAGTAAGTGGAGATAATAGAAAGCAATCCATCCAAGAAGATATTTCCAAAAAAGATAATAAAATAATAAAAATATAACAAAAAACAAAATTATGCTCGGTTTTGTGTATACTGGTAATAATGCTTTCAAGAGAATTTTGCAGCAGCAGAGCACGACTGCAGAGCGAATTTCACGATTGGTAGTATCGTAGTATCCAGAAGTTGAATCAAGGAACTAGAAAGTAGAGTAAAATGTTGCATTTATTGGTTTAAACCTAGAGCGTAAATTGTCTACCAAATATAAAGTAGCTTCTGTAACCAAGATGTTGAACGGAAATATAGAAACAAATAGGAAAACTGTTTTCTTAAATTTGGAAGTGATATAACCGCCACCAGGTTATAGAAGTATTTTTGTGGACGCCCTGTATATTTCGTGAAGACAGTGATTATTATTTTCGATTTGTACTTTATTCTGCAACGCATATAAGTTCTTTCTTTGGTGGGAATTGCTTCTTTCCCACATAATTGGACAAAGAAGTCTTTCATCGTTTTTTCATATATATATTTAAAACGTTGCTTTTGCTGAGAACATTTCAGTTAGTGACTAACCATTTCAGTGTTTCTCCCTGACTCATTATATGCACAGTACATATTCTATAGTTAATGGGAACTGAATTAAGTGTTTTCTTTAATCGCTTATGGAAACATTATAATAGATTGGAGAAATACGGGCTGACCAGATGTTTCAGTAACCAAAGTGGCACCAACTGTGTTGTTTCGTAGCCCGTTATCTGTACTTTCTCACGCCAGTGTTATCGCCGTGTCTAGTGCATTATAGGCAGTTGACTAAAATTAACATAAATTGTTTTCCGTATTCTGTTTGTATGTGCATACAGGTGAGTTAACTGAGTAATTTTTGAAATGAACTGCCAACACTTTTCTGTTGACCATTGCAATCCGTAGCTTGAGCTTGGACGCTCGAGGAGTTTGACTCCAGGTCTGGAAGATGCAACCACGCATCTCGCGTTGAACTTCAAACATAAGTTGTGTTAAGGGGCACAAGCTATTTAGCCGATGAAGGACGATTACTTACGGCTAGCCCCAATCAGTGAAATCCCAGGTCCTCAGACCTTGTGCGTTTCAAACGTTATATACGCGCCCTCCAATATCAGAATTCAACTGTGAAGACCTTCTTTTCGTTTATTTACTCAAGATTTACTTTTACGCTGCAGGACTGTTCAGCGTAACAACTGGGTTCATCGTGGGACAATCCAGACAACTTTTCCCCAGTGCGAATCCCCCAAATGTGTTCATGGTGTGAGCAAAGTATTTATAGTGATACCTGAATTATAATCATATATACACAGAAAGGGCTATATTTCCCGAATAGGGCAAAACGTAATTTCAGCGGCAAAATTTATTAGTGTCCAGTGTTGTATTCATTTCTCTTCGTTATTTTTTTTTCAAAATAGTGTTCTAATAAATAAGTATAGTGTCAATTAATCCAGTGTGTTTTCGTTGTTTGTATGAGTGGTGTTTGTGTGCGTTATGGTCTGGATGACCGTCTGATCGTCCGTGAGGTTTTCGAGACGAGACACCCGAACCTCTCGGCGCCTAATGCTCATCTCATTATTGAGACCGACGAGCTTCTTGGGAAACAGTTTGTAACCTTTCTTGGAGAGGTCTTCGTCGTCCTGTCCAGGTAAGTTAAAGTATCAGGAGTATACTTATTGGTAACACCACGAGCCGAGGACAGCGAACAGAACTCCAGCTGGTTACAAATAAATGCCGCCCGAACATGGACCACGAACTCCAGCTGGTTACAAATAAATAGCAGCCCGAACTTGGGACGGTTACAAATAAATGGCGCCCGAACAGGGACCTGAACTCAGGACCGGTTACAAATAAATGACGCCCGAACTACCGACCCGAATCGAGACCGTTGGTGCTCGAATATACATATAAGATTAATATTCTAATATATCTTTTCTCTTTCAGCTTAGTACCAGTAATCTGAAAAAAAAAATCTCTTTCAGGTGATTTTAATCATATATTCTTGTGATAGTTCATTTTATTCTAATTGTATGTTTTAAGCTTTATTCTTGTTCAAGATGGCACACCAGAGACTTAATGCGATGGCTAGGGTGATTTCACTTCTTGAAGAATTATTGAAACAAAGTAAAGAAAGCCGTGCTGAGTTTAAAGAGAGTGTCGATAGATATATAAAGCAAAGTAAAGAGTCCCGTGCTGAAAATAAAGAAAACCTAGATAGATTAGGAAAAGAGCTAAAGAGTGATTTAGGTCAAAAGATAGACGCTTTACGGGACGTGTTTCGTGAAAATAGTCAGCAAACGGAAACTGCTGAAAACAAAATACCGGAATGTGAACCCCAAGTACAGTCAGATGTTCCTACTGAATACGAAACACCGGAAATTGAACCTCAGTTAGTGACTGATATTCCTAGTGTAAACAAAACATTGGAATTGAAACCTGAGCTACAAATTAACACTCCTAATGAAAAGGAAACGCAGGAATCTGAACTCCAACCAGAGACAGGTAGTCTAAACCATCCTCGTAACAAATCCGATAATGATTTTATTCATTCAGTATCTAGCAACACCACTTGTAGTATCAGAAGTAGTGAAATCCACGAACATATGATTGTAGACGACAGAGGTCGTAAGCGCACAAAACAAACTACCATAAACTACAGAGAGAAAAAGCGTAAACGAAGTTACAGTTATTGTAATAAGCAAAGATACCAAGTTCAGATCGTAAACAATACGAAATTTAAAGGGAATCAGAACCAAGACCGCACTCGAAAAGGTAGTAACAGAAACAGAAGGAGTCGTAAATCACGGCCACGTAACCTGAATTATTACAAACTAGACAGGAATCGCAACTTGTGTGACAACATGAAGCATAGATTTGTACGTAGTAGTTATCATCGTAGAAATAGACGAACAAACCGTAATTATCAAAGCGGAAACAGTAATCATAGGAAAAGAAAAAAACAAGAGGGGGCAACCAAAACTTTGTATGTGTGATACGAATTTTCTTTCAGGAAAGCAACGCATTTCTTTTAATCTTTCTTTCAACTTTTAAGTGATAGATATTCATTCATTTTTCTTCCTTTTTGCTTTTAGTTTTTGATAGAACACCTGGACACGAAAAGAAGAATTACGCATTTCTTTTAAATTCATTTTTTGCTTCCAGCTTTTAAATGTTCGGCAATGAGCAGATAACACGTTTTTCTTTCTTTATTTTGATAAGATAATCGCTGCATTTTCGATCACCTGTTAATGTCGATGAATGACGGACGACACACAGCTGATTGATTCTTTGTGTGTGTGTATGTGTGTGTCTTTACTCCGTGTCGCGCCTCACAATTGAATACTAATGTTGCAAACCTTATCACTGACTTACTATTAGTTTAATATCATTAATTTTTTTCTTGTTTTCATTTCAGATGTTTGAATTTAGATCTTTTAGTAAATAATTAACGTATCACATACGTAGGGGAATTGCATTTTAAAAGCAATTTGAAATCTTGGCGAGATTTCCGTACCCTCAGCCAGTGGGAAGATGTTTTGGCGTTATAATATATATTTTTATTGTGTTTTAAAATTAAAAAAAAAAATCTTTTAGGATTTCTTCCCACTTTCGAAATTCTTAAATATGTTATTACATGTTATTTAGAATTAATGTTTGATTTTCTTTTAAAAAAAAATGTATCGAGATGCCCAGGATAAGAAAATTTTTAGTTGTTAGTTACGTATATATTTCTGTATTTGTAAATGAAACTTAGTATGTAATCTCATGCGTAGAATATGAAACTTTACATTTATAATCAATGTTAAATTTCTTTTCAGTGTTAACCTTAGTTTTTCGTTTTCATTTTAATAGTAACCTGTAACTAGATATGTGTATTCTTAGTTTAAATTTTTTAGTATATTTATACGTCTAGTAATATTCTAGTGAATATTTTAATGTTTATGAATCGTAACTATATTGTGTACTGGTATGCTAATGTGTTGTAATATTTTTTTTGTTAATTTTGAGAAAATTGTATTTTAGTTCCAGTATGTCCTAGAAACTATTCGAATTCGATATAGATCCCGAATAATAAACTTATTTTCTTTTTTTCCGACAGTATGAAGCAATAATGTTTTATGAAAAATTACTTTGTCAATTATTTCGTATGCTCGATGACTTTGAATTTTTATGTGTCAATAAGACCATTTTAAATATTTTGTAGCGAAGATGCCTAAGGAAGCTTATTACAGCTGTTTTGTAGGGAATTTAATCTTGATGTTTCAGATCGACCAGAAAGTTGTAATGTCGTTGACTATATTTTTGTTTGTATCCCATGTTTTTCTTTTAGTAGGTCTCATGTATTTTGTCTTTTAGAGACATATCTTTACGATGCTAGGAGAGCATTTGTATTTTGTGTGTTTACACATCTTTTTCTAGGTGGAAGACGTATGTTATGTTCCAGGGAACATACGCGTATTTTACTGAATATAAATGTTTATATTTCAGTTCTGTACAGAAACATTTTGTAAGTGCCTATGGTTGCATATTTTGTGTGTAAGTACGTGTAGTATTACACATTTTTCCCACCTATGGTTTTGGTCAATTCATGGCGTAATGACCATTTATTTTCAGGAATGTTTGGACTAGTGAGTCAACTTCCTTGATTCAGACCTTTGAAAAACTTGGATCAACACTTTATAGTTTTCAACGCTTTATTAATAAGTTCTCTTGCAGATAATACCCATATGTTCTGGTAACCCTACAATGTTTACGTTTATGGAAGTGAACAACGACCATTATTCTAGGCCTAAGCTAATAATAACTTTGTTTCAGAACGAAACCATTTGTTGTATTGAGCATTACTGAATTAAAGTCTCGATTTTCACGACGAGCAGATGGCATTTGATCTTATGGCGTGCCGAATTTTCTTCATACATGTCAACGAAGTCACGATCTTTTCTTTGATATGCAGAATCATGCTTATTTCTTGGAATTACTATGAACGTCAATTTTGACACTTAAGTTTATTTTTTTTTATTTTTGAAAAACGATTTTTCGTTCTTTTCTGCCAAACAACACGAGACACAGTTAAAAAAAAAAAAGGACATACAGGTGAAAATCTTATTTTGTTTATATATTGTCAGTTTATCATGTGTTTACATTTTCATTCATTTTACTATTCAATGATTTTCATATATTTCTAATGTATTATAGTGATATCGAAACTTTAACAATAATTTTAATATTTTAGTACCTTTAACATGTTTTGCTATTTGCTTATTCATTCACATTTTGATATTTTAAATACAGATATCAGTATATTTACTAATTTTTATTGAGATATTTGATAATTCTTTAAGTCGATGTTTTCATGAATAGTTATTGTGTGTATATATTTATTTCATATTATATCAAATAAAGTGATCGAAACGGAACACTTAAACATTTTACGAAAAGAATTTATTAGTGTTTAAAAAAAAAACATTTAAATAGCCCTATAACGTATTTACTTCATATTATATCAAATAAAGTGATCGAAACGGAACACTTAAACATTTTACGAAAAGAATTTATTAATGTTTAAAAAAAAAAAAAAGGGATTTAAATAGCCCTATAACGTATTTACTTCATATTATATCAAATAAAGTGATCGAAACGGAACACTTAAACATTTTACAAAAAGTATTTGTGTGTTTTTTTTTAAAAAAAAAATAAGAATTTTAATAGCCCTATAAACGCTTTCTGCGAACTTAAAAAAAAAAAAAAGTTATCATACAGGTGTTGTAACCGTACTTCGTTTCTCACACCAGTGTTAAAAAAAAAATCTCCCCTTCTCCCCTCATCAACTCATCGTTGGAGAACCATGGAGGATATTCAACACATGGTTTCAACATGTGAAGTAACGGAAGATAAGGAAACCCAACTGCACCAATTGTTCAAGAGGATCTTATTACTTCATGGAACATTTGGATTGGACATTGCTCATGCAGGAACCTCATCATGTTGTAGTGAGTGAACTAGTTCTTTAACTATTTTAAATAGCCCTTTTTCAGGTGAAAAACCATTCAACGTTCATACACGTAAGTCTCACACCATATGACAGTGTTGCCAACTAACTTATTTTAAATTTTCAGGTGAAAAACCTAATTTTATTCATACTTCGTCAGACGGCCAAGGGTTCTCAACCTGTCTACATGTGCACTTGACAGGTCGTTCCACTTTCGGACACCAATCTATAACCGCCACCAGGTTATAGAAGTATTTTTGTGGACGCCCTGTATATTTCGTGAAGACAGTGATTATTATTTTCGATTTGTACTTTATTCTGCAACGCATATAAGTTCTTTCTTTGGTGGGAATTGCTTCTTTCCCACATAATTGGACAAAGAAGTCTTTCATCGTTTTTTCATATATATATTTAAAACGTTGCTTTTGCTGAGAACATTTCAGTTAGTGACTAACCATTTCAGTGTTTCTCCCTGACTCATTATATGCACAGTACATATTCTATAGTTAATGGGAACTGAATTAAGTGTTTTCTTTAATCGCTTATGGAAACATTATAATAGATTGGAGAAATACGGGCTGACCAGATGTTTCAGTAACCAAAGTGGCACCAACTGTGTTGTTTCGTAGCCCGTTATCTGTACTTTCTCACGCCAGTGTTATCGCCGTGTCTAGTGCATTATAGGCAGTTGACTAAAATTAACATAAATTGTTTTCCGTATTCTGTTTGTATGTGCATACAGGTGAGTTAACTGAGTAATTTTTGAAATGAACTGCCAACACTTTTCTGTTGACCATTGCAATCCGTAGCTTGAGCTTGGACGCTCGAGGAGTTTGACTCCAGGTCTGGAAGATGCAACCACGCATCTCGCGTTGAACTTCAAACATAAGTTGTGTTAAGGGGCACAAGCTATTTAGCCGATGAAGGACGATTACTTACGGCTAGCCCCAATCAGTGAAATCCCAGGTCCTCAGACCTTGTGCGTTTCAAACGTTATATACGCGCCCTCCAATATCAGAATTCAACTGTGAAGACCTTCTTTTCGTTTATTTACTCAAGATTTACTTTTACGCTGCAGGACTGTTCAGCGTAACAACTGGGTTCATCGTGGGACAATCCAGACAACTTTTCCCCAGTGCGAATCCCCCAAATGTGTTCATGGTGTGAGCAAAGTATTTATAGTGATACCTGAATTATAATCATATATACACAGAAAGGGCTATATTTCCCGAATAGGGCAAAACGTAATTTCAGCGGCAAAATTTATTAGTGTCCAGTGTTGTATTCATTTCTCTTCGTTATTTTTTTTTCAAAATAGTGTTCTAATAAATAAGTATAGTGTCAATTAATCCAGTGTGTTTTCGTTGTTTGTATGAGTGGTGTTTGTGTGCGTTATGGTCTGGATGACCGTCTGATCGTCCGTGAGGTTTTCGAGACGAGACACCCGAACCTCTCGGCGCCTAATGCTCATCTCATTATTGAGACCGACGAGCTTCTTGGGAAACAGTTTGTAACCTTTCTTGGAGAGGTCTTCGTCGTCCTGTCCAGGTAAGTTAAAGTATCAGGAGTATACTTATTGGTAACACCACGAGCCGAGGACAGCGAACAGAACTCCAGCTGGTTACAAATAAATGCCGCCCGAACATGGACCACGAACTCCAGCTGGTTACAAATAAATAGCAGCCCGAACATGGACCCAGACCTCTAGTCGGTTACAGTGACATGCTCTATAGCCATGAGATTTATTTGTTAAAAGACAGGCAAAAAACGTAGTATCTGTGGTCAAGTGGATAGAGTGGTTCTTATACTGTTTTGACACCAGATCGAATCCCATCCCATGCCATCCATTTTACTTTTTTTTACAAAACATTATAGAAAGTGTATAATTTTTATGTTAATAGGAACAAAAAGAATATAATAAGGAAATAACTTTGTTTCCTCTAATGGCATATTTATTCAGAATTAGGGTACTATTAATAATAGCTATTGTTTTCAGTTTATGGTATGGTATACCTGTTCCTCCCCTCTCCGTTTTTTGTATAGCAGAAGAAACTTCAACTCACTTCGAGTCAGGAACAGAAAAAAATTCCCGACCTGCAGCCTGACAGTCACAGCGAAAGAAGAACAATAGCTCGTTGTCATTAAAAAAAAAGCTGATGTTAAATTATTGTTCTAGTGTTTGTGTGTGTGTTTCTTTTTAGAGTATTGACTCTCTCTGTCTCTCCTTTTTTTCATATCCACAAGTGCAAGAAATGCAATCATAAGTCTGTGTAAGGAATAAAGAATGCTTTCTTTAAACAAAACTAAATTATACAGCTCTATTTGTGAGGAACACGAATGCTTCCAAAATATGCCATGGATATTAACTATAATCATAACGTTCTTCTGAATTATACAGTAGCGTGAAAAACTGATAATAAAATGGTGTAACAGGCATAAGTTTTTTTTCTAGCGTGACCACATTAAACATAACAAATTAAATTTTGGGGATTACAAATTATCACTTTGCGTGTCGGTGTAGGCCTATTCGTTTTCACATTCGAGCGACGAAAGAAGAAAGTATGGTGATAGTTATAAAAATCGAATACGAGATTTCAATGGATTCAAGTTACATGTCCCCTACATATCGAAAAAAATAGTTTTCCATGTCTGCCCATCTATTCGTCTGTCGGTTCGTCACGGTTTTACATGCACTGAATTAGAGGTCATACTGTTCAATGTATCTGGAACGAATTCTAGATATAACGTTTTAATAACATACTATCGTTTCGAATTTTATATCCTTCGACACCTAAATGTAAGGATAGTTTACTGAAGGATGAACATTTAAAATAATTCAGTTTTCTCAAAAAAAAGCAGCTGTGACGATTATATTTATTTTTATAAATATATATTTTATTAGCAACTCTCCACCGTAGTATCAATTATTTTTCTGAAAAAAATACATATGGTGTAATTTATTGTGTAGTATGCGATCTGCTTGCACAATTTTCTCAACCAAATTTCATAAATAAACATATCATTAATAACCTAACTATATGACAACTCGTTCGTCATGTAAACATTCAAAAGGAGTAGCTTTCTCCTGATGATTTTAGCATTGACGCCTCAGGCAATTGTTTCATATTTCGTAAAGAAATGTTTCATTAATAAACTAACATACAGCATAAATCATTTATCCCGATAACATACAGAAGGAGACGTTTTCTCAAGAATTGACTTTTTTTTTACAATTTTCTCAGTAATAACTGAGACAAATTTGTTGTAATTTCAGTTAAAATATATTCTGTAATAATCTCACAATATGGTATAACTCACTTGTCCCGAAAAGAAAAATCGAAAAGAGATAGTTTACTTTGAGAGTGAAATTTTTCCTGATGATTTGCTTAAAAATTACTCGATATACTTGGTGCAGATTATAAATAATTTACAATATGGCATAAATCGTTTATCATCAAAATTACAGATAGAAAAGTTTACCTTTGACGGTAAGTTTTTCCCGATGACCTTCCCAAAAAATACTCAGGAGATGTTTGTTGTTCATATTTCATAAATAAATGTTACATAAATAACCTAGCTATATGGTATAATTCCCTCATCCTGAAAATCTAGAAGTGGTATATTACTTTTGACATTAAGTTTTACCCTGCGATTTTCTCAAGGACGACTCAGGCGATTGTGTTCGTATTTCATAAATAAATGTTTTATGAAAACACTAACAATATAGCATAGCTCGTTTGTCCTGAAAAGATCCACAAGGGACATTTATTCTTGGGGTGACGTTTTTCATGATTTTCTCAGAAATTACTCAGACGCTTTTACTTATAGTCCACATACAATTATATCCTTAATAATTGTAATATATGGCTTAAGTTATTTCTAACGGAAATATGACCAATGGGTACTTTACTTTTATGCCTAAAGTTTCTTCTAACAAGTTTTCCAAAACATTATTTTATTGGCAATTTCCCAAATAAATGTTTCAATAATAGCTGCAGCCTAACATGAGTCAGTGTAACAAATTCGAGCGAGAAAGTACAGTGCGTTTGCTCCGTACCATTTCTTGAATATGTTTCCTAATCACAATTTTTGGAACAAAATCGAAAATCCCTTTTAAATGTACCTTGTTGTGGTCAAATGGTTCAAGTGCATTGTTTCTGGATTTGATTTCCAGTGAGAGCTAGTGTATTTTTGTCCAAGAGATGTGACACGTCGGTGCAGAGAAAAAAAGTGTTTAAATAAGCCAGACCAAGCTAATCAATAATACAAAGAAATAATATAATGTTACGAAATTATCGAAGAAACGTTGATAATATTAGGTAGGTGCAACTGAAATGTCCAAACAATTATTGTCAATTTCAAAGGTAAGAAAGTGAAAAATTTAATGCCAGGTTAATCAATGGCCACTCACTATCCTACGAAGAAGTGATTGAGATACCAAAAAATGTTGTAATCGCTAGGAGACATGTTAAAAGAACACAGAGGGCGAGAGAGAGTTTAATACTGCAAATCATGGATAGTCTGCACCTTCGTTTGAGGGCGAGTATTGAAGTCCGTAGGCCTACATAGGTTAACATTGAAATGAACATTGCAACACAATACCTGTTTAATATTGATCGGGGCTTGCTGACAGGTTTGCAGAGTATTTGACGGGGTTTGATATTGTAAAGAAAACGATCCTTGTAAACGACTGTGCCTTCCCCACTGTACACTGTAAGTTAAATTCGTGCTTAATTAAAACTATATTTGTTTAAAACTGTACAGCAATCAGCCAGTAATTCTTTGTTTCCGCCCGGCGGGGGCTCATGTGGTTCGGATTCCACGTTAATCAGTAGGTCCACGTCTCATATAGCCTCGCTGTTGAAAGAGACGATAAACTCAAAATCACATCACACATCTTTGTTTTCGCATTTGTTTTAGCCCATAAGTGTCTTTGTTCATGAGCTTCTTCGTGGCTAAGCGGTTAGCGTACGCGCCTTTGGCGTGGGAGTCTCGGAGAGAGCTCATGTGGTTCGGAGTCCACGTTAATCATTAGGTCGACGTCTCATATAGTTTCGTTGCTGAACGAGATGTTAAACTCAAACTCAATATCTTTGTTCATAAGTTTCTTTGTGTGTGGTTTTGCATATACGTGGCGTGGACATTATATTTTGATTTCTACGCCATATGTATCTAATTACATACACACCTATAGAACGAACACAACAAACTTGGAATATATTATTTGTGTATAGAAAATCATCACGCGGCGCTGCGTGGGAGAGCCGTGTGTATGGAATACCATACACATGGCAATCGTGTTGAAAAATGTATAAATAATAATAATAATAATAATAATAATAATAATAATAATAATAATAATAATAATAATAATAATAATCATAATCATAATCATAATAATATAAACAGAAAACGAAACGATCACATATAACTGCAATGGACATATACATTTATTAAGGCATATAACTGCAATGGAATTAAGTTGTTTCCTTCTCTCCCTGAACGCAACAGCCCTTATTGTGCCAAGGCGTAGAAGAGAACTTGTGGGACTCACGACTTTGGGGTGGTGTCTGGTCAGAATATCGGATTCCTTTGTTGTTAGTCCTAACTTTCTAGATGGATGCAGTTATTTCCGGTAAAATATACAAGCAAATAGACTTTTCTGTTACTATTAAAGTGAACAATTATACTCATTCCCTCAATATGATACTTGTGGCTGCTTAACTGTATACAGACAGTTGATCCATGGAAGGATAGTTGATAACAACAACAGCAATAATAATAATAATAATAATAATAATAATAATAATAATAATAATAATAATAATAATAATAATAATAATAATAAATAACAGAAACTCGACAAATATTCTTCCAAATAATAGGAACAAGTTTGCGTCACACTGTTCACTTTGCTGGACACACTAGTGTGCCGCGTTATACCGATTGTGGCACACTGGAATATAGGGTATGGCTTTTTAATTTTTCCGAACTACTTCAACTGCTTCAATTGAAAGGGATCTATAATAATAAGAGTGTAAATTTAGTCTTTTTATCCTTCGACTCAGAAATAAGGTCCGCGAGAATGTCATCTAAAAAATAATATACTCAGAATTTTATATAGTAGTTTGTTTTATTCGAAATTAATATGTCCTGCAACTGTTTTTTGATTGAAATTAATTGAAATGAAATCTTTAAGTTTTCACGTCCCACGTTGATGCCGGCTAGGTTAAAAGAAACAGTGATGATGAGAAATAAGTGAAATGGTCGAATAAGGAAAGTGGGAAAAAAACGGGAGAACCCCGAGAAAACCCACGCATACGGTGTTTGTCCAGCACAAGGTTCACTTGACGCGAGCAGGGATCGAACCAAGGACTCCATGCACCAGGGGTGAACTCTCTACTACTGAAACACTGCGGAATCTGAAATTATTTAAAGGAGAAAGGGACTACTTTATGAAAACTTGATGACGAACACATTTGTTAAAAAAATATCAGCTTTTCGTGAAATATTGCTTATAGGCAGGGGCGGATTAAGGCTTTTGGGGACCTGGGGCCGACTATTTTAAGGGGGCCCTATGTTAAGAATAGTTTCAGCTCATAAATTTTCTTTGCTGCCTTCCACTGCCTCATAGGCTTATCGAACCACCGAGAACTATGCTGTAATATTTTAATGTGCTCCGAGTTTACAATAATTGGTTTAGTTACATTAATTATTAACAGTTAAATAATTATATTCATTATTAACAGTTAAATACTGCTGATGGATAGACTTAATTCTAGCGATACCGCGAGCGTAACGAGCCGAAAGAAATTTAGCATAGGTCTGTCTATAATATAAGTTTAATGCTGTATTTTAGTATTAAACAAAGGGATTTTAAGGGACCCCCTGAGTTTGGAGTCTCGGAGCCTGGGATCCATTGACTGCGCCCTTAATGCATTAATGCTGATAGATTCAAGGGACCGGGCCTGTCCGAGCTAAAAATTTCGATCCGTGCAGACTTCTAGCCCCTGTGTATAAGCTATCTTGGGAAATACAGTAGAGTTTCGCCGGAGGCAGGCAGAACGCCGGAATTTATGGATGTGTTAAGAAAAGACCTATTAAAAGTCAAACTATGATATAATTTTACATATTGCGCATCTAATAATCATGTTTTGTAAGAAATAAATATAATGCATTGAATCAGGGACGTATCGAGCGTGAGGTCCTGGAAGCTGTCCCCTTCCAAAACTCAAGCACTTGTTGAACCTTTTTCCCTTTTGAGGTTCTTTTATATCAGATTACTTTGAGGAAGTGTCCAAACTGTGGGCAATACATTGTTGTTATGATTCTAAGAACATACCGTAATGCCATTGTAACTAGGTGGAATTAAAGAACACTTTTAAATGGGAAAAGAAATCTCTAAGTTTTACGTCCCACGGTTATGCCGATTAGGTTAAAGAAGACGGTGATGAGGAGAGATGGGTGAAATAGTGGAATGAAGAAAGTGGGAGAACCCCGAGAAAACCCACAAGCACGGTGTTTGTTCACCACAAAGTCCACACGGCGCGAGCTGGGATTGAACCAGGGACCCCAAGCACCGGAGATGAACGCTCTACCACTGAGCCACCGCGCCTCCACTTTTAAATGGGATTACAATTTCGATTCCGGTCTGTTTATTAATGTATTAGAACGATACACTCATTGCCATTTGCTATTTTTGTTATGATAGCCATTTGCCATTTGATATACGAAGCAGACAGTTTTCCTTACATGTGTCTCAAAAATATTTTTTGATTTCGTTTGTACTACAATGCAGTTTGTTTGAAGTAAATCGGTTCATAAGTGAAAAATAAGAAAAAGCTTAAGAGAAATACAGAACTGTTGCATTATTATTATTATTATTATTATTATTATTATTATTATTATTATTATTATTATTATTATTATTATTATTATTATTATTATAGATAATTTTGAAACATTAGAATTATGTGCTTACGAGGATTCATGTTGGTCCCCTTCTGAAAAGAAAACCTGCATACGTGCCTGCACTGAATGATAGACGTATGAGTCATGGTGTAGACGGCGTGCTAGGCGATAGAGTCCAGAGCATCAAAAACAGACTAAGGGGGTGTGGTGGCTCCGTGGTAGAGCGTTCACCTCTAGTGCTTGGGGTCTCTGGTTCGATCCCAGTTCGCGCCGTGTGGATTTTGTGGTGTACAAACACCGTGCTCGTGGGTTTTCTCGGGGTTCTCCCGTTTCCTCCCACTTCGTTCTAACATTTCACTCATTTCCCATCATCACCGTCTCCTTTAGCCTAACCGGCATAAACGTGGGACGTAAAACTTAAAGATTTCATTTCATTTTTCTCAAAAACAGACTAAGACCACAAGTTGCAGTTCTTCTTGCCGATTGATCCTACTTTTAACGTGCAATGATATGTCAGATGATACGGTATGTGGAGTAAACGAAGGTCAGTAACACGATTCGATTTTTTTTTTTTTTTTTTTTTTAAGAAATGTGATGATTTATGTCCGACTGCCACTTCAGTTACATCACCATATAATATACAACAGGTTCACCTCAGAAATCAAATTCATTTACCGTAATATGAGTCTCATCTCCTTCCCTTCAGAATAAGCCTCAAATCTGCCCACCTGAAGACAATTCTGCTCCTTGATCCTCCACAGTGCTGCTTTTCAACTGAAAAATATTTTGAACATCTCTTAAAACAATACGGGAACGGTCTTACTCGTCCCCCCCAATGGTGAAGACAGATTTGCGCCGCTGGTGTAAGGCTTCTCGACCCTAAACTTTTTTTTTTTTTTTTTTTTTTTTTACATTCTGAAACATTGAAATTTGTTATACCAGCACGGATACACGAATACAAATTGCTCATAGGTACGTCGAAAACGAATGTCAAGTAATGTTAACGCGACAAGGAAAGTTCGATGTGACTGCACTGACCCCAGAGAGTACTGACTGTTGTGCGGAGCGTGTAAGGCGGCACGTTTAGAGAGTGGCAAACAACTGAAAATAAAAGCTCCTACGAAGTAAAATCCCAAACTGAATTGAAATAGGCCTTCCTGAACGTGTTCAAGATTTCAATACCGACTCACTAAGACTTTTTTTTTTAAATAGTATTCCGTACAACCTACCTTACTCTCTAAAACCGCGAGTCAAGTCAGATAGGCATGTCTACTGCGACACTAGAGTTATTAATAGCACACGACAATTATAATAGTAAATACGATCTTAAGACAGGTTTAAAATGACGGCGTGATTTTCCTAACTTTCACTAATCGTTCCCAAATAGCCCTTTAAGAATGTTTTTGACAGGGAAAGTGTAGAACAAAATTGAACTTGGCATTTTTTAATTACGACCGTATTTACTATTATGATTCGACCTAGTAATAGCGATGCTATGATTGGCTCCAGAGACAATAACAAAAAGCGTGATGAAAGAGAATGTTTTGGCCGTCGCGTCGCCAGGTCGTGTAGTGGGTTTAAAAAATAAAACTACAGAAAGAGTACTGAAAGGGATAGGGAAATGTGCTTCTTAGTTGACCATTGAAAAAGTAATCAAATAATGGTATAAGTCGTGAGAGTAATTTTGTGTTTATTGTTCAGCAACATTTTTTTTTTATCTCTACACTGTTTCAAGTGTTCTTTTTTCCTGTCTGATGAGTTAGCCAAGTAGGTAAGCTGCTCGACTTCTAACTGGGTAATCCATGTTCAAATCTCCCTGCAGCTAACTTTTTCTCCCACTACCGAAATCAACACTGTGTGCTGTGTTGATTTAAAACAAAAAGTGGTAGTCATGCTGGGTCATCGCATTGTGTTGAACATAGGCGGAGTTAGGAATTGTCTGCTGGGAGGCAGACCTTTTGCTCGGTCTCGGACCTGTGGAATACTTCCTAGAGTGTGGGATTAATATGAATAACTCATTTTTTGTCAAAAAGTTGGGGGACAATGCCCCCCATAGCTCCGCCCATGGTGTTGAATCAACACAGCTATTTTTTACTGTGCAGGACATGCGTTGTAAACAGTAAGGTTAAGGACACATACAAAAGTCATCCAGGGCAGGGGTTTGAATTCACAAAAACGGGAAGAAATTTCATTTCCTCAGTCAAAATTAAATGTGTTGTAAGGCATCTTTACTATTGACAATAAAATGCAATGGAACCAAAATTAAATTTCAATTATAAATGCCGGGCTCAAATTACTATAGGAAATTAAGTAGTATATACTAGAAACAGCCGAAAAATTAAACATGAAGAAATGATTTAATAAAAACAAGCTAACAAGGCTATTACACTTAACTTTATTTTAAAAAAAGAAAAAAAAAAAAAACAAACGCAACGGTTTCAATGTTCTAACATTTTAATGTGTCATCCGAGTAACATCGAAAATGTTACGTTTACTGTGTGTGTTTTAAATTCAAAAACTGTGTTTGCAATTTCGAGACACGAGACGAGACGAGACATTTCATGAGACGTCTCGTCTCTTATCGTGTCCCATCTCGAAAACGAGACGAGACAAGTAGACTGTCTCGTCTCGCGTCTCATCCTAAAGAGTTCTGTCTCGTCTAGTGGCAACACTGGAAATAGGTAATTTGAACCACTTCCGCCTTGAATATGGAGTTAACGGATGAGATGGAACCTATTCTTTGGACGCAGAATCAATGGCAGAAAATCACTTTTCGATATCACTTACTTTCTTTGCTTTGGGTATCTGTCACACACACAGATGAAACCACTCTATAAGACTTCCGACTATTATGCACGGCATAGTTTGGAAGTTCAAAACCTGACTAGTTCCATAAATATTATTAACACTAACATATCAATGATACTCTTGTGTATAATTCAAAAAGTCAGCCGTGAAATTTAATCCAGATTGGAAGTAGTTGTGGAAAGGCCTCTTGCTATAACAGATTTGTGGGTGTTCAAATAAAATCAACATAATCTTTCTATTTCACAACAGGTGAGTAATGCATATGTCATTTCTACTGTATATCAACTTCACGGACCAAAGCGACTTGTGACTTCATGAAAATCAATTTGTTGGTTCTTCAAGGTCAATACATAAACAAAATAGCTGACCTATTACTTCGATAGAAGAGGAAAATACAACAGACGTGTTTACGTATAAAAGACTAACTAACGCCTCAGGCACTTAGTTGAAGGCTTAACTGGGTGGAAGCAACATAGTAACGTTCTATGGCAAAGAACGCTGTGCTGTGTAAAAAAAAGAAAAGGAAAAAAATGCTCTGGGTTGTTCTATCAGTTCTGTGTATGAAATACGAGTTTGTTTGTGTGTCTGTCTGTGTGCGGCCTGGGAATCAGACGAGTTGACGGAAAGTTACTGAATTTTGGTCACGGATATCTTTATTCAGGCTCCAGACCAGGACAAAGCGTTTTTTTTTTTTTTAATTCGAACCAGTTTCTCAGGGGAAGGCAGCGTTTACCGGGACATGTAAAAATATTAGAAAATGACCGATATTTGTGTTGAATTCATAGTTATCGCGGTCGCTGAGATCAATGGTGACACTTCTATTAGCGATGACTTTGAAAATCGGCTACCATTGTATGCGGGTCGGTGTCACCCGGGGATGGGGTACCGAAATATATAAAAATATTTCAAAATGGCCAATATTAGTTGAGTTGATTTTGAGTTTAACGTCCCTTTTCAGCAGCGAGGCTATATGAGACGTGGACCTACTGATTAACGTGGAATCCGAATCACATGAGCTCCCGCTGGGAATTGAACCCGGGCCTCCCACGCCAAAGGCGCTTACGCTAACCGCTTAGCCACGGAGGAGCCCTTGGTCAATATTAGTGTAAATCCTTAGTTTTCACAGTAGCTGAGATGAAAGGTGGTTCTTCCAGAGGCGCTGACTTCCAAATGCAGCCCAATTGCCTGCGGGCGAGAGGCGTTCTTTTAAATTTCGAACCAGGGGGTCTCAGGGGGCATTTACCGGGATATGTAAAAGTAGTAGAAAATGACCGATATCTTCTCGTTTCGTTGTTCAGTTTTACATAGATATTTTATCTGACCCATGCGAAAAGTGTGTATTTCAGCTTGTTATTAATAAATGCAAGAAATAAATTATTAGTAATATACAAGGTGGCCCAAAAATAAGTATACAGTACCGTACTGATCAGCTCATTCCATTTTATAAAATTTCTTATTTTTATCCATCAGGTAGACTTAGTTTCTTTATTATTTGTTCTTAATATGTTTTTACTTACTTCTTATGCTTAGAAGAGCCGAAGCAAATAAACTCATAAACTAGAATGTTATAGTTGATCAATACAAAAGTGTATGCCTATTTTTGGACTACGTGAACAGATAGGAATGTATTTTGAAAGAAAAACGAAAGTGTAAACATACATAACCGTATTTGACTTTATATAATCTATCCTAAACCGCGGTCACTAATCTAAGATAGGCTAATGTAGGAAAAAATGCAAGAAAGTAATTAATAATAATAAATATGAGCATATAAAATACATTTTGAAAGAAAAAAGGTCCCCTGGCAGAACTTGTTAGCCTCAAATGTCGAAGCGTTAATCAGAGTTGGAGTGGGTCAGTGGTTCAACAGTATGTGATCCACTGTGACCCACCACCCACTATGACCCACTCTGAACCTTTGTGACCAACTCCGACCCACCAAAACCCATCGTCATAAACTCTGACCCATGATCCACACTCTCTTCAAAACAAAATAAAATTTACAATTGTAATAAAACAAGGTTGTGAAATTACCAATAATCGGAGTTTGAATTTCTACGGTTCAACGCTCAAGCACCGCTCTGTTACAATACCGGTGGATTTGATCTTTACGATATACAATGATAAAGTGTTTGTCATGGGCCAAATTGCGATGAATTTAATTATCATATATAATTATTTCTTTGTTGACTTACAGACATTTTCAGTGGAAAATAGGATGAAATTTGAAAGTCTCAAATCAAGGTAAAGTAGACCAAAGTAAAGAGAAGTTTAAAATTGGCCATATAATTAAGCATCCCGTACAAATTTAAAATTCTCACGTAATTAAGCTTACAGTACAAATTTTATGTCCATTTTCCTCACAACTTTATGACGTGATACCCTTATGCTGTGAACGCTCCATATATAAACACAAGTTTCAGCAGTTGTTATAATAAAAACCAGTAAATGTAAAATGCGTAAAACTGTAGTTTTTATTTCTCAATAATTGTTTTTTAATTTGTTTCTGAACTAATATCGATTATTTTTAGAAATCAACCCTATATATAGAAAATGCCTCTCCCCCCCAGTAAAAGAGTTTAAAAAATGATATTGAGATCAGGGCCAAACTATGTATACGCCAAATGTCATTTCAGTTGACTTTGCAATATGATCATGATGATCACACACACATAGTTATATTTAATTTTTTATATGATAATTCATACACTACAGGTGATTCACAATTTTTTCCAATAGTTAGCTCCTCTAAAAGCTCACAGCATGTGTTTGAAAAGTCAAGAAGTAAGTCCTATTGCTATTATTACAAATCCAAATATGGTCAATTGCCTGAAGTTCTGCAAGAGTGCCTGAAGTTCTTTCTTAAATAGAAACAAATGAAAAAACAACAAAAAGAGAGGCCTTGAAAGTAAAAGGTAGAGAAATTCACCAGTGCTCAGAAGAAGCTATCTTCAATGCATTGAGCAGAATGGGTTGGTGAGTCAGAGTGGATCAGTGGGTGAGCGTGGGTCAGAATGGGTTTTTGACTTAGAGTGAGTCACAGTAAGTCGCAGTGAATCACATCCTATTGACCCACGACCCACTTACAAATCTTGACAAATTGACTCACTGACTCACTCCATCTCTGGAGTGCACACACGTATAAAGTAGTCATATATTTATCTTAACCTTCCTGACTTTACTTAACCTCCAATAATTTAAGTTAATTTACAAAAAATGCAATAAAGCAAATATTAGTGACAAATACAAACATACAGGAATGTATTTTGAGAGAAAGAAAATTGAAAGTGCACCAGCCGAGATTTGAACCCGTGTTGCTCCACTCAAGAAGCAGACATCCTCCCGACTTAGCCACGGCAGAACTTGTAACTTCCCGTTTTGAAGCTTTATTTATATTGCGTGTGTTACGTAACAATGCTACGAGGTGTCATTACTGTTGCGACGATCTCCTTCAAGACCCGTTTCGTAAATTTACGAAATACCTCATTTAATCCTTAATCAATAACATTATATATATATATATATATATATATATATATATATATATATATATATATATATATATATATATACAATGTATGTGTGTGTGTGTTGGTGCACCCAAGAGATTAATTCATAATAGATTAATTTATTCTTGATTTTAATCTACAGAAAAAATGCTTTTAATGAAAACATGGGACCTGTTGCCGTAGATGGCTAAAGACCGTAAATAAAATTCCAACTTCAAGTGTAACTGGAGTAACTCAACGACAACGGCTGATTTAACACATTTGATAACAGCGCGCGTAATGGGTTATTTATAAACGGAGTTGATAGAGCCTGTGTAGATAAGTGGGTACCGTGTGTGACTGTTGTTCTAAGGATTCTGTGTTCGAGTCTGAGCCTAGATTGAGTTACATTTTTTTCAAGGAATTAAAAATTATAAATGATGTTCGCGTTTGATACTGAAAGAGATTTATCCTATGAAGGGAGAAAAACCAAGACAATACAGGGGGCAGGGGGAAAGACGGAGACTGTTTATCCTTAAGTGTTAAAATTTAATTTATTCCCATGTCTTTTGCTCTTTCCTTTCCCTCTTTTCTTCTTTTCTCATTCTGTTTAGCTTTACATACTTTTTCGGTCTCTGCATGATGCGTATTATTCTTTTCGTTTCGTTTGCATTAATTCCTATCTCTTTGAACTTAACGCGAATGGAATTTCTGCAGATTCATCTCGTGGTTGTTTCTCTAAGTGATGCTCTCAGATAGTAATACTTTTGCTGTCATGTTGGTTGTCCAACTATCAGGCATACAGTGAAATTTTTCTGCTACTGGAAAAAGCTATCATTTCTTATGTACCCAACCTCCACTTTTTACAGTCGCTGACTGTACCACGTGTTTCGTTTTTTACCTAATCTATTCCATTGGATGAGGTCCTATTACCTTATACGTTATATGGTCACGTATGGGGATTCATTTCCTATCATAAGACATAGGTACATTTGTGCACCCGGGAGGGGTACTTTGACCCACCCCTTTAATTTTGGAAATTGTCCCTTTTATATGTTTGGTATTATAGTATAGGACCCTAATATAAATTACTATAAATTTTGGTGGTCCACCTCGTTCCCTTTCATGGGTACACAATTGCCAAATTTTAGTACAACCACGTGTTTGGTTTTGGCTCAAAATATCCCCTTGGATGAGGTCCTATTACCTTATATGATTATATGGTCATGTATATATTGGTCCATTTCCTATTATAAGACATGGGTACATTGATGCACCCTTTAAATTTTTGGAAGGGGTACCATGGCCAACCCCTTAAATTTTGGAAATTTTCCAATTTGAGCATTCGGTATCATAGTACATGCCTCAACATGTATCATGATAAATTTGGGTGGTCCACCTTGTTCCCTTTCATGAGTGAGCTCCTTCGTGGCTAAGCGGTTAGCGTACGCGCCTTTGGCGTGGGAGACCCGGGTTCGATTCCCGGTGGGAGCTCATGTGGTTCGGATTCCACGTTAATCAGTAGGTCCACGTCTCATATAGCCTCGCTGCTGAACGGGACGTAAAACTCACAATCAATCAATCAATCAACCCTTTCATGAGTAAAAAAAACATGCCAAAATATAAACATAAGCGATATGTTGTATCACGTGTTTGGTTTTTGGCCCAATTTATTCCGTTTGAAGCGGTCTTATACCGTATATGGTCATATGGTCATGTATATAGGTTCATTTCATATCATAAGACATGAGTATATTGATGCACCCTTTAAAAAATTTGGGAGGGGTATCTTGACTCATCCACTCAGTTTTAGAAATTGTTTAATATAAGCATTTGGTATCTTCGTACAGGTCTTCAATATGTACCACTATAAATTTGGATGGTCCACATCGTTCCCTTTCATGGGTAAAGAACTACCAAAAATCAAATTTCGGAGGTTATTGACCCCTATTTAGCACGTTATATGGTTTATTACCTTTATATGTTTATGTTCTCTTTTAAATTTGGGAATTATAAAATAACATAATTTGGTAAACGTTTTCTAGGACCATTGTAGATGTTGGTGTTCCTCTTATGGCCAAATATTCAAAATCTAAAGGTTATTGACCGGCTTTATTATTGAATAACTACAGGATTTATTACTTTTTCATAAGACACAGGTGTATTTGTGTACCAATCTTAAATTCGGGAGGGGTACATTTCTTATTGTCATATCAATAATTGGTAATTGTTCTTAAAATTGGTAGTATCTCATTCATTGGGTAAATCAGTATGATTACGTGATCAGTTATTAACCTATGATGGGATTAGGAGTCCAGGACATTGGTACATTGAAACTTTGTAGGATAATTTGAGAATGCGTCATTGGTATTGATTATTACAGCCAAATATAAACGTAAGCAATACGATGTACCACGTGATTGACCTTGATGAGGTAGTGTACAGGGATACATAGCTAACCTAATTGAAACTTATGACTCATAGTCTTAAGGGAATACATGCTACAACACTGGCAAAGTTATTGTTGATGCAATTTGATTGGTTGATCACTATCTTTCGTGCAATCTGATTGGCTGATCACTATCTTTCGTTCAATCTGATTGGTTGCTGATTTTCAAATCTTTGCTGCATTCAGTTTTGTTTTAACATTTAAAAAGTTTGAAACTTTGGTTTGACATTTTTTCGTTTGATATTTTTAGTTTAAAAATTTTTGTTTCGAAATTTTTTGTTTGAAAATTTTGTTTCAAAATTTTGTTTGAATTTTTTTTTTGTTTCAGAATTTTGTTTGAAAATATTTTGTTTAAAATTTTTTGTTTGAATTTTTCGTTTCCATTTTTTTTTTCTGTTTCAAGATTTTTGTTTGAAAAAATTTTTCGTTTCCAAATTTTGTTTCAAAATTTTTGTTTGAAAATTTTTGTTTGAAAATTTTTTGTTTGAAATTTTTTGTTTGACATTTTTAAAAGTTTGTGCACTCATTAGTAAAGAACCGGAACTGTTTAGAACTAAAACCTCTGGCAACATTATGGTGCAATAGTACACGTCAGAACATGATAATGCAACGTCATCAGTTTTGCATCATATATAAGTATCGTTCGAGTTAGTATTCATGATAACATCATCATGGCTACTTGTCTGCAGTTTCTAAACACACGTGACGTGATGAAACCATTTACCAAGATTACTGATTTACAACAGAATGTACCTTATAGAATCTTAGGTAGCCAAATGATCCCTACAAAGTTTGGATTAAGAATCGTAGTGAAGCTTGAAAATGATAAGAATATAATTTTACCAGCAAGATATTTACCCATGGAAGCATCAAAACAAGAAGAACTGCTGCGTTTCTTAAATACTGGATCTGTATCTTTATGTTACAAAGGATTCTTGGGTCGAAGTCATCAATTTGAATTTAGTACACAGCCAGATTCGTCAGCAATTGTGATGAAATCATGAATCAGCACATTCCTTTGACGTCAGACGTAGTTGTATGAATGTGGTTGGTCAGCATGACGTCAGTAACTGTGATGAAACCATAAATTCAAACGTCAGCACATTCCTTTCCAATGACGTCAGCCGTAGTTCTATAAATCAACCAATACACTGTCATTTCACTAAATCATTTGAGCAAGTGCTTTTCAGGAGGAAAGATGTGTACTTCTAACGATAAAGAGTTCATCTTCGCAAGCTATTATCCAATAAATATATTTCAAACAAAACATGTGATGATTGGTATCAGTGCTAGAACATTTGAACCTGTGATTCGATTGGGCAAAGCAGAACAATTTGGTGTACAACTGACCTGTGAAGAATGGCAAATATTATGTTCACGAATCGACCAAATGAACGATTATTTTCATGATGAGCTAAATGTGACCATAGTCAAATCATTAGGCTCAAATCATGAAGTGGTGCTGCGTACAGTCCTCGAAGAGAAGATGGTGCTGTTACGTAAAAAGAGTACATTCCATGTCTCTCGCAACATGGTGTATCTAACACAAACGGAATGGAACAAATTCATCAGCGTATTTCAGTGTGTGAAACATGCAGTGGAAGTGTGCAACAAAACAAGTATATTCCTGAAATAGTACTATTTTGAAAAATGTGTCATGCATATTGTACAACATGTATCTAGATATTGTGATGGTTGTCAACATCGTTCGTGGGTGCATACCTGTATTGATAAACAGTTTATTTGTGATCAAATGGACATTGAGTTTCCACCAATTGATATTGCAATAGACCTTAAGAGACTTCAATTGGAATTAAAATTATATGCTAAAGACAAACTAGTGCAAGAAGTTGAAAATACATTGTATCGACAATATCCAGATCCTATATCTGGTATGGATGTATGTGGAGTGTAATAAAATGATCCATTTCAATGAATTGTGTTTTTTTTTTTTCATTTCAAGAACAAACCCCATGTTCTGACGTGTACTATTGCACCATAATGTTGCCAGAGGTTTTAGTTCTAAACAGTTCCGGTTCTTTACAAATGAGTGCACAAACTTAAAAAATGTCAAACCAAAATTTTCCAAACAATAATTTCAAACAAAAAAGTTTACAAACAAAAATTTCGAACAAAAATCTTTGAAACAAAAGTTTGAAAAAAATTTTTGAAACGAAAAAACTTGGAAACGAAAAAATTCAAACAAAAAATTTCAAACAAGAAAAAATTCAAACAAAATTTTGAAACGAAAAAAAATTTCAAACAAAATTTTAAAACAAAAAATTTCAAACAAAAAATTTGGAAACGAAAAAATTTCAAACAAAAAATTTTAAACAAAATTTTTGAAACGAAAATTTTTTAAAAAAAATTTCAAACGAAAAATTTTTAAACAAAAAAATTTGAAACAAAAGTTGTCAAAAAAAATTCAAACAAAATTCAGAAACAAAAAATTCAAACAAAAAATTTGCAAGCAAGAATTTTCAAACAAAAAGTTTCAGAAAACTTTACGTTTCACGGTTAACCGTCAAACTTTATCCGGTTTTTAACTATTCGATTAACAAAAAAACGGTTTTGATCATATTTATCAGTGAGTGCAAAATGTTAAACGAAACCAAGATTTTTAAATGTTAAACAAAACTTAAAACTGAATGCAGCAAAGATTTGAAAATCATCAACCAATCAGATTGCACGAAAGATAGTGATCAACCAATCAGATTGCAGGAAAGATAGTGATCAGCCAATCAAATTGCATTAACAATAACTTTGCTAGTGTCAGATTACATCACCTTATGAATAAATTTCAAACTGTTGTAGCATGTATTGCCTTTCGTCTATGAGTCATAAGATTCAATAAGGTTAGCTATCAGATTTCAAATCAATCACCACCAATGATCTTAGACTATGAGCTGTGACTAAAGTTCAATGTATTGTTTCAAATTTCGCACCTTATGTTAAAATTCTGTTTATCACCATTCCCAAATTTAAAGAATACTTCTCTTGATATACCTAAGTCTTAGAATTAATCATATCATTATATGTTCAATAAGGTCAATAATGTCCGTCAATTGTTTACCTGAGTAGAACCAACTGTTTTCTAAAAGTGTGTGTACTCAAACTTAAGAAGTACCACAACAAAGGAAATGAATCCCTGTACACTACCTCATCAAGGACAATCACGTGGTACAACGTCTTGCTTACGTTTATATTTGGCGGGAATAATCAAAACCAATGACGCATTCTCAAATTATCCTACAAAGTTTCAATGTACCAATGTTCTGGACTCCTAATCCCATCATAGGTTAATAACTGATCACGTAATCATACTGATTTACCCAATGAATGAGATACTATCCAATTACCAATTATTGATATGACAATAAGAAATGTACCTCCTCCCAAATTTAAGATTGGTACACAAATACACCTGTGTCTTATGAAAAAATAATAAATCCTGTACTTATTCAATAATAAAGCCGGTCAATAAGCTTTAAATTTTGAATATTTGGTCATAAGAGGAACAACAATGGCTCCTAGTTAACGTTTACCGAATTTTGTTATTTGATAATTCCCAAATTTAAAAGGGAACATAAACATACAAAGGTAATAAACCTCTGTACATACCCATATAACGTGCTAAATAGGTGTCAATAACCTCCGAAATTTGATTTTTTTGGTAGTTCTTTACCCATGAAAGGGAACGATGTGGACCATCCAAATTTATAGTGGTACATAATGAAGTCCTGTACTATGATACCAAATGCTTATATTAAACAATTTCTAAAACCAAGTGGATGAGCCAAGATACCCCTCCCAAATTTTTAAAGGGTGCGTCAATGTACCCATGTCTTATGATAGGAAATGAACCTATATACATGACCATATAACCATATAAGGTAATAGAACCTCATCAAAGGGGAGAAATTGGGCCAAAAACCAAACACATGGTACAACATATTGCTTATGTTTATATTTTAGCAATTTTTACCCATGAAAGGGAACAAGGTGGACCACCCAAATTTATCATGATACATGTTGAGGCATGTACTATGATACCGAATGCTCAAATTGGAAAATTTCCAAAATTTAAGGGGTTGGCCATGGTACCCCTTCCAAAAATTTAAAGGGTGCATCAATGTACCCATGTCTTATAATAGGAAATGGACCAATATATACATGACCATATAACCATATAAGGTAATAGGACCTCATCCAAGAGGATAAATTGAGCCAAAACCAAACACGTGGTTGTACTAAAATTTGGCAATTGTGTACCCATGAAAGGGAACGAGGTGGACCACCAAAATTTATAGTAATTTATATTAGGATCCTATACTATAATACCAAACATATAAAAGGGACAATTTCCAAAATTAAAGGGGTGGGTCAAAGTACCCCTCCCGGGTGCACAAATGTACCTATGTCTTATGATAGGAAATGAATCCCCATACGTGACCATATAACGTATAAGGTAATAGGACCTCATCCAATGGAATAGATTAGGTAAAAAAACGAAACACGTGGTACAACGTATTGCTTACATTTATATTTTGGCAATTTTGTACCCCTAAAAGGGAACGAAATTACATTAATATATATTAGGGTCCTATACTATTATACCAAATGTTTAAATTGGGCAATTTCCAAAATTAAAGGGTGGTCCAAGGTACCCCTCCTGGGGGTGCATTAATATACCCATATCTTATGAAAGGTAATGAACCCCTGTATACGCCCATATAACGATATAGGATAATAACACCTCATCAAAGGTGATAAATTAGGTCAAAAGACCAAACACGTGGTTGTACTAAAATTTGGCAATTGTGTACCCATGAAAGGGAACAAGGTGGACCACCCAAATTTATAGTGATACATACTAGGGCTCTATACTATTATACCAAATGTTTAAATTGGGCAATTTCTAAAATTGAAGGAGTGGGCCAAGGTACCCCTCCCGGGGTGCACCAATATAGGCCTACCCATGTCTTATGAAAGGTAATAGACTCCTGTATACGCTCATATAAACATATAAGGTAATAGGACCTCATCCAAGGGGATAAATTAGGTCAAAACCAAACACGTGGTACTACGTATTGCTTACGTTTATATTTTGGCAATTTGGTACCCCTAAAAGGGAACGAGGTGGACCATCCAAATTTATCATAATACATATTAGGGTCCTATACTATAATACCAAATGTTTAAATTGGGCAATTTCCAAAATTTAAGGGGTGGGCCAAGGTACCCCTCCCAAATTTTTCAATGGGTGCATTAATATACCCATGTCTTATGAAAGGTAATGGACTCCTGTATACGCCCATATAACTATATAGGGTAATAACACCTCATCCAAGGGGATAAATTAGGTCAAAAAACCTCCGAAATTTGAATTTTTGGCAATTTTTTACCCATGAAAGGGAACGACATAGACCCCCAATACTGATAGAGGTACATACTATGGTCCTACCCTACCATACCAAATTTTTAGATTTGGCAATTTCCAAAATTTAAGGGGGGTGGTCCTATGTACCCCTGCCAAAATTTAGAGGGGGTGGTCCTATGTACCCCTAGGTCATTGAACCCGGCCAGGGACCATGGGTCCTGAGGCAGGGACCCAGGGGCCAAAAAGTGTCCTATAGTGACGCGATTACTACTTTGATTCTGTTAAACGTGAAATCACAAATAACCGTAAACCAAAGATTCGAAATCATAGGTTATAGGTTGGAGCTCAGGCGCTTGTCAACCATCCCGGCGTATATATCACCTTTATACTATGTATCATTCACAGTAAATACGCTTGTTACTAACAGGGTGTCCTTACGTATCTCATCACAGCAGAAAACCAAGCATTCAGAGCATCTCATTCTCATTTCCTTTCTCAATTACTTCTAAACAGCATATCCATTCCCAGACTCCCGAACTGTCTATGGTGATTATAAAAAAAAATGCTTATCAATACTAAATAAATGTCTCTTTATTCAGCTAAAAATTCTTCCTACTGCATGATTATATGAAATGTCTTTCCCTAGTAGAGGGTACAGCCCTCGCAATGGGTGCTAGCTACTCCGTAGCTAGCTAGAAAAAAAAGGTGCTTCTGTTGTTATTGCAGCACTTTAATAGATAGTGTGGCGGGCCGGCGGTATGCGTTTGCGTAGACCGGCACCCACACAAGAGAGTTTTGTAATTTACCAAAATACTTCTAATTAGTCAACCAAAGTTTCTTCAGAACACCAACTATAACTCGAGCGGCAAAATTATTCTGGAAACAGGAACTCAGCTAACAAAACAGTCTGAAGAATCTTCGTATTACACGGTAGCATTGGCCTGGGCCAAGACTTAACTTCTAGTGGAAACAATGGAATCGTTATCCTGATTAAGGTTTGATAACCAACAATCCTTTGGGATATCTCTTGAAACAAAACTCGAGAAATATGTTCCTTTCAGTAAGCCTGCAGTTTATTGGCCCTAAGCAAATTACAAGAACCAGAGCCGGGGCGATAGTGTAAGTACTGTGTATATTTATAAAAGAGTTTAACTTACGTGGCGGTGTTCCAAAGATAGTTCTCACTCAAAAAATAAACTCACTAAATAACTTCACGGATTAAAAAGAGGTTAACTGTTGCACTGTTCACAAATAAAACAAAACTGCAATAGACTGGGAGGGCACGAATCAGTCCTAGTGGGTAGGTAGGTAAGAGGTATACTATTTGATCTACCGGTCTGCAGAACATACATCAAATAGGGTAGGCTACCAGAGGTTAGGAACAGGTTATCGTTTGATCTACCGGTCTGCGAACAGACATCAAACAAGGAAGGTGTAAGGGTTTACCGTTTGATCTACCGGTCTGCGAACAGACATCAAACAGGGTGTAATTATTTGATTACCCGTGTGTTTAGCCAGCTAAGCAATAAACTTAGAGTCTGTCAAAACACACATCAAATAGGGGCGCGACAGAACTTTAGCCGTCAACTTCCTAAGCTTGCCAGCAGTTTCTGGAGCGAGTCCGGGCTGTAGCGAAACTTGCGAAAGTAGATTGCCAAGTTCGGAAGGAGGTAACTTTAGCCGTCAGTTTCCTAAGCAGACCAGCAATTATGGGAGAACCCTGGCTGAGCCATCGAGCTTTCAGAAACAGATTGCCAAGTTACCGTGAGGATTAGGTAGGGTAGTACTTTGACCGTCAGTTTCCTAAGCCGACCAGCAATTATGGGAGAACCCTGGCTGAGCCATCGAGCTTTCAGAAACAGATTGCCAACTAGTGGGTAAACCAAGAGAGTGAGGTAGGTAACCAAGAGAGTGAGTAGGCTGGTCTCCGTGGAGGCAGAGAGGTTGGAAGGCAGAAGGTTGGACAACTAGAGACTTCTTCGTGATAAGTTCCTGAACTGAGACGTACCTAACGAATTGAGTACTCCTCGTAGGCCGCACGTCTCTGAGGGGTTCAGGAGAGGGACGTTGTCCAATGAGAGAGCCCAAAACACGCGTTTTTAAGGGCCTCGATCGGGGGTGCAACCGGCACCAATTTATGGTCTGTGTGCAAAATAGTAACGTGTGCAAACGTTGCACCAAGACCGTGAGGTCAGAGGTTGAGCATGCGTGGAGATCTAAAAAGTACCTAGGGTGGAGCCCGAGGGGGACCAGTATCCTGAAAAGAAATATTATTGGCCTTGCACACGGTTTCGGGTGCATAGGAGCTCGGAAGAGTTTCACTCTGAGGGGCGGAGATACTAGCTATTGGAACAAGCCGTGCTATTAACATCTAGATTGGCTAGAACAAGGTTCCTTGGGCGGAGCCAGGCAAAAGATAAGATTTTGTGTGTGCGCATGCGTGTGCGTGTGATGTGTAGTCCTTGGGTTTAGGTGTGTGAGCCCGTTTCTCTGGAAGAATGATTTTACATCTAGTTTACAAAGAATTGTACAAACAGTATCTTAAACTATAAAACATATACTAAACATACAAGATTTCAAGTAATAAACTTGAAAGGTTTTATACATAATGAACTCAAGACCCTTCGACAGTTTATCTACTTGTTTTCTACCAAAGACATACATATATATTTAATGTTTCGAAGAACGGAAAAGAATCTTCTTTTTAGAAGCAGAAGATGACATTTAAAAGATACACAAAATTATATGGGTTTTCTAAAACAGTATTATACCACTAATAATAATAATAATCTAACTTTTTAAAAGACTACATAAATATAGAAAAAAGAACCAGGCTTCTGTATAGAACCAAAAGGGGAGAATGTTTATCTTAACTGCTCTTGACCTACAGGTCAGAAGGGGAGAACTCGAGTTTGAGACTTGATAGCAGACAGGATGTCTGGCTTCCAAGTAGGAAAAATTAACAGCAAAACTTCCCAACAGAATTCGGAGTTTAAAAGAAGTGAATGAGACGCGAATTCTGTTGCAATAAAATGCAAAGAAAAGAAAAACAAATGGGGGGGGGCAGATATTGAATGATATTTGCGGACGCTACAGTCCTTCCTGCTAGGGAAAGAAAAATTTTAACTGTAAGGCAAAAATTTTTCGTACTGGCTACAATCAAAATTTGAAAAAAAAATTCCAAAATTAAATTTTAACGATATTTCATAGACCTAGTAACTCTCTGATTGAGATGAGGTGAATCATCATCTTGTGATTCCTTGTTAAAAGTTATTTCACCAGAAGCAGCTCGATAAGTAGCATTAAGAGCTAGACTATTTGGTTGTACACCTGCAATGATTGTTGGCTTAAAACATATGGTTCTGATACAGTCTGAATTACACCATTTATTCCTATGTCTACAACAATTAAACTTAAAGCTACAATACACACAAAGAACTATCAGAATAGTAAACATGATTACATAAGTCAAAATAGAATAAGAAAATACATGATTACTTTGTCTTATCTGCCATTCTTGTTCATTAATTAATTTTAGAACATCCTCAACACGATGGCTGGCATATTGTAAATCTGTAACTTTGTGTATGATATGAATTAACGGCAAAGTAAATTCCATATTCTTAATATTGATCTTTGAGTTTGAGAATATACAACAATCAATGCTATAATTTAGTAGTGGAAGCAAATCTTTACTTGTACTGTTACTTACATATGTTTCCTGAGAACTGATTAAGGAATTTGGACCATAAGCTTTACAGTTTTTATGTAAAGTTAATTTTCCAGTTTTATGAATCGAAACAGTTTTCGACACATCATTTCCACAAACTATTGTTAATTTTTCTGGGAATGGCGAAGCAAATAGCCATTCATTATTATCGAATGAAATCCATAAAATATTTCTTAATTCTGCTATACGTTTCTTACAATCTGCTGGAATTGATTTAACAAAATCAATAAGTTTTACTTCACAGTCTTCATTACTATGTGTAGGTTTTAGCGGAAATGTTTGTTTGCAAACCCTTGAAAATGAAGTTAATTCCTTACAAGTATTAAACATATGTTCATCAATCTTACCATAATATTGCTTTGATACTTCAATAATCAAATACGGATTTTGAGGCTTATAAAGAAATACTTATTGTCTTTAAGCACAGTTGAAAATGGAATTAATTTATACATATTAAATCTTAAACCATCAGTCAAAGGTAAACTAATAACATAACCAAGAATTTTCTGATTGATAAAAACAATTGATCTAGATGTCTTTATTAATGTATGACATGCAAATTCATATATGTCTGACTACGAGTATTGACTACGTTTAATAGACAACACAGTGTTATTAATAGTTTTCAAAAGAGTATTTGATAATAATTAACATCTGAAATGACATCTGATTTAATTATCGTAAATAATAAACTTGAATAATAATCTTAAGAAATAGTCCTTGATAATTAACATCTGAAATACCAAAATGAGAATTTTTAGATTTCAAACAACCAAATTAAATTTATGAAGTTAATTAACATCATTAATTATTCGTCTTTGGTTTTTCACCATGTATTTTTTAACTAGCTCAACCTTGTAGAGTTTTCGAGTAATTGCACTTAACATATAACCAAGAATTAAAAAAATAATCAAGCAAGCAGACAAGGAGAGAGGATGTCTCATGATGGCTGCGAACAAAAACGGAAACTACATTACCTACTAATAGTCTACTAATATTATCTACTAATAATATAACTTTAACCTATTAGCATGAACTACAAATGTTTTTCTTCAATTAGCAATAGTACAATTAACACCTTTAACTTTAACTACTTTGTATGGACCGATCCACTGTGAACCCAATTTGTTGGATCGTCCTCTTCTAACAGATTCATCTCTAAGTAACACTTGATCTACTTTAAACAATTGTTCTTTATGAGAGGCGGTCTTATCATATTGTTATTTGTTTTTAACCTTAGCTTGTTTCAGTTTTGATCTAGCTAACTCGTAACAGTTCTGAAGCTTCTGCTTTAGGGTTTTGATGTAATCATCTTACGCGTAATTAATGTCGGTAGTTTGTTTCTGTAATATACCAGGGATGTTAGCCATCCGGCCAAACATCAACTCGTGTGGAGTATAGTTAGTTACTGAATGTGGAGTTGTATTGTAAGCAAAAGCAGCGTATTCCAACCAGACGTCCCAGTCCAGTTGGTTTTCAGACACATAATGCCTCAGATACTCAGCAAGAGATCTATGAACTCTTTCAACGAAGTTAGTTTGAGGGTGGAATGCACTAGTATGTAGTTTCTTAATCTGGAACATGCGACACATTTTCTTAAAGGTATCGCTCATAAAATTAGTACCTTGATCGGTTAAAATGGTTTGAGGTATACCGAAAACACAAATTTCGTCACAAATGCTTCAGCTACGGTTTCTGCATCTTGTTGTTGTAGGGGAATGGTCACTAAATATTTCGATAATTCATCTTGGCATGTTAAGATGTATTTGTTTCCGAGAGAACTCTCAGGAAATGGTCCTACAAGATCTAAAGCGCATTTCTCAAATACTACATCAGGAGTGGTGGTCAAAACCATGGGAAGTTTGACATTAGGTTGGGTGAGTTTGTTCTTTTGACACGACTCACATTTCTTTATGTATTCTTCGACATCGGTGTTTAGTCTTTTCCAAGATTTCGGATCGATATTGTTCAATTCGAAGTACGCTTTGATTTTAGCCATAGTTCGATGAATACCTTGGTGTCCACCGGCATTAAGGTTGTGAAACTCTTTCAGAATTCTACTCTTTGTTTCTTCGTCAAGGGTAGAAGGTTGACCTTCTGGATCGGGGTCTAAATATGCAATGCGACTCAATGCGTCAGCATTGGTATTACGGACACCTGCTGTATAAACAATCTTATAATTATATTCTTCTAGCTTAATTTTCCATCTTAAAAGTCTACTACTAGGATCTTTTACACTAAACACCCAAAGCAAAGGTTTATGATCAGTCACAAAGGTTGTTTCCTTTCCAAAGATGTATGGGCGGAATAGTTTGGCAGCCCAAACTATCGCAAGTAATTCACGTTCGGTTGTGGAGTAATTTCTTTCAGCATTATTAAGTGTACGACTAGCGTAAGCGATTGGTTTGTCTTGGCCAATTTGGCCCTGGAGACAACATAGCTCCAATTGCGACTTCTGATGAGTCTCAGGTAATAATAAAGGGACGGCTCATGTCAGGATATTGAAGGAGAGGAGGTGATGTCAATTTTTCCTTCAAAGTTTGAAACGCTAGTTCTTGTTTAGTTTCCCACTTGAATGGAACATCTTTCTTTAACAAAAGAGTGAGAGGTTTGGCTATATTGCTATAGCCTTCAATAAATCTACGGTAATAAGAACTTAATCCTAAAAATCCACGCAATTGCTTGACATTTTTCGGGTGCGGAAAATGTAAGACTTTCTCAATTAAGCGAGGGTCTGGCTTCAGACCTTGATATGTTATTTGATGTCCTAAATATGTTACTTCTTTTCTAAGAAATTCACACTTATCAGGCTGAAGTTTGAGGTTGTAGGTTCGAAACCTATCAAATACAAGTTTCAATCCTGACATATGTTCCTTTAAGTCTCTACTATAGATGCAACAATCGTCTAAATACGAAAAACACTTTAATCCTTGCAATCCGGATAGAACAATATTCATCATTCTCTGAAATGTTGCGGGGGCACCGCATAATCCAAAGCTCATGCGATTATACTCGTAATGACTATGGTGTACTGAAGGCGGTCTTACTACGGTCTTCAGGTTTAATTCTAATCTGTTGGTACGAATTGGCTAAATCCAAGGTCGTAAAGTACTTCGACTGCCCTAACTGATCTAGTATTTCTGTAATATTCGGTAAAGGAAAGCTATCTCCAATAGTAATCTGATTAAGCCTACGAAAATCTAAACATATACGAATCTTAGGTTTGCCTGATGCATCCATCTTTTTCGGCACTATTAATATCGGAAAATTCCAAGGACCCTTGCTTGGGGAAATTATACCTTCATCTAACATCTTGTCGATTTGATTTTGTACTTCTGCCTTATGTACCTCGGGAATACGGTACGGTTTCTGAGTCACGATTGTACCTCGTTTGTCGGGATGAATGGGGATGCTATGTTCAATCACATCAGTATAGGAGAGTTTGTCTCCCTCTAAATAAAATAAATCATGATATTCTTCACAATGCGACAGTATTAACGCTTTCTCTTCTGGATTCAAATGGTCTAATCGCAAGTTCTGCCTAAGTAATTCTAAACGCAATTTTAACCCTTTAGTTTGACTTGCATTGTCAGATTTGCTCAATGCATAAACACTATGAGATTTTGTCATATCAAGAAGTGGTTCAAAATCTAAAGAGATTGGAGGAATTTGTACGTCTACCTCATTTTCAGTCAAATTTAAAATGCTAGTAACACATTTGTTATCGGATGCTTTAACTATAGTGTCTGGCAGCAATACACCGTCTGCCAAAGTACGTTTGGACAAAAATCCTATCCCATTATTTTCAGTCTTAACTTCAATTAGCTTTTCAGTACGTGCTGGGATCTTTACTTTAGTTCCTACATCAATTTTCAATTCAGCTTGTCCGTCATACGGAATTACACAATGATGTTCAAGAAGAAAACCTCTGCCTATTATACCGGCTACATTAGGAGGTAATAAATCACTACGCATTACATGAAAAGTATGAGTCACTCTATTCTTGCCTATTTCTAATCTAAGATCTAATGTACCTAAGTATGGGCATGAAAATTATTGAATCCATGCCCTGGAGTGGACTCACATCTATGTATCTTTCTCAACATTGACTCACGTAAATGGCTATACTTAATAAGCGATATATCTGAGCCTGAATCTAATAACATTTCGTAATTCTTATTTAAATCCATCATTCGCACTTTAATTTTACCCTTTTCATCGATTATACTCTTAGAGGAACATTCGCATAATTGGGCGTAACGTCCAATTGTATCAGACTTAACAGAATTTCGATCATGTTTCTGAGGTGGGGACACCTTCGTACAATTATTACTCGTTTGTTCAGTGGAACAAAGGAAAATCTTCTTAACATTATCATTCTGATTTCTATTACTATCAACACGTTTCTCTAGTTTAACTTTTGAGGAGTTGTGTTTCGATAAACAACATAAAGACTTATTCTTGCTACAAGATTTTGGCTTGGTGCTGTGGTCAGCACGGCATTTCTCTTTCAATTCACAATCATGCGTGTCAACGACGGGATGACGACGCGGTGAGACATTATTCGGTTTTGGTCGCGGAGAAAGTTTGCGCGGTGTACGGCGCTGAGGACACACATACACTGGGCGACGCGGCGAAGGACTATGCTCTGGGCGTTGCTGAGTGCGACGCGGAGAATGAGCACACGCTGTGCGATGACACTGAGAACGGCGCGGAGAAGGATCTCGCGCTGGGCGACGATGAGAACAACGCGGGGAGCGACTTCGCGTTCGGCGATGCGGAGAACTACGGTTCTGCCGGGTACAAACGTGAATACGTTTGTTAGCACAAGTATGGTTACTTTTCTTACAACAACGTAAAACACAACAAGAATTGGAATCCTCAATTTTGTCACTATTTTCACTACAATGTTTACCATGCGGTTATTCATGCGAGTCTACTGAATGATCGCAATCTTCTAAACAATGAACCTTTTTCTTAAAATTTCTCCTATCCTTACGGGAATGAGAAGAGTTATGAGAATCTCTAGATTTACTTTCAGAATGCTTTTTCTGGGAAAATTTCCTATTTCCTTTCTTTTCTGACTTATGGTTATGATTTGAAGAATTTGCCCTATATTCATTCTTAGAATCTAATGGCTTTCGTCTCTGAGACAATATGTGCGATTCTTCAACTAGAGCGAAATCTACTAATTGAGCGAAACTATCATCTTCTGTACGTTTACCACGAATTACTGTTTGAATGCGGGGATCGCTAATTCCCTGGACAAAAGATGCTTTTGTCAAATGATCAATAAGTGAATGAGCACCAGCTACTTCAGTTTCACTACATATTTTCGAAGCAGCAGCTTTCAGATCAGCTCGAATTGTATCTAACTTGCTAGCGCATGAGCTAATACCCTCATTTTTGCCTTGCCTGGCAGAAAACAATAAACAAGCATAATAATCAATAGATCTATGTGTAGCATAATTCTCTTCTAAAATAGTCTTGACTGCTTCCCAAGTATCTACGTTCAATCTAACTAAAATACGATTTCTAGGTTCTCCTAAAATTTTCGACTTAATAAACTTCAATAATACAGTCTTATCACGGGGGTTAACTAACCCTTGAGCAATTTCACAACTATCAATAAATTGCCTCAACTTAGAACGATCTCCTGTAAATGGTTCTGCAATAACTTGAATTGTCTGAGAAACTTTAACATATTCTGGCTGTACGTTACTTCCGTCAGCTTCTGCGATGATTGAAAATTCAACTTACGTTTCTACGTGGAAACAACAAATTAAATAAATGAATGAACCTCTTAGATTTGCGAAAACTCGAAGGTTTGAGCAATAATGGTTTCTGAAAGAATTTCTCACTTAACCTAACTAAATCTAAATTCACGATGAGTTTATTCACCTGTGAGTTTAATCACGAGGGATTTATTCACCTATTCGGGCTTTAAAATACCTAATTTCAACACTAAAATGCACTGCACTTATTTAAACAATAATGAACTGAAATCATTAATGTGCGTTTGGCGTCACGATACAGTGATCAGGATGTTTTGCTGATTGATGGCCAGTCAAACAACAAAAGCGTCCTTTTCCCTTTTTCGCTTCCGCCAAGGAGGATGGAATGAAAGTTAAACAGATGGAAAAACTTTCAGCACACAATAAATATCACACATGCAAAATGCACATGCACAAAACACAGTTCACTTAAATAAATTAAACTGGTATCAAAGTTTACGATGTCACGATTATTCCTGATATCCTAAGGCTGTGCAAAAAGTTCACGATATCCTAGGTTGTTCAAGATATCCCACAAAGCTGACACCAAATTATGTGGCGGGCCGGCGGTATGCGTTTGCGTAGACCGGCACCCACACAAGAGACTTTTGTAATTTACCAAAATACTTCTAATTAGTCAACCAAAGTTTCTGCAAAACACCAACTATAACTCGAGCGGCAAAGTTACACTGGAAACAGGAACTCAGCTAACAAAACAGTCTGAAGAATCTTCGTATTACACGGTAGCATTGGCCTGGGCCAAGACTTAACTTCTAGTGGAAACAATGGAATCGTTATCCTGATTAAGGTTTGATAACCAACAATCCTTTGGGATATCTCTTGAAACAAAACTCGACAAATATGTTCCTTGCAGTAAGCCTGCAGTTTATTGGCTCTACGCAAATTACAAGAACCAGAGTCGGGGCGATAGTGTAAGTACTGTGTATATTTATAAAAGAGTTTAACTTACGTGGCGGTGTTCCAAAGATAGTTCTCACTCAAAAAATAAACTCACTAAATAACTTCACGGATTAAAAAGAGGTTAACTGTTGCACTGTTCACAAATAAAACAAAACTGCACTAGACTGGGAGGGCACGAATCAGTCCTAGTGGGTAGGTAGGTAAGAGGTATACTATTTGATCTACCGGTCTGCAGAACATACATCAAATAGGGTAGGCTACCAGAGGTTAGGAACAGGCTACCGTTTGATCTACCGGTCTGCGAACAGACATCAAACAAGGTAGGTGTAAAGGTTACCGTTTGATCTACGGGTCTGCTAAGCAGACCTCAAACAAAGTTGGTTAACAGAAGGAATTAAGGTTACCGTTTGATCTACCGATCTGCGAACAGACATCAAACAAGGAAGGTGTAAGGGTTTACCGTTTGATCTACCGGTCTGCGAACAGACATCAAACAGGGTGTAACTATTTGATTACCCGTGTGTTTAGCCAGCTAAGCAATAAACTTAGAGTCTGTCAAAACACACATCAAATAGGGGCGCGACAGAACTTTAGCCGTCAACTTCCTAAGCTTGCCAGCAGTTTCTGGAGCGAGTCCGGGCTGTAGCGAAACTTGCGGAAGTAGATTGCCAAGTTCGGAAGGAGGTAACTTTAGCCGTCAGTTTCCTAAGCAGACCAGCAATTATGGGAGAACCCTGCCTGAGCCATCGAGCTTTCAGAAACAGATTGCCAACTAGTGGGTAAACCAAGAGAGTGAGGTAGGTAACCAAGAGAGTGAGTAGGCAGGTCTCCGTGGAAGCAGAGAGGTTGGAAGGCAGAAGGTTGGACAACTAGAGACTTCTTCGTGATAAGTTCCTGAACTGAGACGTATCTAACGAATTGCGTACTCCTCGTAGGCCGCACCTCTCTGAGGGGTTCAGGAGAGGGACGTTGTCCAATGAGAGAGCCCAAAACACGCGTTTTTAAGGGCCTCGATCGGGGGTGCAACCGGCACCAATTTATGGTCTGTGTGCAAAATAGTAACGTGTGCAAACGTTGCACCAAGACCGTGAGGTCAGAGGTTGAGCATGCGTGGAGATCTAAAAAGTACCTAGGGTGGAGCCCGAGGGGGACCAGTATCCTGAAAAGAAAGATTATTGGCCTTGCACACGGTTTCGGGTGCATAGGAGTTCGGAAGAGTTTCACTCTGAGGGGCGGAGATACTAGCTATTGGAACAAGGCATGCCATTAACATCTAGATTGGCTAGAACAAGGTGCCTTGCGCGGAGCCAGGCAGAAGATAAGATTTTGTGTGTGCGCATGCGTGTGCGTGTGATGTGTAGTCCTTGGGTTTAGGTGTGTGAGCCCCTTTCTCTGGAAGAATGATTTTACATCTAGTTTACAGAGAATTGTACAAACAGTATCTTAAACTATAAAACATATACTAAGCATAAAAGATTTCAAGTAATAAACTTGAAAGGTTTTATACATAATGAACTCAAGACCCTTCGACAGTTTATCTACTTGTTTTCTACCAAAGACATACATATATATTTAATGTTTCGAAGAACGAAAAATAACCTTCTTTTTAGAAGCGGAAAATGGCATTTAAAAGATACACAAAACTATATGGGTTTTCTTAACAGTATTATACCACTAATAATAATAATAATCTAACTTGTTAAAATACTACATAAATATAGAAAAAAGAACCAGGCTTCTGTATAGAACCAAAAGGGGAGAATGTTTATCTTAACTGCTCTTGACCTACAGGTCAGAAAGGGGGAGCTCGAGTTTGAGGCTTGAAGGCAGATAGGATGTCTGGCTTCCAGCTAGGAAAAATTAACAGCAAAACTTCCCAACAGAATTCGGAATTTAAAAGAAGTAAATGAGACGCGAATTATGTTGCAATAAAATGCAAAGAAAAGAAAAAAAAAGAAAAATGGGGGGGGGGGCATATATTGAATGATATTTGCGGACGCTACAATAGATTAGATTAGATTTATTCGTAAACAGTAAATTATAAAATCGTAAATCTCATAGTTATGGTTTTGGTTGCCAATATAACAGAAACATGAATTCTTCATGAGATCTCGAACTCGAAATTTTGCTCAAATTTCAAGTTGGAGTTAGGCTAGCTAGTACCCAAGTGGTGCAAACAAACCCTGATAATGTATAGGTCAGGCACTTTAGATATGTAAGGCTTCAGAAGAGACATAATATACAGTCTTTAAAAAAGTAACCGGAAGTTGTTAGTAAAACACAAAATATTTAATTATTCATCGAAATGTATTTTATCATCATCAAACTGTGCCCTATCCGAAACAATGCACATTAGACAACGATTATTCAAATGATTGGTACCTTCTGTGTCGTTCTTCGAATTAGTCTTAACACTAAAACGCACAATGGTGTTATTTTGACAGTTCGTGACTTAAAAACACATATATCAACATGTCTTCTTGCCAATAATGTTAGTATTGTGGTACAAGATGGTTACAATTAAAATGCATAGTATTTGGTAATATTTATTAGTAAATATGCCAATGATACAACATGGAAGCGAGTTACACTGTAGAAAAATATTAGTTCCATTTTCCGACACCAGGGATAATATGGCGCTGTACAGGTAATCGGCACGTGTAAATGGTCCTGAATGTATAGATAAGACGATTACCAAGGTCGAGGAGGTCAAACATGTGAGATAAATGTAATGCAAACAAGGTGAAGGGCAGGTAATTATAATAAATGGTGCAAAGGGAATAATTTTAGGAACAATGTCAGGGTAACAAAAGGCGAAAATTTATTTCAATTTAATGATAACAAAAGCTGCAATGGGAAGGACTTCATTAACGTTTTCGGTTGCAGTGACCAATTTACATATGGCTACTAGACACATCGACGACATGTTGCATCTGCAAAATGACGTGCGCAGCAGTTGCTTATCGCAGTTCCAACGTGTCGCCATATGCTGTACTTGAGATCCGGCAGAAACTGGACATTTCCCTGGAAGACCTGAGCTGTCAGATATCCCTACAGCCAAAAGTCACACGGATTTGGATAGGGAGATCTGGAAAACCTCGGGAGATATTGCGATCAGCAGTGAAGATTTCACGATGCAGATCTTTCACTTGGAGACCGATGAGTGGTGCTCGCTGTCTTAAAAAATAACAGTCATCTCCAAACAGTTTCCTGTCTGTAACGTGGGAATTACACGTCGCACTAAAAGATCCTATAACTTACCAGTGTCACGGTACTGCTGACAACTCCTTGGGATGTCGTCCCCTCAAAGGAAAAAGGGCGAATGATGAATGCTCCTGTGAACCCATACCACACAGTCAATTGCGCAGAGTATAATGGCTATTCCTGTACAACACTCCTTGCAGACACTGATATTTCCTCAATACTGCATTGTAATTCATCCCGTTCTGATAGATCACTTTTGCTAACAGTGTACGGTCTCTCTTATCAATAACTATGCTGCTCCCCACGCGATCGTGTGTGAGCTCATGTGTTACGGCATGTATAGCGTCACATATTTCCCTGGTGGCAGAAAGTGGAGCTAATATGTTTTCCAGCGTAACTCGCTTCTACATGGTTCCAATAGCATATTTTAAAAAAAAATCAATGTAATACGTTGATTATAGCCCACGCTGAACAACCGTGAATAGAGGAACTTTAACTATAACCACCTTGTATTACTCGGTACGCCAAAAAAGAAGAGAAAAAAAACGTTCCCCTGCCGATATTTGCGTAGTATAAAATTTCAGCATTTTCTAATTTTATGTTTGTCCATTTGTTTAATAGTTACAAGGGTGCATGAAGATAAATCTCCACCGTCTATACGCAAGAGCTAATTATGCCGATATATGCTAATATACATACACATATAGTAATCAAAGTAATGGAACCATTTTAAAATACAATTTATTTCATTAATAAGGTACTGTACACCCCTAACATCTAGGAATTACAGCCTGAATTCGTGCGTAAATTCAGGCAGTTAACTCGAGGAATAATGAAGGATAAAATTATGACTCACACCGCCACAGAGCTGGAACCATGTTCAGGCCTTTACATTGAGAAACGGGCTTGAAAATTGGAAGGTAAAAAATTAACTCAAGTTATACACTCAACCAAGTACATACTCAGAAATTTTTGTTGGGAGAGGTTCGAAATTTGGAATGCGGGGTCCAATACTACAAGGTACTATGTAGTATTCAATTGGCTTTATTTTATATCCGAGATTTTCAAGTACTCTTAACAGCGATATCCATCTCCCCTCGAGTGCTCGCTCGCAATTCTCCAAATTTCCCACCCCCTCCCCGTGAAAAAATAGTAAAAGAAACCAAAGATGGTTGTGAATAAAACATCATAACTTACATTCAACTTAAAAAGCATCGTTATAATAGCCCACAATTAAACTTACATTCTAACATTTTAATAAACAATTATTTGAGCCTCAATAAAGAACTAGCATTATTCACATACGAGCATGAATCTTGTCATTCCTCACAACATGTGTACATGTCCTTTTACAGACAAAAGTGAAAGACTCCTTGATAAAAAATCGCCAAGGGGATACCATAAAGTAGATTTTTTTGTTATTTTTTTCAATACATCACACCGTTTGCAGATTGAGCCTACTTCAGGTTTTTAATTCATGTATGATCAGTATTTTCTTTCTTCTTGCATGCAGTATGTAATAAGAAAATACATTACATACACAATTAACTATAACGTCAGTTATATATGGTGTTCATTGGGCAAAATACTCCAGAAAATGAAGATCCATCTTAGCCAGGAGAAATGCTTATTCTTTGTTGGACCAAAAGATCCAATATATTTCACGCAAAATTTTTCTTGTAGGCCTTATGTCTCAAGAACTACATATAGTGTAGCCAAACCAAAAATGACAATTTACTCAGTATGATGTGCTTATTCCGAAAAAAGAAATACGAAAACTTATGATAATACTGTTCTTCGCATGTGTAATGTGGAGATTTGTTATGACGCCTATTTGAAGCACCGTGCCTTCCTACAGTTCCTACCTTTTCCTCCTGTTGCTTCTCGCAAACCCACATCCCTAAGGACAGACGTTGCTAAAAGATTAAGTATCAGGTAACGTAGTTTGTTTCAAAATGTCTCTTCAAACAAGACAATCGAAAGTATTGACGAAAAAACTGTGGGTTTTGTGGGAAGAATTATTATGCACCATCATCAAGCATATACCATTCCTGGGTGTCCTGTACTGTGTGTAAGATCTGGTTTCATGTAAGATGCGTGGGAGGTGATAAGGAACTGTATTTAATCTGTGTACGATGTGTCTGAATTATGACTAGTGTTTCGCGAAATTTCATTAACGCAAGAAAAATAAATGCTAGTCTCAGTGCACACATATTATGCATTTTACTAATAATCTAGTTGTTACTAGCAATATATATATATATGTATATATATATATATATATATATATATATATATATATATATATATATATATATATATATATATATATATATAGTTAAACTACTATGCATTTAGCTTACAATTTCAACAGTAATTAGTACGCGCGTAGAAATTGCTACGTTAGGAATTTGTATGTATTTATAATGTATCTATATTTATATTCTGTCAGAATCATGTCAGAATGTTAGTGTAGCAAGATAGTAAGCTAAAATATACCAATCATGTATGTACCTTCCTTCAAAGTTCAGTGTCCGGAATCGCCAACCTACTGTCCGGATTCACAATTCCAAGTTTGCAAATGAAAGAAATTGTCAACTTTCAGAAAATTATTTTTTTATTTCTTAACATGCCATTTCAGGAAAAATATTTCAGTTGTACAGGCATACCAACATATCATTAAATAATATAACGAAGTATTGGACATTTTTGTTTAGCGGGGTAGCAGTAAAAGGAAGAAACATCAGAATTGTCCGGATTCACCCAAACTTACCCTATATTTCATTCAATCAAATATTTTTTGTACGCCCCATATTTTCAGAACTGCATGTAGTGTAGCTGAACCAAAACTAACAATTTACTCAGTATGATGTGCTTATTCCGTGAAAATATGAAAACTCAATTTAGGAGTCGTTCATTTTTTTTAAGCTCCTGATCCACAAACTTCAATATATTTCATTTAATCAAACATATTCTTGTAAATCCCATATTTTGAGAAATTCGTATGGTGTAGCTAAACCAAAACTAACAACTTACGTGGTATGATGTGCTTATTTTGTAAAAAAAAAGAGAAAAAGAAAAAGAAAAATAAATAAATAAATAACAAATTAAAACTCGATTTAGAGGCCGTTCCATTTTTTTTTTGTTTTTGTTTTGGTCCCTGATCCAAAAAAATGCAATATATTTCATCCAATCAAAAATGTTCTTCTACGCCTCATATCTCGAGAACTACATACAGTGTAGTCAAACCCAAACTATTGCTTAACTCAGTAGTAACTTATTCCGTAGAAAATATGAAAACGCGGATTAGGGATCGTTCAAAAATGTTGTATCCCCTGATCCACAAAATTCAATGTATTTCATTCAATCAAATGTGATAAAAAGATAACAGCCATATATATTTTTTTAATATTCAATTAAAAGTGGATAATCTACACAAAATTTGGAATCGATCAGTGAAAACGGCACGTTTCTAGCGCTTGCGTTTTCGCGATCTCATTGTCGAAAGGGTTGGAGACAAACACATAAACTTTTCTTTGGAGACAAACATATAAATCTAGCATTTTAATATATAGATTTTGATCCCAGGAAAACCTTACCCACGAAACCTGAAACCTACCAGTTTGTACCTCCTGATTTCCCCTAATATTATTAGGTAGATAATAATATAATTAAATTGTTTTTTTTTTTTTTTTTTTTTTTTAGAGGAGAAGAAAGGGTGGAGATGTAGCATAAGATCAAATCTTTAGGCCACATCAATTATTGCTCTGTTAAAGCAAGTTTTATTAAGAAAGTGTACAAATGTATCTCGAGTAACTAAAATGAGAGGGGATCCTTACCAGGTGGATGCCCCATGATTGCGCCCCTGACATTAAAATATGTTTTTTTTTAAAGCTACCATGACTTTTAGGGGATCCGTGCTCGGTGGATTCCCTCAAGTGGGTGCAGCCTTGCAACCAACTGCAATAGAGAATCGGTTATTTAAGACAGAAGAGTCAACATTTAAAGACTAAATACAGTAGAACCCCTCTCGGCCGTCCTCGGCTGATTCGCCACTTCAGTTAGTCTGACCGTGCTTGAGCCAAACTTGTCCCGACTCGTCGGTGACTCACGAGGAGCGTTGACGTTTACTGCCGTCGCGGCATTGTTGTTTACTTGCTGTTACCGCATATTTGCTTTAGTACTCTGTCATCTCTTGTGTCGTTTATTTCGTTGTGCATGTTTTCTGTGCTGTACTGAGCAGTTTCTAGTGCTTTTTGTTCGTTGTTTTTACTGTAGAGAACAATAAAGTAATTTTTGAGTTCAGAGATTGTTTAGTTTACTGTAAATCCATATTTTTTCTATACTTTCTGATAATCTGACCTGATTTTGCGTTCCAACCCAAAGGTGACGAATTCGATTGGTTCTATTGTAGTTTAAAAAAAAACACCAACATAACGTTTGTTAGAAGAAAAAAATGCATTCATTATATAACAGGAGGTAAATAAACTAAATGCTAATACAGGCTACATTTCTAGAATTCCGTAGTATATTTCTGAAATTCATATATGATGTGCTAAAATGGTAAGGGTTTAGTCATAAAGTTAATGTTGTTTCTACGCTTCCCGACAAATGAACACAAGTTTAAAATTAAAGAAAAAAAAATGGCAACAAATATGAAGTTAGCTGAATGGAATAGAAGTGGATAGGACTCTCCCATGGGGACTATTCATTCTAAGGCATCTCATTTCATACGGCTGATTACAGAAGCTTCTGGCGAGAGCACATGAGAGGCCCCCTCAACGAAGAGAATGCTGCTCATATATTATTAAACATGCATGTTCAATACGAAAACTTACACTACATCTTTATCAAGAAGTTAATGTGATAGTTTGGAATTAACTGCTTCACTTTATACCCTCAGGTCCCGGACGGCTGTACGTAAAGTTAATAGCTACAAGTTTCAAATATCTCGTAAACATTTTAAGTTTCCACTACTATCTTTTTAGTTCAAAAGAAGAACATGGTTCATTAGCATTAATTGGGACTGAAGGTTGTGCAGATAACGATTTTTTTTACGGATAACCAAACATGCGTTTATTTAACAAAAACAACAACATGAAGAAGAAGATAAAACTACAGGATTATTCTTCTTGTTAGAAAATACTGTACTTTTTATAAGTAACACAAATTCTAAGTTACTTACATAAAGATGTACTCAAAAAATTGTAAAAATGTTTTCATCCCTTTGCTGGCAGTTTCTGATACAAATCCTAGATTTAAGAATAAAAAAAAAAATGATTGCCACGTGTCATCATTCATTAAGCTTAATACTGGTGGAGTCTATTACTCAACTTTTTCTCTTAATCAACTTGCCAGTCTGATTAGAAAAAAATAATCTACATTGAATTTACAAGTGCAAAAATTTGTCCCATATCCGATCATTGAATCAAATGTAGTACGAACACATATGTACCGTGTCATGCGAAAACGAACTAAGCGCCAATTTCATACTTTTAAGAAAATTACGTTTAAAGGTTGATGTCCAGCATTAAGGTAGCCGTAATCTAAAGTGAAATTATGTTTCTTTTTTTGGAAAGGTGTTGGTTTTCCTCTCTTTTCGATTGTGCAAAACGTTATAATGCTTATCAGGAACCAATCGTCGCATTTACGTGGATTTTCAAAATTTGGCGCTTAGTTCACTTTTGCATAACACGGTACATATAAACTTGTTCCTTTTAGTGTGCTTATAAACGGCGTTCTATTATTTTACAATATATATATATATTTATATTAGGGCGGAGCGAAAAATCACTTTTTTATATATCGAAAACGCAATAGTGCGGAAAAATTGTCAATTGATGTTTATAACATACTGTAAAAATTTCGTCGCTGAAATCGAATATCTTCGGGTGGCGAATCGCCAAAAAAGATTTTGTGTATTTATAGGGTATGCAAACTTGCCGTACATAACACTCTTTTTTGTTTCTACGGTAAATGAACAAAAGTATTACCTATATTTCTTAAGTTGAGCAGCCTATAAATTTGGGGAAATAATTTCTAGACTATTTAGACAGACTTGGAACCATAAAATAGCCTATTTTAGCGAAACAAATTATTGTGTACCATACACTGTATTTGTGATCTCATATAAGGTTCTAGCATTGAATTAACACGCTGATAAATTTGTTTATTCTTCATTATAACTTTTCCTTCAACACTCCTTTTCCTTTTTTTTTTTAAAAAAAAAAACATCTCGTACTGCTTTATACAACTTACTTTGCTTCCCTGTTTAAGAATGTAATTTGGACTAATCCAATTCATAGTACAGTATTAAAAAGAAACAACGTACGTATTCGGTAACTTTGTTCGAGTGTGGAAGACGATCTTTTCAAGGTGTTAACATTGCGTATCAATGTTTACTTCGTTGTACGTAGTTGATAAGTATATAAACAGTTTGTTTCTGTACTGTAAATTAAACTTTATGTAATTGTGAGATTCGTATTTTACATCAATATTGAAACTCTAACCATGCCCAAGATAAGAACAATATTAAGAACGGCTTACCCCGTGTTTTGAACGTTCAGCTGAGATTTCAGGGGTACAGTTACCCACAAAATCAGATGTAATGAAGCATTATTTTCAATTGGTAGAGCTCGAAAAGTGTGAGAAAGGGTATGATCGATCTGTAAAGATGGTGACGAGAGACGTTGCTCAGTGTGTGAAATCTGTTCAGGGCAAGGTTTCATCCCTACTGTGTCATTAGAACGTATAGTTCAGCTTCTAGTTGCCTTGCACGGAATGTTAAATCTGTTACAAGAAGTTTGTTAAATCTGAGAAGAAAACGAAAGCTTCTGCTAATTCCAGAAAAAAATGGTATATTTAAACAAGATTACACGAAGTTCTTTGATATATGTTCCTGTAAATGTCATGAACTTTCCATGTGCTCATGTGAATTAAGAAAGTAAGTACCTAGGAAGGAGTGGACATTTCTGCAAGATCAGAGAACAACACGAATAGGCCGAATAGGGGTAGTTGACTACGAGGAATCTTTAAAACTAATCGTACGCACTAAAAGGAAATCAGGGGAGACTACCCTCCAACAGTCTTCTCACATATCACAAACGAGTACTTCTAATGAACTCCAGACATCATCTGATGGCGATGAGTCAAATGATGATTATTTTGCGAAATAATAGGATATTAGAGAAAAAGAAGCAAGGAGTAACGACATGTCCTTAGACTCCTTGTTGTGCTGGCAGACCGGTTTGGAATATCTGATCGTGCAACTGCTTTGATAGCAACAGCTGCGATGCAAAGTTTTGGAATGATTGATTTAAAGAATGCTGACCAGGTGATAGACCGCTCAAAAATCCGGCGAGAAAGGGAAAATATACGACAAAAGGAAGTGCTAATGGCCAAAGGAAAGGTTCTTAGAGGCTTATACTTCGATGGTCCTAAAGATCAAACTCTATGCAGGAAAAAGACTGGAGGTCACTGGATTTTCGTAGAAAGGTACCCTACTTGTAAAGATGGAGAGCTTTCTATGGTTGACAATCAAAGACTTCAAGTCAGAAAAGAGGCATGAAGAAAGATAGTCAACGCAAGGGGAAAGGCTAGGAACGAGAAGAATAGAGATAATGATAGTAGCAACAGTAGGAAGGCGAAACAAGGAAGACCTTCTAAAGTAGACAATGAGTCATATGTAAATAAGAAATATGCTACCAATGCTCAATTTCAATGCAAACGGAAGTGACGCATCCTCCAGCGCTGTCTTTTTTTCAATAGAGAAATCTACAGTAACAACCACGAACATCCATTCATAAAAAAAGTTTTGAAATATTCCTGTCGCATCCAGAATACAGAACGCTGCGTGAAACTTGTAACAGAGGCATCTGTATCAGTTTGTGGCAGATATAGTTTTATCAGACTTAAACTAAATTCCAATCTGTAAACCCAAAAGTAGAAGCAAAGGCAAACTATGCTCTGCAAATAACCAAAGGTCTAATTTTGAACACACGTGTATGAATGGTAGGGTGGGCATGGGAGGGACCCGACCTGCACCCACGTCCTCATCGTGGGTCCTGAATCGTTTCACTGAAACAAGCAAAGGGGTACATAAAAATATGTATTTTGTATTAAGTAGATTGTTATTTTGATGAAATTGGCTATTTTGTGATTCCAAATTTGCCTAAATCATGCCCTAATATATATATATATATATATATATATATATATATATATATATATATATATATATATATATATTGGATGTTCTAAAAGTGTTGCCCATGGACCACACTATTTTACAACGCTATTTTAAAGGTCAAAATAAAGCAAAAATATGTATATAATTGTACGCCTTTCGGATCTAAAGATCTGATTTCAGATAATGATGTGACAACATCGCATTGCAGATAAAGGACCAAACAGTTAATATGCCAATCCATCAAATAGTTACAAAGATTCTTTCCAGGTTGCACTTAAAGTCGATAGACTTTGATACTAGCACCATCTATTACCGTCGGTATATTCTTCTCACTCAGTTCTTATTCTTCCGTTGAAACTGAAAGTGGTAGAAACAATCTACGTTCAATACAGATAAGCTGTTTCGATCTGCATTTTTTCCCTGTTCAAATCGGAAGTGGTAAAGTTTCCAGTTTCAATATTGGAATCCTATTGTTTAGAATTGTACATTCCATAGTTTTAGAGAGAGAAACGCACCCTCTTATTATTATTATTATTATTATTATTATTAACGATATATTAAAATGCTAGGTTTATATGTTTGTGGTCAAGAAAATTTTATATGTTTGTCTCCAATCTTTTCAAGAATGAAATTTGAAAACCACAAGTGCTAGAAACGTGCCCTTTTCACTGGTTGATTTCAAATATTGTGTATATTGTCTAGTTCTAATTTAATATTAAAAAAAAAAAAAACATGGCAGTTACTTTTTATTACATGTTTAGGGGTACAATGAAAGTGTTGATTTTTTTTTTAAGTACAGCATCATATCATGCCAGTTATACATTCCAACACAACATAGCTGTAAACAGGGGTTGTATATCCCCCAGGTGTTTATTTGATCTCCAAACGGTAATGGAAAAGGAAGGGTAGACATTTCTCCAGGCTAAGATAAATCTTTATTTTTTGGAGTGTTTCGCTCAATGGACACCATATATCACTGGCATTATAATTAATTGTATGTATAATGTATCTGATTATTACATACTGAATGCAAGAAGAAAGAAAACGCTGATCAAAAATGAATTAGAAATTCCAACCGGAAGTAGGGTTAAATCTTGCAAACGGTGCAAGATGTTGAAAAGAAATGTCGCTTTTATAATACAACTTCCCGATTTTTATCACGACGTCTTTAACTTTTGTCTGCAAAGGGACATGTACAGATGTTGTGAGCAATGACAAGGAGTTACACACTCATATGTGAATGATGAGCTGTGTAGAGAGCGCAGGTTGAGTATAACGGTTGAAATATTAGGTTTCTGTTCGGAGCGCCGAATTTTCTATATAGGTTATGAATGAGTGAGGTGTTGAGTTCATGTTTTAGCTGCCACAATTTACCTTATGTGCACCACCGTTGAAGTTACCATACCTGAAACTAAGATAGTTTATGACTCGATACGCCAGTGTACCCAATCTGGGCATGTCGTCACACATGTAAATCAAATGAAAGAACAGAAATGAGAATATATTTATCTACGCTAAGTAACCAAAGAGCGTGAGCGCATGAATCGCAAGGCGTCTAAAAAATGTTTTCACACTTAAGAATGATATATCGAAAGCGAAAGTGACCTATTTGGGTTTCGAACCCACGATCCTGTTAATGAAATGTTTCGTTAATAAATGAAGACTGATTTCACGGTCATTAACTCCTACTTTCCCGCGGTATTCCAGGGCTTTAGGAAAATAAGTTCCCCCTAAACAGCGAGAGCAAGCGAAAATATATTTATTTTACTCTCGTAGCGTATTTATGTTATCACGTGCTGCAATGCTGAAAAAGAATTAGGCTCTAATTTTTGATGTATGAGGATGAATTAGACTGACTTTCACTTTCCATGAAAATTGGAATAAAAGAATTCTGAAATAAGCAGACAAATATCCTGGATTCAAATTTTGACTGAAACTTCTGAAAATCAGCTTAATTCCGTCCACGATAGATTGTACTGCAAAGTTTCAGCATTTCCTAACATCTTGACCTATAGAACCCTCATAAAAACGCTATTATTACTATTGAGGTGCGGGATGCAATAAGTGGGTTGTAAAAGAAAACTACAAATTTAGATTAACAGTGAATAAAAACTTTACTGATTAAAATTAAATGTTAAAAAATAAGTATATATAAAACAATAACAATGAATTTTGAAAGTATAATAACAAATAAAACAAAAAAGAAGGTAAGGCATGAGGCCTTAGCGCCAAAATGTAATCTAGTCACACGTGTTGCATTTTTTCTCCTTCTTGACCTTTAACTTGAATCAATTTCTGAATGATTTGACAAGCTTGAACCAGGCAATGGCATTGTTGTTTGTAATAAGTTTTAACTACATTAATCGTGATTAGCAGATAACTGCTGTTGATCAGTTGATACATCATCTCTAGATTTATGAAATTAAAACGAATGTGTAGAGCTCCTCTGGAATCTGCCTTTGAATACCAAAATTTAGACTAAGTAAATCAAGTAAATTAGTGGAAAGAGTAACATGAAGAAATATAGAAGTCGTGACTTTTAAACAAAATTGATAAGAAATTTTGAAAGAAATCTGGGACTGTCTAATAAGCAGAAATGAGTGATAACTGGGCTTTGATTTTTTTTATAACTACGACTGAACTTTGGGGCCTAGCTGATGCATATTTACATATTTTGGTATTAGCAATAAACATAGATTATATATCAATACGAATTACATTGCCATTTTAGCACACAGAGAAATATACTAACATACATACATATAAATGAGATATTGAAATGCATACACATAACACAATTACTACATGAATATTATATATATATATATATATATATATATATATATATATATATATATATATATATATATATATATATATATAATGCAAAGACGTCTGTTCAAAAGGCTGTGGGCAAATTTAGTTGTTTCCTGCAGTTCTCTTATTATGTTGTAACATTTTCTTCTGACCTGGCCGTTAATCGTTGTCTATACGCATAGATCTTGATCTCCCTATTGCTTAAGAGGATCAAGATAATTAGTTGATTGCGGCTTTGCTTAGTCTACCGTTTTCATGATATGTAAATAATTATTCATTTTCTACAATACCATGTCTAGTCAATGGGTACCGTATCTTTAACATGATTACCTATAGGATTTATATATTTCATTTTTCTAACCAATGCTCTTCTCTTTGATTTCTCAATTCTACATTCTTTCAACTCCCATAAGAATACTAATTGATTTTAGTTTTCATTTCACATATACCTAATAGAAAATATTAACACATATCATTATTTCGTACTTACAAAAATATTCACTACACGACCTTACGCAATATACATACATGGAATGCTTGGCCATAGTATATGCTTTGGACATTTTTAAATAATTCCACATAAAATGAAATAAAATCATAGCTTGAACGCTGGTGTTACTTTCTTAACTAACATTAAACAATTAACATTATAAAGAGCATTTGGAGTTTTTAGCAATTACATTTGGGCAGTTTCTGTGTACGAACAAATTTTAAGCTAGATCTTTTAGAAACAATTTACTAAAAGACTTTTTCAAGTGAAAACAGTAAAGGTTTTCAAGATTATTCAGAATCGCTATAGTTTCTCTAGAGCTAAAAGAAAAATACTTTTAAAACTGAAGATATTGCTTATTTATGTCCAATGTTCGAAATAGAACACTCATTTTGAAGTGATGAAAGCAAAGTTAACATCTTTCCAAATATCGGTTATTCTGGCACTAGCGTTTACGCAGCAACGTCTTGCATTTTTATTTAAGAGTGAAAATCTGTCTTTCAACACCAGAAAATAAAATAGGTTCTCACCACACACCTTCTTACCACACACACACACACGCACAGAGTTATTCGCGGTTCCTGGGTTGGTGACCCTTTGCCGACACTTCCGGATGCTGGATTGCCGCTAAGGAGAATTTCTGGGCCTTCATTTCTATCGGCATGAGGCGACGAACGCTGTTCCTTCCTCACTGTCGGGATCCACTTAGCACTTTCTTTCCTCGCTATGCGTGTGCAAACTAGAGCACTTCTTGTCACTACACTTCACTAACACATTTTTGTTATCGCGGGTGTGTGAGTGTTTCACAAAATGTTTCCCAAAAAGTGTATTTGAATCTAAGTTTCGTGCACGAGCCAAAGTTGTGTTACTGTTTCAATATTGTGATCATTGAGTCTCGATAGGCTGTAATGAGAGAGTCAAATAACTTTAGTTTTTCTTAAGCTCCAAATGTAATATATAATGTACAAAAATACGTAAATAACTTGATTCTTGATACAAGCTTGTGGCTCACTAAAGAAAGTGATGAGTAAAGAGCGTCTAAGTCAGTCCGTGTTGTGCAATTTGGACACTGCGGCTATGTGTTAACTTAGCGTGCCATAATTGTTACGATCAACTTAAGTGTGTGTATAATTCTTTGTAGTGTTGTATTAAGTGTATGACCGAAGTCGAAATGCTGTGTTCTACATCATTGATGAGTTCAGGGGTCCACGTATAACCTATTTTCTGAATTTTTTCTTCTTTCTGGTTCGCCCAGGGGTTTTGCTTGCCTTTTTTGATTTTAATTAAAGTATACGCCCATTAACGGTGATGGAGCTTCTGTTTTCCGAAAAACTTTTTTTTTTTTTACATTTAACAATATGCTTCTAAATTTTGTGGAATTTGGAATCGGCGACGCTCTGTCCTGTGTGTGTGACTTTTTTAAAGTCTCGGAGATGTGTAAAAATTTATCTCATCTTGGTTTGGACACGAAATGTCTGAAATGTGCTATTCGCAAATTTTCAGGAATTATCTTCCATTCCAATTTTATTCAATTTGGGTAGGTTTGCTGTTTCCCTGCTCTTTCACAAGATGATGCTAACAGTTTTACGAGTTCATTGTCCCCTTCTTCACTGGGTCGATGGTTCTCTGTGTGCGTTTGTGTGGTCGGATGAAAAAGAAAGACGGATAGTATTGTTAACCCTTTCTATTGAAACTTCAAACGATACCACATACGGCTGTTGCTCAGGTAAAAATAAAATAAAATAAAATAAAATAAAATAAAAGGCATCTTGTGCTTGAACTAGAAGGAAACTAAAGAAAACTGTGATCCTGTATGCATTGAACCGTTTTTTTCAATACATACACACAAAATTTTCAATGATATACACTTCTAACAAGACGTATATCAAAATTAAATGAAATTAAATTTAAATACCAATGGACATAGATAGCAATTGTTACATTAGTTATTATTATTATTATTATTATTATTATTATTATTATTATTATTATTATTATTATTATTATTATTATTAATATTACAAAAACTAGTGTGCGTGGAAAAAAGGAGATACACACCGCAGAACCGTCTATAACAGAACCCAACCGAATAGAAGTAGAAACCGCTATAAAGAAATTAAACAAACACAAATCTCCGAGTGTAGATGAAATTACGGCTGAGTTAATTTTAGCTGGAGGCGAAACATTGTGTGAACAAGATACACAAACTCATTCTCCTTATCTGGAACAAGGAAGAATTGCCATAAGAGTGGAAACAATCAATCATTGTTCCAATTCACAAGAAAGGCGACAAAACTGACTGTAATAATTATCGAGGCATTTCTCTTCCGTGAACATCCTATAATATCCTTTCAAATATTCTATTAGCAAGATTGACCCCATACGCAGATGAAATTATTGGAGATTATCAGTGCGGATTTAGACGAAATCGATCAAGTATCGACCACATATTTACCATTCGCCAAATACTCGAAAAAAAAAAGTGGGAATACAATACCCCGGTACATCAACTATTTATTGATTTTAGAAAGGCGTACGACTCGGTTAGGAGAGAAACATTACACAACGTTCTTACAGAACTTGGAATACCGAGAAAGAAAATTAGATTAATTAAGATATGTTTAAATGAATCCCAAAGTAAAGTCCGGGTAAGATATATTTTTTTTTTTTTTGTCCACAAGCTTTTACGTCGAAAATGGCCTGAAACAAGGAGATGCGTTGTCGCCATTATTATTTAACTTTGTTCTTGAATACGCTATAAGGAAAATCAAAGATAACAACCAGGGCCTAGACTTGAACGGTATTCACCAGGTTATGGCATATCCTGATTATGTAAATTTAAAAGGGGACGATAGGAGAACAATAGAAAGAAATGCAGAGATCTTATTAAACGCTTGCAGGGACATGGGTTTAGAAGTAAATGCAGAGGAAACTAAATACATGGAAGTGCGTCGGAACCGTAATACGGCAAATTATGGATGCGTTAAAATATTAAATAATACTTTTGATAAAGTGGATAGTTTCAAATATCTAGGATCAGTATTAACAGGGGAAAATCATATTCACGAAGAAATTAAATGTCGGCTAAAAGCAGGGAATTCGTGTTACTATTCGGTTCTAAATCTCTTGTCGTCGTGAATTCTGTCGAGAAATCTGAAACTTAAAATATACAAAACGATAATCATGCCTGTTGTTCTGTATGGTTGCGAAACATGGTCACTTACTCTGAGGGAAGAACATAGACTGAAAGTATTTGAGAACAAGATCCTGAGACGAATATTCGGACCCAAGAGGAACGGGAATGGGGAATGGCGGAAACTTCATAACGAGGAACTACATAATTTATACGGTTTACCCAACATTGTTAGGGTCGTCAAGTCTAGGAGGCTTAGATGGGCGGGTCATGTAGCTAGAATGGAAGAAAATAGAAACGCTTTCAAAGTCATGACTGAAAGACCAATAAAAAAAACGATCGTTAGGAAGACATAGCCACAAATGGGAGGAAAAAATTAAGATGGATCTCGCGGATATTGGAATACAAACTAGATGCAATTAGCTAAGGATGGAAGTCAGTGGAGAGCTTTTGCGAACGTGTTATTGAACCTCCGGGTTCCATAAGGCATAGAGCTAATTATTATTATTATTATTATTATTATTATTATTATTATTATTATTATTATTATTATTATTATTATTATTATTATTATTATTATTATTATTATTATTATATTCATCAATGCTCTTAGCTCAATCGAAGCATAAATAAGGAGAGATATAGACCAAAAATCAACATTTTGACGACTGAGAAATTATGAAGAAAATTTCCTTGTATCTCTATCTAGGAACTAAAATGAGAAATTCTGACTTTGGCTACGAATAGACGCTTCGTTGTATATATTTCTTAATTGAAGAATCTTCAGCGTTGCGTAGCGAAGACTTTGAAAAGTCACCTCTTTCGTAAAACAAACGAAAGAAGGAGAGAAAACAACTTGATACGCTACCCATCTAAGGCAACAACTGAACAAAAGAAATTTACAACTTTTGTCTCAACTGTTGTATCCAATGAAGACAATTTAAAGGTGAACTGTTGTAAGCCATTCGTTTGAAGATTCAAAGATTCAAAGAATGAAAAATAAGTAAATAAATAAACGAAACTCATTTTTATGACATAGTATACTGTATATGTAGGGCCGGATTTAAGGGGTGTATCTTTGCACATGCACCCCCTTCGTTGTAAATAAATATTGTATAAAGTGAGAAGCTCGCAGTGAAAACAGCAATACTTTTTTATATATTTCTACTGTTATATTTATGTTTGGGGCTTAAAAGAAAGCGGAGTTTTGCATAATTTAATTCATATTTCTGAAGGTTGAAGAAAAGGATTCATCGACAGCAGACACTTAGTATTTCCAGGGAAATTGCTCATTCCCATCACAGATGCCTAAAGGCATTAAAAATTCAAAATTAATTCAAATGTACTTGTAGTTATCGGTGCACCCTTGGCACAAAATCCTCGATCCGGCCTTGTGTATATGCATGAATTGGACAAAATAATAGGAACAGCATTTGGAAATCACTAGTAAGATTCGAGTGTTAATGTACAGTACAACGTATGTAGCGGTTCGTGATCATGCTCTCTTGTCCGTACAAATGTGTGGATTTTCCGCAGTCTGTTCAAGTGATATACCGAACATATTTTTAACGATGACGTATTGTTGATGCCAGGTTAGTGATGAATGTTGTTGGAGTGTACATAATCACTGTCTCGAATGACATGCAAACATACACAGTTAGTGGGAAAATCATCTGCGATACATAACGGTAATCGAAAGACGACACTGTAAGACAGGGCTGCCGTCTCGTGACAAAACGATGTAACTTTGGCGGAGCAGTTTTGCGAAAAGGAGCCGTAAAGTTTTCATCAGAAAATGTGATCTGTATCGTGTAGAACCAGTGTATCTTGACTTTGGAAACACGCGGTTACATGTAATGTTACGTAAATGCATGTTATGTGATTAAATTTGGTGAAAATTGGTTGGTTGACCATTATTGCCTAGTTACACTGGTTCTACACGATACAGATCACATTTTCGGATGAAAACTTTACGGCTCATTTTCGCAAAACTTCTCCGCCAAAGTTACAGCATTTTGTCACGACACGACAGAGGGTCCAAAAGGCTTTAAAACGATATGTGTCACGAAATAAGAGAACATTATAACTAAAATTACAACGAAAGTCAATTCCCACCAAAATATATACTTATGGGAGAACTGCTGTAGCCAAGCCTCTGATGATACTATCAAGTCCCTCTGGTGGTTCAAGGATCACATGACGTGCACTACCGAACAATCAAAATAATAATCCGATACGATACATTGAGATTCACTTTGTTTCCTACAACAGGATATGCACGTGTGGCAAACATCGACTGAAGCCTATACTCCAGAATGCCTTTTGCAAATGTGAAGCTTAGAGATGGTTGTGTGACAGTGTGGGTGGTGGTTGTGGTGGGCTAAAGTGAACGTGTTGGACATAGCCATATTTCAAAATTAAAATACTTAAATATTTGCACCACAATGGTGGAGTGCCCTGAATGGACAGTCCCAAGAAGTATTTAAATTAAGTAATTAACAGAAGTTATGTAAATGAATTATATGAATTACTTGTGATTACTTAAAAGATTAAAGATATAAAAGAAATATTCGGTAGAGCTTTTTTTTAAAAAAAAAAAAAAATAAGTGATTTGAAATATACAAAATACTCTTTAACTCAGGTAATCAGTGGACGATTTAATCCTTGTACTATTAATCCCACAGTATAGAATTCTTGATTACTGAATGTCATTACTAGCATCACTTGTCCAAGGATTTTGGCTATAGATTTTCCAAAAGCCGAACTAACCTTTATATTGTTTGCTTTTAGGAATGCAGGGGGTGGGGTGGTATTCTTTACCTGTGCCCATAGATCACTACTAATTGCACTAATAGATGATCCGCTGTCAAGAAGACCACATACTTTTTTACCAAATAAACAAGTTTCTACTTCTGGTAACGTTATAACATTGTTGGTAGGTACATTCTCCCTTTCATCTGTTTCCAATAAATCTCGAAAAATGGCATTTGATTCATCAAAAAGACCTTTATTTAATTTAATCTCTTTTCCACTTCTCAAAAGCAAGCATAATTCTTTATCTTTACCTTTGGCACCTTTATCATCCGAAAAATATTGTTTATTAATAATTTTGTCACATTGTATGCAATCTCGGCTATTATTTTCTAATCCCATAATTTCTAACTGTTTGACAAGAGTTTCGCATTCTCCCTTACTATGTTCAGCATGATAAGAACTATCCTCATTACGCACACTACTAGGTAAAAATTTAGCACTATCAGATAGAGAACAGTTATCCGTAGCTCCTAGACAGCGTGCGTACGTTTCTCACTGTCTAGAAACTGTTTGTCTCATATTCCGGGGGCTCTGTGACCTAGATCTTTGGTTTTCACTTTCATTAGAAGAACCGTTACCCCTACTGAATTCCAGATTATTAACCTGCTCTTCACCAGAGTATGATCTCCTCCGACCTCTGGGATTATTTCTGCCCCTGAAGGAACCTCGGTTGTTTGAACGACCCTGAGACCTTTCATTGTTATTATTCTCACCATTTCTATCCCTTGGTGGCCATGTCGTTCCATGGTTGCCAAATTGCCTACTCGTGTTCCCTCTACCTCTCTGTGTGTTTCCACCACGATTCTGATTATTGCGATTCTTTCGTGGGGAATATGGGCGATGTCTATACGATGTACCGCTAGACCTTTCATTATCGCTTTCTTCTAATGACATCATATTAATCCCCCTTCTAATGTTATTGTTTCCGCTATTATTTTGATACGTCACTTGCAATTCTGCCACCAGACCAACCAATTCTTCGATTGTTTTAGGTTTGGATGATATCAGAGACCTGTAAATCCAAGATGGCAGTTGTCTTGGCAGAATCTTTAAAAGTACTTGCGGTTCTAATGGCGGCGATAAAATACTATTTTTATGCAGCAAGTCTAAAAGGTACTCCGTGGGAAGCCTATTTGAGCGGCTATCAAACCGAGCCGTTAGAATGGTCGCACGTAAGTTCGCCAACTTCTCTTCGCTCAGATAGGTTCGTTTGAAATGCATGATAAAATCTTGATACGTCTTGCATTTAATTAGAGTTACTTGAGCCCATTGCAATGATGTATTTCTAAAGCATTTCGAGACAAACTGTAGCTTTCGATCTTCCGGTACTCCCGTGAGATCAAAATAATTATCGAGCTCGACAAGAAAATTATGAGACTGCACCTCACTTTCCAAACCAGAGAATAAAGGAAGAGACAGATCACGATGCATCAGTCCCACAGCTGATGCTAGCTGGCACGTAGAGACAGGCGGCTGAGCGTTTGACGATACGCGGGATTCTGTCTCGTCTCGAAAGACAAAACAAGGAGCGTCTCGAGAGGTACCGGGTTGGTTATTGTTTATTCTTTCACCTCTGTCATCAATTTCTCGAACCGATTTCTTTAAAGAAGCAAGTTCTTTCTCTAATTTGGTGCAAACAGAAGTAATATTCTGTTGTATCTCTTGCATACCATCCCGATATTCGCTCCGCACCTCTTCAAGCTGGTTTTCGTGACCAATTTCTTCGCGTAATCGACCCATTTCTTCTCTCCATTGTATTTCTACTCGCTGCATATTGTTCTCCGCTTGAGCAATTGAACCCTCAACGCTTTCCAACCTACTTGTCACCTGTTCTACACAAGTCCTGACGCTTTCTACCTGGTTGTCTACTCTCACAATGTCTTGTCCTAAAGTTAACTGTATCTCATCTAATTTTCTATTGTTACTCGCCTCGAGCTGCTGTACCCTCTCATCATTCGCTCTTATTGAACCTCGTAACTCGTTGCATGCTCCAGCTAATCGCTCATTGAACGATTCAGCTGTTGCATCCAACCGAGTACTCAGTTCAGCTATACTGTTCATTAATTTACTGCTATTTAATTCCTGTCTTTTCACTAATTCTTGTACTGACTTTTCCTGCTGTTGTGCGATTTTTTCTTGCTTATCAACTAATTCCTTTACTGACCTTTCCTGTTTGTCAACGAGTTCTTTCACAGTGCTCTTTACCAGCTGTTGTAACATTACAAACAGTGGATTCATAGATGGATCCATTGTCTCCATGTTCACAACACTGGATGGTCCAGGGATCGATTCCTTTTCGTTTTCCTGACTTCCCTGATTTCCGTTTCCGTTACTAACTTCTCCCTGACTTTCTATATTCGCCATTCTCTCCTCTAACTCTAACTCGCCGAGCTGATTCTGCGGAAAGTTAACCAGGTCTTCTTCCATTTTCTTTTTCTGTAGTCTAGTGACCACCATCAACTTAATAGAAATACTCTAACTTCTAAGATATGCTAATTTCTGTATCTTATAAAAATAACACGCAAAATAAATCTTATCCCCCTCTTAAATTTTCCGACAGTCACACATGGAAAAACTCTAATCAAAATAACTCTAAATTCTTACAAATAAAACATGTAATTTTGGCTGTTTTTTTTTTCGAAATAAACAAGGAAACAAAGAAACAAAATTCGTAAATAAAATGTTGCCGGACACAAAGCTTATTACTTCATTGCTGGTGTATGGCCCTGAACATTTCATTGACAGCATCCAATTTTTTTTTTTTTTTTTAAATATTACAACCCGTGACACTGAAGTGATCTCGCCTTACGCTGGGTAAGCCAGATTTTGTGGTGGGCTAAAGTGAACGTGTTGGACATAGCCATATTTCAAAATTAAAATACTTAAATATTTGCACCACAATGGTGGAGTGCCCTGAATGGACAGTCCCAAGAAGTATTTAAATTAAGTAATTAACAGAAGTTATGTAAATGAATTATATGAATTACTTGTGATTACTTAAAAGATTAAAGATATAAAAGAAATATTCGGTAGAGCTTTTTTTTAAAAAAAAAAATAAGTGATTTGAAATATACAAAATACTCTTTAACTCAGGTAATCAGTGGCTTTACTTCAGTACAGATGCTCCACTGAAATGGTCAGGCTACAACCATACACCCTTCTCTGTACATGTTCTTGCCATGCTGTAAAAGAAAAACATATGCGAAATTATGCACATACCTTATTTGATGTCTGGAATCCGAACAAGAAAGACTTCCGTGTTATTATGTTGAAATTTTAATGGTGATAAAGTAAACACTCCACTCCTCCACAGAAATCATACAGATTTTAAACACTGATATTCACACACACATATAAAAAAATATTTTATATTCACACGAATATTAAATTAATTGAAGTGACCGGTCGATAAAAAAAAATTAATGATTATTATTTTTTTATGAAAATTTGGCCATTATATATTTCTGTTCATAGTTCGTGCACGTATTGTATTGACGTGTTCTTCATTGTCTTCTTCCTTCTGTCCTCTCTCTTCTCACTGAAGTTCGCTCAGCATCCTGGAACCTCCTAGATGATATCAATTGCTGCTACTGGAGGCTGTTCTGGTTGTTTCTCCGCTGCACTGGTGTCTCTCTCTTAGTATCTCTGGATCCATTTGAAGACATCTGGTTTATGCAGTGTTACTGGATAATTATCATCTGTATTGCCTCAAAAGTCTCTGGAAATGTACTGATTCTGCGGTCCAGTTTCAAAGTTCTCACTACACTGGCCACATATGACGCACTTTAAATTTTATCTTTCGAATTTTATATATATATCACACGGCAAACTACATACGAGTTATACGCTAGTAGTCATTGTCCTAGCTGCAGATTTAAGACTCAGTCTCTGCTTTAAAAAAAAATTATTCAAACTCTCCTCTTTTTAACATCTCGTCTCGCAACATGTGTTGCCCGTAAAGCATTCACCGAGATTACGTTAAGTTCTGAGACAGTCAGATCGAGACGAAAGAAAAAAAACTCAATCTCGAGTAACACCGCGATTCTACTATTTAAATGTGCCTATCTCACAAAACAGACCATTGTCACGATGAGTCTTGCACTAATTCTCACAGAGGATGACCTCTGTATATCGCGTCTTAACACCAACTAACTTGCTCCTTCCCTGTCAAACAGTTTTCTTTCAGAGAAAAGAACATGATTTTGAAAGGCTCGCTCCTGACCTACCCAAAATTCAATGTATAGTCCCTTTTCGCGGACCCTAATGGTTTTGTCGCCAAAATGTCTGGGTAGTACACTTTCATGTAATCTTTCATTTATTCTTAGATTATTATTGCTTGTCATCTGTATTGAGTTTGACCACTGGATAGAGGAAATACTAAGCTTTAAAACGGTGTATCATACACTTTGTTACTCAAATGTTAAATACTTGTTTTTGTATTGTTTTCCCCGGCGTCACTATCCATTTTCTTTGTAAACAACCTTCCTTGCCGGACCAGTCCATGTGCTTTTGTTTACCTTGCCAGAGTACTCTAGCGGTGATCTCTCGCAACCTCCACATACACATTTGTTCTTGGTTTTTCGCTTTTTTTTACATTAATTATCATGAATCAACAATATATTCTATATTACATTGTACCTAATATTCCTCTGATTATATTTACATAGGATTCCAGCAGTGACATTCAATTTAGAATTAATAATCAGTAAATATACACATATCGGCTGCTATGACATTCACGGTACTGCGTATCGCTGTCGTCTCAATTACAGCAATATCAACACCAAGCACAGTAAAGTAATAAGCTTTTGTTTTAAAGTTAAGGTAACAACGAAAAATCTTTTCTGACCAAAATTACATCTTATCTTACATTTCTACCATTCTAAATATGTAATAGTGCTAGGATATGACTGCATTCATGATTTTCAATGGGGGGAAAGCCCACTCGCAGGAAGAGCAGAGGCTCTTCCTTGTCGACACCGCGCTTTGAAGAAAAAAAAATATAGGCTTTTTTTCTGGCGGGATCCAACTGACGCTTTCGAAGTTTCTAGTGTCAAAAATGGTCACTTTAAGAAAAAGTAACACCTTATTGTTCCCAAGAATTCAAACCCACTTGCTAAAATATCTGAGCAAAAATTCACAAAGGTAATGGGATAGGATCCATGTCGCCAGGGCACTATCTGCACCAACATTAGCAACTCTGCTCACTTCTACCTAACTAAGTTAGAAGTATGATTTAAATATATGACCTAGATAAAATTTCTCTCATACCACAATTCTTCTTCAACTTTAGATAGCAACCCTGGGTGCACGTACACAGCTTTTAACTGCTACGGAACATTTTTTTCTTTCTTTCTTTCTTTTTTTTTAAACTCAGTGGAGCTTTTCCAAGTTAAGTTTTCTTTCCTACATATATTTTTGTATTCCAAATAAAAATGTTTAATTCACCTATTTTATATACTAATTAACCTAACATTACATATATATATTCTTAATTAACCTATAGATATGTAAATTATTCTAATATTATGCAAAAATTTCGGGTGAAATTAACATAAAAATTTTAAATAGAAAATAGCTATATGTGTGCCTCTTATATGGTATCGTGGTATTCTGTAGAATTCATTCAGGCTTGCATAAAAAATTGACTGCCTTTCTTATGAGCAAATATTAGAATACCATGTACTACTCATGGTCCAAACAGTGTATACTGGGAATGATATCTATCATGACTTGTCACGCGGCTAGGATAGCAACAGCATGGTGACCAGGAAGTTTCACATCTCTCTTGGCTTTCATAATCGCTAGATCCCAACAACATCGAGCAACTGTAGTCTGTTAAAAAAGTGCGATCTCATCTACCTCCACCATCATCTCAGAACGAACTAGATCCATTTTCTGTATGAAGACTAGCAATCACACTAATCACGCTTGAAGACCTGCATCAGTTCTTTCTCGTTGAATGCAGGCAGTTTTGGCAGCAACAGGTGGTCCTGCTCCTTACTAGGTATTCTTGTTAAGTGGGATTCTTGGAAGTTATTCGTTTCATTGTAGTTTTCTTCAACAGTAGACTGAAGTTATAAGAACATGTACAAGACCAAATCAAGAGGAAGAAGAAGAAGAAGAGAAGGAGGAGGAAACGCCCACCTTTATAACATTTTTATATAAATGGAAGATTGCTCTAAACTTGATTCATATTCGCTCTTTTAACAGAAAAGTGGCACAGCTCAAAATTATCAACTTTCCATTAGAGTGATTTCAAAATGTGTACTCAATCAAGAAACCAACACTTCATTATACTGTTTTAACTTCTCCAGAGGACATAAATAAAGTAAAAAAAAAAAAATAAAGTCTATAAATGGTAACAGTGGTCTGTAGACCTTAATGCCGTACTAAGTATCTTTCGAATCAACTGATTAAAAAAAAAAAAAAAACTTTCATCCAGCAACAGATCCAGCTCCGATTAAAGCGTTTCCGGTCTAGTAAATGATGGGTTTGTGGATCTTACTAATGAATATCTTGGTTGTGGGGGACAGAAATAAGAAAGGCGATTCCATTCAGTTAGTTGCAAATTGTGGCTTCATGAAATTTGCAGTAAATGTATTGATGTTTGTTTGAGTTATTTGAAAGTGTTAACAATGAAAAGTTAGAGGAATGCTTTGTAGGCAGAAGTATCTATCTATTAAAATGCTACAATAGCACGGCGTTTTTTTCGGCTAGCATACGCTAGCTACTGCCCGAAGACGGTTACGCCCTCTGTAGGGGAAGAGATGTAAAAGTACTATTGGATTTAATTGGAGAACAATACATGAGCTATTGGTAGTGAAAAATCTTTATTAACAATCAATTGAGGTCATTATGGTTTTAGAACCAAAATTATTCGGAGTAAGGTACAGATGGAAAGGAGCATCAAGGCTGTAGTGAAAGATGAATGAAGTGCAGTTCACATCACAACACATAGGTTATGTTAGTATGACAAATGTGTGTTATCTTCTCGCCTAGGGGCGACGCTAGACATTAATGAAGAGAAGGGCGCCCTGTTAGAACGGTAGGTATTACAGTGCATATTATAGCCAGACATGAGGTAGATGAGCGTCGGAAGAGTATGGTTGATAGTATATACTGTCAGGGTGGTCTGGACGAATGGTGTGGCGGTATAGAGTAAACAATAATGAAAGTGGAGGAGTGAGAGCAGCAGAGGAGGAGAAACTACGAGCGTGTTCTTCGAAATCTTGCTGTAGGAGTGGATGGTTGGACTGCAGACGGCGGGTAATATATTTTGTGCGAAGTGTTTCCAGATGATACAGAATGTGCGAGAATGTGAGGCGAGCATACAAGTCCCGGGTTGGACTGGGCAACTTAATGCGAAAAGCGATGCGCAAGGCGTTCAAGAATTCGTAGTTTTTCACAGTATGCTGGTGGTGCAGATAACCAGGCTGTGAAATCGTAGACAAGTATAGGTCGCAGAAAAACTTTATACGTGTTCAGGGTAGTAGGCGAAGAGAGCCCAAGGATGTTCCAGCAAGGCTTTTCAGTAAATTTAAACGACCATATGCCTTTTTTTGAAATATCTTGAAGATGTGCCGACCAGGTAAGGCGGTAATCGAAAGTAAGGCCAAGATAATTGACAGTACGAGAAGGTTTGAGCGGTACCTCTTGAACAGTGAGATTCAAGAGACTGGGGTTACTGTGTATACGAGAACGGCATGTTGGAGATTAGAATACAATAGCTTGAGTTTTCGTCGGATTTATTTTCAAGCGCCAGTAAGAGCACCAATCGACAAAGGTATTGCGTCTTGTAAAGTCAAATTGAGTTGGTGGATAGTTTTACCAGTTGCGAATAATGCAGTGTCGTCTGCATATTGAAATAGTTGTACTGTGGCTGGAAGAGCAGGAAAGTCGGCAACATATAGAATGTACGTAATGGTGACAAAGCCGATCCTTGTGGAATCCCGGAGTGAAGGAAAATTGGAACAGAGTAACTGGAATTTATGTAGACGTAGGCCAGGTGACAGGTGAGAAAATTAAAAATGAAGCGAAGATATGCAATAGGTAATCGGAGTTGCTTCAGTTTGAAAATAAGAGCTGGATGCCAGACCTTATCGAATGCCTTTTCTAAGTAAAACTGGACGAAGCAAGATGGATGTCCTGTGTTATAATTGTTGTAGATGGAATTGGTAAGGCGAAGAAGTTGGTCGTTGATGCTGAAAGAAGGTCTAAAACCACCTTGTGCGAGGGGAGGCCTGTTGTGAAGTGCCAGAGAGCAGTGAAGACGTTTAACGAGGATACGTTCCAGAATTTTGCAAAATGTTGATGTTAATTGAATGGGGCGGTAAGAACTGACAGTGTACGCAGATTTGCCTGGTTTGAGAAACATAAGAGTTTTGGATGTTTTCCAGTCAGCAGGGATATAGCCAGTACGAAGAATAAATGTATATATAAGTGAAACAAATATAAGACAGCATAGGGACATTCTCGAACGTGTCTTTATGTGATAGAGTCCATGCCAGGAGCAGTGTTACGCCTATGAGCAACAACAGAAGTGGTGTCAGATATCAAGATTGGCGCAGTAATAGGATTATTTTCCGGAAGAGTATGCTGAATATTAGGCTGTAAATGCGGAGAGTCCAGATTTAGCTTGTCGACTGGGTGAGGACGATGAGGAAAATCAGGTGTTAGTGGTGTAAATATGTCCTGAAGGTACTGTGCAAAAGCATTAGCCTTGTCAGTATCAGTATGAAAAGGCGTATTATTGTGGATAAGAGGGTAAGTTGTTCGAGTATTTTGCCCAGTGAGTAGCCGAAAACGCTTCCAATACTGCGTTGGATGAGAAAGAGAATCGAGATGATTGCAAGTTTTAATCCAGCACCGTAGTTTGTAAGCTCTGAGATAGCTGTGGACGGTACGTTGAAGTTGCCGGTGGCGATGCAAGGAGTCTGGGTTACCAGTAGCAAAGAAATCCCTGTACAACTGACGAGAACGTTTTACCAAGGCAGGAATTGTGGAGGCAAAGATGGTCGAAAAGCAGAAGTAGTAGATGTAGGAATGTATTTGGCAGTAGCATTTTGCATGACAGTAGTAAGAGATTCGAGACAATGATAGAGGTCTGATTCGGTACTTGGTGGCGATAGATCAGAAAGATTTACTGTAAGATGCAATCTGTATGGAATCCAATTTGCCTTATCATAGCGATAAGTAGTTCGTGGAGGTATATCCGGAGAAGTAGCTGAACGAGTTGTAATAAGGTGTTTGATAGGAGCATGATCGCTACCAATGTGATCAAGAACCTCAAAACAGCTACGATGAGATATGTTGCTCGACACAATAACTACATCCGGGGTAGTCTGGCTAGAAGGCCTGGTAGGTTTCGGCAGTGGTACTGTCACACCGGCAGTATGACTAGTAATGCAATTGAAGAACTGCTCTCGCTGAGTGAGCGACCGGCTATGTAGGCTATGATTATGTAGGTGCGAAAATTATTAGAGATGTATAGAAAGAAACTGAGTGGAATATCATGACCAGGACGGATATATAAAGTCGCAACTGTCACATAGAGTTCCTTATAGTATAAGGACGTAATAAGATGTTAAGAAAGATTGCATAAAAGTAGCGAATGACTGCCAAATGGAATTGAAGGAGAGAATCCAATCGCTTCTTCCCCGTTGGCTCGCCAAGCTGCTATGCTGCTATCCTGTCGTAATAATTGAAATCTGGGTATGCGGCATGTCAGGTTATGTCTGAGATGTGTCTCATTGAGAATAAAGGCATGACTCTTTTATTCAAGCAGAAGAGCTTCAAAGAGCGGCTTGTGTTGTCTCAAAGAACGGATGTTCAAAAACAAGAATGAGAGAGCCATAATGCAATGAAGAATGATAAGATGGCTTTCAAACTTCGGTTTCCAGTACATTACAATGATAATATACATGATTGCCGGAATATGTAGGACAGATGTTAGCATGGAAAATTGCCTTGGCTGCGTACTGAATTTGTTGAGGGATGTGGTTACGTAAGAACGGATGAATGTTTTGTAAGGAGAGAGTGAGAAATGTTAAAAGCTGAGAACACTTACAGGCTGTTGTAGTGCTGGATTTGTAGGTGGTTGGATTTGTTCAGGTATGCGGAGTGGTACTACTGTCACTGGTTTTGAGGGTTCAGCAGCAGGTTTGGATTGGCATTTATAGCTGTATGTTGGATGGGAATTTTCTTGACATGTGGAGCATGTCGGAGGTGATTTCAAATTAGAACAACTACGTGTAGGATGTGGACCCGAACAGTAGCCACACTTAAACTGGTTTCTGCACTGAGAAGTAGAGTACTGACCATAGACCTGACAGCGCTCACAGCGAATAGGTAATGAAGAAGAAGTGCGAGAAGGTTCCACACGATGACGCTGTTTGTAAATATATGCACCACGAGTAAGCAAGTCATCAATACTCTGTTGTGAATTGGTAAGGACACGCACCATGTAGGTAGGACCATGGTCGCCTTTGATCGGATACATTTGATGATAGTGTAGCCTTGTAGTTTGAGTGCTTCAAGGATCTCATCATCAGTATAGCTCGGATCTACCCCGTGAATAACAACAGATAGAGCGGGTGATTTTTTCGCTGGTGGTGGCTGTTTGGTGCGTTGGTCACTGAGCTTGGTCATAGTAGATTTTGTTCCGAAGATCTCGAAGCTGAACTTTTTCCGTATTGTACGGAGAAATTCTGGATCAAGTGTCTTGATAATCAGTCCCTTCCTGTACGATCTGGGTGATAGTGGCACGAGGTATGTACTTAGTAATCTGAACAAAAAGATGTTTTGTATTAGTAAATTTCGGATCAAAGTTCTGAAGAAGATAAGAATAGAGTGAAGGTCGACTCGGTGGAGGCCGACAGGATATTGTTTATCGTCTCGAATGTCGATATGCATTGAAGATTCAGAACTAGCATCACTGATCTTATGCTGTCGTTTAGCAGGCGGTAGTTTGGTTGATGCTACTGCAGAACGGGAACGAGCTAAAGAACCCTGGCTGGAAGAAATCCGTTCCAGTGACTGACATCTCCGTCTTACTGATTTCCCGGAAGAGCAAGAGGGTTTCGTTACAATTGGCGATAAACCAGGATGTTGGCCAGGCACAGGTTGAGATGCCATAAGGCAAGTCTGGACTGCTGATAGTCTCAGTAAGTCACAGTGAAGAAGAAGAAGAAGAAGATGATGATGATGATGAAGAGATGATGAAGTTAAGCTTCCAAAAATATGTACACTGATGCGTACGGTTAGCCTGTCTCCACTTGGGTGAAACCCTTAGTCTCTCTCACTCTCTCGCCCGTAACTAAGACTTACGGCGCTTGCGTCCACAAGCACGTACTAATCCTACCCTAGACTTGACACTTCAAGCAATGCCTCCAGTGAGAAAGCTGGATACTAGAGAAGATGATTAAAAGCGTTTCTTTGCTAGACGAGGGTAGTAAGCTGCCCGAGGGTTACGCCCTGCATGGGGAAAGAGAAGTTTGAGAATTGGGAGGAAAGGACTGGGAGATGGTCTAAGAAAATTTTCATTACTTTATTATCACTTTATTTCATAAAATTTATTATTATTCAGCAGATGGATATTGCTATCTTTGCGATAGCAATCATGAGGTAGGAGAATGTCGGTATTGCATGATTGATTGCAAGATTGGACAATACTTCCTATATGGAAAAAGAGAAGAATGAGATGATTATGAGATGAGGTGCATTAGACAACACAACACGAGGTGATTGTAAGAGGAGAGGTGCAAGTTAATCTTCTCGCTTGGAGACTGCTCCAAGCATTGACGAGTGACAAAGGGAAGCCCTGGTAGTAACATAGGACTACTGTGCGGAATATGACGGTGTGATATGAGGTGGAGGATGGTCTATGAGAAAAGTACGAGTCAGTGGAAGATCAGGGTGGTCGGGTGGTAGAGAGTAATAATACATTGTGAAAAGGAAGGAAAGAGGAGAATGTGTGATCGGATATGGAAGATCGAAGTTGGTATGAGCGTTAATAGTTTCTCGGAGGAGCGCGTGATGAAGATTGAGACGTGTCTGAAACTACTTAAGGCGAAGCTGTTCGAGATGGAATAAGATGTGAGGAAAAGACATTCGGTCGTATAGAATCTGAGTTGGACTGGGGAGTTTGGTGCGGTATGCTATATGAAGGGCGTGTCGTTTGAGAACTTTAATTTTCTGATAATAGGAAGGGGGAGCTGCAATCCAGGCAGGATGGCTGTAAGTCAGCACTGGGCGAAGAAATACTTTGTAGGTGTTTAAAAGAAGTTCTGAATGAAGACCCCAAGTGGAACCAGTTATGTGTTTAAGTAAGTTAAGTCGACGGTAAGCTTTTGCTGTAACATCCTGCAGGTGTGCTTTCCAAGAAAGGTGTCTGCCTAATGTAAGTCCCAGGTATTTGACTGTTTTAGAAAGCTGGAGACGAGTGTCGTTAACTGTGAGATTTAATACAGATGGATTGCAGCGGACTTTGGAGCGTTTATTGAGTGGTAGGAATACTGTAGTTTGTGTTTTTAAAATAAATGAGGATATGAAGAAGATAATAAATAATATTTTGATTTGGGGTTACATATTTTTATTTTTATGTTAAGACTGCCATATGCATATCTCATTACAATAGCAAACAGAGTTTATGGTTGCGTATTTACACTTGGCTGAAGTCCATGATCAGGCCCAGTCAATTGACAGCTGAATCTGCACACCACTAACGCTAAGTAGAACGCCAATGTTGAGGTTGAGTTGTAGTTACAGTATGATGATTTTTGTAAGAGTTTTAGAGTATATATATTTATTTTCCATATTTTCGTTTTCTATTTCGGATTTGTGAAAAATAGGATTGTTCATTTTCTCCTGTGAAAGTCTTCCGTGTTTACAATATTTGCTTTCTACTTTCACTATTTTTACCAGGATGTCTTTCGATACTTTATTTAAAGTATTTCACTTTTACTAGTTTATTGACGGTTTCCCCGAGAGATTAAGAAAGTACTTCAGTTTTTAATATTACAAAATAAAAGAATGTCTTAGAGAGAAGTCCTTGATGTCGAACTTTAACAAATGCCTTTTCCAGATCAAAAAGGACCAGGCAGAATGGTTTTGTCGTATTGTAGTGATTAGTAATGTAGTTTAGAAGACGCATGAGCTGATCGTTAATACTGAACTGTGGGTGGAATCCTGCTTGGTGGACAGGCAAGAGATTTTACCGTGAAAGATGAAGATAAAGGCGTTTTACTATGCTTTTTTTCCAGAATTTTAGTGAGAACCGAGCTGAGCTGAATCGGACTGTAAGAGGATACTTGGTCGGGAGGTTTCTCTGCTTTAAGAAACATAAGAACTTTAGACCTTTTCCACGGAGCGGGTATATAGCCAGTACGAAGGATAAATGTATAGATCAGGGCAAGAATATTTATCAGAACAGTTGGGCTTTCTTTCGCATGGCGATACGAGAGGTTATCGATGCCTGGTGCAGTGTTGCGTTTGTGGGTAACTACATGCTTGATCTTGACAGGAGTGATGGGGGCAGTGAGACCTTTGTGAGAAGAGACTGTGTGATTCACGTTGGGTTGAAGATGTTGAGACGAAAAGTTAAAGTGCTCTGTAGGATGATGACGAAAATGACGTGTAGCTGACAAAGGCGTAAAGATGTCCTGTAAATAGGTAGCGAAGGCATTAGCTTTATCTTGGTCTGAGTGGAGTGCTTGATCATGATGAATGAGTGGATAGGATGTTCTGGCGAATTTTCCGGTGAGTGCGTTGAAACGCTTCCAATATTGCGTAGGGTGGGATGTATCAGAAAGAGAATTGCAAGCCTTGATCCATTGTCGTAATTTATAAGCTTTAACATAGTTTGAGACTGTACGGTGGAGGGCTCGATGATGTTGAAGAGCTTCACGGTTTCCAGATCGCACACATTCTTTATAAAACTGACGGGAGCGCTGTATGAGAGTAAGATAGTGTGGGGGTAGTTTAGATTTATGGGGTGAATATGCAGATTTAGGTATGAACTGTTCGGAGGCAACTTGTATATGATTAGTGATATGATACAAGGTAGCGTATAACTCATCTTCCGTAGCGGGAGGAACGCATTGCTCAAGAGAGTGACTTAAGTAAGTTCGATACTTCGACCAATCTGCTTTATCATAGCGGAGGATCAGTCTGGGAGGGGGTGGCGTGTTGGTGATAGAAGTAGTGGATACTCGGAGGCTGAGTTTAATTGGGACATGATTGCTTCCTGTTGAATCTAAGATATCGATGTGAATACGGTGTGATAAAGAGGATGAAGTTATGGCGACGTCTGGAGTAGTATTGGATTCTGGGCGGGTGGGTTTAGGTAATTATACCGGTAGTAGTTGTGACAATGAAAATCGTGAAAGTTGTCTTATCTCTATCAGAGCGGCTGTGAACGTTAATGTCTGTTAAAATGATGTAATGACGGAAGTTGTTAGAGATGTAGTGAACGAATGATAGTGGAATTGTGTGACCGGGACGAACATAAATGGTGGCTACTGTTACACATAATGACTTATAATAGAGAGTAGTAATGAGATGTTCTGGTAGATTTTGAATCGGAGCGGAATAAATACGATGAGGTATATGATGTGAAAAATCTATGGCAACGCCGCATTGGCACTGCGTGCTGGTATGGTACTATCATTACAACGGTACGTTGTATATTCGTATTGTAAATCTATACTGTCTTGTAATTCTGGGCTATATTTTAAATATGCACTAGGCTGGCTGGTTGTTTGTAGTATTAGAAGAAGAAAAATAAAAGATATGTTAATTATAATGTTAATGTAAAAAAAAAGATTTTCAAGTGGTTTTAAATAAAGAGGTTGTTAATAAGTGGTTGGCAGGACAACTATATATAAACAAGATATAAAAGTAAAATGGAAGGATTATGGTAGATGAGTTCGTCATTTTAAATTCTCAATAGTAAAGTAACATAATTTATAAAGAACCAGTGGATGGATATTTTGTCGTTGTATCATGGCGAAGAATGTGATATCCTGGAAGGCGGCAAGTGAGCTTGGGTGTAAGGTGCGTTTCATTCAGAAGGAAAGTATTGGCCTTTTCTTCTAGTAGCAGTTGTTCAAACAGGATTTTACGATTGAGAAATGAGCGGATGTTGAGGAATAAGAAATGAGAGCCACGATAAAAGCCATATTGAAGATAAATTTAGACAGCAGTTGTAAGTTGAGTTGCATGGAAATGTACGTAGGTGCCATTATAGGTAGCATGGAAGTCAAGATGGAAAAGGTTGCGAGCAGCATGTTGATCATGCTGAAGCATGAGTGGCCGTGCAAAAGGATGGACGTTCTGAAGGGTCAAAGTGATGAATGCTAATAATTGATGAAGGGTGACATATTGATTGGGTTCCAGTGGTGTATCCACTGTTTGATTCTGAGCGTCGTGAGCACGTAATGGTACTACTAGTTCTGGTTTAGTCTCTTCTAGAGTAGGCCGAGATTTACATTTATAACTTAAGTTGGATGAGATCTTTCGTGGCAAGTATTACAAGTAGGAGCTTGTTGAAGATTAGTGCAGGTGCTAGTTGGATGAGGTCCAGAGCAATAACCGCATTTGTATTGGTTTGTGCAGCGATCAGTGGAGTGCGTATTGTATACCTGGTATCTTTCACATCTAAGAGGAAGTGGTGCTGGTGATCGTGACGGTTCTACACGATGTCGCTTTTTGAAGATGAAAACGTCATGTCTAGAAGATCGTTTATCGTTTCTTGTGAAGTGGTCAAGATCCGGACCATGTAGGTAAGCCCCTGATTATTCCGAATACGGGTACATTTTTTGAAGGATAGGCTTCCTCTCGTAGTTCTTCAATCTCTGCATCGGTTATCGACTGATCAACCCCGCGGACTACTACCGACATGGTAGGTGGTTGGCGTGGGGTGGGCTCTGTTTCTGCTAATTGTTAGTTAGTGGAGAATGTGTTGCGGTTTTTCCGAAGATTTTATTAAAATCGCTTTTTTTGGAAGGTAGTGATTGGAGCTAACACTTTATTTCTGCATACGGAAGTATGAGGGCATCTTATTATGAGTGGAAAATCTTTATTTGTTTTTTTGGTAATTGGAATAAACATTAGCTGTATATAATCTACCACTAGAGGGTTTCGCCCTCTCTCTTGGCCTGGTGTTTGAAATCATCAATTATTCTTTATTCATATTATGGTCGGCCAAGGAACTATGAAAGAAATATTTATTTTAGTCATTAACAAAATAAAAATACAAAGATTACATCAAAATAAAAGATTAATTTTATATATCAATATCATAAACAAAGCGAAATATGAAAACAAAATGTAATTAAAACAGTATTAAACAAAATATGAAGCTAGAAACAAAGGTGCGAGTGCAGAAAAATAACATAAGTGCAAAGAAATAGAGCAGCAGAGCAGAATAAAATTTTGTGAAATGTATAGAAGGTACTGTTGAAAGAGATTATAGTACAAATTTATGGCATATGAATGGTGATGAGTGAGGTGCTCTGGATGTCACAAAACAGTAGATGGATGTTAAAACAGACAAATGCATATTAATTTTCTGTCCTGGAGCGGCTCAGGACTGATGAAAGACATATGGATAGCCCTTATTAGTGGTGTGGAGAAACAGTGCTATGATGGGAAAGATGATAAATGTGCTGCTGTATAAGTTGGTGACGGAAGAATGCTGTGTGATGATGATCTGCTGGAATATTGCGGAGATATATTGTAACCAGGACGCTGAATGGTGTATAACAGTATTTGTATGCGGATTCTTGCTCTAAATCTGTAAATATTGTATCAAGAAATATACCCTTACGATTCTGGAGATTCATGGCTATAAATTTCTCACGCAGGTTGGCAATGTGGTGAACGAACGTAGGAAAGTCAATTTTATCATATAGGTCAGTATTGTGATATGGAAGTTTGATCCAATATGCTAAACGAATGGCATTTCGCTCTAGAATCTCAAGTCTGATGTAGATTTTTTATGGGGCTGAACACCAAGCTACGTGACCAAAAGTAAGGACACTCCTCATAAATGCTTTGTAGGTGTTAAGTAGTAATTTAGAGTTCAGTATCCAGTTGTGACCAACAAGACGACGAAGAAGAAGTAATCTGTTTTTAGCCTTCGTAACATTTTTTTTTGTAACTGAGGTGTCCATCGGAACTTATCATCGAAGATGATACCTAAGTATGTAACAGTTTTAGAGGGGTGAAGAAGGTGATCGCCTACTCATATCTGTAACAAATTTGGATTACGCCTAACTTTACTACGAAACTTTGTTGGTAGAATAACTAGTGTCTGAGTTGTGTCTTCATTTACTGATAGTCGCCATTTAAGATACCATTGCAGAAAAGCTGTAATTGTAGTCTGCAAATGTATGTTAATATGTTGTATTGTTTGCCTAGTGTTAGAAAGGCTGTATCGTCAGCATATTGGAACAGATAAGTATTTGGCTCTGGAGATGGCCAATCTGAAGCATACAGGATGTACAAAAGAAGCGATAAGTTAGAACCTAGCGGTACCCCCGCGTGTGGAAATACTGGATGGGATAGAGAGTTCTTGACGCTGACATAGGCAATACGGTTAAGTATGAACGAATTTATAACTCTGAGATATGAGAGAGGAAGGCTCAATTTAAGCAGTTTATAAAATAATCCGTAGTACCAAATCTGATCGAATGCCTTTTCAAGGTCCATCAGTATGAGACAAGACGGAAGGGATTTATTGTAGTGGTTGGTTATGATAGTGATTAGGCAAAGTAATTGATCATTTATAGTGTAATAGGGTCTAAATCCAGCCTGATGAAGTGGCAAAAGTTGTGATCAGTGATATAGGGGTGTAAACGTAAGACCAGTATTTTTTCAAAGACTTTCCAAAGTGTTGGCGTTAGCTGGATTGGACGATATGATTGCACAGAATGTACTGGTTTGTTCGGTTTCAAAAACATACAGACTTTGGATACCTTCCAATCGGAAGGATAGTAACCTGTTAGAAGTATAAATGTATATACTGTACCCAGAAAAATGAAAAAGTTGGTCGAACATTCTTTCAGAAGTCTGTACGATATTTGGTCAAAGCCGGGGGCAGTGCTACGTTTCCGTTTAATGACGGATAGAATATCTCCAGAAGTGATTTCCTGAGTTAAAGGATTATTGTTGTCTAACCTGTGATGGATGGAAGGCTGTAATAGCTGGTTTATTGTTTCTTCGGAGACTTTGGGACTGCTGCGGTGAATACAGGCAGGAGGTGTAAAGACAGATTGGAGATGGCCGGCGAAGCATCTGCTTTCTCATTGTCCGTACGTAAAAGTTGATCATTCTGTATAAGAGGATAAGATGAATTTACTTTTTGTCCAATTAGAAGGTGAAACTTTTTCCAATATTTCGTTGGATGTGACTCTGTGTTCAGTTGATTACTGGTTTTGCTCCAGCTAATCCGCTTATGAGCAACAATATAATTATGCGCCGCCCTTTACCAGCTACTAGCCTGCGTTAGGTTCTCTGGGTTTCGTGTTTTTTTCGTATTCTCGAAAGTAATAGCGAGATTTGCGTACGAGTGCCAAATATTGAGGAAGTAACATTGGCTTATATGATTTACCTCGATACTGAGGTATATGTTTGTGAGCGCTATTTCTTATAGCCTCTACAATGCTATGTACGATACCTTCAAGCTTGGATTCAGTAGTAAGTGGTGCTAAAGGAGCAAGAGCGACATTTATATCAGAGCGATATTCATCCCAGTTTGCTTTGTCGTACAGGTTGACAGTTCTTAAAACTGGTTCAGATTGTTGTCTTTTATGGTTAACGATCACTTTTATGTGAAGGTGGTCGTTGCCAATACAATCCAGAATCGGCAATTTATCGGCAATTGAAACAGTACTAATAACAACATCGGGTGTCATCTGACTGCTTCGTCGAATGTGTTTAGGTAGCTGATGAACATGTCTATGCAAATTAAGTGATATATGATCGTGAAATTGCTCTCGATCTTGTACAGAGCGACTATGAATATTAATGTCGGCTAATATTATGAGATTTCGAAATTGATGAAACAAGTAAGTGAAAAATTCAACAAGAATGGCGTGACCGGGACGAACGTAGATTGTAGCCACTGTCAGTACAACGTTTGGAAGGTAAACTGCTGTCACTAGATGCTCTGGTAACTGATAATGCAGTGCAATAGAGTGGTTTCTATGAGCGATTTATTACGTATTCCGATTGCAGCGCCGCCTTGAGCTCTTGCATTGTGGTCTGAGTGATCACAGCGAAGAAAGTTATATCGAGGAAAACGAATATATGTAGTTGGTTTGAGCGCTGTTTCATTCAGACGAAAGATATCTATATTCTCCTCAAGTAGTAATTGCTCAAACAGTATGCGATGTGACGGTGGGGAGCGAATGTTCATGAAAAGAAGTGCAAGACCCATAATCGCATAAAACATTATGAACTTAGACTGCAGTGTCTTTCGGTACAATGTGGAAATGAACATAGGACCCAGAATATGTAGCATACAGTTTAACTTGAAAGACAGCTGAGGCTGCTGCAATAACGTGATCCAGAATAAGTTGGCTTTGGAAAGGAAATATATTTTGAAGGATAAGCGTAATGTAACGGAGAAAGTTTTCAACAGTTATTGGAGTTGTAATAGATTGTGACACTGGTACTGTTGAGTCTGTAGTCCGTAGTGGGACAGTCATCTCAGGAGGTTCTGTGTTTGCTGCTGGTTTAGCTTTACATTTATAGCTATAGGTCGGATGAACAGTGCGGGGCCTTTCCCATATTTGGACAATCTTTAGTTTCGTGAGTGCCAGTACAATACCCGCCTTTCGCAACATTTGGACATTTTGCAGTTATATGTTGGTTATAAACTTGGCACCGTTCACAATGGTTTGGCAGAGGGTGATTGGTACGAGATGGTTCAACCCTGTGACGCTTTTGTATATAAATGCGCCCTCTTGCAACATAATATCAACGGCTGATTGAGAAGTGGTCAAAACTCGTACCATATATGTTGCACCGTTATTATTTTTAATTCGGATACATTTTAAAACGTCAATTCCCTTAGCTTTTAATGCTTCAAGCACTTCCTCATCAGTTATTTCCGGTAAGACACCTCGAATAACTACGGACATCATAGGAGTTCTAGGAGGTGGAGGATTTTGTTTGACTCTATCCGGCAGTTTAGATAACTGGGCAGCTTTACCAAAAATTTCATAACTCGCCTTATTACGAAGTGTTGTATCGAAATTTTCATCTTCAGACTTGATAGTAACACCACCCCTGGTGAAAACAATCTGGTAAATACTGACTTTTGGTAGGTATTTAATGATTTGGTTAAATATATGACGAGTATTACCGTATTTAGGATCGAAATTGGTTAGAAGAAATGAGCAAAGTTTCGGTCGAGCAAGTGTGGCTGCATATGATTGTTGCATAGCAACAGTGGACGTAGTAGGATTGGATGCGGTAGTCTGCATCGGTTCTGAATCTTCTTTACGTTTGATAAAGGTAGGAAAACGAGAGCGGGATTTCTTCTCAACAGACTCTAAACTACCCTCAGAGAGCTATCGGCTACGCCGATTACTCCGAGGATCTCGTTTGGCATCAGCGACTGGTTTATGTGTAGGCACTTGAACTAATCCCGGTAGCTTATGCATGGTGCGATAAAGAATATGCACCGCATAAGGCAGGATCTATACGGGTAAAGAGCAGCAAGTTTGGATGAGTGGTACGATCCACGGAGAGCAAGAAGAGTTGGTCAAGATATGAATACCACAATGACCTTCAAAATTTAAGTATAACCCTCCAGAAGTTGAGAATCTTCTGTCAGACCCCTGAGTAGAGTATCTGTACTGACCTCCCAAGTACGACTGCAATACTTGATCATTGCTTAGTACAGTAACTATCTACAAGAGGAGTTAGGTTCGAAGTATGTGATTAAAAGCGTTTTTTTTAGGTGTAAGGGAAGAGGGTTATAAGTGAACTGGATAATCCTTTATTCATAAATTATTAACTGATTTGGTCAAGGTGATACTCCTACTCCCAGCCATTAGGTTGTTACGCCCTCTCTTTAGCATAGATGCCTTTAGATTTACATTGATTGTTAACACTGTGAGATGGTCAAAGTGCAGTTATATAAACATGAGAAAAGTGAGCATACTAAACTAGGTGTTACTGATAAATAATAATAATAAATCAAAAGTAGAACACATTATGTGCAAATATATATATATATATATATATATATATATATATATATATATATATATACGAGGTGCTACAGTATAAATATGATAGAAAACAAAATGTATCACAAATGTAATAGAACTTAAAGCAATGACGATAAGGTATGAGATGAAGTGCAAATACAACACAGACATATTTAAATTAGCAAGACAGATGCAGTGTTAAATCTTCTGTCCCGGGGCGACTCGGGACTGATGAGGACAGGGGAAAGCCCTTGTTAATAGTGAGAATTTCAGTGCTAATATGGAAAAATATGAGTAAGATGATCATTAATGAAATAAATGTCATATATTTCCCGTTCGTCAGCAGTCTGGTGTGCAGTTTGGACAAACAGAGGTACAAAGATGTTTAACGTTGAATGTTTGTATCGAAATGTAACGTCAGTAAGAGCACCAGTCTGCAGGATGTCCAAGAATAGCGGATGACCTGCTTGTATACGTGAAGTGATATACTTTAGTCGTAGTTCTGCGAGGTGTTTCGTGATTTTTGAAAAATCGATATACTCATAGGTCAGCCATGTAAGGTAAGGAAGCTTAATACGATAAGCCAGCCGAATAGCATGTCGCTCCAAGATGCAGAGTTTTTCGTAATATGACGCAGAAGCATTGCTCCAGGCGGTGTGTCCAAAAGTGAGGATGGGTCGGAGGAATGCCTTATAGGTGTGAAGTATCACTTCAGCTTTCAGATCTCAAGTCATGCCTGTGAAATGGCGCAATAGATTTAACCGCATGTTAGCCTTAGCTGTTAGCTTTTTCAGGTGAGCATTCCAAGTGAGTTTTGAGTCGAAAATCACGCCTAGGTAGGTAGCAGTAGGGGTAGGGCGTACACGGTATCCATCAACAGTTACTTGCAAGAGATTCGGAATTCTGTAAACCTGGGAACGTCTGTTTGGAGGTAAGAACATGATTGCTTGAGTCTTTTCTGTATTATTGGTTAAATGCCATATCTTGCATCACTTGATGTAATTATCGAAAGTTCTTTGTAAAAGAATATTAAGTTGTTGGATAGTTTTACCAAGAGCAAGAAAAGCTGTGTCGCCTGCGTATTGAAAAGTAAAAACATTGCTTGGAACTGCAGGGATATCAGAAGCGTATAAGATATACAATAAAGGGCTGAGAGCCGAACCCTGAGAAACCCCAGTAAGCGGAAAGATAGGCCAAGACAGAGCATTGCCGACTGTAAGATAAGCAATGCGATTTGTAAGGAAAGAATATACTATCCTTAAATAGCAAAGTGAAAACTTGAATGATTGTAATTTTTTGATTAAGCCATAATGCCAAACTTTATCGAAAGCTTTTTCTAAATCCATAAGAATGAGGCAAGAAGGGAAGGCTTTATTATACTGGTTAGTGATTATGGTGCTGAGGAGAAGTAGCTGGTCATTTATGGAGAAGTTAGACCGAAAGCCTGCTTGATGGATGGATAGTCAATTAGTTGTCTCAAGGTAGTTATGAAGACGGCAGACAAGAATTTTCTCAAAAATCTTACTGAATACTGATGCCAGTTGAATTGGTCTGCAAGAGGAATCAGAATGTACAGGCTTGTTCGCTTTCTGGAACATGCAAATTTTTGATACTTTCCAATCTGAGGGATATAAACCAGTTCTGAGAATGAAGTTGTATATCGCCACCAGTAATAGTAGAAGTGATTGCGGGGCTTCTTTAATATGTCGATAGCAAATGTTATCAACCCCAGGGGCTGTGTTCTTTTTGCGCTTGAGAGCAATGTGAAGTTCATCTGTAGTAATTGGTGCGGTGAGTGGATGTTCCAGGTCAATGACGTGGTCTGCAGAAGGTTGTAAAGCAGGAATGCAAGACATGTCTGTCCTTTCAGAGATCTTAGAGGCAGCTGTTAGAGTAAAAACTGTCTGTAGCTGACTAGCAAACGCGTCAGCTTTTTCTTGGTCTGAGAAGAGAGGCGTGCCATCTGAAATTAGAGGATAAGTTGTTGTCGTACTCTTGCCAATTAGTTGATTAAACCTCTTCCACTAGCGTGATGGGTGAGCTTCCTCAGATAAGGTATTACAAGTCTTAATCCAACTGTGATGTTTGTATGCAGCAAGATAATTACGAACCACTCGTTGCCATTGGCGATGTTGATGAAGATAGACATCATTCCCTGTTGAATGGTATTCACGGAGATGTTGGCGAGCCTTATGTATGAGAGTGACATACGTCGGTGGTAATTTTAGCTTGTGGAGAGTCACTTGAACAGTTGGAATGTTATGATGAGCACTGGTTCGTATTGCCTCAGTGAGAGTAGTAAGACACGAAGGCATTAGGTTCTGTAGTTGGAGCTGCTACGCTTGAAAGAGAGTGTTCGATGTCTTGCCGAAAATGAGGCCAATTCGCCTTGTCAAATCTAGGAACACGTCGCCGTGGAATTACCCGTCGTGGCGGTTGTCCTCGAGTTAATTTAACTGGATGATGATCGCTTCCGATGGAATCGAGAACTTCAAGCTGGCAGTCGTTAATAAGATTTATATATGTAATTACGACATCTGGTGTTATCTCACTGATTGGTCTGGTGTGTGTAGGAAGGACATGAAGACGCAGCTAAAGATTGTCAGTTAAGAACTGCTGAAAATTTGCCTTTTCGCGAGCATTACGACTATGGATATTAATATCCGCCATGATGATAATGTTACGGAAGTTATTGGCTATATATTCAAAATACTGTAATGGTATGGGTTGGCGTTGGCTAATATAGATTGTGCTAAAATTAACTGTAAATGATGGAAAGTATATAGAGTAAAGTAAATATTCCGGAAGATCTGCAAAAACTTGAGGAGTGTATGCTCTTACTGGATATTTTGGAGAATAACCTATTGCAACTCCTCCTTGAGCACGTGCCATATGATCGTGATAATCGTGGCGCTGTAGTTGGTAATCAGAAATATGGGCTAACATGTTCGGTCTTAAGGTGTATCGTTAAGTGCAAATACATTAATATGCTTCTCCTATAATAATGTTTCGAATAACAGCTTGTGAAAATGATCGAATATTAACGAATAGGAAAGTAATCCCCATGATGTGGAGTAACATACACATGGCTTTAAACAACAGTTTCCAGAAGCCCAATGTGAAAATGAACATAATTGTTGGAATACGTTGCATGGAGATTGATGTGAAAAATCCATTTAGCGGCAGAGATTATATGGTGTAAGATATAAGATGGCTGAAATGGAAATATATTTTGTAACACCTAACTGATATAACGGAGGAGATCTTCAACATTTAGCGGAGCTAATATGGATTGAGTTGGTTGAGTTGCTTTATCGGCCGTTTTTAGGGGTACCGTTAGTTCTGGATGCTCAGAAGTTGGGGCTGGTTTGGCTTTGCAGCGATAACTGTAGGTAGAATGAAGCCCATTGCAAGTATTGCATTTCGGCGGTCCTTGGAGATTGGGACACGCTTTGGTTTCGAGCAGCCCTGAGCAGTACCCGCATTTAGAAGGATTGGAACAGTTAGCGGTAGTATGATCGTTGTAAACCTGACATTTTTCACAACGAATTGGTAATGGCCCTTGAGTTTTGGATGGTTCAAGATCGGCGCACCGTATCGTAATAAGTAGTCAATAGTATCCTGACGCTTACAAAGAACGCGGCCCACGTATGTTGGACCATATTATTTCGAACCTTCTTGCGCTAGTTTCTCGAGTATTTCTGCATCTGAGAGTTCAGATGAGACGCCTCTAATGACAATAAATGGAAAAGATGGTTGTCGAGGTGGTGGAGCTGCTTCTGACGCTTATCTGCAAATTTTTGCGAGTTTAGCGCTTTCCCGAGAATTTCGTAGGAAGCTTTATTTCGTATGGTAATTCCAAAATTTGGATCTTTGGATTTTAAGATGTAGCCATTCCTAGTAGAAACGATTTGGATTAGAGTATCCCGCACCCTAGGAACGTATTTCATTATTTGTAGAAATATCATTTTGGAATTTGTGAATTTAGTGTCATAATCTGTGAGTAGAAAATTATAAACAGGATCGAAAGTTGAGCGTGTTAAGGAATGACCAATAGGCACGGTAGTCGTATTTGTATGCTGGGGATTGCTCTCGATATCAATTGATGTAATAGGGGACCTCGATCGAACACGTTTTGCAGATTGTGTGGATTCAGTAGAAGGATGCCTATCTTTAAATGTGCTTCCTATCGGTTGACTTCCCCAAGAAAACTGGCGAGTCCGGTTGCGAGATCCAGTGGATGTAGTTAGCTCGCGCGAAGTGCTTGGATTCGTCGGAATTATAGATGGTAGTCCTAAGTGTCGACCAGGGAGCGTTTGACCGTTGCAGTGCCAGAGTCCGACCATGATCCGATCATGATGAACAAGCCTAGGGCCGAAGCCCAAACGAAAATGGAAAAGAAAGAAAAGATGATGAAGGTGAATGAGGTTCAAAAAGCAAGTTGCCTTCCGAAAGTGAAAATTTTCGTCAACCCTCTAAGTGTCGTATGTGTGCTGTGCTCCCACATGCGTATTACAACACTTGATCGTAGCTGGCACATTAACTAACACAAGAGAGGTTAGGCTCCTTGATTCAGTGATTACAAGTGTTTATTTTTCTTTTTTAGAGAGACAGGTTTGTTTGAGATCTTTATTGCAATTCAACGTGTGGCAATAAGAAGAACTGCCACTAGAGGGTTTCGCCCTCTCTCTTGTCCTGGGAGGTGGGAGCATCAATTATTTTTGATTGCATTTGAGTTGGGTAGTGAGCTGTCAAAAGAAAATTTTTAAGTAACAATATACAAAAAGCAAATGGTGCAAACATATATGCGTACATTAATATAATCGAATATATTTGAAATAATAATAATAAAAAATAATAACATTATGAGCAGTAAATAATACCTAAACTAATACATAAATAGTAGAATAGAATATGTGCATAAAATAAATAAGAAGTGCAGAGAAAGCAACAAAATAAATGAATAGTCAAAATATGTGTATACAAAAGTGCTATTGAATATAAGCGAAATGTAAGGGAAGATTGTTAAGCTCATGATAATGAATGCAGTACACATCACATCACAAACAATGAAATAAGCTAGTGAGCTAGTTTCAAAAGTTTATAAAATAACCCGTAATGCCAAATGCGGATAAACGCTTTTTCCAGGTCCATAAGTATGAGACAAGACGGTAGTGCTTTGTTATGATGATTTGTAATAATAGTGGTAAGGCGAAGTAATTGGTCATTAATACTATATAGCGGCCGGAATCCTGTTTGGTGAGAAGGTAGAAGGTTATGCTCATTAAGATATGGATGGAGACGGTATACTAGGATTTTTCAAATAGTCTACCTAACGTAGATGTTAATTGTATGGGTCGATATGATGTCACGGAGTGAGGTGATTTGTTAGGTTTTAAAAACATACAAACTTTAGACATCTTCCAGTCCTGCGGATAATAGCCAGTTCGTAGAATAAACGTATAGATTGTTGCTTGGAAGACAAAAAAAAAAAAAAAAAATACAGAGCACTCTTTAAGAATTCTGTAAGATATAAAATCCAATCCAGGAGCAGTATTACCTTTACGTTTAAGAGCTTCAAGTATTTCATCTGAAGTAATCTCCTGAGTCAAAGGGTTGGAGTTATCTAACTCATGCGATGTAGAAGGTTGCAGCAATCGGTTAAGTGTTGGCTCAGATAGCCGTGGACTTAAACGGTGTGAGGATAGAGGCGGTGTAAAGGGTAGATTGTATATATGTCCATGCAAACCTATCGATAGATAATCAGAAAACTAAGCTTTATCTCTATCGGAGTGACTATGAATATTCATATCTGCTAAGATTAAAAGATGACGATACTGGGAAACAAGTATCGAAGGAATTCTAGTGGAAGTACATGTCCTGGACGGACGTAGATCGTAGCCACAGTTAGAGCCAAGTTTGATAGATATATTGTCGTCACTAAGTGTTCGGGTAATGGAACATACGTTGGTACGGAGTGATGTCGATAAGGAAGTTTATTGCGTACTCCAATTGCTATGCCGCCTTGTGCTCTGGCGTTGGTGTCTGGGTAATCATGCCGTACAAACTGATACCTGGGAAAACACATGGAGGTTTAAGAGCTGTCTCGTCCAATGCACATATGTCGACCTGTTCTTCTAGAAGCAGTTGTTCAAATAGTATTCGATGTTAAGTTAAAGATCGAATATTCATATAAAAAAGAATAGTAAGGCCTATACTGAAACAGGAGGAGTTTGTTTTAAACTGCAGTATCGGTGGTGCAATATGAAAGTGAACAAAGGGACCAGAATACGTGGCATATAGATTAACTTGGAAAATAACAGAGGCTGCTGCAATAACATGGTCGAGAATAAGATGAATAAGCGAGAATAAGTTGGAATGGAAAAATGTTTTGCAAAATAAGAGTGATATATCGCAAGAAGTTTTCCACAGTGATAGGTGAAGCAATAGATTGTGAGAATGGGACTGAAGCATCCGTTGTACGGAGCGGAACTGTCATTTCTGGTTGATTTGGATCAGGTGCCGGCTTAGACTTCCATTTGTAACTGTAAGTAGGATGCGTTGTGCTGGAAGATGTGGAACAATGTGGTTGGTTTCCCGTATTCGGGCACTCCTTGGTTTCATGTTGTCCTGCACAATACCCACATTTGGGAACATTTGGAGATTTTGACGTGATGTGCGCATTATAAGTTTGACACTTCTCACATCTAACTGGGAGAGGTGAAGTAGTACGTGATGGCTCTACACGGTGTCGTTTTATGAAGATGTAAGCTCCCTCTTGCAATAAGGTGTCAATAGATGTCTGGGACGTGGTTAAGACACGAACCATGTGTGTAGCACCATTGCTATTTTAAATGCGAATACATTTCGCTACATCAATGCCTTCTGCTTTAAGTTCCTCGAGAACTTTATCATCCGTTATTTCTGGCAAAACACCTCGAATAACCACATAAATCATCGGTGTGCGATGTGGTGGTGGATTTTTGCTTTACTTTGTCAGTCAGATTCGAAAGCTTGGCATTTTTACCAAATATTTCATAACTGGCTTTGTTACGGAGTGTTATGCCGAATTTTTCGTCATCTGACTTTATGATAACACCATTCTTGGTGAAAATAATTTGCTTCACACTAGCCCTCGGAAGGTACTTCATGATTTGATTGAAAATGTGCCGGCTATTGCTGTATTTGGCGTCATAATTGATTAATAGAAATGAATAAATCTTCGGGCGGGTCGGTGATGCAATATAGATAGGAAGTGTTACCGAAGTAGACGGTGTAGGCTCTGACGGATCTGTGGTAAACTGCATTTCTTCGTACGTTCAGGGGGTTTCTGTATATAAGTAGGTGAACGGGATCGAGACCGTTTATCTACAGATTCAGCAGTACTTTCAGACAACGGTCGACCGCGCTGATTTCTGCGAGGACCCCTCCCTGGATCTTCCGATGGGTTGCAGGTTGGAGTTACAACTATCCCCGGTAATCGATGCATGATCCAAGAGGATCAAAGCAATGAAAACAATAGATGCCCGGAAGTAGTTGGTATATACGTGAAGAGCACCCCGTTGGGATAGGTGCTGCAAAAGACAAAAGAATTGGTCACAGTATGAATGAAAATAATGACCTTCAAAATTTAAAGTAAAAGCCTCCTAAGTAGAGTACCTGTACTGATCTCCCAAGTACGTCTGCAATACTTGATCACAGTTTAGTACAGTAACTAACTACGAGAGAAGTTAGGTTCGAAGTATGGATTAAAAGCTTAGCTTAGCTTGAAAGTGTAGTTTTGTGTCGAGTATCGGACAAAAGTCCCTGACTCGATGACAGCTATAGAAAAGAAAATGATTAGACCTGTGGGGGGTGAGTTAGAATATGAGATACGACGACGTCATGTGACCTTCAGCTGCAACTGTCGCAGTGAGGGGGAAAGTGTGGGTAAAGAGTTATGCTACAACCGTGGCGTCCTGTAAGTTCGTCGGTGTGTATGCGCTGTGCCAATGGCTGCTATAGCGGGGTTGACGTGGCGGGGGAGGTTGGCCCAAAAACGAGTATGGTGTTGATGTAACACGTCCCGGATAGGATAGATGTTTAAGTCCTCTAAAAGTTGACGATTACGCGTATATCGGTCATGGCCTGTTGTGATACGAGCTGCCCTGGTTTGCACACTCTCGACCGTGCGCAAGTGACTGAGTGCCGCATGTTGCCATGCTAGACATGCGTAGGTAATTGTGGACAAAATTACCATTTTAAAGACGTGGAGTCTTGTTTCATGACTTAAGGCACTGCAACGCAGAATAGTATGGAGGGCAGACAATTTTCGAAGGGCTCGTTGTTTAATGTCCCTGATATGAAGACCAAAAGTAAGGCCTCGATCTAATATAACTCCCAAGTATTTAGCATGCAGACGGTGCGGAACTTCAATGTTGTCATAGTATAAATGATGGATGGCTCTGCTGCGTCTTTTGCTATAGCAGACTGCAACGCTCTTATCCGCGTTGATTTTTAGGCGCCAGATGGTAGCCCAACGTTGAAAGACATTGAGTTGGCGCTGCATGTAGTGGTAGGAAAGACGAAGATTGCTGCTATTCGTAAAGAAAGCAGTGTCATCGGCGTATGTTGCAGGAAAACAGTGTGGCACAATGGGCAAGTCTGCGGTATATAAGGTGTAAAGCAGAGGCGAAAGAACCGCGCCTTGAGGCACACCAGCTTGAATTGGTTTGGGAGCAGACTTGGTCTGTCCCACAGAGACATGGAAAAAGCGATGAAAGAGGTATGAAGTGAGGAGTTTGAGATAAGGTAAAGAGAAACCTTGTAAGCGAAGTTTATAAATGAGGCCTGGTAACCACACTTTGTCAAACGCCTTCGAGATATCAAGGTATACACCCACAACATATTATCGTCGATTAAAAGAGGTAGTCAGGTGGTCGACTACCCTCACTAATTGGCTTGTTGTGCTGTGGTTAGCACGAAAACCAAATTGATGGTGGGGGAGTGTATCTAGAGTGGTGACGTGCTCGTGAAGTCGGGCGAGAAGCACTCGTTCGAAGAGTTTGCTCACATGAGATAATAGGCTAATTGGTCTATAGTTTTCTGGGAGACTCGGATTTTTACCTGCTTTATGGAGAAGAATGACTTTCGCTTCTTTCCAAGCACGGGGAAAATAGCAAACCTGAAGGATGCCTGTAAATAAAGCAGCAAGATAGAGGAGTAGCTTCCGTGTCCCATGTTTCAGTAGTTCTGGGCGGATCTGATCAACTCCAGGCGCTTTTTTGTTGGGCAAGTGACAAATTTGACGCTCAACTTCCCTTGGTGTTACGACCTCAGGCAGGGGAAGTATTGGTTGAAAATGGAGCATGCGCATAGTGGCCCGAACGTCCTGCTGAATGTGAGGAACGACAGGAGTTGCATTAGGTGTAAACTGGCGCTCTAGAAATGCAGCAAATAGGTCTGCTTGCCCTTGGTCGTCATGTATGACCCCATGCGGACCTTGCAGTATTTGAGTTTGACGAGAAGTCTCTCGGCGCTGGAAAAGGCGGGAATACTGCCAGATTTTAGTGTCATTAAGTGTGACCCCACTAAAAAGTGTCTCCCAGTACTGCTCGGTTTGTCGTCTAGTGATGGTCTTGATTTTGAGGCTTAAGGTGTTCCATAGTGTTTTGTAGAGTGGATGTCTGGTGCGCTGCCAAGTACTTCGAGCCTAGCGTTTGAGATGGATATAAAGACGAAGTAATGGAGAGTCACATTGTGGATCGGACTGCGAGTCAGGAATTATTGATGTGCTGAGGGAGTCAGCCGTACGTAGAGCAAGTGTGAGATGGGCGACCGCCTGATCAATTTCCGCAGGAGAATTTGGGCGAGCGGCTATGTCAAGCAAAGAGTTTAATTCCTGCTTATAGACATCCCAGTTCGTAGTTCGGGAGATATGAGCGGGTGCAGGACGGGAGATATGACGATGCGAAATTTTGAAAAGGACCGGATCATGATCTGAGTCCAGTGCTGAGATCACGTAAGGACGTGTAGCTAAGATGGTATCTTTGCTTAGAACTATGTCCAACACATCCGGTTCTCCGCCTGCTTTAGGATGGTGAGTTGGATCAGGTGGCCCATAGGCAATGAATGGAGATGTGTGCAGATAACGGTGTAATATTCGTCCGTTTTCGTTGGAACGTCTGGAGTGCCATTCCCCATGTTTTGCATTCAAGTCCCCTGCCAATATGATTTTGGGGCCCAAAGTCGAGATGGCGTCGAAATCATTGGGATCTAAGTCATGAGCTGGAGAACGGTAGCCCGTGACCAAGATGAGAGGAATCCCGGGGAGGAAGACTTCTATAGCAAGAGCTTCTAGTGTGTGTAACGGGGGTAAAAGGAGTTGTCTAGCCTTGAAACTTCGTTTCAGGGCAATCAGTAATCCTCCTTTCCGTCCTTGAACTCGATCGAGACGAAATAATTGGTAGTTGGGCAGTCTCCAGTGTGTAACCTGGGCAGTGAAGTGAGTTTCCTGTATGAGTATGATATCTACCTGATGTTCTGCTAGAAAACGAATTAGGAGACGCTTCTGGTCGGTAAGACCATCTGCATTCCAGGTGACAACAGTTATGGTGTGATGAATGAGTGGTTGGTTAGAAGCAGCCATCAGCAATCATGTCGGCGAATGTCTCTATGACGACAGCAGCCTTAGACGCAGGATCCGTGGCTTCCCGAAGTCTAGTAAATCCCTTCTTGAGATGAGAGATAATGCGGCCAAAGTTGAAGGTTTTGATGTAAGTGAGGAGTGAGTGGAGATTAAAGTCATTAGCGGATGGTGTAGACGCACTATCTGGTGTGCTGGACGTAGAGGGAGCATCCTGATTTGGTGGTGGAGGATGGTCGCTGCGAGGTGCCTTATCGTTCAGTGAAGTTGATACAGTAGGACCGTAGCTGCGGCTAGAAGGAGTTGGTTTCTTGAGAGCATCTGAGTAGGAGCGAAAGACGGGACACCCGCGATAATTGGCTGGATGGTCCCCTCCGCAGTTTGCACAGGTTGCTGGCGTGGATGCATCTGGTTTGGCACAGGCTTTTGTAAAATGACTTTGCCCACACTTGACACATTTAGGTTGAGCTTTGCAAGTGTCCTGTGAATGACCAAGACGTTGGCACCGGTAACACTGCAGAACACTCGGCGGTCGATACGGCTCAAATGTAACTTTATAATGAAGCAAAGCTGATACGTTATAGATCTCTTGTATATTTGGAGTTTTCTCGAGGGAGATGAGAAAAAGTGGCATGAGAACCCTATCTCCACCAGTGGGGCCCCGACGAGACATTTAATGAATCGTGAGTGGCTTGAAGCCTAAGGTGAATAGTTCAGACTGAAGGTCGACGACGTCTGTATCAATGGGCAATTTGCGAACGACAACCTTTAGGGGTCGGTCACTTTTGGCGATGCCAGTAGCGTATTCAGTTTTCGTCTGTTCGCAGTAGTTTTTTATAGTTGTGAAGTCGTCCCTAGAAGATACCTGAATCACGATGCGTTCTTTGTTATGCCGAACCTGAGGCGATTCTCTGAGGGTCTTGGAAAGGCTTTTGGTGAAGTTGTAAGTGTTTTTGATGCCGTAAATGTAAATAGGAGGTGGTTTAATCTGTTTGGTGCTTTTGGGCCGTGGCTCTATCACAGGAGACTCGTTAGCTGTGAGAGTAGAGAGAGGCTCAAATCGGTTGCTCATCGGTAAAACAGGGAAGTCTGATGAATATTGTTGGCTCAGTGTGAACTCCAAGGACGAGCGACGTCGCTTGGGTGTAGTAACCAGGATAAAGTCCATGGCATTGTCGTCCTGCGGTGGAGCAAGGGATGAAACGTCAGTCGTTGACCGGTTAGTCGAGGATGATCGTGACTTGGCAGTAGCGCCGGAGGTGGTGGGCCGCCCCAGCGGGACAAGGAAGTCCTCAGGCCGGTATTGAGATCGGCTGACTATCTTCGTTGGGATTTTGGTCTTCTTTTTCGAGATGACTGGCTTGGACGTAGCCATCATAGGAGCTCGGATGATGAATGAAGCTGAGATGTCAAAAGTATAAGCTACCCTCCGAAGAGGAGAGTAACTTAATAAATCGTTTAGCCAAGAGGAATAGCTAGGTCGTCAACAGAAATAATCATTTTGATGTGTTAACCTCCGTGGAAGTATTAAATATAATTCGACGGTTGTTTCCTCAGCCTCAAGGAGGCAAGTAATCCAACCGTATATACGAAGATCGCGAATAAAATCAACAAATGGGGATGGACACACTAAATGACTTGATTATTTTTCTCCGCCAGCTACGGATACCCTATTTTTTTACCTGGTTAGAGATTCCAGGTGGCCAGTTCAATTAAAAGCACGGTCACGGTCACGGTCACGGTAATTTTCAAGTTTTGAGTAGAGTATCAAGCCGAAGCCTCTGACTCCATGAGTTAGATGGTATAAAAGATATATGCAACATGTGCAGGTGGTTTGTTGGGTAGTACTATTGTTTTGTTAGGCGTGGTAGACTACATCGGCAACTGTCGCAGAGTAGCAGATGATGATATCAGTGCGATCGCTGGAAAGATATTAAATGCGTGGCGTGCGATAGACATTTCGTAGAGCGAATTCGGTGCCGATGTTAGCTATTGCTGGATTAATGTGTCGGGGTAAAGTACGCCAGAACTTACTGTGAAGATGTCGCAGTAGTTCTCTAACAGTAGGAAGTTCCAAATCTTCCAGAATTTGTCTGTTTCGGGTATATCTGTCGTGACCAGTGATTATACGACCAGCTCTAGTTTGCACACTTTCAAGTGTTCGAAGGAGACTGTTTGAAGCGTGTTGCCAAGCAGGGCATGCATATGTGAGGGTGGACAGAACTATCATCTTAAGTATGTGAACGCGGACCTCATGAGAAATGGAACTGCAGCGGAAGATGGGATATAACGCTGAGATTTTTCGTAAAGCTCTTTGCTTGATGTTGCTGATATGTGCGGCGAAAGTTAGCCCACGGTCTAAGGTCACTCCCAAGTATTTGGCGTGAGTGGCGTGAGGAATATGTGCGTTCTCATAGATAAGGTATCGAGGGACGCGGATGCGTCGTCGGCTGTGGATGACAGCACAACTTTTGTCTGTATTTACTTTAATCCTCCAACGTCTTGCCCATTCCTGAAAACTTGTTAGTTGTCTTTGCATATAGATGTAGCATTGTGCAAGAGAGCTACTGGTCGTAAAAAAGGCAGTATCATCGGCATACGTTGCGAGAAAGCAATGTGGTAGGGTCGGAAGATCTGCTGTATACAGAGTATATAAAAGAGGTGAAAGTACAGCGCCCTGTGGAACACCTGCTTTGATAGTCCTAGAGGAGGATTTGACACCGTCAACAGACACATGAAATTCTCTGCCAATGAGGTAAGAACGAAGTAAATGCAGAAGACGATCTGGAAGACCCTGGGTGTATAGATTATATAATAGCCCTGCTAACCAGACTTTATCAAATGCTTTGGAGACATCCAGATATACTCCAAGGGTGTGTTGTTTTCTGTTGAAAGCCACTGTTAAGTGATCTACTACGCGTACGAGTTGCGTAGTAGTACTATGTTGTGCACGAAACCCAAACTGATGGGATGGTATGAGATCGTTATTAACTACATGCTGTCTTAGCCTCCAGAGTAACACACGCTCAAATAATTTACTTAAGTGTGACAAAAGACTGATCGGCCTATAGTTTTCCGGGAGCAGCGGATTTTTTCCAGGTTTGGGTATGGTAATGATTCGAGCTTCCTTCCAGGTCTTTGGGAAGTAGCATAGTTGAAGGATGGCATTAAATAAATAAGTTAAGAAGACCAGTAATTTCCTTGTTGGGTGTTTCAGTATCTCAGTTCGAATCCCATCAGGCCCAGATGCTGTCCTTGCCGGCAGACGTTTGATGTGTCTTTCTATTTCCCGAGGTGTTACTAAAGTGATATCATCTGTGGGGTTTTGTTTACTTATGGCATATAAGGTAGTTCGAATGTGCTGTTGGAAATAAGGATCGAGAATAGCTCTGTTGGGCTGGAACTGCTTTTCCAAAGAGTCGGCGAAAATATCCGCTTGCGACTGAGGGTCTTGAGTCAGTCCTTGGGGTCCTTGTATGACTAGCTTTTGAAGCGTTTGTAGTGCGTTGGAATGCTTTGGAGTACGTCCAGATTTTGCGATCATTTACTGTTACATTTCGAAAAGTGTCTTCCCAGTATTGTTGGTTTTGTCGCATAGTCAGTATCTTGAGCTTTGCACGCAGTTTGTTCCATAGTGTCTTATATGCTGGATGTAGTGTGTGCTGCCATCGACGCCTAGCCCAGCGTTTTAGATGGATATACAGTTGTAGATGAAAACTGTCGCATTGACCGGTTTGGGTGGAAGAGATTTTGATGGTGGTGCTCGCTGCCTCTGCAGTACGAAGTGCGAAGGTGACGTGAGAAACTGCTTGTTCGATGTCCTCTATAGTGGCTGGTCTATCTCGTAGATCGATCATATTGTTTAATTCCTGTTTAAATACATCCCAATCAGTTTCTGTTGTTTTGATGAGAGGGCTGGTATGTGCGAGGCTGCGGTGTGAAACGTGGAAAATGACAGGATCATGATCAGAGTCTAAATCCGAGATGACATAGGGATGTACAGTAAAGGATACATCTTTGCAAATAGCAACATCAAGAACATCGGGTTGACCACCGAATTTTGGATGATAAGTCGGGTCTCGTGGAGCACTGATAATGAAATTAGACCTTAGGATATATTGGTGTAAGGCGTCCCCTGCGTTGTTAGGTTTAATTGAGTGCCATTCGCCCTGCTTAGCATTAAGATCTCCAGCCAAGATGACTTTTGGTCCTAAGCTAGCTATGATATCAAAGTCTGTGGGCTCTAGTTGCGTGGCTGGGGACCTGTACCCAGTGACTAATATTAGTGGAACGCCTGGAGTTATGAGCTCAACACCAAGGGCCTCCAAAGTAAGTAGGGGTGGTATTGTTATCAACCTCACTGGGAATGACTTTTTGATGATAAGTAACAATCCTCCTTTCTGTCTACCCACTCTATCCTGTCTGTACACAAAGTAGTTAGGTAAGCGCCAGCTAGTGATTCGAGCAGTAAAATGTGTTTCTTGTACAAACATAATATCAACTTTATGTTGGATGAGAAATCAAATAAGTAGGTGTTTCTGCCCTTCGAGACCATCTGCATTCCACGTAGCAAGAATAAGGGAGTGATGGAGAACCTTGGATTTAGAAGCAGCCATCGTCAACCATTTCCGCTATAGTTTCTATTACAACTGCAGCCTTAGAAGCTGAATCGACTGCTTGTCGGAATCGTGTAATCCCACGTTTAATATGAGTTATTATTTTACGGAAAGGTAATTCCTTGAGGAAGGAAAGAACGGACTTTAAGTCCAGATCTTCTTTAGAGTTCCCTTGATTGAGTGCAGAAGTTGACTCGATGTTGGAAGAGATAGGAGCTCCAGGATCATTATCTGTAGCCATTGGCTGGTTATTAACAGAAGTGGGAATGGAGGTTTTCTCTGCCGTTGGTTCTTGTAAATTTTTCTTGGGTGCTTCTGGGTGTTTCTTCGGCTGCTGTGCCGGTAATTTTAGTGCTTCAGAGTAAGACTTATATACCGGGCAACCACGGTAATTTGCCGGGTGATCCCCCTGACAATTTGCACAAGTGGCGGGTGTTGATGTGTCTGGTTTACTACAAGACTGTGTGAAATGCAATTGTCCACATTTGAGACACCTCGGGTGAGCTTGGCAGGTATCTTGAGAATGCCCCAATCGTTGGCACCTATAACATTGCAACACTGAAGGAGGCTTATAAGGTTCGATCTGGACCTTGTAGTACAGCAAGTTATTAATTGCATAGATCTCTTTAACAGCTGCAGTTCTCTCCAAAGCTACCAAGAACAGTGGCATCAGTATTTTCTTATCATCAGTCTTGCTTTTGCGAGACATTTGGTGGACACTTATTGGTTTGAAGCCTAATCGTGTAAGTTCTGCCTTCAGGTCATCTAATTCGGTGTCAATAGGTAGTTTACGGACAACTACCTTTATGGGCCTTTCGTTTTTTGCTACTCCTGTGGCATATTCAGTTTTCGTTTGCTCACAATAAGCTTTGATAGCGTTATAGTCATCTTTGGTAGCCGCTTGAATTCGGATGCGCTCCTTATTGGGCTGAGCTAAGGGAGGCTCCTTCAATGCTCGCGACAAGGTCTTTATAAATGCATATGTGTTTGTTATTCCGTATATGAAAATAGGAGGCGGCCTGAAACTGGAGAGCTTGTTAGTCGGTGCATTGTTGTTGCTGGTACTAGTATTATCTGCTTGTTCAGGTGACAAAATATCGAACCTATTACTGGTGGGAAGAGGTGGATATTCTTGGGTGCTATTAATTATTTTTTCTGCTTTGTTGAGGTTCTCCAAAGAAGACCTTCGTCGCTTGAGTGTTCCCACCACTGTGAAATCCATATCGTCAGTGTTATGGGACGTTGATGGCTGCGATTCACTTGACTGTTTAAGTGTAGTTGTCGTTTTCACTTTTTGCTTCGCTGGAGCGGTTGATTGCTTCTTCTTGCCTAAAGGCAGAAGAAAATCTTCCGGTTTATACGCAGATCTTATTATTTTGCCCCTGATACTAGGATTTTTGGATGATTGTGTCTTCTTCTCTGTCTTGACTGGGGTCTTCTGAGAAGCCATCTTGATAGCGAAAGTGGGAGATGGCGCCAGCTTACCACTAAGGAAGGTAGTGGAGTACTTAGGAAAAGATATGTTCTTAGAGCGCTGCTCTAAGGTTGTACTTTAATAATATGACTTTTCCTCCGAAGAGGAAGCACAAAAAAGTAATCGTTAGCCGGTAGAGATGCCTGAGTCGTCAACTGATTTGTTCAACTACCTCTGCCTCCGAAGAGGAGAGTATCAAAATAATTTGTAAAGCCTAAAGAATAGCAAGGTCGTCTAAAGATAAGATCAAGGTAGTGTGTCCGCCTCCGTAGAGGCACAACACAATTCGACGGTTGTTTCCTTTACCTCGATAAGGTAAGTAATCCAACCGTATGCAAGATGTTCGCGAATAAAATTCAACCAAGGGGGATGGAAAACCTAAATGACTTGTTTATTTTTCTCCGCCAGCTACGGATACCCTATTTTTTTACCTGGTTAGAGATTCCAGGTGGCCAGTTCAATTAAAAGCACGGTCACGGTCACGGTAATGATGAATTTTTGTGTAGAGTATCGGGCCGAAGCCCCTGACTCCATGAGTAAGATGACAGAAAGAATATATACAGATGTGCAGGTGGCTTGTTGGGTAATACTATTGTTTTGTTATGTCTGTGAGACTACATCTGCAACTGTCGCAGAGTAGCTGATGTTGAAGTCATTACGATCTAAGGAAAGATATTAAAGGCGTGGCGTGCGATGAACGTTCCGTAGGGCGCATTTGGTTCCTATGGTAGCTATAGCTGGATTTATGTGCCTTGGCAAAGTATGCCAGAACTTATAGTGGAGATGCCGTAGAACTTCCTTAACAGGAGGCAGCTCTAAATCTTCCAGAACTTGGCTGTTGCGTGTATATCTATCGTGACCAGTGATGATTCGACCGGCTCTTGTTTGCACACTTTCAAGTGTTTGAAGACGACTGTTAGCAGCATGTTGCCAGGCAGGGCATGCATAAGAAAGAGTTGATAGAACTATCATCTTCAATATGTGCACGCGGACCTCATGAAAAATTGAACTGCAACGAAAGATGGGGTACGATGCTGATATTTTGCGTAATGCTCGTTGCTTTATGTCTTTGATGTGTGAGGCGAACGTTAACCCATGATCTAATGTCACACCCAGATATTTAGCGTGTGTGGCGTGAGGAATGTGTGCGTTCTCATACGTTAAATTTCGAAGGACGCGGATGCGTCGTCGACTGTGGATGACAGCACAGCTTTTATCTGCATTGATTTTAATTCTCCAACGCCTTGCCCATTCCTGAAAGCTGTTGAGTTGACGTTGCATGTAGATGTAACACTGTGCAAGTGAGCTGCTGGTTGTAAAAAAGGCAGTGTCGTCAGCATACGTTGCGGAAAAGCAATGTGGTAAGGTCGGGAGGTCTGCCGTGTACAGATTATATAAAAGCGGTGAAAGTACAGCGCCCTGTGGAACACCTGCTTTGATAGATCGGGACGTGGATTTGACACCGTCAACAGATACATGAAATTTTCTGTCAGTCAGGTATGAACGTAGTAAATGTATAAGACGATCTGGAAAACCTTGGGTGTATAGTTTATATAATAGTCCTGCTAACCATACTTTATCAAAGGCTTTTGACACATCCAGGTATACTCCAAGGGTGTATTGTTTCCTGTTGAAAGCTGTTGTTAAATGATCCACTACTCGTACGAGTTGCGTTGTAGTGCTATGTTGTGCACGAAACCCAAACTGATTAGAAGGTAGAAGGTCTCTATTATCTACGTGATGTTTCAGCCTCCAGAGAAATACCCGTTCGAAGAGTTTGCTCAAGTGCGATAGAAGACTTATCGGCCTGTAGTTTTCCGGAAGCAGTGGATTCTTGCCAGGCTTGGGGATTGTGATGACACGAGCTTCCTTCCAGGTCTTGGGAAAGTAGCATAATTGAAAGATGGCATTAAATAAGTAAGTTAAAAAGACCAGTAGTTTTCTAGTTGGATGTTTAAGAATCTCAGATCGAATCCCATCAGGCCCAGATGCTGTCTTTGCCGGCAGACATTTTATATGTCGTTCTATTTCCCAGGGTGTTACTAAGGTGATGCCATGTGTAGGGTTTTGTGTACTTATGCTATATAATGTGGTTCGGATGTGCTGTTTCAGATAGGGATCGAGGCGTGCTCTATTGGGCTGGAACTGTTCTTCCAGAGACTCAGCGAAAATGTCCGCTTGCGACTGAGGATCTTGAGTCAGTCCTTGAGGTCCTTGTATGACTCTGGCTTTGGAAGCATTTGTGGCACGTTGGAATGATTTGGAGTACGTCCAAATTTTAGGGTCATTTAGGGTGACATTTCGAAAAGTGTCTTCCCAGTATTGTTGATTCTGTCTTGTAGTGAGCATCTTGAGCTTCTTACAAAGTTTGTTCCATAAAGTCTTATATGCGGGATGTAGTGTGTGCTGCCATCGACGTCTAGCCCAACGTTTTAGATGAAGATAAAGTTGTAAATGAAAACTGTCGCTATGACTGGTTTGCGATGGAGAGATTATTGTAGTGGAGCTCGCTGCCTCTGCTGTACGAAGTGCTAGCGTGATGTGAGAGACCGCTTGATCGATGTCCGCAATGGTGGCAGGCCTATTTCGTAGATCGATCATGGTGTTTAGTTCTTGTTTAAATACGTCCCAGTCAGTGTCTATTTGCTTGAAGATGGGGGCAGAATGGGCGATGCTGCGGTGGGAGACGTGAAAAATGACTGGATCGTGATCAGAATCTAAATCTGAAATGACATATGGATGGACTGTAAAGGATACGTCTTTGCAAAGGGCTACGTCAAGTACATCGGGTTGTCCGCCGAATTTTGGATGATGAGTTGGGTCTGGCGGAGCACTGATGATGAAGTTGGACGTGAGTAAATATTCGTGTAAAGCATCTCCAGCAGTGTTTGGAGTAATGGAGTTCCATTCTCCATGTTTAGCATTAAGATCTCCAGCTAAGATGACTTTGGGCCCTAAGTTAGCAATGACATCGAAGTCTGTGGGCTCTAGTTGTGTAGCCGGGGACCTGTACCCGGTGACCAATATTAACGGAACGCCTGGAGTTATTAGCTCAACACCAAGTGCCTCCAAAGTTAGTAAGGGTGGTATTGTAATTGACCTGACGGGGAATGCCTTTTTGATTATGAGTAGTAATCCTCCCTTCTGTCTGCCCACTCTATCCTGTCGATACACAATGTAATTGGGTAATAGCCAAGTAGTGATACGAGCAGTGAAGTGTGTTTCTTGAAGAAACATGACGTCAACTCTATGGTGTTTGAGAAATCTAATAAGCATGTGATGCAATACGCTGGATTTAGAAACAGCCATCATCAACCATTTCCGCTATTGTTTCTATTACTGCTGCAGCCTTGGAAGCTGAGTCTGCTGCTTGGCGGAAACGGGTAATACCACGTTTAATATGTGTTATTATTTTGCGTAATTCTAAACCCTTGAGAAATGAAAGAACGGACTTTAAGTCTAGGTCTTCTTTCGGGCCCTCCTGTTGTTCGACAGAAGCTGATTGGGTGTGGAGAGAAGTGGAAGCTTCAGCGTCTTCATTGTCCGTAGCTATAGGTTGGATATTAACAGCAGTGGGCATGGAAGTCGTTTCTTCTGATGGTTTGTTGGAAGTTTTCTTAGTCTTTTCTGGAAGTTTCCTCGGCTGCTGGGCCGGCAATTTAAGAGCCTCAGAATAGGATTTAAAGACTGGACAGCCACGGTAATTTGCGGGGTGATCTCCCTGACAGTTGGCGCAAGTGGTGGGTGTGGAGGAGTCTGCTTTACTGCAGGATTGTGTGAAATGAAATTGCCCACATTTGAGACAGCGCGGGTGGGCTTGGCAGGTGTCCTGTGAATGCCCCAAGCGTTGGCATCTGTAACATTGCAGCACTGAGGGAGGCTTGTATGGTTCGATGTGGACCTTGTAATGAAGAAGGTTGGTAATAGCATATATCTCCTTAACAGCTGCAGTTCGTTCCAATGCAACCAAAAACAGTGGCATCATAATTTTTTTGTCTTCTGTCTTGCTTTTGCGAGACATTTGGTGGACGTTTATTGGTTTGTAACCGAGACGCAATAGTTCTTCCTTCAGATCGTCTAAGTCGGTGTCTATAGGCAGTTTTCGGATAACGACCTTAATAGGCCTTTCATTTTTTGCCACGCCTGTAGCATACTCAGTTTTTGTTTGTTCGCAATAAGCTTTGATAGAATTATAATCATCTCTGTTTGCTGCTTGAATCCGAATGCGCTCCTTATTGGGCTGAGCTAGAGGGGGCTCCTTCAATGCTCGTGACAAGGTCTTTATAAAAGTATATGTATTTGTAATGCCGTATATGAAAATCGGAGGAGGCTTTGAGTGGGCGGCTGCTTTGGCAGAGCAGTATTATTGCTGGCATGAGCATTATCTACTTGGTTGGAAGACAAAACATCAAACCTGTTGCTGACTGGGAGAGGCGGATAGTCTGCCTTGTTGAGGTTTTCCAATGAAGACCTACGTCGCTTTAGTGTTCCAACTACTGTAAAGTCCATATCTGCAGGCTTATTTGAAGTAGAAGGTTGTGAGGCACTTGATTGCTTGAGTGTATTTGGTTTCGATTTGAGCTCCCCTGGAATGCCTGTTTGCTTCTTCTTGCCCAAGGGCAGAAGAAAGTCTTCTGGTTTGTATGTAGCCCGGATTATTTTGCCCCTGGTAGCAGGAATCTTAGTCGATTGCGATTTTTTCTCAGATTTGGTGGATGTCTTCTGAGAAGCCATCTTGATTGTGAGAGTGGGGGATGGCGCCAGCTTGCAATAAGGGTAGTGGCGTTCCCAATAAGTTTTATGATCTTAGAGCAGTGCTCTAAGTTTTAATTTGCCAAGGTGCTTTCCCTCCGAAGAGGAAGCACTACTAATCGTTAGCCGGTAGAGATGCCAAAGTCGTCAACGAGGTTTTAGGTATCTCTACCTCCGAAGAGGAGAGTATAAAAATAAATCGTAAGCCTAGAGAATAGCAAGTTTGTCAACAGTTAAGATCAAATCAGTGTGTCAACCTCCGTGCAGGTATGAGAATACAATTCGACGGTTGTTTCCTAAACCCCAAAGAGGCAAGTATTCCAACCGTATGTACGAAGATCGCGAATAAAAATAACAATTGGGGATGGACACACTAAGTGACTTGATTATTTTTCTCCGCCAGCTACGGATACCCTATTTTTTTACCTGGTTAGAGATTCCAGGTGGCCAGTTCAATTAAAAGCGCTTTTTTTAACGTTTACCCGCTTAAAGGGTTGCGCCCTTTCTTCGGGAAGAGGTTTGATTGTATAGGAGCATCAATTTTAATATGAGAGGGTCTAGGTGGTGTTTAGTCATCTTTATTTAACATTTTATTCAGTTCACTCATAGGGATGGGCATCAATTAAGTGAGGGCAATTTTCATCTGCCATGGATGCTAAGGAAGATCGTCTGGCTGACATATAAGTCGTAGTCGTTCCTTAACTTCGGCGCCTGAAATGAAGAGAACATAACAAAACACAGTTGCGGTGATTCAGGTTCATCTGGAGCTATAAAACATATCAATCACAGAAATAGACGGTAGGCAAGACAGGAAAAGTGGTAGATGTCATGAGGGTGAAGTGCTATGACGTCACAACACATGGGTATTGTTAGTAAGACGAATGCTGTTAGCTTCTGTTCCTGGGGCGACTTAGGAACTAATGAAGACAAAGGCAGCCCTGTTAGTGGTTGATTTACTGTGCATGAGATGGATAGATGAGCGGTGAAACTGTGCCAGGATGATAAATGTCGAAAACTTCCGGATCGACGTTCTCGCGGCCGATGTTCAAATGATACAGGGTCATCAGATGTTGTAAGGGTGTCGGATAATAAACAGCAGGGGTGTCATAGTCTCTATCATAGCGGAGAATGTTCAGGAATACTGGATGAGCAGTTGTAATGCGTTTCGTAATGTATTTTAAGCAGAGAGCCTCAAGATGGGATAAGAGCGGGGGAAAATGAATACGGTCGTAGAGTAGACGGGTTGGGTGGGGGAGCTGGATACGGAAGGCTAAACGAAATGCATGGCGTTCGAGTATTGCTAGCTTTCGATAGTACTTAGGAGGAGCTGGCAACCAAGCTGTGTGACCATAGGTTAAGACCGGACGCATGAAAACTTTATAAGTGTTTAGGAGGAGATTTGAATGTAGACCCCACGTGGTACCAACTAGTCGTTTCAGTAAGTTAAGTCTGTTTTTGGCTTTCTCGATGACAGTGAGAAGGTGCGGTGTCCAAGTAAGCTTGGAATCGAACACAATGCCCAGATACTTAAGAGTGTTATGGATGGTGACTGGTGAGTTCTCAACATGAAGTCGTAACAAATGAGGATTTCGGTGTACTCTAGATCGACGACCAGATGGTAAGAAAACGATAGCTTGTGTTTTAGTAGCATTGATAGCCAAACGCCAAACGTTGCACCAGTCAACAAATGTGTCAATTGACTGTTGAAGGCGTTGTTGGATACCAGTAATTGTCCGTCCGATAGCGAGAAATGCAGTATCGTCAGCGAATTGGAAAAGTTGTGTACCAGGAGTGGTTGGTAAGTCGGAGACATATAGCAAATACAGCAGAGGAGAGAGAGAAGATCCCTGAGGAACGCCAGAATTAAGGAATATTGGAAATGACAGAGCATCATTGATCGATATGTAAGCAAGTCGGGCTGTGAGAAAGGAGTGTATAGTTTGTATGTAAGAGAGAGGAAGTTGGAAAGAGTATAACTTGTATATAAGACCCTGGTGCCAAACTTTATCGAATGCTTTTTCTAGATCGAATGTAACCAGACATGATGGATGACCCTGGTTGAATTGATTGTTATAGAGGTGCTGAGACGTAACAGGGGGTCCAGAATGCTGAAATTGGGGCGAAATCCAGCTTGATGCAATGGTAGAAGAGCGTTAGTCTCTAAGTGATCGTGGAGACGACGCACTAATATACGTTCAAATATTTTGCTGAACGTAGACGTCAATTGTATAGGTCGATAAGAGGTAACGTCAGAGGGTGGTTTATTAGGTTTAGGAAAGAGTAATACTTTTGAGTACTTCCAAGTGATGGGGAAAAAACCAGTACGGAGTATAAATGTATAAATAAAACTGAGGATGGTGAAGACAACAGGAGGTGCGTTTTTAATGAGAGTATAGGTAAGCCCATCAAAGCCTGGTGCAGTATTTCGTTTTTTAAGGAGAGTAGACTGGATGTCTGGCGGTTGGATGGGTACTGTGAGTGCATTATTTGGTTCCAGAGCGTGACTATGATGTGGTTGCAAATGTGTTAAGTTAGGATCAGATAACCGATCGATTTCTGCAAGTAAACGCTGTGGAGTATGCCAGCCAGGTAAGGGAGTAAAGATATTTTGGAAGTGGGCGGCAAAGGTATTGGCCTTGTCCTGATCAGAAGAGAGTACTTGCTGGTTTACAACTAGTGGGTATGGTGTCCTTTGGAATTTGCCAACGAGTTGATTGAACTGTCGCCAATATTTGGTAGGATGGGATGTTTCGTTGAGTTTATTACAAGTTCTGGTCCAGTGAAGGCGTTTGTATGCGATTATGTAGTTATGAGTGATTCGAAGATATTGTCTATGAAGGCGAAGTGCTTCTAAATTACGGCTGCGAGTGTATTCTCTGTAGGCACGTCGAGCTGCAGTTATGAGAGAAAGGTATCGTGGAGGAAGTTTCGGTTTGTGCGGGGAAATATATGCGGTTGGAATGTGGTGATCAGCTGCTGTTTGTAAGGTCTGAGTGAGATGTTGCACGGCAGTGTCTAGGTCATGTTGTGATGTTAGCTCTAAAGTATCAGAAAGTGCTGCGGTGATGGTCTCTTGGTACGCTGGCCAGTTGGCCTGATGATACATATAAACTTTTCTCTTCGGTATGGTATGGTGTGTAGGAGTGTTGGTAGCAAGAGACAGCTTGATAGGAACGTGGTCGCTCCGCAAGGAATCCAAAACGTCAACATTGATATGAGAGTTGAGTGTTGTAGAGGATATAACGATATCAGGTGTGGTATTGCTAGATGGCCGAGTTGGCCGAGGAAGTACATGGAAGTGGCCGGTCGTATTAAGCGTGACGAAATTCAAAAATCGTTGTCGTTCGTGTTGAGGCCGGCTGTGAAAATTGATGTCTCCCATGATAATGAATTTACGATAGGTGTCAGAGAGGTACTGAAATAACTGATATGGTATATCCTGTCTCGGCCTGATATAGATGGTTGCATAAGCTATAGTATGATTCCTGAGATATAAGAGAACAACATTGTATTCGGGCAACTGAAAAGCAGGAGGTAGGATAATAGACCGATGGGGAATGCGAGATTGCAAGCCAATAGCTGTACCTCCATGGAGACGAGCGCCGTTCGGTCCATCATGTCTGTGGAGAACGTATTTAGGAATATAGCAGGGTATATAGGGAGCCAGGAACGTTTCGTTGAGAGCAAAAGCGGTGATGTTTTCCTCCAGATGAAGTTGTTGAAACAGTACTTGATGCGTAAGAAGAGATCTTATGTTCAAAAATAAGAAATTGTAAGCCATAATGATGTGGACCAGAAGTATGGAAATAGCACTGATACTACGGAGCATGTTCAAACAGCCGTTTCAATGGGTTGAATTTGGAAATGAACGTTGGATCCACTGTATGTGGCGTGTAATGTGAGATTGTAAAGAAGTTTAGCGGAGTGAATGATTTGGTTGAGGACGTGCTGGCGCTGAAATGGCAGGATGTTCTGTAAAGTAAGAGTTATGAATCGTAAGAGGTCTTCTACTGTGACAGGATGTGTCAGTGAGTTTGCAGGTGGGGTGCTGTCATCAGAAGTTTTGATAGGTGCTACTAATTCTGGCTTATCAGGTGCAGGTGCGGGCTTGGCACGACAACGGTAACTGTATGTAGGGTGCTTTTCAGGGCAAGTGGTGCATTGAGGAGGTGCGCTTGAATTGGGAATTAAAAGCGCCCGAGCTCCAACGTATAACTATGCCTTTCAAATCTTTCATTTATGGTTATGTGTGATTTCACGTTTAACAGAGACAAACATTTTAAGTACGCGTAATTTAAATAAATCACTTAACTAGATCTTTTTCATAAAGTTTATGTTATAAAATTGTTGCTCAAAGCCTTTGTATTTTAATAAGCTTTCTCTGAAAATCAATGCACATGAATTGTGCTTCCATCTTCCGAGTTCTTTTAAACAATATGTTGTGGAAATTTATGTGTTTGTGGCCAATCCTTTCGACAATGAGATCTCGGAAACTACAGGCTCGAGAAAGATGACGTTTTCACTGATCTATTCGAAATTTTGCTTAGATTGTCCAGTTCTAATTGAATATTTTAAAAGCATGGCCTTTATTACTTTATTACATTTTTTTAGGGTACGCATGGAAGCGTTGAAATTCAAAAAAAAAGAAGAAGAAAGAAAGAAACTAAAGCACCATATCCTACGCGTTATACATTCCAACACCACGCTGTTGTATATGGGGGTTGTATATATCTCAGGCGTTTATTTCATGGCCAAATAATAATGAAGAAAGGAACGATAACCATTTCTCCAGTTTAACCAGTAAGATGAATCTTTATTTTTGGAGTGATTTGCCCAACGAACATCATATATTACTGTGAATATAATTAATTGCGTATGTAATGTATTTGCTTATTACATACTGCATGGAAGAAGAAAGAAAACAATTGCCATGCATGAATTAGAAACTCCAATCGGAAGTAGGTTCAGATCTTGCAAACGGTGCGAAATATTGAGGTCCCCTTTATGTTACGCCTTGTCGATTTTTTTTTAAATCAAGACGTTTTTCACTTGCGTAGATAAAGGGACTGTACAGATGTGAGGAATGAGAAGGATATTATGCTCATATGCGAATGATGCGGTGCGTAGAGAACGCAGGTTCAGCTAGTCTATATATTAAAATTCTAGGTTTTTATGTTTGTCTCCAATCCTTTAGAAAATGACATCTCGAATTCGTCAAGTGTTAGAAACGTGCTGTTTTCACTTGTCGATTCCAAGTTTTGCATAGGTTCTTCAGTTCTAATTGAATATTTTAAAAACATGGCAGTTACTTATTTATTACATTTTTAGGGGTACACTGGAAGCGTTGATTTTTTTTAGAGTAAAGCATCATATCCTATGACTTATACACTCCAACATAACATAACATTATATAGAGGTTGTATATGTATCAGGCGTTTGTTTCATGGCTAAATGATAATCAAAAACGAAGAGTAACCATTTCCCCACTGTAAGATGAATCTTTATTGTTTGGAGTGTTTTGCCCAATGATCACTATGTATCACTGACATTATAATTAATCGTATATGTAATATATTTTCTTACTACATACTGCATGCAAGAAGAAATATAACATTGGTCATACATGAATTCGAAACTCCAACCGAAAATATTCTCAAATCTTGCAAACGATGTGAGATCTTGAAAAAATAATCGAAGACATATATTATGATACCCCTTGTTGATTTTTACCAAGACCTCTTTTACTTATATCTGTAACGGGACATGTACAGTAGGGTGGGCCGCATTTCAACTTTTTTTCGAAAATCGGTTCGGCGAAGTGGATAAATTGTGTCTTTTAGTGGGCGAAGTGTGCCACTTTTTTAAAAAGAATTTTTAGTCAACGCCTTCATGGGCCACATCGTGTTTTTTTTTTTTTTGAAAATGTATGCAACACGCACTACACCGTACCACATTTCATGTTTTTGGCTCTGTAAAATGCTTCTCGTTTCCTTAAGATTCGTTTTAGGGGCAGCTTGAACTATACGTAACTTACCTTCCCAAAGCCCACTTACGTGTAGTTCTACGCTTAAATTGGCCAAATGTCAAAGCTTAAGGCAAGTGCTTTGCGTTCTTTATAAATATGTATAAAAATTATTAATTTTTTTTAGCAAAAAATAGAGTCTATTTTTTGCTGTTATACAATTTATGATAAACATTCTCGATCACTTATTATTTGGTCAAAATAATCCAGAACTCACTACGAGGAGGTGCCTGCACTTCGAGTTCATCCCACTTTTAATTTCGTCCTGTTAAATTTTCTGCCATGGCCTTACTTGCTTGTGTCCTCACTTACTTGCTTTAATTTTCTAGATGTCATAGTGTTTTCCCGATCCAAGTATTGGCATTTCTTTGCTAGAAGTCAAGGCACAGCGTATGAATCCGTCGCTACTTGCCGGCCCACACATGGATTCAGAATCTTGAGTTACCAAACCCACAATTTGTTTCACTGCTTGGGTATGGCATGGCAATACAGTTTTTACTTCTCCGAACATTGCAGCTGACTCAATATTTTCTTCAATTCTGATGTCGGAGAGCATCTTTGTGAGTGGAGGTTCTGTTGGGGTGAAGATCATCCGCTCCACTGTCGTAGTAATCGTCCGCGTCATAATTTAATTCAGGAACTGTGAGTTCTCGGAAAATACGGAGAATATTATCTGCTTAGGTTCCGTGGGTAAAACTTGGGCTAGTCATCCCAAATTCCATGAATACCGCAATCTTTCATTGCACGATGACTTTTGCTTCAAACCAGACCCCGGGGTACACCATGACGATGTATCGTACAAGACACACGAATTCCTCGCAAGGTCTCGCTGTGCTAATGTACAAGCTAAGAATGCGACACGCCATGGTGAGCCAACTTGACTGGACCACTGGACCGGGTTTCTTGCTCGCCAAGTTTGAAGATCTGCTCCTGAGTGAATTGCTTTGCACATTGCTAGTAAATATTTTTGATCCGCACTGAGGTCTTCAACTTTTGCGAATTTATCCAACCAGTCAAGATTTATTGCTTGGTATTTTACAAAGGGCGCTTCATCACACTTGTCGAGCTTTCTTCCGATGGGTCCTGAAAACGTTTTTGGACCCAATATTCTCCAGTCAAGATGTCTTATTAAGTAACGAAGAGGTGGTTTATTTGAGTGAAGAAGGCAAACGGCCCATTGAAGTTCTCGATTTTTTTTTCAAACAATGTAGAGTCCCTTTAAATCTTTCCTTGTTGATTAGTGTACCGCCACAGCCAGCTGCTACCAACGTTGACAGACCAGTTCCATTTTTATCCAGAAATTCGAACAAAGACTCTGCGATGTCCTCTCCACTACCACACATCGGCACGACGCAGCCCAATGTTGAACCTGGTTCTTCCGCTTTTGTTAAATGTTCTTCTTCGATATGCCGTCGATACCAATGTTTTTCTTTTTTGGGGGGATTGCGTTAAGGTCTGGTCTTTTCTACATCAAAGATGACTCCTCTAACAAATTTTCCGACTATGTCGTTATTTTCTTGAATAGTTGCTCTGAATTTTCTCTTTTCTCTCCTGATCTTATTTTTATGACTAGCAAGGTCTTTGCGCTCCTTTCAAATGTCTCTTTCATCTTGAATTACTGCACCAGCGATTAGTGAAACTGCCGAAGATGATATAACTGAGTTTCCATGTTATACCCAAGCAGTAGAGTGAATGGTGGATTTGGTGACGCAAGCTTCTCAATGCGTGTGTGGGCCTGCAAGTCGCGACACATTCATATGCTATGCCTTGATTTCTAGGAAGGAAATGCCAACACTTGGATCGGGAAAACACTATGTCATCAAGAAAATTAAAGCAAGTACGTGAGGACGCAAGCATTGAACGGTTCTTTAATTAATTGAGCAATTAAAATACATCAATTTATCTTTCATATACTTAGTTTAATAAATATAAATGAGAAGTGTACACTTTACCTCTCCACACTTTTCTTCAAGATGTCTACCTAGTCAACTGAATAAATCTATTTATTTTTATGTCGTCATGACGACGACAAAACTTATAAATTTATTTATATATTAACATTATTATTTCTTTTTCTTTCTCTTCTTCTAATAAACAGGATCAGTCTAGATCATATTTAAAATGCATTATAGCCCAAAATTACAATTAAATAATTATTTACAGGTAAAATATACAACATACTGTTGTATATTCTGGCGCTCGACGGACTTTTCTTTTTATTCCATTATGCAATTAAAAGATAAAGAACTTCGGACCGTTAACCTTTATATACTTTTTAAGTGCCCCTCGTATAAACAATATATATCATATCACAATACACATGTATTTCCTTATTTTTACATAACAAATATTATTATTAATTGCATTTCTTCATAATCATCGATTAATCGATTACAAGGCACAAACATAAAAATACGGTCAACATCATAATTAAAGTCCATTATGGGCCATAAAGAGATCAGTTATTAACAAAATTTAAATCAGTAACTTTAGTCATAATAAACGAAGATGTTAACACATATGCATTCTAGGCAAAAGTAGTCAGATAGATTGAAATGTATATAATTTCATTATATTAGACCGAAAGTAGTTATAACAAGAACATATAAATGAAAGTAGACATTAAGACTGAATCCGTAATAACATTTAAATTCAAAGTTCTTTGAAAAACATGTAAATTTGATTTTCATTACTCGTATTTGTTCTATAAAATACGTAACATCAATTTTGTATAACTGTCATTACTTTCGTACGTTTTCATTAAAAATATCCTCTTTTATTCTTTAATATTTATATTATTTGCATAAAATCTAAATAGAACAAGAACATAAAAGCAAGAATTGCTTAAACACAAATTCCTTAGAGAGAACATAAATTATTAAATTCCATATATATTTTCGCATTACAACAGTGCTTTCGTATATACTCTATAACATGAAACACGAATAATGCGATTAATATTACGTTTTGCAATCATAGGAAAACACATGAATAATATAAAATGCAAATATCAAATAATACACATAACATTAAGGTATTTGTTGACATAAATTGAATAATTAATAGTATAGATATAAACTCAAAGATTAAATAACATAAAGTAGAATGCATTAAACCGACTCACATATCCATAAAATATTTCGTTTTTCTCCTTTGAAGACTAAATTATCTCTGTTAAGTATTCTTTACATTAGCTTTCGTTACAACTTCAGGAGGTACTATAAATTACATTGTATCCCACAATCTTGAGTACTTCGTTGGCGATTATGTACTGTTACAGTATTCGGATTCCTATCAATGTAATTACGGCCATCTGTAAATCGATTTTGTGTGAACAGGCGGTGATTATTGTTCCTATTGAAACTCCGACTACTATTTATAAAATTCCTGTTTCAATTTCTACGATTAGGTTGCGTTTGATTACCGGTAACATTGTGACTCTACTATTAAAACGATATGAATTAGAAGTATTTTCAGGTTGTATATTTAAGTTGCGAACAGGAGCATATTGTATAGGGTTACAACCAGAATTACCTTGACCTCTATCGTGTCCTCTATTACCGCGGGAGCTCATGTGGTTCGGATTCCATGTTAATCAGTAGGTCCACGTCTCATATAGCCTCGCTGCTGAACGGGACGTTAAACCCAAAATCAACTCAACTCAACTGTCCTCTATTACCATTTTGTATTGCAGATTGACTCTCATAATTTTGAATAAGCATAATCAAATGATTGAAATTGTTACACTGTGCGGACATCAGTGTTGGGCAAATTTCAATTGAATTAGCTATTAACAATTAATCTGTAAATTTAATTGTTAATTTCAATTAACAATTGAAATAAGTAATGGTTAATTGTTAATTGCAGTTGGCCATTGAAAAAGGAGAATCAATTGCAATTGATCAATTGATTGAAAGTAATTGCAGTGGAAAGTAATTGCAATTGAATTCTATAATTCAATTGCAATTGAAATTAATTGGCAATTGATTCAATTGCAATTGATTTCCACAGCAATTACTTTCAATTCATTGATCAATTGCAATTGATTTTCACTGACTAATTTTCAACACAGTAGTTCAGAGAGGGCGTGGGGCAATGAAAACTTTAGGCACGACCAATTGACTCACCACCCGTCGTGACCCACGACCCACCGTGACCCACTCTGACCCACCACCCACCATAAACCACTCTTACCCACTGTGACCCACAGACCCACCAAAACCCATTGTCATCAACTCTGACCCATGATTCACGACCTCTTCTCTACTGACTAAAGAGTTTAAACTTGTAATAAAACAAGCCTATAAAATTATCACTCATCGGAGCTTGAATTTCTACGATCAATCGCTCAAGCACCGCACTAATACAATACGGAACTGACCTTTCTAACATAAATAAAATAGAGTTTGTTCGTGTGTCTGTCTGTCTATCTTTGTGCGGCCTGTGAACGATACGAGTGGACCGAATCTTTTCAAAATTTGGTCACGGGTAGCTTGGTCTAGACCCCAGACCAAGACGAAGAGTTTTTTTTTTTTAATTCCCTACTAGGGGGTCTCCAGGGGACGCTTACCGTGACCGGCCTGGGGACCAGAAAATTCGACCGAGAGTTACCAAATTTTGGTCAAAGATACTTTGGTCCAGGTCCCACACCAAGGCAAAGCGTTTTCAACAAAATTCGAACCAGGGGGTCTCAGGGGGGCGTTTACCGGGACATGTAAAAGTAGAACGATATCAGTGTCGATTTCATAGTTTTTGTGGTCGCTGAGATCCATGGTGAAACTCCGATCGCATTAACTTCCAAATTCACCGTGTTCGGCTGCGGGCCGTGGGTCAACGGGGGGGGGGGTACCGAAACGTAAAAGTAATCCAAAATGACCTATATTAGTGTCAAATCCATAGTTTTCGCGGTTGCTGATATCAATAACGACACTACCATTAGCGATGACTTTCAAATTCATCCACCGTTGTATGCGGGCCTTGGGTCACCAGAGGGGGGAATTCCGAGACATGTAAAAATAATCGAAAATGGCCGATATTAATGTCAAAGCCATAGTTTTCGGGATAGCTGAGCTCAATGGTGAAACTCAAGACCACGTTTACTTTCATATTTAGCCCCCATCAGCTAAGAAAGGGGGGCATTATAAACGGGATCACGAGACATGTAAAAATAATCCACAATGACCGATGTCAAATCCGTAGTTTTCGCGGTGGCTGAGTTCAATGGTGATACTTTCATTAGCGATGATTTTCAAATTTAGCCACCATTGTATGCGGGCCGGGAGTCACCGGGGGTGGGGAATTGCGAGACATGTAAAAATAATGGAAAGTGACCGATATTAGTGTCAAATCCATAGTTTTCGCTGTCGTTGAGATGAATGGTGATACTTCCACAGGCGTTGACTTCCAAATACAGCCCCCATCAGCTGTGGGCCAGAGGCATTGTTTTTTTCTTTTTAATTGGAACCAGAGGATTATAGGGACTTTTACCGGTATATGTAAAAAGTAGTAGAAAATGGCAGATGCTAGTGTCACATTCATAGTTTTCGCGGTATTGGTTGGGGGTTGGTGGGGGCCAGAGGAGATTTTTTCACAATACGAACCAAGGGGGTCTGAGGGGTGGTTCACCGGGACATGTAAAAGTAGTAGAATTTGTGTCGAGTCCATATTTATTGGGTTTGCTCAGACGTATAGTGACACCCCCGATAGTGTATAAGTTCAAATTCAGCCCCCATCGGCCTTCCCAATGAAAACACATGTACGTTGTTGGATATATATTCACACAAAATATATCCAATTTTAGAAATGTTTCTTAATTGTTCTCCCGTTGTTCAGTTCGTTTACATTGATATTTTATCTGATCCATGCGAAGAACGGGCATAACAGCTAGTACGAAATGGTAAAGTGTATGTTATGGAACAAATTACAATGATTTCAATTATATAGATAATAATTATAATTAATAATTATAATTAATAATTATTTCCTTGTTGAATTATAGATACTTTTCAGTGGAAAACTGAATAAAATTTAAAAGTCCCAAGTCAACGTAAAGTAGACCAACGTAAAGGAAAAATGTATAAAATTTTCCATATAATTAAGCTTACAAACTTAAATGGAAATTTAGCTTAATTACATGTAAATTTTTTGTGTCGTTTTGTGCGCCTATTTCCTGGTTTTCTGCGTCACCGGAAATGTGTCAATGTTATCCTACAAATATGGTGGAACAAGTTAATGCTGTTCCGTCAGGAACGATTTCGAGGTTGTTTCCTTCACATCATCTTGTGTAGGGATGCACGCGAGACGCGAGAAGTCTCGTCTCGTCTCGCGTCCCGTCTCGCATTTGCGAGACGAGGCACAAGACGAGACTGAAAATTGTATGCGAGACGCGAGACGAGACTAAACCATGCGAGACGAGACGCGAGACGAGACTCAGTTAAGTCTCGCACGAGAAGTCTCGCGAGACTTCTCGCAGTCTCGCAACATTTATGAATTACATGTAATTATATATTTAGTGATTTTACATTTATTGAATTTTCTAAGTTGAGCGTTATTGCCTCCAGGAACAAAAAAGTGATTGGGGCAATAGACATTTTATGAGATTTATTATTATTCAAGGTTGATTTTCAGAATTAATGCCTTCTTTAGTTTCTAAACATCGTTAAAAAAGAAAAGCTTTGTAAATTGGAAATTTATTACAACATCGATTTAGGACTTTATTTTGCGACACAAACACATACACGCGGGCGCGCACGAATACATGAACTTCTGTTTTTTGATCTGAAAAGCGAATAAGACTCCCTATTGCTGCAAAATGTGATATTTCTGTTGTTTCTGTTTTTTTTCACATTACTACTAGCGATTTATGTTGTGGGATGACGGGGAAATCCCCTCTCGTCAAAGTTTATCCCGGGTCCGGCTCGCAGAAATAACATGATATTTTTACATGGAATAAGTATTTTCTTTCTAAACATCCATCTCTAGTTCGGAAGTTTAATTCAAACACTGGTTTGGTAGGATGACCCTATAGGTTTGTTGCGAGATGGTAGAAATGGCCCTATATCTGTCAGTAGAGATGCAAAAAAGCCGGCTTTTTTGAATCGATGTTTTTTTTTACATAAAAAGCCGGCTTTTTTGGGGGAAAAAACGAGAATTTCGGAAATTTAGGCTTTTTTCAACTTCATGATTTTTCTATCTAAATAGCTTTCTTATAGTATATTCTATAGTTAGATAAGAATTCCATGACCTGAATGTGATATTTCGCTCTGAAATTCACCATCAAGATGGATGGAGCACATGTTTTACGAATTAAAGCTAACATGAAGAATGTAGTATTAGAGGGTAATTTTAGAGGCTATTTAACTTTATTTTAACTTTTGAGTTATCGACATCTTTTTTCTTCTCTAGTTTGTCATCCGTGTTTCATTTCTAAGAGCTTTTAGTACTCTAGCTTCTAGCGCAAAAGTTAAACTTGCCCGTTTTTCTATTTATCCGTCAAAGCGTACGTTTTTCAATATATCCGTCAAATCGTACTTCCACATTTCTGTTATACTGTAGCTGTGAAGTGATTTAGCAATAATTTTCCGGACACAACCTTGAATACCACTTTATACAAATAATCAGTAGCGGATTTAGAAAAGTACTTTAGGAGCGTTTTTTCTGATTGTTTCGTTTCCTAAAAAGTCCTAATTTTATTTGGGAAGTGCTTGAAGTTTATGAGTACAGGCATAACTAATATTTCGTTTCGTTTATATGTTTAGCAATAATCTTCCGGATACAACTTTAAAATCATTTTATACTGAGAATCAGTGGCGGATTTAGAAAAGTATTTTGGGAAGGGTTTCTTCCTAATGTTTAGTTTTTTTTAAACATTCGTAATTTTTACTTGACGGGAGCTTAAAGTTTATGAGTAAAGGCATAAATAATAGATATTTCGTTTCTTGCAGACATTCCGTAACTTTGGGGAACGGGCTTCAGTCCGAAAGACCGCCCCCCTAACCTTCGCAAAACCGTCACTGCTGGTAATTAGTAATAATAACGATTTAAATACAATAAAAAAGGAAGTCGCCCAACTCACAGTACACGCACTATTTCTACATTCACAGATGGAATGAAGAAAAGCTTTGTCAGAATGGTCGAATGCTGGTAGAATCCCGGACTTCCCGATAGAAGCGCAAAAGCTAATCACTCAGTCATGTTTGTTGTGCAGTTGTATTTATCTTAACTTAAATATATTCCGTAGTCTTTTTTTTTGGGGGGGGGGTCCGTAATGATATGTTGAATCCCTCTTGTTAAAAATTCAGAAAACTTGAGGATTGGGTAAACTGTGATGGTGGTTCTATAAAACTTAACTGTAGAATTTCAAGAATATACAGAACCAAAAGCTCTAGATGTGCAGCCTTTAAGTGTATCATATAAATCTAAGTATTTCTCTTATGTTTTATTTTAATTTTATTTTGTTTCAAAAAGAGGGTATGGAATATTTTGAAGTAAAAATACTACATACTATTTTGCTAGTTATTTGTGTATTCTTTAAAAAGAAGTGTTTAATTTTAGGGTTGGCTGGTTTACACCAACTTTTTTTTTTAGTAACTGGTTTAAACCACAAAAATAAAAAGAATGACAAATGCGAATCGTGTGAACTTCATGGTGACGTTTCCAGATATCAAACCACATGCAATAGTTTTATTTCCCTTTCACCTTTTAATCAAGGTGTCCCATGTTCAATTCTCGGTCGAATCACAAACCTTCTTTCATGCGTAAACCAAGTAGCGGTTCGGATGTCAGTTTAAGCGAAAGTCTTCTCCTTGATAACCTCGGTATTTCGTAAGGATGTTAAGCCTAAATATACGAAACTAACCAAATTGTATATTTCTGGATGCCTAAATGCGTGTTGTTTTATAAAGAAGCCAAGATTGCTTAAATATATTGATAGAAATTGGCAAAATTTATCGATTGCCTACGTAGCTTCCATCATTAGCTTGGATTGGACTTTCAATGATATCTACGTACCGGTACTAAATTTGTAATTTAATACCTCAGTTTTAGCGTACTGATTATGGTACGTTGACGTTTAAATTTTACATGCAAAGCAATAACAGGATTTTCCCGTTATTGTCTTACATTTCAAGTAATGACGGGATTTTCCCAATGGCTAGGGCGGGAGATTCTCAACTTAAGAAATTTACTGACCATACTTATTTAAGCTTATGGGAGTTCTTCCGGCATAACCCCGCTGTTGCATAATAACATCAAGGCGAAACAAACTTATTTCTGTGAACATGTAATATAAATACATAAAGCAAAAAATCTAAATCAAAAAAGCCTGCTTTAAACCAAAAAAGCCTGGTTTAAACATCCCCCAAAAAACGGGTTTTTGGCATTTTCAAAAACAACCACGGTTCTTGCCAACTCTGCTTACTTTTGTATATAGGAGGTTAATAATTCTTATTATATACATTGGTTAATCCTGTGGAATTCATAATGTAAATATGTTGAAGAAAAACTGTTTGAAGTATTTTTTTTCGAAATTCATAGTTTATTTTCGATGTTTTATATTGTTATCAGCATCAACCACTAATTAAATGATTTTTTGTGTTATAGAGAAGCGATACAAAGTCTGTTTTATCAATTTAAAGCAGTATTTTGAAAAAAGCCCAAAATTTCCCAAGCAAAAAAGCGAAGCAGAAAAAACCGAGTTTTTTTTCAAAAAAGCCGTTTTTTTTTCGAGCCCTTGCATCTCTATCTGTCAGTAATTTTATTTTCTAGATCTGGCAACACTATATAAGTTGAAAGCGAAAGTTGATAAAATGCGATAATGCAACATTGCTACAAGCGCGAACGAACCAAAAGAATCGGGTCGTATTGTGTTGAGAGATGTTCTTTTGTTGTCTACAAGCGCTTTTGGTGGTATAAAAACATCTTTATAATTGAAAATCACCCTTCAAGGAAACGACCAAAACGTGTAAATGTTGATAGTGGCGACGATATTTTAGAAGAGCCAAATATTGCTGGAGTCCTCTAAACTGGAAAACAATGTTGGATCCAGCAACAATTTATGCTGGTTTTGCTGTAAATTATGCTATTAACCCTTTGGGGATCCCATGGTACAATCTGTACCATACGGAATGTTTCATGGTACATTGCGTTAGACCCTATAACTCTCCTATTTGAGCTTTTTCGGTCGTTTTTTTTTCAAGTCTAGAGGCATTGTAGAAGACCTTACATATGGTTTCACACCTTCCTGCGTCGAGACATAGGAGGTGATGACGTCATAATTCTAAAATATATATTTTCTTTTAATATTGCGGGGCCGGTCTATGTTCATTATTTTTGGCGGGCTTATTTTTACACGTAGAAGATTGAAATTTTGCACAAACATTCAGTCCACCGAGTAGTATTTACCAGATTTTTTTCAGATTTCTGCGTTAAAACAGGGGGAATCCAGAGGGTAAAAAGTTGAAAAAGGGGATATTTTACCAAAAAATCCTTTTCTTCGTGATTTTACCGCCTTAGATACATGATGGAGACAAGTGAATGATACCGCCTGAAAGGCAGTTCTATTCTGAAGAGAATGATGTGAAAACCATGATCCTAGGGTAATTAGGGATGTCTCAGGGAATGTTTAAAAATTTCCCTCTGTATATGGGAATATGGGACATTGTCGGTATATATATATATATTTTTTTTTTGGCGGGCTTACTTTTGCACCTGGAAATTTGGAATTGTGCATAAACATTCAGCCCACCTAGTAATATTTATCAGATTTTTTCAGGTCCAGAGGGGCTAAAAGTTGAAAAAAAGGGATATTTAGACCCAAAAAATCCCTTTTTTCGGGATTTTCACGCCTTAGATAAATGATGGAGACATGAGTCATACCGCCTGAAAGGCAGTTCTAAGCTGAAGAGAATGATGGGCGAAATATGACCCTAGGGTAATTAGGTATGTCTCAGGAATTTTTTTACCTGAGATCATGGTGTTTTACGGTAATTTGGGGCATGGTGGGAATTCCTGAAAAAAATTCTTCCGCCCTTACTATTCAAGATAGAAACTTGAAATTTGGCACACACATTTAGTATACCAAGTAATATTTATCAGATTTTTTAGATGGGTACGTTCACACAGGGCCGCTCTAGAGGGGCCCAAATTGCGAGAAAAAAATTCCCTCCGTAATTTTCCGTTTGACATCATTTTTCCCGCTCCTGGTATATGGTATGAACATGCAAATGATACAATTTGAAAGCCAGCTTCATTCTCAAGAGAATGAGGTATGAACCATGATCCTAGGATAAATGGTGACGATGCAGTAGCTGCTTGACTGAAAGTCTAAAAATATAGCCCAAAAAGCCGGGTACCGGAAAGGGTTAATTTGACGAAAACTAATGGTCCAGGAATCAAATTCCAGCACAACTTTTCTTTTAATTTGGAGCGGAGGGGACACAAGTTCGGATACCATGTTGAACTTTAGGTTCCGTCTCCTTAGGATGTTATGAACATTCATCCCATGGAAAGCAATTGCAAACCACCAAGGATTCAGCTTGCCAAGGGACTTTTAGGTCAAATACCTGCCTTCGGACAGAATATCACATCACCATTCATTAACAGCCATAGAATAATACATTGCAAAATTTTGACCAGAATATATGCGAGACTGCGAGACCATGCGAGAAATTCTCGTGCGAGACGCGAGACGAGACTCAAAATTTTATGCGAAACGCGAGACGAGACTTCACATTTGCGAGACGAGACGCGAGACGAGACCAACATTTGAGGCTGCGAGACGAGACGAGACTTTTTCATTTCTCGTCTCGTCTCGTCTCGCGTGCATCCCTAATCTTGTGCGTGTTTTCTACCGTTTTCTAAACCTATTTCCACGTTTTGCAAATCAATGGTAGTGGGTCAAAATGGGCATTCAATGTGGGAAGAAAAATGATCCACTCTCCCACCAGTATCGAATTTCAAGGTCGCTTTTTCGCATTGTTTAGTGCATGTTTTTTTACCGTTACTGCGCATATTTTCACGTTTTGTAGGTCAACGAAAGTGGGTCAAAGACGATCTACAAATATGACAGAAAAAGACATATCCACTCGACTTTCAAGGTCCATTTTGACCCTCTCCCACTAATGCACAAAGCGACACAAATCATGCAAAAAAAAAGTGAAGAAAACAACCTCGACATTCGATGGTGACGGAACAATGGCTATACTTTCTCACACATTGATCGACCATTTTGACGTATTTCTGGTGATGCTCAAAACGTGGAAGTAGGCGAACAGAACTGTACAAAATACACACTAAACGATGCGAAAGAACCAACCCCGAAATTCGATAGTGGCGGAACTGTGAGCCATTTAACTCCCATTTTAAAGCCCCGTTTAACTCACCTCGGGTGATGCACAAGACAAGAAATAGGCGCAGAAAACTTTAAAAAAGGCACTAAACGATGTGAAAGTAACAATCTGGAAATTCGATAGTGTCGGAACAGTGGGTCATTTTCGCCACACCTTGGAGGCTCATCTTGACACACTTCTAGTGACGAACAAAACGTGGAAATAGGCAAAAACGTAACAAAACCGGCACTAGTCAATGCGAAAGGAAGGACCTCGAAATTCGGTAGTGGCGGAGGAATGAGTCATTTTAGTCACACTTTGGAGGCCCATTTTGACACACTTCTGGTGACGCGCAAAACGTGGAAATAAGGGCGCAAAACGGCACGAAACATTCACTAGCCGATGCGAAAGGAAGGACCACGAAATTCGGTAGTGACGGAGAAGTGGATCATTTTCGTCACACTTTGGAAGCCCATTTTTACACACTTCTGGTGACGCACAAAACGTACAAAACAGGCACTAAACGATGCGAAAGAACCGACCCCAAAATTCGATAGTGGCGGAACAGTGAGCCATTTAACTCCCACTTTAAAGGCCTGTTTAACTCACTTCCGGTGACGCACAAGACGAGGAAGTAGGTACAGACAACTTTTTTAAAAAATAGGCACTAAACGATGCAAAAGAAACGACCTAGAAATTCGATAGTGTCGGAACAATGGGTCATTTTGGTCACACTTTGGAGGCCCATTTTGACACACTTCTGGTGACGCGCAAAACGTGGAAATGGGGGCACGAAACAATACGAAAATTCAGTAGTTGATGCAAAAGGAAGGACCTCGAAATTCGGTAGTGGCGGAGAAGTGGGTCATTTTCGTCCCACCTTCGACGCCCATTTTGACCGTCTTCCAGTGACGCACAAAACGTCGAAATAAGCGCACAAAAGGGTACGCGGTGTGAAATTAACGACCTTGAAATTCGATAGTGGCGGAACAGTGTGTCATTTTCGTCCCATCTTGGAAGCCCATTTTGACCCACTTCTGGTGACACACAAAACGTGGAAATGGGGGCACGAAACAGCACGAAAATTCAGTAGGCAATGCAAAAGGAAGGACTTCGAAATTCGGTAGTGGCGGAGAAGTGGGTCATTTTCGTTCCACCTTCGAGGCCCATTTTGACCGTCTTCCAGTGACGCACAAAACGTCGAAATAAGCGCGCAAAAGGGTACGCGGTGTGAAATTAACGACCTCGAAATTCGATAGTAGCGGTACTCTTGGTCATTTTCGTCCCATCTTGGAAGCCCATTTTGACCCACTTCTGGTGATGCACAAAACGGAAGTAGACGCACAAAACGGCACAAAACGATGTGAAGGAAACGACCTCGAAATTCATTGGTGGCGGAAGAGCAATAATTTGTTCCGTCATATTTGTAGGCCCATTTTGACGCACTTCCGGTGATGCACAAAATGTGGGAATAGGCGCACAAAGCGACACAAAACACGCACAAAAGATGCAAAACAAAGTATCTCGAAATTCGTTGGTGGTGGAACAAGTTAATGACGCCGTGAGCACCAATATAATTATATACTGTAGTTCTTACCAGGGGGCGCGGTGGGTCAGTGGTAGAACGTTAACCTCCGGTGCTTAAGGTCCCTGGTTCGATCCCAGCTCGCGCAGTTTGGACTTGGTGGTGGACAAACACCGTGCTCGTGGATTTTCTCGGGGTTCTCCCGTTTCTTCCCACTTTCTTCATTTCATTCATTTCCCATCATAACCGTCTCCTTTAGCCTAACCGGCATAGCGTGGGACGTAAAACTAAAGATTTCATATATTTTTTTGTAGTTCTTACCATCAAAGCTGAGAACTGCACGGTCCAATTTTTTTAGCCGAAGTAGAAGCTTAACCGGAATAGTGATGTCAACCAGCCCGGCTCGGTTCAACTGAGCGTACAGCTTGAGCTGGCTTGGTTGGGATTACCCATCGACTGGGCTCATTTGAGCCAATGGCTTGAACCGGCTCGGTAAAAGCGAGTTATCGACTCGGCTCGATTGGAGCCAATGGCTCGAACCAGCTCCGTTGAAACGAGTCCATAGGCTGGGTTCGAGTTAGCTTAACTGAGCCAATGGCTCGAACCGGCTCGGTTGGGGTAAGCAATCAGCTCGGTTCGTTTCGGCTCGTGTGAGCCTTCGGCTCGAGCTGGCTCTATTGGATGAGCTGTTGGCTCGGCTCACTTCTCGGTTCGGCTCGATAAGTGAATGAGCTGTGAGCGAGCCGCTTGAGTCATTGACAACCCTAAACCCGGGTCGAGCAGTTTTAAACATGTTTGGCTGGAGTCCCATAACTTCTAACAATTTTTGGTTCGAGCCCGAATACTTGCTCCTCCTGAACTCAAGCCAAGAACCTCGTGACCGATGTCCTTGCCTCCTGAAGATTTCTTGACTACCGAGATCGACAGTTAACTAATTTTTAGTATTCCGATACAAACCGCCTATATTCCATATTTATACAGGTACACGGTGTCAAAATAATAATTAGTTATAATAGTAGTAGTAGTATCATTGATAATTATATTGTCTATGTAGGATACTTGAAGATAGTAGTACTTGGAACTACACAAAGGATTTAGCTCGAATTTGCTCGACTCGACTGGAAACTCGATCCGAATTCGAGGCCAATTTCGGGAAATTTTTCGAGCCGAAATGTCGAGTCGAACTCAAAGATGTCTGCTTCGAGTCGAGTCGAGTTTTAAAGAAAACTCGCTCGAACTCGCTCGTGCTCATTCCTATTGTATGCATGACGGGCATATAGAGTTCTTTCGAGGGGGATAGAACCATAAACATAATATATTTAAAAAATACTTAGTTTCACGGCTTTCTTCCCAGAGGGGAAAGCGATGGTAGGTATCCAGCATTTCTTATAAGTACCTTATTTGAAATATGTAAAACAGTAACAAGTTGAAAATACAATATACACACATATTCTTATCTTCAGTTTTAATTGCTGATTTCAATTGCAATTAACAATTACAAGTTTCAATTGTCAATTGCAATTAACAATTGAATGTTTCAATTGCACCCTTTGCAATTGACAATTAACAATTAAAAGTTTTAATTGCCTGTTGACCAATTAACAATTAACAATTGACGAAAATTTAATTGCAAATTTTATGATTGAATTCAATTGCAATTGAAATTAATTGTCAATTACAAATTGAAATCAATTGCAATTGATTTTCAGAGCAGTTACTTTCAATTGATTGATCAATTGCAAATGATTTCAATTGATTTTGCCCAACACTGGCGGACATTAATAAATATTGTAACCTGAAAGGTAATAGAATTCGGATGGAAGCAATGATTCGGGATTCCGGATGACTTGGATTTAAGGCTCTTAACTCGTTATATGTAGAAACCACAAATTCAGTAACGCTTCTATGTACCTTGGGATTGAATGGTTTCGTTCTCAGTAAGGCATCCCTATTCGCTATCATAAGATCATTCTTGTAATTGGATAGTAAGGCGTTCTTAAAGTCGGAATAAGTACGGAGACTACTCCTAATGGCCTTGAACCATGTTAAACAAGGTGGCAATAGTATATGCGGCAACAACTTTAAAAATTGAGACTCGTCTACGCCTATTAGTTCGCACTCATCCTCAATTTTTTCAAGAAGCCCTCGCGCAGATATGTCTTCCGGTACACCACTAAATTTAGTAAGTGCGTTTTCTTCACTAAACCGTAATGGTTTACCTGTATTGACCTCCTTGAAATACCTGTAGTGATTACGTTTCTGCCTGGATGATTGCCTCGTTCTCCTTTCTCCTTCGGTACTGTCTTCATTACAGCTTGAAGATCCATTACATTCAAACGTTGCTCTGGGATGACGTGTAGATTCAAAACCGATGGACGTAGGGTGTACAGAATTTTTGTGTCCACCATTTCGCACTGCACTCCCGTGAATACACTTTTCGTTAATGAAGTTCACTTCATTCTGCAACTGCTTAGTTTGATTGGCATGTTCATTTACCGCAGTTTCTATAATATCTACAGAGTCCTGAACTTCGGTGCATCTCGTACTATCTTTTCCATATCTTCATCATAACGTCCAAATTTGGCTGTAATTTGCTGGTTCACCTGATTTAATTGTTCTTGTATTTGGTCCCATTTGCCGTCGTTGCGTTGCTGCAATTGCTCTAGCTGTTAATCAAAATGTTGTGCTTGTAGATTCATTTTTTGGTCTAACTTCTCAAACTGTTGAGCTTGGTCCTTAATTTGTTGTGATATCTCTGTTAAGACATCGACCAGGTTCTCTGGAGAATTCCTTTCAGTCTGGTTATCACTCGCTTCACTATCTGTAGTACTCATGATATCCCTGTTTATTATTTTTCCACTTCTTAAAATAGTGAAATTGACGTTGGGCTCAATGGTGATCGTTTTACTAGTGTTCTAAACGATGCACTTCTTTTCTCACTTCCGGGGTTCCGGCACCAATTTAAAACAGTTCTTTAATTAATTGAGCCATTAAAATACATCAATTTATCTTTTATATACTTAGTTTAATAAATATAAATGAGAAGTGAACAATTTACCTCTACACACTTTTCTTCAAGATGTCTACCTAGTCAACTGAATAAATCTATTTATTTTTATGTTGTCATGACGACGACAAAACCTTTTAATTTCTTTATATATTAACATTATTATTTCTTTTTCTTTCTCTTCTTCTAATAAGCATATCAGCCTAGTACATATTTAATATGCATTATGGCTCAAAATTACAATTAAATAATGATTTACAAGTAAAATATACAACATACTGTTGTAAGCAAGTAAGGACATGGCAGAAAATTAAACAGCGCGGGAGAGCGGGATTGGAAGTAGGTGGAAGTCGAAGTGCAGTCACCTCCTCGTGGTGAGTTCTGGATTATTTTGGCCAAGGAATAAATGATTGAGAATTTTTATAATGAATTGTATTACAGCAAGAAATAATAAATAAATAAATAAACTATTTTTACGCTAAAAAATAAATCAATTTTTTATATATACAGTGAAACCTGTCAACTTGGCCACCTCTCTAAGTTGGCCACCTGCTTATCTTGGCCTAGTTCGTCTTGAACCTGCATTTTCCCATAAGACATTCGTTACTTACTACTCTATAAGTTGGCCACCTGTCAATCTTGGAAGTTGGCCACACTGAAGCAATGTTTAGCCTATGATGATAATGATAAATTTACCTGGGTATCTTGGCCACGAAAAATACAATTTTGTTATTTTTTTAACTCTTTCGAATTCCCATATGAGAGGCAGATGTTCTGTATTTGTGACTATACACAAAGAAGCATAGATTCGCACGATTTGTTTTTGGAGGTCAATGGCCAGAACACTACCCTCATAAAAGGGTGGTGAAGGAAGATGTGAATAAGAAAAAGCACGTACAGGAATTGAGGAAATGGTTGTACGTATTGTTTACCCTGTCTGTTTTGGTAAAACCGTTAGCTATATCGGCTCCTTTCATCAGTGGGAAGCTTTAGTAATTCCGGAAAATTCTCAAGGTTAAAGCTCAATTGTCATTTAGTGGCAGCTGACTGCATGTCAAAAGGTAGCGGAGGTTTTGAGATATGAATTCCCTCAAGATTTTCTCAAAACATATTTTGTTCCGAGGGATACACTTCTAGCTCATTAACAAGAGGTAGTTAACTACAATATTAGAATATGCATATCTGCCAAAAAGAATAAAGCAAATATGTCTAGAATGAACCACCATTCAGTAACAACTGAAAAGAAGTCATATAAATTGCATATGAATTTCTCAATTTATAACTTAGCTTTTTGTTTTCAATCTGAATAATTCAGTGTGCTATAATATCAATTTCAATAAACTTCGTTCATACACTTCTATTTCATGGTTGTTTGTGTTATTGTGTTTCCAATCCGAATAATCCAATGTACCAGACTAGTTTTCAGGAAGAGAAAGGTATGCATATATATTAAACATACTATCAAGAGTGCCGATCCTGGGAGGACCGAGGGGGTCCGGGCCCCCAAAGCTCATGTGGCCTATATTTTATTTATGAGTATACAATATTTGGTATAATTTGAGTGCAATTTGTCTTAAAATATTCATATATATACCTCCTGCATCTGAAAGCCGCCCCCCAAATTTACAGAGAAATCGGCGCTCTTGCATACTATAGTAATATTTTCTAGTACTGTATATTTTTATGGTTACTGTATATACATTATTTATAAGTAGCTGTCATGCCACTGCTTATTAAAATTTTACAAACAAGTAATACTAGAAATCCTATTCTAAAAATACACAAATCATACTTATTTTCTGTAAGTTGGCCACCTGTCTAAGTTGGCCACTTTTCGATGGAACCGATGGTGGCCAACATGGACAGGTTTCATTGTACAAATAAAAAAAAACGCAAGCTCTTGCCTTAAGCGTTGAAATTTGGCCAATTTAAGCGAAGAATTGTACATAAGTGGGCTTTGGGATGGTGAATTACCTACACTATATATTTGTATTAATTCCTCCAATAAGAAATGCAAACATACAAATAGAACCAAGCCCATCGTGAAAAAAAATGAAAGAAAACAAAAAGAGCATAGCAAGTATATAAATATCCAAAATATAAATTTTGAAATAAGTTTTGTCAAAGAGCAAAAATGTTTTCACTTAATAGGAATACTCTTTTAATTTCAAAATGCCATAATCAATGTCAGGTTCGAATTAAAAGTCTCTTATAATCAAAAAATATATTTAAGAGTTTTTACATAGTCTAAATAAGGCATAGCAAATTCTAAGTCGACATTCTCCTGTATCAGCTTGTTGTATAATCGACAAAGTCTCGTAATAGGTGAGTTTAAATGTGCCATAGTTTGAGACCTGTTGCACATAAAAGATAATCGATTTTTTTTTTAATTTTATATTAAAATTCAATATCTTTAGACGCACTGAACTGTCGACAATTCCGTTCACTAATTTGTAGAGGAAAATTAGCTGAGAGCGCTCGTGTCTAGTTGCCAATGAACTACAACCTTATTACTTTTTCTTGAAAAGGTTATTGCAATACATTTATTGATATTGGATTGCAGTTTATTTTTAAGACTCCAGCTATAACAGCTATTTAAATCATCTTGAAGCTTCCAAACATCATTAGGTTCTCTTATTTGTCTATACAGTTCCATATCATAGGCGTACAATAAGCTGATTGAATTTTTGAGAACAGACGGCAAATCATTGATAAATAATACAAAAAATAAAGTTCCTAAGTTAGATCCTTGTCTCACACCTAAGAAAACATCAAATAAACTAGATCTTTGATTATTGAACACCACATATTGTTTTCTATCTTTTAGGTAAGATGAAATCAATAGAAGCAATTGTTCTGAAAATCCAAAACTAGACAACTTCATAATTAATATATTGTGATCCAATTTGTCGAAAGCTTTTGAAAAATCTGTATAAATTATATCAACTGAATGATTATTATTGAGGGAATCTGATATATACTGAACGAAAGTAACAAGATTTGTACCTGTTGATCTCCTGGGATAAAAACCATGTTGATAAATTGATATATATGGTTTAACATGATTAAAACTTTTATTATAATGGATGTGTTCAAAAACTAGCTATTTTAGAAATTAATAAGATTGGTCTATAATTTTATATTTGTGTAGGATTTCCCTTCTTTAATATAGGACGGACTTTGCTTATTTTCCAAACATCAGGATAGAGAGAAGTTTGTAATATGAGATTATAGATGTGACATAGAGGTATCTTCAAAACTTCCCCACATCCCTTAACAATGTACGAAAAAATTAAATCAGGACCAGAGGATTTAGACGATTTTAACTTTTTAATGGCATTCACATAATCTTGTTCACTGTTCACATAATCTTAATAGAATTGATCACTAGACAGTTAGGAACATTTAAGATGAGAGAATAATACCCATTACAATTTGGACGACATGAAGAGTAAACGCTTTTAAAATATCGAGCAAAATTATTGGCAATGGCATAATCAGAAGTAAGTATTTGATTGTTATATATCATATGACTGACTTCTAAATTATTACTTTTTTTAAGGTAATTCCAAAAGCATTCAGGGTTTCTCCTTAAGTCGTTTTCTGATTTCCTTATATAAAGTTCGAAAGCCCTATTAATAAGAGTTTTAGCTCGTTTTCGTAGCTCCTTAAATTTATTCAAATTATAAACTGAAACATGCATATGTTTTCTATAGTATTTTTTTTCTTTAACCCTTATCCGGGCAACCGGGGCCTCCCAGGCCCAGTAGCTTCATTTTTCTAAAATTTCTCAATAACAATACATATTTCGAAGACATAAAATACTGAATTCTTCTATCTTTCGTCGAAGTTAAAATCATGAACATATCGAGTTGATAAAGCTAATGTTTTTTTTTAATTTGAAAATCTTTTCCTGACGTAACCGGGCAACCGGGGCCTAGGAGACCCCGTATAACTTTAGTGAAATTCCTGTCAAATATTAGATCAAATTGTCACATAATTATATATTGAACACGTGACTATTGTAACCTTTAGTCGGAACAGTATGCGGCAACAGACATTGAATTTGGAGTGTTCTGCACTTAAAATATATACTGGGCCTAACAGGCCCCGGTTGCCCGTTTACGTTACAAAAATGTCTTGTCCGGATAAGGGTTATGTGTACTAACAATTTCCTGCGTAAACCAGCAGGGATGATCATGCCTTTTGAATATTTTCTTCTTGGGCACATTACTACCGATAATAACATTTAAAATACTATAAAAGTAATTCACTGCTAGATTAACATGTTTTATAGCAAGTAACTCTGACCAGTTTTGTTGCCTTAAATAACTATATAAATTAAGGAAAGTAGCTTTACTAAAATTATATACAATACTAGTAGTATGATTAATATGCGAAATCATGTTATTAAGGTACAGCTGACAATGTAATGAGGGATGATGTTTATTTTCTTCTAATAAGGAATACATATTTCTAGGTACGTTCATTACAGTCAAACGTAACTAGTACTTCTTCCAACTCAACACTACAGAGAACTAAGTCAAGAGATTTACCATATGCATTCCTTACTGAGTTCATTGATCTTAAATTACGAAGTGAGATAAAGTTTGCGAAGGACTTACAGATAACGACACCATCTAACAAAGCAAACGAGCAGTCTATAATTGAAGGAATATTAAAATCACCAACTATAATAATATTATGAAATCGTATATCATCTATTTCTTCATTTTTTTCAAAGAATTCAAGATATTTCTCCCCTTTAGTATTCGGTGGAAAATATACAACAACATGACATAAATATATTTAGTTGCTATTTTAACTTTTATACATAATGCTTCAACATAATTTATAACAATTGGAATTTCAGTAACACTATAGTTCTTTAAAATTGCTATAAGTGCGCCTCTTCCATCTTTGTGAATTCTATCATATCTAAATACATTACATCTTTCATCAATAAATTCATTATTATATATACCGTCACACAGCCAAGTTTCGGTCAAAAGCATTATGTCTAAATTAGTGGCTGCAATACCTGTGTACAGTTTATGCAATTTGGTTCGAATACCCCTAACATTTTGATAATTTAAAAATAACGTCTGATCATTGCTATTCATATTTTACGTTAAGCTTCTGACCTCATCAATAGTAGTGAGAGTATATACAAAGGAATCATCCTTCTTTTTCCTTAATTTGATATTACCCGCATAGCCAACCCAGAGCAAAGCAAAGTTTTTCTCTCTCTTAACCTTTCTGGCATCACTAAAGATTATTCTATGGTGTAATGTTAAACTCTGGTTGACATAAATAGTCCCACCTACTGACAGACCCAAATCTTTACAACTGAAATTTCTTTTCACTTTTCTTTTGCAATAAATGTATCCTTATCTGATATCCAAACAAATCTAACAATAATACTTGGTTCTGATTGGCTGGGAGATTTCTTCAACCTATGACATACATCTATCATATCATTAGTAACACTTATGTCCAATGCTGTACCTACTCTCTTAATTATATTATTAACATCTTCCTTTGGTAAGACTCAGGATGAGGCGTACTCGGAAATGAAATTATAAGAAAAAAATATTGACATTTGTCATCACCTGTCACTTATCCAAGTTTTTAGAAACTCCCTCCAACATTCTATATATTATAATCTTTCATTTATCAATACACTCCCTTTAAAAGACTTCTTGTCCTACACTTGTGTTCGTGAAGGGACTTGCAGAGATATAGTGAGAAGTTAGAAGGAGATTCATGCTCTTGTTCGAACTGTGCGCTGTGTAAATAGCACAGGTTCAGCTAGTTTGTCATTAAAATTTATCTGTACATGATTCGTTGTTCATGGAGTACAAAGCTTCCTGGCTAGACTTCCTTAATTATAAGATATATTAATTTTAAAACTTAAGTTTGTAATTGATGTTATGTCTGTAGAAGCAATATATTATTGTTCCTTGTTCAAAAAGTGAATATACATAATTCTAACCTCAAAAGCGTGATGGTCAACTATCCCAGTATGATGTGAAAATCTCTCCCATGGTGCTCGGGAGAGATAGCCAATGTGATTTTTTTTAAATATAGTTTCTCCATGTGATCGATATTTTGATTTAATTTGAAACGCATTTCATTATTGAAAATACATTCTGTAGAGCCTGATCAATGTTTTAACCAAAAAAAAAAAAAAGAAAACCCTTCATGGCTTAATGTTTTGTAAAAAAATAAATATTGTAATCTTACCCAAAATTACCCTCAGATATTATACCACGTAAAAACATTGATATCACCTACGTAAAATAACTTGTAGTCGGGTATATTCAGTAATATTTTTAATGATTTATACTACTGTATGTACCCGCCTGCGCTATTTGGACAGGTATTTATTCCATTACGTTATTTGAACAAGACAAAAAGGCAATATTTTTACTTGGATAACATATGTCATATATTGAATGAAATGAAATGCAACATAAACTGCATTGAACTCGGAACTATTTTGTTGTAACATTATTACAAGAAAATAATTCTTATAGAGACATAAATCGAAAATTTGTCACTGAGACAGGATGTTAATCTGCGGCATTTGGTGCTACTAGACCTGTTTTGAATTCTGGAAATTTGTTTTATGTATTTTCATTGCTTTTGAAATCTGAAGATTAGCGGAAGACAAACATGGTATTCAAAATGTCTTAACAATATAAGTCTCGTACCGATTCAAGTCAATTCGCAATATATTGGACATACAGATGTAATTAATGTTGTTGGTGAGTACTTCTATTGAGTTTAAAGAAAAATCATCTCTTGTTCAATTTGATGGAGATACATTTTTAATGATAATAGTATATGCAGTAATTTTATGTCTGTTGTTCTATGCATAATAACAAATCTCGTAGTCTTTGAAGCAACAAAAAGTCCGTAAACAACGATATGTATAAGATATTTGCAACCAAAAAAAAAAAAAAAAAACATATACAAAATGGTATGTTATTCACGCACTAACAGACAAAGTTAGTTTAATACCCGATTACACATCAAAACCATGTAAACAACTTGTTTGAGTATTTTGCAAGTACTGGTTCGTAGATTTTTTAAAAAAATATATAAATATATATATAAAAAAACTAATAAATCAATAACCATTTATACAAGGAAATTTTGGTTCTACACGAGAAAAAAAGGTCTGCAAATCTTTGCCTCCATTTAATTGGACAAAATATATTTTTTTTTGTTTTACATAATTCGTTTTAGTTTTGAAGGACAACCTTGCATGAGTATATAAATGCTCAAAGTGTATAATTTATTATAAAAATAGAACTCTGGACAAAGCAACATATATTTTGGTCAGAACGTAGTAAATATATGGACAAACTGTGTTACATTGTAGCAACGGTTTTATCAATCACGTTTATTAATTTAGGAATCTAAATATGTTTTTATACCATACAGAATGTACCTATGGATTTCAACACTATAAGCAGGGTGCTCTTAATACTATGTTACACAGATTTGGAAGTGATAAAGTGTCAAAAGATACAATTTTATAGAGCAGGCACTAAAGTTTAGAAGCCTGGATTTCGATTATAGTGATCGCGAGAATTCGTGAAGCTTGACGTTGATTTACCAGTTTCACCACGCAATAGAACGCGAGAGTGTGTTTCAGTGGTCAACCTGTCATCCATGAAATTTTGCCAATGTTAATCTCGTGCTATACGGGAACATCTCCTGTAGGTGCAATGTTGTCAGATTGCCACTGATTTTGTTTTTCTTGTTATTATTATTGCTTTCTGTTTTATGTTTTTCCTATTGTTATTTTTTATCGTTTAATTCGAATAATTGTTAGTGTTCGTGTTATAATTCTTTAAGTACTGCTCTTTCTGTATCTCATTTGCCATGTCTTCTAAATTTGGCAGCGTTGTTAAGGCACTTCTGCTGTTTCGCTTTTCCTTAAGTGTCCGTTCAGAAAGCAGCGCCACGAATCATACCGAAATCTTCCGATGCATCACACGTGAGACAAAGCAGTTGTATGATTTGTGTAGAGCCCAGCCTTCACTAGTCGTCGTGCTCACTATAGTGAGGGACTCCCAGCTCAAGAGGAACACTCTAAATAAGAGAATATGAAACACATACTTTAACACTCGTGGCTACATGATTAGTGTATGCAAATTTGACACTAGAGACACAAGTTTTATTGAGATGAGTGTCCATGTAGTTAGGATCCCACTTGGTTCACGTCTCATAAAGCATAGGTGCTGAATTGCATACCAACCAATCAATTTATCATTTGCTTCGATCTCGTTTTCGTCCTTCATTTATTATTATTATTATTATTAATAATAATAATAATAATAATAATAATAATAATAATAATAATAATAATAAGTATAGTAGTAATTTTGGAAAATCCACACGAATCTAATTATAAAATGCTTACATGAATAGATTCTGTACATATTACCGTATGACTAGGATTAAATGAGAGTGCAGGTAACAAAACAATATATTATCTTGCTACTCTCTCTGCAATTGTATGGTATACCAGTTAACGATATATATATATATATATATATATATATATATATATATATATATATATATATATATATATATATACTATGTGATTAAAAGTATCCGGACACCTGGCTGAAAATGACTTACAAGTTCGTGGTGCCCTCCATCGGTACTGCGGGAATTCAATGTTGTGTTGGCCCACCCTTAGCCTTCACGACAGCTTCCACTCTCGCAGGACTACTTTCAATCAGGTGCTGCAATGTTTCCTGGGGAATAGCAGCCCATTCTTCACGGAGTGCTGAACTGAGGAGAGGTATCGATGTAGTTCGGTGAGGCTTGGCACGAAGTGAACATTCCAAAACATCCCAAAGGTGTTCTATAAGATTCAGTCAGGACTCTGTGGAGGCTAGTCCATTACAGGAATGTTATGGTCGTGTAACCACTCCGCCACAGGCCGTGCAGTATGAACAGGTGCTCAATCGTGTTGAAAGATGCAATCGCCATCCCCGAATCGCTCTTCAATAGTGGGAAGCAATAAGGTGTTTAAAACATCAATGTAGGCCTGCGCTGTGAGAGTGCCACGCAAAACAAAAAAGGGGTGAAAGCTCCCTCCAAGAAAAATACGACCACACCATAACACCACCATCTTCGAATTTTACTATTGGCACAACACATTTGACAGATGATGTTTACCGGCTAGTCGCCATACCCACACCCTGCCATCGGATCGCCACATAGTGTACCGTGATTCGTCATTCCACACAACGTGTTTTCACTGTTCAATCGTCCAATGTTTACGCTCCTTACACCAAGCGAGGCGTCGTTTGGCATTTACCTGTGCGGCTTATGATCAGCCGCAGGACCATAAAATGCAAGTTTTCTTACCTCACGCCTAACTGTCATAGTACTTGGAGTGGATCCTGATGCAATTTAATATTCCTGTATGATGGTTTGGATAGATGTCTGCCTATTACACTTTATGACTCTCTTCAGCTGTCGGCGGTCTCTGTCAGTCAACAGACGAAGTCGGCATGTACGCTTTTGTGCTGTAGGTGTCCCTTCATGTTAAACTTCACTATCACATGAGACACAGTGGACCTAGGGTTGTTTAGGAGTGTGGAAATGTCGCGTACAGATTTCTGACACAAGTGAAACTCAATCACCTGACCACGCTCGAAGTCCGTGAATTCTACGGAGCGCATCGTTCTATTTTCTCATGATGTCTAATGACTACTGAGGTCGCTGAGAATGAATAGCTGGCAGTAGGTGGCAGCACAATGCACCTAATATGAAAAAAACGTATGTTTCAGGGGGTGTCTGGATACTTTTTTATTTATTTATTTATTTATTTCCTCCAACAGAGAGATCTCTCCAATTATAGGAGGTGTACACAATTGATTACATTATTATATAATAATAATAATAAGTAAAACAGAAATTTATAAATGAAAATATTAAAAATGAAAATATTAAGAATATTAGGCTAGCAATAAGCAAATACAGTATATAGCTTAGTATACGGACATTCCACAGATCAATGCATACATTTTATGAAGCACGAACTCTTGCTCTCATTCTAGAAATAGGCATACATACATACATAATACATATATACACTTACATATACATATATAAACATATACATACACCAATATTTATACATGCAAATATATATGGACGAACACATATACATATCTCGCTCATTTCACATGCACACATCCATGTGCTCACCATTGATATTGTACATTACAATAACATGAAAAAAGAAAATAATCAAATGTCATTATCGTAGTTAATATAGTAATATCCGATATTAATTACGTTTTCCATTTAGCTTAATTTTACACAAATATCTGTTCAATAATTTTTTAAATATTTTTTTCTTTCAAACTTAAGTCAATGTCATCGACACTCTTAGCTATCTATATATATAAAAGAGAACGTACAAATCCTTTGTCCGCTCATCACGCTAATACGGCTGAACCAATTTCTTTTATTTTTGGGGGGTTATTAGGATTTGGACCCTAGATGTTTTTTATCATATCACTTTAATTTCCAATTACCAGTGTCTTGAGATAATTGACCATTCAGGTGTCCATTACGTACAAATCCTTTGTTAGTTCATCATAGGTATAAAAATAAACGTATTTATATGCAACCCGCATGACCGTGTCACTCGGCGGGTTAACATACATGACAGGCGTTATAATGGTTTTTATCATATCATTTGAAAGCGAAAAAGTAAAAATTATCTAAGTAACAAAGTTTATTGCGTTCGGGGGTGACCGCAGCGAAGCGGGGCGGGTTAACATAAATGACAGGCGATATAATGTTAACATTTACTGCAATCTTCTATGGTTTTTATCATATCACTTGAAAGCGAAAAAGTAAAAATTATCTAAGTAACAAAGTTTATTGCGTTCCGGGGTGACCGCAGCGAAGCGGGGTGAACGCTGCTAGTATTATTATATAATGAACATAATCTTATTAAAGGTGAGTTGTTGTATGCATTTGTTTTCGAAGTTGCATACCATAATAATTTCCTCGTTCTTAAAGTTATTGATTTTATATTGAATTTGATATACTGCAAAAACTCACTGTTATCGAATTTACCATTTACTATTTTAAATAAACATATTTCTTTTAGTATAACACATCTATCCGAAAAAGTTGAGTAATTAAATTCACCTAGTAGTCTGGAATACGAAATTTTGTTAGTAATTGCAGATTGTTCAGTTTTCTTGTAGTATAGATACCTTAAAAACCTTTTCTGAATTGCTTCTAATTGATTGTTTTGAGTTACGTATTTCGTAGTCCAGATCACCAAGGCGTACTCCATCTTTGATCTTACAATACTTTTAAAAATAGTTCCTATAACATCAATGTTTGTAAACATTTTCGTGTTTCTTATTATAAATCCTAATTGCTTAAAAGCGTTATGTGTTAGCAACAATGTATGTTTATTAAAAGACATATCACAACTGAAAGTAATACCCAAATCTTTATATGTATATACACGTTCTAATACTTTGTTATCTATCTTATAGAGATTAATTTTAGTTAACCTTCTTTGCTTTGAAAATATCATGAATTTACACTTGGTAGTATTAAAATATAATTTATTTTCTATACTCCACTGATATATGTTATTTAGATCCTCATTCAGTTTTAATACATCCTGATTTTCTTGTATATCTTTGTATAATTTTAAATCGTCAGCATATAATAAACATTTGGAATATTTAACGTATTTTGGGAGGTCATTTATAAAAAGTAGAAACAATAAGGGTCCTAAGTTTGAGCCCTGCGGGACACCGGAATTAATATTATAACTGAATGATCTTATGTGATTGAAGTATACATACTGTTTTCTCTTATACAGGTAACATTTAAACAATTTTAGTAAATTTGATGAGAATCCAAACCTTGAGAGTTTTCTAAGTAGTATGTCATGATTAATTGTGTCAAATGCCTTTGCAAAATCAATATATATTGTGTCTACTCGTTTGCGATCATGAATAGCTTCATGAACGAATTGAGTGAAATTAAGCAAATTTGTTACTGTCGATCGTCCAGGGTAAAATCCATGCTGGTTTTCATAAATATAGTTCTTTACATGGTTAAAAACACGATCATATAATATTTGCTCGAAAACTTTTACTGGTGCACAAATTATGGCTATCGGTCTATAATTTTCTATTTTACTCTTATCCCCATTTTTAAAGATTGGTGATACTTTAGTAATTCTCCAGATTTCAGGAAACGTTTGGGTTTTAAGTATTAAATTGAAAAGTATAGACAGTGGTTCTAGTAGTATTTCCGAGCATGCTTTTATCACATATGGAGGAATACCATCTGGTCCACATGCTTTTTTTAGGTTTTAACTTCGTAATAGCTTTCCTATACTCTTCATTCGACACTCTATCAATTTCCAAACAGTTGCTTACCTCCATATGTTCTTCCTCAGGAGGGTTGTATGATGATATATTTTTATCATATACTGATTTAAAATAATTTGCAAAACCATCAACAATTAGTTTGTTTGTGTTCAATGTATTACCGTTTAATGTCATACTACCGCTTTCACTATTATTATTCTTGTGTTTACATTTTATATATGACCAGAAAGATTTTACATCCTTTTTAACCTCAATTTCGCTTTCCCTAATATAATGTTCATACGCCTTACGAATAATTTTCTTTGTATCCTTTCTTATCTCCTTATACATATGTTTATTATATTCTGAGTCTTTCATGTGCTTCCTATAATGTTCTTTTAATTTTAACTTGTTTATTATATCTTTTGTAAACCAGCACGGATATTTTCTCATACTACATTTTCGCGTTTTAGGTACTGTATCAATGATTATCTTATTTATTATATCATAAAATGCGTTAGTTGCATCATCAACATTACTAAATTGTTTTAAAACCGACCAGTCAACTTCTCGAATTAATTGATATAGTTTTAAAAAATTAGCTTTCTGGAAGTTGAATACAATTTTTGTTTCATTTTTTAGTGGATAATTTTGCCCTTTAAACGGAATAGTGATTTCTAGTGCAGGATGATGGTTATCTTCATTTATAATCGGCAATTCACTTCTTTGTACAACAATACCATTCGAAATATTACTAAACACTAAGTCTAAAGTTCTACAAAAATAGTTTTTTATATTATTTAAAGAATGAAGATTTTGTAGGCTCAATTCAATTGACGCAGAAATCATGATTGGTAATAGGAAAGTGTCGGTAGGATGAACTTGTAAAATATTGTGCCTCATTTTTTTTAATGATTTAATTAAAAATGTAAGTCGATCCCTCTTATTTGATTGCTTTCATGTCTTCTAAGCGTTTTATTGAATTTCCCAATCAGACTGAATCGATTTGGACATCTGCTGTGGCCAGGTTCGTTATTCAACTTTCCCACTTAGCTTCTATTTTTGTTCTAAAGAGTGAACAACAGACTTAGTCCTTTTAGGATAATTTTCAATATTGCCTCAGACGAATATGTCATGGTTTGGAATGTAGAACAAGGATAAGAAACTACGATTTAGGGGAGATTACAAATACTGCAATTATAATGCTAATGTCATTTATAGGGAAATAACATCAAAAAATATAAAAATGTTATGTTGTTTTTGAAGATATTATTTTGGAAAGTAACACTAAGTAAATTATTTAATTTTCTCTTTAGTTTAGTCCAAAAGTAGGATTTCTTATATTTTTTTTTCGAAAAAAGCAGTTAAGTACCTTGTGCCATACTTGCGTGCCGGATAACAATATGTTTCATACAAAGAATTTGTCACTGATAAGTTCAATACTTTATTGGGACTTTTTCAAGGACCTAATCTTAGTTCCCTGTTGTTTCTTCTTGTTATTAATGATATTGCTCTCTACACTAAAACCTCCCAAGTTCTTTTCTTTTCTTTTTATTTTATTTTATTTATTTATTTATTTTTTTTTGCCGACGATATCACATTATTATCCAAAGTAAGTTTAATCGATGACTGCCTGAAACTTCAACAGGATCTAGAGAGAGTTCAATATTGTGTGATAAGTTAGTCATGAATGTTTTCAAGTGTAAATCTGTATCTTTTCACATGTAAATGTGTTTTTATATTATTATAAATAAGTGCAGTCTTGTTCAGCAGTGTGTTTATTTTCCTGATTTTCTTTGCAAGACGTATGACTATGATTGTGTATTAGTTTGAAATGGGCCTGAAGGTGAAAAGGGCTGTTGAGAAGTGGAAGAACAGAAGAAGGGGAGAAATCAACATGGTGCAGCAAGTGAGTTTTTTTGCAAAAGTGTATGGAGAAGAAAATAATACCTAGGAGTTTGAGAATCCAGAGGAATAATATAAAAGGACAGTCAGTGAGGTTAAGGACGCTTATAAGGAGAACAGAGATGGAGAACGTGAGAAGCTTGACAGCTGGATTGAAGAAAAGACTAAGCATGATTAAGGCTTTCACAAAAAAAAAAAAAAAAATAGAAGCAGAATGTGTAGATTGGGCATCTATTTTTGTAAGAGACTGGTTAGTGCAATATTTAAGACAATGGGAAACGTGTTTTAGTGGTAAAGTAGAGCAAAGACTTAAAAAGAAATTAATTGCGTTGGGCATAAGCGAGGGGAAGACCAAAGAAAGGGTAGTGGTGATGGCGGAAGTGCAAGTGTCAGAAGAAGAGAAGTCATTTCTTTCATTGGGTTGTAAATTTAAAGTGAAAGATGAAACAAGCAGGGTCGATGACATAGTCTATTCTATGAAAGAAGCGTTGAACGAGGTTAAAGAAGAAGAGGACAGAGATAGGTTAAGAAGGAAGGCAATTGTTTTGGTAAATAAAGAAATCCACAGAAGATCTTCGAATTTGACTAAAGAAGAAAGAAGCATTAGAGTAGAATATGATAGCATTAGGAAAAGGAAGGACATAGTGGTAGAGAGAGCTGACAAAGGAGGGGCGACAGTGGTAATGAATAAAGCGTGGTATGAGGACAAGGTGAAGGAATTAGTGAATGGACAGTATGAATTAATTGACAAGAAGAAAGAAGAAATTATGGGGTTAAAGGGTTTTCCAAAAATGCACAAAAATGAAGTAAAGATTAGGCCAGTTATGGACTGTAGGAATAATTATTTGGAACCGCTAGAAAGTGAATTGAAACCAGCGTTAGGGTGGGTAAGAGACAGACAAAAGACTGGCAGTTAAAGACTACAGAGGAGTAATAAACTACACCAGGAATGCTAAAATTAATGATGATTGTATTTTGCTTAGCTTATATGTTAAAGCCATGTTCCCTAGTCTAAAGAGAAGTGCTATACTTGATACTATTAAGAGAGTTATGGGGGAGAATGTGATAAGGCTGGAAATGGGAGAAAGTTAGGAAAGCCTTCAACTTAATATGGGAGTTTGATTTCTGTAAAGTTAAGAATGATATATATAAGATTAAGGATGGTTAAGTATATGATCTAAGATAAGTCCAGTATTGTGTGATATCATTATGAATGTGTGGTGGAAGGATGTGGTAAAAAAGGGGGAAAGAAAAGATTCGATTTTTCTGTAGATATGTTGATGATTGTTTTAGGATATGGGAAGGAACAAAAGAAGAGTTGATAGAGTTCGTTGGTAGAATGAAGATAAGGAGAAGAGAATAGAATTAGATCTAGAGACAGAGCAGAGAAGTGTGTTATGTTATCTTGACATTTTAATGAGTAAGGAAGGGAAGGGCATTAAGACTCAATGGTATCAAAAAGAATGTAATGCTGGTATTTATTGTAATAAGAAAAGTAATGTAGATAGAAACACAAAAGTTAATTTCATAAGAAATATGTTAGGATTACCAAAATTTGTAACAAAAATGTGGAAGAGAATGCGGAAATCTTTAAAGAACTGCTGTATGAGAATAGTTATAGTAAAAGGGATATCGTTAAAGCATCTGTGGTCTCTGGGAAAGGTAAAAGTGGTGAGGACAATGAGGAGATGTGGAAAGGCATTGTAGGGGTAGGAGAAGACTCCGAGATTTTAAAAGAAGATGTTAAGAAAGCAAGGAGTCAAGGTGTATAGAAAAGGTAGCAGAACGTTGTTGGACATGGTCAAAAGCAAACGGAGGAAAAAAGAAAAAAGAGATCAGAAAGGTGTCATTTATTGTATAAATTTTAAGGAGTGTGATATGAAATATATTGGGGAGACGGGGAAATTATTGAAAGAAAGAATTAAACAACATAAAAGTGATGTGAAATATGGCTGAGAAACTAACGCAATCTTTAAACACGTAAAATAAAAAGGACATGATGTGAACTGGGAAGAAGTTTTTGTGCTGGAACGGGAAAACATATTGTGGCCGAGAAAGTGGAAAGAGGCCTGGTGGATAGAAAAGGAAGGGGATGTAAAGTTAATGAATTGGACAAAAGGTATCAGTTTTAATAAAGAATGGAGAAATATTATTGATAAATACAGAAAAATGTATGTGAATTAATATATTCAATGGTTGCTTGCTCTTTGTTGTTTCTTTCTGGTAGAATTTTATGTTTTCCCATTGGTCAGTTCAGATAGATTTCCACGCTTCCTATTGGCTGTTTGAACGGGCTAATGGGAGAGCAGATAGGGAGATGAATTATATATATATATATATATATATATATATATATATATATATATACTTGAGTAGTTTTTTGTATCACTCAGTGTACGTCTGATAAAGATCTTGGCTAGAAGATCGAAACGTCACGTGTAAATGTGTTTTTATATTAAATAAGTGCAGCTCAACAGTGTGTTTATTTTTCACGAGGAAATAAAACCAATTAACTTCACCTATACAATAAGTGGCAAGTAGATAGGGAATGGGGATTCTGCAGACAAATTTATTATTAGCTCATTTTAACAATATGTCACCCTATTATCTCTAATAACTTCTAATCTACCCCTAATAATTTCTAGCACACTCCCTATCCCCAAATTACTTCTAGCGCCATATCTAATTTACTTCTATCTTACTCATAATAACTTCTAACACATTCTATCACTAAATTTAGTTACAAAAAATCACTAAATCTGGTTACAAAAAAATCGCTAAACCTAATTAAAAAATGAAGAAAATCAGTAAATCTAGTTATAAAAATGAAAAAATCACTAAATCTGGTTACAAAAAATATTAGATCTGGTTATAACCGGTTTTGACTTCAAAAAGTCACTAAATCTGGTTACAAAAATCACTAAATCTAGTTATAAATTAAAAAATCACTAAATTTAGTTATGAATTAAAAATCACTAAATCTAGTTACAAAAACACTTTTATAAGTTAAAAATATCATAAAGTTAATTAAATTTTACTTAAAACTAAACCACGCATAATTACTCACTAACACCTATCAACTACACTACACATAAAAGTTAATTAAATTTTATTAAAACTAAATTATACATAATTACTCACTAACACCTATCAACTACACTACACATAAAAGTTAATTAAATTTTACCTAAAACTAAACTATATATAATTACTCAGTAACACCTATCAACTACACTACACATAAAAGTTAATTAAATTTTACTTAAAACTAAAACTATACATAATTACTCACTAACAACTATCAACACACTACACATAAAAGTTAATTAAATTTTACTTAAAACTAAATTATACATAATTACTCACTAACACCTATAAACTACAATACACAACACAACACATAATTACATTTTAACTATATCTTATAATGCCCCCAAGCTAATGTGCTTATACCACACTCTAGTATATATCTTTTGTCATCATTCGAATCTAATGCTAACTTATTTACAGCTATAGTATATACATCATGCTTACAACTTCGAATTAGATTTATATTTTTGTATGTTTTAGTATCATTGAATAGGGTTCGCTTATAATCATTAAATTGTAACTCTTTTGCTACTACACATTTCGTTATTCCTTTTGCTTTTTTCTCCTCTTCATTCTCAACTTTAAAGGCATACATCTTTGATCTTAACCCAATATATTCTGTCATTATTTTACCTTTGTTTTCATCCTTCATCTTTCCTAATACTTTTTTTGTTTACTAGTGGCATGCCATATTGTTATCCTTTCCATATTCACTTGTATCAAATAGATCAACCATTTCCTTTAAGTCTTTGTAAAAGTCATCTGTATTAATTTCATATATAAAACTATCATTATCCGTGTAACATAGGCCTATATAATTAGGATTTGGATAGCTAAAAAAATTAGGATTTCGATAGCTTAAGTTACAATAACTGTGAGCTGCACCTCTAAACTTTCCAGTTAAATGATCATGATCTCTTACTTTTGCTTTATTTTTATTTATATATTTCAAATATTTTCCTAATTCATGTTTCCATTCTTCTAACTTTTCAATCATGTCATCATTATCTTTAGCGAATTTTATTTTCTTATTTAACATATTTATTTGTTTTTCAACTGCTGGTGGTAAATCATTCAAGTTTCTCTCACATATATGACAATTATTGGAATTACTATATATCTCATTCTCATCTTTAGTTAGGGCATTCATTTCAAATTTTTTGTTATATATTTTCTTTATTTCTATTGCTTCTTGTTTTAACTTCTTCACAAACACCTTTGCAGCATCTAAACCAATATAACTAACAGGACTTTTATACATATCATTTGAGTATTTGATGTAATAACAGAAACTCATTGGTAAATGCTTTTGATACTTCACAGTTTTAGAACAATTATGGTCTACTTCCATTTTACATAACAAACATTCAAAATCGGCATATATCGTAAATGATACTCTCAATGATCTATTATAATTTTGGAATTGTATTTGATTGTCATATGGTTTTGGAAGTTCTATTCTAACAGATTCATGCTCCTTGCAATATAGTTCATGTTGTTGTAATTGCTTCTCATTTCTAAAATGCATTGTTAAACATCTATCACAAAAGTATAATTTCTCCTTATGCTTTGTTACTTGACTTCTTATTAATCTCGATAAATCCTTTATCCAACAAAAATGACTATTATTTTCATCTTTTACATATAAAAAATGATGTGTTTGTCCTGCTTATCTTTTGTGATTTGAAGTGGGTATATATTATATTCATCATCATAACTATACACGTTAATGGATATGTTACTTCTCTTTTCAAACTTTACTATATCTTTTAATTGTACAGGAAATGCAATACCGTTACAATATTTCTCTTGTAATTCATTCACAATTTCTGTATAGTGTGAGGGTCGTTGATATTGAGAACATCTATCAATAGGTTTTAAATAACTTGCAATTGAATATAAGAAACATTTATTATCTTTATTTTTAATATTGATTACTGCTTTCTTATCTTTAATTGGTTTAGGAAGGTCAATATAGGAAGAAGCTCGTAATGGCACATATTTATTTAGTCTGATTTCTAAATGTTTAATTTGATATAATGTCCATCCCGATCCTCTACCTTGAAATTCCTCCATCTCTCTACATAGTTTTTGTTTAGCATGGGTTATATATTCATCTAGGTCAGTTGATTGTAATGTTCTTTCATTCATAGTTTTAAAATTGCGTTCTTGTACTTCTTTATCTTTAATATAATCACAAATGAATAGAATGTTGACTTTTAATGGGTAGTGCTTTAATTCTTCCTTGATTTTGTTAATAACAACTTTCCCACTTATATTTAAAAACTTCACCGGATCCTTATATCCTCCTATGTTTCCAATTGTGATAGTTTGTAATCGTTTCTGTATTGCTGTTTCCTTTGTTTCTACTTTAATTGGTATTCGTTGTGGTTTCGATTCTTCAAAAACATCTTGTTTAAATGGAAATATGTTTCTAATTTGTGATTTCTTTGGTTCATCTTCATATTTTTTTAATACGGTCAATGAGTTCAGCCTTTCTTAATTTAGAATAACCTTTTATTCCCTTCCCTTTACAATGTTTTTTAGTTCATCGACTTTCATTGTGTATATAACTTTCAATTCATCTGCTTCATTTTGATATTGTTCGATTTTTTTGATTAATTCACTCTTATTTAAAGAACTATAGTTACGGATTTTCTTGACTTTACATATTAGTTTTAGTTTTGTAATCGACATCTTCATCTCCTCACCAGTAAAATAATCATTATTTATACTCATCTTATATGAAAAAAAAATACTGTATCGTTTTTTTATCTTCACCAAATTTTTAGTTCATTTTCATAATATTTTTTCACGTTATATATACTAACATTAGCATACTTATTTTTCCTAACACAACTGCTAATACTTGTACACTCCTGCCATTGTCTAGATATATTAGTGTGTTGTGTTAGTATAGGGCTTTTATGGGATCACCCCATCAAAGTCATTATTAATATGATAAAAACTGAATCATTTTCATAAACTCACTCATCATCATAATTATCATTCACCTTCTTATCCTATTTACCTTTTATGAAATAACATTTATAATATTATATTACTTTTATTTATTTAATTATTATGCAAATTATTAAACCCTAACCATTTAATAAACCCTAATTATTTAACAAACACTATATTACCTTTTATGAAATAACTATAAAAGATAACATTTATAATATTATATTACTTTTATTTATTTAATTATTACGCAATTATTAAACCCTAACCATTTAATAAACACTTTATTACCTTTTATGAAATAACTAAAAAGATAACATTTATAATATTATATTACTTTTATTTATTTATTTAATTATTATGCAAATTATTAAACCCTATCCATTTAATAAACACTTTACTACCTTTTATGAAATAACTATAAAAATAACATTTATAATAGTATATTACTTTTATTTATTTATTTAATCATTATGCAAATTATTAAACCCTAACCATTTAATAAACACTTTATTACCTTTTATGAAATAACCAAAAAATAAAATTTATAATATTATATTAAATTTATTTATTTATTTAATTATTATGCAAATTATTAAACCCTAACCATTTAATAAACACTTTATTACCTTTAATGAAATAACCAACAAATAACATTTATAATATTATATTACTTTTATTTATTTATTTAATTATTATGCAAATTATTAAACCCTAACCATTTAATAAACACTTTATACCTTTTATGAAATAATCATAAAATATAACATTTACAATACTACATTATTTTTATCTATCCAACTATTATGTGAATCATCAAACCCTAACCATTTAACAAACACTTTATTACCTTTCTTTCTCAATATTTTTTCAACCAAATACTCATCCTTATATTTAGTTTTCAATAATTCCGGTTCATAAAATCTTCCTCTAACTTCTTCATTGTTTAAATCTTTAATTTTATATGTTGGTGGATTAGGTGGTATAACCTCATTAATAACAAATACTTCTGTTGACCAATTAGGTGTATATCCTTTCTCAAACAAACCTTTAATTTTACTTATACGAACATAATCACCAATCTTATACTTTAACTTAAAAGGCTTATATTCTTTCTTATACACTTTTTTCAATATCACATGCTCATTATTCTTATTCACTTCTACAGGTTTCACACCAATTATTCTATGTACTTTGTTATTTTATTCATCAACCAAACCTTGCAATATTTTTAACCACTTATAATTACCTTGAACAATAAATTTCTTCCACATATTTTGTTTAAGTGTTTTGTTAAATCTTTCAACAACAGAAGCTTTTTTACCGCTATAGGTGAATAATGATTAATCCTATTTTCCCCCATCAACTTCTTAAATTCTTTATTGTAAAACTCTTTACCTTGATCACTTTGTAAGTTACTAGGTTTTCTTACTTTTAACACTGATTCAAATGCTTCTGTATCATTCTTACCACTCTTATCTTTAACAGGAACAGCAAACGCATATTTTGAGAACACATCTATAATCGTTAGCAGATACTTATAGCCTTTATTTAATTTTGAAACACCTTTTAACACACCACTATCCATTTCCACAAGATCTGCTTGTCATAAATCATCTATACCTTTAACAATAACACTTAACCTAGGATAATTCTTTCTAGATGGTTTATGAATTTCTTCTATAATGTCTTCTCTAATGCCTTCACCTTCATATAGTCAATCGGGCTTTTTAATGAATTGGGATTTATGAGTACCACATACAACACATATACCTTTCTTAACTTATCTCCCATTCTTTGTTTGTTCTACTCTAATGGTACCTTTCATTGCACCTGTTGATTTCTTACACTTAACACAATACATCATTATTTATTAAAAGAAAATCATTAAGGTTCTCTTTCTATACACATAATAACTTGCAATAATTGTCCTTCTTCCATAGCTGAACTTTTTGTGCTTGAAACAATTATATCACCCTTTTTAATGTTTAAAGGAAAATTTCCCATTAAAGGAAAATTTACCACTAAAGTATTGTTCAAAAATATATCTAAAAAGTATCTATCCAAACTTAATTCCATATGCATTATTTTTCCATTGTAGAGAAACTCATAATCACTAGATAAATTAAATATTCTGAAGATTGGATTTGGAACATTTCTAGTTCTCAATCTACATAATAAATTTTTAGTTTCTTTTTACGTAATTAGATTAAAAGCTTCCTTCTTCATCATTTGGAAATCTTCTTTTGTTGTAAGTGTATTTAACAGGGATGGTATTTCTGACTTATATTGATTAAATTCTGAAACATGAACTTTTGCTTTAAATAGAATAGTAACATTATTATTGGTCTATTTAAATTCTTCCATATATTCACCTTTTAAAACCTCAATATCATCTTTCTTTATATGTGTGTCTTGTAATGATTTTAATACATCTTCAAATTTGTTTCTATAACTTTCTAATTGGTTGTTAATATCGCTTTTCACTGACTCGAGCTGGTTTAACGTAATAGCATCTTGTTGATCAATACCATTAGTTATATTAACTATTCTTTTTTGTGTAAAATCAATCCACGATCTATAATTTGTTGTGAACATTTTATTTAGATCAGATTTAAAATTTGTACGACTCATTAAATTTTGATGTGTGTAATAATTTTCTCTTTTATATTTTTCAAATTCATCATTCTTAACAACATTATCTAAATTCCTTAACTGTTTCAACTGCTCTTCACTAATATCACTTACCTTACTTTTAACATTACCAAAAATATCCATATTTATTATGTAATAATTTGAATTATTTAACAGCAAGTAAAACAGTTATACGAGCTCCACCAAAATCAATCAAATCACCATTCCCATATTTAATTGAAGCTTTGAAATTATTAAATTTATTGTGGTGTATTGGGAAAAATATCTTTTCTTTAGATTCATATATAATTGATTCTCTAAACTTTGCATTTGTTCTAAATGTTGCAATTAAGTCTGTTTCGTTGTGTGTTGTGTCATCGTGTTTTAAAATCATACCTTCTGCTAAATCACAGTTAATATTTATAGTATCAAACGGATGAAACCTTGGTTGCTTATCTCCAACATGTTCTATCTTTTCAGCCAACTTCTTTTCACTAAAACCTAATACAGTATTAATGGTATCTAAGGTTATATCACATTGCTGGCTAAATATTTTAACTATATTTTTTCTTCTATCCTCAGTAAATTGAATATTTTTAAAAGGATCGTTGGTATATGGAAGGTTTGATTTAAAATCTAATATATTCTTCTAATTCTTGTAAACTATATTAACCAGGCTGAATTATGAGTTGTTTTGTAAATTTTGAGTTACTATTACAAAATGTTAATTTGTTGTTCTTTTCTGTAATGTTTGGAGTTAAGTATGTTGTGTAAAATCCTGCAACAGCTACTTCTAAATCGTTTTCAAATGGGTAATGCAATGACATGTTTAATACAGATGAATAACCATTTAAATTAAATACTTTCATTTATTATATAATAAATAAATAAAATGGATAATTGGGATATTAAAGTAAGGTTAACAGAAGAAACGGCGAAGAGAAAGAGGAATGGTGAGTTGTTACCTGATGATATAAGATGTTTAATAGTTGGGCCTAGTGGATGTGGTAAACAACGTTAATGATTGATAATTTTTTGTTGGCACCTAAATGGCTAAAATATGCAAATGTTTATATCTATTCTAAAAGTCTAAATCAACCTAAATACCAACACTTAATACAACTTTTTCGAGATATAGAACGTAATATTAAAGACACAATAGCAATAATAAAAGGAAACAATGAAGAGATTATTCCATTAGATGAATGTGAGGACTATTCTGTGGTAGTATTTGATGATTTCATATTAGAAGAACAAAATCACGTTAGAGAATATTTTACTCAAGGTCGTCATAAGGGTTTGAACTGTTTCTATCTTGGACAAACATATTCTAAAGTACCAAAACAATTAATTATTGACAACTTAAACTTTCTTTGTATATTTAGACAGGACAATGTAAATTTAAAACATATATATGATGAATTAGTTGCATCTGATATGTCGTTTGAAAAATTACAATCATTACGTAATAAATGTTGGAGTGAAAACATGGTTTCTTAACAATAGATATGAATAGGAAGGTGAATAATGGTAAATATAGAAACAAAATTAAAGAATTTCTAAAAGTGTAAACTAAACGTATATGAATGCAGGTGAACGTATATGTTATATTTTTATTTTTTCTTTATATAATAAATGGATGTTAATAAAGCTAAGAAGTATACTAAGTTAAAAGAAGAACTTATTAAAAGATTTAAGGAAATTAAACAAAGTAATCGAAATAAATATGAGAAATTTAAAGAACAAGATCAGCCTGTTATTGATGCAATTAAAGATTTAGGGCAAGATATATCAAAAGTAGCAGAAGAAAATAAAAATCTAATTCAAGAGTTAGTTCCAGTTGTGTATAAAAGTGGGAGAGTGGATTCAAGCTTATTAGAAACACCACCTTTGTATGACAGTCCTATAAATGAAAGTGATACGCCTATAACAGAAGAAATAAAACACATGAAAAAACAAATTAAATATAAAGTAGAAGGAATAGAGTCTTTAGCAACAACTCATTTTGGTAAGATTGCCTCAAGATATTATGAAACTAGAGATGATAAAAGTTTCGGAATACAACCATATGATGAAGATGGGAAAATTATACATATGATAGGAAATGCAGAAGTTAAAATTCATGGTGATGATTTAGTTATTAATAATCGACATTATACAGGAACAGAAGGTTTATGGGAATTATTGACAAAACATAATCCAACAAATTATAATGATGATGATCTAGAAAATATAAACAAATAGTAATTGATTCTAGTGTTGCATTTCATAATAGTGATCCGAATACAAGAAAACAGAAATCTAGTAAAGGTAAAAAATATAAAGAAATTATCAAACCTATTTGGGATGAATATATAAAACCAACAACACCTTCAAAAGACACCAAAATCTGGAGAAGGAATAAAGGTATATAACGAATTATCAAAAGAATACATATGGATTGAAGATGTGAGAAAACTGATTGATCGCTTGATTGTTATTGATGGAGAATAAAAATCTGGAAATGATAACTTTTATAATGAGAAAGTAGGTATTATGGATATGATTAATTCTAAACTTTCACAATTTATACCTAATGATCCAAAAGGTATAGGTTGTTTGATAAAGATATTGAATACGCTGCCACCAAAATTTTGGAATAGTGAGAAGTATGGTAAATGATTAGTAAATGATTTGATTAATAAACTTCCATTTGAGTTGCATATTCCAGGATTTCAATATTGTGGTCTGGGTACAAAACTTCAAGAAAGATTAGAAAGAGGTGATAAAGGTATTAACCCATTACATATGGCTTGTAAAGAACATGATATATACTATAGGGATAATAAAGATACAGAATCAAGACATATTGCAGATAAGGAATTAGAAAATAAAGCTTGGGAAAGAGTTTTTGCTAAAGATGCTAATTTAATAACTGAAAAACTACCTGCTCCTGGAACTGCTTTAGTGATGAATACAAAAGTAAGATTTGGTTTAGGTTTATAAGTAACAAAAGTAAGATTTAGTTTAGGTTTATAAGTATTTTTTAGATTGAGGTTTATATGTACTTTTTATGGAAATTTTTCATAAGTTTTTAATTATATAATAAATATGCACTTAAAATATTTTACATTTACGATTCCTAAGGAGGAACTTAAACAATTAAATATAGATCACATTTTAACTAACAAACAACTCAAACAAAAAGAAGCAAAACTAAGTAAAGGACAATGTATGTCTCTATCTCTTTCTATACCACAACTTAAGAAAATAAACAAAGAAATGAAGACAAATGGTAATAAAGTTCATTATGGCGGTTTTATATTTACTATTCCAACGATTTTAGCTTTAATAGGTGCTCTAGGTTCTGTTGCTGGAGGTGCGGCTGCTATTGCTAAGACTGTAGATGATGCAAAAAGAATAAAATGGAATTAGAAGAACAAAAGCGACATAACTTAGCAATGGAAGAAAAACAAGGTGGTAAGCTTCCAAAAAAACGTAAACTCCAAAACAGTAAAGAAAAAGAAAAAAATAAACCTTTAAGTAATTTAGACCTAATACAACTTGTTAAAAATTTAAGATAAGAAACTTTAGATGTGTATTTATGAGTGATGAATTGCCAAAACATCCAAGGAAGAATGAGTGTGGTATTGTTAATTTTGATACGTCTAAAAGTATAGGAACGCATTGGATTTGTTATTGGAAAAAAGGAAATAGAAAGTATGTGTTTGATTCGTTTGGAGGTAATCCACCAAAAACACTCGTAAAATATCTTAGTCATAATATAGAGTACAATAGCAGCCGTATACAACATTTTAACGAGGTAATTTGTCTACATTTATGCATTACAGTGTTAAAAATGTTTACAGATGGGCATAGTTTTTCAGAAATTATTAGCAGGTGAATAGGAATAAGGATATTTGGAGAAGTTATATTTAAGTTTTTATGGGTTTATTTTATGGGCTTAAGTCATAAAACGATTACAAATATTTTTTATAATAAATATGGATAAGATAGAATCATATGAATTACAATCCTTTAAACCTAATCAAAAAACAATCGATAATTTAAATAAGCCAAACAGGTCTATTGAATTTGATATTGGCGTGGGTGATGGCTTCATACGTCCTTATGATGCTGATATTTATGTAACTTTTGAAATTAGAGGTAGAGACGCTGATGGAAAATATACTACTGGTCAAAATATTAGACTTATTAATAATTTCTTCCCACATTTGTTTTCTCAAATTCAAGTTAGTAAGCATGGACAGATATTGGATATTATAGATTATCCTGGTTTAACTTCAACAGCTGTACACACATGTACGATTTCAAAACCAGAAGCACATCATTATGATGAATGTGGATGAGAAGGAATTACGTGGGCAAGAACAGATGAAGAAATAGTGTTTTTGCTAAGACTTTTGCCAGGATTTTGTTCAGATTTTAAAGATATTATGTGGAAAGGAGGATTGAAACATACATTTAAAAGAAGTGGTTCTGATGATAACGCATTTGTTATTTGGAAAACAAAAAAGCAGGATGGAACATATGAAGACAATCAACCGAATCCAGGTAAAGTTAAGATTACGAATATGGAATTAAGAATGCCTATTGTTAAATATGAACCTAACTATGCTACCTTGTTAAGATCTAATATGTTAAAAGAAGGTAAGATTCCTATTTCATTCAACACGTATCAATGTTTGCAGAAGACTGTTAGTGGGAAGTACTTAGAATTCGATTTAACCACACAATTTAACTCAAGTGAATTTGATATGCCTAATTTCGTGATTGATTTTTTCCAAACTGATAGAAATGATAATCAAGAAAAAGATTCAAGTAATTTTGATCATTGTAAAGTTCAGAATATCCATTTTCGTAATTCTAGAAATGAATCTTTCCCATTAGAATCTTTAAACTTAGATTTTGCAAAACATAAGTATTTGAAAGCTTATGAAATGTATACGGTATATAAGCGAGCTAAAATTGGAAACAGTGAGATGTATTATTACCCGAAGGAGTTTTTAAAAAATAGGCCAATGTTCGTAATTACTACAAGCAAACACGAAACAGTGACTGTAAGTGATAGAACTAATTTGAAACTGACTGTTAATTTTGAAAGCGATGTATCAGATAAAACGATTTGCTATGTTGTTATGATTGGTAAGAAGAACTTAGAGTACGATGTTGAGACAGAAAAAATAATTGAGAATATATAAATCAATTATATGTTTATTAGATTTGTTTATTTTGTAAGTGTTTTTATGATATTATCGTAAAAACTTATTTAATAAAATGACTATTTCAGATAACATTCCACGTGAGAATTTAATTGCGTTAATTGAAGATACTATATTAAATCTTGAGAAGTTATTAATGAAAAACAAAAGGAAGTTTAAGCAAATAAAATGTGTTTATACTACTCTTATTACGTTATCAATTCTATTATCAGCTTATACAGGGTTTATCAATGTGTTTATTCCTCTTACAGTATATTCAATTATTACAACTGCATTTGCTTCGGCTTCTGCTATTATCACTGGTCTATCAACACGATTTAATATAGCTTCAAAGAAAGAGTATTATAAAATATGGTGAATCGAATTGGACTGTTTAAAGATGAGCTTAATGTAATTAAGATCATGAATGGTTAATTAACAGATGAAAATGTAAGAGATATTGTTAACAGAATCAATGACATACTTAATGAAATTCGTGACTATTAGAAAAAATACTATATAATAAATATGGCAAAACACGTTGATTTTTTAAACAAGCTTGGAAGTCTTTAACCAAAACAAGTTATTGGATTAAGACAATTAGAATTAGATACAGAATATGAGATTGAGAAAATGGAAAAAATAAAAACTAAGTTTGGTAAGAGTATTTTAGTTGAATGTGATGACTTTAAGGTATTTCTTCCGCCTAGACTTACGAAGCATATGACAGACAAGATGATTGATGATATTTTTAAAGATGGATTAAAAATCAAATATACTGGTTTAAAAGATAATTATCCAACTGTTGAATTATGTATGTAAATTTAAGTGATAAGTAGTTTATGAAATTCTCCCTATAACAAATAAGCTATGACTACCTATTTGAATAATAAAAATGACCTAAATAAAACTAATCTTATAAAAAGTGGGTTGGTAGTATGGAACCTCAGAAGAAATTTATTCTTACTAATTCATTCAATGTGATTGTAAAAGATGTACAAGATCAAACACAAGTAATATTTGAAATTAATGGATGTTTATTCAGTTTGAATTATGATCAGTGAACTGAGTTTAAGAAATCATTATTTACAATAGAGAATAAAGTTAATAGAAGATTTCACTATCAATATACTAATTTGTAACAATTATATAATTATGTAGAATTTAGTTAACTTTTATGGTAAAATCATAAAAGTGTTTTGTAATTTTATTTTACTAAATTTAGTGATTTTTTGTAACTAAATTTAGTGATTTTTTTGTTTTTGTAACTAGATTCAGTGATTTTTTGAATTCAAAACCGGTTATAACTAGATTTAACGATTTTTTGTTTTTGTAACTATATTTAGTCATTTTTGTAACTAAATTTACTGATTTTTTGTTTTTGTAACTAGATTTAGTGATTTTTGTAACTAGATTTAGTGATTATTTGTAACTAGATTTAGTGATTTTTTGAACCAGATTTAGTTATTTTTTGTAACTAAATTTAGTGGTAGAATGTGTTAAAAGTTATTATGAGTAAGATAGAAGTTATTTGATATGGCGCTAGAAGTTATTTGGGGATATGGAGTGCGCTAGAAATTATTAGGGGTAGATTATAAGTTATTAGAGATGATAGGGTGACATATTGTTAAAATGAGCTAATAATAAATTTGTCTGCAGAATCCCCATTCCCTATCTACTGTGGCACTCCCTTGTCTACCTGAAATACTATCAAAGATCTAGGAGTTATATTGTGTAGCAAACCAACCTTTGCTCAACACATTGACGTAATTCCGCTAATTAGCTGAATAAAATTGTTCCTGAGAAATTAGAATTACAAATAATGGACTCAAATATTACCTATTCACCTTGCGTAAAAAGTCTTGGAGTACAAATTAATACTGTTTTTGTTTGATTATGTGATATTGTATATAGAACACTTGTTACAAAAAGCAATACTATTCTGATACAAAAGGTACAAAATTCATGCAACCACTTCTGTTACAATGTACAAAGAACATATTTTGCCAATTCTGAACAACAATAGCATACTGACAATGTGCAGAAGACGACATTTGCATTATTGCTCTCTCATTTATAAAATTCTTAAAACAACTCGTTCCGCGTATTTATACAAGAAACTCACTGCTAGGTCACTCAACACGCAACACGCAAAAGGAATATTCCATACCATAGACTCAAGCAGACCACTGCGGCATTTTCAATATTAGCTCCAAATTTACGGAATGCTCTACCAAATGTAGTAAAATAAGCTGAAACCTTTAATCTCTTCAATAAAATATTAAAAATATATATACTCAGCCAACAAAATTTAAGTTCAGGTACGCATGATTTGTATCCTATCATTTCAACCATGTAAATGACGTCAGACTTCACTTGCTACACCTTTTTATTATTTATCGTGCATTGCAAAAATATTTCATCACCCCCGCATATCAACGACAAGCATACCTTATTTTGTCTCTATATTATTGATCGGTTTGTGTTCGTTTTCATGTTTGTATTTGTATATTTTTTTCTTTCTTTCTTCACTTGTACTATTTGTGTGGAGGTTTTGTTGAAGGTAAGCTACCACTTTTTTTTAATAATTTTAATATATACTTCAATTTTTTGTAGTATATCACCTTATCTTTTGTACACAATTGATTGCATTTTTTTTTTTTTTTTTTTTTTTTGCATAACTGAAGGTACTTCCTTGACAACTGTTAGGTGGTAGAGCAGCAATATTCTGAACCTCGCCCGTTTGAAAAAGAAAAAAAAAAAACTTTTTTCATTTCAATTCAATAACGAGTAGTGCATATAGAAACCTAAGTTTAATTTATAGGATAGGACAGGATTTCTACAAAGAATCAACATTTGTAAGGTTATATTTCTCTTATGTGAGGTCAAAATTAGAATACTGTTGTACTGTTTGGTCACTAAATGATCTGATGCAATAGAAAATATGCATTTTATAGATTTATTTATTTTTATTTTTCAAAATGCTTACATACAAGAAAATCAATTTTACATAAATTAATAAACGGTAAAATTGATTGTCCAGATTTAGTTTCAGAAGTGTTATTACGTGTCCTAACAGATAAGACTAAAACAGTAAACACTGGGACATTCGATTGTAGAAAAGCAAGAACTAGCATATTACATAAATCTCTCCTGTGAAGAATGTGTGCTTCATGTAACGAAATGATTAGATTTCATGTAGTAGATGTGTTTAGTATGTCCGAATACAGGTTCAAAACAATTGAAGAATTTGGGGCAAAAACCCGTCAGTCCAGACAGTGAAAGTGCAAATGAGATAGCTTCACAAGTGTTTCTCGTCATCAAATTTTCTTCAAACTTGGCACATATATAATAAACCGAAAATAAATCGACACGCATTTTTTTTTGTTTCTTTCGGAAAATAGGTTAATGGGACAAAGGACACCTTTTCAGAAAAGGATTCTATTGATTAAAAGGGCCACATTAAAGAAACGAAACTCTGCCGATGCAAAGATGACTTCAAAGTAAAAAACTACGGGTTTTGTCGTTTTCGCGAGAAAGGGATTCTAGGGGGCAATGGCCCCCTTCGAAATGACAAAGGACTCCGCACAATCCTTACGGAAATTGGATTTCGGTGGAATTGCTTGAATGAAACCGTGATATGTTGTTGATATGGGGTTTCTAAGAAACAAATTCAAAGGTCGCAACCACCATTCATTGATCGTTTGGCCAGTACAGGGCAACTTTTTTGAAAGCAACCGAACATAGTGATATTCTGGATTTCGATAAAAATGACTGAAAGTGTGATATGATATAGATGTTCTGATCCTGAAAAAAAGAAATCTAAAGAGGCACAACCACTAATCAGTAACCATTTTACCACTACGAGGCCACTTTTATGAAAGCAGCCGAGCAGAAGATAGTGCTATTCTTGATTTCGGTCAAAATGACAGAAACCGAAATGTTGCAGATATTGTCATCCTGAGAAAAAGTCTCAATTGACACAACCACAAATCACTAATGGCTTGATCACTACGGGGTTACTTTCCTGAAAACAGTCGAGTATAACGATGTTCTGGATTTCGGTAAGATTTAGTAAAACTAAGATATGTTGGAAATCTCATCATGAGAAAAAAGTCTAATGAACACAACCATCGAATTATGACCGTTTGACCACTACATGTCAATACTTTTTAAAAAAAAAAACAGCCGCGTATAACGATATTTTTGATTTCAGTGTCAATAAATGAAACTGTAATATGTTGTAGATATCGTGATCCTGAGAAAAATCGTCTAAAGCTTTCCAGGGCTTTCCTTTTTTCCCGCAATATGAACATCTGAATGTTGTCTATATTTAATGATGTTGGCCGCTACTCTCCAAATCCCTTTTCCGGATTGTGGGATACAACTTTTCAGAGATTCATACAATTCTATCAAAAAATGTAGAGTATCCTTTTCTTCTGCTGTTTTAAAAAAAATGTGGCCCCGTAGTTGCCAAATAGTCACTGATTGGTAGTTACGTCCATTGATACTTTTTTCTCAGGATCACAATATCTACAACATATCAGAATTTCAAGCATTTACACCGAAATCCAGAATGCCTTTACTTCCTGCTCGTTTTAAAAAAGTGGACCTATAATTGTCAAACGGTCGGTGATGGGTGGTGGTGCTTCTTCAGACTTTTGCTCAATATCACAGTATCTACAACATATCACTATTTCAAGGAATTCCACCGAAACCCAGAATAAAGTTACCTTCTGCTGTTTTCAAAAAAAGTGGCCCTGTAGTGGCCAAACGGTCAGTGTTTTTTGGTTGTGCTCACTGAGGCATTTTCTTGGGATCACAACATCTACGACATATCACAGATTAAATTATTTTTAGAGAAATCCAGAACATCACTATCTTCGGCTGTTTTCGAAAAATTGAGCCTCTAGTGACCAAACGGTCAGTGATTTGCGGTTGTGCCCCTTGAGACTTTTTCTCAGGAATACCATATCTACAACATATCACGGTTTCAAACAATTTCACCGACATCCAATTTCCGTAAGGATTATGCGGAGTCCTTTGTCATTTCGAAGGGGGCATTGCCCCTGCAACCCTTTACTCGCAAAAACCCTTTTCTCTGTATTTCCTACTTTGAAGTAATCTTTGTATCGACAGAGTGCCTTTTCTTTAATGTGGCCCTTTTAATCAAGCGGATCCTTTTCTGAAAAGGGGCTCTTTGTCCCGTTAACCTATTTTATGAAAAAGAAAATAAAAATACGTGTCGATTTATTTTCGGTCTAGTATATATGCGACAAGTCTGAAGAAAATCGGATGACGAGATACCCGTGTGAACTATCTCCTTTACACTTTCACTTTTTTGGATTTGACAGGTTTTTATCCCAAAGTCTTCAATTGTCAGACAATAACTTATCCATAATTAAACGAACTATATTTATGTATGTATAATAATGCACGCATAATAGTTTGTTAGATACTTATGTATAAGATAGTGTTGCCGACACTGGAAAATAAAAATACCTTCACTCTCTCAAAATTCCCTATGATATAGGTCTAAGTGCGAAATATCTATGTTCGGGCCCATCCATGGGAAGGAAATGTACTGTCGTAAACAAAAGTACATTAGCACCTGTATTCTGCATATCCAGGTACATTCAGTTATAAGCTTAATAGACACATTGTGCTATAAATGGAAAACCGAAGTCGACATTGATCATTTTATTATATTTTCAAGTAACTGCTATTTCTTTATATTTATCGAAACAGATCAACAAAAGTATATTAATCTTTGGATTTTGATTCGGAAAATGAAATTTACTCTTCAAACTTATACTTCAACTAGTACAGGAAATCTCTTTTTAACAAGTCCTTTTCTACTTTCAATAAATGTATAAAATTCCTTACAAGTAAATTACAAATTTTACCTAATATAGTCCCTGTTATCTCTTTAAAATTATCTAAACAGATGAAAAAATATATTCATCGTTTTTAGATGGTGAAAGGAGACAGTTTTGGAACTACAGAATGAAAGTTACTTTTTAAATCTATACTTCGAACTAGATAAAATTGCTTCGAACTAGATACAAATTTGAAAACGCCGGTTATAAGGGACTGGTAAGAAGTTTGTACCGGTCACCGGCTTTAACCAAAATAACAGCAATATTTCCGGCGAGTAGTGTTGTAAAAAAACGGTTTTTTTTCTGTGAAGTTTTTTTTCAATAAAAAACATCGTTCTTTTTCATGTTTTTTTTTTTTTCAAATGTCTGTTTTTTTTTCTGGCAGATATTTATTGATTTATCTTGAAGATTATTGAAATAATCAATAGAACTTGAATCGAAGCCCTCGTAACTTACAAATCGTTTGTTTCCTTGTACCTATACAAGCAAAATCGTGTGATTATTCCATTCGGACCCAGATCATTTTTGGCGTTTTCCTACTTTGTCAATTAGTGACTTATTGCTCAAAAACCATTTACCCTATTGATATGGTTAAGACCTTGTTTTTTAGAAAAGGAATGTGGCTATTTTTTGGTGTACATTACATTGCAGTGTTGCGAGCGGGTGGGAAATTACTGAGGGAAATGTAGGGGTGAAAATTTACAAAAAATCCCTAACCGAATTTCAAGATTTTTGTATCTAGCACCACTGATGCCATATGGGTCTAAGTCACCTAAAAAAATTCTTTGGTGGTTGACAAGGTTCAGTGAAAATCTAAAGTCATTGGCTTCCATTCAAAGAGAGAAAGAAAAAATTCTCTGTTTCCATACACATGAAATGTTGACACTTTTTACGCCTCAGAAGCAAAAACCAACAGATATGCCGGGGCTACACCTTCTCTAATTATCCTATTGAAACTTTTTATGGTGCATTCTGTAGGCTAAAGAGAAGGCTTTCAGGTAGTGGTACATTTGTTGCAACGTAGCGAGCAAGAGGTAAATAATAGAGGGGAAAGGGAAATTTGCCAATTTTTTTTTTTTTACTTAAAATCAGGAATTAATTGTTTTGGCTGGAAACACTGTCATAAAACAGACGTAAAGTATCTGAAAGTAAACCTTCGTACCCCAAGAATACTTCCTACAAGTATCATGGCGATATCTAACAAAGTAAGCATGATTTTTTAAAAGAAAAAATCTCATTCTACCTCAGAAATTCACAATTTTCTTAACATTTACAGAACATAGTTTATTATAAGCCTTAACTGTACTTCCCCTAATTATTCTACCGAAACTTTTTATGGTGTGCTGTGTAGGCCAAGGACGAGGCTTTCAGACAGTGGTACGTCTGTTCGAATGTAGCCAACAAGAGGGAAATAATAGAGACAAAAAGGGATTTTTTCACAAAATTTCTCCCTAAAATCGGAAATTAAAATTTTCTGTAGCTGGCAACAGTGCTAGCAGACACACACAAACTATCTTAAAAGAACCTTTGGTATCCCTATAATATGCCCTACAAGTATTGTGACAATATCTAATAAAGTAAGCAGGTCATTAAAAAATATTTCAGTCTACCTAAAAAAAATCACAGTTATCTTTCCACTTAGAGAACAAGATCTACTGTAAACCTTAACTGTACTTCCCCTAACTATCCTATTGAAACTTTCTATAGTGCGTTGTGAAGGGTAAAGACAAGACTTTCAGATACTGGCACTTTTGTTCCTATGTAGCCAAAAAGAGGGACAAAACACGTAACTTTCCCCTAACATATTGAATTAAAATTTTCCGTAGGTGGTAACACTGCTACCAGACAGACGAAAACTATCTTAAAATAAACACTGGTACATTACTAATATATCCTACAAGTATCATGGCGATATTTAAGAAACAATGCTTTTAATTACCAAAAATATATTTCGATGAAGAGAAAAGTAGGGGAAAATCAAGAGTTAGAACCTTAATCCGAATTTTTCGTGCTTCCCCTAATTACCCCACTGTAACGATATGTACCCGAGTTTGTTCAGTAAGAACAAATGTTCGACTGACGTAAGTTGACTTGCATTCCGACGTATAGGTACGGTTTATAACAAAAATTTCGAATTTTTTGCCCAGATTTAAGGAGATTTTAATTTCCGTAGTTGGCAACACTGCGCGCAAGCCCGTCCAATTGATGTCAACAATTAGGTATCCATCGGACGTATCTACCTGACAAGTCTTAAGGAGGTCTCTCTACAACGAATGAAGCTACAGGGGAAAAGTAATAAAGAAAATTCGAAAATTCTCGAATTTTTGACTGGGGTGAAATTTGAGAGGGAAATTCGACACACAGAAGAAAAAGAAACTAAAATGATAAACTATGGACCAACCATGTTTGGCAAGAAATATATATATACCGATATCTTAATTAGTGACCATACAGGAGCGGATTAAAAAATTGACATATCCGTATGTGCCACTTTGGCCACCTGGATCCGAAAGGGTTACGAGTGTACATTTAATTACATGTTTTGACTACTAACTTGTGTTGTTGTATTAATTATAGTCTTGACTAATAATACTATCGTTGTTGTAAACAATCACAATCTCTCCTTTTTACATCTTAGTTCCAATACTGATGCTGAGAAATGCAGGGTGTTTCAAAATGAATATCGGGGAATTAAGTCTTCGCAGTACTTATTACATTTTACGCACAATTATAAACAATACATCAAATAAAAGAACACCTCAAACAGTTTTTGCTTCAAGTGTTCGATGTGAGCTTCATTCGTCACATGGCACACATAGAGTCAATAGGTGAGAAAAGCCCATAAACTTTCCGCCATATGGCACAAAACATTCAATTCACACAGACGGTTGCACTGTAACTACAGATTCAGTCTTTGCAAAGTTAAAACACACAAAGCTTTCTGGTCTCTAGTCTCCATCTTTGCTACTTTCTCTTTCTAACGGCAGACAGAGGAAACAATGCATGGCATGCGTGTGTACAAAACTGTTTGAGTTGCTCTTTTATTTGATAATACTTATAATTGTAAGTTAATTGTAATAGATACTACAAAGTTTCAAAACCCTAATATTCATTTTGAAACACCCTGCATTACTTCAAATTATGTCATCTTATATTCATGTCTTGTATGTGCACTCATGTCCAAGATTATTATTGTATGTCTATAAATATGTTGTTGTAGGAATATAATTTGATAACGAATCCACCTGGTATTTGTTACGAGGTATAATATTAGTATGTGTATAATCGGCAAAGACATGTATGTGGCAAATTTCATGTCAAAACAGCAGTAAATAAGAACAATAAAACAAAAATAAAACTTTCATTCCATTTAGCAACGGTTTCTTTTACTCTTTCTCATTTTCGTATTTATAATTCTTTTCCTTTGAAATTTACAACAAATATACATTTTCCGATTATACACGTAATATTAAAAGTACCCTGCAAAATCATTATCAAATTATATTCTTACAAGAAGACAGTTATAGATATGCGACAATCATTGTGGACATGAATGTACATATCATCGGGCCGACCCCAGGCAATTTGTCGCCCGCGCAATGACGTAATTTGCCGCCTCCCTCTTTCTCCAGAAAGAACAAATCTTAAAAGTCACGATTTTAAGTATGCTACTCCAGCATGAACAACGAAAGGGAGGGAAACTACACTCGCACTCAGAAAGGCTTAAATACTTACTACAAATACAATATTGTTGTGTCTGTTTTTTTCTTTAAATATTAATCTATTATGTTAGTGAAAGATAAAGCAAATGCATCTGAAAGATGGTAATCCTTTTTATAGAATTCAATATCGAGTTTCAATCTCAACATATCAGTTTACAATTATAATGCAACTAGCTCTTTTACCTTTATCTCTTTATTTTCCTTCTACATCTGTTATTTTTTTAAGTGTTTCCACTTTCCATGATAACAATCTTATTTGCGACAAAGACAAGAGAAGCTTTCGTATCAGAACTTTGATAACTAACCAAAGGGGACAGGCATTCGAGAATTGAGTTCCTGCATTTGACAACAACCAAGCAATTTATTCTGGGATTTATTTTACCATTTGCTTTAGCACTGATCATGTTACTTAAAGTAATGCGACCTAAACATAATTTATGAATGTAGTATTCAAATAGAAGGTCAGCTTAGTCAGTGGTGCCCACCCCCCTCATATCCATGACGCACCCCCCTCAATTGTCTATCCGTAGGTGTTCTTCCATGAAAAAAAAAAATCTTTTCGATTAATTTTTACACACCCTCAAGCATATTTATATAGATTTTTAATCCCCCCAAATATTTCAATGACGCAATTTGCGTCATAGCCCCCCTGGCTTAGTAAATTTAGCTACCATGATCATGAAGTCTATCTCCAACAAGAAATATTTATTTTAAATAAAACACTTATGACAGATATTGCAGCCCAGTGCAAATGCACGTGTTGCACATATGGTAGAGCCAGCAATGCATATCATATATCTAGTCGACAAATTATTTATATGATATTCAGAAAATATTAGTAGGCAAATTAGTATTAGTTTTTACCTTTAGACAAGTTATTTGCATTTTATACTTCGTGATATTATTTTCGTACTTATTAAAGGCCTACTTTCACGAAAAAAAGAACAAACAAACAAATGTTCATTTATACTTTTATTTCTTCGTTGATATTGGTGAAACAGTACAGAAACACGGATTATTAGTAGGTACGCTACTCATATAAATTGTAAAATATTTGTACCGTATCAGTATCTAGTGTTTAATTTATGTTGCATTTTATGGTAATTACACCTACATAAAAATACTTCAGACTTAAATGACGTAAGATACATTACAAATGACTATTTGAAAAAAAAAACGAAATTTAGAAAAAAAACGAGAGGCAATGTTTTTTTTCTAAAAAAACATACATTTCTGAAAAAAAACGAACGGTTTTTTTTCTATTTACAACACTACCGGCGAGGCCGGTAAAAACCTGGCCAGTTGGCAGCCCTAGTATACGACACTATAGCTTTACATTGAGCTTATTGTGATATCTTTATGAAATAAATAAATAAATAAATAAATAAAATAAATGATTAGGTACCGAGGCTAAGGGAGACAGTGATGATAAGATTAATGAATGGTGTAATGAAGAAACGGGAGAACCTATACACATAGAGTTTGTGCAGTAGAAAGTCCACTTATTTGGAAGTTGGGATTGAACCAGGGTCCCGATGTGCAACAGGTAATCGGTCTATCACTGAAGAAGAAACCGATTCAAGTGTGACACGAAATTGTGGACGAAGTGTTTTTGCGTACAATTAAACCCATTAGAGGAAAAAAAAAACCTCTCGATCTCAACCGTTCCGAAGATATAGAGGAATAAGGGGAAGGCTGGTGCTCCGATATTTTGCGAATTTTTGAATATGTAACGTTAGTACAAGTAACAGATTCTTTTTTTAAAAAAATGAATAATTCCTTTATCCGATAAACTGTAGTAATACGTCGCCTTAGACATGAGGGTTACAAAACCGAAGAGTCCATTAAAAACTCTAGGGAAAGAATGTTTTGGACTGGAAATGCGAAAATACCGGAGTTCCATAGTTGCCTGAAATAGGTGTGTTAGGTATCTATGTTCAGGTTTCTTGGTACGCTCAATCGAATAAAAGTATCACCAGTGAAATAGGATGAAAAATGTAAAAAATGTTTGCCGTCCGAACTTTCCAAACATTTATAATTTCTACAATTATTAAGCGATCGGAACTGTATGTGAGGCGTACTGGTTTTCGTTTTTTAAGTTGGAGATACTATTTTTGCTTATTGATCCATACATTGCGTTTTAATATATGTCACAAAACTACATACTGTCGTACTTACGTTTGCAACAATATGTGTTTATGATTTATATTATTTAATTTGTTTTTCTATAGCACTTTTGCACCGAATATAACATTGTTTTTTTTCTTCACACAATAATGTCTCTGTTCCTTTGGCAATGTAATTAGTACATTTTTTATATAACCTTTTCTCATTTTCTACGACCTAACGACATGATAAATTAGCATGTAATATCATACAATTTTGTTCTTCGTGTCAATGGTGTTTGTTATTCCTTAAGCTCCTTCTTTTTTCGGCCCAGGGTATAGCTACGCCACTGACATCAACATTAAACACCACTTTTATTCTACCCTGGTGCATCTTTCTTAACATATCAATAGAATTTTCAAACATATCGACTCGCAACGTAGTCGAAAATTCGCAAAATATTGGAGCATCAATCTTCCCCTTATTCCTCTGTATCTCCGGAACGGTTGAGATCGAGAGTTTTTTTCTTCACCAATGGATTTAATTGTACACAAAAACACTTCGTTTCCGCATAAACTCGTCCACCATTTCATGTCATATTTGAATCGGTTTCCTCGTGAGCCACCGCCGCCACTCATCTCAAATTAAGAGAAACAAATCTCCTGAAATATTTTCTCGGGCTGTGGATATTTGCTCAATGCATTTATTAGCTCGTACTTTCTTACGTATGAATCTTATCAACGATACAAGACTTCCAAGGACGATATAGCCAGGCAGGAAGCAAACAAAAGTTTAACGTTTCTGTTTCGCAATCAAATTGTATCGACGATACCTTCTTGTCTGATACAGAAAATATTTTCAAACCTGAAAGGAATTGATGCAACCCGTGAATGGAAGTTAATCTTAACTAATTATGAAATAACATTGCCAGGGGATACAATTAATATTTTTTTTCAGTTGAGTATCATAAAAGATACGCTGCAGTTTATGAAGCAGACACTACACAGACAACAAATAACTCTACTGAAACAAATTGAAGGGCATAATGTGGTCTGCCGTATGCTGTGTGGTCTTCGTATTCCAATGTTGTATTACATAGTACACAGTGTTCGAAGTGGAGAAAAAGCATAGGCGGTATGATTTATTACGATTTTCACTCGTCATACCGTCTACCTAGATGATGAAATATAGTGAGGGTATGTTGTCTGAAAAATTGCATTTCTATTTACATAATGACTGAAAATCATTGAAGAGCTTCTCTGTAGTTACGGGTGGAGGGGGAAGACAGAGAGACTTTGATCCCTCCCTCGCCAACAGTTTTCTAAAATATATATATATACACACACACACACACACACACACACATATATATATATATATATATATATATATATATATATATATATATATATATATATATATATATATATATATATATATATATATATATATATTATATATCGGGTGTTGCAAAATAAGTGTTACAACTATTGGGAGGTGACTCCTGCCACTGAGACAAGAAAAAAAGTTCTCTTCAACTTTCTGCTATCGGACATAGTTTCAGATCTACAAGGTGCCGAAAGCGTGGGAAAATGACTTTCGGACGCCAATAGTTCGGAAACTATCCAACATAAAGAGGGCGGGTAAAAAATTCACTGAAGAAGTCATACCTGCTCTATTGAATTTTGCATGTTTCACAACCCTGCCGTGCACGCGCAAGGGATTCCCCAAAGGAACGTAGGGAGTCCCGAATAATCTGCCAAATCGAACTTGGTCTAAATGGATATGAATTGATAGGCTTTCTATCAGGTAACAATAATTCATTTGTCTTAAGTCGATATCTGGAACAAATACAAAATGGCGGACACCTTTATGCCCGTTTGTGTGGTTGCATAATCGCCAGGTACGGATGCTGGCCAGTAGTGACGTTCTGAGTATTAATTGTAGCGAATTTGTACTCAAATGCTCTAGAAATACATCTGGAGTGTCGGTAGAGCGTAACAGATGAAGCAGAGTGATTCACATGTGTGGAAACACGTATCGAAAAATGCCCAGAAATGCACTCATACTCAGTAAACGTGAGTTCAAAGCGTCGCAAATGTAAGGATTAGCGTCAAGAACATGAAAGCCATTGCCAATTCACCAATAATATTCCTTCAACCCGATGCAATAGGATATCAACGGTTGCATACCAATAAGGATGCAGCAACTGAGTCCAAGTTGAAATTGGGGGGCGCGGTAGCTCAGTGGTAGAGCGTTCACCTCCGGTGCTTGGGGTCCCTGGTTCGATCCCAGCTCGCGCCGTGTGGACTTTGTGGTGGACAAACACCGTGCTCGTGGGTTTTCTCGGGGTTCTCCCGTTTCCTCCCACTTTCTTCATTCCACCATTTCACTCATTTCTCATTATCACCGTCTCCTTTAGCCTAAACGGCATAAACGTGGGACGTTAAACTTAAAGATTTCATTTCATTTTTCAAGTTGAAATTGTGGAATGGACTCGCAAAGAAACTGGGTAAACTAAAGAAATGTCACAATGATCGATATTGAAATGTGGACAATGTGTGTGTTGATATCAACATGTAGCTAATGAACAAATGTCAACATGTCGCACTACTTCTGGGACACCATCTCACGTGTGAAAACTAGGAAAATAACGTTGTACATTCTGCTATTACATCTGGTGCACCTTTTGGTAGAACGTAACTAGAACACGATAGTATCAATGTCCCCCTTTAGTTGGGACATTGTCTCACAGTCGACACATATGAAAAGAAATATCTTAATGCATTGTTCAAATTCTGATAGCGCGTGAAAATAACAAACTTATATCATGTCCCACGTCTTCAGAGACATATGACGTACTCGAAATATAGGAAAATACCTCCAGAAATTCGTATCTTACACACACTGCACATGCCAAGACAAAGACGAAAATGAACCGATTTAGCACATTTAACACTACAGCTGGAACACCATACATTTGGAAAATAAAACGACATGAGAAATAGGAAGAAACGTCTTAAAGCTCTGAGTGTTTACAACTGTGCAGTAGGAGTAACAAAATGAAACACACAAGTATGTGGGGAGGCTGTACAAGAGGGCTTGCCAAAGTGGGTACTCCTCAGAGAAATGAATACAGAGAAAGTGAGGCTCCATCGAACCACAGGGCTAGAGCGCTCGCTTTTGCTCGCGTGGTCGCAGTTTCCAATCCTACTGGGACCCCACGGTCTCAGATTCAAGAGCGAGTAGTTATTTTCCTATTTTTCGCACTTGGGACGATGTCCCGACAGTAGTGGGACATGTTGACATTTGTTCATTAGCTACATGTTGATATCAACACACACATTGGCCGCATTTCAATGTCGATCATGCGATATCACTAGTGACATTCATTTAGTTTATCCAGTTTCTTACTGAGTCCATTGCACAATTTCAACTTGGACTCAGTTGTTGCATCCTTATTGGTATGCAACCTTTGATATCCTATTGCATCGGGTTGAAGGAATATTATTGGTGAATTGGCAATGGCTTTCATGTTCTTGACGCTAATCCTTACATTTGCGACGCTTTGAACTCACGTTTACTGAGTATGAGTGCATTTCTGGGCATTTTTCGTTACGTGTTTCCACACATGTGAATCACCCTGCTTCATCTGTTATGCTCTACCGACACTCCGGATGTCTTTCTAGAGCATTTGAGTACAAATTCGCTACAATTAATACTCAGAACGTCACTGTTGGCTAGCATCCGTACCTGGCGATTATGCAACCACGCACAACGGGCATAAAGGTGTCCGCCATTTTGTATTTGTTCCAGATATCGACTTAAGACAAATGAATTATTGTTACCTGATAGAAAGCCTATTAATTCATATCCATTTAGACCAAGTTCGATTTGGCAGATTATTCGGGACTCCCTATGTTCCTTTGGGGAATCCCTTGCGCGTACAATGGTAGGATTGTGAAACGTGAAAAACTCAATAGAGCAGGTATGACTTCTTCAGTGAATTTTTTACCCGCCCTCTTTATGTTGGATAGTTTCCGAACTATTGGCGTCCGAAAGTCATTTTCCCACGCTTTCGGCACCTTGTAGATCTGAAACTATGTCCGATAGCAGAAAGTTGAAGAGAACTTTTTTTCTTGTCTCAGTGGCAGGAGTCACCACCCAAAAGTTGTAACACTTATTTTGCAACACCCGATATATATATCCCCTTACGAGAATCATGCACGAAAATATTCGAAAACAGAATTTTCATATCTGAATTTTCTGCGGAAAAACTCGCAGACCTCCACTCGATTGAGAGTTATGCCAAACCCCGGAAGTTCCACCCTTCACAGCAGACAACCTCTAAATCCGCCCATGCTTAATCCACGATATTTATATGCATTAAGGCAAGAAGACACATACATAAGAATCAATTCAATATGGGGCATCAAAATATAAACTAGATTAATTTCTTTGAAGACACCTATTTTTTTTTTTTTAAAAAAAAAAAGGTAGGAAAATGGTAATAAAAATGTCTGGGTTGTGAACTTGGAAATTATTTCTATATAAGGAATAAAATATTTTTAGTGCAAAGGTATTCGTAAATTACTGTGTATAAAAATGAATTTATTAAAGCATTTAGCATCTACTCTCCTGTAACGGTATGTCTTGATCACTGAGAAACCAGAGGCTGTATGCCTTCATCATTAAAAAAACAGATGTGGTAGGCATACGACCGTATACCGTCTCACTTCGACCACTGATAGTACATCAGACAACAGCGAAATATATTCAGTGCAGTGTGTGGTTTAGAAATTTCTGTGACCAGATGTCGGTATTTGTCTTGCATTTACGTGATGAATTTGTAATAGATATTCCCATCTTCCAAGATGACAACTATTATGTTCAAAGTGCTTAAAAAGCTTGCACATGGTTCACCCTGTCGCTCTTATAAATCGCTGGAAAATTTTAGAACAGTGGGGAAAACAATGAGATAAGCAGCCCTGCACTCTGTTGGAACTACGGACTAAATCTCGCTGGGGGGATACGGACAAAATCTCGCTGCCGAAACATCGCAGCCCAAAATCTCGCCGGCCAAAACCTCACGTGACAAAACCTCGCGTGGACAAAACCTCGCCGCCCAAAATCTAGCGGGACAAAATCTCGCCGGGCCAAACCCTCGCGTTGCCAAAATCTCGCCGCCCAAAATCTCGCCGCCCAAAATCTCGCCGGGTCAAAACCTCACCACCCAAAACATCGCGTGGCCAAAACCTCGCCGCCAAAACCTCCAGGGCCAAAATCTCGCCTGTAGCTTAATAAAAATGCAGTGTAGTATAACAATATCAGCTGCTTTTCTTATAAGTAAAAAGTGAAAAAGGAAGGAAGAGCTTGGTGTGGTGAGAGTAGGGGCGCCGAAATCTCTAGCTAAGACTCTATATATAGAGCCGAGATTTTGTCCCGCGAGGTTTTGGGCGGTGAGCTTTTGCCAGGCGAGGTTTCGGCCCGGCGAGATTTTGGTCCGCGAGGTTGTCGCCGCAAGGTTCTGGCAGCGAGGTTTTGTACCCAAACCGTACGGGGACACAGGATTAAAATATGCTTGAACAACTCGTGAAGTCACTTACAAAGCGAATTGATGCGGTAATTGAGGTTAGGGGTGGGATTACTCCAGGCTCGCATCCACATGTTTTTGTTGGGAAGGGGGACTAGATTGTTTTTATATGAGAAAGACTACAAATGAAGTGTAAGGTCAAATTTCCATACTACATCAGTTCCTTCCCTGCTAAACAAGTAGAGTGTTTTTTTTTTTTTTTTATGAAGTGTAGGAATGTATGTTAGAAAGTTTTGCGTGGTCCGACCCGGTGTACCCCTGTGGGTGATTCGGTAGTAAATAAGTTAAACGCAGATTATATATATATATATATATATATATATATATATATATATATATATATATATATATATATATATATATATATATATATATATATATGTGTGTGTGTGTGTGTGTGTGTGTGTGTGAAAGAGTAATTTTAATTGTTTGGTGTATTTAATACGTAATAATGAAATTGACAGCACAATAACACTTTCCAACGTAACCCTGTTTGTGTGAAGTGCATTTCAACAAGAATGACAGGCATTTCAAAAGTTGCTTTATTTATAGGACACCCTTTAGAATATATCACTGAGCCCAAACATTCTTTTGTTAAATGTTTTTTTTTTGTATGGTTTGCGTTCAAAATCATTACCTTATTTCTTTTTCTCAATATGAGAAGACGTATAAACACGAAAATATGTTTGGCATTTTCTAGATTTGTTATCTTGATCAAGAAATGCCACGCCGGGAATCAAATAAATGAATATTCCTGCTTGAGTGGTGGGCATCATTAATTCTATATAAAGTTCTGCAGCAATGCTACATGGTGGAAAGACTACAAGGTGGTTGCATGCGCATGTCGCCTGGAGCGGTGTAGTGGCTGTGACGTCATCTGGGTTGCAAAGGACAAAGGGAAAAGGCGCGGATAGAAGTGACAAGCGAAAATTCTTTGTTACTTTGTTCTGTTAAATGTCGAGATTGTCTAACTCTGTAGTGTACGGCTGTAGTAATTACTACAGAAAAACTAAAGGAACTAATATAAAATACTTTAGAAATCCTCAAGAAGAGGGGAATGCCTCCAGAAATGGGTTTTAGCTTGCACGTAACAGGACAAAATAAACCTAAAATATAGTTTTACATAAAAAATAATAAATAAATGCGATGTTAAATGAAATTCTGTAAACGCGATTTCATTATGTAGTTTTTTAGTATTGATAGTATGTAATAATAGTATATAGGGCTACAGTAGATTGTGTTGATTGTGCGTACAAAAATCCAACAGTACGATTTAAAAAGATGAACTTCGAGGTAAGACCCGGATTCGAAATCATGAGAAGGGGGAACGACAGAGGTGATCATTTCTATCATCATTTTCTTCTACATAAGATATTGAGACAAAATTTTCCCCTCAGAGACAGGCATGTAACTCTAGAAGGGAGGCACGGTGTTCTAGCGGGCATTACCTCCCTCGAGTTAAGCATACGGAGAGCATTGAACGCGTTAAACTAGTTCAAATCCCATTTCATTCTGGAGGTCTGCATTCCCTGTAGCCTTGGTGCTGAAACGGGACGTTGCACTTCAAATTAACTAACGAATGGAAGGTTCGTAATAACGATTAACGGTTACAAAGATATATAACATTGTCGAGATATTTTTACACTCAGATTTTGAAATTTTTGTTTATTTTAATCATAACTTTGGATAATTATATATACATATTTAAGGGGCCCCTCCAGAACTACAAAGTTAAGAATGACTCAGTAAATATAGAAATATGGTAGATTTTCGAAAAATCAATGAAACACACGGACTCAGTGGCAGAACGCTCACCTCTGGTGCAAGGGGTACTAGTTCACTTCCCGGTCAAGTGAGTTTGTGGTGGACAACATCGAGTCCGTGAGTTTCCCGCATTCTCATTCCACAAAATTCCACATAATCATCCACTTGCATTTATCGTTTGTCTTCTTTAGTACACGGGACAGAAAAAGAGAAAACTTAGGAAGAAAATTAAGAAAATATGTAATTTTATTTTTTATTTTTTTTATGTTGTGTAGTCTACCTGTAACACCCGTACATCGTCTTCACCTACGCCTAGTACTTTGTTTCTTGCTTGAAATAGTCATGTTGTTGCAATTTCTTTGTTTAAAGTGCTTTGTATATACATATTAAATACTTATTTCTATATATATTTTATAACATGATAGTATATGTAACGTTCTATTTCGTACAAATGTTTAATAATACAATTTGTTGAGGCGTAAATTTTGACACTAATATTCAGAGAACTGTAAATTTCACCAAACCTTTTATTCAAATAAAAATTCTATAAATAAACCATCAGCGATTTCAAATAAGATTATTTTTTATAAATCAAAAATAAAAACGATGTTTAAAATATTAAATACGTGCGTCCCTGCTCAATAAAGTTTTTAACCTCCCCTGAGATTCTGATAAAACTTAGGTTGGAGCAACCTCTTAAAAAATAATAACTTTCCAAGCATAACGAAAATACACATGCGTGCATCTCTGTTTACGAAAACCATGAATTAACCCCTGAGATATTCTCAAAATTTATGTGGCCATCAGTAAAGAATTCTCTTTCAAGCAAAATAATAATAGTAAATCGAAACCGATCAATGAGTTACAAAATTATACTTGAGCATATATAAGTATAATAATGAAATGCATTAACGACACACTGTGTTATAGACTATTTAGGCATATACATACTCAAGTGTAATACATCAGATGTTAAAAAAGAAAAGAAAGAAAGAAAAAGAAAAAGCAGAGAGTTTAGTGAGCAATATTGGCTTCTTCAAGCTTCAATGTTGTTTAATATGAACTGATGTTGCTGTTTCTTTTGCTATTGTATCTTTCTTTGAATTCACTTAGCTTAATCATTGATTACTTTACGTTTATATAATTACTTTTTGTTCTAAAATTTTCACTTCGTTGAAGATCACTACAAATACAAGAGAAGTTTGCGTGTGAGATACCAGCGAGCAAGCGCTTGTTAAAGGTTTATCTGCCTCTCGTTGGCCATGTCTGCGACCAAGATGACGTCATGCGCCAGAGCGACAAGAATGTAGCACTGCATTGCATCCACCTTGTAGTCTTTCCACCATGGCAATGCTATAGAGCTGATATATTAACTCCTTCCATATCACCGGGTCTGAGAAACGAGACCCACATCTCGTGCAACCTGGACAAATTCCGTGACCTAATGATCCGGTAATCCATGTCCTGCTCAATCACTGGTATTAATACGAACAAGTACTTTCTTTGAGACCATTTACACATGTCTGAGACAGCCTCTAATAATCTGATAAACGAATACAATATGAAAAGAATGGTTCACGAAACCGACGTTTTAATGTGAAAATACAGACAATAAATATTTCGAGTGAAACAATTCATCCAACTCTTGAATTTAAGAGATACACTCTGTAGTTTGATTTTTCTTTGTAACAATAACTTACATTAAAATTCCTAGAATTTAAGTAATTTCCTACTCCAATTATAGTTCTACCTTTTCGCCATGTTACATAAAACGCTCTGGCATATTCCGCATGTATGTCCGTTTTGTTCAATGTCAGGAGATGAAAGCGTGTTTTCCCCTACTTTGCATCGTCGAGAATAAAATTTATACTAGTGTGTTATAGAAAAGAATCAACACCCGGAAACATGAAACGAACTCCAATTGTTAATGAAACAAAGAAAAATAAAACAACAATGTTTATGTAGTTGTTGCGTATTTTAAACTCAAGTGCTTGTAAGATATTGGAACTCCTAAATCTCAACCGGATGGTTACTGCAAATCAAAGAACTGGGGGAAGAGCTGAGTCAGACCTTCAGATGTGTTACGTCAGCAAAAATAAAGCAAGCACGTATACTTTCATATTGAAGAACGGATAACTTTCATCCTGTTCGCTATTTACGACTTTCATTTCTGATTCTGTCTGCGATTCTCGCACTGCACCGCACAGCTAGCATGCGTTCGTTTCGTGTTGTGTTTCCGACATAAATCGAGAACATGTCTGCCAGTTTGAAGTCAGCGATATGCTTCGTGCTCAACATTTCTAGTTCACCTTGATTCATGAAGTATTTAACAGTTGCTTTACTCTTTACGACATAGGTCCTTCTGAATGTGGTTCTATTTCAACAACATCTATCTACTACTTCAAATCAACTTATGTATATGAAAAAAAAGACACTTCGATTCTCGATTCAAGTGACTTTTTCTTATTTTTTTCCCTTCGATAGAGATTTGAATGAAATTTTGTAGTCGAAAAAAAAATCAAGCTTACACGTTTCATGATTATAACATAACAAAACAATTGCATTTGGATGAATATGTTCTGCAAAATATAAAACGGTATTTTACTGGAAGATGGAAGTCGATAAAAATGCAATTTTCTCGCAAACGGCTAGAATGATCTCCAAGAAGCATGGAAATGACAATTAATTCATCTCACTCTCCAGAAAAAAAAAAAAAAATACCGTAAATGAATGTTTTATTTACAGCTTGAAATTAAATGGGCTCTTCCTCGTCATTTTTAAATAGTGAATAACTTAAAAGCAATGAATATATCAAAATATAGAAAATGAGCCAAATAATATCCGCAAACGATAATATATGGAATAATAATTGTTTTCAAGATCCTTCGTATAGTGAATAAATTAGGGTGTTTAACAATTATGACATTCTAAACTGTGCATCGAAATGTTTGATCTATAAGAAAAAGTTCATAAACGGTTATGCAAATACTATCTGGCTTATCAATTATGACGTTATAAATTGTGCACCCAAATGTTCGGTCTGTAAGAAAAGGTTTGGAAATGGTTATTAGTTGTTTAAGAGTAGTGACGTGCGGAATTGAGTTGAATTTCAGTTTAGCGTCCCTTTCAGCCGCGAGGCTATGTGAGACGTGGACCTACTGATTAACGTGGAATCCGAACCACATGAGCTCCCGCCGGGAATGAAACCCGGGTCTCCCACGCCAAGGGCGCGTACGCTAACCGCTTAGCCACGGAGGAGCTCGTGACGAGCGGAAGAGTCTTGGTCTTGCATTTTTTTCTTTTTTTTTTTTTGCTAGAGTCTTGCATTCAAGACCAAGGCTAAGACCAAGACCGAACCTGCAAGACCAAATCCAAGACCAAAACTCTTGCGCAAAAGTCTTGCACAAGTGCGGCTCATTGGTAGAACCTTCACCTGTGGTGCATGCGGTCCCTTGTTTGAGCCCAGCTTGCGCCATGTGCCCTCTTTAAGGAGCAAACACCGTGTGCGTGGGTTTTCTTGGGGTTTTCCTGTTTCCTCCTACTTTCTTCATTCCATTAATTCATTTTGCGTTCCCTTAGGCTCGGTGCATAATCGAATGATGTTAAACTAGATATTTCTTTTCATTTCAAAATATATTAGTGGTGTTCTTCGAAAACTAAAGAGAAGTGTAGTAACTGAACATCGGTTATTCAGTACACGATAGGTACCGACTACATGAGTATGGCCTTGGCTCCGACGCTCAAGCATCCGTTGGAAATGTTTAATGTGTGCTCATAAAATTAATATCGAAATAACATTTTGATGACATTGACAAAAACTTAGTGCACGTGATCTCAAGCTTGATTTCATGGCCAGATCTTACACGTTGAATAATTGGTTATCAATATAGCTTTTAGCCTCCTTATGTATACAATACATCGAGAATTTAACGATATAACATTATACAACAATAAATAATCTATATTCACAAGTGAGAGTGGTTTTGTACTGTTATTTCAAATAAATTACAGTTTGGTGTCGTTATTTTGTATTTCTGCTATATGTCAACAGTATTTATATAAATTGAGTTTACACAAAAGACATAGACAGTTGAGTCGTCTTCAATTTTCACTCAAATTATTCTAAAATATTAAGAGGTTTGATTATAATCATTATTATTTTATTTTTTCCATCTCTTTTCTTCGCCAATATTGCTAAAAATTTCATCATCATAATCATCATCATCATCATTCAGGTCACTTTCTGTAACTGAGAAGCTTCAATGTATGGTGGTCATCAGCTAGTCTCTTCGTCTTGACGCAGCAATTTTCTGTTTTAATGCCTTCCTTCAAATACATTTTTATTTGCCTTTCCCTTTCTTTCCTTCCACCATTTCCTTTAGCACGTCCCTCATAATTCAGTTTCTACTTAGCCAATGTCCCAACCAGTTCCTCTTCTTCCTTTAAATTACATCTTATATTTTTTTTTCCTCCAGTACTGCTACAATTTCTAACACATCATTTGTTTCCCGTTCAACCCAGCTAATTCTCTCCTTTTTCTCCATCCCCACGTTTCGAAATCCTCCAATTGTTTCATCGGTTTTGTGTAATGTCCATATTTCTGTCCCATGGAGTGCATATTGGGATAAGTAAAACAAAATCTCAATATTTAATTGGAAGTTTGTTCAATACAAAGATTAGCTAATCATGGCTGAACAGAAAAAAAAAAGATGTTTTTAGAATGTAAAAATAATTTTGCAGTTCATGATATTTCAGAAATCTGTGCCGTCTTGTTTTTCTTTCATGTGTCTTAGGGGTAGCCTCCCCAGTTTGGGAACCAGTAGAGTATTGATCTGTTAAAAAGTATTTTAAAAATACGAAACGTTGTGATTTATCTCATAAGTAGTGACCTGTGGGCACCCATTGAAAAAAACATCGCCCATGTTGTACACTATCATCATACTTACACAAAGGTAAACTATTTACATTTAGAAACACACATTGTATTTCCGTTACTATTGGCGCATTGTAGAATTATTATCCCTTATATCCAGAACTTGGAATACCGAGAAAGCTAATTAGATTAATTAAGATATGTTTAAATGAATCCCAAAGTAAAGTCCGGGTGGGAATTTTTTTATCCACGAGCTTTCGCCTCGAAAATGGCCTGAAACAATGAGATGCGTTCTAGACATTGTTCTTTAACATTGTTCTGGAATACGCTATAAGGAAAATCAAAGATAGCAACCAGGGCCTAGAGTTGAACGGTATTCACCAGTGTATGGCATATGCTGATTATCTCAATTTAATATGTGATGATAGGAGTACATTAGAAAGAAATGCAGAGACCTTATTAAACTCTTGCAGGGACATGGGTTTAAAAGTAAATGCAGAGAAAACTAAATACATGGAAGTGCGTCGGGACCGTAATACAGCAAATTATAGATGCGTTAAAATATTAAATAATAATTTTGATAAAGTGGATAGTTTCAAATATCTAGGATCAATATTAACAGAGGAAAATCATATTCACGAAGAAATTAAATGAAGACTAAAGGCAGGGAATTCGTGTTACTATTCGGTTCAAAATCTCTTGTCGTCGTAAATTATGTCGAGGAATTTGCAGCTTAAAATATGCAAAACTATAATCATGTCTGTTGTTCTCTATGGTTGCGAAACATGGTCGCTTCCTCTGAGGGAAGAACATAGACTGAAAGTATTTGAGAACAAGATCCTGAAATGAATATTCGGGCCCAAGAGGAACGGAAATGGCGGATAGTTCATAAGGAGGAATTATATAATTTATACGGTTTACGCAACATTGTTAGAGTAATCAAGTCTAGGAGGCTTAGGTGGGCAGGTCATGCAGCTAGAATGGAAGAAAGTAGAAACGCTTTCAAAGTCCTAACTGGAAGACCCATGGGAATACGACCATTAGGAATACCTAGGCGCAGATGTGAGGAGAATATTAAGATGGATCTCGCAGAGATTGGAATACAAAGTAGAAACTGGATGCAGTTAGCTAAGGATAGAAGTCATTGGAGAGCTTTTTGTAAACGCGGCATTGAACCTCCGGGTTCCACAGGCCATAGAGTTAGTTAGTTAGTTATATCCAGAGCAAAATTTACCTATGAAAAGGAAAAGATTTCTCAACGAACAAGACTCGCAAATTCTTGCAAGCAAGACCAAGACCAAAACCAACACCAAGACTGGGTGTGAAAGACCAAGTCCAAGACCAAGTCGGAGACTGGGTGTGCAAGAACAGGACCAAGACCAAGAAAACGCGGGTCTTTTTCTTGGTCTTGCATTTGCCCATCACTATTTAAGAGCGTTTTGCAGATACTATCTGGCTCACCACTTACGACGTCATAAACTGTGCACCTAAATATTTGGTCTGTAAGAAAAGGTGTCTTAATGCATTACATACTTAACATAGTACTCTTTATCAGGTATAACCTTTTTAATCTGTTTCTTCCCGTATATCAAAATTCCAAACACATTTCTCATGAAGTAATTATTTCGAAGTGTCCTAATAATTTCCAACTTGATTTCTTCATATATATATATATATATATATATATATATATATATATATATTCTTTCAGGCCTTGTTTCCATTTTGTGCTAAAACACAACAACACAGTGAGAAAGACTACGTGTTAATATGTAAAGAAGAAAGAAAAGAATTACAATCACGTAACAGTTTCAATACAATAACTGTGTTTTCATCAGACTTCCATTCCTTCTGGCTGCTTGGGAGTTGGTCACCTCTTACATACTCTCCGGAGATCAATTTTAATCAGGCTCCCCAAATCATTAAAAAGTAAATCTTGTGTGGTTTTCCCTTTCACTTTTTAGCTACACACAGGTCCAATAAAAAGTTTACTTTCTTTCGCTGGATACATTCTGTTCTCTAATTATCCTTATTTTAATTATTAGAGAACAAACTAACAAGAAAAATAAGGATAATTAGTGGGCAGAATAATTAGATGACAAAGATATACAATCGTATATGGTGTTTGAATGTATAACTCGTAGGATAAGATGATTTACATAAAAAAAAAGAATCAACACTTCCAGTGTACCCCTAAAAGTGTAATAAAGAAATAACGGCCACGATTTTAAATATTCAATTATAATTGAACAATCTACACAAAATTTGGAATCCACCAGCGAAAACGGCACGTTTCTAGTACTTGTAGTTTTCGAAAAAATGAAATGAAATGAAATCTTTGAGTTTTACGTCCCACGGTTATGACGGTTAGGCTAAAGGAGACGGTGATTATGAGAGATGAGTGAAATGGTGGAATGAAGAAAGTGGGAGGAAACGGGAGAACCCCGAGAAAACCCACGAGCACGGTGTTTGTCCACCACAAAGTTCACTTGGCGGAGGCTGGGATCGAACCCGGGACCTCAAGCACCAGATGTGAACGCTCTACCACTGAGCCACCGCGCCCCCCTGTAGTTTTCGAGATCACATTGTCGAAAGATTGGAGACAAACATATAAACTTTTCCTTGGAGACGAACATAAAAAGATACATTTTAATATATTGATGCTCGATGTACTGCATATGCTATCTATTCATATATTTTATCTTGCTAATACTGATTCTTGGTGCTTTGTTTAATTTTATGATTTATGCTAACTCTCGTAGAATTTATGTTACTTCATTTTATGTTTTCCGTAATACATTTTGTAACTTCATGTAAGATTTTCATATCTCGATGTGAAATATATAATACCTAGTCATATTCTGTAATTGTGCTTATTCTGTTTTAATATGCACTTTTGATATATATATATATATATATATATATATATATATATATATATATATATATATATATATATATATATAGGGAGAGAGAGAGAGAGATTTAGAAACTACAAATTTTTATGTCATTTCTTGTCAGTAGTATCAACTTAATTTCGCATTAGTCAAATCTTGAATTCAAGATCCGCATACACTTTCTCTTGAGTTAACATCTGTACATTCCATTGCTTGAGGTTATTAGGCGAATCTTGAATAGGAGAAAGTTGAAGTCCCCAGCTATAAAACGTGAAGCTAAGAATTTCGTTTCAAATTTCATATACGCGATATATGCTTGCTACTTTGCTACTTTACTCAGCACCTTCCTATTACTTTTTCGTTCCACTTTAATTTTCTACGCTACATCCCACAACATGAAGGTGTAGGACCGTGGAAACATCGCTGAGAGTGCTGTATAGCTGAACAATGGGACTGTTTAGAAGATTATTAACTATATTTGAGTGTATCAAATATTCAATAGGTTGAGTTTTCCAGTATCAATCCTGTTTCTCTCACGACGAACCCTGTATAAGCACAAGCTAATCAATTTCACATAATCGTTTTCAAAACTTTTGAAACAAAATAACCATAGTGTCC